>NC_057347.1:19770417-22231250 GCF_016509475.1 Prionailurus bengalensis
AGAGGGTCTAAATAACTTAGATTGAAAGTTAAGTTTTTAGGGGCACCTGGTTGGCTTAGTCAGTGGAGCTTACAACTCAGTCTTGGGATTGTCAGTTCAAGCTCCACAGTGGGTGTAGGGATTATGTAAAAATAAATTTTTTTTTATTTAAAAAAAAAAGTAAAACTTTTAATAATATAGTTCACTATAATAAACCCCACACCCACGAAAACAGAATATAAAAATCAGTAGACAAAACCAGTATTTGTGAGGGGTGCCTGAGTGGCTCAGCTTATTCATTCAAATGGAGTTGGACACACAATAAACTAACACAATTTTTCTGAAATACATTTGACACTATGTAACATTCATGGAAGTACTCCTGTCTAAAACTTGGAAATGTTATTTTAACAAATACGGGGCACCTGGGTGGCTCAGGGGTGTGTGTCCAACTCTGTTTCGGCTCAGGTTGTGATCTCGTGGTTAAGTGGGTTCGAGCCCACATTGGGCTCTGTGCTGACAGCGAGGAGCCTGCTTGGGATTCTCTCTCCCTCTCTCTCAGCCCCTCCCTCACTCATGCTGTTTTTGTCTCTCTCAAAGTAAATAAATAAAAAAAAAATTACTGAACAAGCAAATAAATAGAAGGAAATCATATGTGTTCAAAATGCTTATTTTAACTATTTTAACAGAGGGGGAAGAAACTTAAAACCAATTCAATTTTTAAAACTGTGGAAGAGCAAATAAAAGGCAGCATATAATCTGCTCATTTGGCAAGCATTTTTATTGCACACTATATATGCTAGATTCAATTATCAGGAAATCAGGTATGTTCTCTACCACCCCCAGAGCCTCTAACAGGCACAGTTTGATACCTGCCATGACAGAAAAAGAATCATATGCTGTAAGAGTAAAAAGCAGAAGCACCCATCTATGGCAGTGATAAGACAGGAAACACCATTTATGCTAAGGATTAAGAAGAGGGATTTGTGAGAGAAGACTCTCCCAACTGGCATGCACACGAGGCTGACCTGAAGAGAGAGCTTGGATACAAAAGGAAATCCAAGTTCAACATGGCTGGAGGAGTGGAATGTATACTGGAGAACTGGCAGGTGAGGCCAAGGCCATATTAGGGAGACTGACAAGCTTTATCCAAAGACCATGGGAAGCCACAGAATAATTTGATCATCAATTTTAGAAGATCATTTTGCAGAGAATAATCTGGGAAAACAATGGATGCAGAAATCAGCTAAGCGTTTTAAGTTTAGAGGCAGTATACTGAGGAACTCTCATTAAAGGCAAAGTCACCAGAGTGATGAAGTCGTAAGCTCAGGAAGGGCAGCATCAGAGATCTGGGAAGGAGAGGATGTCTGAAATAGCCAGAGTGGTGATGACAAGATAGCAATAATGGAAAGAGAGCAGGGCTGCCAAGGCCCCTCTAAATTTACAGGGTGTGACTATTTTGCCAGCATTCAATAGCTCAAACAGGAGCAGCTGAACTCATCCAAGCCTGGGATTTTTCCCAGATGTCATAATGGGAAAACAGTACCTCACTCATGGTATAACACAGCAGGCTAGCATATAGTTTATGCATTACCTAGCTATACAGAAAAAGTATTTTCTAAAATGAACTACTGGGACCTCATCAAGATAAAAAGCTTCTCTGCACAGCGAAGGAAACAATCAGCAAAATTAAAAGGCAACCAATGGAATGAGAGAAGATATTTGCAAATGACATATCAGATAGAGTCAGTATCCAAAATCTATAAAGAACTTATCAAACTCAACACCCAAAAAACAATCCAGTGAAGAAATGGGCAAAAGACATGAATAGACACTTTTCAAAAGACATCCAGATGGCCAAGACACACGAAAAAATGCTCAACATTACTCAGCATCAGGAAAATACAAATCAAAACCATAATGAGCTACCACCGGACACCTGTCAGAATGGCTAACATTAACAACTCAGGCAACAACAGATGTTGACGAGGATGCGGAGAAAGAGGATCTCTTTTGCATTGTTGGTGGGAATGCAAACTGGTGCAGCCTCTCTGGAAAACAGTAAGGAGGTTCTTCAAAAAATTAAAAGAAGAACTACCCTACGACCCAGCAACTGCACTACTAGGTATTTATCCAAAGGACACAGATGTGCTGTTTCGAAGGGACACACGCACCCCAATGTTTATAGCAGCACTGTCAACAATAACCAAAGTATGGAAAGAGCCCAAATGTCTACCGATGGATGAATAAAGAAATGTATGTGTATACATATGTATGTATGTATGTATGTATGCATATATGTATATACACACACACACAGACACACATACACAATGGAGTATTAGTGATCAAAAAGAATGAAATCTTGCCATTTGCAACAACATGGATGGAACTAGAGGGTATTATGCAAAGCAAAATTAGTCAGAGAAAGACAAATATCATATGACTTCACCCATATGTGGAATTTAAGATATAAAACAGATGAACACGGGGGAAGAGAAGAAAAAATAATATAAAAACAGAAAGGGGACAAAACTTAAGAGACGCTTAAATACAAAGAACAAACTGAGGGTTGCTGGAGGCGTTGTGGGTGGGAGGATGGCTACATGGGAAAGGGGGCACTGAGGAAGACACTTGTTGGCATGAGCGCTGGGTGTCATACATAGGGGATGAATCAATCACTGGATTCTACTCCTGAAATCATTATTGCACCATACGCTAACTTGGATGTAAATTAAAAAATAAATAAATAAAAAATAAAAAATAAATAAAAAGTATTTTTGGGGGCACCTAGGTGGCTCAGTTGGTTGAGCATCAGGCTCTTGATTTCGACTCAGGTCATGATCTCACAATTCATGAGATCAAGCCCACCGTCAGGCTCTGTGCTAACAGCGTGGAACCTGCTTGAGGTTCTCTCTATCCCTCTCTCTACCCCTCCTCCATGTCTGCCCCCACATTCTCTCTCACTCTCTCTCAAAATAAATAAACATTTAAAAAGTATTTTTTAAGGGTTGCCTGGGTAGCCTAATCGGTTAAGCATCCAACCCCTGATTTTGGCTCAGGTCATGATCTCAAGGGTTGGTGAGTTCGAGCCCCGCGCATCGGGTTCTGTGCTGACAGTGCAGAGCCTGCTTGGGATTCTGTCCCCTCCTCTCTCTGCCCCTCCCCCGTTTGCCCTTTGTATCTTTTTCAAAAACAAAAATAAACTCTTAAAAAGTATTTTTTAAATGTTAACGTACGAACATTTTTGTATAAGTTAACAACTTTGTGAGCTGCCAAAAACAAGGATCACTTTTTTTTTTTTAATTTGAGAGAGAGAGAGAGAACACACATACACACAATGCATGCAAGAAAGAGGGAGAGGGAGACAGAGGCAATCTTAAGCAGGCTGCATGTTCAGCACGGAACCCAAGGCCAGGCTTGATCTCACAACCCTGGGATCATGACCTGAGCCGAAATCAAGAATCGGACACCCAACTGACTGAATCACCCAGACGCTCCTCACTAACACTGTTTTAAAATCAAGTAAACAAACTCAGAAAAGTTAAGTGGTTTGCCCAAGTTATCTAGCTAGTAAGTGACAAAACCCAATGTAGAAATACCTCAGCGCATTATCCTGGTCTCCATACCAATCCTCACCCACCCCAGAAAGTAGGCATGGGTTAACAGGTTTCTTACTAGAATGTCAGCTTCTGAAACACAGGAACACATCTAATCTCTCTCTATTTTTATTGTACCAATGCTTAATCTGGGCTAGGCATATATTCAGGAAAGGGATGTTCAGGACAAGATGTATGGGTAAACAAAATAAACCCAAGTTGCGACTCCCTGTTCTGGCTATTTTCCACCATGTAACATTCCTTTCTTTACTGTACAGACTTCATTTCTGGCATATACCAAATACCGAGAGTCAAATGTAATGTCACTCATCTTCCATACCAAACATCCAAATGGGTTTAGTCACATAACACATAACAATATATTAAAACACATGACACCATCATGAGCCAACTGGAATCAAGTACATGTTACTGGCAGTGAATGTGCCCTTACCCACTGCTTATACTGAAATTCTGGTAGAAGCCTGAGTTCATGTGCCTTCCTGAACGCCATCATGGTTCTTTCCAGCCTCTGAAATCAGAAAAATCTCTCAGTTCGTTACAAACATCCCCACAGGGGTCTGTGGCCTCTGACAGGAACAAGTGCAACCAAGAAAAGGAACTTGAGGTAGTTTCCCTTATGATTAGACCAGCTAAACAGCCACACCAAACACAGCCCAGTAACAGGGTGCTTCTTAATCAGGTGGCTGGAAAAAGGATACAGCAGGCTCAGACCTTCAGAATGACAGATCAACCACAAGGGGAAAGAGCTTAGGTTAAGTTCTTGGAAGCTGTCCCAGGCCCCAAAGGAGCCATGTGTCTGCTCTTTTTACAGAAAACACTTTCTAGTCAGCCACTATAACCATGTAACGTAGGCCCTCACCTTCTCTCTGAGGAACTGACTGCTTGTCTTCTTGGTGAATCTTTCCAAGCAGAAGGTGATGTAACACTTCCACATGGCCTCTGGAAAAGTCAGATTATGCGGATCACATCACTAGTTCTCTCCATTTAACAGTCATCATACATCTTTCCTTTGAAGGGAAAATTCCTCTGAAAAAGGGTTTAAGCTAGTCCGGTGGAAAAAACTAGTTATTCTGATTACAGCTAATCAAACATCTCAAATACTGAGTAATGACTTAACTATAAAAAGTAAAGGGCAGCCTGTGTGGTTCAGTCGGTCAGGCGTTCAACTTCGGTTCAGGTCATGATCTCATGGCTGGTTTGAGTTCAAGCCCCACGTCGGGCTCTGCGCTGACAGCTCAGAGCCTGGAGCCTGCTTCAGATTCTGTGTCTCCCTCTCCTGCCCCTTCCTTCCCTGCTCACGCTCTCTCTCTCAAAAATTAAACATTAACACTCCAATATATAAAATTTGGAAGCAAGTCTGTATGAAAAGAGAATTAGAGAATGACAATCTTCTGAATTATCATTTCCTATGTACCATTTCCCCCAAACGGATACCATTACTACTATCGAGGAAGGTCATCAAAGCTCCATCTTTGACCACCACAGAACAAGTTGGAAAGGCAGGCACACTGTAAACTAGCACTGAGAGAATCCTGAAACTGACGTTGGTAATGGGAACGGAAGCTTCGGCTTCCCATTCGTGAATACTAACTTCGACACCACCCCAAGGTTTGGTGAAGTTCACCTGTAGGGAGAGTCTTCACCGCCTCTTCATACACAGCACAGCACCTCTCCTCCTTCCGGCCCACCTCCACTGCTCTGGCTTGTTTTGTCGCAGGCTGCTCTCCTCCTGGCTGTGACTCTATCTCTAATTCTCGCCGTGCCACATAATCCCAAGTGAGAGGGTCATCTGTGTGTAGAGCCTGAAGGCTGAAAAGCAGTTCGCTGGCATCAGCCCTATGACACGAAACTTAACTCAATATCAAACAGACAGTTCCCAATGCTCTAAAAATTCACCCAGGGGCACCTGGGTGCCTTAGTCGATTGGGCAACCGACTTGGGCTCAGGTCATGATCTCATGGTTCATGAGTTCGAGCCCCATGTCGGGCTCTGTGCTGACAGCTTGGAGTCTGGAGCCTGCTTCGGATTCTGTCTCCCTTTCTCTGTCCCTTCCCTGCTTACACACTGTGTCTCTCAAAAGTAAACGTTAAAAAAAAAAAAAAAAAATTTAAGAGTGCACTCGGGACACCCCTTTAACAATTCCATTACCAGGAGACAATTCCCCAGCAAGCCCTCCAGAGATCTTCACGCTCACTGCATAAATTTTGTCAATCAATCAGAGTTGTGGCACATTTATTAGGTTTCAGAATGTTTCAGATTTCATTCACAAGTTAGCTCTCAAAGTTAAATCAACAGGTATGTGTGATGAGACAGTCCTCGAGCCCTGGAGAACCTTATATCCAGGCTCTTGATTTTCTGTAACAGAGGCAAGAAAAAAAAAAAAAAAAAGCATGACCTAAACCTCTACCAAAGCTCTGAAGGCATCCAAAGGGCAAACAAGCCAAGTTCTGTTTTATCTCCTGTGAAAGTAAGGGGTGCTACCTAAGAGTGATGTACCCACAAGGCAGGCTGCAAAAAATTCTCAAACAATATGCTCCAACATTAAAGAATAAAATAACCTACAGCAATCACCTGCAAACCTTTATGAGGACCACTCTCATTCTATGGACAAAAGACATACCAGCACAGCAGAAATATACGTCTTGATATCAGCTGTACGATATGTTTGTCACTGAGTAAAGACAAACTAACTCCCAAGGGAAGCCCAGAAGTGAGTCAAACAAGTTCTCCAGAGATATTTACTTTTCTATGACTTACTATGATACAATAGCCCTAAAACCTTGCTTTCTTCCAAGGACTTAGCATAGTGTCTTCTTTCCCTCTTTCTAAACACCCAACCTCAAACTTTTACCACAAGATCGGAAATAGACATATTCACCTTTCCACGAACTTACTTACTCATCATAAATTTCTCTTTGCAGATCTTTGGCAAAGTCAAATAGCTGTGCAATTGTAAGCAGTGACACGTGAAATTCTGCACCTAAAATTTTAAAAATTGGGAAGGGGAGTAAGACTGTCAAGTGTCATTTTACTGTAAAGAACCACTTTCTTCTACAAGAAAGTACCACTTTCTTGATGTACTAGAGCTAATTCTTTTGTATTATTTGAGAAATAGGACAAAACAGAAAAAAAAATCACCCATAGCCCCACTACACAAGCAAAGTCATTAGTGATATTTTAGAGTATTCATAAGTACTTCTTTTCTTCTAAACATCTTAAAAGCATAAAGAAATGTTCTAAATCACCTATTTCTTTCCAACTCTCCATGTGAATTAAATACTCGATAAACTTACTGAAATGTTCAAGTATACCCTAAGGGGCTATCAATGTTTTCTGAAAGAAACAGGACACTATTCCCATAGAATTTTATATACACTCTAACAGAATTTCTAACATAAATTTTCAACATTAGCTAAAGGTCTTCTTCCCTTTTAATTTTTTTAATGCTTATTTTTTAGAGAGAGAAAGAGACAGAGTATGAGTGAGGAAGGGGCAGAGAGAGTGGGAGACGCAGAATCTGAGGCGGGCTCCAGGCTCCGAGCTGTCAGCACCGAGCCCGATGCAGAGCTCAAACTCACAAACTACAAGATCATGACCTGGGCTGAAGTCAGTCACTTAACCGGCTGAGCCACCCAGGCGCCCTGGTCTTCCTCATTTTAAATAGAACATTGTGGGGTGACTGGGTAACTCATTCAGTTAAGCATCAAACTTCAGCTCAGATCAAAATCTTGCAGTTCATGAGTTCAAGCCCCATGTCAGGTCTGCACTATCTGCACGGATAATGCAGAGCCTGGTTGGGATTCTCTCTCTCTCTCTCTGCCACACCCTCCCCACACATATTTGCATTCTCTCTCTCTCAAAATAAACATACATACATACATACATACATACATACATAAATAAATAAATAGAATGTTGCACTTTCCATCATAAATAAATATTCAAAACATACGTACCTTTAATTATGTTCACAGAATTTTTGTAGATAATCCGTGCCAACTCGCCCTTAAGGATTTCTTCAGGATAATCAAGATTCCCCTAAAGAGTATTATAGTAAACATAACTTAACAGACAGTGCCAGTAACTAGAAAAAGCACTAGGATAAAAATTAACAGCCCTAGACTATCTGTGCCATATGACCTCTGGCAAACCACATCTCTCTCTGGGCCACTTCCCTCACTTGTAAAATGTGCAGCTTGAACAAGACCACTGACCTTCCGAATGTGTTCTCTCAGGCTCCTAGAGCAATAGCAAGATCACATGGCTTAAGGCCTGACTCTACTTAGACCAGAGCAGGTCAGGTTTTACATGGCTTGTTTACCCTTCTGGGTAAACTTTTATTTGAATAAAAAAGTTCACAGCTGGAAACCACAATAACAGATGATAGCAAAGTTCCTTTTTCAGCTCAAACATTCTAAAACTTTTCTTTAAAATTACCGTCACCAAAAAAATTATATAAAAAGCTAGGAACCACACATTTCACAACCTTCCTCGAGCTCCTTCAACCCATTAGTATGTCATTTAATGAAACCATAAAGTATTAGGGAAACCATTTACCCTTCTATCAATAATAAATTATTTTGAGGACTACTTCAAACAGTCCAAATGTGTATTTTTAAAGCACAGAATTCCATTTTTATTACTAAGCCTGTTTAATTAAATCAACTCTAGATTCATCTCAAAGTTTCAAAACCGGCATTAAATAAAAAATACATTTAAAAAATTGTCTCTTATTCCTAAGAAGGCTCAAAGCACTATTAATTGTTAATGTGTGATGACACGTTCGGATCTTACCACATCCATTTTGGCTTTTTCAAATTCTTCCTTTTCCTTCCTCAGTTTCTCAGTATGCATCAGCTCCATCCTAAAGTACTATACAAGGGAAATTATAAACTGAAAATCTTTGGAAATATATATTTTTTTTAATTAGAAATACATAAGATGCCATTTTTTACCCATAAATATCAGATCTGTGAAAATCTGGGGATAGCGTGATATTTTTTGTTATGAAACTAGATGACACTGACAAGAAGGGAGTTCCTTGTGATGGTAGAACAGCTCTGCATTTTGATTGTGGTGGTGGTTACACAAATCTACACATGTAAAAAAAAAAAAAATGACAGAGAACCAACCATATGCACATATTAGATCAATGTCAATTTCCTGATTTTAATATATGTATTATAATTTCATAAAATTAACCATCAGGAGGTGCCTGGGTAGCTCAGTCGGTTGAGGGACTAACTCTTTTTTTTTTTTTATCTTTTTTTATTTTTTTATTTTTTTTTCAACGTTTATTTATTTTTGGGACAGAGAGAGACAGAGCATGAACGGGGGAGGGGCAGAGAGAGAGGGAGACACAGAATCGGAAACAGGCTCCAGGCTCTGAGCCATCAGCCCAGAGCCCGACGCGGGGCTCGAACTCGTGGACCACGAGATCGTGACCTGGCTGAAGTCGGACGCTTAACCGACTGTGCCACCCAGGCGCCCCATGAGGGACTAACTCTTGATTTCAGCTCAGGTCATGATCTCACAGTTGTGGGATCGAGCCCTGTGTTGGGCTCTATGCTGACAATGCAGAGCCTGCTTGGGATTCTCTCTCCCCCTCTCTGCCCCTCCCCCACTTGCATTCTCTCTCAAAATAAATAAATGTGAAAAAAAAAAGTTTTATAAATTTCTTAAAGTTTATTTATATTTTGAAGGAAAGAGAGACATAATGAGCGAGAGACGGGCAGAGAGATACAGAATCCGAAGCAGGCTCCAGGCTCTGAGCTGTCAGCACAGAGCCCAACACAGGGCTCAAACTCCCAAGTGGTGAGATCATGACCTAAGCCAAAAGTGGACTCTTAAACCGACTGAGCACCCAGGCACCCTCTAATTTACTTTGAAAAAGAATAAGCAATAAACCTATTTCTATTTTTGGAAATACCAGTTTGAGTATTTAGGAAAACTTCCAAAAAACATAAACAATACTTCCATAAAATAACCTTATAACGGCAGGGAGGAGTGATACTTATTGTTTCTCAATCAAAATACTACAGGTAGCAAAGGGATATCGAAAAGAATATGAAAACAAGGGAAGAAATGCTGAGCTGCAATATAAAACATCATTAAAGAACTACAAGACCAAAAATCACTAGTTAGGACAGCTACAGAACCTACAAGCATAAAGACCCAAATCGGGGTGCCTGGGTGGCTCAGTCAGTTAAGCATCTGACTTTGGCTCAGGTCATGATCTAGTGGTTCAGGAGTTCGAGCCCCGCGTTGGGTTCTGTGCTGACAGCTCAGAGCCTGGAGCCTGCTTCAGATTCTGTGTCTCCCTTTCTCTCTACCCCTCTCCTGCTAGCGCTCTGTATCTCTGTCAAAAATAAACATTAAAAAAAAAAAAATTAAAAAAAAAAAAGACCCACATCTTTTTCCATCAAATAAGGCTTCATTTTCAATCAAAGACAAGACAGTAGTTTCTCCCTTATCCTGACAAATACCTCAAAAAAGGGCAGCTTCTAATAATACACCATTTTTAGCACTTGCTTTTTTCTTAATTGAAAGTCTGGCCATCACTGTTCTAGTGCCTCCTTCTAAGGCGTTAAGTCCAGCAAGAGGGGAAGGAGGGATATATCTCAAGAAAAAAGAGACAATAAGAATAAGTGGGGAAAAATGAAGAGAAGCCAAAAGAAGAAGATATAAAAAGAGAGAGAAAGGAAGGAGAGAAAGAAGATAAGAAGTAGGGAAGGTAGATGCAAGGGAAAAAACAAGAAAGGTTTAAAGATGGCTGAACCCTGGCCCCACAACGAAAATAGGTAGGGTCCAGTTCCCCACCCCTCCCAACCATAATGGGCAGTAAGAGTTCTAATCTCTCACTAACAACCTGGAAGATGCACATGGTCAACACCTAATACTGGCCAAGAAACAGCTTCGCCGCTCTCCTTTTCCAGCAGCTCCTCTACTTATCCCTAGCCTCCACAAATCCAAGTCTTTTTAACTTAATCAAGAATGTAAGTCTACAGAGGACCAAAACTGAGACATCACTCTTTCACCTTACAGGTACACAACTCACTTCTTGATAAAGTTTTGGGCACTCTGGATGAAAGCGCAGAGCTCGAAGAAATAGTTGTCTTGCACTTTCTGAAGATAAGCGATCTTCCATTTCCCATTTGGCTGCCATAATCCACAAAGCTATATAAATAAAAAACATCAGACTTCATTTCAATAAATCAATCAAGTCAGACTAAAAAAAAAAGAAAAAAAGATCAATGCTCCAATTTTAATACTCAAAGAATTTTTTTTTAATCTTCCCAAAAGAGGAAAGGGATGGAGAGAGGGAATTTCAATGGTTATTTGTAAAGTATTGCTGCTTTACCTAAAATTAGAGTATTCTGGGGCACCTGGGTGGCTCAGTGTGTTAAGTATCCGAGTACTGATTTCAGCTGAGGTCATGATCTCACAGTCCATGGGTTCAAGCCCCGTGTCAGGCTCTGAGCTGATAGCACAGAGCCTGCTTGGGATTCTCTCTCTCCCTGTCTCTCTGCCCCTCCCGCATGCTTATGTGTACTCTCTCTCTCAAAATAAACTTTAAATAAAATAAAAATAAATAAATAAAAATTAGAATATTCTGAAGCGAAGAGGTAAATGATAACATCTGTGGGTACGTATGTGCCTCATTCAATCTAAGATCAACATCACTATAAGTCACATATAAACTTTAGAACTATAAAAATACTGGAAGAAATTGTGCATCTTAGAATCAATGAAATAAAAATATTTCACTCTTTTTCTTTATTTAAGTAGTTTATATTTCTTTTGAATGGCTCAACATTAAAAATAAAATTTTTATCACACCTGTTGGGAATAAAGGCTTTAAAAACAAAAACCTTTGTCTTTCTACACAGGAAATCAACGTCGAGTTAACATTCCAGCTATTTCCCTAGAAACTTAATAAAAGTCAGCTATGTTACCAGACAAGACTGCCTTCGGTAAAAATGACTCATGGTTAGTAACCACGTCTGGACTAGAAGGGTTATTAATGAGAGAGCACGACTGCTTTGGGCTTTCCTGAGCATGTGACTCCTGAAATTGAGCACAGTCCTTTCTAGGATCCCTGGAAGCTGTGCCCATCCACAGGACTTCTAAATCAGAGCTGTTCCTCTACCCATTCACATGGTCTCATTCCCTCACACCTGAACTGTCATCTTGGGGACCAAGGACTGGCCTCCAAATTGCTAAGAGTACTCTACTAAAGACTCTCACCTAATGCTGTATCCTCTGGTGAATTAACTGGTGCCAAATGTGGCCTATCTTAGCCTGTGTAGCGTGAACCTGGTTGAGCCTAATACTTGAGAATAGGCACTGGAGTACCTCCCCTATAAAATTATGTGCTATTTCACACAGTATTCACAAGAGAAGTCTTTCTCTTACAAAACATGAGTACCTAACATGTGCCAGGCACTCTTGCAAAATCTGCGTTAACATTTTCCCCTTTAAGTTTTTAAGTTTTCCCCTCTAAGTGCCCCTTAAATGTGAATACATCCAAATAGAATGTCTCTCAAAGGACCAAGGAGTTTCTTTTATCATCATCTAAAAAGAAACTTAGTGGGGTGCCAGCCTGGCTCAGTCAGTAGAGCAGGTGACTCTTGATCTCTGGGTCATGAGTTCAAGTCTCATATTGCATGCAGAACTTTTTTTTAAACTTTTAATGTTTATTTTTGAGAGAAAGTGGGAAAGGGGCAGAGAGAGGGAGACAGAGGATCCCAAAAAGGCTACACACTGACAGCAGAGATCGATATGGGGCTTGAACTCACAAACCATGAGATCATGACCTGGGTCAAGGTCGGAGGTTTAACGTACTGAGCCAACCAGACGCCCTACACAGAGCATATTTTTAAAAATAACAATAAAATAAAGTAAAACATACTTTAAAAATAAATGAATAAAATACTTTTTAAAATAAATAAATCAGTAAGTAAATAAATAAGTAAATAAAAAGAAATTTAGTCCTTCTTACCCACAGATACAATACTCAACACAATAAATGATACACAATATACAGGGATGAACTAAGAGGCAGCTATTCAGAAACCAGAACTGCTGAGGCCTAGTACCTACGCTCAAGTTCTCAAACTAATTTCTTTTAGGTTTATGAAGCAAAATAAATGCCAAAATAGCTTGAGTCTACATAAAAGGTAGAAGAACTGACAAGGATCTCACCATACCTGGCTTGTTTGAATGAATGGCCAACATGGCAGAAAATACCTTGCTAAGTTGAGCTTTGGTGGCCTGTAAGAGAGAAAAAGCAATTCTACTTCCTATACACTGAACTCATTATTAGTCATCTCTAAGTGATCTGTACTGTTTCCTTACCAACTCAAAATCCAATGGGGCAAGATATGCTCTTGTAGGGACATAGAAACAAATATAGACACACTCATATTTTTTTCTACCTAAACCACTACATGCAAACATTCTAAGTATCTAAACAAATCTAACTTTACTAAATAAATACACACAACAAAGATCATCTTCTGACTTAGAAACCAATTATATAGTCTTCAGATATGCAAATGTTGTTACACTGAAGTTCAGCCTTCTTGGAGTCTTTTCCGATTTACTAACCCTACAACTTTGGAGAAAACATGGAGTTCAGTACTCAAGCACGGAGCTTAAAAGGCAGACTTACTAAAAGAACAAGGAAGCAAGACACAACTGCGCAATACTCACCCATTTCTTACAAAAGACTATATAGGATAGCCATAGTTGAACATCATCCTGCAAGAAAAGCAACGTAGTAAGCTGCTCGAATTTGAACTTAATACATAATACACTTTTGCACTAATTAACTTTCTTTAGAAAGAGAGGTAGATTTCAGGAAAGCCAATGTGTTACACATTGCTCAGCCTATTAGGCTGTAACTCACTGAGGTCTTAGATCTCTTAAATGTGTTAACTCCATCTGGCCACCCGTTCTCACCTACCATGCTCCAAGACAAAATTTGTTGTCTATCCAATTTGCTCAATGCAGTTTTGTTTTCATTTCTTTAATGTGTATTTATATTTAATGGTGAGGGGAGAGGGGGAGGGGCGGCGGCGGAGGGGGCCGGGAGACAGAGGATCCAAAGCAGGCTCCATGCTGATAGCAGAGAGCCTGATGTGAGGCTCGAACTCACGAACCGCAAGATCATGACCTGAGCTGAAGTCAAACATTTAACCAACTGAGCCACCTAGGCGCCCTTTGTTTTCTTTTTAAAAATATTTTATTTAATTTATTTTTGAGAGAGAAGAACAGGGGAAGGGCGGAGAGAGAGAAAGAGAGAATGTGAATTCAAAGCAGGCTCCATGCTATCAGCACACAGCCTGACATGGGGCTCAAACTCACAAACCGCATGACTATAACCTGAATTATGCTTAACAGACAGAGCCATCTAGGCGCCCCTTGCTCAATGCAGTTCTTAACTGGTCTCAATCAGGGGTAGCAACCCCAAATTTGTCATTCCCAGGATCTAAAGTACTCCCAGTCCCAGAGCCCAACTTGAAGAACACCAAGTTAGTGAGGTGCTGCCCCTACTCTAACCATTTATCTTCCACCTCCAAGTCTTCAGTGTTCTTCACTTAGAGATTTATCCATACATCCCAAATTTCTAATCCTTAACCATGTATCAAATCCACCTTTTTCAGTACCATCCTCAAAGAAGAACTATAAGGTAATGAGACCAATTTTCTTCACGGTTTGATAAGTGGTTTCAAATAATACCATTATTAGGTTAAATATCGAGACACCCAAGAACAAACAATACATTTGAATACTGAAACATAATACATATAATATATATCTTCACATCTCTTACAATTAAAGATGCTCTGACCACTTACTTTCCATTTTGCTGAAGCACGCCGGAAGACACCTTGTACCCGGTGTACAATAGAATTCTCAATCTCATCCTTCTTAAATGAATACCCGATGCGCTTAAAGGTGACATTAAAAAAAAAAAAAAAAAAAAAAAGCCTCAATTTAATCACATTTATCCATAACAACATTCCTACTTGATTTTAAACTGTACTGATAGGGGTGCCTAGATGGCCCAGTCAGTTGGGCGTCTGACTCTCCGGTCATGGTCTAATGGTTGGTTGAAATCAAGCCTCGCATCAGGCTCTGTGCTGACAGTGCGCAGCCTCCTTAGATTCTCTTTCCCTCTCTCTCTGCCCTTTCCCACTTGCGTGCACTCTCTCTAAATAAATATTTTTAAAAAGGCGCTGATAAAGAAAACAAATGATTACAAACACCCATTATGAACACAGCACCACACAATTTATCAGTGCCAACTGCTTCCCAAACCCAAGTTCTAGCTATAGAGCCACACTACCTAATCTAAATTTTTTCCAATTTCCAGAATATCTACTTACAGTTCTTCTTCTCTGAATCAACTCCAAAAGATTAATTTCATACTATGGAAAAAAAACATATAAGAAAAGAGAAAACAATAAAATTTATAACCTTTTAAATTATAACTTTTTAATTTATAAACCTTAATTTATAACAGGAACTGCATTTAGTTAAAATCATAAAGTAAATAAAAATCAAGAATATAAAACAAGATTGGGGCAGCTTGCTGGCTCAGCCGGTAAAGCATGCAACTCTTGATCTTTGGGTCATGACTTCAAGCCCCACGCTGGGCATAGAGCTTACTTTAAAAAAAAATTTTTTTTAAAAAAGACTATAAAAGAAGATAATATGCTATCAAGCAAAATTTGTAGTAAATGTCTGTTAAAAGTCAGTGATAATTCACCTTACATCTACAAAACTCAAATCCATATGTTAGCAAGCATATAAACATCTTAGATGCAAAGAAAGTATGTTTCTAAAATCATAATATTTCTAAGATTTGGGGCTCCTGGCTGGTTTAGTCGGAAGAGCACACAACTCCTGATCTCAGGGTCATGAGTTCAAGCCCCACGTTGGGAATAGACATTATTTAAATAAATAAACAAACTTTTTAAAAAAAAAGAAAAACTTAAAAAAAAAAAGACATAAGGTTCATAATATCAGACTTTCTAGTCTACAACAGCATGTTCCAACTTTGAGTAAATTAACCATGCAAAAATGTTAGCTTAACATAAGCAAATGAAAGACAGTTGTGCCTAATTGGTTCTCCCTACCCTACCCTCTGAAGGACCACTTAAAACCTCTTAAGGTTCTCTAAAAACCACTACTATTCAATTCCTCTCTAAGCCTCAGTTTGAAGACTGTTAGAGACACAAAACTTAAGGCTTCACAAGATTCTATGCTTCATTTTACAAGTGCTTTATGAAATATTCAAGCACTCAGAACACCCAAGCAGCTATTACACAGCTACATCAAAGCCTACATTTTATTAAACTTGCTTCGAAGTCCCCTATGTATCATGTCTAATTCCACTCTTTTCCCTCCCCAGAAAAAATTACTATCTTGACTATTTATTATTCTGAAGCAAAACTTTGGACTTTATTATAATGCTTTCTTGAATGCTTTTTTTGTGTGTTTTTTTTTAATATTTATTTATTTTTGAGAGAGAGAGAGAGAGAGAGAGAGAGAGAGCGAGCATGAGCAGGTGCCTGGGTGGCTCAGTCAGTTAAGTGTTCGACTTTGGCTCAGGTCATGATCTCGTAGTTTGTGAGTTC
This sequence comes from Prionailurus bengalensis, assembly GCF_016509475.1. Taxonomy (NCBI): domain Eukaryota; kingdom Metazoa; phylum Chordata; class Mammalia; order Carnivora; family Felidae; genus Prionailurus; species Prionailurus bengalensis. The sequence continues at coordinate 19,786,667 of NC_057347.1, forward strand.
AAGCCCCACATCAGGCTCTGTGCTGACAGCTCGGAGCCTGGAGCCTGCTTGGGATTCTCTGTCTCATTCTCTCTCTGCCCCTCCCCTGCTCATGCTCTGTCTCGGTCTCTCAAAAAATAAACAAAAAAAAAATTAATTAATAAGGCTAACATTCTTTTCATAAGTTGATCAGTGAATGGTGTTTCCCCTTTGTGAACTGAATGTTCATATTTTTGTTGTTTTTATCCTTCATAGTTGTCATTTTCTTCTGAATCTGTAGTTCCTTAGATATTCTAGATTCAAAATATACGTGCTGTGGGGCACCTGGGTGGCTCAGTCGGTTAAGCGTCCAACTCTTGATTTCAGCTCAGGTCATGATCTCTTGGTTTGTGAGATTGAGCCTCGCATTGGGCTCTGCACTGACAGTGCAGAGCCTGCTTAGGATTCTCTCTCCCCCCTCCCTCTCTGCCCCTATCCTACTTGCTCTCACTCTCTCTCAAAATAAATAAACTTAAAAAAAAAAAAAGTGTCTATATATGCGTGTGTGTGTGTGTGTGTGTATACACACATATATTTATGTACCGAAATTATTTTCTCCATTTTGTGGCTTGTCTTTTTACATTGTGGCACCTTTCTTGCACAGACATGCTTATTTTAAACATGGCCAAATCAATCTTCTTGTCATTGTGCTTTCATAGTCTCATTTAAGAAAATCTCTCCTACTCAAAGTCATTCTTTCATATTTCTTGAGAGATACAAAGTTTTCCCCAAATTTACCTTTTCCATTCAGAAGGATTTTCATTTTGCTTATTATATGAGAGGGGTCTAATTTTATTTCCTCAATGCGGACAACCAGAACCTCACTGATTTAAAATGCCACTTACGTCTTATAGCAAGTTTATATGGTTGTGACAGTTGTGTGCACAGGGCGGGGATGTGAGTGAAAGTATGTACGTGTGGGAGTGTGTGGGAGTGTGTGTGTGTGTGTGTGTGTGTGTGTGTGTGTGTGTTTAATTTACTTATTTCAGTTATGGCCTCTAAAGCTAATCAACCTAATCCACAGGTACCTCTTCAAATATTTGAAGAGTGGAATTATCTGCCACTTCTCAAGTCTCCTTAAGGTTAAACGTGTCTATTTGTATTCTTTCAATGATTCCTCCTAGAACAAGGTTTCCATCCTGGCTGCCTTTTAACTAACCTTTCAAAGTCCTTCTTAAAATGCAGTCTCAAGCCTAACACAATGCTCCAGACACTGTCTGTTAAGTGCAAAACACCTTTTTTCAAACTAACGTCTTCTGAATGGCTACTGTTTGCAGTGTTCTTTGCTCAGCTAACTTACTCATCACTCTACTTTTGTTAATATGGTCCATTATTTTTTTTCTTTTGTCCTTTTCCAAGTTTATTCCTGAAGTATAGTTGCCACATAGCAATCCACCATGAGCTCCCAAACCTCTTCCAAGTACAAGATTCGTAGCCAGGTCTCATTTGTTCACCTGTTGTTGTTTTTCCAATCTAAACTCAGAAAACCTCCAGTCTTATAGTATTACATCTTATCACTGGGTCCAGAATTTGTTATCTAACATATTAGCTATTCTCCTCTACCTGAAAATTGGTCTAGCATGTAAACTTTAGATTCACTCAAATCTCCCATTCATTTATAGTACTGAAGAATTTGCAGTATCCCTCTAAGGTAGCAGACTTACAGACACATAAATATTAACTTTCCAACCATCTACCATCATCAAACTCACTCTTCTTTATGTCTCCCCACAAGAAATAGTATGTCAATTCTCTTGCTTAAATCCTAATACACAGTATCTTTGGCAGTATCTGGTCTACTAACTCCATAGAAGGAAAAAAGAAAATTTCAGTTTGCCAAGGACTAAAGCCTTAGTGGGGCAACGTTATTCCCAGACCACTTCTACTCCTGTTCAAAAATTACCCGTTTAATCATCAATTCTAGAATTCTGCAAAAAACACTGAATCAAGCTCACCATTCTAGAATTGATTTAAAATTTGTGAGGGGACTAAAAAGTAGTGAACTTATCCACTTACTTGAACATAATTGATGAAGTCTTCCTTAAAAAGAGCTCTTCGCTGTATTTTGTATTCCAGATCTGAAGCCTTCTTAATGATAGCCCTGAGGAGAAAGCCATTTAAGATATAACAGTTGAAAAAAGCAGAAGTTAAATAATTTTGGAGTTTTAAGTTTATTTTAATATATTTAAAACATAATATATATATTAAAACATTTCCAAAACCTGAAATTCCCAAATTATCCTTCATAAGCAAGTTTTCTCTTACCTGATTACTTCTGTGTGCTTAGGGTGTGTGCATCAGGATTTTTTTTTAAATGTTTATTTATGAGAGAGAGAGAGACAGAGTGTGAGCAGGGGAGGGGCAGAGAGGGAGACACAGAATCCGAAGCAGACTCCTGACTCTGAGCCGTCAGCACAGTCTGACACGGGACTTGAACTCACAAACCATGAGATCATGACCTGAGCTGAAGTCGGATGCTCAACCAAGCCACCCAGGCGCCCAGTATTTTAAAATTTTCATGAAAATCATCTTAGTCAACTGCCAGGACCATTGACATTCCCACCAGCAAAGCAAATAATGTTAAGTACTTTACATTATTTGTATGTGATATTAGTAAAGATTTCTTTCCCTCCAAATTCTGGTCACTTGGGTTTTAATAATAACCAAGTATCTTTTCTAAATTCCTTACTTCTGAGTTTTCCAACACTCAAACTAGAAAAAAAAAAAAAACCTAGATTGTCTCTACTGTCTCTATCGAGAAAGGTTTATTAACAGAACAAAGGACTCATGGGAAAGGATTGACTGTATTTAGCTAAAGAGAAAACACAACATGTGTATACTAAGAGAATTTAATGCAAGATGTACGAGGTCAATTACTGTCTCTAGTTAATGGTAATAGTAACATTTACTGAACACGCACTGAGAGTCCACACTTCTGGAACACCTGGGTGGCTCAGTCAGTTAAGCAATGGACTCTTGATTTTGGCCCAGGTCATAATCTCACGGTTCTTGGGTTAGAGCCTGGCATCAGAACCTCTTGGGATCCTCTTCCACTCTCTCTCTGCCCTTCCCCCTACTCTCTCAAAAATAAACATTAAAGAAAAATTTTTTGAGTCCACACTATGCTGCATTTCACTAACAAAGGTTTACTTTAAGGCCCCCATTGTCACATTACTACATTCCCAGCCATTGTAAAATGCAGCAACAGTCACAGAAAACCACTTAAAAATATTAGGCTTAATTGTAACAAATTACTGAATGCCAACCTCGTGCCGGACGTTGTTGGCTAAAGCCTGGGGTAGAATACAAAATTGAATTAAATGGTCCCCATCTTCAAGTCTTACTAGAAAGATTTATCTCTTGGCCCCCACTGCAGTTTGCATCTCTAGAGCAGTACAAACAGACCACCGTGCAACGAATGACAAATTCTGGGAGTCAACAAAATCTGAAAATGGGCTTCTGCCATGTTACAAAAAATAAACACAATTAGGTGCCCCGGCATCCCTGCCCCCCCAGGCTCCCCCCTCCCTTCAGCCCGCCCCAGCTCTTCCACTTCCTCAGCTCTTTCTCACTTAATCTCCGCATGACTGAACAATCCAATACGCTCCAGCTGTTCCAATTCGGGGAGTCGATCTTCTATGCGTTCCTGAATTATCTCCGCCATGAGGTCACAACTCTACAGCCCACCGGCGAGCCTCTCGACCGCCAACACGCGCACGAAGCGGCCACCATCTATTCCGGAGACCTAGCCCTAGCGTTCGCACGTGCTGACGTAACGTGCGCCCTAGGTCCCGCCTTTTCCGCTTCCGCCGCCTCCGCCGTCGGAGACCGCCCTCCGGCCCTTGCGGCGGCTGTCACCTCTCCGAGGCCGACTGTGGATCTTCCGCGGAGCACCCCTCCGGCTCGGGAGGATTCACGTGAACTGGAGTGGAGGGGCGGGGCCAGAGTGGGGGCGGGGCTAGACGCGCCCTGGGCTAAACGTGGGCGGGGGTTCGAGAGAGCGCCTCCCAGTGTCTAGAGGGGTTACCTGAAAGGAGTGCAACTCGGTTCTGCAGAATACTGTCTCCTTTTAGTCTATTGCGGTCCCATGTCTTCGCTTCCCAATAGTAAACGTTTCAAAAAGTCAGTAATGAAAAGAGTAGGGAAACTGACCAATCCATAACACTATAGCTTTGCTTTCGGCTAGGTTAGTAAACCAGTGTGATAACACCGGTTTTTCACCTGCCAATTAGAATCTCTAATTGGCTGATTCATTTTAAAATAGGAAGACCTTTTCATTATTTAAACAATTATTCTGCCTTTATAGACAAGATCTTTTCAAAAACACATGGCCCTGGGTGGGTATCAGAAAGTACATATATTTTTTAGAAAAGGGGAGCTTGGTATTGAAAAGTTTGGGAGTTACGAAACTAAATCAGTAAGGTATGGACCCTCCTTAAACCATTGCCCAAGGAAGTTAGTTAGCATTTCTAAGGGAACCATCAGACAACTCAGCTTGGAAGCGACATTGTTGGTATAATTGCTAAACCTAAAATAATAACTACATGAATCAGTTCTTTTAAGTTCTGGAAGATGCTTAAAAAACCAAAGCAGGAGTTCTTGCTAGACCTGTTTATTTCAACATTTGCATTAGCACCTTGTGATTTATGAAAGGGAATAAGCTTAACAGGTAACCATGTTCCGCCTCTGTGCCTTTCCTGTTTTTTTTTTTCCTTTCACACTTTACCCCACTGGTCTCAGAAGTGAGGCAAAGGTTGGCTTCAGCTTCATTTCTTGATCCCTCAGCTTTAAGACACGAGAGAGGGGAAGAAACTCAGGGATGTAAAATAAAGATGAAATTTCCTTGTAACAGAAAAATCCCCAGTCTGTGTTAGGAGTAAGAGTAGGAATGTCACTAGATAGTAAACTCCAAATGGGTAGGGAATATTTGCTTTGTTCAGTAAGACATCTGGGAGCTTACAACAGTGCCTGGAAAATAATAAGTGCTCAATTAAAAAATGCCTGAGAAAATAACAAAAGGCATTTGCTAAATTTATTTAGGACCAAGGGGCTCAGCCAGCTGAGAGGTTTTAATCTTTCATTTCAAGGCTAATTTGATAGATACCTATGATTTTCAAATCAACTATACTCTCCTCCCTTATTTTCAAATTTAGCATCGATGTTTATGTTGTTCTAAGAATTATTATAATAATATTGGCAAAGCCTTCTTTTATTTCCTCTACATCTCAATATAATAGCTATCTCTTATCTAGTGCTTCTATGTACCCAATCACTATGTGTACTAAGTTCCTTATGTATTAACTCACTCTGATCACAAATATTTTAAAATGTCAACTCAAAGAGCTCTTGAAAAGGTGAAAAAAACAAACAAAAAAAACACACCTGCTAGAGGAAGCCCAGTACAGGCAGAAGAAATTGTGTTTGAATAATGTCCATTGAGTCTCAGAATCCTTAGCTGAGCACACTTTCTAGTTAAGAAACCCTAAGGCCAGAGAAAAAGTGCTCTTGAGTCTGGAGCTCTAAGGTGCACCTTGGAAAACTTGACATTTCTTTTATTCTTTCATTTGATCTTTAAAACTCACCATGGATGTCAGATTGATTAATAGGCACTAACTGGGAGGGGGCACAGGAGAGCCCTCTGAATGTTGGAAGTGTTCTATACCTGGCTGATCTGGGTTGTCATTATACATATGCATGGATATGTGCGTATGTAGAAATCTATCCATTGAGATACATACTTAAGATTTGTACACTTTATGAAAGTTACACTTTAAAAGAAAGCATTAATGAGCAGACCCTCTCTTTGAGGATATCATTCTCTTCAAAAGCTTCAATTATCATTTGTATATATGTGGCAGGGTCAAAATATTGAAACACAAATGATCAAAGCCCTCTCCCTCTGCAAAAGAGTCCATACAAATTTTACATTCTAGCCCACAATGTATTATTATTCATTTTATTTTTTAATTTTTTTGTTCACAATTTCTTTTTTTTAAGATTTCATCTTTTTAAGTAATCTCCACACCCAATGTGGGGCTCGAACTCACAACCCTGAGATCAAGAGCCACATGCTCTACTAACTGAGCCAGCCAGGCGCCCTTAATATTTGTTTTAATATAAACTTTTGTGATTTTTTTCCAGATTGTCATGTAAGATTAATTTCAGAAAGGTGTATGTTACTCACCTCATGCTGGAGAAACATTTGACCTCATTACAGTGCTTATGAGCCAGTTTGGAAAATAGAGAAGAGGGTGTCTCACTTAGGGTCCCAAGACAATGTCTTAAGGACTCTGACAAATGAACAGTAGCCAGAATTTGCAGATCAAGTTAAAACATCTATTCTTGTCCCCAAAGTACTTACATGTAAACTTCAAAATAAACTTGAACTTTTCCTTAGAATTATCCATTCCTTAGAATATTCACGAAGATTAAGTTCATGGACAGCTCAGCGATTAAAAACAAGAAAGGAACGCTCTCTTTTTTTTTCCATTATTATTATGATGATGATCATTATTATTAGATAAAGAGAGGTACCTAATGTCAGTGATAATGAGAGGTGTGACACCTGGAATCCCATCCCCCTACCTTGTTCGAAGTCCCCTGCCTGCTTCTCCCCTCACAGAGCTCTGGGTAGACTTCAAAGTCAAGCAGAAGTGATAGACACAGACTGGTCTTTGATGCCTAAGAACATCGGAGCCCTCAATTTCATGTGAATGCAAAGCATCTGTACTTTTCAAACCTTTCATGTTATCTCACGTTGCTAACAACAAAAGCTGAAAAGTTTGAGGTGACACACATTACACACATTAAAATATTTGGAACCAGGAACTTTTCATTTCTTTTTCTATTATATATAGCTTCTTTTACTTTGCAAACCACACTGGATAGTAAATTACTTCTGGCACGCAGCCTTGTCAGCTTGCCAAGTTTCAACTGGAGCAAGTTTTTACAGCCGGGCTAATAAGCCCTGAAAATTAGGAGGTAAGTATAATGGAAATAATGACATAGTCTTTAACTGCAGGAGCATAGAATGACAACGTGAGATTCTAATAGAGTCTACTTTGAAAAGTTTTTTTTTTTTATTCTAATGAAATCTTTTTTTTTTAATTTTAGGTTATTCTAGTTCAAAACACATGTAAATGGAAAGAGTTTCTTTTAATTGGTGAACAGCATTTTTGTGGGTTTTTTCTTGTGGCTTAGTTATTGCTTTTTGCAAACTTGAAAAAAAAAAGAATAACAAAAAGAAAACCAAGAATATGGTAGTTTGGGGATAACAACGTACTATTAAAACAAACTGACATCTTGGAAAAACATGTTCTGAAATGATTGGCTTCCAGGATGGGGCTTGGCGATTGTGTATGAGTACATTTCATCAAAGCCATAGCTGATTAGGTACGTCAACTTTTTTTTCAGTTTGCCCCCACTCCAGATAGAAACCCACTCCCTGCTGAAGTAACTCCCAGGTCTTTATCGAACAAAGCTTCAAAAAATCGAGAGTGAACATCACACTTAATTTTTTATCACTGAAAGAAATAGTATCTGTTCTGAGGTAAATATCCATTTCCCTAAATTTAATTCTCACATCCATTTTTGCTCACAATTTACAAGTTGATGAGGAAATTTTTTTACCCTTCTCATTTTGCCCTCCAATTAGACCTGAACTGATTAGCCTCAGCACCTCATGATCAGTCCCAAATTGTTTAAGCAAAGAAGAGGTTTAGAGTTGTGTGTGTGTGTGTGTGTGTACGTGTGTGTGTTTAACTATACTAAAATAGTTGCTCCAGAAATGCCAGCTTTCTTATAGTTCCCCACCATACCACGCATGCTATTTTATACTTCTTTTAAAATACACCATTCCCTACTCTGGAATGTCTTGTGTCCTAGTCCCCATTTAGTCCATGAAAAAAAAAAAAAAAAGGAAGCCTGCCCTTGACACCTCACTATCCTACCATCGCCACAAATTTGTGTACTTATATCCATTTATGTAAAGGGTTCAGTCTCTGAATCCTTTCACCACCTCCCCTCACTAATTCTCTAGGTTATCTTATCCAGCCTCATAACATTAAATGTCATCTAAGGTGCTGTCCAATAAAAATTTCTGTGATAGTGGAAATATTTATGTCTTCACTGTCCAATACAGTAGCCCTGAGCCTCATGTAAGCTATTGAGTACTTGAAATCTGGCTAGAGCAACAGAGAAATAAATTTTTTTATTTCATTTGATTAAGTTACATTTAAATTGCCACATGTAGCTAGTGCCTGCCACATTTGACAGCCAATTAAAAAAAAAAAAAGGATTTATTTTTGAGGAAGAGAGAGAGAGAGACAGCGTGAGCAAGGGAGGGGCAAATAGAGAGAGGGAGACACAGAATCCGAAGCAGGCTCCAGGCTGTGAGCTGTCAGCACAGAGCCCAACTCCAGGCCCGAACCCACAAATCGCAAGATCATGACCTGAGCTGAAGTCAGACACTTAACTGACTGAGCCACCCAGGTGCCCCTGGACAGTCAATTTTAATTTTTGTTTTAATCTTTATTCACTTTTGAGACACAGAGAGAGACAGAGCATGAGCGGGGGAGGGGCACAGAGAGAAGGGAGACACAGAATTCAAAGCAGGCTCCAGGCTCTGAGCTGTCAGCACAGAGCCCGACGCAGGGCTCGAACCCAGGAACCGTGAGATTGTGACCTGAGCCGAAGTTGGACGTTCAACCGACTGAGCCACCCAGGCGCCCCTGGACAGTCAATTTTATAGCGCCAATCCATAACTGTCCCCTGACCCCAGACTCATGCCAGTATATGCAACTGCCTACTCAGCATCTCTGCTTGGAGATCTTACAGGCATTTCAAAATTAGTATGTGCAAAACCAAGCTGCTGATGCTCTCCCTCCAAACCTGCTCCTGCTATTATCTTCTCCATCTTGGTTAATGGCAATTCCATTCTATTTTTTCAGGCCAAAGCCTGGGAGTTGTCCCTGCCTCCACATCTAATTTGTCAGCAATCCTCTCGGTTCTACAGAATATAGTCAGACTATGACTTCTCCCCATCATTGCTACTGCTGTCGCCCTAGTACAAACTCCTGTTAATTTTCACCTGGGTTATTGCTATGGCCCCAACTGGTCTCCCTGTTCAGTGCGGAGCCTGACATGGGGCTCGATCCCACACCCCTCAGCTCATGACCTGAGTTGAAATCAAGAGTCAGGTGCCCAACCAACTGAGTCATCCAGGTGCCCCTCTTGAGTCTATTCTTTTTTTTTTTTTTTAAATAGTACATTTATTTTTTTTTAATTTTTTTTTTCAACATTTTTATTTACTTTTTTGGGACAGAGAGAGACAGAGCATGAACGGGGGAGGGGCAGAGAGAGAGGGAGACACAGAATCGGAAACAGGCTCCAGGCTCCAAGCCATCAGCCCAGAGCCTGACTCGGGGCTCGAACTCACAGACCGCGAGATCGTGACCTGGCTGAAGTCGGACGCTTAACCGACTGCGCCACCCAGGCGCCCCTCTTGAGTCTATTCTTAACAGAAATCTGTTCTTAACAGCAGCCAAAGTTAGAATCTAAGTCAGACCACATCACTTTGCTCGTAGCCCTACAGTGGCTTCTTAACTCAGAGTGAAAACTAGAATCCTTTCACTTGCCTACAAAGTCCCATATGGTCTGGTGCCCTGCCCCTCCCTTTCCTCTCTGACCTTATTTCCCACTCCAGATACATTGGCCTCCTTGGTATCCCCTCAGCATGGCAGTGTGGCAATACAGGGCCTTTGCGCTGGCCGGAATTCTCTCTGGAATCCTCTTTCCCAGATAAATTCAAGGCTCATTCCCTCAACTCCTTCAGATCTTTCTCAAATGTCACTCTCTCAAGGACGCCATTCATATTTAAAGTTGCACTTCCCACCCTCAACAACCCTTATTCTACGTGCTTTTTTCCCCTCCATATCACTGATCACCATCTACAATATAGTAGTGTTTATTGTCTCCCTTCACACATACACTAAAACATAAACTCCAAGGAGCTGAAATTGTTTGCTGCTGAATCTGGAGTTAGGCATGCAATACGTGCTCATTACATATTTGTTGAATAAATGAACGTTTGTATAGTTGCATTTCTTTGTATTGCAACTTATGTCTTTTTATATGCCTTCATATTATTGTGACTGCCGTAGGAGAGAGAACTAGTATTTTACTTATGTTTGAAGTCCCTAGGACCTAGCGATGGAAAACATTAGGGACTCAATAAACATTCACTGAAAAGAAGCAACGCTACATTGTGCATAACACCTGGTATAAAAGACACTCACCGTGTTTAATGTGCCCAGAACCCTTCTTAAAGGAAACCTGTCTGCCCACAGCTATTTTTTTTCTTACCACCTGACCCTGGACAATTTGCCACTACTGGTCAGACTATAAGTAAGCTCCTGATTCAAAGACAATCAGTCTGTTGGCTGGTCAAAAACCTGGCATGAAAAGATGAACTGGGCTAACTTAACTCTCCCTCTTTGGACTCTGAATTAAGAGGAAAAAAGAGAATTACGTGATGTGAACATATGAGTTAAAACCAGAGAGAATCCATGAGTCAGAGATAGAAGCTTGAGGAACTTGGCAAGGCAAAGTGGTAAGGAGGCAGAAACTAGGAAATATGGAAAAGGTACACAGAGTGAAGGGGGGGAGTGGGGTGGGAACACAGTACCTAAGAGAAAATGGATAGTCACTGAACCCCATTAATAAGAGCACTGGAGAGAAGCCTGCGTGGTTCAGTTGGTTAAGCATCTGACTTTGGCTCAGGTCATGATCTTACGGTCCACGGGTTTGAGCATCAGGATCTGTGTTGGCAGCCGGGAGCCTGTTTCAGATTCTGTGTCTCCCTCTCTCTCTGTCCCTCCCCTGCTCATGCTCTTTCTCTCTCTCTCTCAAGATTAAAATAATAATAATAATAATAATAGCAACTTGGAGGGACAAAGTCATGCAATAGAGGTCCCATTTTGAAATGTTTTGAATACAGTTCTCTTGAAGATCCTTCTTGTTCTCTGCATCAACTTACAATAACACCCAATTGCTTAGGGTGCCTTAAGAGATTGTCTCTATTCTTTACAACCCTCAACCTTGACTAAGTTCTTAGTTCATACACTTGCTGTCACATGTAGAAGAGTGAGAATATTTTCTACCAAATGATAGATTTGACATGTTCTTCAAAGCCTTTGGCAATTAACCCTTGGAGATTTGAGCATTTATTAAGAAGCTTGGGGGGGGGGGGGGAATGTTCTCTTTGGAGCCATTTGGTTTCCCTTAAAGTCATACTCTATTGGCAAGCTAGAATCCACTTACAGCGTGCATGTACCTTGCTTTAAACAAATTTGAAACTCTGGATTTACAGCAATAGATTATCATTCGGTCACTTTTCACAATCTTTTATTTATCAGTCTTATTACAAAAGCAATATACTGTCGGAAATTCAAATACTGCATTCTTTGAAAAAGTGAGGATTTATGGACCAAAAGAGAGCCACAAACCTAAAGTTCCCCTGCTACGTTTCAGTGAATACCATTGGCAACGGTAAACACAAAGCACCTAAGGAAAAAGGGCTTTCTGCTTCAAAGACTTGGTCACAATCTTTTTCTTTTTCCTTCTCCATTAGTAGCCCTCCCCTGTGGGTCCACACAGCTGTCACTACCACAGAGAAAGCCGGCTATTTCAAAATGCACTCGCTGCTCTGCTCCCAGAGGCAGTGGGGCACAACGGTTAAGACCACCAGCTTTATTTGGGTACATTTTCGCAAGTTCTACCAACATTGTAAATATACATGTCTTAAGGCTCAGCAATCGGACATCTACAAATCTCTCCTACAGAAGTACTAACAAAAGTGCACAAACAGAAGTATAAGGAAGGTAACTGAAGCAATGTTTGTAACAGCAAAGACCCTCAACTGCCTATCAGCCAAGTGGTTAAATAAATTATAGTACATTTGTACACAGGTATACTATGAGGAGTGTATGAAATAAGATGAATTATGCATTGTTAATCTAAAAGAGGCAAGTTGTAGAACAGTAGTTATTGTACAATCCATTTTAAATGTGTGTCTAGATGTGTTATGAGCAAAAAAAAAAAAACAAAAAGCTTGGAGGATTGCCCACCAAACCATTCACATGGTGGTCACCTCTGAGAAGTGGAATAGGAAATTTACATTGGTATAAATTGAGTATTGGTATACCATTGAGTATTAAGATGAATTATGTTTGTGATTTCTATTTAAATAAAATATTTGCATAGAAAAGTGAAAGAGGCTTCAGAATCAAATTCTGTTTCAAATCCTAGCTCCATCATCTTTTTAGAGTTGCTTCAAGGATTAAAATGAAAATTTGCTTTATTTTTATTTTTATTTTAGTTTCAGAGGTAGAATTTATTGATTCAACGCTTGCGTATAACACTCAGTGCTCATTACAACAAGTGCCCCCCTCAATGCCCATCACCCATTTACCCCATCCCCTCACCCACCCCCCCCTTCCGCCAAACCTCCGTTTGTTCCCTATAGTTATTGTCTCTTAGGGTTTGCTTCCCTCTCTGTTTTTATCTTATTTTATTTTATCTTAACTTCAGAGTGACACTTCACAGCAATTGCTTGAAATATCTCAGCTTTTGTTTATACGTTATCGTTTTTAAACACCAGAGAAGATTCTGCCTTAAGGGACTGTTGATCTGTTTTAAATATGAAGAACACTTTGTAAAGTGAGTAACTTCACTCCCTAACTTATCTGTTTGCTAATAAAATACCCATAATAAATAGGGCATATTCTGTCTCTTTCGCAAATCCTCTCTTTTCTCCCCATCTCACCCCAAGCCTCCACAACCTGGGAGCTGTCCAGGTACAAATTAACATTTAAAAAGACCTCAAGTTGTTCACACAAGCAGCTCTATTATTGCTCTCTCCTTTACAGCCTTGGTCTGCTCAAAAACCCACATTCAAATTGGATCACATCCACTCCAGCCCTTCAGCACCCAGGTATTGTGGGTGAGAGGCCGCTTTTGGCTACAAACTCCTTTATTCATTCTAAAATAACTTCATTCATAAGGTTCATTGAACAACTAGTTTGTACCCATCACAGGCTCTGACCAAGCACTTTTGCCTACCTTGTCACTAATCCTCATAGCAACTTTGTTAGGTGGGTCAAGTTTCATTTAACAGATGAGCAAACCGGGGTTCCAGAGGTGAAGTGACTTGCCCAAGGTCACACAGCTAGTAAGACGGGGAGCCTGCTGGGAGATCTAGGCTTGGGGGTTACTGAAGGTCACTAACGGTTCTTCTCCCACCCCACCCCCTTTTTTTTTAGTTAACTAGTTTAAAAATAAAAATAGTGCTCTAAAACTTGTAAATAAAAACAGCGTTCCCCTACCCCACTCGTCCCCTCCCTCCTATTATAACTCTCCAGTGCAACCACTTGGAAATTTTTAAAGCTAGGTCTGCTGGTTTACCGCCCTGTATTTCCAAATGAATACCCGGTGCGTTGTGCAGATTTAACAATGTAACCAAAACCCCACTCTACCGTCAACTCCCTGCGTCCCTCTGTACTTCACCGGGTCACCCTCCCTTCTCAGGTTGAAACCCGGGTCGGGTCCCCTCTCTTCGCTCACTCTGAGTCTCCAGCACGACCGCTGCGGTAACTAGCCTGGCCAGGGCTGAGAAACCACCCTCCCCGGCCCGGCCGGGCCTCGGTTCCCGGCCTTCCTCCCAGACCCTTCTCGGGCTGCGCGTCGGGGGCGGCGGTCAGGGTCTGAGAGCGAGGATAGGGCGATGGCGAGAGCCAGGGAGGCAAGGGTCGGAGTCAAGAGGCACGGGGCCGGGATCACGGGGCCAGGGCCGTGTCGCACGCCAAGAGTCGGAGTCCGGGGGTGACAGCTGGGTTGGGGGGGGGGCAAGTGTCGGGGAGCGAGGGCCAGGGTTGGGGCGTGAGGGAGGAGGGTCTGAGGCGAAGGCCCTGGTCGCAGGCAAGGACTTGGGTCGCAGGGAGAGGGCCAGGGTCGGGGTTGGGGGATCCGGTTTGGGGTCAGGGGTCAGACAGAATCGGTGGCGAGGACCGGGAGGGAGGGGACGAAGGTCAGAGTTGGGAGCAAGTGGGGTTTAGGGCGAGGGGCGAGGTGGGGTCTGGGGTGAGGTGCGGGGGTGGCGAGGGCTGGGGTCAGGAGGGCGAAGGTCAGACTTCGGGAGGAGGGCCGGAGCCTGAGGCAAGGGTAGCGATCGTGGGGCGAGGGGCGGGGGTGGGTGCCGAGGGCGAGAAGCAGGGTCCGGTCCGGGAGGGAGGTGGCGGTCGGCGGGCGGGGGCGCGGGCGCGGGTCCCGGCCAGGGCTCGGAGATTGAGGTCTTGGGGTCGCGGCGGCGGTTGAGGAAGGAGGGGGAATGGGGGACGTCAGGCCGTCTGGGTTTAGCCGAGGGTCCAGGGCTCTGGGGGCGGCAGCGGACGCGAGCCGGCGCTCCCGCCGCGGCCCTTTGGAAGTGTACCGCGGGCGCTCGACAGGGCGGCAGCACTCGCACGGAGCGGGCGCCGACCTCGGCCCCGGCCTCCTCTCCGCGGCCACTCGGCGCCCGCAGCCCCAGCCCGACTCGACAGCCTCGGCCCCAAGCAACAGATTCCCGGTGGGAGGCGGGCCAGGTCGCTGCCGCCTCGGGCCTGCGGCATGGGGCGGGCTCCGGGCTTCGGGTTTCCCGGCTCCCGCGGCTGGGGCGCCTGGGAGCACCTCCGCCCCCCGTTCTGGAAGGTGGGGGGCTGGGCCCACACTCCCGCAGCCTTGCTCCTCGGAAACCGCTCCACCAATCCCCGCCCACGTTCCCCTGACCCCTCTTTAAGTCCTTTATTGGGCTGAGGGGGTCCAGGACTTAAGCAGTTTCCGAGGGAAATTTCCTTTGTTTGGGGGGTGGCGGTCTGTCTGTTTCGACGAAATGTAGTATACTTTCACTGGTCTTTCGTCAACCGTCCCCTCCCCTACACACACTCATCCTCCTCCATCCTCCCCAAACCGTCCTCGAGAATGTGGGTTAAACAATTTTTAATGTACGTTAGAATGCATTTGAAAATACTTTGTACAGCGGGTCTGTGTCATATACTACGATGATATCTTTCTCATCAGACTTTTTCTTTTCCCTGCGGTTAATCATTGTCTGGATTCTTTGTAAGCTTTCTATGTATCTGTCACTAATTTTTTTTTCCCCGGTGCTGTACCATAACTGTAAATTTCCATTCATTCAAACTCTTCAGGTAATACGTCTGTTTTTGTTTGTGTGTGTGTGTGTTTGTTGTGTTTTCCCCCCTTGGAACTATTCCTCCCATTCCAATCTTAAGTGTTGCTCTCTAGGCCAACTGCACAGCTGTTGTTTGGGGATTTCCCTTCATCATCATCCTGGGAATTTTCCTTGCTTCATTTTGGGAGCCCTGTGTCCTTGGATCCCGAGTTTTGTTTTTCTCTGTCATTTGGTACAGCCAGTCCACCGGTAGCTTCCTGAGAAAGGGTGAAAAGGAGATTTTTTTGTTGAGATTTTGCAAATCTGAACATATGTTTATATGACCTCCTCACTTGACTGATGTGATCATTTGTTTGGGTATATAATTCTAGGTTGGAATTCATTTTTTCTTAGAACCGTGAATTGTCTTCTACCTTCCAATTTTACTGCTGACAATTCTAATGAAATTCTTACTTTTGTACATGACCCATATACCTTTGTGTATTACTCTATTATTATTACTATTTCTGGAAGCTTTATCTTCTATCTTTGATGTTTTGAAAATACACAATGATATGCCTTGATATGGATATTTTCATTCATTTTGGTAGACACTCACAGACCCTTTTAATTTAGAAACTTTTGCCCTTCAGTTCTGGAAAATTTCTTGCATTACTTTATTTTTCCTTTGCATTCTTCATGAGATCTCTCCCCTCTACACATCTGTGCTCTATCCTATTCTATTGCACACCCATCTTTTCCATTCTCACTTTCTCAATGTTTATTTTATTTTTGAGGGAGAGTCACAGAGTGCGAGCAGGGAAGGGGCAGAGACAGAGGGAGACACAGAATCCGAAGCAGGCTCCAGGCTCTGAGCAGTCAGCACAGAGCCCGACACGGGGCTTAACCCCACCAACCATGAGATCATGACCTGAGCCGAAGTCCAATGTTTAACTGACTGAGCCACCCAGGTGCCTCTGTTCTCACTTTCACAAATTCCTGTTATTTGTATCCTGGGATCTGTAAATAATTCTAATCCTCTCAATCGTTTTTTCTTTCACTTCTCCTTGCTCTTTTTATTGTCTGCAAATTTTCTCAACTCTATTTCTAAACTCTTCATCTTCTATTTTCCATTTTGTCTTCTAAATAATGGTGTGCTAGTAAATGTCTAACAACCAGCTCTTAGAAGGGGAGGAAAAAGCCTTGTTTGCCCATTTCCATAGTGTAAATACTTCCACCATGGCTGATTTGCAAGCTACCAAATGACATCACTGAATGCAGACTTGGAAGTGAGGCATGGTAGTGTATTAGTGTTTCTACCATATACATACCACAGACAAATAATCTCAAGAACATAGATAATATATGTAGGAGAGTAATTTGGAAGTGAGAAGTTTTTAGTACTTATTACTTTTGTTTTTAATATATTTAATTGTAGCTTTATATAATTGAACTTTTAATAATGACTGTGTTTAACAAATGGCTTGCAAAATTCCTGAAAAATCAACAATTGGTTTTTCCCAACTGGTAGGAGCCAGTTCCTGCAAACTACTGCTTCAAAGTAAAAAATCATGGTCCCTAACATAGTAAAATCAAATCAGCGTAATTTAAACACAGTTCTGATCACATTACTTCCCTAAGTGAAACTCTTTGTTGTTTCTCTGCCTACTGAAAACCTCAACAGTCAACCCTCAATTCACATTCCACCTTTCCTACTTGTCTATTAAACAAATATTGATCAGGCATCTGCTATAAGCAAGGTTTTAACCAAGAGAGTGAGGATACAAGGATGAATAATACACATTTCCTTTCTTTGAGATACTCCCAGTGTAGGAGAAGAAAAACTTACATACTATTGAATGTGATAAGTACCGTGAAACACACACACACACACACACACACACACACACCATGCACAAGTACTATAGGAATGCCTAGCAAATGACTAATTCAGCATGGGGGATCTGCCAAGGAAAAACTCAGTTTGTCTTTCCTTGTGTTTTAGGTCTACTAGTGGGTTGGGATTTTTGTTTTGTTAAGCATTATATGCTTTCTCATCACAAGCCCTAAAGGTAAAAAAAAGAGTTCATTTTGAAGACTGCTAATCTCTCTTTTTAAAAAAAATTTTTTTAAATGTTTATTTATTTTTGAGAGAGACAGAGACAGAATGTGACTGGGTTAGGGGCTGAGAGAGAGGGAGACACAGAATGTGAAGCAGGCTCCAGGCTCTGAGCTGTCAGCACAGAGCCCGACACGGGGCTCGAACTCTCCAGCCATGAGATCATGACCTGAGCTGAAGTGGGACACTTAACCGACTGAGCCACCCAGGCACCCCTCTCTCTCTCTCTCTTTTTTTTTTTTAAGTGAAAAGAGATGTCCTCAGAACAAACTGCTGGTTTATTCGGTTAAGGACAAAAATCTCAGAGTGAAC
This sequence comes from Prionailurus bengalensis, assembly GCF_016509475.1. Lineage (NCBI taxonomy): Eukaryota > Metazoa > Chordata > Mammalia > Carnivora > Felidae > Prionailurus > Prionailurus bengalensis. The sequence continues at coordinate 19,804,318 of NC_057347.1, forward strand.
CAACAAAGGATTTCTTTAAGCTATCAGTGTATGGGAAAGGTGGAAATATTAAAGTATATGCTGCTAAGTTTGTGAAGTATTTACAAATGTGAATGGAAGAAATGTCATGGAAATAATATGAAAAATAAATGGAAGTATTAGAGTATAAGGCAGTGGAAAAATATACTTCAAAGATGTAATGAGCTATAGGCTAGACAGAAATCATGTATTTCATGATTTCATAGGGTTGGTAATCATCAGAAGATCACAAAGATTTTTCTTTTTTCTTTTCTTTTCTTCAGGCCTCTAGAACCTATTATATTCAGGAGAGTATTTCAGAGCCAAGGAGTCATATGTATAATCTCCAGTTATCTTCACAAATTGGATTCCTGGACCTTGCTCACTAATAAACTTAGTCTCCTTCGAAGTATAAAATAGTTTCTTTACCATTCAGTTCACTTAACACAGCATTGGCTTTGTCCTACTTTTTACTTGTGCTTTCTGATTTGCTGCCAGATTTTCAAAAATAAGTGATTTCTAGATCTGCAAATGTATACAAACAATTTATAGTTTCTGAGAATTTTTTAAATTTAAATCTAAGTTAACAAGATTTTTCTGACCCAAAATATTTTAGGCGATGATCCTATTTCAGAAGTGAGAATAAACGATCTAGTAGAATCTTTGAATTGTGCAGGGGCACCTGGGTGGCTCAGTCGCTTGAACATTTGACTTGGGCTGAGGTCATGATTTCATAGTCTGTGAGTTCCAGCCCCGAATCAGGCTCTCTGCTGTCAGCACAGAGCTCGCTTCAGATCCCCTGTCCCCCTCTCACTCTGCCCCTCCCCCAGCTCATGCTCTCTCACTCTCTCTCCCTCTCTCTCATTCTCAAAATTAAACATTAAAAAAAATTCTTCGAATTGTGTAGAGAAATAGGCCTGAAAAGTTGAAGTGACTTTTCTAAGGCTACATAGATGTTGGCTGAGCTAGGATTAGAGGACCTAGGTATCCTGGCTCATACTTTAGTGTGTCTTTTCCTCAAAATACTTAAAATATTCACCTAGGGGCAAGCTCTGATGTCCACCAAGCAGTAGAGAAACAACTTTATGTCCATATGTTCATTCCTTTGTTGACTAGTTCAACCAAGATTTGTTGCACGCCTATTCAATAACAGGCTGTAGAGATGCACAGATGAAATAGACATTAGCTAATAGGGTAGACAAGCACATATGCACTATTGGTAACTTATTCTATCTGGGAATATTGGGGGATATTTTCATGCGCAGAGATGACATCTGAGTTAAAGTGATGAATGTGTAGAACTTTGGTGAGGGAATGGTGGGGGGAGAGGTATTCCAAGCATATTAAGAAAGTACAAAAATGTTCATGGAATAATCCTGAACCTAGTATGACCCAGAGCAGGCAGTATGGGCAGGAATAGAAAGAAATGAGGTAAGAGGGTGGGAAGATTCTTATTTGCAAGGCCTTTACCTAAGAAATTGAGGATATTGATTAACTTTGCAAAAGGCGCTATCATGGTATTGTTTCAGTCAGGAATCAGTAGCTTAGGCATTCAAAAAAGTCTTCATGGCTTTCCAAACTACTTGTTATGTGCCATATTTTCTTCTGAAATACTCCTGAATTCACAGTGTCAGGAAACATCTAGCCCAGAATAAAACAAGTTCCCCACCTTTATTTGGGAGTTTTATGGTGAACTCATTCTTTCTGTTCATGTTATATTCTGCTTTCCTTCTTCTACTCCAACACTTCAATAAAATTTCAAGATTTCTAAGTAATGAAAAGTAGCATCTTTTTTTTTTTTTTTTTTTTTTTTTTTTTTTTGGAGAGAGAGAGAGGGAGAGAGAGAGAGTAGGGTGGGAGGGGCAGTGGGAGAGGGAGAGAGAAACTTGAGCAGGCTCCATGCTCAGCACGGAGCCCATGCAGGGCTCCATCCCACAACCCGGAGATCATGATCCGGGCCAATTCGAGAGTGGCACGCTTAATCAACTGAGCCACCCAGGCGCCCCTGCAAAGTAGCTTCTAATGAGAAACAAACAAACAAAAACCTCTGCTTTAATCGAGTATATAAGCAACATAATCACAACCATTAAAATATAGTTGCTAATACAATTTTCCGGGAGCCCTTAAAGACAGAAACCCAAAACATGCCTCTTATGATGGGGATTCATGTTTAAGTGAAGAGTAAGCCCCCAGTCTAGAGAGTGAGCTCTGCCAGTGAAGAAGAGACATCACTTTTAAGTAGACCTTCAACTCATTCGCTACCCCCCTTGCCTCTTTCCCTCACCAGAGTTTGCTGGGAAGAGCTAGGAGCAATGCTGTGTTTCCTATAACTCAAGAATTTGGTTGTCATATATTTCTTCCCTGACATTTCAAGCTTCCTGGGAAAATGAAATTAGTTCTCACTAAAATATGGTAAACGCGTATGTAATTGTATTAACAACAACAACTGGGCCCCCTTGGAATAAGTGCTCAGGAAAGAGAGAGATTGAAAAGAATAGGACTACTCTCATTAACAACAGAGAAACAATGGGCACCTGGGTGGCTCAGTTGGTTTAGCATCCGACTCATGATTTCAGCTCAGGTCATGATTTTCACAGTGCAGGAGTTCGAGCCCCACGTCAGGCTCCACGCTGATTATGTAGAGCCTGCTTGGGATTCTTTCTCTCCCCCTTTGCTGCTCCTCCCCTGCACTCTCACACGTGAGCTCTCTCTCTGTCACAATAAACTTAAAAAAGAAATAACAAAGAAACAAGAAAGGATTAGAGTCAGAGACAGCAGTATGAACTCATGTTTATCAATTTAGAGATGGATAGATACAGAAATAATTATAAATTTGTATGCATATAAGTATTAATTTACATACACATATTTCCTAGTTCTGTCCACTGAGAGCCTAGAAGCAATGACACCGCACAGGCAATAAACACACTTAACACCCACATCTTGGTTTCTGTATCATTTTATCATAATGAAAGGAACCAGGGCTCCTTGGAGAAATGGCTGATCTAGAACTGGGGTAGGGAATATATAAAATGAGACACGCTTCTCATAGTACAAGAAAGTAAGGAATTGCTAAAGGCAAAAAGACACCCACAATGATAGGGTCATGTCAAAGGGACAGAGGAATCAACTAAAAGATTTCCCAATGGCCAAAGAAAGAACATTATGAATAACAAAACAAATAATGTAGTATTAGATACATCAAATATCCAAGAACTCATACTGATACAAATAAATGATTGAATAAAGAAAGAAATGAAGGAAAAGAGGAAAATCTCCTTACAAAAGAATTGGAAATAATTTACATAGATACTCCCCAAATAAGAAGGTGGAGCTTAATTCACCACCCAATCACTATCACCACACTTGAGTGTGGGCTACACTTGGGGACTTGCTTCCAGAATGCAAGGGAGCAAGGGAGACAAAGTAACTTTACAGTGGAAAAGCCTGTCAACTACTAAGTTGGTGGTGATTAAGGTTAACATTATCAATGACAGTCATGTTGATAGGATGTACCCTGGATATGATGTGATGAGAATGGTACTTCACATCTGTCATTTTCCTCCCCCAAACCCATAACCCCACTCTTAGAAGAACACCAGACAAGCCCAAACTGAGGAACAGTCTACAAAATACCTGGGACCAGAACTCTTTAAAACTGTCAAGGTCATTAAAAACAAGGGAAGTCTGAGAAAGTGTCACAGGTCACAGACCAGAGCGGACTAAGGAGATATGAGGATTAAAAGTAGTGTGGTATCCTGGATGATAGATGGAGAGATAGGTAGATAGACATAAACAGTAAACTTTTGCCCAACAGAAAATATGCATATTATTTTACAGCCATGAAACATTTAAAGTAATTGACCATTTTAGGCCTTGAAAAAAAATTCAGCAAATTCTCAAAAACAGATATTATACAGCATTTTCCCCCTTACTATACTGCAACACAGAATAAAAGATTGGTTAAAGAAATTATGGAACATTAAAAAAAAAAAAGAAAGAAAAAGAAAAATAGGCCTAACTTCTTTATTTTGTGATACACCTATCAGAATGCCCCTATCTTTTTGTACTTTCAGTATTTTTCAGGTATTTCTGCCATTTGTGAAAGAGGATTTTGAGATTCTTGCATGATGAGTGTGATACAAACTCTCCCTTTTATTTCCAATTCTAAATGTTGTGCAGTTCACTTCTTACTGGGCACTCTTCGACATCATTTGACATGTTTTGAGCTGAATTTGTAATCCCCTTCTGTTATATTAGAGAAAGGATGACACGATTTTCCTTTTGTTTATTGATCATTCAGGAACCAAAAAGGGAATCCAAGCTACATAATTTTATAGAAAAGGGACAATAGTATGAATTTAACTTTGGTATAGCACAATGAAATTTCAGTGACTTTCTTAGAATTAAAGAACTATGATAATTTTAACAATAAGCTACATCATTGTTTCTTGGTTTTTCTCAATGTCTAAATTGATTTTTTAAAAATTCCTATCCCCCACTTCTGAAATTATCTCTTTAGAGCAATGTGTCTTACAAACACTGTATATCCTAACATCCAATGATGAAGAATTTTGTTTTCAGTGATTACAGTGAAAAACTACAAATGGACTTTGTTTTTGCTTGCGAAAAATAAAATTATAATGTTGAATATGATTTTCCAAATTACACATGACCCATCCTCAATTTTCAGAGATCATGGCCAAAAATCACTGACCTAAATCAAACCTTAATTTTCTATTTGAGGAAACTAGGATCAGAGAAGTTAAATAACTTTCTCAAACTCACACTGTGAATTAATGATTAAGTCAAGTCTTGATTATAGTACAATACAATGTTCTTTCTCCTAAGATTGTTGCAAAGGGGAACTTGAGGATAAAATAGGTTTTAAAAATAGAAATAGAGCCAGAAGCGTTTCTCTCCTGTTAAGAGAATTCTCTTCAAAGAGAACTCTTCTTTCTTTCTGAAGAAAGCCCAACCAAATAAAAATTCCTTGGCCTCTGTATGTTAATTTGATCCTTATAAACTGAAAGTTAATTTAGAAACTTAATTTATCTCGATATAAAGTAAAAGTCCTAGAAGTCCTACTCCTCCAACCGTTCCTCCTCTTTGAGTGCCTGTATGATAGAAAGTGGTTACAGAATTCTGAATTCTGTTGTTGAATGCTTTTGTACTCTCAAGGAATTTCTTCCAAGCACATAGAGTACAAACTCTCCTACTAGTGACAACATATAAGCCCTTGTTCTATCAAAAACAGCTGCTAAATCATTCTGTGGCCTCGTCAGTACATCTCTTATTCAGCTCAGTCACGAAGGTGGCAACCTTCTAAAACTAGTCACATGAGTAAGTTGTCAGAATCTTCCGTGCCAAAAATTTTTGCGAGTGCTAATAAGTACAGGCAGTGTGGAATGACAATGCCTTTCAATGGATTCATAGCAAATTTCAAATGCTACAGGGTCCTAGGAAAAATCTTCCTGCAGACTGAAATTAAGAGATAGGAAGAAAAAATTAGTAGTTCGACCAGGAATAACAGCAACATTTCACCAGAAACTAGTTCCACTGAGAAGTGTAAGCAGAAGTAAAATCTTGCATAGAGTAAGGTGGGTAAAAGCATTTCTCGTGTGAGGTACGTGAAACATCTCAAAGAACACGGAATTTCTAGGCTAGGAGACAACTCTTCCACAAATAGATTCTCTCTCAACATGTACTTAACCTCTGGTATGATCTTGGCAAATTACTTTAAATTCTGGGATTCCATTTCCTTAGGTGTAGGAAGAGGCTTAAACTAGATACTAAGTTTCCTCTAGCTATAAGTGTGTCTTCATATAACTAAATTTCTAAACAGAACTGCTAAATAATATCCTTCAAACAAAAATCACATCACGGAAATAAGAACGATATTTGCAATAAAAAACTAACTAAAAATTAAGGCTCCCTTTTATCTTGTAATTTGTTCTGATTAACAGTAATTAGTAATGGTGAAAAGATGAGTTTATACTTTCAATGGAAATGCAGACTACAGTAGTATTACGGAAGTGGTTATAATACCTGGTTATACTGACCTGATTTATCAAGGACAGCTACACAGCAATGCTCTTTTTTCCTCAGAAAATAAAGAAAACATTTTGGAAACAATAAGCTCACACACAGATTAAAAGGGAACAACAGCAAGACTAATTTTTTTTTTTCCTGAGCAGAGCATGCCTAAGAGATATACAGATTGATTCTTTCATGTGTATTTCATGACTATGAAATGAAATAGTCTTCATTATTCTTATCATAGGTGTGTTTTTAGTGCTGTTGATTTTGGAGATGAGTATAGCCCAGGATATATTATTAGTGCCACTTTAACTCATTGTCTCTCATCACCAGACTTGGGAAGGTAAAAAACACATCGTGTGGTGTTTTCAAAACAAATTTGTTTAGTAACTACAACCACTTATCTTCAAACAAATTTTCAAACAGATAAAATCAGAGTAGCTGCCTGCGGGTGCAGACCCCACCATTTTGCAGCCTTGTCTTTTCCCTGGGGTAGCTTTTGAAACCCTGGGGCTTTCAACATGACAGCCTAGATACCTTTGTTGTACTGGAAAACACGTGGGGTTTTGAGTCTCCTGTAACTGGGCTCAAATCTCAGCTGACCCTCTTACAAGCTGTGGGAGGATGAGTTAATCTCTTTGAGATTGAGTTACGTGTATGTGAGGTCACCGATAGCAACTAAAATTACAGTTTATGATTGTTGTATGGATAGGACGTCCAATAAATATCAGTTCGCTTGTGCTTTTGTTTAAAATTAAACATGAAACACTGATCCCACAGTTAAACACACACACACACACACACACACACACACACACACACACACAGGGGTAATAGCTGTCTCCAGATGTAGGCCTCCCAAAAATTCAGGTTTAGATATTTCCAATTTGTCTCAGGTGTTTTTTCATCCCTCAGGTTATTAGTATCAAGTTTCTTCTTGTCCCAGGGGTTCTAACCATGGCCTACTACCATCCTTATTATATCTAGTTAACTCCAGATAAACACACACATTCAAATCAGCGGTTTGTTACAAACACTCCATAGTAGGCAGTAAATGTTCCATGGTTCCCCTGTTTTTCTTTTCTAGACAAAAGAAACAAAAGTAACTTTTGACTTTAAATTTCAAATAGAACTGTTAAAATGGTTCCTTTACACTCTTATTAGGAAGGCTATTGCTATTCTTAAGGGGAGGCCATTCCTTTTTTTAAGTCAAATTTGATTATATTTCTCTAAGAACTTATTAGCAAATATAAAGTTTTAGTCTCCTTAAAGCAAGATTAAAACAAATTTTTTTTCTGATATAGCATTTATTGGCTTGTTTCAATAGTCTCAGCACTTAGTTAAGGTGATAGGAATGGACTGAGGATAGAAAGACACTGCAATTTAAAAAGGAAAACTGAGGGGTACCTGGGTAGCTCAGTAAGTTAAGCGTCCAACTTCGGCTCAGATCATGATCTTGTAATATGTGAGTTCACGCCCCGCGTCAGGCTCTGTGCTGATAGCTGAGACCCTGGAGCCTGCTTCGGATTCTGTATCTCCCTCTCTCTCTGCCCTTCCTCTGCTCACACTCTGTGCCTGTCTTTCAAAAATAAGCGTTAAAAAAATTTTTTTAATGGAAAACTGATATCTAGGTTTTGTCGGCAAATGCATTCAATGTTGATGATTATTTATCTCAGTATTTCAGAGGTAATATTTACTGATCTTTCTTGACCTAGAAATGACATGTTCAGCATCTTGTATCTCTAAAACTCTCCAAGTTCATGGCATGATGGTCAAGAGTGAGGGCTCTGGAAACTGTCTGGGTTAGAATACTAGCTCCGTTACAAATTTTGCTGTTGTTTCCTCATCTATGAAATGGGGATAATAATTACCTACCTCAGAGAGTTGGTATAAGGATTGAATGTGTTAAAAATGTTAAAAACTTAAAATACTGGGGTGTCTGGATGGGTCAGGTGGTAGAGCAGGCAACTCTTGATCTCAGGGTTGTGAGTTTGAGACCAATGTTGTGTGTACAGATTACTTAAAAATAAAATCTTTAAAAAAAATTTAAAAAATTTTAATTGGAGCGCCTGGCTGGCTCAGTTGGTTAAGTGACCAACTCTTCTTTTTTTTAAAATTTTTTCTTTTGGTTATTTATTTTTGAGCGCGAGTGGGGAAAGGGCAGAGAGAGAAGGAGAGAGAATCTAAAGCAGGTTCCAGGCTGTGAGCTGTCAGCACAGAGACTGACCTGGGGCTCGAACTTACAAACTGTGAGATCATGACCTGAGCTGAAGTCGGCCGTTTAATGGACTGAGCCACCCAGGCACCCCAAGTGACTGATTTTGATCTCAGCTTAGGACTTGATCTCAGGGTTGGGAGTTCAAGCCCCATGTTGGACTTCATGCACTGGGCATGAAGCCCACTTAAAAAACAAACAAACAAACAAACAAAACCTTAAAATACTGCCTGTCACTGGCACCGGTAATCATTATTGTTAGTTATACTTGTGCACTGGTATCCATCCACCAAAACTCGTTGGATGAGTTCCTATTCTATGCCAGGCACAACGGTAGACATTATCTAAGTTACTAAGACAAATCACCCATCATCCCTGCACCCAAGAGGTTAACAGCAAAGTAAAAAGAAAAAGATTTGACGCTATAACATACGGGTTGCTAATAACTTGAATCAGATTCGAGGAGTCCCTAAATGGAAGTGAGCATTTCCTTCAACTACTCATAACAGTGATAAATCACAGTAGTGTTAGCAGTGCTTGTGGCTTTGTTTCCAGGAGAAATTACAGATATTTCCGTATCACATTACAGTTCTTGCAGGTATCTCAAAATATTATTTGCTGTCATCATTACTTTGAAAGTTATCAGATTGAACTGCTACTAGATCTTATTTAGTGCCTTCAGAAAGAGGCATGACAAGTTTCCAAAACAGTTGCCACCCCAAACTTAGAAATAACAACACAAAATAAGTAAGCTGGCCGCAGAAACAACCAACCGCGTGATGATTTCTAAATAGTTATGCCTATGGAACAAAATGTGACTATGCAGACTGTAAAACACAACTCATCAGTTAACTCTACCTTGTCCAAGGTAATACGATTTTTTCAGTGTTCTACATGTATTCTAGATAAAGAATACAAAAAGGGAGAATCTGTTACTCTGCCTCTTCTACTGTACATCAAAACCATGCCCATGCCTAGCCAAGAATGCTACCTAACATGGAATTCTTATGGGAAATACCCCTTAAGAACATCCCAGCTCCCTTAGCTCCATTTCTCTGTTCATCAAACACTGACGACAGCCTATGCCTTGCTCTTTTTCTTTGATCATACCTGTCCCCCACACTCCCCTGCAAAGGAAAAACCCTGTATAAATAATGGATCACTTACGGGTTATGTTTACTGCGAATAAATTGGCATTCTAGTTTTTAACTTGATATTTTGTGATTTGCCTAGTGTGATTTAACTCTCCAAACCCCGACCGAATGATGAAGCCTCATTTTCTAACCGGGCAAAGTGAAAGACAAGCAGTTTACCAACATCTAAAACCCCAATCTAAAATTGTGGGGTGGCATCAATCAGAAAAGACTTATTTCAGAAATCTAAAAAAAGAAGAAAAAAAAACCTTCTTTTTGTGGAAGGGGGGAGTTTTTCCAGAGAGCACAGAGCAGTATAAGAAATGAGAGCATTCTGAACTTTTTATCTGACTAAAAATACAGGCTGTACTTGTGTATCAGCAACAGGTACATCTTATTTCAGATGCGTTCCCGAACTGCCGTATTTTATATTAAACACACCATTTGTAGAGCTCATTTTCTTAGGTAGCAAATGCTTGGATTAAAATCAGTACTTCAGATGTTTGAATAACTGTTCCAAAGACACTAGTTTTGTAAACAGCTGGAATAACCAACCATTCCAAAGATACAGTGTTTGCAGTTGCCTTCTACGAAGGTCCCCAAGCAGCCATGTGAAAGTGTGAAAGTATTGTTATTGGAAGTATGAAATGGTTCTGTGCTTAGAGATTGGGATATTTGAAGATAATGTTTCGTTTTAACGTAATGCAAGATCACAGTATTTGAACTGGAAGAACATCTCAGACATCACCTTGTCCCAGCTGAAATTCAAATCTTGGAGAAGGTCAGCTCACCTCCAAACCGGTCTGTACGAGCAGACTAAATCGGGCCTACGCATGTCTTTTTAGCAGGACCGGCAAAACCACGGATTCCTTCGAGTTTCTGAGCGCAACACGAGCAGGTTCCCAACAAGGGTATACATACTTTTAAGAAATCCTTCAGTTTATCTCTGCCCACTCCGATGATGCCTGGCGGGGCTGAGTGGGGAGAGGGGTGGAGTGGGGGGGGGAGGATGGAGTGGGGGTGGGATCAGGTATCTACGTTTGGCTTCCGACACGTTGAGAAACCACGACTTTCTCAGCAACGATCCTGCAGCTTCAAAGCACCTACCAAAAATAGTTTTCCTCATTTCATAGGTGATTCCTGTTACATAGAAGTCGCTCCCTTTGATGGAGCCCGGTCGCGTCCGAGAGCGGCAGCCACAACCCCCTGGTTGCCCCCAGTCCTCTCAAGGGCTTTGCTGGGTGGGACTCGGCCTTGGGTGGCAAGGGGCACGTGGTGGCGAGGGGACAGGAGACGCGCGATCCACGCCCTGGGCGCCCCTCTGACGAGAAACGACCCACCCAACCCCTAGCCAGGCCCCTTCCTGTGAAGTTAGAGACTCGGTGATCTGTAATGGATCTCGGTTCGTTTAACAGGCCCCTCGCCCCCAGTTCCTCAGAGGCCCGCCTCTCTTCAGGGGTCTTGGATACCCCCCTGGGGGCGGTGACTGACGACGCTCAGAAGGCGAGAAACGGCTCCCTAAGCCGTTCGCTGGGTCCCTCTCTCCCCACAATGCACCGGGGCCAGCAGGAAGGCCGCTCCGACCCCTAATTTTCCCGCGAATTCAGTTCAAAGAGGCGGCCGGGCCCGCGATCGGCAGCGCGCACGGGCCAACCAAGCCGCGCCTCCGCGAGAAGCGCCTCCGCGTGACTGACGGGAGAATCCGCGGGCCAACGGGCTGGGCGGCCGGGCGGCGCGCGCTCCCGCCGGCCAATCGGGGCGCCGGGCGGGGGAAGTGGGCGGAGCGAGGCCAGGCTAGGGTGAGCGGCCTCCCGAGCGGAGCGGGGCTCTCAGGAGGAGACACTTTTTTTTTCCTCCCTCCTTCCCTCCTCTCCTCCTCCCTTCCCTTCCCCTCTCCTCCCTCTCTCCTCCTTCCCCCCTCGGTCCGCCGGAGCCTGCTGGGGCGAGCGGTTGGTATTGCAGGCGCTTACTCTCCGGGGCCGCCCGGCGGGTAGCTGGCGGGGGGAGGAGGCAGGAACCGCGATGGCGCCTCAGAAGCACGGCGGTGGGGGAGGGGGCGGCTCGGGGCCCAGCGCGGGGTCCGGGGGAGGCGGCTTCGGGGGTTCGGCGGCGGTGGCGGCGGCGACGGCGTCGGGCGGCAAATCCGGCGGCGGGGGCTGTGGAGGCGGCGGCAGTTACTCGGCCTCCTCCTCCTCCGCGGCGGCAGCGGCGGGGGCCGCGGTGTTACCGGTGAAGAAGCCGAAAATGGAGCACGTCCAGGCTGACCACGAGCTTTTCCTCCAGGCCTTTGAGAGTGAGTGTGTTTGAGGCTTTGAGGGCAGGAATACCCCCTCGTCCAGCATTAGGAGGCCGGGACGCTCGTGCTGGGCCCCCCTGCCTCTCTGGGACTCGACTTGATTTGGGAGTGGAGGGAGAAATTTGAGGGGGCTGTTCCCACTTCAGGGATTACGGCCAAGGGGCCCGAAGTCTAGGGCCTTCGGGGGAGGTGGAATAGGGGGTGCAGGTGAGGTTCTTGACTCCCCGAAGATTTACACAAGAGGTTGGGCAGTGTGGCCCCACGTTAAGAGCAGGTTTCTTTTAGATGAGGAGGTTACAGTTGGACGGAGGATGCAGTCAGATCCCAAGACTAGTTCTTGCTTTCTTTCATGTCTTTTTTACTCTGGAAGTACAAGGGGTTTGTAGGTTGTAGGTTTTGAGGAGCAAAATGAAGCCTGTGAAGGGATGAGTTGCAGTGAAATCGACCAAATTGTCATTTGTCTGAAATGCTTTCGCACTAACTTGGTGCTGCATGTTAACATGGCACCTTTTGGTGCTTTTAACCTTTCAAATCTATCCACCCATTTCATGGGTACATAAACTGAGTCAGGTAGTGTTTTAAGCATCGCATCTTGCGGTGACCTCGGAATGCAGCCGGTTGTACTTGTCTTAATTCCGTAACATTTTCTTATGTCAATTTCGGCTTTTATGGTCTTGTTGAAAGGGCAAAAGCTATGACATGATTTGGGAAGGCAGGCAAGGTTATCTGGAAATAAAACAATAGAATTTATTAAAAACATCATGATTGTAAATAATCTCAATTGTCCTTTAGTGAGTATTATACTCTGTTTTCCTTTTTTGCTTTTGTGTACATTTTACAATTCGGACGATCGCTAATAGCTAAATAAGAGAAACTTGAATAAACTCGGCTTTACCGCGGAATGTCTTTATTTACAATTTTACCGTGGCATATGTTAAGGCCATGGTATCAGCTGTGCTTGAAAAGACGTATTACATTGTTTAATACCCTTCTTTCATTCTCTCTGATTAGTGCCTCATGAAATTCTAATTGGAATTTAATACAAGGAATTTCAGTTTTTATTGAAACGAATATTGAACCTGCTTGAGGGAGATTCACATTTCTTTTGCTTAATCTGCTTTGAAAATTCTGGAGACGCTTTAAATTGGAAAAATGATAGAGCATTGAAGGGCAGTGATGACAATAAACAGACATGTTTGTACTCCTTCTAAAATATCATCTCTCTTTTTCGTTTATTTGCCTCTAAAATTAAACTACCTGAAGATTAAGTGGACATTTAAACAGTTCCTTCTAAATGTTAAGAGAAGACAAATCTGCCAAGAAAGTTTTAGCTGTTTTGCTTTCTGATGAGTCTACGTTGGGAGGAGCAAACTGTCATTAAGGGCTAGATTTTGTCACACAACAGCTTGATTCTTCTGTAACGTTGATCTTAATTTCAGAGAGGTTGGAATGCTTTGATGTATTTACTGATATAGTCAGTCATCTTTAGTTTGTTTTGATACTCCTTTATTAAAGGAAGTGTGAAACTAATAGATCATTAATGTAACTGGTATTATTTGTATACAGGTCCTTTTTATCTATAAAGGCAAACTGATTTTAACTAAATAGCATTAAAAAGTCTAGGAATCTCAATTAATTAAATATGTTTTGAGGTGGTATTTACATATTGGGATAATATTTACATTGAACAAAATGGATACAAACTTGAAGTATAACTAAATATTCATTGGAATTTTCAGCTACAATTTGAGTCATTTTTTTTCATTATTGACAGACTTTCTATCTGTATTAGGACATCTAGGAAACAGTTGTATTCTGTTTTGGTTTACTACAAATTTTCTAAAAGACCAGTTAAAAAATGAAAATTTCATTTTGCTATTTGTTATCAATAAGTTCTTTTGTTGAATCCCAGCTACCTCATTTCAGCTACTTTTAAAAAGTAGCTACCTTAGAAATGCAAGGCTTAAGCACAAGATTGTAGAGAACCTTAAATTTAAAATAAATGTAGAGGGGTACCTGGGTGGCTCAGGCGGTTAAACATCCAAGTCATCATCTCAAGGTTGGTGAGATCTGCGTGGGGCCCTTCATAAACAGCACAGAGTCTGCTTGGGATTCTCTCTCTGCCCCTCCCCCCTCACTCTCAAAATAAACATTAAAATAAAATAAAATAAATGTAGGTGAGTTTTGTGAATATATGCCGTAGATTGAATGTCTTTTGGTTTTATTGTGCCTACAAATTTTCTTGATGTCAAGATATTTAGTACATGATTTTCGTACAGGTGATTGATTGGTTTACATTGGTTACAACACTGGCTAGATTGGTTATTTTCTTGAGAACTTAAATAATCCTTTTGTTTCCTGTTACCTAGAACCAACACAGATCTATAGATTTCTTCGAACTCGAAATCTTATAGCTGTAAGTAATCAATACAATTAATGAATATTATTTTTTACTAAAAATTTCAGCTATTTAATTTTAATATTTTTAAAACTTTTTTTATAGCCAATATTTTTGCACAGGACTCTTACTTACATGTCTCATCGAAACTCCAGAACAAACATAAAAAGGTACATTTTATGAATTTTATTCCGAGTTGATTAAACGATGTTAAAGTTTTGTATAAAAGTACTATTTCTAATTAAAGATTAAATATGAAAACTGAGGTAAAAGAGTGATTGAATTGATTGCCAAGTGATTTTTAATAAGTACATTTTTATAAATCCCAGTTTATTACCAAAGTTTTTCTAATAGAAATGATTTAGTAGTGACGTATATGAAGTAGTTTTACTGATTCATATTTTTCCTTTGTGCTAAGAGTTTCTTTCAAGTTTGATAGAAGTTGAGGATTTAAATATTAAAGGGCTCAGGGGAACTATCTTCGATACATAAAATTAAGTTAATTTTTAAGTATTTCTTATATGTTCTAACAAAGAATTTGCTTCCATATGATAGGTTCAGAAAGTCTCATTTTATACCTTTGATGACGGTCTTTGTAAAAGAGGAAATATTTTTGAAGTCACTACATTGAATGTCCTTAAAAAACAAGAAGTCTTAATTATCTAGTCTTCAGTAGAGTCTGGAGGTGTTGATCAGAGCTTATTTTTGTTTATAACATGTGCTATTTAACTATATGTAATTATGGAATGCTAGTTTCTTATCCTGTGTGCAAGATTATTGAGCACATCAAGTGAACAGTTTTAAGTTTAAAGGAGAGATCTTGTATTAAGCATTTGGTAGTTGTTAGTTGTTAGTCTTGACTCACTAAAACCATTAAGTTATCCCAATAGACTTTGAAACCAAACTCCTTTGGAGGCTCATACTGGTTACTAAGTAAGCATCATGTTTCAATAGCAAGACTTGGTTTATCTTTGTAGATATACCTGTGTGTATTTTGAAGGATGGAAATGTTAAAACTATTTGTCTTCTGGTAATCTTTTCTGAACAGAGAGCGTGGGAGCGATTATGCACTTGTGCGCATTACATTTAATAGGTGAAGCTTGCCAAGAGCCTAAATAACTAGGAAGAAGGTGATGGATTAGGCAACAGAATTAAATTTGTCAGCTTTTTGCCTGTCTATGCAATTATTTGATCTATGACAGAGTTCAGCAGACTTTTTCTATGAAGGACCAGTTAGTAAATGTTTTAGGCTTTGTGGTCCATGAGGCAGAATTGAGGTTATTAAGTAGAATGTAGGTGGGTACTTACACAAAAAGAGAGGTAACAAATGGCTGCAAATTTTTATTGATGAGATTTAAAATATAATAACTCAGTACAGTGTTTTGTAATATGGGCCTACTAGTGAGAAATGTGAGATTCTTTTATTTTTGTGGCTTGGGAGGAGATAACATTCTCTTTAATTGGGGTTTAGAATTCTCTATCAAATCGGTCGCAAATATTTATCCATAAAAATCATTCTTAGCTCATGGGCTGTGCATAGACAGATAGTAAGCTGGATTTGGCCTATGGTCCATAGTGTGCTGACTGCTGATTTAGTCTATAAAACTAGGAGAATTTGATTAAGCAGTTAACTTTTACTCTGGTATTTTTAATATGGACGATTAATTGAGTTATCATTTAGGTTGCTGCCTGATTTTAATTTTAAAGTGATTAAGTTTTTTAGGGACACCTGGCTGACTCAGTAGAGCATGTAACTCCTGATCTTGTCGGGGGGGGGGGGTATAAGTTTGAGCCCCACGTTGGGTGTAGAGATTACTAAAAAATAAAATCTTTTAAAGATTTTTTTTTCAAAATAAGTGAGTTAATCCATAAGTAAATACAAAATATGTTTAAAATCTAACCCCATTTTCTTGTCATATTTGTTAATGGACTATTTGTCTCATCGTGGGATACGTTTCTGTTGTCAGCTAATAGGTGGAGACAGTTTTAAAAGTTTGGTAGTAGAAACTACTTTTCTTAATTTGTTGTACTTTAGGCAACAAATTTTCTTTTGGGGGGGTTCTGCAGCAGTTTACCAGCCAAGAAACATATAAATCCTAGTTTATTTTCATGCAAAAATGCATTAGGAATCACTTAATGCTTTGTTATATACCTGGCCTGTGAGAGATGTTAAAACTAAGTTTTAACAAATTATATGACCTACATGTTCAAATGAGAGCTGTTCTTTTCAGAGTAATTGGTGACTTTGGAGGGTGGTGAATTTAGCCTAGTGATTGTGGTCTTTGTTAAACATGTTTTAGGGACTCCTTTTACAAAATTGCTTTTAATACTATCCTTTTGTTCAAAATGTTTTTGGAATTCCCTTTTTACTATTGTAACAGCATAATATCCCTTGTTGGAATAAATATATCACTCCTTTTGAAGTCCTACACTCAGTTGAAATATTAATTCTGGTATGTTTGTCAAACTCACCTTGTACTTTAGTCTCCTTTCATAGAGGTATTCAAATGCTTTAGACTAACACAACACTGATACAGGGGAAATACTCGTGAGGAGACAGGCATCTTTTATTAAATTCATTTTACTAGATTTCACATAAGTTGTTTCTGAATCCTCCCAAGACAATTTCCTGGAATTTCTTGAATTTTAAAAATATTCTCCTTTTTGATGATCTTTTGATAACTATTTCCCTTGTTAAATCTGAGCTACTGTTGCAGTACCTTTCTAAAGAACAGAAGTAGAAATACTTGGTGCTTGGAGTGGGGCTGCTTTTGTATAGTTGCTTATGTGGTTTGTTTTTTTTTCCTAAGGAAGGCTGGATTGCCTTTATGATCTTACTTATTTCAAATGGTTGTTAATATTCAACTTTCCTATGCACTTGTCCTATGCATATGTCCATAATGTTGGAAGAGATGAACCTTGTGACTTCTAGTCTTAACTTTTCTTCCTACAGACAGGATTTCTTCTTAATCATTACATAAAGATAAACATATTCTTAAAAGTTTCCAGTAACTTTACAACCTTCCTCAGTAGTACGTTTCAGCATTTATACTGAAAAGTTCTTTTGTAAGTAGCCTAAAATAATCCTACATTTTTCTTCTTTCTTCTCTCTTATCTGTGGAGATTGAAAATGTATTGCCATCCTTCCTAAAATACTTCTTAACTGTGCTCATTGGATGAAACTTTAATATTGAAGTTTTCAGTAACTCTAAAGGTAAAGAGAGAAGCTTTTTTTAAAAAAAGATCTTTTGTTAATGGAGGCTATTCACCTGAATTAGATTGCATCAATTCTCTTCCTGTTGATGTTTTATTGTAATATATTTACATTAACATTTCTCTACTGATAATTTTACATTATAGTAATTGAGTACAATAGCTATTTTTGAGGAATGAGCACATTAATAATTTCTAATATCTGAATTCAAGCTTTACAAAGTAATTTATATAGAATACACTAAGCTTTTCATGTTTTAAACTTGAAGAAAATATATGAGTATAAAGAGAAGTATTCATTTCCAGTTAACATATGGGTCTAGATTTTTAGCCTCTGTCTTAGGACAGGTACAATAATAGACCACCTTAAAAACTAAGGTGAAGCTTGTTCTAGAGTCCATTCATTCTCACTTTGCTTGGGAGTGCCTGGGAGTTATTCTTCATCTGAGTTTCTGTTTTGTGGAAAAAATACCTTTTTCTCTTAAACTTGTAAAGTTTATAATTGTAAAGCTAATAATTTTATTATGATTTGATGGGTGTATCCCCTAAACTTCAACATTTTTCATGATGGTTGACACCCATCTCTTTAATATGACATATCATTTAACTTGAGCCACTGCTAATAATCTTTAAGACCGTTTTATTAACTCCAGATATATTTTATGTGATAGTGCTAGCATATACTTGTCAAGTTACTTAATAGAAATATGAATATTTCACAGTATACATGATTTGCATTTGTTTGGTTCAGTCCAGCAGATGCTTGAATAACTTCAAAATATAAGGTACCGTGCCAAGCACTATGTGACTTTCCTTGAAGAAAAGCAATCTCTACCCTTCAGGAGCTTATAGTCTAGGAGGAGAAATAAAATATTTATGCAAGTTCACATTTAGGAGACTAAATGTCAAAATAAATATAAACCAAGTGTTGTAGGTGAGGGGAAATCACTCTGGTTTGGGAATAATTACAAAATGTTTCATGGAAAAGTTAGCATTTGAGATGGGACTTGAAGGCTTGACTGCTGTAATATAACATACACTGTCTCAATATAGTATTCATTGTTACGGCTAACCATCCACAATTTATCTTATTAAAAATAATCAAAATCAGATTTCCAACTTGCCTATTATAGTGACAATAAAGTGTAATCTGTTTTTTTTTCCCCAGTGGAGAAGTGATTATTTTGTTTATCTGTCTCTTCCAGGAAAACATTTAAAGTTGATGATATGTTATCAAAAGTAGAGAAAATGAAAGGAGAGCAAGAATCTCATAGGTAAGATAACCTATCAGTTTACATTAAGTGACATACTTGAGGAAAGAGGAGAAATTATAGTGATCATTTCTCTAGTGATCACCCCAGTATTGTAAGGAGTTAGAAGGAACCTTAGGGGTCAGTTGGTCTAAACTCATGCACAAATCAGGAATTACTAATTCTATAGCATTCGTGACAGAGAACCCTTAAGCCTCATCTTCAATACTTCCAACATTGGGGACTTGCTGTTTTCTAAGGCAGTTGTATTCATTATTGTTTATCTCTGTTACCAGCTTCTTGCATTTTTACTCCAAGTTTCTATAACTTCTGCAGTTGGTATTAGTCCTGCCACCTTATGTAAGGAGGGATAGAGACTCATATTTATGGTATACTTACTACATACCAGATGCTCTGCCAGGTGCTACACATCACATTTCTTGTCAGTAATTGTCTTCAAATCTGAGAGAGGCTCTCTTTCTATCTTGACCTTCCCCATATTTACATCTTTCAGTCAGAATATTCCTAACTTTATTTTATACTTGAAATATGTTAATCACATTACAGTTTCAGAAACTTGACCCTTTGGATAGAATCTATTGTATGTTTTCAAGTGTAATACCCAGAACTAATCCCTAAATGTTCTGACTAGCCTAATATCTGCCTAAGCTAGATAGTGTGCTTCCATTTACTCTTGATATGTCAAACTAAAGAAATTCGAGTATTATTCTAAAGAGACACAGGAACTTGGGTCGTTTTTATTTATTGACTACTTTCAGGGAGAATACAGAACTAAAAATACTAGATTTTTAAAAAATGAAGCTGGTAAAATTGCCACAGTAGATTTTTTTTCTCTTGAAAAAATTTTAAGTCATATTGATTTAGATAGCATGTACACTGACTTAATGATGCTTCATTTATGATTTCTCATCTGTAGTAACTGGTGTAAAATGTCATTTTTGTAGTTGCTTATATTTTAAGTTTGGCTTTTGAATTAGGTTCTTTTGTTACTTGAATTGTAAAATCACATTTTTTATTTTATATCTTGCATTTTTGTAGGACTGAACTGTAATTTATATTTCCATATCTAGGCAGTCTTGACTTGTGAATAAGC
Source organism: Prionailurus bengalensis (assembly GCF_016509475.1). Classification (NCBI taxonomy): domain Eukaryota; kingdom Metazoa; phylum Chordata; class Mammalia; order Carnivora; family Felidae; genus Prionailurus; species Prionailurus bengalensis. The sequence continues at coordinate 19,823,973 of NC_057347.1, forward strand.
TGTGATAGTCTATTCTAGAAGCTGAGATCCCAACTCTTTACCTAATCTCTTACTGCCCAAGGAGTGCCTTACAACATAGGACTGAGAATATTCTCAGTACATGTACACTTTTTTGCTTGAATTTCTATTCCAGATCCTTGTCTGGTCACCTACCGTAGACAGAGCTCTTGGGATCCTCAGGGTCTTTTTAATTTAAAGTATAAGCTGTAGAGTCAAACCCTGATCTCTGAGCTTCCTGCTTCTTCTGAACATTTTAATAGTTTGCTCTCCAGGTCTTTCAGGGTTTATGTGAGAAAGAATAATAAACCAAAAAGAAAACTTGACCGTTTTCTTCATCCTCCCCATCAAGGTTCCATGTTTATCACTGCTAAACCCTACTACTATCTCATTGTGATACTAGCTTTGATAAATACTACAGAGCTTCCCTTAGAATGTGTGTTGTGAGGGAGATCAGTAATACTGGTCAGTTCTCTCTGAATAATCACCCAATAATTTTGTTCCTTTTGACGCAGTGAGTTCAGTAGCTAGGGCAGTACTGTAACAGGGGTATATTTAACTCACAGAAACATCAGAGCTTGTAAGAATTTCTGTGATTCTGATAAAAACAACTTTTTTAGTCTTTAGTATCCAACTAGGACTAGTGAATTAGCCATCTGAACCCCCCTCTCCCTCCTCCCCTCTTCGTCTTTCTCTTTTTAAAAAACTTTTTTTTTATGTTTGTTTATTTTTGAGAGGGAGACAGAGTATGAGTGGGGGAGGGACAGAGACAGAGGGAGACACAATACAAAGCAGACTCCAGCCTCTGGGCTGTCAGCATAGAGCCCAACGCGGGGCTCAAACTCACAAACCATGAGATCATGACCTGAGCTAACGTCAGACGTTTAACCAACTCAGCCACCCAGGTGCCCCTCTTTCTCTCTCTTTTTTAATTACAGACCTATGTATGTTGGAGCTGACTATGCTTAATACCCAGGAAGGCACTTTAGGCCCTGGAGGTGTTGAGTTACTATGCTAAGTGCTTCAACACCCCCCACCCCAGTCTTTATGAATGTCTCAATGTCACTCACAGAGTCACTAAAATGAACTGGGAGATTGCTTCATTTTAAGTTTATTACCCTAAGGCTCTATATTATTAAATTATTTGAATGTGTTTCTCATCTAAAATTAGGCATAATCCTGGGGTGCCTGGGTGGCTCAGTGGGTTAAGCGTCCGACTCTTGGTTTCGGCTCAGGTCATGATCTCATGGTGTGTGAGTTTGGGCCCTGCATCAGGGTGTCCAAACTTTAAAAAAAATACAATAATGGGGCGCCTGGGTGGCGCAGTCGGTTAAGCGTCTGACTTCAGCCAGGTCATGATATTGCGGTCCGTGAGTTCGAGCCCCGCGTCGGGCTCTGGGCTGATGGCTCAGAGCCTGGAGCCTGTTTCCGATTCTGTGTCTCCCTCTCTCTCTGCCCCTCGCCCGTTCATGCTCTGTCTCTCTCTGTCCCAAAAATAAATAAACGTTTGAAAAAAAATTTTTTTTAAATAAATAAATAAATAATAAAAAAAAATACAATAAAATTAGGCATAATCCTATTGTTCCACTGAACGTAACACATAGGATTGTAAGAAGTTCCTTACACAGCAAAATATGTAATGCCAGCACTGTAAAACTTTGTAAAATTTGTTCAAATTCTCCTACAAGAGAACAATACGAATCTTTGTTCTTCCTTGACATTAATTAGTAGAAGTTAAAATCTTAAGTCATACGTAAAAACATATCTCTCTTCCATCTATATTTTTTATTCTGTACCATCTCAGACAGATCTTATTCAGTCTCGTTGGACCCTGGATTTGTTCAGTAGTGGTAGTCTGGGAGTCTTTCATTGGAACTCATGTTCTTTCAGCATTTCCCAAGTTACATTTCTACTCCTAAATCCCATGTATTTCATTCTCCAAAGTTCCAGAGGAATATCATGATATGAAAAATATTGTAGTCCCAGAGCCCAAAAGTTAGAACAATCAGCTGCCTGACCTATTTATGACATTTGTAATAACTCATAAACCAAACCAAATTCCCAGCATTATCTGTGCAAAATGAAGCTAGTGTTCAAGGATCTTTTATTATTTTGTATTCTAGATCTACAGTTGTCTTACCTAGTTACAGATATTGGCAAAACTTACTAGGGGAAGCAGCTGATAGAGGAAAGAAAAACATGGACACTTTATGGTTTTTACTTCTTTAACATGCCAGTCAATTCATGGCAATAGACCAGAATTGACATTTATAACCCTAAAACTCAGTAATAAGCCCTACCATCTATGAAGATTGTTTCTTTTTTTGAAGAATGACTTCTGAAAACTCCATACCAAGTAGCAAATTTTAGAAATTCATAGTGGTTGCACCTACAGTCTCAAGTTTTTCCTGCTCTTTCTCCTTGCCTTTTTTTTTTAGTGTGATAGGGTATATTTAAAATATGTCTTTTTAGAATGTCTGAAATAATTCCTTATATCCTGTCATCTTCAGCTCTAATTTTGACATTCCAGTATATTATGAGTTTTAATTTATTTTGGGTTTTGACCAAGCACTGTGGCTTATTGGAGTAAGTCTCTAGTCTTTCTTTAGTTATATATCCTGGCACGATTCCAGGAGCCTTTTGTGCTGTTAGTACTACCAGTTTCGGAATTCTGTAGTCATAACTCCTCTGACTTCTAAGTGTATATCCACTGGCTAAATGGTAGCATGAAAAGATTTCCAAATTTGAGTTGCTTCCAAAAGTGTTTCCTGGGGCCAGATGAGAAGCAAAATGTCTTTTCTCTCTTTCCCTTAATCATTATCCCTTCCTGGTCCACTGTTAGTTTTTTAAGAAATCCCCTTAAAAGATACCAGAACTAGGGGCGCCTGGGTGGCTCAGTCAGTTAAGCATCCAGCTCTTGATTTCAGCTCAGGTCATGATCTCATGGTCATGAGATCAAACCATGCTGGGTGTGGAGCCTGCTTAAGATTCTTCGTCTCCCTCTCCCCCTCCCCTGCTTGCACACCATGCTCGCTCTTTCAAAAAAAAAAAGAGAGATTCCAGAACTTGAGCTTTTACTAGGGATATTTTCAAGCCAGTGTTTTTGTAGATCAATAACATAAATTGCCTTTCATCGCTTTTTATTGTTGTTGTTACAACCTAAGCTTTTGAGTTAGTAATCTTCCTTTTTTGAGCATCTTTTGTATAATGAAGTTTGTATCTATTTTTGTCTGAGATTGTAGTTTTTTTGGTGTATCAGGTCCAAAATTCTATACTAGTCCTAGGGGATAGGATGATGAACAAAACAGATGAAGGCCCTGCCGTTATGGAGAAAAAAGGCATAATTATATAATAATTACAATTAAAAAAATAATTGCTAGGAAAGAAAAAGATAGGGAAACTGGATGGAGTAGGAGAACCAGTTCTTGTTTGAGATGTTGGATTTGGGAATAGTGATGATCAGGGAGGCCTTCCTTTAAAAAATGAGCTGAGATATAAGAAAGGTGAATATAGGAATAAAATGGGGAGAGAGGGTGAAGAGATGGGTGATTCTAAATAAAGAGAATATTATATATATGTCATTTGAGGCCAGAGTAGCTAACTAGAAAGAATAAGGAGTGTGGTATTAGATAAAGCTAGAGCATATGGCCAGGGCCAGATAATGCAGAGGCTTGAAGGCTATTTGAGGATGTTGGTCTTTATCCCAAGAAACCCATAAATTACTTTAAATAGATGTATTGAATTAATGTCATTTCCCCACCCTTCTCCTTTTTAGCTTAGCTGCATTTTTAAAACTTCAGCCTGCTTCTTTAACTCAGTTGTACATCTTTTTCACCATTAATAAGATCTTAGGTGTTTCTCCCCTTTCTGTTTTCTTTAAACAATCTTGTATTGACTATAAATTTTGAGGTTGTTTTCAAATCAGCATGTTTTCATGTTCAAGTTTTAGTTGTTCCTCTTTCAGAACATAAGCCATGGATTTCTTTTTACTTACCTATTCCTAAAGGTGTCTTATCGGTTGCTACTGAGCATATCTGATTCTTAAAATCTAAGTGTTTAAGAACAATTTTAAGGTGTTTCTCCTTTTATAATCTTTGGGTTTACAATAATTCCTTTATGTTTTGTCTACTGTACTTCTGAAAGGAGATTTATTTATTTGTAATGGACTCCCTCACCTCATTCAACTCTATCTTCTCATTACAAAGTGTTCCCATCTGTATCTAAACCTCAGAAGATATGCTAGATTCCAGAATAATGGGCTTGATGTAGTCATCAGTTCCTCAATTTTATACATCATAGCATTAAATATATAAAAAATTATACGTTAAATACGTTAAGTGTCTACTTCTAACAGAAATAGCTTATCCTGTTTTGAGGTAATATAGCTATAACTCTAGAATTGAAGCCTTACGTCTACCACTGTCAGATTAATGTGTACAAATTAGAGGCACTAATCTTGGTCTCTTTCCACCATAAAAACTTTGGTCCTTCAGTGAGATCTGGCTATTAGTTTTTTTGAGAGGGCACATTCTTAAAATTTGAGTTTTCTACATGAACGTCATCTCAAAATGTTAATCCCTTATGAATTTAAATTTATTTAAACTCATTCCGTAGACAGCTTTAGAATTGTTAGATGTTTATGCTTGGAATCTTACCTCAAAATTTCAAATTCCTGATATAGTTTGCTGTTGCCCCATAGCTTGCTTCCTCAGAAGATACAGATAGGGAGGGTGCCTGGGTGGCTCAGTTGGTTGAGCATCTGACTTCAGGTTAGGTCATGATCTTGTGGTCCATGAGTTCGAGCCCTGCTTGGGGCTCTGTGCTGACAGCTCAGAGCCTGCTTCAGATCTGTGTCTCTGTCTCTCTCTGCCCCTTCTCTGCTTGCTCTCGCTCTCTCTCAAAAATAAATGTTAAGGAAAAAAAAAAACAGCTAGGGAACACATCACAAAGATGAACCGGTGTCTTGTCTTGATTAAGTTAGGATCATGTGCAGCCTGGAACCAAATAGGCCTGACCAGTCCTACATGTTTCTTTGCTTTCCATTCTTAACTATTAAGATGTGGATATAGTAGCCACAAGAGAGGGAAGAGGGTAGGGGCGCTTGCGTGGCTCAGTCGGTTAAGGGTCTGACTCTTGCTTTCGGCTAAGGTCATGATCTCATGATTAGGGAGTTCGAGCCCCATGTTGGGCTCTGCTGACAGCATGGAACCTGCTTGGGATTCTCTCTCTCCCCTTCTCTTTGCCCATCACCCTCTCATGTGTGCGCTCTCACAATAAATAAACATGAAAAAAATTTAAAAAGAGGGGGAATAGAGTATCAGGAAGGGAAAGAAAATTGCCCTTTTTCCTTGAATGAAGCCAGCTATGGAAGAGGGCAACTAGGCCTCATTGTTACATTTTATTCCAGGTATATATTAGAGTTTTTACTTTTAGAAGGGGGAGGTACAGGGGAAATTATGCATAGCAAATCACATTCCCAAAGTTATTTTTTAAGTTGGTTAATTGAAACTTGGTGTTCTTTTTCTTTTTTTTAACGTTTGTTTATCTAAAATGTCTATATTTTATTTTTGAGGCGGGGTGGGGGGGGTAGTGAGAGAGAGGGAGAGAGAATCCTAAGCAGGCTCAGTGCTGTTATCGCAAAGCCTAACACATGGTTCAAACCCACAAACTGTTGAGATGATGACCTGAGCCGAAATCAAGAGTCAGATGCTTAACAGACTGAGCCACCCAGGCACCCCTGGAATTCTTTTTCTTAAAGAAACAATGTTATGGGACACCTGGGTGGCTCAGTCGGTTACCACCAGGCGACTTCAGCTCAGGTCACGATCTCACGGTCTGTGGGTTCAAGCTCTGGGTCAGGCTCTGTGCTGGCAGTTCGGAGCTTGGAGCCTGCTTCTGATTCTGTGTCTCCCTCTCTCTCTGCCCCTCCCCTGCTTGCTCTCTGTCTCTCTCTCTCTCTCAAAAATAATAAACATTAAAAAAATTTTTTTTTTTAAGAAACAATGTTAGGCTGATAGCTGAATGTGTGCTTCGTATCTTATTTAACTCACAGTGTACCGTTTGTTATTTTTTATGTTTCGTTAAAAATTTTTGATATTTATTTTTGAGAGAGAGCAAGTGGGGGAGGGGCAGAAAGAGAGGGAGACATAGAATCCAAATCTGTGAATATAGAGTCCAATGCAGGGTTTGAGCCTATGAACCGTGATATCATCTGAGCCACAGTCGGATGCTGAACTGACTGAGCCACCCAGGTGCCCCTAGGGTGTACCATTTATTTAAAAACAAATTTTTTTTTTTTTTTTAGCATTTATTTATTTTTTGAGAGACAGAGAGAGACAGGGCATGAGTGGGAGAAGGGCAGAGAGACAGGGTCACAGATTCTGAGGCAGGCTCCAGGCTTTGAGCTGTCAGCACAGAGCCCGATGTGGAGTTTGAACTCCCCGAGCCGCAAGATCATGGCCTTAGGTAAAGTCGGATCCTTAACTGACTGAGGCACTCAGGCGCCCCCCCTAACAATGTACCATTTAAAACCGTCTCAATCTGTCTGTGGTAAGGGACCTTTTTGTTTGTCTTTAATTTTCAGTCTTTCATAGATAGATACCTTTGTAAATACACTTACAGATCACAAGCTTAGATGTTATGGCAATGTTAGATTTCTGTAAAAGTTTTTAAGTTTCCTCTGTTTCTTGTTGTGGAATGAAAACAAGTTTCCCCTGTGACCTCAGTTTGCAGAACACATTTTGGATAACACAAATTTAAAATATTTTCTGGGGTAGATCAATGTCAGATGTTTCTGGCATTTCAGAATTGGAATTTAGAATCACATATTCTATAAAACAATGTAAATAATACTATAAGCAGAGCACTGAAGTATAATGGTCATGATCCCTGGCCTTAAAAATCTGTTACTCTAGGGGCACCTGACTGACTCAGTTGGTAGAGCATGCGACTCCTGATCATGGGGTTGTGAGTTCAAGCCTCATGTTTGGCATCGAGTTTTAGTTTAAAAAAAAACCCTATTACTCTAGGAGGACATCGCTATTCTTAATGAAAAGCATTGCTAGGTGGTAGGGACACTGATGTAATAAAAAGATTGTGTGTGAAACAACAATGACAAAAAAGTGGGAAATAAAAGTACTTGGGATTAAGCTCTGATAATTAAGCTCTGGGATGGTTGGGGGTGGGACCATTGTATAAGAGGATGAGTACTTTGATGGATACTTTATTATTTTATACAAGCCTCACAGTTTTGAGAGAGCTCATTTCCTCATTTTACAGATATTAGGTCACAGCTCATAACTGAGCCAGAATTTAAACTTGGATTTTTCTGTCTCTGTTTTACCATTGTATCTAATTTTCCTCTGTAGGGCTTTAGTGGAGATAAAAAGAAATGGGAGCCATATTCTAGACAGCAATTAGACAAAAGATTTGGCGGTTGGGGCTCATTGGAAAATTTGGAGAAAGGAATGATACATACAGAATGGTGTTTTAAGAGAATTAACCTGGCCTTGAGATGTAGGTTTAACTCAAACAACGAAGAATAGGATAGATGGGTTGTAATGGATTATCTTCTAACATGTGGAAATTATAGAATAATCCTCTTTGTCTTTCAGTTATGCTTTGGAGTTTCGGTAATTCTGCTTTGTAAGGTGACATTTATGAAACTGTTTTTTTTTTTATAGGAAAGTGCTTGTTTTCTTCTAGTAAAATGACATGTAGATTTTGTAGATGGCAGATACACTTTTTTTTTTTTTTTAATTTTTTTTTTTCAACGTTTATTTATTTTTGGGACAGAGAGAGACAGAGCATGAACGGGGGAGGGGCAGAGAGAGAGGGAGACACAGAATCGGAAACAGGCTCCAGGCTCTGAGCCATCAGCCCAGAACCTGACACGGCGCTCGAACTCACAGACCGCGAGATCGTGACCTGGCTGAAGTCGGACGCTTAACCGACTGCACCACCCAGGCGCCCCACAGATACACTTTTTAAAATCAGCTTTGGATATAACTACCATTCAATAAAATACACCCACCTTAAGAGTATAGAGTTTTGACAAATGTACACACTTGCATAACCATAACCACAACCAAGATAGAACATTTCTATCATCTTGAAAAATCCCTTTGGGCCTCTTTCAAGTTTGTCTCCTTAATGTACTTTTTGGGTGGGGATGTGAGTTATATGTAGTTAGATTCGGTCTTTTTGGTGTATAGTTCTGAGTGTTGACAACTACATGCAGTCAGGTAGCAACCACCACAATCATGATAAAGATTCCTAAAAATTCCCTCATGATCCTTTTATAGTCAGCCCTCTTCTTCCCCACCCCTTCTTTTAAAATCTGATGCATGTCAGAAAGTAATATACATTATTTACCTGTTTTCAAGGATCCTATTCTATCCCATTTATATTTTGTTGATGCTTAAGTTATAGTTGTTATTGTTAGTTTTCCCCTTATATTTATGCTTTCTAACTCTGCTTGGACCCTTACATTTCTACTCTTTCATAATCATTTTGTCCTCTATTGGTATCCTAGCATACTTAGTACTCTTCTAGAAATGCCTTTTGAGACCACTCACCCTGTAGTTTTTTTAGCATACAGTTTCATGGCTTACCTCAGTAAGAAGATAGAGACATTCTCACATTTTCTGTTGAAGGATCACTCTCCTCTTACTTCTCTAAGAAAGAGAGGAATCCTGGGCACAGTTACACAGCTAATCTCTTTATAGTATGACCTCATTTTCAATCATTACTTGTTCCTTAAAACTCTTTTGCCTCAATGTCTTTACATAACTCTTCCCTGATTATAAGAATGACTAGATTGTCACCATCATTAAAAAAAAAACATACAACCATACCCTTTATTGATCCTTATTGTCTTTTACACTAGTAAATTTTTTGATTAAGGAATCAATATTCCTTCCCTTCCCCAACATCTGTTCTCTAGAATCTGGTATCTGTCAGTATCACACTACAAAAACCATATTCTAGAAAGTTATGAATGGCTCCTGGTCAACTAATAGATTGCTCTCTTTTTCAGTTTAAAGGTACTACAAAAGCCTATGGATGTTTCTTTTTATTCTGTCTCATCTTCATAGTTTTTCCATGTCAGTTGATGATTCTCAAAACAAAAGGATCAGTATAGTTTATGTTTCCTTTTCCATTGCTTCTAAAACAAACAGTGAAAATGACATGTTGAAACAATAAATTACAAATCTATAACAGATCTGTAATTGTATATTTCACCCCTAATGGAAGAAGAAAATGATGGTTCTGCATCATTTGTTAGGAGATTGAATTTCCCCAGCTTGAAAATATTCAAGCATTTTTGTATGGATTCAGCTACCCTTATCAAAATTTTCTTTTTAAGGCCTGGGAAGAGAAATGTGTTCACATTTTATAGGTAGATGGTACTAAATTACAGTAACGTATTTGCTGATCTGTTTCTTTTCTGCCTTATTCCTGTGGTATTTTTTTTTTAATTTATTTTTTAATTTACATCCAAATTAGCATATAGTGCAACAATGATTTCAGGAGTAGATTCCTTAATGTCTCCTACTCAGTTAGCTCCTTGCCCCTCCAGCAACCCTCTGTTTGTTCTCTGTATTTAAGAGTCTCTTATGTTTTGTCCCCCTCCCTGTTTTTGTATTAATTTTGCTTCCTTTAGTATTTTTGTATGGTGTATTTTTATGTTTTGTTTTTCATAGGCTTGTGTGAAGTTGTGGGCTTGCATAGAATTAAGAGTAAGAAGGTCAAATATTATTTGTAGATTACCTGAAGTAACTAATTTGATTTCAATCTTAATTTTTAAAGTTTAGGCTATTTTTATTATAGAGTGTTAAAGTGATAAATTTTTTTTTTTGTTTTTTTAGCTTGTCAGCTCATCTACAGCTTACATTTACTGGTTTCTTCCACAAAAATGGTATGTACTTGAAAGTAAATGTATTGGCATTCTAACATCAAAACACCTTTGTGAATGTAAAAAATTATTTCGCGTGTATGTATCAATTTCTAAAATTAGGGGTGCCTGAGTGGGTCAGTCAGTTAAGCATCCAACTTGGGCTCAGGTCATGATTGTACAGTTCATGGTTTCGAGCCCCACGTCGAGCTCTGTGCTGACAGCTTGGAGCCTCGAGCCTGCTTCGGATTCTGTGTCTCCCTCTCTTTCTGCCCCACCCCCTTCTCTCTCTCCAAAAATAAATAAACACTAAAAAATATTTATAAAATTATATTTAATGGAAAAGATGTCGATTCTGATAATTCAGTTTCTCTTTAGTTGATTTTTCCAACAATTCGGTTACTGCTTTATGTGGTCAATGATGGGATGTGGAAGATATAACTTGTCACTCTTTAAACTTTTAAAGTAGTGGTTCTTAAATTTTAGTGTTTGTAGAAATATTTTGACAGTTTGTTTAAAATATGTATACCTGGACCTCCAAAGACTCAGATCTAGTAGGATATAGCTTTGGTATACCAACGTTTGGTAAAACTTAAGAGTCTGCATTTTAATAAAGCACCGAGGTAATTGAGAAGTTGGTTGTCTCAGGAATAAATTTTATGAAACTGGCTTAAGAGCTTTTTTAGGTGGACCTTATACATAAGATCTTGTTCATAGCCTGGTTTCCTTATTGCTTTCCTGCTATTGATTTAAGTTTTTTTTTTTTTTTTTAATTTAAAAAAAAAATTTTTTTTTTTTCAACGTTTATTTATTTTTGGGACAGAGAGAGACAGAGCATGAACGGGGGAGGGGCAGAGAGAGAGGGAGACGCAGAATCGGAAACAGGCTCCAGGCTCTGAGCCATCAGCCCAGAGCCCGACGCGGGGCTCGAACTCACGGACCGCGAGATCATGACCTGGCTGAAGTCGGACGCTTAACCGACTGCGCCACCCAGGCGCCCCTTGATTCAAGTTTTAAGTAGATTTTGAAATTGTTAAAATTATTTAGTGTTGTGTGTGATCATTCTTGAAGGTCAGTGTTAGCTGCATCTGGCTTATGTAGAAATAGATGGAATTCCACCTCTTCACTCTAAATGGTACTTTTTAGGGCACTAACTATTGCTATAAAAAAAAGGCTATATAATATTGTCTTACCCATCTCAGAGCCATCATCTTTCCAGAGATCATAACTAGAAAATGGGAAAATCTTTTCATATAATTAAGTTTCTTAGATTTTGTTATTTCTTACTTCCAATGTATTTTGAACTTTAACTGTCTTAGAATCTGGAATAGGTGAAGCGTCTCCTGAGTAGAACCCTTTCTGCATAAACATTTTTAGTTGATGTTATTGCATCCTCAATTTTATTTTTTTTTATTTGTTCTTGAGAAAGAGAGTGCGCACGAGCAGGGGAGGTGCAGAGAGAGAGAGCGTGACAGAGGATCCGAAGTGGGCTGAGCACTGACAGCAGACAGCCCTATGTGGGGCTTGAACTCATGAATTGTGAGATCATGACCTGAACTGAAGTCAGATACTCAACCAACTGAGCCACCCAGGCATCCCACATTATAATTTTTAAAAAATACAGTAATAAAACAACAGAAGCAACCACTGCTACCAGTGGAATATATCAATATGTTAGGTATTTTACAAAGAGAAGTATATTGTCTTAAATGTCACTTCATTAAAAGAAGTTAAAGTATGCTAGGTAGAGTTTCATTTGGTTTCAAAATGGATAAAATGCCACTTGGCTTATCCATCTTTAATTATCATGTAATGGAATAAAATCTTTACAAGAAACATGTCAAGTTGGTAATCCTTGGTATTGTTTAATAAGAAACAAAGTTTAATAATAATATATTAGAACACTTTGAAACCCTTATCAGGTTTTTTTACATGAGAAGTTTGAAATCTGGTCAGATCTGTATTAGCAGCTACTGTAACTTTAATTCTAGCTTTACCTTAGATCTGGTCCATTTTTTTTATATATAAGTAAACTGAGTAGCATTTTTATGTTTTTTCCTAAATTACTTATAATCATCTTGTAGAGTCCTTTTTTCTACTCATTCATTTTATTGGTTTTCTGTGGTACTTTTAAGGTACTCTGGGGGGCACCTGGGTGACGCGGTTGAGCCTCTGACTTTTGATGTCAGCTCAGGTCATGATCCAAGTGTTGTGGGATCAGGCTCCGTATTGGGCTCCACACTGAGCATGGAGCCTGCTTAAGATTCTTTCTCTCCCTCTGTCCATCTCCCCTGCTCACATTCTCTCTAAAATAAAAAATTGAAAAGAAAAGTAGTAATACAGTACATGGATCATAATACTTCAGAAGCTTATAGTTTGAATTTTATAGTTTCGTTAGCCCTTTGTTCCCAGGGATGTACATAAAACATGTAAAGTTATTCATAACTGAAATTGGTGATGGATATTAATTGAATATTTACTAATTAAAGTTACTTGATTAATATTTAAGTTGAATTAATTTTACTTAGCTGAAATTAACTGGATAGTAGTCTGATTAAACTTTTTTCCTGTCTACATAACAAAGATATGTAAAGTTCAAAATTGCTCAAACTCAAAGTTTTAATTTTTTCTTGATGTTACTGAAGTAAATAAGAAAGTAAACTCTGTTGATACTTTTGTTTCCAGAAAATAATTTGCCACTTTTTGAAAATTAGTGAAAGTTGGGAAGAAGCAGCTATATTGCCTCTCTTGTCTAATTAAGCTATATTTATACTTTTTTTTTTTAAGAAACCAAGACAGAAAAGCAACATTAAGATTCCTAAAATGTGATTATTTTTCCTTTTGTTTTTTATTTTTTATTTATTTATTTTTTCCTTTTGTTTTTAAATGAAGACTTTTGTTAGCTATTACTACTTGAAACTGGTTAGAATGAATATACAAAGATATTAGGGTGCTATTTTCATAGTTAGTATTGTTTGGAGAGTGTTTTTTGTTACTGCATTTTAAACATTGGATTTTTTTTTTCTGCTGTATTAAAGTTTTTTATCCTGGATATAACTTTCAAAGATACTAATTCAAACGTATTTTATGTACACCCCTACATAAGAAGAATGTTTTCAAGTAAAAAAAAGAGTTATCCAAAATCTCAGAACAAAAATTAAGTTTTTTTATGTCTTGTGGATTCATCTATTATGGTAGTTCTTAAATTTTTTTTTTTCAACGTTTTTATTTATTTTTGGGACAGAGAGAGACAGAGCATGAACGGGGGAGGGGCAGAGAGAGAGGGTGACACAGACTCGGAAACAGGCTCCAGGCTCCGAGCCATCAGCCCAGAGCCTGACGCGGGGCTCGAACTCACGGACCGTGAGATCGTGACCTGGCTGAAGTCGGACGCTTAACCGACTGCGCCACCCAGGCGCCCCTATTATGGTAGTTCTATATATATTATTGAAACAATGATAAATGATTAGTTTGAACTATTAATAATGCCTTTAGGATCGAAGACAAGTATGTTATAGAAAAGTACTCTTAGAACCGCAATTTGCAAAAGCCTTTGTTAATTAATTGATACAGGGAATATATATAAAATACAGGATTTTAAATTAAAATCCTTAAGATTTGTAAACCCAGGTAGTAAATAATATCCTAGTTTTTGCTATCCTGTGTAGGCTTTAGAGAAATTCTGGGAAAAAGATAAAAAACTAGCTATTTTTCTTGTGAAATTATATTATAGTTGTTTAGGTAACTTTTACACTGTTAAATGTTTTAGAAATCCCTTTGGTCACAAGGCCTGGTCAAATCAAAGAACTTTTCTGGTTTAACATCGCTGTGTATTCAAAATGAACATATATAATAATAACTAGTTCATTTTAAGTGTATCTTTAAGTAATTTTTGTAATAGATTTTGGGAGAAGGAAAAAACCTTTTAATGTTAATTTTGTGTGTGGTTGTCTCTCCTGAATATTTCATTCGTGTTTTCTGCCATGAAGCTTTAACTGTATTTGTCAAAAAATATTTTTGACTAACAGTGTATTATATTCTCATTACTGTAAATGTTAAATCTTTATAGCCAAATAAATTTTACTTATCTTTATAGCCAAATAAGTAAATATTTTTAGTATTAAAGTAATTGAGCATCTTACTTGAATCAAAAGAAAATCACAGTATTGTAGGAAGGTAATTATAATTGTATTGTGAAAGGTTTATTTAAATGATTATGAAGGCTTTGAAAGAGTTTGCTGCAAATTTGAAAATGATTTTGGGGGAAAAATGAGTAAACTTCTGAGAAGTATTCATTATAGGAAGTCTTTTGTTGGAAATTACTTAGGAAAATGAGTTGGAAAGTCTTTTGTTGGAAATTACTTAGAAAAATATAAATATCAAAAAAATACATTTTAAAGTATTGATTTTCTGTTTAGATAAGCCATCACAAAACTCAGAAAATGAACAAAATTCTGTTACCCTGGAAGTCCTGCTTGTGAAAGTTTGCCACAAAAAAAGAAAGGTAACATGTAAAATGATACTGGTAGATTATGTGGAATAATTTTTGTAATTGAATATGTTCGTGCATATGTATTGTGCTTTTTAAACCTTGAAAGCTTTTAAATATGTCGATGCTGAATTATAAAACTCATAGCCTCTTTTGCCAACCTTGCAGACTCATGTTTTTTTCTGGACTGGCTGTAGATGTCTGCATAAAACTTTCTTCTATAGGAGTTTGACACTGAAGGAAAGAAACTATCTTTTAGCATCTTAGGACATAAATTCAGTTGCTGCTCTACCACTTCAGTCTCTTAGCTAATTTTTTTTTTAGCTATTTGAACCAATTGAAATTTAAGTAAGGGCTGAGAGAGTTACCTCTTGTAACACTACTCTCAGGAAAGAAATTTTGTTGCCAGTATTATCAGCCATTGCTGATAATTTTTATTTGTTGCTTCACATTTTTATTTGTAAGATTAAATCATTTCATCATAGAAACACATGTTACGATGGTTAAATTACCTTGGCAACCCACTAAAGCCAACAGTTATACTTCTGGTAGCTTCAAGAGCTAGGGTATTTTAAGAGTAGGAATGACCTGTATAGAGGTTCCTGTTGCTGATGTTCTTCCAAAATCATGGTAAGGCGATACAGGGCTTGAACACTAGTAGAGCACTTGTATGGAGTGCACTAAGGTGATAGACAGTGCAATCCTGGTATGCATGATAAACAGTGATGTGAAAATTCTTCAAGATATGTTATATTCAGGCAAAAAAAAAAAAAAGTGAATACAACTATAGTGGCCGTTTTTGTGTTTCAAAAAAATAATAGATGTAAACATTTGCTTAGAAGGATATACACAACCAACTGCTAATGTTATCTTTGGAGTGTAGGACCTGGGGAAGTGGGGCGGACTTAAATATTTCTCATTTTATACTCTTTTGTAGAGTAGAATTTTTTTTTTAGGTAATAAGAATATGTTCTATTTTCAAAAAGAAGCTGCTAACTTGCTATAAAGGTCTTCCACATCTTCTCAGTTTTCAATTATTTTTTTTCAGTATAACTCCACTTATATAATTATACACTTGATCTCAGCCAAAAGGCCGAGAAGCGATTCCACTTATATAATTATAGAACATTACTCATAAGATGATTAATATTGCTTTTATTAAGCAGCATTTAAACATACGGATTTACTATTTCATAAAGTTGACAGTGGTGTTATTATAATTTTCTCATTTCTAATGGTCCCATCAATTATTTTGTTAAAGTAGAAGATTTAAGGGAAAAGATTATTAATTTATATGAGCTTAACATTTTAAGCATGGTTTTAATTCCATATTTCTAAGGTAAAAGTATTTCAGATGACCACCAGCTAAATATTGGATATACTGTATCATTATCTTTATCACATTGGATTGGAGAAATCCTCAGTTGTGTTAAGATTTGGTATATGGTTATTCCAAATTTTTTTTTTGTTTCATCACAATTTTCAGAACTATGGTTAGAATTTCAGCATGCCATTTGGTAATGATGTTTCCTATATCTGTGATTAGAAGTTTTATTATAACTCATATAATTGCATATGGATAAATAAGTATAATTTCATAATCTTTGCCTTTGCAGGATGTAAGTTGTCCAATAAGGCAAGTTCCTACAGGTAAAAAGCAGGTGCCTTTGAATCCTGATCTCAATCAAACAAAACCTGGAAATTTCCCGTCCCTTGCAGTTTCCAGTAATGAATTTGAACCTAGTAACAGCCATATGGTGAAGTCTTACTCATTGCTATTTAGAGTGACTCGTCCGGGAAGAAGAGAGTTTAATGGAATGATTAATGGAGAAACCAATGAAAATATTGGTAATTTTTGTTATAATAATTTTAATTTATTTTAAACTTTACTTTTCCAAGAAAGAAGTAGAAGTAAATTGCATGCATTCTAAAGGCATGGCCTTTATCTGCAAATCTTTTACAGTCTGATAAGATCATTAATCTTATGGTAGCTTGCCCTGGATCTTAAACTGTTGGCTATTGTGCTGTACTAGGTATTTAATCTGTAAAGTTTTCATTGTTCCATGACGAAACGTATTTCATGTAGTAAAAAAAATTATATTAAACAGTGGATAGAGAAGACTGGTATTTCAAATTAGTCTCTCAGCAAACAGAATTTCATCCCCCCCCCCCAGAATTTTATTGTGAAAAATTTCATACATACACAGCCATTGAAAGAGTTTATGTAGTGAACATCTAACTACCCACCGCTTAGATTCTGTAATTAAGATTTTACTGTATTTGCTTATCACATATCTATTCCTCTGTCTTCCCAACAGTTCTGAATCCACCTTTGAGGGAATCATTCAACCAAAATATAGGTGCTGAGGATACAAAGATTAAAACATCCAGTTCTGTCTTCCAAAAGGTCACAAAAACTGACCTAAGAGTACAGAGATATAAATAATTGTAGCAAAATGATGAGTGGTATAATAGAGGTACATGTGAAGTTTAGTGGAGAAGCACCTTGGGAGAAATAATCTTTGAGTCTTGAAGTATCCTTTGAAGTTCTTGAAAAATAATGATAAATGAGGATTTTTTTTCTCCTTGCCTAGTAAGGACATACACATATGGTAAAACATAAAATTGAAGAGTGTAAATCTGGATATTGTATCACAACTTAATTGTAATTTATACGTAATTTGGGATAAGGGACCATATACCATAAATATGACATTTTTGTTTGAATATGTGATTCATGAGAAATGTTTGTGAAATACAGATGTCAATGAAGAACTTCCAGCTAGAAGAAAACGAAATCGTGAAGATGGGGAAAAGACATTTGTTGCACAAATGACAGTATTTGATAAAAACAGGTAATGTTGATGGACAAGTGAGGTTCCCATAATGTTCTGGAATGTTTTTATTCTCAAGCATAATATAGTGTGATATTTCTTTGCCAAATTTCTCTTTATTCTTAAAAATGAAAAAATGTGTAAATACTGAATTTTTCTCTTTGTCACATAGCAAGCAATAAACACAGACGAGTTGTTACTGGAATGGCTCAGTTAAGATTGTGTATTAGGCATGTATTTTCTGAGTGTCCCTTTGTCAGACACTGTTCTAGGTTAGTGAAAAGGCAAAAGAAAAAAAAAGAAAGAAAAAATCTCTCCCTTCATGGAGCTTAACTTCTAGTGGAGAAAACAGACACCACTGCCCCCAAAATTCTATCAACTAATGTCACTTAGTGATAAGTGTTAAGTGGTTGTTTTATAGAGAAAGCCTCTAGGAGAAGGTAATATTTGAACAGAAATCTGAATTAAGTGGGCCATGTGCGCATCTTGACACTATGTATTTCCTGTAGAGATAAGGAAGAGATCTGTGTGTCATCATGTAGCTCTATGTGCATTTGGCACAGGGTAGCAAAGACGACCTGGATTTGTCATCATCTCTGCAGTTTTCATTGGGGAGGGAAGCATCTTAGTGCCAGTGAAAGAAGATCTAGGAAACAAAGGCAGCATTTTTTTTAATGTTTTTATTTTATTTTTATTATTTTGAGAGAGACTGAGCAGGGGCAGGGCAGAGAGAGAGAGAGAGAGGGAGACACAGAATCTGAAGCAGGTTCCCAGTTTTGAGCTGTCAGCACAGAGCTCAACAAGGGGCTTGAACTCCCAGACCATGAGATCGTGACCTGAGCCCAAGTCGGACGCTTAACCGACTGAGCCACCAGTAGCATTCTTTTTTGACCCAGTTGGAGAATGGAACCTGTAATGTGCCATGAGTTCTTGTTTCAGGCTGCTTGCTAGTGGTTAACACAGTTCACTAATAGTCAGGTATAGGAGAAAGAGCCAAGGACAGCAACTAGTACATTCTCCCTACTCTTTAAAAAGTACTAGATTGTTGCTTTATGTAATCACTTGTTAGCCACCAGGTAAAGAAAGTCACGAGGCCTTTAATAGAAAAGTAAAGATGGTTAGGAAAAATGCCATAAGTTCTGGTTACTGTATTAGAATAAATCACTTAACATCACTATTAGAATATATCACTTAATATTAAAACAATATAGTGTCTTTGTGAAGTTTAACTTACGAGTTAAAGATTTATTTTTTAATGTTTATTTTTGAGAGAGTGCAGGGGAGAGGCAGGGAGAGAGGGAGACAGAGGATCTGAAGCTAGCTCTGCGCTGACAGTAGAGAGCCTGATGTGGGGCTTGAACTCACAAACTATGAGATCACCTGAGCCAAAGTCGGATGTTTAACCCACTGAGCCTGCCCGGCACCCCGTGAGTTAGAGATTTAAATGGAAAACAACAGAAACAAATGTTCTAGGAGATAGTAGTTATGTCTGTGGGAGAAGCAAGTAGGATGCAGCACACTGGGCTTTGTAGGTGTTGGTCAGTGTTCTATTTTAGGCAGCACGGGGGGTGTGTGTGTGTGCGTGCGTGCCTTTTAAAATTCTTTCTACCTTATATATGTATTAACACATTCCTTTTACTTATGAAATACTGCCTTTTTTTTAAAGTTTATTTATTTTTTTTTTTTACTTTTTTTTTTTTTTTAACATTTATTTATTTTTGGGACAGAGAGAGACAGAGCATGAACGGGGGAGGGGCAGAGAGAGAGGGAGACACAGAATCGGAAGCAGGCTCCAGGCTCCGAGCCATCAGCCCAGAGCCCGACGCGGGGCTCGAACTCACAGACCGCGAGATCGTGACCTGAGCCGAAGTCGGACGCTTAACCGACTGAGCCACCCAGGCGCCCCTAAAGTTTATTTTTAAGAGAGAGAGTGCACGTGTGAGCAAGTGAAGGGCCGAGAGAGAGGGGCACAGAGTATCAGAAGTGGGCTCTGCGCTGACAGCAGAGCAGAGCCTGATGTGGGGCTCGAATTCACAAACTATAAGATCATGACCTGAGCCAAAAGTCAGATGCTCAACCGATTGAGGCACCCCTGAAATACTGCTTTCTGTTTAATAAATAAAAGTACCAAGAAGAAAACACAGAATTTTCCCCCCACTTATATTGAAAATTTTCTTTCTTTCTTTCTTTTTTTTTTTGTAATGATTTTATTTTTGAGTAATCTCTACACCCTATGTGGGACTTGAACTCGTGACCTCGAGATCAAGCATTGCATGTTCTTCCCTACTGAGCTAGCCAGGCGCCCCATTATGAAAATTTCTGAACTGTGAAAAAGTTGAACAATAAATATCATTAATACCCACATAACCCTTCACTGTTAACATCAATTGTTAACGTTTTACCTTTGCTTTATTTGTGAATGTGTATTTTATTCTTGTGCTTAACCGTTTGAAAGTTAGTTTGTGACACTCTACTTTCATTCCTCACTCCTAAAGTATGTATGCATCTCCTGGAAACAAGGACGGTTCCTTCATAACCACAATACACCTGTCATACTCAGGAATTTTAATACTCTTCCCAGCTGACCACAATAATGCCCCCCTCATAGCTATTCCCCCTCTCCCACCCCGCCCCCAGTCAAGGGTTGTGATCTTTGAGCTAGTTGTTAATTGCCATATCTATTCAGTCTCCTTCAGTTTGGGATAGTTCTTCAACCCTTTTTCTTTTTTCTGTTCTTTCTGCCTTTGCTACACTTTCTACTGTTAATTATAATTCGTATTACGTTGTTGTACATTGAAGTATAGGTGACACATGATACTCCTTTCGGGGATACAACTAGTAATTCCAACATAGTGATTTGACAATTCCGTACATTTTGCAGGGTTTGCAATAAGTGTAGTCACCGTCTGTCACCATAGAAGGTTATTATGGTGTTACTATATTCCCTATGTCGTACTTCTCATCCCTGTGACTTATTTATTTTATAACTGGAAGTTTGTACCTCCTACTCTCCTTCACTTCTTTTTTTTTTTTTTTTTTTAAGTTTGTTTATTTATTTATTTTGAGAGAGAGCACACATGTGTGTGCAAGTGGAAGAAGGGCAGAGAAAAAGAATCCCAGGCAGGCTCAGCACAGAGCCCAATGCAGGGCTCAGTCTCACTCGCCATGAGATCTTGACCTGAGCTGAAATCAAGAGTTGGACGCTTAACTGACTGATCCACCCAGGAGTCCTGCTTTCACCTATTTTGTTTATCCCCCACACCCCTCCCCTCTGGCAACCACTAGTTTGTTTTCTGTTTATGCACCTGTGTCCTTTCTCTTTTTGTTGTTTATCTGTGATACTTTTTAAAGTACAGGCCTGTAGTTTTGCAAAACGTCTCTCGGTTTGGACTTTTGTGATATGTCCTTATAATTAGATTCAGGTTAAACATTTTGGGCAGGAACATTGAATGGTGATGTGTTCTTTGTGTATATCACAGGCACAGGTAAAATTAGGTTTGGTCACTTGGTTAAGGTGGTGTTCATAGCATTTCTCTAATGTAATAGTACCTTTTCCTTTAATTAATAATAGTAATCTTGGGGCATCTGGGTGGCTCAGTCAGTTAAGCGTCTGACTTTGGCTCAGGTCATGATCTCACAGTTTATGAGTTCAAGTCCCACATCGGGCTCTGTGCTGACAGCTCAGAGCCTGGAGCCTGCTTCAGATTCTGTGTCCCCCCGCCCCTCCCCCACGTGTGTGTGTGTGTGTGCACGCGCGTGCGCATGCATGTGCACGCACGTGCGCATGCATGTGCACGCGCGTGGGCATGCATGTGCACGCCTCAAAAAATAAACATTAAAAAAAATTTTAAATAGGTAATTTCTGTGGTAATATGTGAAACTGGGTAAATGTCCATTTTCTCCCCAACAACCCAACAGTTTAGCATCCATTGATGATTCTTTCTTGAAAAAATTATTCTTTAAAAAAGAAATTTTTTTTTTCATTTTGCTTGTTGTAGAGAGAGAGCGTGAGCAGGGGAGAAGACAAAGGGAGAGAGAGAGAATCCCAAGCAGGTTCCATGCTCAGAGTGGAGCCCAGTGGCAGGGCTTGATCCTGTGACTCTGGTGTCATGACCCAAGCTGACATTAAGAGTTGATGCTTAACCACCTGAGCCACCCAGGCATGCCTGAAAAAATTATTCTTAGGACAGTTGCCAACTTTTAACATTCTATTATTTCTTTCATGTTTATTGGCATTTTTTAAATGACATAGAAGAGCATTCTTCCCCTCAACTTATTTTTTTAATCAGTATGTTTTCTTAATCAGTAACAAATACCATTTTTAGTACGTCTGTTTTAATCTAGCCATTGGTCATTCATTTTATTGTCCAAATTGTCCCAAATTTAGTCAGGAGGAGGCCCTCCCAACAGGGTCCTATATGTCTTTTTTACTTTTATTTATTTTTTTGTTAGTTTTTCCTTATTTTTTGAATAGTAAGATATTTCAGGCTTACATTTTCCCTCTCTACTTCTGCTCTGGAATTGGCCACCTCAAAGAGTTTTGATCCCTTTTAGTGGAGGAAAAGTACTTTACACACCAAGATGTGAGGAGTTAGATGTATAAAAATTCTTCTTATAATCTCAGAGAAGTTAAAGTCTCCTTAAAGAATGACTACAGTTCAAAAGCCATAGAGAAAAAGTATGAAATAGTGAGCAAAATTAAAAACTTACTCTGATAACAAAGAGGTTGTCACAAGCTAAGTCAAAAATGACAAGAGGAAAGTAATTTCAACTCATACTATAGAGTATGGCTGTTTCACAGCACAATAGAAGAATGAGCAAAGGATAAAGATGTTTACAAAACAATATATGTGGTTCTTAAACATTTAAAAGATAAGACATCTGAATATAAAAGTACACTGAGATGTCATTTTTTCACTTACCAGTTTGGCAGAGATCAAAAAACTGATAAAGCACTGTTGATGAGGCTGTGGGAAAAAAGGGCCTCCTCATGCATTACAGGTAGGAGAGTAAATTGGATTGTAGCTATCAAATGTGCAACTATAAAATAGGATATTTTGTAGCCATGTAAACGCATGAGGGAAGCTTCGTTTCAGTTTAGAAGTATGTGAATGTATTACCTATTCAAATAAAAATAGTTTTGTAAAATACTAAGTTAAATAGCTTTGCTGATGTACTGTCAAAGAATAAATACAAGGAGCATAGCATAAAGACAAAAACTGTTAAGTCTCAAAATCATTTGGTGTTAAGATCAGACTTAGACTACCTGGGTTCAATTGCTAGCTCTATTTCCTGTGTCATCTTAAGGCAAGCTACTTAATCTTTCGGTGCCTCAGTTTCCTCTTCTGAAAAGCAGAGTAATCTACTTTATGGAGTTGGGAAGGTTAAATGAAACGTTAAGTCTTTAAAATAGTGCCTGGCACATAGTAAGCACTCAATAAATGTTAGCTGTTATCATCTAACAGAATTTTCCCAAGACTGACGAATAGAAGCCAGATTGTTGCTGTATACAATGAATTATTGAGCATGGTTGAAGAATGGTGTTTAGGGTAGTAGTGTTACCAGTGATTAAGGTATGGAAAAAAAATATAAACTTTACATACACACACATACATGTACACACACATTAAAACTACACTGTGAATATGGGCATTAATTATTTGTTTCAGTTGGTATTTCATTCATCCATTCATGAAATGTTTATTGAGCACCTATATGTGCCAGGTGCCCCCAGGATCGTGTAGTTATCAGAGTCATAATCATCAAGTTTATTGGTCATGATGAATGAAAGTGAAGAATTCTAGTTCAAGTATTTTCAATAGTTAGAAATAACAGAGGCATAATTCTTAGTGGTTCCCTAAGGCAAGTATTGTAACACTGTTGTTATCCTATTTTTTTTAAAAGTATAAAGCTTACACTTATGCTTTATACTTAATGTTTAAAATTTACCAAGTTTTGAGACTTGAGACATGTATTATACTTTAAATGTTTAAATTTATATCTGAGTAGCTACAATAATGAAATAATTCTCTAGTAATAATAGTTATTAGTGCAAATCATTAAAATTGCTTTTGTCAGGAGTGGAGAGTAGGTATATTTCAAAAGCTTGTTGGGTATGTAAGCTAGTTTATAAATTTAATAAATGCTTTTTAGTATAAATCTAAAGATGTAGATTTGTGTACTTACAGTAATACACAGGTTACTTTAAAGTGTATGTGTTTGTCTAACAGGCGCTTACAGCTTTTAGATGGGGAATATGAAGTAGCCATGCAGGAAATGGAAGAATGTCCAATAAGCAAGAAAAGAGCAACATGGGAGACTATTCTTGATGGGAAGGTATGGAATACTTAGAAGGTGGAGCACGTTATAGTTACGAACTCCCATTGTTTTAATCGATGTGTTCTTTCCCAAATGCAAATTCTTGTTGGAAGTAACAAGTTCTTTGTTTTTATACCTTAAAATACACAAAGTAAAAGTTACCTAGTCAGAGTATTAAAGGAAGGCACTGTCCTTGGGGCCAGACGGCCAGGTTCAAATCTCCATTCCAAACTGTGTGGCGTTCTGGCAAATTATTTAATCTTTTGTGTCTCAGTTCTCTCATCTGTAAAATGAGGCATAGAATTGATATTTAATGAAATAATGAAATATGCTTACCACTGTGCCTGGCATAAAATAAGTGCTCAATAAATGTTAACTATTTTAAATCCCATTCATAGTAACAGCAGGCAACATATGATGACCAATTTATCAAGAACTTAGATGAACCATACTTAAAGTAACTTTTCTAAGAGACTAAAAAGAATGAATAACATTTCTTGGGTAGGCAGACTCAACAAAATAATGATGTCGTTTGTTTTTAAATATGTTAGGTCAGTGTGCTATCATGAGCAAAATCCCAGCAGTTTTTTAAGCCTGAAAATTAGTCTCAAGTTAAAATAAAACAATTTATAATAATACTAAGGAAAACTGTGGAAGTTGTCTGAGAACGTTTACTTAATAAATAGTAGAACATAGTATAAAGGTAAAAAAAAAAACAACCCAAATTGTATGGTATAATAAACAGGAATAGAAGTGCTGATTACTGAAGTATAGTTTTAAAAGTTTCATGTACATTTGGACTTTAATCTGTGACAAAATTAGTATTAAATCTGTGTGGGAAAGATGGACTGTTCATTAAATTGTGACAAAACTGGTCTCTAACCATTTAGAAATAAACACAGACCTAATAAATTCCAGAAGTCTCATAAATGAAATGTAAAAACTAACACTACATAACTGCAGAAAAAAATGGTAAATATTAATATAATCTTAGTGTGAAGAAAGCCATTGTATTCATGATGCAAAAGCTAGAAAGCATAAAATAACTAAAGGTGGCTCATTTCTAAAACTGCAAAAATCTAAAGTTTAAGACAACGATAGGCTGGGGAAAATGTAATATACAAAAAGCTAGTATTAAGAATGTGTAATTTTATAAATCAACCAGAAAAAAGATAAGCTATCTAATTAGAAAAATGGGTAAAGAACAATCAGGCAATTCTTAGGGCAGCAAATATAGATGGCTAGCAAGCTTTTAAAAAGATATTCAACCTTATTAGCATTCAAAGACACATAAAATCAGAGATCTTATTTTAACTACTGGTTTGACAGTTAAAAAGATTGACAGTTTCTAGTTGGAGGTGTGAGGACACATATTCTCAAATAATGCTTTAATGTAAGAGTAAGTTGGGACACCCTTACTGGAGGGCAGACTGGCAATATGGATGGCATTTTAGATTGTGTACGTAGGCATTAGCAATTAAGTCCAGTTACTCAATTTTGTCACAAGGTGTAGTAACTGGTTAACTGATAAGTTGTAGGTAACCGGTCCTGGCAAAATTTTTAAATAATGAGAAATTGGAAGTACCTTAAATCTACAAAGGTAGACATAAAAAGAACAATACTTTCATAGGATTTCCATGGTATTTAATTTTTACTTACTAGTATACATATTCCTACTTTTTCTAAAATTAATAGTGGTTACCTCTAGGTGACGGAATTTTAAATTTTTATTTTTTTATGCTTATCTACAGTATTTGAATTTCATGCAAGTGTTCATTATGTTTTAAGATTCTTGTTTAAAGTTCTTATTCACAAGAAAATAAGAATTATATATATATGAGTTGATGGTTTTTCCCAAGAAATTAAAGCAATATGAAATGAGCATCCTTCTAAAATTGGAACATTTAGATTTGGTTCTAACTTTTAAAAGTGTTGTGGTATTCTTTTAATGTCCCATAATTTACTACACCAATGCTATTTTAATGGGTAATTCAGTTATCTTAATTTGTTTTTACATTTTCACAAATGTTGTGGTAAATATACTAGTACATGTATCTTTATGCGTTGTAAGTATATTTACAAGATAAATACCTAGATACAGACTTAACTGTTTTAAAACTAGTTTATAAAAGCACACTTACTTCATTCCTGTCTAAAATTACAGTTTTAAGAGGACTGTTTGTAATAAAGATGTAGGAGGTTAGGCTTGTATGGCAGTAAAATATACAGGAGCCCACTGAAGGTTTCTATGGAATAAAATGAAAGTAGTCTTTCAGAAGATTATTTGGTCTCCTACATATGAATTGAGAGGTAAAAAGTAGAGGCAGGAGAGCAGGTGAGATACTGTAGTAAAAAGGTAATAAGGATCTATACTTGGTGATTATGTAAGAGAAAAAGAAAAATATGGTCAAATGTAATTCTAAAGTTTTTAGCTTAGGATCACTAGTAGAATGACAATGCTGGGAACAAAAATAATTATGCCTGGGAAGGAGAGAAAATAGATTCACATCTAAACATATTTTTGGTTCAAGGTGACATTGATGTCATCCAAGCAGTAGCGTCTCCGCAGTTGGAGATATATGGGGTTAGACCTCAAGCACAAAGAATTGAGGATCAGTTTGGGATCATCAGCCTAACAGGCAGATCCTTGACGATAGGTGAGAGATTAGGGCAGATGGCTAAATGTTAGCTGGGAATTAAGGGAGACCAGAAGGGTCGTTTTATAAATGATTTGAGGTTGAGGAGGAAGGCCCAAACCCCGGGTCCCAAAACCCAAACAGGAGAAACAAGGACAGCTATCATTGAAGCTGAAGAAGTCCAGGAAAATTTACAAATTGCCATAATCGTTCAGTTTACAAAAAGAAAGTAGTTGGTCATCTAACAGAGGTTGCAAACTGGCAGGCTTTGGTTATCACGGGTTTTTTTTGTTGCCTTTAAAGCCATATTCCATTGATTGCCAACATGTAAAAATAGGAAGATTTCCCACGCAAACTTGGATTTCTGACTTTTGAAAAAAATCTGAAAATGTGATGGTACTGGGCTTCTGTTTGCACATCGCAACAGTTCATCTGTTGCTGTTAAGTGGCTCTTTGTACACAACCTGAGCACTCCAGTACTACAGTCTGTACAGCGCCACGGATTTGCTTTATCTGCCTGGCCATCTCTGTAGGCATTTAGATGTTTTCAAATCCACGTTAATTTATCATAATAAATATTGGGAGGCTTTTTTTCTCCCCTATGATTTCTTTCATTATATGGAATCTTCACTCTTCTCCTATGCTTTGTTTTTTAGAGGCTGCCTCCATTTGAAACATTTTCTCAGGGACCTACATTGCAGTTCACTCTTCGTTGGACAGGAGAGACCAATGATAAATCTACAGCTCCTATTGCCAAGCCTCTTGCCACTAGAAATTCAGAGAGTCTTCATCAAGAAAACAAGCCTGGTTCAGTTAAACCTACTCAGACTATAGGTAAGAAAACATTGCTGTCAAAATAACACTTTGCATAGGTGACTGGCTGGCTCAGTCAGAAGAGTATGCAACTCTGGCTTGTGAATTTGAGCCCCAAGTTGGATGTAGAGATTACCAAAAATAAATAAACTGTAAAAAATTACAAAATAATGCTTTACAGAGTTAGGACTTGGCTTCGGATTAATTTGTTTGCCTTTTGTGCTAATAATTATTCTTTTAGAAATCTCAGTTCTTTATGTTTTCTGCCAGATATGTCTGAGAATTTTGTGGCTCTTGTTTTTAACGTTAAAAGTCTGATGGAACATATAGTATATATATATGCCATGTGTTACGGAATGCCTCCAGATGAGGTCTAGAGATAGCCTCATGTCTATTTAGAACACGTTTTTCCAGTAAATACATTTCTCAGAAGCTCATGAGAAAAACAATTAGTTTTTCTAACTTTTTAGATTTTGGAACTACAGCTATATTAAGGGTTTTGGAACTGTATGCTTTTTATAATTCATGTAAAGATTTGTATATGTTACAGAACTGAATTCAGTATTTCAGAGTGTTTTCACAGTTCTAGGTGTGGATCATCATAACTTGAATTTTATCAGGTTAAATTTATTTATTTATTTATTTGTAATGTTTATTTATTTTTGAGAGAGCACAAGCAGGGAAGGGGCAGAGAGAGAGAGAGAGAGAGAGAGAGAGAGAGAACACAGAATCTGAAGCAGGCTCCAGGCTCTTGAGCTGTCAGCACAGAGCCTGATGTGGGGCTCAGCCTCTTGAACGGTGAGATCATGACCTGAGCTGAAGTCAGAGGCTTATTAACTGAATGAACCACTCAAGGTGCCCCTTTACCAGGTTAAATTTTGCAGTCAATTTTTAGAGGAAAAACACTTCTAAATTTTTTTTTTTTCAACGTTTATTTATTTTTGGGACAGAGAGAGACAGAGCACGAACGGGGGAGGGGCAGAGAGAGAGGGAGACACAGAATCGGAAACAGGCTCCAGGCTCTGAGCCATCAGCCCAGAGCCTGACGCGGGGCTCGAACTCACGGACCGCGAGATCGTGACCTGGCTGAAGTCGGACGCTTAACCGACTGCACCACCCAGGCGCCCTGAAAAACACTTCTAAATGAAGTTAATTCTGCTGAGTTAAGGCCCAGGTGCAGTGTTCTGTCATCTTGTACCTGCCTGATAGGAACACTGTCCTTGATTGAGAGCATCTATGTGTTTTTGTCTAAGTCTGTTTAAAGAAGACAGAAGGTGTAGGACAGTTGTCTTTGACATTGACCCCTCATGTCCATTTATGGTGTGCAGGTTACTGTTAGAGTCCAAGAGATGTAAGAAGTGGCCTGTGTCAGGGCAAAGATTTCCCAAGTAAATTGTGGTCTGGGTACTTCTGAAAATATTCTGTGGCCAGTCTGCTAGGTAAAGAGTTTCAAAGAAACTGAGAAAAAAAGTTTCATACAAAATTGTACATATGAAATTGTTCTGTCAGGGAAAGTAAAAACATTTTAAGTCTATAAAGAAATAGAACAAAATTATTGATGGCCATTATCTTTTGGATTTGCAATGAAATTAATACAATCATTTTTAATTTAATTTTTGTTAAACTAACACTTAGTGGAAGTCTGCTCACTGCTGTGCATTGAAAATACAAAGACCAGTCAGAACCACACTCTGACCTTCAGAGTGCTTAAAATACTGTAGTGACTACATATAATTATTTGGGGTACTTTTATAATGGTTTAGAATATAAGAGGTGGTTTTTAAAGGGGAAAAAATGGCTCCTGCCAGTAAAGACCTAACTGATTAGGGGTGCTGGTTAAGGAGATTGTTCCTATAATCATCACATGAGGATGAGAACAAAAAGCGTTTTAAGTACCATAAGTAAAATTCTTTGAAACCTTTCATGTTTAATTATTTTCACAAGATGCATTATTTCACTTTTTATAAGCAGGTATTTGCATTAAATATAAAAGTATGTATTTTCAGCTGTTAAAGAATCATTGAATACGGACCTACAAACAAGAAAAGAAAAAGATACTTCAAACGAAAACCGACAAAAATTAAGAATATTTTATCAGGTAAACATCTGGCCCTTCATTTTTAAGTAATCATGAAACACCTTCGTTTTGCACATCACGTCTGAAATATTTTGCATATTTAAATGAAAGAATGTCTCTAATTTGATTTTCTTTTTAAGTCGTTTTAACTATTTTTAAAGGGGATGATGAAACAATATCTTGAGATGTTTAAGTTGGAGATTTGCTGTTTTTTGTTATTTTCAAGTTCCTTTATAACAACAACACGAGACAACAAACCGAAGCAAGAGACGACCTACATTGCCCATGGTGTACTCTGAATTGCCGCAAACTTTATAGCTTACTCAAGCATCTTAAACTCTGCCACAGCAGATTTATCTTCAATTATGTTGTAAGTAACTTTTTTAATGTTTGTTTATTTATTTTATTTTTTTTTCAACGTTTATTTATTTTTGGGACAGAGAGAGACAGAGCATGAACGGGGGAGGGGCAGAGAGAGAGGGAGACACAGAATTGGAAACAGGCTCCAGGCTCTGAGCCATCAGCCCAGAGCCTGACGCGGGGCTCGAACTCACGGACCGTGAGATCGTGACCTAGCTAAAGTCGGATGCTTAACCGACTGCGCCACCCAGGCGCCCCAATGTTTGTTTGTTTTTGAGAGTGAGGGTGAGCAAGGGAGGGGTGGAGAGAGAGGAGGCCGAGGATCCAAAATGGGCTCTGTGCTGACAGCAGAGAGCCAGATGTAGGGCTCGAACTCAGCGAAGCGTGAGGTCATGACCTGAGCTGAAGTCAGACGCCTAACTAACTGACCGAGCCACCTAGGCACCCCCTTTTTTTTTTTCCTACCAGTAATATATAAGACAGTCTGACTTTAAAAAATTGTGCTTTTTTTGGAGTACACTTAGCATGTTGAGCACCAAGTAATGTATAGAATTGTTGAATCACTTTTGTACACCTGAAACTAATATAACACTGTACGTTAATTGTATTGAAATTAAAACATGATAAAATAAATTTCCCTTCTGCAAAAAATACCAAAATCTTTGCATTTGATGGATTGCTTAATGCATGAATTACAGTGATTTGGTTTGTATATATTTGCATATTGCACCTATATTGACACACATAATCCTCACACCAGCTCTTTGAATTAAGTGGTAATTTCTTTATTCTTGCTCAAACAAGAAATAATTTGTACAAAATTACCAAGCCAGTGAATGTCACAGCCAGGATTTTAACACAGATCTTCTTGAGTCCAGATCTTCTGACTTCCCTTTCATCATGCTGGTATGTGTAGTTTATTTTAGTTTCCAAAACATTAAGAACCCACTAGTACTTTTTAAAATAAATTGGCATGTTAGGTGTTCAGGGTAGGGATAATTAATATTTCCTTATTATAAGCATCTTGCCATTTTTCTTACAGTATCATCCAAAAGGTGCTAGGATAGATGTTTCTATCAACGAGTGTTATGATGGCTCCTATGCAGGAAATCCTCAGGATATTCATCGCCAACCTGGATTTGCTTTTAGCCGAAATGGACCAGTAAAAAGAACGCCTATCACACACATTCTTGTGTGCAGGTAGGTAAAAAGGTCATACAACAAAAGTTTATCCTCTGACTTTTATTGATGATGGTGGAAGAACAAAGGAGAGCCAGACAAAGCTACTATTTAGGTGGGAGTCATTATTTCAGATTGTTAGCTAAGTCTCTGGGGTGGTATACTGCTTTATAACCCTCCCCAGGTCCCACAGTGATTTTCTTACTTCCTCCTTAGAACTTTTTCCTGTGTTTTAAATGTTAATATCACGACTGCTCTAGTGGTTCGAGAGATTAAGGAATTTTTCCAGTGGAAGTTACTATGTGCATACCTAGATAGGAAACAAGGAACATACTCTATTTGAGAGATGTGGAATAGAAAGAATCCCTGTCACTCAGTGTTCCATCAACATCTCTTTCCATTAGACCAAAACGAACAAAAGCAAGCATGTCTGAATTTCTTGAATCTGAAGATGGAGAAGTGGAACAGCAGCGAACGTACAGTAGTGGACACAACCGTCTGTATTTCCATAGTGATACTTGTTTACCTCTCCGTCCACAAGAAATGGAAGTAGACAGTGAAGATGAAAAGGATCCTGAATGGCTAAGAGAAAAAACCATTACAGTAAGTATTACTAGTATCACTGTTGACTGTGACTTTAGAATCTTACGGATTTGTGTTTAAAAACTATTGTTTAATATGATTTAAAATCTTGACTTAATGTACAGGAGCTCTTTCTAAATGAAGGAATTTGATGGGGCGCCTGGGTGGCTCAGTCGGTTAAGCGGCTGACTTCAGCTCAGGTCATGATCTCGCAGTCCGTGAGTTCGAGCCCCGCGTTGGGCTCTGTGCTGACAGCTCAGAGCCTGGATCCTGTTTCAGATTCTGTGTCTCCCTCTCTCTGATGCTCCCCCATTCATACTCTGTCTCTCTCTGTCTAAAAAATAAATAAACGTTAAAAAAAAAAATTAATAAAAAATAAGTAAATAAATGAAGGAATTTGGGAATCTGCAATTTTTTTATTATATTTTATTTAAATAAATTTTTTTAATGTTTGTTTTTGAGAGAGGGAGAGGGAGGGAGACTGTGAATGAGGGAAGGGCAGAGAGAGAGGGAGACACAGAATCGGAAGCAGTCTCCAGGTATGAGCTGTCAGCACAGAGCCCAATGTGGGACTCAACCTCTTGAACCATGAGATCATGACCTGAGCCACTCAGGTGCCCCCACAGGTTTTTTTTTTTTTATTAAGATTTTCTTTTTTTATTTTAGAGAGCACGTATGAGTGGGGGAGAGGGGCAGAGAATCTTACACAGGCTCCACACTCAGCACGGAGCGAGACATGGGGCTTCATCCCACAACCCTGGGATCATGACCCGAGTCAAAATCAAGAGTTGGATGTTCAACCAACCGAGCCATCCAGGCACCCCTAAAGATTTGATTGGATTTGATATTATTTACTGGAAGTTTATTTATTTATTTATAGAGAGAGAGTGTGAGCAGGAGAAGGGCAGAGAGAGAGAGAATCCTAAGAGAGAGAGAGAGAGAGAGAGAGAGAATCCTAAACAGGCTCCACAGTGTCAGCACAGAGCCCAATGGGGCTCAATCTCACGAACTGTAAGCTGAAATCAAGAGTTGAATGCTTAACCAACTGAGCCACCCAAGCACTCCAAAGATTTTAAGTAATCTCTACACCTGACTTGGGGCTCGAACTCACAACCCTGAGATCAAGAGTCTCATGTTCCACCGACAGAGCCAGCCGGGTGCCCCTCCACAATTTTTTTGTAATTGTGTTATTTAAACAGTTATCAACTGGGGTGCCTGGGTGACTCAGTTGGTTAAGCGTCCCACTCAGTTTCAGCTCAGGTCATGATCTCACAGTTCATGAGTTCGAACCCTATGTCAGGCTTCACACAGCATGCTTGGGATTCTCTTTTTTTCTCTTTCTCTCTCTCAAAATAAATCAACTTTAAAATAAAAAAAATTTTTTTCCCGTTTTTTGTTGGTTTTTAAAAAAATTTTTTTAAATTTACATCCAAATTAGCATATAGTGCAACAATGATTTCAGGAGTAGATTCCTTAATGCCCCTTACCCATTTAGCCCATTTCCCCTCCCACAACCTGTCCAGCAACCCTCTGTTTGTTCTCTATATTTACGAGTCTCTTCTGTTTTGTTCCCCTCCCTGTTTTTATATTATTTTTACCTCCCTTGTGTTCATCTGTTCTGTGTCGTAAAGTCCTCATGAGTGAAGTCATATGATTTTTGTCTTTCTCTAATTTCGCTTAGCATAATACCCTCTAGTTCCATCCACATAGTTACGAATGGCATAAAAAATTCTTTCATAAATAAAAATGAAACAGTTACTAACTAAAGA
Source organism: Prionailurus bengalensis (assembly GCF_016509475.1). Lineage (NCBI taxonomy): Eukaryota > Metazoa > Chordata > Mammalia > Carnivora > Felidae > Prionailurus > Prionailurus bengalensis. The sequence goes on from NC_057347.1 coordinate 19,856,922, forward strand.
AAATACAGGTTTTCTTGTGATTTTGTATTGTGTTTTCATTTTTTAATAGGTAACTTTCGTAACTTAGGGTTTCCCTTTTAAAATTACTACTTAAAATAAAAGCTGTTTGATGTTCCCACTTTGATGTGTAAGTAAATTGTGGTATTAGTTACAAAAGTTCAGTTTTTTACATTCTCACAATTTTTTCTTAGAAATACCAATTCTGTTTATTGTGCACTTAATAGATATTTTTTCTTTCCTTTTTTAGCAAATTGAGGAATTTTCTGATGTTAATGAAGGAGAGAAGGAGGTGATGAAACTATGGAATCTCCATGTCATGAAACATGGGTAGGGTATTCCTAAATTTAAATATTCCATTTCCTTTTTGCTCTTCTTGCTACTTCACATTCTATAAATCTGTGTTTGAATCTTATTTAAAATTCCGTTAGCTTTGACATAATGTGCCCTAATCTTACTCTAATCCAAACTATTATAACTGCATAAGGAAAAAGGGATTTATGTAAGGAAGGTGTAACCTCTAACGACATTTTGTATCTTTAATATGTCTTTTTAATGACCCAATTTTCATTTCTTTTATTGCCAAGGATTAAAAAGATAACGTCCTGTGCTGTATGTGTGGAAATCCTGAAAATTACTTATCACAGTTACTACCATAATTTTTAAAATTGCTTAATTATGAAGAATAAGATATAAGTAGCTTTTCTGATTTCTTACTACCGTTCCATAGAAGTCAGGGTAGAACAGTACTTCTTGTGCCTTTATGGCTAAAAGCGTGTTCCACGACATTGCTTTTCCTACAGTTCTGTCTCCTTCCCTGTGGGAACTGTTTGCCCGTCAGTACACGTTTTTTTTCTCCTCTGACTCCATTATTAGATCCTCATTTAAGGGTTTCTTCTATAGTACAAGCAGCCAAGGTTTTTTCATTTGTAATGAAATAAATGGGAAGGAGCACTTTTGTTTCTTTACTCCTGGGAGTGAAGAGGAATTGGTGCAGAAGTTCTGTCTAGCCCAGATGTCTAGGGTGCATGAGCCATAGCCTTTTTTTTTTATATGGTCTTGAGCTAAGAATAGTCTTCACATTTTAAGTGGGTTGAAAGAAAAAAAAAGAGGAAGACAACGGATCGCAAAGCCTAAAATGTTTCTCTGTCCTTTCATAGAAAATGTTTGCCTGGTCCGTGGTCTAGTCATTAAAACTCCATTGTGAGTAAAGTATGTATGTGGAAGCTTAGTGTCTATTTTTTCTTTTGTCTTGATATGCCAGTTTCAAGATAGAATTTTAGTCGTATTACTATATTGAGTTCCATTTTCATTCCTTGATCCAAATCTGCTAGAATAACAACTATTGGCGTTCGTGATTTACCAACATTATAAAGTGGCAGGTAGCTGGGTAAACTTTGGATTTTACGATATCTGCAGGCAGACTTTACAGACCTTGTTGAGCTCACAGTTTCAGTGGGTAACTGAGCAGCCATTCTCTTGTTTGGTTTAATTTTATTTTTTCAAATTCTATTCATTGTGGGTGCACCCTGCATGCTTTCTACTAACACAACCACACTGTACCACATTTGTTGTGACATCTTCGAATCTTTTTTTTTTTTTTTTTTAATGTTGGTTTATTTTTGAGAGAGAGTGAGACAGAGTGCTTCCTGGGGAGGGGCAGAGAGAGAGGGAGGGAGGCACAAAATCCAAAGCAGGCTCTAGGCTCTGAGCTGTCAGCACACAGCCCAACGCAGGGCTTGAACCTACGAACCGCGAGATCATAACCTGAGCCAAAGTCGGATGCCGAACCCAGGCGCCCCTCAAATCTTTTTTTAACGTGGCTTTTTTTTCTGTTGTATTGAGAAATAATTGACATATATCACTTTATAAGGCGTATCATATGATGGTTTGATTTACATATATTGTGAAGTGATTACCAGAATAGTTTAGCTAAAATCCCTGTTCTCATACAGATATAATAAAAAGAATAAAGAAAAAAATTTTCTCCTTGTGTTGAGAACTCTTAGTACTCTTTTGACAACTTTCCTATATATCATACAACAGTGTTAGCTATTGTCATCATGTTGTGCATTATATCCCTAGTTCTTATGTATCTTACAACTGAAAGTTTGTACCTTTGGAATACCTTCCTCCAATCCCCCCTTCCCCCCACCTTCTGCCTTTGGTGCCTGTAAGTTTGATCTTTTTTTAAAATGAGTTTTGTTTTTATTTTTTTTAAGTACTCTCTCCCAGTATGGTGCTCAAACTCACAACCCCGAGATCAAGAGTCGTATGCTCTACCAACAGAGCCAGCCAGATGCCCCTGTTTTTTTTGGATTCCACATATAAATGAGATCATACAGTATTTGTCCTTCTTTCTGACTTCTTTTACTTAGCAGAATGCTTACAAGGTCCATCCATATTGTCACAAATGTGACATCTTTGTTTCTTTAAAGGTTTCCCATGAACTGAAAATGCAGAGAAATGCTGCTTCTGAAATAGCAAAGTGTGTCAAGGTCAAGGGAGAGACTAAAGGGGATAGCTCACTTGTTTGTAGAGAGTTCATGAAGGTGGTGCTGGCAAGAGAAAATGCTTTATATACTCTTAATACTGTTGTGTGCAATTTCATTAGGACAGACAGAAATGATTTCTATTTAAGCTCTGGTTAAATTAAATCTCTTAAAAATTTTAAAACCATAAGCCCATTCAGGTCACTGAATCTCAGCTTCATTGTAGTTTTACTGATTGTTAAATCATCACTTACTGGAGTATCGTCATAGTTATGTTGCATTTGACAAAAATGCTTTGTATTACTATTGATGTTTGTGTTATTTTTATTAAATAGGTTTATTGCTGACAATCAAATGAATCATGCCTGTATGCTGTTTGTAGAAAACTATGGACAGAAAATAATTAAGAAGAATTTATGTCGAAACTTCATGCTTCATCTAGTCAGCATGCATGACTTTAATCTTATTAGCATAATGTCAATAGATAAAGCTGTTACCAAGCTCCGTGAAATGCAGCAAAAATTAGAAAAAGGAGAATCTGCTTCCCCTGCAAATGAAGAAATCACTGAAGAACAAAATGGGACAGCAAATGGATTTAGTGAAATTAACTCAAAAGAGAAAGCTTTGGAAGCAGATGGTGTCTCAGGGGTTTCAAAACAGAGCAAAAAACAAAAACTCTGAAAAGAAAAGGCCTAACCCCATGTTACGGACAAACACTGAAATTGTCATTCTAGAGAATTCAGCCTCTAGGAAGGGTTTTGTTTTTGTTTGTAATCATAGGTTTCAAACAGGCACTGTTAGATGAAGTAAATGATTTCAACAAGGGTATTTGTATCAGGGTTCTACTTCACTTCATTATGCAGCATTACATGTATATCAGTTTTATTGATGTCATTAAAACACTCTCTAGTTTGAGCATGGAAAGCAATACTTCAAAGAAAGTATTTTTAACTTTAACAATTGTCTTATGAAATATATTGAATTGATAAGCTAGAAATTATTTCCTATATTTAAATTACAATGTTTTTTGCATTTGTGACTGGCTGTTTTTCTACTTTGTAATTGTGAAACCTTTTCTTGGGGAGGGAAAATTGGAGTGTGATTCCCTTTTTTAAAAATTGGAGATTTCTTGAAATTATGTTGCATTATTATTTGCAATCAAACCTTGATCCTTGATTTTGAAATCATTTATCAATTTGGAATGAGATTACAATGAGATATTTTATCTAAGTTCATTTTACAATTTTAAAATAGCACTTCTTCATCTTATGCCTGTTTGAGGAAATGTTAATTTTTCATATAGTTGACAGTGAAATGTCATATTGGCTTACAAGGTTACTGACCATTTGTTTTTATGTGGATAATTTTATTGCATTGCTCACCCAGTATATTTTTTTAAACTTGAACATTTGCTGTTTGGTTTTTTTTTTTTTTTTTTCCCAACATGGTAATCACATTGAAAATTCAGCTGTCCGCATCTTTTCATTATAAACTAAGGGAAGAATGAGTTTGGGATTTTTAAGATGCCACTTTTGAGGAAGGAAATGTTCTATAAAAATGAACCAGAAGATGTTATAACTTGTTTTTTTCTTTGCGAGGATGTCTTTGTAATGTATTTCATGATTAGAATATCCAATACAGATAAGCTGACTTGAATTGTGAGCAGTTTTACCCTGTGAGATAGGTGTTTTATGCACATATTTGCAGTTGGATTTTCTCCAACAGAAAGTGGTTTCACTACTGGCACATTAACAAGCACCAATAGATTTTTATTCCAACTCCAAGCACTGTGGTTGAGTAACATCACCTCAATTTTTTATTATCCTTAAAGATAATTGCATTTTCATATTCTTTATTTATAAAGGATCAATGCTGCTGTAAATACAGGTATTTTTAATTTTTTAATTTCATTCCACCACCATCAGATGCAGTTCCCTATTTTGTTTAATGAAGGGATATATAAGCTTTCTAATGGTGTCTTCAGAAATTTATAAAATGTAAATACTGATTTGATTGGTCTTTTAAGATGTGTTTAACTGTGAGGCTATTTAACTAATAGTGTGGATGTGATTTGTCATCCAGTATTAAGTTCTTAGTCATTGATTTTTGTGTTAAAAAAATAGGAAAGAGGGAAACTGCAGCTTTCATTACAGACTCCTTGATTGGTAAACTCTACATGAGGAGTTACAGTCAACTCTGATCATGCCTCTGGATAGTGAATCTCGAGCATTTCTCTCGGGCTTTAATTTGCTAAAGCTGTGCACATATGTAAAAAAAAAAAATAGATTATTTTAGGGGAGATGTAGGTGTAGAATTATTGCTTATGTCATTTCTTAAGCAGTTATGCTCTTAATGCTTAAAAGAAGGCTAGCATTGTTTGCACAAAAAGTCGGTGATTCCCTCCCCCAAATAGTAATGAAATTACTTCTGTTGAGTAAACTTTTTATGTCATCTTATAATAAAAGCTGAAAAAATCCCTTTGTTTCTATTTATAAAAAAATGCTTTTCTATATGTACCCTTGATAAGAGATTTTGAAGAAATCATGTAAGATGATAAAGCATTTGAATGGTACAGTAGATGTAAAAAAAAAAATTCAGTTTAAAAGAACGTTTGTTTTTACATTAAATGTTTATTTGAAATCAAATGATTTTGTACATAAAGTTCAATAATATAAAAGCTGTATTCTGTTTTGGTTTTGGTTTTGGTTTTATTATGCATTGTTAATGCGTATACTAAAATATTCTTTTGGCTATGATAGTAAGGATCCAGAAAAGGTACACCCACTGGTCAGAACTAGAAATTAAGAAAAAAAATTAACGTAAAATCCTGCTTTCAGTTCCAGTGACGTCAAATGCAACTAGTATGTTACTTATGGTAATTTTGGTAATAGTCTAAAAATATTTTTACAGTTCAATGGCAATGTTAACCTAGTAGCTTATCCATCTCTGTGGTTTTTTCTTTCTTTTTAATGAAAAAGAATTTATCTTGGCCTTCAAAAAGCTCATAGAGGGGGTACAAATGAGAATTATAAAGTAAAATGAGGGGTGCCTGGGTGACTCAGCTAAGTGTCCGACTCTTGGTTTCGGCCCAGGTCATGATCTCGTGGTTTGTGAGATCAAGCCCTGCTTGGGGCTCGGCATTCACAGTGCAGAGGCTGCCTGGGATTCTCTCTCTCGCTCTTTCTCTGCCCCTCCCCCGTTTGCTGTCTCTCAAAAAAATAAACTTTAAAAGGATACGCCGTATAATAAAGTTATATACTACATTCTGTGAGGTTAGTTGTTGAAGTTAACTCTGGACAGATAGGGGAAGCTTTACAGAAGAGTTGACAGTTCGGCTGCTCTTGATTGGTAACAGCCTGTGGCCCATATGCAGGTTGCTGTGTCTTCTTTGAGCTGAGTGCCCCTGTGCTTCCAAAGCTTACTGTATGTAGTATCTTCTAAGCAGTTGCTTCGCCTTTCATTACGTTGCAAGGCCCATCTCACTGGCCTTAGTACTGCCTCACGGTTTTAGTTGGTGCTCAGATATTTGGTGACACAAGCTCAGGGCTTTATAAGCCATGCTATGGGTTTGGATTTCAGCCAGTAGGAGTATTTGGAGGTTACCGCACAGATAGGACACAAACCAACCTGTGTTTTTCGTGAGCCGTGGCGGTAAGAATCTGGGAGGGAAGAGGTTCTGCACAGGAAGAATCAATCACTAGGATGCTACTGTAATAGCCCAGGTGAGCTATGCAACAGCCCATCCTGAGAAGCCCTCGTTCAGCGGTGTTGTGGGATGAAGGAGTGATGAGGTGAAGAAGAGTACTGCAGAAAGGAAGCAGTAGTCCTGTAGTGTAGAGAAGGAGTAAGAGCCACTTGAAGGGAGTGAAGTGCTCGGAAACAGTGTTGATGCGTTGAATGCATGGAAAAGGAGTTAGGCTTATGAAGAGTGTGTGGAAAATGGGGCTCTACCAAGACAGGCAAAGAATTTGGGGGAGAATGGATGGGAGCCTTAAGCATGAATGCAGACTAAGACGAGACAGAAGCCAAAGATAAAAGTTACCAGAAAGGGAAAGAATAAGAGCAAGAACACAGATGGACTCAGCTTGCTAAAGGAGGAAGTTTTGCTAATACAGTCATTAGAAAGTCACTACCGGCACATCACCAAGCACTCAAGACATTTCCAGTGGGAAAATAAGTTGGGACGAGTCTAGAGAGAGCAATCTGGTATGTTCTATTAAAATCATGCATTTTGTTTTGCCCTAACAAGTCCATCTTTAGGTAGTTATCCTACAGATAAACTAGAACATGTGTAAAATGACAAATTGCTACCACTGTTGAAAACAGGTTAGACAGAAGTCACCAGGGAACCAGTTAAATGATACACTCCATGTGTGGAATACTATGCAGCAATGAAAAAGGATCAAGGTTTTTTGCAACGATAAAGGGTACAGAACAGTTTCTAGCATGCTTCAAATTTAATTGAAAAACGAATATACCCCATTTGGTTATAGAATATGTCTGAAGAATACATAGAAATAGCTGCTTTGGGGGAAGATAGCTGGAGTAGAGAACAGATGAGGAGTCTTTTCACATTGCCATTTTTGAAACATCTCAATTTACTGTGTATTTTTTATAGTTCATGTTTATTTTTGAGAGAAACAGCGCGCCAGTGGGGTAAGGGCAGAGAGAGGGAGACACAGAATCTGAAGCAGGCTCCAGACTCTGAGCTGTCAGTACAGAGCCCGACATGGGGCTCAAACTCACAAACCATGAGATGGCCTGAGCCAAAGTCAGCCGCTTAACTGACATAGCCACGAAGGAGCCCCAAGTTCTTATATGTTTTTTTTAAATGTTTTATTTATTTGGGGTTTGGGGAGCAGAGAGAGGAAGATAGAGAATCCCAACCAGACTCCACACTGTCAGCGCAGGGCCTGACACAGGGCTTGATCCCGTGAACCTGAGATCATGACCTAAGCTGAAATCAAGAGTTGGACGCTTAACTGACTGAGCTACCCAGGTGTCCTCCAGTTTTTTTTAATCTTTATTTTCGAGAAACAGAGTGCGACCAGGGGAGGAACAGAGAGAGAGAGGGAGACACAGAATCCCAAGCAGTCTCCAGGCTCCAAGCTGTCAGCACAGAGCCTGACGCGAGGCTGGAACTCCGGAACCGTGAGATCATGACCAGAGCCAACGTCGGCTGCTCAACCGACTAAGCCACCCAGGTGCCCCTTCCTATGGTTCTTATATTTAAAAAATCTTTAAAAAATTAAGTCCGGACAATAGAAAAGGTAATTGAAGAAGGATGGTGTTCTCACTAGGAAAAAGGCAAAATGGGTAAGTGTGTAGCACAGAGCTCTGAGCACAGTAAATTTCTATGAAGTAAAAATAGTCATTGTCAAAAATAGTTTCTAAAAATTCAATTTGGGGGCACCTGGTTGGCTCAGTCGGTTGTGTCCAACTCTTGACTTTGGCCCCCAGGTCGTGATCTCAGGGTCATGGGATCGAGCTCAGCATGGATGGAACCTGCTTGGGAGTCATTCATATTCATTCTCTCTCTCTCTCCCCTGCCCCCGCTCATGCTCTAAACTTAAAAAAAAAAAAAATTAAAATTCCATTTTATTAAATATAAATAGTATGCCGCTCCTAGAAAGGTGGAAATATGCGAGGTTCTGTTAATTACACCAAGTACCATATTAAAGGAGAGATCTCATTAATGGTTCCTGGTTGTTGTCAGAATGAAATTCATACTCTTCCTGACCTGACTTTATTTATCTTTCCAGTCTTACCTCATGTATGCAGTCTCCCCTCCAACCAAGTGGAGTACCAGGACATGGCAGAAGTTAAATACACACCATGCACTCTGTTGTTCTCAGGATATAGTCTATGATCCAATTCCTGGAGTATCTTGGGTTCCTATGTACTGCTTCCTATGAGGGTAAGGTTGATTTTTATAAAAGGCTAAAAACTCACTAAGTACATTCTTAGACAAGCCTAAGATTGTTACTTAAATGTCACATGGGATGAATCACTTTATAAAGCTGGTTCTAGAAAACAGGGTTGATACTGGACTATTGTATTTATCTTTTCCATTTTTAAAAAAATACTTATTTTGAGAGACAGAGAAACCATGAGCAGGGGTGGGGCAGAGAGAGAGGCAGAGAGAGAGGGAGAAAGAATCTATGCTGAGCGTGGAGCCTGATGTGGGACTCGACCCCATGAGCTGCGAGATCATGACCTGGGTGGAAACCAAGAGTCAGAGGCTTAACCAACTGAGTCACCCAGGCGCCTCGAGATTAAAAGCTTTTATGAGAGATTAGTTTTATTTTAGCAAATACAGCTTTTGTCTTTTAAGAAAAAAGTACTAGGTCTTCATTTAAAAGTATTTCTCAGGGGTGCCTGGGTGGCTCAGTTGGTTAAGCAGCCCACTTCGGCTCAGGTCATGATCCCACGGTCTGTGAGTTCGAGCCCTGCATCGGGCTCTGTGCTGACAGCTCAGAGCCTGGAGCCCATTTCAGAGTCTGTGTCTCCCTCTCTCTCTCTGCCCCTCCCCTGTTCATGCTCTGTCTCTGTCTCAAAAATAAATAAACGTTAAAAAAAGGAAAAAAAAGTATTTCCCAGATATCAGGCAATGTAGGGTGTCAAGGAGATCCCACAGTTGTGTATTTCACAGACCAGTAATACACATTTTTCACATTGCTGACTTTTTGTTTTGTCTGGTTAGACGATTTGCAAACAGAACAATCAAACCTGACTGACGTCCACTGGCACTTTCACTTTAGAAAAGGTCAGTACATAAAGAACAGGAGGGATTATTTCAGAATAAAGGATAGTCTTTTTAGTAGACTACATTTAGATTTGCAACAGAATTACTGTGGAGACTGACTTTTGGTTACTTTGGAGCAGTTGCTCCCAAATCTGCCTTCCAAATAGAACCATTCTGTTTCTTAAAACACACACACACAACAACAACAACAAAAAGCCTGATCTCCACTGATACGGATTACATCAGAATTTTTGTTATTTTTAGAAGTTCTCCAGGAAATTTTAGTATGCAGTCAGGACTGAGAACATCTGCTACAGTAGATACAAAACCTCAAGGAACTTACAATCTAGTGCGTTCAAAGCAGGTTATTACCAACTTAAATACCCACAAGGCCAGTGAAATGGGTTACGCAGCTGACTGTTACACCAACTTGGGAAGACCAGGAATAAAGTTTTCCAGACAGAAAATAAACATACAACATACAAATGAACAGGCAGCAACAAAGCACCGAGACTTCTCAATACTAGAAGCTAGAAAGAGCGATGCCTTCAAGTTCTCAGGGGAAATGATCTCCGATCTAGAATTCTTAACCAGTCACCACCACTCAAGTGGAGGAAAAAGGAAGGAATTTCCACATCTCTTTCCCCAAAATCTTGCTTCCGGGTAATGATTCCCAGGAAGTGGAGGAAACGCTTCACTAAAATAATGGAAGAATCCAAGGAAGAAGACCTGGAATGTGGGGAACAGAAAGGGCGGCACTGGATGCGAGCTGAGCAAAGTCCACATTCCGGCGTGGAGCTCTACATGCATGTGGCTGCCTGAGCTAGGTTGGGAGACACCCACATGAGTGTGTTTCTGTCAGTAACAGTCGTCACAAGAGCTTGCTGTTACCAATAATTTAATACATTTCACTTCTTGACCTTGGACTAATCCTTCATGTAATAACAGAGGCCCTCAGGTGCTTGCTTTTACCCCTCTACAGGGAAATCCCTCCTAAGAGCTGCATTTACTTTTTCTATTTACTGTTCTATTTTTATGTTTTGACATTAAATCTATCACATAGCTTCAGAATTTATGCTTCTCCGAGAAAACGGAGTATCATGTCTTTCCTATTCCTCCTGGTAAACACAACTAAAAGTTCTGGAAAAAAATGTGAAAAAAAAAAAAAGCCACCTAAGAAGACTCTGAAGATCCGGTCAACTGGCTCGGAATCTCAGAACCCAAGGATCAACACAGTGGTGAGTTCCTTGGATTTTCTTGTCTCGTGTATCCCAGAGCTGGGGCTGAAGAAGCCAGCAACCAGGAAATGCCAACAAAGAAAGACAAAAAAAGCCCCAACAAAAAAGCCTGCTCTCTCTATCCAAAGGACCACAAAAGGGGCAGCCTTGTAAGACAGCCTTTAGCCAACCACAGCTTTCTTCCAGGCAAACGCTACTGTACAGGGTTGAATAGTGGCCCATAAAACAATATGCCCACATCTTGGAACTTGTGATGGTGGCCTCATTTGGAAAAATAATCTCTGTAGATATAAATAAGTTAAGGATCTTAAGATCATCGTGGATTATCTGGATGGGTCCTAAAGCCAAGACAAGTGTCCTTGTAAGAAACAGAAGGGTGGCCGTGAGAAGACAGGGTCAGACTCCGAGACTGGAGTTATGCAGGGGCAAGTGAAGGAGTATCTGAAGCCACCAGAACCTGGCAGAGGTAAAGAACGGTCCCCTGTAGACCCTTTGGAGGGAGCACAGTCTTGCCAAAACCGTGATTTCAGACTTGGGTCCTCCAAAACTGTGAGAATAAATTCCTGTCTGTTTAAGCCACTGAGACTGTTATGTTAAATTTGTTATGGAAGCCCTAAGATTAACAAAAATAACTACAGAAAAGACTGTTTCCTTATCCTGCCCATGTTGGCAAAGGCCCGGGGTAGTCTAGACTTCCACATTCATGAGGCTGTAATGAGATACCCCAACACCTCTGCCAAGATGGTGTCAGAGAAGACCAAATAGGGAGGCAAAACTTTCACCCCACTGGGCAGCAAGGAAGCCACCTCCCACGGTGAGAGAGAAGCCTGGACCTCCACACCCACCACCAAGATCCCTCTCCCCCTCTCTGATACGCAGTCTTAGAAGAAGCCTACTGAAGAGTCAGGACTTCCACCACTGCTGAGGGGAATGAGGCCACCCCTGCTGCAGTGTCAGTGGGGGTCACAGAAGGAACCCCCCATGCCCATGCGACCAGTAACAGGGGTCTGGTCTCCTCCTGGCTGTCAACAGAGGCCAAGGGGAAGCTAATCTTCTATCTCCACGTGGCAGTAATGAGGCAGTGCCCACCACCCCCACCCCCTGCCCCAACTTCTCCCACTGGAGTGGTATCAAGAGACCAGCTGAAAGAGATCCAAAGTCTCATAACATAATACAAAATGCCCACATTTCAATAGAAAATCACGTTGTATCAAGAACCAGAAAGATCTCAAAAGAAAGACAACAGATGCCAACCCCAGGCTGACAAAGCTATTTGAATTATCTGACAAAGATTAAAAAGCACTGTATTAGAGTTCTCCAAAAAACACAGAACCAGTGCACGATTAGAGAAGCTGAGAAGTCCCAAAATCTGCTGCCTGCAAGCTGGAAACCCAGGGAAGCCGGTGATGTAGTTCGTAGGCCTGAGAGCCAATGGTGTAGATTCCAGTCCAGATAGGAAGGCCCTAGAGCCAGAAGCACTGAGGGCAGGAGATCCATGTCCTAGCTCAACAGGCAGAGAGCGAATTCTACTTTCCTCTGCCTTTTGTTCTATTTAAGCCATCAACAGATTGGCTGGGGCCCAACACATTGGGGACAGCCACTTGCTTTACTCAGGTCCATCAATTCAAATGCCAATCTTTTCCAGAAACACCCTCACAGAACACCCAGAATAACGTTTTAATTAGCCATCTGAACATCCCTTTACCCAGAAGAACTGACACGTACAACTAGACATCACCAGAGCCATGATTAAAATGTTTCAACAAGCAATTATGAACACACTTGAGCCAGATGAGAAAATGAACAGCCTCAGCAAAGAATATAAAAAAATCTGCACGGAAACAGAAGATATGACTATGACCCAAATAGATGCTTTAGAGCTGAAAAATACAATAACCAAAATATATAACAAAGAGCTCAGTAGGGGCCCAAAAGTAGAATGAATGTGATAGAGGACAGATCAGTGGACTGGAAGTACAACAAGAGGAATTACCTAAAATGAACAACACAGAGAAAGCCAGCTTCAAACAACCAAACAAAACCTCAAGAGTCAGTGGGGATATATGAAAGATGTAAAGTTTGTGTCACTGGAGTCCTAGAAGAAAAGGAAAAAGGGCAGGGCTGAAAAAAGTACTTGAAATAATGGCTGACAACTTTCCAAATTTGGCAAGAGATACAAACCTAACAATTCAAGAAGCTGAGGAACCCAAACAAGATAACCCCAAAGAATCCCAGGCACAGACACATCATAATTATACTTCTAGAAGAATGCCGAAAGTAGGTTCTTGGAACAGAAGGGAAATGGTAATGGAACTTGGAACATCATGAAGGAAAATAACACACAGTAAACAGAAATACAGATAAATAACAACAGACACTTCTCTTGAGTTTTCTGAAATATTTTTTGTTAGGTCAACATTGTCTATGTTCTAAATGTTTATAGAGAAAATATTTAAGAAAGATAATTACTGTACATGGGGGAGGATAAAGACATGTAAAGATTATTTCACTTGAATGGATAAAACAATGACACCAACAGACTGGGAAGTTTTATATCCCCCGTATCCAAAAGTGGAGCATGGCTATTTCATAAGCGGGGTACCTGGGTGGCTCAGTCGGTCGGTTAAGCTTCCGACTTCAGCTCAGGTCATGATCTCCCCGGTTCATGAGTTTGAGCCCCACATTGGGCTCACTGCTGTCGGCGCAGAGCCTGCTTGGGATCTTCTGTGCCCCTCTCTCTCTGCCCCTCTCCCACTGGTTCTCTCTCAAAATAAATAAGCTTAAAAAAAACAAAAACAAAAACTTGTTGTAAGCTGAAATGGCATAAAGTGAACAATATCCCCCACTTTCTAAAAGTTCACATTACGCCACGTCACTTTACAAGAAGACCTACCTCAGTGCGTTTTCACTAATGCAAAGAAATCCAAAGAGGATTTATGCTTTTATGAAAAAAACCATTACCGTATTAATGTAGGTATACCTACATATGTATATCTGTAGAAACACACATACACAACATATATATGTAATGTATATGCTATACATATATTAATGTATATATACTGTGTATATCAATTGTGTATGTTATAAACATGTATTTTTAATATCTAGAACAATTAGTAAAGAAGCTACAGAATGAGACACTCAAAAACACTATAGATAAGTCAAAATGGAATTCCAAAGTATGTTCAAGCAACCCACAAGAATGCAGAAAACAGAAAAACAGAGAGAACAGAAAACAAAAAAAGAAAAGTGGCAAACTTAAATCCTGACAAATCAATAATAACAATTAAATATAAATGGTCTATATAGGCCAAACGCAACTCAGAGACTGATGGAGTAAATTAACGACAAAAAACTGTGGCTCAGCTATATGCTATGGGAAACTGACTCCAAATATGGAAAAGTTGAAAGCACAGGACAGAAAATATATATCAAGTGAACATTAATCAGAGGAAGGCAAGAGAGGCTGGATTCATATAGATAAAGTAGACTCCGAAGGAAAGAAAATTATCAGAGAGGGACATTACGAAAAAATGGTCAGTCCACCAAAAAGATACGGCAATCCTAAGTGTGTATTCATAAGACAAAAGAGTTACAAAAGATGTGAGTCAAAAACTGATTGAATAAGAGAAGAAACAGACAAACCCATTATTACAACACCCCCTTCTCAAGAACTGATAGAGCAACAAGACAGAAAATCAGGAAAGATATATATAGAACTCTACAAGATCAAAACATTCTACTCATTAAGAGGAAAATACGCAGTCTTTTTAAGTGCCCAAAGAACATATACCAAAACTGACCATATGCTGGGATATAAGTCAACAGATATGAAATAATGGAAATCATATACACTGTTCTTCAAACACAGTATAATCAAACTAGAAGTCAGTAACAGAAAGATGGCATGAAAATCTCCCAACACTCAGAAACTAAATAACACATTTCTAGGAAGTCCATGGGCTGAAGAGGAAATCTTGAGGGAGGAAAAAAACTGAGTTCAGCAATTTTGCAGGATACAAGATAAACTACAAAGACATATTCTATATGTTAGGAATGAACATGTGAAAACCAAAATTAAAAATACAATACCATTTACAATCACTAAAATAAAACAAAACAAAACACTTAGGTGTCAATGTAACAAAACTTAGCTTGTATGCTGGAAACTACAAAATGCACGTAAAAGAAATCAAAAACCTAAATGGATGGAGAAACATACCGTATTCATGGATTGGAAGAATCAACATAGCAAGGATGTCAACTGTTCCCAAATTGATAGGTTTAACACAATGCCTATAGAAATCTCAGCAAGATTTTTTGTAGATATAAACAACATATTCTAAAATCTACATGGGAAGGCAAAGAAACTGGAATACCTAAAACTTCTCTTTCACCTTTTTTTCTTTTTTAAGTAATCTCTACACCCAACGTGGGGCTCGAACTTACAACTCCGAGATCAAGAGTAGGATGCTCTACCAGCCGAGCCAGCCAGGCGCCCCATTAAAACAACTTTTTAAAAGATGAATAAAAGAGAAGTCAGCCTACCCAATTTTAAAACCTTATATAGCTACAGTAATCACACTGTGTGGTATTGACAGAGGGACAGACCCACAGATCAGTGGAACAAAGAGCCTAGAAACAGGCTCACACAAATATGTCCAACTGATTTTGGACAAAGGGACAACAGCAGTTCAATGGAGGAAAGACAGCCTTTGCTACAAACAACACTGGAGCAACGGATCAGCCGTATGAATAGATATGTTCCTAAGTGAAACAACCTTATAAAAAATCAAAATGGATCACAAACATAAATGTAATAGGTTAAGCTCTAAAACTTTCAGGAAAAAACACAGGAAAAACTCTTTGGGGTCCAGGGCTAGGCAGAGTTCACAGACTGGAGAGCAAAAGCACAATCATAAAAGGAAAGATTAATAAATTCAATTTCATCAACAGTAGAAACTTTTATTCTGGAAAAGACCCTGGTATAAGGATGCAAAGACCAGCCAGAGACCAGGTATTTGCAGACCATAAATCCAACAAAGCACTAGCATCTAGAACATATAAAGATAACGTGCTACTCCAACAACTGCTGTCACTGATCCCATGGCTGATTCTTATCTACACCTGAGGCTTTCCCCGTAGTGTCCACTCTTCCCAGGAGCACAACGGTTATGAGTAGGGGCTCCAGACCTAATCGGGTCTGGGCTAGGATCCTGACTAGGCTAGTTACTAGTCTTGACCTTAGACAAATTAGTTCACATCTCTTGTGCCTAAGTTCTATTGTCTCTAAAGTAGAATAACAGTAATAACAGTACAGTATATATCATGTGGATTAAATGAGATAATAAATGTATTCTGAAAATTCAGCATTGTGCCTGGCACGTAGTAGGGGCTCAATAAAGATCAATTCTTATTATCGTTTTAATTATCATCACCCAAACTCTCTCATCCCTCCAAGCATACAAATAGATTTGGAATACTGGGCTCCTTTATCTGTTTAAACAGAATGAGTTGGCTTTTAACAAAATCTTATGTTCACAGTTCAAGGGGGCAAAAAAAAAAGCAGGGGCACCTGGCTGGCTCTGTCACAGTGGAGTATGAGACTCCTGATGCGAGACTCCTGGTGTGAGCCCCACACTGGGTATAGAGATTACTTAAAACCTTTTTTTAAAAACTCTTTTTATTATTCTTTAAAGTTTATTTATTTATTTTGAGGGGGGTCTAGGGAGAGGGAGAGGGAGAGGGGGAGAGAGAGAGAGAGAGAGAGAGAGAGAGAGAGAGAATCCGAGGCAGGCTCCACACCGTCAGCACAGAGCCCAACGTGGGGCTCGAACTCACAAACCAGGAGATCATGACCCAAGCTGAAACTAAGAGTCAGACACTTAGCTTGACTGAGCCACCCAGGCATCCCCAAAAATAAAATCTTAAAAAAACAAAACAAAAAAACCCCGCAGTATTTAAAGTAGCTTCAGAGTTGAAATTTTGCAATCCACTCCTATCTAGAATTAAGTCAGGTTTTAGTCATTTTTGTGAAAGGGCAGATTCTAAGGATATAAATGTAAGATGTCGCCCTCCTGCAGAGGATAAGAAATAATGAGGTTCAATAAGGAACTGACAAATGAAGGAAATGAGATGAAAACATTCTGGAGAAAATAACCCATCCATATTCATTCAATCCAACTTTTACTGGACACACGTTATATGTCAGGCACGATGCTCAGTATCAGATACACAGAAGATAAAGCCTAAGTAACCTGACAAGTTACAATGATATTTGCATTAAAATGACTGGAGACACAAGAAATCCTTTCCTCCCTCTACTTAAAAGTAAAGATTAAAATTGGATTCATCACATCTCACAGAAGAAAAAAATACACACATTTAACTTTGAGGTTTTTATTTTGTTTCAGACAGCTGGACGAGACATCTACACTCTAGCACATCTTCTTAATGGTCACTAAACAGGTGAAAGCGACTTACTTGTATATAAAAAGGCAAGGGAAAAAGGTCATGATTGTCCAACAGGGAATGTGAATCCCCAAATAAATTATCTTACAAAAATATCAAACTTGCGTTTCCACATTTCTACTGTTAAAAATGAAGGAAAAAAATTCACATTAAAAAAAATCTGTAGGCTGGTATAGCAAGTTAAGCTAATCATTTTTACACACTAAGTCCTTCAAATAAATATTTTAAACAAATTGAAGTTTTCCAAAAAATAGGTCAAGTATTTAGCCTATATTTGTTTGGTCCACTAACAGACCGTTTATAAAACTGATATTAAACTGGACTGTAGCTCATACCCTATCAGGAGTAACACATACATCACTGAGGCTGGACATGCACATGTGCACATGACATACGTGTGAATGGCCACTGCTGTACGTACTACTTCGTAGTTTTACCCTGTAAAAATCCTCCAAACTATCATAAATCGAACTGCAAGGAAAGAAAAAAGCAAGTACTTGCCTATTGTAGACATGTGCTCAGTAATTTAAAAAAACACAAAACCTATCACGCTTTTGGGACTTCAAGATCACTGAACAGGAGATAAAATTCAATACTGCTTACAGATACGTGACTATGGAGAGCATACTCAACACTCACGTGGAGAGCACACAAGTGAAGGCATATTACAGAACTCTGGCCTCTGGCTGGTCTAGTCCTGTTGTTTTATCCTAAAGTCTTACATGGCCTTGGACCCTTAAAAGATAGAGGTTTAATAAAATAATGTTACACTAGGTTTTTCTGTTCCAATAACCAGCTTTTAAAGAAGTACAGTAGAAGGGTACAGGACTTTCTGTATCTCCTCATACTTTAAAAGCCAATTTGATTTTTATCGTGATGTTGATATTCCAATTAACACTACGCTAAAAGTAAAACTGACTGCACTACGGTTTTGTCTACAATAGTCAAATCTTTTCTTGCTAAAATGTTCCAAATAAATCCAGTAAACAATTTCCATTTTCAATGGCTTAACTGAGAGATGAATCTAACAATTTTTTTTTAACCAATTTCAACTAAACTGAGCTGAGGACAGCTACATTTAAAACCCTGCAAACCAAAGCCAATCATCCAAACATCTAGAACACCAACACTTTCCATCCAGGATAGAAAAATGAGCATCCAAAATAAAGAGAACCACAAGATTGATCCAGTAGCCAATCAAAAACCACTTCTCTGTTATTCGAACTAATAGTTACTCGAAGCTTGAAGTTTCCTCCTTCGTTATTATTGGTGGATCCCAGAGTCACAGCTTCAATGTCAAATGTGACAGTGGACCCAGAAGTAACTGCTGGCAACTGATTAGTCATTTCTTTTCCATTTACAAAAACTGCACCTAAAATGTTAAGGTAAAGAGTCATTTACATATGAGCAATAATGAAGAAATGAAACGGATTCTAGATTACTGATAACACAGCTAATTTCCTAACTCACATCAAGAAAACATTCTGGAACGCCAACTGGTCAAAGAGAATGCATCTCAATATGTTAATTAACCGCCATCCCCAAGGCAGGAGAAAAAATTAAAGCTTTAATCACATTTCAGAGTTCTGGTCGAGGGTGCTACTCTTTTAGAACAGAGACCGAGTTTCCAATGTGGATGGGATCAAAAGAAACTTGACTCCATTACAAGATTACATCCTGTGAAACAGAAAGACTGTTGTTGCACGTGAAATAAAGAGTCTTTTTCTACCTACTGCTTGACCCATACCAGGAAATAGTAACACATCTTCAGAGGGGATTTTAAAAGTGTGATTACGGTAGAGTAAGGGGCCAAAGAACCCTACGGAGATAAAACAAATTAAGTCAACACTCTCTTCGTTTCATCGATCTGTGTTGAGTTTAGATGCCCTATATACACAGAATCCAGAGGTAGACTCCCTGGTGCAGATCCCACAGTCACCTCTAAGCTAAGGGAGTTTAAGCTGGTCACTTAACCTCTCTGTGGCTCAGTTTTCATCATCTATAAAATGGGTATACTACGACTCCCCACTTCAACAAGTTGTTAAAAGGATTAAATAATTTACTATTTATAAAGGGAACAGAATAATGCCTGGTACATAGTAGCCATATAGGTATGTCATAAAGACTTGAACTTTCTCGTGTCCTGCTACAAATGCGTGATGTTGAAATAGGTTCAGATGTTACCACAGTAATTCATGTATTTCAAAGAGGAGAGCAGTTGTGTATCTCTTACCATTTGTACTAATGCACACTGCTTGGTCACGCTGCAGAGAGTCATAGCCATTCTGTTTTTCTGCACACACTCCTATACTGTCTCTTCTGTCTGGTTGGCCCACAGTCTCAACTCTGTAAATGAGGGAGAAAGTCATTAATCTTTTTTTTTTTTCTTAAATATGATCTGTAACAGTTACTAAGGTTAAAAAGAACAATGTCATCATAATTGCTCTTAGTAATAGCTAACAATGATTCAGCACTTCCTAAATTCCAGGCACTATTCTAAACATTCTGTATCTATCTGTCAATCACCTCATTCGATTCACGTAACAAGCCATGAGGTGGGTAGTACTTCATTATTACCATACCCATTTTATACATGAGAAGAAACAGGATTAAAAAGAGGCTAAATACCCTGACCCTGATCGCCTGGCTGAGTGCTGGGCCCATGACGGCAACTCAGGCATTCTAATCGCAGGGTGTACGTTAACTACTTGCAGCTGTGACGACGCATTTCCATTTTATGTTCTGGCTCTGGACATATATTCTAGAAAGCCTGTCATGTCATACTTGCCATTATAATAAATGTGACTGTTACTGCCATCACCTAAACCTTGAACGTGAGAGTGTAAGCAATGGTTTGATTACTGTTTGTCAAGTTTTTAAAGCCTTTAAAAAATAGACACTCTAGTCTTTATCAAATAGGTAATATAGTTACGAATATACTTTGCTTGGAGGACTTCATGTGTGGAAAGTTGAAGCATTTCTTTTTGTGTTTTAGTCTCAAAATACATCATCATGCCCTCCAGAAATAGGAACCTTAAATATAAAGTCAACCTATATCTCTACCACCAGATGCATCTTTCCCTCTGTTCCAGAAAGCCAGACTTTGCAAGGACAGAAAAAGAAAAATTAGCAAGGAACAAGATGTAGCTTTACCACGGGAAGAGGTGATGATTTCTAGTCAGCAGAGCCTCAAAATGTCTTATGTTGCAAAGTGGCAAATATGCAAGATCAAGATAAATACGTAGGCAGGTTTCTGAAGTCACTGCACTTGTGAACTGGCGGCAGTCTTAAAGAGGACAGTGACGTCACCGTTACAGCAGAATTGGGAGTCTCTGTCCTCACTCTACCACAGAAACATGGCTTTCACAATGATACTCAGAAACACCTTTCTGAGCGCTCCAGAATCCGGTTAAGAAGTGACAGTACCCCCAGGGGAGCACAACGCTGAAAACAGCTACACTGCAATGGGTAACAAGAGACATTTCACTTTCCCAAGTCAGTCCCTCTTCCAAGCTACCACAGCTCAGTGCCTGGTAAGAACACCTGGCTTCTGACTTTTTCTTTGGGGGGGGGGGGGTGGAGGGGAGAGGGAAGGAGAGAGGGAGAGAGAGAGAGAGAGAGAGAGAGAGAGAGAGAGAGGAGTGAAGCATTAATCCAGCATTCTATTTTTTTTTTTTTTTTTGAATGTTTATTTTTGAGGGAGAGAGAGACTGAACACGAGCAGGAGAGGAGGAGAGAGAGGGAGGCACAGAATCTGAAGCAGGCTCCAGGTTCCGGGCTGTCAGCACAGAGCCCGACACGGGGCTCGAACCCACGAACCATGAGATCATGACCTGAGCTGAAATCGGATGCTTAAACAACTGAGCCACCCAGGCGCCCCATAATCCAGCATTCTAACTCTTTGGAAGGTTGCCTGAAGGACTAATTTCTGTGATGCCTCATTTGGAGAACTGACAGAGTGAGCATAGTATGGCTTCCCAAATGCTGCAAAGAGCAAAGAAATGTGAGTGGTGTGACTGGGAGAAGGTTCATAACTTCAGGCTTCTCTCCCTCGCAAGGAAGGGAGAAGAGGCGAATGTGCTTCTGCGCCAACTTTTCATAGGGCTGCTCAAGGCAATGGTATCTGTCTCACTTGATGTGGGCACTGCTGGGGAGCTGGCGGGCTCTGGATACCTGGCGGTCACTGAGTACAAGAAAGAGGCAGGCGGCTTGCTGCTGTCACATCAGAGAACAGCCGTGGCACCAACAGGCACCAGAGGGAGCAAGAGACTATGAGCTCCGGAAAGACCCGCAACACTCAGCCCAGGAAAGTCACGGTCTCCCAAAAAAGGTTTCTGAGGCCCCCAGAGTCTCTAGCTGGGTTCACGTGCGAGGGTCACCTCCTATACAAAACCAGATCATAAAAACTGTCAGAGGTGGCTGTTTTCTCATGTGTACAGATCCCAACACAACATTATAGGACATATAAAGAAGCTGGGAAAAAAGGCCCAAACAAAAAAACAAAATAGGTCTCAAAAATATCCAAATAATTCAAAACAACCATCATAAAGATGCTCTACAAGCCCAAGAAAATAAGACACGAACAAAATGAGAATACCAACAAAGAGATGAAAAATATAAAAAATAACCAAACAGGTATTTTGGAGCTGAAGAATACAGTAAGACCTGAAAACTTCACAAGAGGAGTGCAATATCACACAATCAAGCAGAAGAAAAAAACATCAAAATACAGGTCTTTTGAAATTATCCAATCACAAGGAAAAAAGCATGAAGAAAGCTAAGAGACTTACAGGAGAAGAGAAAGGGGCAGAATGTTCATTTAAGGAAACAATGGCTAAACACTTCCCAGATATGAAGTTTTGGGAAGAAGCAGCCTACTGGAGACCAACTAGGATGAACCCAAGAGAGCACGCTGAAACACATTACAAACTGTCCAAAGTCAAAGACACAGTGTTTAAAAGTGACTCATCATGTACAAGGAAGCTCACATAAGACTATCAGTGGATTTCTAAGTCGAAACCTTGCAGGCAAGAAAGGAGTGAGGTGATACACTCAAAGTGCTTAAAGGAAAAAAAATTCTGCCAACCAAGAATACAATATCTCAAAACTGTCCTTTAGAAAAATGAGGAAGAAATAGGCATCCCTACAAAAGCTGAGGGAGGTCATCCACAGCAGACCTGCCTTACAAGAAATGCTAGAAGGAATCCTTCAAGTTGAAACGAAAAGACTGTAAATAGCAACATGAAAGTATGTGAAAGTATAAAGCTCCCTGGTAAAGGTAAATATATAAACACAGAACACCATAATACTGTAATGGTGGTGGATAAATCACTTTTAATTCTGGTGTAGAAGTTAAAAGGCAAAAGATAAAAAATAATAGAACTAAAAGATGTTAATGGATATACAATATGAAAAGATGTATTTATGACATCAATGACGTACAGTGTGGGAGTTGTTATCAGCTTAAAAGAGATTGTTATAACTATAAACTGTTTTATGTAAGCCCCATGCTAACCACAAAGACAATACTTTCAGAAGACACACTGAAGAAAATAAAAAAGGAATCAAAGCATGTCACTACAAAAAACAAAAACACAAAACAATAAAACACAAAGGATGGCAGCAAGAAGAGAAACACAAAGCTACAAGACAGAAAGCAATGACAAAATGCCAATAATAAGTCCTTCTCTATCAATAATCACTTTAAACATAAATGGATTGGAGCACCTGGGTGGCTCAGTCAGTTGAACAGCTGACTCTTGATTTCGGCTCAAGTAATGATCCCAGGATCATGGGATCAAGCCCCACATCACACTAAGCATAGAGCCTGATTACGATTCTCTCTTTCTCTCTCCCTCTATCCCTCCATCGCGTGCTCTCTCTCTAAAATAAAATTTTAAAAATCTAAATGGATTAAACTCTCCCACTGGAAAGATTGGAGTGGCTGATGAATATAAAAGATCCAGATACTCCATACAAATGGTAAGCAAAAGACAGCAGAGATGGCCATACTTCCATCAGACAAAATAGACTTTATGTTATAAAATAACAAAAGAGGCAAAGAAAGACATTATATAATTAAAAAGGGTCAACTTACCAGGAAGAGATAACAATTGTAAACATATGTGCACCCAACATCAGATCAAATATAGAAAATGAACAATGAGAGAACTGAAGAGAAAAACAGTTACACAATAATAGTAGGAGATTTCAATATCCCATTTTTAAGAAAACAGGACAGAAAATCGATAAGGAACAGAGGATTTGAACACTGTAAACCAAAAGAATGTAATAGACATATACAGAGCATTTTACCCAAGAGAAGTAGAATGAATACATGTTCTCCACAAACACATGTGGAACATTCTCCTGGAATCATCATGTTAGGTCAACAAGTCACGACAAATTTAAGAATACTAAAATCACACTACATACATTTTCTGACCACAACAGAATGAAACTAGAAATTAATGGCAGAAGGAAAACTAGAAAGTTTGAGTACTGTCATGCTAGAGGGCCAGGTATCCCACAGAACAATGGAAGCTTCATGTTTGGAACCCCTCAGACCTTGCGCTATGGGTCTCTCCCTTTGGTGGATTCGCATTTGTATCCTTTTGCTGTAACAAAACTCTCATCATAGTGTAGTGCTTTCCTAAGTTCTGTGAGTCATCCTAGCAAATTACAGAATTTGAGGGTGGTCATGGGAACCCTGGGATTTGTAGTTTTCCATGTAGTTAGAAGTGAGGGGAGGCCTTGGAGACCCCTAAACTTGCAGCTGGTACCTAAAGTGAGGCTACGCTTTTTTTTTTTTAATGTTTGTTTGCTTAGAGAGCTTGAGCAGAGGAGGGGCAGAGAAAGAGGGAGAGAGAGAGAGAATACTAAGCAGGCTCCACACTGTCAGTGCAGAGCCCAATGTGGGGCTCGATCTCACAAAGTGTGAGATCATGACCTGAGCTGAAATCAGGAGTCGGACGCTTAACTGACTGAGCCACCCGGGCTCCCCTGGAGGACTATGCTTTTAACCTTGTGTCTGGCCAACTTGTTGCAAATACACATTTTTTTAGTTATTAAACATTTTAAACCAAGAATTCAATTAAAATGTCTTGAAATTAATTAAAGATAGTAATACAGAAAAGGTCCTCAACGCAGTGAGAGAAAAGAAATCCTAGGAAGAAAAAAACCCTCCTAATTTGAATAAATCACAAAGTAATTCCTAAAAGCATCTTACCAAAACAGCACGTAATAAATAAGACCAGCACAGCATAAAAAGTTTACAAAAGTTGCTCTGAAAATGGAATGAACCAGGAAAATAAATAGCCAATATGCCTGAAACACAGAATTATTTTCATAGTTCACTAAGAAATAGAACGAAAGTTTAAAATCACTGAATTTTGAAATTACAAGACAAGTAGGGAGGACATTATATCCTAAAAAAACTACTGTAGGTGTTCTTTCACATAACAAGTTTTGTAAGAAACTATATAAGAAAGAAAACTATAGGGCAAATGGGTGGCTTGGTCGGTTAAGCGTCCGACTCTTGATTTCAGCTCAGGTCACGATCTCATGGTTCGTGGGTGCGAGCACAAAGCCACTAGAAATGCATCCACTGCATAGACGAAAGTAGTAGAAAGTCCTAGGCAAAATATTCTGAGAAAGAACAGGGCCACAAAGAGGAGCAATTTCGATGGCAACAAGAAAGCTAATCTATTATCCCTATTATTCTGCACTTTGGCTAACTTTGATTGCGTTTAAGTGACACTCTTTTTATTATACAACCTCAAACTTTTTTCTTCACAGTGAATGCTTGGACAAAAATCCAAAAATTCAGTTGCGTCGCTAAGAAATATATGAAAAATACCCAGCTTTATGATAAACAGAAGAAATAAAATAAAGTTTTTGTTTTGGCCTAGCAGCTGCAGATGGAATAAAAACAGCCAGGTCTGCAGCGACATGAGTACCTCACACACTGCCAGGAGGCCTGCAAGTGCTTCCAGAACATAGCCAGTCAGTCTGTGTGTCACTAACAGGAAAACTGGCCCAAGAAGAGAGAATGAGCCGTGTGTCGACAAAGAGGGTCATGGCACAGCTTGACACGTCAGGAGTAAGAGAAAGAAGGGATGCCTTGTCAAGTGATGGCAAAGAAGGATTTTTGAAATATATTTGAAATAGAAATACGTTCCTTACCATACAAATCCGAAAACAGCTTTTATCCTGTCTCAAAACAAAACTGGTAACTTGAATAGTCCTTTATTATAGAAATTGGAAATCTTCCAACAAAGAAAATTCTAGGATGGTTAACTGGTGAACTCTACCAAACACTTAAGGAAGAAATAATACCAATTCTACACAAACAGTTCTGGACACAAAAGAGGAAGAAACACTTCCCCATCTCACTTTGTGAGGTTAGCTAAAACCAAAACCAAGGACATCGTAAGCAAAAAAGACAAATATCTCTCTCATGAAGAGACATAAAAATCCCCTATATTAAAAAAAAAAGATATTAAAAATCAAATTTAGTGCTAAAGTATATATAAAGAATAGCACATGACTCAGTGGAGTTTCTCTGGGGAATGTAAAGCTGGTTCAATGTTCAAAAATCTATCACTGTAATTCCCCATATCAACAGAAAAAAAAATGATTACCTTAATAGACGTATAAAAATAACTAGACCAAATTAAACACTCATTTATGGATAAAATTCTCAGCAAACCACAACCAGAAAGGAACTTTCTTAACCTGATAAAAGGTATCTACAAAAAACCTGGTGCACCTGACTGGCTCGGTCAGGAGACCACACAACTCTTGATCTCGAGGTTTTAAGTGGGAGCCCACAATGGGTATAGCGATTACTTAAAAATAAAATCTTAGGGGTACCTGGGTGGCTCAGTCAGTTGTGCACCCAACTCTTGATTTTGGCTCAGGTCATGATCTCACAGTTTCATGAGTTTGAGGCCCACATCGGGCTCTGCACTATCAGCCAGAGCCTGCTTGGGATCCTCTCTCTCCCTCACTCTCTGCCCCTCCCCTGCACACATTCTCTCTCCCTCTCTCTCAAAATTAATAAATGTAAAAAACATAATTTATATAAAAAAAACAAGTCTTAAAAAACCCTCAAACCTACAGCTACCATTCATACTTAATGTGAAAGACTGAAGGCTTTTTTTCAACACTGCTATTCAGAATCATGCTTCCTAGCCAGTGTGATGAGGAAAAAAAAAAAAAAAAAAAAAAGAGAAATGACAAAATACTGATGAAAGACATCGTTTAAAAAACTAAATTGGGGCACCTGGGTGGCTGAGGTGACTCAGTTGGTTAAGCATTTGACTTTGGCTCAGGTCATGGTATCATGGTTTCGTGAGCTCAAGCCCCGCATCTGGCTCTGTGCCGACTGGCAGCTCAGAACCTGCAGCTTGCTTCAGAGTCTGTATCTTCCTCTCTCTGCCCTCCCCACTTGTGCTCTGTCTCTGTCCCTCAAAAATAAACATTAAAAAAAGTTAAACAATAAAATCAAAATGTTGTCTTAAAAAAAAGAAACTAAATTAAGAAATATACCATAACCAGGGGTGCCTGGGTGGCTTAGTCAGTTGAACCAACTCTTGATTTCGGCTTGGGTCATAATCTCATGGTTTGTGAGACTGAGCCCTGCATCACACTCTGTGATGACAGTGCCATGCCTGCCTGCTTGGGATTTTCTCTCTCCCTCTCTCTCCAACCCTCCCCTACTCAAGCTCACTTACTCTCAAAAAAAAAAAAAAAAAACAAAGAAAAAAGGAAAGAAAGAAATATACCATATCCATAGATTGGAACAATCAGAATATTAAAATACCAATTACTCCCAAACTGATTTACACATTCAAGGCAATCTCAATCCCAGGAAAAAAATTTTTCTTAGAAATGGACAAGCTGAATCTAAAGTTAAATAGAAAGACACAGGCACCAGAATAACCAAAATAAAAAAGAATAAAGTTGGAAAAATCACATTACTTGATTTGATAACTTACTATAAAGCTACAGTAATCAAGATTTTAGTTCTGGGAAAGAAGAAACACATAAATCAATGAAACAGTCCAGAAACAGTTCCCCACACTGTCAACTGATTTTTGACAAAGGTGAAAGGCAATTCAATAGATAGAGGACAGTCTTTTCAACAAATAGTGCAGGGACTACTGGACCAGATGCAAAACAAACACAATTCAACTCATATTTCACACATTATACTAAAAGTAACTCAAAATAGCTCAGAGATCTAAATGTAAAATTCAAAAATATAAAGTGTCTAGAAGAAAATATAGGAGACCTTATGACCTTGCATTTGGGCAAAGATTTCTCAGATACAACACCAAAAATACTAGATGAACTGATGAATTGTATTTCATCAAAATTAACAACTTCTCCACAAAAGACATTGGTAAAAAATATTTTCAAGGCATATACTTAACAAAACCTTATATTCACAAAATTTCAGTAATAAAAAAAAATCTTTTTAAACAGACAACAGGTTTGAAAAGACACTTCACCAATGGAGGTATATAAATGGCCAATAAGTGAACACATGAAAAGATGCTATCTTTTAGCTATCAAAGAAAAGAAAATTAAAACCACAGTGAGGTACAACTACATGTATATAGACTAGCTGAACTTAACAGTCAAAAGTGGGGATGCCTGGAGCTCAGTTGGTTAAGCATCAAACTCTTAATTTTGGCTCAAGTCATGATCTCACAGTTCAAGATCACGACCATGATCATCGGGCTCTGTGCGGACAGGGCAGAGCCTGTTTGGGAGTCTTTCTCTGTGCCCGTCCCCTGCTCTCTGGCTCTCAAAATAAATAAACAAACTTAAAAAAAAAAAAAAAAAAAAAGCACAAATGGAGAACCTGGGTGGCACAGTCTTAAGCATCCAACTCATGATTTTGGCTTATGTCATGATCTCATGTTTGTGAGATTGAGCTCGAAATGGGGCTCTGCACTGGGCATGAAGCTTGCATAAGATCTTTCTCTCCATCTCCCCTGCCCCTCTCCCCTGCTCACTTGTGTGTTTGCTCTCCTTCTCTCTCAAAAAAAAAAAAAAAAAAAGAAAAGAAAAAAAGAAAAGAAGAACCAATACAACTGACAATACCAAATACCAACAAGGATGAAGAACAACTGAAAATCTCATATGTGCTGGAGGGAATGTAAAATGGTTACAGCCATTCTGGAACACAGTTTGACAGTTCATTAGACAGATAAGTAAACACAGTATGACCCAGCAATTGTCATCGAAGATATTCGTTTACTTAAGAGAAATGGAAGCTTGTGTTCACAGAGAAACCTGTAGACAAATGTTTAAAGAGGCTTTCTTATGGCCCCAAATTGGAAACAACTCATGTCTTTCAACTAGTAAATAAACTGATATATCCACACAATAAAATAATATTAATAAAGGACTAAACTGCACATACTACATACATATATAATAGAGAGAGATAACTCCATATTATTAATATATCACTCCATTTGTAGGACATTCTGAAATGGCAAAATTATACAAACAGAAAACAAATCAGTAGTTGACAGAGAGAGGCGGGTTAACACAAGAGATAACACAAGGGAATATTACGAAGTGATGAGATTGTTTTGTACCTGATTGTGGCAGTGGATACATGACTCAACACATTTGTCAAAACTCAGAACTGTACTACAAAAAGACTTTTCTTTTTCATGTTTATATTTGAGAGTGAGAGAGACAGAGACAAGTGCAAGCCGGGCCGGGGGGGGGGGGGGGGGGGGGGCGCGGGGTGTGTGTGTGTGTGTGGGCGGTACACAGAGAGAGAGGCAGACGCAGAATCTGAAGCAGTCTCCAGGCTGTCAACACAGAGCCGGATGTGGGGCTCGAACCCACAAACTGTGAGATCATGACCTGAGCTGAAGTCAGATGCTCAACTGACTGAGCCACCGAGGCACCCCGACTTTTTTTTTTTAATTATAAGCTCTACACCCAATGTGGGGGCTGCACTCACAACCTGAGAAGGTCAAGAGGTACATGCTCTACTGACTGAGCCAGCCAGGCACCCCAAGACTGATTTTTACTTCCGTAAAATTTTAAAAAGTGAAAAAACTGCCCATATACATATAAGAATGTTACTTGATCCAGACTGCTTTATGAAACCTTCAAGGAAGAGATAATCTATCACGTAAAATTAAAAAATGAAACAAAACAAAAAAACAGAAAGAAAACAGGGAGGAAAGATCACCCAATTATTTCATGAGGCTTTTATAATCTTGACACACAAATTGTAAGAGAAAAATTACAGGCCAATTTCATTCATGAATATAGATTAAATTAAAAAAAAATAAAAATAGCACCAAAATCAAACCAGTACTGTGAAACAGAAAGCAATACCATCAGGTAGGATTTATCCCAGGAATGCAGAGTTAATTTAACATTATAACACCTATTCACAGGGCACCTGGGTGGCTCAGCTTCAGATTCCAGCTCAAGTCATGATCTCATGGTTTGTGAGTTTGAGCCCCCCACTGGGCTCTCTGCTACCAGCATAGAGGCCACTTGGGATCCTCTGTCCCCCTCTCTCTCTGCCCCACCCCCGTGTGTGTGCACGTGCATTCTTTCTCTCAAAAATAAACATTAAAAAAAAAAAAGAACATCTCCTGTGTATATCACTGCAGTAAGAGTTTGAGAGTGGGCAGAGAGATGCAGAGAAGATACGTCACAAAGTTCTACAGCCATTACTGATTTTTAAAAAATCAAGATAAATTAGAAACAGAAACTTTTATTGCAGAAATGTTTCTTGAATTGTATTTTAAGGTGTTATGTTCCCACGGTTCTGATTTCCTTTCTCAGGGCCTCTAATTACATTTGCTGGATCTCTTTTTGCTTATCTCTTTTCTTTCATTTTCTCTTGAATCCCTTTTTGATTTTTTGTTTCACTTTGCTCATTTTTCATTACTATCCCTGCTCCCCATGCTATCAATCTCCTTTGTGCTTCTTGTAATTTGGTCTTGATTTCTGAAATAGTGCCTTTTTCTTCTATCTCTCTGCTAAGTTCTGGCAGCTAGCATTTCATAGATTCCTGCTCTCTGTGCATCACCTCCTGCTATTCAGCCATCTCTTCCCTGAGTTCTTGTATTTAATCTTTGTAATCTTCCTTCATAACTGTGATTAATTTTTTTTTTAAATTAAGGTTGAAATGCTGAATACAGTTTTCTCTTCGTTTCTGGCAATTATTTTTTGCTGGTGTTTCATTATCTATAGAAAAGATTTGCCAATCTTTTTCATTTCTTTCCCTTATCCTTTGTATAGACACCGTGGACATTCACGTTTTGTTGCTCGTATTAATGCATCGGGTTCCTGTCATAGGAGGGATGAAGGGGGTGGGTGGGAAACCCGGGTAACTCTCAGGTTTACAGCTCTATGGCCTGTCATCCCCCCATCGCTGCAGAACTACACTGCCTCATAATGTGGCTCCTCTATTAGTCCTGTCTCCTCTGACACTCAAGACCTAATGTGTTTCGAAAGAGCTTCTACTGCCAGACTTCAGCTTCTGTGGTTTCTTCAAAGGCTGCTTCACAGACCATTGACCACGGTCACCACTTGCTTTCTTAAGATCAAGCATTTTAAACTTGCTCAGGCATTTTCCACATCTTTTCTCTCTGCTTCCTCAATCAGAGCACTGAGGCACTGTTCAGTCCTAGCTCTATTTACAGTCTCCAGGGTGGGGCCTTCTCCTTTTGGGATTGAGTATTTGGAGATTTCTACGATCGGTACCTCCATGCTGATCTTTTTTTTTTTCCCTCAGCAAACTGTCATGATTTCCTCAGTGGACTTCCTGCTTATCTGTGGCTTCAGAAGTCTTTAGACCTAATTTGGAATTGAGTTTTCTGTATCTTAGTTTTGTTGAAAAAGCACTCACGGGTCCTCCTACCTCTATTCTCCTTATTACTCCAAAAAGTTTCTGCGAGTGGAAAAAATTCAGAACTAAGGTGCCACCACATAGGCACTGGTCCCAGAAGCTCTCATGGTCTCTTTTGAGCCCTCTCACCAAGGCTTCTCCACAACGTCCCTGGAACCGTTCACGTCAGGTCACCAACAGACATCCACACTGCAAACCCAAAAGTCAATTCTCAGTCTTTTTCTTACCTGGTGGATCAGTGCCATCTGACATGACTGAGCCCACACTACCTCCTCTTTGAAACACTTCCTTCGCTTGACTTCTAGGACACGGCATCCACTGGTTCCTCCTCCTCAGAGTCCTTTGATGGCCTTCTTCCCTCCCCGGCTGCTAAATGTTACAATCCTTCAATGTTCTCTGGCTACACTCACTCCTTGGTTGATCTCACCCAGTCTCATGGCTTTAAATTAAATACTCATCTACAATCTAAAAACGCTCAAGTTAATATCTCCAGCCTGGTTCTCTCCACTGAATTCCAGATTTCTGTATCCAGCTGTCTATCCACCTCTTTACTCGTATGTGCAGTAAGGAACTCAAACTTACTAATTTGTGAAAGAACAAACTGATATTCACTCAGAAATACACTCTAATTGCCTCTTACATACCTCAGTAAATGACAATTCTATGTCAACAGTTACTCAGACCAAAAGCCCTGCGGTCACACTGGCCTCCCTTCTTTCTCACGTCCCACAAGCAACACATCCTGCCACTCCTTCCTTCAAAATATATCCAGATTTTAACCATTTATTGTTACCTCCACTGTTCCATCCTAGTCCAAGCCACCATTCACTCTCACCAAGATTACTGTTACCGTCTCCTGACTGGTCTCCCTGCTTGTACCCACACCCTTCACAGACTAGTTTCCCCACAGCAGCCAAAATGGCCTGTAAAACATGTATCAGATGATGTCATTCGTTTGCTCAATACCCTCCCACGACCTTTCACCTCACTAAGTCAGAATAGAGGCCTATGGGGCTAGACTGTCAAGATTTGAATCTCGGCCCCACTATAAACAATCGGCACAACCTCAGGCAAGTCACTTAATCTTTTTACATCTCAGTTTCCATATCTATAAAATGTGTCTACCTGATGAGGATGTAATGAGGATTTATAGATATTAACTCATTAAGTCCTTAAGAACTAGGAGAGCCTGGGTGGCTCAGTTGTTTAAGCGTCCAAGTCCAACTTCAGCTCAGGTCATGATCTCACGGTCCGTGAGTTCAAGCCCCATGTCCAGCTCTGTGCCGGCAGCTCAGAGCCTGGAGCCTGCTTCAGATTCTGTGTCTCCTCTTTTTGCCCCTCCTCCGCTCATGCCTCTGTCTCTCCCTCTCTCTCAAAAGTAAATAAACACTTAAAAACTTAAAAAAAAACCACACACACAGCAAAGCTCAATAAATGTTAGCTGACCATTATTACTTTGTACCATCTAGCTCAACTTGTGAATTCATGAAAAGTAAAAAGGAGAGCATGTCTCCCTCCCCAAGAGAATGAAAATGTAAACTTCACTTGGTGAGGCCTTTGTTGGGGGGTGGGGAGACCTCCATATGCAGTGTCAAATATCCTCCTTGTAAATGGCCACAGGCGACCTTCAAAAGGGTATTTCTTTGAGGAATTAAAAAAGAAATATATGCAGCCTGTTCAAAAGTATAGCCTACTTTTCTGGGATCCTCTGACTATAGTGCCTATCTCTATTAACCCGATCCAGACTCATGACTTGCTATTTGTACTTTTTCTACTCCGTATCTTTGATTCTTGCTTTGTTTCCCCACCTCAACTGCCTGTCCACCTCTACCTGCACTAAGCCTCATCAACCCCTCATCTAGAAGTAACTTTTCCTCCCTCTGTATTGCAGAGTAGCTTGGATCTTTCTTATACTAATTTATCAACTGCTTACTCTACAATTAATCAAAGATTCTGCGGGTTTTTTTCTTCCTAAACTTCACACTCATGGCAATACCAAGTACTTTATGTAAATACCATCTGAATGGAGTAAAGGCTGAACAAAACGATTAGCCTCATTCAAAGACTAGAGTTGATAAGGAGAACTGTCCTTACATTAAAAAAAAGTCATTTTAGGGGCACCTGGGTGGCTCAGTCGGTTAAGCTTCCGACTTTGGCTCAGGTCATGATCTCATGGCTCATGAGCTTGAGCCCCACATCGGACTCTGTGCTGAAAGCTCAGAGCCTGGAGCCTTCTTCAGATTCTGTGTCTCCCTCTCTCTCTGCCCCTCCCCTGCTCACACTCTCTCTCTCCTTCAAAAACAAATATTAAAAAAAATTCTTTTTCAAGTCATTTTAGGGAGGCCTGGCTGGCTCAGTTGGAATAGCACGTGACTCTTGATTTCAGGTTATGAGTTCAAGCCCTACATTGGATGTACAGATTAAATATTTTTTTAAAAAATTTTTTTTTCAACGTTTATTTATTTTTGGGACAGAGAGAGACAGAGCATGAACAGGGGAGGGGCAGAGAGAGAGGGAGACATAGAATCGGAAACAGGCTCCAGGCTCTGAGCCATCAGCCCAGAGCCTGACGCGGGGCTCGAACTCCCGGACCGCGAGATCGTGACCTGGCTGAAGTCGGACGCCTAACCGACTGCGCCACCCAGGCGCCCCAAGATTAAATATTTTAAAAATAATAAATAATAAAGTAGTTTAACAAAGAAAGAGTATGGACAGGAAAAAGGTCCAAGAAATACTCCTTAGATTATTTGGACGAGTTGCTATATGTGAACACTTCAGAGTAGATACACCTTCTGGATTTCATGTAACCCTCCACCTACAGACAAACTAAAAACTAGGGTATAGAATCCTAAAAGAGATCTATTTAGGAAAGGAGCTACCTTATCTCATCCAAATGTACATAATCAAGAGTTTATGGGGAAAACTCTCTGTCTGGCATTCTCCACATCTGTCATAAAAGCCAAATTCCAACCTGAAAGGCCTACATATCATATCTCTAGAGGGGACCACTTTGGCAAAATACAAAACCCAGCAAAGCTGTATTCTCCCTAGGACAGAGCATTCTGTCTCTATAAAAGGAGGAACCGACAAGATTTCAAAGACTAATAAAAAACAAACTACCTTCTTTAAAAAAAAAAAAAAAAGTTTATTCATTTATACAATCTCTATATTCAATGAGGGCTCAAACTCATGACTCTGAGACCAAGAGTTGCACACTCTTCCTACTGAGCCAGCTAGGCGCCCCAAAACAAATTAACTTCTTAATTCAACTATGACCTGTTGGGCTAACAATCAGTATTGAAAATACACCTGGTAATGACAGAGACCAGCCTTATACAGAAAAGAAAGATCCCCTCAAGCTTAAATTTATTCAGAAAAGGTAATGCTAACACTTAACCAAAGGCAAGCATTAAAGCAAATTCACAAATCCCAAGCAACCCCTTTCTTACAGCTATCAATCATGCCATTTCTAAGATAAAGCCCCCAAATTTTTTGACACTTCTCCCATCAAGAAGTGGGGTCTATTCCCTTCCTGGGATCTAGACCCTGTGAATGTACAATAGAATGGGGTAAGGTTAACACTATGCCAATTTCTAGGCCCAGGCCTTAAAAAGTGACAGCCTCTGCAGCTTCTACTTCCTATCTCCTGAGATGCTCATTCTTAGAACCCAGCCACCATGCTGTGAGGAAGCCCAAGCAACCCATGGACAGGCCTACACAGACAGGCACACAGAACCAGGGTTAATTTGCCAGTCATGTGAGTGAGCCATCTGGAAAGTAGATCCACCATCCCTAATCAAACTACTGCAGCTACCGACAAACAAGCAGAGATGAGCTGTCCTTGACACTCTGCAAATTGCAGTTTCCTGAGCAAAATAAATGACTATTGCTGTTTTAAGCTTCTAAGTTTTGGGGTGATTTGTTACACAGCAATTGATAATGCTAACTGTAACATTAACTTTTTATGTTCTTTAAAAGAGAAAGTTTATAACAATAAATAGCCAGCCTACTGCCCCTTGATTTACCACCACATGTGACTTGTGGGAGGCAGATAGCACAGTGGGTAAAAGCACAGACTTTTAGGGCTAGACTGGCAGGATCTAAATAGTGGCAAGTCATGTACTCCCTGTGCTTTGGTCTCTTCATCTATAAAAGATGACAGTAACCTCCTAGGCTATTAGGATTAAGGAAGGTTGTTTGAAAAGAAGCTGTTTTAAAGAAAGGAAGTGGTAGAGAAAAGAAAATAAAAATATGGTTAAAAAAACAGGAAGATCAGGAAATCTTAGAAGCAAGGAGAGGGGAGCAGGAATGTTCAGGCAGGAAATCAAGGAGAGGCCTAGCAGGAGGAGTTTGCTTTGCAGACCTGGCCACCAAATGAGACAGGGCTCTAGAGACTGACGGAGCCCGCCAGTAACAGGTTTCTTGGCTTCCACAGCTCTACACATTCCGGCAACTTCATCAGGAATAGACTGGGGGGAGCAACAGGGCAGTGCCTACAGGACTATAATCTTCCCTCTAACTGCAAGGCCTTCCAACACCCTCAAAAAACTGAATAAAGTTTACCTTTAGTCAAGTTGGCCCGTCTGTTCCCCCCTTATACAGAGGAGGTGCCCCCCATCTCTCACATCTTCTGACTTAGCTGCTGATGCCTGCAATTGCTTTTAACACGGAGAGAAGATATTTTCTTTCCGCATTCAAAGGAAAAATGACAAAAATGCAAGGGTCTGGCTACAATAATACTGAGCTGAACTAAGTTTCGGTTAATCACTCTGCCAAGTGGGGCCCGGTCAGACATCTTTGGAAGAGGAGGAAGGAACAAATGGTTTACTGAGGCCTACTAAATGTCAGGTCATGGTCCACAGATAGTGAGTAGAGTGACACCAGTTTGGGTCATTTCCAACGTCTTAAATATTTACTGAATGACATAAGAAACAAACCTGAGTACACCATCTATCAGACCTCCCCCTGTGTTCACAGAGGAAGCATTTAAGAGCAGGAGAGCATCAGGTCACCATCACTGGGGGGGAAATGGTCACAGAAGAGGGAAAAGGAAAAGAGCTAAGGATACTGACAGAGAAACTGTACATTTCAACACTAACTACAATCACATGTATTCTCCTGTGAAGAAGACAAAAACAAACAATACAGACTAGCTATGCCATTTACCAGTTATGTGACACTGGGTAAGTGACTTAACTTCTGTGTGCCTTGATATCCTCATCCCTAAAATGGGTAGCTATACCTATTTTATTGGGTTATTGTAAGAATCAAATGAATATAGGGGCACCTAGGTGGCTCAGTGAGGTAAGCGTCTGTCCTGGTTTCAGCTCAGGTCATGATCTCACGGTTCCAGGAGTTCGAGCCCCGCATCTGGCTCTGCACTGACCGTGCAGTGCTTAGGATTCTCTCTCTCTCTGCCCCCCACCTCTCTCTCTCAAATAAATAAACTTAGAAAACAAAGAAATGAATGTAAGTGCTTAAAATAGTACCCCACATGTAATAAATGTCATTTAATTATCAACTGCAATTATTATTACTACGAGTACTATTCTTACTGTCTGAGATATCAGACCTGAATCTATCAACTCAGGAAGCCCTATCATTACACAGGAGCACATTGTTCTCCGGAGATTCACTAATGGCAGTATTTCTATAAACAAAGGATATAAGATAAAAAAAGAGTTTGTTAGCAAACAAAACTCATGAACTCCCCTTTAGGGAGTAACTAAGAGGACTTCAGGTAATAGACTCATTTCTCTCTCTCTCTCTCTCTGTTGGTATCTTTCTGGTTATTAAGTCATTGTTCAAAACCTAAGGTGTGAGAGGAGGTGTCAAAAATGAGCAGGGTGGCTCAGTCAGTTAAGCTTCTGACTGCGGCTCAGGTCACAATCTTGCGGTTTGTGGGTTCAAGCCCCACACTGGGCTCTGTGCTGACAGCTTAGAGCCTAGAGCCTGCTTCAGATTCTGTGTCTCCTCTGCCCCTCCCCCACTCACTCACTCACTCACTCTCTCTCTCAAAAATAAACATTAAAATTTTTTTTTAAATGAGACAAAGCATAAACCAGTATATTGTGAGAACTGCTGACAGTTAAGGTGATTTGGCTGGGGGAGAACATGGCCATATTAGCTTACATAAAGCTTTCAGATACTCTCCAAGCTTCATATGACAAAGGACTGAGAACAACAGAAACTCTAAGCAACCATTCACCATAAAATCTGATGATCTGGACTTAAAACTTAGAGAAGAGTTGGCTACCCTGCTTTTTCAAATCAAAACTGGGCTTTGGTTTCTAGCAGGACCTATTCAGAAATAGGACTATGTAGAATGCATCTCAGATAACATGAAAACAAGGAAATTTTTCTAATACAGGAAGAAATGGATGAAGAAACAGAAAAATGATTGGTGGCAGGAGAGTCTGCTTTCAGTTCTATTTTACAGAGAATTATACACATCACATACATTATGTATGTAATTCTCATTATGTTTACACCAGCAGGTTGTCTTTCACAGAGACTTGCTCATATTCATTCATAAAGGAAAAAAATTCTTGGCCTCTGATTTTTTAAGATTGACTTTTTTTTTTAAATTTTTTTTTCAACGTTTATTTATTTTTGGGACAGAGAGAGACAGAGCATGAACGGGGGAGGGGCAGAGAGAGAGGGAGACACACAATCGGAAACAGGCCCCAGGCTCCGAGCCATCAGCCCAGAGCCCGACGCGGGGCTCGAACTCACGGACCGCGAGATCGTGACCTGGCTGAAGTCGGACGCTTAACCGACTGCGCCACCCAGGCGCCCCAAGATTGACTTTTAAAAAAGTTTACCTACTTATTTTGAGAGAGAGAGAGTGCATGCATGCCTGTGCACAAGCAGGGGAGGGGCAGACAGAGGGAGAGAACCCCAAGCATGCTCTGTGCTGTCAGCATAGAACCCAGCGCAGAGCTCGATCTCACGAACCTGAGATCGCAACTTGAGCTAAAATCAAGAGTGGGATGCTCAACTGACCAAGACACCCAGGCGCCCCTAAGACAGACTTCTGAGAGGTAGTCTACCTACCTCTATCTCCCAAGAAAAGAGATAAACGTAAGTATGTGCTATGTATCAGGCATAAGCGAGACATCTTATATACATTATCTTAGTTCATCTTCATAATAACCCTATGAACACACATGAGAAAACCAAAGCAGAGAGAAATGAGGAACTCTCCCCAGAGTAACTCTCCCTACAAATGACGAAGTAAACTCAGGTCTACTTTGAATCCAAAGCTCATGTATGTTCTATGCACTTCACTCTGCTGCCTAAGGCATGACAGGTACTGTAATATCTACTTGCCTGAACGTCAATGTCTGCCCACAGAAGTAAGTCGGAGCGCTGGAGTAGAGGACACCTGAGGATTCAGAATCATTCCGGAGGGCTATATTTCTTCGACTACTCAGGCTGTAGCCCTCAAAGCCAGCTGTCCACTCTTTTTAAAAAGCAAAAATATTGAAATTATTGAAACCCTGTGAGGAGTATCTTCAATACAGACACATTAAATAAAACTTGGAAGCAGAAGAGGCTGCTCTTAGGGGTCATGGGCAAGTTCCATAAAAGAAGAGAGGCAGTGACAGGGTATCCTGGTTAACCCTACAAACCACGAAACACATGCTAGTCTATTGTGGCATGGAAGATCAAGTGAGAGCTCTCTCCTACCTCATAAAATCAGGGTGAAGCATAACTGTTTGAGCTTATTCCAACCTGATTAAGAACTAGTTAACAAATAAGTCCAAATGTTTTAAGGTAGTAATACAGGAGAGACCAATTTCATTTTGTTTTGTCTTTTTAGGAGAGACCAATTTCAAATCCTAAGACCTCCATCCTGATACTCATTCATTTGAAAAATCAGTATTCTGATGCAATATTTAAGCCCTTGGATTTAGGGAATGCTAATAATCCTGCCTGGCACTATTTTTGGACTCTGGAGAGAAGAACTGATGAAAATTTCTCAAAATTCACATGAAGTAATTTGAACAGGGCAGTTTCCATGTTTTTCTTATCAATTCAGGTTTTACTGTCAGTAAATGTGGTTGTCAGTGTGCTGACGGAACAGGTGCAAGTGGTCTGATACACAGTGAAGCTTCAGGAGTGAGAAGGCAACAGCATACCATGAGGCACCAATGTGGAGTGACCCATTTGGGGGACACTCCAAGGACTCCATTCCTGTCGGCCATCTCCTCGGGCGCAGACTCTGAACTGATAATCAACGTTGGGGTCTATGTGCAATACTATGAACTCAGTTTCAGAGCCTACATATACGTCCTCAAAATGATTTGAAGTGCATTTGCGGAACTGGAGCCTGTAATCCTGGGCTATAAAGTCGTCATCCACCTAAGGAGAAAGGCTTTATGTTAGGTAAAAATCAGGAAATAATTTCTCTCAGCATCATGGCTTAAGAACTCTTGGGCCAAGCATAGAAGCCCATGTACTGAATGTGGGCTATTCACAGGAAGGTCACAGAAAATATGCCATCATTATTTCCCTTCTTTCCTTTATTGAGCCATATTGTTTTACACTTCCCAGTCTGATTTGGAAAACTCTTCTTTTGAAGAATTGTATGTTTTCTATACAATAAAGCCAAAGGTAAAGTATTCAAAATTCAAAGATAAGAATCTCACAACTAGGTGCACCTGGGTGGTTCATTTGGTTGAGCGTCTCTTGATTTCGGCTCAGATCATGATCCCAGAGTCATGGGATCGAGCCCCATGTCAGGCTCCATGCTAACTGTGGAGCCTGCTTGGGACTCTCTCCCGACCCCCAACCCTGCCTCTCCCTCACTAGTATACGCTCTCTCTAAAATAACAAAAATTAAATTAAATTAAAATTAAATAAAGAAAGAACCCCACAACTACATCATTCATATAACCAAGGGAATTAATATCTAGAATATATAAAAGACTCCTAAAACTTAAAAACCACCCAATAAGGAAATGGACAAAAGACCAAAATAAACATTCTATAGAATTAAAATATAAGCAACCAAAAATATATAAAAATACTCAACCAAATTTGTAACATGGACAATGAAATCTAAAACCAAAATGAGGGAGGTGCCTGGGTGGCTCAGTTGGTTAAGAACCCGACTTTGGCTCAGATCATGATCTCCCGGCTTGTGGTTTCGAGCCCCGCATCAGGTTCTGTGCTGACAGCTCAAAGGCTGAAGCCTGCTTCAGATTCTGTGTCTCACTCTCTCTCCTTCTACCCCTCCCCTGCCCTCTCTTTGTCTCTATCTCTCAGAAATAAACAAACATTAAAAAAAATTTATAGACCCAAAATGATGGGTGCCTGGTGGGGTGGTTCAGTCGGTTAAGCGTCCGACTGTTAATTTCAGCTCAGGTTGTGATGTCACAGTGGTGAAATGGTGCTGGACGTGGAGACTGCTTAAGATTCTTTCTCTCTTTCGGGGCGCCTGGGTGGCTTAGTCGGTTGGGCGGCCGACTTCGGCTCAGGTCATGATCTCGCGGTCCGTGAGTTCGAGCCCCACGTCGGGCTCTGTGCTGACAGCTCAGAGCCTGGTGCCTGTTTCGGATTCTGTCTCCCTCTCTCTGACCCTCCCCCATTCATGCTCTGTCTCTCTATCCCAAAATTAAATAAACGTTAAAAAAAAATTAAAAAAAAAAAAGATTCTTTCTCTCTTTCTCCCTTTACCCCTCCCACGCGTATGCACACACTCACTCTTAAAAAAAAAAAAAAAAGATATAGAAAAAAATAAATAATAAAGAAATAAATAAAACCAAAATGAGATACCATATCGGCAAAAATACAAAGTCTGACAAAGCCAAGTATTGGTCAGGATGCAGAGTAACAGGAACTCATACACTGCTGGTGGAAACACTGGTACAATCACATTAAAGAGAACTTAGTATTATCTAGCAGAGTAAGGATCCTATACTCTAAGACCTCATAATTTTACTGGGTATATACTTAAGAAAAACATCTTACACATGTACACAAGGAGACATGAATAATAATATGTTTACAGCAAAAAACTGGAAACTCTAGGTCCACTGACAGGCAAAAGAATAAAAATGGAATGACAGTCTTTGTTTTGAACGAACAAAAACCTCTCTATTTTTTTTCTATTAATAAGGCTTCATTAGAAAACCCATTTAAGAAAATTATTTCCAGAATATGAGCACCCACTCTGAATGATGTATTTATCTGTCAACAGCCAAGACACTTATGACCCATTTAGACATGGTTTCTTTTTTTTTTTTTTTAAGTTTATTTATTTATTTTGAGAGAGGGAGAGCACACACACATGCACAAGCAGGGGAGGGGAACAGAGAAAGGGAGAGAATCCCAAGCAGGCAATGTCAAGCCCAATCCAGGGCTTGATCTCACAAACGGTGAAATCATGACTGAGCTGAAATCAAGAGTCAGATGCTTAACCAACTGAGACAGCCAAGCACCCCAAGTTACCATACTTTAGATAGAAACCATGTCCAGGGGCGCCTGTGGCTTAGTCAGTTAAGCGTCCAACTCTTGATTTCGGCTCAGATCATGATCTCAGTTCAAGCCCAGTTCCGTGCTAACAGTGCAGAGCCTGCCTGGGATTCTCTCTCTCTTTCCCTCTCTCTCTCTGACCCTCCCATGCTCTCTCACTCTCTCTCTCTCTCCCAAAAATAAAATTCTTTTTAAAAATTAAAAAAAAAAATATGGTAACTCATATACGTAACATGATTTAACACACAAAATTCTCAGCAATGCTGAGAATGTGAAAAAAACACATTTTAAGAACTTTATTTCAGAAATATTAGTTCAACGTGGAACAGAAAATATCAGACACCCAATCAATATTCAGTACGACCTTTTGACTTTCGTAATAAACAGAAATGGGAGAGATCTTCAACTCACTAAGGGTTAAGTTTGGGAAATATGTGATGGGAAATACTGTTGTG
The DNA here is from genome assembly GCF_016509475.1 of Prionailurus bengalensis. Lineage (NCBI taxonomy): Eukaryota > Metazoa > Chordata > Mammalia > Carnivora > Felidae > Prionailurus > Prionailurus bengalensis. The sequence goes on from NC_057347.1 coordinate 19,898,711, forward strand.
ATACAGAGATTTTTAAAGGCATCTTCAAAACTATCTCAAACTGGAAGAGCTACCTCCATTCAAGTTCCCTGTGACTTTAATTGTAAAGCCGAAGAGACTTTTGTTTGTGAAGAGAAGAAAATCTTCAAAGGTAATTAATAAAAAACATCCTAAAGGCCCTCAAATCTCAAATCCACAATGTTGAAGCCACTTCTACAATTAATTACATACCTTACACCATCGAACAATGATGCCTCCAGGTTTCTCTATTAGTTCTTCTATCTGTACCGGTGGGCGAGATGCTACCGTTCCATGCTTGAAAATGTGGTCTTTCACTATGTTCAGAATTGAGTCATCCAACTGAGCAGATAAACAAGGCACATCAACCAGTAAAGGCACTTCTGGTAAGCTGAGGAAACAAAGCTTATGTGTTTATGAGGCTTTTAACTGGAAGTTAAAAATATGACGCAGAGTTTCAATCAGTCACATACTATAATGATGCTGAAGCCCCCAGGAAATAATGCCAATGGCAACAGAGGCTTTGCAAGATGTTACATAAAGATTCTCTTCCCAGATAAATATAACCAACAAAATAGAAAATTGGTTAGGATCACCACTGTCAAGTTTATACTGAAAGATCCAATGTACTCAGTTTCAATATGTGCAGAATATCTAAAATTTAACAATTCTCTTACACATTAGAATTGAAGAAAATCTATAATAAAACTATACCAAAAATTACAATCACAACTATTTCATACTACTAATACTGGTATTGGGCAGTGGACCTTGAAATCTATATTCTCTATCACACTTACTCAGAATCTTTAATAGGGAGGGGAAAAAAAAGCAGACAGTTTAAATGCTTAAAACCAAATCCTGAAGGCACTAACTACTTTACCTGTCCAACTGAATATGTGAGGCCTTTTTGGTAAAGTTCCACAGTTTTTCATTCTGTTCTCCTACACCACCCAGAATGGCGATCTCCCCTACAATCAGGAATAAGAGAACAAGTACAGTGAAAAACGGTCCCGTTACAAAGTAATCACTACGACCCGGGTCAAGGTGGGTCTCCGGTTTTCCTACAAACAATTCTTAAGTGATTCCAGAGTCAAATTCCCAAAAAGCAAAAGTAGAAACTATTTTAGAAGTGACTCTAAGGTGAAGCTCGTGAGGAAAAGGGGTACATGATGGTTAACATTTTGCCAGGAATGAAAAAATGTGCTCTAAACAAAGAAATACCGTTTATCAACGAAAAATTTTTATAAAATTTTTTTTAAACGTTTATTAATTTTTGAGAGATAGAGAGAGACAGAGTATGAGTGGGGGAGGGGCAGAGAGAGAGGGAGACAGAATCTGAAGCAGGCTCCAGGCTCTGAGCTGTCAGTACAGAGCCTGATGCGGGGCTCGAACTCACTGACCTCAAGATCATGACCTGAGCCGAAGTCGGATGCTCAACCTACTGGGCCACCTAGGCGCCCCTAGTTTGTCAACCAATTTTTTGCAATGGAGAAGGTACAGGTACTTTCTGCCATCTCTCCTACAGAATCTTGACTTACAGAACTCCAACAGGAGCCAGTACAGGTATTACCCTGACAGAAGAATAGGGCACGGGGTCTTATAAAGTCAAATGATACAGCTATCTTCCTGAAAGAATATCACACATTAGAAATTATTCCACAGAGGGGCATCTGGGTGGCTCAGTTGGTTAAGCATCTGACTTTGGCTCAGATCATGATCTCAAGGTCAGTGAGTTTGAGTCCCGCATCAGGCTCTGTACTCTCAAGCGCAGAACCTGCTTCAGATCCTCTGTCTCCCTCTCTCTCTGCCACTCCTTCTTTCATACACACACTCTCTCTCTCAAAAATAAACATTAAAAAAAAAAAATTATTCCACAGAAAAATAAAAAGGAGGAGCTATATAAAGACAACTTCTGTGTCCTTCCAGGACCCCGAAGAAATAGCACCGGAACTCTTTCCATCTGAATGTGCCCTGGAGTGACTCAAGTTTTGGGGGACCATATAACATGACATTCTCCCTCACCAACAGGAAAACAGAGACATATTGAACAATGCCTGAAAGTCCTCAAAATTCCATCAAAAAGTCTTTATCCCTTGAGAGGAAGAGATTGAAATTCAAAATATTTCTGAAATATAAAAAAATTTAAGCATCAGATGCTGTAACAAACAAGTTTGTGCCTCAAAGGACTTCTTTTCTAAAATAAAAACATTTCTCAGTCCTCAGAGTGATGGATGACCTGTGAACTACTTCTGGGTTTGTTTCCAAATGCAAAGCCTCCAGGGAAAGACGTTCTGTGGTCCCACTGAGAAGCATTTTCTCAAAGGCACTGCTAGGGTCAGTGTCAAATAAGCAGTTCTCACTGAAGAGAAGACAAAATGTAATTAGCATCTACAGATAATACCAATACCACATTCTAAATGTTACCACAAAGGGATGAATTTCCAGTTGGAATGACAGACTTGTTAGCCACTCACCCTTTTTATCTCATGCCATTCACAGCACTCAATGCAGAATGGGTGGTATTCAGTCTCCTCTGGCTTCTTTTTCCTCAACTGTCCTTTAAATGCTGGCATCCCCCACCGTTCTACCCTCTGCCACCCTCTCTTCTCAATATTGTACACTTAACTCTTGATGATTTACTCTCATGGATTCAGACTCGATGTATACAGCATCAATTGTCATACTGCCATACTGATCTCTCTCCTAAGCCACATGCCACATTCCCAACTACCTTCTGGGCATCTTGCCCCATACTGAATGCCCAACTACCCAGTGAAGCCCACCCTTCTCCTTTGTTTATGTCCATAAACAGCACAATTCACCTGGTAATCCAAAATCAGGCTGGTTTTGGTCATCCTAAGGCCTTCCCTTTATCCTCCAATATCCAGACAATCACCAGTAATCAACACTCACTGACAAATAAAATCATCAATTCTCTTTCTGAAAAATCTTAAAATCAGCTCCACATCATCTCTACCTGTCATTGCCTTCATCATTTCCTGTCTGGATTAGTGCTACAACGTCCTGATTGGCCTCTTTTACCTCAGTCTTATGACCTCCAATACAGTCTCCAAACTGTAGGCAGTACCATTTTGTTGTTTTTGTTTTTTTTTTTTAATTCAAATCTGATTGTGTAACTCTGCTGCCTAAAATACTTCAATAGATCCCTGATACACCATTCACTTCACTCGTGATGTTACTTCTGCTTCAAATTGTGCTGTTACCTCCTTTTTTCCTTTGTCTGCTTAATGAATTCCTTCAAGCCTCTGTGCAACTCCTCCTACAGAAAGCTACCCTACACTCTCCCGGAGTTAAGGGCTTTCCCTTCTGTGCTCCTGTGGGTCTTAGATTGCTCTCAGCATGTATGCCTCTCTCACTGTACTGTGAACCCCACGGGGCAGAACTGTGATCTTTTTAATTAATACACTCAACAAAGAAGTATGTGAAGGGAGGAAGGTGGGTGTGAAGACGGGAAGGTAGCAAGGCAAGATCTGGGCATGCTTTAACCACAATAACGGGCTACAGATAGGTATGGAACTATTACGATTTCAGGAGTAAACACCGATCGTAATTTGTAACCTTCTAAAACTAACAATGGAATTAAATTATTTGGACACTGAAAAACATTTAAATAGACTCAAAAGGACCTTAAAATCACTGTGTTAACAGTGAGTAAAACCCTATCATAGAACCATTTGAGAAAAACCCTTTACTCCTTGTTTTGTAAATAATTATAATTAACACTTTAACTGCACTCACCCTGGGATACCTCACAGTATCTGCTGTCCTATATTACAAACCATCCTAAGGCAGGAACATTCCGAGCAACCCACAGATGGCAAGAAGCCCGTTGGCACCCTGAGAAATCGACAAAGTGCCAATCTGAATGTGCCACACTTAACAGGCTCCCTGGACTCCCACCTTCTTGGACTAAGTCCTCTGCGGTATGAACTCCGTGCTCTATGAGTTTCTGGCAATCATCTAGAGGTTTAATGGTCTCCTGTTCAATGGCGTCCACCTCTTGCAGAAGGGTCACCAATCGCTCATCCAGGAGCTTCCCAAGGGTTCCCTTTAAGTCATTAAAATGCTGTTTGAGGACATCTCTGGTCTGGGATGCACTCTCTTTGATCTGAAAAGGAAGAACATGAAAACTTAGAATCTCTGAATAGGCTAATACACGGGCGGGCATCACTCAAAATCTCAAGGCACTACACAACAACCATCTTCCATTTCTTGATAAATCAAATGTGATTTGCACAAACTTGCAGAAATGCATAAAACTGGCCTTCAGGTAAAACTGAATGGGCTCAAATCCTGGTTCCATCGTTCACAAACCCCGTCGATTTTGGTCACGTTAATTAAGCACTCTACACCTCAATTTCCTTAACTGTCAAATCAATGTAATGCTTACCTCATGGAGTCGCTGTAAGGATTAAATAAAAATAATCTATGTATTACACTTGGTAAAATAACTGGCACACTGATGTTCCCAAAAAATGTTAGAAAGTATTATTATTTACACAAAGTAGTTCTTGGCAACAGTATGTTTCAGTACAAAAAAATTTTAAATTAGGAGGGGATTAAGGTTCATTTTACTGAATAGTAGTAAATAAAAGGTAGATTAGAAGGCCATTAATATATATTTTTTTAATTACCTAATGGATAAAATGCCCTCATTGTGGTAAAACTAAGAATTTATTTAGAATTCAAAGAGGCTCACAGAAGGCAGAGAATGTTCATGAAAACAGACCTCTGGGACAACACTTTCATCCTTTCTGAGTCCCGTTCCTCTTCGCAAATCTCAACAAGAGGTTTATAGACGCTCTTCCCAGTAAAATGAAGAATACGTACCCTAAAGAAATTAATTCAATTTCAAAGCTACAAATTCCCTCAAATTTCAACCATGGCTTGCCTGAAACAGTAATTCTGAAACTTGGTTTGCAGAAGAATCATGTAGGCTGCCTGTTATAATTTAGACTGTAGGGCTCCATCCCAGACCTAATGATTCAGAACCTTCGAGAAGGGTGAAGGGGTATATGGATACAGTTCTCATGTTTCACAAGCACACCTGTGATTCTGCAGCCCAGACTCTGAGAAACACTGCCCTCAGGTCCACAGAGCCCAGAGTAAGAGCTGCTGTTCTGGGAGGTAGGGCAGGGAAATCTTTACAGCTCAGACATATTTTGAAAACAAACCAGTTGTCTATACAGATACAAGATTTTTTTTTTTTTTTAAGAATATGGATAACACACAATTCACTCCCACTTAACAGGAAAATTCTAACAAAAGCCAAAAAGTTGAATTAAAGCAAACACATACTTACTTTGCAGATATTAGTTTCATAATGACATTATTACATTTATACTCTCACCCTTTTGCTAACTTTATCTTTGCAAGAGCATTTGAAGTCCAAGAAAATCCACAAAGCATACGACTTTAACAGTTAACAGAAATTTAAAAAGTTTCCATTTATTCTCTAATACTAAATTTAAAAAGCAGAATACAAAATTGTTTTCCAGAAATATTCACAACCATGTAAAAACAAAAGATGCCTATGTTCAAAGAGTACAAAGAAATACAGGGAGGAAAATACAGGGACAGTCTGACGATTAGATGAAGTGGAAGGATCATGGAAATAATTTTTTCTCCTTCCAACATTAATTTAACTTACAATAGTATGTGTGAAGTGAACGAATTCCTTTTTTTTTTTAATTTTTTTTTTAATGTTTATTCATTTTTGGAGACAGAGAGAGACAGAGCATGAGCAGGGGAGGGGCAGAGAGAGAGGGAGACACAGAATCTGAAACAGGCTCCAGGCTCTGAGCTGTCAGCACAGAGCCTGATGCCAGACTCAAGCTCACAGACTGCGAGATCATGACCTGTGCCAAAGTCAGAAGTTTAACCAACTGAGCCACCCAGGCACCCCAAAGAATCCCTTAAATCATAAAGAAAAAGAGAGATTCTGGGCGTCTGGGTGGCTCAGTCGGTTGAGCGGCCGACTTCAGCTCAGGTCATGATCTCGCAGTCCGTGAGTTCAAGCCCCGCGTCGGGCTCTGTGCTGACAGCTAGGAGCCTGGAGCCTACTTCAGATTCTGTGTCTTCCTCTCTCTGGCCCTCCCCCGTTCATGCTATGTCTCTCTCTGTCTCAAAAATAAATAAACATAAAAAAAAATTTTTTTTAAAAAGGAATTCGTTCCTAAAGAAAAAGAGAGATTCTAATTTAAGTTTGTTGATCACTGTCTGTGCAGTTACTAAGGAACTTCTATGAAATTAGCCCAAGCCAAGGTTGAAGAAAATAAAAAAAAAAAAAAAGGGAGGGAGCCATATTCAAAATGTACTTGATTTGCTTCATGAGTCACCTGTGGGATCTTTAAGACTCAGGCCCTAACATACATAGCACCAGGGAAATAAATGTTGCTGAATAAAAATGAAGTTAATCATGTACATTTTTAAGACCTTTTTTATTTTTATTTATTTTTTTAATTTTTTTTTTCAACGTTTATTTATTTTTGGGACAGAGAGAGACAGAGCATGAACGGGGGAGGGGCAGAGAGAGAGGCAGACACAGAATCGGAAACAGGCTCCAGGCTCTGAGCCATCAGCCCAGAGCCTGACGCGGGGCTCGAACTCACAGACCGCGAGATCGTGACCTGGCTGAAGTCGGACGCTTAACCGACTGCGCCACCCAGGCGCCCCTTAAGACCTTTTTTAAGGAACTAGGGAAAGAATGCCTTATGATTTTGATGTATCACCTGAATGCTGTTAGAAATGCAGACTCTTGGGGCGCCTGGGTGGCTCAGTCAGTTAAGCGTCCGACTTCAGCTCAGGTCATGATCTCACAGTTTGAGTTCAAGCCCTCATCAGACTTGGTGCTAGTGGCTCAGAGCCTGGAGCCTGTTTCAGATTCTGTGTCTCCCTCTCTCTCTGCCCCTCCCCTGTTCATGCTCTGTCTCTCTCTGTCTCAAAAATAAATAAAAACATTAAAGAAAAAAAAAGAAAGAAAGAAATGCAGACTCTTAGGCCCCACCAAGAACCACAGAATCAGAACCTACGTTTTAAACAAGATCCCTAGGTGAATCATGACAGACCTTACAGATTCCAAAATAAATGAAGATAACATGTCAAAACCCTGTAGTACAGTTCACACTCCCAGCACCAAGAGGAAATTCTGCAGTTGAGAAGTATACCAATGAGGTCCTGTCTCACTCTTTAACGGATACTGCACACACAGGAAGTGCATTGGTTAGGTAAAGTCAATTTCCTCTTTAGAAAGAATTCAAAAGCTCCTTCAACTGCTTCAGAGGCCAAATATGTTTTGTTTTTACTTCAGAACCTCAGAGGGGGGAAAAAAAAAGGAAGTATGTGAACATAAAGCAGTGAAAGGGCCAGGGAGGGGAGACTCCACTTCCAAATCTACTTCCTAAGCTTCCATTGTAAGTGTGGTCCCTTTTGTTCACAGAATCCCAATCATTGCCGTTTCAGACCTGATACTACCTTGGCATTATTTTCTTCTCCACAAAATGGTTCCCCCCCCCTTTTTTTTTCGAAAGAGAGAGACAGAGAGAGAGCGAGGGACCAAGTGGGGGAGAGGGGCAGAGAAGGGGAGAGAGAATTCCGAGCAGGTTCCATGCTCAGCGCAGAGCCCAATGGGGGGGGGGCGGGGGCTCAACCCCACAACCCTGGGATCAGGACCTGCACAAAATCAAGAGTCAGATGTTCAATGGACTGAGCCACGCAGCACCCTTGAAACAGTTCATAATTTAAGCCACAGTCACCTTTTATCCAATCATGTAACTAATCAAGTTCATTTGCTTGGCTTTATGAAACTAAACAACACAGACTTGACTGCTGAGTGGTTTCTTCTTATTTGACGTGTTACCATGGTCCAACGCGTTCACCGTTAGCTCATTAACTTCACAATGACTCTAACAGGTGGGTCTCCATGGTTTACACTGAAGAGGGTGAATCTTGAAGAAATCAAATAACTTTCCCAAGGCTTCATGGTACCAGAAACAGTCTGACTCCAAGGACCATGGTCTTTCCACTTTTCCCATTTTCAGGAGTTCCCAGGTAAACCTATAAATTATGTACTGACTGAAAACACTTCCTGCTATAACATGTATTTATCCTTTTTTTTCTTTTTAATGTTTATTTATTTCTGAGAGAGACAGAGACAGAGTGCAAGCGGGGGAGGGGCAGAGAGAGAGAGAGAGAGAGAGAGAGAGGGAGAGAGAGAGACACATACAGAATCTGAAAACACTGCAGGCTCCAAGCTGTCAGCACAGAGCCCGACACAGGGCTCAAGCTCACCAACTGCAAGATCATGACCTGAGCCAAAGTCGGATGCTTAACCAACTGAGCCACCCAGGCTCCCCTGTATTTCTTATCCTTGCATAAAGAATCGTGTGGTTGGGGGCTCTGGGTGGCTCAGTTGGTTGAGCATCAGACTCTTTTTTTTTTTTTTAATGTGTATTTATTTTTTAGAGAGACAGATACGGAGTATGAGCGGGGGAGGGGCAGAGAGAGAGGGAGACACAGAATCTGAAACAGGCTCCAGGCTCTGAGCCACCAGCACCAAGCCCAATGAGGGCTTGACCTCACAAACTGTGAAATCATGACCTGAGCTGAAGTCAGACCCTTAACCGACTGAGCCACCCAGGTGCCCTGAGCATCAGACTCATGATTTCAGCTTGTGTCACAATCCCAGGGTTGTGAGATCCAGCCCCACATGGGGCTCCACACTCAGCATGAAGCCTGCTTGAGATTCCCAACGCCCCTCACTCCATCCAGCTCCTCTCTTCAGCTCTCATGTTCTCTTTCTAAAATTTAAAAAAAAAAAGAAAGAAAAAAAGAATCATGGTAGACCACCAAACAGCCCCCAAATTCTACCTAGCCATTCTAGGGCAAAACAACTGTGATAGTAACAAAGTACATTTAAATAGAATACAAATGATAAGCAACTCAAGGTCTCAAAAAGGAAGTTGTCATATACACTGTTTATGCTGATTAATAATATTCCAAACCAATTTTCCATCAAACCTCTACTGTAACAGACCATTAAAGTTTACTTACAAAGTTTCTACTGCAGTTTAATCTAATCCTTTAATCTAATCCTTAAACTGGGGGGGGGGGGGGGGGGGGATGGCGCCTGGGTGGCTCAGTCAGTTAAGCGTCTGACTTCAGCTCAGGTCATGATCTCATGGTTCTTGAGTTCGAGCCCCACGTCGGGCTCTGTGCTGATGGCTCAGAGCCTGGAGCCTGCTTCAGATTCTGTGTCTCCCTCTCTCTCTATCCCTCCCCGACTAGTGTCCTGTCTCTCTCTGTCTCTCAAAAATAAATAAATGTAAAAAAAAAATTTTTTTTTAATAAAAATTAAAAAAAAATTTTTTTAACTAGGTTTCACACCCAGCACAGAGCCCAACCAGGGCTTGAACTCACAACCCTGAGATCAAGACATGAGCTAAGATCAAGTTGAATGCTTAACTGAGTGTCCCCTAAGCAACTGTGATTGTTTTTTCAAGTTTATTTATTTTTGAGAGAGAGAGAGAGAGAATGCAAGCAGGGGGGGGGCAGAGAGAGAGAGAGGAAGAGACAGAGAATGCCAAGCAGGCTCTGCACTGTCAGCCCAGAGCCTAACTCAGGGCTTGAACTCACAAACCGTGAGATCATGACCTAAGCCAAAACCAAGAGCAGGACACTCAACCAACTGAGCCACCCAGACTCCACCAAGCAACTGTATTTTTAATGTTTTAACATGAGGATGAGTTCACAAAATGCCAAAAAGTCATCAAGTTTACGTATCAATACTAAGGCTTGCAAAAGCCTAGTAAATGCATACTTCATAGCCCTCCAAGATAACAGAGACTGATATATTTTCCTCATGAGTTTAGATACTAAAAAGGTTATAAAACCTATGTAGAATGCGACTTAAAACATCTGTGGTCTTCAGTGGCAATATACAGTTGCTACATCAATATAATGTAAAACAATATGATATAATAAATATAATAGCATATTTCAGAAAATTAAGAAACTGAAATCTCCTCCATCTCCTCTAAAACAATTTTGACTTTATAGAAGAAAATAATTTTTATCCTCCAAGTTTAGTTTCCCAATTAACAAACAAGCAACTACAACTCTTTTGTTATTTTTTTAAAAGGTTTTATTTTTAAGTAATTTCTACACCCAACATGGGGCTTGAACTCACAATCCTCAGACTGAGGAAACATGTTCCACTGACTAGGCCAACCAGGCACCCCAAAATTATTTTAAAATTAGGGACTGGCTTTGAACACTTAGCTGAAGAACATAACGATCAAAAATAAGATATAAAATAGTCCACTGAAATTGGAAAAGCTAACCACAATGTTTCTTCTCAATTCATGTGAAATGTACTGCATCAGCCACTTGTCTTTGCATGGACACCAAGATATCAGTCACTGAAAATAATAATGATGATGGCAATAATAATACAGCAACAACAGCGATCATCTGCTGAACACCTACTGTGTGCCAGGTACTTACAGCCATGGTCTCATTTAAATGCTACCACAACCCTGTGAAGAAAGCATCTGTAGATGAGTATCATAGTGGAGTCAGAGAGATAAACATGTCCACATCACAAAGCGAGTAAAGTGACAGAGAATTTGAATTGCATGACTCACTTACGGACTCGTAAGTGCCACTACATTTCCTCCTTGCCTCTCTTAGAGTTAGGCGCTTTTTTTTTTTTTAATATCTATTTGAGAACATTCAGAAACATTTATTAGTGGTCCCCAGGGAACCAAGAACCACACGTCCTGATACTCTATCTTTGTTCAGTCCCCGAGAATACGGGCTGGGCTGTGACATGCACTTGCAGGCATAAGTGCACAGTGGAACTAAAGCTGTGTCAGTTTCAGGTCTCAGCCTTTAGAAGCTCTGGCAACTGCTGCTTCTGCCCTTTTGAGGGTCTTGAGCCACTCCTTTGTAAAGAGCGGAAAGAGGAGAGAAGCGGGAAGGAAGGGAGGAGAGAGGGAGACTAGCAACCAGGCCCAGCCATGACAGCATTCCAACTGAGTCCCACTGCCACTAAGGCTCCTAACAGGTAAGTGAACGTTCTTTCTTGAACTTTCCAGTCTTAGCTACCATCTGACTACAATTACACGAGTGTCGCCAGCAAAACTGGAAGAAGTGCCCACCCCAGTCCCAGTCAATCCCCAGAACAGTAAGCAAATAAGATTGTTTTTTAAGCCGTTACACTTAGGCATAGTTTATTAGGTAACAACAAATAACCAAACTGTATGATAACACAAATTTAATTCTTGATTATCTGCATTAATGAATCAAGACCATGAATAATCTAAAAAGAATGTCTGCAAAATTACACCCACATCATTCATAAAGGCACTTATTCAGCATTTATTGAAGTCTAATATGTGCCAGGAGCTGGGGTTATAAAGATGAATAAAGCATGGGCCTGACCTCAAAAAAACTGTCATTCTGGTAAAAGAGATAGTTGCATGCACACGTAACTATAATAAAATGTATTAAGTTCTTACGTAAGTGGGATGGCCACAAACTGCCATCTACACTCAAAAACAGCATTCTGCTGGGAAACACAGTAGGAGACATTTGAAGAAGCAGGGAATGTCTCCTTGAATAACAATAATATTCAGTGGTATTATTATTATGGCTAATATTTATGAAGTGCTTTATATGTCCCAGGCATTGTGCTAAGCATTTTAAATACATTGCTCATTTGAATTCCCACATTGGCCAAGCAAAGTAGGTACTATCTTTATCCTCACCATACAGATAAGAAAAGTGAGGATCAGAAAAGATAAGCTTCTCGGGGCGCCTGGGTGGCTCAGTCTAAGTGTCCAACTCTGGCTCAGGTCATGACCTTGTGGCTCATGGGTTCAAGCCCTGCGTCAGGCTCTGTGCTGACAGCTCAGAGCCCAGAGCCTGCTTCGGATTCTGTCTCTCTTGGAAAGAAAAAAAAAAAAAAAAGAATAAATATTAAATATATATATATTAAAAAAAAAAGTTTCTCAAGGTCTCATGGCTAATAGGAGCAAATGCTAGCAAAGTAAAATAACTGCAAATATTGATAACCCTCAATAAAAGCCTGTCCTACATTTGGTTGACTTTTTAGATCATAAATTAGCCAGATTAACCAGATTTATAGCAATAAGTAGTTTTTCTCTATCAAAATTATACATACACTGCATTTACACCGAAAACAACATCTACACAGAGAAAACCTGGGCACCTCTGTGACATTCACACACTCTGTAATTAACATCACTGATTTTAACATTGTTGATTCAGAAGGCATGCTTTATTTTATTTTTTTAATTTTATTTTAGAGAGTGAGAGAGCAAGCAGGGTAGCAGGAGAGAAAGGATCTTAAGTAGGCTCCATGCTTAGTGCAGGGCCTGACCTGGGGCTTGATCCCATGAACCATAAGATTATGACCTAGGCTGAAATCAAGAGCCAGATGCTTAAACAACTAAGCCACCCAGGTGCCTTCAGAGTGCCATGTTTAAAAACAACTTGTTGGGGCATCTCGGTGGCTCAGTTGGTTAAGCATCCAACTTTGGCTCAGGTCATGATCTCACAGTTCTTGAGTTCCAGACCAGTATTGGGCTCTGTGCTGACAGCTCAGAGCCTGGAGCCTGCTTCGGATTCTGTTTCCCTCTCTCTCTCTACCCCTCCCCCACTCACACTCTGTCTCTTTCTGCCTCTCAAAAATAAAGAAACGTAATAAAAAAAAATTTTTTTTAAATGTGTGAAAAGAATTGAGAAAATATGTTTGAAAGCCAATGTAAACACGTGGTCTTTTGCACACAAATATGTGTGCAGCTTTTTTCTTCCCCCTTGGCTGTTGGTTAGTTTTGCTTCTAGAGCGTCACTTCCAGTATTCTGGCATACCTACGTCAATACAGCTTTAGCCTACCAACAAATGCTCCCTAAGTGGCTAAATGTTCCATATAAAACTAACCAAAAGGAAAAAAAAAATGAATATGAAGTTGTATATACAGTAGTCTCTCAGTTTTGCAAAATAATATGCCTAGAAGGATACACCAAAATGTTAACAGTGGTTGCCTGTAAGTAGTAGAATTATAGGTTATTTTAAAATTAGTTCATCTGTTCTTGGTTTTCCCCAGCTCTAGATTTAACCTTTTCTTAGGACACTATGATCACTACTACTGTAGTAACATCATTTTCAGTCAGAGTTTTGGACTGTTTTGAAAATGGGTAACAGAAGGGGAAGTGGGAGATAAAAGAAGCAATGATAGCTTTCTTTTCTTTGCTAAGCTACTAAAGACTTCCTGCCCTGCTTTTCTGAAATGACTTTTTTCCTCCCCACTGAGTTCTAGATCTGTCCCAGTCTTTAGTATGCTATGCGTTTTCAAACCCTGTGGAAATAATGATCTATAGAGGACATGGTATTATGCATTAAGAATATCAAGACTGCTAGTTGAATCAAAAAATTATCTGAACTGACAGCTCAGAGCCTGGAGCCTGCTTCAGATTCTGTCTCCGTCTCTCTCTGCCCCTCCCTGGCTTGTGCCCTCTCTATCTCTCAAAAATAAATAAGCTTTAATATTTTTTTAAAAAAAATTAACAAACCTATGCTATCTCAATGTTTGTTTTGTTTTGTTTTTTTAAAGTAGGCTCTACAACCAATGCAGGGCTCAAACTCAGAAACCCAAGATCAAGTTCACATGCCCTACCAGCTAAGCCAGCCAGGCTCCCCTCAATGTTTTAACCTTGAGGACAAAGGACAGCAATTTTTAACAACACACCTATGGGTTTAAACTAGGGAAATCAGTAGAGGGCTCGGGGTGCCTGGTTGGCTCAGTTGGTTCAGTGTCTGAGTCTTGATTTCAGTTCAGGTCATGATCCCACAGTCTTGGAATGGAGCCTCGAGAGATGCATATCATACCTGACAATCTTGTGCAAGTACAGATTATGATTCAGTAGGTCTGGGCAGGGCCTGATTGTTATATTCTTCATAAGCTCTCAGGTCACGAACCACATCTGTGGTAGCGAGGATCAAAAGGACACCACTGTGGGGTGCCTGGGTGGCTCAGTTGGTTGAGTCTCTGACTTTGGCTCAGGCTGTTATCTCACATTTTGTGAGTTCGAGCCCTGCATCAGGCTTGCTGCTGTCAGCGTGGAGACTACTTGGGATCCTCCGTTCTCCTCTCTCTGACCTCACCCACTCACGCTCTTTGTCTTTCTCAAAAATAAACATTAAAAAAACAAAGGACACCACTGTCCAGAGCTATGCAGGGTCCTCACCAGAGTATCTTAATTAGGTAACAAGATCTGGCCCTCTAGTCTCAAAGAACAGAGACTTGCTTTCATCAATGCCCCAAGAGACACTGAATCATACCAAAAGGCACATGAAGGGGATGCCTGGCTGGCTCAGTCAGTAGAACAGAGCGCAACTAACTCCTGATCTCAGGGTCTTGTGTTCAACCCCGAGGTCATAGATTACTTAAATAAACAAATCAATCTTAAAAAAAAAAAAAAAAAAAGGTATATGAAGGCCAACATGTTCACTTTCTAGCATGCATTATAACTGTACACAGGCTAGAAAATTGGTATTTCTCACTGTAGGCCCCTCCCGTACCTCAAACTAATCCATCCCCCTTTATCACATACAAAGATGGAGTTTCTGGACCTGCAAAGCTTAAGGACCAGGCCCCAGACAGTGGCAATGTCATCAAGGCAGTGTCACTCTGTGAGGCACATCTGACTGGCCAGATGACATCACTACGTGACATCTTGATCAGCTATCTCTACTTACAACAAGCAGGAAAACCAACCCTGCAGAAATAAACAAGTGAGGAAAAACACAATGGAAGTGAAATCTGAAAATGAATACACAAGGATTTAGGTGTTTCCTATTTGTTTTGTTTTTAGGGGTAACAGTCCCAAGACCCACCAACAAAGGGAAGAGTAAATCCATGAGAGCACTAGTCTGTTTCCCTAGCCACAGTATTTCTAAGACCTAGAAGTATCTCTGAGCCACAGCAGGCACCTAATAAATATTTACTGATGAATGAACAAATGAGTATTTAAGGAGAGTGGGAGTTAATTTCTCTGGTATTTACATCTTAGTACCAAGGATTCCAGGGAACTATAGAGAATTATTCTTAATGATTTCAACATCAGTTAGGCCAGGCTGGCTGTAAACATCATCTGATTTCCTGAAGACAACGAACATACCTCTCTAGTCTTTAACTTATTTAAACGGCAAGAGTTATAGAGTACCCGTGCATTCCTACACAGAACTTCCTTTTCTGTAAAGACAGAGGGTAGGGCCTAAACTAACCACAAGAGGAGAAACTGCTACATGCTGGCAGTTGTTTCTGACAGAATAACAAAATATTTTTACTCTTCTTCCTTCTAGATTTTCATAGACATGATTTCTTAACATGAGACAAACTTCGTAAGGCATTTTTTTTTTTTGTTATGTTTTAATTTATTTTTGAGAGAGAGAGCGAGAGCATGAGCAGGGGAGGGGCAGAGAGAAAGAGGGTCAGAGGATACAACAGGACTCTCCACTGATAATAACAGCAAGGCTGACATGGGGCTCGAACTCACAAACTGTGAGATCATGACCTGAGCTGAAACTGTGAGATCATGACCTGAGCCGCAAGTCAGATGTGCAACCGACTGAGCCACCCAGGCACCCCTTCATGAGAGATTTTTAAAGGGTAAGAAACAAAAGAAAAAATAAAAAGTGCTCAAAAGTGTGTTAAGCAAAGGGTTACTGTACAGCCCAGCAATTCCTAAGTATATACTGAAAGAACTGACCATGTATCCACATAAAAACCTGTACATGAATGTTCACAGCAACAGTATTCATAATAGCCAAAAAGTGAAAGCAACCCAAGTATCTATCAATTGATGAATGTATAACTAAAATGTGGTATATCCACGCAACAAATGTTATTCGGCCATAAAAAGGATTGAAGTATCGATAACGTGCTACCCCAAGGATGAACCTTGAAAACACTGTGCTAAGTCAAAGAAGCCAGTCACAAGGCTGTATGATTCCATCCACACGAAATGTTCTGAAGAGGCAAATCCAAATAGAGAAAGTAGTTTACTGGCTGTCAGGGACAGAGGGAGTGATACCTCACAGGGAGGAGATTTCTTTTTGGGGTGATGAAAATGTTCTGGAATTAGTGGTGATGGTTGCACAACTTTGCAAATATACTAAAGAATGCTGAATTGTACATTTTAAGGCATGAATTTTATGGTATGTAAATTATATATCAATAAAAAAATCATACACCAAAAGGAAACAAAACCAATGAATAAAAAAATATACACAAAGGGGAGGATCTCTCCTCTGTGCTCATCCTTCCCCCATACAAAATCTTTGACTAAAAAGCCAAATATTATGTAGTTATTCTGAAAATGACTGGGACCCTAAAAATACCCTAGCCACTAAACAAAAGCAGCTGCTTATTTTGATAACATTTTTGTAACACAGACTTTCCTTAAAATGCAAGTTGACAGAGGGCTTATTCTACAAACCCAAACATACACAGTCCACTAGAATTAGCTTTGAGGGGAGACGCCTTGTAACTGGGACTGGCACAAAACACATTCCAGTTCACAAGAGAGAAAACTACGCTATTAGTCTAGTCAGAAGGCAGCGTCATCAGGAACCTGTGATGGATGTTCTCTTGGTGTTTTCTGTCTCAAGTCTCACACAATGGGCCTCAAAAACAAAACAAAAACCCATACTGAACTACACCAAATGGCAGGAAAGTATGTCCTGTATTTAAATGACTGGATATAAAGGGGCGCCTGGGTGGCGCAGTCGGTTAAGCGTCCGACTTCAGCCAGGTCACGATCTCGCGGTCCGGGAGTTCGAGCCCCGCGTCGGGCTCTGGGCTGATGGCTCAGAGCCTGGAGCCTGTTTCCGATTCTGTGTCTCCCTCTCTCTCTGCCCCTCCCCCGTTCATGCTCTGTCTCTCTCTGTCCCAAAAATAAATAAACGTTGAAAAAAAAAATTAAAAAAAAAATAAAAATAAAAATAAATGACTGGATATAAGAATTAAAAGAATATAGGCCTGTAAACTGAATTCTAACCCAATCAGAATGGGGGGATCATACTAAATTTGTTAAGTGAATTCAATATTACACAAGAAATTAGTAAGTACTACTCCCAGGTGCTGAACTCATTCTTTTAGCGTCAACAGTACTGTTTTTTAGTTGCAGATGAGTTAAACAAAAGTCCTGCTCATATATAAGATATCTTAACTGGCTTAAACATTAGTCAAATAATAAGAGATACTTTCATCTCTTTCAAAACAATGAACCTCTATTTCAAAATAGCAGAAGGAATAAGGCAGATGTTTTCAAATGGAAATCAAGATGAACGCATTGGAAGGCCATGAAAAGCATTCACCAGACTGGTGAAACCGTATCTAAATTTTGCTCCCAGTTTTACTACTAGGCTACAAATAATGCCTGGCCTACAGGAGCTCTATAAGGCTTGTTTGTTTTTGTTGTTGTTGTTGTTTTTTAAAGTTTATTTGAGAGAGAGAGAGAACAAGAAGGGGAGGGGCAGAGAGAAGGAGAGACAGAACCCCAGACAGAATCCCACCACGGGGCTCGAACCCACAGGAACCCTTGAGATCATAGCCTGAGCCAAGATCAAGAGTTGGATGCTTAACCGACTGAGCCACCCAGGAACCCCTACAAGGTTTTAAAAATATATAAAACCTAGAGTATGCTGAATATCCTTAATGAGGAAAATATCCAAAGGCACTGTTATCATAGCACTTTTTACCAGTTGTACATTTTCGGATTCTGTGCAGCATGGGAGTTACTAGGATAACAATATAGATTAATATCAAGTGTGATGTAGAAAAATCCCATTCACCCAAATGATTCCACTCAGATGGAACCCATTCACTCACACAGCATTTACTAAGCACCTGTGTGACTAGTAGCTTGAGGATTATCTGTCCTAGTAACACATTGGCAGTGGGTTGTAGCTTCTATGTTCCAGGGTGTTCCTTTATCTTTGATAACCATGTCCCCATTGAACAGATAAAACTGTCACTTGAAAGTATATTTAGCTTCGCCTTTCAGCACTCCTTTCTTTAAATCTGTTTTTCCATTTCCCTACACTTCTGTATTCTTTCCTTCAAGTATTCTGATCTCCTTTTGCCCTTCCAACATAGCTCCGCCTTAAATTCTAAACCATATAGAATAGCGTTCTGCTAAAGGCTTTTTTTTTTTTTTAATGCATCCAAGGTTATATGAGACATTAAGTACTACTAATCCCATTCATTTGGTGTTAACTCAATTGCTTCTCAATCACCCTCTGTCTCTGTGTCTTCAATCCTCCCCTTCCAATATCCTCCCCAGGCTCTCTAAAATCAGTCTCCATCCCCATGGCAGGTTTTCCCAAAGAATCCCCACCTCCCCCAGCGCTCCACGGTCCTCACTGCCCTCTCCTCTGTGACGCCCTCGGGTTTTGCTCTGCTCTCTCTCTCTCTCCCAACCTCGGACCCCACCCCTATCCCCATCACCGCCCCCACAGGGTTTAGGGAACGCTCCTCACACTCTCCCGCGATCCCCCAAAGTTGTCTCTTCCCCTTAAGACTCCCCACTACCGCACCCCACCCCCCCCGCCAGCACCCACCTCCCTCGTTCCCAGACCCTGCTGGGCCTCCCGCACCTTCAGAGCCCCCTCCCTTCTCCCTTCAGAGTTTTCGGACACTCGCGCCCCTCCGTCCCTCCTGGCCTCCACCCATTCGCCGGGCACCCCGAGCCCTCCCCGGGGCCCTCGGCGCCCCTACGGGCGCGGCCCTCCGACCTGCCTCTGCGCCTCCCGCAGCCCCTGCAGCCTCTGGCCCAGCTCCCGCCGGTAGCTCTGCGCCGCCTCCACGTTCTCGCGGGCCTCCTGCAGCAGCTGCTCCGGCTCCAGCTCCAGCTCCATCGCCCCCTCGTCCGGCCGCGCGGCCGGCGGCTGCGGGCGCGGTTTCCCCACTGAACCGGGCGCCGGCGAGCGGCCCCGCGCGACCACGCGCAGGCGGAAGCGCCGCCCCGCCCCGCCCCACGGCCGCCTTGATTGACAGCCGCGCCGGCGCCCGGCGCGACCCGCCTCCGGGTCCCAGCGCCGCCCGCCTCCAGTCCCACCGCGCAATGACCGCGTGCACGCGCAGCCCCCGGCTGTGGTGCTTCCTCCAGACACGCGTGGGGTCAGGGAAGGATTAGCAAGGACACTTCGCGGGGTGCTTCCCACATCTTATCTCATTCTGGCCTCCCTGCCAGCCCCCCTTTGTGTCTCCATTTCACGAAGGAAGAGACGGGCTGAGAGGGAAATCAACTTTCTCGAGATTTCAGCCCAGATGGCTCTTAAATCGTCCTTGTCCTACCTCCTAAGCAAAGGAGCGTCCCTGCAGCGGCTTACTATGAACCAGGCACCACGCTCAGAGGGTCAGACGAGAGCCCCACCGTCCAGAAGCTCGCAGACTAATGAGGGAGCCAAGGCGATGAGCAGCGGCCAAGATGGGTGTAAGCAAGCCTTTTCAGTAAGGGGCAAGTAGTAAAAATTGGGAGCTTGGCGGTCCACCGTGTCTCTTGCAACATCGTGAGTAAATGGGCGTGATCGTGTGCACATTAAACCTTATGGATACAGATTTGAACCTCACATAATTTTCACGTGTCACAAAGTATTCTTTGCATCATTTCTCAGCTATTTAAAAATAAAAATCATTCTTCGCCAAGGGGCCCTACAAAAATAGGCGGTGGGTCAGATTTGGCCGTGGGCCGTAGTTTCCTGACCCCTGGCCATGGATGTTAGAGCTGAAAGTTGCCTCGGCCAGGAAAGAGAACAGACAGAACGGGTTTTGCTGAAGGTTACACAACGAGACTGTAATAAAGGCTAGATCGCAATTTTTCTGACCAGAATAAAGCTCTTTCTACCACCGTGTTTTGTGCTAGGTTAATGACACTTGGAACTAGAGAAATTTAGAAAAGGGGAGCCCTCCTGGAGAAAATGGGAAATTAGCTTTATCTTGAAGGTGAGGAAGTTGGGCACTTAGTAAATACTCAACAAGTATCTGTGGAATGAATCAAGGTATGAACTAAGCAAAAGGGGTGTGGAAAGGCATCCTAGGTAGGACAAAATTAAGTAAGGAAAGGTATATAGGTCTTGGAGACAGGAATGTAAGCGAATTGTTTAAGAAAAAAGAACAGACCACTTTGGAGAGGTAGGGCTGAAAATATATTGCGAGATGAGGTTGAGAGAAGAATAAAGGCCATGGAATTCCTGTTAAAAAGTTTAGACTGTAGGGGCTGTTGGGTGGTCGGTTAAGCGTCTTGATCTCAACGTTGGTGAGTTCCAGACCCACATCCCCTCTCAGCTGTCAGTGAGGAGCCTGCTTTCCATCCTCTGTCCCCTTCTCTCTCCCCCTGCTCACTCTCTCTCTCTCTCTCTCTCTCTCTCTCTCAAAAATAAATAAACAATTAAAAAATATTTTGACTTTAATGAGTAGACATTAAAGATTTTTGCATTTACATTTGCAAAAAAAAAAAATGTTTTAGGATGGTAAATGACAGACCTGGCATTTGGGTGTGTCTTAAGATAAAGAAGGGGGTGCCAATTGTAAATTCTCAGTAAATATTTGTTCAGTGAAATGAAAATACAAAAGATAGATGGATGGAGTGGTAAATAAGAAAAGACCATAGGCACTAGTCCAGCTATGATGTGATAGAAGCTTGAATTAGGATGTTGGCCTTTATAGAGGTTTGAAAGTAAAGCAGAGGAAAAGATAGTCAAATGGTTCGAGGGAATAGGAGGGTGTAGGCACAGACTGGGTCAGTAAAAAACAGGATTTACTAAGTGTTCTTGAACACAGTGTGTTCTGTGTGCTCTCTAAAGCTAATTGAACAGAATTGGATCCTACCCCAGAAGGCTTACTGTGTGAAATTTAAAAAAAAAAAAAAAAAGAAAAAAGAAAGAAAGAAAGAAAATGTCTAAAGGCCAAGACTCTAATCTTGGTCTCGTTCAACTTTTTTCCTTGATCTATACCACCTGATGGGAGGCAGGAAATATGTATTTAATATAGCCACATTATACAAAAAAATAATACAAACTAAGGAAAATCTTGTGAAACCACTCCTCCCAGGCTTAAAATTTTTGGTTGTTTTGTTTTTAGCTTTAGAGCAAAGTAAATACTCTAGTCAATGACAGGAAGATTGATCTAGAGGTGGGAATGATAGAAGCCAGCGGGCCATAGTTTTTATCTCTTTCACATCACACTGGTCTAGAATTGACTTTTCAAGGTTATCCAGAGGTAAGCAGATTCAGGGTCACAGACTCCCCATGCTAATAAGACTTAGAAGAAACAAATAAAGCAACTTGTTAAGTTATTTATTTACATAAGGATATAATTGCTCTGAAGATTACAACAGCTGGAAAATCAAGTTATAACCAGAGAGTTATTTGGTAAACATGGATTCAGTCCAGAATACTTCGATTATCTGGTCAGCCAAGATTTCCTCTCTCCTCACTCCAGCCTTTTCTCAGAAAGCTTCTAACTGTATTGGGCATGTACTGACTTTTTTTTTTTTTTTTTTTTTAACTCTGACTCCCCTTTCTACACACTTAAAACTATTAATTCATTGTTTAAAATCAACTGGCTACAACTAAGTAAACCTTAGTGTCTAGTTTTTTGTTTTTTAATGAATTTATTTATTTTAAGAAAGAGAGAGCATGCATGTTCGAGTGGAGGAGGGTCAGAGAGAGGAGGAGAGAGAGAATCCAAAGTATGCTCCACGCAGAGCCCGGCTCAGGGCACAAATGCACAAACCCACAAACTCTGAGATAATCACCTGAACTGAGATCAAGAGTTGGACACTTAACTGACAGAGCCACCCAGGTGCCCCAATACCTGTTTTTTTAATAGGGACTCATACAAATAAACACTATTGTCCAATCAAAAATAATTCAGAGACAATTCTAATTTTGACTGTAACTCTTAGCATTTTAATTAATGCCATCTAGTTTTAATTTTGAGGACTCACATTTACAGAATCTCAGAAGTCAACAGAGAAGTTGCAAATACAGTTCAAAAAAATTTTTTTCCTCATTAAACCATTTGAGAATAAGTCGACAGATTCTTTCAGTACATTCTTCTATGAACCCACCCACAATGCACCCTCAAAAACAGGAATTTAACATTGATACCGTCTATTTTTCAGATCTCATTCAAGTTTAATCCATTGCCACAATGATGCCCCTTATAACAAGTGGCTCCAATCCAGAATCATGGGTTGCATTGAATTGTCATAGGTCATGACAGTCTCCAATTCATATTAAGCCACAGAAATTTAAAAAAAAAATTTTTTTTGGTTTATTTATTTTTGAGAGACAGAGAGGGATAGAGGGCGAGCAGAGAGAGAGGGAGACACAGAATCTGACGCGGGTTCCAGGCTCTGAGCTGTCAGTACGGAGCCCAACCAACGTGGGGCTCAAACTCACGGAGCGCGAGATCATGATCTGAGCCGAAGTCGGACACTTAACCAACCGAGCCACCCAGGCGCCCCAAGTCACAGCCATTCTTAATATTCTCTTCTCCACTCCCATTTTGTTTTAATTCCCCATTAGTGCTCTGGAGTTTCTTCCCCAATCTCTTGCAAATCTCCTACTCCCTACTCAATGCAAATCTCCTGATACCCAGCTCCCTCCTTCCCACCTACCTCTTCAGTCATTTCTCTCAATTCTGTGCCACAGAATCTTGGGAGCCAGGCTGAAAACAAGCTGCAGGTGAGAAAGTGAGGGCAAAATTCTCTTTGTTGATAGGCTGGGATGTAAGAGCCAAGGCTGGGAGTGTATACATGTTAATACATTTTGGTTTTGTCAGTCTTTCCTGGGTTACCTCAATGGCCTCTTGATTTATTCAGAATGTTTCTAAATATCTTTAGTATCTATTTACATGTTTTACAAAGATCAGTTAGTTACACATTCAGTCTCCCAAGTTTTCCTTTCTATGCCTTCTTGCATCTTGCATTCTTTATGATACTTTCAGTTACAAGTTACAGCAGACTCAAACTGCCTTTAACAATAAATGGGATCCATTCCCTAACGTGGTGTAACTCAAAAGGCTTTAGCGTTAGTCTGATTCAAAGGTCAAACTTCCCAACTCTTTTTCTGCCATTGGTAAGGTACCATTACCTTATTTTAATCTTACCCACCTTCTGGAAGGAGGGAAAGGACCCCTTTCTGTGCTATATCAGTAGTCCAAATTTGCTTATCTCCCAGAAGCACCCAGAAGATCTCTTGGAATGTAACAATCCTACGTTGGCCTACACTTGGTCACATGCCCACCTTTGAAATTTTTCTTTAATGTTTATTCATTTTTGAGAGACAAAACGTGAGTGGGGGAGGGGCAGAGAGAGAGGGAGACACAGAACCCAATGCAGGGCTCGAGCTCCTGAACCGTGAGATCATGACCTGAGTGGAAGTCAGACAGCCAACTGAGCCACCCAGGCGCCCCAACACATGCCCACCTTTGAAATGGTAACTGGCCAGGAGGTGGAATTACGCAGATTAGTTTCAAAGGATCCAGAACCAAGGATGGAATTGACCAAGTGGGACAAGTGTATACCTCAGAATAACAGTAATGGTTATCAAGGGAAGGAGATATAATATTGGGGAGAAAATGACATCTTTCACGGTCCTTCCACGTACTGACTACAATGTAACATTGCAAAAAAGCACAGAAGCTAAGAAGTTAAGAGACTTGGCTAAACACTTTGTAAATATCTCTGAACTATTTTTTTTTAATAACTTTTTTTTTTTAAGTAAACTGTGCCCCCAAAGTGGGGCTCGAACTCACAACTCTGAGATCAAGAATCACATGCTCTATAGGGGCACCTGGGTGACCCCATCAGTTAAGCATTCAACTCTTGGTTTTGGCTCAGGGCATGATCTCCCGGTTTGTGGGCTTGAGCCCCACATTGGGCTCTGCACACAGGATGCAGAGCCTGCTTGGGATTCTCCCTCTCCCTCCCTGTCTCTCTGCCCCTTCTGCACTCTCTTTCTTTCTCCCTCTCTCAAAATAAATAAATAAACTTAAAAAAATAATAATAGAAGGAGAGTCACATGGCTCTGACTGAGCCAGCCAGGCACCCCATAAACCATAAGGGATTCTTTTTTTTTTCAACGTTTATTTATTTTTGGGACAGAGAGAGACAGAGCATGAACGGGGGAGGGGCAGAGAGAGAGGGAGACACAGAATCGGAAACAGGATCCAGGCTCTGAGCCATCAGCCCAGAGCCTGACGCGGGGCTCGAACTCACGGACTGCGAGATCATGACCTGGCTGAAGTCAGACGCTTAACCGACTGCGCCATCCAGGCGCCCAGGGGATTCTTAACAATAGAGAACAAACTGAGGGTTGGTGAGGGGAGGTGGGTGGGGGATGAGCTAGACAGGTGATCGGTATTAAGGAGCACACTTGTGATGAGCACTGGGTGTTGTATGTAAGTGACAAATCACTGAATTCTACTCCTGAAACCAATATTGCACTGTATGTTAACTGACTAGAAGTTAAATAAAAATTTAAAATAAAAACTATATTGGAGGGTAGTGTTACATGAGAATTAAATCTTTAACCAGAAAAAAAGGACATCAATGAATACTGTTTAAAATTGTTAAATCAAGGGGCGCCTGGGTGGCTCAGTCGCTTGGATGTCCGACTTCAGCTCAGGTCACTATCTCACCGTTCGTGAGTTCAAGCCCCATGTCAGGCTCTGTGCTGCCAGCTCAGAGCCTGGAGCCTGCTTGGGATTCTGTGTCTCCCTCTCTCTCTGCCCCTCCCCTGCTTGCACTCTGTCTCTCTGTCTCTCTCTCAAAAATAAATAAACATTAAAAAAATTAACAAAAAAATTAAATGTAATAAAATAAAATAGTTAAATCAAGAAATATTGGGGCTCCTGGGTGGCGCAGTCGGTTAGGCGTCCGACTTCAGCCAGGTCACGATCTCGCGGTCCGGGAGTTCGAGCCCCGCGTCAGGCTCTGGGCTGATGGCTCGGAGCCTGCAGCCTGTTTCCGATTCTGTGTCTCCCTCTCTCTCTGCCCCTCCCCCGTTCATGCTCTGTCTCTCTCTGTCCCAAAAATAAATAAAAAACATTGAAAAAAAATTAAAAAAAAAAAAAAGAAATATCTGTATAAGCATATTAATGTATTTAAAAATAAGGACATATCTAGGGGCACCTGGGTGGCTCAGTTGGTTGAACGACTGACTTTACCTCAGGTCATGATCTCGCAGTTGGTGAGTTCAAGCCCCACGTCTGATTCACAGCTGTCAGCCTGTTAGCACAAAGCCCACTTCGGATCCTCTGTCCCTCTCTCTCTCTCCCTCTCTCTCTCTCTCTCTCTCTCTCTGTCCCTTCTCTGCTTATATTCTCTCTTCCAAAAAATAAGTAAAATATTAAAAAATATATTTAAAAAATAAAAATGAGATATTTACAGTGCTAGAAGACTTTTGAAAGTGGCTGCCTTTGGGAAATTACACCAGGTTATGAAATGGAAATCAGCTCTTTCTTAGGCTGGCTCAGTCAGTAGATCATGGGACTCTTAATCTCAGGGCGGTGAGTTCAAGCCCCACATTAGTCATAGAGTCTACTTAAAAAGAAAAGGGGGAGGGGTGCCTGGGTGGCTCAGTTGGTTAAGCCTCCGACTTCAGCTCAGGTCATCATCTCAGGTTCATGGGTTTGATTCCTGTGTCAGGTTCTGTGCTGATAGCTCAGAGCCTGGAGCCTGCTTTGGATTCCATGTCTCCCTCTCCCTCTGCCCCTGCCCAGCTCATGTTCTCAAGAATAAATAAACGTTAAAAAAAAAAAAAAAAAAAGAGGGGTAGCTCACTCAGTTAAATGTGCAGCTCTTGGTTTTGGCTAAGGTCATGATCTCATGCTTTATGAGATTGAACCCCACATGGGGCTCTGTGCTGCTGACAGCACAGAGCTTGCTTGGGATTCTCTCTGCCCCTCCCCTGAGCATGCTCAAAGTAAATAAGTAAACTTTCAAAAAAGAAAAGAAAGAAAGAAATTAGCTCTTTTTTGATAGTAAGTTTTATAATGCTCTCTGACATTTCTTAACCAAGCACAGGCATTACTTTTGATAAATATAAGGGTTAATAATAATTCTTTTTTTTAAATTTTTTTAACGTTTATTTATTCTTGAGACAGAGAGAGACAGAGCATGAATGGGGGAGGGGCAGAGAGAGAGGGAGACACAGAATTGGAAGCAGGCTCCAGGCTCTGAGCCATCAGCCCAGAGCCTGACGCGGGGCTCGAACTCACGGACCGCGAGATCGTGACCCGGGCTGAAGTCGGACACTCAACCGACTGAGCCACCCAGGTGCCCTGGGTTAATAATAATTCTTAAAAGTAGCAGTTAGCTAGATGGGGAAGATGATAAAAAACCACATGAGCACATTGTAAATACTTAATTGCTATGCAAATGTTAGAGCTTATTTAATTTAAAATGTATAAATGCCATGAGCTCCTTAAGAAGAACTACATATCTCAAAATAAACTCAGTGCAAATGCTTAACAAAACAATGCAGTTTAAATACTTAGAAATTTAGAAAAATAAATAGTCATGGAGATATATAGCATATAACCCCGCAATTCCACTTCTAGATGTGTCTTCTAGAGAAACATTACACATGTTCAAGGAGACATAGACAAGAGTGTTCACTGACTCACTGAGACAGAAAACTGGTGACAAATGTTCATCACTAAGGGAATGGATAAATAAAATGTGTATAATTGGACAGAATGCTCAAGAATGAAAGGGAGTGAATCAGATCTACATGTATCATGGATAGCTCTTGAAAACAATGATGAATGAAAAAAGCAGATTGCTGAATGATATTTACAGTATTACTGTTTATGTAAATAAAAACAATAGTAAAGCATTTTCTTTGGAGATACATACAAATATAAAAAGTGTGCAGTGCTACCCACCAAACAGGTAATAATGACTACCACTGGGCCAAGAGGTGGAGATTGAATTTGGGGATAGAAGTCAAGGAGACTTTCAGTTTTCTCTGTAATTTTCTCATTTGTTTCTCCTCCCCCCTCCTCTTCCTCCTCCTTCTCCTTGGGCAGTGTTCTTACTCTACAGTGAGGGAAAAAAAAAAAAACAAAACAAACCAGATCAACAAAACAGTATGTATTTTAGAAAAACCTTATTCTGGGCTAACAGTTTTATTTTTTTATTTAAAAAATTTTTTAGTCTTTTTTTATTTTTGAGAGAGAGAGAGAGAGAGAAAGAGAAAGAGACACAGTGAGAGAGCAAGGAGGGGCAGAGAGAGGGGGGGACACAGAATCTGAGGCAGGCTCCAGGCTCTGGGTTGTCCTCATAGAGCCCAATGCAGGGCTGGAACTTAAGAACCGTGAGATCACGACCTGAGCTGAAGTCGGATGATTAGCTGATTGAGCCACCCAGGCGCCCCTTGGCCAACAGTTTTAAAAGAAAAAAATAATTACCTCCAATTTCATTGGAGAAATTTGCACCCTTTGTGTTGTGAAAACAATAGCAATACCATCTTTATGGTATTGAGATGGACACAGTGACATCCGTAGTTAAAATCAGTTTGCATAGCCAGATGCAACAAGGTGGCTTCCCGTTATTATTTGGTATATCCTTTTACCTGACCTACTCAGTTCTTACACACCATGCAGTTAAAAGTATGCACTCAAACAAAATAAACATACTCTATGTCTATATCACTGCAACAATAAACTCATGTGGAAAAACAAGTCAAAGCTAAACAAATCCGTGAAAAGAATGCAAATGAAGTATGAGATTATCATCACTACAAACCAGCAACCCCCTGGAACAACTGGCATGCACTCCAACCAGCTGAGGCCATGATGTTGGGCTCCTGGCTGCCGGGGAGAAAGAAATCCGCCAGAAACAATGCCCTCTTTTGCTCAGTTTAGGGGAAAAAGTCAAAATCTCGGATCCTGTGTGTATATTTCCAGGTAAGACGCTTGCCAAAATAACATTTTATTCCATGTGGGTGGAATGTAATCAATTATTTCCTTTTCTGTATTTTTTGAATTTCCACTTTATTTTTTTGAATTTCCACTTAATTTTTTTTTAATTTGAGAGAAAGGGGAGGGGAAGAGACAGAATTTTCTTTAAGATTTTTAAAAATATTTGTTTGTTTGTTTATTTATTTATTTATTTATTTATTTATTTATTTATTTAATTCCTGAGAGCGCACCAGCAGGGGAGGGGCAGAGGGAGAGAGAGGAAGACGGAGAATCCCAAGTAGGCTCAGAGCTGACAGCGCAGAGCCAGAAGCGGGGTTGGAACCCATGGACTCCAAGACCATGACCTTAGCCGAAATCCAGTGGGTTGCTTAACTGATTGAGCCTCCCAGGCGCCCCTTGAATTTCCACTTTTATTTATTTTTAACATTTATTCATTTTTGAGAGACAGAGAGAGCAGAGCGTGAGCGGGGGAGGGGCAGAGACATAGGGAGACAGAATCCCAAGCAGGCTCCAGGGTCTGAGCTGTCAGCACAGAACCCGCTGTGGGGCTCGAACACACCAACAGAGAGATCATGACCAGAGAGGAAATCAGACGTTTAACCCACTGAGCCACCCAGGCGCCCTTGAATTTCCACTTTTTACAAGGGGCTAGCCTAAGGCATCAAAAGTCTACAGTTTTAATTCTGTCACCGACGGACTTTAGTCAAAACACGTCCTCATCCGTGAAACTGGGCGGGAGAAGCCCCGCTAGTCTGAAATCCCTTGGTAAAACCAATCCCGCCTCCTGCAGTTTCGTCCGAGAAGTATTTTGGCCCTCTCTGCTTACCGTCCGCGCAGCCTCTAGAAGCAATCCTAAGCTCCGCCCCATGCGCTCCAGACGGCGCGAAAACCCAATTGACAAGAATTCCCTCCGAAGCCCGCGGGTCGGGTCTGCGTTCGGCCTGCTTTCCCGGCCGGGGTCGCGGTCCCGGGCGCTTAGCCTGGGGGCGCCTGTGTCGAGGGTCCCCTGCGCTCGCCGGCCGCGCCCCGGGGTCCTCGCTGCCCGCGCTTTCTTACCGCCCCTTCCCGCGTTCGACTCGACTGAGCTGGGCCCAGCCTCCGCGACCGCTCCGGGCGGGTGGGCGCGGGGGGAGTCCGGGACGGACCCCACATCCCGGCTGCTGCCTCTTCGGGGGCCGGCCGCCTCCATGGCCTCTAGGCTGGCGGGGCCCGGCCGCTCAACGCCCTAGGAGCCGGCATTCCGGGAAGCAGGGAGCATGGTGGGGGTCCTGGCCATGGCGGCGGCAGCTGCTCCCCCTCCGGTGAAGGACTACGAGATTGAGGTGAGCTAGAGAATCTCCGTCTGTAGGAGGTGGGTGAAAGGTGATCCCAACTTTGGATCCGGGAGGGGAGAGGAGGGACCTGGTGAGGCCCCACAGCAGTGACATTGTGTGCAACAATTGCTGGAGTGTGTCGCTTCCTAAAGTCGTGATAGGTACTGACAAACATCGAGATTGTGAGATGATTGCGGGGCCAGGAAAGTCAGGATTTAAAAGATACCTCGACCGGTCCCCAGGTCCTGAGATGTTGGTGGAACTTGATGTTTTGGACTTGTGAAATGTCGCAGAGGATCCCAGGATCAAGTCTGGGTTCATGGTAAGGAATCAGAACTTTAGCGTTGGAAAGAATCTTTAGGTTCCAGTAGTGTATCCATTTACCTATTGGAGGATGACTGCTTAGATTGCCATTACGGGAGTCAAAGTAATTTTTTTAAAAAATCGGTTTCTCATGGTTCCAGAGCTTAAGATACTGCAGTTAGGAGTCCCAGCGTGGAATGCTGTTATTCTTACGTATTCACCAGATTTCAGTGAAATGCAGTAAGCAGTCCTTATATAGATACTCTAATGCCATGAAGTATTGGAGTAGCATCTCAAGCTAGCGTTCTGAAATAGGCACACTGGTGTCCTTGAAGTGCGCCAAGATGTATGCTTATTTAACTAGGACTCTCCCTTATTTTTTGGAATTGAATAACTTTTGTCTACTTGCTGGTAGCTGTTACGCTGATATTTGTCTGCTAAATCAAGGGAGTTGCTCAGCTTTCTCTGATGTGAAGAAGGACTTTTGGTACTTGAATGAGACAGTTCTTGATTTTTGTGTGGTCGGTTTATCAACCTTTTCGTTACAGTTTCTGCTTTTGGTGCCCTGCTTAGCCTATTTCATAGCAATGATACTTATTGTTTAATATTGCAAGGGTGAGGGCCTTGTACACATTATTTTGCTTAATATCAACCCTGTGCTGAGGTATCATTGCCTGTATAATTAGAAAGTTAAAAGTAATATGCTTAAGGTCCCATGGTAGTAGATATCAGAGCCAGCACTTGAACTTAGATCTGCCTGACTCCAGAGCCTATGGCATAGTGCCTTTGGTACGATCTCATGGTAATATAATAATACTGATAACTCATTAGCATTTTCTCCTAATGCATTTACCATCTCATTTTAACATACACAATTTTCATCTGTAATTTATTTTGCCTCGTAGTCATCCAAATGGTTAGAAATTTGTCCCAATACCATTTATTAAGTACTTCTTTGCTCACTAGCTTGAATACTACTGTTCTCATGTACCAAGTTCTTAAATATATACTTATTTCTTTTTCTGGTTTTCTTTTTTATTTAAAAAAATTAAAAAAAGATTTTTCTAAGTTTATTTTTGAGAGATAGAGTTCTAGTGGGGGAGGGGCAGAGACAGAGGGAGTCTGAATCCGAAGCAGATCCAGGCTCTGAGCTGTCAGCACAGAGCCCGACTCTGGGCCCGAACTTACAAAGTGAACGATTATAACCTGAGCCAAAGTCAGACGCTTAATCGACTGAGCCACCCAGGTGCCCCTAAAAAATTTTTATAAATTTTTCGAGAGAGAGAGCACGAGTAGGGGAGGGGCAGAGAGAGGGAGACACAGAATCCGAAGCAGGCTCCAGGCTCTGAGCTGTCAGCACAGAGCCTGTCTTGGGGCTTGAACTCACAAACCACGAGATCATGACTTGAGCCGATATCGGATAGTCAACCGACTGAGCCACCCAGGTGCCTCTCTTCTTCTTCTTCCTCTTTTTTTTTTTAATGTTTATTTACTTATTTTGAGACAGAGAAAGAGCAAGCTCAAGGAGGGGAGGGGCAGCGAGGGAGGGGGAGAGAGAGAGAGAGAGAGAGAGAGAGAGAGAGAGAGAAAATCCCAAGTAGGCTCCACACTGTCAGTGCAGAGCCTGATGTGGGACACGGTCACACAGACCAAGAGATCCTGACTTGAGCCAAAATCAGGAGTCAGATGCTTAACTGATTGAGCCACCCAGGCTCCCCCCTGCCTTTATTTTCTTTTTTTCTTTCTTTCTTTCTTTCTTTCTTTCTTTCTTTCTTTCTTTCTTTCTTTCTTTCTTCTTTTTTTTGTTTTAGTAATCTGTACACCAAATGTGGGGCTCAAGCTCACAACCCCAAGAGCAAAAGTTGCATGTTCCACTGACTGAACCAGCCAGATGCCCTAGCTTTTAATGCTTTCAATGATGATAGCTTTGTGATACCTTTTTTTCCCCCCTAATGTTAATTTATTTTTGAGAGAGAGAGAGCACAAGCAGGGGAGGAGCAGAGAGAGAAGGAGACACAGAATTCGAAGCAGGATCTAGGCTCTGAGCTGTTGGCACAGAGCCTGATGTGGGACTGGAACCCATGAAGTGTGAGATCAACCGACTGAGCCATCCAGGCGCCCCTGCTTTATGATACCTTTTAATTTTCTTGAAGTATAATTCCCCATTCATTACTTAATTTTTTAAGATTTTATTTGATAAATTAATTTATTTTTAATGTTTATTTTTGCAAGGGGGGTGGGGAGGGACAAAGAGAGAGAGAGGAAGACACAGAATCTGAAGCAGGCTCCAGGCTCTGAGCTGTCAGCACAGAGCCCAATGCAGGGCTCGAATCCACAAACAGTGAGATCATGACCTGAACCCAAGTTGGATGCTTAACTGACTAAGCCACCCAGATGCCCCAAGATTTTTTTTTTAAGTTTATTTATTTATTTTTTATTTTTTAATTTTTTTAACGTTTATTTATTTTTGAGACAGAGAGAGACAGAGCATGAACAGGGGAGGGTCAGAGAGAGAGGGAGACACAGAATCTGAAACAGGCTCCAGGCTCTGAGCTGTCAGCACAGAGCCTGACGCAGGGCTTGAACTCACGGACTGTGAGATCATGACTCGAGCCTAAGTTGGACATTTAACAGACTGAGCCACCCAGGCGCCCCTTGTTTATTTATTTTTTGAGAGTGTGTGTGCATGGGTGGTCCCTCTCTCTCTCTCTCTCTCTCAAAAATAAATAAATAAATAAATAAATAAATAAATAAATAAACAAATAAATCACATTAAAACATTAGAAAATTTTATTTGTGGTAAGTGTCCTTCAAAATTTTTACTTGATTAGTAAATTTTGGGATGCTAGGTTTGTTCACTGTGTGTTTCTTAGAGATAGGATAATTTGTTTTTAACTAAAAAGTGAAAAGGGAATGGAGTTAATATTTGTAGAGGTTCTGCCATGCAGACTTCATATATTTTCATGTATGGTGTTCATTACAAATTTTGTGGGGTAGGTGCTAGTATTCAAAGGTTGTAAACAGAGACCAATAGAAATTAACACATTTGTACGTAAGTATAGTGGCCTTGAAACTTTTTTTTCAAGTATAATATATATAAAGTAAAATACACAAATTATAAGTGTATGGCTTGTGATGTAACATTGAGATTTGAACGTAGGTTTAATTTTAAAGCTCTTTTTGCTTTAAAACATTTTTTTTGTTTGTTTATTTTTGAGAGAGAGAGGGAGAGAATGGGAATGGGGGAGGGACAGAGAGAGAGGGAGACACAGAATCTGAAACAGGCTCCTGGCTCGGAGCTGTCACCTCCCGAACCTCGAGATCATGACCTGAGCTCAAGTCATTTGCTTAATTGACTGAGGCACTCAGACACCCCTCTTTTTTCTAGTATATATCATGTTTGTTACCTAAGGGAGCCTTCCTTTTTTTATCCAATTAGGTAAAATATTAGATCCATGTTTAAAATTTATGTTTTGTATTATCTTGCTTGACGTAAGTGCTTTCTTTTTCTTTTAAATTGATAGGCGTGCAAAAAGCGAAGGAAAGATGATGACAGATCTTCCTGCAAAACAATTACAAAATATTTATCACCAACAGGGAAGACTGGAGACAGTGTGTTCTCTCCACCCAAATCCAGTAATATTCTGAATTATTTTAGAAAGACGTCCCCCACAAATGAGAAGACACAATCAGCAAAAGAGTGCAAGATAAAATCATTGCCACCATTGCCTGCTGACAGTGGCAAAGACTGTAAAACACCGTTGGGAGTGTTCTCACATATAGAGTTCAAGAAGAGAGGAAAGAGAGTTAATTTATCTCATCGACTAAATAATATTAAAGCTGAAAATGAATCTCCAATTGAAATTAACAGTGACGATAGCAAAGAAGACTCCGGTCTAAATAATGATTTTGCAGAAAGTGGTACTTCTGTTTCACTCTGCAAGAAACGTGTAGAGGTACTTGCAGAAAGTATTCAAGATATCAAAAAACAGTCAAGCACTAGGACCTCCATAAAAAGCTCCAAGAGAGTAAATCCTAAGCAAGGAATCACAAAAAATGATTGCAAAAAAATGAGGAAAAGGAAGCACAGAGATATAATAGATCTGTCTGAAAGCTTGCCATTGGCAGAAGAAATAAGTCTCCTTCAAAAAGATGGTAAAGACAGGAAGGAGAGAGTGCCTTCCCTAGCTGATGAGATGGACAGTCCTGCAGACTGTGCAGACTCTAGGGGTGATATAGCTAAACCATCCCGCTTAAAGGATAGGACAATAACTGTCTCCTACGAGGAATTTTTGAAAAGTCACAAGGAAAATAAAGTAGACCTACCAGACTCTACAGTGGCGATTTGTATTCCTTCTGAAACTGTTGAAGATATAGTCAAAAGCGGTAGTATGAGTGACCCAGAAACCTGTGAAATTTCCCAACACATACGCTCCAAGACAGTTACCGTTCTTGCACAGGTTCACCCTATTCCCCCCAAAAAGACCCGGAAAATACCCTCAATTTTCTTGAAACAAAAGCAGTTGGAAACAGAAAATAGCCTGTCAGATCCTGAGAATGAACAGACTGTTCAGAAAAGAAAATCGAACGTTGTCATACAGGAGGAAGAATTAGAGTTGGCAGTGCTGGAAGCTGGAAGTTCCGAAGCCTCAAAGCCGAAATGCACTCTAGAAGAAAGACAACAGTTTATGAAAGCGTTTAGGCAGCCAGCATCGGATGCGCTTAAAAATGGAGTGCGAAAGTCTTCTGATAAGCAGAAAGAGCTCAATGAAAAATCTTTGAATGATGAAGGAAGAGACGGTAATTCTAAAAAAATCATGGACAATGCTAATATTCAAATGATTTCAAATTATGGCAATTCACAGTCACATACTGACAAAGGAACTTTTCCTAAAGAGAAAAGTAAAAAGCTGAAGAAAAAGGGTAAGAAGATGTTAGATACTGGTGTTACTCCAGGTGAAAGTAGACAGGGAAATACTCAAAAGAAAGGAACAACTTTTTCCTTTAAGGGTAAACAGAGTCAAAATAGGCTTAGAAGGAGTTTAAGACAAAAGAAAACGGAAGTTTTCAAAAACACATTATTTAGCAGTGAAAGTCTTGTTGGGGAAGACCCTCTAAAGATTTCCTCTCCGTATAACAAGAAGTCTTCAAGAAAAACCAGCGTACCCATTAATGATAAGGTCATACATTGTAAAACCGAAACCGAAGACAGTCTGGAAAATGTTTCCACACCCAGGTCAAGCAGAAGATCTGTAAGAACCAGCAGCACCCCTACCGCAATGGTCATTAGAAGTACTGATTCTGAAGACGATAGTCCAATAAAGGCTTCCACTCCAAAAGCAGCCACTTTACCAGAAAAGCATAGCTTATATACGGCAGAATTAATAACAGTCTCTTCTGACTCAGAGAGCCCTATTAGGTAAAGTTTTGTTTCTATTCTGAAGTTCTAAGTGTTCTCCATATGTTAGTTGGGAAGGAAAATGCTTGAAGCCTTGGAGAGTATCATTTTTTTCTAGAATACCTGATTTATAAGGCACAAAACAGTTTCAAAAATGCTTATTTTTCACATTTAATTTAAGGTCAGGCATGATTTCAGAAGAATTATAGATGTATTTTATTTATTTTTTTAATGTTTGTTTTTAAGGGGGAGAGGGACGGAGTGGGGAGGGGGAGGAGACACAGGATCCCAAGCAGGTCTGCCCTGACAGCAGAGAGCCCCATGTGGGGCTCAAACTCACAAACCATGAGATCATGACGTGAGCTGAAGTCAGAAGCTTAACTCACTGAGCCACCCAGGTGCCTCCTAGATATATTTTAGATGAGTTCTAACTTTTATTCATCATAGTTGCTAATCTCTGAATTCTCTGCATCTAATAAACATGAGATTAAAAATAAGTCAGAGCTTTATTTCTTGGGAAACTGAGCCATATCGTATGAGGTATATACTTGCATGCTAGTTTTGGTCAATGAAAGAGTGATCTTAAGAGGTAATTTTACGATTTCTAAAAGGAATCATTTTATATTTTTTAAGAGTTTGAGTTTGGCTTACTTTTGATCAGTAGTTTGAAACTGATGTAGGGGGTATTTTTGTTTTTAAGAACTGTCTAGAAATTGAAGCCCTAGGTGGTTCTTTTCTATACTTAATTAAAACTCTTACACATAATCATAAAACGCTTCTGAATATCTTTTTTATTCCCAGAATGAAATTCACCAGAATTAGTACTCCCAAAAAAGCTAAGAAGAAATCTAAAAAAAGATGTGAGAAATATGAAGCAACCGATGGAGATTTTACTTCTCAGACTAGAAAGGTAATTGGAATATTCGGGTATTCCGTTTCCTAAAACAACAGCTACTATTAGAAGTAATGTGCCAAAAGAATATTCACATATTTTGTATATTGGTTATATTAACTATAGCATATGTTATTACTCACTATTTTTCTGTTTCTCTAGTTAGTTTATTAAGTGGTCAACATATCTTATTGTGAGATGAGAGCAATTGATAAGGACAGTATAATTTGCTTAGAAAAACTTTTCTTGGTAAGAGTTACATGTTAGTCATTTTCCTTAAGGCTGCTTATAGGTTATGATTCAATTTTTGGTTTATTTCTATAGATCAGAGGCTAAAAAGTAGGGTCTGTAACTCTGGGACAGGTCTGAAAACCCTTGTACTATTGATATTTTGGGCTGGATAATTCATTTGTTATAGGGGACTCGTGCATTGTAGGATGTTTAGCAATAACTTAGGCCTCTACCCATGACATATGAGTCGCTGTCCAGCTCCCCTGGTTATGACAACCAAAAATGTCTCCACACATTGCAAATATCCCTGGGAAGGAAAAAAAAGAATCGCACATCACCCCCCCCCTTCCCCTAAAGGGAAAGGTAGGATATATAAGAATAATTTAGCTGCTTTTAAAAAATAATCTGCGTATCCACACCTTGAGAGAATTGGATTCTCTCCAGGGTGTAGGCACAGGTATGTGTGGGTTCACAATGCCCGTAAGGTGATTCTGATATAATCCTTGGGTGAATGGCACTGCTACAGAAAGTTGTTATCTCTTTTGTTGTTATTTAACAGCTGTCATTTTTTTGACTGCTTATCACATTCCAGGCACTATGCTTAGTACTCGTCATTAATGTCATAAAGTAAATATTTATCCCTGTTTTGAAGGACAGTGGAGCCAAAGGAGGTGAGAACATTTTTCAGAGTGGATGAAGTGACGTGCAGTGGAAGCCAAGCTGGGTGGCTGGGACTAGAGGCTGACAAACAGGGAGAAAGTAGGGTGCCATCAGCACCTGGTGTTGTCAGGGGTAACCAAGTAAGGCTGGGAGGATGGGTGGATATGACTTTTTGAGGTGATAGGATTATTGATGGTTTTAACTTTATTTTTCTGTTTTCTGTATAAACATGAACTTTAAAAAATTATTTTAGTTTTTTTAATAGCAAGAGAGCACGAGCAGGGGAGAGGGGTGGAGGGAGAGAGAATCTTAAGCAGACATGACACCACGTTCAGCTCAGAGCCTGGACACGGAGCTCGATCCCATGACCACAAGATCATGGCCTGAGCCAAAATCAAGAGTCAGACACTTAACCGACTGATCCCCCCAGGCAGCCCTATAAACACGAACCTTTAAGAACTTTTATCAGGAAAGAAAAAAAAAACTATTAAAAAAAAAAAAAAACTAATTTCAAGTAACGGCAGAATTACTTGCCAAAATGTGTATGTGTATGCTTTTTTCACATTCACTAAAACATATCTTTTTGTGTAACAGTTTATTTCAGTAATTGAGTTATCCATTTAAATTTAGGTGGATTATTTTGAATACGAACTTAATAAGGTTCATCAGCCTGCCAAAAATTTTGCTAGCAGAACAACAGAAATCTATCACTCTACTATACAGAAGATTCTACCATGGAAGAAGATTCTACTATACAGAATCTTTGTTTTCCTAACCTTCTTACATATATTTTGAACATCCATGCCTATGCTTTTCAATAGTTTTTTAAAAACATTTTGAAGGTTTTAAAAAAAAAGCAAACATTTGTTTAAAAACAGAAGTATATAAAATTAAAAGTGAAAAGTTATTATCTACTCTCTAGGGATAACACACTTAAAAAAATTTTTTTTAACATTTATTTTTGAGAGAGAGGGAGAGACAGAAACAGCGTGAGCAGGGGAGGGGCAGAGAGAGAGGGAGACACAGAATCCAAAGCAGGCTCCATGCCGCCAGCACAGAGTCTGCCGCAGGGCTCCAACCCACGAACTGTGAGATCATGACCTGAGTGGAAGTCAGATGCTCAGCCGACTGAGCCACCCAGGCTCCTCAAAGGGTAACCCACTTTAATAGTTACATTAAAACTATTAATGCCCTTCTAGACTTTTTCCTATGATTATATAGGTATATGTGACTTTTAAAAGGGATCATATAAACTGTTGTGCACCTTGTTTGTTGGATGTCTTTAAACATAAAAACCTATAGAACTCAATGTGGAAAGCACATTGTCTGGAAGGTAATATTTAAATGCACAGGATCACTTCGTACATCAATGGCAAAGTCAGGCCTAAAGGCCAGACTTCTTACCTAGTGCTCTTTTCCATACTTAATGCCTTTTCAGCCTCTCTCTAGTGGATTCACCCTAAAGGTGACTAAAGTCAAACAGATGCCATGAAGATGGTGGGGAAATAACCAACAATTCTAATCCATACAGACATCTAATATAGACATCTCTCTGGGTGTTTTTCATGAACGTAATTATATTTATCTGAATAAATTTCTAGTTAAAAATAAAGGTAGACACATTATATTAGACATGTTAATTACACTAGACACACTAATTTAATTTCCTTGGTAAGATTTAAGTAACTATTTCTTTGTCTTTTTTAACACAACTTATGATTATAGTTTTATATATGTTTAATGGATTTTATTATTTATTAATTAAATGTTTGAGAGCGAGTGAGTGAGCTGGGGAGGGGCAGAGAGAGGGGGAGAGAGAAAATCCCAAGTAGGCCCCATGCTGTCAGCGTGGGGCCTGACATGGGGCTCCATCTCACAAACCATGAGATCATGACCTGAGCCGCAATCAACAGTCGGATGCCTAACCAACTGAGCCACCCAGGCGCCCCTGGATTTTATTTTTTACAACAGTTTTAGGTTCACAGCGTAACTGAGTGGAAGATACAGAGATTTCCCATATACCCCCTGTACCCACACATGTATAGCCTCCCATATTATCAATACCAGAATAGTACATTTTTTAACAGTTGATGAACCTGCATTGACAGATCATTATCACCCAGAGTCCTGAGTTTACATTAAGGTTCACTCTTGGTGTTATACATTCTGTGAGTTTAGATAAATGTATAATGACATGTATCCATCATTCTAGTATCATACATATAGTGTCGTATCACTGGCTTAAAAATCCTCTATGCTCTGCCTGTTCATCCCTCCTTCCCCACCTAACTCCTGGCAACCACTAACCTTTCTACTGTTTCCAAAGTTTTGCCTTTTATAATTTCTTTCTATTATTAAATATAAAATGTTTGCCACTGATCTAAGTTTTTCAAATTTTTGTTTAGGCAAGCAGTGCTTCAAAAAGTGTATCAAAAGCAAAACAATTGATTGAAAAAGCAAAAGCTTTACACATTAGTAGGTCAAAAACTACTGAAGAAATAGTGACGCCCTTAAGACGTTCATCTAGACATCAGACGCTTGCTGAAAGGAAGGAATTGTCAGAAACAGCAGTAAGTATTAGAAATATTTATTGGTGTGAGTTCTGTCCTATTCTGCTGCTTGGAGAAGGAGGAGGAAGCCATATAAAGTTATAGGTAGAATTGTAAGATACCCCTGAGGTTGTGGAAAGAATATCATTTGCATTTCTGTTTTAAAAGCTCTTCGCTCCTTTTGCAAAAGCATACAGTCTGCATCCTTATCATGTCATTTGAGATCCTTCATAGGCTGAATTAGCTCTTCCCTTTCCTCCTTCCTCACATACACACTTTTTGCTCTAGTCACACTGAATTATTCCTTTCTTCCCAAATGGTGCAACTTTTATTTCCACTTTGTAGTCTCAGCTTGAAATGCATATACCAAATACTCTTTTCTACCTGAGGAATTCCTACTCATACATTAAGTCCTGCTAAATGCTACTCTCTTTTCTTATGTATGTATGTATGTATGTTTATTTTTGAGAGAGTGCAAGTGGGGAAGGGCTAAGGGTGGAGGGCGTGGAGACAGAGGAGTTGAAGCAGGCTCTGCGCTGACAGCAGTGAGCACGATGCACGGCTTGAACTCAAGAACCATGAGTTCGTGACCTGAGCCGAAAGTCCAATGCTCAGCTGACTGAGCCACCCAGGCACCCCTGCCTCCTCTTTTTTAAAACCAGCTTTATTATAGAGATATAAGTCACATACCATACAATTCACTATTTAAAGTGCCCAGTTCACTGGCTTTTAATATATTCACAGAGTTGTGATTCCATCGCCACAATTTTAGAATATTTCATTACCCCAAAAAGAACTCCTATTTCCCTTAGCTATTACTTCCCAGTCTCCCCTCCCTCAGCTCCAGGCAACCACTAATCTACTTTTCTGTTTGTATAGATTTGCCTATTCTGGATATTTCATATAAATGGTATCATATAACATATGGCCTTTTGTGCCTGGTTTCTTTCACTCATAGTGTTTTTGGTGTTCATCCATATTGTAGCATCAATATTTCATTTATTTTTTATTGCCAAATAATACCGCTTTGTATGGCTATACCACATTTTTTTAACCCTTTCATCAGTTGACGGACATTTGGATTGTTTCCACTTTTTGATTATTAGGAATAATGGTACGAACATTCTGATACTTCCTCTTGGAAGCTTTGTTGGTGCCTTCAAGACAAGTAGTTTCTTTCCAAAATGTACTTAACTTCTGTGTTTTTTTTTGTATTTTAGTCAATGTTGCTCTCAACCTACCGTGTTATGATTGAACTAGCTCTCCCTCTGTCCCCTAAACCCTGGTACAACCTTGAAGCCAACTCTTGTTGCATTTGTCTGTGTATGCTGTATTGCCTGACACATGGTAGATGCTTAGTAAATGTGTACTGACCATCTGAAAGCATATCAGACTTGATCTTTATCTAATACATTTATAGGATGTATAGCTCTCAAAGAGTAGAGCTAGAACTTGTGTAGCTCAGTGATACTGACTCTTTTGTCTGGAGTAAAGTCTTT
The DNA here is from genome assembly GCF_016509475.1 of Prionailurus bengalensis. Classification (NCBI taxonomy): domain Eukaryota; kingdom Metazoa; phylum Chordata; class Mammalia; order Carnivora; family Felidae; genus Prionailurus; species Prionailurus bengalensis. Next base: position 19,939,602 of record NC_057347.1, read on the forward strand.
TGGTTGCTTCTTTAAAAAAGAAAACCCATGGGGGGCGCCTGGGTGGCGCAGTAGGTTAAGTGTCCGACTTCAGCTCAGGTCACGATCTCGCGATCTCGCGGTCTGTGAGTTCAAGCCCTGCGTCGGGCTCTGGGCTGATGGCTCAGAGCCTGGAGCCTGTTTCCGATTCTGTGTCTCCCTCTCTCTCTGCCCCTCCCCCGTTCATGCTCTGTCTCTCTCTGTCCCAAAAATAAAATAAACGTTGAAAAAAAAAAATTAAAAAAAAAAAAAAAAAAAGAAAACCCATGGTAATAATAAGTCCACCCTTTGATATGTGAACTTGAATGGTATAGCACAGGCTATTGTCATTTACGACATATAGCTTATGTTTTCTGTATCAATCAGGTAGTGTCTGATGAAGAGATGGATGGAGCTGCTAATGTAATTCTCTTACCTCTGGCTTCTAGCACTGTAATCCTTTTGAAATTTAAAACCTCAATTGTCTGACATATTGTAAAAATGTTTTTCTTATTCTGTCTTAGGACTCTGTAATAATAATAGATTCAGATATTACTTCTTTAAAGCAACCCGAGAAAAATCAGAAGAATCTTCAGTGTCTGAATGATGTGCTAGGAAAAAAACTTAAGAATCCTAAAAACGTACCAGGTAATGAGATCTGATAATGTTTGTGACGAATATTAGAATGCTTTGGAGGAATTATATTGCTCTCATTTTAATTTAATTTCTTGTCTTCTAAAATATGAACGTTCAATTATATTACATATATCTATTTTAATAAGTAAAGTTATAATGTAGTGAAGAGTTTTATAAAGGTAATTGTGTGTATTCAAATTATTGTATTTCTTTCTATTTAGCTGCAGTCAAGGTAGAGATTCCCAAACCTGATAATCAAAATCTTCTGAATAAATTAAAAATTTTCTTTAAAAAAAAATTTTTTTTTTAATGTTTATTTATTTTTGAGACAGAGAGAACCAGCATGAGCAGGGGAGGGGCAGAGAGAGAGGGAGACACAGAATCGGAAGCAGGCTCCAGGCTGATCTGTCAGCACAGAGCCCAACGCGGGGCTTGAACTCATGAGCTGTGAGATCATGACCCGAGCAGAAGTCAGCTGCTCAACTGACTGAGCCACCCAGGTGCCCCAAATTAAAAATTTTCTTAAATCTTTAGGTCCTTCCCTAGGCATATTGATTAAGAATCTCTGGAGGGGGATTGTGGGAATCTGTAGTTTAAAAAAACATTCCCAGGAGATTCTGATAATGCTGTTGGGAGACTAGATGATTATATAGAAAATTTTTTAATTAAAAAGTTAAGTTTAAAAAAAAAGTTTTGTTAAAGTTGAGAAGAGTTCATTTTTTTTTAAGTTTAAGAAGATAGAGCTATAATTGAAAAGTATCTGGAGGTAAGTAGAGATGATAAACTTTGATACTAACCTAACTATTTATTTTTCTAAGGGAAAGTGAAAGTTGCTCCTTTATTTCTTACCAGAAAAGCTCAAAAAACAGCTGATCCTATTCTTGGTTTTGATGAAAACAGGTCAGTCTAATACAAATTCTAAAATGCTGAAATGTCTTATGGAATGTATTTTGTATTTTTTCCTTGACTTTGATGAGAAAGCACGTACATTATCATTTGAACCTTTAATAAGTTTATTTATTTTTAGAGAGAGGGAGCACGAGTTGGGGAGAGGGGCAGAGGGGGAGAGAGAGAGAATCTTAAGCAGGTTCCATGCTTGGTGCAGAGCTGGATGCGGGGCTTGATCTCATGACCCTGGGATCATGACCTGAGCTGAAACCAAGAGTTGGATGCTTAACCAACTGAGCCACACAAGCATCCCAATAAATTCATTTCTAAAAATGACAATATTGACAGTGCTACAGTCACAATTTGAAGATCAGACATTTTGTGGCCATCTCTAGATAGAATAGTGGAAAAATAAACCAAAAGCACCAAAGAGCTGATTATGAACTTATTCAGTATATATTTAAATACCTGCTATGAGGGTGCCTGGCTGGCTTTGTCGGTAGAGCACGTGACTCTTGATCTCAAGGTCATGAATTTGAGCCCCACATTGGGGGTAGAGATTACTTTAAAACAAAAAAATAAATAAAATGAAATCTTTAAATACCTGCTATGTACCAGGCACTGTTTTTCATACTAGGAATATTTGGGGGAACAAAACAAGACACCTTCCCTGTCCTCGTGAGGCTTACACTCTAGAGGGAAGACAATCTGTGATAAAACATTAATTGGGCCATCAAGTGAAAAATTGCAGTTGTGCTAAGAAGGAGAGGTACAGGGTTTTATTAAGTTTATATTAAGTGGATTTGGTCTGGTCAAAAAAGGCTTTGCTGAGGAAATGACATCTGAACTGAAGGATGAGCAGGAGTTCACCAGGGGAGGAACAGTGTTCTGGCCAGAGGGAGCAATCTGCAGAGTCCCTATAGCTCGAAGGAGCATGGTGAAGAGAGAGGTTGAAAGAATGCTAGTGTGACTTGAGCAGAGAGCTTGGGTGAGAGGAATGTGGGCCTAAGCTGGGGAGGTGGATGCCAGCTCACGTAGCACCTTTAGGCCGTGTGAGAGAATTTGTCATTTTGCCAAGGACAATAAGAAACAGAGGGCTTTAAACACAAAATATGCACATAAATGTTTGGATTTCGGGAAGGTCTTTTCTGACTGCTGGATTGGTTTGCTAGATCAAAATCCATAATGATTAATTAGATCTGGGGGGTAGGGGTAGGAGAGATGAAAGTGAAGGTGACACTCAAGTTCTGGTATCCCTGTGCAAGTGGATGGCATGGTGGAAGACCAGGTTTAGGGACATCATGGGTTCAGGTTATTTTTTCGTGTTTCACTCTTACTGAGGTATAATTACATATTGTTAAGATGCACAAATCTTTTTTTTTTTTTTTCGAGGGATGGAGGGGCAGAGGGATAGAGAGAGAGAGAGAAAGAGACTCCCAAGCAGGCTCCGTGCTCAGTGCAGAGCCAGATGCAGGGCTCAATCCCATGACCCTGGTATCATGACCTGAGCCAAAATCAGGAATCAGATTCTCAACCGACTGAGCCACTCAGGCACCCATTAATCTTTTTTTGATTGAAGTATAATTGACATACAGTATCCTGTTTCAGATATACATGGTAGTGATTTGATATTTTTATAAATTACAAAAAGATTCCCATGATAAGTCTCATTACCATTTGTCACTATACAGAAAGTTACTACAGTTGATTGACTATACTCCCTATGCTGTAGATTTCATTCCTGTGACTTAATTATTTTGTGAGTAGAAGTTTGTACCTGTTAATCCCCTTCCCCTATTTCTCCTGCCTCCACCCTCTCCCCCTCCCCATTCTGGTAGCCAACAATTTGTTTCCTGTGTCCATGAGTCTGTTTCTGTTTTATTTGTAAAATGCACCATTCTCTTTTTTTAATGTTTATTTATTTATTTTGAGAGAGAGAGGGAGCGGGGAAGGGGAAGAGAGAGAAGGAGAGAGAGAATCCCAAGCAGGCTCCATGCTCAGTAAGGAGTGGTGTTCTCAGTTTCACTGTGAGATCATGGCCTGAGCCTAAATCAAGAGTCGGACACTCAACCAACTGAGCCACCCAGGTGCCCCTAAAAAGGCATCATTCTTATTATTTTTTTCTTTTTTAATGTTTATTCATCCCTGAGACAATGCGAGAGAGTGCAAGCAGCAGAGGGGCAGACAGAGGGAGACACGGAATCTGAAGCGGGCTCCAGGCTCTGAGCTGTCAGCGCAGAGCCTGACGCAGGGCTCGAACTCACGAACCATGAGATCGTGACCTGAGCCGAAGTCAGACGCTTACCCGACTGAGCCACTCAGGTGCCCTTCTTATTTTTTTTTTTAATGTTTATTTTTTTAGAGAGGAAGGGGGAGACAGAGAATCCCAAGCAGGCTCCAAACTGTCAATGCAGAGCCCAGTGTGGGGTTTGAACTCCCAAACCACGAGATCATGATGTGAGCCAAAATCAAGAATTGGATGCTTAACCAACTGAGCTACCCAGGCGCCCTAACTGCACCATTCTTAAGCATACAGTTTTCATAAGTACATTATATCAAGATTTAACAATCTTTCTTTTACTCTGAAAGGTTACTCTTTTTCTGTTATTCCTACCACCACCATAACAAAAGGTTACCGCTATACTGATTCTTAACCATTGATTAGTTTGATTTCTATTGCCGTGGATTAGTTTTGTTAGTTTTAAAACTACGTAAACTTCAGAACTTCATGTAAATGTATATATATATATATGTGTGTATTCTTTTGTATCTAATTGCTTTTGGTCAGTACACATACACACACTTTCTTTTTTTAAATCAACTTTATTCAGGGACGTCTGGGTGGTTCAGTTGGTTGAGCATCTGACTTTGGCTCAGGTCATGATCTCATGGTTTGTGGGTTCGAGCTCTGCGTCGGGCTCTGTGATGACAGCTCAAAGCCTGGAGCCTGCTTCGGATTCTGTGTCTTCCTCTCTTTCTGCCCCTCCCCCGCTCACACTCTCTGCTTTTCAAAAATAAATAATTGTAAAAAAAAATTTTTTTTTAAATCAACTTTATTCAGGTATAATGTACTCGCAATCATATGCATACAATTGAAGTAAACAGTTTGAGGTTTAACAAACGTACACATCTGTGTAATCATCACAATAGAGAACATTTTCACCACATTCCAGAAAGTTCCCTTTTGCCTCTTTGCAATTAATCCATGTCCCCAACTCAATCCCACACAATTTCTGATCTGTTTTCTGTTGACATAGATTGGTTTGCCTTTTCTAGAATTTCGTAGAAATGAAATCATACAGGGCGCTCACTTTTGTCTCTGTCTTCTCTTAGCCAAGGTAATATATCAGTAGTCTTTTTTATTACTGAGTAGTATTCCTTATATGAATATACCACAGTTTGTGTATCCATTCTTTTATTGATGGCCAATTGGGTTGTTTCCAGTATTTGGCTATTATTAATAAGGCTGCTGTGAACATTCCATTCCATTCCATGTGTAGACAGTGTTCTCATTTTTCTTGAGTAAATACCTAGAAGTGGAATTGCTCTGTCATTGGGTAGGTGTACGTTTAACATTGTAAGAATCTGCCGAACTTTCCCAAGTGGTTGTTCCATTTATACTCCCACCAGCAGTATATGAGAGCTCCGGTTGCTAACGCTTGGCATTATCAGACTTTTCTTTTATCGGTTATTTATTTTGAGAGAGAGTATGCACATGCAAGCAGGGAAAGGGCACAGAGAGAGGGAGAGAGAGAGAGCATCCCAAGCAGGGCTCGATCTCATGAACTGAAATCAAGAGTTAGATGCTTAGGGGCACCAACGTTAGGTGTCCGACTTCAGCTCAGGTCATAATCTCACGGTTCGTGAGTTCGAGCTCCGCGACGGGATCTGTGTTGACAGCTTAGAGCCTGGAGCCTGCTTCGGATTCCCTCTCTCTCTGCCCCTCTCCTGCTGGCGCTTTGTGTCTCTCTCAATGAATAAACATCAAAAACAACAAAAGAGACGCTTAACCAACTGAGCCACCAGGTGCCCCCAGACTTTAATTTTAGCCATTCTCATGGGTTTCTAGTGGTATAGTGTTATTTTTTATTATTTACTTTTTTATTATTTTTAATCAATTAAAAATTTGAACCTTATTGAAGTATAAATTACATAGTCACCTGTATTTAAAGTGTATAACTTGGTGAGCTTTGCCAGTTGTATATGTAGTGAAAGCACCACCACTGCAGTAAAGATAATGCTTTATTTCCACTAGCCAGAAAGTCTTTTCCTCCACAAGCGTCCTCATGCCTTTCTGCAGTCCTCCTCCTAGTCCCAGCTCAGGCAAGCACCTGTCTCTTTTCTGTATGTTAATTTGCATTTTCTAGAATTCTGTATTAATGAAATCGTATGATAATACACTCTTTCATCTGGCCTCTTTCAGTCAGCTTGATGATTTTGAGCTTTGTTCATGTTATCAAATACTGTTGACTCTTTGAATTGCGCAAGTCCACTTACGTGGGTTTTTACATTACGGTACTGTGAAAATGTATTTTCTCTTCCATATGATTTTCCAATATTTTTGCCTCTAGCTTACTTTAAGGATATAGTATATAATATATATACTGTATACACAACATAACAAACTATGTGTTAATCGACAGTTAATGTTAATCCTTTAGGCTTCCAGTCAGTAGTAGGCTATTAGTAGGTACATTTTTGGGGAGTCAAAAATTATGCATGTACTTTCGACTGTGCAGAGGGTCAGCAACCCTAACCTCTATGTTGTTCAAGGTCAACCATATATCAGTAGTTCATTATTTTTGCTGAATCGTATTATATGGATAAACCACTTTTTGTCTACCTGGTTACCTGTTGATGGACATTTGGGTTGTTTCCAGTCTTAAGAATAAAGATGCCAGCAACATTCATGCAGAAGTCTCCTACAATTTTGCTGATGATTCTGTTAAATAGTGAGAGAATTGATATCTTAACAATATTAAGTTTTCTGATCCAAGAACATTATATTTCTATTTTTAATATCTTTCACCAGTGTTCAGTGGTTCTCAGTGTAGAGGTTTTATACATGTGTTAAATTCATCTCTAAGTATTTCATGTGTTTAATATAATTATACACGGCATTATTTTCCAATTGTTGATTTCTGGTATGTGGAAATACAATTGATTTTTTTTTTTTAACCTATACCACAGTCCACCATTTCACCTAATGCTATTATTTAAAAAAAAATTTTTTTTTTCAACGTTTATTTATTTTTGGGACAGAGAGAGACAGAGCATGAACGGTGGAGGGGCAGAGAGAGAGGGAGACACAGAATCGGAAACAGGCTCCAGGTTCTGAGCCATCAGCCCAGAGCCTGACGCGGGGCTCGAACTCATGGACCGCGAGATCGTGACCTGGCTGAAGTCGGATGCTTAACTGACTGCGCCACCCAGGCACCCCATAATGCTATTATCTTATATGCCTTTGCTTTACCCAGTAGAATTGTTTGAAGGAAGAAATTTGCTGGTTTTGGACTACTTAACTTAAATTTCTTAGAAGTTTCTTAGAATTATTCTTATGTTCCTAAATTGGTATACTATGGAAGAATTTAAAAAATAATTTATGTTGAAATAACTTTTTTTTTTTTAATTTTTTTTTTTTCAACGTTTATTTATTTTTGGGACAGAGAGAGACAGAGCATGAACGGGGGGGGGGGGGGGGGGGCAGCAGAGAGAGAAGGAGACACAGAATTGGAAACAGGCTCCAGGCTCTGAGCCATCAGCCCAGAGCCTGACGCGGGGCTCTAACTCACGGACTGTGAGATCGTGACCTGGCTGAAGTCGGACGCTTAACCGACTGCGCCACCCAGGCGCCCCTATGTTGAAATAACTTTAAGAAAAGTTGCCAGACTACTACAAAGAACTCCTATCCCCTTCACCAAGATTTCCCATGTCCTTGACTGTGTTTATTGAAGTGTGGAGACTCTGAACCTGGGTCTGTCTGATAAAGCAGATAAAGCTAGGATACATATATAAATATGTATATATTTTTTATATATATGCATATACCCAAAGCAATTTATAATTGTATATATTACACAGTTTATCACATATATATAATACGTGTATATTTTGTATTAGCACTTTGTACACTTCTCCTTAAAGTTTACCTTCTGCTATTGGCATATACTCTTTTTTTTTTTTTTAAGGTTTTATTTTTAAGTAATCTCTACACCCAACATGGGGCTCGAACTTACAACCCCAAGATCGAGTCACATGCTAGGGACACCTGGGTGGCTCAGCCCAACTCTTGATTTCGGCTCAGGTCATGAATTCACACGTTCATGAGATTGAGCCCCACGTCGGGCCCTGTGCTGACAATGTGGAGCCTTCTTGGGATTCTGTCTCTCCTTCCCTCTCTGGCCCTTCCCTGCTCATGTGTGCGTTCTCTCTCTCTCTCTCTCTCTCAAAATAAATAAATAAACGTTAAAAGAAGAAAAAAAGTTGTATGCTCTACCTACCGAGCCAGCCAGGTACGCCAATCTCGTACCTCCTTAGCTACAACTTCACGAATCTCTTCCTCCTTCCCTCCAGCTAACAGTAAAAAAAGCTACACCTCCTCTTTTCTGAGATAAATGCCTCCACACTGGCTTTAAATCTCTTCTTTCCCTCATTTCTCTCAAAAAGGAAAGGAAAAGCGAAATGGAAGTCTTTACATCCTCTTTTTACTTACCAACTCAAATTTCTGTTTGTAGAGAATATTACAATTCTCCATATATGGCGGGCTAGGAAGGGCAGATTAGCTGTCGTACAACCCTCTCCCCCTTCCGCTGCTCCCGTATCCCATCCTCCTCGCCTCCCTCCCACCGAAGTCAGGACTCTTAGGATTAGCAATATGAAGATAATCGAGGTAAAACTGAGGCATCAGTAATAAAGGCCCTAATGGTCTTGTTACTATATTGGAAACATCACATTAGAAATTCTTATATTAACTTTTTGAAATATAGCACTTACTTTGTTTTCTGATTATGATACAAATGCATGTTCTTTTAAAAAGAAGACAAAATACACAAGGGAAAAAACTCACCTACCACTCATAGATAGACTCTGTTAACATTTTGGTGGATGTTCTTCAAGTCATTTTTTTTTCCCTCTATGTATTTACTTTTATTTCTTAATACTGATCGCTTTCATTTTTATGATAAGGAAAAGTGAATGTGCCCAGCTAACATCTCAGATAGCGGATTCATTTTTTGAAATTAAAAAGTATTGTGTATTTTTTTAAGTGTTTATAACCTTAGCTTTCCTTTGTTGCATCATTTTCTTAAAAGCCAAGATACATCTGAAAAGTCTCAGGATTGTGATGTGCAGTTTCAAGCCAAGCGTGACTTCCTAATGAGCGGTTTGCCGGATTTGCTGAAACGACAGATTGCAAAGAAAGCTGCTGTATTAGATGTGTACCTTGCAGCGAGTACTAGTTTCCAGAGAGTTGTCCACGTACAACAAAGAGATGATGGTGAGTTTATTATAATTAAACATTTTTAAATGTAGGGTGCCTGGGTGGCTCAGTTCAGCGTCTGACTTCGGTTCAGGTCACGATCTCCTAGTTCATGAGTTTGAGCCCTTCTTGGGCTCTCTGCTGTCAGCCTGTCAGCACAGAGCCCACTTCGGATCCTCTGTCCCTCTCTGCCCATCCCCTGCTTGCGCTGTCCCCCAAATAAATAAATATTAAAGTATTTTTAAGTGTTAGAAGTAATATGAAAGTGTAAGTTGACTTGAAATGAGGCTAAAGTTTAAAGATAATTCTTAAGGAGATTTTAGTGACGATTCGCAGTATGTGTTTCATTGTCTCTTCCTCAGTCTTGGACTCCCTGTACTGCATATGGGGTGTCAGGGCAAGAGAGCCAGAGGCATCCTCAGCCCTCACCACCTTATGCAGCGAAGAGCAGGCGTGCGGGTGGGACCTCAGGTGGATGTTGTTCTCCAGGGAGGCACTGTTCCGAAAAGAAGGCAGTGGTCTTCACGCATGCAGCCTGTGTGTGAACAGATCACCTGTAAGACTTTCTCAGAGGAGCTCCAGCCCTGTCCTCGTCCGATGGGCTGTTGAATGTGCAAGGGAGATGTGTGCCTCCTTTCCAGAACAGCTTTTCCTCTCTCGTTGCATCTAAATCCCCCCTGGAGCAGGTAGCAAGTAGCTCCACACTCCAGTTCACCCTTTCCTCACACACACCCTGCACAAGGGTGAGCTGTTTGCACAAGCCTTCTGCACGGTGGTCTTGGCTTGATCAGAACCTGATTCTGGTTGGATTCAAATGCTACCGCAACCACAATCTTACTTGACTTACATAGTTTTTAATTACCAAAAGTGTACAAAGCTTTATTTCTTTTCCTTGTCGTTGCTCCTACCTAGAGGGTTTTGTGTGTGTGAGTGTGCACGCTCGCGTGCGTGCACAAAAGCATTTATATTCTTCTCAGCTGGCTTTGTGGTTTGGTTTAATGCACTCCTTCTACTCCTAAAATATGCTCTATGTTCTCTTCTGTCTTTTTTCCTTTTGTGTTTCTGACCTTGATAGCTTTTCGGTTTTGTTCAACCTCCCATTTGTACAGGGAACTTCCCAGCCAGCCCTTCTGGTGATATTCTTCTTTCTCTTTCTTCCTCAGCTCTGCCATTGGCCATTCGGTGAACGAAGCCCTTCTTGTTATTTTCACCAGTTCAGTTTTATACAGCATATTCCAATAGTATATTCAACTGTAGAAGTTAGTTATACGTTTCTTCCCTGATTTTGATCAACATTTTCACCAGAGTGCTACTGTAAAATGTATCATATGTGTTTGTGGATCAGGAGATGAAGCAAGCACAGAGACAGCCTCTCTCTTTTAGAGCCTGAAGAGTTGGGGCGCCTGGGTGGCTAAGTCAGTTGACCGTCCGGCTCTTGACTTTGGCCCAGGTCATGATCTCACATCTCGTGAGTTTGAGCCTCGCATTGGGCTCTGCGCTGACTGTGAAGAGCCTGCTTGGGATTCTGTCTCCCTCTCTCTTTGCCCCTCCCATGCTTACTCTCTCTTTCTCGCTCTCAAAATAAATAAAAATAAACTTAAAAAAAACAGAACCGGAGGAGTTAATCACACATTTATTTACTGGTATGCCAGGTCTGCCCTCAGAGTTTAAACCTTAAACCAGGATGCGAACTGCCCCTGAAATTCTTACCCCTAGTAGCAAGGGTTGATTTCAAAAGAAACGAAGTTTGCTATCACTTGGTTATTTTAAACAATTGGGAAGGAAGACTCAATATTTTTGTTAATTGTATCTGTTGGAGGAGAGGAGTTTGGTTTTTGAGTTTTGGTATTTTTGTGTTAACTATGTAGCTGTCAGGTCTTTTCACGTTTGCGTATTTGGCATTCGATGTAATGAATGAAGATAATTAAGACCTTTGTTTTCTGTTTTGCTTTAGGATGCCATTTGTGGCATTTGAAACCACCCACTTGCCCTCTCTTAACCAAACTTAAAGAACTGGATACTAGAGTAATAGATCTCTCAAGATGTGTTCTTGCTCTTGGTGAATTTTCAACATTGAATTCAAATTCTAAAAGTACTAATTCTGCTGTTGTGGTAAGTACCAGAGATCCCGGCTATTGTACGGTGTTTCCTTCATATCTTCAGAGGGAAAGCAAACAGATATCTGCTACTGTGGCCTAAAGTTCTTTTTTCCCTGGAGTCCAGTTTAAAAATTTTTTTTTTTCTTTTTTTTTTTCAACGTTTATTTATTTTTTGGGGACAGAGAGAGACAGAGCATGAACGGGGGAGGGGCAGAGAGAGAGGGAGACACAGAATCGGAAACAGGCTCCAGGCTCTGAGCCATCAGCCCAGAGCCTGACGTGGGGCTCGAACTCCCGGACCGTGAGATCGTGACCTGGCTGAAGTCGGACGCCCAACCGACTGCGCCACCCAGGCGCCCCTAAATTTTTTTTTTTTTCAACGTTTATTTATTTTTGGGACAGAGAGAGACAGAGCATGAACGGGGGAGGGGCAGAGAGAGAGGGAGACACAGAATCGGAAACTGGCTCCAGGCTCTGAGCCATCAGCCCAGAGCCTGACGCGGGGCTCGAACTCCCGGACCGGGAGATCGTGACCTGGCTGAAGTCGGACGCCCAACCGACTGCGCCACCCAGGCGCCCCCCCCTAGAGTCCAGTTTTAAAGAAAAAAAATCCCAAATGAGGTAGACATCTCTTTTAAATACTCCTGGAGCTTTAGAAACATTTTAAGAATTAATGGTAGCCAGGGCACCTGGGTGGCTCAGTTGGTTGAGTGTCGGACCTTGGCTCAGGTAATGATCTTGTGGTCTGTGAGTTTGAGCCCCATGTCAGGCTCTGTGCTAACAGCTCGGAGCCTGGAGCCTGCTTCGGATGCTGTGTCTCCGTCTTCCCCCCCGCCCCCGTCAAAAATGAATAAACATCATGGGGCGCCTGGGTGGCTCAGTCGGTTAAGCGGCCAACTTCGGCTCAGGTCATGATTTCGCGGTCCGTGAGTACGAGTCCCACATTGGGCTCTGTGCTGACAGCTCAGAGCCTGGTACCTGTTTCAGATTCTGTGTCTCCCTCTCTCTGACCCTACCCCGTTCATGCTCTGTCTCTCTCTGTCTCAAAAATAAATAAACATTAAAAAAAATTTTTTTTTTTAATGAATAAACATTAAAAAAAATTCTATAAAAAAAAGGAATTAAGGGTAGCCAGTTTCAAAAGAATATTAGATTATATAGCACATTTAGATATTGTGTAAATCAGCATTCTAATCTAATGTGTAAAGTACAATTAGTTGAAAGAAGGAACAAGAAAAATATGAATTAAGTCCCTAAAAACTATGCAAATGCAGCTTTGCTGTTAAGGTTTTATTTAGTCACTGAAGCTAATCCTACATTAATATTGACTAGTTATCGACAGAAAATGGTTGGTGACTAATATTAATAGACAATGTGGGGGGCACCTGACTGGCTCAATGAAGCAGGCGACTCTTGTTCTCAGGGTTATGAGTTCAAGTCCCATGATGGGTGTAGAGATTACTTAAAAAAAACATCGAAACGTCTTTAAAAAAACAGACAATGTGGGTCCATTATTGAGCTTTTTTTTCTTTATTGCAGTTTGTGGAGAGAAGGAAAGATTTGACTGAAGAAGTAAGAAATGTTTTGCTGGAGGAAATTAGGTGGTCAAATCCCGAATTTTCTTTGAGGAAATATTTTTCTTTGCTTCTTAAAAAACGAAGTGAGCACCAGGTACTTTCTGAGTGTCATCGTAAACAAGGTTAGTGATAACTGTTATCATTTACATTAACGTTTTGTTTTTGAAAACATTAAGACTTGGTCTTTGACTCTTGGAAGTCCACTGAGAGGATATTGCTTATGGTTGGCAGGGAAAATTGTTCAGTTGTATTAAAGCATCTTGTTCAATGCAGTGTTGGCCCCTGCCATTCTCCACAGGTACAAACCCAAAGACAGGTTTAATATTGTTAAAATATTAATAGTTCATTTAAGGAGAGCCTTAGGTGAGATCATTTGAACTGACTTGCCTTTATATAACTTGTACAAAAGGCAATCTAGATAACACAATATCCTGCTTGCTTTCAGCGGCCCACATTTGATTCTTGCCTCTTCATTTTATAGTAATAAGATTGTTGGATATTTTGAAGTAATATTAAGATTTTGGATATTAAAATTTGTTTTTTGTTAATTAGTAAGCACATGCATTTCTCTAACTTCTGAAATAGAAAGTCCAGAACTTGAACCTGATGTCAATCAAAAAGAAACCAAAAGGAAACGAGTGGAAATGGAAATTCAGAAGTCAAAAAGAAAGAAGCCAAACGAGTATTCACAAAGCCCAAAAAAGATAAATGGGAAACCAGAAGAACTTGACAAAAGAAACAACTCCACTGGGATAAAGCTAGACTCTTGTAAAGGCCTTCTTTCTAAAACATCCAGGAAGAAACAAACTGCTTCGAGTACAACATGTAAAATAGAAACAGAAGCAGTTGAAGATTCTGATGTTCTGATAATAGATGATGGCAAAGAGCCTACATCAGAAAGATCTCCTGTTCCTGGTAAATTAGATCTTCTTCCTCTCGGCCTAGAACTTTTTTGTTTGTTTTCTCTTCTTGTTCATTTTCTCTTTAATATATGTTCTTTGCAACATTCGAACAATATATGTTTATAAAACAAGAAGTGGAAGCCTTACTAATTATAATCACAGTCTTACAGAAAACCACATTTAACAGATAGGTGTTTGGTCTTTGATTTTTCTGTGTGCTTTTTAAACAACCTGGGATTATATCTCTTTAACATGTCTCTGACTTACTCCCATTTGGGTTCTTTAGCTTTTTCAAAAATATTCTATTGAATTGATTAATTCGTCCATTTATGTGGCTGAATGGATGTTTTAATATTTGTATAGCAAGTCTCCTCTATCGTTTTTTTTAAAAACTATTCATGTATCGGGGTACCTGGGTGGCTCAGCTGGGTGATCATACCAACTTCGGCCCAGGTCATGATCTTGCAGTTCGTGGGTTTGAGCCCCACGTCGGGCTCTGTGCTGATAGCTTGGAGCCTGGAACCTGCTTCAGATTCTGTGTCTCCATCTCTCTCTCTCTCTGCCCCTCTCCTGCTCGTGCTCTTTCTCTCTCCAAAAATAAACATTAAAAAAAATTAAAAAATAAAATTATGTTCATGTATCTACTCTGCTGAATAAACTATAGATTCTCTTACTCCACAAATCCCACTGGGGTTTGATTTTGCATTAGTGTATAGATTAATTTGGAGTGAATCGGCATGTTTACCACATTCAGTCTTCTCAAATGGGAGTGTGGCACATCTCCATTTACCTAGGTTGACTTTGTAGGACATTTTAATGTTTCTTTTCAGGGATCAAAGGATGCTTCACAAAAATTACGCTGCCTTTATTCTTTAGATTATTTCTTAGGGTATAAATTCCTTTTCATATATCATGTTTTTTTAGTGATTACTTAAATTTTAAGCATGTACTTTTATTTTTTCATTATTTTTTGTAAGTAATCTCTACCCCCAACATGGGACTTGAGCTTACAACCCTGAGATCGAGTCACATGCTCTGGTCACTGAGCCAGTGAGGCACCCCTAATTGAGTACTAACTTTTAAACTTTACTGCCATGAGACTTTATGGCAGTTAGTTTTTTGGGGGTTTTTTGTTTTGCTAATTATTTTTTTAGCGTTTATTTATTTTTGAGACAGAGAGAGGCAGAGCACAAGCAGGGGAGGAGCAGAGAGAGACACACATAGAATCCGAAGCAGGCTCCAGGCTCTGAGCTGTTAGCACAGAGCCTGATGTGGGGCTCGAACTCATGAGCTGTGAGGTCATGATCTGAGCTGAAGTCAGACACTTAACCAACTGAGCCACCCAGGTGCCCCTATGGTGGTTAGTTTTTAAGGGGGAAGAATTGATATGAAGATATGAAGAATATGATAGGAAGAATTTTAAATGTTAAGTTTTGAAATTGCCCTTTTGACATTTTGTAAATATAAATACTGTACAAATATTCATTGTTTACATGAAACAATAATGTAAATGTGTAAGAATATATGCTTATGTTAAGGAACAATGCTTCAATGTATATGTTTTGCTTTAGATTCTGGAACTGAAGACATGCTATGGACAGAAAAGTATCAACCCCAGAACTCCAGTGAGCTCATAGGCAATGAGCTAGCTATAAAAAAATTACATAGGTTGGTAAAACATGTAAAAGAATTGAGAAATAGTTTTACATTTAGTTTGTTTTGAATCTAGTTTGTTTAGTTTGTTTGAATCTAGTTTTACTATTTATTTACTTTGTTTTATTTATACTAAAATATAGAAATTATAAAGTATTACTTGTATGATAAAATCTTTTTAAAAAAGGAAATTAAGAAAAACATGAAAAGTAAATATCCTTCTTGTCTATTTCTACTCTCTAGAGGTAACAACTATTAAAGGTTTCTTGTAGAATCTTCCAGAAAAAAATTTATGCATATGTTAGCTCCTTTCTTCCTAACAAATAGGGTCATATTACTACTAATTCAGGTCCATAGTCCTTTGTCTACAATTCCCACATCCAAAAAAGTTCTGAAAATTAAAAGTTACTAACTTACGGTTTTTATGGATCCCACTTGGTAGGAGTTCATACCTTTTTAAAAAATTTTTTAATGTTTATTCTTTGAGAGAGAGAGAGACACAGCGCAAAGAGGGAAGGGGCAGAGAGAGAGGGAGACAGAATCCAAAGCAGATTCCAGGCCCAAGCTGTCAGTACAGAGCCCTATGCGGGGCTCAAACTCACAAACCACAAGATCATGATCCGAGCTGAAGTCAGATGCTTAACTGATTGAGCCACCCAGGCGCCCCTCATATCTTTTTTTTTTTTTTAATAAAAACGTTAAGTGATTATTTTGTAATACCAGAGACCCCAGAGGGGTATTGTGTTATGTGTGGTATATGTACCAAATTACTTTTCTAGTATCTGAAAAATTTTGAATTCTAAAACTCACCTGGTCCAAAGGATTTCATATAAGAAATAGGGGCCTATAATAATAGTTAACACTTTGAGCTTAGTACTGTGCTAAGTGCTTGTATTATTCTTAGCCCCTGTAATCCTTACAACTATACTATGAGCGTAAATACTGCTGTGCTCATCTTATAGATAAGGAATGGACCTATAGAGGTTGAATTATTTGTCCAGGGTCACCCAGCTTGAAAGTAGTGGGCTGGAACTCAAACTTGAGCAGTCTAGCTCTAAGCTAGAACTTAATCTTTCTGCTTATACTTAGCACTGTGTATTAGACATGTTTCATATCATCACAGAGTCTACCTGAACTCTTTATAGTTGTTCCGTACTGGTTTCATAGGTGAGGGTACTGTAGTGTCTCTTTTCTCCTACTGAAGTACTTTTATGTTTTTCCCTTTGGAACCTAATCTGAACAAGGTTGCAGTGGATATCCTTGTGCATACAGTGTTGTATATTTTGGTAAAAAATTACTTCCTTTAGAAATATTTGTGCCCATGTAAAAATATTTTACTATTTCGTTGATTCAAAGAGATAAGGCTCTATTCTGTGAATTAGTTAATTAACACATATTTTCTTATGGCAGTTGGTTGAAAGACTGGAAGAGACGAGCCGAATTGGAAGAAAGACAAAATTTGAAGGGAAAAAAAGATGAGAAACAGGAAGGTATCTTGAGGCATTTTCTCCATTTCACTGAACGTGTTTAGTTAGATTGGCTCTAAATGTGTATGAAATTTCTTAATTGTATTTTATATTTGATTTCCTAGTTTTTGTAAATAAGTGTCTAGCATCTATTGCTGCCTGAGCAATTATCAAATGATAATTTGCATTTGAATAATTTTTCAGATCTGTCGGATAGCATTGATTTTAAAGGCAGTTCAGATGACGAAGAAGAGAATCGCCTTTGCAATACTGTTCTGATAACAGGGCCGACAGGAGTGGGGAAGACTGCCGCGGTGTATGCGTGTGCTCAGGAGCTTGGATTTAAGGTTAGTAACAGCTACGCCAGGAGGATGTTAATGTAACTGTTGCACTCGAATTAAAGGAAGACCGACCATTCTGCCTTGCTTTCATGTATTCTTCCAGATATTTGAAGTCAATGCCTCTTCTCAGCGCAGTGGTAGACAAATTCTGTCTCAACTGAAGGAAGCTACCCAGTCCCATCAAGTGGACAAACAAGGTGTAAACTCTCAGAAACCTTGTTTTTTTAATAGTTACAACCTAGGCAAGTCACCAAGTAAGTAAATTCTTTTGCTTAGGTCATAACCTTTGAGAGAAAGTGAAATCTACAAAAAGAATTTTAATAATCAGCATTTTTTTTTTTTTTTGCCTTTTGTTTTTTAACCTTTTCCTATACACACACGTGCGTGCACCTTTTTTATGTTTTCCTGGATGGTTTTAAAATAAACCTCCAGACCATCATATAATTTTATTTGTATGTACTTCAGTAGGTATCTCTAATTGATAAGGGCCTTTAAAAAGCATAACCAGGGGTGTCTGGGTGGCTCGGTCTGTTAAGCGTCTCACTCTGGATTTCAGCTCAGGTCATGATCTCACACAGTTTGTGGACTCGAGGCCCACATTGGGTTCTGCACTGACAGTGCGGAGCCTGCATGAGATTCCCTGACCCTCCTCACACGTGCTTGCTCCCTCTCTCAAAATAAATAAACGTAAATAAAATAAAAAGCATAACCACAGTAATCATTATTAGACCTAATGAAATTAGCTATGTATCTTAATTTGATCTAATACATACTCTTATTTTGGTGTTCTGTTGTTTCAAATGGTTCGTGCAAATTTGGATTCAAACAAGGTTTACATCTTACATTTGACTGATGTCTTTTAAATGTCTTTCAGTCTCCCTAATAATTCCCTCATCCTTTTCATATCATTTATTTGTTGAACGTGGATCATTTTTCATAAAATCTCTCACATTTTAGATTTCGCTGATTGTATGTTCATGGCGTCAGTTAACATATTCCTCTTCCCTATATTTCTTGTAAACTGGCAGTTAGATCTGTGATATTGATTAGATTAAGGTTCTGTTTCAGGGCTACCATACATGCATAGGCGGGGCTGTGTGCTTCCTATGGCATCAAAGTGGAAGATAACATTTGTGATAGTCACATGGCTCAGTGAGTTCAGTTGTTTTCAGGCTGATCCATCCATTATAAAGTTCCCCATCACTCTTTTATGTAGCCATGAATGATCTTTATCTAGTAGATTATTTCATTAGGAGTTAAAAAATGGGTGATTTTGTAATTTACTGAGCCTTTCTGAATTTATTAGTTGAAATTGTAAGGAGAATTTCTCCTCATCAGTTGTTTGGACACTTTGACATACAATTTGTACAGGAAAGGCACGAGAAATGTTTCATTCTTTCCTTTTTAAAAATTTATTTTGTTTGTTTTTTTAGAGAGAGCATGAGTGGGCGAGAGGGGCCGGGAGAGAGAATCCCAAGCAGACTCTGTGCTCAGCGTAGAGCCTGACGTAGGGCTCAATCCCACAACCATGAGATCATGACTTCTGAGCCAAAATCAAGAGTCAGACGCTTGATGGACTGAGCCACGCAGGCACTCCCATTCTTTTCTTTCATTTATCAGTTCTTAAAGTAGTGGTGCCCTAGTAGTCTCTAAAGTTATCCAATGAGTTTTTGGGTAGTCTACTTTTTTTTTTTTTTTTTTTTTTTTTTTTTTTAGTATTATGAGGAACTCATGGATTTGTATCTATTTAATGTGTTTCAGTCCTTTGTGTTCATTATTCGTTGTGGCTATTACAATTTTCTTTTTGTCACTAGTTTAAACAGCTGTGATTTTGATGTGGGTTGCTGGAGTTTTCTTCATGTTTCATGTGGTTGGGGTTTGTTGAGCTTCTTGGATGTATGCGTTTATAGTTTTCATCAAATCTGGAAAATTCCAAGCATTGTGTCTTTTTTACTCTTAATTAAAAGAGGTTTGACATATAACATTGTATAAATTTAGGGCATACAAGTGTTAATTTGATACATTTCTATATTGTAATATGCTTGCCATTGCATTGATAATTAGCATCTCTATCATGTTACATAATTATCACTTCTTTTTAGTGGTTGGAATAATTAAGTTATAGTCTCAGGAAGTTTGGTGATTATAATACAATGTTGCTTGTATTTACCATACTGTGCATTAGATCTCTAGGATTTATTTACTCATTGCAAGTTTGTACCCTTAAACAGTATCTATCCTGTCCCCAGTCCCTTTCTCCTGGCAACCACCATTTTACTCTCTGTTTTTTGTGAGTTTGAGTTTTTAGATTCCATATAGAAGTGATGTCATACAGTGCTTGCTTTTCTCTGTCTGACTTACCTCACTTAGCCTCATGTGCTCCAGGTCCATGCATGCTGTCATAAATGGCAGGATGTTCTTTCTTAACGGCTGAATAATATTCCATTGTGTATATATACCACATCTTTATCCATTCATGCATGGGTACTTAGGTTGTTTCCATAGCACATTCTGTCGTGAATCATGCTGCAGTAAACATGGGAGTGTGTATATCTCTTCGAGATCCCATTTTTGTTTCCCAGAAGCACAACTATAGCAGATCTATTTTTAGTTTTGGGGAGAAACTTCATGTTGTTTTCAATAGTGGTTGAGCCAGTTTACATTCCCCTCAACAGCACACAAATCTTCCCTTTTCTCCACATCTTCGCCAGCACTTGTTATCTCTTCAAATAATTTTTCTCTTCTCCTCTCCTTTGACAATTTTAATTATATATATATTAGACCACCTTGAGTTGTCTTCTAGCTTGATGATTGCATGTGCAATTTTTCAGTCTTCCTTTGCTCTGCATGTTTCATCTTGGATAGTTTCTAACTATTTGAGTTCACAGATCTTATTTTCTGCAGTAACTAGTATACTGTCAGTGCCATCCAATGTATTTTTTTATTTCATACATTGTAGTTTTCATTTCTAGAAGCTTGACTTGGGTCCTTTTTATAGTTTCTGTGTTACCATGCCCAATTTTTCCTGTAAGTTTTTGAACAGAAGAAACAGTTATGACTATTTTAGTCATAGTGTTCTTGTTTACTAATTAGTGTTCTTGTCTATTAATTCTGTCATCTGTGTCATTTCTGAGTTGGGTTCAGTTAATTGATTTTTTTTTTCATTATGGATTGTATTTTCATGCCTTTTTGGTGCCTGATAATTTTGTTGTTGTTGTTGTTGTTTTTTAATTTTTTTTTCAACGTTTATTTTTTTGGGGACAGAGAGAGACAGAGCATGAACGGGGGAGGGGCAGAGAGAGAGGGAGACACAGAATCGGAAACAGGCTCCAGGCTCTGAGCCATCAGCCCAGAGCCTGACGCGGGGCTCGAACTCACGGACCGCGAGATCGTGACCTGGCTGAAGTCGGACGCTCAACCGACTGCGCCACCCAGGCGCCCCGTTGCCTGATAATTTTGATCAGACGTCAGACTTCGTGCAGTTTACCTTGTTGGGTATTGGACATTTCTACATTCCCATAACTACTCTTGAATTTTGTTCTGGAATACATTTAAGTCACCTAGAAACAGTTTGATCATTTCGGGTCTTCTGCTATATTAGCAAGACCATAGCAGCATTTAGTGTAAGACAAATTTTGCCATTGCTTAGGTAAAATCCTTCTGAGTACTCTGTCCACTTCCCCATTAATTCTGAAGTTTGCTGTTCTAATGGGAAGAGGAACTGTTCCCAGCTCTCTGTAAGCCTTAGATTATTTCTTCTAATCTTTCACTGATCACTACTCCATTGAAGGCTTGAGGGAGACGCTCTGCACATTTCTGGAACACTCCGTGGAGCTCTCTGCTCTTCACTATTCTGCCCTGTGATTGCAATCAGCCTTGGCCTCCCTGGAGGCCTGTTCAGTCTCCTGAACTCAAGGAAACCTCTGGACTGGCTTCCCCCTCTTCACTGTGGCCTATACATTGTCTCAAGGCAGGAACCAGGCAATTCCTGGGGTTCACCTTGTTTGTTTCTTCTCTTAGGTATCACTGTCCTTTTTTGCATTATTTTCAAAGTCTTAAAAAGCATTGTTTCATATATTATGCTTAGTTATTTGCTGTTATTTCAGATAGATTGGTAACTCCAGTATATGTCTTGGCCAAATGCAGAGCCCTTTTTTCTTTTTGTGTTTTTTGACTAGCAGTAACCTGACTTAATTGGCTTGTGTCCTTTACACATAGCCCCAGTAATCTTTGATATTTGTTTTTGCTTTCTGGCTTGTTAAGATGTTCCAGACCTAGAAGGTAGCTACTTCTCCATGGAGCTGATTGTTTTGGTGAAAGATCCTTTAAGAAGATTATATAAATAAGGGCACCTGGTGGCTCAGTCGGTTAAGCGTATGACTTCGGCCCGGGTCATGATCTTGCGGTTTGTGAGTTCAAGCCCTCTGTTGGGCTCTGTGCTGACAGGTCAGAGTCTGGAGCCTACTTTGGATTCTGTGTCTCCCTCTTTCTCTGCCCCTCCCCTGCTTACACCCTTGTCTGTCTGTCTCTCTCTCAAAAATATATATTAAAGAAAAAAAAAGAATATATCTATAAAATTTAGCCAAGTACCTACTACCTACTAGGTATATTATTTAAATTTGGCATGTATTTTCTTTTTTTTTTTTTTTTAATTTTTTAATGTTCATTTTTGAGAGAGAGAGAGTACAAGCAGGGGAGGGACAGAGAGAGAGGGAGACACAGAATCCTCCAGACCCCACCCAATGTGGGGCTCAAATTCACGAACTGTGAGATCATGACTTGAGTCGAAGTTGGACACTTAACCTACTGAGCCACCCAGGTGCCCCTTGGCATTTATTCTCTAAAACCAGTCTTCGGACTGATGCCAATCCATGATCAAACAATCCTTGTACTATGCCAAAATTAGAAAAATAAGGACAAAATAGTGAGTTTTTTTATAAATCGCCATCTCTTCAATATAAAGAAATATTTTTTTATTTTAAGATTATGTTCCAGGGCACCTGGGTAGCTCAGTTGGTTGAGCGTCCAACTATTTTGGCTCAGGTCCTGGTTTCATGATTCGTGAGTTCGAGTCCCATGCTGGGCTCTGGGCTGCTGGTCGTGGAGCCTGCTTGGGTTTATGACATAATAGTGATGTCTAGGATAATATCTCAAATTCAAAATTTTCGGTAAGTTTTCAAACATCTGTAATATGCAAAGAATATCATAAGATCTGTGGAGATGGGGTGCAAGAAAAAGAATAGGACAGATACAGTCATGGAATTGTGCACATATGATGGTACAGGAAAAGATCGTGCTCCTAATAATAATTTGCACATGTGAGGACTGAATCAGAGCACTTGGAGGAGAGAAAAAACATGCTCTGGTACAAATGCTTGGTGCCATGGGACCTCAGGAGGGTAGAGATCAAACATTTGCTTTTAAACTTTGTATTGATCCTCCATAGTATCCTTAAAAAAAACATTCTTTGCTTGTGATATCCACATACTATAGGGAAACTGAAGTTGGATAACAGTGTTCTGTCTGTGCTCAGTATGTACATTATCTTTCTTCCTCCAGCCTCCTCTGAACCCAAGCAGATGTACAGAAAGTGAATGGAGGGATTATGAACATTATTTGCTTCAAGGGTGTATGTTTGTTTGGAAAAGAATGTCTTTTCTAAATGCCCAGTTTTACCTTCTCTGATGATAGAATAACTGTAACAATATACTAATATTTGTACACAGTGTAAGAATGAAAGAAATCTTCTGTATCAATTTTTAACTGGTAAGAGTAGAAATATAGGCTGTGGATAACTCAGTCTTACCATCTGTTTAACTTTTAGAATATTTACCTTTACGTAAATTTGGTTTTGGCAGAAAAATTAAGCTCTCCTAAGAAAGTTATTACATCACCAAGGAAACTTCCTCCGCAGTCACCACAAAGTAGCGTACCAAAACGAACACTTCCGCCTAAAACTTTGGCAAATTACTTTAAAGTTTCTTCTAAGCCAAAAAAAAATGAAGAAATAGTACTTCTGGAAAATAATAAAGGTAAGACATTAAATTGACAAAATATATGTGATATTTTTTAATAATGACCTTCATACATAAAATATCCTATTTCATGAGTTCCTATTGCTATTGATTTTTTAATGTTCTAATTCTTTTTTATTTTTCTGTAATCTATTTTTCTAAATGTTTATTTTTGAGAGAGGGAGAATGAGTGTGGGTGGGGGAGGGGCAGAGAGAGAGAGAGAGAGAGAGAGAGAGAGTGTGGGATAGAGGATACAAGGCAGGCTCTGGGTCAGGTTTCACAAACCAAACGTGAAATCATGACCTGAATCGAAGTCGGACGCTCAACTGACTGAGCCACCTAGGTGCCCCTATTTTTATTATTTTTAGAGAGAGTGAGACCACAAGCAGTGGAAAGGGGAGGGGGGGAGGTGAGGAGAGAGAGAGAAAGAGAAAGAATCTTAAGCAGGCTCCAGGCTTAGCGTGGAGCCCAATACGGAGCTCAATCCCACAACCCTGGGATCATGACCTGAGCTGAAATCAAGAGTTGTTCACTCAACTGACTGAGCCACCCAGGTACCTCCTACTGCTATTTATTAAACCTCAGCTACTTTGAAGGTCATACACATAGGAGTTTTGACATTTTGTTTCAGCTTTTTTCTTCCCCCACCCTTGTTTCAGTTTTGATAGGGGGTTTCACTTTGAGCTTAGTTTGCAGAAATATCCAGTGTTCTGTTAAAGGTTGATTTGAATCTAAAATATTAATATTTTGTTTATGCAGGAATCAAAAATTCTTGTGAACAGAAACCAATTATTCAGACTAAATCTACAAACACAACTAAGTCAAATGTCAAAGAATTTGGAGCTGAGGAATCCAACAGGAAAAACGCAACATCTCTCATTCTTTTTGAGGAGGTAGGCTTGTGGACATATGTTCATGATATCTTATAATACAAATTTTTGTATGAGGTGCCTGGATGGCTCAGTTGAGTGTCCGACTCTTGATTTCAGCTCAGGGCATGATCTTGCAGTTCGTGAGCTCGAGCCCTGCTTCAGGCTCTGCTCTGACGTTGCGGAGCCTTCTTAAGATTCTGTCTCCCTCTCTCTGCTCCTCCCCAACTTGTGCATGCATGCGTATTCTCTCACTCTCTCTCTGTCTCTCTCAAATAAACATTAAAAAAACCCTTATTCTACAGATTACTACATGTGTTACTGTGACGTGTTGTAAAATAGCCAAGAAAGTCAGGAAGACTTGTATCTATTTGAATTTTAAGTGAATGAAACTGCAACCATAGAAGAATTTTTCAGAAAGATGATTAATGCAATTCAGGGTTATTAATTATTGTTCAGCGATTATAGAAATTATTCTGATTCATACTTGTTCAGGTATAGGTGACTGCTTTTTTTGGTTTAATATTTATTTGATAATTTTTTTTACTTATAATGGTGTAAAACATTTTAAGCTTTCAGTGTGGGCTGAATTCACAGTGTTCATAAATTTAATAAATTCATAAACTTTGTCTCTGACAGACTTACAGTGTATCTAGTATGTGTACATGACATATCCAGCACATGTTTTGTTACTCAGTATACTAATATTCTCATAAATGGTTCTTAGGTTGATGTCATTTTTGAGGAAGATGCTGGGTTTTTGAATGCAATCAAAACATTCATGGCAACAACTAAAAGACCTGTAATCCTTACTACAAGTGGTAGGTAACAGTGATTTTACAGCTAATTACTTTTGGTTAAAATATTTGAGAAAGCCTCAAATTTTAGTTAGAAATGTTCCTTTAAAAGTCTGCTAGTAAAGGGGCGCCTGTTGGCTGAGTTGGTTAAGCATCCGACTTTGGCTCAGGTCATGATCTCAGTTTGTGAGTTTGAGCCCTGCATCAGAGCTCACAGCCTGGAGTCTGCTTCAGATTCTGTGTCCTCCTCCTCTCTCTCTGTCCCTACCCTGCTTGCACTCTGTCTCTCAAAAAATAAATAAACTTTAAAAAAAAAAAAGTCTAGTAGGGGCATCTGGGTGGCTCATTCGGTTAAGTGTCTGACTTCAGCTCAGGTCATGAGCTCACGATTGTGAGTTCGAGTCCCACTTTGGATTGTCTGCTGTCAGCAGAGAGCCTGCTTCGGATCCTCTGTCCCGCCCCCCCCCCCCCCCCCCACCTCTCTGCACCTCCCCTGCTCATGTTCTCAATCTCTCAAAAAAAAAAAACATTAAAGAATAAAAAATGAAAGTCTACTAGTAAATTAACTTTTTTTTTCTAAAATTTGGAGGCTCCTAGATCATTTCTTAAACGAAGAATTATTCAAATTTATGATTAGTTCTCAGCTTTGAGTAATTACAAAATTAATATGTTACCTTGCAAATGGCACCAAACATCATTCACTGGTCAGAACTTTTTATGGAACCCAGCCTTTCTGCAGTTCCTTAATATTGAACTTAGCCATTCCTTAACCCCTGAGAACACTTCCATATGGATTATTGCCTATTTTAAAGTAAGTTGTAACCAGCCTGATTGCTCTAAACTTCCTAATAATTAGTGTTTGGTGTTCAATTTTAAAACTCATAGTTTTTTTTTTTTCATTATAAACACTGAATTATAACAGTGTTTTCTAATATTTTTCATTGCACATATTCAGTAGCATATCTCTGCTATAAATTTCTAGAGGAAAATAAATGTTAGTTTATGTCAGACTCCACTTATAAATTAATGGGTCATTTGACTGTTAGTGATTGTCCTCTAAAAATATTGATATAAATTGTATTATTCAAAGGTTACATGACAGTTTAATTAAAAGATCAATTATTTTAGGTCAAGATAGAAATTCACTTCCTTAATGATTTATAATTTGCATATTTTTATTACCGATGAGATACAGAATATTTTCATAGAGAAAGTATAACTGGACAAAGTAATTTAATGGTCTTAATGGTTTTTTAAAATGTTTTCTTTCCTATAGATCCAACATTTAGTTTAATGTTTGATGGCTGCTTTGAAGAAATTAATTTCAGTACTCCTTCGCTTGTAAGTTTTGAATTTTGATCATAAATCATATATCACAATTCTGTAAAAGATGGTTTCTTATGATAGTGCCAGTGTATCTTCAGTACATTGCTGATTAGGAGAGTGAACATCTCTGCCCTGTTCCTGATGGTAGGGTGAAAGGCATTCTTTACCATTAAGTGTGATATTAGCTGTATATTTTCATAGATGGTCTTTATCGGTTAGCTGTATTTTTATTGTGAATGGTGTTAAATTTTGTCTGGTGGGTTTTTTCCTGTCTTTTGAAACAATCATCTGGTTTATCTTTTTAATTCTATCACTATGGTGAATGATGTTGTTTGATTTTTGGATGTCAGACCAGTCTTGCATTCTTAGGATAATATGGTCATCCTGCATTATGTCTTTTATATATTTCTGGATTTGAGACTTTTTCCCTGTACTTTGTGAATATATTGTAGATTCTGTTATGTTTGTGTGAACAAATATTCTCCTGTAATATGTGGCAGCTAAAATTTCTGTTCCGTTCTTTTAGTGTTAGCTGGGCTGCTTTGAGCTAGGCCCACACATGTGAAGTTCAGGTATCAACCAGGGATTTGCATTCTTCTTTTAGCTAGAGTTTCTGTTTCCCTCCTTTCAATGAACTCCCCTGTCACTTTCCAGCTACGGCCATCATCCCAAACTCTATCCTCTGGTTCAGGCCAGTAATATTGTGAGTTTGTGTTTGAGTTTTAGCCACCATTGCTGCCCCCTGCCCTCAGTCAAAAATCAACTTAGAGGAGGTAGGAGAGGATGGGAGTTCATCCAGGGCCATTTTCTTTTGTCCAAGTGTTGATTTCCCTTCAGTTATCTTCTGCTCAGGTTACTCTCTTGTGCCTTCAAGTAGTTTGTTTTTTATATTTATTTGTTACTGATTGTAGAGTTTATAGTTATTACTGAAGGCAAGGTTTGTCTGATAATAGGGTCTTTATTATTGAAAGAATTCCTAGTTTGTGGGAAGCGAAAGTCCCAGAAGTATGCAGGAGTAATGTATGCACATAAAATAAAGTCAAAAATTTAATAGAGGAAATCTTTTAATTGTCTTGTTAACTTCAAGGTAAAAATGCTAGTGATCTTGTAAAATATGCAAAATGTAAATACAATTTTATTTGTTTCAGCTTTTGAAGGTAAAAAGCTTTCCATAAACAGCGGGAAGAGAAGAGTATATGTTTTGTCATTTTACAAAAAATATTATAGCAATATTGATGAAAATGCTAAATAAAATGAAAATTTTTACTTGGTCCATTTATTCTTAAGAAATTACATGGGTTTTTTGTTTTTTTGATTTTTGTTTTCATTTTGTCTCATAATGTTTCTTGTTAACTTACATGTATACGTTTGTGCATGCATTGATATAATTTTCTAACTCTGGCTTTTAAAAATTATATGAGTATTTTTCAGTATTGTAGTATTCACGTTGTTTTTCTTCTATAGTATTCACATTTATAATTTTAATGGCTGTGAAATATTCCATCAAGTTGTACCATTATTTAAGCTTAAGGGAATTTCTCAAGGTTTAATAACATTGCCTCCAGCGTTCATGTTGGAAAATTTCCTGTAAAAGTTTCCTTACTGTTTTTAGACTGTATACAGTTAATAAAATAAGTATACGTAAAATCTTTTTAATTTAGAAGTATATTCCTTTATATTTTTCTAGATCAGTTTCACTCTCAAGAGCTAAGATATTGTGAATTTTAGTGAAATTTGTCCTACTTTTAGATGTGTATTACTGATGTATTTCTGTTAACTCTACAATTCACCATGTTTCTTTTTTCTTTCTCTGTTTGTTGCTCAGCTAAATGTTGCCAGCTACCTACAGATGATCTGCTTAGCTGAGAACTTTAGAACTGATGTGAAAGACTTTGTAACATTGTTAACTGCAAATACTTGTGATATTAGAAAAAGTATCCTTTACTTACAGTTCTGGATTAGAAGTGGAGGTGGATTTTTAGAAGAAAGACCGTTATCCCTTTGTCGTAAGTTGATCTGTTATAAAAGAAATTTCTATAAGGGGACCCTCTGTTAAACTATATGCTGTACCAAAATATCTGAAAGATTTAAAAAATTGTGAGCATCCAGAGATCATATTAATCTTGAACATAAACATACATATGTCAATTTAGTTGATTAAAATTTTATAAACATGAAATGTGGTTAGAGTAAACCTGCACATGGAACAAATTGTTACTTCTACATTTATAAGCATAGTTTCTTATAAACAAATAGAATTAAATATTATTTAGCAACTGATTTCCTTTTTCCACTTACTAAAAAACATGTTGGTGATTTTCCCCATATATAGGTTATTTTTGTCTGACTGTAAGTTCTTTAGCTGCAATAGTCTATCATTCTTTTCTCATAAGAACTTTATCATTTCAGAAATGTTTTATTTCTTATCAATCTTTAGCCTCTGTTACCGAATTGAAGTCACAGACATTTATTGAGGACTTTCTCTATGCCAGGTCCTGTGTTTACATGAATAAGACATGCTTCCTTCCCTGAAGAAGTTCATAGTTCTGTGGTTTTCATGCTCCATAGTCACAGTTCTGTAGTTACAGATCCTGCTCTGGGAAATACACAAATATTTAAATAAAACCAAGGTGAAGTTCTGTAATATTAATCCCCTGTCAAGTTTTTTTTTTTTCTTCGATTAGTTCCAAATTTTAATGTGTTATTCTTTTTTGAGTTAGCAAACGTATATATTTAATTCAGTGTAAGCTTGGAGCCTTAACTGTTTCTTAGAAGTAAATATGATAAATAAGACACAGAAAAATCTTCTTATAAAAAACAAATTAGTAACTATTGCCGTATGACTGGAAATAAAATGCTATACCAAGAACTTTCAAAGAAAAAAAACTATGTCATTATTTCTTTTCTTGAAGATTTTATATGCATTTTATTTCTGTCTAAAAAAATGCAGCTGTGTACTCATTGGGAATTCAAACAGTACAGAAGTATGTAAAAGAAAAGTAAAAGATCTCCCCCCTTCTTAAGGTTAGCCACTGTTAGAGCTTTATCTATGCATGTACAAATATTGCTACCTACTTATTTAGTAGAGTTAACCAATACTGTATGTACTGTTAAGCAATTTGCTGTTTTTACTGGAGAATGTGTTGTTAGTACGTACAGTTTTAGCCCTCTCTTTTTCACAGCTGCATGCTATTCCATAACAGGGAATGGATGTAACGTAATTTAATTAACCATCACTTATTAGTGGAAATGGAAGTTACCTTTTGTTGTCATTAAAATGTGCAGTGAATATCCAGACACATATCCTTGAGCATATCTGTGAGTACTTCTGTTGGAGAGAATTCTAGAAGTTTGGTTGCTAGGCCAAAGGCTAGAGTACATTTGCATCCTGGTAGGTATTGTCCGGTTGCCCTCCAGAAGATAACTGTACAAATTTATGTTCCCAGGAATAGTTTATGATGGCTTTTTTATGTATACCTCTGAGAAAATTAGGGAGCCAGTTGTTTTAGTTTTGCCAATTTAAAAGGCGAAAAGCGAATGGTATCTTATTCTAATTTGCATTTCCAAGATCACTAGTAAAATTGCACATCTTTTAAAAAAAAATTGCACATCTTTTTATGAGTTTATTAGATATTTGTATTTCTTCTGTTACTTGTCTGTTCATAGTCCTTGTGCTTTATTCTTTTGGATTGTTTTGTAAGCCAACCACCACCACCATCTTAACCTCTGTATGCTAGAAATAATGTTTGTATCATACTTTTTGTGAATTAAAAACACATGTGGAGAAGAAGAAAATGGGAATATAGGTCCAAAAGATGACAGGATCTTAGATTTTAAATAATTTTTTGCTGTAATTTATTAAAAATATAGATAGCTAAGATTTTCTTTTATTGATTTTGTAGGAGGAAATAGCAGAAGTGTTCAACTGGTTTGCTCTGAAGATGGCCCTGATTCCAAAAATAAACCTAAAAATACTAAAAGGAGCCCTACAGACCTTCCCAAATGTGACACTGGCTGTGTTGAGACCTTGTTTGGCCTTAAGAACATTTTTTCCCCATCGAAAGACTTATTTTCATTTCTAAAGGTATTTTCAATGTCTAGTGTAAGATACTAAATTTATATTCCTTTTCATCTTCCTAACACTCACTCCTGTGTTTTAAATCTTAAAGTTAGGGAGACCTGGATGGCTCAGTTGGTTGAGCGTCTGACTCTTGATTTCGGCTCAGGTCACGATCCCAGGGTCGTGGGCATGAGCATGGAGCCTGCTTGAGATTCTCTCTCAGGGCGCCTGGGTGGTATCAGTTGGTCAAGCATCTGACTTTGGCTCAGATCGTGATCTCACGGTTCATGGGATCAAGCTCTCTGTCATCAGCATGGAGCCTGCTTTGGATCCTCTGTCCTTTTCTCTCTGCGCCTCCCGTGCTTGTGTGCGTGCGCTCTCTCTCTCTAAAAATAAATAGACATTAAAACAAACAAACAAACAAACAAAAGACTAAAAAAAAAAAAAGGGGGGGGACACCAGGGTGACTCAGTCTGTTGAGTGTCTGAGTTTGGCTCAGGTCATGATCTTCAGGCCCCACATTGGGCTCACTGCTGTCAGCCCGCCAATGCAGAGCCTGCTTCAGATCTTCTGTCCCCCTCTCTCTGTCCCTCCCCAACTTGCGTTCTCCCAAAAATAAATATTAAAAAGAATAAATTAAAAAAATTAAGATTCTCTCTCCCTCTGTTCCTCTCCCCCACTCTCTCTCTAAAAATACATACATATTTTTAAGAAATAAATAAATCTTCAGGTTAACGTAAATTTGCCTGTAATTTTCATAGATTTCTGATTTTAACACACTATACCACTTTGACAAACAGTTGATGGGTAATGCTCTAAATGCATATTATCGGATTTAGACTAGAATTTAGAAAGATTTCAGATTAAAAAAAGACAATTTCAGAAAAGTAGTTTTTTAAACAAATGAGCTAACTATTGAATTGGGGTATAAACTATTAAAAATTTAATTCTTCAAATTTTAATAGTTTAAATGTATTTTTTAGGCTCAAAACTATTTTATTATTATTTATTTATTTATTTTTAATGTTTATTTATTTTTGAGAGAGAGAGAGAGCACGAGCTAGGGAGGGGCAGAGAGAGAGGGAGACAGAGGATCCAAAGTGGGCTCTATGCTGAGAGCAGAGAGCCCGATGTAGGGCTCAAACTCACGAACCAATGAGATGATGACCTGAGCCAAAGTCAGACACTTAACCGACCAAGGCACCCAGGTGCTCCCAGAACTATTTGACAAATTAAGGGAGTGTAGGTTAATAAAATTATGAGAGGGTAGCAACTCATTACTTTTAAGATGGTCATATGGGTAGAAGAATGTTCAGACTATGTTCTAACACTTCATTCAAAATTTTTTTTCAGCACAAGATCAGAACAAAGGAAGAATGGTATCAATTCATCCAGCTTCTTACAGAATTCCGAACACAGAATGTAGATTTCTTATATAGTAATCTTGAGTTCATTCTGCCATTACCTGTTAACATCATTCCAGAAACGGAAAACTTTTGTGGTTCATCAGGAAGTGTGGAGGACACCAGTGCAGCAACAAAAAATATGAAATGTCTTGCTAGGAAACATTCTGAAGGAGAGAAGCCATTGAAAAAGCCACAAAAAAAGAAACAAAAGAAAAAGATGACAATTCTAGATGATAGTGACTTATTTGACTCTGAAGTGGACTTTTCTAATGAATTCTTTAGCCTTTCCCCTGTATCTTCTTCCTCAAATTCAGAAGAAAGCAAAGCCAGAGATAAAGAAAGCAATCCAGAGACAAAGAAACTAAACAAATGTTTAGAGTCTAACATTGAGTCTGTTCCTTGTCCTCCTAAAACACCAGCAGAAAAAAAATGTTCTGCCCTCGTTTCTCAGTGTCTAAATTCTCTCACTGAGTTCATGGATAACATGTCCTTCTTAGATGCTCTTTTAAATGATGTAAGAGAACAAAAGGAAATTGGTAAAAATGACTTCAGTTGGACAAATGTTAAAAGCGGACTTTGTGATGAGTTTAGTCTCGAGACTACCGATGGATGGACTTCTCCGAGCTCCGGAGAATTAAAGGCAGCTGTAGAAGCTCTCAGCTTTACTAAATGTTCATCTACTATTTCAAAAGCATTGGAAACCTCCTTGAATTCTTGCAAGAAATCAGGAAGAGATCCAACAAAAGAGCTTACTTTTTATGTTTCACAAAAACGCAGCAATGTATATTTCAGTCAGTCGGCGGCTAATTTAGAGTAAGTCTTGCCTCCTTTTACTTTTTATTTTTCAATAATAAATGCTAAAGGGAAAATTATTAGTTTCTTTTTACTAATTTTGAAATGCTTGGCTTTATTGATCATGGTAAGCCCTTAATATTAATAATGTAGCTCCTTTTTTTTTTAAATTTTTTTTTTAATGTTTCTATTTATTTTTGAGACAGAGACAGAGCATGAGCAGGGGAGGGGCAGAGAGAGAGGGAGACACAGAATCTGAAGCGGGCTCCAGGCTCCAAGCCATCAGCACAGAGCCCGACACGGGGCTCGAACCCACAAACTATGAGATCATGACCCGAGCCGAAGTCAGATGCTCAACCGACTGAGCCACCCAGGCGCCCCAATAATGTAGCTTCTAATAAGACAGGGAGACCATCCTGATTGCTGGGAAGAAAAATGAGAGATTAGGAGACTCTTGAATGACAGGGAGTGGGGTTTTGATTTGCTGTGACAGATAGCAGGTAGCCATTAAAGGTTTTTTTCACTTGTGAGTGATTGATGTGTTGAAAATGATACAGTAAGTTAACCCGGAATCTAGTTAATCTAGTCTAGACCAGAAGCAAGGAGAAGTGGAGACCAGAAGCTGGTTGTGTTTGGGATTGTTGCATTTTTATTAGACCTTAAAAGTAAAAAGTAATGCATTCCTTTTCATTTACAGCAGTGTCTGGAAGAGGATAGCAGTCATTAAAAGTGTATTTTCTAGCCGATCCCTTCTAAACCTGGGTAATAGACAAGCTAGTATAATTGAGTACTTGCCAACTCTTCGAAACATTTGTAAGACGGAGAAGCTAAAAGAACAAGGAAAAAGTAAAAGAAGGTAAAGAAAGGCTCTATACAAGTAACATTGTAGACAGCTATTTCAAGATTAATAAATATCCTCAGCTGATGGTTAAATTGAATTGTTCCTTGTAATTTTGACAGGTTCCTGCACTATCTGGAAGGGATTCATCTTAACATTTCGAAAGAGACTGTGAACACTTTGGCAGCTGGCTTCCCTTAATGTTCACATTAACAATGCCTTGTACAGATTATTATGTGGTCCTCAAGATACATTTTTATATTGATTCATGGAAGAATTTATTTCTGAATGTACATTTAAAGCAGGCTATTTGTATATTTTTTATTAGTGTGCAGATATTTAAAATGAAAAAATTTGAGTTACAAATTGTATTTATGATTGTGGTGGTATTTTTTTCTGAAATTTTTTATATTATCTGATTTAGCTTTGTGATAGTATTTTTGTATGTGAGTGAGCTGTTTCTAGAAGGGACAGTTCACTAAGATATTTCTAAAAATGTTTCAGTGTTAAATTAATCCATAATTTTTCTCTTTCCTGTTACCTTTAATCCACCTCTCCCCAACCCAACCTTCAGTACTCTGTCAAGTTGTATATATGAATCATCTAGGTGGTGATCTTTAAAAAATAAATTTATGCAATACAAAATTATGTAACATGCAAAAAACTTCCTAGGGAAGAAATTATGCGTCAGTTTTCAAAAAGTAACATCTTCCCGATAAATTTATTTTTAGTGTATTCCTCTGGCATATTTTACCATTGGATCAGCATGTTGACAAAGTGAAAACAAGATTATGAATTGTCGTTTTCATAAATCTTTTTTAGCAACCATACATATGTGATATCTTGTATATTTTGCCAACTCAAATCATTTGCCTTGTACATTTTTCTTGTATTTTTATATCAGTGATGTTTTATTTCATAAAGATATTAATGACATTAATATATCTATTTTGGACAAAGTGCTACTCATCAAAATTGTAACAAGGGAGGATTCTACTATACAGGCTTTCTACATCATAGCCATCTCCATTTAAAGTTATGCTTTTGGAGAAAGTATATATTTTTAATTACAAGATTGTAAAATCCCACATTTCACTTAAAATTATTTTTGCGATCATATAATCAGGTATATCTGAAAATACTGTCCTATTTCCAATTTTTATATTATGTACTAGCCTAGAATTCAGTTACATTATCTGAATTATGTTTTTACCCCAAAAGGTAAGGATCCTGATTTTGTACAGATGGAAAATATTGTTGTATACCTGTTTACAAATGTGTATGAAGACATGTTTTTTACCTCATTTGTTCAATTTACTTTTTCTTGTTATTGATAGTATATGGATTTAATTAAAGGCTGAAGCTAAGAGGCTTTATGCAATGTTTAAATAGGTGTTCAGGTGTAATCCTCTGGGTAAATATGGGTATTTTATAGGTTTGGATATAGGCTATGTCTTACAGGTTTCGTGCTTGTACAAGAGAGAGAATAGATCTGAAGTTTTGTGGGTTTTTAAGTATATGGATCTTTCTACTGCGTACTAGTGTTCATTGACTATTTGTAGACCACTTACCTGTTAATTTGGTCTTTTATTATTAGAAAATTCTGGTAATTCTCAGTAATTGAGAACCAAAGTAAAATAACTATAGAATTGTATTTAATAAGATCAAAAATCAGGGAACAGGATATTTTCCTAATAGGGACACATTTAAGATTTTTTATTTAGGTTTAGCATGATTTGGGGAAAAAATTATGAATTCTTAAAGGTAGTAAATTCCTATAAGATTTAGGTCCACTTTTGAGATAAAGTAACCAAATTCTGATGGCTTTTCGATACTTAGCATCTTATCCTATAAAGTCCTAAAATGAACACATTTTCACTTAAAGCTATTTCCAGGAATATGTGGAAGACAGAATGCCACGTATCTGGCATGAACAACTGGATGGCCGGTGAAGCTGTTTACTGAAGTGTAGAACAGTGGCAAAGCGGGGGGTAGGGAGATTTGAAGGAAAGAGAATTATTTCAGACGTGTAGTTTGAGAGATCCACAACATATCCAAGGTGCAGATGTTTTTGTACAACCATATAGGTAAATGTAGAGCTTTATAAGTGAATGGCAATAGGTCTAGAGTGCAACCCAGATTCCACATATTTTATATATTTCTGATTATTTTTTTTCCAACAAGTATATTTCACTTTTTAAAGGAAAAATGTATTGCTTTGACATCAGAGACTTGGGTTCAGGATTGGTGAGATAGAATGAGGGCCTGAACTAAGGCACATGTAATGTGAGATGCGGGTGGAAAATTAGGTGCTATGCTACTTTTTTTTAAATGTTTATTTTGAGAGCACACAGACACAAGATGGGGAGGGGCAGAGAGGGAATCCTAAGCAGGCTCCACACTGAGTGTGGGGCTCGATCTCACCACGACATCATGACCTTGGCTGAAATCAAGTCGGGATGCTTGACTGAGCCACCCAGGCAGCCCAGTCCTACTTTTCTCAAAAGAGGGTCTGTCCAAGTAAAATATTTCAAAAGTGAAAAAAAATGAACCCATTAGACAAAGCTTGTTTGTTCTGGGTTTGATAGACCGAGTTGATGAAAATCACCTTTGGAAGCAGTACATCGAACCACATGCTACTTACAGAATCAGAAGATGTAAGTTGTGTTCTCGGTTATAATTAGTGTTATTCCCAAGATGAGCACCACCCAGAAAAATCATTACTCCCTATTTTAGCAATATAACAATTCAATCCTTTAGGATGGGATTTGCTTTTCAGGGGAGATAACTCTGTTTCTTGTTTTGGCTGTTTAGGGAGCATCTTACCATTTAACACTAAAACCCAAAAGGCACACAGTCTCCTCTAAGATATTTATTGATTTGGCCTAGGCCTATTATTGTGTGAACAATTCAACAGCCGAAAGTCTGACCCTAAACATCCGAATATAAACATGTTTTCTTCTCCATAAACATGGTTAAAAACAGTTGGTTTTACAGCTTTAGAACTAATAAATACAGTTTATTTATTTAAAAAAAATTTTTTTAAACATTTATTTATTTTTGAGACAGAGACAGAGCATGAACGGGGGAGGGTCAGAGAGAGAGGGAGACACAGAATCTGAAACAGGCCCCAGGCTCTGAGCGGCCAGCACAGAGCCCGACGCGGGGCTCGAACTCATGGACCGCGAGATCATGACCTGAGCTGAAGTCAAGACGCTCAACCCCCTGAGCCACCCAGGCGCCCCAATAAATACAATTTAATAGCTATAACAGTAGAGCCCATTACAGTAACCTCAGAATTTTAAGGTTCAGTATCAAAAACTGCTAATTCATAGAAGGCAATGGCTTGTAACAATGAATCATATAACTCTTCTGCTCTCTGTTGTTCAGTAGATGAAAACATCTGTCTGTAGCGGACGATCTTCTCTGATGGGAAGACTACCCGAGGCTCCTCCTTCAGTACGGACTCTGAAAGGAACTGCTTCACTAGTTCTTTTCCACTAGTCCGCGTGTCACCAATCATGAGCTCAAAGTGCTTCCCCACTCCATTTCGATTCATGCTCAGTACCCGGTGCTGGCCGTCCTGGACAAAAGTTTTATTTAATAAGGCATACAGCATGGCTTCCATGATATGAAAATGTAACAGTACAGGAAACCGAGAGGAGTTCTGAATCGAAAGCCCTATTTTTTCCAGAACATAGAGGTCAGCGTTAGGCATCTTTGAAATGACTGAAGAAATCTTAAAAAAAAAAAAAAAAAAAAAGACAAAATTAGTGACAAGAAATACTTTGTTGTTTGGGTCCCCTCTCCCATTTATTTTTTTTAATGTTTATTTATTGTTAAAAGGCAGAGCATGAGCGGGGGAGGGACAGAGGGAGGAGGGAGACAAAGAACCCAAAGCAGGCTCCAGGCTGTGAGCTGTCAGCACAGAACCTGATATGGGCTCGAGCCCACAAACCATGAGATCATGACCTGAGCTGAAGTCACTCAACTGACTGAGCCACCCAGGCTCATAACCTGTATTTTTTTTAATATATAACTTAGGTTAAACTCCTGCTAACAGTTCTGAAGTAACTGAAAAAGCATTTAATGGAGGCCTCAGGACAGCCAAGTTCTGATCATTGTTCTATCAGGAATAAGCTGAGCTAAGACAGGCCATTTAGTCCTCCCAAGTACTGGTTTCTTCATCTGTAAAATGGGCTTCATAATTTCTTTCTTCCTTTTTTTTGGAAATGTTTATTTTTGAGAGAGAGCACTTGAGTGAGCAAGTGAGCTCAGGGGAGGGGCAGAGAGAGAGGGAGAAAGAGGATCTGAAGCAGGCTTTCTGCTGTGCAGTGCAGAGCCTGATGTGGGGCTTGGAACTCACAAACCATGAGATCATGACCTGGGCCAAAGTCGGATGCCCAATCAACTGGCCACCAGGTGGTCCCCCGGGCTTCATAATTTCTAAAATCTGTACTAGACAACTTAACAGGCACCTGGGTGGCTCAGCTGGTTGAGCGTCCAACTCTTGATTTTGGATCAGGTCATGATCCTATAGTCATGGGACTGAGCCATGTTGGGGTCTGTGCTGTGTGTGGAGCCTGCTTGGGATTCTCTCTGCCCTTCTCTCTCATTTGCTCTCAAAAGAAAAAAAAAATTTTTTTTTATTTTACAAAAGATTAGACAACTTAAAACTTCTATTAACCTTTTAAAAATGTCTAGTTGGGGCGCCTGGGTGGCTCAGTCGGTTAGGCGTCCAACTTCGGCTCAGGTCACGATCTCGCGGTATGTGAGTTCGAGCCCCGCGTTGGGCTCTGTGCTGACTGCTCAGAGCCTGGAGCCTGTTTCGGATTCTGTGTCTCCTTCTCTCTCTGACCCTCCCCTATTCATGCTCTGTCTCTCTCTGTCTCAAAAATAAATAAACGTTAAAAAAAAAAAAATGTCTAGGGGTGGGGCGTCTGGGTGGCTCAGTGGGTTACGTGTCTGACTTCAGATCAGGTCATGATCTCACAGTTTGTAAGTTCGAGTCCTGCACTAGGCTCTCTGCTCTCAGCACAGAGCCTGCTTCACATCCTCTGTCTCCCTCTCAAAAATAAATAAGCATTTAAAAAAGTAAATAAAATAAGGGGCGCTCAGTCCGTTAAGTGTCCGACTTTGGCTCAGGTCATGATCTCATGGTTTGTGAGTTCAAGCCCTGCGTTGGGCTCTGTGCTGACAGCTCAGAGCCCAGAGCCTGCTTTGGATTTTGTCTGTGTCTCTCTCTGCCCCTCCCCCACTCCGCTCTGTCTCTGAAAAATAAACATTAAAAAAAAGTTTTTAAATAAATTAATTAAATAAAAATGTCTAGGGTAGAGCACAGAGTTAGAATAACTAGCCTATAATCAATCATCTGCAAATGATTAATCCCATCAGATGCTTGATTATACCAGTTTCCCTATGTGTAATCAGGATGGTAATTACTCCCCATCTCACAAGGTTTTGAAGACTCAATGAGACAATTAGTGACAGCGTTTTTGAAAAACAAGCTTTATATAGGGATAAAATTCTGTAACATTTAGAATAATATATTTTAACACTGATTTTTCTCAGTATATGCCTTTGACACATGAAGGTATTTCATGAACTAAATGAAGATTCAACCTTTAAAAATCATAGGTGATGAAAACATGATAGGAATGGGTGAATAATAAGCACGCAAAGAGAGTCCATCATTAGTACTGTATTTCATTCCTCTTAGGACTAGAAGATTAAACTACACGAGGAGTTCCGGCAGGTGGGAATTTGGAGGTGCAACTGCTTTACCTCTTGTAAATAGACAGATGATAAGTATGTTCCTTTCATCAACGGGCAACACTCACTTTGCTGCCAGTCTAGCACGGCCAATTTACGATCCAGGTGAGCCCAGGCAATTCTTCTAGTTCCAAAAACAATGGATACGATACTATTAACTGCCTAAAACAAAAAGGCTGGTTTAATGACAAGTATAGACATTTTAATAGATACAAAATTGAAGCTATAAACTCAGAATGCCAACTTAGTTTCTATAACAGAAATATATTTACAGTTTATGAACTGAGAATTGTTAAAGAAATGCAGCAATAATATTTAAAAAACAAACAGTAGCAGTTTATGAACAAAGAACCTTTACTTATTCTCAGTGCCTTGCCCAAAATCGGCATTCAAATATTCAAATGTTGCTGGGGACTGTGCTAGGTACTGGGAAACAAGAAACATACCCATACATTGTAAGAAATGCCAGCACAGTTACACTGTAGAGAGGAGACCCGGTCAGAGAAGACTGACTGGACTAGGAGAGTGAGTAGATGCTAAATGGGACGTTATTTCACCAGATGTCCACACAGATAGGTTGTGTGACACCTCACACTCAGGCTGCGGTATGAGGGCAAGTGGGAAAAGTGCCGAGGGGTACGCAAATTTCTGCAAAAGCATCTTGCTTTATCCTGAGAGCTCCAGGAAGCCCCCAAAGCAGGTAACATTCAGGTACAACATGAGACATTTCAGAACCATCACTGACTGCTGTGTGGAAGACGGACCATAGCAGGCTAGGCTAGAGGTGGTACTGGTTAGGTGCCTGTTATATGGCCAAGCATTAAGAATCGGGGGCACCTAGGTGGCTCAGTCGGTTAAGTGACCATCTCCTGATTTCGGCTCAGGCCATGATCGTTGCCGGGCTCTGTGCTGACAGTGCAGGGCCCATCTGGGATTCTCTCTCTCCCTCCCTCCCCCTCTTCTGCTTGGGCACCTGCTCTCTCCAGCGCTCTCTCTCTCAAAAATAAACTTATAACAAAATTGAAGACAGTGACAGTGAGGACAAGAAATAGAGCAGAGATAATGGGGGTAGAATTGATATGTGGGATGGAGGAGCTTAGGATAAATCCAGTTTTATTTCAGTGATTGAATGGCACCTGTTAAAGATGATGATAGGAAGCAGATCAACTTGGGAAGGTTAAGGGCAGGTGAGTTGTTTTTTTATGTATTCCATTCAGGTTGCCTACAGGGCTTCTAAGGGGAAATGTGTAGTAGATAATTGGATATGTATGTTCAACTCTGCATGAAGTCTGGGCATCACTTCACTCCCACACAGTTCATTTAGTAATATGGATATGCAACGTGCTCCACAGATACAAAGGCAGATAAGCAGGAACATTTTCTAATTCTATGCCCATCTCCCTTTCACTGCTAAGGAATGGATAAATATCCACTATGGGCAGAATAGTTTGGATGCCCAATCTACAAAATACAGGCCTTCTTTTGGTTCTTTTATTTAGCTCAATGATTGCCGAGATTTACTGTATATAACAATTACTGCACCAGGTCACACACAGTACTTCATGGGCAAGATTTTTTTTAAGGACTACCACATGACTTTTTCCATACAAAATAACTTTAGAACCTAACCCTCTAAATAAGATTGCAACTCCACTGTAGTGAGTATAAATAGTATTTGTAGCAAACACTTTGAAGGAAAATCCAACCCCTGAAAAATGTCGTTTGAAGTATGTTCCAGATCAACTGCAAGAGTTCTATCAGGAGTCCATGGATGGCTTCATGAAACTTACAAACCCTCTGAAAGTACATGCAACATTCTATGTATACGTGTTTTTGTTTTCCTGAAAAGAGGTCCATAGCTTTCATCAGGTTTTCAGAAAGTATCCATAATCCCCCCAAAACTGAGAACTACTGGTCTAGAAAAAAGTGTGCTTACTACTGGTATAGGATGAGAGAATATTTTATCATGTATTGTTACACAGGACCTAAGTCCCTCCTCCAAGGTTTAATGTCTGATGTGCCAAGTAATTCTAATATTTGTCTTAAAGTGCCTGGATGGCTCAGTCGGTTAAGCATCCAACTTCAGCTCAGGTCATGAGCTTGCAGTTTGTGAGTTTGAACCCCATGTTGGGCTCTGTGCTGAGAGCCCAGAGTCTGGACCCTGCTTCAGATTCTGTGTCTCCCTCTCTCTCTGCCCCTCCCCTGCTCTTGCTCTCTCAAAAATGAATAAACATTAAAAAAAAAAGAGAGCACCTGGGTGGCTCAGTCAGTTAAGTGTCTGACTTTGGCTCAGATCATGATCTCACAGTTCGTGGGTTCAGGCCCCACATCGGGCTCTGTGCTGACAGCTCGGAGCCTGGAGCCTGCTTCGGATTCTGTGTCTCCCTCTCTCTCTCTGCCCTCCCCTGTTCGTGCTGTCTCTTGCTTTAAAAAATAAATAAAATAAATAAATACATACATACAGACAGACAGACAGACAACACTGAAAAGGATTTGCTTTTAGAATGCTTTTTAAAAGGAGGTAGGGAGGGAAAGGTTACGTTAAATCCTGCTGGAAAGACCAGTATAATGTTGTACAGTCACTCCCTGGCCATAACCATCTCTGCATCTTAATTTCTCATTACTCTCGATAGAACCCTCAGACACAGCCAGATAGCTTCTCAACATTCCTCTTAAATAAACCTTGCACAGACCTATTTCTCTACAACTGTTCTTTCTTCCTAGAATGCCCACCTCCTCCAGGTAGCCTAATCCTCTCTCTCCAAGATCCAGGTTGAGTTCTACCAGTAATCTGCCCAACAGTCACAGCCCACAGTTCCCTGCCCCATCCATTGCCAATTTACTATCTGTATATCTCATTCTTCAGTACTGATCACATACCAACTAAACTCTAAGCTGTCTTGATGCCCAGAATAGTGCTTTGCAAAGTATGTTCTCAAATATGTAGGCCATATAGCGGACCTTAAGAAAAATGATATACCTTAAGTCTCTCTCTTTTTATCTCTGGTTTGATGAGCTTTCTCAAGAGCCGGTTGTCTTGGAACTTTCTTTTTTCCCCTTCAGTCTCTGGACAAAGAATGGAGTTACAAACTTGAATGGTAGTTTTGTACTGAAACAAGGGCACATTCATTAAACTCTCCAAATTCTGAAATGGCCCAAACTTCTCTCTATGCTCTATAATATTGATGGATTTTCTTCCACGAAGCAATTTGAAAGCTTCAAGTTCTTTATTAGATGCTGTATTCAACACCTGCAGGATGGAAGCCTGCTGCTCTGAAGAGAAGAGCTTGTCAAGTGCATTTCCAGATTTCTTTGTATTTTCATCACAAAGAGCAACACGGGGAATAATCTTCTTAGGTGCGGTGGATTTTTTCCGACAGCAGGAATTATGGAGACCTTGGACCAAGGATGACCCTAACAAAACTGGAAAACATCGCCACCTTCCTGAAAGGAAAATTTAGCAAAACGTAAGTTGGAATGTCCTACTTCTCTTTAGTATTAGTTGTGGCTTCACCAGAGCCTTTGCAAAGTGACAGAGACTTTCCCATAATTTTAGAAGTAGTAGACCAAATTCACAAGAGGTGTCTTCTGATTTTTGTGGACAAGTCCTAAGTTTTACAACCTGGAAATTTTATGCCCTTCAATGTCTTCAACTGCTTAACGTTTTGGCATTTTTAACTTTAGAAAGATCCTTTTGTAATTACTATCTCTTGTTAAGAACATTTTCACTAGTTTCTTTCTCATCCGGGGGAGCCAGATAAAATTAAATTTTATACGTGTGTAAGAAATGTTTCAGCTGAGTGGTAGATTGAAGGACGATTTTTGTTTCTCCGGTACACTTTTCGAGATTTCTACTATGACTATGCTTCTGCAAGTGCAAGGGCAAAAACTATGCAAGAAACAATTCTGTAAAACCAATGGGAAGTCACTCTGACATTGCAGGCGCAGGAAGAAAATACAGCCAGAAGTCAGCAAACGGCCGTTAGAATCTGAACCGTCCGCCCGCCCGCCACCCAGTCCGGGAAGGAGCCCCTCGCGGGCCCCTCCCCCGGGAAGCACAATCGCTCCGAGGCGCCTCTCAGCTCAGCGAGGACTCCAAGACGGAGAGCTGGACAGGGGACCCGAGAGAGGAAATATCCCAGGACAGACGGGAAATTAACTTAATATTCCAGGAACGCTACCTCCCGCCACGAGGAGACAATGGACGCTCATCCTCCAGGTAAAGCACCAGGTTCCCTCAGTCCAATCTTCCTCCGTCGACTTCCGGTCCCTACGTGCTCCG
Source organism: Prionailurus bengalensis (assembly GCF_016509475.1). Taxonomy (NCBI): domain Eukaryota; kingdom Metazoa; phylum Chordata; class Mammalia; order Carnivora; family Felidae; genus Prionailurus; species Prionailurus bengalensis. Next base: position 19,982,795 of record NC_057347.1, read on the forward strand.
CCCCAAAGTGCCCGGCCTCTCGGCGGAAAGGTTCCGGCCGGCGTGGCGTTCCGGCACCGGCGGGAGGTACGTCCGGCCTGAGGAGCGGGTGAGTTGCCTGTGGGCTGCGGACTCCGGGCGCGCTGCGGCCGAGGTGGTGTCTCCAGATCCCCAGCCCCTGGGCGGCCCGCACTTTCCTTCCACTGAGTCCGGGAGACGTTCTCGGCCCGGCCGGCCCTTGACAGCCGCTGAGCCCAATCTCTGGGATGAAAACGCCTAGGCCACTTCTAGTTTGTAGTTGGCAAGGTCCCTCCTTCAGGGAGACTCCCTGGGTTTATTCCAGGCACAGGAACTGATACGGCCTTGTGGGGGCCTTGCCTGGGGCTCAAGGAGGGGAGCCTGGTGGGGAGCAGAGACAAGGACACAAATAGCCCTATCTCTAGGCAGAAAGGGGCAACTGGGAGAAGCAGGGGGTCAAGGAAGGGCGAGGTAGGAGCAGCGTTCCATTTGGCAGGGATGGGGGGGGGGGCACATGAAGCTGGCACAAAATTTGGTTGGACCTTGAATGCGGAATGGAGCAGTTAAATCGCTTCATTAGGTAGCCCGAAGCTACTGAGGCTTTTGTAGGGGCAGACGGGAGATGGTGTTTCTAGAAAATTGGCCATATATAAAAGTGCCAGACTGGGTTGGAGGTGGAAGAGGGAGGGAGTGTCTCTTCCCAAGGGGCAGGCAGCCATAAGGAACTGAACCTGGAAGGGGTAAGGAGAATGGAAAGGAAAGGATTCTGTCTGGAACATGGGGAGATTTTAGCGAGTTTTGTGAACAACACAGAAGTCAGGAGGGAGGTGGGTTTTGAAGGGAAAGGGGGTGGGTTTGTGTTTTCATGAGGTGGTAATGTCTTTGTAGATATTGTCCAGGAAGTAGGGAAATGTAGGGACTTCTAAGTATTCATAAGAAATACTCAGGAGAGGGGCGCCAGGGTGGCGCAGTCGGTTAAGCGTCCGGCTTCAGCCAGGTCACGATCTCGCGGTCCGGGAGTTCGAGCCCCGCGTCGGGCTCTGGGCTGATGATGGCTCAGAGCCTGGAGCCTGTTTCTGATTCTGTGTCTCCCTCTCTCTCTGCCCCTCCCCTGTTCATGCTCTGTCTCTGTCCCAAAAATAAATAAACGTTGAAAAAAAAAAAAAAAGAATTCTTCCTTCTATGAGGCAAGGATATCACTCTTAAAAAAAAAAAAAAAAGAAAAGAAATACTCAGGAGAATTCTAGGAATCTTACCAATTCCTGGAGAACTTAGGACTGTAAAAAGAAATAATCTCAACTTTTTGTGCAAAATCCTCCAAAGCAAATAATTTCCTTTTTGCTCCTGGTTTATTCTGCTTAATGAGGTGTTATGGGTTGAATTGCATCCTTCAATAAAGATATGTTGGGGCGCCTGGGTGGCTCGGTTGAGTGACTTTCTTTTTAAGTTTATTTACTTATTTTGAAAGAGGTTGGGGGTGGGGGATGGGGAACAGGATCGGAAGCAGGCTCCGCACTGACAGCAGGGAACCTGATGGGGAGCTGGACCTCATGAACCGTGAGATCATGTCCTGAACCAAAGTCAGACATGTAACAGACTAAGTCCCTCAGGTGCCCCAAGTGTTAGATTCGATTTTGGCTTAGGTCATGATCCCAGGGTAGTGGGATTGAGCCCCACACTGGGCTTCACACTGAGCATGGAGCCTGCTTGGGATGCTCTCTCCCTCCCTCTGCCTCTCTCCCCTGCTCATGCTCTCTCTCTGTATATAAAATGAAATGAAATAGTGAAGTGAAATGAAATGAGACATGTGGAAGTTGTAGCCCTCAGTACCTCAGAATGTGACCTTATTTGGAAATCGGGTCACTGCAAATGTAATTAGCTAAAACGAGGTCATCCTGGAGTGGGGGCAGGTGACTAATTCAGTATGACAGTATGACTGTGCCCTTAAAAGAATGACCAAATGAATGCCGTGTGAAAATGGAGGCAGAGGTGGGAGTGGTACATGTATAAGCCAAGGATCACCAGTGGGTCATCACCAAGTAGGAGAGAAGGAACAGATTCACCTTCAGAAGGAACCAGCCCAGGGGCGCCTGGGTGGCTCCTTGGTTAAGCATCTGACTCTTGATTTCGGCTCAGGTCATGATCTCACATTTTCATGGGTTCGAGCCCTGCATCGGGCTCCGTGCACTGACCGTGTGGAACCTGCTTGGGATTCATTCTCCCTCCCTCTACCCCTCCCTCTGCCCTTCCCCCACTCACACTGTCTCTCTCAAAATAAATAAAAATAAAATAAAACGTAAAAAAAAAAAAAAGAAAGAAAAGAAAGGAACCAGCCCTGCTTACACTGTGATTTCAGTCTTCTAGCCTCCAGAACCAGGACAGAATACATTTCTGTTGCTCTAAGCCACGCGGTTTGTGGTAGTCTGTTACAGTAGCCCTAGGAAATTAACACCTGAAGCCATCAGGAACCCTGGTGATTGATGCTTTCAGAGATGATGATGTTCACCGGCAATCAGGTCCCCTGTCTCCCTCTCTCTCTGCCCTTGCCCCGCTCACGCTCTCGCTCTCTCTCAAAAAATAAATAAACGTTAAAAAAAAGACAAACCAACAGCTGGACAGCCATTGCAGTACATCGGGCTCCACAGACACAGCACCAGGGCAAGTGAGAGGCACACGGGCACTGGGCGACTCTGTGCCTCGCTGAGGAAAATAATTAAACACGGGCCAAAGAGATCCTAAGAAGCCGAGAGGCAAAATGTCATCATATGCACTCTTTGTGCAAACTTGCTGAGAGGAGCACAAGAAGAAGCACCCAGATGCTTCAGTCGACTTCTCAGGGTTTTCTAAGAGGTGCTCGGAGAGGTGGAGGACCATGTCTGCTAAAGAGAGAGGAAAGTTTGAAGACAGGGCAAAGACGGACAAGGCCTTTATGAAAGAGAAATGAAAACTTATACCCCCCCTAAAGGGGCGGATATCAAAGGAGAACATCCTGGCCTATCCATTGGTGATGTTGCAAAGACACTGGGCGAGATGTGGAACAACACCACCGCTGCAGATGACCAGCAGCCTTATGAAAAGAGGACTCCGAGGCTGAAGGAAGAATGTGAAAAGCATATTGCTGCAGACCGAGCTAAAGGAAAGCCTGACGTGGCAAAAAAGGGAGTTGTCAAGGCTGAGAAACGCAAGAAAAAGAAGGAAGAGGAGGAAGACAAGGACGAGGAGGAAGATGAAGAAGATGATGATGAATAAGTTGGTTCTAGCGCAGTTTTTTTGCTTGTCTATCAAGCATTTAACCCCCCTGTACACAACTCACTCCTGTTAAAAAAAAATTGAAATGGAAAAAAACAAACAAAAAAACTGGATGCAGAGAGCCCAGCACATAGTAAGGGTTCAGTAAACGTTAGTTCCCCTTTTAAAGGATTACCTCTTCCTGGGAGCTAATTATTAATGACCTTGAAGGGAAACTCCCTCATTCCTCAGAGCATTCGTCCAATATTACTTGGACCAGAACCTGGAAGTGGAAGGTAAAGGGGCAACTATGGTGTATGATTTACTGTAAACCAGACTCCGGGTGTTCAAAACAAAAGTTGTTACTTCCCCGCCCCCCCCCCCCCCAAACCAGCTCCTCCTAACTTCCTCGTTTGTATTGCAGATGTCCCTGGCTCCTCCCACTCCTTCCATCTAGCCTGTTACCTGGTTTCAATGTTTTTAAAACCTTTTGACCTTTTAAAACCTTTCTGACCAGGACGCAGGACACATAGGCGTCTGGTGTGACACAAAAGCTTCGTTAAAAAAAAAATACTTGTGTAGGAGCACCTGAATGACTCAGTCGGTTGAGCGTCTGACTCTTGATTGCAGCTCAGGTTATAATCTCACGGTTCATGAGATCAAGCCCCGCATCAGGCTCTGCAACAAGTTCCATGATGACAGGGCGGAGCCTGCTTGGGATTCTGTCTCTCCCTCTCTTTCTGCCCCTCCCCCACTCGTGCTATTGCTGCCTCTCTCAAAATAAATGATAAAAACAAAAAGTCTACAGGACACCAAGTGGAGATGCCTAGTAGATAGATGCTAAGTCTGATGCTAAGGGAGAGGACTGTGCTGGGGTATAGATTTGGAGGTTGTCAGTGTAGAGAGATGGTACTTTATCCCATGAAAGTGCAAGGGATGAGCTGGGGAGAGGGTAGTGTGAGAAAATCACACTAAGTCAAAGAGAAAACTCTGGGAGCACCAGTATTGGGGGTGAGCAGATAATTCAGATTCCCCAAAAGACTAAGAGACAATGTTTAGAGAGATTTAAAAGGAAACAGGACAAAGTCAAGCTAAAGAGACTAAGGACACCTAGGATCCTGAGGAGGTAAGAGGTTTTTTGTTTTTGCTTTTGCTTTTGTTTTTTAAGCTAGGTTGGGGCGCATGGTGGCTCAGTCGGTTAGGCATCCGACCTAGGCTCAGGTCGTGATCTCGCAGTTCGTGAGTTCGAGCCCCGCGTCGGGTTCTGTGTTGACAGCTCAGAGCCTGGAGCCTTCCTCAGATTCTGTGTCTCCCTCTCTGCCTCTCCCCTGCTCTCTCTCTCTCTCTCTCTCTCAAAAACAAACATTAAAAAATAAAATAAAAATAAAAAATCTAGGTTAGTTGGAACCACTAAATCAATATTCATTTCATGACTCACTACTGCGTGGTAACTTGCAAAATTTTAAAAACACACAAAATTCTACAACCTTACCTGCACTATCTCTCACCTGGGCTCTTGCAGTACCCCCCACCAATTTTCCAGCTGCCTATCAACCTAACCCTGCCCTGTCCTTTATACACACCCTACCTGTCCTTGCCAGCAGCTGACTAAATCTCCAAATCCCTGCCCTGTGGTGGGGCCTCACCTTAATGTTCTAGCTCTTTCTCTCTCTGCACACTACCAGGCACCCTCTCTGGCACCCAACACCCACAGTGCTGCCTCTCCCAATAGATCCCTGGTTGTAGGCAGGTAGCAATGTCTCCAGGGAAGGCGAACCGGTTAAGGTAATCCATTTCCCTTTGCTGCGGATTAAGAAGGGTGTGATTCTGTTTGGGGGCGTATCAGGAAAGAGAAGCAGCCGCCTCCCCTTTCTTCCTGAGGCTCTGGTAGCCGGGAGGAGGAACTAAGAGCAACAGCCACATCTGCGGGACAAGTAATGCTGACAACAGAGCATGAAGAACAGAGGCGCCTGGGTGGCTCAGTCAGTTAAGCGTCTGGCTCGATTTCAGCTCAAGGCATGATCTCATGTCATGGTTTGTGGGATCCAGCCCCTTGTTGGGTTCTGCACGGGGCCTGCTTGGGATTCTCTCTCTCCCTCTCTCTGTGCCCCTTCCCCCCTCTCTCAAAATAAATAAACGTTTTGGAAGAAAAACTGTCAAGGCAAAACCAACACTTAAAAAAAAAAAAAGCATGAAGAATGCCTTGATGACGTTGTTCCCTGAAACCATCCACCTGCAGACTTTTGGTTCAGTACTAGATAAACTGACCTAATTGTTTCAGCCACTTGTAGATCAGTATCGTGTTACTTGAAGCTGATAACTTCCACCTTAATACACCCACTCAGGAGACAGACTGGGTGACTTAAAGTTCCCCATACACGTTCCATGCTGTCTCACCTCTGCACCTCTGTGTCTGCCGGTCCCTTTCCCTAGGATCCCCCCCAAATGAATTCTCACCTCTCAAGGGCCAACAAGGGTGTCTCCTGCCCCAAGAAGCCCCCCTCTCTGCCAAGCCAGAGCATCCTGGCCCTTTTGCCAAATACTTGATTCGTATCTCTCTCAAAATACAATCTGTCTTCAACTATGGGGCTTTTTGTTTTGTTGTTTTGACCACATGGCTTTGTCCCCTTATTTGACTCTGGGGATCTGGAAGCTACCAACTAAAATATATCAAAAATCCATTCCCGGGGGCACCTGGGTGGCTCAGTCAGTTGAGCGTCTGACTCTTGACTTCAGCTCACGTCATGATCTTGTGGTTCGTGGGATCAAGCCCCGCATCGGGCTCTGCGCTGACAGCGTGGAGACTGCTTGAAATTCTTTCTCTCCCTCTCTCTCTGCCCTCTCCCTGCTTGTGCCCTAAATAAATAAATAACTGCATTTAAAAAAAAAAGACAACAGGGAAAAAGCAAGTCGCAGAGTGAAAGCAAATATTTTCAAAACATATAACTAAATTAATAAATAAATAAATTCCTAGAAAGTAAGAAAAAGGCAGGCAAACCAGCTGAAAAAAAAATTGGGCAGAGGATTGGAATAAGCACTTCACCTAAAGAGGGCATTTAAATGACCAATTAACAGATGAAAATGCGTTCTTTTATTAGTCATCAGAGAAATGCAAATCAAAATCTATGATGTGATAGCACCACACAGACATGAGAACAGCTGAAGTGAAAAAGACATAATACCGATCGATCAATAAACCTGGAGTGTCGGCAAGGATGTGGAACTCTCACACTTGCTTGTGGAAGTGGGGATTGGTGGAATTACTTTGGAAAACCACCTGGCAGTATCGACTAAAGCTGAGCATATGTATCCTCAGTGAGCCAGCCATCCCACCCCTGGGTGTAAATTCAATAGAATGCAAACATACGTGCACTAAAAAACATGGAATATATGTATGAAGTTGGGAGTATGTGGTAGTTTTTGATTTACAAAAACTGCAGCTTCCCAGAGTCAAACCTCCTACCAGAATGTTCATAGCAGTGTCCTTCGTATAAGCCAAAACATGGGATATCTCAAATGTCAAAAGATTGTATATGGAATCAGCTTCAAATACATCCAGCATCATGGAGGAATTTCACAAACATAATGTTGAGGGAAAGAAGCCACATGATTTATATAAAGTGTAAAAATCGACAAAAGAGTATAGGGGGATAAAAATCAGATTACCTTTAGGGACTAGAAACTGAAGGGGAACGAGAGCCTTTTGGAATGCCAGTTTATGGGGTGCCTGGGTGGCACAGTCAGTTAAGCGTCCGACTTCAGCCAGGTCACGATCTCGCGGTCTGTGAGTTCGAGCCCCGCGACAGGTTCTGGCTGATGGCTCAGAGCCTGGAGCCTGTTTCTGATTCTGTGTCTTCCTCTCTCTCTGCCCCCTCCCCCATTCATGCTCTGTCTCTCTCTGTCCCCAAAATAAATAAACGTTGCAATGCCGGTTTCTGTGTTTTTGTGGCTTGTTTTGTTTTTGGTTTCATTTTGTTTTGTTTTTAGCTCTGGGTACTAGTTAAACATGTGTGTGCACTTAGTAAAAATTCATCAAATTGCACATTTATTATTTGTGCTTTTCTGTTTGTTATATTTCAATAAAAGTTTACATCCAAGTGTAATTCTCCGAGTCACCTGAATTAGATATGCATCATATAAGGTTTGAATGTTTATTTAGTGATATAATCTATTCTATTTAGTCTTCAAAGTTGTTCACTTCCCAAACGTAGCCCGGATCTCCATGAAAGGGCTGCTGATTCTTGCATAGACCATTCTGGGCAAGGAGCACAAGATGTCTCTTTGCTCCCCCTCCCCAGGAAGAGATCAGAGGGGACAAGAATGGGTAGAGGGAAGGTAATTGGTCCTCCTAATGTCACTTGGGCAAAAGTTTTGGATTTTTTTCCCCCTGCTTTTATGTTACATTGTCTTACTGTCTTTTTAAAAGATATTACACAGGGGCACGGGGGTAGGTCAGTCACTTGAGTGCCTGACTTCGGCTCAGGTCATGATCTCGTGGTTCATGAGTTCGAGCCCCCACATAGAGTTCACTGCTGTCAGCACAGAGCCTGCTTTGGATCTTCTGTCCCCCCCCCCCCCCCCCCCCCCCCCCCGCCTCTGCCCCTTCCCCGCTTGTACTCTCACTCTCAAAAATAAATAGATCTTTAAAAAAATTTTTCTTTTCAACGTTTATTTATTTTTGGGACAGAGAGAGACAGAGCATGAACGGGGGAGGGGCAGAGAGAGAGAGAGACACAGAATCGGAAACAGGCTCCAGGCTCCGAGCCATCAGCCCAGAGCCTGTCGCGGGGCTCGAACTCACGGACCGCGAGATCGTGACCTGGCTGAAGTCGGACGCTTAACCGACTGCGCCACCCAGGCGCCCCAAAATAGATCTTTAAAAATAAATAAATTATAAATAAATAAATGGTATTACACAATTAAAATTATAAGGCAAATGATCAAAATAAGAAACTATTCAATCTGAAATTCAGAATACTTGGGTTCACGTTCCGACACTGCTACATATTACATATGTGTATCTCGGTTTACTTCTGTAAGAACAGTTTTGTGCAAAATAAAGTTCAAAGTACCGCTCTCACAAGGTTGTTGTGAAGATGAAATTATACAAATCATAGGGAAAAGAGAAAGTGTTACACAACAGAAATGACTTTTTTTTCACAGTGGAAGATATGATAAAGTGGACAATTGATTCTATAGGTTAAGATGAAATGTGATTGCCTAAGAAACCACCTCAAGAAGAAAATCCCTAGATGTTTTCTAAAACCATCCTCAGAGCACCTGGCTGGCTCAGTCAGAAGAGCCCATGACTCTTGATCCTAGGGTTGTGGGTTCGAGCCCCACGTTTGGGGTAGAACTTTCTTGAAAAAAAAAAAAAAAACTTAAAAAAGTAAAATAATCCTCTATCTGATTAATTTAGGTATAACAATAGGAAATAGAAGTTTTAGATTTTCGAGCCCAATTTTAAAACTCCACTTCAACAGGGTAGCACCAACGTTCAAATCACATTTCCAACAGGTGTCACCCTAACCCCTTTGATTGTGGGTTTGAGCAAACCTCTGTGACTAACTTCTCACTCAGTGCTCCAGGTAATGACATCAAATGTAAACACTCAATTGCCGTGTGTTAATCCGGGACTTCTTTTCTGGCTCTTCAGGTTTCACAACGGGATGTTTCAACTCCTTGTTGTATTGTACTCAGAATGCAAACCCGAACGAACCACGGGTTGCCTGTGTAATGAAGGTCTCAACTCCACCCCCAGTTCAACCAACATTTTTTGGGGGTGTGTGTGGCAAAGCTCACATAACATAAAATTCACCATTTTAACCGTTGTTTTTTTTTTTTTTTTCAACGTTTATTTATTTTTGGGACAGAGAGAGACACAGCATGAACAGGGGAGGGGCAGAGAGAGAGGGAGACACAGAATCGGAAACAGGCTCCAGGCTCTGAGCCATCAGCCCAGAGCCCAACGTGGGGCTCCCACGGACCGCGAGATCGTGACCTGGTTGAAGTCGGACGCTTAACCGACTGCGCCACCCAGGTGCCCCTCATTTTAACCGTTTTAAAGTGTACAATTCAGTGGTGTTTGGTACATTCGCAGTATTGTGCAACTATCATCACTATGTAGTTCTAGAACCTTTTCAACACCCTAAAAGGAAACCTTGTACCCATTTAGCAGTCACTCTCCTGCCCGCCCCTCCCAGCCCCTGGCAACCAGGAATCCACTTCCTGTCTCTATGGATTTGCCTATCCTGCACATTTCACATAAATAGATCAACCAACTGGGCGTGCCTGGGTGGCTCAGTCTGTGAAGCATCTAACTTTGGTTCAGGTCATGATCTTGCGGTTTCGTGAGCTCGAGCCCCGCTTTGGGTAAAACATGAGCCCTGTTTCTCTCTCCCTCCCTGTCTCTCTCTCTGCCCCTCATTCACTTGCACCCTCTCTCTCTCTCTCTCTCTCTGAAAAAAAAATCGGGGTGCCTAGGTGGCTCAGTGGGTTAAGCATCCGACTTCAGCTCAGGTCATGATCTCGTGGTTCATGGGTTCAAGCCCCTCTTCTGGCTCTGTGCTGACAGCTCAGAGCCTGGAGCCCACTTCAAATTCTGTGTCTCCCTCTCTCTCTGCCCCTTCCCCACTTGCGTGCTCTCTCTCTCAAAAATAAATAAACATTAAAATTTTTTTTAAAAAAGCGATTGATCAGCATTTTGGGGGCCCAGCACTTGCTAAGCACCAAGAATACAAAGATGAGTATGACAGTCTTCTGTTAACAAGATCACTGACAACTGGGACAAATAGATTTTAAAAAATGATAGTACAATGTGATGATTATTGTAACAGAAATATGAGCATTGTGAGGAAATAGATGCGGGAGATAGGGCAAACCGTAAGAAGTAAGATTTGAGGGTGCCTGAGTGGCATAGTTAAGTAGCCAACTCTTGGTTTCAGCTCAGGTCATGATCTCACAGTTTCGTGGGTTGGAGCCCCCCCCCACATCAGGCTCTGTGCTGCCAGTGCAGAGCCTGCTTGGGATTCTCTGTCTCCTCTCTTTGTTCGTCCCCTGCTTGCTCTGTCTCTGTCCCTCTCAAATTAAAGAAATAAACTTAAAAAAAAAAAGTAAGATTTGAATATAGGCATAGAGGCAAGAGTTTGCTAGAACAGTGGGGCTGGGCAAGAGGGCAAGGTAGAGGAGGTGGGAGCTGCAGTAGTAGAGAAGTAGCTGGAGCAAGGCACAAGAGCAGAGAGTTGGACAGCTCTGTGCTCACAGGAGGTTGACAAAGCACACTCCAAGCATGTTTCCACCCTAGGGCCTTTGCATTTGCTGGCCCCTTTTCCTGGGACACTCTTCTTTCAGATCGGTGCCTGGTAGGCTCAACCCCTTCCTTCAGATCTTTGCTTCAATGTCACCTCCTCAGAGAGGGCCTCCTTCACCTCCCTATCAAAACAGCATCTTTATAATAAACTTTTTAAATAAAGTTTTAATAAACTTTATTAAAGAAAAACAACAGCATCTTCTGTCCCTCTCTATCTTCTTACTCTGTACTCCCTTTCAGCCTTTATCGCTCTGGTACCATATTGTATATAGGTATATGATTCTCTGTTCATTTTCTGTCTCCCCCACTTGAAGGTAAGCTGTACAAAGGCAGGACTCTTTGCTTTGTTTATAGTTATATTCCCAGCACCCATAACAATGCCTGGCACATAGTGTAAGCCCCATAAATTTTAATGAGTGGAGAAGCAATCACTTTGGCAGCATTGCGGTGGGGAGTCCCTCTGGGTTCTGAGCTGCTTCCTGCTGAAGTCAGAGCAATATTGAAAGCACCAAGCAATAGGTAAACTCGATCAGATTCTTCTGATTGGCTGTCACAGACTATGAGTCTGGAGTGCTCTCTTGTCCAGCGAGAGCAGACGCAGAATTGAATACAAGAGAGGCTAACGTCCAGAAGGAGACAAGAACCACTAACAGGGGTTTCATCTTCGTGTTTCTTGAGCTCACAAGGTATTACCCACTGTGTGAATGTGAAGAAAACAATCAGATAGCAATTAACCGGTGTGTGTAAGAATAAAGGGTCTGGGAGGCAAGTGGAGTTTGTGATAATATATTGGCATCAGGTGGAAAGTAATTTCCTGCAGCTGACATAACAAGTTACTTGTGATTCCATTACAATATCTCACTAGCTAACCTCAGGCACTTTTGCCCCGTGATGGTGACTTTCTGCCCTAAGCTTTCCTCTAACCCATTTATATAAACAGCACCTATTTCCCCACAATTGGCTGCTTGATTTTCCGATGTTTCCCGTCCCTGCCTATTATTTCCCTTCAAAAGGAAAACATTTTTGTGATCCCAAGTCCTCTCACCTTATTGTTTATTATTTTTTACCTGTATTCATTTTTTCGTTTATTTTACAAGTATGTTTTGAGTCCCTGCTACGCAGCAGGCAGGTGCCTGGATGCAGCAGAGGACAGAGCGACCTGTCCCTGCCCTCAGGAAGCTGAGATGAGTAAGGGAGACAGGAAGCCAGTGAGCAATTACAGGCGATTCAGGTACTTGAAAATCCTAGCATTAAAGAGGGGAAACTCTCTGGACACAAAGATACTCAAAGTTGCATCATGTGTAACAGCGAAATATTGGTCACAATCGATGTCCGACAACAGGGAAATATACATATCTCATGGAATATTGCAGAGCTATTAAAATGATGTCATGGGGCGCCTGGGTGGCTCAGTCGGTTGAGCGTCCAACTTTGGCTCAGATCATGATCTCGTGGTCTGTGAGTTCAAGCCCCACGTCAGGCTCTGTGCTGACAGCTGGGACCCAGGAGCCTGCTTTGGATTCTGTGTCTCCCTCTCTCTCTCTGCCCCTCCCCCACTCATGCTCTGTCCCTCTCTGTCTCAGAAATAAACATTAAAAAATAATAAAATAAAATGATGTCATGACACATCTATAACAATATGATAAGGGACATTATGTGAAGAAAGTAAAAGAAAAAAATTATATGAAAAAATATGATCCCAATGATATATAAAAAAATGTATGGAAGTCCAGAAGAAAATCTAGGAAAATGTTAATAAAGACTGATAGTAGGACAATTGAAAGGATAATATTAGGTTGAACTGCATGCCGTTACTTTTTTTTTTAAGTTTACTTACTTATTTTTGAGAGAGAGAGAGCACACATGTGCCCTGGTTGTGGGGTGTGGCGGGGGGGGGGGGCAGGGTCAGAGCTGGAAGAGGGAGGGGCAGAGAGGAAGGGGAGAGAGGGAGAGAGAGAATACAAAGCAGGCTCCATGCCAATGAGGGACTCCATCTCACCAACGATGAGATCGTGACCCGAGCCGAAATCAAGAGTGGGATGCTCACACAACTGAGCCAAACAGGCACCCCAACTTTTGTAAGTCTACTTCATACCATCAACCAAATATATTGATGAAAGGGGTCCAAGGCAGACTTGGATTCAAATCCCAGCTCCAATACTATGTACCATCCAGTATGCATCATCTCAGTTGTGTAACCTGAGTAGTAAATTTACTTTGTCTGGGGCCTCCGTTGCCTCGACTATAAAATGGACATAGGGTCGCCTGGGTGGCGCAGTCGGTTAAGCGTCCGACTTCAGCCAGGTCACGATCTCGCGGTCTGTGAGTTCGAGCCCCGCGTCGGGCTCTGGGCTGATGGCTCGGAGCCTGGAGCCTGTTTCCGATTCTGTGTCTCCCTCTCTCTCTGCCCCTCCCCCGTTCATGCTCTGTCTCTCTCTGTCCCAAAAATAAAATAAATGTTGAAAAAAAAATTTTTTTTAAATGGACATAAAAATAGTTCAGACTTCAGGGTTGTATTTAAGATTAAATGCAATAATGTCTGACATACATTCATCTCTGAATAAATGGTGGTCATAATTGTAGGTGGCGTTTTCTTCCTTCTTTATTGTATTTTCCAAATTTCCTGTAATTAGAGTTCAAAAAAACTATCTAGTAAACATAATTATTTAAATTTTCAAAGGGGTTGCAATCTATTCCCCAGGGATCTGGAGCCAAGTCCAGGGCTGGGAATGTGGTTGAAAGCTTTCTTCCAACCCCTGCGGTGGCTGGACTCAGCTCCACAGACAGTGGCCCTGAGAGCAGGGCTTGATGTTTGTGCTTGGCGGACCCTGGGAGCTTTGTTTACAGAGGATACTTGGTCCCAGGGCCTGAACTGCCCCCTCACCTCTGCAGCTGCTACAGACTGAGCCCACGAAGAAGGCTGCCTCAGCCCACCCTGCCCCTCACAGCCTGGCCCCTGATCCCAGTCACGACAGCCTTTGGCACAGTTATCTTCTTCCCTTAAGAGCAGCCTCTGGTTCCCGAACACAGGCCCGAGCTGAACCCTGATCATGTCCCATGCCCACGGAGTGGGCTGTAGCATTTCTGTTTGTGGTGATGAAATAGTTGTGGAAACAGCTGTGATAGTTGCGTGGCATCGTGAATGTATTCAATGCCACTAAATCATACACTTAAAAATGGCTAAAGGGGCCGATTTTATGTTATAGAGATTTTACTTCAATTTTTTGAAAAGTGAAAAACAAAAACAAAAACAAAAACCCAGATGAAAGAGGGCAGGCTTGACCTGTGGGATTTGGTGACAGAACCTGGGCTGACACCAGGAGGCCTCTATTTTGACCTCCATTCGGTTCCTTTGGCTCTTTGACCCTGGGTAACTTAACTCCTCTGAGGATAGATAACCCGCTGCCCTCAGGGTAGTCATGGAACTCAAATGTGACCAAATGGTGTGAAACTCTCTTTAAACAATCAATAATTCTTAATTAGTATTATCGCCTTAACCTTGCCCCATAAAAGAAACCCATTACAAACAAAATACAATAGTACCTTTTTTTTTTTTTTAATATTTATTTAGTGTCTGAAGACCTTAAGGCTTGCAATTCTGTGAATGGAAACCTCCAGAAATAAGGACAGGTGGAGGGCAAACACAAGGAATCTCTCAATCTCTGGCTCCTCACCAGGAAGGAGATGCTGTGTTTTTCCTGGTGTTGTGGGGAAGGAATATTCAAAGATGCATAATCTAGGAGGGCTTGGGGTGTTGCCTTGGCACTGGGCAGCAGAGAAATGATGTCCTTGCCCTGTCCTGTCTTTGCCCCCTTACCTCCCCCCTCCTCTTGCCTTCCTGTCTTAGGTTGCCTTTCCCATCTGTCTCTTGGGAGATTTATTTCTGTCTCTTTTTTCATCTTAAGCAGCGGAAATGAATCATCTTTCAGCCTGTTTGGTAAACAGCCCCATGCCCTTTGACCCCCTCTGGGCTCTCTCTGGCTCCTCTGGAGCTGCCCCTGGGCTAGGTCTCACCCCCCCCCCCCCTCAAGACCCTCCTGGCTGGTTATTTTTGGTAATGTCCCTCTCCTCCCAGGCATGGAGGCTTGACCTCCTCTGCCCTGTGGAAAATGGGAAATGACACACAGCATTCCATATGATGATCCCACGAGCTGACCAGAGAGGGACAGGGAAAGCACGGGAGCCACCATGTTCTGAGGGTTCTATGTGCCACGCACCCACTGGCACATCTCAGTGACCCTATTAAGTGGGTCTTCCCAAATCCTCATTTTCCAGAGGAGGAGTACAAGGCTCAGAGAAGTGAAGGAATATGCCCAAGGCCACCGAGCTGGTAAGGGGTGGAGCCAAGATTCAAAACCTATATTCTTGGATTCATTCCATGATACCATGCTGCCCTATGTATCCACATGTGTATATGCACGTATGTTGAACTGGGGATACAGGAGGGTCAGCTAGAACTTCGGCTGCAACGATCAGGATGAAAATGGAACATCCTTGCGCATTAAGCTATACGCATATGACAGATGGGTGTTTACCTACGGAGGGGAGGACAAGCGTGAGCAGCGTGTGCCTTCCCAGGCACCTGGGGACCACAGAGAAAGGGATCAACGAGGGCCAGGGATGGGGGAGGGAGACCCCAGATTCCAGACCACCTGAACCCTGCCCACACCTCACAGCGATGGAACCTCACAGATAAAAGTGCCTAGTTGAGTCCGCGTTGGTGAAACCACGCTTCCTGGTGAACACGGTCATGCAACTATTGGACTTCTAAAAATGTGCAGGTGCTGTTTCTAGGAATTATGTGGGATACAGAAATAAATCTGCTGACGTCAAACTATCCAGCGAGGCCACGTGTGTATTGGAGGTGTGGGAGGGATTAATATAAATAAATACATAAATAACCGATGCAGCGTAGATAGAAAATGCTCAGGGCCAAAGGGATGGACGGGTCCTGTAACAGGGTTCTAGCAGGACCAGAAGCTGGAGAGATTGCTCTAGGCTGGGTATTGAGGAGGGCTTCCCGGGGAGGTCTCTAAGTAGATGTAAGCGCTACATCAGTGGAAAGCTTTAACGGAAGTTAGATCCTGTCTAATTGTCCACGGAGCCCAGAGACACAGACATGCCCTTATTCCCCTTTTACAGAGGTGGAAACTGAGGCCAGAGAGGTCGACTGGGATGTCCACAGTCCCGCAGCTAGCAAGCGGCCGACGGGTTTTTGCTCTTGGGCCAGCCAGCGTGAGGGTCTCCCAGGCCCGCACTCGGGTCCCTCCCCGCGGGACCGGCTCCAGCAGGGCACCGAGTGGCTGGAGCGGGGGCCGCCGGCACGCGCCGGGGGCGGGGCCGAAGGGCCGGAGGGGCGGGGCTGGCTGGCTGGCTGCTGCGCTGGCGCGCGGGAGGCGCAGGGGCTGAGTCCCTTTCCACCTGCCGGCGCGAGCACAGCGCCATGGGCGGCCGCCAGCCGGGGGACCGCCGGGCTGAGCCCCGCTGAGCCCACCGGGCCGGCCATGGGCGACCGCGAGCGCAACAAGAAGCGGCTGCTGGAGCTGCTGCAGGCGGCGGGCACCGGCAACTCTCACTGCGCCGACTGCGGGGCGGCGGGTAAGGGCGCGGCGGCCCGGAGCAGGACCCCTGCCCTCCTCCCCTCCTTCCAGACCCGGTCCCGTCCCGGGCGCCCGCCGGACTCGGGCGTGACCCTTCTGACACCTTCGCACCCAGCCCGCGAATCTCCGACCCGCGCCCCTGGCCGAGCTCTCCACATCCGATGCGGCGCCCACCCGAACCCAGATCCCCTGACCTCCCCACTCTGGACCCCTACACTAGACCCGGACCCGGATGCCCTGACCGTCTCGATCGCCTCCCAGCCAGACACCACCCCCCCCTTCCCCCCCAGACTTCAGTCCCTGACGTCTTCATCCGGACCTGGTCACCTCCCACGCTCTCGGACCCAAACATCCCCCACACCGAGGGGTCCAGGCCCACGGCTCCTGACCTTCCAGTGACCCCTTCCCTGCCCCCGGACGCCCCGGGTCCTCCCACGTTCCTGTCGCGCAGCGCGCGGACCCTGCGGACGTCCAGGGGCCCTGCGGCGCACTTCCCCACCTGCAGCTCCCCAGCTTGGCGTCCCGGGGTCGGCCCCTCCCTCCGCGCTCTCCTCTCGGTTCCCCGGAGTCTTGTCACTTCCACTTCGTGCTCGCCGTAACTTCTCGCCCCGCATCCCTACACTCCTTCCAGGATCATCCTGGTCGCCGCCTGCCTTGGCGGGTGGGCTGACCAGAAGGTTGCCTGCGGGTATCTTAGTTAACAACGTGGGCGGGGGGGAGGACCGAGAGAGAAAGGTTTCCCAGCCTGGGCAGCGCTGGGCACCGCCGCATGAATTCTAACCGCCAAGCCCGCCTCTCCCAGCACCCCCAGCCCAGCCCTGGTCTCCGTGCCTAGCTCACCATACAACTCCCCTTCCACCCTCTTTGCCCCGCAGATCCTGACTGGGCCTCCTACAAGCTGGGCATCTTCATCTGTCTGAATTGCTCCGGCGTCCACCGCAACTTCCCAGACATCAGCAGAGTTAAATCCGTGAGACTTGACTTCTGGGATGACAGTACCGTGGAGGTAGCGAGGGGCGCTCGTGGACAGCCTTGGAACCGCAGAACCGGGGTGGAGGCGGTGGGTAGGGCGTCCAGAGCAGGAAACTGAGTTCCAGAGAGGAGCAAGAACTAGCAAGAGAAAACACAGCCTGTTAGAGTGCCTGCCTAGACAGAGGCCCTGAGTTCAAGGCCCTGAGCTTGTTATTTCCCTCAGTTTCCACATCTGTATTGTAAGGATACCACTACCCCTTCCCCCGGTTGCCATAAGGATTAAATGTAGGCTCAATGCCTACAAAATAAATAGTCAAGTAACAGCTGCTGTTATCATTAGCTGAAGTCTTGGACTGGAACAGTATACTGATCATGGTCTGCAGTCCCCCTTCCGGCCCCCATAACCAGGAAGGGCACCATTTTGCTCTCCTGACCTATGCAAATGGATGCAATCTGGATGATAATACCGTTTTTGGCCAGAAGACCTTCAGAGAACAAGCAGTTCTAAACTGTACTGGTTGGCTGAGGATTTCAAGGACTATTGGAGGAGCAGGCCCATGTTTACAGAGAGCCCACTCTGTGCCGGGCCCTGTGCTAGATGCCTTATTCATCGGACACATAGTTACTGTAAGCTTACTAGGTGCTGGGTGTTAAGGAAAGAACAATGAATGAGATAAAGTCTCGTCCCATGGGGAGCTTACACCCTTCTAGTGCAGGGGAAAGACAGGAAACCAGTAACCAGCACATAGACCTGAAGGTTGTTTCTTTGTCCTTACAACCCCCCTGTTAAACTTTCTTCATTTTTGCAGTTGAAATCCCTGAAGTTCACAGGGTTAAGTATCGCCCAGGGGTCACTCAGTGAATAAACGGAACAGCTGGAATGTGAAATCTATTCTGTTGGGGTCCAAAGCCCATGCAAATCCTGGGTCACAGCCCAGCAGCCCCAGGGGACGGGAGAAGGGTTCACTCTGCTCACAGGATGTGAATTAGCAACCTGATGTCTCTTCCCACATGGGCCCTAACCCCAGATATGCCACCTCTGTTACTGAGTGCTAACTCTTGGCCAGCGCCACTCTTGGCATGTCTGCCTCTGGGTACCTCGGGCGTCATAGGACCCCAGTGATCACCCTGACTTAAGTACTCAGTGGCACCACCTCTGACTTCTTCCATCCTCCAGCTACGTCTATCTGCTGCAGGCTTGCCGGGACTGGTGCTGGTGGTCCTGGCCATCTGTGGAGGGGGTGGGACAAAGTACATGTGCTTTGGAGTTGGACAGGTTTGGGTTCAAATCCTAGCTCTCCACTTTCTAGCTGTGCCACCTTGAGTAAGTCACCTAACCTCTCTGAGCCCCAGTTGCCTCACCTTTAAAATGAGGATGGCGGTATTAAAATTGTTGCAGGGATGGAATGAAGTAATGGGTAAGAACTGTGAAGTTCTCTGCCAGCGTGAGGCGTGGTTGTTACTGCACCTCAGTGTTCTGGCCTGGGGCTTCCCAGCAGCATGAATGACCAAGCCTGGGGTGCGTCAAACCCCAAGTAGGAGTGTCTCCTGACTGGGTCTAGGAGCCAGTGGGAAGAGTGGCCTTCTGGGTAGACCATGGTTTCATTTCACATTTTTTCATGTTCTAATATTACCCCAACTTGCTGCTGTTTTGCAGTTTATGACCCACAACGGGAACCTCCGTGTGAAGGCCAAGTATGAAGCCAGAGTCCCTGCTTTCTACTATATCCCCCAGGCCAACGACTGTCTGTGAGTGGGTGATTTCTCGGTCTCACCTCCCCCACCCCTATTCCATTTGTCTGTGGTGGTCTTTTCTTTTCTTAAAAAATTTTTTAATGCCTATATCTGAGAGAGAGAGAAAGCAGAGGGAGGGGCAGAGAGAAAGGGGGACAGAGGGTCCAAAGCAGGCTCCGCTCTGACAGCAGAGAACCTAACACGGGCCTTGAACTCACAAACCGTGAGATCATGACCTGAGCCGAAGTCGGACGCTTAACTGACTGAGCCACCCAGGCGCCCCTGTGGTGGTCTTTTCTATGGACCTGGTGGATCCAGAAAGACATTTGGTACTGTCATGGAGAACACGTAGACGTGGCCTAGTTCCCTCTCTGTCTTTGTTGCGTGGATTGTCACTTCACTGTCTGGGACTCAGTTTCCAAGCTGTGAAATAGGGCATTTTCTCTGTGATTCCTTTGCCTCTGATGTTCTCCTAGCCTACTGGTGGTGGCTAACTTGATAGAGAAGAAAAACGCTGGTATTTTAGTAGAGCAAATGTGTTCCAGCTACTTCCTATGGAGTGTTGTGCCCAAGGCTGTCCCACAGGCCTCAGCATAGCTGCAACGCAACTGTCTGGCCCCAGGTCCCTAAGTAGTAACCATATAAATAAGAGTAGCCACTAATATTCATTGAGCTTTACCTAGGTACCTGTGCTAAATGCTTATGAGCATGAATTTGTTTAATTCAACAACTCTGAGATAACACTGCCTTGATCTCCATGATACAGATGAAGTACCTGAGGCTCATAGAGACAGAACTGGGACTGACTAGCCCATCTGACACCAGGGCCTGCTGTTGGGTACCATGGCACTGGGGAAATTCAATATAAGGGCAGGAAGCTGTGAAGCATCACGAGGTTTCAGGTCCCTACACGTGAGGGGTCAGTGTGACTTCAGCCTCTGCAGGACTGACTGCCTGAGGCTTAGCCTCCCTCCCAGGGACTCAGCCTCACTGCCAGGGCTGCTAGGCAGCGCCGCACCCCCACCCCCAGCATAAATGTGAAGAAGGTACCCTTTGGGCAGACACAGCTCATGGGGGGTATGGCTTGCGGAGAGCAGGCTGTATTTCAGCCACCATTGTCTTCTAGTGTCAGCAGGAAGCTCTTGGCCAGTGCACCAACTGTACAACTGTACTTAGTACCCTGCCATTTCCCAATATTTAAGCAACCCAGGGGCTACTGATGCAGCGTGGAGTGGCAGGGGAGGCACAGTTTTGCACTCAGAAGATCCCAGTATTGTTTCCTGACTCTACCACTCTGTGGCTGTGAAAAGGTGGACAAGTTACCCAACTTCTCTGAATCATGGCATCATCATCTGTGAAATGTAGATAGTGATGCCCATATCATGGCATGGTGGTAGAGATTAAATGAGATAATTTGTGTAAAATGTCTCACAGGCCACATGACAGGCTAGTTTTAACCCGTTTCTTCGGAATGCTGTCTGGTCCCTGGGCCAGCTGAGGGATGTGCCAGGCTTAACTCAAGAGGGTCTGGCTCACCTTGCCTCACTGCTGCCACTCAGCCCTTTGCTGCAAAGAGAAAGGAACAGGCATTTGATGAACACCTACTATGTGCTCAGCTTTCTGCCAGCACTACAGATACTACTTGCTGTGACTTTAACCACAGCCCTGTACCTTACCCGCTTTTAGCAGAACACTCACGGCCTCCTCCCTGTAATTCTAAAGGTCCTCGAAGTTTCCCACCTCCAGGACCAGGCCTGGGGCCTCAGTCTCCATTCCCTCTCCCGGCTCTGATCCTGTCACTCAGGATTCCATGGTGGGCTTGGTGACTCTCCTCAACGTGCTGGGTGTGAGGGCTGTGCATTAGGTAGGACTCTTAGTGGTAAGTGACAGAAACCCAGTTTAAACCAGCTTAGGCATGAGGAGATTTTATGGGTTCTGGGAATCAGACTGTAGGAGGGACACAGGTGGAGCCACCCTCAGGAAGGACAAGCCAGGGGCTCAAACGCTGTCAGGCCTCTCCTACTCTGTCTGGCTCTCATTCCTGCACCTTTTCCTCAGCCAGGCTTTTTTCATAGAGCTGGGAACAAGGCCACTTCCCGGTCCCCGGCCCCAGCTCTCAGCCTGACCCAGAGAGGGCTTCCAATCTATCCCTCTCTTGGTTTTGCTCCACACAGCCCAGGGAAGAGCTCTGATTGGCCAGTTCAGGCCAAGGGCCCAGCTCTAGGTCATTCCCAGTGTCTTGGAAGTAAACCTTGGAACATTTCCCTGGAAGAGGCAAAAGAGAACCAAACAGTTGAAATAAGTTTCCTGCAGGGTTCATGGAGGACAATATCTGATTAAGCTAACATTAAGCTCCTACTATGTGCTGATTGTGGTACTAGGCCCTTTTATATACATTTAAACCCCTCCTAGACCCTGAGGGGTAGGTAGGTATAATATTATTGACATATCCCCAAGTTCAGAGAAGTTAAGTAACTTGCTGTTGGTCACACAATGGATAAATCGTAGAGGAGGATGAGGTCCCAGGTGGTTGGACCCCTATGTCACTGCTCTGTCCAGTGTGGCATGCCCAGACTTTGTGGGAAAGCCACAGGAAGAGGTTCATGGACTCCCCTGGCATCAGCTTATGAGCATGCAGTGGGGGGTGGCAGTGTAGATGGTCCCGGGGAGCCGGTTGACCTAGAGGGCTGGGCTGGGGTTGGAATAGCCCAGTGGTTTTCATAGAGCCCCTTGGGGAAATCTTTTTCCTCAGGAGACACTGGAAGTATCTAAAGACATTTTGGGGTGTCCTAACTAGGGGTGGGGGACTATTGGCCTCTAGGGGATAGAGGCCAGAAATGCTGCTAAACCGGCTACAGAACACAGGATGCCCCCCCCCCCCACAACAAAGAATTAGCCCCAAGTATAACGGTAACAAGGCTGAGAAGCCCTGGGTAGTCTGAGCAGACAGACTGTGGTGCTCCCACCCTGTGGTAAGAGGATGCACCAGACACAGTTGACCAAGGGCTCTCTCTTTTTAGGGTCTTAAAGGAACAGTGGATTCGAGCTAAGTATGAAAGACAGGAATTCATGGCCGATGGGAAAACCATCTCACCCCCAGGTAAGTTCTTTTGTGGTCTGCGTTCTAGTGAGTTCTGGAGAATAGAGTGTCTGAGTATCAGGGCCTAATCAGGAGATATCTGCCGGCCTCACTCTGGCCACAGAGGCCAAGGTGTGGGTTCCTCTGCCTCTGAAACAGCAACATGTCAGCTGGTGGGGTTTTATGGTCTGAGTGGTTGAGAAGCATTTTTATCTCAGGTCCCCGCAGGGCCACAAGTGTGTATAGAGTCTTAGTATAAAATTGCAGGAAGACTCACCCGCTGGGCAGAGTAATTAGAAAAAGGCACCCCTGCTCCTGGTGAGGGTAGCCCCTGGTGCGGCACGAGGCTCGGATAGGCACACGAGAGGGATTTCAGCCTCCCTTTCCACCTTTGTGTGGGGCACGACCTCATCGCTGGCCCTCGACCGCTGGCGGTTGCTGCCCAGCTGCTCTGAGTCCAAGCTGACACCGACCCAGAGTACAAAGTGCACAAAACCACTGTGAGGACCCAGCAGCAGCCTGTGTCAGCACTCCTAGCCACCAGGAGCACGCGGTATTCTTCGGCCAGCGGGTGCCTGGAGGTTGCTCATTATTTCCGCCCTCTGGAGAGTTTCATTAGGCCGATGGCAACGTGAAGTCGGGCAGGACCATATGGGCGTCTTTCAGAATCATCCCGTTTCTCAGGACTTAGGCTCCTTAAGGGCTTACTCTGTCTTGTGAAACAGCCAAAGAAGGAAGTTAGTGGGGGGAGCCCAACCAAAATCATAAGACATTGCGAATTTGGCTCCAGAGGGAACCCTGCGTGCTGCAGCTGATAGAGCTAAGTTAGATTTCAGAGGTTTTTAGCACGGGGTGGAGCGTTCGTTCTCCCCTCAAGGAGGTAGAATCTTGAGGATGTAGGTGTTCACTCTTTCTCATCTTTGGCGGCCAAGGTAACCGAGAAGGGTTCTTGTGGAAGCGGGGAAGAGACAATGCACAGTTCCTGAGAAGGAAGTTTGTTCTCCTGGCAAGAGAAGGCCTCCTGAAATACTATACTAAAGAAGAGGTAAGAGGCCAGACCGGCGAGGGCTCCCCTCCCTGAGCCCTGGCTCCCACCCCCCCGGAGGCTGCATTTAAATCAATGGTGCTGAGCCTTATGGCTAGTCTCAGACACTGAGCGTTCAGCACCACATTCTGCCGCTCTTCCTTGGTGATGCCACTCATAGAGTCCACAAAAAAACACACCTTCTCTTCGCTTCAAATCGGATTAAGCCTCGGATGATCACTTGAATTTACTTCACCTATTCATGCACTCGAGAATTTATTTGGTGAGCACCTACTATATACTAGGCATAATTGCAAGCACTGGGGAAACAGCAGCGAACTAAACGAAGCTGCTGTTCTCACGGGGCTTTCGTTCTAGTGGAAGGAGGCAGGTGGTAAACCAAAACATACATCGATATATGACATATGAGGTGGTAGGAGGCGCTATGAAGTGTAATAAAAGAGGGCGAAGAGTTAGAGAGGACGGCGAGAGCCTGGCTGGCAACACACAGTGGTCGGGGAAGGCCCCTCTGATGACATTTAAGCAGAGAAGTGAACACAAGTGAGCAAGTCATGTGCATATGCGGGGAAAGAGTAGAAGTAGAGGGAACACGATGTGCAGAAGCCCTGAATACGGCCGTGGCCATGGCTGGCACGCACACCGCGTGCCAGTTAGAAAATGGCTCCTCTGAGACGGCGCAGCCCCGGGGCCCCAGTCTAGACAACCAGGAGCCTAGACTGCAGTTCTCCCTTGCACCTTAAGCCGGGGACTTTTTGTTTAGTGTACAGACTACTCGACCATAAGCCACAGCCCTGGCCTGAGTTGGGTGTGTGGTTGGTGGATTCGTAGGGCGTGAAGGAAACCAAAGTGGAATGCGCAGAGGGAGCAAAGAAAAGGAGGGAAAGAGGTGAACCCATGCAGGTGAGGACCTTGTAGGGCCTAGTAAGACTCAAGATTGTTTTCTGTTTCTGTTTTTTATTGAAACAGCTTTATCAAGACATAAATTCACTGGGCGCCTGGGTGGCTCAGTCGGTTAAGCGCCCAAACTTCAGCTCAGGTCATGGTCTCACGGCTCCTGAATTCGAGCCCCACGTCGGGCTCTGCGCTGTGTGTCAGCATGGAGCCTGCTTGGGATCGTCTGTCCTCCTCTCTCTCTCTGCCCCTCTCCTGCTTCTACACTCCCTCTCTCTTTCTCTCTCTTTCAAAAGTAAATAAAGAATTTACAAAATATATGTAGATTCACATACTATGCAATTTGCCCATTTAAAGCATACAATTAATGGCTTTTAGTATATTCAGAGAGTTGTGCAGCTGTCACCACAATCAATTCTAGAACATTTTCATAACCCCCCAAAGAAGTCCCAAACCCGTTGGCTGTAATCCTCTACCCACTCGACCCCCAGCCCCAGGTGACCACTGCTCTACTTCCTGTCTCTCTAGATTTGCCTGTTTCGGATCCTTCATACACGTGGAGTATGTGGTCTTTTGTAACAGACCTCTTTCATTTAGCGTATGTTTTTCTTTAAGTTTATTTATTTTGAGAGAGAAAGAGAGAGAGAGAGAGAGCGGGGGAGGGGGCAGAGAGATGCAGAAGGAATCCCAAGCAGGCTCCTCACCTTCATTGCAGAGCCCTACGCGGGGCTCAAACCCACCAACTGTGAGATCATGACCTGAGCCAAAGTCAAGAGTCGGAGCCTTCACCGACTGAGCCACCTAGGCGCCATTTAGCATATAGTTTTAAGGTTCATTCATGTTGTAGCATGAATCAGTACTTTGTTTCTTTTCATTGCCAAGTGCTGGCCCACTGTATGGATATTAATTTCATCTGTTCACTTAGTTGATGGACATTTGCGTTTTCACTTTTTGGGCAAGTGTGAATAGTGCTGCTAATAAACATAGGTATACAAGTTTTCATATAGACATCTGTTTCCATCTTTCCTGGGTCTATACCTAGAAATGGAACATACCTGGGTCATATGGTAACTCTGTACTTAATATTTGAAGGAACTGCCACACTGCTTTCCAAAGTCGCTGCACCATCATATGTTGTGAAGTTTCCAGCAATGTGTGAAGGTTCCAGTTGCTCCGCTGTTATCTCATTTTCTGCTGTAGCCACCTTGGTGGGTCTGAGGCAGTATCTGATTGTGATTTTGATTTACGTTTCCTTGGTGGCTAATGATGTTGGGTGTCTTTTCATGGGCTTATTGGCCATGTGTACATCATCTTTGTAGAAATGTCCGTTCACTGCCTTTTCCTATAGTTTAATTATCTTATGTGGCTTTTTGTTATTGAGTTTTTATAGTTCCTTATTCTAGATAGAGGTCTATATTGGATAGATGATTTACAAAAAAAGTTAGGCTTTTTGGATTCTACTCTGAGACGAGAAGCCACAGGAAGGTTTTGAGCAGAGAAGTGATATAATTTGATTTAGACTTTTTACCTTTTGGGAATGAAAGTCTTGTGATGGATGAACATTTTGTGGGGACAGTTTCTTCTTTTTCATTTCATTTATTCATTTTATTTTTTAAATATTTATTTATGTATTATTTTATTTTCTTTAATTTACATCCAAGTTAGCATATAGTGCAACAATGATTTCAGGAGTAGATTCCTTAATGCCTCTTACCCATGTAGCCCATCCCCCCCCCAAAATGTTTATTTTTGAGACAGAGAGAGAGAGAAAAAACACTAGTGGGGGAGGGACAGAGAGAGAGGGAGACACAGACTCTGAAACAGGCTTCAGGTTCTGAGCTGTCAGCACAGAGCCTGATGCGGGGCTCAGATCTGAGACAGTGAGATCATGACCTAGGCTGAAGAAGGACGCTTAACTGACTGAACCACCCAGGCCCCTCCATACCCCCCACCCCTGCCAAAATTTTATTTTTAAGTAATCTCTACACTCAATGAGGGGCTCAAACCCACAACTCCAAGATCAAGAGTCACATGCTCTTACCGAGTGAGCCAGCCAGGCGCCCAGACTTAAACTTTTTTTTTTTTTTTGGTTCTTTTTTTTTTTTTTTCCAACATATGAAATTTATTGTCAAATTGGTTTTCATACAACACCCAGTGCTCATCCCCAAAGGTGCGCCCTCCTCAATACCCATCACCCACCCCCCATCAACCCTCAGTTAGTTCTCAGTTTTTTAAGAGTCTCATGCTTTGGCTTTCTCCCACTCTAACCTCTTTTTTTTTTTTTTTCTTCCCCTCCCCCATGGGTTCCTGTTAAGTTTCTCAGGATCCACATAAGAGTGAAAACATACGGTATCTGTCCTTCTCTGTATGGCTTATTTCACTTAGCATCACACTCTCCAGTTCCATCCACGTTGCTACAAAGGGCCATATTTCATTCTTTCTCCTTGCCACGTAGTACTCCATTGTGTATATAAACCACAATTTCTTTATCCATTCATCAGTTGATGGACATTTAGGCTCTTTCCATAATTTGGCTATTGTTGAGAGTGCTGCTATAAACATTGGGGTACAAGTGCCCCTATGCATCAATACTCCTGTATCCCTTGGGTAAATTCCTAGCAGTGCTACTGCTGGGTCATAGGGTAGGCCTATTTTTCAGACTTAAACTTTTTAAAGGAGCACTCTGGCTACTGTTGGGTTTCAGGGTGGGGCAGGGAGGGGGCAAGAGTAGAAGGAGAGAAAGCAGTTAGGAAGCTATTGCAATAATCAAGCGAGGAATCAGGGCACCTGGCTCAGTTGGTAGGGTCAACTCAGGGTCGTGAGTTCGAGCCCCACATTAGGCACAGAGTTTACTTAAAGAAAATAAAAGTAAATAAATTTTAAAAAATCAGATGAGGACTAATGGTGGATTAGACCAGGCCGATGGTGAAGGAGGTGGTCAGAGGTGGTCTGATCTTGGAAGTAGAACCAACAGCATTTACGGATTGATTGGCTGTGAGGTGTGAAAGTAAGGAGAATCCAGGGTAGTTCCCAGCTTTTTGCCCTACAGAACTAGAAGGACAGAGTTTCCATTTGCTGAGATGGCAAAGACTTGGCTCCCTGCAGGGATGATCAGGAGGCTTTTTTGGTTTGAGATGCTTATTAGTCATCTAGGGGGAAACATTGAGAAGGAAGTTGGATATGTGAGTCTGGAAGTTTGGGGAGACTCTGGAGCTGGAGTCCTCAGCACTGAGACTGTGTTGTTGTTGTTGTTGTTTTTAATGTTTATTTATTTATTTTTGAGTGAGAAAGGGAAAGAGAAGCAGAGAGAGAGAGGGAGAGAGAATCCTAAACAGGCTCCACACTGTCAGCACAGAGCTGGGTGCAGGGCTTGAACTCACGAACTGGGAGATCATGACGGGAGCTGAAACCAAGACTCAGACACTTAACCAACTGAGCCACCCTGGCGCCCCAGCACTGAGACTGGTTTAACAATGGGACTGGCTGGGATCACCTGGGTAGGGAGTACAGGTAGATGAGAAAAGAAGCCCAAGGACTGAAGTTTTTTGGTTTTGTTTTGGTTTCCTATCAAAAAAAAAAAATGTGTTTGCTGGGATAGTTTCCCACTCATCTTAATTCAGGGGGCTTTAGTGCTGCTTCTGTTGGGGGAGCATCCTCCTGTAAGTCTTGCTTGTCATCCTGTAGGTGGGCAGTGGGGCAGCCAACCCACACCACCGTTTGTCCACGGCTAAAGACGGTGGTGATTTTGTAGCATCCTGGGCACGGCACGTCCATGAAGTGGGAGCTGGGGCTCTGCACCAGGGGGCTTCTTCTTGCACTCCCTCTTCTCTTCCGGGGATGGGTGGAGGAGGTTCTTTGCAAGAAGCATGTTCTTGGGGGGTGGGGGGGTTGTCACCACTGGGAAGAAGCGAGAGCAGAAATCCTACAACCGAGTAGTTTAGTACTTGTTGCTGAATGACAAACCACCAAAAACTCAGTGTCTTAAAACAGCAGGTTATTATTTCTCTCAGTCCTGTGGGTCGGGAATTGGGGAGGCCTTGGCTGCTGCGGTGTGCTCCATGTGTGCATCCGCCGGCTCACTCACCCTGCTGCACCGCTGGCTGAGAAGGCCCAGGAAGCCTTCACTCATGTGTCTGGTGCGTGGCTGCAGGTAGCCTCTGTCTCTCCATGTGCTGGTTCTGCGTTCAGGAGGCTGGCTTGAGCTTCCTTGCAACATGGCAGCTGGTCTCCCCCAAGCACAGGTGAGTGCTGCTTGGCCTCTTAAACGCTAGGTCAGGAACTACCTTGTGTCAATCAAAGCACCTTGAGCAGCCAGCACTGATGCAAGGGAAGGGGATATAGACTCCCCCTCTTTATGGGTATAATGGCACGTGCGTACTGGGAGGGAAAGAATTGGTAAGGACCATCTTTGGAGATTGTTTACCACACCGAGCCCTGAGACACTCCAATATTTAGAGAGCAGAAGGAAGAGACATTTCCAGCAGAGAATGTGAAGGAGTGGCCAAAAAGGGCAGAAAAGGACAAGCTCTGAGCACTTTAGCCATGACCTGACTCCATTTCCTGTATGTAGGCCTTTTTATTTAAAAAAAAAAAAAAAAATTGTCCCTGTTGCTCTTCTAGATGGACCAGAGCAATGCCAGCAGGTCTCCAGTATGACTGCAGCCTGGGGCCAAGTGAAACATGGTGGGGCCGGTGAAGAGTATTAACCCTCCAAGTGAGAGTCCGGGATTTCTTCTCAGTCTTCAACGTAAAGCACTGAAACAAGTTGTAGGTGCAAAAGGCAGGAGGAGGAGAGGCAGCTGCAGAGTTAGGAGCAGCTGCTGTGATTTGGCCTCGAGGAGGGACTCATCCTTGGCTAGCAAAAGACGGTCTGTTTCCCAGTCCTCAGCCAGTTCAGTCTAAAACCGTCTAAAAACAGAATGAGTTGCTTTTGTTCTTTATTTCTTTTCCCCAAAGGGAAATTGTTTAAGGTTTGTTTGTTTGTTTGTTTGTTTGTTTGTTTATTTATTTATTTATTTATTATGCGAGCAAGGGAGGGGCAGAGAGAGAGGGAGAGAGAGAATCCCAAGCAGGCTCCACGCTCAGAGCAGAGCCCGATGTGGGACTTGATCTCATGACCGTGAGATCACGACCTGAGCCAATATCAAGAGTGGGAAGTTTAATCGAGTGAACTACCTAGGCACTCCCAGAGAGAAAGTTTTTAAATTGTAGAGGTAATTCATTTTTATGTAAAAATTTTGGGTAATACAAAAGAATAAATATAAAGAAAGTGAAACTCAACATAATAAAATAGTAATACCCAGAACACATTAAAAAAAAAAACTGTACAAACTTGGGTTGGGGTGCCCGGGTGGCTCAGTTGGATGAGCGTCCAACTTTGGCTCAGGTCATGATCTCGCGGTTTGTGGGTTTGAGCCCCGTGTTTGTGGGGTTGAGCTGTGCTGACAGCTCAGAGCCTGGAGCCTGCTTCAGATTCTGTGGCTCCCTCTCTCTGTGCCCCTCCCCCACTCATTCTCTTTCTCTCTCAAAAATAAACGTTAAAAAAAAATAATAAAAAACCTACAAAGCAAAAAGAAAAGGAGAACCCATTGGAAAAATAGGTAAAGAAAATAGACTGGCAGTTCACAGTAAAGGAAGCCAAAATGATCAATATAAGAGATGCTCAATCTCTCTGGCAGTCAGGGAAATGCAAGTTAAAGACATAATAAGATATACTACACACTCACCAGAATGGCTGGCGTTAAAAGGGCTGACCACCCCATGCCCTGGAGAGGATGTGGAGAAACCAGAACTCCCATATACTCCTGGTGGGACTGTGAAATGATACAACCACTTGGGAAAACCATTTGGCAGTTTTTTTGTGGGTTTTTTTTTTGGTAAGATTTATTTATTTTTGAGAGAGACAGACAGAGCACAAGTGGGGGAGGGACAGAGAGAGAAGGAGACACAGAATCCGAAGCAGGCTCCAGGCTCTGAGCTGTCAGCACAGAGCCCAATGCGGGGCTCGAACCCACAAACCACAAGATCATGACCTGAGCCGAAGTCGGATGTTTAACCGACTGAGCCACCCAGGTGCCCCCTTTTGGCAATTTTTAATGAAGGTAGATACACACATAAGCATATAACCCACCCATTCCACTCCTAGGTATTCAATGAAGAGGAACAAAAACACACGTCCATAAAAAATATTTGTACGCAAATATTCATAGATGCTTTATGCATTAAAAAAATCACCAAAATGTCCATCCACAGCTGAATGAACAAATTATAATATATCCATAGACTGAATATCACTGGGCAATAAGAAGAGACAAACTGTGGACAAATGCAACAATGCAGATGAATCTAAGATAAATTATTCTGAGCAAAAGAAACCTTATGCAAGGGTGTGCACTATATAATGTCATTATAAGAAGTTGTGGAACAGGTGAAACCACTTTGTGTCGATAGAAAGGGGTATGTGATTGCCTGGCGTTGAGGTAGGGTGGGAACTGACTGCCAAGGGAGATGCGGGAAGTCTTAGGGTGATAATGATGTTCTATATTTGACTGTGGTGGTGCTAATGTAGGTATATCCGTTTGTCAAAAATCAAGCTGTATTCTTAAAATGAGTGCCATTTATTATTTATAAATTCTACCCCAGTGTAGTTGATTAAATGAAAATTAGCAATGATCCCCAATTTCATATCCATCATATTGGCAAAAAATTTAAATTTTTTTTTTCAACGTTTATTTATTTTTGGGACAGAGAGACAGAGCATGAACAGGGGAGGAGCAGAGAGAGAGGGAGACACAGAATCGGAAACAGGCTCCAGGCTCTGAGCCATCAGCCCAGAGCCTGACGCGGGGCTCGAACTCACGGACCGTGAGATCGTGACCTGGCTGAAGTCGGACGCTTAACCGACTGCGCCACCCAGGCGCCCCAAATATTGGCAAAAAATTTAAATCTGCCAGTCAAGTGTTGGTGGGGATATAGGGAAAGGAGCACTCCTCTGTTATTGAGTGTGTTATTCATTTCTATTATTCCGGATTCTATATTGAAGTAAATATTGGTACAACCACTGTGGAGAGCCGGTGAGCAGGATAATTTGACAGTTTCCAGTAGGTCAAAGATGTATGCACTTGTGATCTACAGTTCCATTCCTAAACATATACTGCGACCTAGAGAAACTCTCACGTATGTGTGCCAGGGACACAAGCTGACTGCAACATCACTAATGATTGCAAAAAATCAGAAATAATATCTGTGAACAGGAAAATAGACTGGTAACTTTTGGTGTGGTCATTCACAAGAGCAAACTAGGTGGGTATATCTCAACATGAATAGAACTCAAAAATATAATGTTGAGCGACTAAAGCAAGACCTAGAATGATACATATAGAATGATACCATTTATGTACCTTAAAACCACAGAAAACAATACTATGTAATGTTCACAGATATGTAGATATGTGTAAAAGTATAAAAAACATAGCTAGTGGCACCTGGGTGACTCAGTCAGTTGAGTCTGACTTCAGCCCAGGTCATCATGATCTCACAGCATAAGTTCAAGCCCTGCATCCGGCTTTGTGCTGACAGCTCAGAGCCTGGAGCCTGCTTTGGATTCTGTGTCTCCGTCTCTCTCTGCCCCTCCCCCACTTGCTCTCTCTCTCTCTCTCTCTCTCTCTCTCCCTCAAAAATAAATAAACATTAAAAAATTACAAAATAAATAAAAATAAAAAGTGGGCTAGAAGAATAAACATCAGACTCATGACAGTGATTGCCTGGGGGAATACAGGAGAATGGGATAGAGTGAATAGTGGTGAAAGGGATTTTTGCCTTTATTCATAATATCATACTTCTTTTAGAAAAAGGAAGAATATTCACAAAATTAGATACTATTTTTTGTGTTTTTAGTATTTCTAATAGTAAATATTCAAAAAAAAGAAAAAATCTTCCAGGGGTGCCTGGGTGGCTCAGTTGGTTAAGCGTCTGACTCTTGGTTTTGGCTGTCATGGTCTCACGACTTTGTTAGTTTGAGCCCCACATTAGGCTCTGTGCTAGCCAGTGCAGAGCCTGCTTGGGATTCTCTCTCTCACCCTCTCTCTCTGCCCCTTCCCGACTTGCTACTGTCTCTGTCTCTCTCAAAATAAATAAATAAGCTTAAAAAAAAAAAAAAAAAGGAAAGTCTTCCAATAGTCTTTCAAGAAAACCATTGTTGAGAGTGTTGGTGTAAACATGTCTGTATTTTTATGCATGTTCAAATTGATATATATACATGTATATATGGAATGTATATATACTTTTGTGTGTATGTATGTATGTATAATTTCTTATATTAGTAGGTTCCTACTATACATCCTGTTTTCTGGGACTTGGTGTTTCTCACCCATGGATATCATGGATGTTTCTTCATATAAGTAATATTGATCTAAATTATCCTATAAAAATTCGGTGGTATTTCACTGTATGAATGTACCATGATTTATTTATTTAACCCATTATCCCTCATGTATATTTAAATTCTTTTGACATTTATTTATTTTTGAGAGGCAGAGAGAGACAGAGCATGAGCAGGGGAGAGGGAGAGAGTGGGGGAGACACAGAATCAGAAGCAGCCTCCAGGCTCTGAGCCATCAGCACAGAGCCCGATGCAGGGCTCGAACCCACAGACTGGGAGATCATGACCTGAGGCAAAGTCGGACGCTTAACCGACCGAACCACCCAGGCGCCCCATCCCTCATATATATTTAAATAATAGGTTTTCTTCTTTCTTCTTCTTCTTCTACTGCCACCAGTAATAGTTATTACTATTCTAAAAAACACAGCAACAAACATCTTTTGAGACACATGTTTGCATTGTGATGCAATTACTACCTTGGGATAGATTCTCAGATGTGAAGCTGTGACTCAAGGCAAAATACTGAACATTTTAATAAATATGACCAAATTTCCCTCTAGAGAAGATTATCCAACAGAACATTGTTCAGTGATGGAAATGTCCTATGTCTGCCCCGTCCAATACCCTAGCCGCTAGCCACATGTGGCTACTTGAGCACTTGAAATGGCTAGGCATAAGGAACTGAAGTTTTATTTTTATTTAATCTTAATTTAAATAGTCACATGTGGTTAATGGCTGGCACAGGTCTAGAGGGTTTGTATCATTTTCTTTTTTCTTTTGTTAAATGTTTGTTTGTTTTCACGCACGAGAGAGACAGATTGCAAGCAGGGGAGGGGCAGAGAGAAAGGGAGACATAGAATCTGAAGCAGGCTCCAGGCTCCACACTGTCAGCACAGAGTCTGACGCGGGACTTGAAGTCATGAACTGCCAGATCATGAGCTGAGCCGAAGTCGGGTGCTTAACCGACTGAGCCACCCTAGGCGCCCCTGTGTCGTTTTCCTCTCTCATCAGTTACGAACGAAAGTACTCTTTTCCTTTCCTTGCTTAGTATCAGTGCTTAACCTGTGTTCCAGACCCCTGCCAACAGAGTGGAGCGTGGGAGGGAGTGCCCCAAGGCCCCCACACCTGCCTTCATCTGTATATCTGTTTTATTGGTTTGGCTTCCATAGAGGAACTGCTTCAGAAAAAAATCTGTGGCTAAAAAGTTTGACAAGTCCTAAGTTCAGGTCTGTCTAAGCCCCTTTCCAGCTTGGCGAAGCCAATCTGATTGAGTTGGAATGGTGGGATGACCTAAATGCAGGGAGCAGTAGAACCTCTGTGCATCTTGATATTAGAGCAAGAACATTTAAAAGCCCTGAAAAGTTACAGATTGGTTATCTGTTGGCATTAAGGCCTTGGTGAAGGTGGTGAGATGTCACCTGCTTCCTCTCTTTCAGGGTAAAGGCCCCAAAGCTGTCATCAGCATCAGAGACTTGAATGCCACCTTTGAAACAGAGAAGATAGGGAACCCCCACGGGCTGCAGATCACCTACAGGAGAGAGGGCCACATCAGGAACCTGTTCGTGTACCACGAAAGTGGGAAGGTGAGCCGAGCCGTGTGGCTACCCCAGCCTCCCGCCTGCACCCCAGGACTCTGCAGGCCCGCCCCGCAGCTCCCTTGTTCAGCTGCTCTTGAGATTTGCTGCCCCAGTTTGCCTTCGTCTGTTGTCACCTTCCGGTCTGAGATGGCTGTGTGAGGAAGGCAGAGCGAGATTAGGGAGAGACACCCGGCAGGTACCGTGGGTGTGTCTGGACAGTACACAGCCACTCAGGGGAGTCCAGTTGGTAGGAGGGACTATGCCCAGGGGCGGCCAATCCAGATAAGGCAGGGAGTCTGAACACAGCAGGAGTGGATGGAAGACCGGGTGGCAGTGAATGCAGAGGCCTTGCTTCTCAGCAGGTGGTCCTGTGGTCCTGTACTAACAGCATTCGCATCACCTGGGAGCTTGTTAGACCGGAGTCTCAGGCCCACCTGAACCTACTAAATTAGAAATTGCATTTTAACAGGCTCTCTAGGTGATCCTTAAGCACATTAAAGTTTAAGAAAGCAGGGGTGCCCGGGCGGCTCAGTCAGTTTAGCGGCTGAGCCTTGACTTCAGCTCAGGTCATGATCTCACAGTTCGTGGGATCCACCCCTGCCCTGGGATTCTCTCTCCCTCTCTCTCAAGATAAATCAACATTTTTAAAAAATCGGCTTCTGTCAGAGAAGAGCAAGCCAATAGTACAGGTCCAAGAGGATAAGCTGGGTCACAATGAGCAGAGTCATGTGACTTGGGAGTCATGTGCTAAGTGGAGGTGGGGGTAAAGGTGAGGTCTGACATTTTGTGAGTACCTGTTAATTCTGTGCCAGGCACTGTTCTCGGCTATCACTATACATCATTTATGTCTTCATTTTTTTTTTCTTAAGTAGCCTCCACACCCAACGTGAAGCTTGAATTCACAACCCCGAGATCAAGAGTCACATGCTGTACTGCCTGAGCCAGGCAGGCACCCCACAATACAGCATTTTTTTTCTTTCTTTTTAAAAATTTTTTTAATGTTTATTTGTTTTTGAGAGAGGGAGAGAGAGAGAGAGCGAGCATGAGTGGGGGAGGGGCAGAGAGCCAGGGAGACATAGAATCTGAAGCAGACTCCAGGCTCTCTGAGCTGTCAGCACAGAGCCCGACGCGGGGCTCGAACTCACAAACCCTGAGATCATGACCTGAGCTGAAGTCGGATGCTCAACCGACTGAGCCACCCAGGCACCCCGTGCAATACATCATTTCTTAATCCTCAAAACAATCCTGGAAATGTTCTAACCCTATGTCCCTGAGGCATGGGCACATTAACCCAGACTATGGTTCTTGGGTCCCGCAGTCCATTTTACCACTCTACGTGACCCTGCTGGAAGGAGAATCCTTGGCAGCAGGAGCCAGAAACCTGACCCAGGGGCTAGATCTTCCCAAGCGGCACTAGCACTGGGACGCTGTCTTCACGCTTTGGGCAGAGTTCCCAGTGGCGCAGTCTGAGGAACAGGGGTTCGGAATCAGAAACTGGAGCCCTGGGTCCTCCGCTCTGGGCTGTGTTACTGGGGCACATCCCTTCCCCTCCTCCATCTGTGTTTATAGATCAGAACACCCGCCTCCCAGAGGGGTTTTGAGGGTTGAGTGACCATGAACCATGAATGTGAAAGCATTTCAGTACGGTGAAATGCATTTCAAACATTAACCGCTGCTAATGATTTATTGGCACATGATGGTAACAGTTGTAAAAGGTTAAGAACTTACGGGCAATTTCACATCTCTGTCAGTTATTCATTCATGAATTCACTCTTTCCTTGAATGCTTATTGGGTCTTTGCACTATACAAAGCACTGCTGTAGGTTTAGAAAGTGTGGTGGTGAACAGGGCAGAGCCGTGGGCAGGCCTCAAGGATCTCGGTCTGGGGAGGGAGTCAAATGAGGAAAGAGGCACCTGCTGATACCGTGTTGATGGGCTGTCAGTCATGCTCGGTCACACAGGAAGCACGTAAGTGGCCTAGTCTTGGGGGCGGGGCAGTCAAAAAGGCATTCCAGAGGAAAGAGTTTCTATTTAAAAATTATGTGAATATGTTGAAAAAGAGGACACTCAAATCAGCTTAAAGGGAGCATGAATGGGAAATATACAAGGGTGTTTATTTTAAGGGCAACAAATCTGGCTGGGCCTCCTGAGAGATTAGAGTCAAGAACTGTGGTGTGTGTGTGAGAGAGAGAGAGAGAGCCAGAGAGAGCAGTGAGCCCTCTTAACAGGAGCACATTGTTCTATGACACCTGAGGTGCAAGTATAGTACTTATTTATTTCTCTAAATTCAAGGACCCCCAGGGGCACCTGGCTGGTTCAGTTGGTTGAGCGTCCTACTTTATTTTTTTATTTTTATTTTATTTTTTAACGTTTATTTATTTTTGAGACAGAGAGAGACAGAGCATGAACAGGGGAGGGGCAGAGAGAGAGGGAGACACAGAATCGGAAACAGGCTCCAGGCTCCGAGCCATCAGCCCAGAGCCCGACGCGGGGCTCGAACTCATGGATCGTGAGATCGTGACCTGAGCCGAAGTTGGACGCTTAACCGACTGAGCCACCCAGGCTCCCCAAACATAGTACTTATTTATTTCTCTAAATTCAAGGACCCCCAGGGGCACCTGGCTGGTTCAGTTGGTTGAGTGTCCTACTTTATTTTTATTTTTATTTTTAACGTTTATTTACTTTTGAGACAGAGACAGAGCATGAACAGGGGAGGGGCAGAGAGAGAGGGAGACACAGAATCTGAAACAGGCTGCAGGCTCTGAGCGGTCAGCACAGAGCCTGACGCGGGGCTCGAACTCACGGGCCGTGAGATCATGACCTGAGCCGAAGTTGGACGCTTAACCGACCGAGCCACCCTGAGTGTCCTACTTTAGCTCAGATCATGATCTCCCAGTTCATGAGTTCCAGCGCCTCACTGGGCTCTGTGCTGACAGCATGGGGCTGGCTTCTGATCCTCTGTCTCCCCCTTGCCCTCTACCCCTTCCCTGCTTGCACTCTCTCTCGCTCAAAAAAAAAAATAAATAAATAAAAATAAACATTTAAATTCAAGGACCCCCATTCCCCAAAGTGGCAAGAAATCTAATATCAACCCTCTTTCTTGACTTCCTCCCTTGGTTTTACCAGAATCTTGGGACTGGGAGACATGGAGGAGAGCCCTGGTTCTTGGTCCATGGTGGGCTCTCTGCTGTTGCCCTGTGTCCACAATGGATGCCCGGGGCCACCCTTCTGTGCCAATCACTATACGAGGGCTTTTGCTGAGGTGCCCAAGGTCTCTGATACTTACAGTTTCTGGCCCCTCCCATTTGCCCAGTTGTAGAGCATCTGAAAGCTTGGGTCTGGCCATTCTCTTCCCTTCAGTGCCCCAGCCTCTCTGTTAGAGAGGCATAAATAGAAGCTGCAAACTCATGCCTGCGGGAGCCAGGTAGGTAATTGAAAAGTGAAGTGGATGGGGCACCTGGGTGGCTCAGTCCATTAAGCATCCAAATCTTGATTTCAGCTCAGGTCATGATCTCATGGTTTGTGAGATGGAGCCCCTCGTCAGGCTCTGTGCTGACAGCATGGAGCCTGCTTGGGATTCTCTCTCTCTCCCTCTCTTGCTGCCCCTCCCCTGCTCGCACACTCACTCTTTGTCTCAAAATAAATAAATAAACTTAAAAAAAAAAAAAGTGAAGATGGCTAGAAGGCTATAAAGCAGGAAAACCTGTATAGAGGATTGAAACAAACATAACTTCAGGAACCAAACAAACATGTATGCAGGTTGGATTTGGCCTCATGGCCTCCAGTTAGTGACCAAAGTGAAGGTCTGGGTGAGTCTTTTCTGGAATGGCCCCATTCCTTTGGTGTCTGGGAGCTGAGAAGTTTATTAATTCCCAGGCCAAGAGAGCTCTGAACTCTGGAATACTAGACCAGTGTGCTTGGCTGGCAAGAGAGAAATGGTAATTATGTTGCATTCCTGGGAAACCATAGTCAAATGAATTTCTCAATCACCGCATTAATTACGTCAAGGTGTAGCACTGCAGCTATTTGAACAATCTTTCGGCTCCCCCATTCCAAATTCTTGGGAGAAGGAACCTGGTAAGCCCAATTTAGCCTCTACCTTGGCCCAGCCCTGGCCCAGTTGCTGTGGCCAAGAAGGGGAGGATCTTAGCTGCAAATGTGGCTGCAATTGTGGGTGAGCGGTGAGTGGGTGAGAATGGGTGGGGTGGTTCTCACAGAAGCAGGGCTTAGGACTGGGCAGAAACCCATTACAACAACTAAACTAAACTTGGGGATGAGTAGAAGCTCTGTGTGGGGGGGAGGGAGGAGGGGTGGGCCGGGCAGAATGTGAGAGGACGAACAACATGATTGGGAGGGTTGCAAATGGTTTTGTATGGAGAGAGCTCAGAGGGCAAAGTAGTCATACTTAGATTTTTCTCCTGAGGGTGGCAGAGAGGGCTCTAAGCTAGACACGGTTGCATTGTCAATGAGAAAATTGCTCTGAAAAAAAAAAAAAATCACTCTGGCTGTTGTCGGCGGGGGGGGGGGGGGGGGGCGGGGACCCATTGCAAAGCAGCAAAGCCAAGGCAGAGCCTGCTAGACAGGTGGTTCACCAGGTAAGCGACGATGGTGGCCCACACTCGAGGATGCATTCCCCCAGTGTGATACAAGTCCAAGCCGGCTTGGGCCCAAGTTACATGAGCATTGCTACCGGAGGAGAATCCCCAGGTGCACCTGCCCCCACTTGGGAGCCGATCTTCAACATCTGAGGACACTTGCTCCTCCAATTGTGTCCCACTGGCCAGCATCACATCACCAGAAAGCTTGTTAGGAATGCAGGATCTCAGGCCCCACCCACCCCCAAACCCACTGGATCCAAATCTGCACTTTAAAGAGATCCTCAGGTGATTCTTATGCATATTAAGCCATTTCGGAACTCCAGTGCAGTTCACCTTCCTCCTCCCCTGGGCTCTGGATGTCTCCAAGTCAGAGGGTTCCCACCTGCTGGGGTGGGGGGAGCGTCTGGGCTCTGTGATCAGCGCACTGGCCGCTGAGCAGAACCGAGGGTGTGTGCATGTGCTGAACCTGAAGACCCAGCCCGCTTCCTGCCAGCGGACTCAGCCCCCCTCCCCCACTCCATCTCACAGGCTGATGTCCTCATTTTTCTCCGCAGGAGATAGTGGACTGGTTCAATGCCCTCCGTGCAGCCCGTCTGCAGTACCTAAAAACGGCCTTTCCTGAGCTCCCAGAGTCTGAGGTGAGCTAAATGTGGACCCCAGCCTCTGAGTCTCTTCCCTGCCACCTCTTTTCCTTGTCTGCTGACCCCCAAAATACTCAGAGGCTAGACTAGCTTTGTTTGTGGACAGGACCTCGAGATTTGGGGGTGGATACCTCAGAGGGAAACCAAAGACTCTTTCTTCAGGGGGTTTGGCCTCACACATGGCAAGGCAGCCTCCAAAATGCAGGTGAGACTCTCTCTTAGGGATGCATAGCCACTGTCCCTAGTGTCAAGGGGCTTGGGATTGGGGCATCTCTTTCTGACCCCTCCTCCCACTGAAATGTGCAAATGATCCTTCATGTGCTGCTTTCAAAGTGCTTTTCAGCCCCTTTTATCTTGTATTCCCTCATATCCAGTAATCCCTTGTAGCAGCCAGTGAGATGGGGTAATCATTCCCATTTTAGTGACGAGAAACTGAGTTCCAAGAAGGTCAAGTGAATACCCAAAGGTGCTCTTCCCATTCGAGTGTCCTCCCTTTGCCCTTTTGTGTTCTGGTCTCGGGAAGGTGATGGGATCTTCTCCATTACAGTTCTGACAGGAACAGTCTTCCTTCTGTGGCCAAGGTAACGGTGACCCTGAGAACTTCATTTTGGTTGTCCTCAGACATGTAGGGCATCTGTCTGCATCTCTCAGGTGTGTGGGGCAGAGGATGCTGCCTCGAGCCAGGAGGCTTGGGTTCTCAAGGATGCCCTGTCACTAACTCGCTCTTTGACAGCTGCTGGTTATGGCACTTCTCCAAGTATCGGTTCCCACATCTGTAAGACGGTGGTTGGTCTGGGTCATGTTCAGGGTTCCTTCCAGCTCTGAGGTGCTATGGGCTGGTGTCTGCTTTAGGCCCTGCTCTTAGAGGATTTTGTAAATGATGGGGGTGGAGATGCCATATTAATCCTGGAACTTTTTTTTTTTTTTTTGAGAGAGAGAGAGAGAGAGAGACGGAGAGAGACAAAGAGAGAGAGGGAGAGAAAATCCCAAGCAGGCTCTGCGCTGTCAGCACAGAGCCTGATGTGGGACTCGAACTCACAAATAATGAGATCGTGACCTGAGCCGAAATCAAGAGTCGGAGGCACGACCAACTTAGCCACCCAGGTGCCCCCCCCAACCCGGTATTTTCTTATTCCAAACTGTTAGACCCTCCTTGAAAGCTTAAATTCTCCTTAATTCCACAGTTTTCAGGGAGCTAAGTTTTGGAAATGGGTGTCCACTCCAGGCTTGGTGATGCACCGAGATCACAACTCCCTGGGAGCGATTCCAGCCAAGGGTCAAGACCTTCCGGGTCTGCAGAGTCAGCACCCAGCATGGGTGAATGCACGCTCTGCGAGGAAGGCGTTGTGGGTGCTGCCTGCTGACTGGAGATCTTGGAGGACAAAGTGCAGACTCTCAGCCTGAGTCATTGGGCTGACTCTCCAACTTTGCTGACCCCTGCAGAGGAAATTGGTCTTTGGCCAACTCCTCAATGTCCTCTTGCCTCCCCTCACCCACTGTTGATCTCCGCCGCCTCCCCCCGCCCCAACCAACATCTCTCTGCTGCCTTAACTCCTGCTGTGCCCAGGTATGTGTGAGGTTCTGGACAACTGCCTGGACCTGCCTCAAGCTTAGGGATGCAGAGGTCAGACAGCTGAGAGTTCCAGTGCGGAACGTGGTCCTAGACTAAGAAACGTGTGGCCTCTGAAGTCAGAGAAGCTGATGTGTTACCTGGGACACATCACCTCACCTCTCTGAGCCTCGGTTGCTCCTCTGTCACCATGGGACAGCGCCTACTTTCCAGGGCTGTTGTGAGAATGGAGTGAGCCAAGGCTTCTGAGGTACAGCAAGCAGCACTCCATCCATGTGATCTGTCTTCTTCTGGTTGTTTCCCTAGGCCTAGCCCAGGCTTGCCCTGGCTCAGGTTCAGACTATTAAGCAGCTTGGGACTCTCTTTTCCAAATGAAGGAACTAAGGCCTGCAGAATGTATTTTAGGGAAAGGGGAGTTTATTTTCTTCACAGTTTTCTTCCTTTCAGACTTCCCAGACTTTACTTCCCCTTTGTCCCGTCCTGGGCTCTGGAGCTCTGGAGAACCCCCTCTGCCCTCGGAAGCCTGGGCTGCATTGGAAGCTCTAGGCTGCCAGTTTGACCCCCTAGGGTATAGGGGGCCAGCGTTAATTCCTGGAAACCTCTCTGAGCATAGGTTGGCAAGCCGGAAGGGCTCCTGGAGATCACACAATCCAGTCTCCTTATTACTCAGGGGACATGGGCCCAGAGAGGGATAAGGTCTTCCCAAGGTCATACACCTTGTCAAGGTCAGAACTGCAGCTAGATCCCAGGTCCCCCTGCTCCTAGTCCAGAACTTTCTCTGCTTGCCTACTCTGCTACCATCTCCTGTGCGCCTGCGTTAGAATCCCCAGTAAGGGCCAGGTCTTGGCCGGGGGCCTGGCCAGAGGGCTCTGGCATGTTTATGCTCAGTGTCATGGTGAAGTGGCGGGAGAACCGTGAGTGTCTGTCTAGCGTCTGGCAGCCCTAGGTGCAAATCCCAGCTTTCTGTCCTACCAGCAGCCTGACTCAGGGAAAATCCCCAACCACGTCTCTGGGGCCTGGTGTGTTCAGATGTCCAGCGAAGATAAAAATATCCACCTCGCGGGGCGCCTGGGTGGCTCAGTTGGTTAAGCCTCCGACTTCGGCTCAGGCCATGATCTCGCGGTTCATGAGTTCGAGCCCCGCGTCGGGCTCTGGGCTGACAGCTTAGAGCCTGGAACCTGCTTCTGTGTGTGTGTCTCTCTCTGTCCCTCCCCTGCTCGTACTCTGTCTCTCAAAAATAAATAAAACATTTACAAAATTAAAAAAAAAAAAAACCCACCTCACTCGGTGGTTGAGAAGGGTACCCAGAGCCTGACACAGAGTAGACCCTCAGAATATGCCCCCTGATGACACCGGGAGGGTCTCCTCAGAGCCTCGCCGATGTCTACCTCTTGGGGATACTGAAGGAATCCTTAGACTAACTAAGTCCTTAAACCAAGATTCGGCTCTGCCGGTAAGCTCTGCAAACATCTGAGATGCTGTCGTCTGCCTCTGGTGAAATGTTAATATTGCACCCATCCCACGTTCCAAATATAGCCCCGTGAACCACGAGCACACATCCTTCCCCATTCCAAACTTCCCCTTTGTTGGGGAGCCTTGAGCCCCTGGCATGTGAGTCAGGGGTTCAGTGTATGTCTCTCTTCCCCCAGCTCGTGCCCCTCATCACCAGGAACTACCTCAAACAAGGCTTCATGGAAAAGACGGGCCCAAAGGTACATTTCACCGCTCTCTGTGGGACTCACAGGGCCCTGGTTCCAGGAGGCAGTAGGGCAGGATTTGGGAAGTAGGAAAGTGGGGACCTAGGGGGGTGGGAAGAGGAAGGGAAGTAACCCAATGTTTGTGAGTTCTTGGGGCCAAAGACCAAGTGGAGACTGGTGAGCTGGTATGTGTTCCAGCATCGTGCTGGCGCATCTCCCGACCCGTGGGCATCCCCTCCTTTATCAGCATCACCGGCAGCTTCTTTCTCCTTGGCTCCATCTAATTGAGCCGACTCCTGGGAGAGCAGAGCTGAAAAGGGACTCTTTGGGGGACAGCTTTTGCACTTGCCAGAACCCCCGTGTGCTTGGTTCTGGGGACCTACCGGGACCGT
The DNA here is from genome assembly GCF_016509475.1 of Prionailurus bengalensis. Lineage (NCBI taxonomy): Eukaryota > Metazoa > Chordata > Mammalia > Carnivora > Felidae > Prionailurus > Prionailurus bengalensis. Next base: position 20,025,505 of record NC_057347.1, read on the forward strand.
CCGTCCGAGTGAGACAGGCGCTTGTGATTGGTCTGAGAAAACACACCTCTGCACACACAGGGACACACCCCTCCCCAGCACACACCCCCTCCCTCCAACTCAGCCCCTGCTCTTTCACTGAACCTGCCCCAACCCCCAGTGTTGCTCATCTGCACTCATCTGTGAAGGCAGGGAAGCCTGGCCGCTCCTGGACCTCCCTTGGAGGCCTGTGGTGAGGGTATCTAAGCCCCCTCCTGGGGGCTGAGAAGGGTGAGGCTCCAAGCCAGGAGTCTGGCTGGTGAGGGTCCTGGTGGTTGGAAGGGGAGGAAGAGGGGAAGGGAGGAGGAGAAGGGAAAGCAGAGGGAGCCCCCTAAAACAAAACAAAACAAAACAAAACAAAACAAGACAAAACAAACTCCCAAAGCAGCAGCAACTCAATGCTTTTTGATTTTTTAAAGGTGTACTATGTTGACCAGATGGTTGTCAAGACTGCGGTGGAAGGGGTTAGGCAATCGGTGTGAAAGAAAGCCCCTGGGCAGCTTAACAAGGACTGGAAGGGTTGCACATTGTGTTTTCTGCCTTCACCAGCCAGTGGCACAGCCAGTCTGCGGTGATTCTTGCGGGGGGCTTTCTTTCCCCTGACCTCGGTTGCAATTCCGCCAAGGCCAGCGCTTTCAGCATTGCTGAGCAGTGACTACTTCTGATTTCCCCAGCTTCCTTTTTCTGAGACTTCTTGTCCACAACCTGAGAAGGAGGAGGGCGCCTCTTCCTACCCACAGCAGCACCCAGAGGCACGGGGCGCAGCTGGCAGGGGGTGAGAGGGTGGGCAGAGCCTTCAGGGAGGAGCCCTGGGGTGTCTGAGGGGGAGGGGACTGGCCAGCTCCCGAGGTGTAGCCCAGGCCGGCTCTCTGACCTCTTTGCTACCCCCACTCGGCTGACCCTGGTATGAGGTTCCCTCTTTTGCAGCAGAGAGAACCTTTCAAGAAAAGGTGGTTCGCCCTGGATCCCCAGGAGCGGAGGCTGCTCTATTACAAGAACCCACTGGTAAGAGCCACTGCCGGCCCCTCTCCAATGCACCCCCAAGCAGAGGAGGGGTCAGTACTAGCCGGGGACCGTGGGGGAAGCTACAGGGCTGGAGAAGCCTAGCGAGGGACACACCTCCACCTTTGCTTGCCTCCAAGTCATCTCCCGGGCGTGGAGCTATTCTCTCGCACCTTGCCGGAAGTCGTGTATCCTAAATGCTGCCAATGCAGCTAAACAGGTCATTTCTCATCCTCCAGTTTCCAGTGCTCACTTGTCACCAGGAGGCTAGTGGTTAGGACTGTGGGCTTTAGAACTTTCAGCCCTGCCACTTCGTGGTATGCCTTGGGCAGAGCACTTAAATCTCTGTGCCTCAGTTTCTTCCTCAGAGGTTGCCATGAGGATTGTATGAGTTACTTAAGGTAAACCGCTTGAAATCTTGGGGCATATAAGCTGTCCATAAATGTCAAGTATTATTTTAACAGATCACATGTGTGATTTATGTTTTTTTTACCCTTTCACATTCTGGGTCCCACCAAACAGAAATCCCCAGCAGAGACCCCTGCCATGCACATAAAACACCTCTTTCTAAAATAGAGCTGGGGAGATGGCAGGGCTGCAGGTGTCTCTCTGCCCCAGGTGTGGCCTCTGATGACCACACGTCTTCTATTTCCAGGATGCCTTTGAACAGGGCCAGGTTTTTCTTGGGAGCAACGAGCAGGGGTATGATGTATATGAAGACCTGCCCAAGGGCATCCGAGGGAACCGCTGGAAAGCTGGCCTCACCATCATCACCCCTGAGCGGAGGTTCGTCTTCACCTGCCCCAGCGAGAAGGAGCAGCGGGAATGGCTGGAGAGCTTTCAGGATGTCCTCTCCCGCCCCCTGACGCCCCTCAACCTCCTCGGTAAGACACACGCACGGCCTAGGGTTGGTCCTTTTGGCCAAAGGCAGAAAGGGGCCTCGTGGGGTTCAGCCGTGAGCCCTGAAGCCGAGGTCATGGCTTTTCCCATTTTCTTCTCTTCCTGCCAAAGAAAAGTACAGACAGTGCACATTATTATCAGAAAGCCCCCTCCGTCTGTGCAAAGTTCCTCTGTGGGGAGCCCTATCCCAGAACCGCTGTGTCCAGGAACCAGCAGCTTCTCTCTCTGTCCACCCTCCCCCACCCCTCCCAGTCCCTCTCCTCCTGAGAAAACCCTGGCCTATTATTATTAGCTAAGGTCACACCCACTGGGCAGCCCCTGCCCCCCAGTCTTGGGTTCCTCCCTACCCGCAGAGGGAAGGCTATTTTTAGCACCCTTCTTTTCTCTGGATCCTCCCTTCTGTCTGCTTCTCTCCTCCTCCCCTTCACCCCAGATGTGTTAGAAGTAGGTTTCTTTGTGGCTGACAGCTCTGTGAAAAACGGGAAGACATTCTGAGTTAGGGCAGGAAACTTCTGGCCCAGGGCCTGGTTGGGGGCACCAGGGAGAACTTCTGTGTTTTTGAAAAGTACAGGGTGAGTGAGTGGGTGACCCCACACGGGCACTTAGGAGAAACCCTTGTGCCCTTTGAATCTGACCAGTATAAAACACACACTCTTTTCACTGTCCAAAATCTTTTTTTTTTTAATGTTTATTTTTTATTTTTGAGAGGGAGACAGAGACAGAGGCAGAGAGCACACACAAGCAGGGGAGGGGCAAAGAGTGAGAAAGGGAGACACGGAACCTGAAGCAGGCTCCAGGCTCTGAGCTGTCAGCACAGAGCCTGATGCGGGGCTCGAACCCACGGACTGTGAGTTCATGACCCGAGCCAAAGTCTGGCGCTTAACCGGCTAAGCCACCCAGGCGTCCCTTCACGTTCCAAAATCTTAAAACCAAGAGCCTAAGAAGCGGACTTGGAAGTTGTTGGCGAAGGGCGTCAGCTGGTGCTTCCTTTTCCCCATGGGCCTGTGTGTCTGAGTCTCGAAGTTTCTGTGTCTCTCACTCTCTGCTTTTCTCTCCTTCTCTGGTGTGTGTGTCCCCTCTGTCTCGCACCCTTTTGGTCGGTTTTTCATTCTTGTTCACTGTCATTGTGCTCTGTCCCCTCGCTGTCCCTTCTCTCCAGTAGGACTGCATTGCCGTGGTTATTGGCTCAGCTCTCTTCTTGTTCCTCTGGCAGCTGCATCAACAGAGGGCAGCCACGGCCGCAGGTGACCCATCAGCTGAGGAGCTGGCCACTGGTCACCCGGAGCTTGTGGTGGGAAGGACAAGTTCTCACCTTGGCCTTGGTTGCCCAGCTGGAGGGCCCCATAGGCAACAGCCATCGCCGGCCATGAACTCTGCCAAGACTGAAGCTTTGGCCTTTACCTGTTGGCTCCCCAGGCCTTCCCACTGCCCAGCCCTGGGGGTCTTGGGGCTCTGGCACATGTCCTCAAGGCCCAGGACATCTGAAATGAAGGCACTGCAATGGAAAGCCACCCACCGTGTCATGCAAGTGGCATTTTTGCTCAAAGAGAAAAAAAGTTTAATCTGGATCTAACCATGAGGAACTAATCAGACAAATTCACATTAGAGACATTCTCTGAAACAGCTGGCCTGGACTCTTCAAAAGTGTCAGTATCATGAAAGATAAAGTAGTGAGGAAAGGGTTCTAGATTTAAAAAGACTAAGGAGGCAAGAAAATGCAATTCATGATTCTTGACTGGATCCTGCATTTTTATGATTTATTTTTTTAAAGATTTTTATTTGTAAGTAATCTCTACACCCAACGTGGGGTTCAAACTTACAACCCCGAGATCAGGAGTCGCACACTCTCCTGACTGAGCCAGCCAGGCTCCCCTGGATCCTGGATTTTTACAAAGCAGCTATAAAAGACATAATGGAGTGGGGCGCCTGGGTGGCGCAGTCGGTTGGGCGTCCGACTTCGGCCAGGTCACGATCTCGCGGTCCGTGAGTTCGAGCCCCGCGTCAGGCTCTGGGCTGATGGCTCAGAGCCTGGAGCCTGTTTCCGATTCTGTGTCTCCCTCTCTCTCTGTCCCTCCCCCGTTCATGCTCTGTCTCTCTCTGTCCCAAAAATAAATAAACGTTGAAAAAAAAATTTATAAAAAAAAGACATAATGGAGATAACTGGGGAAGTTTGAACATGGATGTATACTAGCCAAGAGTGTTGTAAAACTGATAATTATGTTGTATTTGTGTAGATTGTTCTTGTTCTTCAGGGATACGTGCTGAAGTGTTCAGGGGTAAAGTGTAATAATTTTTAGTCTACAACTGTCTCTGAAATGGTTTGGCAAAGAATAAGTGTACGTGTACATGTATATATAGAGTATATACATATATATATATGTATATATATAGTGTGTGTGTATATATATATATGTATAGTGTGTGTGTATATATATATATATAAGATAGGAAATATATATACAGGGAAAGAGCTAGAGAAAGCGAGCCGCTGTGCAACATGTTAGCAGCTGATGAATCCAGGTGAAGTATAGATGAGTCTCTATTGTCCTTTTTGTGCAAACTTTCTAGAGATTCAAAAGTGTTCAAACTTAAAAGTTGGAAGTGGGGAAACTTTTAAAGAGACCATCCACTTCTCACTCTTCAAAAGCACTGTTTTTTCTACATGAATCAAAAATGTCCGTGGGAAAGTCCCATCTTTGTGCACATCTGAGAAGAAATTAAAACCCAGATTGGTAAACAGAACAAAACAAAACTTTCTGTGAAGAAAGAAGCAAGCCAAGGAGAACCCCACTGGACCCCAGGGCAGAGAGAGAGCCATCCAGTCGGCGTGCCAGCTCTGGCTTTGCCACTAACTTGAGATTGTTGGACACCTCACCTTCCTACCTATGTGCCTTGGTTTTTCGCTTTCAAGTGAGGAAGTTGTACTAACTATTGAAATGCGATGCAAGCAACACATACTTTTGAGCAGCCCCCCGGTGCCAGGTTCTGTGCCAAGCCCTGGGAACAGGGCAGGAACCAGATGGTACCTGCTGTCCCAGATTACAGGCTTCTGGAAGGCAACTCTTATACAGGGTGGGACAATGGCACGCGTGTCCAGAAAGGAAAATACAGGCTGCTGTGGGAGCATGCAACACAGGGTTGCCCCTAAGGAGGGGGAGGGGAGGGCCTCCGTCCTCTCCAGAAAGTGATGTTAAGTTGAAACCTTAAAAGTATTTAGAGGTTAGTCAAAGGGAAGAGGGTGAGGAAAACGCTCGTCTGAGGGAAAAAAATGTTCAAAGGCCCTTAGATGGCAAAGAGGAACCGAAAGAAACTTGGAAAGGCTGAAATGTTAGAGAAATAGATCACCGAGGTCCCAGCTCTATGATTCTTTGTCCTTCAGGTCACGTGCAGAAAGACACTTAGTGTTCTCTCTTCATTTTGGTGGAGACCCAGAGGGCTGGGAGCGTCTTATTCTCTGCTTTTTGTGGGGGTTTCCTATGGATCCCCCAGAGGGCTAGCAAAGTTATTGGAGTGTCTTTGTTGAGGCTTCCTGACAGCCCAGACATGATGTGGGTGCTCCCTCTTCTGGCTCCTAAAGCACCTTGAAAATGTCTGTTTCAACACCTGCTGGGTTGTATATTAAGGGTCTGCTTTTTTTTTTTTTTTTTTTTAATTACCGGTGAGCTCTGTCTAGAGAGGAAGAAAGAAATACACAGGCAGTAACACAGCTAGCTACCTGGCGTTAAGAAGGAAAGTCACATGATCAGACTTGAAATTGAGGAAAACAACACAGCAGCGTAGCATAGGAGTAGGAAGCAGAGAGACCAATTGGGAGGCCACTGCAGTAATCACAAGCATCATTGTAATGTGTAATTGTGGGCCTGCACCCCAGCTCTCCTTCCCATCTCTTCTTTCCTAAACCTCCTTCTCTTGTCCAGAAAAGAAAGCCATACCTCTTACCCATCTTAAACCTTACTGGAGTACATTGCTTGAAGGCATAAAAATCACTGGGATGCCAAATAAAGAAACCATTTGGGGGCGCCTGGGTGGCTCAGTCGGTTGAATATCCGACTTTGGCTCAGGTCATGATCTCACGGCTCCATGAGTTCGAGCCCTGCGTCAGGCTCTGTGCTGACAGCTCAGAGCCTGAAACCTGCTTCAGATTCTGTGTCTCCTTCTCTCTCTGCCCCTCCCCTGCTCACGCTTTGTCTCACTCTGTTTCTCAAAAATAAATAAATGTAAAAAAAAAAAATTTAAGAAACCATTTGAAAGAGTGACAAGCCTTTTTTTTTTTACATTTTATTTTTTTACATTGACATTTCTTTTGTATTGTTCTATAAATGTTGATATATATATATATATATATATATATATATATATGGCCTCATACCACCCCATTCAGAATAAAGAATGGTTACGTCACCTTAAAAACTCCCTAGTGTACCTCTTTCTAGACACACCCTTCCCCTGCCCCCTGGCAACCACTGCTCTGTTCTTCATCAGTCCAGTTTTATGTTTTTGGAGATGTCATATAAATGGCATCATTCATATGTAATTTTTTTTACATCATATGTGATTTTTGAGACTGGCTTCTTTCATATAACATCCCTGAGATTCATCCAAGTCATTGCATGTATCAACAATTCTTCCCCGTTGTTGCTGAGTAGTATTGCATTGGATGGACATACCACAGTTTGTTTACTCAATGGAATAGTACTCAGCAATAAAAAGGAGAGAATTGTGGATACACACACCAATATTGGAGTGAAACTGCCAGGCCATGTGGTGGATGTATGTTTACCTTTATAACAAACTGTCAAACTGTTTTCCAGAGCGGGCCATTTCACATTTCCGGTAGCAACGTATGAGAGTTCTAGTTACTCTGCCCAGAAGTCCAATGGTCTGTTGTGCCACAGAACCAGGCAGAGAGTTCCAGTCATTCTGTATCTTCACCAGCACTTGGTATTGTCAGTATTCTTAATTTTAGTAGTTTTCAGTAGATATGTAGTGTTATCTCCGTGGTTTTCATTTGCATTTCTCTAGCGGTTGATGATGCTGAACATCTTTTCATGTGCTTATCTGCCAACTTTATATCTTTGGAGAAGTGACTGTGCCTATGTCTCATTCTTCAAAAAAAAATTTTTTTTTATTTTTGAGAGAGAGAGAGACAGAAAGAGAGAGGGAGAGGGAGGGGCAGAGAGAAGGGAGACAGAGGATCCCAAGCAGGTCTGCGCTGACAGCAGAGAGCCTGGTGTGAGGCTTGAACTCATGAACTGGGAGATCATGATCTGAGCCAAAGTCTGACACTCAACTGACTGAGCCACCTGGGCACCCCCATATCTCATTTTTTAATTGCATCATTTTAATTGCATCATTTAATTGCAAAAAAAATTCTTTTTTGTTTTAATTTTTAAATTTAGAGAGCGTGCCTGCGAGTGGGGGAGAGGCAGAGAGAGAAAGATTGCTCAGCAGGCTCCATGCCCAGCATGAAGCCCATGGTGGAGCTTGATCCCACTACTCTGGGATCATGACCTGAGCTGAAATCAAGAGTTGAATGCTCAACTGAATGAGCCACCCAGGCACCCCAGAGGTTCTTTATACTTTGATGCTAGTCCTTTGACAAACATGGGATGTGCAAATATTTTCCCCCAATCTGTTAACAGTTTTTCCCCATTCTCTTAACAGTGCCAGTGAAGGTTTCTTAAGGCATTGAGGTCAGGGTTTACGACTTCCTTTGTTTTTTTTGCAGATTTTTGTTGGTGACAAAGTTTGGCATTAAAAATGGGGTGTTTTCCCCAGGCAGCTGCTTAAGATGGAGGAGGGGCAGGTCCTGGGGCTCAATGGCAGGGGCCATCTCCTGGGCCACCTGGAAGCCACTGTGTCTAAACAGGTGCTGCTGGGCTGGAAGGTTGTAGTGGTGCGCTATGAGGGCATCAGCACTTCTGGCAATTTCTACAAAAACATTAAGTACCTGGCTTTCCTCCACAAGCCGCTGAGCCTCAACCCATCCCATGGCCCATCCCCAGAGCTCAGCCGCATCTTCTGGAGGACAGTGTAAGGCACGCTGCCCCACAGGACCATGGGAGGCCAGGCTTCCCTGGACCGCCTCAATGTGTTTGATGGGATCTTGCCACCCTATGACAAGAAAAAGGGGATGGTGGTGGTTCCCGGTGCCCTCAAGGTTGTGCGTCTGAAGCCTACACGAACATTTCCTTACCTGAGCACCTGGTTCATGAGGTGGGCTGGAAGTACCAGGCTGTAACAGCCACCCTGGAGGAGAAGAGGAAGGAGAAGTCCAAGATCCATTACGGGAAGAAAAAGCATCTCATGAGGCTACAGAAACAGGCCAAAAACAATGTGAAGAAGAAGACCGACAAATACACAGAAGTCCTTGAGGCCCACGGACTCCTGGTCTGAGCCCAATGAAATTGTTTATTCCTCAATAAATAAGTGAGGGAAGGAATGAATGAATACACAAACAAATAAATATTAAAATAGGGTGCTTGGGCTTATATTTGGATATTTTGAATTCACATAAAGTGGAGTGGAAATAAGGATGATGTACATTTAATGACTTCTTCCCCTGACAAAATATACTTTGTCCCTGAAGGAATCCAGTAAGGGCAAAGCACTGATAGATGTTAATGGCAGTCATACGGCCATTTCGTCCAGTGCACAAATTCAGGAACTTGTCCTCTCCCATCTTTCTTAACATTGGAACCCAGTGTCACAGTGATGTGGATCAGCACATCTGTTTGAATTTAACAATGATGTCAGACTCTCCGACAGAAAATGAGCCTTGTTCATGGGTCTTTACATCTAGGGCTGACTACCCACCCCTACCCCTTTTCTGGTAACCATTGCATGTTTTTTGCATGTAACTTTTAGGAAGTGTCCAAGAAGACATTTGAAGAGCATTGGTTAATCTGCTCTTTCAAGAAACTTAGGTGTCTCGTAGAGAAGAGAAGGAGAGGTGGCTAGAGGATGCTTCTCGCAAAGATTTTATTTAATGAAAAAAAATTTTTTGAACGTTTATTTATTTTTGAGAGAGAGAAGAGAAAGAGTGAGAGCGAGGGAAGGACAGAGAATGGGAGACACGGAATCCAAAGCAGGCTGCAGGCTCTGAGCTGTCAGCACAGAGCCTGACCCGGGGCTCGAATCCACGAACCGTGAGATCATGACCTGAGCCGAAGGCGGGCGTTTAACCTACTGAGCTACCCAGGTGCCCCTTCAAAAATTTTATTTTTTAAGATGGAAAATTTGAGCATGTGTCTTGGTATTGTGTCTATATTTCAGAAAAGACAGGCGTGGAGAAGCTGAGTTTACTACAAATGAGGAAACCATGGAACACAATCCAGGCAATAATATATCAACCAGGATAGGCAAAGTAATGCTGCCCCCACTAAATCTCAGTAAGCTTAACCTATGCCAAGTTTATTTTCCTCCTTTACTGCATGTTCTAGTATGGGTCTGCAGGGGGTCTGCTCATCTTGGACACTCAGAGACCCAGGTCACCAATTGATGGCCTCATTTTCACAGTCAGGGCATTTGGCAGAAAGGGATACAATGACTTACTAGCTCTTTAAGCTCATGGAAAAGTAACAAGTACTCTGCATGTTTCAAGTGGGCCAGAGAAGTGTTAATCCCACCAGGTGCTGGAAAGAGCTGGAAACTCCCATGAGTGGCCTAGTACGTAGTTCTATTGACTACTACTTGTCATTTCCGGTACTGGAAATAGCCACAAATTTGTATTATCTTGTACCTACTTTGGGACCTGGCGAGATGGGGTGAGGTAAAATATGAGACACTGTTAGCTCATTTCAACAAACCAGAGAGATGGGGGTTCTGGTCTCTGGCACTCAATTATTGCCGTGTAAACCTGAAAGTTCCTTTGTGTTTGGGGGGAGGATTTGATGCTCTTCCAGCTCCAACGTCTTCCTGTTGCAATGAGCCTGGAACTGGAATAAGAGGAGCCAAGGAAGCGAGTAAGCCCAACCAAGGCCCAAGCGCGCTACCTCAAGAAAACAGGCTTTCTAGAATTTTGGTCCGGATGCCTGTTGGGTAATGTGCTTTCAGCCAGCAGGGAGCGGTACGGAGCCAGCGGCACAGTTCTGTATTGCAATAGCGATTTGAAAATCGCTAGGGGTCACTCAACTTTGAGCGTTAGAATCATCTCGGGGAGGTTTTTAAGAATACCGGCGCCGAGCTTCCCCCTAGACGATGAAATCAGACTCTTTGGGAGTGGAGCCCCAACATCGGTATTTTTAAAGAGCTCCCCGGCTATGTGCACCGGGTAGTCTTTAATTCTTTACTACTTGGAGGCTGGATGACATCCAGTGGGTGCATTCTCACAAACAAGTTCTTGAATCGAACCCTCTCTTTCTTCTCGCAAGAGTTGTCGGGGTTACGTTCTAACGGGCCGGGGTGGGGGTGGGGGTGGCGGGGCAGGCATCAAGCTAAAGGGTCTCTAGGACATCAGCGTTTCCTAGCGCTCGGGAGGACCTGATCTCCACGCGCAGGTGGCTGTGACTCAGGCCAACTCGGCCCTAGGGCGCCGCTCGCCGGGCGGGGGAGGGCCGAGGTCCGCTCTCAGAGGGACCGAAGTCAGGAAAAATGGGTGGACCCAGGCGGGCAGTGGAAGGTCGAGGGAGGAGCGGAAGGAGACGACGACGCGGGCGGGCGGTCCCCGACGCGGCCCCGACTTCCGCGGCCCGGCGTCTGGGGGCGGCCTGGTCACCATGGCGGGCCTGGACCCCGGCCTGGCCATCCCCGTGTGGCTGGCCGAGGACGACCTGGGCTGCATCATCTGTCAAGGGCTGCTCGCCTGGCCCGCCACGCTGCCCTGCGGCCACAGCTTCTGCCGCGACTGCCTGAAGGACCTGTGGGCCGCCAGCAGCCCCGGCCGCCGGCGCTCCTGCCCCACCTGCCGCGAGGGCGCCGCGCAGCCGCCGCAGCTGCGGAAGAACACGCTGCTGCAGGAGCTGGCCGACAAGTACAGCCGGGCGCTGCGCGAGCTGAGGGAGGCCCCCGGCGCCGCTTCCGCCGGGGGAGTCGCGCCCGAGCCCGCGCGCCCGCCCCCGCGCCGCGCCGCCCAGCTGCCGGTAGGGAGGCGGACCCGCGCCGCCGTCGCGCCCCTCGGCCCCGCGCGCATGCCCGCGGCCCCCGCTCTCCCCCCTGCCCCGGCCCGCCTGCTCTCACCCTGGGCCCTCCCGCTCTCGGGGCAGTTCGGACAAGTATAGGCACGCTGGGAAAAAGCCGCCTCCTGACAGCCCGGCCGCTCTAGCTACTCCTCAGTACGTTGCCACTTCTTTCCAGTCTTTCCGCAGTCTGTCTCTTTGAACATTTTTATACGGGGTAAGATATAGCCCAAGACCGGTCCGCTTAACCATTTTTAAAAAAATGTACAGTTCAGTGGCGTTAGTTATATCCTCAGTGATGGGCAACTATCACTTTCTGTTTCCAGAATGTCAGCACCACAAACACTCTTGCACCCCTTTAAGCAGTAACTTCTCATTCCATCTCCCTGCAGTTCCTGGTAACGTCTGGTCTGTTTTTTGTCTCTATCATTTGCCTACTCTAGGTATTTCATATACGTGGGATCATATAATATTTGTCCCCTTGTGTCTGGCTCCTTCCACTTCCCGTAGTGTTTTCAGGGTCCCTTCATGTTGTAGCGTGCACCTGAATCTTACTCCTTTTTGTGGCTGAATAATATTCCATTGCGTGTATGTACCACATTTTGTTTATCCATTTGTAGACGGATGGCCGTTTGGATTGTTTCTACCTTCTGATTATTGTGAGTCGTGACGCACTGAACATTGGTGTCCAAGTAACCCAGCCCTTCTTCTCCGTTCTTTTGGGTGAATACGTAGGAGTGGACTTGCGGGTTTGTACGGGAATTCTGTTGAACTTACTGAGGAACACAGCCAAACCATTTTCTACAGCAGCAACAACATTTTACATTCTATTGGCAGCATCCTGATGTTTCCACATCCTTGCCAACGTTTGTTGGCAAAATAACAACATTTGTTATTTTTCATTTTATTTTTATTCCCCTCTCCCTCCTGCCACTTTGTTTTTAGTATACCTTTCCCGTTAGGCATGAAGTCCTAGTGGGATCTGCATTTCCGGAATGATTAATGATGTTGACTGATCATCTTTTCATGGGCTTATTGCTAATTTATGTATCTTTGTTGGAGAAATGTTTATTCAGGTCCTTTGACTTTTTTTTTTTTTTTAATTGGGTTGTCTTTGGGCGCCTGGGTGGCTCAGTCAGTTAAGCGCTGGACTCTGTTAAAGCTCACATCAAGATCTCACAGTTTGTGAGTTCAAGCCTGGGGTTGGGCTCTGTGCTTACAGCTTGGGATTCTTTTTCTCTCCCTCTTTCTCTGCCCCTCCCCTGCTCACACACACACTCTGTCTCAAAATAAATAAATAACTTTAAAAAAATTGGGTTGTCTTTTTCTTGTGGAGTGTTAGCAATTCTTTATAAATTCTGGATATTAAGCCCTTATCAGGTATATGACTTGCAAATATATCCCCCCATCTCGTGGATTGCCTTTTTACTTTCTTGCTAATGTCCCTTGATGCACAAACGTTTTAAGTTTTGCTGATGTCCAGTGTGTCTATTTCTTCTTTTGTTGTTCTTGTTTCTGGTGTCGTATCTAAATCCACCACCAAATTCTGAGTTAACGAAGATTTATCCCCCTATATTCTCCTGAGAGTTTTATGGTAATAAGGCTTGTTTTGAGGTTGCTGACCCATTTTGAGTTCGTCTTTCTATATGGCATGAGGTAGGGGTCCAACTTTATTCTGTTGCATGTGAAAATCTAGCTGTCCCAATACCATTTGTTGAAGAAAGTGTTTTTCTGCATTGAGTGAACTTGGAACCCTCATAAAAAATCAGTTGGCCATAGATGAATGGGTTTATTACTAGACTCCTAATTCTAGTCCATTGGGGTTTTTTGGGGGGCAGGGGAATCTATCCCTATGTCAGTACCACATTGTTTTGATTAATATAGTTTTGTAATAAATTTTGAAATCAGGAAGTGTAAGTCTGTCTGACCCTGTTCTTTTTCAAGATTGTTCTGGCTCTCCCTGCAATTCCATATGAATTTGAAAATTGATGTTATCATTCTGCAAACAAGGCTGTTGGAATTTTGAGAGGGATTGTGTTGAGTATGACATCTTTAACAATATTAAGTCTTCTTCCAAAAACATGGAATGTGTTTCCATTTATTTAGGTCTTCTTAACTTTCTTTCAGTGATGCTCTGTAGTTTTCAAAAATAGAAGTTATTTCATCTCCTTGGTTAAATATATTCCTAGGTATTTTAGTCCTTTTAGGTACTGTTATACATGCAGTTGGGTTCTTAATTTCTTTTTTTGATTGCTCACTGCAGGCGTATAAATACACTATTTTTTGTGTGCTGATCTTGCGCCTTTCAACGTTGCTGAATTCGTTTACTAGCTCTAGTAGCTTTCTTGTGTATTTTATTTATAAGATCTTTAGGATTTTATTTATAAGATCATGCCATGTGAGTAGAGAGGATCTTTTCTTCTTTTCCAGTTGGGATACCTTTTGTTTCTTTTTTTTTTTTTTAATGTTTGTTTATTTATTTTTGAGAGAGAGTGAGCGAGCACACAGGTGCATGCACAGGGGAGTGGCAGAGGGAGAGGGAGACAGAGAATCCCAAGCAGGCTCTGTACTGTCAGCTCACAGCTAGACAAGGGCTCAACCTCAAGAACTGTGAGATCATGACCTGAGCCGAAATCAAGAGCCAGATGCTTAACCCACTGAGCCACCCAGGCACCCGATAGATGCCTTTTATTTCTTGTCTAATTGCTCCGATTAAATTTCCAGTACAATGTCAGATAGCAGAGGTGCAATCAAGCATGCTTGTTTTGTTCCTGCTCTTAGAGCCTTAGTCCCGCTCTTAGTCTTTCACCATTGAGTGTGATGTTAGTTGTGGATTTCTCATAAATTCCCTTTATTATGTTGAGGAATTTCCTTTCTATTCCTGGTTTTATGAGTGTTTTAATCATGAAAGGGTGTTGGATTTTGTCAAATGCCTTGTCTGCATCAAATGAAAAGATTATGTGGTTTTTATCCCTTCATTCTATTAATGTATAACACACTGGTTGTTTTTCTTAAGTTGTACCACTTTGCACTCCTGGGGTAAATTCCACTTGATCGTGGTGTCTTATCCTTTTAATACGCCACTGGACTTAGTTTGCTAGTATTTTGTTAAGGGCTATTGGTCTGTGATTTTCTTGTGATGTGTTTGTCTAGCTTTGGCAACAGGGTCATGCTGGCCTCACTGAGGAGTTAGGAAGCGTTCCTTCCTCTTCTATGTTTTGGAAGACTTTGAGGACTCTTGTTAATTCTTCTTTAAGCATTTGGTAGAATTCACCAGTGAAGCCATCTGGTCCTAGATTTTTCTTTGTTGGGATTTTGATTACTGATTCAATCTCTTTATTTGTTATACCTCTGTTGACATTTTTCTGTTTATTTTTAAGTCAGTTTAGGTAATTTGTGTTTCTAGGAGTTTATCCATTTCATGTAAGTTATCTAATTTGTTGGCATAATAAGTTCATAATATTCTCTTAAATTTTATTCTGTAAGGTCAGTAGTAATGTCTCCACTTTGCTTTCTTTCTGATTTTGGTCATTTATGTTTCCTCTTTCTTTTTCTTTATCAGTCTAGCTAAAGATTAGTCAGTTTGTTGATTTTTTTCAAAGAACCAACTTTTGTTTCATTCATATCTCTATTGTTTTTACATTCTCCATTTTATTTATCTCCCATAATCTTTATTATTTCCTTCCTTCTGTTAGTTTTGGGTTTGGTTTGCCCTTTTTTCCCCCTGGTTCCTCAAGGTATAAATAAATGTAAGTGATTGATTTGAGATCCTTCTTCTTTTTTAATGCAGGAATTTACAGTTATAAATTTCCCTCTGAGCCTTTTCCAGAGTTCTGACATAATTGGTTTTGACAGTGTCTGTTCTGTGATGTTTCTATGTGGAGGGAACACAAGGTATATTTATATTTATATTTATATTTATATGTTTATTTATATGTTTATTTATATGTTTATTTATTTTGAAAGAAAGCACGTGAGTGGAGAGGGACAGAGAGAGAGGGAGAGAGAATACCAAGCAGGCTCTGTGCTGTCAGTGCAGAGTCTGACGTGGGGCTCAATCTCATGACCATGAGATCATGACCTGAGCTGAAGTAAAGAATTGGACACTTAACTGACTGAGCCACCCAGGTGCCCCAGAGGGATGTCAGGCTTCTTGGAGATGCAGAAGGTCCTGGGTTAATTTCAGATTTTGAGGTTCCAACATGATTTAAAAAAGAAAAGTATCAGAACAAAGTTATAAAAACTGGTTTATTGACAGTTGGATGATGAACACTGTGTATTTCTGTGACTTGACATAGGACCCCTTGTGGAGGGAATGCAATTCCAGACTTCATCCTTTGAAGTCTGAGCCCATCCTGCCTCTGATGAGGGCCCCCAGGTCTTGAGGTTGTTCCAGAATGTAGGCTGCAGAACTTACTTCCACTCCCAGCCAGGCCGCTGAGCAAATCAAGGTCTTTAAGTGGGGTTGTTTAGTGCTCTAGTTTGAATGTTGCCTTAAATGTTTAGGGCGTCAGGGGTGCCTGGGTGGCTCTGTGAGTTAAGCATCTGACTTCGGCTCAAATCATGATATCACGGTTCATGGGTTCAATCCCCACGTCGGGCTCTGCACTGACAGCTTGGAGCCTGGAGCCTGCTTCAGATTCTATGTCTCCCTCTCTCTCTGCCCCTCCCTTGCTTGTGCTCTGTCTCTCTCTCTCTCAAAAGTAAATAAACATTAAAAATTTTTAAAAATGTACAGGACATCAATAACCAAACAAAAGGAGCTTACATCTGTGCATCACTTGAAAGTTTCCTCAATCCCTGCACAATGATCAGTTAGGTTGAGTCTCTGCACTGTTTAAGAGGAGAAGGAGGAAGGGTCACTTTTACTTTGAAAGGAGTGGTAAGGACACAGGATGATTCTGGTGACACTGGACCATAAACCTCTCTAGTTTGATTCCTGCCACTGCCCCTCTCACCTTGCTGGCTGCACCCACCCTGCCAAATCTCCAGGCTCTCCATTTCCTCTCTGACCTCCTCTGCAGAATGACCCCTCTCGTCCCTTCACGCTTCACTCTCACCACCCCCCACCCCACTCCTGTGGATGGTCTCTGTTTCCCTGTTATGGCCACCAAATGATCAGTAGGCACGCAAAAGGTCTAGGAAGTGTACCTCCTTGTCCTCCGGACATCTACGTCACTTACTTGCCTGCTTCCTTTATCCGGTGTTTACAACTTCCCTCTCTGGAGCTGCTTCCCAGGTCCAGCTTTGTGTTCTTCTTTGTTCTTTTAAAGGCGGCGGCACAGAAGAGCATCACAGAAGCTGGGCATGAGCTGGAAGAGTTGGTGGAACAGCTTGTAGACCTTGTCAGGAGTCTTCAGAGTCAGACACACCTCCCGGAGCCCGGACCAGACAATGAAGGGAGCAACCAGAGCTTGGTAGGCATGCAGCCAGGAGGGGGAAAGGGTGTGCCGGGGGCGGGGCTAGGGACAGCTTCCAATTGGAGCAACATGAACGTGTTTGGAAGTTGAAGGATGCAGTAAGTCTTCATCTGTTACCATTTTCCTGCTGTCGAACATGTTTGAGGAGAAGCGTGGAATGCTGGAGGCAAGGCGGGGGAGCTTCTGGTGGGTCAGGTTCCATCCTTAGCCCTGTACCTAACCAGCTCTGAGATCCCCAGTGACCTCTGTGCAAATCCTGCAGATAGTCTCGTCCTCATCTTCACTGACCTTTCAGCAGCCTTTGGCCACACCTTCATTCCTGAAGCTTCCTCAGCTTCTAGGACAGGATTGTTCTGACCTTCTCCTGTTTTTCTTTGGCTGGTGTCTTCTCCGTCTGTCTTGCAGGCTCACTCTCTTTTCCTCTCCTCAGCAATGAAGTGCCCAGATTCCTCAAGGCTGACTTGTACATCGCTTTTTCTTCCCCCTGCGTGGTCTTTCCCACACCATGGCTTTAATTACCACCCTGTGAACACCGTAGCTCCAGCCTGGACCTTTCTCTGAGCTATGGTCTGATATCTTCCTTCTCACCTTTTCCTCTTGGTATCTCAAAGGTACACCGTACTTAAAGTGCCCCAAACTGGGGTGCCTGGGTTGCTCAGTTGGTTAAGCACAGCACAGAGCCTGCTTCAGATCCTCTGTCCGCTTCTCTCTCTCTGCCCCTCCCTGCTTCAAAAATAAATAAATAAACTTATAAAAAAATGTCCCAAACTGTTTCCATCTCAATGACTGGGCCTGGTATATCCTTCTAAGTGCACAAGCCAGAAATCTGGGAATCACGTCACCCCTTCCCTCACCAGCCTAAACATCCCTAGAATCTGTTGACTACTCTTGAGCTTTCTGGAGACATCTCTGATCGAAGCCTCTGATCATTTCTTGCCTGGATTGCCGCAATAATTAATTACTCCACTCTGTTCGCACTGGTCTGCTCTCCTCATGGTCCTCTCAAACACAAATCTGATTTACAACATCTCCAGCGCCATCTGTTTGTGGGGGATTAAGACTCAAATCCCAGCAGTCCTCACAGAACCAACAGGGCCCTGTGGGACTCCTGCCCTTGTCTGCCTCTCCTGTCTCCTTCCATCTGGGTCCCCTCACCCTCCTCACCCTGGGGCTCTTCAAGCTGCAGCCACCGTGGCCCACATCAGTACCTCCAGGGTGTCGTGCTTCTTCCCACCAGCAGGGTGCGCTCCATGGAATATTCTTCTTTCATCCTGCCACCTAGGTAATGCCTGTTCATCCTTCAGACCTAGCTAGATCATCACTTTCCGGGAGAAACCTTCACTGATTTCCTCGAACAAGTCTCCCTATTAGAGAGGCCCTTATGACTTCATTTGTAACAGTTATCACAAGTTGGAACTTGATAATGATTGGTGCCATAATTTATTGCTGTTTGTTCTCCCTCTTCCCCTACCCTGGACTCTAAGCTTCATTAGGGTAGAGACCTTGATGGCTTTTGTTCTTTTGTTCACTCTTGTATCCCCAGGCCTACCACAGTGCGGGACACATAGTTAGGTGTTCAACAAATGCTCATTGAAGGAGTGAATATACAGGTCTTCAGGGATGCAAGGTGTTGGGGGAGAAAAGCCTGAGGGTCTGACTTTCCCCCTTGGCATTGCTGCTGGCTTGTATTCTGACCTTGGGCAAAAAGAGCTCTGGTATAAAAAAGCGCTCAAGTAGGGCGCCTGGGTGGCTCAGTTGGTTAAGCATCTGACTTCGGCTCAGGTCATGATCTCGTGGTTCATGGGCTCAAGCCCTTCATTGGACTCTATGTTGACAGCCCGGAGCCTGGAACCTGCTTCGGATTCTGTGTCTCCCTCTTTCTCTGCCACTCCCCTGCTAATGCTCTGTCTCTCTCTCTGTCTCTGTCTCTGTCTCTCTCTCAAAAAAATAAATAAACATTAAAAAAAAGTGCTCAAGTGATGGGAAAATGCAGGTCGATAAAATTCACTGTGGCAATTTAGTTCACCTCCATGAGGTGTAACTGTAACTTCTTTTTGTATTTATTATTATTATTATTTTTAATTTTATTTTTTACATTTACATCCAAATTAGTTAGCATATAGTGCAACAATGATTTCAGGAGTAGATTCCTTAATGCCCCCTACCCATTTAGCCCATCCCCCCTCCCACAACCCCTCCTGTAACCCTCAGTTTGTTCTCCATATTTATGAGTCTCTTCTGTTTTGTCCCCCTCCCTGTTTTTATATTATTTTCGATTTCTTTCCCTTATGTTCATCTGTTCTATGTCTTAAAGGCCTCATATGAGTGATGTAACTTCTTTTTTTAAATGGGAATAGCAAACCCACCTTGGAAGGTTGTTTTAAAAATTAGAAGTAAGCCGTGGAAAGTACTCAGTCCATTGGGCCTGCTACTTTATGAGTGGTAAGAAGAGTGGGATATGCAAATAGGATATGCAAAGTTGGGAAGGAAAGTCAGGGACCAAAGGTGGGAAGGTAGGAGCAAATGGGAGGCTGTGTTGGGGAATGACAGGTTAAAGACAATCAGGGAGCATAGGTTAGAGGCCCGAGAGAGCTGGGAGGACCTGGATGGCAGCAACATGTCTATGCTGGCTCTTGAGAAGAGAGATGAT
This sequence comes from Prionailurus bengalensis, assembly GCF_016509475.1. NCBI lineage: Eukaryota > Metazoa > Chordata > Mammalia > Carnivora > Felidae > Prionailurus > Prionailurus bengalensis. Next base: position 20,044,611 of record NC_057347.1, read on the forward strand.
ATAATGGTAGCCTCTTGGAGAAGATTATTCTGGCCTCTGAAGCTTATCTTGGTGACTATCTGTATTATTTATTTTGTAAAGCCCCTATAGGATGGGCTTACAAATTTTAATACTTTTTTTGGTATTACTTAAGAAATCCATGTTTATTGTAGAAAATACTAGAAAATACGCAAGCAGTTTAAAGAAAGCAAATGAGGGGCGCCTGGGTGGCTCAGTCGATTAAGCATCCGACTTCTGCTCAGGTCATGATCTCGTGGTTCGTGAGTTTGAGTCCCGTGTCAGGGTCTGTGCTGATGGCTCAGAGCCTAGAGCCTGTTTCAGATTCTATTTCTCCCTCTCTGTTTGCTTCTTCCCTATTCTTGCTCTCTCTCTCTCTCTCTCTCTCAAAAATAAATAAACATTAAAAAAATTTTTTTAAAACAAAGAAAATGAACATCACCCATAACCCCACCACCCAGAAATAACCACTCTTTAATATTTTTGCTGCCCTTTGTATTCTTCCAGATTCCTTTCAAGGCATGTGGTTTGAGGGCCTAATTATGTTTTTAAAAATTTGTGAGGGGGCACATAGAGAATTAGAGATGGCAGAATCAGAATATGCTATTTGATGCATACCTTAAGAGACTTGAATTAATTAATTTATTTTGGATGATTCATTAATAGTCTTTCCTTGGTTTCTTCAAAGCTCGTGACTCCCCACACACCCGAGAGAAAACTGCGAGACATTCTACATGACTTAGAAGAAATCCGGGAAAAATTACGGGAAAACTTGACATGGAAAGAGGCCCTTGAAGAACAACCACAGGGTAAGGTGATTTTATTTTGTGGAGTATTAAATATGGAAGTTGGGGGAAATGACAGAGTGTTCCAGGGCTTTGTTTTTGGGGGATAGGATCCCAGAGCCCAGCTGTGTTATTCCTGTGGTGCTGTAAATGAGGAAAGAGTGGGCTGAGGTGTTTTTGTGGCTGGATATGTTTTTTGGATATGACTGGCGGTATGATGTAACACAGGCCTTTAAAAAATAGCAACTCATTTTCTGAGACCTATACATCCAGAACCTAGACCTGATTTTGCTAGCTTACTGCTCATCTGTGTTATCTACCTGAGGAGATTCAGAAATAGGCTGTTTTTTTGGGGGTCTGGGTGGGTCAGTGGTTTGAGTGACCAACTCTTGGTTTCAGCTCAGGTCATGCTGTCGCGCTCTGTCTCCCTCTCTCTCTGCCCCTCCTCTACTTGTGCTGTTTCTGTCTCTCTCAAAATAAATAAATAAACTTTTTAAAAAAATTAAAAAAAGGAAATAAGCTGCTTTTTATGTTTAACTATTAAATATCTTTGATAACAAAGCATACGATTTTGTAAATCGTCCTTGATAAGTTCTATTAACATATCATCTCTGGTGAGCGTGCTAATAATAAACAGTAAAAGCATAGAAAGGAACCTTTCTGTTTGACTTTGTACATTCTCTGTTGTAACCCTAGTCATGACTGAAGAACTGTTAGTTCACGCCTGTCCCTTAGACATTAGCTCTGGGCTCCCTCTCTTCTGCCTCCTGGTCTGGCCACTGCCAGCTTTATATGCTTTAGGGACATGTCTCTTATAACGACTTTTATATTCAAATGATCTTGCTCTGCTTAAAAAGTTATTTAAGGGGCGCCTGGGTGGTGCAGTCGGTTAAGCGTCCGACTTCAGCCAGGTCACGATCTCGCGGTCCGTGAGTTCGAGCCCCGCGTCGGGCTCTGGGCTGATGGCTCGGAGCCTGGAGCCTGTTTCCGATTCTGTGTCTCCCTCTCTCTCTGTCCCTCCCCCGTTCATGCTCTGTCTCTCTCTGTCCCAAAAATAAATAAACGTTGAAAAAAAAAAAGTTATTTAAAAAAATTAAAAAAAAAATTTTTAATGTTTATTTATTTTTGAGAGACAGAGAGAGAGCATGAGTGGGGGAGGGGCAGAGAGAGAGAGAAAGACCCAGAATCTGAAGAGGCTCCAGGCTCTGAGCTGTGAGCACAGAGCCGGATGCGGGGCTTGAACTCACAAGCCTTGAGATCATGACGTGAGCTGAAGTCAGATGCTTAACCGAGCCACCCAGGTGTCCCTAAAAAAAATTTTTTTAAATGTTTATTTATTTTATTTATTTATTTATTTTTATTTAAATTTTTTTTCAATGTTTATTTATTTTTGGGACAGAGAGAGACAGAGCATGAACGGGGGAGGGGCAGAGAGCGAGGGAGACACAGAATCGGAAACAGGCTCCAGGCTCCGAGCCATCAGCCCAGAGCCCGACGCGGGGCTCGAACTCACGGACTGCGAGATCGTGACCTGGCTGAAGTCGGACGCTTAACTGACTGTGCCACCCAGGCACCCCAAATGCCCAGGCACCCCAAATGTTTATTTATTTTGGAGAGAGAGAGAGCATAAGTGGGTGAGGGGCAGAGAGAGAGGGAGACACATAATCCGAAGCAGGCTCCAGGCTCTAAGCTGTCAGCACAGGGCCCAATGTGGGGCTTGAACCCACAAACCATGAGATCATGACCTGAGCCAAAGTCGGAAGCTTAACCTACTGAGCTACCCAGGCGCTCCAGAAAGTTATTTTGTATTTAGGTGGAGAAACATGATCCCTTGGGAGAAGTTTCTCAAGGGAACCAGTTAGAGCACACTTTATTAGTTGCTCCAAAAATTATCTGAGAAATAAGTGTCCTCTTGGCTCTTGTGCACCCCTAAGTTTAGATTAGGTTCCTTAATGATCTTATTTACTTACATAAATTTAAAATCAGAATTTTAGTAGTACCTGGCTGGGTCAGTCGGTGGAGCATGTGACTCGCTCTTGGGGTTGTGAGTTCAAAGCCCATGTTGGGTATAGAGATTACTTAAAAAAAAAATCTTAAAGTGATTAATTAAAATGTTTAAATTTTGGTGTTAAATTTAAAATTTTTAATTCAGCAATCAAAACAATATAAAAGCACACAGTGAAGGTCTGTTTCCCACCCTTGCCCAATTTGCCCATTGCAGTTTCAATTAACTGCTTGTAGTAGTTTCTTGAGTGCCCATTCAGAATTTACTTACACAAAGTAACATTTTATTAAATTTTTTTTTTCTCAACGTTTATTTATTTTTTGGGACAGAGAGAGACAGAGCATGAACGGGGGAGGGGCAGAGAGAGAGGGAAACACAGAATCGGAAACAGGCTCCAGGCTCTGAGCCATCAGCCCAGAGCCTGACGTGGGGCTCGAACTCCCGGACCGCGAGATCGTGACCTGGCTGAAGTCGGACGCTTAACCGACTGCACCACCCAGGCGCCCCCACAAAGTAACATTTTAAAGCACTTATGGCATTCGGTGGGGAGGTCATGGATATTCTGGGTGTCAGAGTGATGCCCTGAAACTGTATTAGCTAATTTATTTGATACATATGCATCTAACCCTTCCCATGTGCCTGGTACTATGCTTGGTGCTTAGAACATGAAGATGAACAAGGTCTCTACCAGTGTTAGAAATAAGTCCAACATCCCAATCAATGGAGGGACACGGAGACTCGGAGCATGGTGAAGCCAGGCTTTAATCAATGTTCTTGCAAGAGCAGGTGTCTGATGGACAGGCACACTCAGGGCAGTTACAGCAGACAATGTATCTCCTGACGTGCAGGTCCCTCCCCTGATTCCTCAGCACTCATTGGCTGAGTACTACAGAGGTTACAGCCTTACCCGGATGGCGCCTATGCCAATGTCAGGCAAAAAGTAGTCTGATTGGAACAAATGTACATTCCCTGAGGTGACGCAGAGAATTTCAGTCCCTCCTCCCTTTGTTCTTTGGTGCATGCTCATTGCAAAGCCTGCGAAAATAAGCCCATGAAATGGAGAGGGGAAGAAGAACCAGGATGTGAAGTGTCTAAGGGTTTGGGACTCCATGGTGTGTGTGTGGGGGGGTGTGGGGAGGGAGGTCATACATATTTCCAATAGGTTGTAAACCTATTTTAATGAGACAGCACAGCTTTTATTTGGTGTTTCTGAAAATGAATCATCTCCCTTACTTCTCACACCAGCAAGGAGCTTAAATCTTACCAGGGAAACAGGCAGTAAAAAAAACTCACCGTGAGAACATGGGGCTGAACATAAGGATGTGGGAAACATGGGGTGCCTGGGTGGCTCAGTCGGTTAAGCATCCAACTTCAGCTCATGATCTCACAGTCTGTGAGTTTGAGCCTGGCGTCGGACTCTGTGCTGACAGCTCAGAGACTAGAGCCTGCTTCTGATTCTGTGTCTCTCTTTCTCTCTGTCCCTCCCCTGCTTGTGCTCTCTCTCTCTCTCTCAAAAATAAATAAACATTGAAAAAAGATTTTTTTTAATGATTTGGGAAACAAAGGTAACTTACAGCCCACTGACAAGTCCTTGAAACAAGCATAGTGACCTTCCTCTGGGAGTTCAGCTGCCTCCATGCTGACACTTTGCTAGGGGCAAAAGGCAGTCTTAGCTTAACATTATCCCAACCCTCCAGGAGCCTATAAGTCTACTTTAACATATGGGACATTTAACATTCCTTTGGAAACCTCCTTTATCTCTGTCCCCCCAATTATATGTTAGCAGTCATCCTCCAAGCATAAGGAGCATAATATACATCTGAAGGGTTTCATGACTGAGGTTTTGCTAGACAGTAATAAATGACTTTTTCCTAACAACAGCTAGCCCCCTCAAGGTCCTGCAAACCTTGCTTCCAAAATTCCTTAGAGACTTACTCTATCCCTAACCCCCTCCCAACTTGAAGGTATATAGTCAGCCACCCCTCACAACCCACGTACAGCTCTTTCTGCCCACGGGTCCTGTCCCCGAGCTTTAATGAAACCACCTTTTTGCACTGAAAATGTCTCAAGAATTCTTTCTTGACCGTTCGCTCTGAACTCCACCATTTCCACATCAATACCTGAGCTGGATGTCCTGTCTGATTCAAGTCTGACACTACAAAAAATCTCTGTGCCCTGATCACGATGTTTGAATAATTCTATTTGCCTTTTTTTTTTTTTTTGATAAGACTTTTTCCCCTTCCCAATGTTTTGATTCCTTAGTGGAACTCCAAGAAGGTCCATCTTCCTCTGCATGCCCGCTGTCTGACTACAGTCACCCTGCCCCCACGAGGACCTCCCGGTTTGCTCAGTGTAAGTATGTAGTCTGCTTAAAACTTGGCTTTGGCCTGGGGCGCCTGGGTGGCTTGGTCGGTGGAGTGTCCGACTCTGACCTGATTTTGGCTCAGGTCACAATCCCAGGGTTGTGGGATCGAGCCCCGTGTTCTGTGTTGGGCTCTGTGCCCAGAGTGGAGCCTGCTTAGGATTCTCTCTCTCTCCACCCCTCTCCCCTACTTGGGCTCCCTCCCTCTCTTTCAAAAAAGAATTAAACAACACAAAACAAAACAAAACAAAACTTGGGGGTCTGCCAGTCCACCTCCCAGCTGCTGGGCCTGTTTTTGGCTCAAAGGGGAGCTGATTACAAAGACAAAAGGGATGAAGACTCCCAAATTCCAGGCTAAAGTGGGGGAATAAAAGTTAAGATGGGAAGGGGGGATTGTTACTAGAACCATGATAGAAGACTGCAAATTGACGTACCAGTTTTAATGCCAGTGTAAGTAAACTTTATCACACTCAAAGATACAAAGCCTCTGGGTGGCTCAGTTGGTTGGGCGTCCGACTTCGGCTCAGGTCATGATCTCGCCATTCTGGAGTTCGAGCCCCACGTTGGGCTTTGTGCTGACAGCTCAGACCCTGGAGCCTGCTTCTGATTCTGTGTCTCCTCCTCTCTCTCTGCCCCTTCCCAAATCACACTTTGTCTCTTTCTCTCTCTTTCTCAAAAATAAACTTAAAGAAAAAAAAAAGCTACAAAGCTGTATTTTGCTCTTAGGGTGAGAGCTAATCATATCCTTGTTCTTTTCCTCAGGGGCCGTCAGTCCGACCTTTGACCTTCGGAGCCACTGCTGTAGTCTGGAGGTGTCCGAGGACTGCCGGGTGGTGACTGTATCTCGCTGCCCGCAGACCCATCTCTGGAGCCACGAGAGGTTTGTGACCTGCCAGGTCTTATGTTCCCAGGCCTTTTCTTCAGGGAAGCAGTACTGGGAAGTAGACACTCAGCACTGCAACAACTGGGCAGTTGGGGTGGCCTCCTGGGGGATGAGGCGCAACCAGACCCTGGGAAGGACCGAAGACTCCTGGTGTGTAGAGTGGAAGGGGACTGGCCAGCTCTCTGCATGGCACATGGTCAAGGAAACCATCCTGGGCTCTGACAGACCTAAGGTGGTGGGCATCTGGCTGGACCTGGAAGAGGGCAAACTTGCCTTCTATTCGGTGGCCAATCAGGAGACACTTCTGTACGAGTGCCCCGTCTCTGCCTCCTCCCCTCTGCACCCTGCCTTCTGGCTGTATGGCTTAAATCCTGGAAACGCTCTGACTATAAGGCCAGTAAAGGTGTAAAGGTTCCCTGGGTCTTAAAACATGGTGATCTTCCGGTTTCTCCCTCTGATTTCAAGCAGCTGGCCACTTCCCAAAGATCCCACTTCCAGAGCTAATGGGTGAGCAGAAGAGGGCTAACTGTAGGCTTGGGACATTGAAACTGCACATTCCCCAGAAAGCATTGACCCTTGACTGGCTCCTGGGAGGTAACTCCTAAGCCCTTGGGATATCCTGCCTGATAAGAGTGTCTGTTTACCTGAGGGCCTCGGGCCAGGAGCTATCACCTTGACCTCTGGAGGGGCTGGAGACTCTGCCTGGGTGCCTGACCCCAGTAAAAGCCCTGGGCTCCAAGGCTGGGGTGAGCTTCCCTGGTTGGCAATACCCTTTGTACATTGCCACACACTTGTCGCTAACTGTCACTAGGAGAATTAACCTTGTCCTTGTGACTCCGCAGGGAGAGGATAGTTGATCTCTTGGCTCCTGCCCTGTGTGCTGTGCCTTTTACTACTGCTGATTTTAATCTGTATCCTTTCACTGTAATAAATTGTAACCAAGACTACAGTCACTTTGCTGAGTTCTCTGGGTGCTTCTCGTGAATCACTGAACCTGAGAGTGGTTTGAGGGACCCCCAAACTCAGGGCAGATTATCAGTTGCTGTGTAATACCATGGCCACGAATGCAGTGGTTTTAAACAACACACAGCACCTCACAGTTTCTGTGAGGAGTGAGGCACAGTTTCTGTGCCAGGAGTCAGGGCACTGTTGAGACAAGGCCTCTGCTTGGGGGTCTCACAAGCTGCAGTCAAGGTGTGACCCAGCACTGTGGTGTCATCTGAGGCTCAACTGGGGAAGGATCTCCTTCCAGACTCACATGGTGGTTGGCAATATTCAGTTCCTCTTGGGTTGTCAGACTGAGGTCCTCAGTTTCTTGCTGGCTGTTGGCTGGGGACCACCCTCAGTTCCTCACCCCTCACGTCCTCAAAGCCAACAAGGAACAGAAGATCTCCTAGCCAGATGGACTTTAAATCTTGTATAATATAATCACATACACATAATCACATACATCCTATTGCCTTTGCCTTATTCTGTTGGTTAAAAACAAGTTGCAAGTCCTGCCCACACTCGAGGGGAAGGGATTAAACAGGGCAGGAATACCAGGAGGTGGGGGGTCTTAGGGGACACCTGACAGTCTGGCCAGCATAGGGTGTCATTTCATTCTTGATTTCCCCTATTTTTAAAAGTCATTTTATTATATAACACAACAGATACAGAAAACCATAAAAGGGGTGCCTGGGTGGCTCAGTTGGTTAAGTGTCCTACTCTTGATTTCGGCTCAGGTCTTGATCTCACAGGTTCCTGAGTTCAAGCCCCACATTAGGCTCTGCACTGACAGTGTGCCTACTTGGGATTCTTTCTCTCTCTCTCTCTCTCTGCCCCTCACTCTCAAGGTAAATAAAACTCCATAATACATGTGGAATATAACAAATTATTATAAACACCCTTATTAAGTACACTTTAGGTCAAGAAATAAAACCTTCCTACCCACCCCAGAAGCTCCTTCACGTGCCTTGTCCTGATCACACAGTCCTTCCTCTGCCTGAAAGGAATCTGACGTTTACAGTAATCACTTCCTTAAATTTCTTTATAGTGTTAGCACCCAAATAAACATCCCTGGCCACAAGAGTCTTGCCCATTAAAAAACAACAACAACAACAACAACCAGATGTGTCTTTTTCTTAACAGCTTTGTTGAGATATAATTTACATACTATAAAACTCACCTATTGAAAGTATACAAAGCAGGGTGTCTGGCTGGCTCAGTTGGAAGAGTGTGCAACTCTTGATCTTGGGGTTGTGAGTTCAAACCCCATGTTGGGTGTGGAGATTACTTAAATAAATAAATAAATAAATAAATAAATAAATAAATAAATCTTAAGAAAAATAAAAAATAAAGTGTACAAATCAACTTTTACTGTGGAGTTGTGAAACTCTGATTGTATTCTAGCTTTAGAACATTTTCATCAGCCCCAGAAAGAACCCTCTTACCCATTAGCTGCTGATGCATCTGTCTTGTAGGTCTCTGAATCTACATATCTCCCTCTCCCTTTACTTTCCTTGCAATTCATCTGTAGGACCCCAAGCTGGACTAGCACCCATTTTGAAGATGTGGAAATTCAACTCTGCTGGACTGGGTTTAGCAGAAAGCCTCATTGCACAAACCAGCCAGGCAACCCTTGGCAGTGCATTTAAGCCCTTCTTTCTCCTGTACGATGGAAATAATAGTTATCTGCCCTTCCTCATCTTCTTCAAAGGGTTGCTGAAAAAATTAAAGTAGTAGGTGAGGAAATTAGAAAAGTGCCAGGACAATGATAACCACAGCAACAATGACAGAATCATGGCAGCCTCTAATTCACCTTGGCCTCTCACATCTTGAGACTCACATTTAATTTACATACATATCCTTGAAAACAGGGCCAAGCAAAATTCTTCTGTATGTTCTATTAATTTGCTTTCTCACAAACCAGGGAGCAGAGGCCCAGACAGGGTTAGTGGTTTGTCCAGGGCCAGTCAGTTGGCAGAGCAGGGACCAGGCCGTTTCTCCCCTGTCAAGTCTCTAACCTCAACACCCTCTGATGAGGTCCTGTGCTGAGACCTGGCCTTCCAGTCTGATGGGACACAGCTAGCCCTAGAGCCACGAGGTGCTCTTTTTTGTGGTTGGTGGTGGTGGTAATCCTCAGTATAGTGGCCTTGGGTTGTCTGAGCAAGGGACAGGGCCTCTCTCTTGGTGCCAGTTGACCATTAAAGGTCTCTCTGTTTTCACTTTCTGCATCACTCACCTTTTATCTTCTCACCCAGAGTCACTTTGATGTTTGCCCTTTAAAAGTACCAAGATTGTGGGGTGTAGCTCAGGTCATGATCTCATAGTTCATGAGTTTGAGCCCCCACATCTGGCTCTGTGCTCACAGCGGGGAGCCTGCTTTGTTTCCTCTGTCCCCCTCTCTCTGCCCCAGCTCCCCCATCAAAAGTAAACATTAAAAAATTTTGGGGGAGGGCGGCACCTGGGTAGCTCAGTTGGTTGAGCCTCCGACTCTTGACTTTGGCTCAGGTCATGAGCTTACGGTTCGTGAGTTTGAACCCCATGTTGGGCTCTGCACTGACAGTGTGGAGCCTGCTTGGGATTCTCTCTCTCTCCCTCTCTCTCTGTTCCTCCCCCCACTCACACTCTATCTCTCTGTCCTAAAATAAATAAACACTTAAAAAAAAAAAAAGTAGAGAGGCACCTGGGTGACTTAGTCGGTTGAGCATCCAACTTCGGCTCAGGTCACAATCTCACGTTCCGTGAGTTCGAGCCCCACATCAGGCTCTCTGCTGACAGCTCAGAGCCTGTAGGCTGCTTTGGATTCTGTATCTTCCTCTCTCTCTGCCCCTCCCCCGCTCATACTCTGTACCCCCCTCTCTCTGTCTCTGTCTCTCCCAAAAGTAAATAAACATTAACAAATTAAAAAAAAAATTTTAAGTAGAGAATAAAGGTTCGCACTCTGCTTCTTTGCTTTTGTCTCAAGTTTTCTGTCAGCATAAACTTTCCAGGACACTGTGAAAAGTGGTGCCCTTCCTCAAACGAAACAAAACAAGAATCCTCCAGAATAGAAATAATGAAGCTGAAATGCCAGTGGCTGAAGGGCCTCTCACTTGGATCTATGCCACATGGGGGAAGGAATCATCCACACAGGGATCCACCTGGAAAGACTTCCTGTGGGGACAGAAAGGCTAATGGGCAGAGCACTGGGGACTCCTGTGGCAGCGTCTCACCTTCTCTGCAGGTGTTTCTCTCAAAAACTTACGTTTTCTTGTAGACTTCTCTCTTCTTTTCTAGGGGTTAGGGAGAAGGCAGTAATGTCAGTGACAAGGGCCACCTCTATCTCTCTTCTCTCTTCCCCTCCATTTCTCTCTCTCTCTTTCTCTCTTCTCTCTCTCTCTCTCTCTCTCTCACACACACACACACACACACACACACACACACACACACTTCACCTGCTGGTGAGACACCTACTGGTGTGTCCGTTGTTGGGGTCCAGGGCTTTGGGTTCCTGGAAGAACCACCTACCAAGCAGGAAGCCACCACCTTCTTAGGGTCACAGCAACCTCTAATACAATTATATCTATCTGTCTCTTTTCCTCCCTCAAATACTTTTTTTTCTGGAAAAGTTTAATTTGAAGACTTTATTTCCTAGCTGATTGCAGAAACAAACCACAAAATGCAACATGCTGCTCTTTGGAGGTACTTCAGGCTCTCTTGCTTTGGTCAAGGGAAAAATCCCTTCCCCAGGGGCACTTGAGGCTTTTGACAGGAAGGGAGAATCTTCCTTGGTATGTGCTCAGCTCCATCATCCCCACTTCTGCCTGAGCCCTCAGCCCCAAACCCAAATTTATCTTCATTCGTAATTGCTCAAACCTTAATCACCGCAATGCGTATCTGGCTGGTTCGGTCAGTAAACCAGAGTGTGCGACTGACTCTTGATCTCAGGTTTGTGGGTTCGTGCCCCATGTTGGGTGTAGAGATTACTTAAAAATAAAATCTTACACACACACACACACACACACACAAACCCTAATCACTGGGACGCCCGGGTGGCTCAGTTGATTAAGCATCTAACTTTTGATTTTGGCTCAGGTCATGATCTCACCATTTGTGGGTTTGAGCCCTGCATCGGGCTCCATGCTGACAGTGTGGAGCCTGCTAGGGATTCTCCCTCTCTCTCTCTCTCTCTGCCCCTCCTCCAGGCATGCCTGCACACTCCCTCTCTCCTTCTCAAAACAAACATTAAAAAAACCCACCCTAATCATTACATGAGTGTTTGTCCTTCCAGAGGAGTGCAATCTTCTTGAATTATATTTAGGATTAGGCCAAAGATTTGTTTCAATTTGGGATTTACCTTCCTAGCCAGCCATAGGCTTTCTTAGGACAGGGTTTCCCAAGCTTCAGCCTTTTATGTGCCACGATTCTTGTTACCCTTGCATTGTCTCCTGCACCATTTTTTACTTAATATTTTTTCCTAAACCAACTCACTGACCCCTCTCAGGTACATTCATTTCCAAAGGAAACCTTATAGTTGATCTTAGCCAAAAGGCCGAGAAGCGATTCAAAAGGAAACTTTTAAAAAGTTACGTAAATGGAAATCAGGGTCATGTGTCTTAAATAAAGGGGTAACCCCAAATATATCTTTCAAGGAAAACAAAACAAGGTGACTAGCCTGGTTCTGTCCTCTAGGGCTCTGATCCCGGGATTCGTCACTTGCTTGCGTGCTCTCTCTCTCTTGCAAGAGGAGATTCTCACGGGTTACAGACATCTTGAGGCTTTCATTTTGGCTTAATTAGGGTAGAAACCATAATAGAAAAGGGGGAAAACTTTCTGGCCACAGGGGTCATTGTTTCTAATGTCCCTGCACCGTCTACAATGACCTCTTGTTCCACTACTTTGGGAAACCCGGTTCTAAGAGATTGGGCTAATGCGGTCTGGAAGACTATGTCTTCCTTCCCTGCCCAGTGAAATCTCTTTCACCTTTATATTTCAAAACAAATATGCCCTGGGGGAGAAAACCTTATGTCTTTGGTCAGGACACAATGTCTTGGAGTTACCATAGGATCTTTTCTTCACCACCTTCTGCACAATTAGTCACTAAGTAGTGACACTGGATTCTGCCTTCTCAAATCATTCCAGCTCTGGCCCCTCCTCTTCCCTCGGCGTCTTCTCTGGCGCAGATTCTAATCGATTCTCTCCCAGATTATTTTAATCCGAGCCCCTCTGTCTCTAGTCAGAACCCTCTTCCCATCTGTTCTCATTCTGCTAATGTGAGCTTCCCCGAAAACACAAATCAGAGGTTACTCCTCCATTGAAAACACCCCCAGCGCAGGGTGCCTGGGTGGTTCAGTCAGTTTAAGCGTTCGACTTCAGCTCAGGTCCTGATCTCATGGTTCGTGAGCTCCAGCCCCACTTCAGGCTGTGTGCTGACAGCTCAGAGCCTGGAGTCTGCTTCGGAGTCTGAGTCTCCCTCTCCCTTGCTCACACTCTCTCTTTCTGTCTCTCAAAAATGAATAAACATAAAAATTTTTAAAAATAAATAAATAAATAAACTTAAGAAAAAGTAGGGGCGCCTGGGTGGCGCAGTCGGTTAAGCGTCCGACTTCAGCCAGGTCACGATCTCGCACTCCGTGAGTTCGAGCCCCGCGTCAGGCTCTGGGCTGATGGCTCAGAGCCTGGAGCCTGTTTCTGATTCTGTGTCTCCCTCTCTCTCTGCCCCTCCCCCGATCATGCTCTGTCTCTCTCTGTCCCAAAAATAAATAAACGTTAAAAAAAAAAAAAAAATTTAAATAAAAAAAAAAAAAAGAAAAAGCAGACCCACTAGTACTAAGAGTGATCAGGAAGGCCACTCGGGCTAAAATCATGGTCATTTTCCTAGGAGCTCTCTGGGGATATTTGCATTTTTGCTGGGTTAAGGCATGGCGTTGCTTGTTAACAGTGCCCTGTAGGAAGAGCTGACGACGGGAGGAATGGGACACCATCACACGAGTCTTGTTGGTTTTGGCCAAGGAAGGAAAAGATTATGAGATGCCACCTATTTTGTGGAAGGGTTTGAAAGGTTTGGGTACCTGGAGGATGATTTGGAGGATTCTGGTGAGAAGAAAGAAGGGTGCCCAAAGATGAACTACCCGGTCCACCACTTGTCTCCCATAATAAATCAGTGATGTTCAGTACTTTGCCCCTAGCACCTAGCTCAGAGCCTCACACCTCCTGGAGACAATAACTACTTGTTAAATGACTGAATAAACATAATATCCTACATCAGCGCCTCCATGAAAGCATATTGCTATTCTTCTAAATATTTCTATTAATTTTATTTAAAAGATCTAATTATTGGAGCGCCTGGGTGGCTCAGTCGGTAAAGCATCTGACTTCGGCTCAGGTCATGATATCACAGTTTGTGAGTTTGAGTCCTGCGTCGGGCTCTGTGCTGACAGCTCAGAGCCTGGAGCCTGCTTCGGATTTTGTGTCTCCCTCTCTCTCTGCCCCTCCCCCACTCACGCTCTGTCTCTCTCTGTCTGAAAATAAATAAATGTTAAAAAAAATTTTTTTAAAGATCTAATTATTTAACTTTGACATCGTACAAAAGATGATGGTACTAAAAATTAATTCATAATCGTTATACGTTTTCCCTTCTTTGTATTCTCAGCCAATATCTATGTTCATCCATTAGTTTTAATTACCCGGTGGACACAGGTGCATGCTTGTAAAAGTTCAAAACTACACAAATATAGAGGATAAAAGTTGCGTAAATGGATAGATCATAGTTCGTTTTTATATAGCTGTAATTCTATATGTGGTTTTAGATTTCTATTTTTTCACTTACTTTGTAAGTCCTTTTCCATGTCTGTAATAGTCATTAGTTTTAATGACCCGAAAGTTCTCCAGTTTATTTATTTGTAATCTCTACACCAGTGTGGAGCTTGAACTCATGACTGTGAGATCAAGAGTCATGTGCTCTGCCAACTAAGCCAGCCAGGCACCCCATAATGACAGCAAAAGTGCTAATAATTTTATGTCATACTTAATTTATTCCCCTATAATTACATGTTTTCCATTTTTAAGTACTGTGTAATGTTGCTATGAATAGAATATGTGTATATATATATATGTTTCTTCTTTTGAATTATTTTCTTGAAATATATTTAATTGTGATTTCTTGGCAGAAATAAACAGATATTATACATTTACTATTCTATGGAATTTTTGGTTTTGCAGAAACAGCCTGTGGCCTAAAATTTTTTGAGAATGGTTGATATCTATAATAAGTCAGCAAAAATTTTAATGTCTTTACAGTGATCAAAAGTTATATTAAATGCACTTTTGCCTTTCAGACTTTACAATTTGAGTGGGCAGGCTAACCAATTTGCCCTTGGAAAGGTAATGCATGTCAGCAAATGAATTCCAAATTAAAAAATGCAGTGAAGGGTGATATGTGAGCATGTGATCTGTTAGGCAATGTGATAAATGCTTTATCTAGGTTTTATTTAATTACCAAAAGAGCCCTATGAGATAGCTCCATTTTGCAGACGAGGTTTAGGTTTTTCAGAGAGGTTCTGTAACTTGTCCAATGTTGCACAGCTAATAAGGTGTTGGAGATGAAGTGTAGAGTCCAGAGCCCATGCTCCTACCCATTCCATAAGGGAAATTAGACCACTTGTGGGAAGGATGGATCTGAGAGGCTTCTCAATACCAACTATCTCTTAATTGGGGCTATTTGTTTTACAATCTGTATTTGAAAGGAGCTTAAGAAAATTATGAAGTAAACTGGATGCAACTTCATCAATACATGAGGGCTTTTTTTTTTTTTTAGGTACAGTTGACATACAATGTTACATTAGTTTCAGGTGTACAATATAGTGATTCCACAACTCCAAATTATGCTGTGTTAAAGATGAGGATCCTAGGTGGAAAAATTTCCTTTCCACATGGCTAACTATCAAATGCCTTTTAATAAGTAGTTGTGTGGAGTGACAGACCTTCCAGCCAAATCAAGCAAGCAGAACCCGTGTCCTCTAGAGACCTATCCATGTGATTATGCAGAGGACATGGATGTTTGAACAATGAACCAAGAGCAAATGCATTACAAGGCAAGATAAAATATTTACTCTGTATCCATCAGGCATTGGACTTTTCCACCAGAGCAGGCTTGAGAGGAAAAGGAAGAAGTCTTCCTGGAAGCAGTGGGAGACAAAAGTGAAGAATGGATGATGGATGCTACTTTGGGTTTAACTTTAGAGACCAAAGATAGAAGGTCTGAGGAGTGGGGCCAATTCCAGTCCAACTTTTACTGGCCTCTTGCCTGGGACTATGTCTAACTCACCAGTCAGAGACCAGCCTCTTATTTCACCCGATGTTGGTCATCTTCTGCCCACTGGCCCAGGGTGGCCCACTGTCCTGGGATGCAGAGACAGGCTGTGTGGCAAGTTCCTCCTTTGATGGGCATAAAAGCCGGATCCTGTTATCTCCTGGCCAAGGTACTGTGTTCAGACCTCCCTATGTCCCCTGCACAGTTGAGGAGGCATCAGGTTTGTCTTGTGATGGTAGAACTCCTTCCTAGCAGCATTCTGGAGGAAAATTCCATCAATGCCTTCTAGATTTCAATGTGTCCTCTTGGCTTTATCCAATATACTTAATACATAGTAATCAGTCTGCAATATCCCAACAGTAAATTCCACTGCCAGTAACTCCATCCCCTGGCTTGTGTTTCGCTGCAGTGCATCATCACGTGGCTCTTACTTAGGCTCAGAGATGTGTGCACAAGTCTCTTTCTTCAAAATTCACTTTGTTTATTCAACACTTATAAATCACTGACCATGTACCATGCACTATTCTGTTTTTCTACTATAGTAACTCATTTAATCTTCACTACAATTCCATGAGGTGTTACTACTATTTAGCAGATGAGGCACAGAGAGGTTAAGCAATTTGTTTGATGATGCATAGCTAGGAACTGGCAAAACTGAGGTTCAAACCTAGGCAGGTGGACTCCAGGGTCCCTGATCTTAACCCCTGAACTATGCTGTCTCCAGGAGACCTTCAGAGTGATCCCTGACGGATGTCTGTTAATATCATGAGAAGGACATAAAGCTCAAGGGAGGGCAAGGGAGGCATAGCCTCAGAAGTATAGCTGATCAAGAGATGTAGAGGTGTTTTAAGAAGAAACTTACATTGCCCAGGAGGCCCAGACACCCTCTCCCCAATTTAATGAGTGTTGGTCTCCGTTTGTGCCAAACCATTAATTTTTGCCTGCTGACAGTGGTTGCGGATTGCCTTCTTTCTGCGGCCCTTGAGTCTGGATTTTTAAGTAGGCTTTATTTACAAAGGAGTTTGCAGTGTTAACTGTGTGATGTTCTCCTGCCAAATAAACTCTTCTTAGTCCTCTGCCTTCCAGACATTTCAACTAATAGAAATGCCAAAGCCGTTGCCCAGCACACATGTACAACACCATGAAGGCCTTGTCTCTCATGCTTCTGGAGAAGGTGCACAGAATTCACATTGTAATCAGCTGGCAATGCTGTTGCAGAGCTCCTGGGGTCAAGATTGTCCACAAAGGGTTGCTTGGAGCAGGCAGTGCCCTAAAGAATTTGCCCGCCTATAAAGGGCCTTTGTCCTTTGTCATCCGATATTTGTGTAATTTATTTTTTTAAGGAAACATTTTTTTCACGTGTATTATTTTATGGGATCCTCCAAACAATCCCATAAGGTAGAAGTTTGGGAAGAGACTATAGTCTTCATTTGGGAGAGAGGAAACTAAGGCACAGACAGGTGACTTGCCCA
This sequence comes from Prionailurus bengalensis, assembly GCF_016509475.1. Taxonomy (NCBI): domain Eukaryota; kingdom Metazoa; phylum Chordata; class Mammalia; order Carnivora; family Felidae; genus Prionailurus; species Prionailurus bengalensis. The sequence goes on from NC_057347.1 coordinate 20,061,389, forward strand.
GGGTCACTCACTAAGGATGGCAGAGCCAAGGTTTAGTCTCAGCTCGACTGCCTTTGGCAAGTCGCAGTATCTCTCTGGGTCTTGCTTTTCTTACCTATAGAGTAATGGTATTGGAATAGGGGCTCTGTAAGTGTCTTTTCAACTCAACCATTGTGTAATACTGAAATTCAGAAGAAATCCTTTTCTCTGAAAGATCTGGTTATCAAGACTCCTGAATTTCACATTTCCATCTGTCTTATTTTTGTGTCCATCCTGGGATAGGACTTCATTATCTCCCGGTGAGCAGGGAGTGTATCTCTCCTATCTCCCTCCTTATACTATAGAGCGTTTTTTTGGAAGGGCTCTCTCTCCTATGCTCCGTAGGGACATCATTATATTAAGGAGGCAGAATACTGTTATAAGTGTAACAATGTATTTGCCTCAAAACCTGTGGCTTGTAACTTTTCAGTGCCCTTCAAAACCACGCGAAGACATACGTATTGTTATCATTATTGCCACATTATGGAATGGACAGATTGGAGAAGTAGAAGAATTTACTCAGGATCACATACCTGATGAGGCAATGGACTCTGGATTCAATCCCATGCAATCTGTCAGCAGCGTTTAACTGCTACACCACACCCCGTGGCTTCTCCTAGGAGAAAGGGGGATTGCACTTTGCACACATTTTATTTCCTTTAAAAACTTACTATGTAATATTTAAGATAGAAAAAAAGGCACATTATGCAGATAGTGTTTCCTCATTAATTATATATATCTCTGTATCTATCTCTTTCTTCTGCTGCATGCCTAACACTGTCCTAGCATTTGGGATGTAGCAACAAATTCCTCCAGACAGACAGGGTCAGGAGGGAATTAAGGCAGTATTAGAAAAGTCAGTAAGAGTTCATTATCCAGTGTCACCTATGTGTCCAGCATTATGCTCAGCAAGCGTAACTAAAATATCAGAAGACCCTTCTCAGAGGAAACCACAGAAAGCGACTTAGTTTGGCTTAGAAACTAAGTTTGACTTAGAGCAGAAGGAAGTCATTAAGTTTGGTACAAAGAAATGGAATCTGTTTACAAGGACAAGGTCAAAAAAAGAATGCCATTATTTAGAACTGTATTTTGTAAGCATCACAGGCAAAAAGCAGCTAGGGTGGTAGTTTTGTGTAGTGGAAAAGGCTCTATCCCAGGAGTCAGTCACCCTTTAATCAATCAAGCACTTTCTGATAAGGTGTGGATGCTACTGAAAACCAGGTAGACAGGTCGCTGCCCTCCTGGAGATTATAGTCTGGTGAGAATAATCCCGTCTTGAGTCACTGCCAGGCTCTAATGTGACCTTGGACAAATAACTTCTCCTGCCCCAATTCTGCAAAATAAATGGGGTCAGACTAGCGGATCTACTCCTCAAATTCTGAGCCCCAGGCGTATCTGCTGTCGCGGCGCCCTGGGGAAGGTGGGCTAGGCTCCCTGGCCCTGCGCCGCGGCCTGCCGGACGCCGGGGGCGCCGCGCGGGCCCTGAGAGCGTTCGCGTTCCGAAAGCGCTTGTCCCTCGCGGCGCCCCGTCGGCCCCGCCGCCGCTGCCGCCGCCGCCCGCGGAGCCGGAGGAGGCGGAGCTGGCGCTGTCCTGGCTCCCGAGCAGGGAAGCAGCAGAGGAGGCGGCGCGGCGGGCCCCGGCCGAGGCTCGGGCGGGGCGGCGGGGGAGGCTGGCAGCGGCACCGGTAGCGCGGGGAGAGGGGCGCCGTGGGCTGAGCGCTCCCGGCGAGAGGAGTCCGCTCCATGCGTGCGGGCCGAGCCCGGCCCCTGCGAGCCGCCGACATGAAGAAAGACGTGCGGATCCTGCTGGTGGGAGAACGTGAGTCCGCGCACCGGGGCCGGCCGCGGCCACCGCAGCCCCTGCCGCCCCGGGCCTGCTCGCCCCTCTCCGCGCTCTCGGGCCTCCCAGCCCCTTAGCTCTTCCTTTTCGGCAGCCCGCTGGCGGCCCTCAAGCTCTCACCTCATCCTGGGCCCTCTTAACACATCCCGACCCTGACCCCCAGTCGTCCTCTCGAGCCTTGTCTCTGTGAGTCTCTGACCGCCAGCCTCATCTCTCCGAAGGTCCTCTCCTCCTTTTCCGCTTCGAATCCTTTCCTCCTGGGCCTCAACGCGTTTCCGAGGCCGCTTGCCTTTCAGACCCTTTTCTCTTCGTGGAGAGTCCCTTGTCACTGCCGGGCAGGTGCTGAAACAGGCCGACTGACCAATTGGGATGGTGTGAACTGGCTCCCGGGGAAGCTAGGGGGAGGGGGACGCAGGACTGTTCGACTTGCGGGCAAGGTCAGGTTTCTGCCTTTTTTTTTTTCTTTTTTTTCTTTTTTCTTTCTCTTTTTCTTTTTCTTTCTCTCTTTGTCTTTTTCTTTCCTTCTTTCCTTCTTTCTTTCACGTTCGCAGTCTTCCCACCCTCTGGCATTGACTTCAAGGTAGGGAGCGTTTTTAGAGATACTTGCACTTTACATTGGAATAACTTCTGTTATGCTCGCTGTTTCCTCAAAAATTTACTCTCAAGTTCAAGTTATACAAGTTACACAAGGGCTTAATGAATGAATAATTATCTGGGGAGGGTTCTTTAGTTGAGAGAATTATTCTTACCCTAAAGCCTAATTTACTCCCCTCTTTTTAAGCATTATTTATTCCGTAGCTTGGTAATTATTTTATAAATAACAGGCACACAGGAAAACAGACACATGCACATACACATAAGACCCCCTAGAAATTCTTAGATTTCACCCTTTTAAGATATAATAAAGGAGAAATGCCTCTGTTTACTGACTTGGGGACAGGACAACAGGGACTTCTTGATATCACTTGGCTGGTTACATGACTCATTTGGTAGGACTAAAATAAGAAAGTGGGCTGGGAGAACTGAATTGTTTGTTTGTACATTAGTTAATGCTCTGCCATTGCTGTTTTGAAGCATTCTTTTCCAGACTCCATTTCAGCCTAGAGTAGCCCTTCCAGGTCACTGTGATGCACTCCCAAGGAAGAAAGCTAACACATTTTTACCCTTCTCTGTAGTGTTCTTTGATATTCATTGAAGTCTCTGTTCACCTGCTCTGTGGAGAAGTCTTTAGAATCAGAATTTGGAAGTAAGCTTGGCCTGACACTGTTGTCTTTTGGGTTTGCAGTTGTGAATTTTAGTCTTTATTTATTATTGTATCTTAATCTGTATTTTGCATCAGTTTCCTTGACAAAGTTCAGGAAGGTGTTACTTAACATGTGATTCATAGCTGATGCATTTGGAATATGGTAGGGAAAGTGAGTAGACGAGCCACTTAAAAAGCTGATCCTTAACTGTCATAAAATCGTTTTATAGTATGGTGATTGTAATACTAATGTTCTAAAAGCAGAAATCCTATGTTTTGGTTTTAGTTTTAGGAAGCATATAATTCATCTGTGAAACATCTAAATGGAAATGCTATATATACGTAAGATATGTTGACAGCCTTAGGGCATTTAAGTTAAAACGTTAACAGTATTACTTATTTAGAAATACACAAAAGAACTAAAAATTTGTTGAGAAAATTAAAAGCCATGTTCTGCAGATATGAAAGCAAACAGGAGAGTTGAGAAAAGTGTGCATGCAAGAGTGTTTTGATTATAGGGAGTTACCTGACCTAAGAGAAAGTCTTAGTTTTTGAGGAAGACATTTTTCTTGAAAAGGTTTGTACCAAAAGCTTTAGGCCAGCTACCATATATATAATTTTTTTCACATTTAAAAATATTAGGATTATATTTATGTGAAATATGTAATTTTAGTGAGTTATATTAAAGGTTGGTATTTTGGGAGGAAAAAGTTGGAAAGATTAGTTTTCTTTTTTTTAAATTCATTTTGAGAGGGAGAGAGTGCACACGTGTGTGTACTTGTGCAACTGTGTGCACATGATTGGGGGGGGGGGGCAGAGAGAGAATCCCAAGCAGGCTCCAAGCTGAGCAGCACACAGAGCTCAAAACCATGAACTGTGAGATCATGACCTGAGTTGTGATCAAAAGTTGATGTTCAACCGACTGAGCTGCCCAGGTGCCCCAGAAGCATTATTTTTTGAGATTTAATGTAAATATTTGTTAGCTTTAGCCTAGCTGCCCCACTTTAAATGCTAGGTAAACATAACTGTGACGAAGGCTATTTTAATACTGGTCTAACACATGAATTTATCTGGAAAACCACTTTTTTAGGTAGAAGTGGTAGTAACTTATTTGTCATTTTAAGATGGTTAATTAAGAGAAATGGGGAAAGCAAACAAACAAACAAAATCCCCACATCATTTCTGGTATTATTGTAGAGCCTGTTCCTTTGCTTTCACTTCAGTACATCTTATTGCTGTTAGCATCTGTCCCAGAACCACACAGCAGCTGCTTCATTCACTGAAGCTCCCAAATAGTTGTGAATGGTTTCAACATTCTCTTGGCTAAACCTATAATGTCCTCCGAAGGTGAAACAGATCTTTTTTTGGCCCATCCAGAATCTGGATTCTGATCCATCCAGGCTTAAGTGCTAACTGATGCTTACTGTCTGTTTAGTGCCTAGATCAAAGAAGTTAGATTGTCTATGAATTTTAAGGTAATTATTTGCAGAGAAAGCCAAAGTGTTTTAAAGATCATTTGCACCTTATCTTAATTATTGAACACAGTGAATACCATTCAGGCCATGTTAAAAGTCAGTTGCCATTCTTGAAACAAAACAAAATTTTTAAAATCATTAAAAATGCAAGCATGCAAAACAGTTCTCAGGTTATGATTTTTCATGGTCAGATTCTTTGGCCAGAATTTGTGTTTAACGATGTTTGCGTTAGTATGCTTAACAAATGTCCTTGTTGCAATAAAATTAGCATGAGCCTTAATACCCTTTTATCTAAATCATGTAGGTACGTTAAAATTACACAAGATTTAGTTTTAGTGAAGTCTTGTTTTTAAGTTGAGATATGTTTGTCTTCTGGTCAAACTCATTAAGAAAGTGGAACTGTTACCCTCTTTTTGAATGAATCTGGTCAGAGGCACCTGGTTGGGCATGCGACTTCAGCTCAGGTCATGATCTCACAGCTCGTGTTTTTTCTTTGTTTTCTTTTAATTTTATTTTTCATTTTTTAAGATTTACATCCAAATTAGCATATGGTGCAACAATGATTTCAGGAGTAGATTCCTTAGTGCCCCTTACCCATTTAGCCCATCCCCCCTCCCACAACCCCTCCCGTAACCCTCAGTTTATTCTCCATGTTTATGAGTCTCTTCTGTTTTGTCCCCCTCCCTGTTTTTATATTATTTTTGTGTCCCTTCCCTTATGTTCATCTGTTTTGTCTCTTAAAGTCCTCATATGAGTGAAGCGATAGGATTTTTGTCTTTCTCTGATTTCACTTAGCATAATACCCTCCAGTTCCATCCACGTAGTTGCAAATGGCAAGATTTCATTCTTTTTGATTGTCAAGTAATAACTCCATTGTATATATATACCACTTTTTCTTCATCCATCCATTGATGGACATTTGGGCTCTTTCCATACTTTGGCTATTGTTGATAGTGCTGCTATAAACATGGGGGTGCATGTGTCCCTTTGAAACAGCACACCTGTATCCGTTGGATAAATGCCTAGTAGTGCAATTGCTGGGTGGTAGGGTAGTTCTATTTTTAGTTTTTTGAGGAACCTCCATGCTGTTTTCCAGAGTGGCTGCACCAGCTTGCATTCCCAACAGCTCATGGTTTTGAGCCCCATCATCAGGCTCTGTGCTGACAGCTCCAAGCCTGGAGCCTGCTTCGGATTCTGTGTCTCCCTCTCCCTCTCCCTCTGCCCCTCCCCTGCTCGCTTGCTCTCTCTCTCTCTCTCAAAAATAAACAAACACTAAAAAAAAAAAGTTTAAATGAATCTGTCACTCTTACCCAATGTCTAACTGATTAGCTTATCATCGAAACTAGTTGAAGCCACTACAAGCTTCGATTGGCTCTGGCCTAGGCTTTTGTAATATCTCCTTAACCGGTCTCCCTCCTTCTAATTTTGTCCATTCTCTATGTAACAGGTAATCATCTTTAAAAAAATACCTCAGATCCTGTTACCCGTTTTTAAAATTCTTTGATGATTTCTCCTTTCACTTAGAAGAAAGTCCAGACTTCTTTATGCAGGCCTGCAGACACCATCACAGTCTGGCCCTTGCTTCACTCTTGTAGTGCTGTCTACTGCTTTCTCTACAAGAAGGCCCTGACTCAGGCAGTTCTTGTGTGCATATTTGTTCACTTGTCTTTTGGGCTGGAAAGTAAGCTTCATGAGGGTGGTGGATTTGCCTCGTTTTATTGCTGTATACCCCGTGCCTGGAATAGGCTTGTCACAAAGTGGGCACTCAAATACAGTTGACCTTAGGTGGCTTAGTTGATAAGCGTCTGACTCTTGATTTTTGACTCAGGTCATGATCTCATAGTTGTGAGGTTGAGCCCTGCATCGGGCTCATGTTGGGCGTGGAACCTGCTTAAGATTCTGTCTCCCTCTTCCTCTACTCCCCTACCGCATGAGTGCTCTCACTCTCAAAAAAAAAAAAAAGTCAAATACAGTTGACCCTTGAACAACATGCAGTTCAAACTGTGTGGGTCCCTTTATACAGGGATTTTTTTTTTTTTTTTACACTACTGTAAATGTATTTTCCTTATGATTTTCTTTTTTTTTTTTTTAATGTTTATTTTTGAGAGAGAGAGAGAGAGCATGCCTGCGCATGAGCAGGGGAGGGGCAGAGGATCTGAAGCTAGTGCTGATGGCAGAAAGCCTGTTGCAGTTTTCAGACTCTTGAACCGTGAGCTCATGACCTGAGCCAAAGTCGGACGCTTAACCACCCAGGCACCCCCCCCCTTATGATTTTCTTAATAACATTGTCTTCTCCAGCTTACTGTATTGTAAGAATACAGTATATAATACATAAAATATACAAAATATATGTTAATAGACTGCTTATGTCATTTGTAAGGCTTCCAGTCAACAGTAGTTATCAGTAGTTGAGTTTTAGGGGAGTCAAAAGCTATCTGAGGATTTTGGACTGCCAGGGGGGTGGAGAGTTGGTTGGCGCCCCTAACCCCAACATTGTTCAGAGGTCTTCTATAGCTTTTGGAAGAATGAATGAGTTTAGGTTAGTTCCATTTATTTAGACTTTGCTTGTTTTCCAAATCACTCTTAGTCATAAAAATTTGATTCTTGTTCATTCGTTCTTTCTTTCTTTCTTTCTTTCTTTCTTTTAAATTTTTTTTTAATGTTTATTTATTTTTGAGACAGAGAGAGACAGAGCATGAATGGGGGAGGGGCAGAGAGAGAGGGAGACACAGAATCGGAAACAGGCTCCAGGCTCTGAGCCATCAGCCCAGAGCCCGACGTGGGGCTCGAATCCACGAACGTGAGATTGTGACCTGAACTGAAGTCGGACGCTCAACCGACTGAGCCACCCAGGCGCCCCTCTTTCTTTTAATTTTAAAAAGAGACAGCACAAGCTGGGGAGAGGGGCAGAGAGAAAGGGAGAGGGAATCCCAAGCTGGCTCCATGCTTAGCATGGAGTCCAATGTGGGGCTTGATCCCACGACCCTGGGATCGTGACCTGAGCCAAAATCAAGAGTTGGACGCTTAACTGAGCGAGCCACCAAAGTGTCCCTGCTCATTCTCCTTTCTCAAATCCGGTCTGATATGTGGTTGCTGTTAGCATTTGAAGGGGCAGTGTTCATCCAGTCTCTTGTTCCAGGTTCTTAGCTTTGTTTGACCTGGGAGATTCCTGTGTTCTTGCCATAAAGTATACCAGTGACTTCTAATGATGGGGTCACGTCTATTCTATGTCTTGGCTGCCCCAGTTCTATTCCTTGCCAAAAGAAATAGAAACACCAGAGGTCGGGGCACCTGGGTGGCTCAGTTGGTAGAGTGTCCGAGTTGGCTCAGGTAATGATCTCACAGTTCGTGAGTTCTAACTCCTGCATTGGGCTCTGTGCTGACAGCTCGGAGCCTAGAGCCTGCTTTGCATTCTGTGTGTGTGTCTCTCTCTCTGTTCCTCCCCTGCTCACACATTGTCTCTCTCTCAAAAATAAAGATTAAAAAAAAAAAAAAAGAAAGAAAGAAACACCAGAGGTCATCTTAGTGGGACTGGGAAACAATTCTTCAGGCATAAGATAAGAGTCAAAGAAACTTCAGTAATAAGCTAGCATTTATGGTAGAAAAAACTTTCTACAATCCTTTTAAAGCCGTATTGCTTTCCATTCTGGTCTTTGTTAAATGATATTTGAAGATTAAACTCCATTTTCAGTTATACTATGTTTAGTACCTGGATGATAGTATGTGACCGAGCATGTTCAAGCATAGTCTACATAGTCTTTTCTGTTCAGATAGAGTCTATTCTGTATCATTCTCACATCTGTATTAAAACTCATCTTTTTGTTCCTCTGGCACCATTTGGGCCCTAGTGTTGATGTAGTTCAAAGGAGAGGGATAGACCGTAACATTGTTCTTCTGCAGCCCAGATAGTCTGATTTGATCAACGAAATTTTCCTTTGGAACAATACTCAGCTATTGCCACAAATGCCAAAGTTTCCCAGTTAAAATTCTAACTCCATAGTCACCCTCCTGCTCCCTGTATATTCTAATTTCCTAATTTAGGAAGAGTCAACAAGGCTTCTTAAGAAGCCAATAAAAATGAGGAGTAGGGCCCTTTGCCACTTAAAGCATGGGGTGTTTGTTATCAAGAAAAATAGCCAATATGGCTGGTAGGATGGTATTTGGAACTAGAAAATGTTATTTCTGCTTCATGAATATTAGGAATTTGCTGTCATTTAGAAGTAGATGTTCAAAAGATGTGATGAAAAGACAAAGAAATTTTTAGCTTGGATAAATCTAGATAATTTGTTCTATAGTGATGAATTATGTTTCCCATGGATGACCTACTTAGAAGCGTGGAGTGTCAGACAGAACTGTAGCATGTTGTGTTGAACTGAATCAGAAGGCCTTCTCTCTTTGGGGATAATTGTGACCGTGCCTTTTGTTCTTACAGATCACTTCAGTGTTTCTCAGGCAAAACAGAGGAAATAGAGACCATTAAATGGCTAGTTAACAAAGAATAATTTTTTGTCCTCCATATAATATAATATACTTATATCAAATACATATATTATATTTTTACATGTGTTTATTTATACTTAGGTATTATAAATTATGTAACGATATCATAGATTATCTTGCATATAAAATTTAATTGGTAGAGTAATTAGAGAGGTTTCTTCCTTTATGGAAATTATTTTTTGGAGCAGTTAAAAATATGCAGTGTTAATACTCCTGCCATTGTCAAAGAGCCTTTTTGATTGTAGGCTTATTTAAATAATTTTTAAGGGGCGCCTGGGTGGCTCAGTCGGTTAAGCGGCCGACTTCGGCTCAGGTCATGATCTCACAGTCAGTGAGTTCAAGCCCCGTGTCAGGCTCTGTGCTGACAGCTCAGAGCCTGGAGCCTGTTTCAGATTCTGTGTCTCCCTCTCTCTGACCCTCCCCCGTTCATGCTCTGTCTCTCTCTGTCCCAAAAATAAATAAACGTTAAAAAAATTTTTTTTAATAATTTTTAAAATTTAGTATTCTAAAATGTCTTCCTTGTTTTTAAGGTCCTCATTTATTTTTGCAGTTAAGATTAGCCTAAAGTTAGTGGCCTGTTGTAATTTTAAACCTGCTGATTCCCTATTTCTTTGATAGTCTTACTCAGGGTTTGGTTGTTAAGCCTTAAGGGAAGCAAAAAGCTCTAGTTTAGATTCACTGAAGCATTTCTTAACTTAATCACATCTGATCTTTTATTAAAGTAGCTATCATCTTACTGCTCTTCCAAAAGGAAACCCAAAATGATACTAATGAAAATGTGCTCATTTTCTGCTAAATTCACTATAATGTGTCTTGCTCTAATTTTAAACTTTTTTTTTTTAAAGAGGAAATCACTCTTGGATTTTTATGTGAAGGAAATTCGGGTTTGATTTTTAAAAGGCCTATTATACAATTACTTCAGAAACTAGATTCGGTTGTTTTATTGTAGTGAGTACTAAACTGCATCAGATTCTTTAATGGGTGAGGCACAGTACAAATGAATAAATAAATGAAAATGCCATACTCTAAATGATAGTACCCATATAAATAACTTAAATGGAATGGTTCTTACTTTTTGGTACCACTGTCTGTATCATCAAGCATCATAAAGCTCTTTAATTGTTGCAGTGTTTACAGTGCCCTTCTCCTGCTGGGGGTGGGGGTTCCTTTTCTGTCTCTGAGGCCTGCCATGTCAGAGTAGACCTGGTGGCAGGTTTGTGTTTTGGCAGGAGCCTGCTGCTGCACAGGCAGCCAGAACTGCCTTGTTGAGTTGAGCTGTGAAGAAATCTGAATTGCCTCAGAATGTTGGGCTTTCTTTTCTGGAAATATTGCTGGGAAAAGAAGAAAGGGACGATGGCTCGGAAAAGGGGTGTTCTCCTGAGTTTTAAGCAGAAAGATGAGGAAGAATGGATGACATGTAAGGGTCATGGTGAGGGAGGGGACTTCAAAAGTAACACGGAACACCTGTTGAAAGCCTGAACTTTGCTAAGAGAGCCTAAGTGGTTGTGATTAAGGAGCAATAGTCTTTAGCTTTCTTGGAAACTAATAAGCCACTTAATGTTGGTGTTTGACTTAATTTTGATCGTTTTTGTTTAACATTTTGATCTATGGATTAAAAGTTAGGTAGATTTCTTCTGAGACTTGTCAGGGGTTTGGAGTGGGGGGATACAAGCAGATTTTTAAAAAGGTAATTCTGAAAAGGGAATCTGAGGGGAATCAAGGTCTTAAGGGTATTAAGGCAGGCAAATTTCTCAAGGACCAAGCAGGAGGGAGACTTGTTTTTCTTTTGGGTAACAATGAGCATCTGAGTTTTTGAACATCTGATTCATTTTTCCCATTCCTTTTTTTTTTTTTTTTCAGGTTTATTTCTTTTGGGGGGGGGGGGGTCGGGGGGGAGAGAATTCCAAGCAGGCCCACCGATGTGGGGCTTGATCTCTTGAATTGTGAGATCATGACCTGAGCCGAGATCAAGAGTTGGACGCTTAACCAGCTGAGCCACCTAGGTGCCCCTCATTTTCCCCATTCTTAATAAATAGTTGATCATGGATAAGAATGTAGAGATACGTAAGATGTCCCGGAGAGCCCTGCAGAAATGGAACGGTTTCTGGGAACATCTGTGCTGGCAGTAGTTGTGGGATTTTGGAGACACTAGGGAAAAAGACCCAGAAGTTCAAAGGTCACAGGAATTGTACAAGCATTGGATCTTCTAAAAGGTCTGTTGTTTTAAGTACCTGGGAGTTTTACCACTTACTAAAATAAATAACATACAGGGCCTGGTGGATGCAATTGGACTTCACAGCAGAGGCATTCTGCTATCAGGTGACAGAACTCTGCTGTATGTTGTCTTAGCTCAGACATCACCGCCCTTTGCAAGGAACTTGATTAGGGCTCTTTCCCAAATGCACTCTTGCTCTGCAGCCTCAGTTGCCAAGAGTAAAAAATAGGCAGGAGGGCCAAGTTCTAGGTTTTCTGATGCTGGAATAAAGGGAATTGGCGTGGTTCACGTTAAGCTATTTTGCCTCCATTGTGCATCATCATGTGGAGTTAGAATGGACCACTGTGGATGTTGAGATGAATACTGCCTTGAGCTAGCAAACGGTTTGGCGTTTCTGGGACCCTAAACAAGGCCATAACGGAAGCAGTTATTTAAGGAGAAAAGTTACAAAATGCTCATTATAAGTCAGCAAGTTCTACAGATTTCTGGACCCCATATTGGCTTGGTCCCACTTGAGTCCCACTTTGTTCTTACAGATAGATGAATGTTCCTCACCGATCACTTACCCATACACAACTACAATAGATAACAGATACAACTTGGGGATCTGTCTGCCATTGCTAGGGTACTGTAAGGTACATGTCATATGCGCTTTTTCATCTGTTGCAGGCCAGTCTTCCAGGTGTGCTACATGATAGTTTAGATTACTCACAGAGTGTACACATTGATAGCATCTGGTCCTTTTTTCTTTCTGTTTTCTTTCTTTCTTTCGTTCTTTCTAACTGTTGAGAAAATTGAGGCCCAGAGAGAGTCAGTGACAGCACAAGGTTATACTGCTAATTAGCTGATTCCCAAATCCGAAATTTCTGGCCCATTCTCATACTCCCTTAACTCCTTTAATTTAAACTGGGCTCATCATCATCGCAACAACTATCATTTGTGTATTTTATGTTTGTCAGGTATTGTCCTAAGCGTTATATATCTGTCGTCTTAATTCTCTTACCAATTCTGCTGAAGCTGTTCAGCACTATATAGAGGGACAAACTGAGGCTTGATTACTTGCCTGAGGAAACACAGCTAGTCAGTACTGGAACTAAGGTTTCAGTCCAGTCTTGTCTGATTCTGAAGCCTGTATTGTTTTCCTTTTGTTTTGGTGAAAAATTTATATCAAAGGTATAAAGAATAATATAACAAATACCCATCACTTAGCTTAATAAATAAAACATTACCCATTAGTTGAAGCCCCTTGCATTTACTTCTCTTTCTCTCAGAAGTAACCAGCCACTCTTCCTAAATTGTAAATCTGTGCTCTTAACCGCTAAGCCATAAGCTCCATTTACTAAGAGCATTTGCTAGGAGCTAAGATTCAACAGTGAACGAGAAAGACACATTCTCCGCCCTTGTGGAATTTCCTGTGGGTGATAATGAAATATTTGTTCCTTAGTCTTTCTAGAGATACTCAGTAGCTGGTAGGAAAAGTAATGTTTTCCCCAAGGTCTAGGAAGTCCTTCAGGAGACCACTAGTGATGTGCTAGAAGGTTGCCTGTTACACAGGCACAACACTGTCTTAAGAAACATACATGTCTTAACTGATTATTCAATTTTTCCTCCTTGTGACCAAACTGTAAGCTTCTTTTATGAGATTTTCAATTTTTCTGCTATATTTAGAGAGTTCTGAGAAAAGTATTCTCTTCCCATCCTTCCCTGCCCACCTTCCCGTTTTTCAAGAGTGATTGAACATAGTACTTGATCCATACTTCTTTCATAGCAATTTTATCTTGTTTAATACATTTTCCATATTATCCCCATAGAGTATCTAAAATTAAGTTTTGTGCTTGGAAGGCAATCAGATGAATACTTCTCAAATGAATTAATAGAAGGAGTCTGCACAAGTAAGATGGGTCATGTAGAAGCATAAGTTAATACTCTCTACATGATCTTTTAGGTTTTTGTTTTGTTTTGTTTTTTTGTTTGTTTATTTTCTAGTTTGGTCCAGGCCCAGGAAAATATGCCAGAGTGGAACTTGTACTCTTGGATAGTTCTGTTACAGTGTTTCTCAGTTTTTTGAGCCATCCCTACTTTTTATAAATACAAAACTGTCGTGCCCTCTTCTTTCTGACGATTGTCTGACACTGGGCGTTCTACAATTCATTTCAGTTTTGACATTAACCACCTGGGTTAGCATCAGATCCTACAAGTTAAAGGGCAAGGTCCCCAACAAGATTACCCTTACTTTAGACACCAGCTACAAGTGGGGTCCCCAGACTATCCACTCTTCTTCCTGGCTGACTACAAATTTGGGGCTTTCTACAATGCCCTTAGACTTGATAATTCACTAGAACAACTCACAGAACTTGGGAAAGTGCTATACTCAGGGTTACACAAATGAACAGCCAGATTAAGAGGTACATAGGGCAAGGTGTTGAAGGATCCTGAGCCAAGACCATTGTCCCTGTGGAGTCAGAGTGCACCACCTTCCTGGTTCATCAATCTGTTCACCAACTAGGAAGCTCCCCTGAGCTTTGATGTCCAGGGTTTTTATATGGGGCTTCATTATGTAGGCACAATTGATTATATCATTGACTGTGTATTGAACTCCATCTGTGGGCTCCCTCTACCCACCACCCTCCCACCACACTGATAGGTTTTGGGGGTGGAGCTGGAAGTTCCAACCCGCTAAATCACATGGGTAGTTTTTCTGGCAACCAATCCCCATCCTCCCATCTAGGGCCTATCTAGGCCCTCCCTTCTCCCTAATGAGTCACCTCATTAGGATAACTCAAGTATGGTTGAAAGAGACTATAACAAAACACACTCCTATCACATGGGAACTTCCAAGGCGTTTTGAAGCTTTCTGCCAGGAACCGTGTGGGGATGAAGACCAGATGGATTCTTTGTTATATCATACCCTCCTTTGATATTATTTGAAATTTCAACATTAATTATTTTCTATTAAAGACAAATCGAAAAAAGTAATTTTAGAAATATTTTTTTCCCCTAGCGTTCACAGCTTTGCAGTTGTTGTTGAGCTTTGAATGGGATAGATGCTCCATGAGGTGGAACTTAATTTCCTAAATGGCAGTGCTGAAGCAGTAGCAATGCTGTTGTGCTTGGGCGAGGTGAAAGCAAGTCAAATGAAGTCAGTCTGGTCAATGTGCTAGAAGTCTTTCTCCCATTCATATAAAATTAGAAAATTCAGTTCATTATCCAAGGGTTTTCAAATATTAGATTATTGTGTTAATGTAGACACATACATGTGAAGTATGCACCTTCCATTCATAACTGTTTGATGTAGGTTAGGTGGCACGGAAGTAGTTCAGAGGGGGAAAGGGAGGTCTACAGTAGTCCTGGGATGTCTTTAAGGATGAGGCAGAATTTGAGCTGTCCTCCAGAGTTGGTTAACATTTGGAAAAGTCGAGGGGAGAGAGGTACTGATGTTTTAGATGAAGAAAACCTTGTGAGGAGGCAAGATTCATCATAGCTTGTTTGTGCTTGCACAGAGCAGAATGGCCTTATGTGAGCAAGTTGTGTGTGTGGGAATAGTGAGCAATGAGGTTGGGTAGATGAAGTGAGGTTAAATTATGAATTGCATGATTTTCAAAGGCCAGCAGAAGAGTTTCGCCTCGATTTTGTAGGTAATTGAGAGTCAAGGCTTTTGATGAGCTGAGAAAATGAAAAGATGGAGTGGTATTTGTATTGTTGATAGATTTTAGTAAGAGGAGAGATTGGAGGAGGCGGGGAGAAAGTTGGGAATAGAGACGTGTTTCAGTAAGAGTCCCATAATTAGGGAAAAGTGGGAACAGAGAGGAAGGAGTGAATACTTAAAATTTCAAAGGAGGGGCGCTTGGATGGCTCAGTTGGTTAAGCTTCCAACTTTGGCTCAGGTCATGATCTCGTGGTTTGTGGGTTTGAGCCCCATGTGGGGCTCTGTGCTGACAGTTCAGAGCCTGGAGCCTGCTTTCGATTCTGTGTCTCGCTCTCTCTGCCTCTCCTCCGCTTGTACTCTCTCTCTCTCACTCTCTCAAAAATTGAATAAACATCAACAAATTTTTTGATAAAAAAAATTTTCAAAGGAAGTTTTGACAGAGTTTAAGTGTTCAGTATAGAGGAAGGGTGAATCAAAGGATGGCTAGTTTTAAAATTTTTGCTTTTTATCCTGATGTGAAAATCTCTTATTGGTGAAAATCTCTTAAATCTGTTGAAATATAATCTCCGTGAGGGGGTGCCTGCGTGGCTCAGTCGGTGGAGTGTCAAACTGTTAATTTCGGCTCAGGTCATGATCCCCGGGTTGTGGGATTGAGCCCTGTGTCGAGCTTTGTGCTGAGCATGGAGCCTGCTTAAGATAGATTCATTCATTCATTCATTCATTCATTCATTCATTCATTCATTCTCTCTGTCTCTCTGTCTCTCTCTTCCTCTGCCCCTCTCCTTCTGCCCCTCTTCCCCGCTTGTATTCTTTCTCTAAAAATAATAATAAATAATAAAAATTTAAAAATATATATAAAAAATAGGGATACCTAGTGCTGTGATCAGTGGTATTCCTGGCACCCTGGAATAGTGCCTGGTATATAGAAGTGCTCAAGAAATATTTGTTGAAGGGATGAAAGAATGCATTTTACATGTCAGTAGGTAAATTTCAGTGGCCATCTATAAATTTAGAACATGCCAATTTTTACTGCTAAAAATTATGACTGTAAAATAGTACTTGTTAACATTTTCTAGTAGCAAAAATTGTATATTTTTGTTGTAGAAAATTGGGAAAATATGTGAAAGCACAAAACACAAAAAAAGTTACATTTACTTCAGAGATAACTGCTGTTGGTGTATATATCCTTTCTGGGGTTTTTTGTTTGTTTGTTTGTTTTTTTGGTGTGAGTACATATTCATTTATAAAATGGATCATATAGTAATGCTGATTTATACCTGCATAAATGCCCTTTTTGAAAGTAAAATGGAACAATTTGAGCCTCCAGATAATGACAGTAGTGGATTATAACACGTGGAATAATGTAGGAGTCCACAAGACCGTGCTGTTACAAATCAGAAGGGAGTGCTTCCTTAAAGTAGAATGCAAAGTAATGTAGAAGGATTGGTAGAAATAGAAATATCACCATCTAGCAACCCCTGTAGCAACACAAGACAAGAATCATGAATGGCTGCTAAAACTAGGAGGCAAAAGTTTGATGAGAAACAGAAT
The DNA here is from genome assembly GCF_016509475.1 of Prionailurus bengalensis. Classification (NCBI taxonomy): domain Eukaryota; kingdom Metazoa; phylum Chordata; class Mammalia; order Carnivora; family Felidae; genus Prionailurus; species Prionailurus bengalensis. Next base: position 20,077,877 of record NC_057347.1, read on the forward strand.
ATTTTCGTGGTCTCAACGTATCTTCTCACGGGTTACTTTTTAATTACAAAGAGAAAAATAATAACCTGGCAGACACCACCTCCTCCAAGGGACAAAAGTTAACATCACCAGTAATGGGACAAATTGACATCATCTCCCTTCTGCTGTGATGCACTGTGAAGGATACAGTATCGTTTCTGGGGCAGTCCTGCCCAAAATGCAAAATCTGAAATTAATCATGAGATAACATTATAGAAACCCAATTGAGAGCTATTCTACAAATTAAATGGTTTGGGTTTTTCAAAAATGTCTGGATCATGAAAGATACTCTTCCAAGCTAGAGACTAAAGACACATGACAACCAAATGTTGCATTTGATCCTGGGGGTAGAAAAAGATTTTTCTTTTTTGTAAAAGATGGTAATGGAACAAATGGTGAGATGTGAATGAGGTCAACAGACTAGACAATAGCATTGTATTAGTATTAAATTAATTTCCTGATCTTGACAGTACACTGTGGTTATGATGAATAAGACAATGCACTTGTATTTAGGAAATACATCCTAAGGTGCTTACGGGTAAAGAGACATCATCACAACCTACTCTTAAATGGTTTAAAAAATATAGAGAGTTGGGGGTGGGAGAGGGAGGAAACGATAATGCAAATGTGGTAAAATGTTAACATTTGGGGATTTGGGTTACAGAATAGACGTGACTCCTTTGTACTATTTTTGCAATTTTTCTGTAAGTGATACTTTCTCAAAATAAATTACAAAAAAAAAAAAAAAAAAAAGGGAACCAGAGCTGTTGGATTAGTCACCAGTGAATCAGTGGATATTTTAATTAATTTACATAGTATTTGTATATGTAGTGCTTGCTGACTTTAGAGGCCATTATTCCATTTCTGTATTGTGTGTTAACAATATTTTTTAAAACTATGTCATAATAAAGAGAAAGAACACTGGCTTAGTCATCAGAGGATGGGCTATTCTCTTAAGTCTGCAACTAATTGTTTAGTGAGACCTTGAGAAAATCACTGTTTCTGGGTCCCGGGTTCTGCACCTGCAAATGTTTGCAGGGAGCTGGATGAACTCACATGGATAACTGGATTCTAGCAGTTGTGTGATGATGGGTTCTGGACTCACTACCATGGTCGGAACTCAGGGAAATGTTATCTCACGGTTAGCCACTTGAAAAAGGCCCAAGCCTTCTCACACAAGTAAACTGAAAAGATCCTCGGACCCTCCACTCTGGCCCTCCACTAGCGCACGCAACTTGTTAGCGGCACATCCTCTGAGTTGTATGACCAGTACTCTTGTTCCAGCCGTTCATCATTTTCCAGAGACTTGACTTGTGTTGTTAGTCACCCTTTCTTTTAGTCATTTAAAAAAGGAATGTGACTTTTCTTCGCTTTAAAATTTTCCAGTTCTTTCATATCTAGACTTTACCTTTGGAAAGTAATTTGCCATTATGGCAGAGATGAATAGGTAGGTGGACTGTTTTCCTCTAGGATCACGAAAGAGTTCAGTTGATAAGCAGTTGAATGTAGATGATCAGAAAGTGAATGGAAAGGGAATGGAAGTAAAATTTCAGAATGAAAATTAAGATTTTTAAGTTTGTGCATTGAAAATCTTGTGAGGTTAGAAATGTAACCAGGAAGTTACTCTTGCTCTTCTAAGCCTTTCAATATGATTCCCCAAGAAAGACAAAAACGTAAGGATACCCAAAGCAGACACTCTGGTCTTCTACTGGTGAGGATGTAAATTAGTTTTGGGTTTTTTTTAGAGGTAATTTAACAATATTTATTAAAAATAAAAGAGATTATGGATGCTAACTTGAGTTCCACTTCTAGGAATTTATCCTGTAGAAATGTTCATTGCAGCATTGTTTATAAAGGTGAAAACTTGAGCAGTGTTCATTGTTAGGACACTGCATTAAGAAATTATGACATATCTTACAATAGATTCTTATACAGCTGTCAAGAAATAATATAAGATTTTTTATGTTAATATAAAATGGATTTCATGTTGCTGTTTATAAAAATTGTGACAAAATATATAAGACGTATTATTTGACATTTTAACCATTTTTGAGAGTACACTTAAGGGGCATTAAATACATTCAGTGTTGTATAACCATCAGCACTTTCTACATCTAAAATTTTTTCATCATCCCCAGCAAAACCTCTGTATCCATTAAATAACTTTACCTTGGGGCGCCTGGGTGGCTTGGTCGGTTGAGCGTCCGACTTCGGCTCAGGTCATGATCTCACGGTCCGTGAGTTCGAGCCCCGGGTTGGGCTCTGTGCTGACAGCTCAGAGCCTGGAGCCTGTTTCAGATTCTGTGTCTCCCTCTCTCTCTGCCCCTCCCCTGTTCATGCTCTGTCTCTCTCTGTCTCAAAAATAAATAAACGGTAAAAAAAGAAAATTAAAAAAAAAAAAAACTTTACCTTCACCTTTCCCCCCACCCCCAGGAGATTTTACATATTGACATGGAATATGGCCCAAGTGCATAATTAAATGATAAGGGAAGACTGTAAAATAGTATAAATACTATGATTCTACTAGTAAATTGTGTAGGGAATTATAGTATGTTGCTGTAAGTGTGGAAAAAATCTGGGAGTCTACATGTATTAAACTGGTAAAGGGGGATATTTGGGGAGATTTTAACTTTTCCGTTGTATTTTGGTAATTTTTTTGTTTTAAAGGGATGTGTAACTTTTCTAAGCAAAAAACAAGAGTTGTACTTTAAGTATTGTAAAACTTGGTGATTTGGATAACTCTGATTTTGTCTAATGAATAACAGACTTTGCTGTGTGGTTGCTGAATTTGAGTTTATATAGAACCTAAACACTTTATTAAAATAATGATGTTTGTTTTCACAGCTAGAGTTGGGAAGACATCACTGATTATGTCCCTGGTCAGTGAAGAATTCCCAGAAGAGGTAAACATTTTTATCTTTTCTATATTTAAAATCTTTTAAATTTATCAAAATTAAGTTAAAATGAAATAAATTCTGCTCTTTTTTTGGATGTGTTTCCTTTCTGACAGTTATGACTTTAAAAAGGCTCATATTAGTTATACAAGACATCCCTGAAATATAGTGCAGGAGAAAGAATCAAACTAGATCTGAGCCCACCTAAGTCCTTTGTTCTTCCTACGTTTTCTATTTCTTTTTTTTTTATTTTTATTTTTGAAGTTTATTCATTTTTGAGACAGAGTGCGAGCAGGGGAGGGGCAGAGAGAGAGGGAGACACAGACTCTGAAGCAGGCTCCAGGCTCTGAGCTGTCAGCACAGAGCCCGACACGAGGCTCAAACTCACAAACTGTGAGATAAAGACCTGAGCCCAAGTTGGATGCTTAATTGACTGAGCCACCCATGAGCCCCATTTTTTTTTCTTCCTTCCTTCCTTCCTTCCTTCCTTCCTTCCTTCCTTCCTTCCTTCCTTCCTTTTTTTAGTTTATTTTGAGAGAGAGAGGGACAGAGAGAGAGTAAGCATGTTTGTGCACACACAAACAGGGGAGGGGCAGAAAGAGAGGGAGAGAGAATCCCAAGCAGGCTCCGTACGATCAGCACAGAGCCCAGCATGGGGCTTGAACTCACGAACCGTGAGATCATGACCTGAGCCAAAAACCAAGAGTTGGATGCTTAACTGACTGAGCCATCAGGTGCTCCTGCTTTTCCTACTCTGATCTTGGCTAGGACGTTTCTCATCTCTGTGCCTTAGTTGTCTCATCTGTAAAATGGGAGCTGGAAGGGATTATTAGAGATCATCTAAGCTGTTAATCCTTTCTTAAATATAAAACAGGTGAGTATTCCTTTAGTTTGAAGTAAGGGTAAAAGGTCTGCTGGTTTCCTGCCTGCCTTCCATCTGACACTCTCCAGTTTTTGAGGCATTAAAACTACTAGGATTCTGACACATGTATTTGAGAATCTTTAATATTATCCATTGCATCATTTTACAGGTGAAGAAACTAATTCATTCCACCTTTACCTAAACTCAAAGGATTGTTGTGTCTCAAATGAGAATTGCTTAATAATAGTAGAGTGCCACCAAAAGTAAGGTGGTTTTATTATTACTTGCAATATTTTTATTTATATTCTGGAAGTTCCAGGATGAGGGACTGCTGGCTAAGGCCTTATGTAAAGTTAGAATTTTGTTTTGGGAAATGCTATTGATGCAAATGGGGTGAACGTTATTTCTCCTTTATTCTGTGTCTTCACATAGTTGGCACTATTAGCTCCACAATTTGCATTTTTCCCTTTTTTTTTTTACTCTTGTTTAGTTGGAAATGCATAAATTCACTGTTCAGACAGGAGTTTGATACATTATGTGGTAGTGTTCTCAGCAGCTACAAATACCACATGACCATTCATTGTTTCTTTTGCTTTTTTCCGTTCTTAAGATAGCTAAATAAGTAAGTACTTAATTTGTGAAATGAAACATATTGTCATATGATTACTCAGAGTATAATACCTAAATGTTTTCTCTGATTGCTTAACTTAGTTTAGACTTGTCATTTTAGCACTGTCCTCTTGGGTGTGGATAAAGCATTTTTAATGTATTAAAAAATCATAATCTTTCTAAAAAATGGATTCATTAAGTGAGGCCTATGTAGCCAGTTATCTTCTAGAAGAAATGAATTTTGATCATTATTTTATTTGAGAATTGCTTTGGATTAACATAGTTCCTCATTTGTATAGCATCTTAAACTTTCAACAAAATAGAATGAAAACAGCATTTTAAAAATCAAATGTTTGAAACACCAAATTAATTTAAGTATTGTTTTAGGCTGCATCAGATCTGAAGTATCCTTAATATGCATTATGCCCACACAGGTAGCAATGTACATGCTTTTTTAAAAAAAATTTTTTATGGGGCGCCTGGGTGGCGCAGTCGGTTCAGCGTCCGACTTTGGCTCAGGTCACGATCTCGCGGTCCGTGAGTTCGAGCCCCGCGTCAGGCTCTGGGCTGACGGCTCAGAGCCTGCAGCCTGTTTCCGATTCTGTGTCTCCCTCTCTCTCTGCCCCTCCCCCGTTGAAAAAAAAATTTATTTATTTTTTCAACGTTTATTTATTTTTGGGACAGAGAGAGACAGAGCATGAACGGGGGAGGGGCAGAGAGAGAGGGAGACACAGAATCGGAAACAGGCTGCAGGCTCTGAGCCGTCAGCCCAGAGCCTGACGCGGGGCTCGAACTCACGGACCGCGAGATCGTGACCTGAGCCAAAGTCGGACGCTGAACCGACTGCGCCACCCAGGCGCCCCTGTACATGCTTTTTTAAAAGAAATATTTTATCACATAGCTTTTAATATATACTTGAATCCCGGGGCATATGGGTGGCTCAGTTGGTTAAGCATCCAACTTCTGCTCAGGTCATGATCTCATGGCTCGTAAGTTCAAGTCCCGCGTTGGGTTTGTGCTGACAGCTTGGAGCCTGGAGCCTACTTCTGATTCTGTGTCTCCAGTCTTTCTCTCTGCCCCTCCCCTACTCGAACTCTGTGTGTGTGTGTGTGTGTGTGTGTGTGTCTCTCAAAAGAATTAAAAAAAAAAAAATACGTGTATATACTTGACTCTGGTAAAGCACAAAAAATAAGCATTTAAAAGTGTAATAAATCTTGAAAGGGCAGGTATGGGTGAAAGGGGCTAATACAGATGAATTTACATGCTCTGTTAACAAGTTTGGTTGATAATATCCAAAGGGTTTTTTCCTTTATTTGTTTGCTAATGAAGGTTCCTCCACGGGCAGAAGAAATTACCATTCCAGCTGATGTTACCCCTGAGAGAGTTCCAACACACATCGTAGATTACTCAGGTAATGAATATCCTCTTGTGGGTGGCGCTGTAGGGTTAATTTAATAGCCCTCCAAAAAAGTGTTCAAAGATAGGTGTTCCTTTTTCTCTAGCAGCAAATAATCATTTATGACTCTTGTCTCATTTGTATCTCCCCCCACCTCACACTCCACATAAAGCCTCCATCTTGCAGTTGTCTGTCCCAAATTTACTAAGTTGGGTTCCATAATAATGAAAAGGAAGGAGAGAGATGGCAAATGACAAGTAGTAGTTAAATCATTACCCTCCTTGAATTGGCCTGTTTGCAGAGGTAAGTTCTAGATTAGTTTTGTTATCAGGCATGTAGAAAGAGTTCTGCATTTGAGAATTTGTTGAGTTCTAAATTCGTTCTTTAACTTATCAGCCTTTATTCCCTTCCCCAAATAATAGATAAAACAGTTGTCAGCTTGTTTACATTATATGATAATAGAAGCACATTTGTATCACTTAATAATTTAAAAATTTTCTGCCCACTGGTACTTACTTTTTTTTTGTTTCTTTTTTTTTTTTCTTCTTAATGTTTGTTTATTTATTTTGAGAGTGAGAGAGAACACAAGCTGGGGAGGGGCAGAGAGAGACGGGGACAGAGGATCTCCAAAGCAGGCTCCAAGCTGTCAGCCCAGAGCCTGATATGGGGCTCAAACTCATGAACCCTGAGATCATGACCTGAGCTGAAGTTAAACGCTTCACTAAGTGAGCCACCCAGGCATCCCTAGTACTTACCTTTTTTTTTTTAATGTTTATTTTTGAGAGAGAGAGAGAGAGAGCAGAGCATGAATTGGGGAGGGGCAGAGAGAGGGAAACATAGAATCTGAAGCTGCTCCAGGCTCTGAGTGATCAGCACAGAGCCCAACATGAGGCTTGAACTCATGAACTGTGAGATCACGACCTGAGCTGAAGTCAGACGCTTAACCGACTGAGCTACCCAGGTGCCTACTTACTATTTACTCTAGTACTTACTCTATTTACTCTACTACTTACTCTAGTACTTACTATTTAATCACTAAATTATTTTGCTTGCTTTAGGACTTCTTTAAAAAAAAAAAAAGGAGCAGTGCCCAGCTGACTCAGTCATTGGAGCGTGTGACTCTCTTGATCTCGAGGTTGTGAGTTCAAGCCCTATGTTGGGTGTAGAGATTACTTAAAAATAAAAACTTAAAAAAAACCCATAAATAAAAAAGGGAGTCCATTGTAATAGATGTCCCACTCTGATGGGGAATATTCATAATGTGGGAAGTTATGTGGGGTCAGGAGGTATATAGGTAATCTCTGTACCTTCCACTCAATTTTGCTATGCATTTAAAACTGCTCTAAAAATTAAAATCTGTTTGTAAGGATGGTATAACTGCACTGTGGGGTTATATGCACATCTACCATTAGACCTGTTCCAGCCAGAGATAATATGCTAGAAAGGGAATTCTGGACTCTTTTATTTATTATCATGCTCCAGTTTTGCTTCTGGGGCCTGCTCCCTAGCTTGTATTGCCCAGATTCTCACCTGGCCTTCTGACCCTGTGTGTATGGACTCTTTGTCTGGGCTTCTGACTTCTCCACCTAGTCTTCTAGCTTGGGTTTCTGATCTCTTTGGCCTGACCCTTCTCAACTCTGGATCAGATGCTGGCCTAGATTTATCACACAATGCCTTCTGCTCTCGAGTGCCTGAGTTATCCTCTGCTAGACTTGTCTTTCAGTGCCAGCCAGCTTCCTTATCATAGCCCAGCTCTTTCCTTTCCCTGTCTTGCCCTTGTCTTTGCCACCTCATCTGGCACTACACTGGGTAGATGACACGAGGGATGAAGGATATTGGGCGGGTGCCGTGTAGATGTTAGCTTCGTCATTCGTTTTTATGAAAATGTTTAAAATAATGGACATTTTTTGACTTTGTCATTTGTAGAAGCAGAACAGAGTGATGAACAGCTTCATCAAGAGATATCACAGGTGAGTTAAAAAAAAATAGTTGCAGGTTTTTATGTGGGAAAACATCGATGATTCTGTGTCTTGTCTTTTTCATTCTCTCACTTAGGCTCTTTCAATTCTTTGTTGTTACTGCTTTGAGTATGTTTTTTTGCTATAAATCCTTAGGAATTTTTCCTCTTAGAAGCATGCTAACTTTGGGGTTTTTTTAGGTTTCAAAATTTATTCTTCCTTTAGCCCAAATATATTAGCTAGTTGGTAATTAAATGTTACCATTTACATTTGTATTATTTTAAAATGCCGTTAATTTCTTAATTTCTCTTATAGGCTAATGTCATCTGCATAGTTTATGCTGTTAACAACAAGCATTCTATTGATAAGGTATGAATGTGTGAGTTTTTTCACTATATTTAGTTAAATTTCAGTGAGGGCACTTTTAAAATTGATCCTCAAAAAAGGGCTTCTGTTGTGAGTAGGGCAGCTCCATTGCTCTTCGTACAGAATAGACATCAAGAGATTTCAGAAGCAAAATTTTTTGGTACCCAGGCAGCGGGTGATCATTGGTCCCGGCGCCCCAATAAAAAATAAAACTGATCCTCAGCTTAGAGTTTTAGGGGTCCAAGGACAGAGTATTTTTCAGAGAAGAGCCACATCATGGTTTAGCTCTTGTTAATTTTTTTTTAGGTAACAAGTCGATGGATTCCTCTCATAAATGAAAGAACGGACAAAGACAGCAGGTATTTTTTTTTTCCTCTGCAACTTGCTATATTGAAAAATTTCAAACTTGAGAGAAACATTGCAAGAAATAGTACAGAGAACAGCTGTAAACCTTCCACTTTTTAAAAAAAAATTTTTTTTAATGTTTTTATTTATTTTGAGACAGAGACAGACAGCATGAGTAGGGGAGGGGCAGAAAGAGAGGGAGGCACAGAATCCAAAGCAGGCTCCAGGCTCTGAGCTTTCAGCACAGAGCTGGATGCAGGGCTCGAACTCACAGACCGTGAGATCATGGCCTGAGCCAAAGTCGGACACTTAACCGACTGAGCCACCCAGGCGCCCTAGAGATCTTTATTTAGGAATTCATACAGGGAGATTTCTTTGAAATTCTTTGGAAGATACAGGCATGATGGGAAAAAGTAAGAGAGCACACCTTCTGTATTTTTCTGAGCAGAATGATAGTTTTGGGTATAGATGTTTTCAGTTTTAAGTGAAAATGGAAATCAAAAATTTTTCTTTCAGTATTAATCAATTGAACATGTTATTTATGAAGCATTTGAGTATTTTTAAACATTAGGAAAATAAGATTTCGCTTTTGGTTGGACATTTTTGTGCCTTGAAACTATAAAGATGTGGTTCTAAACAGATGAACATGGTCATTGACCTTGCCTCATATATTTACAGAGGCAGACTTTGTGACTGCTATGGCATTGTGTATATGCTATGTCTTGCAGCTCTGATGGCTCCTCTTTGTTATAGCTGTAAACTCTGTTGTTGTTTTTTTAATGCTTATTTATTTTGAGAGAGAAAAAACACACGCGAGTGTGAGCAGGGGAGAGGCAGAGAGAGAGGGGAGAGATAACGCCAAGCAGGCTCCGAGCTTTCAGCACAGAGCCAACTTGATACTCGATCCCATGACCGTGAGATCGTGACCTGAGCCGAAATCAAGAGTCGGACACTCAACTGACTGAGCCACCCAGGTGCCCCCGTAGTGGTAAACTTTGTAGTGACTTCTTAACGAGGTGAAAAGGGGAGAATGGCCCTGTGGAGCTAGTGTCCAGTGTGGTACACTCTTGTCATTTGTGGCTGGTGGTTACAGTAATGGACAGTACAGGTAAATATCATTGCCGTCAACACAGAAGGGTGTGTCAGAGAGGGCTGCCTTGGAGGAGCCCACAGCCTTATGCTCCTGACACTTGCTTTTCTTGCTGAACACTTGAGCTGTTTCCAGAGGCGACTCTTCAGAGGAGGCGTTTTTTCTGGGATCTGTCAAGCACTGTATTAGACCACTGAATTAAAAAAAATTAGTTTTACTAGGACAGCTTCCTGAAATTCTATGACTAGTTTTGTAGCCCTGCTGGGAAAGGAGCTTTTTTAACATTTGAAGATTGAATTGGGCTTTCTCAGGTGTGGCTGTTTTTTCCCCCTCCCTGAATCATATGAGCATACTTATTTTTCTTGTGGTTGACTTGTCCCAAGGTGATCTGTGTCTTCATTTTTGGACCTTACACTTTCCCGGTAACTTCTTTCCTGAGCCTCATACCTTAAGTTTTTGTTTGTTGCACATATATTTTTCCTTAGGATTTCCTTGGACTGTTGTCACAGTGGTTCTTAATCACTTAATCACTGTCACCTGAGGTACTTTCAAAGCCTACATGTGCCTTTGCCCCACCCCTAGAGTTTTAGAATCTGTAGGTTTGGAGTAGGGCTTGGACATTGTTTTTTAAGCTCCATAAACTATTCTGAGCTCCCCTTCAGTTGCAAACCACTACCTTTGGAAACCTCCTGGCTGTTAGGAATCTATATTTGGGTTATATAATGGGCCAGTCCCCTTATGCATAACCATACTAGGGGGGTAAATAAATGCTTGCAAGAATTTCTCTTGCTATTTGGAGTTCCAGCAAGATGATTTGCTTTCTTTCCAAGCTCTCTTGCAGGACGTACAAATAACAGTTCCCTGCTAGACTCTCTTTGATAGTCCCCATTTAGATTTCTGATAGGCCTGTCAAATTTAACTTGTCTAAAACAAAATCCTTAATTCCCTGCCTACTCCCTACCTCACCCCCAAATGAATCTTTTCTGTCTCAGGAGATCTACTCATTTTGTCCAGCCAAAAACCTATGTATTTTTCCTGATTTCCTGCCTTGCCTTCCACCTCCGTATCTAATCTACCAGTTGCTCCTATCAGTTCTGCTTCTAAAACATATCTCAAATCTGAATACTTTCTCTCCATCTTCACTGCTCTAATCCAAGCTCTTTAAAATCCAACCACATTTTAAAGACTTTTTATTGGTGGAAAAAGCCAAACACACAAAAGTAGAACCGTCTAAAGAATCCCTCTGTATCTGTCATCCCACTTCAACAGTTATCAATTCATGACCCATCTTGTTTCATTTATTACCCCTCCCATTGGGATCATTTTGAACAAATCATACTGTAAATATTTCAGTATGTATCTCTAAAAGACAATATATGACTCATTTTCTTTTATTTTTTTTTTAATTTTTTTTTCAACGCTTATTTATTTTTGGGACAGAGACAGAGCATGAACGGGGGTGGGGCAGAGAGAGAGGGAGACACAGAATCGGGAACAGGCTCCAGGCTCTGAGCCATCAGCCCAGAGCCCGACACGGGGCTCGAACTCACGGACCGCGAGATCGTGACCTGGCTAAAGTCGGATGCTTAACCGACTGTGCCACCCAGGCGCCCCAATATGTGACTCATTTAAAATTTTTTTTTTTAACGTTTATTTATTTTTGAGACACAGAGAGACAGAGCATGAACGGGGGAGGGGCAGAGAGAGAGGGAGACACAGAATCGGAAACAGGCTCTAGGCTCTGAGCCATCAGCCCAGAGCCCGACGTGGGGCTCGAACTCATGGACCGCGAGATCATGACCTGAGCTGAAGTCGGAGGCTTAACTGACTGCGCCACCCAGGTGCCCCTATATGACTCATTTTAAAATGTTGATCAGATCATGTTGTTCCCCTACTCATAATTCTTCAGTGGCTTCTCATTTTTAAACTCATAAAAAAATGCACACTCCTCACCACAGCTTATGTGTATGTCCTTTGTTCCTCTTTCCAACCCCATGTCACACCTCTTTCCCTTCGCTTAGTACTCTCCAGCCACTCTGCCATTTTTCTTTCTGTTTTTCTGTTCTTTGGACTCACAAGGATGTTTTTTCAATTTGAGCTCTATGCATGTGCTGTGCTTTCTTCCTGAACAGTTCTTTTCTGGCTCTTCACAGGGCACATTCCATTTCATCCTTCACTCCTTGGCTCAAATACCACCTTGTCAGAGAGATTTCTCCCTGATTTCTATATAATTAGCCCCCTTCAATTACTCTGTCCCATATTCCCCTGTTTATTTTCTTCATAGCACTTACAGAATTGGAAGTATATTGTTTATTTGCTTATTGTCCATTTTCTGATTTTCGCTATTAGAATGGGCAGGGACTTTGTCTATCTTATATCCTGAATGCTTAGAATGGTACCTGGCTTTTAATAAGTACTCAGCACCTGGATGGTTCAGTTGGAAGAGCTCGTGACTCTTAATCTCAGGGTTGTGAGTTGGGTGTAGAATTTACTAAAGAAGATAAATGAACCTAAAGATTTTTGAAAAAAAAGTACTGAGTAAATACTTGTTGAATATGAACATGCTCTCTAGGGGACTAGAGCAGACTACAGTAGAAGGTTCGTGTTGGGGGGGATTAAGTAAAGCTTATTAGTTAGAATGAGTTTATGTACTTTAAAATGGATATTTAAGGTCTTTTGCCTTCCTTATTGTTACAACATATCCTCTTTGTTTCAGGCTGCCTTTGATACTGGTTGGGAACAAATCCGACCTGGTGGAATACAGTAGTATGGAGACCATCCTTCCCATTATGAACCAGTACACAGAAATAGAAACCTGTGTGGAGGTATGCGTTACCGTTTGATTTTGAAATTTACTAGTGAATTCTCACTAAACTGAGGTTTAAAATCAGATGTGGGAAGGTAGGGGATGGAGTAAATTACCTGCTGTTTGTGAAGTCATGTAAACCAGATAAAACAGATGACTTGGAGATGGCCGCTGTGTTCTTGTAGACATTACTGTTGTGATTATCAGCAAAGAAAGATGTATTTTTCAGTTTCTTCAGGCAATCTTATTATTACTTTATATTGATTAAAAATTGTCTTTAACTCCCATAACTGCTTTCAGAGTATAAAATTTTTAACTTTCTTTTCAGTGTTCAGCAAAAAACCTGAAGAATATATCAGAGCTCTTTTATTATGCACAGAAAGCTGTTCTGCATCCTACAGGGCCTCTGTACTGCCCAGAGGAGAAGGAGGTAACCCCATCACCCCCAGGCTATGTTAGTAGGGGCTGGAATGTGTAGGTGGTAACTCTAGTAGTGATGATTTTTTAGTAACTCTTAAGTCTTCTTCTGAACTGCTGAACAGTTACATTTTCTAGGTACTTCAAAGGCATTCATGTTAAATACTGTGAATAACATTCCAGATCAAATAGTATTTCAGGAGATGCCCTTAAAACAAACCAAAGAATTGGCAACAATAACAGCAGAAAGTCCAAAGACTTAAGTAATGGTCTACTTGCTTTGCTTGGATAAAGTTCACAAACTTAAAAACACATACAAACGAAAGCCTTGTGTGGTAATTTGACATAGGTACAGCATGTAATACAACTCGAATACTCCTTTTTGTTTCATAGCTAAGAAACACAGTAATATCTAAAATTTAACAATATTTTCCATAGACTTTTTTCTTTGTCTTTTTAAAAAATTGTTTTTTAATTCCAGTATAATTAACATACAATGTTGTATTAATTTTAGGTGTACAATATAGTGATTCTACAGTTCTGTATATTACTCAGGGCTCATCATAAGTGTGCTCTTAATCCTCTGTAGCTATTTGCCATAGACTTTTTTTTTCTTTTTTCTTTTTTTTCTTTTTAATTTTATTTTTAATTATTTTAAATTTACATCCAAATTAGTTAGCATATAGTGCAACAGTGATTTCATGAGTAGATTCCTTAGTGGCCCTTACCCATTTAGCCCATCCCCCCTCCCACAACCCCTCTCGTAACCCTCAGTTTGTTCTCTGTATTTATGAGTCTTTTCTGTTTTGTTCCCCTCCCTGTTTTTATATTGTTTTTGTTTCCCTTCCCTATGTTCATCTGTTTTTGTCTCTTAAAGTCCTCATATGAGTGAAGTCATAGGATTTTTGTCTCTCCCTGACTAATTTCACTTAGCATAATACCCTCCAGTTCCATCCGCATAGTTGCAAATGGCAAGATTTCATTCTTTTTGATTGCCGAGTAGTACTCCATTGTATATATATACCACATCTTTATCCATTCATCCATCAATGGACGTTTGGGCTCTTTCCATACTTTGGCTGTTGTTGATAGTGTTGCTATAAACATAGGGTGCATGTGTCCCTTCGAAATAGCATACCTGTCTGGGGTGCCTGGGTGGTTCAGTCGGTTGAGCAACTGACTTCGGCTCAGGTCATGATCTCACAGTTGGTGAGTTCAGACCCCACGTCTGGCTCTGTGCAGACAGCTCAGAGCCTGGAGCCTGCTTCAGATTCTGTGTCTCCCTCCCTCTCTGCCTCTCCCCCACTCATGCTCTGTCTCTCTCTGTCTCAGAAATAAATAAGCCTTAAAAAAAAAAAAAACAAAACAGCACACCTGTATCCCTTGGATAAATGCCTAGTAGTGTAATTGCTGGCTGGTAGGGTAGTTCTATTTTTAGTTTTTTGAGGAACCTCCATACTGTTTTCCAGAGTGGCTGCACCAGCTTACATTCCCATACCATAGACTTTTAAAATTAACTTTTATTTTTTTTAATGTTTATTTATTTTTGAGACAGAGAGAGACAGAGTGCAAGTGGGGGAGGGGCAGAGGAGAGGGAGACACAGAATCTGAAACAGGCTCCAGGCTCTGAGCTGTCAGCACAGAGCCTGATGTGTGGCTTGAACCCATGGACCGCGAGATCATGACCTGAGCCAAAGTTGGATGCTCAACCGACTGAGCCACCCAGGTGACCCTAAAATTAACTTTTATTGAGATATAACTCACATACCTTAAAATTCACCCTTTAAGTGTACAGTTTGGGGTGCCTGGGTGGCTCAGTCAGTTAAACACCTGACTCTTGATTTTGGCTCAGTCATGATCTCATGGTTGATTTCTGGGATTATTCCCTGTATTGGGCTCTGCACTGACAGTACAGAGCCTGCTCGGGATTCTCTCTCTACCCCTTACCCCTCTTGCATGTACTCTCTCTCTTAAAAATAAATAAATAAACATTAAAAATAAAGCATACAGATTAGTGATTGCTAGTATATTCATTCACATTTATACATCTGTCACCATTATCTAATTCCAGAACATTTCACCATCCCAAGAAGGGATGTACCCATTAGCAGTTACTACCATTCCCCCTTTCCCCAACCTTTGGCAACCACTAATCTACTTTTTATCTCTATGGATTTGCCAATTCTGGACATTTTAAATGGAATCACGCAATAGGTAGTGTTTTGCGTCTGGCTTCTTTCACTTCACGTGTTTTCAACATACATCCATGTTGTAGCGTGGATCAGTATTTCATTTCTTTTTATGGACAAATAATATTTCCTTGTATGGATATTCCACATTTTGTTTATTCATTCATCTGTTGATTAGCGTTTGGGTTTTTTCCACTTTTTGATTATAGTGGATAGAGCGGTTGTTAACATTCATACAAAAGTTTGAATACTTGTTTTCATTTCTTTTGAGTGCATATTAGCAGTGGAATTGTTAGGTTACATGGTAGTTCTGTTTAGTTTATTGAGGAATCACCAAACTGAATGGCAGGTTGCAATCTCTCCACATCTTTGCCATACCAATCCTTTTTATTTTTTTTTAGTGGTTTGTTATAGCCACCCTAGTGGTTGTTGGCATTTTGATTTGCATTTCCCTGATGGCTAATGATGTTGAACATGTGCTTATTGGCTACTTGTATATGGAGAAATGACAAAGTCTTTTGCTCATATCTTAATTGAGTTGCTTTTTTTTTTTTTTTTTTTTTTTGGTGCTGCCTTTTTATTGTTGACTTTCAAGAAATCAAAAGTTGTAGATTTTTTTCCAGTAAAAGTTTATAGTATAGGTGAGTGGTTGCTGACTTTGACCTAATTTGGCCTGCCACCAATTTTTATATAGCCTGTGAGCCAAGAATATAGATATTACACATTTTTCAATGACTGAAAAAAAAAAAATCCAAAAAAAATCCCAGCCGCGCTCATTCCTTTATGTTTGTCCGTGACTGCTTTTGTGCTGCAAAGGCAGAGTTGACCAGTTGCAGCGGGGCCCGGGTGTGGGTACTTGTCACTCCTCATCTGCTTGGCGGACTGCTGAGCGCACTGAACAGGTGGAACTCGATGGCCTGAGTCCCATGTGTGCCACAGTACCATAGCACTTCATTTTTTTATTGCCGGTGCATCCCTATCACGCCAAAACAGGAGAAGAAACAGTTGGAGTTTTAGATGTCAAAGCAGATATGTTTTCTGAGCTCAGACCACAGTTCCAGCATCGGTTTTCGGGGGACTGTGATGAAAACGTGAAGGAAGTTTCCTGTTTTGTAACCCATCTGACTGTACACTGGAGCCCCTTCCCCTAACCTTCAATTGGGACTGGCTAATCTACAGTGTAATGACATGCTAACAGGCAGATGTCAAGAAAAGAATCTGATTTTATAAACGCCTTCCAAGCAGTGAATGTGGTTGATTAAAATTACATGTTTACGGATGTGTGTCAGTATTGTCTGCATGTATCCACAAAATGATTTTTCAAAGAGGAAATATGTAAAATCTCATTACAGATCAGCATTAACAGACGAACATGTTCAGTTTTCACGATAGAGAACACTAATTTTGAACCCTAATTAAGCGAAATGTTACTCCTCCAAAAAGAATTCCATTTTTTTATTAGTATATCTATATAGCAAACTTATACTCCATTATTATTACATTTTGAATTCTGTCAATTAAACCTTTGTGGAAATTTGATTCTCCCTTATACCTGCATGATCTTCTTGATTTTGCCTGTTGGCCCCCAAAGCCTAAAACATTTGTTATGTGCCTCTTCACAGAAGAATGCTGACCCCTGGTATTAGTAATTAATCTGAGTTATCCCTTAATCCGACCCTGATTTACTCTTCCTTAATCCTGATTTCTTGTTCCATAATTGGAATGCTTCTTTCTAATTTATTCTTAGTCCAGTATTTACTTGATTTGCTTCATAATAGTCACTAGGCACACTTGTTACAAACACCAGTTCCATTGTGATTCTGCCAGGTACCACATCCTGTGATCAAGGAAATTTGGGAAACAGTCTCATCCGGTGGAGATTTACCTGAGGCCCAGGCCCAGTGGTACATTAAATCCCCTCTCCTAGTTTGTTCTCAGTGCTTTAACTGCTACTTTTTCCCTAGGCCTATTTTTAGTTCTCCTAATCTGCTAATCGCCCCTGTCCTTCCCCTGGTCCCATAAAAGTAAAACACCTACCACCATCTGTTCTTTGTTTCTCAGGTGGACCTACCTGACCTAAACTCTGTAACTTTTAGAGACTAAACCTTGTTTTAGACAAGTATAAGTTTAGTGTCTAAGCTTGTACCAGAACCTTTTATTTACACAACAATAACTTTTTTTTTTTTTTAAGTAAGGTCTATACCCAATGCGAGGCTCAAACTCACGATCCTGAGATTAAGGGTTGCGTGCTCTATCGACTGAGCCAGCCAGGGGCCCCCAAAATAATAAACTTTTAACGCAGATTTGAGGTGGAATCATCAAAAAAAAAATTCAAAATTAAAGCCTGATTATTAATTCAAAAATAATTCCAGTGATGATGGACTCTGTATGGCCCACGGAATCCTCTACTTAGCTAATAATGAAGAAGATGTGACTTGTATAATAATAATGTTTACTGTGTGAGGGTTTCAATTACTTATATGCAAACTGAATATTTTTATTGTAAAAAATTTTTACAGCTTTATTGAATACAATTTTTAATACCTTGTAAGCATAGTCATATTTTGGCTTATATTTTAAGGTAGTTATTATTTAAATATTGTATTGAGCAAATACCTTAGACCGCTTTAGTTTCTGATGGATTTCAAATTTTAATGAAAAATGCATCATTTTATTTTTCTCCAAATTACCTTTTTTTAATGTAGCTTTTTATGATGTGAGGAAAAACAAAATAAAAAGTTACTTTTCTGTTTTTTACATCTTTCTAGGTATTGCTACTTTTTTTAAACATTTAGGTTATTATGTACTTTATTAATTTTGAGTATCTAATATTAGGATCACATTTATAGAAGTTATATCTTACCATTTTAAGTAAAAACTCACCCATGATTGTAGATGTTCTAGGTATGGCTCATTTAGTATGCTTACAGAGGAAGTCCTATGAATGCTTTCTAAATTTTTTACTTAACTTTTCTCAGTTCTTTATAATCTCTTTATATCTTAGGTTTTATCTTTTTCTCATATTAAATTGCTCTCCTAAAGACCCTATTTTTTTTAATGTTTATTTATACATTTGATAGAGAGAGAGAGAGAGAGAGACAGCATGAGTGGGGGAGGTGCAGAGAGAGAGGGAGACACAGAATCCAAAGCAGGCTCCAGGCTCTGAGCTGTCAGCACAGAGCCCAACGCAGGGCTCGAACTCACCAACTGTGAGATTCATGAAAGCCACCCAGCTGCCCCGTAGAGACCCTGTTTAAAACAAAAAAAAGAAGCGTTGTCTATATATGCTTGGGAAGAAAACTGTTTCCTTTTTTTTTTTTTTTTTTTTCTTTTTTAAGAGAGTGAGCGTGCGGGAGCTAGGGAGAGAGAGAATCTTAAGCAGGCTCTGTGCTCAGCTCGGAGCCTAATGTGGGGCTCAATCCCTCAACCTTGGGATCATGACCTGAGCCAAAATCAAAGTCAGATGCTCAACCAACTGAGCCACCCAGGCACTCCATCTGTTTTCTATTTTTATTTTTATTTATTTTTAAAAAATTTTTGGTTAATGTGTTTATTCGCTTTGAGAGAGAGAGAGAAAGAGAGAGAATGAATATGAGTGGAGGAGGGGCAGAGAAAGAGAGAGACACAGAATCCAAAGCAGGCTCCAGGGTCTGAGCTGTCAGCACAGAACTCAACACGGGGCTCGAACCCACGAACTGTGAGATCGTGACCTGAGCTGAAGTCGAATGCTCAACCAACTGAGCCACCCAAGTGCCCCGTTTCCTATTTTTAAAAGAATTTCTTTTCTGCATTTGAGTTTGATAGCATGATCAAAACTCATCATTACTGTTTGTTCTGGATAGCATGATTGCAGTTAATAAGTACACATTTCCTCACCTTGCCATCTTCATTTCTCAGATTCAGACTGTCCATAAGAGATCTCCTTCCGGGTTAACACAACGTTTAGAGATCTTCCTGAAAGTTCCATTTTCTCAAAATTGTTGACAGTGCTTTTCTTACAGCAATTATACAAATTAGAAGCCTGTGGGCCTTATTTTTAAATAGTAAAGTATTTGTTCTATCCATTATAAATCCTAAAACAAAATTAAGGAAGTTGTCAAAATATGTCTCTAGCAACATTACTTATAAAAGTTTTACAGAGTCACAAAAGGCAAGATTCTATTTTAAATGTAATTCTGGTAAGAGGAAGTTAATAAAAGCCTTTATGCTTCTAACCAGTGCTGTTTTGCCACCTGTTTGTGAATAAGTACACTTAATTCCCAACTTTGATACACACACACATACACACACACACAAGTGTGACCAAAACTTTAGTCCCATTCTTCTACCAGAAGATTGGTCAAAAATCAGAAATTGGTTATACCTCAGTAAAGTTGTGGGGAAAAATCAGAAGTTGGGAAGGAAAGCCCTGATAAGTGACTTCATATTCTTTCTTTTTATTTTTTATTAAAAAAATTTTTTTAATGTTTATTTTACTTTTGAGTGAGAGAGAGAGACAGAGTGCGAGCAGGAGAAGGGCAGAGGAAGAGGGAGACACAGAATCTGAAGCAGGCTCCATGCTCTGAGCTGTCAGCAAAGAACCCAATGTGGGGCTCGAACCCATGAACCAGGAGATCATGACCTGACCCGAAGTCAGACGCTTAACCAACTGAGCCACCCAGGCGCCCCGAAATTCTTTTGTTTAATTAGTATTTATTTATTTATTTATTTATTTATTTATTTATTTATTCTGAGAAAGAGAGAGAGACAGCAGGGGAGAAGCAGAGAGAGAGATGGAGAGAGAATCCCAAGTGGGCTCCATGCTGTCAGTGCAGAGTCAGATGTGGGGCTCCATCCCACGAACTGTGACATGACCCAAGCCGAAACCAAGAGTCAGATGCTTATCTGACTGAGCCACCCAGGCACCCCAGTCAATTCAAAGTCTTTATGAAACAAAAGAGGGCATAAATAAATATTTCTTTTCTATATGACTGGAAAAATAAATCTTCTCTAAAGATGAACTTCTTTTTTGCTTATCCTTGGAGAATTTGTGGTCATGAGGGGCAGAATTTGACCACTGTGTATATTGGTCTAAGTAAATAGTGCCTCATTTACTTAAAAAGGTTTTGAGTATAAAAGTTAGTGGTTTAGGGGCGCCTGGGTGACTCAGTCGGTTGAATGTCCGACCGGCTCAGGTCATGATCTTGCAGTCCGTGAGTTCAAGCCCCGCGTCGGACTCTGTGCTGACAGCTCAGAGCCTGGAGCCTGCTTCAGATTTTGTGTCTTCCTCTCTCTCTGCCCCTCCCCCACTCACACTCTGTCTCCCTCTGTCTCAAAAGTAAATAAACATTAAAGAAAAAAAATTTTTTTAAATAAAATAAAAAATAAAAGTTAATGGTTTTGCTTCAGTTCATTTTTCATGTTGTATTTGATGTTATATGTTTGATAGTGAAAACAATCAGAACTATTAACATTGCTTATGAAATTCGTATTTTGTAATCCCAACTATTTTTTATTTCATTTAATTTTTTAAATTTTATTTATTTATTTTGAGAGAGAAAGAGAACTAGAGGGGCAGGGAGAGGGGGACAGAGGATCCAAAGCTGGTTCTGTGCTGATAGCAGAGAGCCGGATATGGGGCTCAAACTCACAAACTGAGATTTTCACCTGAGCTAAAGTGAGATGCTTAACTGACTGAACCACCCAGGTGCCCCCCAGCTATTTTTTTTTTTTGTCTGTTTATTTTGAGAGAGAGGGAGAGAGAGAATCTCAAGCAGGCTCAGTGCTGTCAGCGTGGAGCCTGATGCAGGCCTTGAACCCGTGAAATGCGAGATCATGACATAAGCCAAAATCAGGAGTCGAACACTGTACCTCTGAAATCCCAACTATTTTAGTTAACATAATTGTTTCTTTTCTTAATGACGTTTAGATGAAACCAGCCTGTATAAAAGCCCTCACCCGTATATTTAAAATATCTGATCAAGATAATGATGGCACTCTCAATGATGCTGAACTCAACTTCTTTCAGGTAGCCCTATTCTTCAGGCATTTCTCTATCTTGGGGTGGGGGGGGGGGTTGATGAGAAAAGCTATAAAAAAACTTACTGGCTTCAGTAATGTTATGTTGATAAACGTGTCTCTTTCACGTAAAACTCTTTCACATCAAGCTATTTCAGTCTTTACCTGAGGTATAAAGCTCTCCTATGCATAGGAATTGAGGGGACTCCTTGACATTGTCATTTCATGGTATACAGTGGGTGTATTAAAGATGATGTGAAATCTGAACTCTGAATTATTTTTTTCTTTCTTGGTTTGTATAACATGGGTACACAGAAAACTCTGTATAAGAAACACAATGGAAAGAGTATGGAAGGTTTCTTTCCTTCTGTGTATGATAGGTTTTAAATAAATAAGGCAAGGTGGAGATTATCCTAATTTAGAATTTGATTCTTTTGGTTACAACTGATTTAATATTGTTTGGTAGATTAACGTTCTATATGGTTTGTGGTTTTAATGCTATTTTGTTTTTAAATTCATTTTTACATTTTTTGCTAGAGAATTTGTTTCAACACTCCATTAGCTCCCCAAGCTCTGGAAGATGTCAAGAATGTAGTCCGAAAACACATAAGTGATGGTGTGGCTGATAGTGGATTGACATTGAAAGGTGGGTGAATGGTATTTTTCCCCCTTTTAACCTTTTCAAACTTTGGCAGAAGGTGAAGGTCTTTATAGCATTGTGTATACTTTAAGGAAATGTTAGTATTTACTGATATGCCTGAAATCTAACTTGGATACTCAGAAGAGACAGGCCATTGGTGGGGATAATCATCCTTACTGTCAGCATAAATTAGAGGTGGGGGAATTTCTTGGTTCTTAGGAATGCGGAGGTCCATCTGATGGACAGAGATTTCTGGGACAAACAAATTTATCTTAAAATTCTTACTACTTAAAGGCATCTTTTGGATAGAAATTATTTTTAGGGAAGACATTTTGTCTACCAGTCATATTTACTGAGTAGAAAATGTTCCTTGTGGAATGTATTCTGGAGCCTCAGTGAAATAAGAAACAAAATTGAAAACCATAGTTTTCCATTACAGAAATAAGTTCAAAGAGCAATAAAATGACTTCCGTTTATTTTTATCATATAACTGTGAATGTCGATGTATTCCTTAGGATTCATTTTTGGCTCTTTTATCCATTGGCATCTCTTGTTGACATGGATGTATGTGAAATGATTCTGAAATCTGTTGTGTTTCATTCAGAGACTTGCAAACTGCATTTTGATTTGACCTTCCATATGCAAAGCTTTATGCATGTTTTCATGGATCTAACTCTTGCCATTATGAGTTACGTGCTTTTCTCCCATGTGACTTTGTACCCTTGTTCACATCAGCCGTACTTACTAATTCATTTTATTTCAGGTTTTCTTTTTTTACACACACTTTTTATCCAGAGAGGGAGACATGAAACTACTTGGACTGTGCTTCGACGATTTGGTTATGATGATGATCTGGATTTGACACCTGAATATTTATTCCCCTTGTACGTACCTTTGGCCTTCTAATTAATTTTGCTTGCCAAGTATTTTAAGTTTTATTTAGTGCACAGTTTAGATAGGCTTTGAGCTACTCAGGACTAATTTAGATTTATAGAGAGGTTTACAGCAGGGTTTGTCAACCTTGGCACTATTGACATGTTGGACTAGACAGTTCTTTGTTATAGAGTCTGCCCTGTGCATTATAGAATATTTAGCACATCCATAGTTGCCAGTAACACCTCCTCCCCCAGTTGTGACTACTGAAAATGTCTGTTGTCTCTAGAAATTACCAAATGTTCCTTCAGGAGTGAAATCACCCCCACTTGAGAGCCCCTGATTTATAGCATGGCATAAACTTTTCCTCTTCTTCTCATGGAGAATATAAGTATCTTTTTTTTAATTCATCTTACTATGGAAGGAGATCACAGGTGCTGGACAAACTTTCATTTGGAGTCAAGAGGTCAGAGTCTATTATTTCACTTATTTTCATTGGTCCTTCTTCTAAGTTTTATGGCCTTTTCTTAGCTCAGGGTAAAAAAAGTATTTTTCCTAAATAGCCAGCCTGTTTGTAGTTATATTCCGGTAGATAATGCTATGTGTAAGTTGCGTTTGTTAAAAAACAGACCAGTGTCACCTAAAACAGGAGACTGCCTTACCATTGGTTGCCTTTCCTGTGCCCTAGGGAGGTGGGCTTTTCAGGGAAGTGATGTCCTAAGATCTAGCCTTTTGGGTCTTTAGCCTTTCTCTCTCTCTCTTTTTTTTTTTTTCCCCCTGTGGCACATTGTCTTCATATTGTCCCTTTTTATTTTAGCATAGCACCCCTCGCTCTCTATGTAAGGATTCAGAAAGATTTTTGTTTTTTTCATTTCTCATCAAGAAAGCAAAGTTCTTTCAAACTGGATTCCTGGTCCATTAGGTCTAAGTTGGAACTTCTCTTGTCAAAGTTAGTAAATCTTGGCTCAAGTAATTTCCCAGATTTTTCAATAAAAATCTATTGAATGAATGAATTTGTCCCGGGATCTTTTGTCAAGTTTTCTGTGCCATTAACATGGGTAGATAAATTTTACAGGAGATTGCTTACTGCTTTCTTAAGCATGACAGTAAGAAAATGCCATTGCTAATGGCTTTGTGGTTCACACTAATATCTTCTCAATTTCTTTAGGCTCTTTGCCTTTCGTTTTCTGTAGAATAGCCCTGTAAAGCCACCACTTGAATCTTTCTAGCCTTCTTACTAAACTATCTCCTTCTGTCCTTCATACTGCTGCTAGATTAATAGATTTATAAATACAGATTTGCCCATGTCACTTCTCTTTGAGCCAGGATAAAGCTCAAGCTTCTTAACATGTTATACAAGGTCATTCATGGTCTGCTGTGCTCATGCTCACTCCCTGCCTTCATTCTAGAAGTAAACACTAAGCTATTTTTAGTTCCCCAATCATCTGTTGTTTCGTACTCCAGGCTTTTGCCCAGGTAGTCTCACTTGCTGCCTCTCTCTCCCTTACTCTACTTACTAGCTTTTATCCTTCAAATCACCATTCAGGTGATGATGTCTCCCAACACATCACCTTCCCATCCCCGGGCCAGAGATGTCCCCTCTAGTGTGGGTTCCCCTAGCATCCTTGGCTTACCCATATCCACCACTCGCCTCGTTCTGTTGCAACAGTGAGGTTGTCTGTGATCTGTCTCCCACTTGAATGTGGGTTCCGTAGAGGTAGGGAGCCTGTCGTGTTTTTGTGTCCCTAGTACCTAGCTCAGTGCATTTGATTGAACTGAACTTCAGATGTTTAAAGGTCAAATCAGGCAGAAATAATTACCTCCTCACATCATTTTTAACTCATTACAATGTTGACATAAGCAACAGTTATGACTTAAAATTTGTTTATGGGAAGAACAAACCCGTTACAGTGTAATCAGTGTTACTTGTAAAATTTTTATTTCAACCTGCCCTTCAGAAATTTGAGAAACTTTGTGTTAGCTCAGAGTGAACATGATCATGGCTCTTCTGAGGATTGCCATCCCACTCCGTTGACTTACCCTGGGAAAGTCTAAATAAATGGCTTCAACAAAGATACTTTATAAATGCGATCATCCCACAAAAAGACTTGTTGCAGTTTTATATTCATTTCTTAAGTTAAATTGTAATGTTTGGTTAATGATCTATTTTACTCTTAAAATTTTTTTATTTACAGGCTAAAAATACCTCCTGATTGTACTACTGAATTAAATCATCACGCATATTTGTTTCTCCAAAGCACCTTTGACAAGCATGATTTGGTAAGCTTTTTAGCTGCAGTTTTCCATGATTTGTAATAAAATACTTTTCTGTAAATGATTTAACTCTGTTTCCTTAGCTATGGGATGCTCATGTCACATAGCCAAGAATTGCTCAAACTTGTTAAGTTAGACTAACAAAAATACCTTCTTTTATTTATTTACTTTTATTATTTTCTCAAGATGAAAAAGTCTAGATTCTAATAGACTCTTGTATAGGTTTTCTTATGTACGTGAGAGGAATTTTCTTGATAAAATGTAAAATTCCATTTGTTTTTAGAAGCACAGCTTTATTAGACTGGGGGTTCTTATGTTTGGGAGTTATTCTCTTACATACCTAAACATTTTGTGTACTTCCTTATGTATCTTCAGGATAGAGACTGTGCTCTGTCACCTGATGAGCTTAAAGATTTGTTTAAAGTTTTCCCTTACATACCGTGGGGGCCAGATGTGAATAACACAGTTTGTACAAATGAAAGAGGCTGGATAACCTACCAGGGATTTCTTTCCCAGTGGACGTGAGTACAGAGCTCACCTATCTCCTCTAGAGTTACAGCTCGCTTAAAATTATGATGCGTCACATTCATCATTTTGTAAATTTGTCAGGTCTTACGAAATGCTTCAGTCATAACTGTAAGCAGGATTTATAGTGCTGATGCAGTGTCTAAGATGAACTTTAGACGTTCTGTCAATTTATCAGGAAGGGATGTGTTTGCTTTTGGTTGATGTACAGGGAAGCAGTAATAAGTCTTACATCAAAATTGAACTAGATTGTCATACTTTTTGATTAAGGGAACTGGAAATCTCACTGCTATTACACAATTCTTACACTTCCAGAATATGGGGAGAGCATGTTTTACTTGACAGTGAAGACTTAATTTTGAGGGTTTTTTGGTTGGTTGTTTTTATTTTTCTTTATTTTTTTAAGTGTTTATTTATTGTGAGAGAGTGCCCATGTGCATGCAAGTTGGGAAGGGGCAGAGAGGAGGGAGAGAGAGAATCCCAAGCAGGCTCTGTACTCTCAGTGCAGAGCCCAAGTCAAAGCTCAATCCCACGAATCATGAGACCATGACCTAATCTGAACTCGAAAGCTGCATGCTCAACCAGTTGAGCCACCCAGGCGCCCCTTTGTTGTTTGTTTTAACCCACTTTTTTTTTTTAAACATTTATTCATTTTTGAGAGAGAGCATGAGCTGGAAAGGGCAGAGAGAGAGGGAGACACAGAATCCAAAGCAGGCTCCAGGCTCTGAGCTGTCAGCACAGGGCCCGATGCGGGCTCGAACTCACGGACTATGAGATCATGACCTGAGCTGAAGTCGGACGCTTAACCGACTGAGCCACCCAGGTGCCCCTTGACGCACTTTTTAATGAGGGTTTATCTACAGTCTGTTTACAGTGTAGTTGACATTGTATGTAGGGTACTAAGGACATCCTCTGGTCATGCATGATGACATTATTACTTTAACCTTGGTGAGACTAAATTTCTCAACACCAGGACCTGTTCTTTTCCCACATCACAAAAAGGGCTAATTTCAAGTGCCTTTCAGTTATTTTTGCACCCTTTGCAAACCTCTTCGGATTTAATTATCAAATCCTCAACCAGCCAGTATTTGCAATATGCTGTGTAACTTGGGAAGCAGATAATGTAAAATATCCTTGCCCTAGATTTTACCAGCATCTCACTGCTCATCTGTGTGTAGATACAGGAATCCCATTCTACCCCTGCCAATCTTGCGTTCCCTCCCTCTCTTCTCTGCCTTGAGAATGTCAGTGCGGGGAAACCTGTGGTTGGGCACATGGGAAATTAAAGGAGTCTGACAAAAATTATCTGGGTCTGGTGATAAGATATTTAAGCTGTTGGGTTTTGTTTTTTTTTTTTTTTCTGTAAATGTTCATTTAGGAATTTTTCTGATCTTCACCTCTTCCCTTTCCTAGGCTCACGACCTATTTAGACGTCCAGCGCTGTCTGGAGTATTTGGGCTATCTAGGCTATTCAATATTGACGGAGCAAGAGTCCCAAGCTTCAGCCATTACAGGTGCGTATTTGGATACTACTCACTCCGTGCTTAGAAACGTTATTTACTCTTCCGGTTTCATGTGTGAAAAGAGTGAAAATAAACTCATCTTCGTTAGTCTTCCCTGTCTGCACTCTGTTTGTTCTCCCTGCCATTTGGTCATTTGAGTTGAGAGTCTAGATTTTATTGTTTATCAAAAAAGAAAGGGTAGAGGTTTTCCTTCTAGTTTCCCCCTGAGGATACTCCACTGAGGAAAATCAGGGAGGGCTGTGGGCATTAAGTGTATTGTAATGTGCCAGTTTATCTTGTGTTTTAATTTTCTGTAGACATTAAAGACTGTACCTATTAACATGTAATCCTGATATTGAACTAATTGTGTAACTTGTGGTTTTGTAACCATTTTCTACATTAGTAAATCTTTCACAGACTTTGTAATTCTTGCTAAGCAGTGTGCTCCACTTAAAGAATACCATAGGAACAGATATAACAAGTTAGGGAACTGATTGTTTCGAGATTTTCTTCTTTCTTTTTCTTTTTTTAAGTTTATGTATTTTGAGAGAGAGAGAGAGCATGAGCAGGGAGGGGCAGAGAGAAAGGGAGACAGGGAGAATCCCAGGCAGGCTCCACGTGGCTAGTTCACCCCTCAAGATTTTCTTATTTCCTAATTGGTGGGGGGACATGCCATATCTTACAGGAGGAAGTTCCAGCACAAGAAGACAACCAATCTTAAATCGACAAAGCAGGTACCCTTTAAAGTAGTTAACCGGGGGGCGCCTGGGTGGCTCAGTCGGTTAAGCGTCTGACTTCAGCTCAGGTCATGATCTCACAGTCTGTGAGTTCGAGCCCCATGTCAGGCTCTGTGCTGACAGCTCAGAGCCTGGAGCCTGCTTCGGATTCTGTGTCTCCCTCTCTCTCTGCCCCTCCCCTGCTCGCACTCTCTCTCTCTCTGTCTCAAAAATAAATAAAAACATTAAAAAAAAAAATAGTTAACCAGGGGCCCCTGGGTGGCTTAGTCAGTTAAGTGTCAGACTCTTGATTTAGGCTCAAGTCATAATCCCAATGGTTTGTGAGTTCGAGCCCCACATCTGGTTCTGCGCTGACAGTACGGAGCCTCCTTGGGCTTCTCTCTCTCCCCCTTACTGTCTGCCCCTCCCCCACCTGTATTCCCTCTCTCTCTCTCTCTCTCTCAAAATAAATAAACTTAAAAAAAAAAAAAAAGTAGTTAACCAGTTAAATGTTATTTAATTCAGCACCAAAGAGCAAGGAGCTACTTGCTAGCTAGCATGAGGTTCTTTCACTTAACAAAATATTGGGGACATGTTTCTGTATTAATATGTATACCTCTATAAATCTTTAATGTTAAATAATGCACCATAATATGGATGTTGTAATACTTATTTAACTAGCCCCTAATTGGAGTGTGTGTGTGGGGGAGTGAGTGTTGTATCATTTTCAGTTTGGGGCTACTCTAAATAATGCCTCTGGTGAGCTTTGTTAGAGTTGAACTTTTGAGTACAGCTTAAGGAAGTCTCTTTGCCTCTGGAAGAGATTCACAGTTGCTCTGCCGTTGGAGCATTGCTATCTGGCCTTCCTCTTTTACACATTTATACTGGGAAGGCCACTTAAGCCCAGAGTGCATATTCCTTTCTTGTTTATAGATTCAAAAGAGAAAGCAGAGATGGAGAAAGCATCTCTTAATTTGTCATTTGTTATAACAGTCATTTATCATAGAAAAAAAATAGATGGGATATAATGTTGGCTGTATTCACTGTAATTTTCATTTGTTTTTTTGGATATCATTTTCCTTATGAACATGTACTACTTATTTTATGATGAAATAAATATCACTTTAGAGCCAACTTTCAGAAATGCATCTTTTCCACTAAGTGAAGCCCTTCTGTATTATATTTAGTGCTTTATTTCCCATACAGCTTGACTGTTGCACAGTATGTTTATTAATCATACACTTCATAAAAATGATAGATAGCAGTACCATATTTTGCAGAATGTGAAATGGGGGCTTAGTGAGTCTAAGTGGTACATAATTAGGTTTTTTTTTTTCTTTTCAGTAACAAGAGATAAAAAGATAGACCTTCAGAAAAAACAAACTCAAAGAAATGTGTTCAGATGTAATGTAATTGGGATGAAAAACTGTGGGAAGAGTGGAGTTCTTCAGGCTCTTCTTGGAAGAAACTTAATGGTGAGAGTTCTCAGAAAATAGAGCTTTATCCAACAAATTTTTATCATCACAAGTTTACGTAATTTTTTCATAGCCATTAACTTTTTTAGATGATTGCTACAGATCAGTCCGTAACTTGTATGTATTAGTAAAGTGCAATCTAAGGGTAACAGTAATCCTGTTGAACTGGCTTTATCTTGGTTTCATTGCTGTTAGTTATCCTTTGTTTTTGTTTTTGTTTTCCTAAGCAGTGTTTAGGTGGGGGGTTAAATAAATAGAATACATCTGTGAAAGCACCTAACACAGTGCTTGGCCTGAAGTGAATGGACCGTAAATACATCAAATTGAATACTGTATCTAATTCTGGCTACTGCCCTGAGTACGGAGATGGATGTATTTCCACACGAGTTTCATGGCGGACCAAATTACAGTGTAAGGAGAATTGCTAGCAGGTGGCTCTGCAGTGCACTTGGCAGTGGTATAGTTTACTTCCTTTTCAGCTCCTGCTTTTACTTTGTGCAGAACAAATGCATCTTTTGAACCAAGAGCTAACACCTTAAGACCTAAGAACTAAGAAACATAAAATCAACGTCCCCTCTGTATGGATAAATAATACATAGCTTAGGGAGGAACGCCCTTTTATTTGTAACACACTCACAGGTACATGCAGAGTGTGTGTTGGTGAAAACTAGATACTGTAATTGCTTACTGTAAATATTGAGATTTCTGGTTGTTTTCAGAGACAGAAGAAAATTCGTGATGATCATAAATCCTACTATGCAATTAACACTGTTTATGTCTACGGACAAGAGAAATACTTGTTGGTAAGAAATTCTCTGGCACGTAAAGATTACTAATTATTAGGTGTATTTTTATATGACTTTGAAAACATAATTGGATTTAATTTAGTGGCTGTTTTTAGAACTTTTGTGATTTTTTTTTTCTTTCACTTGGTTTATTCATTGGAATTAATTTTAATTCCCTTGATGTGTGTGGTGATTACATGGGTGTAGATATAAGTAAAAATCTATTTGTGTGCTAAATTGTGTATTATACACAATAGAAAGTAAAACCAACAACAAAAAATTTCTCTTTCCTCTTCCGCTTTTATTTTAAAAAATGTTTCTTCCTTTACTGTTGACTAGAAATCAATATGAAAACTTACTGTGGGTGCTTTTGGTAGTTTATCTATACTCTGAATCGAGTTTTATCTATTTAGCAGGGAGGAGTATAGTTACCAAATGTGTTAGTCAAAAAAAACGGATGAAAGAAGTATATGACTGAAAAGATACTATGAAATACAGTAGTAAAAGATTATATGTTCTTCTTGGATCCAGTCATATTTTGGTTGGAGCCCTGGTCCACCATTGATTAGCTGGGTGACCTCAGGCAAGTGGCTTTTTCTCTCTGAGCCTGAGTTTCTTACTAAGTTAGCTAATATGAGGAGCTCCTAACAAATAATAGATACCAGAAAGAGTTCATTTCCTTTCTTTTTCTTTTTGGAAATTATTTATTCTGCCAGACAGATGATCACATTGAATTTTATACAGTTTTTCCTCTTTATGATAAAAGTTCTTTGTCAGTTTCTTATTAAACCTGGTTTATCTCTCATTCTTCTCCTATAAGTTTAGTTCTACTCATTGGGTACTCTGTGAATGTAGCTGGCTGTTAATTTTCCTGTTTTTATTCTTCTGTTGTTCTTTGCAAATTGATATCTTTCACATCTCTGAATACCCATGCTATAGTAGTGTTTTATTTGGAATATATTGAATTGCTTCTGACCCTGTATCTCCCCTTTCCTCTCATCAAAGATACACTCTCTTATATAACTCAATAGTACTGAATTTTACTCTAGTTAGATCATTGTCATATTATAGGTGGGATATTTCTTTAGAGGTTTTATAATAAACATTGAGAGTAGGCAGTGAAGTCAAACAAAATGACCTTAAAGAGTCTTTTGCTCTGCTTTTGTTTTTGCTTTTTTTTTTTTTTTAATTGGTGAGGAGAAAAGGTGGTCTGTAGTCTGTTCAAAAGAGAAGAGACTTGGAATCACATCTGAGCTCAAAGTTTGGTCTGATAACTTGGTAGATGTGTTATATTGGGCAGTTGACTTAATCTCTATAGCTTGTCTAATCTGTATAGAGAATGTGTGTAAAGGGCCTTCCTGGCACACATTGGTCACTAGCTAAATGTTCACTTCTGTAAAATCTTAATTACCATTTTCAGTCCACAAAATCAGAAGCCACTTATTTATCTACACTTCCCACCTCTAAAAATAGCCTGAAAAGTTATGCTTAACTAGTACTTTCTTATTTGGAAGTCAAGCAGTAATAACACATGACTTGAAGTAAACATTGTTATGATATTAATGTTTATTATCTTTCTCTTTTTACAAGTTGCATGATATCTCAGAATCGGAATTTCTAACTGAGGCTGAGATCATTTGTGATGTTGTGTGCCTGGTGTATGACGTCAGTAACCCCAAATCCTTTGAATACTGTGCTAGGATTTTTAAGGTTTGTTGTTCTTTTGGTCGATAATGTAGTTTAACTTTATATGGAGTTAAATGGAATTGTAATGTGATGTTTTTCTAACCAGGGAGATGCAAGAAAATCACTTGCGGGGCTTTTAAAAATATGTATATTTGTGTCCTATCCCTACAGGTTCTGGTTTCATTTTGAGGTGGTACAGTCTGAGACACATGTATTATAAAATTTTTTTTCCACATGTGCCTCTGATGGGCGTTCCTACTTAAGAACCTCTGCATTAGGGGCGCCTGGTTGGCTCAGTCGGTTGGGCGTCTGACTTCGGCGCAGGTCACGATTTCACGGCTTGTGAGTTCGGGCCCCGCGTCGGACTCTGTGCCGACAGCTCAGAGCCTGGAGTCTGCTTCAGATTCTGTGTTTCCCTCTCTCTCTGCCCCTCACCCACTCATGCTCTGTCTCTCTGTCTCTTTCAAGGATAAATAAAACATTTGAGAAAAAAAAAAAAAGAACCTTTGCATTAATGGAAGGTCTTCTTGGCTGTTAGGAATATGCAAGGAGGGATGCCTGGCTGGCTAAGTCGATAGAGCATGCAACTCTTGATCTCAGTGTTGTGAGTTTGAGCCCCATGTTGAGTGTAGAGATTACTTAAAAATGAAATCTTAAAAAAAAAAAAAAAGAAATGCACATGGGTTTTATATATATATATATATATATATATATATATATATGTAGTGAGTTATACCAATAGTAATAATAGAGCAAGGGGAATAACCAGAGGCTTGAAAAGTCCTCAGTCACTTTGAGATTATCACAAAGATGCAATAGGAGTAAAAAATATATGTATAAAGGAATTTATTCTAGCATTGTTTTTAATAAAAAAAAGAAAACTAGAGGGGCACCTGGGTGGCTCAGTGGGTTAAGCTTCTGATTTCGGCTCAGGTCATGATCTCACGTTTCGTGAGTTTGAGCCCTGTGTAGGGCTCTGTGCTGACAGCTCAGAGCCTGGAGCCTGGAGCCTGCTTTGGATTCTGTGTCTCCCTCTCTTTCTCTGTTCCTCCCCTACTCGCAATCTGTCTCTCTGTCTCTCTCTCAAAAATAAGTAAACATTACAAAAACAAACCAGTGGGGCACCTGGGTGGTTCAGTCGGTTGAGTGTCTGACTTCAGCTCAGGTCATTATCTCACGGTTCATGAGTTTGAGCCCTGTGTTGGGACTCTGTGCTGACAGCTCAGAGCCTGGAGCCTGCTTCGGATTCTGTGTCTCCCCTTCTCTCTGCCCCTCCCATGCTCATGCTCTGTCTCTCCCTGTCTCTCAGTAATAAATAAACGTTAAAAAAATTTTTTTAAAAAAACCTAGAAATAATCCAGATGTCTAACAATAAGGGGTGGTTTACCAAATTAAGATAAAATAACAGAGCAGAATATTAAGCAGCTATTGAAAATAATGATTTTGAATTCTGAAAACATGGAAGAGTCAGTGTTACATATATTTTTAATTGCTTTTTTTTTTTTTTTTTAATGTTTTTACTTATTTTTGAGAGAGAGAGACAGAATGTGAACTCGGGAGGGGCAGAGAGAGAGAGGCAGACATAGTATCCAAAGCAGGCTCCAGACTCTAAGCTGTCAACACAGAGCCCAACCTGGGGCTCTAACTCACGAACCACGAGATCATGACCTGAGCGGAAGTCAGATGCTTAACCTTAAGACTGAGCCACCAGATGCCCCTCAGTGTTGTGTTTTTAAATGGCTATGTCCAACATAACTTGAAGCTACAGAAAAGTTTATAAATGCATGTGCTTAAGGACTAGCAGTACATAAAAAATGAAAATAGTGAAAAAAAATAAACTGTGAAGCAGAAATGTATGAAATGAAAATAGTGTGCTTTAGGATAGAGGAATTTAGATGGATTTCTCATTTCAAAATATGGTATCTTTTTCATAAAATGTATATTTTTTCAAATTGTAATGAATCTGAAGAATCGTTATAGGTTTGTATTATTACCAGTGTTAAGAGAATTGGCCCTGGTCTTATTACGAGACTGCTCTAGACCACTGCCAATCATTGCCTCTTAGTTTACTTTCTCTTTGAAGCTGTGCTTTGCCTAGGCAGAGATAATTTTTAGTACACATTTAATTAAATTTAGTGATTTTTTAAATTTGTCATCAGCCTTTGATTTTTTATTCCATAGCAACACTTCATGGACAGCAGAATACCTTGCTTAATCGTAGCTGCAAAGTCAGACCTGCATGAAGTTAAACAAGACTATAGTATTTCACCTGCTGATTTCTGCAGGAAACACAAAATGCCTCCACCACAAGCCTTCACTTGCAATACTGCTGATGCACCCAGTAAAGATATCTTCGTTAAATTGACAACAATGGCCATGTACCCGTAAGTACTTGCTCTGCCATCATTTTCACGTTGCATGGTTCATAATAACATCGCATGCCATTATTAGCCATGAAGGCAAACTTTTGTCGCATAGAAGTTGTTCAGCAACAGAAAGAGACTTTGTTCTGAGAAGGTACAAATTTGAATAAATGCGAGTTTGGTTTGGGTGCCATAATAAAATTACATAAACAGTGCTTCTGACAGTATTTGTATATTTTTAAGCAGGCTGTTACTATCTTAATAGGATAGTACAATAAAACTCGGCCCCAATCCCAGCGTTAAAAAAATAAAGTCTTACTGCAATAAAATGGGGTTGGCATCATGTTGCTTTATGCTTTTAGGACATTTCCATATGAACATTTCCATATGAATTTATATTAAATTATAGATATGTTTGAGTTCAGACTATAATGTCTTTTTTAAGTGCTGTAAAAAGTAGTTGTGATTGGAATTCCTGCTATATAAATGTTTTACATTAAGTGTTAATGAGCCATGAATTTTATGTACATTTATTGTATATCTATACATGCATATGCATAAGCACATAACTGTGGACATCTTCATAGCTTACTAACTGCCTTAGAAGTGCATGGTTCTTAATGGCATTCTCCTCAAGTACTGTGTGTGTATAATTCTGTTGTGTAACAAGATAGTTTTTCAGGCAGTGCGTTTCTCAGGACGTTAGCTTAATCTATTTATTATTAATTTAGTCTCTAAATAATTTTCTTATGAAAACTAGGATATAAAATAGAGTAATAATCAAACATGGCTATAAACTGAAGTCTTGCAGAAGGTGTTAATTTGTGCAGATTTTTCAAGTCAGAGTCAACTTAACTGCTATTCTGTTAACTAATATGTTTTTAAAAAGGCAGCAAACCCTTGAAATTCTGTTTGTATTGGAAGACAAGTCATTCCTATTGCTTTAAGATAAACAAAGCCTTATTTATGTTTTACCTTTGCTTTAAAACTCTCGTGTATGTTATCTACAGAGAGGATCATTACAGAGACAGACTCTCCCGAGACATGGGCAACCCTGATAGGATAGAGAATTTGAGAAAAATCTGGGTCTTTCTAAAAACTGCTTTGTAAGTTACTTTTTCTTTACGGCTTCTGTGGGATTTTGTTGACATTTTCTTATAGATGACCAGATCTCCTTTCTTGCCAGAATTAACATTAATAATTATCCAGAAACGCACTGCTTGGTCCGGCTTATTGCCTAACTGTATATTACAGTGGTGTTTTTTATATTTGGTTTTGTTTTACTATGTAAATGCGCTATATTAATCTTGTAGATAGCTGTGACAGTGTTTTCAGAGCTGCATCTTTAAAACATTTTCCTGCAATTTGTGTGCGTGTGTATGTGTGTGTATATGATAAATGTACATACAGGGACACTTGCTTAGATGGTGACTCCCAAACTACTTCTCATGAAGCATCTCCCTGTTGCTAAGCATACTTTGCATCTCTCCTTTTTGGTGGGTGGAGCCTGTGTATGTTGAAGAGTCAAATTATAAAATAACAGACGGATTCCAGTATGACAGCTGGCAGCAACTTAGTAGCTTTGAGATGTTCATCATCGCAAGTCAGGTTTTTGAAAGGAATGTCTTGAGTCTGTAAGAGTTTTTTTAAAAAAAATTAATTCTTGTTTTTCTTCATGTTGGGAATTAGGCATTGTTGGGATGCTGCTAATCTCCACAACCATGCCACCGTGCCATGTGGTCTCATCAGATCTCACAAGCTCAGCCAAGTCAGATTGGGCCAGTCCTTTGACTGAGAAGCCTTTAAAAAAAAATGTTCAGGTGTTACAGGAAGTGATGGCATTGATTCATCAGGGGGCACTCTTCTGAGCAGGTTCTGCGCCAGTGCCTCTTCAGGGTGGTGTGATGGCTTTGTGTGTCTGAGTGGCTCTGACCACCGAGCGGTCATTGAAGACCCCCTACTTTGGTGGTTAGGACGGAGGTGAAATAGGTTGCCCCATGTGCCTGTACCAACTAGTATCACTCCACTCAACCAGAAAGGAGCCAGAAAGTCTCCCTAAATTTCATCTCTAAAATCAATCGAACCCATTGTTGATTTTTACAACCTGAACCCGGAGTTTCATACTGTCATACTCAGCTGCTGTGTTTTAGTAGCAGATGAAATCAACCCTATATTTTGTTCAAGTGGAAATTTATGAAGCACTTTGGTTTCCTTTGGGAGCCAAGGTGCTTGATGAATTAAAGACGATGTTGTTCATATCTCCTCAGGGTTGAATATACTCGTCTTTTGACTCTTTTGTGTATTTGTCGCTCTTCTCCTTCCTGGTTTTCAGGCATGTGTGTATGCTGAGGGAGGAGGAGGAGAAGGGAATGGTTATTTAAATGCTAGCAAACTGTGTCTTTTCGGTGGGTGCTATGGCTTACTCGGTTTTTCTTTTTATTAATTTACATGAGGGTGCCATCTATTGCTGTGCATATTTATTCCACTAAAACTCTTGTAATAATAATTCCATCCCCCCTCCAAAAAAAGCCAAAAGTGTTAGCTGATTTTCCTTAGATTTTCTCTAGGGAGGGAGGAGGGAGCTATTGCTGTTTATTATATTTTTGGTAAACGTGGAATTCTGCACAACTTTAGCATGCCCCACACTGTCCTTTTCCTTAGTGTTGCTTATGCCTAAATCTTTTTTTTTTTTTTTTTAAGTTGGCACACCCTGACTTGTGCCATATTTGTAAGTAAGAACTCAACTCCTGTCCTTCTGTGTGTTTTCGCAGCCATGCCCGGTTACGCTGTATGTGCACCTGCAACAGGTGTACATTTTGCATCTGTCAGAACTTCCTCAACTCAGACTTGCTGCAATCTGTAAAGAACAAAATCTTCACTGCAGTTCTTAACAGGTTCTTAACTTTATTTACTGGGTACCAGGCATTCTGTTAAAATACAAAAGAAAAAAAGTTGATAACTATTTATTATACATCTACTCACTACAAAGACAACAAGCCAACTGATGCCCAACTAACTTCCACTAAAATACTTACTGTGGTGACAGTGTTTTTAGGGGACTTACAAGATTTTGAATTTCTTTTTCATGAAGGAAGTTAAAGTATTTTTCATATTAGAGGATAATATGTATAGGGAGATTACAATCTTTTGGTTGAGAGTTGTAGAATTAGATTAGGATTTTTGTGGTAAGGAGCAGACCCGTTGTTCCCAAATGTTATGCATGTTACGCTCAACTAATATAACTTAATTAAAACCATAGTAATGAAAACAGTATCTTGGGTTTAAAAAAAAATTCTCTATTATAAGTACTGGAATGTTTATTTGAAAGAGCATGGCTTCTGGAAATGAGGATAATAGCCAACTTTAAGGATTCAAAGGAATATCATGGGAAAGAAAAAAGGATTGGTAGAACTAGTTTTTGAGGTCTTTATAATTGAGCCCAAAGCATGAAGTATGCCTAGAAAGTAATGTGCTTTTTCAAAAGGAAAGAAAAACAAAAATATAAGATACGGACATTCCTTTAGAGTGATGAACTTGGAAGGTATATTCATATTCTGGTTATGCCTCCATTGTTCAGATTGACATTTTGTGAATACTTAAGAGCCTGTGTACTTTGTATCTACTGTAAAGTTTTGTGTCTGAAGATGAATGAGTGTTCTGAAATTGACATTCAGCTGTTATCAGGAGCTGGGCTTGATTAAGACAGATGATGAAGCTAAACAGATTTTGGTTAGAAATGGGTCCATTCTTTGGTTTAGCACTGGACTCTCAACAAAGGCTAGGCTCTGATGGTACCGAATGAGTAGTATAGGTTGTGTCCACTAGCAAAAATAGTAGATGTGCCTATGAAACAATGAGACTGTATTTTATGTGAGTCAGAAACTGATCTTGAAGGCATTCTAAAAAGAGTTTTGATGATATTTTGAGCACTAGCAGCTCTGGAATAAGAATGCAGCCATCTCAGGTGACTGCGTTTGAAGGGACCGCCACACTATTTCGGTGGTAAAGTTCTGCCTCTGTCCTTCGAATGGCTTCTTGTAAAGTAATGACACAGATTCTCTCATGGAGACTGAGAAAATACAAGGCTAGTTCAAACCAAACAACATTCAGGAGCTCCGGTGTTAGAAATGGTAGAGTTGGAAGAGATTCCAGAATTCATCTGGCCTAACCTCCCATTAGAATGCCTTCCTGAAAGCCTTCCCATGGAGAGTACTGCTTATCTGCTGGTGGCTTTCCTCATTGGAGAGGGTTTTTGCTTTTGCTTTTGCCTTTGCTTTTTAATTTTATTTTTTAACTAAAATGATTTCCCTATAACTTTCTCTCCTTTAGTTTTAGTTCTGCCCTTTAGAACAACATACGACTATTCTCCCTCTTCAACATAACAATCCTTCAGACATTTGAAGACGGCCATCATGTCTCCCCTAATTTTCTCTTCTCCAGGTAGAACATCCCCATTTCTTTCAGCCTTTTCTTAAATTAGATGGTTTAGTGACCTCGTCAGTCCTGGTTGTTCTCATCTGAAAGCCCTTTAGGTTTCCACAGTTCCTCTTAAAAGAGGTGCCACTGAGGATGGAGAGCAGTGCCTCAGGTGTGACGGGGCAAGTCCAGAACAGTGGGCAGGCCTGTTCCACAGTTAAGACAGCACCTGCCCGCTGCATGAGTTAACTTTTTTAGCAGCCCCATCCCATTGTTGATGCATATTAATCTTGGGGTTAATGGAAATCAGATTTTTTAAATATGAAGTACTGTTAAGGCAGTGTCCCCTCCTCTCTAATTGTGTATTGGACATTTTTAGTTGACTTTCTGAATCTAAACACAGATACGTATGTATCTCTATTAAATGTCATATTCTTCTTTTTGATCCATTTGTTCTAGCTCAGTCATTTCAAACATTATTTTTGTCATTTGTCCCATTATATATCTCTCTCGGCATTGTGTTATTTGCAAATTCAGTAGATATGTCTTATCTTTCAAGTTACTGATAAAAAATAATGTTGAATACCCGGAGCTTGGAGAGAGAGAGAGAGGGCGCCAAAGCCAGCAAGCCCAAAAGTATTCCACTGGAAAACTCTTTTGCCAGTGACACGGATTTAAAATTCTTGGGGAAAGACTGTTCTGTAAATTAAAAATATTTTATTATCCAGTCTACATTTTCTGTTATTATCTTACAAGAGATTTCACGGAGGGCTTTTTTGGAGTCAATATGTAACTTCCACCACATGCCCCTGACCTACCAGTGTAGTCATTTTACCTGAATAGGAAGTGACATCTATTTGGTGTCTTACTCTTGTTGAACCCGCCTTAGCTCCTAATAATTGCTAATCACAAACCATCTATTTTATTTATTCTGGAAGATCTTGAGTGTCCATAATTGCAGATTGATACATTGTCCGCACCTTTAGTGACAATTTTATTTTTGGGTTGATTTAGTCAGTTTCCAGATGAAATAGGTTGGGTGTATATTAATGGATGAGCTTGTTTATAGTAAATTACTCTGTACAATGATCTTTGAAGAGAAATCAGTACATTTTGTCCTATGTACTTACAAACTAGAAGTAACTTAATGGTAATGTCAGCATACATCACTGACAACTAGTAACCAAGAATGGAATAAATGAAAAAGATAAAGAGGAAAACCAGAGTACCTTTCAGAGAACTCCTTCCTGGTTCCTGGAATTTTATGGAAGTGCAGTGGACATTTAGGGCTTCTGAACTGAAGTTTCTCCTAGTTTACAAAAGGGTGTAGGTAAGGTAGGTGGGGGTAGAGGCCCAAAACTTAAGTGCCTAAGGGTCTGGACAGGCAATGTGAACGAACGAAGGTGACCAAGTAAAAGAAGTAAGAGCCGCGGGGACTGTGACAGGGACTGTGACAGGCCCTGGCGAAAAGAGGCAGCCACAACCCAGCTCGGGCCGTTTGTTGTTGTCCGGGCTGGGTGTGCCAGGTCTTCTGATTCTGTGAGACCCTAGAAATCAGGGTTTTTATGTGAAATTTCCTGCTGGTCAAATAATGGCAATTAAATTTGAATCTTGGAAAGTGCTAATCAGAACAAAGCGTGCTTACAGGCCACCAGCTTGCAACGTCAGTCTTAAGCTGTGGCCAGGCAAGAAAAAAAAAAAGGTACACCTGAGGAATGAAAATGTCTCTTTCCCTCCCCCCTCACCACATCCTATTCCTTTTTCACCAAGAATCTGAACACGTTATGGGGTCACCTCCTTTCTCTCCCATCTCTCAGGTCGTGGCAACCTTTGGTGGTTGGTCACAATTGGTTCATCGTGCTAGATCTATCTTAAAGTTATAAAAGCAGAAGGAGGATTGACTAACTGGGTAAAAGTCATCTAAGAGTTTTTCACTGTAGTTCAGGAGGAGTGTCACTCAACACTGAGCCTTAAGTCTTTGGTTTCAGAGATCTGCCACATCTCGTGTTTGGTTTAGAACTGTGAGAGAGTAGTTTTGAAATTTTTATTCAAGCAACAAGTTTCATTAAATGTTCATTAAACTCTGGTACATACGTGTTGGTCTCAAATTAATGCCTTGTTTTAGTGTGCTTGTAAACATGTTGCTTGCTGAAACAAGTCACTTCTAGAAATAGTCCATGTTTGAGGCCACATTCTGCCTTCACCTGCCCGTGTCCCTGTGATTTATTCAAATACTTAAATACCTGCTTTAGACAGAATCCTCTGTGAGCTGGGGCAAAATATAAAGATGAAGATAGGGACCTGCCTTTAAGTAAATATTATGTTATTAAATTTTTTTCCTTAAAGTTTGGTTATGTTTTCAGTAACCTTAGCCCCTCATACCATAAAAGGAAGTGCTATGAAACCTCATCATGAGAGGCTTTATTAAGCCTAACCATTTATATTCAGGCTCTTCCCACAGATTCATTTCTGAAATTATCCATTTTTTCCCTAGCTGTCTTTGGCCAGTAAATATTGTCTCCCCTTTTTTTGAGCTTATTTACTGACACTGCATTATTTTAAGTAGAAAGTAGTAAGATTTTTTTTTCTTTTTTTTTTCTTTTTTTTTTTTTTTAATTTTTTTTTAACGTTTATTTATTTTTGAGACAGAGAGAGACAGAGCATGAACGGGGGAGGGTCAGAGAGAGGGAGACACAGAATCTGAAACGGGCTCCAGGCTCTGAGCTGTCAGCACAGAGCCCAACGCGGGGCTCGAACTCACGGACTGTGAGATCATGACCTGAGCCGAAGTTGGCCGCTTAACCGACTGAGCCACCCAGGCGCCCCAAGAATTTTTTTTTCTTTTTAACGTAATCGAATATATATATATTTTTCAAGATGTGAGAAAAGTGTTAAACAAACTATGTGTCTGATATATAACTTTGTTCTTTGATAACTATGGTCTCACCCTTCTGACCTGGATAGGTTTGTTTTTCTTTAGAAGAATTTCTGAATAATGGGATTATTTGCATTTAAATACATTTGGAAGATGACTAACATGTGGTCAGATGACTTTAATCTTTGGCAATGCTTTCATTTCAAATATTGGTACTGGGATAAACATACCTTCTGATTATATTTTAATTTTTAAAGACCTTTTTAACCTGAAAGTGTTAAAATGAGTATGTAGGAGTGAGCTGGATTGTTGGTTTGAACTACCCAGGATTTTAGTTATTACGTATTTATTATTCTGACTTCAGAAGACTCCTACTTTGCATGAGGATGTTACTGTACTGTAGTGTGCTGTGAACTTTAATTTGTCCTTTCCTTTAGGTGTTCAATTTGTCTGTCTGTGTCACTTAGTCATTTTTTGAACTTCTCTCAATCCCTGTCCCAGCTAGAATTCTGAATGTAACCCTCCCACTTCTCCCAGCTTATAATGTAATCAAAATTGTTTATTTTATAATTTATTATTTTGGTGCAATTTTCTTTGATACAATTTTGGTTTTAGGATTCTTTCATCCCATTTTATTATTTGAATTAGCCACATAAATTATTTGTTCATGTTACTTCTTTTTTTTTTTTTTTCAACGTTTATTTATTTTTTTTGGGACAGAGAGAGACAGAGCATGAACGGGGGAGGGGCAGAGAGAGAGGGAGACACAGAATCGGAAACAGGCTCCAGGCTCAGAGCCATCAGCCCAGAGCCTGACGCGGGGCTCGAACTCACGGACCGCGAGATCGTGACCTGGCTGAAGTCGGACGCTTAACCGACTGCGCCACCCAGGCGCCCCTGTTCATGTTACTTCTTAAGTTTAGTAGCAGCATTATACTTTAGCGACCAATTACATAGTTCACAGTGAGTATTTGAGTAATGATGCATTTTTAAAATTGGGTATATGTGGCATTTATTTTAAGCCATTTGTTAATGACATTTGCCCATATT
Organism: Prionailurus bengalensis; assembly: GCF_016509475.1. NCBI lineage: Eukaryota > Metazoa > Chordata > Mammalia > Carnivora > Felidae > Prionailurus > Prionailurus bengalensis. Next base: position 20,120,004 of record NC_057347.1, read on the forward strand.
GCTTTAATAATCACCTAAGTTGCTCCTTAATGTTAGAGAGGTTCTGTTGGGAATGTAAGAGTGCTTAGGATATTATGTTACAGTAAGATGTTGTATACAAGAAAGTCTGTCCTATTTGAGCTTCATATGAAACCTCTGTGTCCCCCTGTATCAAGGTCCTAAAAGGCTTTTCTTTTAATTAGGATACATAGTCTTATGTTTAAAATTATACAGGAGCTTATGTTATAGATTCTCATTAAGGAAGCCACTGCTTGTACATTTAAAATTTTTTTGCCATATTGTTAGAATATTAAAGGATGCCACAAGGTGGAGTTTGCCTATTCTGATCTTTAAGTGTCAGTAGTTAACATGTAGATATTATGTGTTTCCCATGTATCTACGATCATCTATAAATTTTGGTTCTTCTAATGCTTGGTGAAGCATTTCTTGACATTGATGCACACTTATGTCCTTTTCTAAAGTATGTTAGGCATGCTCAGTTAACAGCTTTCTTATGATTTGTGTTGCAGTTCTTCTTTGTTGGATACTATATTTTGACTTCTTAACCTATTTTGAGAAATATATTAAAAGATTTCATGCCTACTAGTTAGAAGAATTGTCATTGTTAAAACTGTTATTAAGAGTAATGGCATTATTATTAGGAATGAATGTAAAAAACACTTCACTAGGCAAAACAAACAAACAAAACAGTAAGAGGAGTAAAAGCAGAGAGGCCCAGAAGACTTTAAGAAGAAAGTGAAATATTTTATTTATTTATTTATTTATTTATTTATTTATTTATTTATTTATTTTTAATGTTTATGTTTGAGAGAGAGAGCGAGTGAGCATGGGGGAGGGGCAGAGAGAGAGGGAGACACCGAATCTGAAGTAGGCTCCAGGCTCTGAGCCCTCAGCACAGAGCCCGACGCAGGGCTCGAACTCATGGACCGCAAGATCTTGACCTGAGCTGAAGTTGGATGCTTAGCTGACTGAACCAGCCGGGCGCCCCAAGAGTGAAATATTTAAAAACAGAACACTTAACTATAGTTTTGGTGACCTCGGTACAGTTTTCAATTTGAGATATGTTTTTGCAACTAGGAAAAAGCTATATGTGATATCTCTGAGCCCTAGTAACTAGGTTACACACAGTATAGTTAAATAGGCTGTTTCAAAGTATTAACTTAAAAATTCATACTTGAGATATGTAAGTGGATAGAATTATGAAATTAAAAGTACATTACTATTGCTGCATTTGTACACCTCTGAGTTGGGTTTGGAAAGGATCAGATGGTAAGATGAGAAAAACAGAAGCTAGGAAATCCACACTTATTTCTGAAAAGCTGTATGGGAGTGCTGAGAAGTACTTGGCTGGAACTGCTCTTCCTGCAGATCTCCTAGTGCTACTGCTCTTGACTGTGTTCTACTGAACTTTTCCTTCCACCTCATAATAGCCTGCAGTCCCAGGCAAGGTTAATTGATACCTTGACCGTTCTGAATTCTCCCCTTTCCTTAAATTCTAATTTTTGCAGACTTTAAGTCTTTGCAATAGAGTTTTTATGCCCCAGATGTAAAGTTCCATGACACGTTATAAAAAATATTAAAAGTACCCTATTTGGGAATAGCTAGAATGGGTTTAATTCCATTGAGCCCTTTAGAGTTTGATTGTTTTGTTCCTAAATATTGCAGCTGATAACATTCCCTTTATGATTGGTTAAATACATTGAACCAATAAAGATTTCACCTCATGTTCTTATATACGCAGTAAATTGCAGAGTGAATCAAAAGTATCTTGTATGCCTTCTTTAAGGCATTCTGTGCAAAGATACATAGGAATTTTGGTCATTCTGTTATATGCCTTATGTGATTGTTCACACAAACACCTCTTCATTTAAGTCTTTATTGCCTGACGTTTGAAACCTTTCCTCCTCTTTGCCTTATTAAGTAGCAGGGCCTGGCTGGCTTAGCCAGTGGAGTGTGTGACTCTTGATCTCAGGGCTGTGAGTTCAAGCCCACAATGGGTGTGGAGCCTACGTAAAAAAAAAAAAAAAAAAAGAAAAAAGAAAAAGAAAAAGTAGCACTTGTCATCTGATTGACATATGGGCCCTCAGCACTTCTAAGCAGAAAGCCAGCATCCAATATGCAGGAATTTTCCACCTAAGAGCTTAGAAGCTCTGACAAGCTTCAAATGATTAACTAAGTTATATTCTAGTATTTAGTAATGATTTCTTATATTCTAAAAAGAGATACTGCTGAACTAAATTATTCCACACAGAGAAGGAAAATGTGATTCTGGTACATCAGTAGGTATTTTTAAAAAGAATCTTTATACACACAAATGCACACTCATTTTTGACCCTGTAATACTCATTTTTGGGAAGTCTGTCCTAAGGAAACCACTAAATATGGAGAAAAATCTTACATGGAAGGATATCGATCACTTCGTAGTAGAGGTGGCCACCCATAGGAATGGAGTATAATAAAGCTGTCTAAAATGATGTTTCTGGAATTATGAAAAAGTCCTTATATAAAGGATGTAAAAGTATATAAATTATACATATTGTATTTGCAGCAATGTAAGAAGCACACAGAAAAAAATCTAAAAGGAAGTACCCTAAATTTTAATCAGTTGCTTCAAGTGATGGGACTCTAGGTGATTTTTTTCTTCCTACTTTTATTTTCCTCATATCTTATCATGAACGTATATTGTATTTTGACAGTAAAAAAAAAATAATAAACTTTAAAAAGAAAGAAAAAGTATGCCATAAGATATTATAATTTATTCTAAGATGATATTTTAGGTGAGTCATTTTGAAAGGATTACACTTTTGAATTGTGGAAGGATTATTTTTGCTTGAGTTTAGAAATGAAGTAGGAAGCAACTCTCTGAAACCATTACTCCGTTTCTGCTTGAGACCTGAAATGACAAATGTGGCCCAGTGCTGATACTCTGGAATACAGTTCAGATCTTCATACTGTTCTCTAGTCAGGTGTTGTCAGTCAGCTAATCAATGACAAATGTGCCATCCGGTATAAATGCTTTCTCCTAGATGGAGAGCCTGCTTAGGGCAGCTATTAAAAGCACATGCTAAAGGCATAAAATGGGTGTCTAAGTAGCTTTTCATGTCTAAAAGTGTCTTAAATAACCACTATAACGTTATGGAGTCATTGAAGCATATTTTATGAGTTAATAGTTGCCTTAAGTTTTAAACTAGCTGTATCTAGAGTATGTATCTATATTATTTGTCATACAGGAGTATGAACTGCTGTTCTGCCTGTTGGAGGCTATACTATAGTCGGGGGAAAATAATAATCACTATAATTACTATCTGACATGCAAAAGTAAACCAAGCAGTAAAGTCAGAATATATTATGTCATGAATGGTAGGGAATACTTTCTTAAAATACAAAAAAAGGAGCTGTGTGAAAACAGATTCCATACTTGAAAAAATGTTTATGAGAAATCATTGTGACTGATTTTAATGTGATGGCAGCTAGCTTTAATACTAACCCCTCTCTTGCCCAAGTTAAAAGATGAATGTAAACATTTTTTTTAATCCTCCATCAGTAAAGATGAATAAAAAATCACAGAGAGCCCAAAGCTGAAGCAGAAGCTCTAATGCACTTGTAGCCAGTGTTCTCACTTTAAATTCTGTGCATCTCTAATTGATTTGGAATTATGCACTTTGAAACTCTCATCGTAGGTCTGTTACAGTCTATGAGTTTGGGATGTTGGACCTGATTTTTTACAGATGCATGTTTGCAGTTGTTGGTAGTCTGCAATTAGAAGCCTCAGTAAATTTCATGACTAATAGCTGTTAGCCTCATTTTGAATGAATACTTACGGTCACCACATAACTGTCAGATACTGCTTTTGGTATTGGTTTCAAGGGCTTCCCTTAGTGTTTCGGGTCAACCAAGACCAGCCTCTAAGGGATATATAGATACTGTATATAACCGCCTTAGGTTTCCTTGCCTGGTACGTGAGTGTTTTTAAAAAGTACATATAGATAGGTGTTTTTTTTAAGTTGGGCAATTTGTTACAGGATATATTTATTTAAATATAGAAAGCATGAGATGCATCCTATTATGGTGGCGACTCAATTTGTGTGTGCGATGTTTAATTGAGAGATGTTATTTTCAGTCCCCCACTTTTGTGAGCTCTGCTGTGAACTGCAAATTGTGTGCATGTGTATATAAAAGGTTAAGAGCCCGGGTAGCTGAGTGGGGTGCCATGCTGTTAGCAGACGACGAAGGCAGTATTACTCACCAGGTGCACGCCGTCAGCTCTGTAGAAGATTCCATCTTCATGGAGTCATCTCATGGTCCACTTTTTCTTGAAGCCAGGTAACATTTCCCCCAACCAGCGGGTTGGCCTTGGTGGAGTTTTTCCAACTGGAAAAACTGAAACCGAAGAATTTTCTTCCCCTAACTTAAAATAAATAATTAAGCATTGCCTGTTGGAAGAACTAACTCACAAGGTGGAATGAACCTGTGTTACCACTTTGCTTTGTAAAATAATACTTATGTCAGGAGTGATTTTTATTTTTATTTTTTAGGAACTGGGGAGGATAAGAAATGGGAGTGCTGTGTGTTGTGTTGCCATGGTGATAAGCATGGAGCACTCTGGCTTGTATTACAGACTGTTTCTAGAGATGCGCAGGTTGCATTTTGTGATAACTAATCTGATTGTCACCCTTCGACTATTGCTGAGGCAAAGTAGTTTTGTACAATTGATATTCTTGGCTCTTAACTCTTTTGCATATGTCAGTGTCTTGGTCTTTTAATGATGTCTGACTTTTGCTTCAAATCTGTTTGTTTCACTTAGTTGTAAAATAACCTAAACTAGACAGCCTCTCTAAACTCCTAATTCTCTAAATTTTCTGTATCTCCTCAATTGTGTTCAGTTAACTCAAACTTCAGTGATACTTGAATAAAATATTCCAGCCTTTGCTTTAAAGCTTTATCCTCTCTATGGTAAGCTGTCATACTTGAGACTCTTGACGGTGCTTAGCAGTGTTATTAACTGAGCATGCTCACAAACTCAGTTTGTGGTACAGGCTGTCCCTGTTCTTGTCATGCACAATATGGCTTCTTTTACGTCATTTACCTTTCAGTCCATCTTGTTTCATTATGTCCTTTGGTTGGTACCATTGTCACTGCCTGTCTAATAATCAGGGTTGTTTTTGTTTGTTGTTTTTTAAATTTTCTTTCTTTAATCAGCAGTAACCAGATTAATGTGAGCTGGTAAACCTTCCCCATCCCCTTTGGGATTTTTTTGGTAAATTTTTATGGGGCTCAGTGTCCCCAAAGTTGATTTTAAGCAATGCTCTTAGAAAAGTATTGTCACTTGTCGCTTAACTGCTTACAAGATAGCTTTCAATTCCCGGGGACAGGAGATTGTATATTAAGTCCCATAAAATTGACTCTCAAAATTGTGAGATCTCAGTTTTACCTCTCATTTTGAAGGACTGTGGTGGTATTAAAAACTGGTAGGTTGATTTGTCTATGTTCTCCATTTCCCATGTGAAGAAAACACACAATTTTAGATGTTTATTACTCCCAGATAGTAGCTAGTTGTAAAGACATTTGTCTTTATTAATGTCTACATTATATCGTAAGATAATGATGATATAAACAATGTACATGTGGCTACATGGATAAATGATTTTGGTAAGCATTACTGTATGCAATTAGCCTGACAAGTGTGCTAATACTTCCCTAAAAGTAGACTGTTCATATAATTGGTATTTTCATACTAATCATGTTTTGAACATTAATTATATTTTCTAACTACAGGCACGTGACACAAGCTGACCTCAAGAGCTCCACGTTTTGGCTTCGAGCAAGTTTTGGTGCTACTGTTTTTGCAGTTTTGGGTTTTGCAATGTACAGAGCATTGTTGAAACAGCGATGATTAAAAAAAAAAAAAATACTGGCCCCACCAAAAACAAATACTTTTATGTATTTATGTATGCTTTAAATTCTGCTAGAAATATTGAGATATTTATACATGCAGAGTTACTTTATTAATATTTGTAATTCATGCATAAGAGTATTTTAATGATAGTTATAACTGCAGTATTGACTAGCATTGGAAAGAAACAGCTTAACAGCCAAACTAAAATGGCTAAATTTCAGAGGCCAAAAGGGAATATTTTGTAAATAATGTACATATTCAGGCAAGATATGGTCTCCCACACTGAATTCTAGAAATGATGTTTCTAGACGTTTCTACATGGTATTGTTAGTGTTCAGTTGGCTCATTCTCCTAGGTCTAAGCTCAGAGATTGTATCTACTCATGAATTACTTATTTATTTCACATTTTACTTAGAATGATCCCTCTGGGTTCTTCAAAGAATACGAGGCACAATTGGCCATTTTCTCTCCATTTTTAAAAACAGATGAGTCATGTCAGCTTACACTTCTCCTTCAGCCACTCATGGTAGGTCAGCCTTGAAGCCATCGTGCAGTCTAGAAAATTGCATAGCTGTGTTGAAGTGCTTCTTTAAGGAAGGAGTGAGTTCCTGGCAATTAGCAGAGGCGTTGCCTATATGATTATGTTGCTTCCTTTGTCTGTATGTTGAATTTTATAGCCCTTTCAATCAAATGAGAAAAAAAGATTTGTATATTATCAATGTTTTTAGTTTAAATAAACAGTCACCATTCCTACTATGGAATTTCTTCCCAAAGTGTGTACATCATTCTCTAGTGGCTGTGTCTGTTCTAGTGTCTTACAATAGCTGCATGTGTCATACCGTTCTCCATCCGGCTAGGATAACCTAGAAGCAGCACTTTTGTAAATGGTAAAGTAAATCTAATGAATATAAACTCTCATGATAAACCTATTTTTTTCCATCATCGAAATTTTCAAGTATTTAAATAAATAACTGCTGTGTACCGTGATCTTGAGTTTTTTTGTCTTCTGGAGTAAATATTTTGCACAGATGTGAATGCAGTCCTCTGGTTTCTTTCTCACCTTGAAAATTATTTTTTTGTTCAAGAAGATAATGGTCGTGAGGAAAGAAGACAAGTATGATTTGTATTATATGAGAGGAAGTCTATCTTAAAGTTGTGGGCAAATCTATTCTCTGAGAAGGCCAGTTGTTTTCTCCTGCACGTACCTAACTAACATGGTTTCTGCTGTGACTTACATGTTTATCTGCTCCTCTAACATGGATTTTTTTCCTCTTTGCTGTTGTGATGAACATTTTCTCTAAACATCACACTCCCGGGGGTGCCTGGGTGGCTCAGTCAGTTGAGCCTCTGACTTCAGCTCAGGTCATGATGTCACAGTTCGTGAGTTCAAGCCCCACGTCGGGCTCTGTGCTGACAGCTCGGAGCCTGGAGCCTGCTTCAGTTTCTGTGTCTCCCTCTCTCTCTGCCCCTCCCCTGCCCCTGCTTGTGCCCTATCTCTCTCTCTGTCTCTCAATAAACATCACACTCCCTGAGCAGCTGGTAACAGCAGAAATTACTAGCTATACACTTGTAAGATAATATGTGCCATACTTAGCTACATACTTCCCTTCCCCCTCCCCGCCCTCCCACTCCCCATTTCCACTCAAAATGTGAGGAAAGAAGGGGCGCTTGGGTGGCTCAGTCATCTGAGCTCCAACTCTTGATTTCAGCTCAAGTCATGATCTCATGGTTCATGAGTTTAGGCCCTGAGTCAGGCTCCGTGCTGACTGCGTGGAGCCTGCTTGGGATTTCTCTCTCCCTCTCTCTGTCCCTCCCTGGCTTGCTCTTGCACACACGCGCGCTCTCTCTCTCTCTCTCTCTCTCTCTCTCTCTCTGTCTCCCTCCCTCACCCCCCCTCTCAAAAAATGAACATTAAAAATTTTAAAAAAAATTTTGAGGAAAGGAAAAATTAAGCAAAAATCTGGTGACTCCTCATTTTCAGAAGTCTCCTATTTACCAAATACATTTTCATCAGTTACACGGCTTCCAGAGACCATTCTTTGCTTCCAAGTTCTTCCCTGTTCAGACTGAAATATTATTTTAAAGGGGTACGCCTTATGGATTGATGTGTTTGTGAGAAACAGAGGAAAGAACGTGGTTTGCCCAGACGTGAGAAGTGACGTTGATATATTTAGGCTTTTCTCTCTTAATCTTTCTCGTTTGAAGCTTAAGTGTCTGATTGACAAGGAGGCTGGCGGCCACCCCGTCTCCCCTGTTGTTGCCGCGTCTCCCGCTCGGAGCCTCCAGCCTCCCGGTACTGTCAGCCAGTCCAGGTGGGGCAGATGTGCACGGCAGTGCCCCCTGGTTTCTCCTCCGCAACAACAGGCTCACGCACGCATTTCCTCCATTTCACGTTCACTCTAGAGACTAGTGAATGTGGGGAAGTTTGTGAATAGATCTAGTAATAGGCTTCTTCTGGCTTTCGTGATTTACTCTCAAAGGACGGGAGCTATAAGAGCACTAAGGGAAAATGAGGAAAATAGGAACTTGAGGATTCAAAGACTACCTTTCTTTCACTTTGCACCAACTGCATTGTCTCCTAAACGGACAGCTCAGGCTGCTTGCTGCAATAGTTTAATGAGTAGTGAGGCAGTCGTGTGAAGAAACATCACTGTGAAGGTTTGTAGCCTTACTTAGCACATCAAGGGTCTGTTGCTTCGTTTTTTATTTTTATTTTTGATGTTTATTCATTTTTGAGAGAGACGCAGCGTGAGTGAGGGAGGGGCAGAGAGAGAGGGAGACACAGAAGCCGAAGCAGGCTCCAGGCTCTGAGTTGCCAGCACAGAACCTGACATGGGGCTCGAACTCATGAGCCACAAGATTGTGACCTGAGCTGAAGTCGGACGCTCAACTGACTGAGCCACCCCGGCGCCTCTTGGGTCTGTTGCTTTTGCCATTCATGTCTTTCTCTTGCACATTTGACCAAAAAACGATTCATGTCCCACATTGTTGGAGCTCATAAGTGCTACAGTAGGAGTGAGTTCTGATGTTAGCAGTTTGGGGGACACATATTGGCCTGTGAAAGAAGTAGGAAGGCTGCGGAGATCTGTGCGTATCAATACATCACCCGTCAGGGGAAGGCACCAAAGAGGAGACCCGCTGATGAGCCAGTCCTGAATGAAATGAGAATTTTTCTGACCTGAGGGAAGGCAACTGAATAAAGAAGAGCAGGGGGAAAAGAGGTAAGTGCTCAAACCCAGGGTAGAGCATCAATCTTTCCTGAATAGGCCCTGTGAACGCAACTGGTCTTTGCTTTGGTGCCCCTTTTGTCTGAGTTGTACTAGCAGAAAGCAATATAAAAGTGTCTTTACAACATATGTGCAAGTCTTAAAACTGAGTATGTGACCTAGTTGTCATTAACACATTTATTTGCCATTATCCTTCAATTTTTTTTTTTTTAACGTTTTTTATTTATTTTTGAGACAGAGAGAGACAGAGCATGAACAGGGGAGGGGCAGAGAGAGAGGGAGACACAGAACTGGAAGCAGGCTCCAGGCTCTGAGCCATCAGCCCAGAGCCTGATGCCGGGCTCGAACTCACGGACCCTGAGATCGTGACCTGAGCCGAAGTCGGATGCTCAACCGACTGAGCCACCCAGGTGCCCCTATCCTTCAAGTTTTAATAGTCCATGTGTTTTTAAGAAGCTGACGGGGGACTAGATACTTCTTGCGAAATAGGACATCAAGATATTAAATTTATTTAATGTTTATGGCATGACAGTGCTCCAGGCAGGTAGCCTCACCGTTCCAGAAACCCTGATCCCCAGATTTCGCAGCCCCAGTAACCCACTTGTTAAAACCTCTAAGCTTTTAAGTAATTCTTGTTTTGTTTTTTTTTTCAACGTTTATTTATTTTTGGGACAGAGAGAGACAGAGCATGAATGGGGGATGGGCAGAGAGAGAGGGAGACACAGAATCGAAAACAGGCTCCAGGCTCTGAGCCATCAGCCCAGAGCCTGACGCGGGGCTCGAACTCACGGACCGCGAGATCGTGACCTGGCTGAAGTCGGACGCTTAACCGACTGCGCCACCCAGGCGCCCCAATTCTTGTCTTTTTAACTCCGTTTATCAAAAGTCCGTCAGAAGGAACATCTGTTAACCTGTTTGAGCCTTGGCTCTATGGAAGTCTCGACCTGTGAGCATCACAGTTAACAAATCTCACGTTTCTTTAGTGCATCCCAGGTTCAGAAACTCCCAGGGCACACACAGACTATTCAGACCATTTTCCCCCAGTTATTTTTGGCTCAGAAAGTATGGACATGTTTATCAGAAAGCAAGATTTTGACATCAGGAAACACTTCCTAACTTCATAGCCCCTTTCTGGTTCCTGGATGTATTTTCCAATGATAGTATTTTGCTCTGTAGATTTTCTCATCTTCTTTTAGACAGTGGCAGAAGTCAGGGAGATCGAGGGGCTGTCATTCATTCTGGGTTTGAAAGCCGTATGTTGGATGCACACTCCCAAGAGGGCACTGCCAGCATTATCTCTGTCCATTGAAAACTCCAAATTCGGGGCGCCTGGGTGGCGCAGTCGGTTAAGCGTCCGACTTCAGCCAGGTCACGATCTCGCGGTCCGGGAGTTCGAGCCCCGCGTCAGGCTCTGGGCTGATGGCTCAGAGCCTGGAGCCTGTTTCCAATTCTGTGTCTCCCTCTCTCTCTGCCCCTCCCCCATTCATGCTCTGTCTCTCTCTGTCCCAAAAAAAATAAACGTTGAAAAAAAAAAAATTTAAGAAAACTCCAAATTCCACATGATCATTTTTTGCTTTTTCAGGATTTCCCTATTCATGGTTTACATTTAAGTCCTTTATAATCGAATAACCCTTGGAAGTTTGATTAGAATGATGTGGGTATACATGTTGTAGTATAACTTATGGGTCACAAACTTTTTCCATCAGGGGCCGGATGGAACATGTTTGAGACTTCTGCTGCTCCTGTGCTCTGTCATAGCAAGAAAGCAGCCATAGACAAAACAAATGAGCATGACTGCATTCTAATAAAACTTGATAGGCACTGAAATTGGAATTTCATATCATTTTCACTTGTCAACAAATATTTTTAATTTTTTTAACTACATAAACACGTGGACCTTCTCTTAGTTCAAGGGCTGTACAAAAACAGGCTGCGGGCCAGATTTGACTGACACTTTGTAACTGATGCAAGTGTAGTAGCAAGTGCATGGCAGCTTTTACCAGTAGTTAAAAAAAAATTTACCTGATTGTTTGGGAATTCGAAAAGGTATGGTAGTAGGAAGAACTTCAGAGTATTGTAGGCGGTGTTTGATTTGTTTCACTTTTGCTCATGATGATGTTCAGAACGCGGTGCTCCGGCTGAGCTGGGGCTCATCTTGGAGGGCAGTGTGGCCTGGGAAGGTAAAGACAACATCAGTTTCCCATCCTCTGAGCGCTCCCCCGGAGCCGTTCCTTTGGTACTTTATCCGTGTTGGTTTTCCTTTGTGAAGTTGTGTAATCAGCACGCCTGCAAGGTAAAAGAATCCCACAAGCGTGTGTGGTTTGAACTCTAGTTTTCTGGGGGATCTTGTGCACATGACAGCATGATAATGCTTTTCATTTCTTTAGATGTTGAAGTGAAAATTTCAGAGGTAAAATAGACCAAGATATCATCTGTTCAACTCTATACTTTTATAGAATAAACTGAGCACAGAAAGTAGAAGCGACTCATTCAGAGCCACACCGTTAGTCTGTGCTTGAGCTACGACTGGAATGCAGGTGTCCAGACTCCCAGTTCAGTGCTCTTTCCACAGCAGGAGCCAGCCCTAGACAACTTGACTTGATTTTTTAGCTTCGGTAAGTTTGCAGTATGTTCGGTTTTAAAAAACAGACCTAAAAAGAAAGAAAAAAAAAACCCAGTTTTGACATTTCTATTACTAAGAAGGGTTAAAGATGGCAAAGCGAATTTTTTGGAAGACTTTCAGTTCCTCTGAGGCATTTTGCCTTCACGTCTGGTAGCTGTCACCAGGTAATTGATGGTGTCTATTTACAGGAGCGCAGGCTTGGTGGTTAGGTTTATTTCAGGGATAGATAACTGAGGGAAGTAGGGCTGTAGCTTTTTTTTTTTTAATTAAAAAAATTTTTTTTAGTTTATATTGAGAGCATTTGAGGCGGAGAGAGGCAGAGAACGAATCCCAAGCAGGCTCCGTGCTGCCAGCACAGAGAGCCCGACACGGGGTTTGATCTCACAAACTGTGAGATCATGACCTGAAGCAAAATCGAGAATTGGATGCTCAGCCAACTGAGCCACTCAGGTGCCCCTTTATTTTTTTATTTTAAGGATGCTCCACACCCAGTGTGGAGCTTGGACTCAACCACCCTGAGATTAAGAGTTACATGCTCTACCCACTGAGCCGGCCAGGTGCCCCTGTAGCCACTCTTTTAAAAGCACTGTGCATGATTTTTGCTTAATATTCTTAAACTGCTGATTTTGAAAAAAATATTCTTTTTTTATTTATGAGTAGAAAAGTACCTTGGAACAGAGGCTCTACTAGAGGGGAAAACTCCTTGAATCGTGTTTTGTCACTGACTTAACTCTTTTTATCTCCACTTCTCTAACCCCCCTCTCCAGCCTCCTGCACCCTGGCCACTTCTGGGTACCACCTAGACCCTAAGCGGCTCGGTGGGTCTTCACACATCTGCCCTCGCAGATCTCTTACTTTCCCCCCAGATTCTCCAAGTGTGGTCACAGTGCTCGGGGACTTGGAAGGAATAGAGTTCAGGCCCCACCCCAGACCTACTGACTCAGACACTTGGGGGTTAGGGTTCAGCAAAGTGCGTGCTCACAGCCCCCCACCCTGGGACTCTGGTGCATGCTGCAGTTTGGGAACCCCTGCACTGGAGACCGGGGGACAGAGTAGTTCGGTACTCAGTCTTGGCCTTCAAAAGGGGATAATGTTCATCTCGGATAACTGAGTTGACAGTGGTTACAATTATTTTCCAACAGAGTGATTAAATTGTGCATGCGTGTTTAAAAAGTTAGCAAACTCTAACGTCTTTCCTTTCCTCTCGTGATAAAACTCAAACCTTAAGGTGGTTGACGGGGTCCTGCAGACCTGGCCCAGACCTTATTTGTCCCCAGACTTGCACTGTCACCTCTCACTACACTCTAGTCAAAGAGATCTTTCAGTTCTAACAACACTCACTGTCTGTTGGGCTCTTTGCAGATGCTTCCTCCAAAACCCTTGTCCTCCCAGCTCCATATCCTGTAGGTCTCAGGAGGGTCAAGGCCAGGCCGCCAGTATCCAGGAGCTCAGTCTTCATCACCCATTTCATTGCCCTGCTTGCAGCATGGCTCCCCTGCCCTCACCTGTGTTTTGTCCAGAGAGTCTCTTCTAACCTCTCTAGAGGCCCCATTAAAGGGTTTAAACAGGTATTAGGCAGGTCTTGGCAAATTGCCCCTTCCCCTGTCACTGAGGAACTGAACTCAGAGTAGCCGACCCATCTGTGTCTTACTGGTCGTGCACGGAGTCCCAGATCTTTGCCCTGCTTGCTGTGTCCCTTGCCTACTCTCAGAGTACCCAGGGAGATATATGTCTGTCTCTTGTGTCTGACTTCATTTTCTTGATTTAAACCCTTTCGTGAGAAGCAGCTTTACTCAGTGACTGCCACCCTTGTGGAGACACTGACTAGCAGCTCTAGAAACTAAATGATCTCTTAGTGGTATTGGGAATTCACTGCGTGCGGGAGTATAAAAGCATGACCTTAAGAGGTAAGGCCTTGAGTTTGAATCTCAACTTTGCCACGTCCGTTGCACAAAGTACTTGAATTTTCTCATTCTGTTTCCCTCTCCATAAAATGTTAGGATTGTTGTGCACATTCACTGAGATCTGTCCCTGGTTGTTTCACCTCCCTCTTTCCCCAGGTGAATAAGAGAGCTGCCGTCCCCACAGCAGACACCATTGGGCGGCAAGGCTCTGGTCCTCCCACACATGAGCAGAGCTGAACCATTGCATCTGGGAGAGCAGGAGAGGCCTGGGCGACAGCCAGTTTGTGTGTGTGCATATCTGAGAAATGTCTTGATTAGGTTGTCTGAAGGACTGGACCCAATAAAATGTCCCTTAACCCCCTGTTGCCTTGGCAGGTGGCACAAATAGCTGAATTTCCTATCTTTCTGGCTACCTTCTGTTTTTCAGTCTCGCTTGGCTGTTCGACCTCTGCTGAACTTCCAGAGCCGTTGGTGCGCTCCAAGGTTCTGTCCTGAGTTTTCTTACCCTATCTATGCCCTGCCTCTAGGTGATCTCACTGAGTTCCTTGAACTGTATTTTTCTTAACTTTTTATTTCAAAATAATTGGAGACATCTTTATAAGTTACAAAAATAATAACAGAGTTTGCCTGTTCTGGACATTTCCTATAAGCAGAGCCGTCTAATATGCAGTCTTTTGTGACTGGCTTTTTTCATGTAGCATAATGTTTTCAAGGTTCGTCCACACTGCGTTGTGACACCAGTTACTTCATTCCCCTTTTTTTGACTGAGTGATAACTCATTGTATGGATGTACCACATTTTGTTTATATTATCTGTTGAAACATTCAGATTGTTTTTACTTTTTTTTAACAGTTTTAATTTTTTACTTTATTTTTTTTTAAGTAAACTCTACGCCCAGTATGGTGCTTGAACGCAACAACCCCGAGATCAAGAAGTGTACGCTCTGAGTCAGCCATGCACCCCTTTATTTTTTGACTAGTATGAATAATGCTCCCATGAACATTTGTGTACGGGTTTTTGGGAGGAGGTATGTTTTCACACTTCACTCGGGCATGTACCTGGGAGTGGAATTGCTGGGCCATCTGTAACTCCGTTTGAGTATTTTCCAAAGTGGCTGCACCATTTTACATTCACCCCCGCAATATATGAGGGTTCCAGTTTCTATGTATCCTCGCCAACGCTTGTTATGTGTTTTTAATTGTAAACGTTCTACTGAGTGTAAAGTGGCATCTCATTGTAATATTGACTAATACTAATCTTGCCCAGAATAGTTATTACTGTGATCCTTGCTACGTTTTCTACTTCTATCATTTATTCCATGCTTTTTTAATTGGAATTGTGCTATAAGGAAAAAACCATGCCATTTCCTCCATTTATTTACTCAGTTATTTATGTGCATCAGTATGGACTTGTGGATGTTTATTTTATGGGTCATAACCCATTACTTTATTTATTTATTTATTTATTTATTTATTTATTTATTTATTATAAGTTTGTTTATTTTGAGAGAAAGGAGATGAGCTGGGGAGGGACGGAAAGGGGGACAGAGCATCCAAAGCAGGCTCCGTGCTGACAGCAGAGAGTCTGATCCGGGGCTCAAACTCACGAACCATGAGATCATGAACCATGAGTTCAGGCCCCACCTCAGACCTGAAGTCGGACACTCAACCGACTGAGCCACCCATGCGGCCCCTATCAGTGTTTATTTTGTTGCTCGTCTGTTATCCCAGATTTGGGCATCGGGAGTGCCTTCATCTTGGTTCACGGATCCTTTCAACATGTACCCATGGTCTTCTTTGTGCTCCTTACTTTCTGGCTTCATAAAATGTTCCAGGCAGCTTTTGCACTTCTTTGCTCCCTTGGCATCCTTCTGTACTTAGCCCCGGTCCTAGCCCTGACACCAAAAATTTCTCCAAGGAACCTTGGTTCCTTTTACTGGAGATGTGGTTAGAAACCAAGATCTGGCACTAGGTGTAGCTCATTGCTGCTAGCAACTCCTTGACTTTAAGTTGAATCCTCCAAAGACCTCCACATTGGTATTATCATCCCTAACCTCCTTCCAGAAATCCACACTCCTATTCCCACTTTCCTGCCTTTTGTTTCCTCTTGGATATCTAAGGCACTTTCAGCAGGGCCCTTGATATCCAGCACTAACTGCCCCTTTCCCAGTTTCCCCATTTTAGCAGACTACACCATCATCTGTGTCGTTGCCCAATGTAGAAATCTTGAAGTTCTCCTCTGCTCTCCACCACCCATGCGGTCCATCAACAAGTCCTGTTGACTCTACTTTCAAAACCTGTATCTGTCCACTTCCTTGATCCACTACTGTCCCCTAAGTCTGGGCCACACGACTTTCCACCTGGACGAAATGCAAGTGACCTTCTAACAGTTGGTTTCCTACTTTGATTCTTTCCTTCTCAAATCCATTCTCTTTACAGCAGCCAGATTGCCATGACCATGCTTAAATTCTCTCAGTGTCTTCTTGGCACATTTTAATAAAATCATATTCCTTGCCTGCCTTCTAACCTACCTGACCTGCTCCTTGCCTGCTTCCCTGACCTTACTCTGTTTCTAGACTTTGCCCCTGCTTGAGCCTCTGCCCTGGCTGTTCCCTACTCAGAATGCTTTTCTCTGATTTTTGCAAAGCTGCCTCATTCTTGTCATTCACATCTCAGTTTACATATCACCTCCCCAGAGAGGAACCCTTCCAGACCATCTACTCCAAAAACGCTCACAGAAATATCACCCTGAATTCTTAGCATCTCACCGCCTGTGGGTTTTTTTCCTCATGTGTACCCCTTCATATGTTGAATGTCCCCACCCCCTCCTTGCTTGTAAGCTTTGTGAGAGTGTGGCCTTGTCTGTCTTTCTTTCTTTCTTTCTTTCTTTCTTTCTTTCTTTCTTTTGAGGTATAATTGGTAATATTAATTTCAGGTGTACAACATAATGATTCACTATTTGTTTATATTGTGAAAAGGTCATCATAATATGTTGTTCCTATCTGTCACCGTACAGGTACACAATTTTTTTTCTTGTAATGAAGACTTTTAAGATCTACTCTTAGCAGCTTTCAAATACGCAATAAGGTATTATTAAGTAGAGTCACCATGCTGTACATTACATCCCCATGACTTATTTTATAACTGAAAGTTTGTACCTTTTGACTTCCTTCATCCAATTTGCCCATCACACCCCAACCCCTCCCTGGCAACCAATCTTTTCTCTATATTTATGAGCTTAGTTTTTGTTTGCTTGTTTTTTAGATTCCACGTATAAGTGAGATCATACAATATTTGTCTTTCTCTAACTTTATTCACCTAACATAATGCCCTCAAGATTCATCCATGTTATCTCCAGTGGCACAATTTCGTTCTTTTTGGTGGCTGAATAATATTCTGGTGTGTGTGTGTGTGTGTGTGTGTGTGTACATCTTCTTTATCAACTCATCCATTGGACATTTAGGTTGTTTCCATATCTTGGCTATAATAAATAATACTGCAGTGAACATGGGGGTTTTCATTTTCTTCAGATAAATACCCAGAAGTAGAATTGCTGGATCATATGGTAGTTCCATTTTTAATTCTTTGAGGAACCTCCATACTGTTTTCCATAGTGGCTATACCAATTTTTAAAAGATTTTATTTTTGGGGCACCTGGGTGGCTCAGTCGGTTGGGCAGCCGACTTCAGCTCAGGTCATGATCTCGCGGGCTGTGGGTTTGAGCCCTGTGTCAGGCTCTGTGCTGGCAGCTCAGATCCTGGAGCCTGCTTCGATTCTGTGTGTGTCTCTCTCTCTGTCCCTCCCCTGCTCGCTGTCTCTTTCTCAAATAATAAACATTAAAAATTTTTTTTTGAAAGATTTTATTTTTAAGTAATCTCTACACCCAACGTGGGGCTTAAACTCACAATCCTGAGATCGAAAGTCGCAAACACCACCAACTGAGCCAGCCAGGTACCCTTGTGGCTGCACCAATTTAAATTTCCACCAACAGCGCATAATGATTTTCTTTTTTCCACATCCTTACCAACACTTGTTACTTATTGTCTTTTTGATAATAGCTACTTTAACAGGTATGATGTGATATCTCATTGTGGGCTTTGGGTCTTTTGAGAGAAAGAACACGCACGCATGCAAACGGGAGGAGCAGAGGGAGAGAGAATCATAAGCAGGCTCCTCACCTAGCACAGAGCCCAACGCGGGGCTCAACCCAGGGCTCAATCTCACAACCGAGAGCTCATGACCTGAGCCGAAATCAAGAGTCAGATGCTTAACTGACTGAGCCACCCAGGAGCCCCTCATTGTGGTTTTCATTTGCATTTCTCTGATGATGAGTGGTATTGAACAACTTGCCTGTTGGCCATCTGTCTGTCTTTGTTGGAAAAATGTCTATTCAGATCTTCTGCCCATTTTTTAACTGGATAGTTTGGTTTTTTGCCATTGTGTTATACGAGTTCTTTATATGCTTTGGATATTAACCCCTTATCAGATACATGATTTGCAAATATTTCCTCCTATTCTGTAGGTTGTCTTTTCATTTTGTTGATGTCTTCTTTTGCTGTGCAGAAGCTTTTTATTTAGTTTGATGTAGTCCCATTTTTTTTATTTTTTAATGTTTATTTATTTATTTGCTCTTGTTGACTTTACTTTTGGAGTCAGATTTTAAAAATCGTTGCCATGACCAATGTGAGGATGTCTTCAATCATCACTGTATACTCAGGGCTTAGAACAATAGTTGGCAAGAGTCAGTGCTCAATAAATATGTTTTGAATGAACAAATGAACAGGCAGAAAACAAAGCAGGCTGTTGGCCTTAAAACTCTCTGGGAAGTCAGTGCAACATACTGGACTGAGTAAGGAAGTAAGAACTAAAGGGAAACCGAAATATTTCCTGCTGAGATGGCCCTGACAACTGAGCTGTGGGGAGGGGTCTCAGCAGAATTAACTACACAATAGCAGGGACTCAAATACTTTGGAGCCAGTGGGAGCAGCCCTCATAATTGGGGTCTGGGCTTTTCTAAGCAAGTCATTTGATCAACTAGGCTCCTTAGCCTGAGCTCAGCGATCTCTCAACTACTGCCACGCTTGGTTTTATCAGGAGGGGTTCCATCCTGCTTGGTCATTCATTCACTCAGAGACACGTATATGGAGGCTTCTGTGTATAAAGTGCCAGGCCAGGCGTGAGAAATGAAAATGAAAGCGTTACAGGGGGAGAAGGTGCTGGATCAGAATATTTTTATCTTTATTTTATTTTATTTTATTTTATTTTATTTTTAATGTTTATTTTCGAGAGAGACCAAGTGCGATCAGGGGAGGGGCAGAGAGAGACACACACACACACACACACAAATCTGAAGCAGGCTTCAGGCTCCGAGCTGTCAGCACAGGGCCCTGCATGGGGCTCGAACTCGTGAACCTCGAGATCATGACCTGGGCTGAAGTTGGACGCTTAGTCGCTTAACCAACCGAGCCACGCAGGCGCCCCAGATTCTTATCTTTAAAAAGGAAATATGTAAATAAGTGTCTACTGCAGGTAGAAAAATAACTGTAGGAGATGAAATCAAGTGCAATGGAAATTCAAGCAAAGGGGGAGTTTTCTCAAGTTGAGGAGTCCCCCAAAAGTTTTATGGAGGAAGTCATGTTCAACTTGACCTTGAACAACTTATACATAAAAAGTATTCAGTTTCACTTGGGTTGAAGGAATCAAGTGCCTTCATGCTTCCAGGGCTAGAGATTAGCGATCACCCCTTTGAAGGACTTTCTCTGGCATGGTATATAAAAATGGAGACACTTCTATAAAAAATGTCAAAGTAGCAGCTGAATTTGAAAAATATGCTGCGTAGGGGCCGTGCCTGGGAGACTTAGTTTAATCCTCACATCAACTGTAGAATTTACTCAGAAAAAATTTAAAAAAAATTTTTTTAAAGAAAGAATTGGGGGGGCGCCTGGGTGGCGCAGTCGGTTAGGCGTCCGACTTCAGCCAGGTCACGATCTCGCGGTCCGTGAGTTCGAGCCCCGAGTCAGGCTCTGGGCTGATGGCTCAGAGCCTGGAGCCTGTTTCCGATTCTGTGTCTCCCTCTCTCTCTGCCCCTCCCCCGTTCATGCTCTGTCTCTCTCTGTCCCCAAAATAAATAAACGTTGAAAAAAAAAATTAAAAAAAAAAAAAAAAGAAAGAATTGGGGTACCTGGGTGGCTCAGTCGATTAA
Source organism: Prionailurus bengalensis (assembly GCF_016509475.1). Taxonomy (NCBI): domain Eukaryota; kingdom Metazoa; phylum Chordata; class Mammalia; order Carnivora; family Felidae; genus Prionailurus; species Prionailurus bengalensis. Next base: position 20,139,855 of record NC_057347.1, read on the forward strand.
GTGTCCAACTTTGGCTCAGGTCGTGATCTCACAGCTCGTGTTTTCGAGCCCTGCCTTGGGCTCTGTGCTGACAGCCCAGAGCCTGGAGCCTGCTTTGGATTCTATATCTCCCTCTCTCTCTTTCCCTCTCCCACTCATGCTCTGTCTCTCAAAAATAAATAAACATTAAAAGTAATAATAAAAAAAAAAAAAGAGAGGCATGTCACCCGCCAGAGAGAGCCTATCTTAAGTAGCCAGGTGTATGGAGATCCCAAAACTGAGGGACCTCGGAAGCTGGCCAAGGAAGTTTGTCTTTGGATGTCTCCTGGCTGGTTTCTCTGTCCCTGGAGCCACCTATCTTTAGAGCTCCCTGCTGTACTCTGCTGAGTTTATATTTATGCTAGATCAAATTTTTGAACTGATTTTCTTTTTGTGAATCATAAATTTTAGAACAGAAAATATGTGGTTCTGGAATTTGTGAGAGACAGGACTACTGTATGTGTTGCTTTACTGGGTGCTTGCTTTAGAGAAGGAAGACACCGGCCTCTAATTGTTCACCCAACCCATTATGGTTCTTTCTGGTCGTAAGGCTGCATTCCTATAAGAATTAACCTCTACCTCCTACCTCCAAGGAACAGCTCAAGTGCTGCTTACATTGTTTTTTAACTAAAGATCTCAAAAAAGCAAAAGGAAATCCCTAGAGTCTGACACTCCAAGCAAACCTAGGTCTGGGAGAATTGACAGACAAAGATTTAGGTGAATAGGCAACCCATTGTCCTCCTGTCTCACCTGAGGTCAGCTCACGTGTGGCAGGGGTGCTTGATGTGTCGGTATCCGCTTACTTCCTCTTTGTGTGATATTTAAGAGGTGTGGCCCAGTGGGCTAAGTGTTCAACTTGATCTCAGCTCAGGTCTTGATCTTGGGGTCATGAGTTCAAGTTCTGCACTGGGTGTGAAGCCTACTTAAAAAAATGAGGTGCTTACATTAAGGGAGTACTCAATCTGCATATCTTTCTTTACCCACTAATCGAAAAGAGTTCTTAAATTTGCAGCTAGCAGGTTGGATTCCCATTTATTCTGTAGGCAGGATGGCTCTATTTAGGGTTCCCCTTCTCAAAAAATAGAAACAGGGAAAGGCAACAAATTCTTCTGAAAAAGTGTATGGGGTTATAGCAGACAAGGGTAAAATGCCTATCACAAAAGATAACCTATTTTACTCATCAATGAGCTGTGTGTCCTTTGACTTCTCAAGGTCCTGGAGAAATAGGAGTCCAGCTGGCAGTAATCTGTGGGGACCCCTACCTGTGCTTTAAGCAGTGGGTAGTTTAAAGTAGCACGCTGCCCCTCCTTGGTTAGGAAATGATTTCTGAGCCCTTGTAGGGGGCAATACAGAATAGGAAATGCTGGGCTGAAGAATGAAAGTGTCTGTGCTGGCATGCTTCTGCCTTCAGGTTACAGTCTGGGGCCCTGCAGATGGAGGGACCCCCAAGCACTTTAACCTCTTGCCAGGACGGAAGTGGAGGCGTGCCCGGAAGCCTCAAAATTTGTCAGGTGTCTGGTTTTTTTCTACACCGCCTCTCTGCCCCACACACAGAAGGAAAGAGCACCTTGGCTCCCTTACCAGCAATATGGAAGAATGGCCCCCCACTCCCCATCTCAGGATCACCCCCACCTCCAGCCCATAGGAATTCGGATGCTTGGAGAACTGCTGGCCTATGAAATCAGCGAGCCCATCCTGCCCCATCCTCTTAGAATGCAGGCAGGGCAGTCTTGACTGAACTAATGAATCCTTTCTTCGGGATGTGTTCTTCCAGTTTCATTTTCCTTCCCGTGTTGCCTTTATTTCTAGAATTCTGGGAGCCGTACTGATCATTGTTTCTACCCATCATTATTAAGGGAGAGATAGGGAAACATTCCCATGGTAACAGTTTCATCTCAAAATATCTGAATGCTATTAGCTGCTTTCCCCTCCAGGGAAAAGACTAGATTTTTTTTTTTTTTCATCTTCATCCTCAGAGTAGAGTTGACAAGTCCTGTCTATCCTGCTGGGAGGCCTACCCATGTCAGGAGCAGAGAGGAAAGCCCAGAGAACAGAATTTGTTTCCTAGCTGACCTCACTTTCTGAACAAAGTGAAAACATTTTTTAAAAAACTTAAAATTTATATGGTTCTCACATTGACCTAGGGAATTGCTGGTGGGAACACAGACGAAAATACCAACTTCTTTACTCCAGGGGAAATCATCACCTGAGAGCACCCGAGATGGGCCAGCACAGATGTGGCTCAAAGCCCCACATGCCACGCTATCTTACTGCAGAGGAACATGGTCTGAGCAAATTCAGACATCTGTGCTGATCATCGGAGAGGCAGGGGAGAGGAAGGGACAAAAGGCACCATATTTTATATTCATGACATACTTTATAGCCGGCAAGGGGCTTTTCGTATTGAAATAGGATGCTGAATGAGATGGGATGCATTTGTTTTAAGCATGTATATTTGTTGTCTCACAGTTTTGGTGGGTCAGACATTTGGGAGCAGTTGAGTTGGGTGGTTCCGGTTCAGGGTCTCTGATTAGGTTACAAACTGCCAGCTGGGGTCACAGTCATCTGAAGGTTTGACTAAGGCCTCAGAATCCCTTTCCAAAATGGTTCACTCACATGGCTGTTGGCGGGAGGCCTCAGTTCCTCACCACATGGTCCTTTCCCCATGGGGCTGCTTGAGGTCATGGCGGCTCCCTTCACCCGAGAGCAAGTGATCCAAGAGATAGAGAACAAGGAAGAAGCTGAGTTGTCTTTTGTGACCTAGTCTTAGAGGACACACATTGCTTCTGCCATATTCAGTTCATTAGAAGTGAGTCACGAAGTCCAGCCTACACTTAGGAATCGAGGTCCACCTCTTGAAGGAAGGAATATCAAAGACTTTGTGAACATATTTTTAAATTGCTATATCATAGTAGTTATGAAAAAGAATGAGTCAGTGCTATATGTACTGATAATGAAACAATCTCCAAGATACATATTCAGTGAAAACAGCAAGATGCAGAACATTGAGTAAGTTTGGATACCATTTGGGGTTTTTAAAAGCGATGAAGGATATATATGCAAATATACCTATATATGCTTTCATATACATAGATTATCTCTTGGGGGATGGGATATTCAGTAAACTGGCCTCAAGGAGGAGGACTGGGGACAGAGGTAGGAGAGTGATTTGCTTTCTGTACCTTTTGAATTTTATTTGTGCAAGCATTTCTCTTCAATGACAAAATAAAATTTAATTTTAAAAATTGATAGGGGCGCCTGGGTGGCGCAGTCGGTTAAGCGTCCGACTTCAGCCAGGTCACGATCTCGCGGTCCGTGAGTTCGAGCCCCGCGTCAGGCTCTGGGCTGATGGCTCGGAGCCTGGAGCCTGTTTCCGATTCTGTGTCTCCCTCTCTCTCTGCCCCTCCCCCGTTCATGCTCTGTCTCTCTCTGTCCCAAAAATAAATAAAAACGTTGAAAAAAAAATTGATTAAAATAATAGAAATAAAGGGGCACCTGGGTGGCTCACTTGGTTGGGCCTCTGACTCTTGGTTTCGGCTCAGGTGACAATCTCACGGTTTTATGGGTTTGAGACCTGTGTCGGGCTCTGCGCTCATAGTGCAGAGCCTGCTTGGAATTCTCTCTCTCCCCCCCCTCTCTCTCTGCCCCTCCCCCACTTGTGCTATCTCTCTCTCTCTCTCTCTCAAAATAAATAAAATAAACTTAAAAAAAATGACAGAAATAGGGGCACCTGAGTGGCTCAGTCGGTTGAGTGTCCGGCTTTGGCTCAGGTCATGATCTCACGGTTGGTGGGTTCAAGCCCCACGTCGGGCTCTGTGCTGACAGCTCAGAACCTGGAACCTGCTTCGGATTCTGTCTCCCTCTCTCTCAGCCCCTCCCCCCACCTCAAAAATAAATAAACATTAAAAAAAGATAACAGAAATAGATAACATTGTTGAAAGAACTCAGAGCAAAAGAATGACCAGCTTGAGATAGAGTTCATTTTTAAAAGCTACCAAGGTAGATGATCTGGGGGGTGTTAATGTGCTTGCTTTGCTTGTTTATTTTCTTTGAAGCCAGTTTGCTTTCTTTGAAGGCATGTGTTGAGACAGGAGGCTGGAATCCTGATGTTCAAGGAAAATAGACCGAGCTCTCTGAAGGAGGGCTCTTGGAACAGAACTTCCTCGAGCTCCCACACCATCTATAAACTCACCTACCTGTATTTGTATGTGGCTAATGTACTTTCTTTCCTGTTATTACACATAAACTGTCCACAAGGCAGCCCATTACTTCAGCACTGGATTCCAGCCCCTCTAATTTACTCCAGCAATTCTCTCTACCTCTTTCTCTCTCTCCCCTCCCACACCCACCCTCCTTCATCAACCATTTTTCCTCCTGGATCTCTCTATACAAATATATTGTTATCGCGGCCATCTGAAAACATTATCTTCTTGTCCTCATTCCTCTGTGCCCCTTTGTTGCTTGAAAGTTTCTCCCACATCTCCTCCTATTCTCTTTTGAAAACTTGGGATATAATTCACATACCACAAAGTTCACCTGCTTAAAGTGTGTGATTCAGTATATATATTCACAAAGTTGTAAAATATATTCACAAAATTGTAAAACTGTCACTGTGATCTGATTTCAGAACATTTCATCACCCCAAAAAGAAACCCCATACACGTTAGCAGTCACTGCCCCCCCACCCCCCTGGCAAACACTAACATACATTCTGTCGCCATGAATTTGCCTATTCTGGATCCTTCATACAGATGGAATCGTACAATGTGTGGCCTGTGTCTCTGGCTTGTTAGCATGTTTTCAAGGTATATCCATGTTATAGCATGTATAAGGATTTCATTCCTTTTTATGGCCAAATAATATTTCATTGCATGGATATCCCACATTTTGCTTATCCATTCATCAGTCGATGGATTTAGGGGTTGTTTCCACCTTTTGGTTATTATGAACAATGCTGCTACGAATATTTGTATCCAGGTTTTTGGGTGGACATATGTTTTCAGTTTTCTGGAGTATATATTTAAGAGTGGAATTGCTGGGTCATGCTTTAACTTGTGTTTAAAATTCTGAGTAACTGCCCGACTGTTTTCCAAAGCAGCTGCAACATTTTACATTCCCACCATTCTTTCCCACTGTTAACACTTGTGATTGTCCATCTCGCTTTTGTAGCCATCCCAGTAAGTATGAAGTGGCATGTCATTGTGGTTTTTGATTTGTATTTCCCTAATGACTGATGACGTTAAGCATCTTTTCATGTGCTTATTGGTCATTTGTATGTTGTCATTAGAGACATGTCCATTCAAATCTTATGCCCATTTAAAATTTTTTCTTGCCATTTGCAACTACGTGGACGGAACTGGAGGGTATTATGCTAAGTGAAATGAGTCAGAGAGAGACAAATATCCTATGACTTCACTCATATGAGGACTTTAAGAGACAAAACATGAACATAAGGGAAGGGACACAAAAATAATATAAAAACAGGGAGGGGGACAAAGCATAAGAGACTCTTAAGTATGGAGAGCAAACAGAGGGTTGCTGGAAGGTTGTGGGAGGGGGGATGGGCTAAATGGGTCAGGGGTATTAAGGAATCTACTCCTAAAATCGTTGTTGCACTATATGCTAACTAATTTGGATGTACATTAAAAAACAAATAAAATTAATTTTTTTTCTTTTTACTAAGCTATAAGTGTTACATATTCTGAATGCTACTCCTTCATCACATACTTGATTTTCAAGTGTTTTCTCCCATTTTATGAGTTGTCTTTTCATTTTCTTGATTTTCTTTGAAGCATTTAAGTTTTTTTTTAATTTTTTTAAATGTTTTTATTTATTTTTGAGACAGAGAGAGACAGAGCATGAGCGGGGAAGGGGCAGAAAGAGAGGGAGACCCAGAATCCGAAGCAGGCTCCAGGCTCCAGGCTCTGAGCTGTCAGCACAGAGCCCGACGCGGGGCTCGAACTCACAGACTGTGAGATCATGACCTGAGCTGAAGTCAGACGCTTAACCAACTGAGCCACCCAGGCGCCCCCCGCATTTAAGTTTTTTTTTTTAAAGTTTTTATTTATTTATTTGGAGGGGGAGAGAGAGAGCATGAGCAGGGGAGGGGCAGAATCCCAAGCAGGCTCCTCATTATCAGTGCAGAGCCCAGCGCAGGGTTCGATCCCATGAACCATGAGATCATGACCTGAGCTGAAATCAGGAGTTAGATGCTCAACTGACTGAGTCACCCAGGTGCCCCATAAGTTGCCTTTTTTAAGTAGTCTCAACACCCAACATGGGGCTCAAACTCATGACTCTGAGATCAAGAGTCACGTGTTGTACTGATTGAGCCAGCCAGGTGCCCCTAAAATTGTTCTCTTAATTTCATTTTCAGATTATTCACTGCTAGTATATAGACATGCAATTGATTTTTATATATTTATCTTATATCCTACAACTGAGCTCTAATAGTTGTGTGTATGTGTGTCTGTCTGTCTGTATTCCTTAAGCTCTTCTATACATAAGATCATGTCATCTGTGTATAGAGATAGTTCTACTTCTTCCTTTTCAACCTAGGTTCCTTCTATTTATTTTTCTTTCTTAATTGCCCTGGCTAGAACCACTGTACAATATTAAATAAAAGTGATGAGCAGACATCTTGGTCTTATTCCTGGCCTTGGGGGGGGGAAATAGTCCATCTTTTCAGCATTAAGTAAGTTATTAGCTGCAGGTTCTTTATAGATGCCCTTTATCGGATTGAATAAATACACTTCTATTCTTTGTTGAGTGTTTTCATTATGAAAGATTGTTGGGTTTTGTCAAATCCCTTTTCTTATCTATTGAATAATATTTTGGGTTTTATCCTTTATTCTGTTAATATGATGTTGACATCATTTTTTTTTTAAGTTTGAGAGAGAGGCGTGGGGAGGGGCAGAGAGAGAGGGAGACAGAATCCCAAGCAGGCTCCATGCTGTCAGCAGGCCTCCATCCCACAAACCATGAGATCCATGACCTAAGCTGACATCAGGAGTTGGACACTCAACCAACTGAGCCACCCAAGCACCCCCTACCTTGATTTTTGTAGGTTGAACCAATATTGCAATTCTGGGATAAATCCTACTTACTTAACATGGTGGGATTTGTATATAAAAAGGACTTCAGGTTGGCTTCAGTTTGCTAGTATTTTGTTGAGGGTGTTTGTATCTATAAGATAAGGCCGATTGATCTGTAGTTTTCTTGTGATATTTTTGTCTGGCTTGGGTACCAAAGTATTACTGGCCTCACAGAATAATTTGGGAAGTGTTCCATCCTCTACTATTTTTTGGAACAGTTTGTGAAAGAGTGGTTTTCCTATTTTGTCTTGAATCCACTCTAATCAGGCTTTTTGCCTGCCCTATTGTGCCGAAACTGCTCTTGTCAAGATTTCCAATGACCTCCACATCGCCAATTCAATGGTCCGTTCTCAGCCATCATCTTAAACTCATCAGCATCATTTGATACATTTTCTTCTTGAAATACTCTCTTTTCTTGACTTCTGTACTTCCGTGGTTTTCTTTCTGTATCATTGACCACTCTTTGTGAATCTCCTTTGCTAGATTCTCCTCCTTTATCAGATCTTTTAATAAAGGGACCACAGGCCTTGACATTTTTCTCTGTCTTTTCTCAGACTTTTGGTGATTTCATCTGCTCTCCTGAATTTAAACACCAATTATGTGCTGAAGATTCCCAAATTTGGAGCCTATATCTGTCTCTGGATTTATATGTCTCCTGCCTAGTAGACATCTTAATGGGGATTTTGAATGTACATCTCAAACTTATCACGTCCAAAACAAAACTTTTGATTTGTCCCACGAAAACCTGCTGTCCCACCATCTTCCCCATCATATTCAGTGCAACTTCATCCTTCCAACTGCTCAGACCAAAAATCTTGAGTCATCCTTTTTGGCTCCTTTCTTTCTCTTACTCCCTACCCATTCCATTAGCAAATCCTGTGTGGACCACCTTCAGAATAACCAGAGTCTGAGCACTTCTCACCACCTCTGTGAATAGATTATCACCCTGGTCTTTCTCCAGCTGGGATTGTTGGAATAGGCTTCTCACTGGTCTCCCTGCTTCTCTCTTTGTTGGCATTCAGTCTATTCTCAACGTGGAAACCACGCAGGAGTTTTTGTCATGCGTAGATGTTGAGTTTTATCAGATGATTTTCTACATCTGTTGAGCCGATCATTGTGCTGTTGCCTGGGTCGTTTTGTTTTGGTCTGTCAATGTGGTTAATTACATTGATTTGCAAATGTTAAACCAACTTTGCATTCCTCGGATTAACCCCATTTGGTCATGTGTATCCCCCTTTACATATATATTACATTTGATTTGCCGAAATTGCAAGAATGTTTGAATCTATGATCATAAAGGATATTGGTATGTCATTTTCTTTTCTTATAATTTTTTTCTGGTTTTGGTGTCCAGGTAATGCTGGCCTCATAGAATTAGTTAAAAAGTGTTCCCTCCTCTTCAGTTATCTGGAAAAAATTGTGCAGAATTGGTATTTACTTTTAACCCATCTTTTTCTTTTCTTTTTTCTTTTTTTTTTTTTTTTTTTTTAAGATTTTACTTTTAAGTAACCTCTACATCCAACGTGGGGCTTGAACTCACAACCCCAAGATCAAGCGTTGCCTGCTCCACTGACTGAGCCACCCAGGTGCCCCTTAGCCTATTTTTTATTTAAAGTAAGTTTCTTGTTGGGGCGCCTGGGTGGCTAAGTCGGTTAAGTGTCCGACTTCAGCTCAGGTCATGATGTCGCAGTTCGTGGGTTCGGGCCCCATGTCGGGCTCTGTGCTGACAGCTCGGAGCCTGGAGCCTGTTTCCGATTCTGTGTCTCCCCCTCTCTCTGACCCTCCCCTGTTCATGCTCTGTCTCTCTCTGTCTCAAAAATAAATAAACATTAAAAAAATTTTTTTAATAAATAAAGTTTCTTGTAGATGTCATATAGTTAAATTGTGGTGGTTGTTGTTTTATATCCAGTCTTTTTTATATCTAGTCTTTTAGTGCTTGCTTTAGGATTTATAGTGTATAGCGTTAGCTTATCTCCATCTACCTTCAAGTGATATTATACCACTTTACGCACTATATTAAAATCTGTGGACAATACAGATAAAAGAGATTAAGAGGTACAAACTTCCAGATATAAAGTAAATAAATCACAGAGAGGACAAGTACAGCACAGAGAATATAGTCAGTAAGATTGTAAAAACATCCTGGGGCGCCTGGGTGGCGCAGTCGGTTAAGCGTCCGACTTCAGCCAGGTCACGATCTCGCGGTCCATGAGTTCGAGCCCCGCGTCAGGCTCTGGGCTGATGGCTCAGAGCCTGGAGCCTGTTTCTGATTCTGTGTCTCCCTGTCTCTCTGCCCCTCCCCTGTTCATGCTCTGTCTCTCTCTGTCCCAAAAATAAATAAACGTTGAAAAAAAAATTAAAAAAAAAAAAAAGATTGTAAAAACATCCTATGGTGACAGATGATGACTACGCATATCATGGTGAGCCCTGAGTATTGTAGAGAATTGTTCAGTCATTATTTTGTATAATCACATTCTATGTTAATTATACTTCAGTACCAAGAAAAAGAAACAACAACAAACAATAAAAACTTGTAACTGTGTATTTCTGTTTCTCCTGTCCTGGCCTTAGGGCTACTATTGTCGTATATCTTATTCTCAAATATGTTATATGCCCCATGATTCAGTGTTACTATTTTTGTTTTAAGAAATTCATTATCTCTGGGGCACCTGGGTGGCTCAGTCGGTTGAGCGTCCGACTTCGGCTCAGGTCACAATCTCGCGGTTTGTGAGTTCGAGCCCTGCGTTGGGCTCTGTGCCGACAGCTCAGAGCCTGGAGCCTGCTTCAAATTCTGTGTCTCCTCTCTCTGCCCATCCCCCGCTTGTGCTGTGTCTCTCTCTGTCTCTCAAAAATAAATAAATAAATATAAAAAAATTTTAAAAAAAGAAATTCATTATCTCTTAAAGATATATATATATATTTTAAGATTTTATTAAAAAAATTTTTTTAATTTTTTTTTTAACATTTATTTATTTTTGAGACAGAGAGAGACAGAGCATGAACAGGGGAGGGGCAGAGAGAGAGGGAGACACAGAATCCGAAACAGGCTCCAGGCTCTGAGCGGTTAGCACAGAGCCCGACGTGGGGCTCGAACTCACGGACCGTGAGATCATGACCTGAGCCGAAATCGGACACTTAACCGACTGAGCCACCCAGGCACCCCAATTTTATTTTAAAAAATTTTTAACATTCATTTATTTTGAGAGAGAGTGCATGAGTGAGTGGGGGAGGGGTAGAGAGAGAGGGAGACAGAGGATCTGAAGCAGGTTCCACACTCTCAGCGCAGAGCTTGATGCGGGGCTCAAACCCATGAACTGTGAGATCAAGACCTGAGCCGAAATCAAGAGTTGGAAGCTCAACCGATTGAGCCACCCAGGCGCCCCTATTTATTTAAGTAATCTCTATGCCCAACGTGGGCCCCGAACTCACGATCCCGAGATCAAGAGTCGCAGGCTCTACTGACTGAGCCAGCCAGGCATCCCTCCTAAAGACATTTAAATTAAAAAAAAAAAAAAAAAAAAAAAAAAAGACACAGGGGCGCCTGGGTGGCTCAGTCGGTTACGTGTCCAACTTCGGCTCAGGTCATGACCACGAGGTGCATGAGTTCCAGCCCCGCATTAGGCTCTGTGCTGACAGCTAAGGGCCTGGAGCCAGCTTTGGAATCTGTGACTCCCTCTCTCTCTGTCTCTTTCCCACTCACACTCTGTCTCTCAAAAAATAAATACATGTTAAAAAAAATTAAAAAAAAAAAAAAGAGACACATACTTAAGTACCCATCTATTTTTTCTGGTGTTCTTTGTTCCTCTGTACAGAGCCAGATTTCTCTCTGATATCATTTTCCTTCTGCCTGAAGTTCTTCTTTCACCATTTCCTATAGTGCAGGCCTGCTGGTGGTGACTTCTTCCGGCTAGGATACGTCTGGAAAGTATTTCACTTTCATTGTTTAAAGCCATGTCACTAGGTACAGAATTCCAGGGTCACAGCACCTTAAAGATCTTGCTCCACTGCCTTCTAGCTCGCGTCGTGGGTGTCGATAAACATGCTGTCATCTTATCTTGGTTTCCGTGTGTCTAATGTGTCTTCCCCTCAGGCTGCTTTTATGATTTTTCTCTTTATCACGGGTTTTAATCAATTTGATTAAGAAGTGCTTTTGTGTATTTGTCTTCATGTTTCTTGCACTTGGGGTTCATTGAAGTTCTTGCATCTGTGTGTTTATAGATTTCATCAGATCTAGAAAATTGTTGACCATTATTCCTTCCTATATATTTTTGTCCTCTCCCTCTTCTTCCTGGGACTTCAAACATACGTAAACATAAGCCTATCAGGCTGCTTGATGTGGTCCCACTGCTCACTGATATTCCATTAATTTTTTTTAGTCTTTTTCTCTCTCTGTATTTCATTTTAAATAGCTCCTATTACTGTGTCTTCAAGTTCACTAATCTTTTCTTTTCCTTCTGTTAATCTTTTTCTTTAATTTTTATTTATCTATTTATTTTAAGAGAGAGAGAGGCAGAGAGAGAGAATCCCAAGCAGGCTCCACTCTGTCAGCACGAAGCCCGACGCGGGGGCTCAATCCCACGAACGTGAGATCATGACCTGAGCTGAAATTAAGAGCTGGTTGTCACCCAGGCACCCCGTCTTCTATTAATCTTATCCAGCATATTGTTCATCTAGATATGCATGGGACTTTTCATTTCTGCACCTTCCATTTTGGTCTCTTTTATATTTTCAAAGCTCCCCATCTTCTACTTTGGCCTATCTTCAGGCTTCTGTCAACATAACAGCCAGAGTGAGCCTATTAAAATGTAACATCCTACTCCTTGGCTCAGAACTTTTCAGGGGCTTCTCATCTTATTCAGATAAAAAGTCATATTTTTAAAATGACTTAAAAAAAAAAAAACAACAAGTTAGAGAGGGAGGGAGCCAAACCATAAGAGACTCTTAAAAACTGAGAATAAACTGAGGGTTGACGGGGGGGGGGGGGGGGGGGGGGAGGGAGGGGAAAGTGGGTGATGGGCATCGAGGAGGGCACCTGTTGGGATGAACACTGGGTGCCCTGGGTATGGAAACCGATTTGACAATAAATTTCATATTACAAATTAATTAATTAATTAATTAATTAAAATAAAATGACCGACAAAGCCCTATGTGACTTACTCTGACTTCATCCATTATCTCTCTGATTTTATCTCCTCCCCTCACTCCTCTCCATCTACTCTGACATCCTTCTATTCCTGGAATATATGAGACATGCTTCCACCCCAGGGCTTTTGCACTTGCTTTGAGCTCTGCCAGAAATGCTCATCTCCCATATATCCACATGCTTTCTCCTTCACTTCCTTCAGGGTCTTACTCAAATGTCACCACCCTTCCCCCATTTTAAAAACTGCAGTCTCTTTTCATATAGACGTTTCCTGAATCCTTGCTTTATTTTTCTCATCATCTTACACACTGCACTCTTTAATTAATTGTGCTAGTTAGTCTCAACACTGTTAGCTCTGAAAGGGCAGAATTTTCATGTGTTTCGTTCACTGCTTTACCCTCTGCTCCTAACACCGTAGTACTTGGCACATAGCAAGCACCCAGATATTTATTCAGCGAATAAATGAGAGTCTGTCTGTACAGAGGGTGGAGGAAGAGTTTAATAAAAAGGGGGAAAGGGGCCCTTGGGTGGCTCAGCCAGTTAAGCGACCCGCTTTTAAGTTCAGCTCAGGTCATGATCTCACGGTTTGTTAGTTCAAGCCCCACATCGACAGCAGGGAGCCTGCTTGGGATTCTCTGTCTCTCCCTCCCTCTCTGTCCCTCCCCTGCTCATTCTCTCTCTCTCTCTCTCTCTTTCAAAATAAATACATAAACATAAAAAAATAAATAATAAAAGAGGGGAAATTAACACATACTACAGGGCCGTTTCTAACGTCCTTTCTCCATATCATTCAATTCTCATAACTAAGAGGCACAGGCCCTATTATAAATATAACAGAACTTCAGCTAACGGAGTTAAAATCACACCTCTCGGGACAGTTAAGTAGCAGGACTGAGACTCAAACCGGCGCCCTCTCTCAGTTGCCATGACTGAGGTTAGCGCCCAGTCAACAAAGTCCTTAAGGGCTAGGCCTTAAGCTCCTTTCAACTTTGATTTCACTTGTGACCATTTCCCCCAAAGAAGGAGCAGGGTTTCTGCTGCAGGCTTGGTACAAGCAATTCCCTGATTCTGAGTTACAGCAACCTAAGAAAACTCCAGCACGGCAGAGTGAAGACACCACCTGCGGATACCCATGAGAGCCTGGGACTTATTTTTAGCCAGAATAGGAAAAGTGCCGGATATCTTCTAGGAGAGCTGGCAGCTGGCGGGCTGCTGATACAGCTGTGTTTATGTAAGCTGGTGGCAGAGGAGAGTACGAGGGTTAGCAAGGAGGCAGGAGGTGCTGAATCCACCTGACGCTTGCTGATGCTCTGATGTCCAGTGCCTTTCGTTGGAAAGTTGCGAGTCAAACGTTACCGCTGAGGAGAGAGGGTCCCGCAGATCCTTCGGAGACTGCAGAGAACATGGGAGCCCCTGGCTCCCCCGAGTCAGCATTTGTTGAAGCGGTCCCTTACAAGATCTCTCCCCTAGTTCCTGGCCTCTTCCTGCTCTATTATCCAGGAATAAACAAGAACAGAAGTGCATTCAAATAATGCATCTATAAAGCATAGCAGTTCATCTGATTCTGGCTGTACTGCTCAGACGTGCCAGGTGAAAGCAATCTCCAATTGCTTATCCTACAGAAGTTGTCAAATAGCGGGCTCCCGTTTTCTCATGGGGGCAGCAGAACAAAGTTCTTTTTTTAAAGACATTTTTAAATATTTATTTAGTTTTGAGAGAGAGGGTGAGCAGGGGAGGGGCAGAGAGAGAAGGGGGTACGTAACATCTGAAGCAGCATCCGTGTTGACAGCAGAGAGCCAGATGCGGGGCTCGAACTCACGAACCACGAGATCGTGACCTGAGCTGAAGTCAGACGCTTAACCAAGTGAACCACCCAGACGCTCCAGAACAAAGCTCTTAAAGGAGTCATCTGTGGGCTCTTCTTAAGAATCAAGGTCGAAACTTTTTCTAGTAGGGATTTTGTTTTTACGTTGAGTTGAAAATTTTCAAATATAAACAAAAGCAAAGCAAATAGTGTAATGAACCCTCATGTATCCCTCATCCAGCTTTAACAGTTAACATAGCCAGCCTTGTTTCATCTGTGCCCCCACCCACTCTGAAATTATTTTTCAGTAAATCCCAGACAGCACATCATTTCATCTGAAACTATTTCAGTGTATACCTCTGAAGTATGGGTAATCTATAAAAAATAAACAACCACAATACTATCTTCACACTTCAAAAATGATGAACAATTTCTTAAAATCAAATATACAGGGTTAGAGTTCCCAAATCATCTAAACAAGCTTCCCCCCACCCCCTCGCTTTGTTTAAATCAGTATCTCAAAAAAGGTTCATCTCTTTCCTCTCTTCTTGGCAATTTATTGCTGAAGAAAGCAGGTCATTTTTCCTATAGAGCTTTCCACAGTCTGGATTTTTCTGATCGCATTCCCCATGGTGCTGTTCAACATATTCCTCTATAAATTTATTAATTTGCTAGTTGTCAATTTGGTTCCTGTAAATTGGCGGTTAGGTCCAGAGATTTGACGAGGCTCAGGTTCAGTTCCGTGGCAAAAAATGTATCATAGGTTGCGGTGCCTGGCTGACTCAGTCGACAGAGCGTGTGACTCTTGATCTCAGGTTCATGGGTTTAAGCTCCGCATTGGGTGTAGAGATTCCTTTAAAGAATACCTCAAGGTCATGCTGTGTACTTGTGTCGGAAGCAGCAAACGTCTGGGGTTTGCGTGTGTGTGTGAGATTGTTAGCAGCCTGGAATCATTTCCTCGACCCCATTAATTGACTGATGCCTCATGAATTTTCAGGAACAAATGTGGCTGCAGTGGCTGTCTCTGAGTAATGCATTCAGAAGAGCCTTTCCTGGAGAAGGTGTTGTTTGTCATTTCCGAGTCATGAAGACAGGCTTGGGAAACTGCGCTGGAGGCTGCGCTATGGCGCTGATCCGGGGCGCTTTAGGGAAACGGGCTTGTTGTGTTTGGTCAGCTCCGTGTGGTGTTATGACGGTCTTCCCCACTAGAGGACACTGTGGCTCCAGGACTTCACGTGATTCCTGGTCAGAGTTGTAACCTGGAGGCCCAGAGAAGAAGGCCAAACCTTTGGTGTGCATTTATTAGGCACCAACTGTGTGCCTCCTGCGTCAAAGGGAGAGATGAAAGAGGTCAAACGCAAAGTTCTGCGCCATTGTTTCCCCAGGTAGTCTCCTCGTATTTTCCTTTAAAAATAAACAGAAGTGTTTCTCCGTCTGTTGAAACCACGTAAGCCCCCACAGGGCAGCTGCCTCCTGCTGTAAACCGAAAATTTGGTTACGTGGCCTTGGATTTTTTTTTTTTTTTAAACAACTGCAGTATATGGGCTTTTTGGAATGTGAATGTATCCAAGAAAGATGCCAAAGTGTATTCATCTCTGAAGTAATTTATTCATCTATTCAACACCATGTATTGAGTATCCAGGGGGAAAAGGGAAGGAAAAAGGATGCTTACTTACTGAGAGCTACTCTGTGCCAGGCACTGTCCCATCCTTTTTATCTACATCCTACCAAGATGTGTCATATTAGCCTCATTTAAATACAAGGAAACTGAGTCTTAGGGAGTCTAAGTGAACTAACTTGGTGAAGGTTATCCTGCCAGATGCAAATGGAAGGCTGTGAATAAGTATGTCTGTTTTCCACTTAAACCCCTAGATACCACGCTGACAGCATGATACTAGAAAAGAGAGAAAGCAAGGCGGTCACAAAGGCATGCTGTTCTTACAGAGGTCACCATGTAATACAGAAGTTACAGGTCCCCTATTAAGTGGGCATTCTCACCACCTGCAGCCTGCTGCTGCTGTGATGCTGTCCATCTGCAGGGAGGGGACCCACTGACCACCAGAGCAACAGAGCATCACTGGGGCTCCGCAGGAGCTGTGTTGACTGCCCACCCGCCTCACCGCATCTGCCCCACGACCCAGGCTTGTGGGGGCATCTGCGTGACTCAGACCGTGACCACCAACCCACCCGGGATATGTAGGAAAACCACGACAGAGGTAGCCTGCAGTTTTCATGGAGGAAGACGCAGGCAGACACATGCATTATCAGGCAAAGGCAACGAGTTCGCGAAAATTCTGTGCTAATGTAGCCAATAATTTAAGATGCCCTTCCAGTTATTCATATTTTCAAACCCACTTAACCACCCCCGCCCCCAGCCTCGTCCCTATTGCCTTGTAGTTCTGTGCTGGGAGCACAGCTGAACTCACATCGTAAGAGCCCAAGCTGTGTAATTGACTAAATGCAGTCAAATACATTAAGGAAAGAGAAGGACAGCTGGCAGCTGGGAAAATGAACTAACTGGCTTAAGCTGGGGAAGAAGATACAGGTGGCAGGTGTCTAAAGAAACACAGGAGTGCTTGGAGAGGCCCAATCCCGAAGGCCACTTCAACCTCAGGCAATCACAGCTGCAAGGTTCTGGGAAGAGGACGAGAGCGTGGGTGTGCTTTAAGCCACCACCCTCCTCCAAATGAGCCCTAGGATAATGAATGAGCCATCAGCCAGCGCCTTTGCTCTCCGAGGAAAGGACCTCCCTCTGCAGACCGTCCCTCTGCAAATACAATTGTGCCCCAGGAACCATCTGGCAAATGTGCCCGTTCCTTCAGCATTTCTGGTATTTCCCTGACTTGCAGCCCCCTTGTCTTGGATATAAATTGTTGCGGCAAGCCAAACCAGCAGAATGCTTACAGTGCTTCGGTGGTTTTCCCCGAGCCCGGTTAACGCCATGGTTCGCAGCCTGTGAGGCTGCTCACAGCTAACGGAGGTCTTGGATGCATGCATTTTCCTCTGCACTGTTCTTGTGTGCTTGGGAGGATGCAGAGTGGGCATGTGAGCTGCAGACCACAGCTGCAGCAACCAGATTGAGCGCATTTCCGTTGCAGGACGTCCTTCACGGAGAAGGGACAGGTTAACTCCATCTCTCTGCAGAGGACTTGGACTGCTCCCCAAGGAGCCACGACAGGCTGCCACAGCTGTAGGACAGATCATGTGCTCTGGCCACACACGGGAGGATGCCCAGCCACCCTGACTGCCAGCCTCCGGGCCCCATTTTGCACAGGGCCGCGTTCCTCTTCTGACCCGGCCTGATGGTGGGTCACCGGAAAAATTGTGGGTCACCTTAGGACCACTTGAGCCAGCCCCCAGTTTCCAGCCTGCTTCACCGATTCTAGTTCGGAGAACAGATAAAGGCAGGAGATGGAAGGAGATACTCTTGTCAGTCTCTCACATCCTTGCTGTTGTGCCTCATGGACAGGGAGGCCAGGCTGAGCCATTAATCGCAAGCCCCCTCGCCCCCATCCAGGGAGTGCTAGATCGTTCCAAAGGGGTGGGAGATTTGCAGTCAATGCAAAGACTCTCAGAATGTCCCCATCACCTAACAACGAGGAGGCAGTTTCCATGCAGATTTACACCTTCCTGCCTTAGTACGTGCAGTACCCTCCAACCTGAACACATCAAGCCTCACCCAGTTGGCGAGCTCCTACTTGGTCTTTTAAGATCCAGCTCCAGCATCACCCCTTTGGACCCCCTTTCTGCCAACCACATACTTGGCAGACAGCTCTACTCAGTACCTATCACACTGTACCTGTAGGTGTTTTTAGCGTGTCTTCTCCACCTATCTTACTGCTCACTGTGGGCAGAGACTACGTCTCATTCATCTCCGTGTCTACAAGTTTCCATCTGCAAAGATGTTTATAGGCGCCATTTTGGAATAGAAAGTTGGACATCATGGGATTCCAAGATGGATTCTCCTACTGCAGTCTCTTAGTCCCCAGGGTCACATGGCTAAACAGTGACAGAGTTTGGACAAGGACCCAGGTCTGTTGACTCCTGGGCCTACTCGCAAGTACTTAGGAATCACATCTTGATCTGTATTTCCCCCTTCCAGCCTGGGTGGAGAGCAAACACAGTTCTGGGTGAGTGGCAGGAAGGAGAAGGGTCCAAATGACCCAAGTGTATTTCAGGGCTGGGGGAGAGGTCACAGCTCATCTAGTCTGACCTCTGCATTTACAGGCCTACGGGGTTGAGGTGCTTTGGTCAAGGTCATGCAGCAAGCTGATGGCAGAGTGAGAATGAGGATGCAGACCTCCTAATCCCCAGAAGAGGGGAGACTTACCCTCCCACCCCAGAGAGGCGATGGCCAAGCCCTCCAGTCCAGCGGCTATCCGAGGGGCAGGTTCCTGGAGTCCTCGACTCTTCTGGGCCTTTCTCTCCTTCTCCTGGTGGCACAGCACTTAAGTAGGGTGCGTTCTGCATAAATAATAAAGAACGCTTCCCTTCCAGGGAGGAAGGCCGCGTCTGGGCAGGCAGTGTGACAGATGGTATTTACAATGTGTGCGGAGAAGTTCTCACACAGCCTCACTTGGGCTGTGCGGCTGAGAAATGGAGGAGGCAGATCTGAGTGCCCACCGTCTCACTCCCCTGCCCGGCGTCCCAGGCGGCTGCTGCCGCTGCTGTGTCCCCATCATCAGAAAGCCTGCCTCGTGGGCCCCAAGACATTCTTCACTGCAGCCCCTCACCGGAGTAGGTGCCGGGTTAATGACATTCTTTCCCTGAGGAGGCCGAGAAGGCCCCGTGAGGCCAGAGGCCAGGCAGACTTCCCAGGAATTCTGACCCCTGGCTTGCCTTCTTTGGCCTGGAGAAGTATAAATAGGACAGGTTTATTCACTGAGCAAATACTTTTTGAGAGCTTTCCATATGCCAGGAACCGTTCTAGGAGTCACAGACACTGCTGTAAGCCAACAAAACCAAGTCCTTGCCCTCATGGATCGTACACTCAAGTGGAAAGGCTCACCATGGGCCTCGTGGCAGTTTCTTAATGTCTCTTCCTCTCCACACAGCTCGATGGACACCTCATAGGAGCCCGGCACTGTGCAGTGGTGAATGAAAGCGAACCATTCCCCTCCTTCTGGGAGGAGTTTGCACATGTAATTTTACGAAAAACTAAGCAGACAGACAGACCAGTGGCTTTTTCTCTAAAGCCAAAGACACCCCCCGATGCATACCAGCCCACAACTAGACAAGCTGCCCCACTTGGGCACCCTGATTCAGCCCTGCCCGGTTGCCCTGGGAGAAAGTCACTGCAAGCAGTAGTTGGGGCCAAGGGCACTCACCACATTAGGGTTTGTTTTTTTTTTTTCCCTTTGACCCTTTGTTTGTGTTGTTTGTTTTTCTTTCTTTTTTTAAGAAAACTTCCTGCCCAGCTCGGAGCCCAACCCAGGACTTGAACTCATGACCCTGAGATCAAGACGCGGATGTTTAACCAACTGAGCCACCCAGGTGTCCCACCTAGACTCTTAAAATAAGAAATTTGGTGAGAGGAATGGAGAATCGTGTCTCCTCCGAGCCCAGGGGTTTTAGTGTCCCCATTTGTAAACTGGAGGCAATTGTACCTATTCTGCTTTCCCTAAAAAAAGGCCAGCTTTTTGAGGATGAAATGGAATGACAAATGTAGAAATGCTTTGACATGAAGGCAGCAGGCAGACAATTGTATTTTTATTATGCAGAGGAATCTTTTCTCCACAACATAAAACAAGGAACGAGTTTCTCGTTGGGGGCTGAGAGTAATAACTATGTAATTAGACTTCGTGTCATATCAACAGACATGCTCTGTTTTTCATTAAACAGACATTTGTTCAGCTCCTACGGTGTGCAATGTTGCATATTGTGATGGATGTAAAATCGAACGGGCCAGATCCTCTCCTTCAAGGGACACGCATTCTTGGATAAAGAAGATAAAACTTAGAGGAAGGAGTGGTCCGTTTGGGCTGGAGGGTTAAGGAAGGGCAGGGGGAGGAGGGACGTGCGTCACAGAAAGGTGCACAGAGAGGTACACGTGACTGAACGGACAGGACTTACCTCTTGCATAACCAAAGGTCGCAGAGAGTGTGGGAAGCCCAAAGAGAGCCAGAAGTGGCACCCTGGGGACCAGCCAAGCCCCAAGGAGACAGAAGGAAACTGAGAGCCAGCAAAGCAGCTTATCGTTTTTCCCGAACATGGGGTTGGCTACATTTCGGAACTGGGAGAGTTTCCTCTGTGCCTTTCTGAGCTTCACTTTTGGGAGCCCACGCCTCTCTTTGAAAGGGCTTGGTGTCTGTGAACCTAGACATCTTTCAGTAATGATTTAAGTGACTCGGCAAATTGGGGGCCCTGGAGGGAGTGAGAAAGGAAGAGACGAAAGGAGAGCAGCAGCGTTGTGCTGTTTGATCTCCAAGACAGCGGGCAATAAGGCAAGAATGTGGGAGCTGGGGTAGAGGGTGGTTGGATTCCAAGTGGCAGTCTCCTCCCTGAGCGGCGTCTGCTGTTCGGACTTGCAGGCTTCAAACATGACTGGGGGATTCCTGGAAGACAAAAGAATTCAGGGCTGGGGCTTGGATCTCGGTCAAAAATAACTCATGTCTTCATCTCGGGCAGGCAAATGGCAGGAGCTGTTTGCAGGTTTCTCAGATGGGGGCTCCACGTGGTGGGAGGGGACCGTGAGGGTCAGTTTGGATTTGCTTTAGGGAGAGAAAAGGGCCTTGAGGGGTGCATGCCTGGCTGAGGGAGACGTCAGAATGGGAAACTGTTGCTGGAGAAGAGGCCCAAGCCCCCGAAAAGTTCTGGAGAAAATCACCCCTGTTCACCCCCTGCTCTGCACGGCCATTTGATTTGGGCAGTAATTACAGCCCTGAATGTTCCTTCCCCGGTTTCTCATCAGCTCATGTTGTCCACAAACTCCTTGGCTCCCCACACCCCGCTTCCCCCTCCCAGTGGCTCCCTCTGGCTTCCCCCCCCCCCCCCCACCCCTCAACCCTGGCAACACCTTGTTCTGGCCGCCAGGTTCAGATCCTTAAAACTACACTCTTCCCTCTCTTGGTGGGTGCTCCTTAAAGACTCAGCCCCCAAACAGCTCTCCTCTTCCCTCCTTCCTTTTCTCACCAGGCTGTAATCAGAGGATTATCCGATTTTTCTCCCAAGAGGCCAGGGCCTGGGTCTTACTCCCTTTGTATTCTCAGCACCTCGGCCAGGGTCTGGCAAATAATGGCCACTCGCAATGTTAGATGAATTGCACTCTTGAGCGGCTGCCAACTTAATCTCCCTAAAATGCGGCTCTAGTTAGAAGCTATCACTGCTTCTCCATTGCCCACTGAGCAAGGTCCTCGCTCCTCGGCCTGGCACTCAAGGACTTTTGCTACATGGTTCTCACCCCCCGGCCACCCCCAGTTTGTGCTCAACCACTGAGTTGTTCTTAACACAGTCTGTGGTTTTTCTGTTCCTCTGGTGCAGTTTGTACCCTTCCACCCCAAAGCTGCCCCATCTTTCAAGGCTCATCTCTGAACCGTGTTTGACTCTTCAGAGCTCAGACTGCTCTCCCCCAGGCTCTTACGCTGCATCGACTAAGAGTGTCTTGTTAGGGACTTACTTGAAGAGAGGTCATGGGTGTGGAGTGCTTACAAAATGAAGAGTTGGGTATCAATCAATGCCAATCGGCCCTTGTTTGCTGTCATTTCCCACCAGACCTGGGGTTCTCTGAGGGCAGGGCCCCTGTACAGTTACCACAGGGCATCTACAAGTGCCTGGCCCATGGCAGCTATTCAGTGAAGGTGAGTAGGCACTGATACCCATTCCTTCCTCTGTCCCCAGCGTGGCACAGAGTGTGCTGGTCCCCAGGCTATCTTAGTCTGGAGTGGCACAGAAGCTATCAGACAGCCTGGCCACTCCCATCCCTCAGAGGGGCCCCAGGCCCCATGTCCCGCTGCTTGCTGGGGAGTGGGGTGTACCTAGCTGCCGATTTCCCTGGGGCTGTGCGGTGAAATGGGCTGGCTGGCGGGCGAGGCCGAGGCAACAAGGAAGGCAAAAGGTGAGAGTGTGGCCTCAGGTTCACAGAGTTTGGGAGTTACACCTCGTCTCCGAGTCCAGATGGCCATTCTCCTTCCAGCCAGGGCCAGGGTAAGGGAAGCAGTCTCCTGAAGGGAAGCTTCTGGTTAGTGGTTGGCAGTTCTTTCCTAGGATACTTTTGGTGTGGGTGAAATGTTCCTAGGGCAGACAGAGGAACAAGCCGCCCTTCTGGATACTTCTCGGATCCTCCCTCTCCCCTAATTGCTGCTGCACTCGTGATCTCTTCCTTGGATGGCGTTGCCCCTCTCCCTATGCTCAAGCCAACCTCCTCCTGTCTATCTTCCACATTACAGCCGGAAGGATCTTTTCAAATAGGATTCTTGGGCTCACAACCCTTCAATGGCTCCCCTTTGGCCTTAGGTAGAGTCCAAGCTCCTTTCTCATGAAACTCACAGCCCTTCAAACCATCCCTTTGAGGCCGCCCTCTTCACATGAAATGCCCAGATCTCATGTGCAGCCACACCAGGTTGCGTGTAGTTCCCCTGCCAAACCAGACTGCTTCACGTTCCCAGCCTTTGCCCGCGGTGTTTCCTCTGCCTGGAATGCCTTCCCTTCAGGTGTCTCACTTTGCCTGGTTCTGGGGACGCATCCTTTGGGAAGTCTTCTTGGGCCCTCAAGGGCCCCGTCCTTTGGGTTTCTATACCCCCTGGACTTCCCTGTGTCTCCCCCAATCAAGCAGTTTCTGGAGGGCAGGATCCAGATCCTACTTATCTCTGTATTCCCAAAGCCCCGTCACTGGCACTTAGGGAGAGCTCCGTACATGTTCAGAGAACTGAACTGAGCCTGCCAAGGTCCCTTCTAGAGGGAATGACAGAGTCCAATATGTGGATAAGAGGTGCGAAAAAACCAAAGGTCAGCTGGGGTCAGAACGCTGTCCAGGGGCTGCTGGGCATCTCAGCAGAGTGGCTATGACGCCTCTCTGAGCCCTTCTTCTCCTCACCCCATCCCAGGCTTGTTGGCCCATTGGTCGAGTCCCAGAGATCTAAGTGCAACACAGCCAGCACCCATATGGGTCATGCAGATGATATCAGGAAGGTGGGGAGGAGGCAGTGACATTGACCTCAGGGCCGCCTGCTTCCGTTTGTCCTTCTGGGGCTTCTTTCCACAAAGGAGTTAGGCCTCTCTTCTGTCCCCCTGAAGGCTGTTTTCAAAATCACACCCTAGGCAGACAGTTTTATTTACAAGGAAATCTTGGCAGGATCTTGACTTGTTAGTAGAGTAGGGATGGGGGAGGGTGGTAAGAAACAAAAATAGTTGAAATGATCACACTTTCTGAAACCGAGATGAAAATTGGTGTCTGTAGCAAACTCACCTAATTAGAACAGAGTTAATTTCCTCCTCTGTGTTTAAGGGGAGCAGTCCTTGTCGGGTGAGATGGTCACAGGTTAGATCCCGGGGCTGGGGTTATGTGTCTGCTTTATGATGATGAGAGCATTAATTGCAACTTTCGGTGTTGGAAAAGAGCCTCCCTCACTGAGAGGGAGCAGAGAGGAGCAGACACCAGTGAGTGGGTGGGTGTTGGGTGTTAGGAAGAGGACTGGGAGGGGACCACTGACCAGAGGTGAGCCCCTGTGCCTCTTGGGAGAGTGGCACCTGTCCCAGCAGACCACCAGACCAGTTTGCAGGCAAAGCCTCTGTTTCTGGGAGACGGTCTCCTGGGAGGTCCTGCAGGGAAACAACACCTCCCCCCCTTTTTTTCTTCTTTAAAAGATCTCCTATTCCTCCGATCTAACTTCATCACTATTTGCTTTAGCTTCTTTACCTCCCATCTCCCAGTTGGGGCACTTCTCTGGGCTTGCCTCTGTCAACCTGGTCAAATGAAGCCAGGGCGCTGTCAACATAGCTCTCCTGCAGGAAGAGAAAGATTTAGGATTGGGGATCCTGGCAGCCCCTGTCTGACTTCTCCCATCCCTAAATTACTGGACCTATCTGGATCTCTCAGAATCTGAGACCGAAAGGAGGGGAAGAGAGAGATGGAAGGGTGTTGAGGATCCCGTCCTCCCAGCATCCCGCCCCCAGTTCACTCCCAGTTAACCCCGACGTTGCCAACTTAGTGAAAACCTCGCCCCTGCCTCCTTCACGCATCTGCAGCCTCCAAGTGATCGTTAACCCGGTGGGTCTCGGGAAGTGGGCACTGCACCCCACCCCGGCCCCGAGACAAACCCGGGCCCCGGCTGGAGGCTGGTGGTAATGGGGCCACGGACGGCGCGGCGCTGCCCGCCCCCCCCCCCCCCGCCCGCACATCCCCCCCTCCGCTCCGGGCGGTGCAGCCACTTCCCCGCCAGCCCCGCCGCAGCTCTGCCCCCTCGCCTCCCGGGGCCGCGCCGCTCTGACCGATTTGGCTCTGGTGGTGGCGCCCGGGGGGGTGGGGGCGGGGGACGGCGGTCCCCGGGAGCAGCCCCGCCCCCGCCCGCGCGCCGCCCCCGAGGAGTCCGCGGGGAGGAGGAGACTCCGGCGCAGAGCTGGGGCCGCGGGAAGCGGGAAGGGAGCGCGGGGAGCCGCGGGGCCGGGGCCGGCCCAAGGGCGCCCTCGCCTCTGAGCCGGGCGTGGGGGCCTGGGCGGAGGCCGGCGGGGCCGCGAGCGCGGAGAAGTTTGGCGGCGAGGGGCCGGGCGTCCCGGGGTGGCGAGGCGGCGACGCGGGGGCCGGGGCCATGGGGGCGGGCGCGGGTGGCGGGGCTGGCGCGGAGGCGGCGCGGTGCGCACAGGGCCCCCGGAGCGGCGCGGCCCGCGCCGCGCAAAGTTAGCCCGGCGCGCCGGGACGAGCCCCACAGCCGCCCACCGGCCCTGGACCCCGCGTCGGCATGGGAGAGCACCCCAGCCCGGGCCCCGCAGTGGCCGCCTGCGCCGAGGCGGAGCGCATCGAGGAGCTGGAACCCGAGGCCGAGGAGCGGCCGCCGGCGGCGCCGGAGGACGTGAGTGCCCCCTCCCCCGCCTGGGCAAACTTTCTGGGGGGCACTGTGGGGGAGCTGCCCCCGTCTCTCCCCCGCGGGGCAACTTGGAGGTTTCAAGGTGACGGCGGGAGCGCCCCGGATTGGCCGGGTCCCCGCGGGCGGGAGAGGGCGGAGGGACCGGTCTCCCCCAAACGCGCGCGCGCCACCCCCCTGCTCGGGCTCCCGCCGTTTCGCTGCGGGACACAGCCCCGCCGCTGCGCTGGGGACCCGTCTGCTGCCGGAGCCCCCTCCCCGCGGCTGGTGCAGTGCCCGGGACACGGCGTTTTCCCGCAGAGGCGGCCGCGTCACAGCAGTGACTCCCCCTCCCCTCCCACTCGCGACCTGCGGGCTCCCTGAGCCCGGGGAAGGAGCGGGCGCCGCAGAGTCCCCGGAACCCGGCAGCGCCGACCGGTCTGGCGACCCCCTTCTTCGCTTCCGGATTAGCTCCCTCCCTGCACCTGCCCTGTCGCGACACTGATTGAAATTCAAGCCGGCCCCAGCCCCTGAACCTGGCCGGAGGAGGAAGAGGGGGAGTACTGGGAGCCCAGGAGTCCCAGACCGAGTCGGTGCCTGCGACGGTCCCCCGGGCGAGGATGGGGAGGGGCTGCCCCAGAGGGCTTCCCTGCCATCTGCCGCCGGAGTCTCCTTCCCTTCGGTTCGGGGAGCCAGCGGCGGAGCCCGCGCCGGGGAGTCCTGGGAACTGGAATTTCCTAAGCTACTCCCTCCCCAGGTTAACCTGCAGACAGAAGGGAAAAACTGGGCAGACGCTCTGCCCTGCCTTAGCCCTCTCTCAGAATGGGAAATGGAGGTGAAGCCAGGCCCCCCAACCTACTAAACCTAAGCCGGCAAGTCTGAATGAGTGTGCCCCAGGGGAGCTTAACATCCTCCCTTCCCTCTGGCTCACGCAGTTAAACCTCTCACCAGCTTCTGGCCCCAAAGCCCCGTACTCACCAATTAGACTCAGCCTTGGAAGGGACCACTTAGATTTCAGTGCTTTCCAGAGACCCCTCCTCCCAAGCTGCAGGCAAAATGCTAGCGTTTGTGCAGGCTGAGGTTTCCTGAGTAGGGGTCTCTGGCCCCTAGCACGTTGGGACGGTTCTGGCGGGTCTGATGGGATTGCACCTGGGTCAGCTTTCCCAGGTGTGGGAATAGACACGGCTACAAGCTTTAGGTGTAAGTTATTAGAGGCCCTTGGGGAGAGTTGAATGCCTTTATTTAGTAATTGTTGAGAATCACCCTTGTTCTGTTTATCCCTTTCTGCGTGTCTCCAAGTGAGGGACACCCCCCACCCCCAACCTCCCCAACCTGAGTTCCCTCCCTTTGCTTAGTGCAGATTCACTTGGGGAGCTCTTCCCACATTTCCCCTGGTGTCCTGTGGCGGGTCCCTGAGTCTGGGCAGCAACTGGGAGGCAGTGTCCGAAATCTCAGGGGGGCTAGAGAGTCCTTGGTGATAAGTGTGTGTTTCTCTCTCTCTCTCTCCTCTTCCTCCTCTTGTGCATGGCCTCCCTCTCTACCAGCACTGGAAAGTCCTGTTTGATCAGGTACGTGAGCAGTTAAATCCCCCCCCACTTCCTTCCAGCCCTCCCCACAATCAGTCTCCCTGCCTGCGTGGGCTTCCCTAGCTCTGCACTCCTGAGATGCTGACGTGGGGTGGGGGCGTGGCTTAGTGCATCTATGAGACCGAACACTGCTCTCCACTGCTCTCCAGGTTTCAGGAGTAGGCGGTGGGCTCCCCTGAGAGATCCTTGCCTCCCTCCTTCTCCCAGCTCCGCCTCACCAGAGCCAGGTTTAAACCACATAGAAATTGGACAATAGGTATCGAAAGCCGGGGACATTCTCTATATGCCAGGGGATTGCAGTTGGGGCTGAGGAGGTGGGGGAAGGGCTGAGGTTAACATCCCCTCTCCTTTCCTACCTCCACCTTCAGAGATCCACGTGGAGTCAAATCTCTACCCTCCTTGGAGGATGACTCACAGCATGGGCTCTTTTGAAAGCTGTCTCTAACTTTGCTGCACGGATGAGAGTTAGGGGAAATAGTACGTGATTGTTTGCAACACCTAGCGTCTAGGTTTCGGGGGTGGATTTGGAAATGCCACCTTTGGAATCAATTGATGGACAGTTGACCTTCGGCAAGGAAACAGTTTCTTCTTTGCTTGGTACTCCTGTTGAAAGCTTTTGTGTATTTCCCTCTCCCGCTCCATTCCTCGATGCAGAGGATAGGCAAGGGATGTCCCAGTGCAGGGGGAGTAGTGAACGCTGTGGTCCCGCGGTAAGCATGATTGTGCCACGAAGTCTGTGCAACTTTAAGAGCCCTGTCTGGTCGGGCCAGAGGGCATTGGAGAATGAGATAGAGCTTTAAAAGTAGCTCGGACCAGACCTCGTCCTGTTGCACGCAGGGGAAGCTTTTGAAAGCTTTTTTAGCAGGGATCTGAGCAGTGCTTTGGGAAGGTCCTGTGTGATAGGATGGAGGCAAGGTGGGTTGCAGGCATGAGGGAAAGTAGTCAGGGGTCTGCCTCAGTGACGTAGTAGACGTAGACGAGGTAAAAACGGAAAGGAAGAGGGATGTGACCGCGGGGGAATTGGAAGGCTTACTGCCCCTGAGTCAATGAGTGAAGCACATAGATAAGTTTGAGATTCTGAACCTGGGAGGAAAAAGGGAAAGTCAGGGTGGGGGTCAGGTGTTGGCATAAATGACAGCTTTGGTTTCAGACCAGTTCGGTTTGGGGAACCCACTAAACGCAGGTGCCCAAGTGGGACTGAGACTTGGAATTACAGCTGGAAAGTCATGGCAGGCCTGGGGTGGGGCTTGGGGGGTGTCATCCGCTTTAGCATGAGGTCTGGCTGTGGTCTGGGGAGCATCCACTCGGCTCCTGTCCCAGTGGGGTGGCACATCTCTCCCTCTGCCCCCACATGCCACCCACTCTCCCTCCAGTTCCTAAGAGCACAGCCGCTGCTGGCCTGCCGCCCTGAGGCAGGAGGGGCCGCCTGCTGTCACCCATACTAAGACCAGCAAGCTGCCAGCCCTTCACACCTCCTGCCAGATTTAGAATCAGAACCTAGAACAAAGTGTTTCATTTTTTTCCCTCTGTGTCTCTTTCTCATTCGATTAGTTTTCTGTGTGTGTGTGTTTACATTTTAAAAGGAACTGTTTGGGTGAATGGAGGAAAACTTTTAGTAGGAAGACTTTGGAGCCGGGAGAGGGGAGGCTGTGTAGAGAGCAGAGAGGATGTGTAGCAACTAATAGCGGGTGGTCTGTGAAATCCATTTTCTCCTGCTGGAGGGAGGTCCCTAGTGTCACGACGAGGAGCATGCCCCTACTTCTGGGAAGGCCCACCCAGAAACCTTTCCAGACAGAAAAAATTAATTCTAGGAAGAAAACTCCCAGACATACTCAGGGCAAACCATTTTTTCTCACAGTAATTTCTTCCCCATCCCTCACGTGACATTAGAAGCCCATTTCTGTTGCCTGCCTTCCTGTGGGTGCTTTGTGTTTAAGGAGAGCCGCTCCTGGGCAGGGCTTGACCTCTGGCAGATTTCCTCTGTGTTCCTTCTCCCTCCTTTGTGAAGCTGCCTGGGGCCATTCCCGCACGGGGCTAACTGGAGAGTAGGTAGGAAGCTTCACAGAAGGATGCGGAACTTCAGGATGCTAGGTTCTTCAGAAAGCTGAAGGGTTTTCCCCCTGCCTCTTCCTGTGGGCCTGCTTAAAGGTGGGACTCCAAGGATTGGTGAACCTGGTGCACTTAGGAAAGAATGTTTGGCTGGGGGTTGAGGCAGCGCCCCAACCATCTCTTACAGAACTAGACAGCCCTGGAGCACCTGGATGGCTTGGTGGGTTGAGCATCCGACTCTTGATTTCAGCTCAGGTCATGATCCCAGGGCTGAGGGATCAAGCCCCACATTGGGTTCCATGCTGAGCATAGAGCCTGCTTAAGATTCTTCCTCTACCCCTCTCCTCCACTTGTGCACGCATGCTCTCTCTCTCTCTCAAGTTGAAAAAGAAAGGGAGGGAAGGAAGGAAGGAAGGAAGGAAGGAAGGAAGGAAGGAAGGAAGGAAGGAAGGAAGAGACAGCCCTGACCAGTTGAACTGTGGTGGGGGCGTGGGGCACATGACACCTATCAGAGTCCCTCCAAGCTGATGTGTTCACCTTCCAGAGGTCGATGGGATGAGAGGCTGGCCCCAGTCAGTCCTCCTTTCCCTCCTGGGTCACGGAAGCACCAGTGAGCACCCAGTTTCAAACTGGGACCTGCTGTCTGGTTCTTTAGCACACAGAGTAGCTTTGACCCAGCATGAAGCTAATTAAGCCCCAACGACTGAAGCTGTGCCCTACGCCTGTTGGTCCTGTGTGGTCACCCCCCAACTAAATGGCCAGGATGCCTTTTGTGGGAGTTCCAAGTGAAGAAAACAGGTGACCCCTGTCCCTTGGAGGTTTCCCTGCCCCACCAGGTGTTCTGGGAACCTGGCCCGCTCAAGCAGGAGAGTAACGTGTTCTCCCTCTTCACCCCACCCCTGGTTTCTTCCCCGAGGGTCCTGGAAGTTCTAGTGGGCAGGACACCTAGACATCATCACTCCAACCCCTAGACGCTCCATATACTTTCTTTCCTATGTGTACTTCTGCTGAGGGAATCGTCTTCTTATGTACTTGGGATCTTAATGGTTTCCCTAAATATTAGATTTTAAAGTAACCTAAATATGAATCTGTGGTTATAGTGTAATATGCTGTAAAGTGTCTTATTTTCCTATAGTTGGATCTGTTGAGCTTTTCCTTCATGATTCTTCCTATTGCTTTGGACCCGAGACAGTCTTCATCTGTCTTTATTTTATTTTATTTTATTTTATTTTATTTTATTTTATCTTATTTTATTTTATTTTATTTTATTATTTTTTAAAAGTTTATTTGTTTAGGGGCACCTGGGTGGTTCAGTCGGTTAGGTAGCCAACTCTTGATTTTGGCTCAGGTCATGATCTCACGGTTTGTGGGTTTGGGCCCCGGGTTGCGTTCTGCACTGACAGGGCAGAGCCTGCCTTGGATTCTCTCTTCCTCTCTCTCTCTCTCTCTCTCTCTCTGCCCCTCCCTTGCTCATTTTCTCTCTCTTTCTCTCTCTCTCTCTCTCTCAAAATAAACCAATAAACATTTTTTATTTTATGTTTTTTTTTAAATGTTTATTTATTTTTGAGAGAAAGAGCGCCAGTGGGGGAAGGGCAGAGAGAGAAGGAGACACAGAATCTGAAACAGGCTCCAGGCTCCAAGCTATCAACACAGAGCCCAATGCAGGGCTTGAACTCATGAACAACGAGATTGTGACCTGAGGTGAAGTCAGATGCTTAACTGACTGAGCCACCCAGGTGCCTGATTAAACATTTTTTTAAAAGTTCATTTTACGTATTTAGTTAAGTAACCTCTACACCCAACGTGGGGTTCGAACTCACAACCTTGAGACCAAGAGTCACTCGCTTTTCTGACTAGGCCAGCCAGGCACCCCATTCTTCATTCCTTCTTTTTTAGATTTTATGAATATGCACTTGTATTTCCTACTACTTTTTCTATACTAAAAAAATCATCAAACCCTTGACTCTATCCAGACCTTTTTCCTATCCAGTTATGCCAGCATCACTTTTTTTAAAATTTTTATTTTTTAATGTTTATTCTTGAGGGAGAAAGAGACAGAGTATGAGTGGGGGAGGGGCAGAGAGAGAGAGGGAGATACAGAAACTGAAGCAGGTTCCACGCTCTGAGCTGTCAGCACAGAGCCCGATGCAGGGCTCAAACCCACAAGCTGTGGGATCATGACCTGAGCCAAAGTCGGACGCTTAACCAACTGAGCCACCTAGGCACCCCTTGCCAGCATCACTTATTAAGAAACACTTCCTTTAGGTGTTGTTTGGAAAATTTGATCACTTGGTAAATTTTTATTTGTGGTTGGATTTATTCTTTTTTTTTTTTAATGTTTATTTTTGAGAGAGAGAGCACGCACGCATGTGGGGGAGGGGCAGAGAGAGAGAGGGAGACACAGAATCTGAAGCAGGCTCCAGACTCTGAGCTGTCAGCCCAGAGCCCGATGCAGGGCTTGAACCCAAGAATCTCAAGATCATGACCTGAGCCAAAGTCAGACACTTAACTGACTGAGCCACCCAAGCGCCCCAGGTTTATTCTTTATTTCTCATCTATTCCCCTGATATTTGTAATTGTGCAGGTAATGTACCCTTCAGTCTTTGCTTTACCTTATTACATAGGTTCCCTCCAGGCTCCCTTTTTTCAGGTGACGCTTGGAAAGTCTCACTCTCAGTCCCTTCCTGAACCCTGGGGAAGTGCCCTCAGTGGTCCAAGGTCAAATAGTGAGTCAGTGGCAGATAGAGGACCCATGAAGGGCTTCCAGGCTGGGAAAACCATTTTTGGGTTCATCCTTAAAATGCCTTCAAGATTTACAAATGTTTAATGAGCAAAAGTGTTTGGGGGCAGAGTTCTGCTAAGTCAACAAAGCACAATTACTTTTGAGCACAGATGAGCAAGAAGAAAAGGAAAGATTGAAAGTAATTTGATTGTGCTTGTGTGTGTTCTCCCCCTTCCACTGAGAGCGTGCATTTCTCAGAACCCCCAGAAGAGCCCCAACTGCTAATCTCCCAGAAGGAAAGCAGACAAGTTTTGACTGTCCCACCACTGAAATTATAAACATGCTACAACCAGCTTGAAGAGCAACTTAGGCAGCCTCTTGGGTCCAGAACCCTGGATTTGGACTCACAGAGACCTGGCTTCAAGCCTTACTGACTTTGTGATTGGGGGCAAGTGACATTAGTGCTCTCAGCCCGATTTCCTCATTTGTAAAACAAGGATAGTAATCTTTTAAAAAAATTTTTAATGTTTATTTTTTGAGAAAGAGAGAGAGAGGGAGAGCATGCACAGGGGAGGGGCCGAGAGAGACACACACACATAGAACCTGAAGCAGGCTCCAGGTTCTGAGCTGTCAGCACAGAGCCGGACGTGGGGCTCCAACTCATGAACCACGAGATCATGACCTGAACTCAAGTTGGACGCTTAACCGACTGAGCCATCCGGGCGCCTCAAACAAGGGCAGTAATCTTGAACTCCAGTGGCAACTGTGGAAATTAAATGGAAATGGAGACTCTTCATAATGTCTGATACCCAGTGGACATTTGACAACTGTCTCTTGACTGGGACTCAGACTTTACTAGAAGAAGCCTAGGGCTGCTTCTGAGATCCAGGCCCCCACCAGGAAGGCATGGCCTCCCTAAACCAGCTCCTTTCCAATCTGGTCTCCTCGAAAGAGAGCCACTTCTGAGTCCAGAGGACTTTTTTGCTTGCTCTCCCCAAGTATCTCCCCTGCTCAGCCCCCTTTTCTCCAGCTTGGGGTCTTCCCTTGGCCTGACCCTAAAGCCTACCTCATTTGCAATTCTCCCGCACGCTGGCTTAAATTCTGGGAGTTGAAAAGAGGTTCACACGGGGCTACTGAATGGATTAGTGAGGGGCCATGGAGAAAACACCTGCCCCAGAGACAAGGCATTGATGGCGGCCCCCGGAACACATGATTAGCCAGCAGAAAGCGGTTCCCAGAGAAGGACAAAGCCGTAGATTTGACTGGAGCCCTTGCTCAGGCTCTGTACCTCCACTCCATTATCAGGTGGCCTCCAGAGCCCTTGAGGCTATGGAAGTCCCTCCACCACAAAGCCAGCTTCCCTACCCTGCTCCTGTCCCAGTGACCCTGGCAGTCATGCTGAATTAACCCTTGTATCCCTGACCACTCACAGAAGTACATGTGGTAGCAGTTGAGCAGTGGGGCCAAGGGATCTGAGACTGTGTGCTGCCTGCCACATAATAGGCAGCCGTCCTGTCAGAGCTGGGACTAGAGCCCAGCTCTGCTCCCCTCTGACCTGTGTTCCCACCACCAGGCCATGCAGACTTCCATTTGCTCACTTGGCGTCCTGAGTGACTAGGACAACGAAGAGGACACACATCTGGCTCAAGTCCCAGTTCTCCTGCCAGCTGCGTGGCAATGGGCAAGCCAGGCAACCTCTCCAAACCTCAGTTTTCTCATCTGTAAGCTGCCTAGAATAATATCCTTCCCTCAGGGTTGTGGTGAGGCTCCCGAGAGTGTGTGTGTGTAGCACTTGGGGCAGTAGGGGCAGTATGCAGGGAGCACCTGAGAAACCTGGCAGTTGTATCGTCTTACTGGGACTTAAGGAAATGGACACTTTTCATTTCGAAAGAACATGTGACGTGTAAGGGTCACAGGTGTGGAATCAGCATTCAGATCCCCAGGATTCCGGTGGGGTTCATCCTATCCTATCAAGCTGGCTTCAGGGCAGGAGCTGGACATCCACATTCCTCCTGAACTTTCAGCAGGAAAAGAAGAGAAGCTTTGGGACAAAGGCTGGCTGGGGTGGAGATGATGCCCAAGTGTCCCCTCTGGTCACTGCCTGGCTGCCTGCGTGGCTGAGGGTGAACGGTCCCGCCAGTCAGGTGACCAGAGCCCAGAGCCAGCCTCCTCGACCTGGTAATCCACTGTGAGAATAGGGCACTTTTCTGTCTATGTGTATCTTGAGTTGTGAGCGCCCCAGGGGGAGCCACCACCTCTGCCCCCCCAGCTTTCCTGAAGCACGTTGCAGGTTTGAGTCAGTAAGTATTTCTTCAAGAGAGCAGATATTGAGTGCCTACTGCATGCCCATATCTCCTCATCTCATTTTGATCTCTCAGCCACCCTGTGAGGTGAGTGGTGCTAGACCTTCTTTACAGAGGAGGAAACTGAGGCCTGAGGGGGCGGGGCCTGCCCAGAGCCGCAAAACCAAGGAGGATCCTCTGCAGAAGGGGTTGTATGTGTTTCTCCACAAGGTGGCTTCTGAAACAGGGTGGAGGGCCCAGGAGGCGGAGGAGTTTGGTGACCCTTTATCCTACCTTATCCTAGCTCCCCACCCCCACTCCCTCCTCTGGGTCTCTCAGCCTTCTCTTTTCTGGGGAATGAGGGACCAAAGGGACTCTTTGGTGGCTTCTAGGAGCAGCAGGAAGTGGGTTTAGGCTGAAGGGAAGGGAGGGATGGGACAGATGTAAGCCCCTGCCCATACCCAATCCTACTGCACTGACCCCCCCTCACCCCGCCTGTGACCTGTGACGGCCCCCCCTCCTTGCCAGGATGCCCGCCTTTGTGGCTGATGCTGTGACTCAGCTTCAGTCCCCAGGCGGCTGTGATGGCTGTGCCTGGATGAGTCAGCATGGGCATTATGTCTGCTCCTGGGGACCCAAGAGACCTGCCTCTGAGTCACAGCCCCCAGCTGTCTCCCCTGCCCCCCGAGTCTCCAAGGCCTTCTTTGGGGGGCTCTGAAAAAGAAGCAGAGTCTTCCAAGGGGCTTTCAGGGTGGAAAGAGACAAAGCCTGGAGGAAAGAGGGGCCCCACCCCTCATTGCCCTCCTAACCCCAGCGTCCTGCATCCCAGGGAAAGTCTGGGAGCTCTCCCCCTCCAGTCCAGGTGTTGAGCACATTGGATGGTTTCTGGAAACATGCCCATTATCCAGCGACTCAGCCTGGACTCAGGCCAGGATGCCCGCTTCTCTGCTGAGGGAAGGGTGTTCTAGCTCCCTAACCAACCTCACAGCTCTGTTCAGCTGTTTGACTTATGGGGAGGAGGGTTGCTCAGGGGCCCTCCTGAGTGACCCCCCCAAGGCGGGGGTCTGGGCAAGCTGTTTATCTCTGTGTCCCTCAGTTCCTATGTCTGTTAAATGGGACTAATCACACTCACTCCAGGGTTGACGTGAGAAGAAAAGTAATAAAAGATTTGTGAAAATCAGTATTTCAGAGCGAAGAGAAGTCAGGGGAACAGTGTGAGGTAGTTTTCTCCCTGAGAATTAGCGTCCTCGTTTGCAAGGAGGGAGAACTGGAAGAGAAAGCTGCTAGTCCCATAACCTCACCTCCTGACCTCAGCAGCTGCAGGCCTGGACCTAATTTATGGGGCAGTAAATATCCATAATGGGCCCAAGTTCCCTGGTGAGCTCTGGCTGTTGGGTGGGGACAGCTCTGCTGAGCATAAGCCCCTAGGTAGCCTGGTTAATTGTGCAAGGACCCAGCAGATGAGCCTTGGTAACCGCCCCCCAAGTGAGGAGGGGCAGCTGTTCATATTTTCCCCTGCCCACCCCGCACGCATGCCATGTGGTCATTTCCCAGGGCTCCTTCTGTCTTGAAGGACAGCGAGGGCACGCAGTGGGGCCAGGGATGGGAGCCTTCCCTAGATTCCAGGTCCCGACCTTCCAGACTGCAAGGCACTCCGGATGCTGCCTTCGGTGTCCTTGGAGGTGCCCACACCCTTCACTGGCATCCTGGGGCTCTCTAGATCAAGGAGAGGGAGGGGGTCGTCCTAGGAGCAGGAAGGAAATTCGAGTGCTGGGAACAGGGACCAGACGTGTAATTGTCCTGGAAATGCAGTTTGTACAATTCACACATACATAATAGATAGAAAATAAGTGTGTGTGAGCCTTTCTTCTTTCTCGGATTCTTTGCTGCTGCTGGGTAAACTCTGAAACCTTGGCCTGGCTCCCCAGCCAGCATGAGGGGTTGGGGGGGGGTGGGGAGGGAGGAGTGGCGCCGCTGTCCTGGGTGCTGAGCAGACAGATCCTGGCTCCCGCAGGGCTGTTCTCTGAGAGCTCAGCCCAGCCGTCCCTTAGGCCAGTCCTTGATTCTTCAGCCTCTCCCTGGTGACACCCCCCTTACCCCTTGGGCTGTGGCCTGGGTCCCGCAGATTTCTAACCGCTGGGGGCCTCCAGACAAAGTGTCAGTTGACTTGAGGGCCTTTGCCACTCAAGTGATGGAGGTGACAGGCTGGTTCGGAACCATGGACAGGGGGTCAGGTTCCACAAAAGGAAGAAATTACTACTCTGTAGTGGACTCATGCGTTTTTCCCAAAGGGTGTCTCATGGAGTGTTGGTGTGAAAAATATGATGCTCAAAGGTCCAGCAAGTTTGGGAAATGCTGGGCTGAGCAAAATCACGTCTCTTCACTGTGACCCCTTAGTATGCTTTTATGCATCAGGCCCTTCCAAAAGCGTTTCCCAAACTTACGGGACCTTATTTGAGGCACCATCTTGGGCCTGATGTTCACAAAACCCCGAGCCAGAGGCTATATTTCGCATGCAGGATGGCACAGAGAGACAAGGAAGGGCAAGGCTAGAGCAGGTTCCCATGGAGGAGCCCAGAACTGTTCCTGTCTTGACCACTAAATCGCTCTGTAACCTTGGGCTACTTTCTTTTGCTCTCCGCACCTGTGTTTCCCTGTCCAGGAAATGCGGTGTGGTGCCTGGCACGTAGTCGATCCTTGGTAGATATTTGTTAAATGAACCGAGGAGAGGATTAGACTGGGCTCTCTCACGCTTTTTTTTTTTTAGCTACACTGTCCTAATGATGGGAGAGTGCAGGCTCTGGGCCCCTTCGCCCGGACGTGAATCCATCTGCACCAACGATGGGCTGTTCAAACTTGGCCAACTCAGCTCTCCACCTGCTTCGTTTTTCTCCCCTGTAAGATGGAGCTCATGATAGTATCTACCTGAGAGGGTTGTTGTGAGGGTTAAATGGGGGACTCTATATAATTTATCATCCAAATTGGGACCATTTTGAGGGGGAAAGGGGCGCTGGTAATAATCATGCTCAGACAATAGGTATAAGCCTATTGACTGTCTCAGCCAAACCAGGACATAGGGTGACCTGAGGTTTCAATGACGTAGTGCCTGAAACCTAGCAGCCATCCTACATATGTAGCTTCTATCATGTTGTCGTTCAACAAGTGCTGTGCAGAAGGCCAGGACAGGAAACAACTCAGAGTGGGGTTGCCCTAAGTTTCTGCAGAGCAGTTTGAGAACCATAGAGATTCCTTTCAGCTCTGCTGGGCCATACGTTATGATCCCCTGGCCTGCTCCCCTTCTCCCCAATGTCCCCGGGTCTCCCTGACAGCAGAGACCTCACCCCCTCCCATGTGAGCTGCCTCATCCTGATCCCAAATTTCCCATCAGCCCTTTGACGGAGCAAAGATAGAAGACTGGCTGCCTCTGTGTGCTGTGTGGGTTGTGGATTTCTCTTTCCCCAAACCTCATTTGCATATGGTTTGCTTATATGTGCAGCCATGGGGATGGACTTCCTTACATCACCCTGAGAAGGGAGAGTTCCTACCATGTGACTGGAAGAGAAACTGAGGCAGTGTGGTTAATGATCTGCCCAAGACAGCGCAGCAGGTGGGGCAGGGCTCCTTTTGAAACTCCCCCTACTCCTTTGCCCCAAAGAGAGAAAGAGCCTTAGGTGGTACAGGACGTGATTCCCAGGCTTTTTCCCAGCCTAGGTCGTAAGTGCACAGGAAGGGATCCAGGGCAGGAGACAGGGTACATGACAGAGCGTGTGTGAGGCCCCGGGTGGGGGAAAACTGGCAACCTGGGGGATTAAGGGGCCAGAGGGCTGGGTGCTGCTGGGATTAAACGTCCCTGAGGAGCCTCTGGCAGCTCTTTTCATGGCGGAGGCAGGTGGGCGGGGAGCCTGTGGGAGGGTCAGCTCTCAGTCTGTGCCTTTCTCCTCCCCCTGCTGCCAGCATCCTCCACTCAGGCTGAATGTGGACTTGGCCTGCCCCCTCCCTCCGGAGTGCTGGGGGCCCTATTCAGGAGGCAGCTGCGAGGATGCTCCTGACTCCTGGCTGCCTGCTGGGCCCCTGCCTGCAGCCCTTTCACAGCCACTGCCCCCCATGGCCCCCACATCAGCCCCCCCCCCCCCCCCCCCGTCACCGGGAACCCACCCAGCCAGACCTCATCCAGAAGGCGACCCACTGCTAACAGTGGATGAGTCCAGGGCACATGGCAGGGGGGAGCTTTGGGGTCCTCAGTACATTATTAACAGGGAAAATTGCATGTGTAGGGTTTATTTTCCCCAAAGCTCCAGACCATGGATCTTATCCCCCATACCTGGCCTTGAGGGAGGCCCAAGGGCAGGAAGTGAACCCAGGAGGGGCAGCCAAGCCCCCTGACACGGGTGCCCCCTGCTTCGCTCTGAATGAGGCAAGTAGAAGTGGACACCAAGTCCGTGAAGCCCTCGGCCCTGGAGAGCGGCTGCCCCCACGTTTGCTTTAACCTACTACAACCTGAAAGGACATTAGTCATGCTTGATAGATGGGGCAATTATGGCTTGAGATGTTTACCCTAAATTATATAAACTAGTTAGTGGCTGAAACAAGAATGGGATCCCTCGTTCCTTGTAGCCTCCTTTCAAAGCCCTCGGCTTTCTCCTGGGGCATCAGGACCTACCTCTGTCCACCTTCTGCTTGTGTCTTCTCTCTGTGACTGTTTCTCCCTTTGTCTTCCTCTCTCTGCACCACCCCCATACCCCATGCCCACTGTCTGCCTCTGCTGTCCTCTTCCCCAGGTGGTGGAGGTGGGGGGCAGAAGGCATCCTTTGTGGAGCCAGCCCATTCCCTGTGTCTCTCTCCCTGCTAGGCACCCTTCTTCATCCCTGAGGCCTCGTTATTAGGGTAGCGATGACCCCCATTGTCTGGCTTGTCTGGCCCTGGCATGAAAGGTAAAGTTTTGGCAGAGAAGGAAGACTCGGCCTGTTTCCAGCTCATTCTCAGTAGTCTGGAGGCTGTAATGTGCTTGGGGCAGGACTGGCAGGGGGTGGGGGCTCCCAGAGCCACAGGGCAGCCCCTGTCACTAGGACAACAGCAGGGAGCCCTGGAGGGGGAGGGAGAGCTGGGGAGCAGGTGGTTCTTTGTCTGGAGCTGAAACAAGGGAAAGGGGCCCTTGCCTGATCCCAGCCCCTCCACCCCACTGCCCTCCCAAGCCCCTGGGAAGCAATTGGTGTCACTGCTCTTGAATGAGAGGGCTTGCTCCCCCCAGACCATGTCAGGAGAGACTCTATCCTATAAGCATATCAGTGCCCCCCCCCCCCACCACAATGCTCATAGAGGGTGGCAGTGGGGAAGAGTGGATGTTCCCAGGACACAGGGCTGCTTCTCAACTTCCACCCCTCATCCCTACCATCAGCCCACCTAGCACAAAGGGGCCTGTGTGAGGCCAGGCTGGCGAGTCAGATGTCCTGCATCAGCCCTTGGGGATGCAAGGGGTCCCAGGCATCAGAAGGAGACCCTCGCTGCCTGTCATTGCCACTTTCCTTCTGCAGGCCTCACTTTCCTAGCCGAGCAATAAGGAGGTCAGAACTGTTGCTATGTGAGGCTCTGTCCTGCTTTCAAAATCTTTGTTTAGGATGGGGCCGTGAGACCCCCAGAGCCCCCTCCTCCCCCTCCTCTCACCACGGTGATCCTTCACTTTTGCTCCAGGGCAGCCCCTGGAGGCTGAAGGTCAGTGGCCACCAGTGCTGCTAAACTGTCTGGGTGGAGAACACCGCCTGCCAGGCACATCGTCTAACCTCTCTGTGCATCCCCCTGTGCCTCTATTTCCTCCTCTGTCCTATGGGGATAGTATAGTAATAAGACCTCCTTCAGGAAGGTGTCATGGGGGGGGGGGTGTCAAAGAAATTATACACATAAAGTGCTTAGGGAGGTATTTGGCCCCATGAGACAGTCAGCAAACGTTAGGTGTTTTCATCCTTAAAGATCTTTGTGGCGCAGGGAGTGGCTGAGTTTCCTGAAATACTCAGTGGTGTGAACTAAATAGGTGTCATCCCTGGAACCTGGTATTTGGACTTCAGGGTGGGGACACAGGCAGATTTTTAAATAGACCTCTTTAGAGATGTCCTCCCTCGTTGAATTCTGGAAAGAATTGAAATAGCCCATGACTTGTGAGTCTGGGCTGTTTCTCTTGGATTGTCTTAGAGGTACTGCACGCGGGAACAGCCTTCCTAAAATAGTCTCCGTTGACCTTATCTAGAAAAGGGGGAGAGGTGCCTGGATGGCTCAGTTGGTTGAGCCTCCAACTGTTGATTTCGGCCCGGGTCATGATCCCAGGGTCGTGGGATCGAGCCCCACATCGGACTTTGTGCTGGCAGCACGGAGCCTGCTTGAGATTCTCTCTCCCTCTCTCTGCTCCTCCCCTGCTCACGCCCTTTCTCTCTCTCTCTCTCTCAAAATAAATAAATTTAAAAATGAAAAAAAAAGGAGTAAATGTGGGTTTGGTCACCTGGACTCCCCTGTCGCGCACACACGGACACCCACTGTTTGCTTTCTAAAATCTAAGCAGCTCACCACAGCGTGTGTAGGCACAGCGAATTCGTGTGGGGAAGCACTCTCTGAACAGGACAGCTCTCAGCAGTGGCGACAGACAGTTGGCATCATTCTCTACCAGGGCGTGTGCTGTGCGGGGGACCCCGGGGCGGCTCTGTGAGCAAAGAGGGGCTGTGGAAGAGGCACGGAAAGGCTATGGGCTTCTCTGGGAGAGACGAAGAAGACCGATAATACCTTCCCTGGAAGATCAGTACCTGTCTGTCCATCCCAACACCCACTATTTATACACCCAAGAAATGTTTGCTGAGTGCCGATCATGCCCGACTCCTGCTAAACGCTGGGGTACGCGGTGCGGCCGGTGCCAGTGACCCAGCAGCCCGGTGAAGAGACACAGGGAGGAGAGTGAAGGGCCGGGGGGGCTGGCGGCCCGAGGTCTGTCCAATGTGCAGGGGACCAGCAAGAACAGCCTGCGTCCCGGGGAATCCCGAGACTGCACGGAGTAGCTGGGCAGGGTGAGTGGGAGTCTCCCTGGGAAACGAGGGTGGAAAGGGACCCCTGGGAGGGGGGGTGCAAAGCTGCACCGGGTCTCTGGGGAGCCCCCACCGAAGCCCATGTGTATGGCTGTAGGTGTGCCTGCATGCAGGTGTGAGAGGCGCCTGCAGTCAAGTGCAGGAGGATTTGCAAGGCTGGGCCCCTGCTCCCCAGGCCCGGGGCCTCAGCATTCCCCACTGGAGTCCCTCTGGCCCGCACGCCAGAAGTTCCTCCTCTTCCTTCCCTTCTTGCCTTTTCCTTCTTGCTTTCCTCTTGTCCAGCGTCAGGATTAGGGGCGGACAGGATGGAGCTTGACCTCTCTGAGCCTGTTTCCCTGTCCATGCATGAGATGGTTGGGTTGGGCGATCTCCAAGGGCTCTGGGGCCTTCTAGGACTTTTAAGTGGTTGTCCATGCCCTGTTTGGATGTTTCCTCTGGGGTCCTTGGAAATGTCCCAGAGGCGTCCTGGGCCTCTGTTGGCAGAGGGCTGGGGATAGGAGCCCGTGCATGGGGATGGAGGTGGGACACCTGCAGGGCCCCACTGACCCCCCTGCTGTGTGTGCTTCTCCCTCAGTTTGACCCTGGGAACACAGGCTACATCAGCACAGGCAAGTTCCGGAGCCTCCTGGAGAGCCACAGCTCCAAGCTGGACCCACACAAACGGGAGGTGCTCCTGGCTCTCGCCGACAGCCAGGCGGATGGGCAGATCGGCTACCAGGATTTTGTCAACCTGGTGAGCACTCTGGGGCTCTCACTGCTGGGAGGGACCTGTTTGGGGTGTATGGCTTAGAAGACCAGGGGTGGTCCTGGGTGACTCAGTCCGTTAAGCATCCAACTTTGGCTCAGGTCATGATCTCATGGTTTCGTGAGCTCAAGCCTCACTGCCGACTCTGTGCTGACAGTGTGGAGCCTACATGGGATATTATGTCTCTCCCTCTCCCTCTGTCTTTCTGCCCCTTGTGGGATTCTCTCTCTCTGCCCCTCCCTCACTCACTTGCACCCTCTCCCTCTCAAAAAACAGAAAACAAAACAAAACAAAAGATCTTTTTGGGCAACGAAAGGGAACTGTTGACTTGCAACATTGAAAAAGTCCAGGCTTCAGAAGGTGGAAGGACATCTCTGAGGACCTGGTTTCTCATTGTCACTCGGTTCTGCCTTCTGCAGCGTCAGCCCATACTCAAAGAAGCCCCTGGCAGTTCCAGACTCTCCGTGTGGCAGCAAAGTGGCTGCAGCTGTTCCAGCCCTTACACCCTCAGGCCCTCACCATGCAGAGGACGAGAGGGACTCTTCTGTTCCCGCACAAGGCTTGGGATTTCCTCCCACCTATTGGCCTAGATTGGGTCAGTGGGATGTGTTGATTGACGTAGGCCAATCGGTGCCCATCCATGGAGCTGGGGGTGGGGTCAGTTCCACGGAGAGGAAGGGCTAGGAGTAGGAAGTGGGAGGTTATCATTGGAAGAAGAGCTGGAGAGTGGATGCTGAGAGCAATGGGGCACTCGGGTGAAGGCCAGACCTCGACAGACCTGCTGGCTGGGTACCTACCGTCCTGGGTAGTCGGAGGGGCTGGAGACAGGCGGCCTGTGAGCCCTGCCCACTGGTCCAGTGTCTTGGAGTAGAGACTTCTCCCTCAGTAGGAGGTACTGCTTTGCTGTCATGGGGGCCACTGTGGTGGGGTTGGAATGGCGTTCAGGGGGGCTCAGCAGGAAGCATCCCAGCAGGGATGCGGATGGACAGGACAAGAGTAGAAGCTGTATGAACTAGCTGGGTCAGTACAAGGCCAGAAGCCTCCTCCCGGTTTCCCTGTTGGTGAAGTGAAGATAGTCACCCCTTTTCTTGCCATCCGTGGAAGGGCAAGAGTGAAACGACTCTTGCCAGGGTGAGCGAAGTCCCCCAGGCTCCTAGAATTCAAAGGCACCGGTGATGGGGGGGTCAGTACTGCCCGTGCCTGCCATTGTGCCTGGTGAGCTCTCTGACGTGGGTGTCCAGGCTTTGGGGCTATTTTAATTGCCTGGTGATGGAGACCTGCCTTTGCTCGGAGGGTAGCATGATTGCAGGGAGCAGCTGTAGGGTTTTTAGGGCTGTTCAGAGTGGAGCCAGAAAGCAGACCTCTGACAGGGTGGGGGACGGAGCTGAGCTAAATGGAGGAGTCAGGATTCACGGGATGGGTGGTGGGGGTGAGCCCTGTGACCTGGAGCCCAGCAGTGGCTCGGGCCAGTCCTGCGTGGGCCCATCCACATCCACATCCGGAGTGCCAGCACGACTGCCACATGCCCTGCTCAGTCTCAGGCCAGAGGGAAGGCTTGGCTGGGCCCACGAAATGCTTCTCTCCAGCCGAGGATCTGTGGGTCTTCTGCGTGAACCCCAACGGCAGATTGCTTATTGCTGTCAGGATTTCTGTGTTCACGCTCTAAGCCGGAGCAGCCAGCCAGAGCCTGGATTTGTGTGAGCAGGGCTGCCTGGAGACCGGGAC
This sequence comes from Prionailurus bengalensis, assembly GCF_016509475.1. Taxonomy (NCBI): domain Eukaryota; kingdom Metazoa; phylum Chordata; class Mammalia; order Carnivora; family Felidae; genus Prionailurus; species Prionailurus bengalensis. Next base: position 20,183,078 of record NC_057347.1, read on the forward strand.
TAAGGGGGGGCTCGCCAGGAGGGGAGCTCTGGGTAAGGCAGCGTGCCCAGAGAGGACCTGGGTCCTGCTCCTGCCCCTGCCTTTGCCACTCACCGAGAAAGATCCTCTGAGCCTGTGTTTTCTCATTTGTAAAATGAAGCCAAAGGATACCTTCCCTCTTCAGGATTGTTGCGAGGATTAAATATCCTGGAGTATTAGAAAGATTTTGTTATCTCTAATGTTTCTTTACCAGCTAAACCCGCCTGCATCCTTTGTGGGCCCTTCCCCAACCCAACCCAACCCAGGTAGAATGAACCCGCCTTATCCAGAGCCCCCACAGTGCTTTGCCCAGGCCTCTCTTCTAGCACAGACCACGTTGCATTACACCTGGGTGGCCAGGGTTGTCGTGTACGGGTGTGCAGCTTGTGTACTGTACAAGGATGCCTGCCAGTGAGGTGAATGCGGACTGCAATCCAGCCTGGGTTTTGTTCACCAAGGCCTAGAATGGGTTCATCCACCTGGAAGAAGCGGCTCCCTTATCTAACTGGCACAAAATGGACTCTGGAGTCAGATGTAGCTGGATTTGAATCCTGACTCTTTGGAGAAAATCCTGGTGTTTGGGAAAATTACTCACCTCCAAGCTTTAGTCCCCATCTTCGTAACGTGAGGATAATGCTGTGCACCGAATAATTCACATGTGCCTCTGCTTGTAAGCTCCATGAGGCCTGAGACGCGGGGTGGCCCTAGACACATCAAGGGTGCGGGCGAATGGCGAGTGTGTGTGCGCAGTGCTCGTGCTGAGCCCACGTTGCCCGGCTTCAGGGTGTGGCTGTGGGTGTGCTGTGAGTATGTGTGCTGTGCCCACTTGGGGATTGGGAGAGAGGATGGTAACGGGGCTACAAAACAGTTTGACAACGTGATCCTGTCTCGGGTTTGCAGTGAACACGAAGCCCCAAGATTGCCTCCATTTACAGAACTCCTGCACCAGCGAGAGGAACCAGATCCGAGCTTTGTAGGCATGGAGGGGATGAGAATAGGGGATCAGTGGGAGGGGTTCATCTGGAAAGGCCTCCTGGAGGGGGTGAGCTTTAAGCCAGATTTTGAAAGCGAAAGACCGTGGAACCCGGGAATGGTGCAGGGGTGCTGCAGACAGAGGCTCATTCTACCTTAAACCCCTGTGCCTTGGTCTGGCCTGGTTCACCAACCAGCCCTCCCTGGGCTTCTGCCATCAGGTTTAGCCAAATGTTCCCTGATAGGGCCACAGTCCCAGGAATATGTTGATAACCCTCACCCCAGCTACCCAGTGGGGGTACTGGGGGTGGGAGAGCTTTAGCTCCCCGAAAGAAGGATCTGGAGTGTGGTTGTGGAGGACGGGTGGGACGCCACAGAGGCCCCAGGAGCCTAGAAGTCAGCAAGGCCAGCCACCTGGTTTCTGGGAGTCAGGCTGACCACAGAGCGAGGCCGCCAGGACTCCAGTGAGGATGCATCGGGCAGCCTGAGGCTGCGGACGGTAGGGCCGGTCCTCAGACAAGGCTCTACGACCAGTCCCTTGGCGCGCCAAGCATTCCAGGCACTCAGGAGTGATGACCTCCACAAACACAGCTCTGGGTTCTCGTTCTAGAGACCTCTCTGCAAACTGGTCCACCTCACCAGGGCTGCCCACCTCTTCCCAAGCTGGCATCTCTGAGGACTCGAGCTCCTTCTCATCCTTCAGTTCTCGCTCAGTTACCCCCTCCTCAAGAAAGCCCTCCCTGACCACCGTGGGACAGGGCTGGGCTGCCTCCTGCGTGCTCCCCCAGCAGCCTTCACGCTGAGCTGCAATTGCTGGTTTCTTATTTGTCTTAAGCACCATTGTGTCCTCTGTGCCTGGCAATGTGTTGACACTCACTTGTGACGGATGGATGATGGGTAGGTGGGTGGAAGGAAGGTACGGTGATCATGGGTACAGGTTCTGAGTTTGAACTTGGACTCCTACACCTCTGATTTTGTAGAATGAGGATGTTCACCGTCCTTATCTAACAGGTAGACTAGTTAAGAATATCCGAGGAGCCCAAGACAAGTTGCTTTAGAACATCTGCCACGTGGGACCCCAGTGTAGAAGAAAGAGAAACGTGGGATGAGGCCTGGTCGGTCCAAGGTACGTGCTGAGACCCCGAGACCCCAGTTCTGAGCCCTTCCCCCCGCCCTGTTTCCCACGCAGATGAGCAACAAGCGGTCCAACAGCTTCCGCCAGGCCATCCTGCAGGGCAACCGCCGACTCTGCAGCAAGGCCCTGCTGGAGGAGAAAGGGCTGAACCTCTCCCAGCGGCTCATCCGCCACGTGGCCTACGAGACCCTGCCCCGGGAGATTGACCGGAAGTGGTACTACGACAGCTACACCTGCTGCCCCCCGCCCTGGTTCATGATCACGGTCACGCTGCTGGAGGCAAGCACAAGGGTGGGGAAGGGGCTGCCCAGCCCTGGGGTGGGGGGCGCGGAGCGGGTGGGCAAGAGGGTGTCTGAGATCAAGACAGGAAGGGCAGCGTCTCCTCCACCACAAGGCGGCGGGTGAGGCCGAGTTGCCAGTCAGGCCGTGTTACAGGGCCTGTGAGTGTTGTTAGAACCCCGGGACCACAAGGATATTCCGAAGATTATTATCGCTGCAGCAAAATCCCCATATGACCACCCCCTACCAAAACAGCAGCAACAAGAACAATGTCCTAAGCTTGTTGACATGGGGGATTTGGCCAGGCTAACTCCTTAAAACTAAGTTATTTGAGTTCCTCCCCGGTGAGGAACGTGGACCAGTCGTTTGCTCCCCCAGAACTCCATCCTCCCCCCCCCCCCCCCCCCCCCCGCCTCCCGTAGAGCAGGGATCACCAGGCCCGCCTCCTCCCATAGAACTCCTCTATTTAGCGCAAGAGTGCCTGGTGGCGCTTTCTGAACACAGAAGCATTACTCAAAATGCATATGGGAGGGAGTGTTTATGAACAGGTAAATGTGGGCTTAACGTATTTTGAAAGAGCGTTCTCCCCTTAGGGAATCATCCGTCCCTATCGTTATTCTAAACGTCTCCTGCTTATGCAGTAGAAGTCAAAGGTACCGTTTTCTGAGCGTGTGCCCCTGTGTGAGAGACTGAATTCTTTTGGCTGCTGAGCCTAGAACCCGTGGGCCCCCAACCCCAGCTCCTGAATGGTGTTCCGTAGTCTGCAGCATTTCTCTTCCAGAGCCACGGGCCTAATTACCACCACGGCATATGTTCCTATAAAGCTGATGCCGAATCAAATGGCAGGATCATTAAGCTCCATGGCGATCTTCTTTTTTTCCTGAATCAGAATAGCTGGTCTGCAAGGCCAAGCGCTCCTCTGTTTGTTGTTATGGCTTCATCCAAGCGCATGTTGAAGATGCGATGTGTCTGAGATATTCTTGGAATCGTTCTCCAAATGCTTACTGTGTTGGTCTATTTATTAAATTCTATTTGAGGACCAATAATAATGAGCTGCCTTGGGAGCTGTATTTGCTGCCAGACCACCCGTGTCATGTAAGATGGACAGAACGGCTCCCCAGAGAACCCAGGGGAGTCCATCTGCTGGAGGGTGGGGATGGGGGCGCTGGGAATGGCACAGGTCCCGCCCAGGAGGCCCGAACCCCACACCGATTACAGCCTCATTCGCTGAGTACATGACACGCACAGCTGGCCCTTCCTGTGCTTCAGCACTTTCAAACCTCATGACCGCCTGGAAGCGTGGGCATCCCCATTTCCAGATGAGGAAACCAAGGACCAGAGAGTTCAAGTAATTTGCCCAAGGTCATCCAGAGAGGCGTCCGGGTTGGTTTCAAATTTCCAGAAACTGCAGCTCTGTAAACTCAAACCACCAATCAAGAAGAAAATGCTGAAATAACTGTTTCAGAGTACTTGTACTAAAGCCCAAAGCTTTCGTTTTACATATAGTTTCAGTAACTTGGTTTCCTGGGTCCGTAACAGGGAATGGGAGGGACGTGGTGGGAAGTTACTAGAAGGGGCCCACAACCAGCCAGCAATAGGGAGTAAGAACCTGGCTGTCATACCTGGTTTACAACCTGCTGACAACCTGGCAGTACGGGTGAGAACAAAAGAAAATTTCGAAGCTGACCTGAGTCTTAAAGAGACACGCAAATTGGGGCCATTTACTGTAGGACTGAAAATCCCAGGGACGCCCGGCTGGCTCAGTCAGAGGAGCTTGCGACTCTGTCTCAGGGTCATGAGTTCAAGCCCCACGTTGGGTGTAGAGATTACTTGAATAAATAAACTCTAAGAAAACAAAAAAGGCACGTGGGTGGCTCAGTCGGTTGAGTGTCCGACTTTGGCTCAGGTTATGATCTCATGGTTTGTGGGTTCAAGCCCCATGTCAGGCTCTGTGCTGACAGCTCAGAGCTTGTTTCAGATTCTCTCTCTCTCTCCCCCTCTCTCTCTCTCTCTCTCTCTCTCTCTCCCCCCTTGCCCCTCCCCCGATAGTGCTCCCCCTTTCTCTCAAAAACAAATAAACATTAAAAAGAAAAAAAAAGAATGGGGTGCTTGGGTGGCTCAGTTGGTTAAGCGTCCAACTTCAGCTCAGGTCATGATCTCATGGCTTATGGGTTCAGGCCCTGTGCTGACAGCTCAGAGCCTGGAACCTGCTTCGGATTCTGTGTCTTCCTCTCTCTCTGCCCCTCCCCTGCTCACGCTCTGTCTCTGTCCTTCTCTCTCTCTCAAAAATAAACATTAAAAATTTTTTTAAAAAAGGAAGGAAATTTGGACACATGCTATAACGTAAGTGAATCTTGAGGACATCATGCTAAGTGACATAAGCCAGCCACCTGTGTGAGTCCGCCTAGATGAGGCACCCAGGGGAGTCAAATTCATAGAGACGAAGTAGAATGGTGGTTGCCAGGGCTGGTGCTTAATGGAGACAGAGTGTCACTTTTGCAAGACTTCTGTGGATGGTGGCACTGACAGCTGCACAACATCGTGAACACACTGGATGCCACTGAGCTGTATGCTGAAAACTGATGAAGGTGGTACATTTTATGTTATGCGTATTTTACCGCAACTCAAAAAAATCACCTTGTGTAGAATTGCCTCATCCCCCAAACGGGTATGTAAGTTTTTGCTGCAATTAGTTGAAACCCCCCCGAGCCTTTCCCGCCTCGCACCCAGGAGGTGCGGGCAGAGCCCACGTGACCATTTAACACAAAATAACCAAACCGAAGTGGGGTGAGAGGTGGCCGAGAGCTAGGCAGGGTGCCGGCCATAGGGGCTGTCCCTCATTCTCCGAGGAGGAAAAGTGACAAGTTCCTGCAGGGGATTCCGAACGTTAGCACCAGAGGGGCTCCTGGCCAGTTTCGCGTCTAGTAACAGGCCCCTGCCATTCTGTTTTCATCCAGGTTGCCTTTTTCCTCTACAACGGAGTGTCGCTGGGTCAATTCGTGCTGCAGGTAACCCATCCACGATATCTGAAGAACTCGCTGGTTTACCACCCACAGCTCCGCGCGCAGGCATGGCGTTACCTGACGTACATCTTCATGCACGCGGGGTGAGTGCCTGCCTTCGTTCGCTCTGGATAGAGTCCCCATAGGAAAACAAGAGGTCCAGAGAGCCTAGAAGGAAATATGTTTCGGTTTGTTTTTATCTTCCTGGACACAGGGTTTGAGGTGGCTCCTTGAAACTTACCTAATACCAGAAGGTAGTTCATTACTGACACAGTATGGAAAAGGGGAAATAGATGGAGGAAAATGCTAAGTTTAAGCCCACAGTGAAAGCGGTACAAATGTAGGTTACAAGTTCGTTCTGAGCTTCCTAGTGCCCAAAGCAAAAAGGGAAGTGTCAGATACCAAGTTCATGATCCATAAACTGTGTGCGTGTCAATGCCCCCAGAAGTGGGATAAAGGACAGGTTTCTTGAAAGTGCCTTTCTCCCAAGGTGGTCTCCATGGGTGGTGAGAGTCTTTTTGAGGAATTCTAGCAATAATTATAGTATCTGTTGATGGGATTCCCTGCCCAGGCTGCCCAAGCCTGTGACTCCACAGTGGGTAAGACTGCTGCCTTATTTCCAGGACTGACCTCTGGCCTTCCTTGATCTTTTGGGGTGAGGAACAAGAATGGACAAAGCCTCCAAAGCCTCTTTGTCCATTCTCTGCCTCTGAGAGCTAAAAGCCTGGAGGCCAAAGTGTACAGTGCACAGAGGCTCTTAGCTGAGGCCCATAGTGGTGGCCTCAGGCCTTTCTCTGGCTATTGCTTCTAATGGGGCAGTGCCTGCCTGGGAGAGCCCTTGGAGGAGTTTCTAGGTCTGTGATTTTGAGGGAGGGAGGGGCTCTTGGCTGGCGCTGCAGCTGACAGGAGATAGGGACAGCTGGCCAACATCTGGGATGAGCCCAGAAGGTGACCTATGATCCAGGGGCCCACTCTGGACCAGTGAATCCAGTGCGGTAGAGAGGAAGGAGTTCGGATTGGGACGCAGGAGCCCTGAGTTCCCCTCACCGGGTGTCTTCTAGTCTCAGGCTCTTGCCTGTAAACCAAGAAGACAGGACCGGAAAACCTCTGCAGTCTCTCTATGAATCTGATGCTCGCATCCGGCTCTTTTCCAGTGCGTTTGTCTGACACTTCTAACCCTTCGGCTGGCAGTCAGGGCTGGAAGATTCCAGGCATGATAGGAGTGTAGAACAGAGCCCCATCTGTCTGAGCTACCTTGCAGGTACCCTCCTGGGTAGACAGGTGCTCACGTGTGCCCAACGTGGCACAGTGATTAGTCTCCAGGCAGGGCCTTGCAGACCAGGACCAGGGCTGTGACCCAGGCCAAGGTCCAGACCTCTCATGATGTGCTCTGTTACCCTATAACTTAAACATCTCCAGGAAGCTGTGCAGGTGCTGTAGGCTCAATTTACGTGAGACAGTGGATGTTAAAGTGCTTTGTAAACTTGAAAGCACACACTGATATAGCAATAGTAACATGACAACTTTTTCCAATAACATAGGCGTTCGGCTAGACACCAGTTAGCAACAAGATCTGGTCGTAGATGTATGATAGTATAAAAAGGAAAGTATTCATAGGGTAAGAAAACCCAACCCTGAGTGTTGGGTAGAATGGGATTTTAAGGGATTTCATGATATTTGAAGGGATAACTTTGAATTATTAAGTTCTAAGAGATATCTCTAATACTTACAATTGTGGTTTTTTTTTTAACTTTATTTATTTATTTTTGAGAGAGCGAGAGAGTGAGCAAGGGAGGGGCAGAGAGAGGGACAGAGAGAATCCCAAGCAGGCCCCATGCTGTCAGCACAGAGCCCGACTCGGGTTCCATCTCATGAACCGTGAGATCATGACCTGAGCCGAAATCAAGAGCTGGATGCTTAACTGACTGAACCACCCATACGCCCCTCTAATGCTTGCACTTGTCTTGAAAACATCTTTCTCTTTGAACATCAGTAGCTCTTACAAATGTGTAGTGAGCCAGAGTAACTTCGTGGTCTGGTGAATGGAGCAGATTCTGCCCATCAGGAACCCGGGCTGTGTGACTGGAAGCCAGTCAGTGTCCCTCTCTGAGTCTTGGCTTCTCATATGTGAATGGATGGATTTGCTGGATCTTAACCGTGGTGAGGCGCCTTCTCACTATGGCAGGTGCAGGCATTGCCAAGCACTGCCCAGGCCCTGCACTGTTCCTTCCTGTCCCAGGTGGCAGGCAAGGTATGCTGTTTCCAAGACGACCTGTCTGCATTGTAATTCCTGTCCCTTAGACCCAGACCATGAGCTCCTCAAGGTAGGTATAGGGTCTTATTCCCTGCTGGATCCCCAGCATCTTGGCATACAGTGTTTGTTGAATGAATGAATGAGTGAGTGAATGAATGAATGAGTGTATGAATGGAGTGGTCTTTCTGTACAGGATAGAACACCTGGGACTCAACGTGGTGCTGCAGCTCCTGGTAGGGGTGCCCTTGGAGATGGTGCACGGAGCAACCCGCATTGGGCTTGTCTACGTGGCTGGCGTTGTGGCAGGTAGGCAGGTGGGCTGCAAGTCCACAGGGGTAAACTTCCCCAGGGTGGCTGGGAGACCCCATGGGATTGGGCAAGCCTCCGGCCTCCAGCAATGCAGGACTCCCATCGCCAAGGCTCGTAACTACCAGGGTTAGCGAACCTCCTCTGGAAAGGGGACTACCATCCAAAGAGGGAGGCATGTGATGGCAAGGGGAGGAGACCACAGGATGTGAAACAGGCAGATTGACCGGGGTTTCTGTCTTTATACTGCCATGTTGTAGCTGTGTGAGTTTGGGGAAATTCCTTAACCTCTCTCGGCCCCCTTAAGTTTTAGGAGGGAACTAATAAGATCTGCCTGTAGGGTGTTAGGAGGGTGGAGTGAGGTGACAAATGGAGTAACAGTGCCATATAAACTGCACAGGCACAGTAAGATCCCTGTAGGGACATCCAAGGTGTGGGTGGAGCCAGGCCCACCCACCAGGCCTACACCTGTCCCCTTGATTGACCCCCTGCTGACAGGAAGCAGGTCTGGCCTAAGAGGTAGTGAGCACTCACACCAGCTGGAGGAGACTGGGGCCCTAGCTGACTCTGCTCACACGGCGAAGGACCATGACTTTGAGGATGGCCGGCCCTGTGGCCAGTGGGACGCCCCCTCTCCTTCCCTGGAGGGAGGTTAGGCTGGCTGGCGTGAGCCGGGGAGAGCAGACTGCATTTCTGCAGAAAGAGTCTGCACCAACCGGGTTTCTGAACAGAGGGATCTCACTTGTGATGTTTCCAACCTTATAGCTGGCTGCTGCTTCTCCTTCTCCTCCTCCTCCTTCTTCCTTCTTCTTTTTTTTTTTTTTTCTTTCTTTCTTTTTTTTTTTTACAAGGTTTGCCACCTCAGCTCTTCACCTTGACAGCTGTGCCCAAGGGAGCTTTGTGTGTATGTTTAAGTAAGATCTTAATCCTTTCTGAGTGGCATTAAAGTTGTCATCAGGAGAGCAGGGCGGCATTGACCTTGTAAACAATGAGCAGACAGGGACCCTGGGAGTAACTGAGGTGGCTTCAGGAATCCAAGAGGGAAGGGTCCCACCCCACTCACCCATTTGAGGCTGGTCTGCTAGTTCAGGAACCCTCAGCTTGGGAGATTGGCCCCTCACCTTCTTCATTTCTCTGTGTGCTGCGGGTGAAAACTTGGCCACCTCGGACAGCACCCACATGAGCTTCCCCAGCATCCAGCACCTTCCACATCCTTTAGCAAAGGTCTAATGAGGATCTCTGTGTGCCAGACTTAGCCACCCACGCAGTCCCCGAGTCTTGACATCTGGAGATTCATAGCCACATTTTCTATACCTACATACCCAGAGACCCAGATGGTTAATGGCGAGGAACAGGAAAGACACTCATAACACTTGCAGTTAGTAGTCAATTAGATGGGAGTGCCAATAACCCAGAAGACGGAAGTAAGATTCAAGATGACTCAGGCCTCACCCAAACTGATGACACCCAGCAGGAAGGCAGTGCAGGTGTCACTCACCAGTGACCCTGGTGCAGAGTGGGATGGTGCACAGACAGAAGGGATCCTTGCCAACCAGACAGGAGGGGGTGGGGCTGTATCATAAAGCAAACAACATGTACTATTCTGTCTGAGGCATTGATTCAGACCAGAGGTCACTCTGGTCACCATAAATCATGTCATTGATCTTCTGGACTGAGTTGATTGATCTGCCTGCACCCCTTCCTTCCCTGTCTACTCTGTGTGCATCCTAGCTCAGAGAGGCGGCTCCATTCACAGCCAGCCAGACCCTGACCAGATAGCCAGTAGTTAGCAAGTGTTGGCCATGTGCAGGCAAGCAACCCCTCGAGGCAAGTACTATTACTCTCCCCTTGCTGCAGGTGCAGAAACAGCCTTAGGGTGTCTCAGGGACTTGCCCGAGAAGACCTAGCTGTAAGTGGCGGAACTGGCCCCAGACCCAGGCTGCCTGACCCCAAAGGCTGTGCTTCAAACCACTACTGTATGTTATGAGAACCAGAAGGCAGGCCTTGTCCTTGTGCATGTTATTTATTGTCAGAAACCAAGGGAAGTCTTTTTTTTTTTTCTAATGTTTTATTTTTGAGAGAGAGAGAGAGAGAGCAAGCAGGGTAGGGGCAGAGAGAGAGGGAGATAGAGAATTCCAAGCAGGCTCTGTGCTGTTATCTCAGAGCCCGATGTGGGGCTCGAACTCACGAATTGTGATATCATGACTCGAGCGGAAGGTGGGTTGGACACGAACCAACTGAGCCACCCAGGCGCCCCACCCAGAGAGGTTTTAATAGACATCAGACCCCACCATTTAGCTCCTGCCCAATGAAAATATTGCAAAGGCAAGGCCATCACATTTTGTAGCAATGACAGCCAACCTCTGCTGAGCACATCCGATACTCTGGGCCTGTGATAGAGGATGCACATACGTTTTTCCTGTATTGGCAAATCTTATGAGGTGGGTACCGTCACCCCCATGTCACAGGTGGTTCAGAGAGGTGAAACGACTAGCTCAATTTTCTTAGAAGGACGAGGGAAGTACTAGAAGTGAGTGGGAGCCCCATGCTTCTAACCAATGCTTGACGTGTCTCTTGCTTCTAGCTAACTATCACGTGGCTAAAATTTAGGTACTTTAAAAACCAGTATTTCAAGGGCTCCACCCAACTTTTTTTATAGATTATATAGATGATACACCACGTGTGCATCCCCAGAGACTTAACTCAGGGTTTGGCATATGTTAAGCAGCAAATATTTGTAGAACAAAGGAGAGAATACATACATAAATAGTTATATTGCTCAAAGGTAGATGTTCTGCTGATTTCTATTTGGATTTTTTTGTTTTAATGGCCAAGGGAGACGTTGGAAAACACCTGCTTTAAATTATTTCAGGCTAACATTATCGCAGCTGTGCATTATGATAAAGTCACCAATTTATCTGCGTGCTGGTGTGGGCCCAGAACTTTTTCAAGAGAGTTTTCATAGTCCAACCAGAACTAGTCCCTTGGCCTGTGCAGAGGTGCGTTTCACTCCATCTTGCCATTCTATCCCCATCCTCTGCCCCATGACGTTTGGGGCATTCATACTGGCCTTATGGAACTGTCATCCATGAGGCTAGGTTCCACACAGCTCGTCCGGAGTCCTGCGTGGCCCAGGCTTCCTGCCCCGGGATGACCTTTATTACTATATTGATATGTATGCATGCCCTTGTTCCCAGTCCCTCTAGTCCAGGGCTAACCTGCAGCCACTTGAGGAAATCTTTCTGCCATACACGAGTCCAGATTGTTACTTTCGGGATTCTAGAACCAGGATCCAAACCTCGGATCCTGGATCCCAGAATCTCGGGCTGTTGAATCTCTCTGATCTGGAAGGAACTCTTGAGGTCCCCTCCAGGGGCTGCCAAATTTTACTCCCCAGGCCCCACGCCCACTCAGCCATAGGCTGTCCGCGCTCTGCTCCATGGGGGTAGGGGTGTGGGTAAGGTTTCCTTTGAAAAGAGGGTTTCACTGCTCAGAAGTTGGTAAGCCTTAGACCTCTTTATGTCACAGAAAGCTGAGCCCAGAGAATGCAGGGGCTGTGCCCAAGGTCACACAACTAGCCAGCCACGCCCCCATTCCAGACTCCTGCCACAATCCCACATTGACCCTTGACCCCGGGGTCGTGGACCCCTCTCCATAGGTAGGGTGAGAGAAAGGTCAGGGTGGGGAGGCTGGACCCTGGGGGCTTCCCCACCGCCTCCCTACCGCTGCGGATGCCCCTGCACCCGGGAGGCCGACAGAGCAGAAGCTGGGCCTGCGAGAGGAAAGAGGCCAGCCCAGGGAGGCTGGGGCTTCCTCTGTCCACTCGGTAATTAATGAGCGGCTCTGTCTCCAGCGGCCAGCCCTCCACAGCCCCGCAATGCAGCCTTCCTTGCGGGCCCTGCCCGGAGAGCGTGGGAATCCTTTGTCATGCAGATCCCACTGCCTGTCTGTTTGCCACCCTGGGATTTTTTTTTTTTTTTCTGTTATATATGGCTGACCCCTTGGCTAGGCAGTAAAAAAAAAAAAGAAAAAAGAAAAAAGAAAATGATCTGACAATAGATCAATACCTAATTAAAGCCAGAGGGAAGGCATGAAAGGGGAGAAGAAAGATTTATAGTCACCCTGGGAGGGGAGAAGGACTTGGGAGTTCTCGGTTCATGACAGTGCTTTTTCCTGGGAGATCACATCCCCCTTGAGACCAAGAATTTGCCATAGGGATCTCCCAGCGAGCTGAGGAGCCTTGAGAGAGGTCTGAGGGGGCAGCGAGGCGGGGGAGAAGGCGGATGATGTTCTGGGGGCTCCCAATGCCCAGGTGTGTCGGGCGCCCGGGTTCCCGGGTTGAGCCCACCCTCCTCCTAAGTAGCGGACCCTACACTTGTGTGGAGCCTGCAGTTTGGCACTTCTGCCCATCTCCACCCAGGCAGCGGCTAATTGGCTCCCGAGCCTGCGGGCATTTTCCAGTGGTGGTTTCTGCGCACTCACCCAGGCCAGCCACCTCAGCCTCTGAGCCCTGGGCTCTACCTCCTGGTTATTTTTAGTCTCTCGTGTCCTTCCCTGGAAGCCAAAGCATTGATCACACTTAAATGAGACCAGAACAATACATTTCCCTTCTCCTCTCTGCCCAGCTTCCCTTCCAGCACAAAAGTTTGTCATCCCCCAGACCAAAAGTCTACCCCCTTCTCCCCCCAGAGGGTATGACATCATTTCTCTCTCTTCCCTGGGACTTTTCAAGGACATTTTTCCTCCAGCGGAACCCCCACTCTGGAGATTCTGTTGGCCTTTTGTCACTCGGCCGGAGGGAGGGAGGTCGGAGGTGAAGCCAAGCGGGTTTCTAGATGCCGTTGAGCAGAGAAGTGCTCTGGAGCGATGGTGGAGGGTGGAGGCTGACCTCTGTCTGTACCAGTTCGGGGAGCGGCTGCCGTTGAGGCCGCGAGTGTGGACTTTGTGTCGGCGAAGCTGGACTCAAGTCCTGGTTGCAGCCCTTCCTACCAGTGACTCTGGGCTCAGCCTCCTCGCCTCTGCATTGAGGCTGCTGTCACCCTCCTCAAAGGGCGGCCTTGGGGGTTAAACGGGCCGATGTAAGTAAAACGCGTGGCCACCGCGCCATACACGGTGGCCCACGTGTGGCAGCTAACCCTGCAGTAAGTACTGCTGCCGTTTGTTATCGCTCAGAACCCCGAGGTAACGCCAAGCGGGGCAGAGTTGCAGTGACAGGCAGGTGGTCCCTTCCCTCCACTGGGTCTTCTGTAAAAGAAGTTCGAATCAGATGGCTCTTTCAAGCCATGAATTTAAGCTTCTAGGAGGCCCCAGGGCGACACTGGATGAAAGGAAGAGATGGAGCCTTTGCTCTGGGGTCTTACCCCCCCGAGGCTGCTGCGTGTGAGGGCCTGGGGCAGGGGTGGGGAGTGCGCGCCAGCACCCTTGAATTCCTGATGTCTCTCTGTACCAGGGTCCTTGGCGGTGTCTGTGGCTGACATGACTGCACCAGTTGTGGGCTCCTCTGGAGGGGTGTATGCACTCGTCTCTGCCCATCTGGCCAACATCGTGATGGTGAGCACCTGTTGTCCCAACGTGCCTATCTCGGCCTCCCCTCTGCATGTCAGTCCTCGCCGGGGATCTTCTTCGACTCCCCAGCTCAGGCCCAGAAATGCCAGGCAGACCTGGCTGGTATGAGGGCTCACTGACACTCCTCACTTTTTGCAGGCTGATTTCAAATGGGGCTCTTCCATATACGATTCCATATTTTTTCCTTCTTGCCTATGAAATTACCCATTTCCCTATGCTACCCCTTTCCCATTCAGCTTTAAAAAGTGTTACAGTAGGGGTGCCTGGCTGGCTGTGTCAGTAGAGCCTGCGACTCTTGACCTTGGGGTCGTGAGTTCAAGCCCCACGTTGGGACTAGAGCTTAGTTTTAAAAAAGAAAGACAATGTTAGGTGTCCCTGGGTGGCTCAGTCTGTTAAGCACCCAACTCTTGATTTTGGCTCAGGTCATGATCTCACAGTTCATGAGTTTGAGCCCCGCATTGGGCTCCACGTTGACAGTGCAGGGCCTGCTTGGGATTCTCTCCCTCCTTCTCTCTCTCTGCCCCTCCCCCTTTCTCTCTCACTCTCTCTCAAAACAAACAAACATATTAAAAAAATAATTGAGGGGCGCCTGGGTGGCGCAGTCGGTTAAGCGTCCGACTTCAGCCAGGTCACGATCTCGCGGTCCGCGAGTTCGAGCCCCGCGTCAGGCTCTGGGCTGATGGCTCAGAGCCTGGAGCCTGTTTCCGATTCTGTGTCTCCCTCTCTCTCTGCCCCTCCCCCGTTCATGCTCTGTCTCTCTCTGTCCCAAAAATAAATAAACGTTGAAAAAAAAATTAAAAAAAAAATAATTGAAAAAGGGCGCCTGGGTGGCTCAATCAGTTGAGCCACCGACTCTTGATTTCCTCTCAGGTCATGATCTCTCGGTTCGTGAGTTCCAGCCCCACATTGGGCTCCATGCTGACAGTGCAGAACCTGCTTGGGATTCTCTCTCTCCCTCTCTCTCTACCGTTCTCCTGCTCTCACACTCTCTCTCTCGCAAAATAAATAAACTTTAAGGGGCGCCTGGGTGGCCCAGTCGGTTAAGTGTCTGACTTCGGCTCAGATCATGATCTCACAGTTCATGAGTTCGAGCCCCACATCAGGCTCTGTGCTGACAGCTCAGAGCCTGGAGCCTTCTTCGGATTCTGTGTCTCCCTCTCTCTCTGTCCCTCTCCTGCTTGTACTCTGTCTGTCTCTCCCTCAAAATAAATAAACGTGAAAAGAATTTTAAAAGATAAAATAAAAAATAAACTTTAAGAAAAATAATAAAAATTTTAAAATACAACTTAAAAGAATATTACAATCCTTGACCACTAGCATGCATCGTAATTGTAATTCGTTGCTTGTCACAGATGATTAAAAGTAAAGGGATCTCAGCAAAATTCTCAAAAAGGAAAGGAGCCTCTCAGAGGTTAAATGATTTGTCCACAGTCACAGTGAAGATTGTGGCAAGTCGGGACTTGAACCCATACTTCCTGACAGCTACTCAGGTGTCATTCCCTTACACCAGCCTCTCACAGTGTCGGGACATGGCCATTCCTTTCCCAGGCTCTTTTTTGCCTTTTCCTGAAGGGCATTCTTTTGTTAAGATTTTGTTTTCTAAGTCATCTCTGCGCCCAACACGGGGCTCGAACTCACAACCCCGAGACCAAGAGTCACACGCTCTGCCGACTGAGCCAGACATGCCCCTCCTGAAGGGGATTCTAGTGTACTAGCTGAGAGCCCAGGCTCTGGAGCCAGTCAGCCCAGATCTGAGTCCTGGCTACTTACTTCCCAAAGAGGCACCTTGGGCACATTACTTAACTGCGCTGTGCCTCAGTTTCTACATCTGTGAAATGAGATGATATTGATAAATGAGATAAAGTGAAAATAATCTATTCAATATAAAGGTTAACTCCCTCCTCCTCCAAGAAGAGGCCAGGGTTGGACCCTGAATGGAGACAGAGTCTTTAAGGAGAGAAATAGGAATCCGTCTGATAGTCCCAGAGGAGGCCAAAGTCCTTGTTTTAGAGGCAGTCGGGAGGAGGAGTCACCGGGAGCGGCCCTGCAGGCCCGATGCCCACCAGGGAAGGCCCAGGTTCTACTCATCCCCGGTGCCTGGCCCAGGGCTGGCCAAATGGCAGGTGGTGCCAAGTAAATTTTTTTTAAGATTAAAGAAAATGTTGATTTTGAGAGAGCGCACACGTGTGCAAGCGGAGGAGGGGCAGAAAGAGAGGGAGAGAAAATCCCAAGCATGCTGCACGCTCAGCACGGAGCCCCATGCGGGGCTCGGTCCCATGACCCCGAGATCATGACCTGGGCCAAAATCAAGAGTTGGATGCTTAACCGACTGAGCCACCCAGATGCCCCAGTTTTGTTGTTGTTTTTTTTTTTTAAGTAATCTGTACCCCCAACGTGGGGCTCTAACTTACAACCCCGAGATCCAGAGTCGCACGCTCCTCCCACAGAGCCAGCCAGGCGCCCTCCTCCCACCCCCAACTAAATTTTGAATGAAGGAAGGAAAGAAGGAATGAGCAGTGTCTAGAAACGGCATCGCTTCCCCCCCAGGGTCCTCCTGTTCTCACCTCCCTCCTCTGTCACTGTCTTCACCCACGTGGAGGATGTGTGAATCCTGTTACAACGTCTGGAGTTCCTAAATTCTCCCATTTCTTCTTTATTATTTATTGTCACTGTCACCTGCCAGGCTCAACACACCATCCCTTTTCTTTTCACCAAAGTCCCCTTTGTACATCGAGAGAGAGAGTGAGCGAGCGGCAGAGGGACAGAGGGAAGGAGAGGAGGGTGGGGGGAGAGATGGACCGACAGACACCAATGACACTTACTGACTCATCTGAATTTTGGCAACTTCACGTGAGCACCTGAAGAGACACAGCAGGTGTAGGAAAGCTTGCGTGGACGTGCGAGTGTGTGTGTGTGTGCACGTGAACTTACACACGCGTGCCTGTGCGCGCGCGCACACACACACACACACACACACACACACACACACACGGCCCGGTCCGCTGAAGATCCTGACAGCCCAGGGCTGCCTCACACAACCCTTTTAAATGGGTCATTCTGTATCGGTGCCACAGCTTTCCCCAGACACAGCTTTTTCTCTGGATTCCACCTCCGCCGCTCCCCCCTCCCCCTGCCCCAGTTCCCTTCTGGAGGGGATGGAAATGCTAACAAATCCCCCTCCCCGCCCCCCCCCCCCAGATGTGTACGTGTGTGAGGGGACCGACAAGCACAACTAAGAAGAAATAAACAGTTCATAGAGAGGCCCTGTTTCCACCCCCTTCCCTGCAGCATGGGAAACAGCCCTGGGGCCCCAGAAGTTCCCATGGTGAGGGCAGATCACCCCAAGAACCACGGGGTGGGGCATGGGGCTCGAGGAGGGAGGTGTGAAAGCAGTTTTGTTCCCGTTTACGCTTCTTTCTGGCAAGCAGCCCATGGCCTGTGGTGGTGGAGATGAGCAGTCCCATCCGAGAGCCCACTACCCTTCTAGAAGGACGTGGCTTTCGCCGGCCAATTGGGAGCGTCGCAGTCCCCGGAGCATGACATATGGTAGCCTTTCCCTAGAAAGTTGTGTGGTGCTTATCTGATGGTGAAACAAACCTCGTTTTCTCATTAGAAAGGTTGGTTTCCTTTCAACAAGAGGCCGCCTTTACCCAAATTAGCTCAGCGCCCAGCACTTGAGAGATGCATTAGCACGAACCCTATACGTTGACCATTTCTGTGGGTCAGAAGCATTTAAACATTGGCAATTTCCATCTAATAGGTATGCTAGAATTTTGAATTCCCAAATGAAGACTTGTGTGTGAGTGTGTGTGTGTGTGTGTGTGTGTGTGTGTGTGTGCGTGCGTGCAGCGAAACACCTTGTCAGAACAGACAGGAGAAACAGCATGCTAGTCAGAGAATCTAGACATGAGTGCTGGACCGACCATCTTAAAAGCTGTGAGTTGCTTCATTTCTCAGGGTCTCCGTTCTCTCATCTGCAGCCCCTCTTTACGGGGTAGTTGTGAGACAGACATGGAGAGTGGATGTAAAAATGCTTTCCATGTGGCAAATCACCACACAGCTGGGGGATTGCGTGTGGGTGCGGGTGTGTGTTTACATATCCTTGAATACGTATAATTTTCTGTGTTTATCAATTTTGCCTGTTATCTGTAGGAGCAATTAGAAAATGTGTCCCTTTTACATCATACACAAAACAGAAAAAGTGTTCAACACTTCTGTTCTCAGGACTAAGTGAGGATTCTGCCTTAAATGAAAGCATGTCTTGTTTTTCATGAAAACTCTCTGGGTTCCAGGGGTGCCTGGTTGGCTCAGTCGGTAGGGCGTGACACTCTTGATCTCAGGGTCATGAGTTTGAGCCTCATGTTGGGTGTAGAGATTACTTAAAAATAAAATCTTGGAACACCTGGGTGGCTCAGTCAGTTGAACGTCCAGCTCTTGGTTTCGGCTCAGGTAGTGATCTCACAGTTCATGAGATCGAGCCCCACGTTGGGCTCTGTGCTGACAGTGAGGAACCTGCTGGGGATTCTCTGTCTCCCTCACTCCCTGCCCCTGCCCTGCTCACGTGCGTGCGCATGCTCTCTCTCTCTTTCTCTCAGAATAAATAAACTACGTAAATAAATCAATAAAATCTTTATAAAAAAACCCACTCTGAGTTCCAAAAAGCTTACAGTTTACATCAAGGATTAAGTTCAGAAAATATTTCAACAAAAAAAACCGGATGGCGTAAAAAACTTGCAATCAAGACTTCTTAGTTTATTTTTTTATTATTAAAATTATTTTTTATTTTTAAATTTTTTTAAAGTTTATTTCTGAGACAGAGACAGAGCATGAGTGGGGGAGGGGCAGAGAGAAAGGGAGACGCAGAATTGGAAGCAGGCTCCAGTCTCTGAGCTGTCAGCACAGAGCCCGACGCGGGGCTGGAACTCACAAACGTGAGATCATGACCTGAGCCGAAGTCGGTCGCTCAACCGACTGAGCCACCCAGGCGCCCCTATTAAAATTTTTTTTAATATTTATTTATTTTTGAGACAGAGCGTGAGCAAGGGAGGGAGGGCAGAAAGAGGAAGACGCGGAATCTAAAGCAAGCTCCAGGCTCTGAGCTGTCAGCACAGAGCCGGACGCAGGCTTTGAACTCGCAAACTGTGAGACCTTAGTTGAAGTGGGACACTTAACCGACTGAGCCACCCAGGCGCCCCAAGCCTTCTTAGTTTAAAGACTAGATGTGTTAAGATACACATAATTGAATAATTTATTAATTGCCTTTTGCTGGGGCCCACAGGCCAGAGTTCCGTGATTCCATGTAGGAGATATTTACTTACACTCTCTTCTATACGATAGCTGCTTCCCTAAAATGTTCGAGATCTCAGTTTTTGCAATGGGACCATCTTGTCAAAGCACAAAGAGAGAGCGTTGTCTAAAAGACACTGGAGATCTCTATGTCATAAGGTTCATTTCATTACTAAAAATCCTTTCACAGGAAATCAGTCCCCAATTTGTCTGTCATGCTTTCCCCTCTCCTGTGCTGGGTCTTTTTGAGGTCTTTTGACAAGATAGGTGAAACTATGAAGCTCCCGCCTGGGTTCCAGCCTCTGAGCTCTTAACTGGTTGGGTGAACGAGATGCCCAGGGGACTGGTTACCCCCTTGTTTGCTGAGGGTGGGTTCTTTCTCACCCTGCAAGGCTCTGGGAGGGAAAGAAATGAAAAGGGGCTGCAAGAGACTCGTGCCCTGGGGCCGCAGGCATTACCACATTTATAGCCTCAGCAGGGCAGCAGGGCTGCCCTCCTGTTGTTTCACTGCAGTTTGGAGGGAATAATGGGGTGGGGAAATGAAGCAGCTGGTGGGAAGGGGTGACTGGAGTTTAACCCCTCAGCTGCTGGGAGAGGAGTCATTTCCCCACGTCCACTCAGCTTTGGAGGCAGGTGGACACACAACAGCCAGTGGGGACAGACGGCACAGACAGAACATGACCCTCAGAAGTGTGGGCAGATGGAGCCCTGGACTGAGGGCCCTCGGGACCTCGACATTAACTTACCATGACCTTGAACCAGCCCTCCTTGACTCCCCATTTCTTCTTTGCTAAAGTGCGGGAGATGTGACTGGACCAAGCCGGTCAACTCCAATGCCTTCAGGGCCAGTTAGGGACTGTAAGTGAGGCTGGCCTGGGGAGCGCTGGGGTGAAGCTGGAACTGCCCGGCTAGTCCAAGGTCATTCAGAAGGTTTAAAGGTGCTGTGCCGGGCAAACCCACTGTCTTTGCCTCAGGTCTAGATGATCACGTCAGACACTTACGTGACACTTAGCACACGCCAGGCAGTGTTCCTGGTGTTTTATGCGTATGAATTCATTTTACCTTTGCAACCCGTGAGGTAGGTAATTGAGGTAGGCACTGATGTTGGCCCAGATTTACAAATGAAGACCTTAGCCAGAAAGAAGTTCTGAGCCACCTCACCGCTGGCTTTGCCAGACCAAAAATATGGACGGTGCTTTTGAAGACAGACCCCAGATAGGGCCTGAAGGAGGGAGGTATGGACCTCAGCTGAAGGAGAGTGGCCAATATGTTCTAGACTGATTTTGCCTGATATTATCACTCAGGACACAGTGAAAGAGACGCTGTCTTAGGTAAGATGTTCTTCCTGAGATTTTTTTATTTTTTATTTTAGAGAGAGAGAGAGTGAGTAGGGAAGAAGGGCAGAGGGAGAGAAAGAGGGAATACCAAGCAGACTCCGCACTCAGTGCAGAGCCTGATGTGGGGCTTGATCCCACGACCTTGGGATCATGACCTGAGCTGAAACCAAGAGTTGGACGCTCAACCCACTGAGCTACCCAGGCGCCCCCAGAGGGTTTTTATGAGGAAAAGGAATATTGGGAGTGTTCTGTATCACTTTTTTTTTTTTTACATTTTTAAAATTTTTATTTTTGAGAGAGAGACAGAGCATGAGCAGGGGAGGGGCAGAGAGAGAGGAAGACACAGAATCTGAAGCAGGCTCCAGACTCTGAGCTGTCAGCACAGAGCCCAACGTGGGGCTCAAATCCACAAGCCATGAGATCATGACCTGAGCCAAAGTCAGACGCTTAACCGACTAAGCCACCCAGGTGCCCCTCACTTTGGTTTTTAATTGTGGTGAAATACAGCATAAAATTTATCATCTTAACTTTTTTTTTTAATGTTTATTTTTGAGACAGAGAGAGGCAGAGCATGAACAGGGGAGGGTCAGAGAGAGAGGGAGACACAGAATCTGAAACAGGCTCCAGGCTCTGAGCTGTCAGCACAGAGCCCGACGTGGGGCTCGAACTCACAGACCGAGAGATCATGACCTGAGCCGAAGCCAGAAGCTCAACCGACTGAGCCACCCAGGCGCCCCTCATCTTAACCATTTTTAAGTATACAATTCAGTTGTGTCAAGTACATTGTCACTGTTGGGAAATCATCACCATCCATCTCCAGAACTCTTCATCTTGCAAAACTGAAACGCTGTTACCCATTAAACAACTCCCCATTCCTCCCTCCCCCAGCCCCTGGCAACCACCTTTTACTTGATGTCTCTCTGAATTGGCCACTCTCTGTGTCTTTTAGGAGTGGACTCATGCAGTATTTGTCCTTCCGTGACTGGCTTATTTCCCTGAGCATAATGTCTTCAAGGTTCGTTCGTTAGAACATGGCAGGATTGCCCTCCTCCTTAAAGTGAATGACATTCCCTTGTATCTCTGTCTGTCCATCTAGGGATACTGGTTTGCTTCCACTCTCTTTTGGTTGTTGGGAATCAGACGGCTAGGAACGTGGGTGTCACTGTTAGGAGAATTAGGATCCGTGGGTGGACATGACAGGGAGGCAAAGCCTGGCCGGATGATAGCAGGAAGAATTTTTTTCAGTGGTTAGAGCCCCTTCACAGGGCTGCCCCAGGGGTGTCACGGGGCTGGGAGGGCCATTTTGTCAGCGGCTCAGCAGTGTGCCCTCCTTTGGGAGGAGCTGGTCCTTCCGTCAGGGACTCCCCAGGCCCTGCCCATCCTACGGTTGCATCCCGGAGAGGAGCTGAGGGGTCGCCCGCCGCCAGCTAACTGCTCTAGGTTAGGTTGGGTTGCCAGATCCAGTGGAGGGCATCGATTCCCGTTGTTCCCTGTCTTCTGGTGGGGCTTCTCTGTGGGCAGTCGCCAGCAGGTGACAACGTCGCCTGCCATCGGCCTGTTAGCATAGAACACGTCAGCAGGCGAAGATGAGACTTCCCCACCTGAAGAGCAGCCATGTGTCGCCACCTTACCTTACGTGAAGAGGGCTCTCCAGGCAGTGAAGAACAATGGGGAAAAGGGAGGCGATGGGCAGGAAGCCGAACGCCTTCTGCAGGATTTCCCCCTCTTTTTGGCAGATGCCCCGCAGCCTGCTTGCTCCACCGAAGGTTCCATAAACGTTATTGTATGTGCCAGTGCTCAGGGCCTTGGTAAAGTTTAACACGTTTCCCCAACGTCAAAGGAGTGCGAGACGTGCCCTCAGCTGGGCCTGGGCCAGGCAGCAAAGGCAGAGCGGGTGGGTGGGAGGGAACAGAAGCCCCTGGCTCTACCCAGTAGCCTCCTTCCCTGTGGCTGGTGTGTTCCAGGGAGATTCCAGACTTGCTTCTGTGCGTGCCTCTATAAATGACACGGTGCTTTGAATGCGCCGCGGGAGAGCCCCTCAAAGGAACCCTGTGGCAAAGTCTTTTGTAAAGTGAAAAATCCTTTTGTAAGATGAATAATTGTACTCTGTCTATCTGCTTTGGAGGTTCAGAGTGTCCTGTGATTCTCAGGGGAAAGAGCGATTTGTTTGAAGGCCATCTGGCTCCCCCTTTTTCCAATGCCTGATCTTGTACAGCATCCCCCTCCAAGTGACGTAAAGCCCCCGTTTGGAGCTCTCAGTGATGGGAAACACACGATCCCCCAGGATGGAGCGTTCCATCTTTGGACGGCTCTTGCTTATTAGAAATGGAAACATCCCGAGCCTAAAAAAATTCTCTGATGTTTTCATCCATTGAATCCTTCACTTACAGATCACACTGAATATGCCCTTTCCTTATGGTGGCTCACTTGATACTTGATAACAGTGAACTTGACCCTGGGTCTTCTCTTCATCTGTTTCTCACATGCAGGATTTTGGTTTCTTTCATCATCCTGATGGTTCTGCTTTGACTTTGCTTGGTTGCCATCCTGCATCCCTTTGGCAAACGTGAGACCTGACAATTAAGGCAGCTTTCAGGTGTTGTCAGCTCGTGTAGAGGGGGCAGGGACCTTATCTTCCTAGATCTGGATTCTCTCCCTTTTCTTTCTTTCTTTCTTTCTTTCTTTCTTTCTTTCTTTCTTTCTTTCTTTCTTTCTTTCTTTCTTTTTTTTGTTTTTTTAATTTTGAGAGAGAGAGAGAAAGAGGGCGGGGCAGAAAGAGAGAGAGGGAGAGAATCCCAAGCAAGCTCATCATAGAACCTGACGTGGGGCTCGATCTCACGAATTGTGAGAACATGACCTGAACTGAAACCAAGAGTCCTATCCTTAACTGACTAAGCCACCCAGGCACCCTATGACGTCAGGTTTTCTTTTCTTTTTTTTAAACTCTTTTTTTTTTTAATGTCTTTTTTATTTTTTGAGAATGAGAGAGCGTGCACACGCGTCCACGGGGGAGGGGCAGAAGAGGGGGAACAGAGAATTGGAAGTGGGCTCTGCACGGACATGCTGACAGCAGCAAGCCCCAGGCGGGGCTCGAACTCATGAACCCTGAGATCACGATCTGAGCCAAAGTCCGACACTCAACCAACGGAGCCACCGAGGAGCCCCGATGTCAGGGTTTCTTAAACAAGATACACCCGCGGAGGCGTGGTCCGATCTGGAACTAATGGAACTTTCTCCTTTTGCTGTAGAACTGGTCAGGCATGAAGTGTCAGTTCAAGCTGCTGCGGATGGCTGTGGCCTTGATCTGTAGTAAGTACTGACGGGGCAGGCTGGGTGGTGTGGAGCCCTGCGCCAGGCCTGGAGGATATAAAGATAGCACAGTCCCCGCCCTCGAGGGGTGTGTGATCAAGGGAAAAAGGGAGACATGTCAATGGTATGTGACAAAGTGGGGCTGTTAGAGAAGTCTGGCCCACTCTGCTACCACTTAATCTTTCTTAAACTTTTTATGGACTTATCACATGGAACCAGAAAGGTGCGGGATGAGTATCCAGCTCAATGACCAGCACCCAGATCAAGAAAAATAACTTTTTTTTTTTTTACATTTATTTATTTTTGAGAGACAGAGTGAGACGAAGTGAGAGTGGGGGAGGGGCAGAGAGAGAGGGAGACACAGGATCGGAAGCAGGCTCCAGTCTCTGAGCTGTCAGCACAGAGCCCGACGCGGGACTCAAACCCGCAGACCGTGAGATCATGACCTGAGCCGAAGTCAGACGCTCAACTGACTGAGCCACCCAGGTGCTCCAAGAAAAACAACTTCTTAATAATTTTTGGGTCATGGAGTCAGTCCTTTGAGATCTGTTAGAAGCTAGAGACCCTATCCCCAGGATAGTACGTATGTACACATGTGCGTGCATGCGTGCACACACACATACTAACTTGCAGTTTAGCAGGTTCACAGGCTGTAACTAATCCTCGAATCCCTGTGTCCAGGGTGTGGTGGGGCTCTCATCGGGAGAAGTCAGTTCTGCCTGCAGAGGTCATTTTGAGTGTCCAGAACAGAGACCAGCTGCAAGAGGACATTTCCGGCAAAGAAAGATACAGTGTATGGAGGGAGGGTCATGGCTGTCAAGTCAGTTGGCGAGACTGACACGTGAGGTTTGGGACTGTGTGTGTTAGTGGTCAGAGATAATAGGAGTCAGGTCATGAGGGCCGTAAATGCAAAGAGAGAGGTTGGAGTTCATCCCGGATGTGCCAGGAGGCCGCTGGAGGGCTTTAAGCACGGGAGTTACTGGCAGATTCAAGATTCAGGAGACCAGTCAGGCTCAGAGTAGAGAAGGAGTTGGGGGTGGGGAGTGAGACCAGAGGCCTTATAAGAGGCTCATTTGAGGTGATGAGCCTCTTCCAGAAGCGATGGAGGCAGAGAGAAGAGGGGACACACGGTCTGTCATTCAGGCCTCAGAACACGGCCATGAAGAGGGTATTTTTTAAAAATTTTTTTTAATGTTTATTTATTTTTGAGACAGAGAGAGACAGAGCATGAGTGGGGGAGGGGCAGAGAGAGAGGGAGACACAGAATCGGAAGCAGGCTCCAGGCTCTGAGCCGTCAGCCCAGAGCCTGACGCGGGGCTCGAACTCACGGACTGTGAGATCGTGACCTGAGCTGAAGTTGGATGCTCAACCGACTGAGCCACCCAGGCGCCCCGAAGAGGGTATTTTTTATAAGGCTTGGTTTACAGGTAGACACTGGGGACACACTGCTGGCCCAGGGCCACCCAGCTGGCGGTGATAGAGGCAGAATTCAAAGCCAGCTTGTGCCATTTCTAATGCCCGCTCTTTAGCCAGGCTGGGCAGGAGCACCTGGGCTGTCTGCCTGGGTCCACCTGCTACGTGGGGAAGAGGAGGGTGGGCCAGAACAGCCATGGGCCTGTGTGGACTGCACTTCAATCCACTTGCACATCGCTTGCTCGAAGGCCCACAGATTCTTTGAGCCAGGTCATTGGGGGACGGTGGGGTGCAGTGGAGTGGGGGGGGGGGGTGAATGTTGCTTCCCTGTCTGCTCAGACTCTGTATGCAAGGAAGGGAGGGGAAGCCTGAATCTTGCTGTTTAAAACAGTCTAACTCTAAGCATCATAAAAACAAAAATGCTGATTTTGATGGTGGGGACCAGTGTCTTTCAAACCTCCTTTGTGACACCCAGGGCCTGCTAATAAGCAAAGGCAGGAAGATACCCCAGGGCCTGGGTTGGGGGGGGGGGGGGGGTGGTGCTGGTCAGGGAGGACACAGTGTTGGTTCTCGGCTGCTCCTTCTCTGCCATCTATCGGCCATCCTTGGAATTGCAGGGCCCAGGCCAGAAGATTAGGCCATTCCCAGGGGATGCTCATCCCTGGAGGTGCTGGCACCCCCGGAGTGGTTAAGGCGGAGAAGAGCATAGTGGCTCATTAAATGGCCCCTGAACAAGTGCAAAATTCACCTCAAAGGACTTCCTTGCAATCTGTCAAATTTGCCTTGGTCTCCTCATCTGTGAAATGGGGATGAGAAGGCTTGCCCTGAGTGTTGTTTTGGTGGTGGGCAATGAAGTGGCAGTTTCCCAGCGACTGTCCTTTTCAAGAGAGCACATCCCGTTGGACTGGCTGACTCAAGACGTTCATGCAAGAAGAATGCATTGGAGAATTGGATGGGGGCTTTTTAGACTCTTAAGAGAGAAATTCTAGCACTCTGTTGGCACTGTCTATTCCCAGCCCTTCGTTGCCCTTTTCTCCTTCCATCCCGTGTTTCCAGTCACAAAAGCACTGGTTCTGAGGGTTTTCTAAAGGTTTTGAAGCAATACATGAAAACACTTTATAAACTGTAAAGTGCTAGCACATATTGAAGTTGTTATTGATGCTCCAGCAGTGCGGCCTGGTAGTTAGAGGCTGAGACTGTACAGATGGGGAAACTGAGCCTCCAGGACCCGTGAATGCAGAGGAGCAAGGGTCTTTGGGTTTTGGCACAAGCTGTCCCCTCTGCCTGGAATGCTCTTTCTTCTTAGGATCTTCTCTTGATATTTCACATCTCTGCTCAAATTTCATGTCTCTAGGGAGATCTTGCCTGATTCCCCAAACCAAAGGATCCCCCTCCTTAGGCCCAGCATTGATTGAAAGTCACCTGTTTTCTCCCCCATAGAATTTTTCTTACTGGAATTATCTTATGTCTGTAATTGACGCTGGTCGATTGCCAGATCTGTAAGCCCTGGGAGAACAGAAGTTGGTCTGTCTTCACTACTGTGTCTCCAGCGCAGAGAACAGACAGTGCTCAGCCTAATGGGTAGTGAATGAATTAATGGGTGGGTGGCTGAGGCAGGAGGTTGGGTGTGTGGATGGATGGATGGGTGGATGGATGGATGCATGGATGGATGCATGGATGGATGCATGGATGGAGTGTGTGAGCGAGCGCAAGGCGTCTCTCTCAACCCCTGCCCAGTGGCCCTCCTGTGACTTCTCTGTCCTTCCTCCTTACAGTGAGCATGGAGTTTGGGCGGGCTGTGTGGCTCCGGTTCCACCCATCAGCCTATCCCCCGTGCCCTCACCCCAGCTTTGTGGCGCACTTGGGCGGCGTGGCCGTGGGCATCACTCTGGGCGTGGTGGTCCTGAGGAACTACGAGCAGAGGCTGCAGGACCAGTCTCTGTGGTGGATTTTTGTGGCCATGTACACAGTCTTCGTGCTGTTTGCTGTCTTCTGGAACATCTTCGCCTACACCCTGCTAGACTTAAAGCTGCCACCGCCTCCTTAGGAGACTGGGGGACCGAGGTCAGGGAGGGGAGGGAGAGGCAGCAGCAGGAAGGAACATGTACATTCTTGTTCTCAGCGCCAGCTCCGCCACGCTGAGGAGGAGAGGACAAGATGCTCGGCCGCTGTGATGTTTGCGTTCAGGTTTGGACAATGGAGCCTCTTTTCTGAAAGGTGCCTGCTGGATGAGTTGGATGTGGTTACCATTGTTTTTCTACACTGTTCTGAGGACATCGGGCCAAGGCGAAGCCCTGGGGTGCCCTTCCCTTGGGCTGAGCCTGTTCCGTGTGTTTAGGGGACCCCTCTCGTCACAGATTGGGCTTTCCTTCCCCCTCGTCCACACACTGAGATGTCATGAAGGCCCGAGGATAGAGTAGCCAGGCGGACTCTTGTCCAGCGCAGGCCAGGAAATGTTCCCTCCGCAGCTACTAGGTTTGGAGCTCTGGAGTGGAAGAGGGCCAGGTGGTAGACATGTTAGTTTGAGTCTAGAGGAGCCCAGGGTCCCCGCTGTTGGTGGGCACTGGGACATGGCCTCTAGTGCCTGGGGTAGGCGGAGGAGGGAGATGCTGTAAGTCCAGGCCTCGCTCCTGCCCTGGAGGTGTCCAGTGAGCGAAACCCAAGAGGAGGGAATAAACTTCATCCCAAGCCCCACCCTAGGGAAGGCCCCATACCAACTTTGGCCTTCTCCCTCCCTGTCTTCCAGAATGCTGACATCTCACGTCAGTGCCCCAGCGCCCCGTGGCCTGCCTTGTTTTTAGAGCCTTTTCCTTCCTTTCATCACCCTACATTGTGCCTCTCCTTTGTTCATGGGGACGTGTGTGAGTGTGTGCGTTGTATGTGTGTGGTGGATGAGGACGCCTGTGTGATGGTAGGAGATGCCACGGAAAGAATGTGAGGGGAGTTGGAGGCTGCGGAGGAAGGCTGTGGGGGGAGTGTGGGTGTGCGGAAGGGTCTGCGTGAAAGGAAAGAAAGCACTGAGAGGTGGGAGGGTGTGACTGCCGAGGATCTTGCTTTCAGCAAAGCTAGCCCCTTCCTTCCCGTTCCTCATCCTTTCCAGGCATCTCCCTGAGCGCCACTGACCAGTGGGAGACTTGTCCACGGCGGAGGGAGCCCTTGGGCCCTCCCAAGGACCCTCAGGATGCCGCAGTTTGCCTTTGCCCAATTCCGTTCTTGTTTTCCTCTGGAATGACCTTCATGTGTAAAAAGGTTCTGTTCTCTTTCCCTTAGGAGGGCAGGAGCTGTGGGGGTGTAAGGCCGGGGCAGGAATGTTGAAGCCATGTGTCCATCTGAGTAGGGGGGACAGGAGGCTGCAGTCAAAGGAATTCCAGTTTAGGCAGAAAACTGCTTCTAGAGAATTGTTGGGGATTCGGATGAGGGTCCGAGGCGAGGGCAGCCCATAGACTCAGATACTCAGAGCCCGGAGGGAACTTGGCAGGCTCATCCCTTCCTCTGCCGCACAAGTGGGAAAGCGAGGCTCAGGGAATGACTCCCAGGCAGGAGCGAGTGCAGGCCCTGAGCAGAGGGGAAGGGGAAGAAGGCCTTTGACAAAATCTGTGATTCCCTTTATACTGCTCGCGGAACTCCCAACCACTGACAACCCAGAAAGACGAAGAACTCCCGTCTGGGAAGCAGAGGGACTGGGTCCACGCAGGGACGAGGGCAGGAGCTTGGTCCAAAGTCAGCTGGGCCAGGCAGTTGGGGATCTTGGGCCACTGTGGCTTCCTGTCCTCCGTGATCACACATGAATGAGCAGGGTCTTCATTCAGCCCCAGGCTATGCCAACCGCTCCCCACCCCGTCTTTGCCCAGTGCTAAATACATCATCCCGGTCCCCACATGTGGCTGCCGAGGTCATGCCGCACTCAGGCTGACACAGTACTGAGGACTGCCCACCCGAGCTGGCGTGGGCCCAGATCCGTGGCGGAGCTGCATCTCCCTCGGGCGTCTTGTCTGTGTCCTGACAGCCTGTGTCTGCCCTCTAGAGAGAAGGGGTGTAGTCAGCTTCCTAGGAGGAGACCACGCTGGGACTGGGGGCCGAGAGGACTTGAGTGAGGATGGAGAGGGCGGCCCTGGCCATGGGCCACAGCCCCTCAACCGGAGCAGTGCTGTCCCTCCCTGGAGGAGCGGGGAGGCAGGGCTTCCCTGCAGGTACCCGGGTGCTCTGGGTTGTGGGTGGAGGGAGCAGTCACCCCTGCCTTCTCCGGGTGTGGCCTGGAGAGGGTCTTCCCCTCTCAGGGGCAAGAAGACTGTGAATAGAAGGCTCTAGCAAGCCCTCAGAGAAGCACCCGGGTCCCTCAGGTCTCCAGACGGGAGCTTGCTCCCGAGAAGGACTGTCTGAGGCGGAAGTCCCATTTGCCGTCCTGTCTGAGACGCACGAAGGGAGCCTCACCTGACTTTAGGCCACCAGCCGCAGCTGTTCCCTGTCAGCAGTGTCCAAAAGTGACCCCGAAGCTCGTCAGTCTGCTTAACACCCCCCTCTCCACCCTTGCCCAACCATCAGCTCCAAGCAGGGCCACCCAGTGGTGTCAGCAGTCACTCCACACAACCCAGGTCTCCAAACCAGGGCCAGAGACAATCGTCTGGTAAGAAAGGTTTCCTTTTTGGTGTCTGGCTTTCTCACCCTCCCCCCCCCCCCCCCTTCCAGGGCCCGGCCAGCAGCACATCCCCATCATCCCTCCTTCGCGGTCCAGCACAGCCCCTGGCCCAGTGTGGAGGGCAGTGTGCTATGGGGCCGGGGAGGGTGGCTGGTCTTGCATCCATAGGATACAGAAATTGAAAGCCGGGGATCCCCCAAACAGCAGCCATAGATTTGCCCGCTCATTAAACAGAAGAGGAATCACAGAAACTAGGGAAGGGAAAACAA
Source organism: Prionailurus bengalensis (assembly GCF_016509475.1). NCBI lineage: Eukaryota > Metazoa > Chordata > Mammalia > Carnivora > Felidae > Prionailurus > Prionailurus bengalensis. The sequence continues at coordinate 20,212,859 of NC_057347.1, forward strand.
ATCTTCAAAGGAGAAATTTTGCTTTAATGACAACATTAATCATTCATTTTTTTAATTAGGAAAAGCTCCCTAAAGAGGCATTTTTGCCAGCTAATAGGACTCTCCATTTCCACGAGGACTGTTCCTACCCAGAGGATTAGGAGAGTCATTGCTCACAAACCCAGATCTTCCCCCACAGTGTCCAATTTCGCTTGCAAATAATGCAGATTCCCAGGTGCAGCGGAAGCCATCTCCTGGCTGCCTTCATGTTGCTCCCGGGACTGGCCGGAAAGCACCGACACTCCTCTGCCTTAAAAACCGTGAATTCCACCCCCAAGGACTTGAGTAAGTGGAAAACAAAAGGAAACACAAGCTGCAATGTTTGTTTCTAAATATTTTTGTATTGTGTACATTCTGTATATTTTTGTCGTAACATATTATTTGAGCACAGATTCCATTAAAGATTTTTTTTTTTTTTTAAGCCATCGGTTATTCAGGAAGTGGCATAAAGGGCTGGCGTGGGAGCCCTGTTTCATCTTTGGAGGTGGGAGGTGGGGTGGGGGGACAGCAGCGGTGCTGGGCCTGTCATGTGCACAAGACAGAGCTGGGACTCGGCGCTTGGTGCTGCTGCTGGTGCTTCCAGTCTGGTGGAACCGTTTTTGAATTGCTGAACTCTTTGGAATGGTTGATGAGAGCTAGGTTTTCTCTTGCCCTAACAATGCGCAGGTAGACAGTTTTGTGTACAATGTGGAGGGGGGAGGTGGTCTGCAAATAAGGAAACTCACTCAGCTTCAGGTCAAGAGCTTTTGTGCCAGCTGTGCTCGTGGGGGTCCCGTCTTCCCCTTCTACCCTTACACGGTGGGAGATTAATGTTTTGACTACTGTTATTATCGTAATCTTTGAAATACCTAGGTACTTCGTTCTTTACCCCAATAGCCTAGTCTGTAGGTCTTTCTAGGGGCAGTCAACATTCTGATCTGGAGGACGGGATAGGGAACGTTCTCAGAGTGAAAGGACATGGTTCACGTACAGAAGGGGAAAACAAGAAGGGTGTAAGCGTGAAGGTCCAGTGCTTGGTAGGTTTAACAACCAAATGGGCTTTGAATGGATGAAGTCTGAGGAAGTGAGTTGTTTACTCCAGCTTTTCTAAACCGATGACAGCGTATGTGGTTTTGCAATTCATAACCGTTAAATTTCATTCGGGGATTAAACTACTCTGTTAAATTCAGCACGGGAGTCGTTTCCCATAATGTTCTTTCACATCAGTTTCCTGTATGTTATTAAAAGAAAAAAAACATTAAAAAATTTTTTTTAATGTTTATTTTATTTTTGAGAGAGAGAGAAGGAGAGAGACGGAGCATGAGTGGGGGAGGGACATAGAGAAAGGGGGACACAGGGTCCAAAGCAGGCTCCAGGCTCTGAGCTGTGAGCACAGAGCCTGACGCAGGGCTTGAACTCATGAACCGTGACATCATGACCTGAGCAGAAGTTGGACACTGAACCGACTGAGCCACCTAGGTGCCCCCCCCCCCCCCCCCCCGCCAAACCACATTTTTAAATGCTGCAAAAGTCATTCTAGAACAATTTGAGTACAGCTCAGGCTGAAGGTAAAAAAACTCATTTCTCTTTCAAGTGTGGATAACTAACTTCCCTAGAGGGAAAATCAGGACCCTGTCTGAGCACCCGTGCACCCCCTGGACCCCATCAGTTCCAGGCTCCAATACCTGAGGCACTGACAGACAAGCTCCCTGAATAGCCAAAAGCTGTTTAGATGGCTTTGCCTTTGGCTCCCTATCACTTCCCCCTTCGCTTTTCTGGTTCCTCCCTTCTACCAGATTCTCATTCTTCCCATAACTTTGTAAGACATTAACCAGTGATAAGGTAATTATGAAGACAATTTACTGGTTACTTAATATGTGCTGGGCACTGGATGAGGCATTTTCAATGTATTATTTTCATTTAATTGCATAGCTACTTGTGTGAAGTGAGTATAAATACGCCCATATTTACACATGAGGGGAAGGCTTAGAGTTTAGTGACTGGCAGGTGCTTTATGGCATAGATGGCTTCATACTATGGTTCCAAAGTTCATGCTCTCAACCCTCAGCTGTTCATTGGGTGTTCAAGGACACTGAAATGTCAGGGAGTTTGTTTAAAGATCCAGTCTCATTGCATTAGTAACAGTAACGAACCTTGGAATGTTTGTTCGGTGTTCACTTAATAGGATCTCTTTATCAGCCCTCCTGGAAGTGGTTTACAAGAAAATCCACAGCTATGAATTCATTACTGCTCCCTAATCACCCCTGACCCCCAGGATCTAGCACCGATGCCAACTCAGAATGATACGAAGTCTGTGACCCATTTGGGAAGGCTAGCAGTTGTAGAACTGGGGCTGCCCTTCTAGACCTCCAAGTAGAGAGACCGTTGATGTCAGGGGTGGGTCTCCACTACTGAGAAGACGCATGGTTAGGAAAACGTGGTCCTAACTGAATCTTAGCTCCCAGATGCCTGCAGGCTTTCCTTGCATCCGGTATACGCGCTCCTCCGGTAAAGGACATGCGTTCTGTCACGTTAGTAATGAGTGAGAGTGAGGGGAAGTGACCTGCACTATTGGGTCCTACAGCTGTATTTCCTTGGACAGTGAGTAAAACACCGCGATGGAGACTGCCCTTACACTGCCTGATGCCTCCTGCGAGGTGCAGAAAGGTGTATGCCGGCAGGTGGTGTGATTTTCTTCAACAGGTTCCTTAGCGTAACAGGTGTAATTTGCCCATAAACTTGTTGCGGATGAATAAAAATGTCAGCGTTGAGAATGGAGATAGTTAAATAAAAATGACTCTGTCGGTGAGAAGCTAAGTCAGTTTATTATTATTATTACAAATCTAATTATAGGTAAACTGAGGCCATTTTTTGATACATGACAAACATACATTTCCTCTGTGTGTCGAGCACACAAGTAATACATAAATGTATTCCGTGCCTGGACAAATCCTGTTTAAAAAACTTTAAAAGTTAATTCATTAGCTTATTAAAATTTGAGTACAGTACATGTTTCTGGTCATGAGCTCTCTGAGTTTCTTCTCATGGCCAACCAGCTATCCAGTTCCAGGTCACCATTGTCCTTGCCTACAGTAGTGATAGTTCGTCACAGGCTTTAAAATAAGACTGTATGGTATACAACTGTGTAATGTAGTGAGACTGCATCACAAAATAAATACATATAAGTACACATAAGGAATGTACAGTTATACCTTGACTATATCCATAAATAGCTTGAAGCAGGTAATACATTTACTTTTAAAGGCCATTTACATCATGGGCTGTTGATATGTGAATTTGAAAATGAAAAATATTTTTTTTTAGACTCCAAATGTTGAGGTCCTAATGTTGTCTATTAAAGAAAATTGATTTCTAAATGAGCAACAGAGTACATTAGAAAAAGTCAGATTCGAGGGTAGTGCCACAGAATTGCCTGTTTCCCATAGTCGTTCTGTAAGTAATGCTATAAAAATGCTATTTGGAATTTTTTTTCCTATACTGCCTACAATCCAAGTTATTAAAGTTTAAAACCATAGGAGAGCCTTTATGAAGATCCTGAATTGTATTTCTCATTAAAGGAAAAGAAATGGCTTGGTGAGTCATGTTCCTCGACTTCTGTAGAAGAGAAAGCAGAAGGCCATCGTCAGTCATTCTGAAAGTTAAAACTCAGCACTTAAGTGAATTTAGATGAGTTTAGGAGAGGATTTTTACGGGCTTGTGTTCCTCTGAGCATCCTGACGGCAGTGAGAATGGGACTTCTGATCTTCTAAACAAAAATCATTATCAAATGGATTTATTAAAGAGCTGCGCAGAACAAACTGCCATCATATGTGTGTAGCTACGGTTGGCTTCCGTGGGAATTATAAATGGCTCCAGATGAGGGCACGTTCAATTGATTCAGAGTAAAACAACGTGAGGCTTGTAACAAATATACAAAAAACTGAAATCAATGAGTAACTGTGATATGAAGAATCTGTTTGCGTCCTTCATGTTACAGTCTGCTTGTAGAATTTATGTACTGTTTCTGTTTTAACATCTGAAAACTAGCATTTTCATAGAAAAGACAAAGTACAGGCTGTTGGCAAAATACCTGTGAACAAATGAATGATGGGGGCCACTTCCGCAGTAGCTTTCCATCCGAGGTAAGGTTTTATCTTGAAGCTAGTGCGTCTATTTTTAAAGCTCATTTAATTTCTTACACACTCATGATTTGTGTATTGACTTAAAAGCTGGTTTTATCATCCATACCATTATCAATCAGACCAAAAAATCTATCCAAGCACCCACAGGATGCACAGATCTATCTTTGAAATGGTGTTGGAGGGCTAATCTTGTCCTAGGACTAGGAGGACATTTTTTTCAAGAAGCTATAATACATTGAAGAAAGAAGTATTACAATTTTTCTGGGAGGAAAAATTGCTAAATACTGCAGCCAACTTCTCAGAGAAGCCACAGAATTACTGTTCAAGATTTTTGAGCATCAACCCCCCGAAGTCTAGAATTTATGGGGCCAGTGGTATACTAAAATTCCACGACTCTAACGCACGTGTGTCTGGGACTCAGTCAAGACGGTCCTCGGATTTTTATGTCTAAGTAAGTTTTACAAGTACAAAATGAAAAAAATCTAGAGTGGGTTTCAACTAATCTTAAGTAGCAATCCTATGACAATTATGACAAGTGCAGTTTCAAACACCAAGGCTTCAAGGTACAACTTCACAATACAATGATCTCAAAACATGTGATCACAAACTTTGGGCGAGGGCTTCTTTCATAAATTCCTCGAGGACGGCCACCACGTTCTTGGCCTCGGGCATTTCTTCGTGTTCCACTTTAACAATCTTCAGAAGGATATCTCCACTCCCACAGTTCTTCAGGAACGTGTAGCATTTAAACAAAGCATAATGATTCATTTCTGCCTGACGGATAAATCTCTTCAAATTATTTGTGTCTTGTATGGCCTAGAAAAAGATTTCCCAGTTAAATATGTGCTTAGTGAGATAATAATGAAGCCTGAAAAATATCTCCTATCCAGCTGAGAACTCAACTTACATTGCTGAGATGTTATTTATTTTAAATATTTCTATCATTCTTACTGCTAATATGCTTTGCCCATGGGAGAACAAAATTTCTTATGAAATTACTTTATAAAAATACTTTTAAAAATACTTTTAAAATCAACTAAATAAAGTAACAACATTCCTCCCCATCAGAATTCTGAACCCTTAGGCACCGAACTGGGGTGTGTGTGCATGGGTGTGTGTGTGTGTGTGCGCGCGCGCGCACGTGTGCACGCACAGTTCCCAACTAAGATACATCACAAATTAGAAGACTGATGTGCCTGAGATGCAAGCAAGCGTTCAACACAATTAATTGCAAATGCAAGGATATAAATGCAGAAGCTCCTGAAAAATATAAAGTAAATGGCTTCTGGAGATTCTGGTTTTGAGAACGTCCTGTTTAACAGACATCACAGCCGTAAAGCAGATCTGTTACTCTCTCACTGGTACTAATGAAAATTCAGACAAAAATTATATGTGGCATTTGGCACATAGCCAATTAATTACCTTTAGTTTAAAGTTCTCCAGTACTTGTCGAAAAAGAAAAGGGTTACCTCCTTCGGTGCCATTCAAAAAAGCCTGCATCCAATCCTCACAAAACCGGTTGCTTCCTATAAGGTATTTTAGAAAAATTAAACGAATAAAAATGAAATCCTACAAAGCATAAGACATTTGTTCTATTTATTTTATTTATTTATTAACAGGTGTAAATGACATATATTAGTTTCAAGTGTACAACATGATGATTCAATATGTGTGTACGTCGGGATTTTCTTTCTTGATAAAAACACTTATAGTGAATTATTTAAGACTTCTATAACAGTCTAAAAAAATAATTTACTCAACACCTGGCTAAGAAATACCAACTGGCGGGGCGCCTGGGTGGCTCAGTCAGTTAAGCATCCAACTTCAGTGTAGGTCATGATCTCGTCATTCCCAAGTTCAAGCCCCACGTCAGGCTCTGTGCTGACAGCTCAGCGCCTGGAACCTGCTTCAGATTCTGTGTCTGCCTCTCTCTCTGCCCCTCCCCTACTCACACTCTGTCTCTCTCTCAAAAATAAATATTAAAAAACAAAACAAAAACAACTGGCTGGAGCCCTGTGTGCCTCTTCCCAATCACACTCCCCTCCTTTCCCATCAGAAAGGATTATTATTCCCACTTATTTATTTTTAAATATTTTTTTTTATTTTTGAGAGAGAGCATGAGCATAAGCGGGAAAGGGGCAGAGAACTTTTGCCACATAACTTCTTTTTATCTCTAAGCCCTAGATAGTATTACTTTGCATACGTTAAAATGTTATGTATTTTTCTTTAATAGCTGATTCACTAAATAGTATGCTTCTGAGCTATACCAAGGCACACGGCTCTAGTTCATGCATTTTTGCTGCTATGTAGAACTCTACTGTACAAATGTAAGTTTTTCAATCTTCCTGTTGATAAACATTTGCTTCCAGTCTGCTATTTCAAATGACGCCTTTATGAACATTTTTGTACTTGTTTCCTTATGCACACATATGAGAATTTCTCTATATACACAGGAGGGGAATTGCCTGGCATGGCAGGATTTCCATGGATTCTATTCTAACCAGCAATCCTGGTTCTAGGATTGCTATTGTTTTTTGGTGAGTTTGAGATAAACATGTACAACTGCACAAGGCAGGACGGATAAATTTGTATCATGTGTTTTCAGTGCAAAAACAGGCTCCCAAGAGTGCCTCAGAAGTTGCGCTCACCTGCATTGTAGAACTGGGGCTGGGAGCTACTGCAATCGATGACCACAGATTTACGCGGCTCCTCTGTCATGGCCATGCACAAAGATGTCATGGTGCCTTCGTGGATGAGGCCTTGAAGACTGGCTACGCTCAGAAACCTGCCGTACACACAAGTTCTTTTCCACACACAGTATTACAGGATAGGAGGGAGAAAGCAAATTCATTCTGGGGTGGGGGTGGGGGTGGGGAGTTAAAGATGTATATCAGGCTTGCTGTGGAAAAGTTTCCCTCCTTGCAAAACTGTTCTTTACCTGTTAATGTCTCTCTTTGTTTTTTCATCGGATTCTTTAACTTCAACAGGGGTATAACTGAGAGCCTACAAGAGAAAAATAAAGCCTAATTGATACATGTATCAGTTTTCCTTATTGAGCAGCTACTTGAGACTAAACTTCAGCTTCCCCAATAACCACTGGACTAGCTCAGAACTCTCCAGAGCCTTGTTTAGAGGCGTCAGTGGGCAGTCTAAAATGTGCTTTACCACCCTGGTCTCATGGACCATCCAGTCTCCACTGAATTTACCCACCACATATTTACATAAAAGCCTGGCCATATACTCTAGCCTTCCCCATTGCCTGGATATGTTAATGCATTTTTCATTTTTCATCTGGCATTTTTTTTTTTTAAGTAAACTCTATCCCCAATGTGGGGCTAGAATTTACATCCCCAAGATTAAGGGTTGTACGCTTTACTGACTGAGCCAGCCAGGCGCCCCTATTTGGACATTTTTATATGGTTAAAATCACTTTGGATTTTTATTTTCCTTTTCAAATTGTTTTGGAAATTATACCTCTCCCAGATCACTTCAAAAAGTATTATTTAAAAATGTTTATCCTATTAGGAAGATTTAGTATTTGTGATTCTACCTTAGGAATAGAACTTTCTAGATCTCAGTAAACAAAGTGGTCTATCCGGATTGCAAGCATAGTTTGAATATTCAGGAGGGAAAAAGTAATGTTCAGAGACAGTGAGTATGTCTTTAAATAATCCAGACTCTGTCAACGTGACTCTCAATTAAAGAAATGCTTTTGTTTGGGCAATACTCACGGCATGCAGCAGAAAGGTAAGCTTCTCCTGAAAGAGAAGAACCACCCTTTGGATTGGGCATACAACATCCTCAAACCAGCTGCTCAAGTAGGATTTTATATGGTTCTCCAGGCCCCTTTCCTAGATTAAGAAAGAATGTTATTTGGTTTAATATAAGCCTTCACTTTAGTGGACTTAACATTTTCTTCATGATATGTAGTTATCTATTTATTTGTTGAGAGAGAGAGAGAGAGAGAGGGAGCACACACACAAAGGTAAGAAAGGCAGAGGGGGAAAGAGAGAATCCCCAGCAGGCTCCCTACTCAGCACAGAGCCCGATGCAGGTCTGGATCCCACTACGCTGGGATCATGACCTGAGATGAAATCAGGAGTCAGACCATCAACTAACTAAGCCACCCAGGTGCCCCAATTCATGATACTCTTTACAGTGTAAAGAACTGGGAATAGACACTTCCTTTTTTCAAGCTAACACGACCAACTCAAAAAAAGGAATTGTGATATAATTTTCCTAGGCTTGCTGAGCACAGTGGGGATTAATTCTGTACTGAATTTCTTAAGGAGCACCTGGCTGGTTCAGTTGGTAAAGCATGGGATAGGACTCTTGATCTCAGGGTTGTGAGTTCAAGCCCCATGTTTGGTGTGAAACCTACTTTAAAAACAAAACCAAACCAAAAAACCACACACACTTAGAAATGCATTACATAAAACAAAGAGACCAAATCAATAGGGTTCCATGCTATGTTGTCACTGGGAAATATCGAGCACTTACTTGTCCATCTCCCCCCCCCCCCCCAGTATACTGTGTGCACTCTGGAGATTTTCTTCTTTTAAGATTTTATTTTTCAGTAATCTCTACACCAAAGGAGAGATTGAATTCACAACCCCGAGATAAGAGTCATGCTCTACCAGCTGAATCAGCCAGGCCCCTCAGGAGATACTCTCTTAATAATTCTTGTCTCTCCAGCACCTGGGAGTGCCTGAAACATCCACATGTGAGCTTACAAAGCACCTGCTGAAAGGCTGAAGGAATGAGATAGCTCATTCACATGCGAACAGGATCAGAGAAGGACACACAAGTTAGCTCATCAAAGCACTCCAGCTGTCAGACATGCTGCATATCTGGTTTTCTGGGCTGTGCATATCTGGGCTGAGCATATCTGTTTTTCTGGGCTGTGCTGCTCACTGGGGACTAGCAGAAGAGCTCCACTCTGGGAGAGCAGCTTGCCCCGGACTCATTGCTCTGGCTCACTCCTATGCTCTCCTTCCTGCAGGAACTTGTAAGCTCATGACAAAAGGAATTGTTACCACGTGTAATGGGTAGTAAAGTCGTAATTCTTAACGACTTTAGCAACTGCCACAAGTGGAGTGTGTAGTTTTTTAAAGGTATGGATAAATTAATCAATACAGATGTGTCTAATTCACAAAAGATCGATTAATGAAAAATGGAATTTTTCTAAAAATCTTTGATGTTGAGTTCAAGGGCAGTTAGACCACTATATAGCATGTCTTTGGTGCCAGAGGCTTCTTCATGGGCATTAGTTCTGACCAGAATATAAATCTTAGGGGCCTAGAAGCCAGGAAAAGAGCATACTCTTCCTTCTTGGCAAGTTAACCATATACACTGAATTTAATAGAGCATATCTTTCATGGATACAAAATATTAGAAGCAGTCTTGTGAAACTTAGAGCACTTACAGGACTAGGTTCCCTGCTTCTCTTAACAAGTATCCTTCTAGCCCATAAAGCAGTACATTTTTAGAATCTCTGTGTCTTTGTATCCACCTGTTTGGTTTCATAAGTATAGCAGTTATAGTATGTTAATCGTCTCAAGGTGAATAGTTAAAACGATCATCTTACCTCACAGTTCATGTTATTTTTTAGGCCTTGAATGTACTTGTCCAATTCAAGCCTGAAAGTACGTTCTTAAGGAAGCAATAAAGGATGGATCAAGACAGTGTTTTTATCTCTCAATGGGAAATATAAAATCTCTCAATGAAAACTGTAAATTCAAAGACAAAGTGGTCGTATGAAGGTATGAAATGAAGCAAACACTTAAGGGGTAGAAAAGCTCTTTAGAGGTTGGTAGTAATACTCCTCCACCTGGCTTCCCATGTTTTTCTTCCTGATACCATCAAAGACAAAAGAAAAGGATATAGCTCAAGTCCTTTTTCAGACCCTCCTAAAAAACAGACCACATACTCTGAAGCGTTACGTTCAGAGTCCACTGTTGCTGTTTCAGGAAGCAGTTTTTCTTGCTGGAAAAGACAGTAATAACAACCGACCCGGTAATCTGGAATCCTGGAAAAGAAAAACAAGTAAAATGTAGTATTTTGCTAACTCATGCACCTAGTTTTACGGACTGCTCTGAACCCTGATCATCTGGATCTGGCAATACTGTTAGATTGCAAACGGGGTCGGAACTTCCTAGACTTTTCCTTGGTTTACTTGTAGTAGCAGAAGAAAATTAACATGCACCATCACGGGCTTTAGCGAAAGCAGCACCTAACAATTCCTTTGAATTCTCCTCTCTTACATGAAAAACACATACAAATTCTCTTGTCATTCTTGGTATATCCACATTTACATAAATATAACCATGTTCTCTCTCTCCCCTAAACCCTGACGCTCCAGGCAGATACAACATGTTTATCCTGTGGCTTTATCTTTGGCCTGTGGCTGTCCTCTGAGGGGACTTGATGCTAAAATCATATTCTGAAGTGAACTATAGTCGAGGGATTTAACAGAAAGATGGCTGGAATTCAATGGAGGACACCTATGTTTACACCTGAACTCCATCAACATGACCAGCCTTGTGATCTTAGTGTCTTTGACTATATTTGCTTCTCTGCTCTTTGACCCCTTTGTAGAGAGAATGGCATCAAAGTTTGTGAAAGCACTTTACAGACTGTCAAGTGTACAATTTTCGTTTTGGTAATTAACTCTCTTCTTCCAAGTGCAAGACTAAATAAGTGCACTTAGGAGGCAGAGTCTGCCATTCAAGTAATTCCATTCCACAAATGTGTGTGTGTGTGAGAGAGAGACCCAGTGCTCAGGCCGCCAGGGAACAAAGATGCACTTTGCAAGTCTAGTAAGAGCTGATCGTTTGGAATTTCTCATCACTTCTCATATTTAGCCCAGAAAGAAAAATTCAGGACACAGCACATTTTACACTTACCTCAGCTCCACAGATGCAACATTACCCAGCCCTTCAAACACTGCTCCCTTAGAAAGACGCTTAGCAATGAAACTGCGCAGGTCTGGCTCCGCTTCAGATGGCAGATTAGTGTCCACCAAGGAGAGGCTTGACAAATAAATAAAAGACACACATCCCTTACCAGTGGACTAATGCACGCACACCCCGTAAGGCAGAATATTACCAAAAGCCCCAATCTCTTTAAGGACTTGAAAAAGCTTATGTTTCCTGTTGGCGAGCCTTCTAGCAATGTATGTCACCAAGTAGGATCTACATCATCAAACACTTAAAATAATCCTACCTTTCCAGCTCATTCTCTCTAGTATTAGGACTCCACTGGAATCCCCTCTACTCACCTTACCTACTTTTCACAATACAATACTATTGCAACACCTGAAGAATTCCTTAAACCATCCATCATCCAGTCAGTGAACATATTTTTGTAGTATACCCTACTTTGCATCAAGTGTTAAGGTTCATTAATTCATCCATTCATTTATTAAATAGGTATTAAATGTCTACCCTAAGGGTTCCTGGGAGGCTTAGTCGGTTGAGTGTCTGACTCTTGGTTTGGGCCCAGGTCATGATCTCATGGTTCGTGGGATTGAGCCCTGCGTCAGGCTCTGTGCTGACAGTGTGGAGCCTGCTTGGGGCTCTCTCTTTCTGTCTGTCTGTCTCTCTCTCTGCCCCTCCCCCGCTCACACTTTCTCTTGTCTCTCTCAGAATAAATAAACCTAAAAACCAAACGTCTACCCTAGTACCTACCTAGGTGCCAGGTAGGGAGATACCAGTGAACCAGAGAGACAACAATCTCCTGGAGTTTATATTCTAGGGCATAGCAGAGAAGCTCTGAAAAGGTATTGAAAGGGGGGGGGGGGGGGAAGGGAGGATTTTAAATCGCTTTATACCCATATGATATTGAATCTCTAATGCAGTTTCCAATCAAGAACTAAGATTCATTGCCTCTGGCTAATCAGCAGGGGCACCACCAGTATTTCGATCTGCCCAGCCTTGAATGAATGAACTAATGAGGAAATCCAGATGAGGTTCCTAGGGGATTGGTGGGCTTGATGGTTTGACTTGGGGAAAGCCGAATGGAAATAGGGTACCCACTGATATCTAGAGGACAGAGAGATGCACGGAAGATAACCCCACACACGGGTTATGGCCAAGATGTTTTTACCTGAAATCATCACCAGAGGGAGTTCCTGCATTTGTGCCACTTGGGCTTCCATCGTCACTGTCCCCTCGCTGCTGTGCCAACCTGCACATGGCAAAAGCAATACAGCTATCAATTATGGGCTATAACTCAAGTGGAGTATGGCCCCTATCCCTGCAAGCAGGGTGGGGGTGAACAGTCAACTAAAATGCTGCAAGGTGGAAGTGCATGGATCCTCCATTGCCTATCCTCATGGCAGGGAAAACCCATGAAACAGTGCTGACAAGAGCCGCTTCTCTCTCCAGGCCGTTAAGCGCTGGAGGAAAGGTTAAATTAGATATCCACAAAAGTCAAAGAAATTTCTTCTAAAAACCAGACTTTACAGGGCCCAGAGAGCCCCAGGGATGTCTGCCCCAACAGAGGAAATAGAGGCAGCGAGGGCAGAGGATAATCGGGGGGGAGTGGGGGAGGGGGAATGTGTGGGGTTAATGGAAGAAAACAGGTGATAGTAACAGGAAGGACAGGGGTAGAAATTGACGTTATAGAGCGTGCGAAGCACTGCGCCAAAGGGCAGGGGCGACAGGAAAGGGCTGAGAAGACGACAGGGACAGTTGGGGAGCAGAGGCTTAGGAGGGGCACGACAGTCCAGGACGGTGGCCAGGAAGAACGGCGTGAAGCGAGCTTAGGACCAGACACTCTAGCTAGCCGAGGGGAAGAAGGCTTTTCGAGCTGCCACGGACGGGATGCGGGGTCGAGATGCGGGGCCGGGGCGGGGCCATAGGGACGACCCGGGCGCTGCACCTGCTTCCGCGGTAGCTGTAGAGGCAGTAGTGGCTGCTGGGCGGTGGCTCGGGTCTTCGCTCCTCGGCGGGGCCTCCCTCCTCGCTGCTCTCTAGCTCCTTTTCATCCCCATCCAGAGACTCTTGCAAGGAGGGGAGCATCGCGGCGGCGGCGGCGGCCTCCGAGCGGCCCTGTGTTCCCGCCAAACCACTCCCCCGCTGCCGTACAGTCCTGCGAGGCCGGGCTCGTGCGGCTCCCAGCCCTCGCACACCTGCGTTCCGCCGGTTTCCCGGGTCGCAGGTCAGGAAGCCGGCTGGCCTAGGAGCGCTTTTCTCCCCAAAGGGGCTCGCGGGTGCGCCGAGTCACGCAGAATCTTTTACCATTCCTCTTTTGGCTCCTTTTCTCCTCTGGCTAGCGTTCAAGACGTCTAGGAGACTTAGCTAATACATATGGTGCAGCTAGCTAGCCACGTGGAAAAGGTTGAATCTGCCCTCCTCCCACCTTTCAGGGGGGCGTGGACACGCATTCACGTTCACCAGTTTGATAAAAGATTTAAAAGAATTTTAAAATGCTCCTCCCAGGTGAAAATACGGGAGAATTTTAAAGATTCTTGAAGAAGGCCTTTCTAAATGTTTGAAACACTTAGAAGCCACATGGGAAAAGATTAATAAATCTGAGTAGGTAAAAAACTAAACACTTCTGTGTGGCTCAAAGTCAAAACACAAATGACCAACTAGGAAAAATATTTGCAACATATATAATAGATGAATGGCTGTCGTTCGTCAGGAAAAAAAAAAGACAGTAGGCAGTTCACAGAAGAAATGAAAATGAAAAATAAGTAAATAAACTGTTCAATTTCAAATGAGATTGATGGTATATTGTACAAGTTTTCACCTGACAGGTTAGCAGAGATTTGAAAGTTTGATGGTACCTTGTGTTGAGGTATGTGAAGAAGCAGTCAGTCTCATAAACAGTTGATAGGAATAAAATTACTACACGCGGTTAATTTTAATTTTTTAGGATTTTTTAATTTAAAAAAACCCTCTTTTTAAGTCTATTTATTTTTGAGAGAGACAGAGACAGCATGAGCAGGGGAGAGGCAGAGAGAGAGACAGGTAGAGAGATAAGAGAATCCTAAGCCAACTCCACACTGTCAGCACAGAGCTGGACACAGGGCTCGAACCTACGAAACCATGAGGTCATGACCTGAGCCCAAACTCCGAGAGTCCCACGCTTAACCGACTGAGCCACCCAGGTGCCTCAATATTTTATTAAGTAATCTCTACACCCAATGTGGGGCTTGAACTCACACCCCTGAGATGAAGAGTCGCATGCCCTGCCAAATGAGCCGGCTGGGCACCCCAATGCATATGGTTTAGAAAGGAATTTGAAAATACTTGTCAATATTTTAAATGCACATACCCTTTGACTATCAGTGCAACACCAGGACATCATCAAATGGATACATGCATATAAGTGTGAAAATACATGAGTCCAAAAATATTCCTTGCAGCCTGGTTTGTTATGATGAAAAACTAGACACAATCTGAATGTTGGTCAATAGAAGACTGATTATGTAAGTTTTGGTGCATGCAGTGGTAGGCAGAATACCCACCCCTCAAGATGTCCATGTCCTAATCTCTGGCAACTGAAAATATGTTACCTCACACAGCAAAAGGGACTCTGCCGGTGTGATTAAAGAACTTGAACTCATGGTTCATGAGTTCAAGCCCCACTTCAGGGTCTGTGCTGACAAAGCAGAGCCTACTTGGGATTCTCTCTCCCCTTCCCTCTCTGCCACTCATGCTCTCTCTCTCTCTCTCTCTCTCTTTAAAATGAATAAATAAACTCTAAAAAATATTAAGGAACTTGAGGGGCACCTGGGTGGCTCAGTCGGTTGAGTGTCCAACTTCAACTCAGGTCATGATCTCAAGGTCCATGAATTCAAGCCCTGTGTTGGGCTCTGTGTTGACAGTTGGGAGCCTGGAGTCTGCTTCAGATTATGTCTCCCTCTCTCTGCCTCTCCCCTGCTTGCACTGTCTCTCTCTCTCAAAATTAAATAAACATTTTTTAAAAATATTAAGGAACTTGAAATGGGAAGACTTTCTTGGATTATCCAAGTGGGCCCAGTGTAACCCACAAGTCTCTCTAAGACGGAGGCAGGAAATCAGAGAGGAGAAGGCAATTGTGACATATAATGCAGAGACTGAAGTGATTTGGTAACCAAGGAATTTGGGCATCTACGAGAAGCTAGAAAAGGCAATAAATGATTCTCCCCTAAAGCTTTCAGAAAGAATACAGGCCTGCCAATTCATTTCAGAATTGAAATGGATTTTCAACTTTTTTTTCATGTTTATTTATTTTTGTGAGAGAGAGAGAGAGAGAGCACAAGTGGGGAATCGGCAAAGAAAGGGAGAAAGAGAGAATCCTAAGCAGGCTCTGCACCGCTGGTACAGAGCCAGTTGCAGGGCTCAAGTCCACAAACTGTGAGATCATGACCTGAGTCGAAGTCGGATGCTTAATCCACTGAGCCACCCAGGCACCCCTCCATTTCAAACTTCTACCTCCAGAACTGCAATATAATAAATCTGTATTGTCACTAAATTTGTGGTGAATTTGTTATAGCAGCAGGAAGAAATACATGTGTACTAGAAGACTATGCAACTATCAAAAAGAATGAATTAGAATATGTGCACATATAGAAAGACAATCCAGTATTTAAGTTGTTGTCCTGGCACACACAACTGAAGGAGAAAAGGCATGCACACCAGAAAGGGCAGAATGTGACTACTGCCAAGAAAGTAATGCAGACAGGGTGATCTTACGGAATCTCATCGCTGGCTTCTTGACCATCTACGAACACAATCTGAGGACGTTAGTCTTTGCGAGTTGGTCTGTCAAGTGTCAACAGCAATAATCATATGAATACAGCATTTATACTTTAATAGTTGTCATTTAGTTAGCAGTAACCATGGGCCAGGTTATTTATCTGTTTTATTTCCTTTATCCTTGACCGACTCTGTAACAGAGGGGTTTATCCTCACTTTATAGATGAGAAGAAAACTGAGGCTCAGTCAATGTAAGTGATCAATCTATAATCTTAACTGCTATTTTGTATTGTATACTCCTGCTCGGGTCTTAGAAACAACCCTACCAAAAGGGCTCTTATTATGTGATGCACGGAGGCCTTCATAATTTAGCCTGTAATTCCCCCTCTGTCTTCATTTCCCATCACCCTCTCCTTGCTCACTCTGTCCTGATCACATTTCCTGTGTTTCTCAAATATTTCAACCCTCCCCCCCCCCCCCCGTGTAAGTCTTTTAATTTGCTCTTCTCTCCGTCTGGAATGCCCCCAGATATTTGCATGTTTTTTTTTCTTCTCCCTCGTTATTATTCGGTTTTCTGCACAAATGCAGCCTCCTGAGAGAGACAGAAAATGCCCTGTACAAAAAAACATCCCACACAAATCTCTGCTGTCAAACCATCAGTTTCTACCGTGTCCCCTCATATTGTTTAGTTCTACTTCAGTGCAGTTATCACTCCCGACATGACGTACTTAGTGTTTCCTCTACTAGAGTGGCAGCTTGCTCACCGCTAAAAGCCACATTCTGAGGCACTGGGGGTTAGGGCTTACTAATTTTTCTTTGTGAGTGAAGTTCAGCCCGTAACAAAATCATGCGATCTGCGAATACGGTTTTACTTCTCCCTTTCCAGTCTGGATTCCCTTTTTTCTCCCTAGGATAGTCTCTTGCCACCATCCCCACTACTATGAGTTCCGGTCCGAAAACCCCTGGTGTGTTTCAGGCGCTAAGCCTCAAAGACTTGCACGTTTTGCTCCTTCAATGACATCCTCTCTCCTCCACCTCCCTTGCTCCCATTAACTTTTCAGTTCAGAAAACCTTTCTTGACTCCCCCGTGGCCTCCAAGGCCCTGTTCGTGTGTTCCTCTTCTGTCCGCAGCCCCTTGTATTTCCCCCATCACAGCGCTGACCACACTGCCTCGTTTAGTCATCTGTCACCAACCTGCAAGTCACCAGGCAGAGACTGCGACTTCTTTGACTTAGCAGGCAAATGCCCAACCATTAGTACAGCAAGGATTAATCCGGGCAATGAAACAAAATTAAAAATTGAGCGTTCTCTCATTATTCTTTATTTGTAGTCTGCCCTTAATTACGCTGGCAATCTTCCCAGGTTTTTTTGTTTGTTTGTTTTTTTCCTTCAATTCGCGAGTGTATCGGTGCACCTCGGCCGCCAACTCCCTCACAAAGGAAACCGGAGGAATCAGCCAGCGTAAGCAAACAGGGCCGGGACACCTTAAACGGACAAGATGGCGGCCGCCCGTCAGCCGCCACGAGTCTCCACCCACTCAGGGAGGAGGTCTGCGTCATGTGACCCTTCCCTGCCTGGCTCCGCCTCCGGCCGCAGTGCCTGACGGGAGCAGAGCGGCGAACGAGGGCGTCGGCCATTTTGTGTCTGTTTCCTGTGGGACGCGGTGGCGGCCGTTGGGTCGGAAGAGTGAGCGATTTTTGCCTCGTTTTTCCTGTTAGTTTTCTCCCCCTTTCACTTTGTCGGTAGAGCGCAGTTATGGGTCGCAAGAAGAAGAAGCAGCTGAAGCCGTGGTGCTGATATCCTTTGTGGGTTTGAAGTCGAGGCCGAGCGGGGGCGCCGGTTGGTGGTGACTGGGACTGGGAGGCCTTGCTTTGGCCTGTGGCTGAGAGTGTCTGGGATGTAGGCCTCGAGGTGGGTGGCTTGGTGGCTGGAGCCGGATCTGGGAAGGTTTCGTGGGAACTGAATTCCCTAGGGCGAGAGGCTCTGGCAGTTGTGTGGATCGTGGGACTCCGTGACTCAGGAGGTTCTTGCTTCGGTGCGAGCGTTGACCTAACCACTGGGAGGCGGCTTGGACCCCTCCACCAAGGACAGTGTCCCCTAAGGATATTCTGCCACATTCTGTTGTTTTGGTGACGATTCAACAAAGGGACTTTCTTCGAGTATAATACGCTGATTGACTCTGGAGGATTAGGGGAGAGCTTCCGGAGTGTGTCACCCACTTTTTCCGTTTAATTGGGGAATCGGTGGTTTAGGGAAGGCTTGTGTTAGTCAACCATGGTTTCTTTCTTTCTTTCTTTCTTTTTTTGGCCGGGGGTGGAGTGGGGTGGGGGAGAACTAGCTTCCGCGTCTCACCCGCTGGCGCCTTAATCTTCAAGAAGCGTAACGGGTGGAGTTTCTTGTGTCTATCACCCAGCTTCGTAAGACTGAAAAAAAAAATGCTTTTTATTTTTTAATAAAACGTGGCGTCTTTTTAATACTTTTTTCGGGAAGGGCTAATACGGTTTACGTTAAAATTGATTTACTTCTGTCTCGTACCTAAAAACGGTTACGGAACTGCATTTGTTTATATAATGGTTGAAAGACGGTCACGAATTCCTTTAATGAGCTTTTAGGAAAGTCTGCCCAGTGAGAGAAAATTTCTCAGTTTTATTAATGTAACTTATCTGTGAGTTTAGATACATGCCATGGCAACATATTCGTAAGAAGTTGCAAACAACTTTGTGGATTATTCATACGAAATTGTGTCATTCTTACTCACTGTGAGTTTATTCTTGGATCTAAATAAAATAAATATTCCTAAATTCCATATGTTAGATAGATTTTTAACATTTTGATTATTTTGTTTTCTAGTTAATGAGTTCTGTTTTGAAATCCATTCTTGACATAAACTTGGGGATTTTTTGACATTGAACTGTCCAGTCCACAGCGTGCATTTGTAAATTTTGAATATTGAACAGAAGTTATTTTACTTAAATCTTTGTAAAATGCGGGGATTTTACAGTAATCTTGCTGATTACTGAGATGTGTTCGTTTAGAGATGGTGAGAGATTATGGGCATAAAGTACCTTCTTGGTTTTAACTGCTCTCATGTTTTAATGTTCCTCTTCCTAGTCTCTTAATATGACAGGTTTTTTTAATAGTGTCATTTTGTGCTATTTTTGTACCTTAACAATATTGATCAGGTATTGTAATAGAGATTTTGATGATGAGAAGATCCTTATACAGCACCAAAAAGCAAAACATTTTAAATGCCATATATGTCATAAGAAATTGTACACAGGACCTGGCTTAGCTATTCATTGCATGCAGGTAAGGATTTTTTTTTTCTGTCTTTAACTTTTAACCCCTTGTGTGGAAACAACATGAAAAAAAAATTATTTTAACAGTTGTAAGGTTTTGTTTATTGTGAAAGATTAGATATGGTCAGTCAGCTTAAAAAAAAAACCTGTTTTTGGCCATTAAGTTAAATAATTGATTTTTTTTTATGTTTGAAGAAAACTTATGTTCATAGTGTTTATCTTTAAGTTATTAATAATATTTTTTATTTTAGACTGGGGACAAGTTGAGGTCCCAGAGTATCTCCTCAGTTACTTGAGTTAGAGAACAAAGATCAGTGATTTAAATTTTGTGGTCTGACCAGTTCTAATCCCATGAGAATAATACATAATTAGCTACCTTTACTCTCTGCCATTGAAGGATTTGTTACAATTTCTTGCCTGAGGATAGGCTTACTTCAGTTATTACTCCTTGGACCTCTTTTGGAAAGGTAATGTGTTTCATTTAATGATGTCTGTCTGGGTTTCTTGAGCTTTTCACTACTTAGGTAGGGAGAGCTTTGCAATTTATGTTTTTAAGGATCTAGTAAGTGCCTTTATGTCTTATTCAACATTATTTCTTCTACTTTGGCCAGTCCTGGTGCTACCTGAATTTTTGCCTAATTGGACCCTAGAGAGAGATGAGATGAGCAAATCCCTATTTATTGGAAACTACTGTTGGTAGGAGGCGGGGAGGTAAATTAAAATAAGATGTTGTTTCCCCTAGTTAAAAAATAAGTTTATTTAAAAAAACAAGTTTATATAGATCCTCTTCAGTTATGTCACTGTAATAATAACTTAATACCCATTCAGAAATATTTTAGGGCCTGCTGTGTGCTAGACCCATAACTTTCCACTGTGGCAATCACTAGTTACATGTGACTACTTAAAAGAAAATTTAAAAATTAAAAATTAAAAATTTAATTTCTCCACATTGTAACCACATTTCCAATGCTCAGTCACATGTGGCTGGTGGATGACTTGTATTGGATAGTACTGATACAGAAAGAATATTACAATTTATCACAAAAAATTTCTGTGAGACAGCATTGTGCTAAGACAAGTGTTTTAGACACTAGGTGTACAGCAGTGAAGGAAACAGTCACCATCATGGAGTTTAGATTTATATTGTGGAAGAAAACACTGCAGTATTTAGTTTGCCTTTTCACGATAAGTGATAGAGAAAGCTAAAACTAGGTAAGAGGCATAGGTAGGGCCACAAGATAGGAAAGACCTGAATGAGAAGCTGACATCTGAACAGATCTGAACGAAAATGAGAGAGAGCTTCCAGAGAACAGCAAATGAAAGACCCTGACATACAGGAGCATTCTTCTATATTGAAAAAGAAAGGGGAGCAATGTGCTTTATATAGAAGGGTTTACTTATTGTAGGCCATTTTCTTTCATTCTGAATGAAATGCAGGGTTGAATAGAGAGAGGTGTAGCATATTCTGGTACCTTTTCTTTTTCTTTTTCTTTTTTTTAAATAAGGATTCTCCTGGCTATAGAGTTGCAAATAGACAGACTGCAGAATGCAGTGAGAACACTTAGGATGACTGGAGTATTCCAGGCAAGAGGTGATGGTGACAGAGACCAGAATTTGCTGATAGATTTAGATGCAGAATATAAGAAAGTGAGGAGTTGCAGATTGATCTGAAGGTTTTTGGCCTGAGGACTGTGAGAAATGACTTATCGTATACTAAAATGTTGAAAGCTGCAGGAAGACTAGGCTTAGAGATGAGGATGTCACGATTGTGTTGTGTTGTTAATTTTGAGACGGTCTGTTGACTATCCAGTTGGGAATGTCATATAAACAATTGTATCTGTAAGCCTGGACTTCAGAGAGGTTGGAGCTGGAGGTAGAAATTTGGAAGGATGCTGTGGTGAGCATAGCTATTTTAATCCATGATACTAGATGTCGTTTCCTATGAGAGAGTAGAATATAGATCTAGAATAGGTGCAGGGACTTCAGCTTGGGCCACTCACAGCACTTAACGGTTAGAAGATTAAAAGAAACCATTCAAGGACATTGAAAAGGTAGGAAATCCAAGAGAGTAGTGCCCTGGAAACCAAATGAGATGATTAAAGGAGTTACTTAACAGAGTGAAATGCTGGTGGTAGGTCTAGGAAGATGAGGACAGAGATTGGATTTAATCAAAGTGGAGGTCATTGGTCACTTGCCAAGAGTGATTTCCTAGAGTGATGAGGATGAAAGCCTAATTGGAGTACTCTCAAGAGAAAATGAGAAAGTAGAGGCACTGTTTCAAGAAGTTGTACTATAGAGAAGAACAGAGAAATGGAATGGAACTGGAAGGAAATCAGTTGAGAAACTATTTTAGTGACATTGTTGATTGACCAAGTGCTTTTTTTTTATGGTTTTAGTGTAATTTCACAGCAACCTGTGAAATGGACCTGGCAGTTAAATCAGACACATCCTCCAATTTTATAGATGATAAACTTAGGACGTTAGTAATTTAGATGGTTCACATCAGTGCTTGCTCCACCTATCTTTTCAACCAAGATCATCATTATTTCTACTAGGCAAGGTTGTAAGAAGTCTAATTCTGGCTAGGATATTGTGAGGTAGTTAAGTAAATCATGTTATTTTTCTTCTCTTTCCAATAGCTTTTGATTAGTATATTCTTGCCCTTATCATTTAGAAATATAACAGAATAGTTAATGTGTATGAATACAATTTTATTACTTTGAGGAACATAGGAGTTCCTTCATCAGCATTTGTCAAGAACAGTAACATGCCAAAAAACTGGCGTGATTAAGTCCCTTGTTGAGAAGCTTTGTTCATGGATCTTTTAATCACGGTAAGGAACAATGGTTAAAGATCAATCAAAAATTAAGATAATTTCTGAATTTGATTTGCATGTCTCTGTTTAAAGTCTTTGAGATATATGTCTTAAGAAGAAAACACTTAGTTTTCTTTACTTTTCTGTTCTTGCATGAAAATGTTTTGGGAGGAAAGAGAAATTGAGTATGAGACAAATATGTCCCCTAAAGCAGTGGTTCTCAAGCTTGGGCATGCCTCAGGATCACCTGCAGGGCATGTTAAAACAAATTGCTAGTCTTAACCAAGAGTTTTCTGGCAGAGGGGGTGGGAGGCCCCTGAGAATTTGCATTTGTAATGAGCTTTCAGGTGATGCTGATAGTCTAGGCAAAATACTTTGACATTTTTTTAGCCTAAGTTAAGGCAAGTTGCTGAAGAAACCAAGACTGACAGGAATTTTACCATATTGGCAGAAGTTACCCATGTTTGAGGGTTAGAAACATTTGATCTAGCAAAAACCATTAGTAAAAAAAATCGTAGGTTTCCAGTGTTTTATAATAAAATCTCTTTCTCTTTGTAATCTGTCAAATTTAGTGTAATGACAGGATCACTGCTGTGGCAGTGTTAAGTGCCTCAGGTAACGCATTAGTTCTGGATATGCTAATTATAAGTGCCACTTTTGCAGTTTGTAACTACCAGCTTATCTCAAGATCAATCTTGGAAATTTTATGTTAATTCTTCATATAGTAAGAACTTTCATAAGCTGTGCTTAAGTCAGACTTGAACCTTCTCTCATTTGAGTGGGACTGCCGGTTCATTGCTGATAATTCAAGCAAGCAAGATTACATGGTAAACAATGTTTATTGAGTCCTTACTATGTGTTAGACATCCTGCCAAATGCTTTCTGTATTCACTATGTTTTATTTAATATATATAATTTAGTACCTGTAACGTAACAGATATTAAATAGTTTTATGTATTTACTTACATAATTATATAAATTGTATGATTTAATGCATTTATTCCTAAAAATGATGCTAGATGTTAGGTAGTGTATATAGGTTGGATAATCTTAAATCAGAGGATTTGCGTAGTCTCACATACCTAGTAAGTAAGCAACAAAACTGGGGATTGAATCCAGATAGTCTCACTACAGAACAAGTTATTCTTAATGATTATACTAAGTGTTCTCTGAGTAATTTCAGATTGCTCTTAAAGGACTTTATGAGACACTTTATCTAATGGAAGTTTGTTTTAATGTTAGGTGCATAAAGAGACAATAGATGCTGTACCAAATGCAATACCTGGGAGAACAGACATAGAATTGGAAATATATGGTATGGAAGGTATTCCAGAAAAAGACATGGATGAAAGAAGACGACTTCTTGAACAGAAAACGCAAGGTAAACCTTAGGATGTGTGCTTTTTCTTAACACAGCTTCACTAATGAGAGTATTACTACTACTTTGAGGTATAAATTTAATAGTGGATGTTATTCAAAATTCCAATTTTGAGGGTTTTTTTTAAATACTTATTTGAGAGAGCAAGCATGTGCGTGAGTGGGGGAGTGGCAGAGAGAACTCAATAACTGAGATGATGGTCTGAGTTGAAATCAAGAGATGCTTAACTGACTTAGCCACCAACACTATTTTTTTCAAGTTTATTTTGAGAACAATGGAGACAACACAAGTGGGGTCGGGGAAGAGAGGGAATCCTTAGCAGGTTGCATGCTGTCAGCGCAGAGCCCCATGTGTGGCTCGAATCCATGAAACTGAGATCATGTTCTGAGCCAAAATCAAGATTCAGACGTTCAGCCGACTAAGCACCCCAAGCATCCTGAGTTTTATTGTTTCTTATGTCTTAATGTTTGGAGTTGTATATTTGATTTGTATATATGTAATATCACATGGATTATTCCAAACACTTTATTATAATATAGTTTTGTTCATAACTGCATTCCAAGTGGAATTAGCAAGTGTTGAGGTTTCTGAAAATGAAGGTAGCTTGTTTTGATTTGATTATATAACCACTAATAGTAAATTTTTTGGTAATGCTGTTGCTTGACTTGGAATTTACAATCACTTATTATCCAGATGGTAGAAGTTATCAATTATGAAAAAAAAATTTTTTTAAAGTAAGCTCTACACCCAACATAAAGCTTGAACTCGTAGACTTGAGATCAAGAGTTAAATGCTCTATTGACTGAGCAAGCCAAGTGCCCTGAAAGTTTTTGTTTTCGAAAGCATTGTAGAAAGGTCAGACCTCTTTGTCATAGTTTACCTTTTGAGATGGAATAGAAAGCTGTTTTGTTTTTGTTTTTCAAAAAAATGAGGAAAATTATTTAAAGTTTATTTCTTTTGAGAAAGAGAGCACAAGCAGGGGAGGGGTATGGGAGGAGGGACAAGAGAGAATTTCAAGCAGGCTCTGCACCATGAGCATGGAGCCCATTGTGGGGCTCGATCTCTCGAACTCCAAGATTATGACCTGAGCTGAAGTTGTATGCTTAACTAAGCCACCCAGGTGCCCCATAGGAAAATTATTTTTTACCTGTCAGAGTAGGGAAAGGATGTTAACCTTCTTGCTTAATAGAGATTGAAAACACATTTGAAGAGTAAAAAGAATAATATTGACTGAATTTCTTTGCAAGAAAAATCTCATGAGCTAATTACAGTGAAATAACTTTTTTTGATGTTGAATGTCTTAAGCTTGCTTAGTTTTGTTTTTTTTTTTTTTCCATGGGAAAAATTAATTAAAACTTTTGTTAGCAGAGAGTCAAAAAAAGAAGCAACAAGATGATTCTGATGAATATGATGATGATGACTCTGCAGCTTCAACTTCATTTCAGCCACAGCCTGTTCAACCTCAGCAAGGTTATATCCCCCCAATGGCACAGCCAGGACTGCCACCAGTCCCAGGGGCACCAGGAATGCCTCCAGGTATCACATAAGGGTTACGATTTAACATTCTTAGGACTTTGGTGATATGGTATAGAAGTATTAAAATTTTTCTCTTAACCCTTTAATATTTGTGACTTTTTTGTTGGTGAAATTTTTATTTATAGGCATACCTCCATTAATGCCGGGTGTTCCTCCTCTGATGCCAGGAATGCCACCAGTTATGCCAGGCATGCCACCTGGGTAAGAAAACTTTTAATTGACTTGTGGGCTTGTGCCTAGTAATAATCTTTTCAACTTGGGTGTTACATGAATTGTAAAATGTTACTTTGCCTTTTTTCTTTTTTTTTTTCTTAAAGGTATGGGCTCCCTAAACTTAAACTTGTCTAAAAAGGGGTCTACCAATAAATTTAAGGAATATAAATTTGCCTCTGAAGAGAATAGATTTTTGGGTTTTAGGATGTGTGTAGGCAGCCATCTACTTCAATTGCCTCTGATGTAATTAAAGTAGTTGGTTGTAGATTTGTGTTTCTGAGATTCAGAACTGTCCATGACACTTTGTAGTTGTGACAAGAAGCAAACTCTGTAAATGATTTATTTGTCAAATCATCAAGAACTAAAATGAATATGAGGTGCTCGTGCCTATCACTTTTACTTAAAAAATTGTTGGATGTGAGAGGTATACAATACACTTTCCCACTGTATTTTGAAAATCACAGTTAGATTTTGATTTTGTCATACATTTTCACAGATTGCATCATCAGAGAAAATACACCCAGTCATTTTGCGGTGAAAACATGTAAGCATCTCATTCATAATGTAATTCAGGAGGTATAATCATAATGTCATTTTTTTTGTGTGTTTAATGGTATCTATTCAGTTGACTTCAGAAATTTTCTAACCTTCCTCACTAAAACTTCTAGAATGTGCAAGCTGGTTGACACAAGTCTTAATGGAGGGGAAAAAAAAAAAGACATTTGTGAGGAACTAGTAATAAATAGACCCATATAAATAAAGCATTTTCTAAACGTGCAGCTGTTTTTCGCCAGACTGCTAAAGTAATGGAATTTAGTAAAAAGTGTTGATATTTAAGAAAGAATAGATACTCTTTTGCCAAATTAACATGCGTTATTATAGAAGGTAATTCGGTTTTCTTGTAATGAAATCTATATATAGAAGTTAATTTTCTAATAAAGTTCTCAATTAAGAATTCACAAACTTGTAAATGTTTTAAGTGAATGGACACTGGTATTTGAAGGTGAGCTCTTTTAGGGGAAGGAAAATAAATATGGGTTATGTCTTTAGTCATGGTTTAGTGTTAGGTGGCCATTAGAAATTAGGCAATTGTGTGAGGTTACTTTTGACTGTCATTAATTTTGGTGGTAGTTTTTTTGTAACCCTCCTCCCAAGAATCTTTACTCCACGGTGTATATTCAATATTTTCTTTTTGAAAAATATAATGACTCTAAAATAATTTTTATTTTTTATTTATATTCTGTACGGGTATTTTCCAAATGAGACCAAAGGTGATTATGATTTCCAATTACACATATTTTAGATGAGGCCTCTTGTCTGTATTGAGGGTATAATTGTTCGTAGTGACCTTAAATGTATGAAAATGTTTTGTAAGAGAGACTGGTTTTTCCCCCTTACTTTACTGATAAACCCAAGAGGTTTGATGGTTTTTAGAAGACTTACTTTGATAGAATTGTTCTAGTGTTGTGTGTTCTTTCAGCTTGATTTTCAATATTAGGGGTCAAATTCAAGTCTTTTATCTATTGTTTCAGGCTTTAGCCAAAATGTTTTCTAATAGTTTATACTGTTGATTAACTTGGTTTGTTTCTTGAAATTTGCTTTCTAATAGAATGATGCCAATGGGTGGAATGATGCCACCTGGACCAGGAATACCACCTCTGATGCCTGGTATGCCACCAGGTATGAAACATTAGACAGTAACCTTTTTACTAGGACTGGCATGCTTTATTCTTAAGTATTGTGGACAGTAGGTTTGTGGACGTTGGTGCAATTTTAATACTAAAATTTAGTTCTTTTTTAAATTGATTGGACAAGTGTTAGAATGGATCCTTTTGAGTTTTGAAATAGTAAACAGGTTTCAAAGCAATCAGAAATGAGTCACAGAACCTATGCACCAAAGCTTATATACCTAAAAGGGGTTTTATTTGTTAGGAATTTTTTAGATAAGTAACGGAGAGTCTTAGAAAATAATAGGGAACCGTAACAAACTGTATTAAACAGTGTAGGCATTTATGGCCTCCCTCAATGAAAAGTGGTAGATTCAGTGGCTGGGGATCTCAAGAACCCATGTGTTTAAAATTTTCTCCTTTGCACTTGAGCTTTTCTCCCTGGGACATGTTGCTCAGTTGTTACAAGATAACTCAGGCAAGAAAGGGTGTCAACAGCAGTGGGCTCTTGTTTTAAGTTTATTTATTTTGAGAGAGAGTGCACGTGTGCACACGTAAGCCAGGAAGGGACAGGGAGAGAGGGAGAGAAAAGCCCAAGCAGGCTCTGCACTGTCTGCACAGAGCTTGATGTAGGGCTCCATCACATGCTTGTGAGATGATATGAGCCGAAATCAAGAGTCGAATGCTAAACTGACTGAGCCACCCAGGCACGCCACCTTTTTGTCATTAGGCAGCAAAATAACTCTCCCAGAAGCTCCTTAGCCTCTTACAGTTGACCAGAAACAGGGCTAATGGACCCTTTAGCTGAAACGGAGCCTGTGTTAAGAACTATCTTGACTCTATCCTATAATGTGGGGAACCAAATTTCATTAGCCAAGTAGGTGTGCCACACAGGCCTTCATGAGGCTTTCTCAATTGGTTGCCTTTTTTTTTTTATATGTAATCCTAGCAAGTTTGGTGTGCAGTCCATAGCAGATTAAGAAGTATTCAAGTGATAGTTGACGTAAAAGTAACAGGATAAATGAGGCAGCGGCAAAATGTGCATCATTGCCAGGACAGGCATTAATTTATAGGCAATTGGGGCGCCTGGGTGGCGCAGTCGGTTAAGCGTCCGACTTCAGCCAGGTCACAATCTCGCGGTCCGGGAGTTCGAGCCCCGCGTCGGGCTCTGGGCTGATGGCTCAGAACCTGGAGCCTGTTTCCGATTCTTTGTCTCCCCCTCTCTCTCTGCCCCTCCCCCATTCATGCTCTGTCTCTCTCTGTCCCAGAAATAAATAAACGTTGAAAAAAAAATTAAAAAAAAAAATTTACAGGCAATAGCTCCACGTGTGTTCTGAGAGAATTTTAGGCATTTAAAGGAATGTAGAATAATAACCAATGTTCAGTTGATAATGTGAAGTTAGTAAAAGTTTTTAAGTTATGTTTAGGAACTTTGAAGAACGTACTAGTAATGGATTTTTAGGAAAATTTACTTGAACTGCTTTAAAGGAGGAGTGCCTGGCTGGCTCAGTCAGTAGAGCGTGTGACTTTTCACCTCAGGGTTGTAATTTTGAGCCCCATGTTGGGTTTAGAGATGACTTAAAAATCTTTTAAAGTGTTTGCAAGAATAAGTTTCCTGAAAAAAAATTTATGGGTATATGACCTATCAAAAGTTTTTACAATAATTTGAATTGAATTTGAGTTTAGAGACCATCCAGCTGTTGGATGATTGTAATAGTTCTCTTACGTGTTTCACAAGGTTTGCTAAATCAGGAAGATTAGTAACTTACTTTCTACTTTTTCTATACAAGGAGTCTCTAGTGGTGTCTTTCACTTTCCAAAATTCTGAAGAGATACAAAGGAATAGAAAGGTTGAGGCAAGATTCTTCCAAGGAACAAATGCCTAAGATATTTGGACTTCATTGAATTGAGCAGTTCATCAGTAACTTTGTAGTGTAGAATTGTTTTTTAACATGGTATATTTTAACAAGAAAGTCTTGGAAAAATACTTTTTCTGAATTAAAAGTTTCAACAACTCCCTTTCCCCAATATTTCGTCTTTACAGGTATGCCCCCTCCTGTTCCCCGTCCAGGAATTCCTCCAATGACTCAAGCACAGGCTGTTTCAGCGCCAGGCATTCTTAATAGACCACCTGCACCGACAGCAACAGTTCCTGCTCCACAGCCTCCAGTTACTAAGCCTCTTTTCCCCAGTGCTGGACAGGTAAGGTGAAATTTCTGAAAAGGAGTGCACTTGTATTTAAAGGTAAAGTTGTAGTTGTTTATAGAAATCCTTTAAATCGTCATAGGTCAATTTTTTGTTGATAATCATTTTCATACAATTTATTAAATACAAAGGAGTGTCCTACTCTCTTCCATGTTTGCACACATTGATTTCTTCTAGTCAAAAAAGATTGGCTGGAGCCCAATAGTGTAGTATGTTTTTTGTTTTCATAGCTGTGAATTCTGGTCATTCTTAGCTTTAGTTAGGAATGAAAGTTTAATTTCTGGGGACTTAAATACATAATAGTGTTTAGAGGTCCTCCTTCACATCTTGAACTATGAATGGAATGAAATCAAAGGCAAAGGTGAAAATCCTAAGACCTTAGCAAATCATTCGTTGGACTCTTTAATGTAGAACAATGACGAAACATAATGCTGCACTTTTGCAGGAAGGCATCGTTTGACCTAGTTAGACTTCTCTTTCCTACTGACCTTGTCTATGTTCAGAACTCAGAAGCTAAAGATGCTTTTGTTATATATAGTAACTGTATAATGGTGGTTACTTTTGGGCTTTTCCCCCAAGTTGTATTCAAAATTAAGCAGATGTAATCCATTCAGAATTAAGGTCGGGATGTATGTTCTTGTTTTTTTCTTTTCACTTTAACGTTATCCCATAGAGGTTTTCTTTTCTCAGTTTTTTTGTTTGTAGTTGCTAAGTTAAAAGTACTACTTTTTAAGTCCCTTTTAAATACATTAACTACGTTTTTGAGGTGGGTGGGGATTTTGTTTATTGAGAGATGTCAAACTTTTAGCAAAAATCATTCAATTAGATTGAAGTGTCAGTAACGCATCTTTAGTCTCAGTTGAAGGTATCATTTTTGAAATATCACAGTGCAAAACACATCCAGTTTTAGAAAAGAAACTGGTTAATAACTAGGTTTATTGGTGTAGAATTTAAAAAATTTTATGAGGCTCATACTGTCACTTTGTTTATTGTAAATGCATTAACTGCCTGCCTCTTAAAATAAATCTGATTTGATTGCATTATATTTTGCATTTATAAAAATGCAATCTATACTAAAAAAAGTCTACCACATGGCTTATTTTCACCCATTTGTTTGGAGACTTTTCATTGTTTCCTTTCTTTTATGCTACAGATGGGGACACCTGTAACAAGCTCAAGTACAGCTTCATCCAATTCAGAAAGTCTGTCTGCATCTTCTAAAGCTCTGTTTCCTAGCACAGCACAAGTACGCAGGAAGTTGCAGTTTAAAATTGTTAAAATGGCTTTATAAACTTAACCCTTTGGACCCTACTTTAAAACTAAATCTTTTCTGAAAAATATACTATGTTTAATTTTTTTTTTAAGTAAAGTTAATGGTATAAAAATCAATGGTATTTGAAAATTTGAACTCGTACCAATAGAAAAAAATGTACCCCAAACTCCTATGGTTCTAAAGGGTTAAAAGCATGTAAGCAGTAAATGCATTATAGTGGCCAATGGTTAGCCTGATGCATGATTAAGCTTTTTTGATTTATGCTGTTTAATCTAATGCATCACATACAATGTAAGGAAATTTAGTACTCTGCGTTTGGTTCTAAAAGTTGGCCTACTCTTCATATTTCAGTTGTTTGGTATTTTGAAAAGTAACCTATTTACTACTGGTAACTTTATGTTTAAAAGTTCCTACTAAACCCTTTTGTCCGTGATAATCACCTAGCCTTTGTTAAGTGGGAGGACATTGTATTATCTATATAAAGAAAATTTCTGAAGGACATTTTTTAATATGTCATCACTGATGCAGTTTATGTTATGCTTGGTAATTGAAATTTATCCAAGCATTTGTATTCTGTAATTTCTGAACTTTTTTGTTTTGAACTGCTTGGTAGATTGATTAAACAACTAATTTAGAATAGTAACAATAGAGCATACTATTGTGATACAGTGTGTTTCATCAGCCTGAAATAAATACACAGCTTTGTAAAGCAAATAAACTTTGGTGAGAAGGTAGATAAACTCTTAGAAGTTACATATGCAGTCTTTATTTCTGCTGCTGAGTTTTGGATGTGACTTTGACCCAGCATCTTTAGATATTCTTACATATTATCTTGATTTTTGTGGAG
This sequence comes from Prionailurus bengalensis, assembly GCF_016509475.1. Classification (NCBI taxonomy): domain Eukaryota; kingdom Metazoa; phylum Chordata; class Mammalia; order Carnivora; family Felidae; genus Prionailurus; species Prionailurus bengalensis. The sequence goes on from NC_057347.1 coordinate 20,243,942, forward strand.
TTTTTATTATGTTAACTTTGTTTTAATTTCATTTAAAGTTTGGTCCTTTATCGAATGTTGGTGTCTCACTTTTAGGTTAATTATAGTAGATATACTCACTTTTGGGTTTTGAAGTTTCGTTAATGAAAGATTGTGTTTTACAGGCTCAGGCAGCTGTCCAAGGACCTGTTGGTACAGATTTCAAGCCTTTAAATAGTACCCCTGCAACAACTACAGAACCCCCAAAGCCTACATTCCCTGCTTATACACAGTCTACAGCTTCAACCACTAGTACAACAAATAGCACTGCAGCTAAACCAGCAGCTTCAATAACAAGTAAGCCTGCTACACTTACAACAACCAGTGCAACCAGTAAGTTGATCCATCCAGATGAGGATATATCACTGGTAAGTTTTTCACATACAGGTTTTTACTAGCATAATTTGAATATTGTTGTAGCATCTCATCCTCCTCTTGAGAAGTGTTAATTTGTACACTGATGGTCTTATAATCTGATTTAATGCTTACGCTGTGGTTTTTATCATTCTGATTTCCAAGAACCACAGAATAAATATTGCATGCGTGTGTGTTTTGATTTTAGACACACTCCTCCTACTCCCAGACTGTTTCTTAAAGAAGACACTAATTTGGGTTCTTGCTGTCAAAAATCATATTAGTTAACATAAATTTGTAAATTAAACAAGTGTGAGAGGTAGAATCTACAGATCCTTTGAAACTTACCTTTCTCACTAGACCCTTTCTTGCTGAGGCAGGTGTATATTTCCTGGAAAGTTATTAGCCATTCTTCAAATATAAAAATAGGTGAGGTTTTCTTGAGGCATTGAGATTTTAAGTAGTCAGTCTGGTTTGTGGAGCGAAAGTAATGGTTGACAAGGGTACATTTGTTAAAGGTTACTGTGTAAGATTTTAGGTGTTTGCCTTTTATGCTTAATGATTCTCTCTGCATTCAAGTGTTTAACATTGTATTCATTTTTATTCATAGGAAGAGAGAAGGGCACAGTTACCTAAATACCAACGTAATCTTCCTCGACCAGGACAGGCTCCCATTGGTAATCCACCAGTTGGACCTATTGGAGGTATGATGCCACCACAGCCAGGCATCCCACAGCAACAAGGAATGAGACCCCCAATGCCGCCTCATGGTATTTCTTTTTATGTTTATTTAGTGGATTTTCTGAGTATACACATAAATTTATCTTCAAAATACATTGCATTTAAAAGTACAGTGCACAGACCAACTCAATCTATTTTTTGTGTTTTAAATGTGTTTTTTAGGTCAGTATGGTGGTCATCATCAAGGCATGCCAGGTTACCTTCCTGGTGCTATGCCACCGTATGGGCAGGGACCGCCAATGGTACCCCCTTACCAAGGTGGGCCTCCTCGACCTCCGATGGGAATGAGACCTCCTGTAATGTCGCAAGGTGGCCGTTACTGATCTTACTTCATCCAATCTAATAGGTTTGGAGATTAAACCTTTTCTCAACTTGTGCTGTTTATATAGCCAAGCTTCCGTCAATAAGGCTTCATTGTGACTTTAACAAACATTATCTTCCCACATACCAGGAACTATTGGACATTTATTTTACATGGGAAAAATTATTTGGAATAATAAAGCAGGAACTTTTCCTGAAGTTGCAATTTATACTGTATGGCTTCTTTTTCATGTTTCATCTAGGTTTTTAGAAGTGAAGTATAGTAAATTTGGTTCGTTATATTGTGAAGGCGCTGGAATTACATGAACATACCACCTTAATAAAGGCAAGTTCTGTAAGCTTACATTGCTATTTGTAAAGTTATGCCTTCACAGCATTTCAGATGCTGTTGGACTTCATGTCCCCAACCTAGCTTGGTGAGGGCTGTAACTGTTTCCGAGACCTGTACATTGGAAGTCTGAATGTATAACAATATTTAATGTATTTAGAGTTCCTCATGTTGCAGGGTTTAAGAAATCTGACCCACCAAGGTCATGTGACTTTTCTGTACTGTTAAACTTCATTGTAATAAAATGAGAGAAAAACTTATGCCTTTTTATTCATAACCCAGCTGTGGACCACTGCCTGAAAGGTTTGTACAGATGCATGCCACAGTAGATGTCCACAAAATAAAATTCATAGTTACCAATACAGTTTTGATACATCATTGGATTCTGTCTTTGAATTGTAGGTTGTTCCTTAGCTGCATGTTTTAAACTGGACAGTATGTATAGACTTGTATGTTAGTGCTTAAGTTGACAGAAAAACTTAGTTACATATGAGCCATTACATAGTGAGTATGAAATCTTTATATTGTGTCACCTTTCCATGCCCTTGGTGTCACTACATGTTAGATGTCCTAGATATTTAAAACGTAACTTTAGTGTGCCCTCTTTCCTGCTGATGAGGTTTAGAGCCTAGTGCCAGACCCATTCATTTCCTTCTGATTATTTTTGAGACTGCAGTACTGCGTGGACCTCAGAAGCTTTTCAGGTGCAAACTTCTAGAAGCTTAGGTGCATGCAGTAAGAGTTTTTTGTGTGTTTTGTTTTGTTTTGTTTTTTACTGTTAATGGATTGGAATCTTTTCTAAATGTAATGCCAAATAATCTAAATGTGCCTCCGTTAGGATGCTTAACAGATGGATACAAAATTTTTTATTATGTTCCTGGAAAATTACATGATTTCTTTGATTAGATGGTTATCTTCTGTTATTTAGCCTAAATGGCTTCCCTATTAACCTTTTCATCTTGGAAATTTGAATGTTACTATGTCCCGTGAAGAACTTTTTTGTAGAGGTGACTGCTATTCATATCTTGTATTGCACGTCTCATACAGTAATACCTCTTGTTGACTTTTTGGCATCCATTTTTAAAAATCTTTTGCAAGGCAGTTTCGTGGTTATTTAAAGTATCAAGTGATCTGTACAAAGCATAATTATTAATATGATGAACTCAAGTTGAGTTTTTCTCAACCTAAAGTTAAGACTTAAAATGGTGATAAGTCTTTATAACCTATATGTGAAGGTGTAGATATGACCCGAAATCAGAGTTTTTGTCTTTGAAAAAAAGTTTTAACCTTGTAGGAAGATGTTGAAAACTGTTTTAATCATCATAAGAGTCTGTATTTAAGTGACAACTAGAAGAGATTGATTTAAACAAAACCTACAAATATCTACAAAGCTGAGTGCTAATTTAAATCACACATTTTGCTCCAGTGAAATGTTTTATAGCTTTTCTTATGATACCATTGAGGTTCAAAAATTCATAGCTTGAAAAGGCAACGTCCATGTATCACTGAGAATGCATTTGTTCCGTATGCCAGCAGCGAAGCCCCATACTTTTTCTCTCACCTGCCTACTAAGTAGTTGTGGGATTAATACATATTTCTTAGATTTGGCAGCACGTTTATCATATTGCCAAAGAAGAACCTGTGTTGAAAATTTGTAAGGTAAAAAGGGCATGATTAAATTTAGAATGATTAAATAGGAAATGTTTTCCCAAACCCCGTCTCAAGCATTTCATGTACAGGTTTATCAGCAAAATACAAATGGGTTAGTAATGTTTCAAAACTTTTATAAAGTTTTATTTACATTTAATGCAAAGATGATATATTTTATGCCAAGGTTTGTTTCTTTCTGAAGACTGAAGGGAGAAGATACCTGTACTTTTAAATAAGTGGTATAATTTTAATTAAAAGTTAATCCAAAGTGTTACGCATGGCACTAAAGCACACCGTCTTCCTGTGTCGTGTTAGGTATATATAGCTCAAGTGGTGCCCATTTTGGTATTATTTATAGTGTAATTTGTGCATGCATCAGCATAATTAAGCTTCTAGAAAATACCTTTTACCTAACTGCTTCTGGGGTCCATAGTGTGGTTAAAACATGAGTGTAACAAATCATGTTGAAATAACTCTTAACTTTGACTTACTCTGCTTTTAAGTAATGGGGGGGTTGAGTTGACGTAAACTATCTGCCCTCACAGAAGACAACCTTTAGGACTTGTTACATTCAGGCAGGCATTGTAATTGCCATAATTTAGGAAGTTGTAAGGCTAGTGGGACTGCAAACGTTGGCTGTCCCTTACGTCCACTCCTATATCCTCCTTTTTAAAAAAAAACAAAGTGACTTAACGTTTTGTCTGGCACTAGTTTCTATTGTGTGTAGATTTTACCTAACTGTATGACAGAACAAGACCAGCAGGTGAGGATCAACTTTTGAATGGCTGCTGGAATTCTCATTTAATCTGAGTACTTCTATATTTTAGTAATAATCTCAGACATTTTCCATTAGGATTGGGGAAAATACTCTTCGTGTACTCCTGTTCCACTGATCGAGTTATATATTGAGCGTAAACTCAGCTTAATTGAACTTAGTTATTTGGGGGGAGATCCCCAACAAAAATAAGTATGGGTTCAGAGTGGAATTATAGCAGACATAGCTTTTTTTAAAAAAAAAAGCTGCTCTTTTTTCCTTTGCTTGCTTGATCATTGGGATTTTTTTTTTAATGCATGTCTTTTAAATTAATTGGGTAATGTTTTTCTAAAATTAAAATTTTCTTCTTCCTATAGCCCTGCCATAGGACAGGCTGAGGCTGAGTCTCAGTGTTGCCCTGTTCAGTCTGAGGCAAGTGGGATTTATTTTATTCCTTATAGGGGCTTTCACAGCTTTATGGCTGTTGGATATTTATGTCCCCAAACTTGCAGCAAGTTTGGTGAAGGCCCCTAAATTTAATTAAACTTAGGATTTTTATACTCTTTTGGCAGAGAAGGCTCTATATTAATATTCACGTTTGACTGTGGTGTTAATAAACATAAATAAAAATATTTGATATATGTAATTTACTTTGTGTTAACAGCCTCAGTAAAGCTGGTATTGCTATATCGAACTTCAGTAAATTAACAAAATTTGACGGTTTGATTTGGAGGCATGAAATGTTTCGTTCAAATTTTCCACTTTCACTTTTAGGAAAAACTTGTCATTTTCTTACCAAACTGTTAAATTTAACCTCATGGATAAGTTTGATCATTGGAAATGCCACTGGTTACTGAAATCTGCATTCTTAATCCCAAAGTCAATGCTTTGAACATTAAGGTTGAAAGGTCATGTGGAAATGCTTGTGATTTTTTTTTAATATTTTCATACTTCACCACATTAGAGCAAATGTTAATGTAGAGCCCTGTGAAAGGTGGGAAGGTGGTGTGTGTGTGTGGTATGTATGCATATACACTACACATTGATAAAATAAAAGTAGTACAGACCTGTCAGTATGGGTAGATTTCTATTTTTCAAGTAGCCAAACTGAAATTGAATCATGTGGTAAAGTTAGTACATTGAACTGTGGTTTTGGAACAGTCATTTTTAGGTTCATTTTCAGCCTTAGTGAATGATATTTTATGCAATATGCACACATTAAAAGTATCCACATTTGTTCCCAACTAAAATTTGCTTATATTTGGTGTGAAACATGTTTATGTGTGTATGTTGTGGGGGTAAGAAGGAACTGGAAGAGAGGCCAAAACATGAACCTGGATTACTTTTCGTTCTTTCCTGTGTCTAAGCAACTGTTCTATCCAGATAGCATTTTCTTTCAAACAGTAACAGCATATAGTACAATGTTTAGCTAACCCAGGATTGTTTTCCTCGTGGTTTTAATTCTTGGAAGCATAAAGAAAAATTACTCATTACGTGAATTCCAAATTTTCAGTGTGTAATTAGAATATATGATTTTTCTCTGTAACTGAATCATGGAAAAAAGAGTTTAATGTTTGAAGAAAATTTGGTTACAACAAAAGAATACATTCATACCTTTGTTCAGTAATTATACCTTTTACATCTCCTTAACTGGAGATGTTTTCTGTTGCATCCTCCATCCCCCAGTATAGTGAAATGTTCGAGTGAGGCTGCTGCTTGTGCTAATCTAATAGTGATAGTTGAAATAATTATAATTGAAATAGGCTCTTACATACTTGACTTCTGGGAGTTGGAGGGTCTCAGGGTGGCATAAATTGTTGAAGTTAATTTTCTTAATATCTCTGAAGTAGTATGATTTTGAGAATTACATAACTTTCAGGTGTCTATTACTTCCACTGGTGAACTTGGTAAATGAAAGGAAATGTGATAAAATTTTGTTTTGAGTAAACTGATACTTGTATTGGTTAGGGGATATAAAGAATATTTAAAATACAAAATTTTTGTATAAATCAGGTATGTCTTTTTAAAGAGGCAGTATTTATCTGCCTAATATTAAGTAACCTTTGTGTGTTATTTCAAAACAAAATTGGTTTTCTCTTAAGTGTAACTTTTATGGAAAAGTCTTCTAAAAGGAGAGCTTCAGTTATAAGACTATTGACTCTGAGGCAGTTTTGTAAGTAAACATTTCCCTAGTTACACTTCTGCTTGCTATCTCATGACTTGAATATTAGTGAAGGTTACTCTTTTTTTTTTTTTTAACCCTTTCTCAGTATTTTATTTTCTGTCATCTGAATCACTTTAATAAATGACTTTTTTTTCCTAGCGTAGAAATCCTCTTTGTGCTATTTCTTGGCAAAATAATAAACAGTTACTTTAATGATGTTGTGTATAGTGTTATGCACATAGTGGATATTCACAATTTTGTGATTAATGTTGAATTTTCAGAACAGTACTTTTAATATCTTGCTCTTAGGCAACCCCTATTACGGATCTAAATCAAACTATTGTGTAGGAAATGGGGAAAGCGGGATTTCAGGTTGAGCACCCTAATACTTGAAATATCTCCAACTTTACCCCAGTGTCTTCATGTTCTTACTTGGCATTTTTGTTGAGAAATAATCAGCTTGAAAGTTGCAATTTTTTTTAAAGATTTCTTCAGTAAAACTCAGGAGAATTGCTTCTTATAAGCATTGTTTTTTTGTTGTTGTTCTGAGCTCTATACATTCTTGCATAATAATTTGGCCATAAAGGGAAGAGCCTTTCATTTTCTAACCCTGGAAAAATAATAGCTTGAAACAATATATTTTGAATTTTTTAAACAATCTCTCTTTAAATCTGTTCAATTAATCTTACGTATCTTCGGGGAAATATCTTTATTTTACTAAAGCAGGATGTAGAAGTCATATTAAGGCAGAAATTGAAGATCTAAAGGAGCTCTTCACTGAAGCTAATTTGAACTATTTCTATCTGAAGCAAATTGAATACTGTTACTATAAATCAAGACTGGTTCCTGGTTAGGTTCTTTAGAAGGCATATAATCAGCTATATTAGAATATGTTTGTGTGTATATTTTAATTTTGATCAAATTACAGAGAAGATACATGTGAGTAAACTATTTAAATGATTGATAACTTGGACCCCATCCATTAATTCTAAATGCTGTAATGGTGTGTAAGGTTGTATTATGGCACAGCTTCAGTAATATGCTGTGTGTTTGGTCAGGGGTTTGTGTAATGCTGTGTTTGTAAAGAGGGAAAGGCCTTTTTTGGAATTTTTGGCATTCTTACTGTGTCTGAGTTTTGTTTTTTTTGTTTTGTTTTGTTTTTAAGCATTATTGTATTTAAAGAATCTGTATGCCTTCACTTTTGGTTAAATTTGAGGAACTGGCAGCGAAAATTATTGATGCTCAACTTTGATAAAAATGAAGAATGATGTTCATACAGACCAGTATTATTTGGGGGAGAGGTCTAATTATATAGTGTTATTAGGCTTAAGAACCTTAAATGTAGTGAAAGTTAGTCCTCCGGGTTTGCATTTGTGATTAAGGTTTCATCGAATCCTTTATTCCAGTGTAGCTTATTCTTAACATTGTATTCCTAAATGCTTGAGCAATCAGATGGAAATAAAATATGCAGCATCATTTCCTGTCTCTACTAATAAAACAAGTGAGCCAAGGGAAGAGTTACTGAAGTTTCTGTAGGTTTGAGTTAGAATAATATGGGGTGTGTATTTATTGAGCAAAGCCTTCCTTTTAGTTAGTAGTTTGTTAGTATACTTCGAGGAGAAACAATAGGTTTACTTTTCAGCCCATGTTTTAAATCCACAATCTCTAATAAAATGAAATCAAGTATTTTGAAAATTGAATTTTAAACTAATAAAAGTTGCTTTCCTCTGTTCGAGTATGTCTACACACACTTAAATTTAGAAATTACCATGTTGAGATTTTTCCCCCCAAATCTATGCCCCCCCCTTTTTTAGAGTAACCAAAACTTCCACATATACATATCGGAATACATAGTTTATTAAAAGCGAGGTATGTCCAATAGATACACAGTGTTTTAAAGTCATTCTCATAAAGTCACTCTAAACAAAGAGCCAATGTAAGGTTACTTTTGTAAGATTTAGGGAAAGAGTTTAAAATGTATTAATGTCAGGCTCTGAGGAAATTTAATGCACATTGACTTTTTAAAACTATGGATTGAACTCCTCAGTTTAATACAATTTGTGTTTTTGTTAACTAGCAGCAGAATTTCAGCATTTGCTACTTACTGGTAGAGAAGAAAAATCCCACAGCCCTGCCAGTACAGGTTAGTTTAATCTGTAAGTACCTGATGTTCCTATTTTTTTCAAACATATCCATATAACCCACACAAGGAAGAAAGCTGTGCAGTTACTTAAATGTGAGTATAACTAATAATAGATCCATTGGACACTTTTAAACACTCAGTTCTTGGGCCAAAGTAGCTCTAGGTTTGCTAATAACCTCAGTTGTAAGAGAGGTGTATTACTGCTCCTTTATATCTGGTTGTGGTTGACCCTAAATAAATACATTGTACATAAAAGGAAAAGATGGTGAAAGTTTCAATTGGCTATACACACGTGTTGGCATGTGATCTGGAGTGCAGGGCTTTGGGTCCAGGCTCTACTGAAGCCACTCTCATGGTGGTTACTCATACTTACCTTTTAACTTTTTACAGTATGAATCAACCTAAGAAAAAAGTCAAGTTTCCTTACCTCTAGCAGTGATAAATGGTGTGCAGTCATAAGCTAGAAAATGTTTTCATACTGTGTGTTTTGTTACATGTTTGTAGTAGCTCTTGCTGTAAATAAGTACTAATTTTGTTCACCTTTTTTTGTAAACTATAACCTATTCTGTTGTTGCACCACCACTGTGGGCTCATTTTACTTTGAATTAAGAATAACAAAACTTTTTAATATTCAAATGAAAACTGACTACCCATCAAGAAACCTAGACAAATTCCTTGTATGTTCTTTTTGAGGGGCAGTAAGGTCATAATGCCTTGTAAAAAACATGTTAAGGTTTTTATTACTGTCATTGGTTCTATCAGAATTCATTGTTGTCTTGAACCATCTTTGAGAGTTTCCTTTAACCTTTAAATATTATGCTTTTGTGTTGCTAAAAATTTTAAATGCAAAGGTAAAAAGAATAAAGCATACAATTTGGTTTGCACAAGCCTGAACCATCCTTCAACTCTGTAGCATTGACTAGGATGCATGGCTACCTCCTTTACACCCTAAGTGTAATGATGTCTAATTTGAGAACATCTATCCATAAAACTAGTTGATCTTTTATTCCTATTAATTGGGGGTGGTGATTAGCCACTGAAAACAGACCATCTTAGTGTTATTTTGTTTGAAAGTCATGCATTTAGTTAATTAAAAATCTCAATATATCAACTGATAATAAAATTTTAAGATATCCACTTGTTTTTTTGATATAAAATTGCCTAAGGGCTTAAGTTTCATTGCCTTTCACAGTTTAATCTATATAAGAAATGGCGTAGATACAGTGGAAATGGTTTTCCTTAAAACCATCTCTATAAAGCTGCCTTTCTGGTGAGTACTATTTTATACTTATATGTCACAATTTTTCCTTTTAAGTTTAACTGAAATGGGATACTGATCAAAGAAGTGAGCAGTCTGAATTTGTACACTCTTTAGATAATATCTGAATCAGAAATGTATTTTATTTAAAAGTTGAATATTTCACTTCCTGACATTTCCCTAATAATCCAGGATCACTTTCTGACTTTGACTTAACAGACTAACTGGAAAACCTATTAACATATAAATTGTTTCCTTTTAGTGAGATGGAAAAAATGTTTTTATTCAGAATTATCTAGTATTTTTACAAATATTAAGATTTTCCTTTTAGCTAACAACCAAAAGTGTTTTCTCAATGCTTTCACTTCCCACACTGCGTAGTAGGTATAAAAGTTAAATAGCAGAATTTGTCTGTTCTCCGTGAAGCTGTTGTTGCAGTGATTCATGAGCTATTAAAGCCAAGGGTAGGGTTGAAGAAGGACTTGCCTGAAATGTTCCTGCAGACTAATGCTTTACAGGATTCCCTTTGAATGAGCTTAAAAATTTCAAGTGTATTTTTAAATCTCTCTAACCTTGCATGGAAAATGTGGATTAGAAATGCTGGTTTCTGAGACTGTGTATGCCAGTAGAAATTAGCCTCTGGGTATATTTCTAATTACTTTATGCCCTGTTCAGTACTTTCCTTCAGTGTAACACATGGATTTTTTTCCTCTCTAGTCTTAAACCACATCCTAGATGATGTCAATATAAGCTAAGGATGTTTTCATATTGTATTTCCTGCTGTTATCTTTGTAAACCAACAATGAACAGTAAGCTCCTAATACTTTTTAGTATGGAAAATGATAGTCTTCTCTAAAATAAACCTGAAAATTGATGTCTTGAGTATGTGATAATGGTGATGTATTCTTCTAGATAAGCACTAAACAAAGTATGGACCCTCAATTTATGTCTTTAAGATTTAAAGTGAAGTAAATTTCTAAGGAATTCTGTCCTTTCCTAGCAAGGATAAGCAGACATTGAAAATGTGGTAAGTATGTAACTGTGAATGCATGTGATAGTGGTGAGAGTAAGTAGCCAAATTTCCATAGCATAAAAATAACTTAGACATAAACAAGATTTCTTGAATTTCCTTTGCGACTTAATGTATGTGTGTCTAGCATTTTTACAAATTTGTGTGCACAATGATTAAATTGGAATGTACCTTACTCCTTTGTCTGGTTTCTTTTTGTTTTGTATGGTGCTTTAAATACTAATTTTATTTCAAGCTTTTTTCAGGGTAGAAATAAGTGGCTGATAAAGAAAATACCTTCAAGAAGAATTACTTAAATGTTCCTATTTTAAAACCCAGTGATGACTTTCAGTTTTCTTAAAGCCTTTTGTTTTTCAGCTCCAGTTAAAACTGACAATAGACAGCAGATCAGAAATGGGAGAAAACAAAAACAAAAACCTTTGTGCTCATTCTGAAATATTGTAGGAATTCATTATTGTCCGATAGTAAAATGTTGTTAAGCTAGTATTTGATTTTCATGGAAGCAGTGCTTTTTTAAAATAAGAGAAAAAGGTGATGAGGTTTGGAATCTCCCCTATTCTCCCTGGGGTGTTGTATTAAGAAGAAGATAGTAAATGGAAACATTTCACTTGATACATCATGGAAGGTGATTTATTTCTGAGTAATATGTCCATTTCTTTTCAGACTAGCATTGTGTGAAGCAGTTCAGGATCCCAAAGGGTTTGTAGTAAAGAGGAGGCCCTTCTCAGTTCAGTCTACAGGTTTTATTTACCTTAGCATTATACTGGTTGGTAAGGAGTAAAATGGAAAAGCAAGTTCTACAAGGGGTATGATGGTAAGGGGGACCCGAACAAGCAAGGGAGAATAAATGGCTAGTCCATTTGTATGGTTAAATGATCTAGCTAAACAAACAAATTGGGTAGCAAAGTTTTTAATGTGGGTAAATGAACTTATTTAATGTTGTAATTAAATTTTAACTCTAAAAATTTACCAACATAAAAGCTCTAGTAATTAGTCTATTTTTATGGTTTGGGGGGAAGAGATGTTCCTTAGTGTATAGAACCATACACTAAGATTAAAACTCACAAAAGGCACTGAAGTTTTTTGTTTCTCTTTGAGGTAGTCTGGCGGGGGAGGGGGGGGTTGGTTTCCTAGGCTTTGAGAAAACCAAAACTACCATTTAAGAAATGGTGTTTTTTATTTTGATAGTTGAAGCAATTTTCAGTCTGTGTTTTCATCTAAAAGTTGAAGGATATTTGCTTCTTGCTAAAACTAAGCCTCTTTATTCCAGGGTTATGGTTGCCCATTAACATTTGAGTGCCTGTTCTTTACAAAAATAAATAAAATCTTTCATTTATTATTTATGATACTACTTGTCTAAGCCCATTTTATTAAGTTGTATCCAGAACAGTTTATATTGAGAATGATTAAAATAATAAGCATCAACTGTCCTGAACAGTTTTTTGGTGTGGAAAAGACAGGGCAGTTATTTTTATTAGAAATGGTGTGTCTAATGGGAGAAAATAAGAGGTAAATGAGGAAATTTAGACTGTGGGTATATGGGGTATGTGATAAAGTGTTAATTGAAGTTGAACAGGTAGAATGAACCACAAGTGGTGTAGTCGTTTAGACTAAGCATAAGATTAGAGCCTGGTTTTATGACCGTAAGCAAGTTATTTCTCTCAAATGATGATAGTTACAAATTTCCTAGGCCTGTGAGAAAATGTAAAGGCACTTAGCCTTGTCACACCAGTGGAGATTGCAAGGATGGGGTGGGTGGAGGCAGGCTGGAAACCTAAAAATTTTTCATTTAGGAAATGCATATGAATGCCTACCATATGCTTGGATGCTATCCTATGTACAGATAGATAGGAAATGGATCTGAAAGGGGACCTTGGAGCTGCGGGTTTAAGTCAGCCCTTGCAGAAAGTCTTGCTGGGTGACCATATGCCAGGCAGAAGGGATAGTTGGTGTAGAAACCGGAAAGCATCACCTTTTTTGGAAGAACAAACAAATAATGAGTGGTGGGTTAGGAGGGGTTGTGGTGTAGTATGAGGATTTTGGAAAGGTTAGATAATAAGATCACACAGGACTGTGATTTGAATTTTATTCCAGTGAAGTTATTGAAGGACTTTGAACTGGTGAGTAAATACATCTTTGGATTTTTAAAAGTTCACTCTGTGTTGTGTGTGGGTTGGGGGTCAGTGGGCATTATAAACACTAGTTAGAAAGCAGGAAGAACCCTGACTCAAGACAGAACTCAGCAACGTGTGTTACAAATTACTTTTCATTGGAAAAATTAGATGATGCCAACTCTCTTTTAGGAGCAATGAAAAAGGCAACAAGGAGATTTGGAATTTAAACTTTTTTACACATGTCTGATCTGCAAGACTTTCCTTTAGGAAATATGTGCTGAGATCTAGTAAGATACTGAGACGTAAAAACAAAACCAAACTTATGTCTTCTTTAGAGTTGGGTAGATACTAATAAAGTCAAAATGCCTCCCAGTGGATGTCAATTTTGGAGAAAGGTAATTCCACGTGCATTGTGTCAGGATAAATGTGGCATTTGAACTAGGTCTTGAAGGATTGTTAGGATATGGACACGTTGCAGGAAAGAGGAAAATCCAACAATATATAGAGTTACGTGAAAGAGCATAGGATAAGGTAATTTGAGGCTAATGTGTAAAGGTCTTGAATACCACATTCAGGATATACATTTTCTCTAGGAATTGGAGTGATTTAAAGAAGCTAGCACTGAATAGAGCTATGGTTTTGGACTTCACATCTCAGAAGTACCCCAGATCTGCATTCCCACATCACCAGAGGCTGCCATAATTTCCTCATTACTATTGGCCTGGTGATGTGGGGGCAGTAGGATTCAGAAATTATTATTAGTCCTGACTGCTATTGAGCTGGACAAGTTAAAAGAATTTCTTGGGGTGTCTGGCTGGCTCAATAGAGCATGCAATTGGATTTCAGCGTCATGAGTTCAAGCTCCATGTTGGGCATAGAGTTTACTTAAAACACTTTCTTCTGTTCACCAAGTCTAGCTTAAAATGTTTTAGAAATCCCGTGTACCTCCGGTCTTTGTTTTCCTTGGTTACCTTCCTGTAAATGCCTCAATTTTTTTTTTTTTTTTTTTGCCATTTTTCCAATGGTAAGACCTTGCTCCCCTCCCTCAATAACCTTTCTGTTACGCCCACAGAAGTCCTGTTGCATATAATTGAACTCCCCTCTTATCTGAATTATGCATAGAACCTTCCTGAAACTTGGTTCTCCAGTGAGGTACAATGTCTAATATTTGTTTTGAGTGAATGTGCTATTCATCCTTCCAGATTATTTGTACCTGGAGTTTGAGAGATCAAATCGGTGAGGGCTCATTACCTAAAATGAAACGAGTCATTTATAAAATACATGCATTCTGTTTGCCCTCATGACGTCTTTATCCCTCTGCCTTTAATCCACAGACTCCTGAAGTTCCCCTTCATTGAAGTCTTTGGTATATTGTGTCGTGGGTGCTCAATAAATTTGAATGAATGGTTAATATTCTTTCTCTTTGAATATTAGTTTTAGTGCTGTACTACTGAAGACAATCATGTAACCTTCCTTTCAATTTGGTGTCTAAATGTATAATTGGTAATTAAGGTGTATAACATGTAAGACTACATTTCAGTGTTTGCTGGGTTTCCGATGGTGCAAAGCAATTCCGTATAAGGATCTAGTCACCTTTCCCACATCTCTTCAAATCTTTATCCATTGCCAACATCACCCGGTGCCACTACACATGCACTTGTCTGATGACTTTGCCCCCTAATTCATGAAGATAATAAAATCCAAGGCCCATAACTTTTAGATGCCCTATCTATGAAGTAACCTACAAATACCTACATTTACATTTTTTATTGCTTTGGACTAGGTATCCATTTTTAACGGCTGAGCCTTTTTGCTACATTCTGGAGTAGCATCACCACTTTTTTTTTTTTTTTTTTTTTTTTTTAGAGCAGTTTTAGATTTACAACAAAATTGGAAGGAATGCACAGGGATTTATCTTACGCTTTCTGCCCTCACACATGTATAGCCTCTCATTGTTTACCAGAATGGCACTTTTTAAACCAAGGAAGAACCTACATTGATCTGTCACTGTCACCCTGTCGTTTGTACCGTAGGGTTTGCTCTTGGTGTAGTGTGTTCGTTCTACATGAGTTTGGATAAAAGTAAGATGGAGTATATTTGTCATAACAGAGTTTTCATCCTAAAAATCCTCTATGATCTGCCTGTTCATCTCCCTCACTCCCACACTTAGCAACTACCTATTGTATTTTCTTTTGTTACCGATTCATTTTCCTTTTTTGTAAGAATAGTTGACGTGTATTAGTTTCAGGTGTCCAACATCGTGATTGGACAGTTACATCTGTTATGGAATGATCACCATGGTGAGCATAGTTACCATCTGTCAGCATACAGTTATTACAGTATTATTAACTGTATTGCGTGTGCTGTGCTTCATCCCATTGACTTAAGCTGGAAGCTTGCATCTTCAATTCCTTCACCTTTTTTGTCCATCTCACCTCCCTCTTTGGCAACCACCGGCTTGTACTCTGTATAAGTCTATTTCTGTTTTTGTTTTTTAGGTTTTATGTATAAGTGAAATCATACGTGTTTACTTTTCTCTCTCTTTTTTAATGTTTATTTTCGAGAGAGAGTGCATGAGTAGGGGAGGGGGCAGAGAGGGAGACAGGATCCAAAGAAGGCTCTGTGCTGACAGAGAACCTGATTGGAGGCTCAAACTTTCAAACCAGGGTATCATAACTTGAGTTGAAGTCAAGACACTTAACCACCTGAGCCACCCAGGCTCTTCTGCCTTTCTGTCTTCACTTAGCATAATACTCTTAAGATTCATCTTTTGAATGGCAAGATTTCATTCTTTTTAATTATGATTGAGTAATGTATGCACACTATCCATTCACCTATTGATGGACACTTTGTTTTCCTATCTTTGCTATTGTAAATAATGCTGCAGTAAACAGAGTTACATACAACTTTTCAGAATAGTGTTCTTGTTTTCCCTAGGTAAGTAATCAGAAGTGGGATTGCTGGACTCTATGATACTTGTTTTTAATTTTTTGAGGAACCTTCATACTGTTTTCCATAGTGGCTGCACCAACTACATTTCCACCAGCAGTACAGAAGGGTTTCGTTTTCTCATCCTCACCAGCACTTTGATCATTTTTTGTCTCATAGTTTTGCTTTTCCAGAATGTCATATAGTTGGAATCATACAATATATAGCCTTTTCAAATTGGCTTGTTTCACTTAGAAATAAGCACTTAAATTTCCTCCATATCTTTTCTGTGAGAAACTGCCAAACCATCCTCCACAGTGTCTGTACCATCTTCCCATTGCTCCATTGGTCTCTATCTGGTGTTGTCTGTGTTCCAGAGTTTGGCCATTTTAGTAGGTACACAGTGTTATCTCATTTTACTTTGTATTTCCTGATACCATATAATGTGGGGCATCTTTTCATATGTTTGTATCTTGGTAAGGTGGGTGTTAAGGTCTTTGGTCCATTTTTTAATTGGGTTGCTTATTGTTGAGCTTTATGAGTTTGTTGTATATTTTTGACGTACAGGGTCCTTTATTAGGGACACCTGGGTGGCTTGGTGGGTTGAGGGTCTGACTTGATTTAGGTGATGTTGTGGTTCCTGAATTCAGCCCCGCATAGGACTCCACACTGACAGTGTGGCACCTCCTTGAGATTCTCTCCCTGTCTCTCTGCCCCTCCTGCACTCTGTCTCTCAAAATAAATAAAAATTTTAAAAAGTCCTTCGTCAGATGTGTGTTTTCCAATTGCTTTCTCCCAGTTTGTGGCTTATCTTCTAATTTTGTTGATACAATTTTTTGCAGAGTGACTTTCACCTCCTTAGTAGTCTCTACATTATTTTTTTTGGTGTATCTTCATGTTTCTCATTATTTTAATGATTCCTCTTTTCCTTAAGGATAAAACTTGAATGATTGGAGTGGCATTAGGGGTAGGAGTAATGAATGACACTCATGTTTTACTTCTCTATTTGGTTTAGAAGACCTTTCATAATCTGAAAATCTGTTTGTCTTCCCAGCTTCATTTCTTGTCATTCCCCCTGTGGTTCTCAGCCCAAGCTCTTTTTTCTTCCTGTATCTCCAAATCTCCCTATTTACCTTGGTTAACTTCCACTTCCTCATGTGCCAAATTTTAGCTTGGACGTTATTTCCTTTTATAAACCCCCAAGTCTTCTTGATGACCTTCATTTGTGCTTTCATTGATCCAGTTGTTTAACCTTTAATTTTACTTGTTTGTACTGGGTACAACCTCCTTGAAGGCAGGAGTATGTCTTATTCACTGCATTCCTAAAACCTAGCTTAGTGCTGCATGGTGCTTAATTAAAAAGGGGTACTCAATTGCTGAACCCAGTTAACTTGCCAGTAGTGGCAAGTTACTCAAGTGGCAGTTGATTCATCACAACAGACGAGAGGTCCATATAGGTGCACACCTTTATTTGAACATTGTGCAATCTAAATCTGACTCATGAGTCATGCTGTTATTTTTAAGTAGGCTCTAGAAGATACTTATTGATTGGCCAAAGAATAACCGATTTTAACAGCAGAGTTCTCTTGGATAGAGCTGTTGTGAAAAACAGTGTAATTTGTATTTTTGCAGGAAGATGAGAAGGATTTTTTTTTTTCATTTTTGTAGGATTTTTGTGAAGTACTTTTCCTGTGTGATGTCTGCCAGAATAAAAAGTTCCTGTTTCCTGGGACACCTGGGTGGCCCAGTGGTTGTGTCTGACTTTGGCTCAGGTCATGATCTCGAGTTTCTTGAGTTCAATCCCAGCATAGGTCTCTCTGCTCAGAGCCTGGCACTTGCTTCAGATTGTGTCTCCCTCTCTCTCTCTGCCCTTCCCCTGCTCATTCTCGGTCTCTCTCTCAAAAATAAAAGAAAGTTCCTGTTTTCCTACTTGGTGAAAGATTAGCTCTAGTTTAGTTTAAACACTTTATTTTGGGAGAGAGTTTGGTGCCTGGGAGGCTCAGTAGGTTAAGCGTCCACTCTTGGTTTTGGCTTACGTCGTGGTCTCACCGTTTGCGAGTCCAGCATCAGGCTCTGCACTAACAGTGAGTGCAGAGCCTGCTTGGGATTCTCTTTCCTGCTCTCTCTGCCCCTCTCTTTATTCTTCCTCTCTCTCTCTTTCTCTCAAAATAAGTAAATATAGGGGCACCTGGGTGGCTCAGTTGGTTGAGCGTCCGATTTCGGCCTAGGTCGTGATCTCGCCATTTGTGAGGTCAAGCCCGCTTCGGGCTCTGTGCTGACAGTTCAGAGTTTGGAGCCTGCTTCAGATTCTATGTCTCCCCCTTTCTGCCCCTCCCCTGCTCATGCTCTGTCTCTGTCTCAAAAATAAACATTGAAAAAAAATTTTTAATAAATTCAAAAACCAAAAGGAAAAAAAAAAGTATGAGCATGTGCAAGTGAGGGGTGGAAAGAGAATCCCAAGCAGGCTCCACACTGAGTGACCGGCCTGGGGCTCAATCTCATGAACCTTGAGATCATGACCTGAGCTGAATACCAGAGTCACGCTCAACTGACTGAGCTACCCAGGCACTCCTTGCTCTAGTTTAGAATAAAGGTGGGCTAGGCTAGGGATTGCAAGCTAAAATACCTCCAAGAACCAGATAAGTAATGGAAATGAGTCAGGCCAGTTGGAAAGTAGTGAACTCTTGTCCTTCTAAACAAGGTCCATGCCATGTGTAATCTTTAGTCAGGTTGCCAGATTGCATTTTTCTAGGGAATGTAGAAATCTTTTCAAGTTTGGCAAAAAGTTTTGTTTGAAAACTTATGGAAAGCCTGAGTGGCCCAGTCAGTTAAACATGCAGCTTCAGCTCAGGTCATAATCTCAGCGTTGGTGAGTTTGAGTCCTGCCCCGCCCCCGTGGGCTCTGCTGACAGCTCAGAGCCTGGGGCCTGCTTCAGGTTCTATGTCTCCCTCTCTCTCTCTGCCCCTCCCCTACTCGCACTCTGTGCCCCTATCTCTCTCAAAAATAAACATTGAAAAGATTGTTAAAATGTGAAACCCACTTGGGGCGCCTGGGTGGCTCAGTAGGTTGAGCATCCAACTTTGGCTCAGGTCATGATCTCATGGTTTGTGAATTCAAGCCCCACATCAGGCTTGCTGCTGTCAGCATGGAGCCCACTTTGAATCCTCTGTCCCCCTCCCTTTTTGCCCCTACCCCATTCATGCTCTTTCTCTCTCTCTCAAAAGTAAACATTCAAAGAAGAAATAGAGGAGACCCACTTGCAGGCCAGTTGTATGGGTTACCAGTGTGGGACCTCTTGGATGGAAGCTGATATTTGTGGGAATTTAGTGGCTGCCCAAAGCAAGAAACTCAGTCCTAGGGACAAAGATTTGATAACAGAGAAGAGGCAAATGATCTGTCAGCATGATGGAGCACTATGTGAGCAGGCCTGAGACTGCAGTTGAGCCAGTAATTGGCCACTGTGATCCAGCTGCAGGTTGCAGGTGGGAATAAATGCAGGTGTTCAGTATTATTTCAGTTCCTAGGAGGATTTTTGGGCAATGCAGTACACCAAGAGTATTGAGATCACAAAAGTAAAACTTCAGAACCATCAGTGAACATGTTTGGGTGGGAGAGAGCATATCTTGGAAATAGTCTATTGACTTGAGTTTATTTAGTTTTTGAAAAAGAGGTCATTCTGCCTGTGGTTCATAGTGCCTTTGCAACTGGCACTAAATGGTTCATCCCTATGATATCTCCCTCAAAAACCTTTGATAACTGTCCGGGTATGGACAGTCGTCTTTCTCAATCAACAAATAGTGATGAGACTACGTATTTCACTCTACTAGTTCATGATTACCAAGAGCATATAATCATTTACCTAGTCCCTGGAAATTTGTACAAAGTTCATACTGTCTTTTTAAAAAATATATATATCCTTTTTTAAAAAATGTTTTTTAACGTTTATTTACTTTTGAGAGAGGGAGAGTGAGAGAGCAAGTGAAGAAGGGGTAGAAAGACAGGGAGTTAGAGGATCCAAAGTAGACTCTGCACTGACAGCAGAAAGCCTGATGTGGGGCTCGAACTCATGAATGATGAGTTCATAAACTGAGCTGAAGTTGGATGCATAACTGAGCCACCCAGGTGCCCCCATACTGTCTTTTTTAAAAATAAAAATTTGGGGGGCGCCTGGGTGGCTCACTTGGTTAGGCGTCTGACTTCAGCTCGGGTCATGACTGCGCAGTCTTGAGTTTGAGCCCCGCGTTGGGCTCTGTGCTGAAAACTCAGAGCCTGGAGCCTGCTTTGGATTCTGTGCTTCCCTTTCTCTGCCCCTCCCCTGCTCACACTCTGTCTCTCAAAAATGAATAAACATTAAAATTTTTGCTGGGGTGCCTGAGTGCCTTGGTTAAGTGTCCAACTTCAGCTCAGGTCATGATTTTTCAGTTTGTAGGTTCAAGTTGTACGCAGAGCCTGCTTCAGATCCTCTCTCTCCCCCTCTCTCTGCTCCTCCCCCACTTGTGCTCTCTCACAATTAGAAGAAAAAATTATAAGGGACGTCTGGGTGGCTCAGTTGGTTAAGCGTTGGACTTCAGCTCAGGTCATGATCTCACAGTTCATGAGTTCGAGCCCTGTGTTAGGCTCTGTGCTGACAGTTTGGAGCCTTCTTCAATTCTCTCTCTCTCTCGGCCTCTCCCCTACTCATGCTCTGTCTCAACAGTAAACATTAAAAAAAATTTTTAAGGTAGAAAATAGGGAGAACATGTTATTGAAGAAAGGTAGAATTAATATTTTGGACCTCCTAGCCGCTGCTTACAAACACAGTAAACTAGTTCAATCACTTTGGAGACCAATTTGGCAAAATTCAGTGAAGTTGGAGATGTATATATTCCTAGACCCTCTGTACAAGGAGATGTACCAAACCTTATTGTGGTATTATTTGTAATTGAAAAGTTGGAAACAACCGAAATGTTCATCAATAGAGAACTGGATAATTTAAGGATATATAGAAAAATACAGTTAAAATGAACCATGAGTTATGTGTATCACTATGGAAAAAAAAAAACATTGTCCAGTAAAAGGTTGGGTAAAGGTATGTACCATATTGATGACCTTTAATTAACATTGGATAACATGCAACATGATAGTATTTATGCATTGGTGTATGTGTAACAAGTATGAAGACTTACATGTGAATGAGAATACTAAATACACATTTAGGATAGAAGTTACCTCTTGTGGGGTAGGGTGGATAACGTGTTTTACCTGTATCTCATATTTTCTTGATCTGGAACAAATAGGGGCGCCTAGCTGTCTCAGAGGAGCATGTGACTCTTGGTCTTGGGGTCATGAGTTTGAGCCCCACATTCAGTGCAGAGAGCTTACTTTAAAAAAAAAAAATAATAGTTTTTCCCTGGCTTGTAAACATAGTTATGTGCATTTTTCACTTTTTGTTCTTGTTTCTCTGAAGTTCTTTTTAGAGGTGAAGGAGATAGGGGTCCCATAGTAATATGACGTTTTTATTCTTTATACTGGGAATTTGTAATGTAAATTTCTAAAGTATTTAATCATCACAGAGACTTAATAAAGCCTCATTTTTTCCTTAAAGTTTTAGATTTATTTTTGAGAGTGTGGGGAAGGGGCAGAAAGAGGGAGAGAGAATCGCAAGCCGACTCTGCACTGTCAGCGTGGAGCCCAACAAGGGGCTCAAACTCCCGAACCGTGACATCATGACCTGAGCTGAAATCAAGAGTCAGACATAACCAGTAGAGCCACCCAGGCACCCTGAAGCCCCATTTTATATTAAAAGTTTTCCTTAAATTTCTGTGCATTAGAATTTTATCAGGGGCACCTGGGTGGTTCCCTTAGTTAAGTGTCCAACTTTGGCTTAGAACTTGATCTTGCAGTCCGTGGGCTCAAGCCCCGAGTTGGGCTCTGTGCTGACAGCTCAGAGCCTAGAGCCTACTTCAGATTCTGTGTCTCCCCAACTGGTGCGTGTGCACTCACTCGGTCTCAAAAAAAAAAAAAAAAAAAAAAATTTTATCAGGAATGTCCTACCTTCCTGGAAATGAACTCTTAGTTTGCCAATTTATTATACTTAACATACCTTCCACGCTTTCAATAATCAGCTTTATGTACAACCAAATGGCATCTAGTGATTTCCTTTCTTCTCTCCAACTCCGTAATTGCTGTACTTTTTATGTGTTTTTTTGATGTCAAGATTTCTAAAGAGTATCACATACAGTGTTTTAAATTTTACAGGAGCCTAGGAGTGTCTGGGTGGCTCAGTTGGTTGAGTGTCCGACTTTGGCTCAGGTTATGATCTCTCGGCTGTTGAGTTCAGGCCCCGCGTTGGGCTCACTGCTGTCATCACAGAGCCTGCTTCCAGATCCTGTGTCCCCCGCACCCCCCACTATCCGGCGCCTCTCCCCTGCTCATACTTCTTCTTTCTCTCTAGAAAATGAATAAACGTTTAAATTTACAGGAACCCAACCAATACATTGGCCTTAATTTTATTGCTGACAGAACGTATCTAAATGTGAAAGAAAAAAGGTGATGCATCTAACTTCAGAAATTCACATCCTGTTGAAAATTGTGTTCCTGTAAGTTTGTTTCAGTTTGCTCATCTCCAGGCTGTGCTCTAGTCTTCCACTCCCCAGGGCTGAGGTAGGTGCTCTCTTTGTATTCTCCTAGAACTTTGCTGTACTTCAGGAATGGGGATATTAATGAAACTTGCCTCATAAGATTATTGTGAAGGTTAAGATCAAACGTGGTCCGTCATGCGAAGAATTTAAAATTGTTCTTAGCTCAGTAAAAGTAGCTGTTTTTTTTTCCTACTTAAAAAATTTGTTTTTATTCTTAAGTAGGGTTCTCTCTCCTGTAGGGGTCGAACTCATGACCTCGAGATCAAATGTCTCATGCTCCACTGACTGAGCCAGCCAGGCTCCCCTCTTTCCTTTTTTTTTTTTTTTTTTTTTTTTAACATATCCAACACATACAAAAGAATATACAAACATGCTTATCATACTTTTGCTTTTCTTTAAGTTGAAGTATAACTGACTACTTTTACTTGTAGAGTTTTATTATTCATTACTTATATATAGATACAAGATAGATATGGTTCTGTCTGTCTCTAAGCTGTGGGAGATTGGAATCATGGGATGCTAAATGATAATAAGGTTCATCCATGTTGTCTTGTTTAGCCGTAGCACATTTGTTTCCACTGTTGTATAGTATTCTGTTGTGCGATATACCAGAATTTATTGATCCATTTTCGTTTTTTTTTTTTAATTTTTTGGAAGTTTATTTATTTTGAGAGAGTGAATGGAGGAGGGGCAGAGAGAGAGGGAGAAAGAGAATCCCAGGCCGTCTCTGCGCTGAGCCCTATGTGGGACTCAAACTCACGAACTGTGAGATGATGACCTGAGCTGAAACCAAGAGTAGGACACTTAACCAACTGAGCCACCCAGTCCCCTCGATCCATTTTCCTTTTGATGGACATTGGGATTCCGGTTTTTTCCTTTATAAACAGTATTGCTGTAAGCATTATAACCTCTGTCTCCTGGTGCACACATGAAAGGGTTTTTCCAGGGGTGAAATTGCTGTGTGATAGAGAATGCCAGTAATAAACTTTATTAGAAAATGTCAAATGGTTTCCCAAAGTAGTTGCATCAGTTTATACCCCACCAGTGATATATAAGGGTTCCCATATAAGAGTGTCCTCTTTGGGGCACCTGGGTGGCTCAGTTGGTTCAGCGTCCAGCTTCAGCTCAGGTCATAATCTCATGGCTCCTGAGTTTGAGATCTGCATAATACTCTCTGCTCTCAGCACAAAGCCTACTTTGGATCCTCTATGTCTCTCTCTCTCAAAAGTAAACACACAAAAATATCTTCTTCAACATTTAGGGTTCTAGATTTTTATTTTTAATCTTTTTCCCTCCCTCCCCACTTGCTGGTTTTCACATTTTTATTTAACATTAAAAAAAAATTTAATGTTTACTTTTGAGGGAGAGAGGGAAACAGAATCCCAAGCAGGCTCCAGTCTCTGAGCTGTCAGCACAGAGCCCGATGCAGGGCTTGAACTCACAAACTGTGAGATCATGACCTGAGCTGAAGTAGGACACTTAACTGACTAAGCCACCCAGGCATCCCTAATATTTTATTTTTAAGTAATCTCCATACCCAACATGGGGCTTGGACTCACAACCCCAAGGTCAAGAACCACATGCTCCACTGACTGAGCCAGACATGAGCTCCAAGGTTCTCACATTTAAATATTTTTTTGCCAATTAAGTGTGCATAAAATACCTTCTGGTCTCATCTTTCACTTTTTCAGCTAACTTATTCTCTCTGATCCTCTTTCTTTCCTCATACAAAAAAGATTTTTTCTTTGTTCTGATTACAAAATTGACTCATACATACTCATTTTTCAACAAATAATTGTGTGCCAAAGTGTGCTGCAACATCCTAGGGGAGAGATGAAGACAGCAATGAAAAAACAGGCAAGCCTCTCCCCTCACGGAGCTTCCATGCCAGTGTCAGAGATTAGCAAGAGGCAAAGGAAGAGTAAAAAGCTAATTTTGAATTTCTGATACTGATAAGATGCTGTGAAGGCACTTCACAAGGTACTAAGGTAATGTAAAATAATAGTGGTTGGTGGGGATGGAACTGCTCTAGACTGGATGATCAAGGAAGGCCTTTCTGAGGAAATGAATTAATTATATGTGAGCTGTATCTGAGTAATGAGAAGGAGACAGCTACGCAGAGAAGGAGTTAGCTTAGCCATGTGAAGAATGAAGATAGGCTAAGAGTGTTGCAGGCAGTGGGAGCATGGGTGGGAATCATGAGCTGAGAAACGAACTCGTAAAGAAAATGGAACTACCCTCAATCCAATCATCCAGAGATAGTGTGTTACATTTTGATGCATGTTCTTCCAGACATAGCTGTGTGTATTTTGGTCTTTCCCTCCAGGTTCTGGCATATTAAGTGGTAGACCTCCTGCTTTTATTAGTGGTTACTTTTTTGTATTTTAAGATGATGTTCATATATATACCTTGATTCATCAAGAATGAAATTGATTCACTCTATTAAATGTGAAGAAATTATCATAATTTTATTTTTTCCCATCCTCCTACCCAACCTCTTGGGTTTTTTGTTTTTTTGTTTTTGTTTTTAGTATTAGTGGATTAACATTGTGGGCTTATTCATGAATTGTAGCATATTTAATTTTTTTAAGGTTTATTTTTGAGAAAATGCAAGCAGGGCAGGGGCAGAGAGAGGAAGACAGAGGATCCAAAGTGGGCTTTGCACTATGAGTTTCTGTAGTGTAGTGGTTACCACGCTCGCATAACAACAAAGTGGACTCCACACTGACGGCAGTGAGCCAAATTTGGGGCTCAAACTTGAGAACTACGAGATCATGACCTGAGCCAGAGTCGGAAGCTCAACTGACTGAGCCACCTAGGTAGCATATTTCATTCTGCTTCATAGCCATAATTACTAATTTAGCTTTAAAAGCGTAAACATTAACTGTTAGTCTTTTGATATCACAAATTCCTTGGGGCACCTGGCTGGCTCAATTGGCAGATCACTTGACTCTTAACTTCAGGATTGTGAGTTCAAGTCCCACGCTGGACATGAAGCCTACTTAAAAAAAAAAAAAAAAAAAAAAAAAAAATCCAAACCAAAAATGTGTTTTCTTTTTTCACTGGTTGGTTGGCTGGATGATATATTCAGGTGCATTTTTTTTTTTTATAGTTTACTTTTTTTTTTTTTTAAGACTATTTATTTTGAGAGAGAAGGAAGGCATGAGCAGGGAACAGGCAGAGAGAGAGAGAGAGGGAGAGAGAGAATCCCAAGCAGGATCCACGATGTCAGCATGGAGTCCAACATGGGGCTCGATCTCACCAACTGTGAGATCATGATCTGAGCCAAAAGCAAGACTCAGTCAGACGCCTAACTGACTGACGCAGGTGCCCCCAGGTACATTTTAGAGAAAACTGTATATAGTTGATGTGTGTATGTATTTGTGTATATACATATATACACATATATATGTGCGTATATGTATATATATATGTATGCACATATATATGTATATATACGTGTGTGTGTATATATATATATAGTTTATTTTATTTTGGAGAGAGAGTATTAGTGGGGTTGGGGCAGAGAGGGGGACAGAGGATGTGAAGCAGGCTCTGTGCTGACAGCACAGAGCCCAATGTGGGGCTCAAACTCATGAACTGTGAGATCATGACCTGACCCAAAGTCAGATGCTTAACTAACTGAGCCACCCCATAGCTGGTATATTTTTTGACTTTTTATATTTGAGAACATTTTTCTGTTGCCTTCAAACATGGTCAGCAATTAGGCTGGATCAAGATTTCCTATCAATATTCTGTAAGTTTTGTACCTACTGGTGTCTAATGTTGCCAAGAATGAGACCACACCCCCCCTTATATATAAACTAATTTTTGTCCGCATTTTTTTTTAAGTTTATTTATTTTGAGAGATGGGGGAGGGGGAAGGGAGGGACAGAGAAAGAGGGAAAGAGAATCCCAAGCAGGCTCCATGCTGTCAGTGCAGAGCCGGATGTGGGGCTCGAGGTCAGGAACCCTGAGGCAAAATCAAGAGTTGGATGCTTAACTGAGCCACCTAAGCACCCCTGTCTGTATTTTTGTATGATTCTTTAGATTGAAGTAAAATTGGTATATAACATTATATAAGTCTAGGGTATATGACTTTTAAAAAAGATTTTATTTTATTTATTTATTTTTTAATACAATCTATACCTCCAATGTGGGGCTTGAACTGAAGGCTCTGAGATCATGGGTCACATGCTCTACTGACTGAACCAGCCAGGTGCCCCATATGTGACTTACTTGATTATATATATATATATGCACATACACACACACACACACACACACATGCTCTGTGCTGACAGCAGAGAGTCCAATTTGGGGCTCATGAACTGTGAGATCATGACCTGAGCCAAAGTTGGGTGCTTAACCGGCTGAGCCACCCAGGTGCTCCTAATATGCTTTCTTTTTAATCCATAAAGCTCACTGCCTTAACCAAGAGCTATATTTTGTTCATCAGGTTTGTGTTTGTTTTTGTTTTTTGTTTTTTTTGGTGTAAGGTCAAGCTGTGACCTACTTAAACAGACACATAAAATTAAGTTAGAATTCTCAGAGTTCCTGTACAACCCATGGAGCATTTTTAAGCTAGATTGAAGAGGTATGTACTGGTTGGAAGGCTCAGAGTAGGGAATGGCAAATCTCTGCAATTAGTAGGATCTACTAGCTTCCTGGAGGGCTGTTTTGAGAAATGTTTTGAGGCAGACTACGCTTATTGGGAAAGAGTACTGTGACTGATTAGTGATGTCTGCCTCGGTGAGGGAGAGTATAGTGGTATCTAATATGCCAGGACACTGCCATCTTGCCGTCCCAGCAGGTAGCTTAGATTGTCCTCATGAAGAGATTAGGGACCTGGTTGGAGACCAGTGAGGGCCCTTTGAATCCAATGATGCCAACCTGCATCGAAAAGCAGCAGAGGCCCCAAGGATTCTAAGACCACAGACCCAGAGGACTGGCACTGCTCTGTGTCAAAAGCCGTAGAAACCCCCCTATGGCCTACAGCATAATGTCCAAGTGCCTTCTTAGCCTTTTGTGGCCTCCATACCTTCTTTAATATATCCTGTGGTATATTTACCCCAAGCCAATCCCTGGTCCCTATACATTTTTATAATCTTTTCTTAGCGTTTGTCTACTCTGCCATGGTGTGTGGAATGTTCTTGGAGAATTAGGATGTCAAAGTTGGAAGAAATCTTAGATATCACTTAGATATCCAGGGCTCCCAGCCCTGGGTATATAGCAGAGTCACTGGGAAAGCTTTTAAAAAGTATTTTCAGGGGTGCCTGGGTGGCTCAGTTGGTTAAGCGTCTGACTTCAGCTCAGCTCATGATTTCACAGTTCGTGAGTTCGAGCCCCGCATTGGGCTCTGTGCTAACAACTCAGGCCTGGAGCTGCTTCAGATTCTGTGTCTCCCTCTCTCTCTCTGCCACTCCCCCATTCACATTCTGTCTCTCTCTGTCTCTCAAAAATGAGTAAATGTTAAAAAATAATAATAATAAAAATATATTTTCAGTTCTCAGCCCTAGGGTTTTTTACTTAAGAGATCTGGGACACAGATTTGGCATGTGCATTTTTATTTTGCAAACGTTATTTCTGTGCATTATCCTTTACTCTGTACTCATATATATATGTTTGTAATAGTGCACACAGTTTTATGATTTGCAGTTTGTTACACTTTTCTATGTTGCTACCATCTCCACAATTACTGTTAGGAAAGCTGAATAATAATTTGGATTATTTAGTTATTTCTTGATGATTGATAACTTAAGTTTCCTAGATTTTACTTTTATAAATGACTATGCTGTGGCTATCTTCCTACATGTAATACATGATTTTTTAAACGAGCCAAACTGGACATTTGACATAAGATTAAACTAAAGCTTAGGGAGGTAGGAGGCTTGCTTCTTGTCGAACAGCCCAGGAGGGAGGAGTAAAGCTTGAACCTGATCGTCTGACTTCCAATGCAGTGCCCTATTTCTCACACCTAGTCTTTCCTGTCCTGTCTCTGTACAGCCAGATCCTAGTCTTCCCACAAAAGTTTGTATAAATATCACTTGCTTCACAAAGTCATTCCTCACTCACCTAATTGGAAGAAATTTGTCATCTTCAATGTCCTTCCCAAATTACCTACAGTGCTTTTTTCCATTTTCACTTTTGACCTTATTGATAGTGACACTTTTATGTCTTAGCTCCGTTGCTAGAAGCAGTATGCACAGTGGCTAGGATTTGGGACTCTGGAACAGTGTGGGGTTCTAATTTCCTTACCACTTCCTAGCTATGTGATCTTGGGCAAGCTACTCAACCTTTAAACTTGAGTTTTCTCACCCTGAAAATGGGGTTTAGTGAGAGACCAAACGTAAAACACAGTATCTGGCACACAGCATATAGTTTATTTTAATTTTTCTTGTTAATGGTTTTATTAATAATGTCATTCATGGCAAGCTTCTTGAAAGCCAGATCTAGTGCTTGATACATAGTATGGGCTCAATAAATATTTGATAAGTGATGAATAAAATCAATTCTTAAGGTATGTAATCGCCCCAGACACTTCAAATGATTGTTGGTTTGTAAGATACCATGCTTAAGTATCTCATATATGGCACTGCTGGTACCCTTCTAAGCAATCATTGACAACTCACTTTGCTGGCAGCAAGCCCAACTAGCTAGTACCTTGTCAGTAGAGCTTAGCCACTCAGAACCCAGCACCTTAGGGTGATGTATATTCTAATTGGGCATTTCTGGTCCAGACACAACTTTTGTGAAGCCAACCCATCAACATTATATTTTGGAGTTAATGAAAAGGAACTTTTATTTAGAAGTTGAGATTGTTATACATGGATTTGTTTTTGTAATTTAGTGACCAATCTCTTAGTTTTACTTGACCAAGAAATTTGGATCTGAAGATTTCTTTCACTGTTTTTTGTTTTTTTAAAAGTTAATAGTTTGTACCATTGAGTCTAGGGTATGTTGTTTTATTTAAAATTTTTTTCAATGTCTATTTATTTGGAGACACATAGGCAGAGCATGAGTAGAGAAGGGGCAGAGAGAGAGGGAGACACAGAAGCCAAAGCAGGCTCCAGGCTCTGAGCTGTCAGCACAGAGCCTGACACAGGGCTTGAACCACAAACTGCCAGATCATGACCTGAGCCGAAGTCGGATGCTTAACCGACTGAGCCACCTAGGAGCCCCTAGGGTATGTTGTTTAAAAGTTTTAATATTTTAAGGAAACTGACAGGAGAAAAAGGAATGAAGCTGTCTTTAATAATACCTTGAATTGATATTCATATCTTTCTGTATGCAAATTGCTGCTTTCTTGAGACATTAGGTTTCTATAATTTGCTGTTTGTGGATTAATGTCCACTTTTGATACTAAAAAAAAAAAAATAGAGCTAGAACATAGCACTGAGGTAATTGAAGTTTGGTTTCATGGATCTTCAGCCATCTTGATGATAATGGTCTAACGCTCTGAATGTATGAATTTCCCTGTCCGACCCCGTCCCTAATCTCTCCACTGCTGGGAGATTGCCACCCCATCTCAAGATCCAGCTAAACCTTAGGGTCAGGACCAATGTGCTCCTGCACTCAGCTGTTGAACTCATTCTGACTTGAATGTAGTTTCAGTGTCTGAGTCCATGTCCCATTTCCACCTTCTCTACTCGTACTCGAGCTTTCAGAACTGACCCTCTTTTTGCCCACTCATTTGTTCTGCTTCACTCTCAGCACTGCTGTCTCTGAGTCCCCAACCAGCTGATGCCCCCCCCTTCTGTCATATCTCTTATGATTTTTTTTTAAATTTTTTAAATGTGTATTTATTTTTGAGAGAGAGCAGTGGGGGATGGGGGCAGAGAGAGGGACACAGAGGATCTGAAGTGGGCTCCTTACTGAGTGCAGAGTCCGACAGGGGCCTCGAACTCAGCAGCTGTGAGATCATGACCTGAGCTGAAGTCGGATGCTCAACCGACTGAGCCACCCAGGCGCCCCTCTCTCTCTCATGATTCTTACCGAACTGCTAAACTGGCTCCGTTCCCACATACGACAATAGAGCAGACCGAAGAGACATGGGCTGCAGCAAACCAAAGTTGATATCTGTGCTCCTGCCCCCACTGCACTGTTGCCACTTCATCTGTGATGGGACCTTTCTACCCAGTACTGCATCACGGAGCTTTTCTCACAAGCTCATTAGATGGGCCTGGATGTTTTTTTCACTTCTTCCCTTCTGGTTCCAGTGAATCTGTAGAACATTTTGGGATGCTGGCAAATGAATGATTGAAATGGGAAGCCTTTTCCAGTTCCCTATATGAGAATTTGGCCCTTCCTACTCTTTGCATCCATAACTCTATTATTTGCCTCGGTTATGGTAAAATAATGAAGAGAGTATATGTAAAATATAATGTGTGTGTGTATATATATATATATTATGTATATATGTATATATATATACACACACATATATAAACATTTAAAAAATAAAAATGAGACTCTTGTAATCAGAAAAAAACTCGTGTGTGTGTGTGTATATATATATAGTATACATTATACAATATATCAGGTGTGTATGTATATATATATAATATACACCTGATTTTTTCTGATTATAAGATTCTCATCTTTTTTTATTATTTATTTATTTATTACATTTATTTATTTTTTGAGAGACAGAGACAGAACACGAGTAGGGGAGGGGCAGAGAGAGAAGGAGACACAGAATCCGAAGCAAGCTCCAGGCTACGAGCTGTCAGCACAGAGCCTGACGCAGGGCTCGAACTCACAAACCATGAGATCATGACCTGAGCCGAAGGCGGACACTTAACCGACTGAGCCACCTAGGGACCCCTTTTTATTTTTTAAATGTTTGTTTTTGAGAGAAAGAGACCGAGCATGAGTGGGGGAGGGGCAGAGAGCGATGAAGACACAGAATCGGAAGCAGGTTCCAGGCTCTGAGCTGTCAGCACAGAGCCCCACGCAGGGCTTGAACCCACAAACCGTGAAATCATGGCCTGAGCCAAAGTCAGACACTTAACTGGTAGAGTCACCCAGGTGCCACAAGATTCTCGTTTTTAAAAATGTAGAAATAAAGTATGGCTTGTGATTGAGATAGTAGAATGAGTCCATGCTTCAACATAGTCCCTCGGCCTCACACACCCAGGAGAAAATGGAAAAAGAAACAACAGATAAATTCATGTGACTAAAAATGTAAAAGAAACCCCTAGTGGTGAGTGGGGCTTACTTTAGGACTCAGACTCTGGGTCTAAAACCAAGGTGGCTAGGAGTGTGACCTCTTTTGGTAAAACAGACCACCTTGAGAGCTCCATGACTGAGGTGAATGAGCTGGAATAGGGAAGTGAAGCCAGGGCCCGGGATTTCAGCTTGTGGAAACAGAATGGTTGAGTCTATTGCTTTGTGAAAAACTGGGCCCAGTGACAGTGAGAAAGGCAAACATGGTGTGTTTGTGTTTTAACGTTTATTTCTGAGAGAGACAGAGTGAGTGGGGGGAGGGGCAGAGAGAGAGGGAGACACAGAATACAAAGCAGACTCCAGATTCCAAGCTGTCAGCACAGAGTCTGACGCGGAGCTCAAAGTCATGAACCGTGAGATCATGACCTGAGCTGAAGTTGGACACTTCAACAGCTGAGCTAGCCAGGTGCCTCTTCTCAGTTGTTCTTTCACATAAAATCATGTTCTTTGAAAAAAGTGGCTAGTTCAACTCAACGATCACACATGTACTTTTCCATGAACCCACTCTCGTACTTCTATGTGCAGCAAAAGTGCATTATGCATATTTCCCACATCACTCAGAGTTTTAAAAAAGACATGTATTCATGGGTCAAAGTTTGATAAGATTAAACAGTTTTTATTGCCTCATCAAGGGCATTCTTAAGTGTAACTGTTTTTTGTTTTTTCTTTTTGGTGAATGCATGACGATGAAGAATACAATGACCACTGGGACAGTTTGGTACCAGTGCCGGCATTCATGCTCAGTTGCCAGCTGTTTTACTCATCATTGCTTTTGTATCATCAGTGCAAATGTCAGCAGTGTGGGGGGAAAAAGCAAAGTCTTAGTATTACTATAAAAATGTTTTAACCTTGTAGATTTTTGAAATTGTCCTGGGAAATACTCTGAGAACTGCTCTAAATGGTAATAGACAAGACAGAGCACTTGTTCCGTGGTGTGCTAAGAACCACCAGGAAGAAGACAAAGATAGCTGCAGAACATTTAGAATAAATGTTAAGTGTGTCCTCTAAAAACGAGTACTACTGAAAAAAAAAGACATCTATGGTTTACAAACAAGAAGAGCTATAAAAGAAAATACAGAAATCTACGAATTCAGTAGAAGGCAAGAAAAGAGCCTAAGAAAAAGGGATATACATAAGACACTAATATGGGGAAGTAAGTCCAGCTATATGAGTAGTCACAGTAAACGAACTGTGTAAAAGATGATCATATTGGATTTAAAAACATCTATATGCTGCTTAAAAAAGACAGCTAAAAATGAATAATGAAAAATGTTGAAAAGAAAATCTAGGCAAGTACTAAGTAAAAGCTTGCACAGTAATATTATTAGACAAAATAACATTTAATGCTAAAACCATTAATTGAGAGGAAGGACATTACCTAGTGACAAAAGAGTGATCTAGTAAGAAGATATTATAGTTAAAAATTAGGCATTTTCTGGGGCGCCTGGGTGGCTCAGTAGGTTGAGCGTCCAATTCTTGATTTCAGTTAGGGTCATCATTTCGTGGTTCGTGGGTTCGAGCCCCTCATTGAGCTTGGGGCAGGTTCCTCTGATCAGCTTGGGATTCTATCTCTCTCTCCCTCTCTCTGCGCTTCTCCTGTGTGTGCTCTCTCAAAATAGTATGCATTTTCCAATGTATTAACTGAGAATTACAAAAAGAAATTGACAGATTCACTGGTCATGGTGGAAAATTCTGAAGCAGCTCTATCAGAAATTGGTAAAGAAAACTCAGCTTACAAAGAACAAAAGCTTTTTTTTTTTTTTTTTTTTTGAGATTAAGTGGGAGAGAGAGAATCCCAAGCAGGCTCTGCACTGTCAGCATAGAGCCAGATCAAGGGCCGGAATCCATGAACCGTGAGGTCATGGCCTGAACCGAAACCAAGAGTTTGATGCTCATCCAACTGAGCCATTCAGGCACCCCAGAACAAAAGCATTGTTATCCACAAATATAGTAGTATATTTTATTTTCTTGTTTGTTGTCTGTATTCCCAACTAGAATTTAATGAGTGCAGGGATTTTTGTCTGTTTCTTGCTATTTCCCCAGAATCTAAAGCAGTGCCTGACACATCACAGGCACTCAATACTTGTTGAATGAATAAATGAATGAAAGTTTCAACATCAGAAAACTTACCAACAGGTTAAAAGAGGAAAATCAGGGGTAAGCTCAGTCAGTTAAGCAATCTGACTCTTGATCTCAGCTCAGGTCTTGATCTCGGGGTCATTGAGTCCAAGCCCCATGTTGGGCTTGGTGCTGGACGTGAAGCCTACTTAAAAAAGAAAAAGTCATATGGTAAGTTCATATACAGAAAATGATTGGATAAAATTATCCGTGATCAGAACTCTTAGTAAACAACTTGAAAAGAACTTCTTTCGCTTGCCAGCAATAAAAAACCTAGACTTAACATCATAATCGATGGTGCAACTGTAAGGAGCATTTCATGCTATCCCCTATTCAACTGCATGCTAAGACAGGAAAAAGTACTAACGGATATAAAATTGGGAAGTAAGAGCAAAGCTGTCTTATTTGCGGAGGATGTTTACCCTGGATATTCAAAAGGATGTACAAATTGGTGAAACAATTAGTTCAGTGAAGTAACTTATATATTTTTAATGTTTTTATTTTATTTTTAAGACAGAGAGGGACACAGCATGAGTAGGGATGGGGCAGAGAGAGAGGGAGACACAATCTGAAGCAGGCTCCAGGCTCTGTGCTGTCAGCACAGAGCCCGATGTGGGGCTCGATCATGACCTGAGCCGAAGTCAGATGCTCAACTGACTGAGCCACCCGGGCGCCCCAAGTAACTATTATATAAAGGTCAGCATTCTCACACACAAGTAACAATTAGTACATATAATGGCAAAATGAACCAGTTTATGATAACCTGAAGTATAAACTACTCCAAAATTAATAAAAGATCTTTTTATGAAAAAAAATTATACTATCAGGAGACAAAGAAGTCCTCACTATTTGGAGATAGATTTGTAGATGGGAAGACATATCAGGAAAATATCAATTCTTCCCAAATAATCTGTACATTAAATGATTTATGCAATGATTTTCACTGGAACTTGACAAGCTTAACCTAAAATGCGTATGAAAAAGCAAAACAGCCCTGAATGTTAAGACCCCTTTAAAGGAGAAGAATGTGAGGGACAAGATGAATTATAAAGCCATAGTTGACTCTGGAATGTAGCATAGTGTCTGACACAGTACTCCATGAATTTTTGCTGGGTAGATTGAAAATTAGGGAATGAATGGACTTCGTGGACACACAGATGTTACGGTAACCTTGGGTCCTACCTGACCTTATATTACCTTTTGTCTGGAGTCAGGATTAACTCTGGAACTGGTAGGGTTGCAGGAGGGCTGAACTTGAAGGTGAGGGCTACTCAGATTGCAAAGATCAGGGAAGGTGGGCTCTGACAAAGGGCAGTACAGAGAGCTAATTTGTTTCATTTGTCTACAGATACTTTAAAGTTTTTTTTTTTTTTAAGTTTGTTTTTGAGAGAGAGAATCCCAAGCAGGCTCTGCACTTTTAGCATAGAGCCCGATGTGGGGCTTGATCCCCTGGTCTCATGAGACCTTGACCTGAGCCAAGATCAAGATTCAGACGCTTAACCAAGTGAAACACCCAAGCACCCATAAGTTTTTCTTTTTAATACAATTTTCCTGGGGTGCCTGGGTGGCTCAGTTGGTTGAGCGTCCAACTTCAGCTCAGGTCATGATCTCACAGCTCGTGAGTTTGAGCCCCGTGTTGGGCTCTGTGCTGACACCTCGGAGCCTGGAGCCTGCTTTGGATTCTGTGTCTCCCTCTCTTTCTGCCCGTAACCCAGGGCATCCTGTCTCTGTCTCTGTCAAAAATAAATAAACGTTAAAAAAAATCTTTTTTAATATAATTTTCCTAAGATCAACTTAAAAACAAAATACTTACCTTTGAGAGAGAAAGAGAGCATGGGGGATGGGTAGATAGAGATGGAGAGAATCCCAAGCAGTCTCTGTGATGTGAGCACAGAGCCTGATGCAGGGCTCAGTCTTATGAACTGTGAGATCACCACCTGAGCTGAAGTCAAGAGTTGGATGCCCAGACTGAGTCACCCAGGTGCCCCCTTTCTTTTTAAAAATTTGTTTTGTTGGGGCGCCTGGGTGGCTCAGTCGGTTAAGTGTCCGACTTCAGCTCGGGTCATGATCTCACGGTCCGTGGGTTCGAGCCCCGCATCAGGCTCTGTGCTGACAGCTCAGAGCCTGGAGCCTGTTTTGGATTCTGTGTCTCCCTCTCTCTGTGACCCTCCCCCGTTCATGCTCTGTCTCTCTCTGTCTCAAAAATAAATAAACGTTAAAAAAAATTAAAAAAAAATTTGTTTATGTTGAGAGAGCGTGGGTCGGGGAGGGGCAGAGAGAGGGACAGGAAGAGAGAGAATCCCAAGCAGGCTTTGCAACATCAATGCAGAGCCCGATGCAGGGCTTGAACCCATAAAACCGTGAGATCATGACCTGAGCCAAAACAGAGTGGGATGCTAAACTGACTGAGCCACTCAGGTGCCCTCTATCTTAATAATTTTTAAATGTACAGTTCAGTGGTATTAAATACATGCATAATGTACAACGATCACCACCATCCATTCACAGAACTTTCTTCATCTTGTAGAAACTGGAACTATATCCATTAACAACACAGCCCCACTTTCCACACCTCTTACCCAATCCCTGACAACCACAATTCTACTTTGTCTCTATGATTTTGATCAAGTACCTCATATAAATAGAATCATGCGGTATTTGTCTTTTTGTGGTTGGCTTCTTTTACTTAGTATAATGTTTCCAAGATTCATCTTTGTTGTATCATATGTTAGAATTCTCTTCCTTTATAAGGCTGAATAATATTCCGTTATATGTATATTCCACATTTTGCTTATGTAATCATCCATCGATGGATACTTGGGTTGTTCCCATGCTTTGACTGTTGTGAATAATGCTGCCTAAAACATGGGTGTTCAAATATCTGTTTGGGATGCTGCTTTCAATTCTTTTGGGTATATATTTAGAAGTCGAATTGTTGGATTAAATAGCAATTCTATTTTTTATTTTTTGATGGATCACCATACTATTTAACACAGTGACTGTACCATTTTACATTCCCACCAACAGTGTACCAGGGTTCTAATTTCCCCACATCTTCACAAACTTGTTATTTCTGTTTTTGTGACAGTGGTCATCCTAATGAGCATGAAATGGTATCTCATTGTTTTTTTTTTTTTAATGTTTTTTAAAAATTATTTTAAAATATTAATTTATTTTGTAATTTATATCCAAGTTCATTAGCATATAGTGCAACAATGATTTCAGGGGTAGATTCCTTAATGCCCCTTACCCATTTAGCCCATCCCCCTATCCCACAACCCCTCCAGCAGTCCTCTGTTTGTTCTCTATATTTAAGAGTCTCTTATGTTTTGTCCCCCTCCCTGTTTTTATATTATTTTTGCTTCCTTTATGTTCATCTGTTTTGTATCTTAAATTCCTCATATGAGTGAAGTCATATGATATTTATCTTTCTCTGACTAATTTTGCTTAGCATAATACCCTCTAGTTCCACTCACGTAGTTGCAAATGGCAAGATTTCATTCTTTTTGATTGCCAAGTAATACTCCACTGCATGTATGTATGTATGTGTGCGTATATACACACATATACATACACCACATCTTTATCCATTCAACTGTCAATGGACATTTGGGCTCTTTCCATACTTTGACTATTGTCAATAGCTCTGCTATAAACACTGCCCCTTTAAAATAGCACACCTGTATCCCTTGGATAAATACCTTGTAGTGCAATTGCTGGGTCGTAAGGTAGTCCTATTTTTAATTTTTTGAGGAACATCCACACTCTTCCAGAGTGGCTGCACCAGCTTGTATTCCCACCAACAATGCAAAAGAGATCCTCTTTCTCCACATCCTCGCCAACATCTGTTGTTGCCTGAGCTGTTAATGTGAGCCGTTCTGACCGGTGCGAAGTGGTATCTCATTGTGGTTTTGATTTGTATTTCCCTGATGATGAGTGATGTTGAGCATCTTTTCACGTGTCAGTTGGCCATCTGGATGTCTTTGTCTGTTCATGTCTTTTGCCCATTTCTTCACTGGATTATTTGTTTTTTGGGTTTTGAGTTTGATAAGTTCTTTATAGATTTGGATACTAACCCTTTATCTGATATGCCATTTGCAAATATCTTCTCCCATTCCATTGGTTACCTTTTAGTTTTGCTGATTGTTTCCTTCTCTGTGCAGAAGCTTTTTATTTTGATGAGGTCCCAATAGTTCATTTTTGCTTTGGTTTTCCTTGCCTCTGGAGACATGTTAAGTAAGAAGTCCCTGTGGCCAAGGTCAAAGAGGTTTTTGCCTGCTTTCTTCTCGAGGATTTTGATAGCTTCCTGTTTTACATTTAGGTATTTCATACATTTTGGGTTTATTCTTGTGGATGGTGTAAGAAAGTGGTCCAGGTTCATTCTTCTGCATGTCGCTGTCCAGTTTTCCCAGCACCATTTGCTGAAGAGACTGTCTTTATTCCATTGGGTATTCTTTCTTGCTTTGTCAAAGATTAGTTGGCCATATGTTTGCAGGTCCATTTCTAGGTTCTCTATTCTGTTCCATTGATCTGAGTGTTTTTGTGCCAACGTTTATTTTGTTTTTGAGAGAGACCGCAAGCCAGGGAGGGGCAGAGAGAAAGGGACAAAGGATTCAAAGTGGGCTGCAAGCTGACAGTAGCAAGCCTGATGTGGAGCTTGAACTCGTGAACCATGAGCTGAAGTCAGATGCTCAACTGACTGATCCACCCAGGTGCCTCTCATTGTAGTTTTGATGTACATTTCCCTAATGATTGGTGATGTGTAACATCTTTTCATGTATATATTAACTATTTGTATATCTTCCTTGGAGAAATGTCTTGTGCCCAATTTTGAATCAGGTTGTTTTTTTGTTTTTGAGTTTTATGAGTTCTCTATGCATTCTGGATATTAAACTCTGATTATCAGATATTTGATTTGCCAATATTTTCTCCCATTCCGTGGGTTGCCTTTTTACTCTGATAATAGTATTTTGTTTTTGTTTTCTTTTTCCCCAAGTTTTTTTTTTTTAATGTTCATTTATTTTGAGAGAGAGTGTGTGCGAGTGGGGGAGGGGAAAAGATTGAGAGAACGAGAGCAAGAGCGAGAGAGAGAGAGAATCCCAAACAGGCTCCACACTGTCAGCACAGAGCACAGTGTGGGGCTCGATCTCACCAACTGTGTGATCATGACCTGAGCTGAAATCAAGAGTCAGATGCTTAACCGACTAAGCCACCCAGGCACCCCTTTTCCCCCAAATTTTTATTTGAATTCCAACTAGTTATCATACAGTGCAATACTAATTCCAGGTGTAGAATTTAGTGATTCATCACTTCCATACAACACCTGGTACCCATCACAAGTGCCCTTCTTAAGACCCATCACCCATTTAACTTACCCCCGCCCCCACCTCCTATTCCAATAACTATCAGTGTGATAACAGTATCTTTTGGTGCACAAAATTTTTAAATTTTCAGGAAGTCCAGCTTGTCTATTTTTTCTTTTGTTGCCAATGCCTTTTATGTCATATTCAAAAAGTCATTGACAAACCAGCGTTGTATCCAAAGCATTTTTGCATGTGTTGTTTCATTTGTTCATCAAAGATGTGTAAAGAAGGTTTGTTTCAATTCAGTGATTATTTATAGGGCAGGGTTATTTTTGTTTTATTTTTGAGAGAGCGAAGGATAAAGGGAGAGAAAGAGAAGCTTAAGCAGGCTCGACAATCAGCACAGAGCCTGATGCGAGGCTCAGTCACACGACCCTGGGATCATGAACTGAGCCGAAATCAAAAGTTGGATGCTCAACTGACTGAGCCGCCCAGGTGCCCCTTGTTTCGTTTTTTTAATGGAGCAGATTTGTGCCAGGTTTTGTATTGGCTCTTGGGGAACCAAAGATAAGACAGAGATGCTGACCTGAAGTAACATCAACAGATAACTTGGGGATATACCACCAGAAGTGTAAATGTGAAAACAGTGATTAAGGGAGAGACACAGATTATTGAGATATGGTAATGATAGATGGTGATGGCATTCATAGGCTTTGTTATGTTTTCCCCCCTTTGATCTCTAGCTTTTTCTGAGCTATAATTAGAATATAACATTGTATAAGTTTAAGATGTACAATGTATTGATTTGATGTGTACCATTTGTATTACAAGAAAGAATTGGTGTTTATGTTATTTTACTTTTTTAATGTTTATTTATTTTTGAGAGACCGAGTGTGAGCGGGGAGGGGCAGAGAGAGAGGAGGCACAGAATTTGAAGCAGGCTCTGGGCTGTCAGCACAGAGCCTGACATGGGGCTTGAACCCATGAACTGTGAGATCATGACCTGAGCCGAAGTTGGATGCTTAACCGACTGAGCCACCCAGGTGCCCAGGAATTTTTGTTTATTACACCATTTTGAAATTATATTTCACAATTGATAATGGCTGATTTGGTATGTTTTTGAAAGGTACATTTTTCACAGTTAAAATTTTTTCATCTGAACAATCTGAGTTATGTGTTAAAACATTCAGCCTAGGTCACCCTCCTTGATATTGTTATTAATCTGTGTGCAAAATTTGGCCCCTTGCATCTAAAGTGCAATTTTGCTTATTAGAAGTGTTTTATTTTCAAAAAGTGTTTGTTTATTTTGAGAGAGAAAAAGCACGTGCATGAGTGGGGGTGGGGCAGAGAGAGAGAGAGTGAGAGAGAGAATCCCAAGCAGGCTCTGCACTGTTAGCACAGAGCCTGACATGAGGCTCAATGTCACAAACTGTGAGATCATGACCTAAGCCAAGATCAAGAGTCAGATGCTTACCTGACTGAGCCACCCAGGCGCCCCTGTTAGAAGTATTTTAGATGATTAATGCCTTGTAGGTTACTGTTGTTATTTTATTATTTTTTTATTTTTATTTATTAAAAAATTTTTTTTGTAATGTTTTTTATTTTTGAGAGACAGAGACAGAGCATGAGTCAGGGAGGGGCAGAGAGAGAGGAAGACGCAGAATCCGAAACAAGCTCCAGGCTCTGAGCTGTCAGCACAGAGCCTGATGTGGGGCTCAAACTCACAAACTGTGAGATCATGACCTGAGCTCAAAAGTCAGACGCTTAACCAACTGAGCCACCCAGGCGCCCCCTTGTTGTTATTTTTAGATCTGAAATAGATGAGAAATAAGACATGAAAAGTCTAGCAGTTGAAGTACATGAAACAAGTCAAATGTCAACAAAAACAAAAAAAAGTCCTTGAGGTGAATAACAGAAAATCTGTGATTATTATCATTATTATTAACTCCACAGGGATGTTGAGATGATCAGCATATCAATAATATAATTAAGTGGAAATGGATTTTAAAATTTGGGAAATAGGGGAGCCATTGCTTTACGGTATGTCTCTTATTTATATGCAGAAAACCTTTTTTTTTTTTTTCCAGTTAAGCATCAATGGTGAATAAATGGTCCATTCATATTAATTATACATCAGTCATACATTATGATTGCATTCATATGGTGATATTACATAAATGATGGCATTCACTGGGTACTCTTAAGGCAGCACATATACATATTACACTGATACAAAAGTATGCAAATTTATTGCAGATTGTTTTGTACATTGTATAGAATTCCTTGTTCATATCAAAGTGAGCCTGTAAACACTGTAACAAAACTTTTGTAGAATTTAGCTTTCTAATAGAATGGAATCTCTAACAGAAGACTCTACCGAATGCAATGATGGAATTATTTTGAGCAATGCTATTTTTTTTTAATCAGTCTTTTTTTTTAAGTTTATTCGTTTTTGAGAGAGAGAGGGAGGATGCACATGTGGGAGAGGGGCAGAGAGAGAGGGACAGAGAATCTGAAGTGGGCTCTGCAGCAGAGGCCCAGGTGTGGGTCTCCAACTCACAGACTGAGAGATGGTGCCCTGAGCCGAAGGCAGATTTGAGCAATGCTACTCTATCAGGGAAAGCTGGCCTTTGGGGTGGTCCTGAGGCTCTGCTTTCTCCTGACCGAAGCCAAGTTGAGGTTTTCCACCAGGACTGGCCTGTGGGTGACAGATGTGTAATACCTGGTAGGCGTGTGTTAAGGTGGCTGACAGAACCTTCTCTGGTTGCTTTTGTGGAATTGAGGTGCAGATTTTATCTGTGACTAATCATGATCCCACATGTGCAGGTATTGTGAGATAATTGGTAATGTTTGGAAAATCTCATCTTGGTTTGCTAATTTGACCTCCTTTTATGTGCCAGATTTGGAGATGAAAGTGGTATTGTATAGTTGAATGAACAGAAGTTCTGTCATCAGAGTGATTGGGATTGAAATCCTGAGTAACAACGTAAGCCTGGGCAAGTAGTGTCTTTGAATCTCAATTTCTTTACTTGTAAAAATGGCACTAGTATTACTTCGTAGGGTCTTCGGAAAATTGAATAAAATCTTAGTGTGGTGCCTAGCATACAGTAAGTACAATATTCTGTCATCAATAATACAAGCTTCAGGACCTGGCTGGCTCAGTTGGTGGAGCATGCAACTCTCGATCTCAGGGCCGTGAATTCGAGCCCCACGTTGAGGACAGAGATTGCTTAAAAAAATAAAATCTTAAAAAAAAATAGTAATAATACAGGGGCGCCTGTGTGGCTCAGTTGGTTAAGCATCTGACTCTTGGTTTCAGCTCGAGTTGTGATCTCACAGTTTGTGGGTTCAAGCCCCACTTCAGGCTCCGCACTGACAGCTTGGTTCCTTCTTGGGATTCTCTCTCTCCCTCATTCTCTGCCCCTCCCCGCTCTTTCTTTCTCTTAAAATAAACTTTTACAAAAAAGTTTTTTTTTTTTTAAATAATACAAATATCTACAGCAATGTTTGGCATATTTTATTTGTATCTCAAAGGTATGTAAACTCAATACAGATGAGTTCCCATCTAATGTTAATTTCTCATTGTTAATTTAGAGCAATTTTAGTGAAAATGTTACCATGTAAATTATTAAATTTGTGTGTTGTTAACAATCATCTAAGAAAATGCAAACATTGTGGTAGCCTGTTTTTAGTTTTGTTGTTAGATTTCTTTTTAAAAATTTTCTTAATGTTTATTTATTTTTGAGAGAGAGAGAGCAAGCAAGGGAGGGGCGGAGAGAGGGGGACAGAGGATCCAAAGCAGGCTCTGTGCTGTAAGCACAGAGCTGATGCGGGGTTCTAACTCGTGAACCATGAGATCATGACCTGAGCCAAAGTTGGACACTTAACCGATGGAGCCACCCAGGTACCCTAGTTGTTAGATTTCATTTTAAATATAAATGTTTCTTTCTTAAAATTTTTTTTAATGTTTATTTATTTTTGAGAGAGAGTGACAGAGAGTGAGCAGGGAAGGGGCAGAGAGACAGGGAGACACAGAATCTGAAGCAAGGTCCAGGCTCCGAGCTGTCAGCACAGAGCCCGACATGGGGCTCAAATTCATGAACTGCAAGATCATGACCTGAGCCAAAGTTGGATGCTCAACTGACTGAGCCACCCAGGCACCGCTGTTTTTTTTTTTTTTTTTTTTTTATGTTTATTTACTTTTGAGAGAGAATTAGAGCACAAGTGGGGGAAGGGGCAGAGAGAGAGGGAGACAGAATCCAAAGCAGGTTCCAGGCTCTGAGTTGTCAGCACAGAGCCTGATGTGGGGCTTGAACCCATGAACCTCAAGATCATGACCTGAGCT
Source organism: Prionailurus bengalensis (assembly GCF_016509475.1). Lineage (NCBI taxonomy): Eukaryota > Metazoa > Chordata > Mammalia > Carnivora > Felidae > Prionailurus > Prionailurus bengalensis. The sequence goes on from NC_057347.1 coordinate 20,287,360, forward strand.
GAAGTCAGACACACAACTGACTGAGCCACCCAGGAGCCTCTGGATTTCTTTATTCTTTATATTAAAGTTAAATAAACACATGCTTATTTCTATTGCTTTTATTTTTTATTTTAAAAAATTTTTAGAGTTTATTTTTGAGAGAGAGCATGAGCAGGGGAGGGGCAGAGAGAGAGGGAGACAGAATTTGAAGCAGGCTTCAGGCTCTGAGCTGTCAGCATAGAGCCCAGTGAGGGGCTCAAACTCACCAACCGTGAGATCATGGACAAAGTCGGATGCTTAACTGACTGACCCACCCAGGCACCCCATTTCTATTGCTTTTAGCTATTTATTTATTTATTTATTTATTTATTTATTTATTTATTTATTTATTTTAAGTTTATTATTTTTTTTTTTGAGAGAGAGCTTGAGTGGGGGAGGTACAGAGAGAGAGAGAGAGAGAGAGAGAGAGAGAGAGAGAGAGAGAATCCCAAGCAAGCTCTATACTGCCTGTGCAGAGCAGAATCTGACGTGGGACTTGAACTCATGAAACCACAAGATAATGACCCGAGCCAAAACCAACAGTTGGACACTCAACCAACTAAGCCACCCAGGCACTCTGCTTTTAGGTGTTTAGACTAAAATTGTTATTGAAGGGGAATAAAGACCAGGCTTTATTTATTTATTTATGTATTTATGTATTTATGTATTTATTTTAAATTTTTTAATGTTTTATTTATTTTTGAGACAGGGAGAGACAGAGCATGAACAGGGGAGGGTCAGAGAGAGGGAGACACAGAATCCGAAATAGGATACAGGCTCTGCGGTGTCAGCACAGAGCCCGGCGCGGGGCTCGAACTCACAGGCTGCGAGATCATGACCTGAGCTGAAGTCGGCTGCTTAACCGACTGAGCCACCCAGGCGCCCCTACACCAGGCCATATTTATAAAAGTTGTGAAAGAGATCTTGTAAAGTATAACTAAGATTAAGCAATATTAAGTCGATACAAATGATCCAGAATGCAGGGGATGAGTGGAATGAAAAGTGCTCTTGAAAAGCCTTATGCCTCAAAGCTAAGTGTCTATTTTTAAACAAGAATAACCCGAGGTATCCTGAAAAAAATTATAATGGAAATTTGGTTTGAGATATGGCTCAGGGAGCATTTGTAGATGGAGTGCAGAGAATTCTGAAGACGAGCAGTACTCCCTGTGAGAAATATTAAGGCGGACTGTTTGAGTGGAAAGGAGAGCTCAAAAATGACAGTATAAAGGTAGGAAACACAAAAGCAGTAAAAGTGAATGTCTCTGTGAAAAATCCACCAAGGGGGCGCCTGGGTGGCGCAGTCGGTTGAGCGTCCGACTTCAGCTAGGTCACGATCTCGCCCTCTGTGAGTTCGAGCCCCGCGTCGGCTCTGGGCTGATGGCTCAGAGCCTGGAGCCTGTTTCCGATTCTGTGTCTCCCTCTCTCTCTGCCCCTCCCACGTTCATGCTCTGTCTCTCTCTGTCCCCAAAATAAATAAAAACGTTGAAAAAAAAATTAAAAAAAAAAATCCACCAAGGAACTCACACACAAAAAAGAATTTAAAATACAATAACATGTATCTAAAACAGGAGGAGGAGAGGAGAGAAGAATGGGTTCAAGCTTAAATGACCATCAACAATATAGGCAGCTGTATGCAGAAGAGGTTATATACAAACCAAATGCTAACCAAATATCAAAACCACCATTGGAATGCAAGCTGGTGCAGCCACTCTGGAAAACAGTATGGAGGTTCCTCAAAAGATTAAAAATAGAACTACCCTACAACCCAGCAATTGCACTACTATTTATCCAAGGGATACAGTTGTATCGAAGGGACATATGCACCCCAATGTTTATAGCCGCACTATCAACAATAGCCAGAGTATGGAAAGAGCCCAAATGTCCATCAAAGGATGAATGGATAAAGAAGATGTGGTGTATATATATACAATGGAGTATTACTCAGCAATCAAAAAGAATGAAATATTGCCATTTGCAACTACGTGGATGGAACTGGAGAGTATTATGCTAAGTGAAATTAGAGAAGACAAAAATCCTATGACTTCACTCATATGAGGACTTTAGGAGACAAAACAGATGAACATAAGGGAAGAGAAACAAAAATAATATAAAAACAGGCAGGGGGGCAAAACAGAAGAGACTCATAAATATGGAGAACAAACTGAGGGTTGCTGGAGGGTTTGTGGGAGGGGGGATGGGCTAAATGGGTAGGGGGCACTAAGGAATCTACTCCTGAAATCATTGTTGCACTATATGCTAACTAATTTGGATGTAAATTTTAAAAAATAAAAAGTAAAACAAGTTAATAAAAAAAAACCCACCAGTAAACATGCAAAGAATAAAGAGAACAAAATCCAAATATATTACTAAAGAAAATCAGCAATACATGAAAGAAATACAAGAAAGGATCAGAGAAAATCTCTGGGAACAACAAAACAAGTAATGAAATGGCAATAAATACATATCTATCAATAATTACTTTGAAAGCCAATGGACTAAATGCTCCGAGCAAAAGACATAAAGTGACGTAATGGATAAAAAAACAAGATCCATCTTCTATATGCTGCCTTACAAGAGACTTATTTTACTTTTTTAGGTTTACTTAGAGCATGAACAGGTGAAAGGACAGATAGAGAGGAGGGAGAGAATCCCAAGCAGGCTCCACACTGTCAGCACAGAGCCCAATGCAGGGCTCAATCCGAGGAACCATGAGATCATGACCTGAGCTGAAATCAAGAGTTGGCACTGGGTGTTGTATGGAAACAAATTTGACAATAAATTTCATATATTTAAATAAATAAATAAAGAGTTGGACACTCAGCCAACTGAACCACTCAGATGCTCCAGGACTCATTTTACACCTAGATACGTGAGGGCCTGGAGAAACATTTGTCATTCAAATAGGTGTCAAAGGAAAGCCAGAGTAGCAATACCTACATGGGACAAACTAGGCTTTTTTTTTTTTTGACAAACTAGTCTTTATTTATTTTTAAAATTTTATTTATTTTGAGAGAAAGCATGGGTGTGAACGGGGGAGGGGTGGAGAGATTGGGAGAGATATTTCCAAGCTGACTCCATGCTGACAGCATGGGCCTCAGTTGGTGAGATCATGACCTGAGCCAAAATGTAGAATTGGATGCTTAACCAACTGAGCCACCCAGGTGCCCCTAGACAAATGATTATAAAACAAAGACTGTTAAGAGACAAAACCACTATATATATATTTTTTCCTTTTTCCCTTTTTTTCCAGTGAGGTGTTTTATTTGTATGAATGTATTGCATCGCTAGAAAAAGAATCCCAGGATTTTCCCTCCTGTGTGTTTTTGTCTTACTTCTTCATGGTCCATGATGCCAGCTGAGGTTGTCAGCACAATGAAACCAAACTGGCGGGATGGGAGCAGATTATTCTGCCATTTTTCTAGATCTTTGAGTTGTACATCAAACCTGGGGCTGATCACTCCACACTTGTTTAATCTGCCTGTGAGGTTCGCAACAATTTTCCCAGCTCTGTGACCATCGATGATTTCAGATTCGCCAATGTAACCATGCTTCATCGTCACAGTCAGAAATCGGACAATGACTTTGGAGCATGGCCTAATAAGAACCTGGCGTTTGCTTCTCTTTTCAGCATTGTTAATGCTCTTGAGAGGATCTGCCAGGACATTCATGCTCACCATAATGGCGGCACAGAAAGATGGTAGAAAGAGCTAGAAGGCCACTATATATTAATAAAGGGACAATCCAACAAGAAGATACAACAATTGTAAATATTTATGCACCTAACATAAAGCACCCAAATACAGAAAACAACAAACATAAAGGAACTAATTCATAATTATGCAATAATTGTAGGGACTGTAACACCCCACTTACATCAATGGATTGATCATCTAAAAAGAAAATCAACAAGGAAACAATGGCTTTGAATGGCACGCTGGACCAGATGGACTCAACAGATATATTCAGAACATCCCATGTTAAGAAAGCAGAACACACATTCTTTTCAAGTGCACATGGAACATTCTCCATAATAGATCACACATTAGGCCACAAAACAGGCCTTAACAAATTCAAGAAGGTTGAAGTCATACCATGCACCTTTTCTAACCACAATGCTAGGAAACTAGAAGTCAATCACAAGAAAAATTTGGAAAGACCACATATACATGGAGGTTAAACCACGTACTGCTAGACAATGAATGGGCCAACCAGGAAATCAAATTAAAAAATACATGGAAACAAATGAAAAATGAAAACACAACAATCCAAAACCTTTGGGATGCAGCAAAATCAGTCTTAAGAGGAAGGCATATAGCATTAAGGCCTCCCTTAAGAAGCAAGAAAAATCTTAAACAACCTAATGTTACACTTAAAGGAGCTTGAAAAAGAACAAAGGAAGCCTAAGCCAGCAGAAGGAAGGAAATAATAAAGATTAGAGCAGAAATAAATGATAATAGAAAGGGAAAAAAAACCAGAACAGATCACTGAAACCAGGATCTGGTTCTTTAATAAAATTGAAAACCCTCTAGACAAGCTCATAAAAAAAAAAGGGGGGGGGGGCGGAGAGAAAGGAACCAGATACAATCACAAATGAGAGAGAGGAGAAATAACAACCAACACCAGCCACAGAAATACAAACAATTCTAAGAGAATATTATGAAAAACTATATGCCGTCAAATTGGACAACCTGGAAGAAATGGGATAAATTTCTGGAAACATATAAACTATCAAAACTGAAACAGAAAATTTGAACAGACCAATAACCAGCAAATGAACTGAATCAGTAATCAAAAAACAAAAGTCCAGGGTTGGATGGCTTCCCAGGGGAATTCTAAGCATAAGGAAGAGTTCATACCTATTCTTGAGGTGCCTGGGTGGCTCAGTTGGTTAAGCATCCAACACTTGGTTTTGGCTCAGGTCATGATCTCACAGTTTGTGGGATTGAGCTCTGTGCTGACGGTGTGGAGCCTGCTTGGGATTCTCTCTCCCTCTCTCTTCACCCCTTCCCCACCTACATGCATGTTCTCTTACTCTCAAAATAAATAAACTTAAAAAAAATAAAAGTTCATACCTATTCTCAAACTATTCCAAAAAATAGAAAAGTAAGGAAAACTTCCAAGCTCATTCTATGAGGCCAGCATTACCCTGATACCAAAACTAGAGAATGACTCCCCTGAAAAAGAGAACTACAGGCCAATATCCCTGATGAACATGGGTGCACAACTTCTCAAAATACTAGCAAACCGAGTCCAACAATACATCAAAAAAATCATGCACTTTGATCAATTGATATTTATTACTGGGTTGCAAGTGTGGTTTCATATATGCAAATCAATTAACATGAAACACTATGTTAATAAAAGAAAGCGTAAGAATCATATGATCATTTCAATAGATGCAGAAAAAGCATTTGACAAAACATAACATTCATTTATAATAAAACCCTTCAATAAAGTAGGTTTAGAAACTGCTAGAACTGATAAATGAATAAAGCCAGGATACAAAATCAATGTACAGAAACCTGTTGCATTTCTATACATCACAAATGAATCAACAAAGAGAAATTAAGAAATCAGTCCCATTAACAATTGCACCAAAACCCATAAGATACCTAGGAATAAACCTAACCAAAGAGGTGAAAGAGGTATACTCTGAAAACTATGAAACACTGATCAAAGAAATTGAAGATGACACAAAGAAATGGAAAGACATTCTATGTTCATGGATTAGAAGAACAAATATTGTTAAAATGTCTATACTACCCAAAACAATCTATACATTCAGTGCAATCCCTATCAAAATAACACCTGTATTCTTCACAGAACTAGAACAAACAATTCTAAAACTTGTATGGAACCAGAAAGACCCCAAATGGCCAAAGCAATCTTTTTTCTTTTCTTTTCTTTTTTTTTTTTTAGCAAGCGAGAGAGAAAGCATGAATGAAGAAGGGGCAGAGAGAGAGGTAGAGAGAGAATCCCAAGGAGGCTCTGTGCTGTCAGTGCAGAGCCCATGGCAGGGCTCAACCTCACAAACCATGGGATCATGATTTGAACCAAAATCAAGAGTCAGATGCCCAATCGACTGGGCCACTGAGGCGCCCCATAGCCAAAGCAATCTTGAAAAGCAAAGCTGGAGGCATCACAATTCCAGACTTCAAGATATACTACAAAGCTGTAGTGATGAAAAGATGGTACTGGCACAAAAGTAGACATATAGATAAATAGAACAGAATAGAAAAACCAGAAATGAATCCACAGCTATATGGCCAATTAATCTTTGACAAAGCAGGAAAGAATATCCAATGTGATACAGACTGTCTCTTCAGCAAATAGTGTTGGGGAAAGTGGACAGCAACATGCACAAGAAAACTGGGCCACTTACATCATACACAAAAATAAATTCAACATGTATTAAAGACCCAAATGTGAGACCTGAAACTATAAAAGTTCTAGAAGAGAACAGAGGCAGTAACTTTGACATGGGCCATAGTGACTTCTTTCTAGGTATGTCTCCTGAAGCAAGGGAAACAAAAGCAAAAATAAACTATTAGGACCAGATCAAAATAAAAAGTTTCTGCACACTGAAGTAAACAATAAGACTGAAAGGCAACCTATGGAATGGAAGAAGATATTTGCAAATGACATATCAGATAAAGGGTTAATATCCAAAATCTATAAAGAGCTTCTAAAACTCACCACCCAAAAAACAAATAATCCAATTAAAAATGGGCAGAAGACACAGATATTTTTCCAGAGATACAGATGGCCAACAGACACATGAAAAGTTGCTTAATATCACTTATTATCAGGTACATGCAAGTCATACCTACAATGAGATATCACCTCACCTGTCAGAATGGCTAAAATCAACAACAGAAGAAACAACAGGTGTTGGCAAGGATATGGAGAAAGGGGAACCATCTTGCACTGTTGGTGTGAATGCAAACTGGTGCAGCCACCATGGAAAACAGTATGGGGTTTCCTCAAAATGTTAAAAATAGAACTACCCTATGATCCCACAATAACACTATTGGGTATTTATCCAAAAAATACACAAATACTAATTCAAAGGGATACATGCACTCTGACGTTTACAGCAGCATTATCTACAACAGCCAAATTATGGAAACAGCCTAAGTGTCTTATCGACTGATGAATGGATAAAGAAGATGTGGTGTATATATACAATGGAATAATACTCAGCCATAAGAAAGAATGAAATCTTGCCGTTTGCAAGGACATGGATGGGGCTAGAGAACATAATGCAAAGCGAAATAAGTCAGAGAAAGACAAATACCTTGTAATTTCACTCATATGTGGAATCTAAGAGCAAAGGAAAAAGAGGCAAACCAAGAAACAGATTCATAACTATAGAGAACAAACTCGTGACCAGAGGGGAGAGGGGATGAGTGAAATAGGTGAAGGGGATTAAGGAGTGCACTTATCATGATAAGCACCAGAATTGTGTGGAGGTGTTGAATCACTATGCTGTAGCTCTGGAACTAATATCACACTGTATATAAACTAACTAGAATTAAAAAATTTTTAGTTTCTTTATTCTGAGAGAGAGAGAGAGAGCGCACAAGCAGGGGAGGGACAGAGAGAAAGGGAGAGAGAGAATCCCAAGCAGGCTCCACACTGACCAAGTGACCTGAGCCTGAGCCAAGATTGAGAGTCGGGCACTTAACCAACTGAGCCACCCAGGAGCCCCATGGAATTTAAATAAAAACTTAAAAAGAAAAAAAGATGAGCAGGGCTTTGAAGTACTGAGGAATTTTCAGGCGAAATATGGGTGTGAAGGATAATCCCTGTGAGTCTGCATGGAGAATTTACCTGATGGCCGTATTTTCAGAACTGGATGACATTTTATTCATTCATAAAGTCCTCTTTCATTTGCCATTTCCTCCTGAGATCTTCCCCAGTTTTCAACAGCTAATAAGAATCCTTATTAGGGGGTTTGGGCAGCTTTCATTTATACCTTCTCTTATGAGACGTCATGCTATAATGTGTTTCATAGCTTTACATGAATGTGTCTCTCTCTTCAATCATGGTAGTAGGAAGAGCATGGGTTCTTAGGTTGGAATAACCGGAATTTGGATACTAGCTCTGATCTTTTCTAGCAGTCTGTTTATTTTTGTTGTTGTTACATAATACTTATTTCCATTTGATTTCTGGGAGGATTGAATGAAATAATATATGTAGAGTACCTTTACCATCTGATGATCTGTAGGCTACAACTTAATGGCATAGAATTCTGTTCTTTGCTCTCTGCTAAGGGTTCTAAGGGGGTCGTTTGAAAATGGGAAGTTTATAGATGACAGATGGGATTGAAAACCCAGGTGTACAACGAGTCTTCAGTAAAAATCCCTGTCTTTTATTTATTTATGTATTAACGTTTATTCATTTTTGAGAACAGAGAGAGACAGAGCATGAGTGGGGAAGGGGCAGAGGGAGAGGGAGACACAGAATCTGAAGCAGGCTCCAGGCTCCGAGCTGTCAGTGCAGAGCTCGATGCAGGGCTCGAACTCACGAACCGTGAGATCGTGACCTGAGCCGAAGTCGGACGCTCAACCGACTGAGCCACCCAGGTGCCCCCAAATCTCTGTCTTTTAATTGACTGGTTAAACTAATGGATGAAGAGAAACTATGTGACATCAGGAAAAGCTGTCGTTAGCCACTCAGATTATAAACATTTGCATTATATATTGTATAATGGAGAACTACCACCATTAGTACCAGAAATAATTTCTACTAGGAAGATTCATTCTGATGATACAAAATTCTTGTTTAAAATTTGGGCACCACGGGACGCCTGGGTGGCTCAGTCTGTTACACGTTCGACTTCAGCTCAAGTCATGATCTCACGGCTTGTGAGTTCCAGCCCCATGTCAGGACAGTTCAGAACCTGGAGCCTGCTTCCGATTCTGTCTCCCTCTCTCTCTGCCCCTCCCCCATTCGGGCTCTGTCTTTCTCTCTCAAAAATAAAATAAACATTAAAAAAGGGCACCTGTCTATATGTGTTATGGAATTAGCCAAGTCAGAAGACAGACATTCTAAAAATGTAGTTTTGGTGGTACTGGCTTAATACAGAATGCTTATTTGTCTTGTAACCATGCTGCTCTGTCAAGAGTTTGCACCTAAGCACCTGGGTGGCTCAACTGGTTAAGTGTCCGACTCTTGGTTTCAGCTCAGGTCATGATCTCACAGTTCATGAGTTCGAGCCCTGCCCCCCATTGGATGTAGACATTACTTAAATAACGGAAACCTAAAAAAATAAATAAATAAACATGGGTGTGAAAGACCCTCCCACCCTGAGATATACAGCACTCTGACTAGACTTCGAAGATCTGACGATGTGCTGGTTGCAGCACACAACACAGAAGTGTTGCCACACCTTGAAGAAATGTTTATCTGGCCCCAAGAAGCAAATACAGGGAAGAGTTTTCTGGAACTCCCTAGCTTGCACTCAGGGAAAGACAGGAAAATTAGTTGGCTAAGAAGGTTCTTCAAAAATGGACAGTGAAATGCTCTTGAGATGAATCCAGGTAATGAAAAGGTCAAGAAAAATTCACTCTGAAAAAAAGAGGAGAAATGGTGACTTCCAGAGAAGGTAAATCTACCACATGCCTGTGTGATTAAGATGCTGCTAAGAACATAGGCATTGAGCAGTGACATCTGAGTGCATGCCTTTTTTTGTTGGAGGTGTCCTCGGTGAGTTAAGTCTTTATCTTGTCAGTCTCCTTGACTTTGTCCAATTTGGACTGCCTCCATGTCTTTCTTTCTTTTTATTTTTTTTAACTTTTGTACTTTATTTTCATTAAAAAAATGTTTATTTATTTATTATGAGAGAGACAGAGTGCATGTGTGCATGGGGGAGGGGCAGAGAAAGAGGAAAAGAGAGAATCCCAAGCAGGCTCCTTGCTGTCAGTACAGAACCAGATGCAGGGCTTGATCCCAAGAACCGTGAGATCATGACCTGAGCCAAAATCAAGAGTCAGACACTTAACCAACTGAGCCACCCAGGCGCCCTGACTCGTGATTTCCTGATCCTGGATTCTTGGAAAGCTCCTTCACTTCTCTAAGCTAGCCTCAGTTTCCTCATCTATAAAACACAGATCTGTAGTACCTGCTATTAAAGGTTATTTTGAGGATGAAGTGAAGTAATGTATGTGAAATTTTCACTATCAGTTACTTGGTAAGCACCCCCATGCTAAAGATTTCCTAAGATTGATAGGCAGGTCATTATGTTGCTTCACTGCTAGCCTCTAGCTGCGACCCCGATAACACCAGCACTTCAGGCCTGTTCTTATTTGTAATCCTTATTTTTACCTTTAAAAAAAATTGTTTTATTACATTTATTTATCTTTGAGAGACAGAGACAGAGCACAAGCGGGGGAGGGACAGAGAGAGAAGGAGACGCAGAATCCGAAGCAGGCTCCAGGCTCTGAGCTGTCAGCACAGAGCCCAATGCGGGGCTTGAACTCACAAACCGTGAGATCATGACCTGAGTGGAAACCAAGAGTCAGATGGTTAACTAACTGAGCCATTCAGGAGCCCCTGTAATCCATGTTGTTAATCATTTCGCTTCACCTGGTGGAGGAGGAACACACGGAGCAAGTTGTGGACATCACGAAGCCTTGTATAAATGGTTGTGATTCTAATAATGCCCCAGTTCATGCACAAAATGTGTTTCCAAACAAAACTTCCTAGCATAAAGTATGATTTCAGAGGCCCAAGGGAAAAATTGAATACTTTTCACAAAGAGACAGATGTGTAAGCAACCAGGTTTTTTTTTCTTTTTTTTTTTTAAAACAGCATTATTGAGGGGTGCCTGGGTGGCTCAGTTGGTTGGGCGTCCCTTCGGCTCAGGTCATGATCTCGCGGTCTGTGAGTTCAAGCCCTGCGTCAGGCTCTGCGCTGACAGCTCAGAGCCTGGAGCCTACTTCAGATTCTGTCTCCCCCTCTCTCTCCCCCTCCCCCACTCACACTCTGTCTCTCTCTCAAAAATAAAACAAAAACATAAAAAAATTAAAAAAACCCAGCATTATTGAGACATAATTCACATACCATACAATTCACCCATTTAAAGAGTCAAATTCACTGTTTTTTAGTATATTCAGCATTGTGCAGCTATCACTGCAATTTTAGAATATTTTCATCATCCCCAGATGAAACCCATACCCATTGGCAGTCACTCGCATTTCCCTCCAATACCCCCAGTCTTAGGCAACAATTAATCTGCTTTCTGTCTTTATACATTGGCCTAGTCTGGACATTTCCTATGTGGAATCATGCAATATGGAGTCTTTATGACTGGCTTCTCTCACATAGTGTGAGTTTTTCAAGGTCCATCCATGTTGTAGCATCTATCAGGACTTCATTTTTATTGCTGAATAATTTTCCATTCTATGGAGAGGCCATATTTTATTTATCCATTCACCAGTTGGTCATTTGGACCAGTTTCCTCTGAACTCTCTCTATTGCATCTGGTCTTCACAGAGAAGGGGCTTCTAGAAGACTGGCTTGACTGTACTTAACGATTCAACTGTGAAAGCCCTGATACAGATATTTCCTATGTGTTTGTGATTTAATCAATTTTGTTACTTAAACCAAAATAGGAAGACCCAAACCACTCCTATTAGAAAATAACAATACTCCTCAATCCTTCTAGTGTATTTGATGGTGCTACTGAACTATTTACAGGTCCTGATGGCTCCCGATTTCAGATTGCTCACCTTTTGAGCTTTTTCTTAACATTGTAACACAAATAGGGGAACTTGGGTGCCTCATTTGGTTAAGTGACTGGTTCTTGGTTTCAGCTCACAGTTCATGAGATCGGCCCCAAGTCAGGCTCTGCGCTGACATTGTGGAGCCTGCTTGGGATTCTCTATTTCTCTCTCTGCTCCTCTCCCTGCTCACTCTCCCTCCCTCTCTCAAAATAAATAAATAAACTTTAAAAAAAAATGCAACATGATAACACAAATATAGGCACACTGTTGAAATTGGGAAATGCAGATAGGCAAAATTAAAAATTACCTGTAAAACTCAGAGACAGCTGACCTTAACATACTTTTAAGAATGAATTTATTTGTAAAAATGATACATATTTATTATAAACTCAAAAAAAAGTAAACAATTAGAAAATAAATCACTTTAAATTCTACCCACCCATGGGATGCCTGGGTGGCTCAGACAGCTAAGCGTCCAACTTTGGCTTGGGTCATGATCTCACAGCTTGTGGGTTCAAACCCTGCGCCTGGCTCTCTGCTGTCATCAAAGAGCCTGCTTTGGATCCCCTGTCCCCCTCTCTCTCTGCCCCACCCCCACTCATGTTCTCTCTCTCTCTCTCTCTCTTTCTCTCTCAAAAATAAACATTTAAAAATATGGGTGAGGGGCACCTGGGTGGCTCAGCTGGTTAAGTGTCAGACTTCTGCTCAGGTCATGATCTCACAGTTGGTGAGTTCGAGCCCCACGTTGAACTCTGTGCTAGCAGCTCAGAGTCGAGCCTGCTTTGGATACTGTGTCTCCCTCTCTCTCTGCCTCACTCCTGCTTGTGCTGTTTCTCTCTGACTTTCAAAAATGAATAAACATTAAAAAAAATAGAAGATAATAAATAAATAAAAATATGGGGTGCCGGGGTGGCTCAGTCGGCTAAGCATCCAACTTTGGCACAGGTCATGATCTCACACCTTGTAAGTTCAAGCCCCATGTCAGGCTCTGTGCTCACAGCTTGAAGCTTGGAGCCCACTTGCACTCTGCCTCTCTCAAAAGTAAATAAACGTTAAAAAAATTAAAAATAAATAAATTCCACCCACCCAGAAGTAACTATTTTAATATTAAGTTAAATGGATTCTGGACGTCTTTTAGATTCTTTTTTTTTTTTTTTTTTTTTTTTTAGTTTATTTTTTGAGAGAGAGCAGAGGAGGGGCAGAGAGAGAGAGGGAGACATAGAATCTGACTGAACCACCCAGGTGCTCCTTTTTTTTTCTTTAGTTAGGCTTCATGCCTAGTGCAGAGCCCATCATGGAGCTTGAACTCACAATTCTGAGATCAAGACCTGAGCTGAGATCAAGAGTTGGACACTTCGGGGCACCTGGGTGGCTCAGTTGGTTAAGCGTCTGACTTTGGCTCAGGTCATGATCTCATGGCTTGTGGGTTCAAGTCCTGCATTGGACTGTGTGTTGACAGCTCGGAGCCTGGATCCTGCTTTGGATTTTGTGTCTGCCTCTCTCTCTGCCCCTTCCCCGCTTGCACTCTACGTCTCAAAAATAAATAAACATTGAAAAAAAATTTTTAAAGAAGAGTTGGACACTTAACTGACTGAGCCACCCAGGCGCCCCCTAGGCATCTCTTCTTTTATGATAGATAGAAGGACAGAGGGATGGATGGATGGATGGATGGATGGATAGAAAAGTATATAAATGAAATATTATACATGATGATTTTAAACAAAAATAATATTTTACTTGAGTTTTATGGAAGAGTTTCTCGTCCAAGATGGTGAACTGAGCACATCCTGCGGTTTCAGTCCTTCCCCCCAAACTCTAAAAATGATAGGAAAAAAAAAATTTCATGTGTTCATAGATGAGCTCTAAAAAAATGCGCATTCTCAGAGATCGTGAGAAATTCTCGACTACAATCAGATGGGATTGAATTGAAGAGGGTAATGGCAGTCCAGTGTGCATGCAGAAATCCTATGTATAGTAGGACCAGAAGTGGGAGCCTCTGATCAGGCTCTGTATTGACAGAGCAAAGCCTGCTTGGGATTCTTTCTTTGCCCCTCTCCCACTTGTGCTCTTTCTCTCTCAAAATAAATAAATAAACTTAAAAAATATGAAAAAACCCACACTCAGACACCAAAATCCGGCAATATGATGTGTACAAGAGGCACATGCAAAGCAACATAGAAAACCTAAATATTAAATAGAAAAAGACATACCAGGCAAATAGTAACCAAAAGTCATCTGGACTAGCAATTTAATAGCAGTCAAAATGTGATGTGGAGAAAAAAATTTTTAAGAGGAAATTTGACTTTTATAAAAGAGTCCATCTTTTATAGTCCATATAGTCTTTTATAAGTCCCTCTTTTTATAGAAGAGTCCATCTAAAAGATTAAACAATCACATAAATAGTCCCAACACTATTAACTTTAGGTGAGTACAAGATACTATTTCACTTAGATTGCCAAAAATGCCAAGTATTGGCGAGGATATGGAGAAAATGGTGTTTTGTCACACCACCTGAGAGAGGACTGGGTATGCTGATACGTGGTCATTTGCAATAGTAATTTGGCAGTATCTAATAAAACTGAAAACGAGCCTATCTATAGAATCCAGCCATGACATTTCTAGGTATACTGAGAAACTTTCACATATGTGCAAGGATGTCCATGAGAGCATTGTTTTTATTTTTATTTTGTTTTGTTTTTTAATTTACATCCAAGTTAGTTAGCACATAGTGCAACAATGATTTCAGGAGTGGATTCTCTAATGCCCCCTATCCATTTAGCCCATTCCCCCCTCCCACAACCCCTCCAGTAACCCTCTGTTCTCCATATTTGAGTTTCTTATGTTTTGTCCCCCTCCCTGTTTTTATATTATTTTTGCTTCCCTTCCTTGTGTTCATCTGTTCTGTGTCTTAAAGTTCTCATATGAGTGAAGTCATATGATATTTGTCTTTCTCTGACTAATTTCGCTTAGCATAATATCCTCTAGTTCATTCACTTAGTTGCAAACAGCAAGATTTCATTCTTTTTGGTTGCCAAGTAATACTCCATTGTGTGTGTGTGTGTGTGTGTGTGTGTGTGTGTGTGTGTATACACATACATACATACCACATCTCCTTTATCCATCCATCTGTTGATGGACATTTGGGCTCTTTCCATACTTTGGCTATTGTCATTAGAGCTGCTATAAACATTAGGGTGGATGTGCCCCTTTGAAACAGTAAACCTGTATCCTTTGGATAAATGCTTAGTAGTGCAATTGCTGGGTCGTAGGGTAGTTCTATTTTTAACTTTTTGAGACACCTCCATACTGTTTTCCAGAGTGGCTGCACCAGTTTGCATTCCCACCAGCAGTGCAAAAGTGATCCAAGTCTTTCTCTGCATCCTCGCCAACATCTGTTGTTGCCTGAGTTGTTAATGTGAGCCATTCTGACAGGTGTGAGGTAGTATCTCATTGTGGTTTTGATTTGGATTTCCCTGATGATGAGTGATGTTGAGCATCTTTTCATGTGTCAGTTGGCCATCTGGATGTCTTCTTTGGAGAAGTGTCTATTCATGTCTTTTGCCCATTTCTTCACTGGATTATTTGTTTTTTTGGCTGTTCAGTTTGATAAGTTCTTTATAGATTTTGGATACTAACCCTTTATTTGATATGTCGTTTGCAAATATCTTCTCCCATTCCGTTGGATGCCTTTTAGCTTTGCTGATTGCATGAGAGTATTGTAACAGCAAAAGCCAAAGAATAACAATCTAAATATTCCTTAATAGTGGAGTGGATAAATCTGGGAGAGTGTGCAATTTATACAGTTAATAGGAATAAAATAGCTCTATATGCAGTTCACTCCACAATGTAGAATGAAAAAAGCAAAATGCAGAACACTATGATTGATAGGCTACCATTATGTGAATAAAAAATGATTATTCACACAAAGCAATACTGTATATCAGTTACTGATTTGTCTCTAGACAGAATGACAAGTGTTTGCTTGGTGAGAATGGTGGGGCTGGGAAAGCTGGCTTGAAGGGATGGTAGTTTTGTCTTTTTAATGTTTTATTTCCTAAGAAGATGAATAAAATTTGACACACAATTATTAATTTTGAGTGGTAGCAATGTAGGTGTTTTGTTTTATAATTCCTACTACTTTTCTCCACTTAATTTTTTTTGTCAGAAATTAACCGGCAAAAAAGGAAATTAAAGTAAAATTGAAGAGGGGGAGCCTGGCTGGCTCAGTCTGTGGAGCATGCAACTCTTGATCTTGGGGTGTGAGTTCAAACCCCACGTTGGGAGTAGAGTTTACTGAAAAGAAAAAGTAAAATGGGGGCACCTGGGTAGCTCAGTCGGTTAAGCATCTGACTTCAGCGTAGGTCATGATCTCACAGTTGGTCAGTTTGAGTCCTGCATTGGGTGAGCTTGAGCCTCGCTTTGAGTGAGCCCTGCTTCTCTCTCTCTCTCTCTCTCTCTCTCTCTCTCTCTCTCTCTCTCTCTGCCCCTCATGGGATTCTCTCTCTCTTCCCTCTCTCTCTTCCCCTCGTTCACTTAGCCATCTCTCTCCAAAAAATAAAAAGATAAAAATAAATCTCTATTAAAAAAAATTGGGGGAACCTGTGTGGCTCAGCCGGTTAAGCTTCCAACTTTGGCTCAGGTCATGATCTCATATGGTTCCTGGGTTTGAGCCCTGTGTCAGGCTCTGTGCTGACAGCTCGGGGCCTGGAACCTGCTTTAGATTCTGTGTCTCCCTCTTTCTCTGTTCCTCTCCTGCCTGTGCTTTTTATCTCTGTCTCTCAAAAATAGATAAACATTTAAAAAAAAGTAAAATTGAAGAAACGGTTGAATTTCAGTAAATATTCCTCCATTGGAAGAACTGTTATTTCCTAGACTATCTCTTTAAAGTTAAGAAGAGGGGTGTTAAGGGGCGCCTGGGTGGCGCAGTCGGTTAAGCGTCCGACTTCAGCCAGGTCACGATCTCGCGGTCCGTGAGTTCGAGCCCCGCGTCAGGCTCTGGGCTGATGGCTCAGAGCCTGGAGCCTGTTTCCGATTCTGTGTCTCCCTCTCTCTCTGCCCCTCCCCGTTCATGTGCTGTCTCTCTCTGTCCCAAAAATAAATAAATGTTGGAAAAAAAAAATTAAAAAAAAAAAAAAGAAGAGGGGTGTTAAAAACATTAAATAATTGAAATAATTGTGCATATTAGCTACTTTTTGGACACTTATACCTAACGTCTTACTACAGAAAGATGAAGAAATTGAAGTTAACACTGATCAGCTTTCCATCTTCTCTCTTCGTCCCATTGTTTTCCGTAGTTATATTGTGATTTGTCAAGGTTTTTAACATTTGCTTTACATCCTGTTTAGTCTCAGTACTATGTTTATATGGAATCAGAGCTCACCACCAGCAGTGCTCTCCTATTAGTTCATTGTTTTGATCCATCACTAAATTAGATTTAATCAACTTTGTTTTTTCTAAAAAAGTTCTTTGTCTTATATTCCCTGACTTTTTTTTTTTTTTTTTAATGTTGCCAACATCGTACCTTTCTGTTTCTCTTATATTTGAATATACTGACTGGGTATAATATTTTCGGGCCACATTTTCTTTCTTTTCAAATTTGTGAGAGCATGTCACTATCTTCTGGCATCGAATCTTGCCTTAGGTGTGAGGGAAGCTTGATTCACAACTCCACTTTACCCCTTTTAGTCAACTTGCTGGTGTCTTGTTGTCTAAAGAATACTTTCTTTAACTTTGGTGTTTAGTTACTTAACTAGGATAGAGAGTTCTATCATTCTGTGCCAATTTTTTTTCTTCTTGGGATATGATTTGTTATTTCCACCTGTAACTACTTTTTTTTTCATTTATAAAAAAGACATTTCAAAAATTATTTCTTTGAATAATTTTTCTATTTTATACATTAGGTTGTTTACTTCAGGGGTATTACTTATCTTTATGGTAGTTGCCTTTCTTCTTTATTATCATTAAAAAAATTTTTTTTAATGTTTGCTTATTTTTGAAGGAGAGAGAGAGAAACAGAACGTGAGCCAGGGAGGGGCAGAGAGAGAGGGAGACACACAATCTGAAGCTTCCAGCACAGAGCCTGACACGGGGCTCAAACTCATGAGCTGTGAGATCATGACTTAAGCCGAAGTCAGCCACTTAACCATCCAGGAGCCCCGACTTTTAAAAAAATTGTTTAATGTTTATTTGAGATTGAGAGAGAAAAAGCGTGAGCAGGGGAGGGGCAGAGAGAGAATGGGAAAATCATGACCTGAGCTGAAGTCAGATGCTTAACCAGTTGAGCCACCCAGGTGCTCCTCTCTCTTCTTTATTATTATCTCTAGGAATAATATCTCTAGGAATTCCCCAAAGCCTGTAAACTAATGTAAATTACACTCATGGAACAGTGATATTGGAACAGTTTGGCAGAAGCAAACTCACTCTAGATCTCCTAGGAATAACAAAGATAAAACCCTGTTGAAGATGAGCTCATATTTCAAAATTACAAACACATGAGAAAAAAAATCCTCCAGGAGGGAAATTCAGCAAACACAACAAACTGCAGAACTGGGTCCCCAGGAAGATCAAATAATTACCAGATATAGATTATAGACTTTGGTTTCTATACTTAAAAACATAAAAGAAGGAACCCAGTGCATAAGAAAATAATGCAATATTTCAGAAAAGGACCAAATAAATCTTGTGGAAATGCACATATAGATTTCAATTTGTTTAAAATGAAAGCATAGTAGTAGATGGAGCATATAGCAGATCAGAAGCAGCTGAAGATATAATCAGTGGGCTATTAATACATTTAAAATCACCTGGAATGTAGCACAGAGAGATAAAAAGATGGGAAAGATAAGAAATATGGTGAAAAGAAGCAGATAGTCTAACACAGTGCTGTCCAATTGTAATATAATGTGAGATTATACATAATTAAAAAATTTCTAATACTGGGGTGCCTGGGTGACTCAGCTGAGTGCCCTTCTCTTGGTTTCAGCTCAGGTTGTGATCTCACAGTTCTCAGGATCAAGCCCTGTATCGGACTCTGCACTAACAGCATGGAACCTGCTTGGGATACCCTCTCTCCCTCTTTGTACCACTTACTACCCTGCTTGCTCTCTCTCTCTCTCTCAAAATAAATAAATAAACTTAAAAAAATTCCAATACCCATATTAAATAAAGTAGAAAGAAACTGGCAAAATTAATAAAAATATTATTTCCATATATAATCAATATAAAAATTATGAATGAGATATTTTAAATCCTTTTTTTTTCCATTTTGCACTTACACCACAGCTCAGTGTGGACTGATCATATTTCAAATGCTCAGTAACTACATGTACTAGTGACTACTGTATTGGACAACATAGAGCTAACTTACATCTCAAAGGATTTTCAGAAGAGAAGAGAAACAGAGGAGGCAATCGTTAAAGAGATAATGGTTGAGAAGTTTCCAAGGTTAATGTAAGACATGAATCCTCAGATTCAGGAGGCAGTGAGTCTTTAGACTCACTAGAATGTAAATATTTTTGTAGTGAATCTGTAGAGAGCCAAGCACAGAAAAGATATTAAAATTAACCAGAGAAAGGGAGCCTCGGTGATTCGGTTGGTTGGCTCAGGTCATGATGACGCAGTTCGTGGGTTTGAGTCCCACATCAGGCTCACTGCTATCAGCTTGTCAGTGCAAAGCCCACTTCAGATCCTCTGTCCCCCTCTCTCTGCCCCTACCTGATTTGCGTTCTCCCAAAAATAAATAAATATTAAAAAAAAATAAAATAAAAATAAAATTAACCAGAGAGATAAGACAGATTACCTACAAAGAAATTTCAATTAGACTGAAAACAGTCATCTTTAATATCTTTAATGCTGGATAAAAGTAAATGTCAATATAAGAATTTTTGTACCCATTTGAACAATTAAGAATGAGAGTCAAGGGGTGCCTGGGTGGCTCAGTTGGTTGAGTGTCTTGACTTCGACTCAGGTCATGATCTCACGGTTCATGAGTTCGAGCCCCATGTCGGGCTGTCTGCTGACAGAACCTGGAGCCTGCTTCAGATTCTGTGTCTCCCTCTTTCTCGCTGCCCCTCCTCCACTCACGCTCCTTCTCTCTCTGTCTCTCAAAAATGAATAAATGTTAAAAAAAAAAAAAAAAGGAAGAGGGTCGAAATAAAGACATTTTTTTTTCAACGTTTATTATTATTTTTTTTATTTTTGGGACAGAGAGAGACAGAGCATGAACGGGCGAGGGGCAGAGAGAGAGGGAGACACAGAATCGGAAGCAGGCTCCAGGCTCTGAGCCATCAGCCCAGAGCCCGACGCGGGGCTCAAACTCCCGGACCGCGAGATCGTGACCTGGCTGAAGTCGGACGCTTAACCGACTGCGCCACCCAGGCGCCCCGAAATAAAGACATTTTTAGTCAAAGACAAAGTGCGTCACTAACAGACTTTCACTGAAGGAGAATTGTAATAAAACATAAATACAACAAGGTACCTGGAGGTCTGGGGAAAGGTGGCAGTGTGAGAGAGAAGGATTTCCAAAGAGAGATGAAAGGATAATAGTGATATACTTTGTCTACTTTGTACTTTCTTTTCGCTTCTAGAACTTCAATGGCAGCCAGCGTGCAGAGCTGGGGAATCACCACTAGCTTAGAATTGCTAACCTAATTCCCTGTCTCTGCACTGCACAAAGTATGAGGGAGAGCAGAAGTGTATCCTCTTATATTAGTAGGATAGTACATTATAGCATTTCCCTACTTGGTCATTTATGGGATATAAGACATTTAAAAAATCTCAGTGAAAAATGAACTATTATAGGGGTGCCTGGCTGGTTCGGGTGGTTGAGCATGCAACTCTTGATCTTCAGGTCATGAGTTCGAGCCCCACATTGGGTGTAGAGATTACTTAAAAATTAAAAAATTAACAATTATATTCAGGAAAAGAAATAGTTCTGGAATATAGGGTAGCAAGGGGGAGATTAGGGCTTTGTAGTGTGTTTCGGAATAGTGTAGAGACAGAAATTTTACAGAGAGGGAAGGGAGGTGAGGCAAGGGTGAGGAAGTCTAAGATTGGAAACAAAATTGACGATTGATTGATAGAGCTGATTGCAATAAAACTCACTAATTAAAGGTTCCTTTAGCTCTCTGTGAGGGCTCCCTAAGGAAGGGGAGTAGTGATGCTAATTAGCTAATTTAATCAGCAACTTAACTATGATATTAACAGCTGCCATTTATTGAGCACTTATAGGTGTCAGTCATAGTGCTGAAGTGATCTAGTGTCTTTAAAATTTTAATCTTCAAAGAATTCTGTGAAGTAGATTTTTTTTATTGTGGTAAAATATATGTAATGAAACGTATTTCTACCATTTTTCAGTGTACAAATCTGTGGTATTAAGTGTATATGCATTATTATGCAACCATCAAGTGGAGTAGATTGTATTAATTTATTTATTATTATTTTATTAAAACATTAAAAAAAATTTTTTTTAACGTGTATTTACTTTTGAGACAGAGAGAGAAACAGCATGAATGGGGGAGGGTCAGAGAGAGAGAGGGAGACACAGAATCTGAAACAGGCTCCAGGCTCTGAGCTGTCAGCACAGAGCCCGACGTGGGGCTCGAACTCACGAACCGTGAGATCATGACCTGAGCCGAAGTCAGACGCTTAACCGACTGAGCCACCCAGGCGCCCTGATTAAAACATTTTTAATGTTTATTTATTTAAAATGTTTTTTATTAGTTTTCTTTATTTTTGAGAGGCGGAGAGAGATAGAGCACGTGTGGGGGAGGGGCGGCGAGAGAGGGAGACACAGGATCGGAAACAGGCTCCAGGCTGTGAGCTGTCAGTACAGAGCCTGATGCACGGCTCCAACTCACGAACTGCGAGATCATGACCTGAGCCGAAGTTGGACACTTAACCCACTGAGCCACCCAGGTGCCCCAAGTAGAGTAGATTTTAAGAATAATTTGTTGATAACCAAACCCAGTCTCAGAGAGTTTAAGTAATTTGACTATTAGATGGTAGTAGAGAGAAGATTTGAGCTCCATATTTGCCCAACTTCAAATTCCATACTTTTTTTCTATAGTATACAGTGCCTTTGCCAGAAGTAACTTGAAAGCCATCTGTAAAGATTATAAATTTAGGGCAGGGATCCAAAGGACTTCCTGGTCTTCCAATCAGAGATGTAATTTCGGAATAAAAAGAAAGATGATGGGAGGTAGATGGTTGGCTACATAGTGGTATTTAAACCAGAATTTGGATTTCTGAAGCAAATAATCATTTGCTTATCATACATATTCCTGGTTTTTTCAATGTCCACATACCATATGTATTGCTATTTAAATTGACCCATTTTGTTTTTCAGGGTAACTATATGTCTCTACCTTCGATGGAAAATCAGTAGTATTGGCCATAACTAGGATGTACCTATAAAAACCAAAACAAGGAAGCCTAATGCCAGCTAGATACTGTTGCCTCCTCTCAGTTGGTTGAAAAGAAAGATGAACGAATATTGAAGAGCCATTAAACACATAATGACACCACACTGAACCTTTCTTCTTGACATAATGAGGAAATTTGGAGGATATTTGGAAAGGAAACATGTCCCAGTATTTCCAGAATGGGGAATGTGGCATGGGCCACATGGGGGTGGAAGTGGAAATCAGAAACTTGTTAGGAACTGAGGTGGTGGCCTTCTGTGCAGGTATTGGCATTCCCTTCCACAACATTCCTGTTTCTCTTCACTCCTCTAGTGAGTTTTCCCTCTGCCAACTTGGGTCTCGTTGGTTCCAAGTGACAGATTTTGAGTTCAGTTCCCTTGGCTAACTGGCTCAGTCTTTCAGTTTCCCAATTCCCGAGAGAGGAGTTGGATTTTTGGTCCAGCTAATCTTTTCAGGCCTGTCCTATAAACCCTAGGTCATGGCTGATCGTGACAGTCCTTTCACCCCTACTGCAACCTGAATAGCAATGCCTAAACAGTCACATAGTGCAGGATATAGACATTTAGGGCAGCAGAAGTTTATGGCAGGACAGATTCTAGCACTCATCCGACAAATATTTACTGAGGGTTTGCCATGTGTGTAAGCCACTATGTGGGAGCTGGGGACTGTAACTGTGGACGAGATTGACAAGGTCCCTAAAACCCTGTGGAGGCCAGTGAGTTTTAGACAAGTGAGATAGTAAAATCAAAGACTGTGTTAAGTCCTAGGAAGGAAATAAACCAAGCGATATGATGGTTACTAGGCTGGAGGTAGAGGAGATTACTTTTAATGGGATGACACAGAAGGCCTGTTTGCAGAAACCATCTCTGAGTTGAAACCCAGGGAGAGAATGTAAAGGCTTCAAGGTGGGGAAGAATTTGGCATGTTTGAGGAAAAAAAAAAAAGAAAGAGGGGCGCCTGGGTGGCGCAGTCGGTTAAACGTCCGACTTCAGCCAGGTCACGATCTCGCGGTCCGGGAGTTCGAGCCCCGCGTCGGGCTCTGGGCTGATGGCTCAGAGCCTGGAGCCTGTTTCCAATTCTGTGTCTCCCTCTCTCTCTGCCCCTCCCCCGTTCATGCTCTGTCTCTCTCTGTCCCAAAAATAAATAAACGTTGAAAAAAAAAAAAAAGAAAGAAAAGAAAAAGAAAGAAACAAAAGGAGTCAACTGAACAGAGTAAGGGGTGAAGTCGGAAAAACAGCGGTCAGATTATGCAACACTTTGTGGCCCCCAGTGAGGGGGATGGTAACCAGACCCTCCCAAGGTTCAGACTATCAGATGCATGCAGAGAAAGTTTGAAGTGCCCTTATTGGGCACTCGTTGGGCGTGGAGCCCACTTAACATTCTCTCTTTCCCTCTCTGTCCCTCCCTTGCTCATGTGTGCTCATGCATTCTCTCTCTCTCTCTCAAAAAAAAGTCCAGTCTGTCTTTGCTTTCTGCTCAGTTTTGCTGTGAACCTATAATTTAAAGCTTCTACCCCCTCTGACTCTCAGTGGGAAATTTGTGTTTAGCTTATACTTTTCCTCTTTTCTTTCTCTTCCCTCTCTCACTCTGCTGTGTCTGGGTCTCCTCTGGCATTAGGGGTGGGGTGTATGGGTTTGGGGAGGGCAGAGAAGTGGGAAGGAAAGGAAAGTAAATAAAGTCTGTCATATGACTAATGCCATCAGAGGCAGGCATCCAGGTGCTGATTCTCTTGTTAGGAGCATTTAAGGCTTCCTTGGAGGCCATACCTGTGGAACTTAAGATCCCTCTTCAGTCATAACTTCTTCTTCTTTTTTTTTAACATTTATTTTTGAGAGACAGAGAGAGGCAGAGCATGAGCAGGGGAGGGGGGGGAGAGGGAGAGAGAGAAAGAGAGAGAGAGAGAGAGAGAGAGAGAGAGAGAGAGAGAGAGAGAGAGATACAGACTCCGAAGGAGGCTCCAGGCTCTGAGCTATTTGTCAGTACAGAACCCGGCGCAGGGCCCGAACTCACGAACTGCAAGACCATGACCTGAGTTGAAGTTGGACGCTCAACCGACTGAGCCACCCAGGCACCCCAGTTATGACTTTTTGATGTCCACTCTTCCAGCCTCTTATTTGAGTTGGCCACTTGTCCATGCCAAACACAGGTAGGGGAGGCTCCCCCATTGCTGCCCTTTCTCCTTGTCCCACTGTGGAATGTATCGGCCCCCTTCCCTAATTCAGAATTCTGCAGGCCAAAAGTGGGTAACCGCCTTCATGAATGTGCATGAAGACCCCAATTTCCTGGACAGACAGGTCTGGTTCACCTCAAAGCTCTCACAATGGTGGTTGCACAGAGATGGCTTTCTAAGTTCCTGTAGTCAGCAGGACTCACCAGCTTGGGAGAAAGATCTGGCAAACACCACCAGTCTTTTGTAGTGCTTCCTCTTTATAGTGGGGTGAACGTTTCATCCTCTTTCATGATTTCTTCTAATGGATTCCTTTTGAATTTTTCTCTCTCCCTGATGGAGGCTGGAAGTGGAGGTTTTAGAACTGGTCTAGTCAGTTTTTAGTAAGTCTTTGGGGATGAACAGGTAGGTCTTCTTTAGAAGGTGAAGATATTTATGACTTGTTCTCTGCTTTGGAATTTTATAACTCATTAGCATCCATGCCAAATTGAGGAGGGAGGAATGCCTTTTTTAAGCAAAGCAAGTCTCAGTTTTATACTGAGATTCATGGCATCTCAGAGTTTGGAGAAATCTAGAAGCCATTTAATCTGTTTCCCCACCAATGCCATCAGTCCTGTT
This sequence comes from Prionailurus bengalensis, assembly GCF_016509475.1. Classification (NCBI taxonomy): domain Eukaryota; kingdom Metazoa; phylum Chordata; class Mammalia; order Carnivora; family Felidae; genus Prionailurus; species Prionailurus bengalensis. Next base: position 20,312,313 of record NC_057347.1, read on the forward strand.
TACAACTTGATGAGATGTTATCCAGTTTTCATCTGGATACATCCAGGAAGTAGGAGCCCATTTCCTAACTTTCAGATCTCAGCTCTGTCAGTTACCATATTAATTTCACCAAATCATTTTAAACCCAGTTCCTCATCTAGGAAAGATGTGTAAATAGTATCTTATTTCAGAACATTGTTGGGAGGATAAAAGAAGATGTATAAATTGCCTAACCCAGTCAGAGAGGAGAGCAATGTTGATTCCCTTTACAGGTCCCTTTAGGGGACAACATATTTTTTTTGGATTGTCTTCACCCAGAGAAAAATATTCCTCATATTGAACTGCCTCTGTTATATTTTTAGCCCTTCCCTTAGGCTCTCCCTTCAGTGGTCACATAGAAGGTCTTTTCTCCTGCCACTTGACAGCCTTTCAGGTATCTCTGATTTTAGTTGAAGGCACTGGAGATATTAGAGAGAAAACTCCAGTTTTTTTCTTTTCTGAGCCTTGGAGTCCAGGTAGCCGTTAGACTTTGGTGTGACTGCCAAGAGGGATATTGAGTGAATGGGGCAAAGATGACATTTCACTTTCCAACATCAGTTCTCCCCGGCATTGGTGGGTTTAATCACAGGCTGGCTATGATTCTATAGGATCCTAGCCTGGAAAGTGTGTGCGCGTGCGTGTGTGTGTGTGTGTGTGTGTGTGTGTGTGTGAGACAAATGTCGTTAGACACTTGAACGCCTTTGAATGGTGCTATTCTTTGCCACATTGCGAGCACTTTATAAGATCGTTCATTGCCCTGAATGAGTGGTTAAACGTGGAAGCTACAAAGGAAGCCAAACGGCTCTCCACGAATACCTAGGCGAGGGTTCAAAAACTCCTCTCAAGGGCGAGCTGAGGGAGTCGCCGCTAAGAGGCCTCTTTTGGGGTGGGTGGAGACTAGCCTCCGGCTCCAGTTCTTAGGCACCGCCTCTTTCGCCCGCGGGCTGACCGCTAGGCGGTGCTGGGGAGTTTGCCGCCCACCAGCCAAGGCGCCCCAGTGCTCACCCTCACTCCTCATGCCCTGCCCGGCTGAGAGACTCCAACTCCCGTGGTGCTCTGGGAACGGGAGGGAGGGAGGGGCTATGAGAGAAGAGGGACGCGAGGGCGGGCTTTCCGGGAGTGTGCTTCCGGCGTCGGCGGCCGCGGCCGGGGACGGTGTGAAAGCGGTAAGATGGCGGCGGCGGCGGTGGTGGAGTTCCAGAGAGCCCAGTCTCTACTCAGCACCGACCGGGAGGCCTCCATCGACATTCTCCACTCCATCGGTAAAGGTCGCCGCGCACCCTCCCTGACCCTGCCGGCTCAGCTCGGCCTGTGCGGGTCGGCGGCGGGGGAGCGGGGCCGGGCTATCCGGCTCTGGTGCTGCTGACTCACTGTGTGTGAGGGGGGCCGGGCCGGGGGCACAGGCCGCTCGCAGCTCCCTGGAGCCCCCTGGGTCCCACCCGGGTGGGAAGCCCCGAGGCAGCCCCGGCGTTCCCTCGCCGGCTGCTGACTCACGGTGGGCTCAGCGTGGAGTGGGAGGGTGGGCCGAGCCGGGGCCCCCACCACTCCCCAGCCTTGCCCCAGCTCTGGCCCATGCGGGCTGGCCCGGGACCGGGAGCAGTGCCGGCCGGCGGGCTTGTCGCGAGCAGGACTAAGAGCCTCGATTTGAAGGGCCTTGGCGAAACCCGCTGTAGGCAGGGTTTCCCGCCGTTGTTATCAGCACAGCCCGCTCCGGGTGGCAGCGCGAGCGCTCGCTTTGCTCTTGGAGTTTTCTTCCTCGGGACGCTGGGAGCTGCTACCTCTCCCCAGCCTCCCATCGGAAGTCTCCACTAAAGGGAGACCTCTCTCTGAATGTGGAAAATACCGAGGGGACACACACTGACAATTGGCATTTGGTTTGAAGAGGTGCCCGAGACGTTCCTTTGCCCCCGTGTAGGGTGTAAGAGCGAGATGGGAGCGTCCGACTCGAGGAGGTGACTAATCGTCCTGGTCTCCCTTGTAGAAGGTGGGAAGTGAGTTCGGGGAGTTAGTTGTCAGCCGCGGAGTTCGGGGAACCGGCCGGCTGCACACGGCCGGAAGAAATTAAAGACACTTTTCGGTACATTGTAGTATGATTGCCTTAGCTTTGCGCCCAACAGGAAAACTGAAATGGGAGCTCCAGCCAGTCCCTTACGACAGGTTTCTATCGGGATTCAGGTGTGAACAGAAATTTGTGAGGACAGAAGGCTTTTAATGTTCAGTCGTAAAGGGTTCGGTTAGGGCATGGGCTTGCTCTTCACTGCACATGTAGTAATGTGATCTTTTTAATGTAGCTTGAGAAGATTCGAATTGGATCAACAAGTAGTGTAAGAATGCACGTGTATGTGGGACCTCCAGGATGTTGGCTTTCGTGTTGACTTCCTAGTCTGTTGTATTTTGATATTCCTGACTTGCAGGGGAGAAAAGACAATGACAGGATCTTGATGTCTTTGTCTTTGGGGTTTTTGGAGGCTCGGAGAGGAGATGGGGGTTAAGATGCATCTGTGGATGGATCGTATTGGTAAATGAAAGGTTTTCGTTTTGAAGTTCTGATCTTGAATTAAGTTATTATAGTTACAGAACTGAGTCATCTCAGTCACACATGTATTTTTATTCTGTGAGTACACACGAATGTGAGAAGTATGGATTTTATTTTTGTATGTGTGCTTAGTGCCTAATATTTTGTCTTTTATAATGTGAAACTATTAGTAAAAATTGTAGTTGGAACATTTTGTGATTTCCACTCTACTAGGAGAGAGTTGCCTGAAAGCCTCCCTGTTAGAGCAAGCTTGAGTCATGATGGTTACAGCCGTACTTTTTCCAGACTCCATCATGGAGTATCAAAGTCTTGGTTTTTGTCAAGTCATGATGCTTTGTAAGAGAAGTGATAACTAGTGATGATCGCTAAAATTATCACCACAAACTCGGAGAGGTTATTCAGTGTGTGAGTGGTAGAGTAGTTATTAACAGCTGAAAGTGGGACAGATAGAACAAAGTTATTTTAACAGGTCCTGCATCCATTACAAAGCACCAGTCCTTCCTAAGGATCACACTGGAGCTTTGATTGGGTTGTTCTTCCTGAACGGCTTCCTAGAACTGCTTATCCCTAGCACACCCATCAGTGAGGCTTTACACAGGTTTAAAGTTTATTGAAAGACTTTTGGCTTTTTACTCATCAGTAACTTGGTCATTTGATTTTAGTTTGTGGCAGGTAAACGTATACGTATGTTTAATATTTTCAGTAACATAGTGCCCAGCATGGGGCTTACCACCACAAATAAGAAGAACTTGTTTGAATTTTGCTTTAACCAAGTGACTGCAATGGAAATTTCAGTGTAGGTGGGTAAGGGAAATTCTAATTGATAGAATGAAAAGGCACATTTAAAGTCAGAGAGAAATCTATTTTTATGATTTACATGGGACGTATCCCACATGTTGATTTCACTTTTAGAGTTTGTGCGTTTGTTTGTTTTTAGCTATCTAGAACTTGTCTTTTGGTGACAGTGTTTGTAATTGGTCTTGTGAGGGTGAAATTTCCCTCAGTCTTCATTTTTTGTCAGAATTTTAAGAAGGTTTGCATTTTCCTCTCTTAGTGAAGCGTGACATTCAGGAGAATGATGAGGAGGCAGTGCAGGTCAAAGAGCAGAGTATCCTGGAACTCGGGTCTCTCTTGGCGAAGACTGGACAAGCTGCAGGTAAGTGCTGCAAATGGCTTGCTTTCTCTTTTGCCTGAAATGTTGGGTGAGGTTTTTCAAGTTTCTGTAAAGGATCCTAGGAATGCATCCACACAGTTTATTGGTAGTCATTTTATTGTCAACTTGTTGAGCTTCGGTTCTTTAGGAGGAAGCTGGGTGAACTTTAAACTCTGTTCTTCCGTGGAACGGTTTTGTTCTGCGGGTGAGGGAAGCTCCTGGCCCTGCTGGGATATGGTGGTCTCTGATTTGCTTCTGGCTGGAATTTTCACTGTGTTCCCTTACATAAGGGCAGCAGCACGGGTAGCAGCAGTCTTCAGTGACTTCAGCTCTGTTTTACTTAAGATGGATAGCGACTTGGGCCCTTGTCTTGAAAATGACTAGGGACTTTGCATCCAAGTGAGTCGAAGAGAGAGAGAGAGAGAGGGAGAGCGAGAGGGAGGGAGAGCGAGCGAGAGAGGTATGAGTTTCTTTGGGGGGGGGGAGAGTGAGAGAGAGAGTGAGTCCTTTTTTCCTGATACAGAGTAAGTAAGACAACAAATGGAAAGAGCCTTCCCAAGATTTCTCCACTGTTACCTGGGACTCTGTGCATGTCACTGCCCAAACATTCTAGTTGTAATTGAACCACTGATTTTGTAGGCTTCAGATGCTATTCTGATGATGGGTGTGTGTGACCTTGGAATAAGAGACCAGGAAGGGTCTTTGACCAGTAAAGTGGTAATAGGCTTGAGAGAGAAGGCTGCTTAAGCTTAAAACGGGTGATTTTTTGTCAACTTTAACGTGAATTTAGATCTTATTTAATTAAGTGGATTAAGCTCTGGTAAGTAACCTCCTGGATTACTTTCCCCGAAATAATATTCCCCAGAAGGTGTAAGTTAGCAAAACTTCTTGAACTTGAGAACTAAGATTTTTCGCAGTTGAGGATAACTAACTTATTATTAAGCTTAGGCAATAGAAAGTTGAGTAAAGATGTATGCAGTTAGGAGGATGTGTTTATATGGGTTTTGTATCTTACTTAAAATATCATTAAAAATATTTAGGATAAAAACAGTTTTTAAATGCTTACTATCAACTAGTTGCATTTTTAAGCACAAAAATGATTTAGTTTATTGCATCCTCAAAACAACTTGATGATGTAGATACAATTGTCCATTTTACACCTAAGGAAACTGAACACAGAAAAGTTAAATAACTTACCCAGTCACTTATTTAGTATGTGGGAGAGCCAGGATCTGAATCAATTAGTCCCACTTCAGAGCTCATAGTCTTATGGTATAATGGTTATTGCTTTCTGTAGTTAATCATTTATGGATTATCAGTGGTTGGTACTGGTTTTTTTCCCTCCATTTAGAAAATTTATTTATTTACTTATTCATTTACTTATTTTTGAGGTTTATTTTTTTTTTTTTTTAGTAATCTCTACATCCAACATGGGACTTGAACTCATGACCCCAAGATCAAGAGTTGCATGCTCTTCTGACTGAGCCAGCCAGGTGCCCCTGTGTTTGTTTTTGTTTTTGTTTTTGTTTTTTTTTTTAGTCTGATTTCCCTCCTATTTAACATATTTATGGATTTCTTTGGACTGTCAGTTAATGTGAGCTTGGTGTTGCATAATAGTTTTGATAATTAGTCCATACACGATATAATTAATAAGGTAATTTTCTTGAAAGAGGTAGAAAGTCAGATGAAGTGATTTAAGGTTTTTCGGTTGTTGAAATATCCAAATGTTTGTTTTCCTCCAGTAGCACGGATAATTACAAGTAGCATGTAGTATATTCAACACTTCAAAAATTTATCCCAAAATATTAACTATTCTGTTTGAATTTTATTTATTTGTTTATTTCTGCTTGAATTTGTTTATAATTTTATTTATTTATTCATTTTATCTTCTTATTCCTTGCCCTTCTCCTTTTGGTGACTCAGTACCTGAGAACTTTAGAAGTTCTTTTGTTTGATTTTTGGTTCCCGGAGAAGAGATGTCTATTCCCAACCTACAGTTTTGTTTTATTATGCATTTAATATACAGCTAGCACTGTGCTAAGTACTCCATTAAAAAAATGTAAGATAAGGTCCCTGACCTACAGCAGTCATTTGGGAATTAGTGAATAAGGCAAGGTTGGATGCATGATAGTAGTTGAAAGTGGTGCTGAGCACCATCAGACACGATGGCCGGGGTCAGGATCTGCAGATATCATAGCCTGAGATTCTAAAAGGATTATGTTGAATTCTGTGAGGTTCTAAAAAGGAAATTCTGGTCATATAAATATAAATAAATAGGAGGAAAAAGTCAGTAGATTCTGTGGGAATAAAAAAAAATTGGTGAGTCTTTGGCAACGAAGAGGTCATTTGTTTTCTGGTTAGGGTAAGAAGAGTAACACTCAGCGTTTAGAGCAACTACTGTAATGCTAGCAGGTGCTAGAGGGAAGGCAGGCTGCTTAGTTCATGTTTCACTTCAGCCTTTTCCAGGAAGGAAAATGATTTTCAAAAAGAGAAAGAACATATCAGAAAGAGAATTAAAGCCAAGTTAGGTGAGAGAAGAGAGAGCAGATAGTCTCTTTAAATAAGTTCAAGTCTCTAGGCTCTGACAATTTTTGTCTTTTAATATCAAAAGCATAGTTCTAGCAGATATATTTATAGAGCCACTATTATTATTCCGAGAAAAGTCATGGAGGATGAAGAAGTATTAAGAAAACTGAGGATGGGCAAATATTATTTCTCTTTGCGTGAAGATAATGAGAAGAATAATTTCTAGACACTTTAAACTGGTAATCATTAATATCTGGGACAGATTATTTGATAAGTAGGTTTTAATCACTTAAGACAGTGGGTTTATTAAGAAAGGATTATTCCAAACTCACCTCCATTCTCTTCTCTGGTTAGCCTTATCAGACCAGTAGATTTGCAGAGCTCCATAGGCAGGGGCTTGCCAGCTGTTTTTGTAAATAAAGTTTTGTTGGAACACAGCTACACCCACTTGTTTACATATTGTCTGATGGCTTTTGCACTACAGTGGCTGAATCGAGTACCCGCCAGTGAGACCACATAGCCCAAAAAGCTGAAAATATTTACTATCTGGCCCTTCACAGAAAAAGTTTGCCCATTTCTGGGTTAGAGGAATGATACAGATTACATGTAAGCAAGATATTTGAACATTTTCCATAATATTAATGATAGGTAAAGGGTATGAAAATCATTTGTCAACCTCAAGGGAAGTCTCTAGCATCATGTCCTGGGGATCTGTCCTTATTTTTCTGGTCAGCATCTGGCATTATGGCTAAAGCCATTTCAGAAGGCCTGCTTGTTTTTGTAGATGACTCAGTACAGTAGAGGACAGGATTAAGATTCAAAGTTACTGCCAAAGCCAGCAAGATTAAATTCAGTGTGGTAAGTATAAAGATACATACTTAAAAGTATTTATCAAAACAGGGAGATGGGGAATTACCTGTCTATGCAAAAAAGACCTTAATGGACTCGGTCTAAACAAAAAATGCTATTAGGAAAAAGGAAGTAGGCTACCTTGTGTTACATGTGGTGGCGAGATCAAGAGAATTAGGCCATGGCTTTACTGGTCAGATCCTACCTGGAGAGTTGTTTTCAGTTCTGGGTTACCACAAATGGTATGTTTGCAAACTAGAGTTTATTCAGTGACAAGGAATCTAGAAACCAGGACATTGGGGGAAGAGTTGAAATAGCTAAAGATGGTTAGCTTGGAGAAAGGGAAAGTTAGAGAGATATAAATGGTAGTTATCTTCAGAGATTTGAAGCCATGTGGAAAGAGGGTACAGACTTGTGTTTTAAATAAAGGAACAATTTAGTTTGACCAACATCCGAATAGTCTACTTTCTGAACAATTTCTGTCATTAGAGATTATTCAGAATTGTTCTGTCATAGTAGGAAATACTGTGGGAGAAGGGACATCGTACTAGACTACTTTTATTTATTTATTAAAAAAATTTTTAAGTTTATTTATTTATTTTGAGAGAGAGTGAGTCGGGGAAGGGCAGAGAGAGGGAGAGAGAGAATCCCAAGCAGGCTTCGAGCTCTGAGCACAGAGCCTGATGCGGGGCTTGAGCCCACTAACTGTGAGATCATGACCTGAGCCGAAACCAAGAGTTGGATGCCCAACCGACTGAGCCACCCAGGTGCTCCTGTACTAGACTACTTTTAAAAAGCTATGATTGTGAGGGCGCCTGGGTGACTCAGTCAGTTAAGCGCCTGACTTTAACTCAGGTCATGATCTCACAGTTCGTGGGTTCGAGCCCCGTATCAGGCTCTGTGCTGACGGCTCAGGCTGGAGCCTGCTTCAGATTCTGTGTCTCCTTCTCTCTCTGCCCCTCTCCTGCTTGCGCTCGGACTCTGTCTCTCAAAAATAAATACTAAAGTTTTTTTTGTAAAGCTATGAGCATATAATTAAGATTTGTATAAATGTAAAAAGAATTTGAGAGGGAGAAATCAGTGTGGTCTGGAGTTGTCATGGAAGACTCAGCAGGACTTTAGCTGGACCTAAAAGGATATGTAAGGTTTACATAGGTCAAGAAGGTGGGGGAGCGATTCTACATGGGAATGCAGCAGGAGTGAGACATGAGAGCAGAAGCATGTATAGTCTATGCAGGGATGAATGGAGTGGCAGAATGGGAAAAACCTTAGTGGAATCAAAGGTCAGTACTGGAGAGTGAAGAGAAAGATGAACTTTTCTATGTATAAAGTTCCTTTTGTACCTGACGCAGCCCCATGCATCCTGTTACTGTTCAGGCAGATGAGGATTTCAGGACCCTGAATTAGCATTCTCGGGAGGGTGAGGTTTGCTTGCCCTGAATTAGAATCCTCAGGAGGGTGAGTCCACAATTGAAGAATATTAAAGAGGCGGTGGCACTAAAGTAATTTTAACCTACATTCCAAATACTTTCTTAGTTATTGAGTTGAAATATTCTACAGTTTTTACTCTTGTTTCTAAAGATGTTCCCTTAAAATTACTGTTCCACCTTCTTTTCCTGTATAAGAGGAGAAAGACTTCTGTGGTGGACACCTGTTTTGGTCATAGTTTGGTCAAAGATGCTCCCTTAAAATTACTGTTCCACCTTCTTTTCCTATAAGGAGAAAAACTTCTGTGATGGACACCTGTTTTGGTCATAGTTTAAGACTTAAGCTTTGCAGATTAATGAGGAATTTTAAATATATCTTTAATGGATAGTATATCTTTAAGGGGAATACATCCTAACTTTTCTGTGAAAAGTTTATTCAGAAGAGTGCCAGGAAAGGGATATTGCTAAAAGTCTAACCTGGGGGAGAACTTTGAAAAGGGAGGAGGAAGAAACCTGGAATTGAAATCTTCATCTGTTTAAGGGGGAGAGCTGCCACGGTGGACTTGGAAATTCAACAACAACAACAAAACAACCCTCCTGTAACCTGATCAGATTTGTTGGCTATGAGGGAGTGATTTTCGCCTCAGGTGTCAGAAGCACAGCATATTTCACGTTCTAGAAAACTGTGTTCTGAGACTGAGGGCTTTGCTTTTTATCTCTCATTAAGATGGGTAAATGAGGCCTAGAGACGTGAGTTTTTCCCAGGGCCCTCATAGTAATCCAGGAGCTGAGTACGGAATGGAATATGTATTTGGTATATGTTGTTGACTCATTTTTGCTACTCTGTTACCTGCTAAGAATGCTTTATGTTCCTACTATGCTTCATTTAGATGGATTTTATGAGCTTGGATCATTATTTTAATGGGTATTTTGTCTCTAATATTGATGTTTACTTTTTCTTTTCTGAATTACCTTCCACGCAGAGCTTGGAGGACTCCTGAAGTATGTGCGACCCTTCTTGAATTCCATCAGCAAGGCTAAGGCAGCTCGTCTGGTCCGATCTCTTCTTGATCTGTTTCTTGATATGGAAGCAGCTACAGGGCAGGAGGTAAGCTACTTTAATGGCAGAAGGTAGACCGTACAGAAAAAAATCTGTTTCAGTGAAAGAAATGCCTGCCTGCACTGTGGTGCTAATGTGGAAGGGACAGCTGGGAGGACAGCTCAGGACTTATCATGTCAGTTTCTCTTTGTTACAGGGCATTTGATACTTTGGGTCTGTTCCATGCTTTGCTTTGTAAGTGGAGATTGTCAGTGGTCCCTGGAATCCTCATTACATCAGGGTTACAAACTGATTCTTGTCTTTGAGGTATTGTATTGCCACACCTTTGTAATGTTTTCTGTGTCTGTGGTACCTTTCATTCTGTGTCACAAAGCTCCTTGTGAGCACTAAGTCTTGTGGCATCCCTTCCTGGCGTGTTTTGTACCGCATATATGCCTTTATTGAGGGGTGAGCATCCATGTGTTTGTGTCTTGTGTGTGCGGAAGTGACTCTGGTGTACCTGTACCTGTACGTGTTGTCTGCAAGTTCAGACCAGACCTGTATTGAAGAGTGCCTCTTTGGAATCAGTGCCTGTTTGGAATCAGTGAGCCTCTTCTGAACTTTTAAAGATAGCTGTATTTCTGCACTTCAGGAGGAGACACCACCAAAGTTAAAACTTACTCTGTAAAAAGCAGCAGATTCAAACAGGGTATATTCTGGTTGCTTAAATCTGTTTGTAGGAAGAATATAGTTGTTGTCTTTCCTATAGACACATTGCTTAGTAGTCACCGAGTGCCTGCTGTGTGCCACGCACTGTTTCAGTACTGGGGATACATTTGTAAAAACACAGTCACTGCTCTCATGAGGCTTATATTTTAATGAGGAAGGCAGACAATAAATATATAAAATGTCAGATATGTAAGGACAGGGGTAGGAATTGCTGGTTGGTTATATGTCTAATTGTTTGCTGTAATCTCTGTGGCTATACAAGTAAAAGGTATGAAAGGGCACAGTAAACATTGAGTAAATAATGAATTTCAGAAATCTAGGACATATGGATCCCACTTTGAAATCAGGTCTTTTGTAAAATCTGCTCTCTAGTCTTAACGATTCTTTGAAACCTAGTTTAAATACCATACACCAAATTTATTTGTAGAAAATCCATTTGTAGAGAAGTCTTCAAATTTGTGGCAGAACTATGTTTCATGATGGTAGGTCAAAAATATTTATTTATTTGTTTATTTATTCCAAATGTTTACTTATTTTTGAGTGAGAGAGCGTGTGTACGTGTGAGCTGGGAGGGGCACAGAGAGAGGGGGACAGAGGATCCCAAACAGGCTCTGTGCTGACAGCAGAGAGCCCAACATGGGGCTCGAACCCACGAACTGTGAGATCATGACCTGAGCTGAAGTCAGATGCCCAACCAATTGAGCCACCCAGACACCCCAAAAATAGATAATATTTAGATGGCTGCCTTTTGAACCAAAGCATTAGAACTATTTTTATGAATGACTCAAAAAAAAAAAAGTGATTTTAAAGGAAGGGGTGTTACTCTACTCTAACTCAACTTTCAAAAAAATTTATCATACTTTGTTCTCATGAAAAAGTGACACCATCTTTTGTTTGAAATAGGGTGCCTTATAATGGGCTGACCAAGAAACATTAGTGTGAAACAGATTGATATGTGTTACTTGGAACTTTTTTTTTTTTTTTAAATTTTTTTTTAATGTTTATTTATTTTTGAGACAGAGACAGAGCATGAATGGGGGAGGGTCAGAGAGAGAGGGAGACACAGAATCCGAAGCAGGCTCCAGGCTCTGAGCTGTCAGCACAGAGCCCGACGCGGGGCTCGAACTCACGGACCGCGAGATCATGACCTGAGCCGAAGTCAGACGCTTAACCGACTGAGCCACCCAGGCGCCCCTACTTGGAACTTTTTAGGCAGGAAAAATTAATTATCAAAGCTGCTCCTTTGTACACCGACGTCTCTGGAATTTGTCCCTTCACAGAGCGTAGAGTTAACTCCACGGATAGAGCTGGATTTGTTTAATCTTCAGTCTTCCTACTCCTTTGTGGAAGTCTATTAAATCATAATTTAGCACTGTCCTGTAATTGGCTAGTGGGATTTACTGGCCTTATCATGTGGCCCCATGTCTGGTTAGGCCCTCCTGTCTAACATATCCTTGTCTCTGCTTTACTTTTCTTCATATTTATTTTACTTTTAACATCTGTTTACTCCTTAGAATATAAGTTCCGTGAGGGTAGCTACTTTGTCCTGTCCATTGCTGTACCCTTGGTACTTAGAGTAGTTTGGCGCAGAGGAGCTACAGAACTAGTATTTGCTGGAGGAGTGTGTGGATTATGCCTTCCCTGTGGTAGATGCGTAGGAGATACTTTGTTGAATTAAGACATAAATTTATTGAATTGAGATAAAAGTGTGTTGTTACTACATTTCTCTAGGGGACTCAAGGTCTCTGGCTTGGGGAAATTGGAGCTAGTGTTCATCTTGGAAAAACCTAGGTTCTTTTAATATTTGATTGAGTGATGGGAAAGGATGGGGAAGCAAGTTATAGGTCCCTGTCACAGTAGTATTGCAGCCTGAGGCAAAAGTTGTTTCAGAACATTGTTAAGAGGGCTAGGAGTTTTATGCTGGGGAGTTTGGTACCCAGGAGGTTGGAGGAAGGAATTTTTCCTTGCCTTTTTCTGATTGGGGATTGAGCAGAAGTCAGATAGATCTACAGAACAGTTTTCAGCTTGTCATATTCCAAAAGGTGAGGATTGGGTCAATGACAGCACTAAGGGTTGGAGCCCAGAAAGTGAGGATGTATGTGTGATGTAAGGGGGTGGGGTAAGAGAGTGAGGGGATGGTTGGCAAGGGGAGAGGAGTGGAGAATTGGGGTGAGGAGGGGACTGAACCTGACTCTTGCCAGAGTGAACTGAAATTTCATTTTTTTTTTTTGTAATTTTTTTTTTTTAAACATTTATTTATTTTTGAGACAGAGAGAGACAGAGCATGAACGGGGGAGGGTCAGAGAGAGGGAGACACAGAATCTGAAACAGGCTCCAGGCTCTGAGCTGTCAGCACAGAGCCCGACGCGGGGCTCAAACTCACGGACCGCGAGATCATGACCTGAGGTGAAGTCGGCCACTTAACCGACTGAGCCACCCAGGTGCCCCTGAAATTTCATTTTTTAAAAAGATTCATTTTTTTATTTTATTTTAAAATTTATTTATTTATTTTGAGACAAAGAAAGAGTGCGTGTGTGCACACATGAGCAGGGGAGGGGCAGAGAGAGGGGAGAGAGAGAGTATCCCAAGCAGGCTCTGCACTGTCAGCACAGAGCTTGATGTAGGTGCTCGAACTCATGACCTGTGAGATCATAACCTGAGCTGAAATCAAGAGTCAGATGCTTAACCGACTGAGCCACCCAGGCACCCCTGTAAACTGAAATTTCAAAATTAACTTTACCTTTCAGGGATCTCTAGGTAATTGACTATGGAAAGCCATTTTTTGGTATAGTCTATCCAACTGAAACCACAATAGTACATTTTAAGAAACCTTATATTGAATCCTGTTATTGAAACAGTTATTTCAGTGGAAAGGAGTTCATGCTAGAGGACTTCAGACTTGGAATAGTAGTAATTTTTCTCCCATAAGGATTTAGTTAGTAAAGTCATTTTAAAAATACTTAAATGTCTGAATGGGAGCCCGGGGAGTCAGAGCCTGACTCTTGATTTCGGCTCAGGTCATGATCTCACGTTTTTGTGAGTTCAAGCCCCACATTGGGCTCTGCGCACTGACCTTGAGTGGAGACTGCTTAGGATTCTCCCTTTCTCCCTTTCTCCATTTCTCCCTTTCTCTGTGCCCCCCCCCCCCCCCATCTCTCAAAATAAATAAATAAACTTAAAAAAAAAAAGAAAACTTAAATGTCTGATTTCGACCACATCAAGGTTTAGTACTCAATCAAGGTTTAGTACTCAAATAAGGGCTTCCTCTAGAAGCATGGGCTTCTCATACATTCTTATCCCCTTTATCAGTCATTGTCAGCATTAACAAGGCACAAAGCCTCAAACAAAATAGTTGTGTAGCAAGGCCAATGGCCTTTAAAATTTTTACTTAATTTGAGGCGCTGGTGTCACCAATTACAGTCCTAGATAGTGCAGAATATGCACACCTGTAATGGGTAACAGGTCTCAGTTCAGTTTGTAAAAAAGTCCCTGCTTTAGGAGAAATACCAGTACTGACCTGAACGAGAGCACTGGAGATAAGGTCAAGTTCTGATCCCAGTAGCTGTTAAGTGACCTTGAGCGAGTCACTTGACATCTGGACTGTCAGGGAAATGGGGACAGGTGAGATGCTGGAGTAGAATTCAGTGTTTCTTAACTAGAGGTCTACATCCAAGTGGCCAGGTTCTGTTCGAGACTACTGAATCAGGAGCCTCGGCGTCCATTTTTGTATTCTCTGAAAAAGCTCCCTGTGTAAAACTGGCATGGTAAGCATTTCTTAGCCCTCCCAAGACTTACAGGACTAAGGACTCTTGTATTTTCATTGTTAAACATATTCAGCAAAGTATTTTCAGTTCCATTCACATTATGAACTGATCTGACTTTGAGGTTGGCTTTTCAGAACATAATGCAGAACACTGAAATTGTGGTTGGCTTGCTTTTATTTTAGTTTTTGTAGAATTTTTATTAGGTCGGTTGAATTTAGTGCTGGAGATTAAGTAGCCACCAGGGGGCCTCAGTGAATTGTAAAGGTTCCAGTGACTCTTAGGGTGGTGAGTCCGGTAAATACCATGTAATGTCATCTGTTTCTTCACTGAGCTTGGAACTTAGGATCTAAAGGCAGATGATCTGTCAATCTGGATTATGTTCCTTTCCTTTTCCTTCCTTACACACCTCTTAAGAGAACTTTGGATTTAAAGACTTGTTGTATTAGCAATTAGTTCTCTAGAAAGTTCAGTTTCTTTTTATCTTATGCTTTCATTAGGAATCTTAATAACAAAACTTGCCCCAACGGAAGTGATATAAGATCTTAATATGTATATAAGTGATATAAGTAGTTAATATGTACTTTCTCAAAGCTAAGATGTCACAGATGCCTGATGGCATGTAGACCATCTAGTGACAACACTCCTTTAAATCAGTTACTTTGCATGTTATATCACTGTTTGGGTGGCAGATAGAACTGGGGGTTCAAAGCACCTTTATTTATTTTTATTCATTTTTTTAAAAGCAGGCTCTGTACCCATTATGAGACTCAAACTCACGTCCCTGAGATCAGGAGTCACATGTTCTGCTGACTGAGCCAGCCATGTGCTCCCAAAGCATACCATTAAATAAAGCTTTAAAGTCCTTTTAAGTGCTAGGCTAATTCTAGTTTTTTTTTAAATTTTTTTTATTTTTTTTTCTCCGTTTAGTATGTGCTAAGTGTATTGTATTGTGATGATGAATCGGTTGGTTGCACTTCTTAGTATTGGAAAGGGCCTTTAGAGTCATATAAGCAAGTGTTAGGAACAAGGCATTTGTGCTTAGTCTGAGAATTTCTCCCCTTTATTACCAGTGGGTTCGTATTAACACATTACTGTTACTATTTGCAGAAGTTTCTGCTTTAAAGATTTCTCATCCATTGTAGAAATCTATATTCCAGGGCTATATATGTTGGAAGTTCTGGGTTCCTTTTGGGAAGGTAGGAGAGGAATCTTAAAAAGGAAGCTCTTTTCCAAAAGAACACAATCTAAGCACAAAAATACTTTGTGTGTAAAAAACCAAGTTGATTCTCCATTATGATGTAACCATTACACTTTGAGATACTGTGGATCAAGGCATGTCCCCTGTGACATTAAACAGAGCAACATGGGTAATATATAAGGAGGGAATTAAAGTTGTTCTCCAAAGCAAGGTCTGTGGGAAGAATGTGAGGACATCATGTTGCACGTACTGTCTCTTCATTGCAGGTCGAGTTGTGTTTAGAGTGCATCGAATGGGCCAAATCAGAGAAAAGGACTTTCTTACGCCAAGCTTTGGAGGTATGTGCCTACACTAGTACTGATTTCAGGTCTTTGGGCATTAGACTGTGAATGTAATTAACACAATTCTGATCAAAGTATTTTCAGTAATTTTGTATTATCCAGGCAGCCAAAGGTTATTGATAGTAATCCCACTCAGAAGAATACTCTGGTGGCAGTTTTGAGATAGACCTACTGTTTGGCTCAGAAGAGTAAGCAGTAGCACAGTAAAGTTAACAATCACTGGCCATGGTAGGAGATAATGGGCTGGATTTGGTGCTCTCTCCAGGACTTGTGTATTCAACAGTAACAGTTCTGTGACTGTCAATCTTTGATTTCTTTCTTTGGCCTTTTTCTTTCTTTCTGTCAGTCAATGCCTTTTCTCTTTCCTAGGCAAGACTGGTGTCTTTGTACTTTGATACCAAGAGGTACCAGGAAGCATTGCATTTGGGTAAGTAAGCTGGTAGAAAGTAATAAGGCATCCTAGCTGGCTAAATAAATGTATTCTGAACCTGGCCACTCTTACTAGTTACATACTAACAACTTATGTTCTGTTTACTTCTAAGAAGGATTTAAAGTGGCTTACATTTACTGAACCTGTCATGGAAAAATGCCATTTGGAAGTTGTGAATAACTACCCAGAGTTAGTCTGTCAGATTTAGAAACCAAAAGGATCAAACTGCAAGTGTTTGACTATTACATTTACTATACTTGTTTATAATTATATTTAAAATCTCTTAAAGCCCAAGAAGTTAACTGGTGCAAATGTATATGGCAGCTAGAGTGGTCCGACTAAAGGCTTTCCCTGTGTGGCCTTTAAACACCCTGGAGTCTTTGCCTGCTGCTTTTTTTTTTTTTTCTTTCTTTCTTTTTTTTCTTTTTTCTTTTTTTTAAATTAGTGGGTAGATCTGGACTATTTTCCCCAGATGAAAGATTATGGTTCTCTATTAAAGTTGAAAAAATTGCCAGTATTAGTTTTTATCCAGCAAAATGGGATTTCATATGATTCAAATAGTAGCATTAAAAAAACAACAGTTTTATTGAGATGTAATTCATAGACCATAAAATTCACCCTTTTATTTATTTAATAAAGTTTATTTTGAGAGAGAGCGCACACATGCGTGAGCAGGGGAGGGGCGGGGGGGGGAGAGAGAGAGAGCGAGGAAGGGAGAGAGAATATGAATATACTGACATGGGGCTTGATCTCGTGAACTGTGAGGTCGTGACCTGAGTCGAAATCCAGAGTCAGACACTTAACCAACTGAGCCACCCAGGTGTCCCCAAATTCACCCTTTTAAAAGTGTACAATTCATTGTTTTTTTACCACTGAATTTACACGAATACAGTATATTCACAGTTGTCCAATCATTCCACAATCTGATTTCAGAACATTTTCATCACCCCAGAAGGAAACCTTGTACCCATGTACCCATTAGTTATCACTTCCCATTGTTCCCCCCCCCCCCCCCCCCCCCCCAGGCAAGCATGAATCTACTTTGTGCCTCTATGGATATTCCTGTTCTGGGCATTTCTTATAAATAGAATCTTGTAGTATATGGTCTTTCACTTGGCATATTTTCAAGGTTCGTCCATGCTGTAGCATATATCAGTACTTTATTCGTTTTTATTGCTGAATATCCATTGTGTGGTTATGCCACGTTTTATTTATTTATTGTCTTTTTTATTTTAGCCATCTTCATGGGGGGTGCAAGTGGTATCTCATTGTGGTTTTGATTTGCATTTCCCTGATGACTAATGATGTTGAGAATCTTTTCATGTACTTATTGGCCATTTGTATGTCTTTGGAGAAATGTTTATTCAGTCCTTTGCTTGTTTTTTAATTGGGTTGGTTGTCATTTTATTGTTCACTCTAGATACAGGTCCCTTACCAGATACGTGGTTTGCAAAATTTTTCCCCCTATTTTATGGGTTGCTTTTTTACTTTCTTGAATAGTGTCCTTTGAAGCACATTAAAAAAATTTTGTTTTTAGATGTTTATTTGTATTAGAGAGCCAGACAGTACGTGAGCGGGGGAGGGGCAGAGAAAGACAGAGACAGAATCTGAAGCAGCTCCAGGCTCTTGAGTTGTCAGCAGAGCCCAACGTAGGGCTCAAACTCACCAGCTGTGAGATCATGACCTGAGCCGAAGTTGGACGCTTAACTGACTGAGCCACCTAGGCGCGCCCCTGAAGCACATTTTAATTTAAAGTCCCATTTGTTTTTTCTTTTGTTGCTTACATTTTCGGTATCATACCTAAGAAATCATTGCCTAATCCCAGATCACAAAGATTTACTCCTGTGTTTTATGGGTTTAACTCTTATGTTCAGGTCTTTGATTTATTTTGAGTTAATTTGTATATATGATGCAAGTCTACTTGGATTTGATTTTCTCATCTGAGATGAGAAGAAGGTGTATTTGGAGAACAGTGGCATATCCAGAACTCTTTCCTTCCCCCTCCAATCTTAGTGCCTGGCGTTTCTTATGTAGTATTATGATTGCTAGACAGGAAGAGAATGAGACCAGGTGGCTGTCTGAACTGAATAACTAGTTTCAGCATGTTCTGGGTGGAGATTCTCACTGTATTCTGATCTTCTGAGTAAGCTTATAGGATTTTTGGCCCTAATGTTGTCTTTAGTATGTAGAAGACTTCAAAGAGGTCTGTGTTTCTCTTTTGGAAGAGAAAATAGCACATAAGTAAAAAAAAATTAATTCTTGCAAATAGACTACCTCTCTTGAGTTCAGGCCAGTTTCTTTATCCTGAGTGTTCTTATGAGGGTGGGAGAGTGAGACGTTACAGTATTAAGGTATTAAGATTATGGCTAACAAAGGGGTATATATTTTTTCCTGCTCCAGGTTCTCAGCTGCTGCGGGAGTTGAAAAAGATGGATGACAAAGCCCTTTTGGTGGAAGTACAGCTTTTAGAAAGCAAAACATACCATGCCCTGAGCAACCTGCCGAAAGCCCGAGCTGCCTTAACCTCTGCTCGAACTACAGCAAATGCTATCTACTGCCCCCCTAAATTGCAGGCCACATTGGATATGCAATCAGGTAACACCCTAGCTACTCATGGCATGTTTTCTTAAAGTTCATCTTATCTTACAGTGGGGAGGAATGGGGGGCATGGGGATGGAGAATGTAATTGGCTGATTCTACTCAAGCTTCTCAGAGAAACCAATTAGAAGGATACATTCCTTCCTATTAACTTGCTGTTAACTGCCTAAAATATATTAAGAACATGGTTATCTGTGGTGGTCCAGGCGACATGATGGTTGTTATAGCCAAGAGCCTAGAATGGTCTCACAAGTTTAAAAAGCTCCCTTAACTTCCACCTTAGTCACTCATTTAGGGTGGTAGCACTTCTCTTCAGAATTAGACTAACCCAAGGCTCTTGTCACTTGGAGACCTTGGTAAAGCATGTTGGACTTCTCCATAGGGCCTCAGATCAGGGCTAAAGGAATGCCTCCCCTACTACCCCCAATTGCAGTTGAGTGTAGTGGATACCTTTCTGATGGAGTGTGTGAATATTGGGGCTAGGAGGCCATGGATTGGCAGGAGAATGCTTTTTCTTGTAGCTAGCAGCTTTTATTCTAGTTTATCATCATTATTGAAAGAGCACTGGAATTGGAGGCAGAAGACTAGTTTAGGGGCGCCTGGGTGGCTCAGTCGGTTAACCATCTGACTCTTGATTTCAGCTCAGGTCATGATCTCACGGTTCGTGAGTTTGAGCCCCTGAGTTGGGCTCTTTGCTGATAGTGTAGGGCCAGCTTGGGATTCTCTCTCTCTCCCCCTGCACATACTCCCACCATCCCCCCTCTCAAAATAAATAAGCAGTAAAAAAAAAAAAAAAAAAAAAAAGACTACTAGTTTGAAGTCCTGGTGTTACCTCTGCAATCTTTGTTTATAATTGTATAAGCGAAAGAATACCTGTCCTACTTGCTTATCAGGTATTGTGAATATCACATGATATGTTTTATCATTCAGAGGTTAAGAGCAGAAGCTCTACAAACTACCTCTCCTAGGTTGAAATTGGGGTTCTGTCAGTTTCTAGCTGTGTGGCTTTGGGCAAGTTATTTATCTGTAGCTCATCTGTAAAATGGTGATAATAGTCGTACCTTCTCATAGGATCGTGGTGAGGATTAAATGGGATGATGAACGTGAAGCTCTTACCACAGCACCTAGCTTTCACCAGTATTGGTACTTGCTTTAAGCTGCTCCTCTTTCCTTATGCCCTCCTTCATGGGCAAGAGATGAATTTGCATCTGATTTCTCAGAGGAAATGGAGGCCCTGTGTACATGAACCCTCTTCTCATTCCTCTCCAGAATTTCTGTCACTGATTCTTTTACCTGTCCTTCTGTTCATTCTGAGTCTTCAGTCTTTCTTCTCCCCTTGGATCTTCCTGTTAGTCCTTGAACTGCCCCAGCTACAAAAGCATAGGCCTTTCTCCTTTCTAAATTGCTGTCTTTTTTTCTGTCAAGTTTCTTGAAAAAGCTGAAAAAGTATCCTTCCTTTACTGACTCCTTGAAAGAAGTCAATAACTTCCTTATAACCTCTCCTTTTGGGGGGAAATTGACCCTATTGAACACTCTAGTCTTCTTTGACATCAGTGTCTTCTTGGTTCTCCTCCCTTGACTGACTCTCTTTGGTCACACTTTGCTGTTTCCTCTTCCTTGTGACTGACTTTTAAGTGTGGGTGTTTCTCAGTGTGTTTCTTAGCTTCTTTCTCTTCCTGTTCTGTTTCCTGTCTCAAATCTCATACTCACCTGTGGCTTTCGCTGCTGCATGCCACCAGTGGTCTCTTCACTTAGACCTTCAGTAGCTTCCCTCTCTCCTAAATTCCAGGTCCAGATTTCCAGCTGCATAATGGACATACATACCTAAATGTCTCAGGCGTCTCAGTCTCAACATGTCAAAAAGCAAAATTATTATCTAACTCCTCTCTCAACCTTTTTGTCCTGTTCAAGTGAGTAGTATCATTATTGGTTTAATGTTTCTCAAGCTACTGTCTTTGGGTTAATTTTGACTCCTTTTTCTCTTCACCCTTCATATCTAGTCAGTTGCTAGATCAGGTTTAGTTTGTCTCCAAACCTGCCTCCTCCTTCCCCATCCTACAGTCACTGTGCTAATAAAGGTCTGGGGCATTGGAGCAATGTTTTGCTGATGTAACCGTTGCTGATTACTTCTCCCAATCCACTACTGACCCCAAAGTCATTTTTCTCAAACACAAATCTGATCATGTAACTCCTTTATTTGAAATTCTCCAGTGGTTTCCTATTATTCCCAGGCTACATTTTACTTTAACATGGCAAGCTAAAGGAAAGCATCTTTTCATCAGTTACCAGATAACTTCATGTGTTCCTACTTTTGTGCCTTTGTGTATTTTGTCTTCTTTGCCTGGAAATTCCCCCTTCTCATATATCCCCTTGGCAGACTCCTGTGCACCCTTCCAGATCCAGTTGTGCTTTCTTTTCTTTTGGACTTCCCTATCAAAGCTCTATTCTTTTGTACATGGTGCTAGTCTTGTTTCTCTTTTGGTGACCATCTTTCCCACTGTGTGACTGTGAGCTTCATGAGGGCCTTTTCTTCATATTTTCTCTGTAGTAATTATATCAGTTCCTGGCACATAGTAGGCATTAATATTTGTGTTGAATGAGTGACAGTCTCAGTTTTTTTGTTGCTGTGTTGTTTTGTTTTTTAAAAAAATTGTTTTTTAACGTTTATTTATTATTGAGACACAGAGGGTGAGCAGGGGAGGGGCAGAGAGAGGAGGAGACACAGAATCTGAGGCAGGTTCCACGCTCTGAGCTGTCAGCACTGGAGGCGGGGCTCGAACTCACGAAACTGTGAGATCATGACCTGAGCTGAAGTCAGACACTCAGCTGACTGAGCCACCCAGGTGCCCCGTTTTGTTTTTTAAATTTTTTTTTTTTTTTTTTCAATGTTTATTTATTTTTGGGACAGAGAGAGACAGAACATGAACGGGCGAGGGGCAGAGAGAGAGGGAGACACAGAAACGGAAAGAGGCTCCAGGCTCTGAGCCATCAGCCCAGAGCCCGACGCGGGGCTCGAACTCACGGACCGCGAGATCGTGACCTGGCTGAAGTCGGACGCTTAACCGACTGCGCCACCCAGGCGCCCCCCGTTTTGTTTTTTAAATAATAAACCTCCTGGGGGATATGGGTGGCTCAGTCGGTTAAAGGACCGATTCTTGATTTCGGCTCAGGTCGTGATCTCATGGTTGTGAGGTTGAGCCCCAAGTCAGGCTCTGTGCTGGGTGTGGAGCCTGCTTACGATTCATTCATTCATTCCTTCATTCATTCTCTCTCTGTGTCTCTCGCGCCCTCCCTCCCTCCCTCCCTCCCTCCCTCTCTCCTTCTCCTTCTCTCTCTTTCTCCCTCCCTCTCCCTCCCTCCCTCTCCCTCCCTCCCTCTCTCGCTCTGCCTGCCCCCACTCCATGCTCACGTGCGTACTTTCTCTCTCTCAAAAAATGTTCTCTTTAAATAAATAAATAGATAAACCTATAATAGCCATGTTGCTTGGAGTCCTAATGTGGGCCTTATTTATTACTGTATTTGGGAAAGCAGTATACCAGTTCTTGGCCCTTATTTTACCTTTTCTTTTTCTTTTTCTTTTTCTTTTTTAAAACTAGTCTTACTGTGGGTCTGGTCTGTTCTCTTCTAGCTCAGGACCAGGAGGTGTGGGAAATGGGGATTTGTCTAATCTAGTTTAGCAGTGTTAATAGTTTGTTGGACATTCTTGAGGGTGCTCTCCTTGGCTACAGAGAAGGGTGGATTTTTTCCAGCTCTCTTTAGTTAAGAACAGTAGAGAAGAAGGGTGATTCCTTTAGCCTCAAAATGAGAGGTTTCTTGGGTAGAGTATTTTAAAAGTACTGGGGTGTGGCACATACACTCAGTAAATGGTTATTAAGTCACAAGTTCCCAGATGGTGTACAGGCACGCAAGTATATGATAGGTGGGTTTAAAATGTGCTGAAACACGGGACACCTGGGTAGCTCAGTCAGTTAAACAACTGGCTTTGGCTCAGGTCATGATCTCACAGCTCGTGAGTTCGGGCCCCGCATTGGGTGAGCTCGAGCCCTGCCTTGGGTGACCTCCACTTCTCTCTCTCTCTCTCTCTCTCTCTCTCTCTCTCTCTCTCTCTCTCTCTCTCTCTCTCTGTCTCTCAATCTCCATCTCTACCCCCCTCTCCCTCCCTCCCCCCCTCCCCCTTGTGGGATTCTCTATCTCCCTCTCTGCCCCCAGCTCACTTGCACCCTCTCTCAAATAAATAAGTAAATAAACAAACAAATAAATAAAATGTGCTGAAACATTGTTCCCTTGGGTCACGTGTAAGTAGTTTTATCCTTTTATTTCAAGTTGCTGAATACTTTTTCTGTGTATCTTGATGTTAAGAATGTTGGGAAGCACTGTGGTAATAAACAAATGGGGCTGAGGTCTGTAACCTCATAAAGGCTGAAGTGGAGTTAGAACTAATACAGACTCTGAGGGCTTAGATGCCTCCCAAGCTAGAAAAAACTAAATTTCACGTTATCCCAAGTGATAGTGTAGGTTGCAAGTAATAGCAAGTTCAATCAAAGTTAGCCTTGTTGGGAACAACCCAGCTTTTTTTTTTTTTTTTAAGGTTTATTTTTTATTTTTGAAAGAAAGAGAGCACTGGCAGGGGAGGGGCAGAGAGAGAGGGAGACATAGAATCCAAAGCAGGCTGCAGGCCCTGAGCTTGTCAGTGCAGAGCCCGATGAACCCACAAACCATGAGGTCACAACCTGAGCTAAAGTTGGACACTTAACTGACTGAGCCATCCAGGTGCCCTTCCAACTTCTAAATGATAGAGAATTATTTAAACTGTAGTCTATCAGCAGAAGGAAGTACTGCTTAACCATGTCCAGTTAAATTAAGTTCATATGTCTAGCATTATATGAAGTCTATTGATTGCATCTAGGCAAAAGCACACCTGTAAATGACAAGTATCTGAAATGAGAGTATAAGAGATTGGATTTCTTTTTTCTTATGAGAGCTGCTTACATATAAAAATGTCAAGCTTAGGCAAGCTGTCTTAAAGACATGTTACCAAAACAAGTCATTCAGGCAGTCCAGGATATTTGGTTGAACTTCCTGACCTATGAGGGTGACGTCCTGGAGGCTAAACGTGGCCTTTTCTAGTGGCTTCAGAAGATAGCAGAACCATGGTGGTGATGTGATGGGAAGCCTGGGGAAAGATGTTAGCGCTCCCCACCTGCCCCTGCGTTTTAAAGGTTTTTAGGATCCCCTTTGAGTAGGGTCTCTAACTCCTTTGGAATTTATATTGTCAAGATGACATTGAACTTGGTGACTAAAGAACTGGGTCTAATCCCAGCTCTGCCACTAGCTGGCATTGACTTTGGGGCAGGCCCTTTATCCCTTCCTGACCTCATCACTAAGTAGATGGGGTTGGGATAGATTTCTGAGGCCCTTCCCAGCTCTGATCTTTGATGGTTCTATTATTTCATATGGTTCTTACTCCTTTCTTTTTAATGCCCAGGTATTATCCATGCAGCAGAGGAGAAGGATTGGAAAACTGCATACTCATATTTCTATGAGGCATTTGAGGGTTATGATTCCATCGATAGCCCCAAGGCCATCACATCTCTGAAGTACATGTTGCTGTGCAAAATCATGCTCAACACGTAGGTACACATTAACTTGGGGGTATGAGAACTCAAGTTCTTCACCTCAGTTTTTGGCCATACAGATGGCTTGCACAGGGAGTTGGGCTGGTTACAGAAGCAGAAGTGGCCACCTCTGGGGCTGGTTGACATAGAGTGGGGGGATTGAAGGTGTTCCAGAGCACATTTCCTTGCTAGTCTTTGAGAATCAGGGAGACAGATTTTAGAAATCTCCTTTCCAGACTCTCTTGGAGTGTTCTCATCATCCTGCAATTATTATGACCAGAGAGTTGCTGAACACCAGACAGTGGGCCTGGAAATTAGCTTACAGTCCAGCACTGGCCAGGTGGGCCACCCAGAATGGGGGTGGGTTAAGGAAGAGGTTAGGGAGAGGTTTGAGAAAGGGGACAACAGCAAGTATGACAGATCTTTTCATAAGGAATTCTACAGAATTTATCAACATTCCTTTGGGAGTAATGAGATATTGACCGACATTATTCTGTCTGTTGGGTCTACTACTTTTGGGACGTTCAGTGCTGCTTTCTTTTTAATGCTGGAGTTTTTCTGCTCTCAAGTCCTGGGCTTAGGCAGAGAGTGAAGAAAGCCTGCCTTCTGTGAGGTGAGGGGCCTGTGGGTTTGGGTGTGGGGACTGTTAACCTCTATGGGCGGTCTTCTCCATGGAATTCTGAGACAAATTTGCCTCAACCTATACTTAGAAGCCTAACATCCTGGAGCAGTTGACCAAGTTTGTCTTTTTTTTTCTAGCCCAGAAGATGTCCAGGCTTTGGTGAGCGGGAAACTTGCGCTTCGGTATGCAGGGAGGCAGGTAGGGAATACTTTGACTGCAGTTCTGATCCTCTTCTCACTCTGAGGCCAGCACATTGTCAGTCATGATGCACAGTGAGACCAGTGCTCTTCAGCTCTCCATTCTGTATTCTCCATGTGATCCCCCTCGCCCCCTGCCACCCCTTTCCCTTAAGGCCATGCAGTGTGTTTCCTGTACTGTTAAATTCTTGGCCTGGAGAGTCTGTGCTTGGTGCTCTTATGGACATCAGGTGGTTTGAGGGAGTTATAAGAACTGAACCATAGCATTTGCACAAGTTAGGTTGCATTTTGCTTTGACCAAAAATTTTATCTATCTTGAGCCTGATTTGTTAACTTAATATGTGCAGACTATGAAATCTTGGGTTCTCCAAGAATCTGGAGCCTGGCAAGGTCTGGTGCACATGTGCTTTAGGGAGGTTGAAGTGCTTGGTGCAGAAACTAGGTTTTGATGGCTCATCCAAGTGTTGCTCAGTACCTTTCCAATTCATGTCCTCAGTGTGTGTGGTGCAAGAGGCCTTTGATAGTCAGGAGGGGCCCCTTTTGTGCCTGAGTAGGTATGAGTATGACCTGTATAAAGGTGGTCTCAGAAGTCTGGACCATCCCTTCTTTGTACTTTGCTTGATTATCACTAGTAAAGTAAAAGTAATCTTTCTGGATTTCAAATGCAGTTGTCTCTGAACAATAGACCCATTAACAATCTTATTATGTCCTTGGAGGAATGGCCCTAACAGATGGAAGAAACTGTCCTTCTCTACAAGTGGTCCTAAATGGCTTTTCATCCAAAAAAGTTTCAGATCCCCTTGTAGTTTTGACCACAGGAATAGTCGTTATTACTACATTGAAGGACTCATTGCCTGTATGGAACTAGAGTTCAGGAAATGGGCTAAGAGAGGTCTCAAGTGTCCAGGACAGGGTCAGGTAAGTAGTAAATGGTGGAGCCAGACTTTGAACTTGGGTTATCTGGCTCTCATTTCCAGGCGTTTCTAATTGTGACATCTGTTCTGTCTGGCATAAATGCTGAGACAGACTAATGATTAGTTTTGCACCATTTCAAAGTCTGCTGTGTAACACATAGCGTCCTTATGTAAGTGCATAGGCTGGTACGAGAGGAGGTCCTTCTGGTCCTTTGTACCTTGATGACCACTTTCAAGCAGGAGTCAGAACAGTCTCCCAGAAAGATTGTAGATGTCTTGCTGAGTGGAGACTTGATAGCTTGGTGAAGTGCCTTTTATTAACCAGGTTAGAAGTTGCTCTCAGCCACTGATTGTACCTTCATCCCTCTGTGGCATTTTAACATTGAGTGTAATATGTAGAATTCTGGTGTCTCAGCCCTAATGAAAATAGACCTTGGCTCATGCTCTGTACCAAACCTGGGAGAATGAGAGTTGATGAAGCACAGGTATGATCAGGTCTAAGGGCAAAAAGAGTCTGGGGGCTTGGGCATAAAGAGCCTTGGAGGAGGGGTAAAGAGATCATAGTTCTCTCGTCATTTTCTAGCTTTTCTTCCCAGGCCTCTGAAAAACAATGGTGGGGCAGGTTCTTCCTTGCATCCAAAAGTTGTGTGGACATAGCGTACTGCTTATGACATTTAGTGGATGAGGTCTGAGTGCAGAATAGATCACTTTCACTGCTTTTCTCTTTACTCTTAGACAGAAGCATTAAAATGTGTGGCTCAGGCTAGCAAGAACAGATCACTGGCAGATTTTGAAAAGGTAAGCATGGTATCGGGTTGGTAGGGAATTGGGTGGAGGAGAGGGGCATTTACATACTTAAAAAAACCTTTTTGTTTGTAAATAATAATAGTTCCACAAGAAGTTTCAAAGATAGTACACAGTGATCCCATGTACCATTCACCCAGTTTCCCCAATGGTTACATCTTAATTATAGTACAGTATCAAAATCTGGAAAGAGTTGAGCACTTTTGTACAATGAAACTTGTTGAGTTGTAATACCTCATTTATATATAGTAACTTTCAGTTTCAAACATTTGTTTCTGTCATCCTTTTCTACTTAATTTTTCACAACAACCTCTTACCTGCATTTTATAGTTGAGGGAGCTGGGGTTCAGCGAGAAGGCCCGAAGCCCCACAGCTCACATGTCAGGGTTCGATGCCAGGCTTGGCACTTGTCCCACATTCCACGGTCTCAGGGTTTCCTTCAGCTCCAGAAATGTCAGCTCTGCTTCTCGTCTGTCAGCAAAGGAGAAGTCTTGATGTATGCTAGTGGACTGGAACACACTTCCTCAGTTCACTCTTCAGGCTCTCTTTGTCTCCTCTGCCTTCCACTCATTGTTAGTGACGGTTTGAAAAGGGAGAACTTGCCTGAGCAGTAGTGTGAGACTTATCTGTTCTCTTCTGAGCCTCTCTTCTCTTAGTCTGAGTATATTGACCAACCTAATAAAAACAAACCTAGATCTAGGAAGAAAAACGTAGTGTGGACAGAGGCTACACCATTTGGCTGTGGGTGATCCCCAAGATTCATCATCTTTGCAGAGCTTTCTTGCTGGTTTCATTCACTTCCTTACTTGTCATGATTTGCTTGCTTAACACCTTATAGCACAGCTGGCATGAGGCTGGATATTGAGACCACTTCTCAGGGTAGATAAATTACATTCATGAATAAACAAAATAGATCATTTTATTTTAAAGTTTGGGATGTTTGATGGGACACTTCTGTTAGTAGGTGTTCCTTGGGAAAAGGGTCTGGGAAACCCTAGGGCTAAACAAAATTAGATGCTTTGCTTTCTGTTAACTGCAGAACTGTATGCTGATGTTCTTTGAATGTTTATTTATTTTTGGGACAGAGAGAGACAGAGCATGAACGGGGGAGGGGCAGAGAGAGAGGGAGACACAGAATCGGAAACAGGCTCCAGGCTCTGAGCCATCAGCCCAGAGCCCGACGCGGGGCTCGAACTCCGGGACCGCGAGATCGTGACCTGGCTGAAGTCGGACACTTAACCGACTGCGCCACCCAGGCGCCCCAATGTATGCTGATGTTCTTGTAAAACTCCACGAGCCAGTTGTGGAATGCATTTCCCGTTATTTACCTCAAAAAACTTTTTTCCTTTTTTTTCACGGAGACCCTATTCACTCTGTGGATACATCTTGAGAACTGCTTGTATAGTTGATTTGGCTTTCAAGCTGAGCTGTTCTTGGGGCTTACGTGGTTTGAGCTGTCAACGTGAGACTTTCCTATAGAAAGATGGTGCTGAGAAGGGGCTCCGTCTTTTAGTTCTTGATGTTTCTTTTCTTCTACTTTCTGTCATAACTGGTCTTTCATCTCAGACCCTCCATAACTTCAGTCAACCATGGATTTACAAAGTCCAGCAGACTACTTAGGAAGCTAGGAGTAGTGTGCCTTTCAGGTGCTTCTGTGTGCCAATCTCTGTGACCGGCTCTCTTGGCAGGCCCTGACAGATTACCGGGCAGAGCTCCGGGATGACCCAATCATCAGTACACACTTGGCCAAGTTGTATGACAACTTGCTGGAACAGAATCTGATCCGGGTCATTGAGCCTTTTTCCCGAGTTCAGGTAAGGACCCTGCGGGGGACCCTGGTTCTTCTCTGGCTAAGCGTTCTCTCTAGCTCCCTCCCTTCCCACACCTATCCACAATAGGAACTTGCTTCCAGGGCTGTGTCTGGAGGGCTAGAGGCTTGAGCTTTTCTTGTGGAGGTGCTGTGGGGTGGAGGCCGGGGAGATGGCCTCTGCTTGTAATCTGAGAGCAGTCCCCTCCTTGCTTCTGTAGTCACCGTGCCTGTGGTAGATACTCCTGTAGGGGCATGTGGGGTAGGAGTGTGTGTTGTCTGGCAATGAGAGGCAGGCAGACGGACAGAGCACGAGAGACCTAAGCATGACCAGAGACAGTCCGTCCCAGAGAGACGCTGGGCCAGGTTTCAGGAGACACAGCAATCCCACCCCCACTCTACCTCCATCTTAGAGGCAGAAGCATGACTCTCGGTGTCGCTGTCTCTCTGCCTTTTCTTTTAGATTGAACACATATCTAGCCTCATCAAACTCTCCAAGGTAAGCAGTCCTGAGCTTGTCTTGGGGGTGGGGACGGGGAGAGGGGCACATGGAGGTGCTGGCATTTACACTGGATGGGCCTGGTTGGAAGGTCCTCAAGCTTCTTCATGTGGTAAGGAGACCACGAGCTCAGAGCTCGAGTTGCAATGTTGCCGTTTTGTTTTCGATCCATTTGCCCTTTTATACAAAACTTTCATGCCCGTGTGATCTTCGACTAGTGGATACCAGTCCCTTTCATCATGTGCTTTGATTTTAGGCCGACGTGGAAAGGAAATTATCACAGATGATTCTTGACAAGAAATTTCATGGTGAGTAAGTCATATAGGCGAGGGGGCTGCTGGTGGTGGGGATGCGGATGAGGCATCACGCTCTTGTTTATCTTGAAAGGAGATGTTCCATTTGTTTCACCTGGTGGCTCCCTGGGATCCTTGCCCCTCTTATCCCCATAAGAGAATGTGTAATAGACATGTGCACATGGAACATGGAGATGCTTTCTGGTTCTCCTCCTTTCTGGAGAAAGGGAGGCAGCTAGGGAGTGGGCTGCTTCTCAAGTGCTTTTGTGTCTAATCCGTTCTTTTACCTGGGTTGCCCTTGTGTTTCCTGCAGGGATCTTGGACCAGGGGGAGGGTGTCTTGATTATTTTCGATGAACCCCCAGTAGATAAAACTTATGAAGCTGCTCTGGAAACAATTCAGAACATGAGTAAAGTAGTGGATTCCCTCTACAACAAAGCCAAGAAACTGACATAGGTGAGTGCTGGCTCCGGGACCCAGGCCCGGGCAGCGCTGTCTTCTGCCTGTCGAGACTGAAAGCCTCCTGGTGGCCTCGCAGCTTCCCCGATTGACACTGCTCTGTCTTCTCTTGCAGAGTTGGATCTGTAGCGGTCCTTTGGAGAGTGTGTGTGGCGGGAGAGTGAAACCTTTGGGGAAAATGCTAGGAGATTCTTTTTTCTTTTTGTTCTACTTTTCGCTCGGAAAGTTTTTAAATCCTCATTTGGTGCATCTGTATTCCAGCCAATAGGTGTGCCAGTTTTCATGTAATCTTTACTGGCCCGACTTGGGAGTGGGGAAATTGCTTAAAAAAAAAAGAAAAAGAAAAAAAAAAGGTTATTCTAAATAAAAGGAAAAAGGCTTACACTACCTAAAGCTGTGCTCTCTGCCTCCTGGGAGAGGGCCGCAAAGCCAGGCGCTCCGCCAACCACTGGGGCTCCTCATCCACCTGCTGGGCGTCAGCTCTCCTCCTCTTCAGAATTGGGTGTTTGCCTGACCATCAAA
Organism: Prionailurus bengalensis; assembly: GCF_016509475.1. NCBI lineage: Eukaryota > Metazoa > Chordata > Mammalia > Carnivora > Felidae > Prionailurus > Prionailurus bengalensis. The sequence continues at coordinate 20,342,653 of NC_057347.1, forward strand.
GCAACGACTTTTTATTCTGTTTGTACTGAACCAAAACAAACAACTGTGTATAGACTGCTATTTTCTTTTTTATTTGAAATGCGGCGTTTCGGTGTTCTTCCCCTGCCACGTGGCCTGTCTCCCGTCCTCCCCCCGACAGTGGCTCCAGCACACCGGCCGGAGGTCCCGCCGCAGCCGCACCCGCACCCGCACAGCTCGCGCCGACCTGTGGAGGAGTGGGGACGCGGCCAGGAGCTAGTGTCTACCAGGGCCACGCGGGAGCAGTGTGGGCCCTCAGGGGGCCTGCTGTGCATGTGGCTCTTTTTAACACAGTAAACTAGATTAGACGTCAGTGTTTTAATTGCCCTTCTCTGCTCTTTTCTGTCCCTTCTCTTTTCCTCTCAGCCAGGAGACCGTCACATGTCTCTCTCCCTCCCTCCTTTCCTCCAGGGGAGTCAGGCTGTCTGAAATCCATCAGCTTCTCTCCCTGTCCCCCTCCTCCTCCTGCTGTCAGATGGATTTAGTCTTTTTTTAACAAGTGAACATTGGAAATGCGACTGTGGGGTGTGGGGCTTTTGGTGTTTTTGTTTTCGTTTTTGTTTTTTTAAAATCTTCGTTGTTGGGTTTTCGAGCAACCTCATGTCCCCCTCCCAGGGAGCTTCTTTATTTACCTCTTAGAAATCGAACGGATGGGAGGTAGAGCATTGTATTTCCGCATGCTTTGTTTTATGATGAGATCACATAGCAAGGCTTTCATGCCGTTTGGGCAGGTAAGCTTCTGTACCTCCGTCGTGCTCAGCTCTATTTTCTTCCTCTCATCTCTTTGTCTTCTCCTCTCCTCCTCCCCTCATGCCTCATTCCTGCTGGCCTCCTTTTTCTTTCCCTTTCTCAGATGATCCTTCCAGGTTTTCGTAATAAATTTATATTTTGTAAAAGGATTTTGTTGTACCAGGTTTTGCATCCTCACTGAATCTGACTGGCTTTTACTTTCCTCTCCAAAATCAGGTTTTTTGTTCTCAACATCTCTCCCCGTCATGTCCAGTCACTGTTTTGGTTTTGGCACCATCAATATCAAATGTACAAACGGTTCTTGCTAACCAACACCAGGTATATCTGATGTTCAGATGAGTTCCAATAAAAACAATTTTTTTTTTCAAAAAGTGTCCTTTCTTGAGTGCTGGAGGGCTTCTGATCAAGTCCACACAGCTCTGTGTAGCCTTCTAGACTGGCCAAACCTCTGGTATCTCATTTGCTTCATGGGAGACCTTTGGACCCAGGGTGAAGTGGAGGGCTTCGGGTAAGAAAGTTGTCGGTGAGGTCGGAGGCGGGAAGTGGTGTGCAGGTATCCTTCCGTTTTTCCAAGGCAACACGGTCCAGTGAGGACACGGTTTGGGTTGTAATCCTCTGCCGCTTCCGTGGTAGGTAATTGTGGTATGAGGGTTATATGAAGTCAGGGGAGTCCTGACATTCAGTTGTGGTTGTGCTTCTAGTTGGAATCTTTTGGAAAAGCCGTATGATTTTTCACACAGCCCCTCGGACCCCGGGAGTGGTGGTTTGAGGGGCTCTGAGGCTGACAGGAGAGAGGTGTGCGCTCTGGCCGCCAGTTTACTTCAGTCCAAACCACTCTCATTCTGTTTTAGTTTTGTATAGTCTCTTTGTAGTTTCACTTGTGGGAGGATTTTGCTTCACTAAAGGACTTTAAGAGATCTTCCAAAGGGATCCAGTCAGCCCTAGAGCTGGAGAAGAGGGAGGGTTTCCCAAGCCTAGGGCAGCCCCGAGGAGCTCAGTCGGCAGCAGCCCTTTCCTCTGCTCCATTTGTGGGTCTGATGACCTCCTCTAGACCCGTGCTGTCCACTGTGTAGCCACTAGCCTCATGTGGCTGTCGAGCCTTTGAGATGTGGGTAATTCGAAGTGTGATGCGTTGCAAGTGTAAACACAAACCAGACTTCGAAGACTTGGTATGAAACAAAAAATGTAAAATAGCTCAACTTTTTAATATAGATGTTGAAATATTTTGAGGATCATGGGTTAAATAAAATATATTATTAAAACCCACCTGTTTCTTTTTTTTTCTTATTTTTTTAATGTGGCTACTAGAAAATACTCAATTTTATCTATGTGGCTTGCTTTTGTGGCTCACGTTACACTGTTTTGGACTGTGCTGCTCTAGACCTCTGGGACTGCTTTCCCTCCCTGGCCTCCAGGAGGCTGGGTCTGGACACAGCTGAGAAGGTCCGGTGGCCCATGGGCTGGCCTGGGCCAGGCTTCCTCATCTAGGGACCCTTCCTGGCACCAGCGTGCATCAGTGCCAAGGCTTTCTTGTGTGCTAATGAGACAGCGCTGGTGTTGGGAGCAGAGGCTGAGGCGCTTGGCTCTGGAACACTGCTGAGTGCTAGTTATGTAATCTGTGCTGCCCAGAAGGGCCACTAGATGCTGCTCTGTGATCCCTGAAGGAACAAAGCATGGCTTCCTCAGAAGCCAGGGCTTAGCCTTGCTTTATCTGGAGCCCTTTCTGGAAGGTAGCTGGCTGGGGCCTTGGCCTCTCCTTCTTGGGGTAGTATGGGAATGGGGCCATGCAGAGGACGGGATTCTCTGATGATACACAGGAATGCCAGCTATAGCATAAGGCTAATGGCATAGATAACAAGGAGGCTGGCCCTTCTAGAAGCTAGAGGCAGGCTATAGGATAAGTAGGCTGATTGATGGGGTTTGGAGCTCTTCTCTGAAGAAGACTGGGAAGAAAACAGCTCTGCTTCGTTCAGCCGGGTCTGCGTTCTGGGGCCTTGATTCTGCCATTTGTGGCAGAATATTGACTTTTCTTCCTTGCCTTGCAATTGGAGCTGTGATGGGGGCTTGGGGTGGTGGTGGTGACGGTGGGTACCTTGAAACAGTGGGCATGGCCGGGTGGATAGGACTTCCGGTCAGCCTCTTTCCTCAGTCACAGTAGCAAGCGGGCTGGCAGTGCACGTTTCATTCATGCTGTGCTGCAAACATGGCTTTGCCTTTGACACGTGAGGAGATTGAGGTAGTAATGCAAAGAGCTCTTTTTGAAAGTGCTAGGGAAGGCTGGCTGAACAAAGGCAAGAAGAGAAGATACCAGAGTGTGGTCAGATTGGAAAAGGCCCAGGCAAGTGCATGCTTCTTAGGTTTGGGAAATTGAAATGGGGTAAAGTGGACCTTGGTGCTGTCTGCCATGAACTGGAATAGCTAGAACTGAAATTTGTAGGTACAGGGAACAGGGTGGGTCCAGACAGTTCTAAGGGGAGGATTACAGGCTTCGAAATCTAGGCCCGTTTTGTGAAATGGAAAGCATTTAACCTTTGCTCAACACCAGAACCTGAAGGCGACCCTGAGAGGCAATATGGACAAAGGCTGGGCCTCTGGGCCTCTCCACCTGGGGCTGGTGGGAGAAGGGCTTAGCCTTAGAGAAAAGAGAGTAATTGGGCCAGGGGGCCTGGAGGAGATTACCTCTTCAAGCTCCTTACTATAGGGAAGGAGGGTTGAGGATCACTCCATTTTCAAAGCAGGCAGAGGTTGTACACCGAGGAACATTTGGAGGGAGGGGCGCAGAGAGCTAAGGGCCTGCTTTCATCTAAGTTAAGATGACAGCTGCTGTGGAGGTTTCAGAAGTAGCCCTCTGGGTACAGAACAATGCATTTTCCATTCTACGGTCACCAAAGTCCCTAAAGCTTTCAATTGCCACTATTGACAGAGAAATCGCTGGGTAGTACATACACAAATTCTAGCGCTTTCTGACTCGATAGCAGCATTGTTCTGTGTAGGGCAGTAGGCAGAACTGGCAGAGCTGGCACAGGTTGACAGCCTCGTGTGAAGTGGCCAGGGAATTGGGTAGTCTAATCTGGATTACCACTTCCTTATCTTTTGGTCCAGAGGTGATAATCTGGATTAAGATACGGATTGGAGCTTCTGTTTCTCTGGTTTGTGGTCTACTCTAAATCAATTTACAGAACAAAACTAAAAGAAAAACAAATGAATGATTCTTGTGAAGGATCTGAATTCTTGTCTGTGAGAGGAATTGTTCTTAGTCGAGTCAGAATTTTACAATTTTACTGGTGCCAGATCTTCAAATAATACATGTTTTGCATGAAAACCAGTTAAATCAGAGGATCAGAGGCTGGTTGGAAAAACGGTTGCTTCAGCTTTACTAGAACTGGTAAGAGGGCCAGTGGAAACGTCGAGGTCACATCTGTGAAGGACTGGCCCGTCTCTGGGGCAGCGGACGACCCAGGGGCTCTCAGAGCCCTATTGGTGTGGGAAAGCCAGGCGGTATTTGCGGACCAACCCGGAACGCCTACGCCTCTTTGGCCTGGATTTCTATTTACCTCTAGGCCCGGGGCATTTACCTGGAGTGCGGGAACAGAGGACCCGGAGGGGGAGGCACGAAAGTCGATGGGACAGCCCATCGGGATGCGAGTGGCTTCAGCAAAGGCTTCTCCTCCCCCGGCGCCCGAGCATCTTTCCCGGGTGGCGAGGATGTTAATGGAAAAAGGGATCTCGGAGTCCCGGCCAGCCTCTGTGGATGGCTTCTCGTGCGGCAACCTCAGTCCGGGCGGGCCGCGCGTCGCCAGGGCGGGGACGCGGCCGAGAGCGCCCCCGCGGCCCGCGGCTGCGGGCGCCGCGGCGGGAACAAAGGCAGCACGTGTCTGGGCGGGGCGGCGGGCGGGTTCGGCCCTCGGCCCCGCCCCCGGCGCTCCCCCTCCCGCCCCCGGCCCGGCCCGAGCTCGGCTGCGCGGGGCGCCCGGGACTCTCACGCGGCCGGGCTGCTGCTGGCGCGGCGGCGCAGAGCGGGCGGCGAGCGGTGCGGGAGGGGCGGCCCCAGGGGCGGGGCGGGGCTGGCGCCGCGAGTACCCGCCGCCACCGCCCGAGTCCGGGTCCTCCAAGGGGCGCGGCGAGTAGAGGCGCTCGGGATCGCGGCCGCGTCCCTGTCCGCACCGCGCCCGGCTGTCGCTGAGGACCGCGGCGGCCCCGGGCTCCCCGGCCAGAGCAGGCCAGCCCGGCGCGTGGGCCGCGCGCGCGCGCCCCCGACAAGGAGGCCGCGGAGGAGCGCGCCGGGGCGGGAACGAGAGCGCGGCGGCGGCGGCGGCGGCGAAGGCGGCCGGCGGGGGGCGGGGCCGCGGCGTCTGCAGAACCTTGGACAGAAGCTCCGGAGCCGCCGCCGCCGCCGCCGCCGAGCGCGAGCCCCGCCGAGCCGCGCCGAGCGCGGGGGACCGCGGGCCCGAGCCGCGGCGCGCATTGCGGAGGGAGGGCGCGGAGCGCAGGAGCCGCCGCCTGCCGGGTAAGCCTGCGCCCCGCGGCCGCCCGCTGCCCCCGAGGAGCCGGGGCCGGGGTCGGGGTCGAGGCCGCGCGCGGTGTCGAGGCGGGGGTCCCCGGGCACCTCCCGCCGGCGCCCGGGCCCCACCCGCCGCCGTCCGGACCGCAGCGGCCGCGGCAGGCGGGCGGGGGGTGCTGCAGTGGAGGCGGCCGGGCTGCGGCGCGGGGGCGCAGGGGCGCGGGGCCGGGGCCAAGTCCGCGGGGGCCGCCTGGGCCAGGGTGGAGGAGCGCGGCGCCGAGCCCCGCCTGGTGCTGAGAACCATCTTGTTTTCCACGCAGATCCGAAGGGGCAGCACGCGCCCCCGGGAGCGCCCCCGCCTCCTGCCCGGGGCCGCCGCGGGCTCGCTGAGCTGTCTTCTCCCTCCGGCCGGCAGGCTGGGCGCACAGGGGCGCGGGCCCCCGCCCGGCGCGCAGCGGCACCATGGGCACGGTGCTGTCCCTGTCCCCCAGCTACCGGAAGGCCACGCTGTTTGAGGATGGCGCGGCCACGGTGGGCCACTACACGGCCGTGCAGAACAGCAAGAACGCCAAGGACAAGAACCTGAAGCGGCACTCCATCATCTCCGTGCTGCCTTGGAAGAGGATCGTGGCCGTGTCGGCCAAGAAGAAGAACTCCAAGAAGGTGCAGCCGAACAGCAGCTACCAGAACAACATCACGCACCTCAACAATGAGAACCTGAAGAAGTCGCTGTCGTGCGCCAACCTGTCCACGTTCGCCCAGCCCCCACCGGCCCAGCCGCCCGCACCCCCTGCCAGCCAGCTCTCGGGCTCCCAGACCGGGGTCTCCTCCTCGGTCAAGAAGGCCCCGCATCCTGCTCTCACCTCCGCAGGGACGCCCAAACGTGTCATCGTCCAGGCGTCCACCAGCGAGCTGCTGCGTTGCCTGGGCGAGTTTCTCTGCCGCCGGTGCTACCGCCTGAAGCACCTGTCCCCCACGGACCCTGTGCTCTGGCTGCGCAGCGTGGACCGCTCGCTGCTTCTGCAGGGCTGGCAGGACCAGGGCTTCATCACGCCGGCCAACGTGGTCTTCCTCTACATGCTCTGCAGGGACGTCATCTCCTCCGAGGTGGGCTCGGACCACGAGCTCCAGGCCATCCTGCTGACCTGCCTGTACCTCTCCTACTCCTACATGGGCAACGAGATCTCCTACCCGCTCAAGCCCTTCCTGGTGGAGAGCTGCAAGGAGGCCTTTTGGGACCGCTGCCTCTCCGTCATCAACCTCATGAGCTCCAAGATGCTGCAGATCAACGCCGACCCACACTACTTCACACAGGTGTTCTCCGACCTGAAGAATGAGAGCGGTCAGGAGGACAAGAAGCGGCTCCTCCTCGGGCTCGATCGGTGAGCCCTGTAGCCCGCATCCTGGCTCAAGGATTCAATTCATTTTTAAAAATTTATTATTAAGCAAATCAGATTTTGTGTACAGTATGTGTCTAGCAAAGCCACCGAGGGCCTGTCCCTTCCCACCTTCTCTCCTTGGGGTTTTCCTCAGCCCTGCTGAGAACTCTGGGCGCTTTTGAACTCCCGAACCTTGTGCAAAACCCAGAAGATGTATCCAGAGCCACCCAGGCCACCGACCTCTCGACTTTGGGGAATTCAAAGGACTGACCTGCCTCTGCCACCTGTGCCCTTGCTGGACCAGGGCAGGTGAGGCTGCCCGCTGCGTCTGGCATGGGAGCCGGAGGTGGGGGGGGCCTCTGGCCAGTTGGCCCAGGGAGCAGTTGGCATTTCCGGTTGGAGGTCCTTTTCTGGCTCCTGTTTTGGGTCGTCCATTCTCCCAGAGGCTTGTGGAGCTCGCCGCCCTGACCGAGCCACGAGTGGGGTTGTGAAGGCCGGATGCCCGCCACCCGGGGACCACTCTTCAATCATGGAGAAGCCGGCCTGGTACAAAGATTGCGTCCTGTCGTTTGGCCGCACACGACCCTGGTTTGCTCTTTTTTCTTTTTTAGGGAGAAGGGCTTTCCTTTAGTGAAGACACAGAACTTGCCCCCTGGCCACCCCTCGTCCCCTGCTCCCAGCCATGTTGGTGGTGTTGGTCAATGAGCTGGTTTGACTCATGAAGTTCTTTGATTTGGGGTCCTAAAGGAGTGGGGTGGAGCTAGGGACAGTTCCTTTCCTGGGGGAATTTTTCATTTGACTAATGCAGCTTACTCACCCTGTGGCGGAGGCCAGGGCAGCTGCAGGTGCCCATTACCAACAGCCTGCCTTCCAGGCGGGTGGGGGAGTCGTGCCCGAGACCGGCCAGTGCCCACCTAAGGGCTAAGGCCTCTTGCCGGTGCATGTGACATTTTGGTCCACAGAGCTGGGGTGAGGGGGTGATGTCAGGGATCAGGGTGATGTGGTAGTGATTGCAACCCCCACCCCCTTCCCCACCCCTGTTCATTTAAAGCTGTTTCCAAACAGTTCAGTTTCTTCTGAAGACGAAGCCTTGCCCTGCAAGGCCCGAGGAGACCACTGGATCTTGGAGACAATTCCAAGACGGGAGTAACGCTCCTGCTTGCTTCCGAAGCCTGCTGATTCTGCGCCTGATCATTTGCAGCTGCTGCTTGGGGTTTCCGCCTCACCCCAGCGGCTGTGAGAACACGCAATGTGTACTTAATCAGTTTCCTTTCTGATTCTCCCAGATTTGGTGGCTTGGGACTTGGGAGAGGAGCGGGAGAAGGGAGCCAGTCTTCCTCCATGGCCCGGCACTCCGGCTTTGGGGAACAAAGAGCAACGTGAAGCCGCTCTGGAGACTTCTCTCTCTTCCAGTCCCAGTCCCCCCCCTTCCCCCCGGGGAGCGCTGGCATGGGGGGGCCGGGGGAAGGCAGAGGGTCCTTTGACACAGGATTAGGTTCCAGGTGGCTGCTGGTTTCGGCACAAACACTACTGAAATTGACGCTTAACAAGAGAAAGCTGTGAAACTGAGGCCCCGGTTTAAGAGGAGCGTTCGGTTCCCAGACCAGAGGAGGAGGGCCTGCCCCGTGCTGGGAGGGCGTTTGCTCGGCTGCGCCTCAAGGCCCACAGAGCCCTCCCGGGGCCTGCCAGATAACCTGCCGTGGAGCTGGAAGGAACCTGCGGCTGCCCGCACTGCTGGCGCTGACTGGCCGCTGCCCGGGCGGAGCCGTCGCACGGCCTGTCTGTTCAGATCCCGCCGCCACGTGCGACCTGAGGTAGGAGGCCCTCGGGGGCAGCAGGCCCTGGCGGCTTGGAAAAGGGAGGTTCGGGTGCCGAGGCTCAAGAGGAGGGGGCGCGTGTCCGTAGTCCACTCGTTGGGCGGCTGAACTTGGCCTGAAGCTGTGCAGTTAAGTTGCATCCCCAGGATTCCGGTTTTGTGCGTTTCCTTCTCTTTCTCCGTATTTATTTTTTTATTTCTTGGAGGAGGTGCAAATTTCAGGAGTGGTCGGGGACTTAAGGAAATAAGTCTGTGGTCCGCGCCACCCCCCCCCCCCCAACCCCCAGTGTGAAGCCTGCCACGTTTCTCCTCCCTGCCCTTGCGCCGGTCAGGATTGTGTGAAGGAACCCATGTACTTGAGCGTGCAGGCAGTGAACCCATTTGACATGCTGCTATGAAGACTACTTTTAGAACAACAATTAAAAAAAAAAAAAAAGGAAAAAAAAAACCTAACCTACGGAAAAAAAAACAAAACCCTTTATTCTTTAATTGTTGCTTTTACAGTGATATTGTGCATGCGAACCAGGAGCATTTTGTGTCTTAAGAAAAATAATCTTAGAACAGATGGCTGTGAGCATTACACCCGTCGACAGAACAAGTCACAGGAATAATAGTTCAGGATTTGGTTTTCCTCTTTTTCTTGTAAACCTGAAGGGTTGATATATTCTTTCCATACATTATTAGAATCTAGTTTTGTTCCAAAGTTGTTAAACTTGCAATGAAAAGAAAATGTGCCATTTTTTTCCCACTCGGAATTATTCATAGCTGTATATTTGAAACTGCTAATTATGCGTGCGGTGTATGTTCTTAGTGCAATTTGTTCTGTAGTTCCTCTTTGACCAAACCGTGGGTATTGTTAACATTAATTTATATTTGTCTCATCCTGTATGTGTGTGTGTAGTGTGTTTGTAAGTATGTGTGGTTTATAATCTGACAAGGTCATGAAGCTCAGTTTGGCTGTAATTTAATTCCCCTTCCCTTATTTTTATTTATTTTTGTACTGTGCTGATTAAATAAAAATGCACTGACCATCCATTACATAGGCCTCTTTTTGTGGGCATGCCATTCACAAGTGGGGGTGGCGGGGGGGCTAGTAGAAATGATTCCTCCGCTCCAAACGTAATTGGATTTGTGTTATGGGTTGTGGGGGGAGAGGAGGGAGGTCAGGGCTCAGGGCAAGGGCTTAACCAGTGTGTTCAAAGTTAAGGTGATTAAGAGAGAAGCACAGGTGAAGTCAACTCTGGCTTAGTCGGGCATCGGGGGCAGGAGTTGCTCCTCAGAGGCTCCCTTGGCTCTGCGGAGCTGGGTGAGAGGGCCCTGCGGCCAGGGGGTTGGGGGGCGGGGAGGAGCAGGCCTAGGCGTGTCCTGGGGAGGTGCCGAAGGGGCACCAGACCCAAGACCCCACTTATGGGGCTTGGCTCTGAGGCTGCTGCCCCCACATGTCCCGGGCCAGGCTCTGCTCAGCGCCCGTCGCTGCGATGCCAGGATGCCGGGATGCTTCCTCTCTGGCCAGCGCGTGTGGAGGGGTGTCCGCGTGGCTCGGCCCTGCCAGTTTAGTTCTGTGCAGGTTTCCAAGAGTGACCAATCCAGCCCTGGGGCTCCCAGATCAGCAGCCACCATGGCCCATGATTGTGGCAAGGGTGGGGCCCCTACCGGCTACATGGCCACTGCTCTGTGCCCACTCCTGCCACCCGCCTAAGCTTCAGGGCCTAGGGCAGCATGGACTCCAGCCTCCCCAGGACCTGCACCCTGTGGTCCGGAGGTGCCCCTGGACACTAGGAAGGCATTTCCACCCAGCTTGTACCTTGAGAGCTGTCGGCTTTGTGATCGAGGCCACGGACTTTTCTCAGGGCGTCTCCCTTGGTCTGATTCACAGAAGCGGGGCTGCACGTGCTTCTCCCCCCATCTCCTCCCCATCTCCCCCCCGCCCCCGCCCCAGCTTCCCCCCCCTCCCCCGCCCCATGATGGTCACCGGGTGGCTCCTGGGCGTGGGGATGCTCTGCCATCTCTGCACCTAGCTCACCTGCAGCCCCCGCCCCCACTCTGTCCTGAGAGATCCCGATGCCTCCGGCTCATTCTCCTGCCACCCCCATGGTCCCCAGCCAGCCGCTGTGGGCATCGGAGCCCTTCCTTCATGTACGCGCTTGGACTTCAGTCACGGTGAACCAGGTGAACTTCGAGCCTAGCGCACGGGCCTCAAAATGGTGGAACAAAATGCTTCCATTGAACGCCGCCGCCTCCTGGCCTTCCCACAGCTTTCTTCTCGCTAGCTGTTTAATATTTTTGTTCAGAAGCCTCCAGTAAATTACCCTCCATTTTACCTTATTTGTGCCTCATGCTCCCTCCCATCCCCTGGGATAACAGCTTTTTACCAGCTGAAATGTCACAATTGTAGGTATAGTTCTCAATTACAGATAAGCAGGACACCTTTAAAAATAAGATTTAATGCTTTATTGCTCTTGACGGTAAATCAAAATATGCTCTAGAAATAAAGTTAATTTAATGGAAAATAGGAATAAACGCAGCAAACCATAAAACTGCATTTAATTAGATCAAGAGAAACACTTCATTGCATACAATCACTGTGTCCTCGGGCTCTCCCCGGGCACCCAGGAAGCATGACTGAGACCACACCCTCAGTTCCTGGTCGTTCTTTCCTCCCACGTGCTGGGATAGGACATCACGAGAAAGTGCTTGTCGACCGCCCTCGGCGGGAGGCCCCTGCGCTGGGCCGGGGAGCCACAGGCGGCCCTGGAAGGCAGGAGAAAGGACTCCAGCCTCAGAGAAACCCTCATTGGCATGTTCCATTTCGGTGTGTCTAAAACATACCTGTGCACATATCTAGCGTAAAGCAACAGGTGTGGGGAAGTCAGTGGAAAGGAGAGGCGCCGTTCCAGTTAGGATGGTTCAACTAGTGTCAAGGTGATTGGCAAAACTCTGTTGCTAAACCAGGCTGATGGCACCTCTGTGCTGTGCAGGCAGCTGACCAGGCTTCGAGAATGAGAATGGGTGTCGGAGGACAGGATGCCAAGAGGACTTTTTGTTGCAAACTGCACGGGGTGCGGATGTTTACAGACCCTGGGAAGTCGGGGCTGGGGGCGTGTGTGCATGAGAGCAGGCTGCTGGGACCACCTGGGGGTCAGCCAGGTGACCATGTCAGGCACAGGACGCTGTGCTCAGGCACTTGGTGTGTTTTGCAGCGTCAATGTGGCGGGTCAGGAATGTGGCGGGGTTGGGGGGGGGAAGTGGGTGGGGGGTAGGGTGCGGGCAGCGTCTGTGGCAGAAAGTGAAGAAAACAGCAGCACGTCCTTTTGACACCCTGCCGGTCTCCTCCTGAGCCGTGGGCTCACCCTCAGCGCCCTCCCCACACGGCGTGTCCCAAGTCCCTCCTTTTAAGGCTCCTGGCCTGGAGGCCTGGGCTGCCCAGAGGCTCAGGGCGGAGTCCTCAGCTGTGGCTCAGGAGCAGGGCGGTCTCAGGAAGGCATGTGAGGCGCCCGTGCTTTCGGCCGGGCACGGACCGGCAAGACGGTGGCCCTCTCCCGGCGCGAGGTCTATGTGCCCAGCCCGGGCCCCAGCTGCGGCAGGGGGTGTATGCAGGGCAGGGTGGGCATCCTGGCCTGGCCTGCAGTGCCAGGACCCCCCAACTCTGTTTCTGTCACTCCGCCCCTCTGGCCCCGGTCCTCATTCTCCAAGTAAGTAGGAAACAGAGGTGTGGGAAGGGGAAAACATCCCAACTCCCCCCTCCCCCCCACCAAGCACTCACTCCCTGGCTCCCGTGACTCCGTTTTCTTATTGGTGTTCTGACAGGAGTGTGGGCACCACAGACGCAGTACCGGATGAGCAGCCCTGCAAGCCACACCGTGTCCGTGTGCAACCACCACGGGCCCAGGCCGTGTGGTAAAGGAAGCTGGCCTTTGGAGCACCTGCTCCCTCTCGGAGAGGTGGCCTCGGGCCCCGGGGCACCCGGCTGGGCTGCCAGCTGCCAGCTCCTGGGCTGAGGGGCCGGCCCTGCAGCTGAACCTGCTCACCTGGTGGCTTTGGCTGACTGCTGGGGGAGGGGCTCCGCCAAGGAGCGCTGAGCGAGGTCCCGGGGCGGGGGTTGGGGGGGGCTGTGGTCACCTTGGGCGAAAGAGGGGTGGCAAGCTGGACTCACGGAGAGAGCAGGGCTCCATCCCTGGCCAGTCCCCCAGGGGAGCACGTTTTTGGTTGGGGACATCGCGTCCACCCCTCGCAGCCCGGGTCGCTGGTCAGCGGGTCAGGGCACACTGACCTGACCTGGCCAGGGGGCGCAGGGAGGGCAGAGGCTTCTCTGACTCCAGGCACCATCAAGTTGTCTCCGAGGGTATGAGCCCAGGGCTCTGTGGCAGGGCACCGGGGTCTTGGGTTTGTGGAGTGAGGACCGTGGAAAGTTGGGGCAGAGGAGGATGGAGACCAAAGGCAGAAAGGCAGCAAGGAGACCTCAGGGGAGGAGCCTTGGAGGAGGCAGAAGAGGGCTGGGCTCCAAGCACAGACCCTCCCGAGCTGGTTTGAAGCGGGCAGCAGCGGGCAGTCAGCAATTAGACGGGGGCCTGCGATGCGGAGCGGCTGGGGGCGGGGGGCTGCCCGGCTCCGCGGCCCCCGCGCCCTGGCGAGGCCTCCCCGGTAAGCGGTCAGTTCCCGGGCACGCTGAGGATGAAGCCCGAGCGGTTCTTGGTGAAGTCGGGCTCCGGCTGGTTGAGCCGCGTCTCCACGGAGACCGTGCACTTCTTCCCGTGCAGGCTGCACTGCACGGGGTTGGTGACGTTGACTTGAAGGTGGCGCTTCTCACTGGAAGAACCGAAAAGAGAAAGCCCAGACAGGCAGTTAGCAGGCAGCCGGAGTGGGGTGTGCTTCCCTGGCAACCCCTGGGGCTGGCCGATCGCTGAGCTGCTGTGGGCCTCGCGGGTGCCCTGGGGTCACGGTCCCAAGTGGTGCCCCCGGAGAGGGCGAGGGCGGCCAAGGCCGGGGCTGGGCTGCAGCCTCAGGCCAGAGCCAGCAGCCATCAGGGGCCTGCTGCCCGGCTCCGCAGCACCTGGCCTGTAGGGCTGGACCGGAGCGGGAAAACGTGGTGGCACCGGGGCCGCCGAGGCTCTGGCCTCAGGCTGAGGGCCTTGGGGAGGGGCGTGGGGTTCTGATTCGGGATGACTGGTTGTCTTTGGTGGCAACTGGGAGGCGCGTCCAGGGGTGACTGGAGGTTCTTGCCCGCGCGCCTTCCCTGCCCAGAGGAATGGCTTCCAGGAGTCCCACCCCGGCTGTGCCCAGCGGAGAGAGGCGCCTTCTGTCCATCCGCTCACTCCTGCTGGCTCAGCCCCGGCGCCCGGGCTCATGCCCCTTCAGCTGCTTTGTGCCTGAGAGATGCAAGGGGTTAAGAGGAAGTCCTGCGGCATCTGTGGGTGCTGGCCTGGTGCAGCAGGGCCCCCCGGGCCCCTGCCCTTGCGCCGCGGAGGACGGACGCAGCCGAGGTATTTCAGGCTTCCTCCCGCCCCTTTCCCGCCTGCTCTCTCACGGGGTGTGTCCCACGGGCAGACAGTGGATCAGGAAGAGACTCGAGGTTATCACTTGTGGGCATTAGGTGTCTTAATACTTAATGTCTTGCCGGCTGCAGCTAAAACCTTGGCTTAGCTATTTTTAATCAGACTTGGACATAAAAATAGAGTCCACCAGAGGCAGTGACTCAGGCACGGCTGGATTCCTGGGGGAGCCAGGGCTGCTGTGCAGGGTCAAGGTGTGGGGCCCCGAGACCCTCGTCCCGCTGTCGGGCTGGCCCAGGGCAGGGCAAGCCAAGCCCCTGCGCTCAGCTCTGCCCGCAGCTGGAGATGCCTCCGGGATCCCGAGCCTGCACCTACCAGGGCTTGGTCAGCCTCCGTGTCCCTCTTGTCACCCTGCCACAGCCTCTGGGCACCTCTGGCCGGAATCATGTCCTCTGGGGATGTCTCCCTTCTGACCCTGGCAGAGGCCTCCCCTTTGGCCTTCCCTCAGTGCACTGCTGGGGACAGCCTCTGCCTCCCGCCTTCTGTGTCTGCGCCTCTCCTCCCCATGGTACAGCAGTGTGCACACAGTAGGTTCTAGATGCACCTGGCGGACTCAGACCTGAGGAAATGGCTCTAACAGGGCCACATTCCAAACACTGAGGTGGGGGATGGGACGCACCAGCCACCCCCACGTTCTTGTCTTGGTACAACTGGGACATTGCTACTTTCAATAGGGCCCTTCGGACTCCAGACCCTTCCCAGTGCCCTGAGTACAGTATCTGCAGAGAGCTGCCCCCGACTTCACTCCTCCTCCCTCTTTTGGGCTCTGGGTGTCTCCAGTATCTGCTCTGCAGTCTTGGTGCAGGGTCGAGGCCGGTGGGAAACCTAAGAGGAGCGAATGGCTACCGTGGAACGGGTCACAGGGTAGCAACGCCCGACTTTGCCTTGAAAACGGAGGCCCCGGTGCAGGGTTGCAGGACAGAGAAAACCGCAGAGAACCAGTGCTCCGATTTGCTTCTCCCCACACTGGGCGGGGCTGGGAGTTTCTGTCCCAGCCTTTCTGTGTCCCAATCGGGGAGCAGTCCCAGCACGGGTACTGGTCTCCGCTTTAAAAAATTTTTTTTTTCAACGTTTATTTTTTTTTGGGACAGAGAGAGACAGAGCACGAATGGGGGAGGGGCAGAGAGAGAGAGGGAGACACAGAATCGGAAACAGGCTCCAGGCTCTGAGCCATCAGCCCAGAGCCCGACGCGGGGCTCGAACTCCCGGACCGCGAGATCGTGACCTGGCTGAAGTCGGACACTTAACCGACTGCGCCACCCAGGCGCCCCTGGTCTCCGCTTTTAGAATGAGAGCCCCTGGAGGGCAGGGAGGACCTATGGGGCTCACACACCGCACTGTGTGCACAGGGACGCTCCCCAGGTGCTGTCGGGGGACATGTACATTTGTAGCTGCACTGCCGTCATGGGCTCACAGGGCCACCATGACGTGCGGGCTCATGTCCTCTGCTTGGCCGGCTGCTTCCTCCCAGGAACACATCTCTGCCAACCTCAGGTGCTCCCTGCAGCCTCGTAAGTGCCAGGCACGATTGGTTGAGATCCTTGTAGGGCTCCAGAAGGGAGGCCTGCTACTTAGCAAAGGAATATTCCGTACTGTCGCCTTAAGTGACAGTCTGTGCCTGTGCTCCTGCTCCTTCCCTTGGCATAGCACTGAGTGGCCCTGCCCTGATTCCCAGCCTATCTTCATGGGGTGCCAAGGGGTTTTCCCAGAAGAGGGGGGTGAGGGGCTACATGTAATGCTTTTTAAGTATTTATTTATTTTGCGAGAGAGAGAACAAAAGAAGGGGAGGGGCAGAGAGAGAGAGAGGAAGAGAGAATCCAAAGCAGGCTCCCCACTGTCAGCGCAGAGCCCAGTGCGGGGCCCGAACCTGTGAACCGCAAGATCATGACCTCAGCTAAAAACAAGAGTCAGACACTTAACCGACTGAGCCACCCAAGCACCCCTACACGTGATGCTTTTTAGAACAGAACAACACTGCAACAGAACAACATTGGCTGGAGGAAGAACCAACTTTCTGGTCTCAAGAGCTGGGCTAAGCCATCATCTGCCGGTGCCATCCGTACACGGCCATCGACAGGTGACAAAGGAAGATGACGTGGTTCCTCAGTAAGTCACACATAGAATTATTACCATGTGACCCGGCGATCCCTTCCACTCCCGGAGATCTATCCGAAAGAACCGAAAGCAGATGTTCACACAACATGTACAGGAATGTTTATGACAGCATTATTTACAGTAAACAAATGGCAGGACCAATCCGAATCTCTACCAACTGATGAAGGGACAAA
Organism: Prionailurus bengalensis; assembly: GCF_016509475.1. Classification (NCBI taxonomy): domain Eukaryota; kingdom Metazoa; phylum Chordata; class Mammalia; order Carnivora; family Felidae; genus Prionailurus; species Prionailurus bengalensis. Next base: position 20,358,954 of record NC_057347.1, read on the forward strand.
GTATATCCATTCGATGAAGTGTTATTCAGGAAGTACTGACACAGGCTACAACATGGATGAACCTTGAAAACATGCCAAGTGAAAGAAGCCATGTAGTGTAGAATCCCACTTACAAGAAATGTACAGAGTTCCCAAATCCATAGAGACAGAAACAGGAGTGGGGCGGATAGGGACTGCTTCCAGGCTTTGGGAGAATGAGAATATTCTGGAACTAGACAGTGGTAATGGTCGCACAGCACCGTGAATGTGCTGAATGTGACTAATGGTAAATTTACGTGTCTTTTACAACAATTAAAAAAAAAAAGTGGATCGATCTAAAGGAAACCTAAGAACTTGCCTTCAAACCATGTTTTCTTTTCTCATTTCAAGCTCAACTGAAATGGTTTTAAGACCAGCAAGGGGGTGCTTGTGCCTGTGCTGGAGACAGTAGCTGGGTACAAGCGGCAGACAGGAAGTGGACATTCCGGAAGGGTCATCTGACCTCTCTTGCTGGAGCTTCCCCACATTGGAGATCTTCATAAAGCTCGAGCACCTTCTTCATTTCGTAGAGAAAGGAGAGCAGATTTAATAGGTGGGGGCAGGGTATCTCCCCCTGATGGCACGCCAAGCCAATGACAGCTGCCGTTGGAGGCTGGCTGCAAGGGGGAGGGGCTTTTTTCCTCCCCATCTTCTGTTACAGGATTTAATGGCTCAGCAAACTCTGGAATTCGGGGACTTTCATCTTGTTTCATCTGTTCGAAGCCATCACTGCCGGCAAATGGCCTTTATCAAATTACGTTCCTTCATTTTGCACCTAGGCTCCCGTCCTCATGAGAGAAATCTGTGGATAAACGCAAGACCCGATCCATGGGGGCCCCCAAGTGAGCCCTGTATTTTTTGTAGGGCCTGCACAGAGCAGGGCAACAAAAGTCTCCCCGGGAGCTGTACTGGCCCAGAAAATGTCTCCTCTCGTCCAGCCCCGCTCGGCTGGGACGTGGAGACGCCCACCCACTGGTCTGCTCCGATGCCCCCCAGGACTCGCAGAAGCGAACGGGCCAGCTTCTCTTCTCAGTGGCGTTGCTGGCATCCCCTGCTGGAGTAGTGGTGACCCTGTTCTGCTAAATGCACTTTGAAGGGAAATGGAACGGGAGAGGGGGGCAGGGCAGGGCACTGCCTGTGAACGCGTCCTCTGGGGGCTGGCGAGGTGTTCCCGAGAATGTGAGGCTAACGCTACGCGCTCCCGTGTTTGCTCACAGGACGTGGCGGGAAGAAGCTCGCCTGGCACCGAGCACAGGCAGGCTGTAAACGGACGCTTCTCACAGTCATCAGAGGTGTAGCAAGCGTGCCGTGACGGGCCCCAGGGTCCCCGGGTCAGGCCGTTCAGCCAGGCGCAAACGCGGAGGCTCGGGTGCTCGCGGGGGCAATGCCACGGAAGGGGCGACTGGAGCTCGTGTGTGTAGCTGCGTCACTTCAGGAAGCAAGGCCCGCTGCTCGTGTCAGACCACAGAGGCCTAGGAAGTGCTACTTCTTTCTCAAAACCCGGCTCTAGGAAGTGCTACTTCCGTTTTTGCCAGGGCCGAGTGGCTCCTTGGACTGCGGGCACTTCTAAAGCGAGTCTAACGGTCCAGCACCATGCGGTCCTGAGAGTGGGGGTGTCCCACCTCCTGGTCTACCGAGTCCCGTTCGAGTTTGCCTCTGGTGAGGTATGGGGTCACCACTTCTTTGTGGAAGATAAAACTCCCCTTGTCATCGCGTGGCTCTCCGCAGGCAGCTTGTCCCAAGGCCCCCCGCCCCTCCCCAGCCTGGCGCCCGCCTCCACAGCACTGAACCGGTGGGCAGAAACCCCACGTGCCCTACTTGTGGCCCTGCCTCTGCTCTCTCTGCCCTGGCCACCATCACCCTTTTAAAAAAAAAAAATTTTTTTTTAATGTTTATTTCTGAGACAGAGACAGAGCACGAGCGGGGGAGGGGCAGGAGAGAGAGGGGGAGACAGAATGTAGAGCAGACTCCAAGCCCTGAGCTGTCAGCACAGAGCCCAACTCGGGGCTTGAACCCATGAACCACGGGATCATGACCTGAGCCGGAGTCAGATGCTTAACCGACTGAGCCACCCAGGTGCCCCAAGGCACTCCCATTCTTGACGGGGTGACAGGCACACACGAACACCCTGTGATTCACATGGGATGCATGCAGGAGGGCCACGTGGTGACATCAGACTGGCACCTCAGAAGAAGGGGGACTCCTGCAGGAGCAAACTTACTCCTTAAGTATTGTTTTATCTTTAGTCCCTTTCACCTCAGACATTACCCCACAGTAGTGTCACCCATGCCTGTGGTTTCGATGACAGTTACCCAGTCAGCATCCCCAGCCTAGCATGAGGTCCAAGCACATATCTGCGGCCACCTGCTAGACAAACACCCTGAGCTGCACCGACAGCTGGGTCTTCCTGTGTCCAACGCTGAGCTATCGTCTCGGACCTTTCCCCCAAACTGGTCCCCTCTTGTCACACCCACGACTGCAAGAGTGGTCATCATCTACCTGGTCACGAGACCCGCAAGCCGGGAGTCAGCCTGGATCCCTCCTCTCCCTCTGCTGCCCTCAGCCAGTCATCACGCTCTGTTCACCGAGCTTTCTCGGTTTCTCTCCACTGCCACCATCCCAGCCCAGGACTCAGCCCTGCTGAAGCCTCCCGATGGATTCCTCTGCCTTCGGTTTGCCCCACACCCCACTTCAAACCTGTCCTCCACCTTGCCCTCAGACATATCTCCTCAAGGCACAAAAGGAGCCCGTTACTCCCCTGCTGAAACCCCTTCAGTCATTCCCCAGAGCTTTCGAGAACTGCCCGCCCCCGCCCCGGGCTGAGCCGAGTGTCCCGTGTCCACTGCTCTCCCGCGGCTCCGAGTGTGCAACGGTGCTGTGCTGGTTCCAGCAGCACGACAGGAGCTCACAATGGCCCTGATGCTTACCAGGGTCTAGAAACGTGAACGAAATTCCACCGAAAGAATATTTAAAATCAAAGTGGAGGCTGAAAGAAGGAAAGGATGACCTCCAGGAGCTGGAAGGAAGGAGGGGACAGGAGGCCACTGTGAGAGGGAGGGTCCTGCAGATGCCAAGGTGGGCACATGCTGGCTTGAGCAGGAGACATGCCCACGCGGGCCACATGGGAGGGGAACTGGGTCTGAGGTCTGGAATGAGGCTGAGCCCTTGCAGGCTGCCGGATCCAGAAAAAGGTCACCCGAGTCTGCCTTCTAGCCTGGCAAAGTGGGAAGACACACAGTTTTCCAGTAAAGACTGGAACCCTCAAGGTGTCCTCACTAAACCTCTTGAAAAGCAAACCCCACTGCAGATCACCAAAGGCAACGAGCAAACCTTCAGAACTCCCACAGGGAAAAGACACGTTCCTTGCAAAGGTACAGACCTTTTTATCAAACGTGAGAAAATAATGAAAACACAGACTCTTCCAAGTGTTTAAGGAAAATAACCACCAACCTAGAATCATCGAGCATGAGGGCAAAAACAAAGACTTTCTCAGACACCAAGGTAAATTTAAACAAGCATTCACTGTATGCATGTATGTATGAATAAATAAATACGACTAACTTTGGGGGTTCAACCCAACACTGATCTAAAGTCCTGGAAAACAACAACATGAGAGATGGGGTGATGGTCCAAGGGAGGCATTTGGAGGGCCTTCATCATCTGGGAGGAGGGTAGGGACGCTGATGAACTTTAGATTTCTTAAGACCTGCGCGGGTGTGAAGAAAACTAATGGTAAACAAGAATGTTCGACGGAAACATGCAACTCTGGAAGAAGTGGAAGGAAGGGGGAGAGAAACTCTGCCTCATCTAATGCAAGGCAGAAAACAGGAACCAAAGCAGCCAAGAAGCAACATGGGAACAAGAAATCACTAGCGTGGATGTGAACACCGAGGCGTGTGAACCTGTTACAAGGGACTTCTCGCATTTAATTTAGAAATGCAGCTACCTATTTACAAGATACCCATCTAAATCATCATGACAAAGAAAAGTTAAACCAGACACGAGGCAAATACGAATCACAAGAAGGCTGGCAAAAGACGCCGCCCGAACGAACTCATTAGGTAATTGTTTTCCAAAAAAAAATTTTTTTTTTAATGTTTATTTATTTTTGACACAGAGAGAGACAGAGCATGAATGGGGGAGGGTCAGAGAGAGGGAGACACAGAATCCGAAACAGGCTCCAGGCTCCGAGCTGTCAGCACAGAGCCCGACGCGGGGCTCGAACTCACGGACCGCGAGATCGTGACCTGAGCCGAAGTCAGCTGCTCAACCGACTGAGCCACCCAGGCGTCCCAATAATTGTTTTCTTTATCAGAGAGTAGTTCAGCAGGAGGGTTGTTATGATATATCTGCCATCATAGAAAATGATCTTAATGTGCTTTCCTAAAACACAGATCAGCAGACAATATTAAAAGAACATAGATTTGGGGCCCCTGGGTGGCTCAGTTGGTCAAGAGTCCGACTCTTGATTTTGGCTCGGTCACGATCTCACGGTTCGTGGGGTCGGGCTCTGTGTTGGGCTCTGCACTGGTGGTGCGGAGCCTGCTTGGGATTCTCTCTCCCTCTCTCTCGGCCCCTCCCCTGCTCACATTCTCATTCTCTCTGTCAAAATAAACTTAAAAAAAAAATACTTTAACCAAAGAACATAGACTTGAACCCAATTAATAAGCTTGGGTGGGGGCACCTGGGTGGCTCATTCTGTTAGGCGGCCGACTTCAGCTCAGGTCATGATCTCATGGTCTGTGAGTTTAAGCCCCGCATCAGGCTCAGAGCCTGGAACCTGCTTAGGATTCTCCATCTCCCTCTCTCTCTGTCCCTTCCACGCTCGTGCTCTCTCTCTCAAAATTAAATAACAATAAAAAAATAATTTAAAAACAAGCCTGTGTGTATGTGTGTATTCACTATGCTCAACAATCGGGCACACATTAGAGAAGCGACACTGGGCAGGCGGATCAGGTACTAGACCACAGAAGGAGTGCGGTAAATACCTAAGAATTACCATCAGACAGAAATTACCTTCTGACTATACTATAACAAAAATAAAGGTGAATACAGGCATACCACGGAGACCCCGCAGGTTTGGTTGTAGACCCCATGATAAAGCAGGTCCCTGAATCTTTTGATTTCTCAGTGCGTGTAAAAGTTAAGTTTACACTATGCTGTAGTCTACTAAAGTGGGTAATAAATAGCATTATGTCTAAAAAAAATGTACATACCTGATTTAAAAAATACTTTATTGCTACAAAAATGCTAACCCTATGTGAGCTTTCAGTGAGTCACAATGTTTTCGCTGGTGGAGGGTCTTGCACAGTGTTGACGGCTGCTGACCGATCAGGGGGCCGGGTGCGAAGCCGGGGTGGCCGTGGCGGTTTCTCAAGATAAGACAATGAAGTCCGACTCTTCCTTTCACGAACAATTTCTCCGTAGCACATGATACTGTTCGATAGCATTTTACCCACAGGAGGACTTCCCTCAAAATTGGAGTCAGGCCTCTGGAACCCTGCTGCTGCTTCATCAACTAGGTGTATGTCATATTCTAGATCCTCTGTTGTCATGTTGACGTCTTTGCTGGGAGTAGGTTCCGGCTCAAGAAACCACTTTCTTGGCTCAGCCGTAAGCAGCACCTCCCCATCTGTTCCAGGTTCCTCATGAGATGGCAGCCCTTCAGCCCCACCCTCAGGCTCCACTTCTGACTTTCATCTTCCTGCTATCGTACCACATCTCCACTGAAGTCTTGAACCCCTCAAGGTCCTCCAGGAGGGTGAGAATCAACTTCTCCCAAGTTCCTGTGAACATTCATATTCTGACCTTCCCATGAATCACAGATGTTCCTAATGACATCTAGAACGGTGAATCCTTTCTAGAAGGTTTTCACTTTACTTTGCCCAGATCCCTCAGAGGAATCACTATCTGTGGCAGCCATAGCCTTCCAAAATATATTTCTGAAATAAGACTTGAGAGTTGAAATTGCTCCTTGACCCATCTCCATCGGCACTCTTGGGTCACCGGGTGCTTTGTCAGGGAGCAGTCCTGTTTTGAAAGGAATCTTTTTCAGAGCACTAGGTCTGAAAAGTGGGCTTAAACTATTCAGTAAGCCATATTGTAAACAGATGACTGTCATTGAGGCTTTGTTGTTCCATCTGTAGAGCACCGACAGAGCAGATTTAGCATAATTCTTAGGTGCCCTAGGATTTTCAAAAGGTCAACCAGCATTGGCTTCAACTTACAGTCACCAGCTACTTTAGCCTCTAAGAAGAGAGTCAGCCTGTCCTTTGAAGCTTTGAAGCCAAGCATTGACTTCTACCTACGAAAGCCCCAGATGCATCTCCTTCCAAGAGAAGGCTATTGCACTTACATTGAAAATCTGTTTATTGCAGCTGCCTTCCAGAATGATCTTAGCTGGACCTTCTGGAGAACTTGCTGTAGCTTCTCCATCAGCACCTGCTTCACCTTGCACTTGTGTGTTACAGAGATGGCTTCTTTCCCTAAACCTCATGAAGTAACTTCTCTGCCAGCTTCAAACTTTTCTTCTGCAGCGTCCTCACCTTCGTCAACCTTCACAGAACTGAAGAACCTTAGGACCTTGCTCTGGATTAGGCTTTGGCCCAAAGGAATGTGGTAGCTGGTTTGATCTTCTCTCTGGACCACTCAGACTTTCTCCAAATCAGTGATTGGCTGTTTTGATTTCCTTTCCTTTCCTTCCTTCCTTCTTTTCTTTCTTTTCTTTTCTTCCTTCCTTCCTTCCTTCCTTCCTTCCTTCCTTCCTTCCTTCCTCCTTTCCTTTCCTTTTTCCTTTCCTTTCCTTCCTTTTTTTCTCTCTTCCTCCCTCTCTTTCTCTCTTTCTTTCAAGTTTATTTATTATAAGAGAGAGTGTGAGTGGGAAGTGGCAGAGAGCGAGGGGGAGAGAGAGAATCTCAAGCAGGCTCCACACTGTCTGACGTAGGGCTCGAACTCACAAACCATGAGCTCATGACCTGAGCTGAAACTGAGAATCAAATGCTTAATTGAGCCACCCAGGTGCCCCTGGCTGTTTCGTTTTCTTACCATCCATGTGATCACTGGAGGAGCACTTCTAATTTCCTTCAAGCACTCTTCCTTTGCATCCACAATTTGGCTATTTGGTGAAAGAGGCCTAGCTCCAGGCCTGTCTCAGCTCTCGACAGGCCTTCCTCACTAAGCTTGATCGCCTCTAGCTTCCAATTTACACGGAGAGACGGGTGACACTTCCTTTCACCCGAACGCTTAGAGGCCACCGTAGGGTCACTAACTGCCCTAATTTCAATATCGTTGTGTCTCAGGGAATTGGGAGGCAGGGGGAAAGGATGAGAGAGACGTGGAGTGGGGGTGGGGACAGAACGCACACATCTACTTATGAATTCATCGTCTTATATGGGGCGCAGTTCTGGGCACCCCATCACAATTAGAGTAGTAACATCACACAGATCACCACATCCAATACAATAATCATGACAACATCTGAGATAGCGGGAGAATTCCCAAAACGTGAGAGATACAAAGTGAGCAAGTGCTGTAGGAGAAACAGTGCCAACAGACTTGCTCGACGCCAGGTGGCCACAACCTTCAGTTTGTAAAGAATGCGCTAGCTGCGAAGGGTAGTACAGTGAAGCCCGATAAAATGAGGTATCCCTGTGTATGTGCTTCCAAGGATCCTTAAAAATTTTTTGTAATGTTTATTTCTGGGGGGGGAGGGGCAGAGAGAAGAAGGGGGAGGGGCAGAGAGAGAGGGAGACACAGAATCCCAAACAGGCTCCAGGCTCGGAGCCATCAGCACAGAGCCCGACGCAGGGCTCGAACTCACGGACCGCGAGATTGTGACCTGAGCCGAGGTCGGACCCTCAACCGACTGAGCCACCCAGGCGCCCCTCCGAGAATTCTGATTACACTTCTCCATCTTTGATCTGTGAAGCACAGCAAAGGGACACACCATGAAGCAAGGCGTGTCTGGATAATAATAATAGAACGATAGCAGAAAAGCATATGGTACGTGCCTCGCAAATACCGGTTCGTGAGATCCTCGTGAGAGCATGTGGTAAGTTCCATTTTCAGAAGAGGAAATAAGGCCTGAAGAGGCTAAGTACCTGCCAAGGTCACACGGCACAGCCAGAATTTGAACCCAGGCAATGAGGCTAGAGTCCAAGCCTTAAGCTCTGTGCATCCTGCCACTAAAATAGTCATTGGACTTTGTTAGCTGCTCTGCCTCTTTACTACATGCTCTGAGCACAGCAGAAGTGTTTTTCATCCCCCCATTGAGAGCTCCTAGCGCAGCGTCTAATACAAAATAGGAGTCGCATAAAAGTCTAGAGAAAGAATTTTTTTTTTTTTTTTTTAAAGACATGACTGAGAAAGTCGTGGGGATTCACTGTGACATACGACACCAACCGGAAGACCCGAGGCCAGCCTGGCGCATCTTCAAAGCAGTGTTGCTGAGAGGTGAGTCCGTCAGGCTCTCGGGCACACGGGCCCCTGGCACCTCACTCTGAGCAAGGGTCTGTTTACGTGGAAAGGCCAAGTAAGAGGCACCAGGCATGCTCACGGAGATGCTCTTTGGAGAAGGATCCCTTTGCAAAGTGAATCATGGCCTTGCTTGGTGAATCCAAGCTTTCCCATGGTAGGCGCTCCTGCCCCTCTGCTAAGGAAGTGCTCAGGGAAATAAAAACACATGGTAGGATGGCAAACATGTGGACTGATGGGTTCCGGAAACAAAAATACGTAAACGCACACGTGGTGACTAAGGCTGGTATTACGTAGCAGCATGCCTCGTGCGGTCATAAAACGGTCTTGAATTGGGGGAGCGGAGGCTGAAAACCACGCGTTCATCGAGAACCTGCCACGTACGAGGCAGTGTATTAAACATTTTGCCATCCGCAGTGCCTCTTTCTTTTTTTTTTTAAATTTTTTCAACATTTATTTATATTTGGGACAGAGAGAGACACAGCATGAACGGGGGAGGGGCAGAGAGAGAGGGAGACACAGATACGGAAACAAGCTCCAGGCTCTGAGCCATCAGCCCAGAGCCTGACGCGGGGCTCGAACTCCCGGACCGCAAGATCGTGACCTGGCTGAAGTTGGACGCTTAACCGACTGCGCCACCCAGGCGCCCCTCGCAGTGCCTCTTTCAATGCTTCCCCAAATCTTACGAGGCGCTGAGATCATGCCTGTGCTGTAGACGGGGACAGAGAAGCTGTCAAGGTCAAGGATTCCCCGCCGTGCAAAGTGCTAAGGCCACCCACCCCTAGGCCCAGGGGGTCCACTGAGCCCCCATCTGTTCAGTCCCACACGGAGGCGCTCCTCTGGCTCTCGTGCCGGCCACCAGCTCCGTGGCACGGGGTTCCTTAATCCTTGGTGCTCGTGAGTCAGATTCGAAAGCATTTGTCATCCGCTGTGAGGACGCCGAGGTTTGGACTTTCTTGCCTACGACCGCGACCCCCTTTTACCACTTGTGTGTTTCTCTTTCTGGGCATTTCCTTCTTCGGCCCCTGGCCCGAAGGCGGTTGACGTTGCCAGGCCTGGCTGATTCCAGGCTGCCAAAGAATGGGGGCTCTGTCCCGGCGCTTGAAGAGTTTGTGCACGGTTTTGACTATTCCCTGGTGCGTGTTGGTGTCTTGACTTTCCATTTGGTGTCCCCGAGGAGGACACCGGCAGGTTGCTGTCCCCTGTGTGTGGGCAGCCGTGCCCTGGCGAGGTGGGGCAGGGCCCGGCCTCCGCGTGCCGGGGACCACCGCTCGCTCTGTGATTTGTCTCCCCCTCTCGCCGTCGGAGACCAAGGTGGGGAGGATGCTGCATTCTGCTTTATTTATATATTTGGAATCTGGACTCTTTCTTTAAAGGCTGCGTTCCTCTGTCCCTCCCAAAATGCCCAAATTGATGCTTTACGCGAGGGATAATGAAGCCTCTGAAAACCGAACTGTAAGAACAAAACCATACCCTCAGCTCCCTCAAATATACGAGGAAAGAACAACAAACAGAAGTAACAAAACACAACACCGCCAAATCAAACAAAAAGCCTACCACAAAACAAATGGGCCCGCGGCTGTGAACACAGCTGCATCTCAGGCTGGGTCAGGGGGACACCCAGGCCATGTGGCATCACCTCTGACAAGAGGACGGTGCCTCTGGAGGCTGTGGAGCCTTTGGGGGACATCTGTGTGAAAGCTCCACTTTCCTGCCTCTCTCTTCTACCTCCCCCTTCCTCTCTCCCCCTTCAACTTCTCGTCTTGTGCTTGTGCTCTAAGGGGCTTTATTTTACCAAAAAATATCTGTTTGAAAGTTGTTGTTGTTTTTTTTTAACATCTTTGCTGTTTCCTGCTTACATCTCTACTTCTCCTATCTTGACACTTCTGTTAACAGCACTGCCAAAGTTAGCACCATCTGTGAACACTGGTGTTTATTTTCTCCTCACATCATTAATGAAGGTGCTAAATACGACTGGACTGAACACGCACCAGGACCCACATCTTCTTCTGAACAGATGTGCGTTAGTGGCTTGTCAGGAACACCATCCTATATTTGCCTATTCAACTCCCCATCATTAAGAGGCATTTGGGTTTCTGTTTGCGTGTGGCCCCGGGCCACTCTACAGAGGGGCTAACAGGATCGCAGTCCCCGCTCTGAGAACTGAGCACTGAGGGGGGTTACACACTGGGGGCGTACATACTAAAAGAGAGTCGTGAAAAGAATGTATACATAAGCTTAGTTATTTTCACTGGGTTGGGACTTATAGGATAGCATTAAAAAATATTTATTTTTGGCACAATACAGCGGGAGGGGCAGAGAGAGGGGGACAGAGGATCTGAAGCGGGTTCTGTGCTGACAGGGTGACAGCAGCGAGGCTGATGCGGGGCTCAAAGTCACGAACTGTGAGATCCTGACCTGAGCCGAAGTTGGATGCTCAACTGACTGAGCCACCCAGGTGCCCCTCTTTTTTATTTTTTTTTATTTTTTAAGGATGGCATTTCTTAAAACATTTTTTAATGTTTATTTACTTTTATTTTTATTTTTTTTATTAAAAAAAATTTTTTTTCAATGTTTATTTATTTTTGGGACAGAGAGAGACAGAGCATGAACGGGGGAGGGGCAGAGAGAGAGGGAGACACAGAATCGGAAACAGGCTCCAGGCTCTGAGCCATCAGCCCAGAGCCCGACGCGGGGCTCGAACTCACAGACCGCGAGATCGTGACCTGGCTGAAGTCGGACGCTTAACCGACTGCGCCACCCAGGCGCCCCTTTATTTACTTTTAGAGACAGAGATCGAGCACGAGCGGAGGAGGACACAGAATCTGAAGCAGGCTCCAGGCTCTGAGCTGTCAGCACAGAGCCCGACGCGGGGCTCGAACTCCCGCACCGTGAGATCATGACCTGAGCTGAAGTCGGATGCTTAACCAACTGAGCCACTCATACGCCCCAAAGGATGGCATTTTTGAACAGTGTTAGGAACCAAGAAAAATCCAGGGGCTCCTAGGTGGCTCGGTTAAACGTCTGACTCTTGATTTTGGCTCAGGTCAGGATCTCACGGTTTGTGGTTCAAGCCCTGCATCGGGCTCTTGTGCTGACAGTGCGGAGCCTGCTTGGGTTCTCTCTCTCCTTCTCTCTCCGCCCCTCCCCCGCTCACTCTCTCTCTCAAAATAAATAAACTTACAAAAAAACGTTTATTCACAGGCTCAGGAATTTGTCAGCATTGTCTTGAAACACGTTCTACATCAAACATCTGTGTCTAAGGCTCTGGGCTGCGAGATCAATAATAAAACAGCTCTGTTCTGAAGGAGCTCCAGCCCCTGGAGGGAGGCAGACTTAAACAGCTACTCTATAAGGCGCTTGAGTTGGCACCATGAGGTCTAGAGAGTGCGTTCAGGAAGCTCAGAGTGGAGGGAAGTGCCCACCACCAGGCAGATGTGGAGGCTTTTGTCGAGAGGGGCAGCCTCTTGGGCTGTGTGGCCCATGGCTCTGCTAGGCAGATACACTGTCTGAACAAACTGGGCTCTCTCCATGACGACAGGCTCTCAGTGAGCCCAGTGGGCTCGCCCAGCATAGTCAGTGTCTCTCCTTCCTTCGATAACATCCCCCTTTCTCTAATTGTGCCTCCTTCCTGAGGCCTACCTGGGCTTCCCCAGCCCACAGAGATCTCTAGAACCCTACAGACAGGAGGCAATGAACTGCCCCTTGGAGGGTGAGGAGGACTTAGAGATGACCCTGAAGCTTGACCTAAAAGTGAAATTTAGAGCGTGTGCAGAAAACGGCAAGCATGGGACTGGAGTTCAGGATTGAAGTGTGTTTGGGAGAGGGTGGTGAGAGCCGAGGCCAGCCAGATAGGCGGGGGTAGAAGACGAGCAAGGAGTTGAGGCTTAACTTTGTAGGCAATGGGGACATCCTTAAGGGATCTCAAGGAGGGAAGATAGATAATACTTTGTCTTCTTCTGTGCACATACCATGATCTGAAACTGACTTGTTTGATTGGCTTGCTCACTGTCTGTCTTCCTATGGCTCCCACCCCCTTCCCAAAAGTAAACTTCACGGGAGCGGAACCTTCTCCATATTCCCTGTGCTTGAAAGAGTGGCTGGCATACAGTAGGTGCTTAATAAAAAGCTAATATGTAAAATTGATAGAGAGGAAGCAGGTATGTGGATGAGAGATTGATGTGGGCATTTTCAGGCTGGAAGACCAGTTAGGAAACTGCCAATCAAGGGAGTAAGGACTGTGGTCGGTAAGAGGGCAAAGCTGAGTTAAGTCTGAGATGCATCAGGGTAAAAATCTGGTGACTGACTAATGTAGGTGGGGAAAGGGAGTCTACCAATGTTCCTAGCTCTTCAGCTTGGGTGAGGGAAGAGAGAGAATGAGTTTGGTTTTGGCCAGTGTGGGGCTGAACTTCCTCTGGAAAATCATCCAAAGGGTTTCACTACACATGATGTATGATGTCGACTCAGGGGTACACAACTCATTGCTCTCCTTTTCTTAAGAGAAACACATGAACCGGTAAGGCAGGTCATGTATCACAACTGTTTCACAAAACCTACTTTGTTCACGCATGCTATTACAATATGATTGTGGTGCTGTGTTCTATTAGGCAAATAAGCCTAGAATTTGAAAATGCACTGTTAACCGTGGCAAGCACAGCAGCCTGTCTGAGCAACTGTGCCTTCTGCGACCTGGCTGCCATTCTCCCCCATTCCGAGCCCCTTAGTATTTCAAACTCCCTGTTACATGTTACCATTTTTTTTTTTTTTTTTGCACTTTCCCCACCATTCCTTCCAGCAATCTTTATCTGAAAGTACCCAAACTTTTAAAGCAGTATTTCTAGGAGCGATAGTACACATTATAAAGGAAATAACAAAGAGAAAAATGAAAAGAAATCTTGGCTTTGCAAACAGAAGGTCACATTCTCTAAAACTGTGGTGCCCTACAGGAATTTGGAAACTGGTCAGTGTCCCATGACAATCGGCAAATTATGTTTTACTCAATGGTTAGTTCAAGTCCCCGTTTAGGGGCTGTTACCACATCCAAGTGCTGCTCGCCGAGCCTGGAAAAAGTGATTTCTCTCGGACACCCAGCAGTCTTGTGGAACTGACTATACCACACCTGAGAGTCGGCCATTCCAGATAGTGGTGGCAGTGGCAGGGCAGACCCGGGGCCTGGGGACCTCTAGGTTCTTTGTATTTCTAGGAATGCTGCTTAATCAAGGGAGGAGACCATGGGGCACAGTGGAGGGAACCTGCCCTTTGGAATTAGCTGGTCTGGGGTTTGAGCTCAGCTGTCTGGCCCGGGCCCATCACCTGCTCCTTTGAAGCTCAGTTTCCTCCATGGGGGTAGTTAATTAACAGGGAGCAATGCCCTCTCTCCCCAAGGGCTTTGGTGAGAGGTGGAGAAAATCCAGGCAGAGTGGCTAGCACAGAGCCTGGTGCTGAGTACGTGCTCCATGAACGTCTGTTAATGGAGTGAAGTGCTTCAGTGAAGGAGGTTCTCACGTTTAGGAGGTTGGTTCAACAACTGACGTGAGGCCAAAGGAGCCCTTGCGTCTCAAGGCCTCTTCGCTTGATCAAGGACAGCCCTTTACCCAACAACTCTGCCACCTTCTAGGGCCATGCTGGCGAGAGGCTTGTGATCCCAGAAGGTCCTTTCAACCTGTTCTTGGGTACTTAAAAAATCCCATTTAAGCCGACAAATGATGATGACACAGTTCTTTTTATACATTTTCCACCTCACTCTTACTAAATTTTGCTGCCCATCCAGGCAACTGTAACCCATGGCGAAGCATATTTGATTAGGCAGCAAGGCACTGGGGATTTTTGTTCTGAGGGGAATTCAAAGAGTTTAAAACAGAAGCAACCATCTCATAAACCAACTCCAGAGCCCTGAGATGAAAAGAAACAAACTGCCCACTTTCTACCACCTGTTTGAGAACAGAAGGGTTTGCATGCAGTTATGTTAGCTAAAAAATGTACCCTCGTCTCACTGCGGTACGGAAGCCTTCACCACACGAATGCTTTTGATGGAAAATCTGCCCCCTGCTCCGATACACCCTTTCATGCTGGTAATAACAGAGGCGAAGCAGGCCTTTCTATCAATATGTTCCGCACACTTCTTAGCAGCTCTGGTTTTTCTATTCTGCATTTGCTATTTTAAGCGAGTACATAATGCATCAATTTTCAGACTCTTACTCAACGCCACTGCTATAGAACTGAGAACTCAGTAATCTTGTCAGGCAGCACAGAACAATATTCCAACAGATGAAACATTCCATGCAGCCTTATTTCCCTTTTCCTGGGATGGGGCATCTATTTCTGGCCCTGTAATGAGAGAGGAACCAGTGGCGGTGGTCCAGTCCTTCTTGTTCAGGAATCCCACATCACAGAAACCACTCACCATGCTGTTGCTGGTAGACACATCAAAAGCCCCATGGGGTCTCAAGTCTATGCGACTGCTCTCTTACTTTTCAAGTTCCCAGAAATGGGTTGTATGGATCCAGGCTGGAGCATGCTGGCTGGAAATGGGAATGTGGGCTCTCTTAAGCCACATCTGAGCTTTTCCTGCCTGCCATGAAGAGTTCCAGTTCTCTCCATGATCACTAACTAAAGAGCCCAAGACTAACCTTGATTTCCCTGCCGCCCAGTCTCCTAAGAGAGTTCAACGGGAAGTGCCCCCAGGTGGCTGCTAGCCAAATTTTCCTTGACCTCGAGTGTAGGCACCACTCTAGTTGAAAGTCAGTTGCAGGGGCGCCTGGGTGGCTCAGTCGGTTGAGCGTCCGACTTCGCTCAGGTCACAATCTCACGGTCCGTGAGTTCGAGCCCCGCATCGGGCTCTGTGCTGACAGCTCGGAGCCTGGAGCCTGCTTCGGATTCTGTGTCTCCCTCTCTCTCTGGCTCTCCCCCCGTTCATGCTCTGTCTCTGTCTCAAAAAAATAAATAAATGTTAAAAAAAAGAAAGTCAGTTGCATCTAATATCTTGGTGGGCAGTGTAGGCAGATTTCCCTGCTGTGTGTGTACAGCCTTAGTGGCCTTATTTACTGCTTGCGGGGTCACCTGGGAGAGAGGACAGAACAATCCACCTCTACACCTGTTGGCTCACAAATGGGTTAGTCACACTTTCCAAAGATCTACTCTGGCTGGTACAATGGGCTGAGGCATTCCTACCAACGTTCCTCCAGTGTTTATCTCCTGACAATTAAAAATGGCACAACAAATTAGATTGCATGAGTGCCTGAGTGATTCTGCTGAAAAATGAACAATTCCATAATAACCCTATACCACTGCTTTCTGTCTAAAGAACGATTTCATAGCATCGAATGATTCAGCCATCCCGATGGGGACCTTGCATTACTGGCTCAACTTCATTAGCATGAAAACAAGCAAACCACATACACTCTTCCTCTGGGGCTGGAAGTCAGACACCCTGAGCAATATTTAGGTCACTGCTGCCCGGGCAAGTCTGAAAAATGGTTCGTGCCCTGGATAGATAGTTACATATTTGTTTTAAATGACTATCGCAGAAAGGGACCCACAGGCTTTTTAAGGCAAAGAGAGGGAGAGGTTCCACGAGCAGGACTGAAACAACCTGAAGTGGGCTAAAGCAAATAATCTCTTTGTCCAGGATAAAGTGTATTAGCGTCAGCTTATTGGCCGAAATAGAATCTCTGGGTTTGGTGAGCAAAGTGTCCCCACTTCCTCTGAGAAGCCCACAGAGCAATGATTCGTAACCTTGACTGTGCACCATGACTAGAGAAGCACTTGCAAAACAGGGCCCTGATAGTGGTCAGGCTCCACTCCTACAGACTGACTCATTTGGTGTGTGTGTGGCCCCCGGACGTTGGTGCTGTTAAGCCCCAGGTGGCTTCCTGAGCCACACCGTACTGCAGATCACCAGAGCTTCCAGAATGACTGGAAGAAGAGCTGGCCCTGACCTGCCTCAGACAACTGCTCCAATCAGCTGCTTGGGAACTGCTTTGGCAAATGACAGGGTTCCCTTTATATACAGTTTAACTGATTCATCAAGTTTCTTATTGTGATGCATTTCAATTACACAAGAATTATTTGGAGCAAGTATGTTATAGAGCTATTTGATACAGGAGGGGTTGAGCCTCTGAGAGATCACAAAGCAGGGCGCCTGGGTGGCTCAGTTGGTCAGGCATCCAACTTTGGCTCAGGTCACGATCTCACGGTTCGTGAGTTTGAGTCCCGCGTCAGGTTCTGTGCTGACAGCTCAGGGCCTGGAGCCTGCTTGGGATTCTGTGTCTCCCCCTCTCTCTGCCCCTCTCGTCATGCTCTGTCTCTCTCTCTCAAGAATAAACATTAAAAAAATAAAAATTTTTTGAAAGGTCACTAAGCTTGGAGGAGGGCTGTAGAGATAAGCACCCTGCCAACCCCCTGGTCCCATCACTCTGTCAGTACCCTCCCATCCACTTCTCTTCACCTCTGTATTCAACAGGTACATACTAAGTGCTGACTGCGTGCCAGCCCCTGAAGACCCAGTGGTGTGTAAGACAGGTCTTGCTTCTGCCCCGCCCCCAGCTTACAGTCTGGTGTGGAGACTTACACACTCATCCCCATTTAGCCAGGATTCTGGGAAAAGCACTGAACATAAACAGTACAGGGTGCTATGGAATCACATAGATCTACTCTGGGGGAAATATGGAAATGCATTCTCGAGGAAGTGATGTTAAGTTTTAATATCATGCTTTGTTTTAAAAAGTGAATAATAAATGCACATGGTCTAACACCCACAGGTACGAGGGTATATGTAGGGAAAGCAAGTTCGCCTTCTACCCTGTCCTCTGGCCTCTTGGCCCCCTCCCTACAGGCACCTGCACTTCCACTTTGCCATCAGTGGTCCAGACAACTTTTGTGTGTGACACTATAGGATAAATTCATTTATTTATCAGCGGGTGACTTTAAAGCTGAAACCTCAGCCATACCCATCCTCAAGAATGCCTTTTATTTCTGATGTAGGAATGATGGCAATGGGGCCATGGTATGCTGAGGAAACCAGAGGATACTAAAGAGCCACTGACTCAGGGCCATGACAAGAGCGGTCCCGGCTTTGGGCTGTGAATCAGCGTTTCATCACTTAAATGCTGAGTGTGACTTTCAGAACATGGAAAGGGTTGTTTCAATGCCTACAGGTAAACCAAATGCCTACTTATGTGTTGGATAGATACAGCTAGTATCTAGAAACTGTTTCTTTAGACCACGCTGTACCACAAATGTTTTCTTTTTGTATGATTATTACTTTTTCTTGTAAAGAAGAGGGCACCAGCTAGAACATAAGACAATCTGACGTGTTAAGCTGTGCCCTCCACTAGAGCTGCTCTGTTGCCCCAGGACACAGGTGGATAACAGAAGGGTTTATGGGTTGGGGGTCGTTACTGTGGCCTCAGCACCCTTAATTACCAGGTGACCCTGAATGCTAACAGCAGCACAGCACATTTTGGTACACACTGCCAACCCAAAGAGCCCAAGCCCTGGACGTCCTGATCTGGGGGCAGCAACCTCACCTAGATAAGGAGCTCGTAGTGGATGAGCTCTCTGAGGCCCGGATGCAGTGAGTTTGCAGGACTTCCAGGTCCAAGTCACTGGGGTGGGGGGTGGGGGGTCGGGGGATGGAGGGCAAAGTGGGCAGCACCTGACCTCCTTTGTCTGTCCTGCGCTCCGGTGGCCAGAGAGGGAGGGCCACGGCCCCAGGGACAAGGAGCCACGGATGGGCGTCCAGGTGAGAAAGACCAGCTCCTGTTCTCCTGATCCCCCTTTGAAAAGACTGGTTTCAAGTGAGGCATTAAAGTCTCCAAGATTAGCAAAGGGGCGCGTGTGGACCGGCCCAGTTCCCCCCGGCCCCCTCCCCACCCCCCCATACCTGCAGCGGGAGGGTAGGGGGCAAGGCGACAAAGGCGAGGGGGAGGGGGAAAGAGGAGGGGGTTGGGACGGAGGTGGGGGCGCAGGCGGCGAGCGAGACAAAGAGAAGCCGCAGAGCCCAGGGTGGGCTGCGGCGGGGGAGGCGGGCCCGCAGAGGCTGCTGCTTTTAGCTCCGCCGCTCCCCTGGTCGCCATGGCGACGCGCGCATTAGCGATTCCCTCTGACATTGACAGGCCGCCGCCGCTGCCGGCCTGGGGCGGGGGTGCTGCGGGTGGAAAATGTGTGCTCACACACACGCACGCCCACCGAGGAGGCCCGGCAGCGCCAGCTCCTTCCAGACTGTAGTTTAATGCATCATTTATGCACCGCCCCCCCCTCCCCGTCCACCCTCCCCCCTTCCGGCTGTTTTTATTTGTTTGTCTTTCTAGAGAAGGTGATGATTTGGGGCTTAGCTCATCTGCTGGCACACTGAGCTCACTGGGTGGCTGAAAGGGAATGGGGATATGGATTTGGGTCAGCTAACAGGGTGTGATTGGTTTAAGGCAAGAACACTAAGAAATGGGGTATCTGGGCGAATTGCAGGCTCTTTCGTTTTTCTCCTTTACACCAGGCATATATATTGGCCAGAAATGCTTAAAAGCGGGGGGGGGGGGGGGGGGGGGGGCGGGAAGGGCTACCCCTGCAGACATGTGAAATAGGATTATTGGAAACCCTGAAGACTGAGGCCGCAAGAATCATCCTGCAGCCGTTTGCCACACATGACAATTTTCCTGCTCAGATTCCTGCTCCAGAAAATCAGTCTGTTTTTTGTTTTTTCTTTTTTGGTACTTGGAGCCCAACCTCATGCTATTATCTCTCAGACTGTATTTCTGCACGAACAGGGAGAGACTCGTGAAACTACCCTTTGAGGGCAGAAAACTCACCATCTCTGTAACTGCTGAGCCCGTGATGGGACACTAGCTGAGGGGGATGGCCTGGGTACTGGGCTCAAATGAAGTCTCTAGAGAGGACTTCCCAAGGTCAGCCTCCCGAATGCATTAGGGACTGAGCCCAGAAACATCCTGTTAGCACAGATGCCTCCCTTTGAACTCAAACAAAGACCAAGGGGTGTGGTTGGGAAGTTTCTGAAAACTCAGCGAATAGCAAAAACGTGGGCAGGAACACATGCCTTTTTATCCACCAGGCGAAGTCTCCCCTTTATGACACATCTTGCCTGGGTCTGGAGCATCACACTTTGTAAGATATTAAAGAGGCATGTTGATGAATAACAGGCGTGTGATGGGGTGGTGTGGGTTGGCAGGAGCTGGCTCCCAGCAGCTCTGCTCTCAGCTGCTGTGGCCAGGACTGTGGCATTCCCAGGGATGAGAGCACACCGAATCTGACCGGAGTGCCATTTCCTGACCAACAGAACTGGCTCTGTCTGGCTAGACAGGTGCTGTGTCCATTCCAAGAGTCCTCTGTGTTCTGTGCTAATCTTGGAAGTCACCCTGGGATCCCAGGGTAAGGAAGGATTCTCAACCAGGCCTTGCCAGAGCCACCGACAGAAAAAACTGAATAAAAGCAATAAATGTGGGGGCACATGGGAGGCTCGGTCCGTTAAGCGTCCGACTCTTGATTTTGGCTCAGGTTATGATCTCCCAATTCGTGAGATCAAGCCCCGCATCGGGCTGTGCGCTGACGGTGCGGAGCCTGCTTAAGATTCTGTCTCTACCTGTCTCTCTCTCCCCACTTCCCCTCACACTCGTGCACGAGTGCGTGCGTTCTCTCTCTCAAAATAAATAAACTTAAAATCAAACTAATGCGAACTGCTCTTATGCCTGCATTCCAGAACTCTAACCTTCCTGTATTCAAAGATGACTGGCAAGGCGACGTTCGTCTTCCTTGCAGGTGGAATGATGGAGGTGGAACAGGGGACAGAAGGACGAAGAAGCTAAGAACACAGGGGCAGGGAATTAGCCCCTTTGTCCGGCATTTCCTGACCAGTACGACTGGGGAAAGCCTACAGACAACACACTATCTTTCTACACGTTGACCTAAAAGACCAAACCTCAATTCTGGAAGCTCAGAATTCTAGAAGTGGGCCTTGAGAAATGATCTGACCTTGAGTTGTACTTTAAGCAGAGAAACATCTCAAACATTCTGGCCAGAGGCTATTTATTTCCTGAAGACCTCTCCCTGAGGGACAGATGGCCTGTGCCTCCCTCTGGTATTACTGGATCCTGACAGCAAAGTTCTTCTAAACCATGACAACCAACCTACTCCTTGGAAACACACCTAAAATAGGGACAAGGCCCAAGCGATATACGGCATTTCTGTAGTCTGGAATGAGCGTTATGACAGTGACATTAGAGCAGTTTTCCTTTAGAGGCTGACTCTCTGTGATAAAGGCCCACGAATTCCCACACAATCAAGAACAAACTGAGAAGGAGTCTGAGGAAGTGAAAGAGGAATTTTCAATGCCTCACAGAAGCCGCTTCTATGTTTGGGAGGCAGAGCTTGAAGGAATACTTAAATATACATAAGTAGTGAAATGAGTGGCCAAAAACTTAAAATGATTTGGGGAAACGTGAATTTGCAGAGATATGGGTGGTGATGACTTCTTTGTCCACAGAACCCTAACCAGTTGCCCTCGATGAAATAAATCCCGATTTCCCTGAAATATTCCACATATTCATGTCTAATAAAAGGTACATATCCTCCATGAACAAATAATTTTATGTTCTGTGGTTAAAGGACATGTTAATTTAAAGTGGTATCTTGGGCTCCTGGGTGTTTCAGTCGGTTAAGCGTCTGACTTCAGCTCAGATCATGATCTCGCTGTTTGTGGGTTCAAGCCCTGCGTTGGGCTCTGGGTGGACAGCTCAGAGCCTGGAGCCTGCTTCAGACTCTGTGTCTCCCTCTTTCTTTGCCCCTCCCCCGCTCATGCTCTGTCTCTCTTTCAAAAATAAATAAAACATTAAAAAAATTTTTAAATGGTATCAAATACATTATCTTCACAGGGCATCACCCACTTTTTGTCTTGACTCCCATCCCACATGGAAAGCATGATTTTGTCTCCTAATGGTGAGCAGAAACCACCAGACCTATGGATCTTTTGGTTTCCCATTGGAAACCAGAAGGAAAGAGTTCTGTCCCAAACTACCCTCATTTCCTGGAGGCCTTTCAAATGTCTGATGTGAAGATGAGTTAAAGCACTACGGGGTTTGGAGGGGACATCTGAGAACATCTCACCTGCAGGTGAGACCCCGTTACCCAAACCGACAGCAGACTCCCAAGGGACTGGGGCACGGAGCAAGATGTGAGGCCGAGACGGGGAGGGACAGGGGGAGGACGGGACAACCTGGTACAAAGCCGGTGTGAGGCTAAGGGGCAGTGTGAGGATGCTAAGGATAGGGAGACCCAGGAGAAACCCGAGCAGGGGTGCAGAGCTCCTAAAGCCAAGTCCGATTTATGCTTCGCGGCTGAGGGGGTCCGGCCTCACCTGTGCATTCTACCGAGCAACATCACGCCGCTTGATGTCCTCACTCTCTCGGGGTCCCCCGAGCCTCCTGGACAATAGCCGGCCCTCACACCACGTCCCCTGCCCATCCGCTGCATGTGAGAAGGATGGCCCGGAAGAGAAGGAAGGGAAAGAGCAGGCAGGACCAGCAGGGGAGAGAGGGGGTGAGCACAGGGGTGGACCCCTGTTATACTCCTGCAACTTCATTTTACAGACAAGGAACCGGGTGCAGGGGGATGGTGAATTGTGCACGATCACTGAGGTGGTGAGTGGTGAAAGTGAAACCCTCACCCGGGCTTCTGCTCTCCGATTCGGCACCCATTCATCCAGTCTCTGGGAGGAAAAGGAAGCACCGGGTCTCACCAATAACGAAAGGGCGAAATAAATTCAAATCAAACGCAGAAAAAACTCTCCACAGGAAACTGAGGAGTCTCTAAAAAACCAGTCCATTTAGCCTCTGTGACAAATAACGGAACTGGGGCAACTGAGCATCCACACTGCCAGGCAGTGTGCCCTGGGCAAATTTCTACACCTCTCCAAACACACGCTTCCTTGGTCATGGAATGGGGATCACAGTTGTATTGCCCTCATCCAGATTTTGTGAAGATCAAAGAGTCATGAGCCATGGCAAAGAGCTTTCTTAGCACAGCGCCTGCAGCCTAAGCACTTAACCAGCGTCTGCTGGTACTATTATTATGATTACTACAGGGCTGCTACAATCGGGGATAAACCTGTTTCCTTACTGGAAAAAGGCCATAAAAAAAAGTCTGCTGGTGCTTTTCTATGCATGGGAAAGTATATCTATTGTTTGGGGAGGGGGGGTACTAAATGGGTATATTTTTAAAATTCCCCATAATAATAATAATAATAATAATAATAATAAAAGGATCCTTTTGCTTTTGTCTTGGTGGAGCAGGCTTCCTTCTGACATCAACTTTTTCTTCTACTGGGGAGAAAGTCCCAGTCTCAATTTCACAACTGAAAAAAAAAAGGGGTTTCTTAGGAAAGTGTCATAAACACCTCCACCCTAACGGGCTCAGACTATGATGGAAACCACGAAGAAGTGACTTACTTCTGTATTTCATGACTTTTGTTTTCCTTAGGAAGTCACCTGGACCTGGATTACAGCTGAGAAGAGGAACTCTTAGTCTGAAAGAGCTCAGACGTCAACGTGTTTTTTCCTCCATCTGTAAAATGGGTACAATGAGGTTCACGCAATTTGTTCGAGTGGGGAACTGCAAGCTCCCGGTGTTATGTCCTCGGCTCCTGGGGTGATACACCTCTGATCACTGATCCAATGGCCCAAAGACAAATCTCCCTCCCTCTCTCCCTCATTTCTGTGGCTATCTCATTCAGAAACCCAGCTCCTCAAGAATTTTACATTCCTGGTTATTTTTAGACTCATTTAGTTTGTTCAGACACGGTCACCACATGGCATGCAGCTGTGGAAAGCAGCTGCTGTGGTTTGATTTCTAGTCAATATTACTTGACATTTCTTGTCAGGTGATTTCTAAAATTTCTTTCTTTCTTTCTTTCTTTCTTTTTTTTTTTCCCCCGGGGGATCTCAAGACTTTTCCCCTTGGATTTTGAGGTGCGACATCAGAGCTGTGCATCTGAGAGCCTGCTCCAGGCTGGGGATGGGGCCAGAATCCTGCTAGAAAGGAATATTTCTTTCTATTCTCAGGACCCAAACTTCTCAGCCCCAGAACACTCAGGTCCTGACAGCTTCCTGAAGACCCTCCTCTCAGTTTTGTGCTTTGAGTGAGGGGCTGCTGTCGCCTGGTCTCAGGAAGAAACGAGGAAGGATGAGGCAGGTAGCTGGCCTGCCAGGAGCCTACCTCAGTGACACTAGCTACCATGTACCAGAGGCTGGGTCACTCCGCTGAGGTGAAAGCCGGACTGGATTGGCTGCAGGCTTCCTCCTGCTCCCCCTTAACAGCTTTTCTCCCCGACAGGTGCTTACCTGCCTTTCTCTGGCTCACTCAGCCATCAGTCTCTTGGCTCAGCCCATAACCCCATCCACCATGATGCTTTTGCCTTTAGGAGTTTTGCACATTCTGTTCCCACCTGGAAGACTCTGGGTCCTTTTTCCAGACCAACGCTATTTCTCATTTGATTCTCAACATCAGCATCCCTTGGGGAGCCTCTCCCGATCCTCTAAGACAGGGTTAACTCTCTCTTTGATGCACTTAACACCTCGGACTGTAATATTTTTATTACAAACAGGCCTGTTTATTCCTCCAGTCTCCCCACTAGACTCTAAACTCCTGGGTGGGCTCAGGTCTTCTCCACACTTGCACCCCCACTTCCCAGCCCAGCGTCCGGCCTGGCATACAGCAGGTGCCTGGCAAATATGTGCTGAATAATGTTCCAGGCTCACCAAGAACTCCCTCCTCCTTTTCTTCCCCCCCCCCCCACAGTATTTTTTAGACTGTGTCGAATTCTTTGTTCTTCAAATCACTTCTGTAATAAGCTTTCTATTTTATCACGGCATCTATTCAAGTCAAGTCCTTTGTCAGTTCTGAGTTTGAAAAAAATCTTCAATTCTGCAGGTACGGACAAAAACGTGACGCCGTGTCTGACACAAACGAAAAGTGAAAATCGTGGCTGGATAACCTGAAAACAGCTAGCGACATCTGTATCCTGGCCATCCTTCCTCATGAAGCCTTCGTTTTTGTGGGCTGGTAAGTTTTGACCCTTGTTTTTAAGGTGCGGTTATTCTCGACAAGGAGACAGCATAGGTTTCCAACTAGGAGAGAGTTCTCTCAAGAGAGTCCTTCTTACAGTGGAGGAAGTTTTCAGTTACATACGGTCTCCACTCGCGTCCCTTCTCCCCTCCAACCGTGTGCTTTAGGCAGACAGGAACGAACGCACGAGCCACGGTTATCGGGCGGTTACCTTCAGCAGCACTGCCAGCTTCTCCACAACTACTTTGTGCGAGATGACGTTCCCCAGCCCTCACTGCCGTGAGGCGTTTGGAGGTGGGAGTGCACACAGCGTGTACCACGGCGGCACAGCCCTCTTCTAACCGCAGCTCGGCAAATTCAACGCTGGGCCGCAACAACGGCCAGAGGGACGGGGTCCCCGCACACACAGGGCTTCGGAGTGGCCCCAACGGCATCTGAAGCTGGGCCTGGTGCTACCAAAGCAGCCCCGGGTCCTGGCAAGAGGACCGGAAGGGAGGGGACGTGCGGCCATCCGAGGGCCGTGCGCAAGGAGGCAAACGTCACGGAGTGTCCAGCCTGCTGGGGACACTGCCGGGCACCATGGGCTATAAGCTGAGGGTCTTCCTTCTGTCCTCGGTGACTTTACGGTCTAGAAATATTGACAGGAAGGCAGAGGCAAGACATCTCGCACAGCAGTCGAGGCTATGCAGATGAGAAACAACCTGATTCTTGTGGCAACAGCACTGGCCTGGGCGGGATCTACCCCGCTTAAGGCTTATACCTCTCCTGCCCTGGCCCCGGCTGATGTTTGTGGGGAAGAAGGGCTCGCCTGACTGGAGGAGAAGCAGGATACCAAGGACCCTGTTGCTACCACAGGTGGCAGAGAGTGGCTGGGTGACGTGTGCTAAGAAGCTGGTCCCCTCAGATTAAGGAAGTCAAAAGGGAGAGGAGCTGGCCCGTATAAAAAACTTGGGGACACGTGTCTGGGAATGATGGGGATGGGTGGTATGGCAGGCTGAGTAGCGGCCCTGCAAAAGGTATCCACATCCGATTCCCTGGAACCTGAGAATGTTACCTCACACTGTAAAACAGGACACTGCAGATGTGATTACATAAGGCTCTTGAGATGGGGAGGTTATCCAGGATGATCCAGGTGTGCCCTAAATGCCATTGCAAATGTCCTTGTAAGAGAGGCAGAGGGAGATCTGACACGGACAGAAGAGAGAAGGCCACGTGACTGCGGAGGTAGAGACGGGAGCGATGTGGCCACGAGCCAAGGGATGCCAGCAGCCCCCAGCAGCTGGAGGAAGCTTGGAATGGATTCTCCCCTAGGGACTCTGGAGGGAGCTCCGTCCTGTGGACACTCTGATCTGAGGTCAAAATCATTTCAGTGATAACGACTTTCGACTGCTGGCCTTCAGAAATGTGACAAAACAATTTCTGTTGTTTAAGTCACGAAGTCTGTGGTCACGTCTTACAGCAGCAATGAGAAACTTAAGATACAGTTTAGATGTGCCACTTGATGAAGCTTCTGATTCAGTTCCCACAGGCATCGTGTGCTGGGACCAATAAGAGAGAGGGACAATCATTTCCTATTATCATATTCACTATGTAGAGCCAGCATCAAAATTCTGCACACATCCGCACACACGTGCACGCACACACATGTGCACATATGCGCATACCCCTCTCCTGGATTTGAATCAGCAACCGCTCTCATCCAGCTTTGCAGTGTTAGGTCATTTCTGAGAGGAATTCATAGTAAATTGGAACAGGTAGCTGTGAACTGAGAAAAAGAATCATGAAGGAATCGCGGAGCCAGGGGTGGGGGGGGGCGGTGCTCCCAGAAGGCATCATGGACGCACAGTGGAGACAAGAGTGGGAAGCAGAAGGCAAGGGCTCACTTTAGAGGAGCAAGCAGCCTGGACAGAGGGAGCACCGCCCCCACCCCCTCAAGAAAAAGGAAAAGAGGAGGACTTCTTTTGCAGTTCTAAGAAGATGCTCTGTCAAGGAGAATTTATAGGGATAAAGGAATGCCTGATGAGTTTTCTTTCTATTTGAAACTCTTTTGTAGGGATAAGTGTTATAACCTTGGGAATGGGATTTACTTGAAAAAGAGGAATATGGGAACATTGCAGAGTGCGCTGTGTGAACGTGGCCAGGACAGTGTGGTGGGAGGGGGTGCTGCCTTTTGGTTGGGGGGCAACTTTGGGCTCCTGCTGCATTTTAAAGGCGGGAGGTAGGTGCCTTTAGCTTAAGGAATGATTTTGGGTTTGGG
The DNA here is from genome assembly GCF_016509475.1 of Prionailurus bengalensis. Classification (NCBI taxonomy): domain Eukaryota; kingdom Metazoa; phylum Chordata; class Mammalia; order Carnivora; family Felidae; genus Prionailurus; species Prionailurus bengalensis. The sequence goes on from NC_057347.1 coordinate 20,385,769, forward strand.
ATGCTGAGGTGTTTCTGTGGTCCTTGTGAGGGAAGACACAGAAGGGGCACAGGGGGTGAGAAATCCCCCGGGTTGAGAGAAGAATGCCCTGTCTGTAGTTGTGGCACCATTCCGAGAGGCTCTCCAGAGACAAGGCTCCTGACTATAGAACAGGTCCTATGCCATCTTCTGTCACATCAGCAAGCTTGGGGAACCAAGCAGCCTTCTCGTTGCACACTGGCTCCACAACGTCAAGAGCTCTCCGACGTACCTACATTTCAACAATAGCGTCTGGAGTCCCTAATTCATTACTGGTCAGCATCACCTAGTGAACATTCACAGTATCCACAGCACTGGAGGTTCGTGAGGGTTTACAGGAAAAGTGGATGGCACAGGTCTCTCTATTCTCCAGGAAGAAACAGACAAATACAAGTAAATCCAAACCCAAATGAAAACACAGGTGACAGGTGTCTCAGGTGCTGACACCAAGAGGAAGTAGCAAAGAACCCAGAGGATCTGTATTCACCGAGCCCCCATTTATACTGTATCTGTGGTCTTGAAGAGTCACAGAACTGCTTTAAGTCTTTCTAGCCATCTGTAAAATGGGTTTACTAGAATAACAAATGGCTCAGATTGTTAAAAGAGCTAAATGAGATAATGAATACAAAAGCCATCTATCTATTTATTTGATTTTATTTTTTCGTAATCTCTACACCCAACATGGGGCTTGAACTCACAACCTCGAGATCGAGAGTCACACGATCCACTGAGCCAGGGGGTGCCCCTGAAAGCACTTTTAAAACATTAACTGTGGTCTTAACATATGTTACAATGTATAGCATAAGGAAATATTAAGAAACTTACACTGAGGAGGGTAGAAAAATGATAGATGGTTAGTGTAGTTCCAAGAATATCATAATTTCCTTGTGACTCATCAGGACACTCTGGGACAATAATTAGAGCTATCGCTCAAGAGAAAAGAACATCCTGATATTGAGCATAGTCCACATGGGGGTTGGTCTGCCCCCTTCTTTTGGTGCTGTCTTCTTTCCCTTTGGAGAACTGACGCACCCCTACTCCAACCATGGGCGCAGCCGCCCATCACAGCGCCTCACTCCCCGGCCTCAGGGCACGTGATCTGGACCCTACTCCCTGGCCTCAGTGCTGGAGCCAGGGTGGAGGGCACGTGATCCAATGTGGGCCACTCACAGACTTTCCTTGGAGGATTCATATATTTGAATGAGGCGAGCTTTCCCCTTTCCTTTAGGTTGCTATGCTGGCATAATGCAAGCCTGGAGCGGCCTGTGGCCGACAGTTCCCCTGTGTAGAAGCAGCCTGTGGTAGGACAGAATGAGGCCAACACACAGAGACTGGGGAGTCGGGTTAGGGGAAGAAAAAGGATCTTGACAGCAAGCAAGTCCTTAGTGCTAGTGCTTAAACCCCCAGGGTCCTTCACCTCCCAGTTCCTTCCAGGATATTCAATTTCGGGTTTCAACTGGTCACGTCATCTGAAAGAGTTCTGATTTATATAGTGGGCTTACTCGGCGATACTACATAAACCCCGACGAAGGGCAAGTAAGAATGTTGTTGGAAAAAGATTCTACAAAGGTCATTGTTTTCCCGGAAAGAAAAGTGGGGGGGGGGGGATCAGCTCAGCATTTAGAGATATTAATCCCCAATTTTCTAAACCTGGCTCAGCACTAACATCCTTGGGTATTAATCAAACAAAAAGGCCATGTGCATGCATTATGATGCATGCCAGCAGAAGCATTCAGTGAAGGTTTGACCAGATTATTTTAATACCTGACAAGCACGATCAGCATAGGGGAGTGAATTCAAAATATACACAGACGGTAACGCTGAAACGTGCAAGAGAGTGACTGGGACAACGTTTAAGCTTCTGGAGTATTAAGCACCAGATACTATATTTCTTCTGGTTTGCTTACCGAACAGGGAAAATTCGTGCCTCTACAGTAGGATCAGGAACCACAAAACGGTACTTAGAGGTGACTGCACTTGAAGCTTATACTTGCTGTCCGTGGTTACCTCGCTGCCCGGCTGCAGACTGCCATTAGCAAAGAGCCCAACTGGTGTGGAGTGGGATCCAATCCGTTGTGCTCCTCTAGGAGGAGAACACTCTGGAGGTCCCGCACTGCACCATCCCTGCCTTCAATATGGCCACTGAGAACCGCACGGACAACTTCCAGTCTAAGTGCTGAGAAGGCAGCTGTCTGGAGCAAGTATCAGAGACAAAGGAAGGATAAAAATGTGAATGGTGTTCTGACCTCCATCTCCATTTTATTGATCAACCAGGTACATTCTGCCTTCTCCTGAGCTACTACGAAGTTTCTATTTGCTGTTAATTGTGACCACGAAGTGACAGGAATTTAGGAATTAAGAGATTGCTCACAGCAAATGAAAGAGTGTAGAGCCAACATCTTATGATGACCCAAGGCCTTAAAAGGGGTGCCCAGAGTGGGATACTTGGGTTACTTTAAGAAGCATAGATGGGAGAATATTAAAAGTTGAGGACAACCATTATGAGGTGGCTAGTGTCACAAAAAAATTTTTTTTTGGTCTTTTTTAAAGTTTATTTTTGAGACAGAGAGAGTGTGAGTGGGGGAAGGGCAGAGACACAGGGGGAGAGAGGGAGAATCCCAAGCAGGCTTCATGAGGTCAGTGTGCAGAGCCTGACGTGGGGCTCAAGTTCATGAAACCATGAGATCATGACCTGAGCTGAAATCAAGAGTCGGACGGCCCAAACCTTGGACTGAGCTGGCTTCTGGACACCTCCTCTTGGGTAGGAGGCCGTCGGGGTTACTGTGCAACCACTCGCCCAACTGCTCAAGCCTGATGCCTCCAGATGCTCCTTGACTCCACCTTCTTTCTTTCTTTCTTTCTTTCTTTCTTTCTTTCTTTCTTTCTTTCTTTCTTTCTTTCTTTCCTCTTTCTTTCTTTCTTTCTTTCTTTCTTTCTTTCTTCCTTCCTTCCTTCCTTCCTTCCTTCCTTCCTTCCTTCCTTCCTTTCTGCGGCAATCCTGTAGATTTTTACCTTCTAAATCTCGTCCAGAACCACCTTTCCTCCCTTAATCCTTACTGCCACCTATCCAGACTTGCACCGCATCTCACCAAAATTCCCGTAACAGCTTCCTCTCTGCTCTCCCTGCCTCCCAGCCCCTCTTCAAGCTGCAACCAGAAGGATCTTACTAAAACACGAATATGTGAGTTACAAATCTGATCTCTTGCCTGAAACCCTCCTTCTGTTTCTCATTGGCCTCAGGAAGGGGTCTGAACTCCTTCCAGTGTCTCTGGGCCCTGCTTCCCTCTCCAGTTACGGGCTTGTCACTCTCTGCCCAGCTGGCTCAACTATTTTCAGTTCCTCCATGCACCAGGCGCTCTGTCCCCTGCTGGATTTCACACTTGCTTTTCTGTTTGTTAGCACACTCTTTCCTCTAAGATCCTTCCCTAGTTGAAGTTTATGCTAAGGAAATAATCTGCAATGTCAACAGATACTTACTACAGGATGCTCACAATATAATATAATATAATATAATATAATATAATATAATATAATATAATATCCTGCACATATAACAAAAAATTTGGAAACTTCCAAAATGCCCAGAAAACACAGAGCATGAACAGGGCAGGGAGGCAGAGAGAGAGGGAAACCCAGAATCCGAAGCAGGCTCCAGGCTTTGAGCTTTAGCACAGAGCCTGATGTGGGGCTTGAAGCCAATAGCCGTGAGATCATGACCTGAGCCAAAGTCAGATGCTCAACCGAATGAGCCACCCAGGCGCCCCCAGAAAACACATTTTATAAACGATTTTAAACATTTGCACAAAGTTTTGTGTTAATGGGAAATTACTCGAGTCATGTAACTTTCCAAAACTTCATAGATATTAAAATAAGAGTGCAGGGGTGTCTAGGCGGCTCAGTCAGTTAAGTGGCTGACTTTGGCTCAGGTCATGATCCCGTGGTTTGTGAGTTCGAGCCCCGTGTCGGGCTCTGTGCTGACAGCTCAGAGGCTCCAGGCTCTGATTCTGTGTCTCCCTCTCTCTCTGCCCCTCCCCTGCTCATGCTCTGTCTCTCTCTCTCTCTCAAAAATAAACATTAAAAACAATTTAAAAAGTAAAGTAAGAGTGTAGTTATTTTTGCATGACAACATTATTGGTGATTTAAATTTTTTCTTTAGATTTTTTTGTTTTCCAAAATTTACCCACGAACATGGAGCAATTACTTTCATAATCTAGAAAACACACACACACAGTTTTTATAGCTTTGTATCATTTTTAAAAAGAACATCTATGAGCAAGGTTATATGAATGTAGATGTAAACAAGGTGAAGATCCCTTTTCTCAGGGAGAATGTGGAAAGTTTAAATCCTTAACTAGGACGGTATCTAGAAGCTTTCAGTGAGTCCTGCAATAATCTGTTGCAAAGGGGGAAGTAAAAAAACAAAAACAAAAACAAAAAAGCCCAACACGGCTGAAGAGTTTGGGGGAAGTTTCTGCTAATGTACCACGGACAAATGCTAGGGCTAATATTAACTCCTCATTTTGGGACGTGTGTTTCAGTTACTGAAAAAAATCCCCCCCCTTCCTTTTTACCCCCTGTGGATATGGGCACACGTTTTGGTGGTGTTGAACCAACCAGCTGGAGGGCCACAAGAAGAAATGAATGGAGTGAGCAGAATATGGTGAACTCTCCAAATCCCCAGCTGCGATGCTTCAGTCAGCAGGGAACAACAGGTGTCGTCCTTGTCAGTCTGTGTGACCAACTACAGACAGAGAATGGAAAGTTAACACACAGAAGTTTTTGTTCTCCAGAAAAATGAAAATCATTCAGCCAAGTCCATACAGCTGTATCTCGTGGCCATTTGCGATCTGTTAGTCTTTGCAAAGTAACGGGAGGCATTTAGTGTGGGCCTGAGAATATTACATACAAGGGGGAGTTTCCCACTGAAATAAGAAGCATGGATGCTGTTTCCATGGAAGGTTCCTGTCTAAATTAAATCTGGAGTTTAATCCACAAGCAGTGGTAGAAGAAAATGGTATACTTTTGGGAAAACAAGACAAAACTTTTAGCTTACACAAAGATGGCATTTTAAAGCATAAAATGAAAATACAGCAACTTTTGCTCACTTGACTGCTGATTAAATTTTCACTTTAGGGGCGCCTGGGTGGCTCAGTCGGTTAAACGACCGACTTCAGCTCAGGTCACGATCTCGCGGTCCGTGAGTTGAAGCCCCGCATCGGGCTCTGGGCTGATGGCTCGCAGCCTGGAGCCTGCTTCCGATTCTGTGTCTCCCTCTCTCTGCCCCTCCCCCGTTCATGCTCTGTCTCTCTCTGTCTCAAAAATAAATAAAATGTTAAAAAAAATTAAAAAAAATAAATTTTCACTTTATACGCTGTGGAAAACGGTATGGAGTGTCCTCAAAAAGTGAAAAATAAAACTACTCTCTGATCCAGCAATTGCGCTACTAGGTATTTACCCAAGGAATACTAAAATACGAATTCAAAGGGATACACGCACCCCTATGTTTCTAGCAGCACTCATTACAACAGCCAAGATATGGAAGCAGCTGAAGTGTCCACCGACTGATGAGCTGGTAAAGATATGGTGTACCCACAATGGAATATTATTCAGCCATAAAAAAGAATGGAATCTTGCCATTTGCAACGACATGGATGGAGCTGGAGAGCATAATGCCAAATGAAATAAGTCAGTCAGAGAAAGAGAAATACCACATGTGGAATTTAAGAAACAACACAAATGAGCAAAAGGAAAAAGAGAGAGAGAGAGAGAGAGAGAGAGAGGCAAACCAAGAAACAGACTCTTAACTGTAGAGAACAAACTGACGGTTACCAGAGGGGAGGCTGGTGGGGGCATGGAGGAAATAGGTGACAGGTATTAAGGAGTGTGCTAGTCGTGATGAGCACTGGGTGATTAAGATGCAAACTTTAAAAAGTGTTTTTAAAAGTGAAAAAGATTCACTTTCTGACCTACCACAGAGCATTTGCTGCAAAGCATATAGTAAATAACTAAGTAATCGAGTAACTAATTTAACAACAAAGATCTCAGTCTCTTTGAAGGGAGGGAAACAATACATTGTGCTTATACAGTATTTATATAAAAGCCTATAACATTGAGATAATACCTTTGGGGATCTCAGAGTGTTTCCCTCCAGAAGCAAGGTTGTAGCAACTCGAGGGGGGAAGGGCAAATTTCTTTCTTACACTTAACTCTCTTCCTGCAGTCTGTACTCAGTCCTGAGAGGCAGAGCCCAGCGAGAGGCAGGGGAGCAGAGCGGAGTTAAGGTCTCCAAGGCTACAGACTTGGGTTCTGCTATTTTCTGGGCCTGGTGCAAATGAAATCACAAGTCATAACTTGATGAGGGGAAACAAAAGAAGATCCTAATGTGTCAAGTCATTTAAAACTGCAAACTGAGTTTTATTATTGCAGCTGGATAAAATGAGTAGGCTCTTATAGGTTTAGATATTAAAAGGAACCATAAATATGGATGTGTGGGTTAAGTAAGTGATGAATCGTCAGGCTGGCTTAATTTCTCAGATTTTTTTTTTTAAGTTTATTTTATTTTGAGAGAGAGAGAAGGTGTGAGCAGGGGAGGGGCAGAGAGAGAGGGAGAGAGAGAGAGGGAGAGAGACAGAATCCCAAACAGGCTCCGCACTGTCAGTGCAGAGCCCAATGTGGGGCTCGAACCCACGAACCGTGAGATCATGCCCTGAGCCGAGATCAAGAGTTGGACGCTTAACGACTGAGCCACCCAGGCGCCCCAATCTCCAGATTTTTATTTATGCATTTATTTATTTGTTTGTTTATTTATTTTTAATGTTTATTTTGGAGAGAGAGACACAGAGAGAGAGAGAGACAGAGACAGAGACAGAGAGTGAGCAGGGGAGGGGCAGAGAGACAGAGAGACACACACACACAGAATCCAAAGCCGTCTCCAGGGTCTGAGCTGTCAGCACAGAGCCTGGCACGGGGCTTGGACCCACAAAATGTGAGATCATGACCTGAGCCAAAGTCAGACGCTTAACTGACTGAGCTACCCAGGTGCCCTCAATTTCCCAGATTTTCATATGGATAATTCTAAAGGCAAGGCCAGTTTATTAGTTGCTTAGGATTACATGTGAGTTGGAAAAAAAAATGATAGTATGAATAAAGAAAATACTAGTATGCCATATATATTTCATTATCAAGTTTGAATTATATCTTGGAATCTGATCTGGGTCTGATCTGTAGAATTTCCCACTTGACACCCTTAAACATTGGCAATGTTCCAACAATTGTTACTGACTTCTTTTAAGCTTCATTACTCAGGATTTCATTTTGGTGGTTTGAAAAAAAAGTCCCATGAATTGCATCCTTTCACAGTTAGAAATCGAAGGGTTCACACTTCTTGTCAGCAGGAAGTGGAGGTTGGGAAGAATTCTATTTTTGGAGTTGAAAGGCCACCTTTGACCCAGAAATGTGCGGTTGGATGAAAGCTGTTTCTCTGTTCTGTCTTACTTGATTTACCCAAGAAATGGAGAAACGTACAAGAGTACAACTTCAGCAGACTTGTTTCCTCTTAGGGCTCTGACATAGGCCCATATCAACCACATCTCAAGAATTTGAGATTTTCAGGTGTTTATTTTGGTCTTGTGTGACCCATGTAACAGTCATTTAAATTATTCAAAAGCTTCCAAATTGAAATCCTGACTGTCTTCCAAGATATAAAGGTCAGAATTTATTCTTCTAAGTCAGGGGATGGGAAAAAAAAGGCCCATGGGCCAAATCTGGCATACTGCTTGATTTTATTAAAAAATTTTTTTTTAATCTTTATTCATTTTTGAGAGAGAGACATAGCCAAGCAGGGGAGGGCAGAGAGAGAGAGAGGGAGACACAGAATCTGAAGCAGGCTCCAGGCTCTGAGCTGTCAGCACAGAGCCTGATGTGGGGCTCAAACCCACAAACTGTGAGATCATGACCTGAGCTGAAGTCAGACGCCCAACCAACTGAGCCACCCAGGTACCCCTACTGCTTGATTTTAAACAAAGTTTTATTGGAATACAGATATGTCTGCTATTCATTTACATATTATCTATCGATGCTCTTTGTGCCCTAATGGAAGAGTCAAGTACTTGTAATAAAGATTGCATGGTCTGCAAAGCCTAAAATATTTACTATCTGGCTCTTTACTGAAAATGTTTGTCTACTCCTGGCCCTGATGAGAAATTGAGGAATTAAAGAGAAGGTCTATAGAAATAGTGACGTTAAAGAGCAGGCGCTACAAATGCCAGTATCATAAATGATTAGTTTTGGGGGCGCCTGGGTGACTCAGTCAGTTAAGCACCCAACTTTGACTCCGATCATGATCTCATGGTTCATGAGTCTGAACCCCATGTCGGGCTCTCTGCTGTCAGCACAGAGCCTGCTTCAGATCATCTGTCCCCCTCTCTTTTTGCCCCTCCTCTCTTGCTCTCTCTCTCTTTCAAAAATAAGTAATTTTTATTTATTTTTTTACTAAAAATTTTTTTTTAACGTTTATTTATTTTTGAGACAGAGAGAGACAGAGGATGAACAGGGGAGGGGCAGAGACAGAGGGAGACACAGAATCTGAAACAGGCTCCAGGCTCTGAGCGGTCAGCACAGAGCCCGACGCGGGGCTCGAACCCATGGACCGTGAGATCGTGACCTGAGCCAAAGTCAGATGCTCAACCGACTGAGCCACCCAGGCTCCCCTCAAAAATAAGTAATTTTAAAAAAACGTTTAGTTTTTAGAGTCTAATTACTTCATATAATGGCATGAGATGTATCTGTGACAAATAAAGTCTTTTTAAAAGTTTATTTATTTTTAGAGAAAGAGAGCAAAAGAGAGTGAGCACATGAGTGGGGGAGGGGCAGAGAGAGAGAGAGAGAGAGAGAGAGAGAGAGAGAGGGACAGAGGGAGTCTGAAGCAGGTTCCAGGCTCTGAGCTGTCAGCACAGAGCCCAATGTGGGGCTCCAGCTCATGAACCGTGAGATCATGACCTGAGCCGAAATCAAGAGTTGGACACCTAACCGACTGAGCCACCCAGGTGCCCCTGAAACGAATAGTTTGGACTGAGGGCCACTAAGTAACACAGGTGTCAGGAGAGAAAGAAATGACTCCATAGGGAAGGAAATGTAATCCTAGTATACTACTTGGCACCAAAAGAAACAATGTTTATAAAATTATAGAAATATAAATCCTAGTTAGGGGTTTCAGCTTTAGAGTCAATCATCAAAGTATAAAACAATGTAAATATTAATGATGTAAACCTGTAGGTGTCAAAAGTTCAAGCAGGGACAGTTACATCTTCCTCCTTTGACACGGTGGTTGGTTAAGAGAGGTCATGTCTGAAGTTGATGGAGCATGAAAAAGAGATTCTTGTATGTTTTTGTATTTCACCGATTCCAAAACTCATACTTTTTTTCCTGGCCTTTAATATCTTTGAAACCGGAATGCTCCTTACTCTTGGCAATACTTTAATGTTTCTTTATTAAAAAAATTTTTTTTAAATGTTTATTTTTGAGAGACAGAGACAGAGCGCAAATGGGGGAGGGACAGAGAGAGAGAGAGACAGACAGACAGACAGACATAATCTGGAGCAGGCTCCAGGTTCTGAGTTGTCAGCACAGAGCCCGACGCAGGGCTCCAACTCACGAGCCATGAGATCATAACCTGAGCCAAAGTTGGACACTTAACTGACAGCCATCCAGGCGCCCCATTGACAATGCTTTAAAAGTATAATTGTTTCTCAAAAATTAAACTTAAAAAATAAGGTATAATTGTCAGCATTATTTTTCCTTGGGGGAATATAAAATAGTGGTGCATCTTATAACAGATGGCATCTTACATCTGATTATATGGTATTTTGAACTGTAAAAGCAACAAAGAATAAACCGAAGGTAATGAAAAAACTAACAATAATTGGAAGGAAATAAACCATCATCTTTTACAGTCAAAGGTCAATCTTATGTCTAAATATGAGAAATTAAAAAGATGACAGTATAGCATGTTGTTCATATATTCATTTTATTTCATTTTTTTTTTAAAGATTAAAGTAATGTCTACAACCAACGTGGGGCTGGAACTCCCAACCCTGAGATCAACAGTCCCACACTCCACAAACTGAGCCAGCCAGGTTCCCCTTTCACTTTAAACCCATCCACTATTTGATTTTTTAAAAACCACATTGTATTAGTTTCTTGCAGCTGCTGCAACAAATTACCACAAAGCTGCTGGTATACATGCATTCTCTCCAAAGGTTCTGGAGGCCAGAAGTCTGAAAGCAAGATGTCACCAAGGCCACGTTCCTCCCAAGGCTCTAGGGTTCCCTGCCTCTGCTGGATTCTGGGGGCTGTGTCACTCCAACCTCTGCCTCTGTCCTCACCACCCCATCCTCTGGGTGTGTCAAGCCTCCCTTGGCCTTTCTCTCATAAGCACATTTGTGGTGGCATTTAGGACCTGCTTGCATAATCCAGGGTAATTTCCTAATTTCAAGATCCTTAATTTAATTATATTTGCAAAGACCTTTCTTTCAAATAACTAATACTCACTGGTTCTAGGGATTAGGACATGGACATATCTTTGGGGGCCATTATTAGCTTACCCATGCATTAGTTTGATTTTTTTTTTTTTTAAATTTTTTTTTTTCAACGTTTATTTATTTTTGCGACAGAGAGAGACAGAGCATGAACCGGGGAGGGGCAGAGAGAGAGGGAGACACAGAATCGGAAACAGGCTCCAGGCTCCGAGCCATCAGCCCAGAGCCTGACGCGGGGCTCGAACTCGCGGACCGCGAGATCGTGACCTGGCTGAAGTCGGACGCTTAACCGACTGCGCCACCCAGGCGCCCCTAGTTTGATTTTTTAAAAATATAAATCTTGGGGCGCCTGGGTGGCTCAGTCGGTTAAGCATCCGATTTCAGCTCAGGTCATGATCTCATGGTTTGTGAGTTTGAGCCCCACATCAGGCTGTGCCGACAGCTCAGAGCCTGGAGCGTGTTTCGGATTCTGTGTCTCCCTCTCTCTCTGCCCCTCCCCTGCTCACGCTCTGTCTCTTTCAGTCTCTCAAAAATAAATAAACGTTAAAAAAATTACAGAAAAATTATAAATCTTGTCATTCTACAACTTGAAGTCCTTTGGTAGCTACTCATAACTTCTAGGATCAAGTTCAAATGATGTATTGGTTAAAATTAGTCTCTACACCAAAAGCACAAAACACAAGAGAAAAATAGATCCACTGGACTTTAAAATTAAAACTTTTTGTGCTTTAAAGGACACCATTGAGAAAGTGAAGAGACAACTCAGAGGAGTGAATATTTGCAAGTCATATCTTATAAGGAACTTGTACCTAGAATATACAAAGAACTCTTTAAAAAAATTTTTTTTAATTTATTTTGAGAGAGAGAGAGAGAGAACGAGAGAGAGAGAGCGCATGCAAGTGGGGGAGGGGCAGAGAGAGAATCCCAAGGAGGTTCCACGCTGTCACCTCAGAGCCCGATGTGGGGCTCGAACTCACAAACAGTGAGATCATGACCTGAGCTGAAACCAAGAGTCGGACACTTAACTGACAGAGCCACCCAGGTGCCCCAGGATATACAAAGAAGTCTTTGAGCTACATAATAAAAAGATACAATGATTTAAAAATGGGCAAAGGATTGGGGCACCTGGGTGGCTCAGTCAGTTAAGCGTCTGACTTCAGCTCAGGTCATGATCTCATAGTTCATGGGTTTGAGCCCTGTATCGGGCTCTGGGCTGACAGCTCAGAGCCTGGAGCCTGCTTCAGATTCTGTTTCTTCCTCTCCCTCTGCCCCTCCCATGCTCGTGTTCTCTCTCTCTCTCTCTCTCTCTCTCTCTCTCTCTCTCTCTCTCTTAACATTAATAAATTTATAAATGGGCAAAGGATCTAAATAGACATTGCTTTAAAATGATATAAAAATGGCCAATAAATCCATGAAAAGATGCTCTACATCATTAGTCATCAGGAAAATGCAAATAAAACCACAAAGATACAGTTCATACTGACCAGGATGGTGGTGATAAGAAAGACAGTACCCAGTGTTGGTGAGGAATAGAGACACTGGAACCCTCCTACACTGTTGGTGGAAATGTAAAAGGGGTACACCTGCTTCGGAAAATAATGTGGCAGTACCCCATGAAGTTAGACACGGAGCTACCACACGACCTTGTAATCTCACTCCTAGGTATATACCTGAGCAAAATGAAAACAAGTCCACACGAAAACTTCTACAGGAATGCTCACAGCAGCATTGTTCATAATAGCCCCAAAGTGGAAACAACTCATACGTCCACCAACTGACAAATGGATAAACAAAATGTAAGTATATTCATACACTGGAATATTATTTGGCAATAAAAAGGAGGTACTGACAGGACACACTGCTACGGCATACGTGGACCCTGAAAACATGATGCTCCGTGAAAGAAACCAGTCCCAAAGGACCACATGTTATACGACTCCATTGGATGAAACGTCTCGATAGGCAAATCTATAGCGACAGAAAACAGACTGGTGTTGCCTGGGGTTGGGTAGGGGTTTAGAGGGAATGGTGTGTGGGGGGTGACGGTCAAAGAGTATGGGCCTTCTACTTGGGGCGAGGAAAACATTCTAAGTTGATAAGTGGATCGTGCACAATTCTGAACGGACTAAAACCCACTGAATTGTAGGCTCTGAATGAGTGAAGTGAATGGCCTGTGAGTTACAGCTCAGTGGAGCTCTTCATGGCCAGATAGACAGTCTATAGCCTCAGAGGGTCCACACTCCAGTCCCAGCCCCAAGAGAACGTGCAGGTGGACAAGAGAGGGCATGCGTGCAAAGCCTTCACAGTCTCTGGCACGAGGTAGATCCCCTACACGTGCAGCCGTTACCCACCTGACATTTGAAGCTTTATAGCACTCGGCCCCTGCCGATCCCTGGCCCCCTTCCACCACTTCAACCCTCCTTTCAGGCAGTCTCCACACCCCCTCCCACCCCACACGAAGTTATCCTTAGAGCTCCCTGAAACAGCGTCAGCACATCCTGCTCTTACTAGAATGCTCCTTTCCCCCTGCCTCCCCCGGCTAATTCCTCCTTTCTTCCCCTTCCGTTTCCTCAGCTTTCTCTCTTCCAGAAGCTTCCCCCCTGTAGGCTCCTAAGACCGCCCTATCCTTGGCTCCGGGTCAGCCGTTGTTTCTCTCGGCTCCCACAGCTGCCGGCACACCTCTGGATGACGGCGCTTACCATTCTGGATGGCATCTGTCCACCTGCCTCAGGTCTCATTCGTCTTTACGTGCTCAGGCCCAGCACAGCGACACAGGGTAAGGAATGGCAGTGCCGAACAGCCACCAGGACTACACAGACTCATCGTAGCAGCCGGCAGTCTGGCAAAAGCTCTCCTAGGGAAAGGGGAGGTTTCCCCCTCGCTCTCCGGACTGGAGAGCTCCCCTGTTTCTCTGGCACAACTGCTCTGGTGCCCGGGCTTACGTGCACGGGTGTGCAGACTTGCCCCAGGGCCCGCTTCCCACAGAGTGGCAGGGAAATGGGGCACACTGCCTTTCCTGTGACACCGGTCAAGCCCTCTCCAGCTGTGCCCCTGTGAGTTTATTAACACTTTACTGACACACGTGTTCAGACGTGTGTACTTAACGGGAAGGGACGTCTGAAGAGCACACATAGCATGATGTTTACACCTTGCAGCATATGGAAAATACGTTCGCAAAGCCTGTAGGAGGTAATGCTCAAAAAGAGCCGACAGTCTGGGGACAAGAAGGAATGACTACTTTCTGAATACTCCCCCCATCATAAGCACAGTCAGTAATCCGCCCGGTGAGGTCTGTGTGAAATGCCCCGTGACACTCAGAAGCGGCGGGTGCCCCAGCCCAGACGCATCCAAGCCAGGGTGGCATGGTGTGGGCAGCAAATACCACGGGAAACTGGGTGCAGTGATCTTTATCTCCACTCCAAGATGGATTTATCTATCCCTGAGAGTTTAAACACAAGGGCTGCCATGTTGCACGGCTCCAGGGCTGCCCTTCGTATCACCGCCGAGGTGACAGGCCCCCGTAAGATGGTGCACGGCAGTCTGTGTAGCCGTCAGAGGTGGCCTTGTTAAATCTTGATCACATACCGGGGCGCCTGGGTGGCGCAGTCAGTTAAGCATCCGACTTCAGCCAGGTCACGATCTCGCGGTCCGGGAGTTCGAGCCCCGCGTCGGGCTCTGGGCTGATGGCTCAGAGCCTGGAGCCTGTTTCCGATTCTGTGTCTCCCTCTCTCTCTGCCCCTCCCCCGTTCATGCTCTCTCTCTGTCCCAAAAATAAATAAACGTTGAAAAAAAAAATTAAAAAAAAAATCTTGATCACATAACCCTGTGTGTATTAAAGCAAAAAGGGCATGCTTATTTTCATATGGCACTGGTCTCTTATTTTATTATTTTCTTAACACTGTCCAAATTGTCCACATGACTTAATGAAACAGTGATGTATTTTAAAGGAACCTCCAAACACGAGGAGGGTGTAGTTGGTAAAAACTTGCGTTATTAGCCACATTGTAGGGCAGCATTCTTAGCAAACGCAAGCAACCTTCTCCTGTCCCATGTATTTTGTTGGTTAGGGTTAGAAAAACAGTGAAAGGCCACTGAGCTCTCAGGCACCCAGGAAAATACGATAGATGTCGTTTCTGAAAGTCAGCACCTTCGCATCTAGACAAATGAGAGTCAATGACACATCCTTCCAAGGTGTGCCAGTCAGGCAACTGCTTGTCCTTATCTTTATTAAAACACAAAAGGATCAATACTGGCACGTGCATGTCACATCCCCCTTCTATGTTCTACGCTATTCTAAGAGTATTTTTAGTTCGCTGTGATTTTCCTGTCTCTAAACTGCCTCTCCTCCTTGTAACTGTGTGCAGACTGGTCCACCGGCCTCAGGATACCTACCTGGGGTCACTGCTTAATGTAGGAGGGGGAATCTGTCCACCTTGTGAGGTCCCATTAAGTTGCACCTCCTCTCTGACCTCTTCCCCCCGAAGGCCCTGGCCTGGACTCTGCACCTCTCTTTACGCAAAGCAGATGAGAACATGGGCCGAGTTGGAGAGGATGAAGCAGAAATCCTGACTCTGCCACTTACTAACCACGGGCACCTCTGGCGAGTGACGTGGCTCTCCAGGTCTCAGTTCTGTCATTTGAAAAGTGGGGGCAACACCCATCTCAGGGGGCTCTTAGAGGGCGCAAGGAGAGAGCGCATGTAAAGCAGGTGGTACGGTGGTCACGCCCGGCAGTCAAGAAACCGCAGCACGTCTCTTTCCTTCTGAATGTATTCTGTCCCTGTTACTGGACTGTGAACACTTTGAGGGGTCAAATATTTACCCAACTAATGGGGAAATGGATGTGAGAGGAATGGAGTACCATTCTGCTTCCTGCCACCAAGGCGCTCCCGAGGAATCATGGCCACTCCCTCACTTGTGTCCCGACCTGGCCCCTAGTTGATCGACCAGACTGCGGCTGTGTTATCCTGGCAGCCAGATAGTAGATTTACATTAGCAAAGACAGCAAGGTATGGAAGGTTAATTATGATTCATTCTTATTGTGATACATTACCTCTCAGTTCAAATTTTATATGCAATTGACCAAATGAATGACACCACTGATTTCTGATGGTATCCAGGTGATTGTGTTTTTTGTTCCATATTCTCTCTCTCTCGCTCTCTCTCTCTCTCTCTGTACGACACTGAAGAATGGAAGTAGGGTCACAAGCTCCCCCCCCACCCCCCACTTCTGTTTGTATGCTCTGTGAATTTAAGGTCTGTTTCCTTTTCCTTAGATTTTTCTAAACGACATGGGATACTGGGGCGGTACGGAAGCCCCTGGACTAGATTGCTATGATCATTAATTTCATTAGGCTGGATCAGGGCGAGCTTATAATGAAGACTCTCGGGATTCTCACACTCTCAGAATAGCAGGCACTGAGGCCCTCACAGACCACGTGGCTGCACGTTCAGGCACGGATTCCCTCCCCTTGGCACGCCCGCCTTGCAACACCCAGCTTGTCTGCGTGTCGGCCCTGGCTGCATGGACAGAAATGGCTCTCCCACTATGGATTTAGGCACTTTGGGGGCTGAACAGGAGCTCATCCGCTCTCTGCTTTTCCTTTGGAATTCAGTAATGAACTCATTAAATCGCCAACTTGTTGTGACAGGAAGTCATTCAGATGCTGATGCTATTGCCATGGAAACCATCCCTCGGCTTGGAACTCTGTCTGTCTCTGCCGAGGAGCACTCTGGCTCCGTAATTACTGTCATCCCCAAATAACACGGAGCCATCACGGTTCTGAGCAAGTCCAGAAGCAGGGGCATACACAGACTCTCTTCTGCTTTCAGATGAATCCTTGTTGGTTTTAGTATTTTTAGCACACATTTCTGTTCTGTGCCAGTTGTCTTTTTCTTTCCTACATGCTGGCTCCTTTCCAGCACCTTTCCTAGAGAAGCAGACAAAGGATTTTTTCGGGGATGATAGCTGTCAGGAATACTGTTTAAAGAGAGCCTACCGCTTTCCCCAAATCTCTGTGCTTCCAAATATGGAAAAATGAATTCTCCTGCCTTTTAGGAGGAGCCCCAAGAAAGGAAAGCCAAAGTCCATTATAGTTCATATTCTATAAAACTTCAACGTTTATGTTTATGGGTAGGTCAGTAATGCCCAAATGCAAATTCAGAGATGCAACACAAAGTACATCGTGATGTTTCCTTTCCTTTGCATTATGGAGAGTCCTGTTGAGCTCTGTGCCTAAAGGCTGACCAAATCACCAAGAAGGAGAACCCATCCATCCCAGGCAGCAATCAAATCATTCTTGTATATGTTATGGCACCTGGACTACAGCAAATCTTTAAACATAACCGTCACTTATGCAGTGCCTGAGACACTGGGCCAGGCATTTCATATTCTGTTTCATGATTTAAATGAATCTGCATGAAAATCCCACGAGGCAGGTATTTTCATTCCAATTTTACAGTGAAGGAATGTGCAGCTCAAAGCAATTAGGTACATTAAATAAATGCCATACCTTCCCATACGGCACAGGTGTTACCACACCACACCTCCTGTGCTCCTGTGTCCACAGGCATCCAGGTGACTTCCACTGCCTTAGAATCATAGATGCTCAGATTAGGAAAAGTCTTTTGTGATTCTCCTTCCAACTGACACCTTCTAGGACATCCCAAGCGTAGTCTGGTTTAAGCTTATGTGTTTCCAGGGATGGAGACTTTACTAAGAGCAGCGGCATTTGGACAGCCTGGTGTGAAAGCCCCTCTTAGTCTACTCCTGACACGAGGAAAGAGCAATTACTGGCTCTTCTACTGAGCCCCAAAGTGAGAAAATCTGGCTCTGGCCAAGTTTGTCCTCTACAACATCCAGGTACAGATGGGAGAAGAGGGAAATGGGGAAGGGGTCAGAGCTATGGCTGGAGCTGGCTTCAGGCCTGAGCTGAGCAAGAAGGTCTGGGCAGGTCATGGACCGAGGTTGTTCGCCCCACAGGAGAGACCTGCTCCCTAGTGCTGGAAGGAAACTGCCATTTCGGATGAGACCATGAATGGATGTCTGGCTCTTTCTTCAGTGTCATTTTTTATTTCTGTATTTACACATCATACACACACACTCTCCACAAACTGCATAACTTTTTACAAATATGAACACCGACATTTAGAGAAAGGCAGTGAGCAGAGACCTCTGGGACATCTTCTGAAAATGTCAGCAAGGTCATGGGAGGAGTTCAACAGGGACCTTACAACTTTACAAAGCCCTATGGTAAGTGGTGTTAAAGGTACTGCTTTCTGCTCATGGGAATGAGATTTACTCTTATAAATGTTCATTTGTCCCTGCCTTAGAATATAAACTCTTCTGTGGCAAGGTCTGGGAGGTAGGCAGGTTATCTACTGTCCGTGTGACCTGGGGTACGTCTCTTTCATCTGAGTGCCTTGATATCCTCACTGGTCACGTGGAGGAGACCGTTAATTCTGTTACCCACCTTACGGGAGTACATTGAGGTTAAAATGCAAAGTGCAAAAAAAAATCTACAAAAATCTTTC
This sequence comes from Prionailurus bengalensis, assembly GCF_016509475.1. Classification (NCBI taxonomy): domain Eukaryota; kingdom Metazoa; phylum Chordata; class Mammalia; order Carnivora; family Felidae; genus Prionailurus; species Prionailurus bengalensis. Next base: position 20,403,854 of record NC_057347.1, read on the forward strand.
TAACTTAGTATTCTACAAGAGTGAATAGTTTACAGAAAATGTAATTTAGAGCCCAATATTTACAATATGTTAGGTCAAGTCTCTTTACAGTTACCAATGAAACAAAATGATTTTCAAAGCTTCCAGCAATGATTTAAGCAATATTCAATATAAAAAATTTTCAATAGTGGGTTTTTGTTTGTTTGTTTGGTGTTCACGGTCTCATGATCTAACCTGTTGCAAAGATTAAAGCAAAATTTTCCACGCTTAATCACAAAGGATTAGTAAGGCCCCTGTAATACTGCATCATGAAAAACAAGCAGGTCACAGAGCCCAACATTTTTAGTCTTTCTGGATTTGTTTTCTAAGTAATTTTAAAAGGTACTTGTAAATACATCCTGCCTTACTTCTAAAAAAGCATCTGGGGATAGCCTATAATAAAAGGAACAGATATAATAAAAGTGAAGTCATTTAAAAAGAATCTTTTATTCAATTCACAGCCATTTCTTCTTAATAATATCTGTGAAACAGATATGAATGTAGAGTTACAAATGAGATCTCCTATAGTTTTTGATGCTGAAAATATTTTAGGCACTGTAACTAAGCAGGGAGTGGCCAGTGTCTGGTGACAAATGACTTCTGGGCGGTGGGGATCTGTGAGATGGTCTAAACTATAGGACTCAAAGAGAATGGACATTAATGTGATTACAAAATGGATTAAATCAATGTGTGGTCCATTCCCAGATCCTGTGGCTTATTTCTCTTTGGATGTAACAGCTAGTCTCAGGCAGAATATGTTAAGAAAATCGCACAAAGGGGAAATGAGTCACTTACTAAAACCCAGAAAAGCTTAGGCTAACCAGCTAGACAGAGACTCGACCATGTCTTTTTCTGCCTCTGTTCTATTTCTACATCCCGAGAGCATCACCTCATCTGAATCATGGGAGAAAACTGTTTTTGGCAAATACACGTTGGACATATGCAGACTTCCTCTTGCTCTTTCTTCATGACACACACACACCCCATATCCAGTACGCTTTGCAATGCATGTGGTTTTTAAGAAATTCAGCAGTCTCACCTCCATAATTATGTCTGACCTAGACCAACATTAAAATATTTTGTTCTCCCTGTGAGGGCAGCAGTAAGCGTGAGGTTCCACCTTTCCTTGGATGACAGCCCATTATCCTTTCCTGCTCTCTCGCAGTCCTGCTGAGAGGAGAGCCCTGGCAAAGGAACTCTGTTTTGGTCACATATCGGTACAGTGCCTAGCACATTGTTGCTACTTGATAAATAGTTCTTTCTCGAGGGAGTTGAATAAATATTTCCAGTCTCTCCTCCACTGGCTATTACTTTTTCCTCAGCTTACAAACACGTTCAGGTCTTCTCCGTTACATAAAAGACCAAAAAGGCTACCTGTTCATTTTTTCCCCAGCAGCCATGAAATGCCCCAAATTAAGATAAACTATAATGCTGGTGCCTTCTCGCTACTGCTCTCTCTCTCATCACACCCTCCAGTTAAGCTTCTTACACTGGGGTGTGATTCCCTTGATCCTCCGCAGTGTGCTATAGAATGAGGAGCCACAGAAGAAACACAGAGAATCTTCTGGGAAGATTGATTCCAAGTATGTAACTGGAAATAATTTAACACGCGTTTAAATTAAAGCCAACATCTGGAATGACAGAATGAAAAGTAGCGTTGATTATTAAAACAGGATTTTGAAAGAGACATGCCAGAGGCCGCCTCAGTGTCTGATTCTAGTAAACGTTGAGTTTACTCTGTGATGGCGAGGGGAGTTCCTTAGAAAAGCCTGAAAAGCACTGGTAAGTAGATGACTATCACAGCAGGTGACACATTAGCCTAGAGGTAAGCACTACAGGTGCTGTGGGATCTCTGAGGACAGACAGGACAATGTTGGGGAGGGATGGACAGTATTTCCTTTACAGAAGAGCTGATATAGTAGCTCTTGAAAGATGAGTGGCTAACCAGATTGGGGGGGGGGGTGGGCTATCGCTGTGGGCAGAGGAAGCAGTATGGACAGCTCTAAGGTGTTGATGGATCTGACACGTAAGAACAGGGAGTCTAACGGTAGCTGAAAAAGGAGGTGGGTTTTGACTGTCCGGTGAAGAACCCAAGTATCGTACTAGAAAATCCCAGTGCTGGAGACCATTCTCTATCTTTGAAACTCTTTTTCTCTTGGCACCTCTTGGAACATTCTGGTCCTCTGGCTTCTTTGACAGTTTCTTGGTTCCTTTGCTTATTTTTCCTCTTCAACGCCCCCTCTCTGACTCCTTGAATTCTGGTGTTCCCCCTGAGTTCCTGTGTGGCCATGTTTTTCTTCTGGTTCTCCACACAAGGACTGTTTCATTCCCTCTCGCCGCTTTGACTTCTGTGAAGCCACAGGCTTCCAAATCTTTTTCCCCAGGGCAGACATTGCATGGATATCTCCACCTGAACTGACAGATAGCCTTTCAAAATGAGTAAGTCCTAAGCCTACATCATTTCCTGTGCTCCTCCCTCCCCTCCATTCTAAGGCCCTGTATCTACTAGTCTCTACAGTCTGGATTAAAAGAACCACGATCTACCTGGTCACCCAAATAAAAAGTTGGGAGTCGCCAGCTCCTTTGCTCATGACCCACAGCCTATCAGCGGCCGCTAACTGGCCTCTGTTAAATAGATCCTCGCCTCTCAGTCTCCACCAGGGATTCTCAACAGACCAGAGGTTCTCCCATCCCCTGCACCCCAGTTGAGAATCACCGTGCAGAATGAGAGAGGGGGCACAGGCTGTGCAACTGGACCATGTCAGGATGGAAAAGGTTAGAATCACTGGCCTATGTCTCTCTGGGCTACAGCTGCAACAGCTAGTTAACCGGTCTTCTGGATACCAGCTCCTTCCCCTCTAAAGCCTCCTCCACAATTCTGCACTTATCTTTTTAACACAGAAATCTCATTAAAGACGAGGAGTTATTGAAATTGACAAAATAAAATGAATACGGAATAAGAAGAAAACATCAGTGAATATTTATCTGGTCTTTAGATGAGTGAGACTTTTTAAATCATTCATGCAAAAGTTAAAGGAAAAGGCAGATTTGACTACCTACAAATACAAAGCTTCTCTAGAAAAAAATACTGTAATTTAAAAAGATGGGCCGGGAAAACATGTGTAACGTATACGAGGGTTAACAGTCCTAATATCTAAAGCGCTCTTACAAATCAGTAACCAAATGATAAAGGCACCAAAAGATAAAAAGAGGCAAAGGAGGGGCGCCTGGGTGGCTCAGTCGGTTGGGCGTCCGACTTCGGCTCAGGTCATGATCTCGCGGTCCGTGAGTTCGAGCCCCGCGTCGGGCTCTGTGCTGACAGCTCAGAGCCTGGAGCCTGTTTCGGATTCTGTGTCTCCCTCTCTCTGACCCTCCCCCGTTCATGCTCTGTCTCCCTCTGTCTCAAAAATAAATAAACGTTAAAAAAAAATTAAAAAAAAAAAGAGGCAAAGGATACGAACAGTTCACAACACATATACAGATAACAAGTACACAGACCGATGGGAGAAAGTATTCAATCTCATTTAAGAAAGGTAGATGAAGAAGCGCCTGGGTGGCTCAGTCAGTGAAGCATCCAACTCTTGGTTTCAGCTCAGGTCAAGATCTCATGGCTCGTGAGATTGAGCCCCATGCTGGGCTCTGCACTGACAGCGTGGAGCCTGCTTGGGATTCTCTCCCCTACTCTCTCTGCCCCTCCCCTGCTTGTGCTCACTCGCTCCTTCTAAAAATAAATAAATAAACTTAAAAAAAAATGTCGTACTGGAAAAGAATACTTAGTGACCCAGGAAGACATTTCAGAATGTTTGCTTCATATGCTTAAGTGAAATCACAATGATAAAACAGAACGTATTAAAAAAATCTCATTTTTGGAAAACTACATATATCTGTATGCGAAGAGGATATAAAAATGTTAACAGTGGTTTGAATGTGTGCTTACAGATTGTTTTTCAATGTCTCGGTGTACATTTTCCAAAATTCCCACATATAGAGTTACTTTTGTTATCTGGGAAAAAAAATGTTTTTAACTGGAGACACAAAATTCCCCTGTGTTTGGGCTGCCTATTGTCTACTTGGACGGAGCCCAAATCCTGTGCCTGATAGGCAAGGCCTGTCACAATCTGGCTCCTCCTTGGCTTCCTAGCCTGCTCTTCCTGACGGGAGTCCCACATTGGAGGCCTCCTCAGTCATGCGCGTGTCCACCAACAAGCCTTGTTGTTCTAAGCCTCTGCCCGCACAGCTCTGCCCCTCCTTCCTCTGCACCACACTCCCGGGATTGGTTAATTTCTCATTCTTCTAACTGGTCCGCCTGTCCTACTCCTGCTCTTTCAACTCCTCAAGCTCACCAAGTTCTCTGCTGCCTCGGGGCCTCTAGATCAACTATTTTTCTGCCTGGACAGGTCTCCACATGACCAGCTCCCTTTCATCTTTTCAGACCCTCAATGACACCTCTTCACTTGGCCTTCTCTGATCACTCTATCCCTAAGTAGGTTCTCTTTCTCAGAGCCCTGCTCACTCCTCCTGAGCACTTACTACGAATAAAATTATTTTTACTTATTCGTTTACTTGGTCTCAGTGTGTCTGCCCCACTTGAGTGTAAGCTCCGGGAGGCGGGGGCTGTGACCCAAGGCCTCACAATTTAGCCGCACACAGTTGTCTGTGGAATGGACAGACAATGGAAAGACCAACTGTCCTGAAAAGCCTGCCTCCATGTTCCTGTGGGACCTTGTATGCACATCTCTGCCAGCTTCTCCCCTCTCTAGTTTTCCAACACCAAAGTGGTTGCTTCCTTACAGCTGCTCCCTGAAGTGGTCTGCAACTGCTCTGAGAGGAAGACGGGGTACGGTGTGCAGGCCTGGAACGCCACAGGCATTCACCAAGCGTGCGCTCTGATTGAATGCACGAGGGGGGTTTCTGTGGGGTTTCAAGCGGTCGAGGAACCCCTTCTGGGACTGAGCAATCACTACAACACAAGCAGATGATGAAACGCTGCCTGGGGGTCAGCCTCAGCTCACAGAAGGTCACCAAAAATTAGGCAGACATGTGGGGTTTGTGTCTATGAAAAGTTTTAACTGCATTAAAAATTTTTTTTTAAGGTTTACTTATTTTTGAGAGAGAGAGAGAGAGAGAGAGAGAGAGAGAGACAGAGAGAGAGAAAGGGGCAGAGGATCCAAAGCAGGCTTCGTGCTGACGGCAGAGAGCTGGATGTGGGGCTCAAACCTCTGAACCATGAGATCATGACCTGAGCCGAAGTCAGAAGCTTAACCAACTGAGCCACCCAAGCACCCCATTTTAAGTATATTTTTGAACAGATTTTAGCAACTAGTTAGCAACTAATTCTTGAGCTTCAAAAGAAAAAAAAAGGCAGGGCAAATAGGGACTTTACAGTGTTTTTGAGTCTGTCAGAAAGTACATTACGTAAATTCCTTAATCTGAAGAATTTATAGGTTCCTTGTGGAGCCTGATAATTGATGATGTTTCTTTGAAAATGTGCTCCCATTTAAAAAAAAAGGGGGGGGCACCTGCATGGCTCAGTCAGTTGAGAGTCCGACTTTGGCTCAGGTCATGATCTTACGGTTTGTGAGTTCGAGGCCCCCTTTGGGTTCTGTGCTGACAGCTCAGAGCCTGGAGCCTGCTTCAGATTCTGTGACTCCCTCTCTCTCTGCCCCTCCCCAACTTGTGCTCTGTCTCTCTATGTCTCTCAAAAAATAAATAAATGTAAAAAAAAAATTAAAAAACAAAGTAAAATGAATTTCAGGGGCACTTGGGTGGCTCGGTCCATTAAGCGTCCGACTCTTACCTCAGGTTCATGAGTTCAAGCCCCGCGTTAGGCTCAGCACCTGGTGTGAAGTCTACTTTAAAAAAAAAAAAATGAGGGACGCCTGGTTGGCTCAGTCGGTTGAGCGTCTGACTTCAGCTGAGGTCATGATCTCACGGTCTGTGAGTTTGAGCCCCGCATCAGGCTCTGTGCTGATAGCTCAGAGCCTGGACCCTGCTTCGGAGTCTGTGACTCCCCCTCTCTCTCGCCTTCCCCCTTGCTCTCTCTCAAGAATAAATAAACATTAAACATTAAAAATAAATAAATAAAATGTGTTCCCAGAGACCCCAAATATTTTACAAATAGTGCAGGGAGTCACTCCAACTAAGCAGCTGATGAATGACTGTCCAGTTTCACTCTGATGAGTGTACAGATGGTTAGTGACTCATGGGATAAAACATCAAGTCCAAGATCTGAACAGTGCAGGTATCATTCAGTAGGCTCACGTGATCCTTTCACTCACTGGCCTTAACCTACTCTGTAAAAGTGGGCCCAACCGAGATGCTCTGTTGAAGCTTGTGAGGGGCTGGCAAAGTTTTCCTGAGAAGGGCCAGGCAGTAAACATTTCAGCTTTGCAAGCCACACAGCCTGCCTTGTAACTAGTCGACTTGGTTGTTGCAGTGTGGACGCAATGAACGGACATGGTGGTGTTCCTATAAAATTTTATTTGTGGACAATGGATTTGAATTTTATAGAAACAGGTGTCACAAAATATTTTCTTTCTTTTCATTTTTTTCCTCCAACTATTTAAAAATGCAAAATCATCTTGGTGGTGAGCCAGATTTGGCCTGTGGGCCAGTTTGCTGACTTCTGGGTTAATTAAAAAAAAAAATTAATGTTTGTTTATTTTTGAGAGAGAGAGAGAGAGAGCACAAGTGGGGGAAGGGCAGAGAGAGAGGGAGACACAGAATCGGAAGCAGGCTCCAGGCTCTGATCCGTCAGCACAGAGCCCGATGTGGGGTTCGAATTCACAGACCGTGAGATCATGACCTGAGCTGGTCGGACGCTTAACCAACTGAGCCACCCAGGCGCCCCTGGGTTAATCTTTGACAGTTTATCTGTGTGGGCAGCTGTGGGACACTGAGAGATAGGGCTCTGATCTCAAAAGACTTAGGTTCCAACACCCAAGTGCCCAGGCCTGACAGAAACAATTTATTTCTGAGTCCAACCAAACTAGAGTGATGTCAGGCACTAGACAGTTAACATTTAATTTGAGATGGAGTGACAAGGAAAAAAGACTTCACCCTTGGAGGTGGAGAGAGTTCTTTGAAGTTTGATTAAAAGTGATTTATACACACTTTATGGGAGCACATTATATTAGTGCTTTTTCACTGCAGGATAAACAGAAAATAAGTAACGGGCCACTCTCATCACATGCTCGCACCTGTGGTTCGAAACAGCCAACAAACACTCTCCATTCAAGGGCTCATTGTCAGATAACCACCGCTGACAGGAAGGCAGCCCAGAAATGTCTGCTCTTTTCAAGAGAAAAAAGCTTCCTCCGCAATTCTCACTGGTTTCTATAGAATGAATTCCCAGGGAGATGAGAGGAAATAGAGGTCATCTACAAGGTCCGTCTCCTCTGCCCCTCTCATTTTCTATTTTAAAATGTGCTTCCGTTCTAGATATTTCACGCCTCCTGCGCTGGGTGGTACCGGTACCTTACACGGTGGGGTAGCAGGGTCCAGAGCACAAGACGCAGAGGGTACAGACACTGGAGCCGTACTGCCTGGGCACATGTCCGTTACGAATTAGCTGTGATCTTGAGCAAGCTACTTAGCCCCTCTGTGCCTCAGTTTCTTCAGCTATAAAATGGGGATAATAATAGCACCCACCTTCAGAGCTGTTGTGAGGCTTACATGCGTGAGCATATGCAGCACAGGGCTTTGAACGGAGCCTAGCATGGAAGAAGGATCGGGTGAGTGTTAACTCTGTTTAGTACTGTCTTCACGTGCTTACCAAGCACCGCATGCACGTGTAAGCACACGCACATGCTCACACAGTCTTAATCTGATCCTCAGCTTGCCGGGTATCACCCCCTTGTTATAGAGAATAACAAACTGAGGTTTACTGGCCCAAGACCAATCGGCTGTGAGTCTTCTGTGAGCCAAAGTGTCCTTCAAGGGCTTCTAAATCACTGAATGGGATCTTAAATTTCCTTCCCTTTACCTATTGGGGAGGTTCCTTAGAGAAAAGATTGTATAAAAAAATGTTCTGAAAAAAAAATCACATACCTGTCAGCCATATGCAGTAGGGATCGCAACTGTTCAAAGTTTATCTTCCCCGGGTTTTATTACCATTATCTTTTTCTCACATGTCATTATTTCCATCCTCATACTCTTCCTGCTATCTTAAGCTTCCTTCTCTTTTTACTGACTACCCATCTTCAGTTTCTGGGAATGTAAATAAATTATGTCCGTTCCTAGCCCCAGAACGTTAAATGAAGGATTTCTTTTGTCACCTTCTGTATTTATCACTTCTGTGCTGTTGCAATGCGATGACCGAGCAGTCACCCTGTAGTAATCCTCCTTCAACTGCAAGAGTGTCTGCAACAAACTGAATGTTCCTGTTGTTAAAATATTAAACTATCTGGGGAAAAGCCTCATCCCTCCTTTATGCATAAGTATGGTAATTGATTCACATGGCCATGGTTGGCCAGCAGAGACATGGTTTCTAGTCTGTACACACTGCTGAGGCAAAGCCAAAGAGAAGAGTAGGGAAATTTGCTGCACGTACGTTAGGGAGGGTTTGAATTAAAAAGAAATTTGAATACGCACAGACGTACGATAAATGATCCATATGTAAAGCTTTTACACATCAAGTTACAATTCTGACTCTCAAGATGAGCTGGTGGATCATCCAGAGGAAAGCTACATTAAACAATTTTTAAGTTTATTTATTTACTTTGAAAGAAGTGGGGGAGGGGTAGAGAGGGAGGGAAAGAGAGAATCCCAAGCAGGCTCCGAGCTGTCAGCACAGAGCCCGATTCGGGGCTCAAACTCTCCGGTGGTGGGATCATAACCTGAGCAGGTCTGACTATAACGCGCAGCTGCTCAACTGACTGAGCCCCCCACGTAGAAAAGCTACGCTTTTGAAGATACTGACAAGCAAACTAGCATCATTGAGAGCCACTATTGCTAACTCAGTCTTGTAAGTTCTGCACTTTTCATGCTTTCATTTTTCCAACTTTTTTTTCTTTCTAATTCCCAAATTTATGCATGTTCATTATAAAAATTTTGGAAAATGGGGAAAGTATAACAGAGTAGAAATAAAATTTTACTCATGACTATCTCACCATCCAGAGAGAGAATCATGGTCAATATTTTGACATAGTAACACGGTAATATTCATATTTTACATATCCTTCTGCTAATTAACTTGTCAATAAAAAGTTAAAATTATTTTTTCTTTCAATTTCCCCTTGATTACCAAGCAATGGATGGTCACTGAAATAAAGCCAGAAAGCACAGAAAAGTTGAAAGAAGTATAAACTAAAGCACCTAGCATTGTCCACTTTGGTATATTTTCTTCTACACTTTTCATGACTTAAAAAAATTTTTTTAATGTTTATTTATTTATTTACTTATTTTTTGAGAGAGAGAGAGGGGGAAAGTGAGCAAGGGACAGAGAAAAAGAGAGAGAGAGAGAGAGAATCCTGAGGGGCAGAGAGAGGAGAGGGAGAGAGAGAGAAGTGGGGCTTACTCGGGGCTCATGTTTTACCTGAAGCAAGGCTCAAACTCACCTGATGTGGGACTTGAACTCACAAACTGTGAGATCATGACCTGAGCTAAAAGTCAGATGCTTAGCAACAGAGTCACCCAGGTACCCTAATGTTTATATATTTTTGAGAAAGAGAGAGAGAGAGAGAAAGAGAGAGAGCTCGTGCATGAGTGGGGGAGGGGCAGAGAGACAGAGGGAGACACAGAATCTGAAGCAGGCTCCAGGCTCCAGCTGTCAGCAGAGCCTCACGTGAACCGTGAGATCACGAACCCGAGCTAAATTGGATGCTTAACCGATTGAGCCACCCAGGCGCCCCTATGACTTTTTTGAAAATGTTTTTTAGTGTTTATTTATTTTTGAGAGACAGACAGAGTGAGAGCAGGGGAGGGGCTGAGAGAGAGAGAGAGAGACAGAGAGAGAGAGAGAGAGAGAGAGAGAGAGAGAGAGAGAGAGAGAGAGAGAGAAAGACAGTATCCAAAGCAGGCTGCAGGCTCCGAACTGTCAGCACAGAGCCCGATGCGGGGCTCGAACGCACGAACCGTGAGATCATGATCTGAGCCGAAGTCAGACATTCAACCGACTGAGCCACCCAGGTGCCCCAACACACCTTTGATTACCGATGAAGTTGAAATGTTTTCAGATGTTTATGAACCATTTCGTTTTTTTTTGAACTGTCCATTTTCTTTGCTGTATGAGGTATTTTTAAATACATAAATAATGAAATTACTGGAGAGGAGGTTAATCTAAAGCTCGTAAGTATGAGCCCCAGCCATTCCAAACTGAAGTTCTGCTTTACACGGGAGGAGCCAGAAGGTCAATCAGGTCTTTCTCTCTCCTCCCTGCCCCTCATGGCACGCAGTCAATCCCATCTTAAACTGCTATGCATCGATCTGAGCTGCTTAATATCTGATTTAATGTATTTAGTTTCATAAACCCTTTCTTGATTAAGTATGATGCTTATTTTGGTTTACTGTTTTTCCTGGGCGCAAGGCCACATGGGAATGTGGGAGTAGCAGCAGCTAGTGAGATGGACCAACAACAGATTAAAATCTGCTTTGCTTTGCTTTATCTGTAAGAATCTGGAAGTCAACTTGCTGCCTCCAGCCTGCCCACTGACGACAAGTGGACTGTTGGGAGAAGCCCCTCCCATGTTAACAGTGGCGGCTTCCAATGACCCACGTGGAGTCCTCACCACTGTGGGCCATGCAGCTCTTGCGTGGGGGCTGTGAGCAGAGCCCAAGCACAAAATGAGTGGGTCCTCGCACCTCTCCCGTTTCTTTACCTTCATGATTTGGCCACAGTGGGCTCAGAAGGGGGCTATCGAGTAGCAGGTAGCTTTTTCTTTGTTTTTTTAAAAAACTTTTAAAAAATGTTTATTTTGATAGAGAGAGGGAGAGAGTGAGCGAGTGAGCACAGGCAGGGGAGCAGCAGAGAGAGAGGGAGACACAGAATCTGGAGCAGGGTCCAGGCTCTGAGCTGTCGGCACAGAGCCCGATGCGGGGCTCGAACCCAGGAACCCACGAACGGCGTGATCATGATCTGAGCCAAAGTCATACGCTCAACCACCTGAGCCACCCAGGCACCCCGGCAAGGTAGATTTTTCTTAACCTGCGCTCTGAAGATTCTAATTACTCACACAAACCTGGATATGAAGCTGACATCAGCTTCCTTCAGAGTCACTTAGAAAATCTCGGTCAGCGTGAGTCCCTTCCCTTTCTGAGCTGACACCCTATACTTAACAATTACAGTTAAGTGGCCACGCAGGCAGTGCTGTGGTGCAGGAACACGCCAGGGTGAATTACACACCCTCCCTCCCATCTAACCAGAGCCTACTGACTACCTGCTTCCTTCTTTCCCTCCTTGGATATTTATTTAGTGCTTCTTGTGTTAGGTGCAGTGGATGACCCAAATACATGCATGGCATATCCCCTGCTCTCAGTGAGCTTGTAGTGCAGTGGGGGAGACACACGAGGCCTACGGCTAACTATAAAATGAGAGGGAAAGTGACAATGACCGCAAGAGATAACGAAGAAAAAGCCACAGAGGCCCTTCCATGTATCCCACTTTCAGGCCTTTCCCTGAGGAGCCATCAGAGACTCAAAGCCATGGACACTGCCAAAAGCACTGAGCGAAAGCACAGTAGTGAATCCCAAGGCCCGTGTGCATTGCTGTCACACTTATACAGTGATATGTGATCACGCTAGAGACAACATACCCCCCAATCTCACAATTACCCTTGATGGGAGGTATCCCTTCCTACTTCATAATGTGTAGAAACTAGAAATAATTTCATTAGCCAGAAAATACACTCATGTGCTAAACCTGTTCCTTAAAGAGATTCTTCTTTCTAGCAACAGAGGGCATCTTGGTAGTGTCCACGTTTACGGTGTAGCTCCCAGGTCTATGCCCCTGAAACTGTGTCCCCGCCGGGCCCTGGACACCTGACCACAGGGAGCAGTGGCCGACATTCTGTAATCTGTTCCACCCTTAGCTCTCGAACCTCTGCCTTGCCGCCGCTGCCCCTGAGAGCAGCTGTCCTTTACCTGCCCAGCAGCCCTCTGGTTGTTGTGGACATCGACCTATTCAGGACCAACCTGAGCTAGAATGTGGCCATCAGGAGACACTCTCACCTAAGGACTCTGTTACCGGTGATATCGGAACAGGGAACCCAGAGTTGAGGGTCAATTCCATGCACCTGCTCTGGTGTGTTTCTAACTAAGATCAAACACATTCAGTGCATAGAAGTCCTTTCATAGCTTCCCAAATAAATACTCATTTAATACGTAATTACTGAGCCTCCAGAATGTAGACACAGTCCTTCTTGTGGAACTCACCACAACTTCCTGAAAGGGACAGATGCACCCCTTCCTTGAGAAAGTAAAGGCAGCCGGTGTGGCTCTGCAGGTGAGTGACAAGAGCAGAAGGTACAGCTGCTGGCCTTTTATATAACATACCTAACAGGGCGAAACTACCGAGGAGACAGAAGGTTCTCGGCGAGGCTAAGGGACACTGAGAAAGGGCCACGAATGGAGGGGGGTGGGCCGACAGAAGTTAATAAATTAAGAAGCAAATGAAGAAGGAAGACGTGAATCTGGGTGTTTGTCTAAGCATCCTGAAGACAGGAACCTTGTTTATCTTGTTCCTGGCTGCACCCCTGGTGCAGAGAACACTGCTCAGCAAGCAACAGGTGCTCAAAAGATACATTTCAAGCGAATGACTGTTGGGACAGTAAGAATCATGATGACAATAATAAGGAAATTGGCCACTATCAACTGAGCACCTACCCTGTGCCACACCTGTGCCAGGTGCTTGGCCAGACTAACCTGAATCCAACAACATGCGAAGCTGGCATTGTTCTCCTCGCTTCACTGATGAGGAATCGAGGAATTAGGAGGTAGACAGAGGTTCATAAAACACCCAAGGTCTCTTGCGCACAGATGGACTTAAATGCATACCAGTGTCTGTCCGGAGCCTGTGTTTTCCCTGCTGTGTCACTGCTTCTCAAGCATGAATGTACTAGTAACTCAGGCCCTGGGCCCTTCCAGATGACTGGGCCACTGTGGGGTCTCCTGCTGTCATCATGCTTAGTCATCAAGCCCAAGCAGCCCCACGGGAAGGAAGCGCAGGTGCGCCACAAGGGGGCCAGCACGGGTGCACACCTATGAAGCGTGTTGACTGAAAGCGCCTTGTGTATTGAGGCCTGCTTGGCCCAGTGGTGCGAACGAGGCCACTGTGACAGCTTCCGTCTCCATGTCCAGTGAACTCATTTCCGTGGCTTAGAGATACACCCGGTCCGAGGCAGCCATGTCAGAGATGCATTTACTAGTTTCAGAAAAGGTGGCTGTGAACCGTGGGTGGCTCAGTAAAACCGGTTGGTGACACTAGGAAAGCAATCCAAGCATGTCGCAATAATGGCCCGCAGCAGCTTCCCAGGACAAGACCATGCCACCTTCTAACCCAAACTTGGGTGATCAGAGCTCCTCGACCTCACTAAGATCTTTTCTTCAAAAAAAAAACCATTAAAAATTCTCCCCTTAAGACTTTCTCAGAACCTTCTCCCCATCTCTGTTTTTTTTTTAAAGGCAGGTTGATAAGGTACATAGCTACTATTATTTCTGAAAATTACTAAGACCTTAAAAGACTAGGGCCACATTCAGAATATCTATGCAACTTTCATCCTGTTCAGAAAATTACAATTGGGCACAGAGGTATTCTTAGAACCAGCACTTAAGCAAGTTTGTGTTTAGAATATGGTTAGAATATAGTTTGTTTTCAAGGCAAATAGTTGCTAAATCTCCTTCCCTCTCGGGGCGCCTGGGTAGCGCAGTCGGTTGAGCGTCCGACTTCAGCCAGGTCACGATCTCGCAGTCTGTGAGTTCGAGCCCCGCGTTGGGCTCTGGGCTGATGGCTCAGAGCCTGGAGCCTGTTTCCGATTCTGTGTCTCCCTCTCTCTCTCTGCCCCTCCCCCGTTCATGCTCTGTCTCTCTCTGTCCCAAAAATAAATAAACGTTGAAAAAAAAAATTAAAAAAAAATCTCCTTCCCTCTCTGTGAGAGTCTTCTCTGCCTCTAGACTCTTCCGTCTACAAATTGTCATCTTCATGGCATAGAGCTGTCTTTCCAGAACACAAGTCTGATTAGTTCGCTCGCTTTATACAACCTACCAACTTCTTCTATATAGTACATGTCAGGTGGCTATGGGATTTATCATCTGTCTGGGCCACTCCTGAGAGTTAAAGGGACAGCTCTATCAATTATTATGTTGGGGCAACAGGCCTAACCAGGCCTGTCCCTGGCAAGCGAGGATCTATGGTCATCCCACAAAGAAGGTGCCTGTCAGCTCTCCCTGACCCTTCCCCACCCACACCAGCTTCCCAGAGGTACCTGCCCTTCCTGCACTTCCCAGAAGCACACCTCAGCTCTGGTTAACTTCTCTGCTGGATGAGTGAGTGTTCCTGCTCCCAGACCAGCTCCCAGAACAGCCTCACACATTCTCCGAGGCAGAGGTTAGTGGGGGGGGGGGGGGGGGGGGGGGGGGGGGGGGGGGGGGAGGCATGCAGTTTTAATAAGCCTTTCCTGGATTATCAGTATTTGTATTTATACACACTTCCCTCTCTAGGTTGTGAGCTCCTGAAGGTCAGGGGACTGAAATCACCCTGTGGATACTCCCAGTGTATAAAGAAGGGTGTTTCATCTGTCTTAGGTGCTCAGTGAATGTTAGCTGATAATGAATGAACAAATTCCATGACTAGAGAATGTTGCCTTTCCAATAAATACAGAGTTCTGGGTTATAAATAAATGTTTATGACTATCGTGTTTTATTAAGAGTCACCGACTGTCTGGCTATCATGGAAACTTCAGTCAATTTCCACATACGTGAGTGTATGGAAAAATAGTATATGAGTAATTTGTTTTCTCGGTGGTGAAGACGGTAATAGGCATATTTCATTTCCATTGTTCACTGGGGATCGTATTGCTCTGGGCCAAAATGCTGAACCTGCCGAGTGGTGACTAATGTCAGAAGTGCTCTGAGTTGTGTTGGGCCCAAGGGCATGCAGGGCTCCTAGCCTTTAACTCACATGTGGTGCTCTCAGACCCGCGACAAATTGCGGATCACTGTTTGCTACAGAGAAGACACGGTGTGAATTCTTGTGTGGCCCTTCCCTATCCAACCTGTTTCTTACAGTGGTGAACACCCAAGAGAAGTGGAAGGAAACTCCCCAAAGAAGACTGAAAAATGTCACCTCCCACGGGGTGAGCAATGGAGTACACACCCAGCAGTGTGAATTCCCTCAGTAATGTTTTCCCTCTCCCAAAGCCTTAATCTTGAAGTGATGAGCAATGATTGGTAAACTCTTAAATCTAGAGAAATCTGCATTTCCAGTTACTTTACAGAGTGAAGAAGAAAATGCCCCTCAGTAGTCATCCCCTATGACAGCTTTTTGACTGGAGTTGATCCTTGGCACACCTAACTGCATATAGTAGAGAGGCAGAGAGTAAGATCCGTGAATAAAGGAGACACGAAAGGTCAGAGGTGAGTCTATGAAAGTGTCACAGGTGAGTCACTAGGTGGTGGTGGCTGTTCCCACAGCCCCTGAGAACCAGAAGAAACCACAGCACAGGGAATTTTGGTTTAGAAACAGGACAAAATTTCCTGAGTGGGATGTTTAAGATCATTAAATAAATCACCAAGGGAGCTGGAGGTCCTTTAAAACAGAGCAGTTACCAAGCAGTCAGGGATGAGTTCTGTTTAAACCTGACCACTGCCTTGAACTCACGGGGATCATTAAGCTCTTCCCAAACCCACAGTCTCTCACGATACTCCATTAACTGCCAGCGAAAGATGAGCAGAACTCAGAACCAGAGGGGCCTCAAGAGGTTGTCTGACTGGCTCTCGTCAACCAGTATTTTTAGGGTTCACTAAGGCAAAAAGCAGTAATACCTGGAGGTGCCATCATTCCACCTGTCTCTGACAGTCAAGAACTTGTCCTAATGTTGAGTCAAACTTTCTTGGTTTAAGATGGGGACAAGACATGTAAACACTTATCCACAATAAGCTAAGATCATCGCACTTTCTCAGGCTTTTCTAGGCTCCTCATGCTTCCAAAGCCATTGCTGGAAAGTTTAAGAAAATCTAAAAGACTGGGTGAAATCTGACTTTGACATGACTGCTCTGTACCCAGGTGGATTCTACAATGCCAAGTTTTGGGGTCTGAGGTATTAAATATTAAAAATTTTTTGTTTTAGTGTTTTTATTTTGAGAATAAAATATTTTTATGAGAGAGAGAGAGAGAGAGAGAGAGAGAGAGAGAGAGAGAGAAAGAACACGAGTGAGGTAGGGACAGAGAGAGAGGGAGACACAGAGAGCAGGCTCCAGGCTCTGAGCTGTCAGCACAGAGCCCAATGCGGGGCTCGAACTCATGGACTGTCAGATCATGACCTGAGCCGCAGTAGGACACTCAACCAACTGAACCACTCAGGTGCCCCAATATTGAGGAGTTAGGGATGGAACATGGATGGAATTTTTGCACATTTCTGCTCCACACACACACACACACTCTCTCTCTCTCTCTCTCTCTCTCTCTCTCTCTCTCTCTCTCTCAGCCATAGCTAGGCTTCCAAGAACACAAGCCACAGGGGGCACAGCTCTGTTGCTGGGGAGGTAAGGGAAAGAAGTAACATACTTTTTACCCCAGGCTCCAGGGAGGACAGCGTCTGGGAGGCGGAAGGTGGGGCAGAAGGAGAATCAGAAGTCACAGCAGTAAACAGGCTAAGAGGATGGAGGGAAAAGGGAATAAAAACACACAGAAGAACTTCTCCTGAAAGTAACCCCAACCACTTGGAGGAGGCCTTGGAAGGATTTTTCTCCTGCTCCTGCTACAGTAGGTGAGTCAGCAGGACGCGTGCTAGCTGGGATGGAGAATGAACGCAAAGGGGTGGGAGGGGGTTGGGACCTGCTGGGAAGGTAGGTCATTGCCAATGAACTGACCACAGGTTTCTAGCTAAAACATTATACTTGCAGCCCCCACCCAGCCCTCCCTCAGCTGTCACCTTCTCAGTTAGCACCTATCCCTATGGCTGCCGTCCTTCTGGTCCTTCTGACTGGCTCCTTCAGCAAGCCTTTCTTCCTTGCCTGGAGCTCTCCGTTCCATCAAGGTTGCCAAATGGCCTAGAAAAACCCCAAAGGCTGGTAGAGACTGGGGTGGTTCTCTAGAAGGTGAAAGAGGACAGGGAATTTTTTTTTATGTTTATTTATGTTTGAGAGAGCAGGGGTGGGGGAGGGGCAGAGAGAGAGGGAGACACAGAATCCAAAGCAAGACCCAGGCTATGAGCTTTCAGCACAGAGCCTGACTTGGGGCTCGAACTCACGTGAGATAAAGACCTGAGCCAAAGTCGGATGCTTAACCGACTGAGCTACCCAGGCACCCCTAAATGCAAATTAAATTAAAAAAATGTTTATTTATTTTAAGGGAGAGACAAAGAGCCTGAGTGCAAGTGGGGGACGGATGGAGAGGGATGGAGAGAGTGAATCCCAATCCCAAGCTGACAGCACAGAACCCAACGAGGGGTTCGAACCCATGAAACTGTGAGATCACGATCTGAGCCGAAACCAAGAGTCGGTCGCTTACCTGACTGAGCCACCCAGGAGCCTCTGAAATTAAATTAAATTAGAAATGTTCAAACTCCTACAGGTCAAGAAAGGAACCGACAACTAACCTTTTCTTTTGCTACCTGCTGGCACATTTTAACGTGGAAAATTCTTGGTATTATTTTGACAAAATAAGACTTTTAACATCCTCCCCCCACCAACCTACCACCGTTCAATTAATTTGGGGGAATCAAAAAGCACTTCCATTCCACATGCAGAAAATCCGACGCTGTTGAAGTGACTGAAATCATTACCCTTTTATTCTTTAACAAAGTAACCCACGCAGAGGACTGGAAAAACCCCACAAAACTAAAAGCAACGGTCCCTTGACCCGCTGCTCCTTTCTTTGGTACTTGTTTCAAATCGCTTCTATTTCTAGTTCTTCAATCACTGAATAATACGCTTAGGCTGTTCTTTCTGACTTTATCAGGTTTAGACGTTAGCTTCTGTCTTCCTTTCATGGCAGATCTGCATGTCTATCACTAGGAAGCCCCTCTCTCCTCCTCATCTATACCTTCATCAATACAGCTCTATCACTCTTGATCATCTTTATTACTTTAAATAACAGATGCATCCTTTTCACTTTATTCTGTCAAGAAATCATTTCTTTCTGGCTCACCATGTGAAGTAAGGATATCGGCATCCAGCTCCTTTTAGCGCTTCTGGCTTCCCTCCAGCTCCTGCCTCCTGTCAGCTCTACTTTCATATGCTTGGGGGCTGAGAATGCTTCTTTTGTGACATCTCCCGGCATGGGCTCTTGACTGTACCTCCAAAAGGTGCTTCTGTCTCAGACACCCCTCTCTCAGTCAGGGCTACCCCAGCTACCAGGGGCTCCGGCCAGGTATCAGTCCTGTGGTCCCCTTC
This sequence comes from Prionailurus bengalensis, assembly GCF_016509475.1. Taxonomy (NCBI): domain Eukaryota; kingdom Metazoa; phylum Chordata; class Mammalia; order Carnivora; family Felidae; genus Prionailurus; species Prionailurus bengalensis. Next base: position 20,422,418 of record NC_057347.1, read on the forward strand.
CGTCACACGTGAGCCCTGTCATTCTCACTGTGTCCACTGCTAACATGCTAGTGCAGGTGACCACCTTTGATGTTCCGGACCAGCCATGCCCTTGTCCCTGCTACAGTCCATCCTCTACAAAATGGCCGGGGTGATTTTCTTTCCTGAAACATAAATCAGCTCACATTGCTCCCCTTGCTAAAAAAATAGTCTCTCTCCCTGCAACCCCCTCACTGTTGCCCATAAGGCCTTAAGTGATCTGCCCTGGGCTATCTCTAACTTCCATTCCCTGCCCTCCCCCCTCAGGCACACTGCTCCAGCAGGACTGGCCCTTATCTTTTGACCATCACAGAGAATTCCAGTTTTAGGATGTTTGTTCCTGCTTGGGAGAACCCCGGTCTTTTCCCTGTCGTTATTTAAATCCTAACTGGAGCGTCCCTCCTTCTGAGAGGTCTTTCATGACAGCAGAGAAACCTCCTGACCCCAGCTATGCTCTATCATCATGTTATCTTTCTTCTTCATGGACTCGAGACATTATTTTACTGATTTATGTGTGTTTATTGTTTACCTCCCTTCCTAGAATGTGAGTGCTGAGGGCTACTTTGTTCACTGCCTGCATCCCGGTCACCTAGAGGAGTGCGCCTGGAATATAAAAAGCATTAAAAAGATTCATTATTACCAACTCGTGTTTTGGTAGGGTCTCTATGCTTTGTGTAAGATTAAGTTCAAAAGCTGGAAATCAAGCAGTGTTTTATTATTGCAACCATGTATTATTCATTACTTAATGGAGTGCGTAAGTAATGTCCCCAAATACATTCTTTCTTAAACTCCACCCCCCCCCCATTTACAAATTGCCTTTTCTCTTTCATGATCTAGTTTTTACAGTTAGATAAAACCCTCTGAATCCCCCTTTCCCTAGGTACCATTCATTGAAGTCCTCTACCTCCTTGCTCTGAGCTACACTGATTCCACACCTGCCACTTGGACTTTATTTCCCTCGTGATTTGGACCTACTACCTCTCGGCTCTCATCTCTTCCTGCTTCTTCTTTTATTACCGTAGTTTGTTGGAATACATCTTCAGAACATTTCCCAAGAAAGGGTGTATGAAAAGTCCCTGTTTGTCCGATTGTGTTGTTTCCCTTTCTCACCTTTTCCTTTCTTTTTCTTTATTAAAGATGTTATTTTTAAGTAATGCCTACACCCTACCTGGGGCTCGAACTCACAGCCCTGAGATCAAGGGTCACAGGGTCACAAGGGTCTACTGACTGAGCCAGCCAGGTGCCCCCTGTTTTCTTTCTTTCTTTGCTTGCTTGCTTCCTTCCTTCCAACTTCACACTGGACTGACACTTCCCTGCTGGCTAAAGAATTATCTGGTTTGACAACACTTTCTCCTCAGGGCTTTAAAGACAATTTTCCATTGCCTTTTGGCACTCACTATAAGGGGAGAGAATTCACATGTCCACACTTTTAGGTATAATTCCAGTCTCAATTAAGACTTCGCACAAAAGATGTTTACAGTAGACAGAGGGAACACAATTGTATCAGTCCTGGCAAGGAATGGTTGCTCAGACTGGTGCATACAAGACAAAATTACGTCAGGTTAGCAAATTTAACTGACTCTGTTTGAGTTAGTATGTTAAGCAAATAAACTCAGTTTGATTCCTTCCAAATGTAGGCACTGCGTCTACACATTGTTCTCTTGATCAGGCTACCTACCGTCCTGCGTCATTCCTAATACTTTTCTTTTTTTAAAAAAAAATTTTTTTTTCAACGTTTATTTATTTTTTTGGGACAGAGAGAGACAGAGCATGAACGGGGGAGGGGCAGAGAGGGAGGGAAACACAGAATCGGAAACAGGCTCCAGGCTCCGAGCCATCAGCCCAGAGCCTGACACAGGGCTCGAACTCACGGGCTGCGAGATCATGACCTGGCTGAAGTCGGACGCTTAACCGACTGCGCCACCCAGGCGCCCCCCTAATACTTTTCTTAGCAAACCTCTTCTTTCCAGTACTCCCAGTTCACTTTCATGGCCTTTGGCACAAGTGCAGCTGCTTTTCGTTACCCATTTGCACACTTGGTGTGGTAAGGAATGGGGTCTGGCTTACTGCTGTATCTCTGGCACCTAACTAACCTAGAGAAGGCCTGGCATTTTTGAGCCGGGGCTCATTGTCATAGGCTGGGGAAATGAAAACAAAGGCATGCAAGGTGAGCTGCTGTTGAAGCCCAGAGAAAGTCAAGACGCTTACCCCTCTCGAGCTTTTTAGGCCCCTGGTCCTAACATAAAGGCAGTGGCTCTGAGAGATCATGAGCTTTGGAGTTGGAGACCTTGAATCTGACTCTGCTTTGCCACTTATCAGCTGTGTCATCTTGGGTAAATCATTTACATGTTCTGCTTTTATTTATTTTTAAATTTTAATTCATTTATGTGTTTGGAACCCCACTTTCTTCCTGTAAAATGGGGGTAAGTACATCTACTTTGTTGTAGAGGAACTTTGAGGATTAAATCACATACTTTATATAAACTGGCACAATAGTAGGATCTTTTTAAAAAAAATTTTTTTAGTGTTTATTTGTTTTTGAGAGAGACAGAGATAGAATGCGAGTGGGTTAGGGGCAGAGAGAGAGGGAGACACAGAATTGGAAGCAGGCTCCAGGCTCCAAGCCGTCAGCACAGAGCCCGACGCGGGGCTCAAACTCATGAGCTGTGAGATCATGACCTGAGCCAAAGTTGGACGCTGAACCGACTGAGCCACCCAGGTGCCCCCACAATAGTAGGATCTTAAGAAGCAGTTGTTGCTATTATTGATACAAATAAAAGCCATAAAAAGTGGACACATAGAAATCAAACCTAAAGCACTAATTTGGATGAAAAATCCAGTCCATATTCTGTGAAATAAGACTAAGCATGACAAAAATATTCTAGAGTAAAACTGAAATAATTAACAAGTATCTAAATGATCTGAGGTTCCTTTCAGTCCAGACCAAATGTCCTTCATGTTTCCTGTGGCTCTGCCCCTACCACCATCGACTGATCTGGTCTATATAGCTCCGTCCATTAAAAAATCATTAGGCAGAAGCCTCAAGCTACCAAGTCTTACATTCGATTTCTTTTGTATCCTTTTACTTAGTGATGAACATTTTGAGTAAAAGGTAGAAATTAATAAGGTGTTATTATAAGTTTTACATTTATAATATGCTTTGATTACACAAGATTAAATATACATGTGGTGTGACTGCATACAACACGGGAAGTGACTGTTGGGGTGATTTACGGATATCGACCTCATTATTTTAGTCCTATTGGATGTGGTGAGTGCTCTGTCTGCCCAGGGGCTTCCTCTTTCCATCCCATTCCCTTCAGGTGGTCTTCCTTCTATTACCTTTTTAGGGTTCCTGTTCCTTTCCTTTGGAACTTGCCCAGATGGCTGCCCCTTGGGGAGATGACAGCTAGCCTGAAGGATCTGGAATGAACTCATCACACAGACTGGAGGATTCCCAGGCTGCCTCTCTGCTCAACTACCCCGAGTGGCAGCCAGCCCAGAGTGTGTTCATGTACCCACAGCAATGGAAAAGAGAAGAGGACTTTTGAAAAGGTAGGTTCCCATTATGCTTAACCTCAAGGAAGCGTCGTTTTATTTTGGTTTGTGGTCAATCAATGCCCTCCCCTGAGAGACGCGGCAACAGGGGAGGTGCAGAAACAAGGCAGGCAGGAACCTCAAAGCCACAAAAAGCCTTACATTTGATTCCTTTTTGCCTACTAAAGGGAATCCACTAATAGAATAAGAGAACAAAATTGCAATACACTTAGCTTGCTGCCAGGCAGATCAGGGGTGAGGCAAGGAGAAGGAAGAGGAAGCTTGTCAAGCATCTGTTTTCTCAAATGTGCAAGACAAAGAACAGCATGGAACCGGCAAGCTTGCCACTCTGCCCTATTTGCTATTTGGGTTCCAAGGACTGGAACTGATGGCAAAGTTTTGAAGCTTTATATTTAAAGGAACGTGGGTCCCTGACCCTCTTACCCCTCTGTCCAGGATGGACACAACACAGGACAGCCGCTTTAGAAATCTGCATTAGCCACCTGCCAAGGCTTCCTGAGGACAATGTGATGTTCTAACTCTAATCTTTTATATAATAAAGGTGGAAGAGTTTTCTCAATGGTACAAAACTCTAAAGAAAATTCGGTAACACATATCAAAGACACCTCACACCCTGTTCAAGATATCAAAATCACTTATCGGACTAAATATGATGGTAGTCTGTGTGCCTAAGAAGTGTGCTTCTACAAGTTAGTATCCGTATTTTCTCAATCTGATAAACATCAGCTTTGATTTATTACTGCTGCTCCTTTAAAAAGAGTCAGTGACTCAGAGCAGAGATAATGTGCAATATCTAATAGTTAATCAAGACTTGTCAGGTGCTCGGATGTTTATTTTATACCTTTCATTTTGCCAAAGGTGTCCTTTCAGGTTTGAGTTCTGTTCTTCTGAACAGATGGCTATCATGTAACTAACAATGCTGAGTTTATTTACCAAGGATTTGTGGTCTAGTCACACGAAAGTGAATATGATTGACCTTCCACTGGTGACAGGTGAAAACAGAGCCTAAATAAGAGGCCAGCAGATGGAACTTTGAACATTCAGAAAGAGGTTTCAAAGAGACCCTAGAGTCGGTTGTTAGAATGCTTCGGTTTATAAAACATAAGAAATGCTTGGCAGAAATTGTATATAAGAAGGTAACAGAATATGGCTTTGAAATTTCATATACATAAAACAAGTTACTTGGTGAAAATATTTCCCTTTGTTAGTGGTCCTAAGTTCTTTTTTCAACCACATGAGAGGTCCAGTAAGCTGCCATCAAATGACAGGCGGTTCCACGGGTAGCGAGTCTCAAGACTATCAGAATCCCTGTATGCACAGGGTTTAAGAACTGCACCCTGGTATTCTCAGGACCCCTAACTACTTCCCAATGACAGAATTACTGCTTTTATGGCCAGCAGAGTAACAACTGTAGAACTTTGCTCACCCGGGAATCGGGATTAGCCAGCTGAGTTTAGAACACATCTGCAACTGGTTTCAGGTTCTTACACCACACACGGCGGGAACTGGTCTTTTTGAAAATGTATGGTACAAAAAAAATTAAACTTTTGAGTTTAAAACCATAGAATTTCACATAGAAAGAGAAGGTAATATTTTAAAGATCAGACTATACTTCCATTCAATCTTATTATTATTTTTTAATAACTTGGCTTTTGCCCCCAGTGCTTTAGTAACGGCACTTCCAAAGGCCACCAAGTCAAATGGACTTTTCTGGGGCTTAATCCCCTTCACTGGTGAGGCATCTGGCCATGTTGCTCCTCTTCTTTCCAAGAGATGACTTCACCCAAGCCTCCTTCTATCCTGCTGACCTCCCACCCATGACACCCAGGAGTTGCCTCAGGTTCCAACCTGGTCCCTCTTTTCAGTCTACATGTTCTCCTTGGAGACTTCTTCCAGCTTTGGCATCAATTCAAACTCATTAAACTGCCTTCCAGTCTTTGATGATCTGGTCATTCTTCCACACCTTTCTGGTAGTATTTCTTTTCTTTTTAAATGTTTATTTATTTATTTTGAGAGAGGGGGAGAGGGAGAGAGGCAGAGAGGGGGGAGAGAAGGCTGGAGAGAGAGAGAGAGAGAGAGAGAGAGAGAGAGAGAGAATATATATCCCAAGCAGGCTCTGGGCTTTGAGCATGGAACCCAACTCGGGGCTCGATCTCAAGAACTGTGAGATCATGACCTGAGCTGAAATCAAGAGTCAGAGTCATGACTGAGCTCCCCCAGGAGCACCCTTTCTGCTAGTGTTTCTGGCCACTCCCATCCACACAGCCTCTCACGCCGCCACACGAGACTACTTCTCACTGTTCTCAGACAGGACCCACATGCTTTCAAATATTTCCTTTATGGCTTTGTTTATGCTTTCTTCTACCCAAAATACACTGCCCCATCTCATCTGCACATCCCTCCCCAGGCCCCAGATCCCAGGCCCACGTTTGTTAACTGAGTTATTGACATATCACTGATATACGATAAATTCCACATATTTCAAGTATGTAACCTGACTAGTTTTGAGGTGTGTGTATACCTGTGAAAGTATCACCACACTCAACATACCCATCACCTCCAAAAAAAGGTTTTGGTTTTTTTTGCAATCCTGTCTTCCTGCCCCTCCCCGCTCACTCTCTTTTCCTAGACAACCACTAATCTGGTTCCTGTTACTATAATTTGTTTTTCCTAGATTTTATATCAATGAAGTCATAGTATGTACACTTTTCAGGTGGACTTCTTTCACTAAGCATTTGTTTTGAAATGAATTTTGAAATTCACCCATGTGGTAGTGTGGTTGCACAGTTCATGTTTTTCATTTCTGAGTAGGGGTCGCCTAGATGGACCACACTTTACTTATCCATTCACCTGCTAATGGACGTTTGGATTGTTCCTTGGTATTTGGTTGCTACAAATAAAGCTGCTGTGAACATTTGTGTGTAAGTCTTTACGTGGACATTTGCTTTCATTTCTCTTGGTTAAATACCTCACAGTGGCATGACTTGAAATATATGGCAGGAATGTGTTTAAACTAAAAAAAAACACACTGCCAAATTATTTCCCAAAGTGATACAATAAAGGTGACAATATAAATTATTCAATTAATACAAATTTCCCAAATGGACAGTACAGTTATCCAAAAATTGTTCAATAGCGCCAAATCCTATCTTAGGGAGAAAACATTCAGTCTTTCATTATTAAATACAGTAGCTTTAGATTTTTCATAGATGCCCTTTATCAGATTAAGGAAGTTACTTCTATTGTTAGTTGGCTGGAGTTTTTATCAGAAATGAATGTTGAATCTTGTCAAGTGCTTTTTCTGCATCTACTGAAATATCTGACGGTTTTTCCTTTTAGTTTTATTTATATGGTAAATCACATACATTGATTTTTACATCTCCATTTCCAATGAATACTGCTGTAGTTGCCTTTCCTTATCATATTTGCTTCTGGTTTTGGTATCAGGGTAAGGCTGGCCTCAGAGGATGAGTTGGGAAGTATCCCCTCAATTTTCTGGAAGAGTCTGTACTGAACTTGTATAATTTCTTTCATAAGAATATAGAATTCACACCGGTGAAGCCATCTGGACTTGGAGTTTTCTTTGTGGGAAAGTTTTAATTACTAATTTAACTTCTTTAAGAGGCACAGAACTATTCTGGTTATTTATTTCCTCTTGTGTGACCCTGGGAAGTTTGCTCCTTGCAAGGAATTTGTCCATAAGTCATCAGACTTATGGGCATAAAATATTAATAAAGATATTCCTGGTTATCTTTTTAATATCTACAGAATCAGCATGCATGTCTCATCTTGGTATTGGTAATTAGTGTCTTCGGTTCTTCCTCATTACCTGACTAGATGCTTATCAATTTTATTTTGGTCTCATTGATATTTGCTCTTGTTTTTCTGTTTTCTGTCTCATTGATTTCGGCTCTGATCTTTATTATTGTGTTTCTTCTGTTTGCTTTGGTCTAATTCGCTCTTATTTTTTCTTGTTACTTGAAATGGAAGCTGAGGTTACTTATTTGAGACCTTTCTTCTTTTCTATTCTAGGTATTTAGTGCTATAAATTTCCACCTGAGTGTTCTTTGAGCAGCATTACACAAATGTTGATATGCTGTGTTTTTATCTTAATGCAGTTCAAAATGCTTTCTATCCGTCCTTTTAATTACCTCTTTCACCCCTGGGTTACTTTGAAGTGTGTTATTTAGCTTCCAATTATTTAGGGATTTAGCAGAGATCTTTTTGTTATTATTTCATTATGGCTGGGATCTATGAATCCATTATATTAATTGTGACCTGTGTCATGGTCCAGACAGAATGCAGTCTATCTTGGGAGATATGTCTGGAAAGAATGTGGGTTCTGATGCTGTTAGGTAGAATGCTCTATAAATGCTAATTAGGACAATTTGGTTGATAGTGTTCTTCAGGTTTTCTATACGCTTTCTGTTGATTTGTTCTATCAGTTATTGAGAGAGGGGTATTGAACTTGGATTTGTCCATTTTTCCCTGCAGTTCTACCAGTTTTTGCTCCCTGTATTTTGAAACTCTTATTAGAGGCATAAACATTTAGGTTTGTTATATTCTCTTCAGGAATTGACCCAATATTACTTTGTTACTGCTATTTTTTAAACTGATAATTGTCTTTTAAAAAGAATTAAATAACAAGGAAAGAATCTGATAATATTTACTCATGTAGCACTTATTTCTAATGACCTTTATTCATTTGTGGAGATCTATATTTCCATGTGCTATATATAATTTATTTGTTTATTTATTTTTTATTTTAGAGAGAAAGAGTGAGAGCAGGGGAGAGGGGCAGGAGAGAGAGAGAGAGAGAGAGAGAGAGAGAGAGAGAAAACAGAATCCATGCCAGTGTGGAGCCAGATACAGGGCTTGATCCCAGGACTCTGGGATCATGACCTGACCCGAAATCAAGAGTCAGATGTTCAACCAACTGAGTCACCCAGGTGGTCCAAACCTTTTTTTTTTTTTAAGTTTTTTTTTTTTTTGAGAGAGAGAGAGAGAGAGAGAGAGAGAGAGAGAGAGAGAGAGAATATGAATGAATGAATGGGGGAGGGGCAGAGAGAGAAGGAGACAGAGAATCCCAAGCAGGCTCCCCACTAGCAGCACAGAGCCCTACGTGGGGCTCAAACTCACAAACTGTGAGATCATGACCAAGAGTCAGATGCTTAACCTGTTGAGCCACCCAGGTGCCCTCCATGTGCTCTATTTTTATTCTGCCTAATGGACAAAGTCTTCAATTCATCTTCATTTTGAAAGGTAGTATTGCTCGGTATAGAATTGTAAGTTGACAGTTTTTTCCATTGGTATTTCCATTGGAAAGATGTTGTTCTGGGGTGTGTGGCTGGCTCAGTTGGTAGATCATGCAACTCTTAATCTCAGGGTCATGGGTTTGAGCCCCATATTGGGTGTAGAGATTACTAAAAAAATAAACTTAAAAACCAAGAAGATGCTGTTCCATTGTTTTCTCGCTTTCATTGTAACTAATGAGAAATCTGCGATATCTTTATCTTATTTCCTTTGTACATACTATGTCCTTTTCCTCTGGCAGCTTTTAATATTTAATTTTTTACTACTGGTTTTGGGCAATCTGTGATATGCCTTGGTGTAGTTTCTTCATGATTTCTTGCATATAACTTTTAGGATCTGTGGGTTTATAAAATTTTTATTAAATTTGGAAAATTTTCAGCCATTATTTCTTCAAATTTTTTTCACTCTTCCCCTCCTGTGGTGGGAACTTCATTTACACATGAAGTTGTTCCACAGTTCACTGGTGATCTATTTCTTTTCCAAAAAATTTCTCTTTCTTGCCTGTGTTTCATTTTGGATGGTTTCTACTGCTGGGTCTTCAAGTTCACTAGACTTTATTTCTGCAATGCCTAATATGCTGTTAAATCCATCCAGTGTATTTTCATGTCTAACACTGTAGTTTTCACTTCTGGAAGTTTGATTTGGGTCTTTTTGGATACCTTCTGTGTCTTCAACTGTTATAATGCAGTGATAATAACCATTTTAATAGCCTTGTTGGCTATTTCTAACATCTGTGGCAATTCTGAGTTGGTTTTGATTGCTTTTTCTTCTCATATTGGGTTGTATTTTTCTGCTTTCCTGCAGGCCTGCTATTTTGATTGAATGCCAGATATTGTGAAATTTACCTACTTACATGCTGGATAATTTTGTATTCCTTTAAATATACTTGAGCTTTTTCTGGGCTGAAATTATTTGGAAATAATTTGATCTTTTTTTTAAGTTTTTATTCATTTTTTTAAAGTAACCTCTATACCCAACATGGGGTGTGAATTCCCCACCCTGAGATCAAGAGTTGCAGTCTCTACTGAATGAGCCAGGCAGACGCCCCTAATTTGATCTTTTTGGGTCTTGCTTTTAAGATTTGTTAGAGGAGGGGCACCTGGGTGGCTCATTCAGTTAAGTGTCCAAATTTGGCCATCATGATCTCGTGATTCATGAGTTCCAGCCCTGCATCGGGCTCTCTGCTGTCACTGAGGAACTTGCTTCGGATCCTCTGTTCCCCTCTCTGCCCCTCCCCTGATCACATTCTCCCTCCCTCCCTCCCTCTCTCTCTCTCTCTCAATAAATAAATAAATAAATGAATGAATGAATAAATAAATAAAACTTAAACACAACAAAAGGCTTTATCAGGGGAAGCCAGAGCAGTGTTAAATCTAGGGCTAATTATTCCCTAGTACTTAAACAAGACCCTTCTGCATGCTATATGCAATGCCCTGTTAATTATGAAGTTTTCCAGTCTTGCTACTGGGGACTGGCACTACTCCTCACTCTCTGTGAGTGCCAGGCATGATCACTGTTGACATTTTTGCATTATTCTTTTTTTCTCAGGTAGTTTTCTAAAACACATGCACTGATCAGTGTTCAGATGAATACTTAACAGGAATCCCTGCAGATTTCCCGAGTTCTCTGTGTAGCTGTATCCTCTGTTACCCTGTCTTGCAAACTTTAGCGGCCTTGGTCTCCCAATCCCCAGGTTCCACAATGGTTCCCCCTCCATGTGCTGCGGCCTGGATATTCTCTCAAGGCAGTAAGCTGGGGCAACTGCAGGGTTCATCTCATTTGCTTGTTGTCTCTCATAAATCATTATCCTTTACTGTCTGATATCCAGTGTCTTGGAAACTCCTGTTTTATTTACTTTGTCTGTTTAGAGCTATAATCAGAAAGGAGAGTAAATCTCATCCTTGTTATTCCATTTTGGCTAGAAGTGGAAGTCTGCCACTTTTTTTAAAAATAATTTTTAAACATTTATTTATTTTTGAGAGACACAGCACAAGAAGGGGAGGGGCAAAGAGAGAGGGAGACACAGAATCCGAAGCAGGCTCCAGGCTCTAGGTTGTCAGCACAGAGCCCGATGTGGGGCTTGAACTCAAGAACTGAGAGATCATGACCTGAGCCGAAGTTGGAGGCTTAACTGACTGAACCACCCAGGCGCCCTGGGAAGTCTGCCACTTTTAACTTAGAGATCTCTGTGTAAGCCTAATACAAATTCCACTTCTCTTTGATGAAGTTTTCCCAGAACATTTTCCCCATGTCTTACTCCTGTCAATATACTCTGACTTTAAAGTGCTTTAAGCCACTTTCTTTAAACTTCTACAAACTTATTACCAGTTATACACTTGTCTCCTTTGATAGATCACCAACTTCTTGATGGGAGGAGTTTGGTCTTTGTATCCCCGTGTGTGAAGATGATATCTGATGTGTGACTGAGCCTCAAGAAATATTTTTTCCCTGTTTCTTGGTGCTGGCTAACCAGCACTGACTTTCATTTTATTTTTACCATCTTAGCCATTTGTAAATGCAGAGTTCAGTACTGTGAAGTTTATTTACAGTGCTGTGAAACACTGCCAGAACTTTCTCATCATTATGCAAATAGAAATATATATTTTTTTAACTGAATGAACAAACGTGGTGCAGACCTTTAATTTTACAGATAAGCCATGGAACAAAAAAGTTTGATCTGCTCAAGAGCTTATAGCTAGCTGATGGCAGAGCTAGGCCAGGAGCCACACTGTCTGTTTCCTGTCAAACATGCATTTCTACTAGGTCTGTTAACTCACTGCATATGCTAAACACAAAGACGGAGAACTGTTCTGCATCAAAGAAGCTTCAGATGTGGAAAGCCAGAAGTTACTAATTCTGAATGGCATAATTTAGCTAGGCTGGGCTTGATTTTTTCCCCCCCCATTTCTTTTGGTCAGCAAGGAATAGAATATCTCTTAACAACTTGTTCCCTGATTTTTTTTTTTTTTATGACAAGGAGTTCTCTGAGCCATCTAGTCCTATAAAGTTGCTTTCCTTTTCCATTTCGTACAAAAATTTCTTTTCTCTTTACAACCTCAGTCGGATTCTTTTCATTTTGTGTGATATCTCTATCCTGACACCTCTCCTCCTAAGACCAGGATATAACTCCTTGCTTCATTTCGTAATGATTCTATCTTACCAAGGATGGTGTGTGGATCAAGCTGATTTTTTTTTTTCTCCACTATGAAAATTTTATGTGAATCTACTGGTTACTAGCTGCTTTGTTTCTGGAAGAAAAGATATCCTAAAATAATCTCATAACTTTTAGATATATATATTTTTTGGTTTTCACATTTAAAACGACAATTATAGAAAATGTGCCATTCCATAATTTTTGAGACAAGTTACAAAGGAGTCTGAGCCTTTCTTATTACTACTACTGCTCTTCACAGATCTCATGACTAAGGAGACATTTGTTTGGTCCAGGAGCTCTTGCACAAAGGGTGCACATGGGTTCTTCTGGATTCCTTTCCACACAGCACCTGTTCGTAGTTAGGACCCACTTCTCAGCCTCTAAGCTGGGAGCCGGCTTATGCACGCAGCCTCTCGTTGTAGTTTTGAAGTCTTTTACTCATTCTGCAGTTGCTGATCTGAGCAGGAATCCCTACATTTTGCACCCCTGTCAGCTTACTGACAAGGAGAGTCTGAAATTACTTGGAGTTCTTTTGTTGTTAAAAATAAGTTAACGAAAAGCTGCAACCCCCAGCATACAGTGTATCCATGGCTGTTCTGGTAGCTCTTTTAGTTGATTTAATATCCTGAATACCCATTCACTTCTGTCCCTAGACGTATGACATTGCTTAGAGCTGTAATCCTGTAACCAGTACAAGGCAAGAGGTGTTCACTCATAAAGGGAAGGAGACTGTAACGGAGTTCTTCCTTTCTTTCATATACAAGGAGGGCTAAGTTACCATCTTCTGGCAGGCAAGAGCATACATCAGTGGGGAAGGGCTTAGAGCGTCCTACAGCCAGGGGGCCCCAGCGGCCAGCCTCAGTGTCCAGGAGTCCCCAGCGGGAGCCCGCTGAGTGCCGGCCACTATTCCAAACACCAGGGCAACTGGTGTGAACAGCTCAAGTACAGTTCCTGCTAACTTGGGGGCTTATACTCTAGCTGGAACGCATGTGATAAAGAAAGAAGTAAAGGTATAGTGCCAGAAGGAGATGAGAGCCGTGGGGAACAGTTAAGTAGGGCTGGGGGCAGGGAGCATGGGGTGGGGGGTGGGGGCAAACTGTTATTCTCTACCAAGATGGGCAGGGAAGGCCTGATGGGATGACAAGGGAGTAGTGGTGAAGGAGGTCCCTGTCAGAGTAATACTGTGGTTGAGTAATACTTCCAGTTTCTAGTACTATGGAAAGTGGGCATTTCTCTCTGTGTCTTCCTGTGTATCTCTATTGGGGACACTGAGGATGGTAAATTGTGGTCACTCACTTTTCTCTCACCATAAATCAGATGTTTTTGATAATTATAATTTTAACTGGCCCAAATACTCCATGAAGGAGATGGACTATAATTTAACTAACAAATCCTTTACAGTTAGCTATCTACATTGTTTTCACCTATTGTATTTTCATTTGTTTTACGCTTTTAGTTGTTACATACACTGCTGTGATTAGAAACCAGGCATCTCAGGAAAGCAGTTTGGGAATGCAGAGGAAGGGCCATGAGAACACGCATTTGGGGTCCAGGACAGAGGAGAGGGAGACACACATGGGAGCGGCGGGCAGGCGGTGAGCAGTGACTGTTGGATGAGAAGGGCCAGGAGCAGAGGCCTTTGACTTCCTTTACCTCAGGTCAAGAGGCCTCATTTCCCCTGGCCCCCTGCCTGTGCTTCCCGGGACAAACCAATGGCCTGCTTATTGGTCTGAGTCTACTCTTGAGTTAAAAGAACAGAAGCAATGATGTTCTTTAAAAAAATTTTTTAATGTTTATTTATTTTTGAGAGAGAGGGTGGGGGGGGGGGAAAGGGTCAGAGAGAGAGAGAGAGAGACACAGAGAGAGAGAGAGAGACAGACAGACAGAATGCGAAGCAGGCTCTAGGCTCCGAGCTGTCAGCACAGAGGCTGACGCGGGGCTTGAACCCATGAACCGTTGAGTTCAGGACCTGAGCCGAAGTCGTATGTTTAACCAACTGAGCGACCCTCAAGTTAAGCAGATATTACAGATACTGCTAAACAAACAAACAAACAAACAAACAAACCCCCAAAACAAGAAGCAGATGGCACTGACTTCAGGCTTTCATCCACAAAAACAAAACAGGAAAAATAAGTTTCTATGCTTATGAGTTGGGGTTATAATTGAGGTTTCCAGCATCCAGACAGGCAAATGCCTGGACAGCTGCTTAGGGCAGATGGGTCCTTTGACAGCTTAATATCGCTGAGTTTCTGGTGACTCTGCAGTCAGGGCAGCTAACGTGAGACCATCTGTTTACTAGTGGGCAGAAAAACTCACGACCAGCAGGTAGCCACTGCTGAGGATGAGACACAAACCCAAAACCGAGTCAGCCATTTTCATAACCTCTGCAAAGCAAACTGGCCTGGCGGGCCGCTGGCACCACCACCAGAGACAAGGGCTACGTGCCTACAAAACACGACCACACGGAACGAGGATATGCCCAGAGGTTTAGGTTTGTAACTTTTTTTTATTTTTATCTTTTTTTACTTAAAAAAATATGGGATGCCTGGGTGGCCCAGTTGGTTGAGCGTCCAACTTCGGCTCAGGTCATGATCTCAGAGTTCATGGCTTTGAGCCCCGGGTCGGGCTCTGTGCTGACAGCTCAGAGCCCGGAGTCTGCTTTGGATTCTGTGTCTCCCTCTCTGTCTGCCCTTCCCCTGCTCACGCTCTGTCTCCCTCTCTCTCTCTCTCAAAAATAAACATTAGAAAAAAAAAATTTTTTTTTGAGTATAGTTGACACGATGTTACAGTTGGTTTCAGTTGTGTCCCAAGAGGTGTTATTTGGGTTTATTTCAAAGTATTCAAATGCCATAAGATAGATCATTCACTCAGAAAGCTTTTTTGTTCTTTTGTACTTTTCTAAATGGGAAAAGAGAATATCCAGGAATTCAGGCCTATATAATAAGCCTAAAAACTAGCTGTCATTTGTTTATTATTAAAAATGAAAAATTTTTTTAGATAAGTAACACGTATATTTAATTGCAAAAGGTTTACAAGGAAAAATAAATAAATCTCCCACCTACCTTTCTCCTAGTACCCTATCTCCCCTCTTTCCCTCCAGAGATAACATTGTTACCCATTTCCTGCATATCTTTCCAGATATTGTCTATAATATACATAATCATGTATGTATGGATACATATATACACACACATATAAATATATACAGATATGTCCTTATAACTTTCTTATTGGCTATATTTAAAATGAACAAAGCCATATTAAAGCCTCTGAGAAGAACCACAGTAAAGAAGCCTGTTTAACTTTATTAGCATATCTACTGGTATCTGACTTTGGGTCCCCTCCCCTCCCCTTTGGCATAATTTCTGATCTGTGGAACAGGGCCAGGACTTGAATGGTATGGCTGTATCAGGTGTTTCTGGATGGCATCTACCCTGGTTGGTCTGTGCTTGAGCTGTCCTTTTTTTTTTTTTTTTTAATGTAAAGTTTATTCTTATATTTTTCTTTTTTATTCATCTGCCTTTTCTTATTTTCTTTGCTCCTTAGTTTCATATCGCCTATGCACCGTTTTCTTGCTCTTTTCTTTCTGGTTTATTATTTGCTTTGAGCAGGGCAGCTATTTGCTGAAATGCAGTTTTTTTTTTTTTTTAAGTTTACTTATTTATTTTGAGGGAGAGACAGAGAGAGAGAGAGAGAGAGAGAATGAATCAAGAGGTGGGGGTGGGATGGGTGGGAGAGAGAATCCCAAGCAGGCTCCGCACTGCCAGTGCAGAGCCCCATGTAAGGCTGGAGCTCATGAACTGCGAGATTATGACTTGAGCAGATGCCAAGAGTCAGACACCTGACCGACTGAGCCACCAGGCATCCCTGAAATGCAGTTCTTGAAGAGGTGAGGGCACCATGTACGGCTGTCCTATAGCTTCCTTTCAGGATGTGAACTCACATCACCCTCTCTCCAAACTGCAGTATCGTCTGCACGAGGCCACTTCTTCCCTCAGCTGGGTGTGTCCTTTCTCTTGACCTCCTCCAGACACTGAGGTCAGCATGACTTAGAAGTTCCTTTACACCACAGACACTCTTGGACCAATTTGGGAGCATTTTATTTAGGGTTAAAAAAAATCTCCACATGAAAGTGAGATTAGACTATAATTTTCTTTTTTGTGCTATCCTTCCTTGTTTTGGGTATAGTGTTGTGCTGGCCTAATAAAATGAGATGCTCTTTTAAAAAAAAATTTTTTTTAATGTTTATTTTTGAGAGAGAGAGAGAGAGACAGAGAGAGAGACAGAGTACAAGTGGGGAAGGGTCAGAGAGAGAAGGAGACATAGAATCTGAAGCAGGCCCCAGACCCTGAGCTGTTAGCACAGAGCCTTAGGCAGGGCTAAACTCACAGAGTGAGAGATCATGACCTGAGTCGAAGTCAGATGCTTAACCAAATAAGCCACCCAGGCACCCCAAATGAGATGCTCTTTTATCAAATTTTTTAGTTCTCTCTCTTCTCTCTGATACTTGGTTGGAATTTTGCTCATGGATTTTAAGTCCTAATCCTCTCTCTTTATAATTTTTTTTTTTTTAAAGTTTGTTCATTTATTTTGAGGGAGGGAGGGGCAGAGAGAGAAAATCCCAAGTAGGCTCCATACTGTCAGTGCACAGCCCAATGTGGGGTTCAGTCTCACTAACTGTAAGATCATGACCTGAGCCAAAATCAAGAGTCAGACACTTAACTGAATGAGCCATGCAGGCGCCCTTCTCTTTACGATTTTTTGAAGATAATGACTCCTGTTCAAATCTAATCTATCAATGCTATATTCAGCTATTCCGAGCCTTTCCTTCTGAGTTCTAACCAGAGAACCTTTCAGAATGTACTTTAGGGAAATTACTTGGAAGATAAAATATTTGTCTGAACTTAAATCTCTCTCAACTTTGGATTTCTGCAACTAACCCAGGGACAAATAAGATCATGTGCCACATCACTGTACTTGTAAAACACAATACAATTTTCTTTAATGTTCATTGATTTATTTTGAGAGAGAGAGAGCGAGCGAGGATGGGCAGAGAGAGGGAGAGAGAGAATCCCAAGCAGGCTCTGTGCTGATAGCACAGAGCCCATCATAAGGCTCAATGCCATGAACTGTGAGATCACGACCTGAGCCGAAATCAAGGGCTAGATCCTTAACCGATTAAGCCACCCAGGTACCCCAACACAGTGCCATTTTTAAAGTCACACCAATGATATGATACTTGGTAATAAGGGAAAACAGCTAGTAAAGAAATCAAATTAACCATTCCTTATGAAGTCAATATCAAGTTGCTGACTAACTCTAAGTCGAAATTCCAAGCCTGAATTTCCTGGGGGCAGGGAGGAGGGGTTTTATCTCTTGTCTATGCTTGACCTTTTATTCATAGAGTAAGAACATCAAGAGTAAACTATAAAAAAATCTAGCATTTTGACAGCCTTCTCTTCCTCCCATTGATAATTTTTAAAGATGTTTAAAATTCTTCCATATATTAAAGATCGGAGGGAATACAAGTAGAAATGTTATCTCAGAATGCATATGCTAGGGAGAGACAGCAACTGACCGTGCTAGGACCAGTTTCCCATTTCCCCCTACTTACAGAAGCATTCAATAAGAGTTGGAATTTGCTAAACAAGGACCCAGACTGAGAAGAAATATTTTCCAGGCAAAAACTATGCATTAGTACAGGCATGCGGATTAAAATCCCTTTAATTGTCCTTACTTTGTTCTAACTATCAGAAGGAAAAGAAGCCTCCTAAACTGAGCCATGACTTTACTGTAGAGATGCCTTCTCCATGTCTTTCCCTTCCATTCTAAACTCCTTAGTATCCTCTTAGCACTCTTTGGCAGATGGAAGGGAATTTTTCAAACTTATCTGTTTATCATTGTTTTTTGGTAATTCCTTAGATTCTTATTTTTTTCCCACCAGATGACCATTACGCATTATTTTATCCACACCACCGAAAAGCATTTAACTACATATCTAAGGACCTATTTTGATCTAGGATACAAAGTTTAATAACATAAAATAAATGGTCTGCTTATACTGCACACACTGATCAGCAAAATGAACACAGTCGAATTAGACAGGTGGACATCTGATTCTAGATATGTCTTTGTTTAGGGAAAGAAAAGCCATATCTAAGTGAGAAAAAACAACAACACAATACTGATAAGGAAAGTCGAAGACCGCTTCTGGCAACTTAGGAAGTGTCATCGAGGAAGAAAAGGAACTGGACCCTGAGTTTTGAGAAGCAGTCTTCCCCTGGCATCAGGGTGGGGGGGAGGCGGAGACAGACAGTTTGCCACACTGGAAAGAACATCTGACTTTGGAGTCAGAAACGCTCTACCCCAAATGCTCGATGATGTCCTATGGGAAGGAAGACCCCATCTCTAAAACAACTCCAGTAAATATCCAGACAGATCATTCTCTGGTCCACATCGTCCTCCGGGTCCATGCTCTGTGCATATTTCTCACATCACTGTTCACAACACACACCCACACACAAATACCCCAGACATCTAGGTTCACTGTGAATATGTCATGTGCCACCCAAACTCTGCGTTTTTGTATAGGTTGTTGCTTCTCTTAGAAATTCCTTCAGTCTTCATGTACCTATATGTCATCCTAAACCTGTCTTCTAATTTACATTCACAGTAGACACAATTGCTGATTATATTTGGGATAAATGAGAAGCTGTGACAATAAGTATATAAAGTAATTTTTCTGTCTTTTGGATTTCTGTCATTGGACTGGTGATGAAGAAATCACAATTGGGGAAATTCTATCATTTTTCGTTCAGCTGGAGGCTGGAATAGCAGAGGATCATTCCTAATCTTGAAACTAAGCCTAGATGCTAATTTTGCCTTCTGTGGAATGGATGATTTATGTCATTCTTCTAAAGGAAAATAACTCAATACATTGAAATTGGCACAAAGCAAGTTCAGTAAGAATTATGATGAAAGATTTCATATGTTCAAAACCTGCCTCAGTTACAAAAATCAAGCTTTACCTCTTGAAATGATTCACCAGGACTCCAACAAGTTCTCCAATTCGACTCTCATGGGTTGGCTGTTTGCTGAAAAGGCAGACAATGAGGTCTTTGTTGTCTTTTGTATGGAACACTACAAGTTGGTCCTTTCCATTGGAGACACTCAGACCAGTCAACTGCAAAGACATAAAACATGGAAAACTATTAGGATGGTTTCTCAAAAGAATAAATTTAAAAATACATTTCGTAATTATATGCATAATACACATATTATATTATATATGTATAATTTTAAAAATAAACTTATATATAATATATATTTATATATATATATTTCAGTTTATTTATTTTGAGATAGAGAGTGTGTGTACATGAACTGGGCAGGGGAAGAGAGAGAGAGAAGGAGAGAGAGAATCCCAAGCAGACTCTGCACTATCAGTGAAGAGCCTGATGTGGAGCTTGATCTCCCGAATCATGAGATCATGACCTGAGACGAAGTCAAGAGTCAGATGCTCAAACTGACTGAGCTACCCAGGCACCCCTAATAATGTATTTTTGATCAGTGACCCTGGTAGCTTCAGTCTTTTCCAACTTTCATGGAACAAGCAAGATGGAAGGAAATCATAAAGATAAGACTAAAAATCAGTGAAACTGAAAACAGAAAAATAATAGAGAAAAATCAATGAAATAATGAGCTGGTTGTTTCAAAAGATCAATAAAATTGCTAAGCCTCTAGTCTGAGGATAAAAGAGAGATAACCTAATTACCAATATAGAATGGAGGAGGGGATAGCACTATAGACCATACAGACATTAGAAGGATAACAAAGAAAAATATTTTCAACAACTCTGTGTACATAAATTTAATAACATGGATGAAACCAAGTAATTCCTTAGAAGCCACAAACTACCAAAACTCACCCAAAAGGCAATAGATAAGCTGAGTACTGCTTTATCTATTAAAAAATGAAATTTGTGGTTAAAAACCTTTCAAAAAAGAAAACTCTAGGCTCAGGTGACTTCACTGGTGAATCCTACCAAATGTTTAAAGAAGAAATAACACTGGGAACACTTTGTAACTCATCTTATAAGGCCAGCATTATCCTGATACCAAAAAAGGATAAAGGCAGTACAAGAAAACTGTAAACCAATATCCAAAACCCTTCATCAATATGGATGTAAGAATGACCAACAAAATATTAACAAAGAAATCCAACAACATATAGGAACAATAATATACTATGACCAAGTAGAGTTTATCTAAGAAATGCAAAGCTAGTTCAGAATTTATTAATTAACCAATGTAATCCATTGCTGCAACAGAATAAATAAGCCATGTGATATTATTTGATGCAAAAAAAGTGATGAGGGATAGAAGCAGAAAAATATTCACCTTTAGCCCAGAAGGCTGACCTAAAGCCTGCATAGTTTCAATAAGGATTAAATATGTGCTGGTTGCTGCTTTCTTAAAGGGTCTCATGACTGCCTTTAAATCTCACCGACAGTTCACATCAAACTGAATGACAAGCACTAGAGAAATCTTGAGAAAGTAGTTTCACAGGCAGAAATTTGAGCATTTATTTTTATTTTTTATTTATTTATTTTTAAGTTTATTTATTTATTTCGAGAGAGAGAGAGAGAGAGAGGTAAAGTGAGTGCCTGCACGCAAGTGGTGAAGAGGCAGATAAAGAGAGATGGAGAGAGAGAATCCCAAGCAGGGGCTCAACTTGGGGTGTCAACTCACAAACTGTGAGGTCACGACCTGAGCTGAAATCAAGAGTCAGATGCTTAACCCAATGAGCCATCCAGGCGTCCCTAGTTTTAAATATTTTTAAAGATTTTATTTTTAAGTAATCTTTACACCCCACGTGGGACTTGTGTTTACGACCTTGAGATCAGAGTCACATATTCCACAGACTGGGCGAGAGGGGCTCCCCTTGATCTACTAGTCCCTGCACGTCCCTTCCCCCTTGAGCACAAAGCATATAACCACCAGCTGCATAGAGCAAAAGTGCAGCTCTTTCTGCCCACAGAGCAGAGAGCTTTCCCCGTGCTACTTACATAAACTTACTAATTTGCACTGTAAAATGTCTGAAGAATTCTTTCTTGGCCATTGTGCTCCATGACCCACCAACATTTTTGGTGGCGCTGCAAGGGGATTATAGGGGGAATCTAACAGCCTCAGTGCGACCTGCTAAAACCCTTTTATTCCCCCAGCCTCTACTTCTTGTTCTTTTCCAGAGATGTCCTGAATAGTACAACCCTTCGGAATGTGTCTTGTCTGAGTGCTCAGGAGAGAACCTCTTGCCCGTGGCCCTACTAATGGGAAGACAAACTTCTGCTGCCCGGCTGGACACCAGTACCTTGGCTGTAATGGCGTTGGGCTCAGAAATCAGTCTCTGTTTCATCTGCTCTTTTAATACTTGTATACTCAAGTATTTTAATACTCTTTTAATACTCATCACAGGACAGACATACATGTCCCTAGGATGGCCGCTGATCTCAAGACTCCCATGGAAGGTTTCCTCCTAAATAATCCAGTGTGATCCCTCAAATGGGCATAAAATCCAAGATACATCTGACCACATGCGATTCCTGAAAGTGACTGGTGGGAGCTATTATCCAGTTGAGGCACTCACCCAGCGGGGGACTGGATCACAGAGAGGGCTCACAAGAAAGTTTCCTGGATTAGATAGGGGTTCCGTACTTTCGTTTCTTCACGTCTTTCATTTGTCTTGCCCATGGGCTGTTTGGCGTTCTCAGTCCTACTCTCAGGCTGAAAGTACTTCTAGCTTAGATATATGTCACTTAATATGATACCAAATAGCTGCTCCTTGTTAACAAGGGCCAGGGCCTCTACCTCATCCATTAATAGTAGATCCAGAGTCTTACAAAGGGTATTGTTACTGGTTGCAAAATATATTGATACCCCCAAAATGGAAAGAGGCAGCTCCAATTTCTGTGGCATTTCAGTCCAATCACTGACACCCCTTCTCAGGTAGTACAATGGTGTCAGAGTGGTTGAAACTGAGGGATGCCTCCCACCACTCTGAATCCCAGGGACCTTCAGCAATATTCCTGGTGGGATGCCACTTAGAAGCTGAGGAGGATTTTGGTAATGGACTCCTAGTTAGTTAATGGACTCTCCCCCATTTGTAGGAATTAACTATAGGATCAGCTTCCTTGATCCCAAAGGATTTTCCTTTGGGCTGTTGTTACCTAACACAACAGAGTCAATCTGGACAATAGGATTTAAAGAAGAAGTGCCTCATCTTTTTCTGTAATAATGCTTGGCCTCAATGTTCTCTGAAGGATGATAAAAAAAAAATGACCCATTGATGGGTCTTTAAGGTTCAGTACTATTTATCAATTGGACCTTTTGGTAGGCACCAGGGAAAATGGACCAAAATCCCATATGGTCAGGCCTTTATGGCCCTCTACCAAAACCCTCATCTGTCCATACTCCTTTAGGGGGCCCGAGGACACCCCTCTCCTCACCCTTTTCTTCTCAATCCACCATCACCTGGCTGCCCAGGCCCGTCCTACTTAACCCACCACCCTCCCTGTGTTTTGTCATGTTTTCTATGTGCACCACTCCCTGCCCCCATCTCTCTGCCAAGATCCTGTATATACCTCCTTCTTTTTCCTGAGTTATTCTCTCCTCTTTGTTTGCTTCTTTGTGTGTCAGAGCCGGAATATATCTTGAGAGTACTGGATGAATGTTGCCTGACTCTGGTTGTGTGGGGTTTTCTCCCTCATTCATTTCCTAGGTTAATGGCTATGATCATTGGAGCCAGTTGTCCTGTAAGTCTACCTCAGGATGGGGACCTTAAAGAATACTCCCAAGAAGCTTTCAAAATTCCTTTTGCTTCAGGGAGGTTCCCTGTCTTCTCCACCAGACATGGACTGCCTATTTTCACTTTTTGTGGATGGAAACAAAAGGTGTGCCTGTTCATCTGTCTGTGCTGATGAGCTTTAGGACTGAGAGAGTCCTTTTTCTCTGCCCCCTTGCTGGCAGCACCTCACCTCTTCTGCCTGCACCTCCCCCTGCTCCTCTTTCCCCACCATGTTGGGTGCCACTCGCATAATGGCTCCTGTACCATCCTTCATGCCCTCAGTGCCATTGGCTCCTGTTCCTCCTCTCCTTGCTATCAAGGAGTGGAGAGCACCTCTCTTTGGACTTAAACCGCTCACTTCAGATTTCCCCACCGGTGCCCCAGGTAAAAACTGACAGTGGGGAACAAACTGATTGACATTTAGTGTGCCCAGGTGCACACTTAAATTTGGCATTTAAGCTAATTTGAGTTTGTTAGTTTAATTAAAGGTAAACATGTCTTTAGAGTTATCAGCACTAAATATAAAACTTTTATTCTACCAAGGTTTACAAAAGGTCAAATAAACTCGTGTTATCGCTGTTGCAATTTGTCAGCAGAAAGATGACTTAAAATGATGGTTAATTTTGTCTCAAAGTTTTCACGAGTAATTGTTAAGAACAAGTAGGCTGAATAAATAAAAGATTAATGGGTAAAACTTTTATTTATTTATTTATTTATTTATTTATTTATTTATAAATTTTAAAAATGTTTGTGTATTTTTGAGACAGAGGGACAGAGTGGGGTGGGGGACAAAGAGGGAGACACAGAATCCAAAGCAGGCTCCAAGCTCTGAGCCGTTAGCACAGAGCCTGATGTGGGAACTAAACTCACAAACCACAAGATCATGACTTGAGCCAAAGTTGGACCCTTAACCCACTGAGCCATCCAGGCACCCCATAGGTAAAACTTTTAAATAGCTTTCAAAATTTTTGGTAACATGAAACTGAGAAGTTTTTTTTTTTTTAATATTTATTTATTTTGAGAGAGAGCTCACGTACTCATGCAAGCAGGGTGAAAGGCAGAGAGAGAGAGAGAGAGAGAGAGAGAGAATCCCAAGCAGGCTCTGCACTGTCAGCTCAGAGCCCGACACAGGACTTGATCCCATGACTGTGAGATCATGACCTGAGCTGAAATCAAGAGTTGGAAGTTTAACCAACCGAGCCACCCAGGCGCTCCTGACACTTGGAAGTTTTGCTAAGTTAAACAATAAATTGGATTGAATTTATTGGATATCTAAGTCTTTTCCAAATAAATGCTAAAGCATATTTACTAAATGTAGGTTTGGGCTTTTGGCTTCTTACCACAGAGAAACTGAGGATGTTGGGTCTATGGTAAACTTGCTTTATGCTTGGTTGAAAGGTTGTACTATGGAAAAACATGTTTTTAGAAATTATGAAATATGTTCACGAAGTTCAGATCTAAAGAATTTTGGTGTAACAGACCATTCACAAGTGATTACTACTTAATTTTCTTTGGAGATTAATGTTTCTAAGAGTTAAAATTCTGCTAAATATAATTAAGACTGAAGGACGGGCGCCTGGGTGGCTCAGTCAGGTAAGCGTCCGACTTCGGCTCAGGTCATGATCTCACAGTTTGTGGGTTTAAGCTCTGCATCAGGCTCTGTGCTGACAGCTCAGAGCCTGGAGCCTGCTTTGGATTTTGTGTCTCCCCCTGTCTCTGCCTCTCCCCTGCTCATGCTCTGTCTCTTAAAATAAATAAATGTTAAAAAATTTTTAAAAAAGACTGATACACATAAGGAAAGCAACTCTGTACGTAGGAGTGGAGGATTGAGAAAGAATACCTTTTGTTGAGGGAAAAAGAAATTCTGTCCTAAAATGAGATTGGTTGGGCAGAAAATGTTTACAACAAAATCTGAATGCAAAAGAAAGTTGTAGAAGGTTTGTGAAGGGAATTTTTTGGAAAAGAATTTTATGTATGGTCAAGATTGAGCTTGAAATGAATGGATTTTAAAAGTACATTGGCATAAAATTGAAATTCTGCTTTTCTCTGTGTTAAAAAGACAAAGTTTTCTTGGATTGTTGTCTGCTTTTGATAAGAAAATGCAAATGAAGTTTTTTTTCTTTTTCTTTATCTGCCCAGAAAACCAAAGCTTCTGTGTTTTGTCGTTATCAGGTCTTTGATTACTTAAGAAAGTTAAAACTTCTCAAGTTTTGCTAACAACTCTAGCTTCCTGTAGAATCTCTTACTGCCAGCGCAGTTAAGTGTAAATATTAAATTTAGAATGATCTGTAATCCTGTTTAGGCATATACTTAAAAATATATAAAAAATATAATTTCATATATTGTAGAAAATATATGAAATTCCTGAAGTTTTAATATGTTCTAGTATAAGGTCAAAATTAAATAGTTTTAATTATTAAAATGCTATGTGTCACAGGAATAATTAAATTTCCTTGTCAGCTACATTATAATGAACTCTCTTATCAGATCTTTAACCATTCTATTTTTGAGTCTCTTGTGGTTTACAGTTATTGTTCCGATGCTCTTGCAGAATGAGGTTTGTCTTCAAGGAGATTCAGAAAACTGACTTTTGACAAATACAGGTTTTTGATATCTTTAAAATCATAACACTAAAGTGGTTAAGCATATCCAGAACTAATGGAAGAAGCTGCATCTGAACAACTAGAATTAGGAGAACGGGACTAAATAGACTGAGGAAGATGATTATGGTTTTTGTGACTCTTATTTGACACACTGCTGGTTTCCTAATGTTTGCTCTTCTAGATTTAAAGAAACCTTCTCTTAAGAAATCCATGACTTATAGAAATGTGATAAAGTTTTCTTTCGTGAACAAATTGAAACATTTAAATCTTTTCTTTATTGGAATCCTCCAGAATTCAGAAACTCCCAGTGGGTATTCTATCTTTCTTGGCAATTAGTTATTTGCATAAGTTCAATAAGAATTTGTTCTATTTGTAGTCTCCTCAAAAAGTTAAAAATAGAACTAACCTCCCATCCAGCAATCACACCAATAGGTATTTACCCAAAGGATACTAAATACTAATTCAATGGGATACATACACCCTGATGTTTACAGCAGCATTATCTACAATAGCCAAATTATGGAAAGAGCCCAACTGTCCAACTACTGATGAATGGATAAAGAGGATGTAGTATATATGTACAATGGAATATTACTCAGCCATAAAAAGAATGAAATCTTGCCATTTGCAATGACATGGATGGAGCTAGACAGCATAGTGCTAAATGAAATAAGCCAGTCATAGAAAGACAAATACCACATGATTTCACTCCTATGTGGCATCTAAGAATCAAAACAAATGAGCAAAGGAAAAAAAAAAAGGGAGAGAGGCAAACCAAGAAACAGACTCTTAACTACAGAGAACAAACTGATGGTTACCAGAGGGGAGGTGGGTGGAGAGATGGGTGAAATGGGTGAAGGGGATCAAGGAGCGTACTTGTGATGGAACACCAGGTGACGTATGGAACTGCTGAATCACTGTATTGTACACCTAAAACTAATATTACACTATATGTTAACCAACTGGAATTTAAAGAAAACTTAAAAAGAATCTATTCTCCTTGTAAAGGACACCATTGGAAACATTGGTTATATTACTAAGGCTTTGACTGGAATGTCCTATGTAAGAGAGACACGCATAGGCTCAGATATGACCAGACAGTTCTAAGGAATTAAGGTTGACTTTATGGAGTCAATAAAGCCCCTTGAAAATGTTGGCCTGAGGGGCGCCTGGGTGGCTCAGTCTGTTAAGTGTCTGACTTTGGCTCAGGTCATGATCTCACAGTTTGTGAGTTCAAGCCCCGTGTCGGGCTCTGTACTGACAGCTCGGAGCCTGGAGCCTGCTTCTCATTCTGTGTCTCCCTCTCTCTCTGCCCATCCCCCCACTTGCACTTTGTTTCTCTGTCTCTCTCTCAAAAATAAATGAACATTAAAAAAAAAAAATAGACAACGTTGGCCTGATACCTTGCTTACAGAGTTCCCAGCAGCCTTACCAGGTGAGTAAAGAATGTCACTTCCTGGCAGGTGCAGGAAACCTCAGGATATTTTAGGGGCCTCAAGAAGAGGAATGCACCCAAATCTATAGGTATTGTAGGCAAGTCTGATGACAACAATTTGGCTCGGCTCTACCCTTGAGCAGCTATTAAAAGTTCAATCTAGAGGGGCACCTGGGTGGTTCCGTTGGTTAAGCGTCTGACTCTAGATTTTGGCTTAGGTCATGATCTCACAGTTGTGAGACGGAGCCTCGAATTGTTGGGACTCCTCATGTGGAGCCTGGTTACGATTCTTTCTCTCTCTCTCTCTCTCCCTCCGCCCCTCACCCACTCACATGGTTGCATATGTGCTCTCCCTCTCAAAAAAGTTCAATCTACAGATTCCTTATAAAAAGTTTCCACAAAACAGATTTTATTATTATTTTTTTTTATTAAAAAAATTTTTTTTTTAACGTTTATTTTTGAGACAGAGAGAGACAGAGCATGAACAGGGGAGGAGCAGAGAGAGAGGGAGACACAGAACCGGAAGCAGGCTCCAGGCTCTGAGCCATCAGCCCAGAGCCCGACGCGGGGCTCGAACTCACGGACCGTGAGATCGTGATCTGAGCTGAAGTCAGACGCTTAACCGACTGAGCCGCCCAGGCGCCCCAAGATTTTAAAGGATCTATATGATCAATCACTATTCTTGCTGAGCTTATGTAAATAATTAGGCCAAGTTTGTTAAAACTGGACTTGTTTTACAAATGAATCAGTCTTGATTTGGCTATCTCTGGAAATAAGGGTGAACTGAGAAAAATTATGTTTCTCAATAATGCATCCTTATGGATGTTAGGTTCTAGTTTTAATTAGCTGTCTTTAAATGCTTGTTGTTTGCCTAAGCTAGACAACTTGGGGTAAACTTCAGAGATACTGCCATAATAGCTCATATATAGACAGTCTTCCTGTTTGTTACTCTGTGGGGATAATAAAAGGGACCCCATGGACATAGATTATTTAAATAGCTGGACAATGGAATGGGTACCCCAACAACTGGGTAACTCAGCTTTTACCCTGATCAATTCTATGTGTATGGGATAACACAATTGCTCCTTAAAACCAGATTATAACCCACTCCATGGAGTTAACTATGGACTTATAGAAATAATGGCTGGCTGAGCCCTGGGTTAGCCTGGATGTGGGAGAATGACAATGAACTGAACGACGTGCCCTCATATTCCTGTGAACCAGTGGAAGATCTCAAAATACTCTTTAAACAATGAGATAAGAAAAAAAAATGGAGGTCTTTTTTCTTGTACTTGCCATCTACACACCATACCTAAATGGAACTCTTTTCTACAAGGGGCATAACACTACGCTGAGCTCCAAAACCAATCTTCGGGCTGGGCTTGTGGCTCACTGTCCACATCAAGCACTTAAGGTCTCCCTTGCTAAGACTCTCCATTACAAGGTACAGATTGGCATTATTTACATCCACACATAGCTGAAATGATACTACATCCTAATACCAGCACATGTAGGGATGCTTTTATCATTAAAAAGAATGTTTCTTGCTGACCTATGGTAAATGTTACATGGGACTCTCCAGGCCAAAAGAGGCCTTTCTCTTATCCTCAAACTATCAAAATTTTAACTGAATATGCCAATCCGTAGATAGTCTGATGACAACAAATTCCTTGACTATTATTTGAGATAATACCCAGGAAGGATTATCTCAAATACGGGATGGATATATGTGGCTTACTACCACAATAGGACAACTAAGCCAAAAGGCCCGTCCCTTATGCTAAGAAGAGAAAAACCATACCCTTGATTCATAGCCCAATAGTACCGGCTAAATGGAATGGTTACCCCCATAAGCCTGTGACCATACCATTATTTTATAGGCAACTGACTGGTTTGCTATTGACTAGACAAGGTGATCAGGCATCAGATGGCTAGCACCTAATGGAACAAAATGGTTACATGGGCCAAATTTTTGGCCATGGCTTCCACCAGGCTGGATTGGAAGATGTACTATAGGTTATGCCTAGACTCATAGCCATAGCACTAAGACTATCACAAGTCCAGTGAATCTTCCATAGCTAAAACAACGATGGACAAGGTCTGCATTCCATTAGTATGATGATATGATGATCTGACATCTATTTTTCTTCCATCAGTAGGTCTAGAAGATGTTTTATGGCACATAGAGGCCCTTGATAAATATGCAATTAAGATCTTAAAATGACTCTCAAAATAGCATTACATTATTAAACACCAAAATGACCTGAGTGCATAAAGCAGTTCTACAAAATATAATGGCTATAGATGTCTTAACAGCAACACAAGGAGGAGTGTGTGCCATTATTAAGGCAGAATGCTGTGACTCCATTCTGGATTATGACAAAAATATAACAGGACTACTTACTGATATGAATAATCAAATTGATGCTCTTAAAGACCCTACATTTCCACTTAATGACTGGTTACATTTGTGGTCCGGAGGTGGACTATGGTCCACACTAAAGTGTCTTCTCATTGCTTTTCTTTTCTTTTTTTTTTTTTTTAACTTTATTTATTTATTTTTTTGAAAGCAAGAGAAAGAGAGCACGAACATGGGAGGGAAAGAGAGAGAGGGAGAGACAGAGAATCCCATGCACTGACAGTGCAGAGCCCAATGTGGGGCTCAAACTCACAAACCATGAGATCATGACCTGAGCTGAAATCAAGAATCGGAGGCTTAGCCGAGGAGCCACTCAGGTGCCCTTCTTCTTATTTTCATTATAATAATAATGCTAATGTGTTGTCCCTTTGGCTTTGTTCTTTTCTATTGCTGAGATACATGCAAGCAGGTGCCAATTCCTTCACTCAAAAGATCCTTACTACTCAAAACAAATTCACCCAGATGTCTTCTCTGTACTGTACAGCAATGGCCTTCTATTATAGTTACTTGTAGGGACAGAGAGTGACCAATTTCAGTCCAAAGGTAGGGATATCTCTATGATCCCTGACAGCTTGAAGAAGTTACAGAAGATGAGCCCCTCGCCCTTCAACAACCTTAAAAGATTTAAGGACCAAAAATTGGTCAGGGGGTAAATGATGAGGGATAGAAGCAGAAAAATGTTTACTTTTAGCCCAGAAGTCTGACCCGTATACAGCCTGCATAGTTTTGATAAGGATCAAATATGTGCTGGTTGCTACATTCTTAAAGGGTCTCATGACTTCCTGTACATCTCACTGATAGCTAATATCAAACTGAACGATAAGCACCAGAGCAATCTTGTGAATGTAGTTTTTTTTTTAATTAAAAAAAATTTTTTAGTGAATGTAGTTTTACGAGTGGAAATTAGAAGAAGCATTTATGATCTACTCCCTGCACATCCCCTCCCCCTTGAGCACCAGGCATACAGACACCAGCTGCATAGAGCAAAAGTGCAGCTTTTTCTGCCCATGGGTCCTGTCCCCATGCTACTTAAATAAATTTCCTAAGATGTACCTTACGATGTGTCAAGAATTCTTTCTTGGCCGTTGTGCTCCACGAGCCCACAACAAAAGCACCTGACAATATTCAACATCCATTCATGATAAAAACCCCTCAAGAAACCAGGATTAGAAAAGAACTCAACCTGATAAATCACATCTATATAAATGCCACGGCTAACAACACACTTAGTGGTGAAAGAGATCTTTCTGCAGAGATCAGAAGCAAGGTAAGGATTTCCATAGTCACTGCTGTCGTGCAACATCATACAAGAAGCCCTAGCCAGCGCAATAAGGTAGGTTTAAAGAAATTTAAAAGGCATATGGGTCAAAAGGGAAGAAACGAGAGTCTTTATATTATTTGATTACATGATTGTCTGCATAAAAAAAACCCCAAGGAATCTACAAAATAGCTCCTAGAACTGGTAAGTAGGTTTAGCAAGGTCACCAAGTCTTGTTGGTCACAAGGCCAACATGCAAAGATATTTCTCTACACTAGTAATGAACAACTGGAAATACAATTCAAAAAAATTTTTTTTTAACATTTATTTATTTTTGAGACAGAGAGACAGAGCATGAATGGGGGAGGGGCAGAGAGAGAGGGAGACACAGAATGGGAAGCAGGCTCCAGGTTCTGAGCTGTCAGCCCAGAGCCTGACGCGAGGCTCGAACTCACAGACCGTGAAATCGTGACCTGAGCTGAAGTCGGATGCTTACCCGACTGAGCCACCCAGGCGCCCCTGGAAATACAATTTTTAAAAATAAAAAATTTTTGGGGCGCCTGGGTGGCACAGTCGGTTAAGCGTCTGACTTCAGCCAGGTCACGATCTCGCAGTCCGTGAGTTCGAGCCCCGCGTCGGGCTCTGGGCTGATGGCTCGGAGCCTGGAGCCTGTTTCCGATTCTGTGTCTCCCTCTCTCTCTGCCCCTCCCCCGTTCATGCTCTGTCTCTCTCTGTCCCAAAAATAAAAAACGTTGAAAAAAAAAAATTAAAAATAAAAAATTTTTTAAAATGTTAACTTAGTTTTGAGAGAGAGAGAGCGAGAGAGGGAGAGAGGGAGGGAGAGAGAGACGGAGAGAGAATCCCAAGCAGGCTCTGAGCTGTCAGCACAGATCCTGACATGGAGCTTGACCTCACTAACCACGAGATCATGATCTGAGCCGATATCAAAGAGTTGGAGCTCAATCGACTGAGCCACCAAAGTGCCCCAAAAATTAAAAAAAAATTTAAGTATAGTTAGCATATAATTTTGGAAACAGAAGTTTATAAACAAAACCATCCACAGCAACTCCAAAAACAAAAATACTTATTTTTTTTTCCAAAAACCAAAAATACTTATATGTAAATCTAAAAAAACATGCGTAGGACCTACATGCTGAAAAGTACAGAATCAAATCAAATTGTTGATGAAAGTAAATAAACAGAAATAACAAATTCATAGATTGGAAAATACAATATTGTTAAGATGCCAATTTTCCCCAAGTTAATCTATAGATTTAATGCAATCCTAACCAAAATCCCAGCATAACATTTTGTAGATATCAATAAGCTGATTTTAAACTGTGTATGGAGGGGCACCTGAGTGGCTCAGTCAGTTGAGTGTCCAACTCTTGATTTTGGCTCAGGTCATGATCTTGTGGTTCAAGAGACTGAGTCCTGTGTCAGGCTCTGTGCTGACAGCGCAGAGCCTGCTTGGGATTCGCTCTCTCCCTCTACCCACCCCACTTTGAAATAAATAAATAAACATAAAAAAAAAAAGTGTGTGTGGAAAGGCAAAGGAACTAGAATACCCAAAACAATTTGAGAAAGAAGAACAAAGTTGAAAGACTCACAGTAGTTCATTTCCTTACTATAAAGCTAAAGTAATGAAGATAAGGTAATTGTCAAAGGGATAAAAACAGATCAGTGGACCAGAATGAAGAGTCAGAAATAGGTACAAACACGGCCAACTGATTTTTCACAAAGCTACAAAGGCAATTCAATGGAGAAAGGATATAACTTAGACATTTGGATAACTTGGACCATTTCAACATTCACAAGTCAAAAGAAATAAACATCACTTTAAATCTCAGGCCTTCTGTAAAATGAATTCAAAATGGATCATCGATGTAAATGTAAAATGTAAAACCATAAAACTTTTAGAAGAAAACAGGAGAAAATCTCCATGGCCTTGGATTGGGGAAATATTTCTTACAAATATCACCAAAAGTGTAACTCATAAAAGAAAAAAAAAATGTTAAATTGAATTTAACCAAACCGAAAACGTTTCTTTGAGGAAGATGCTGGTAGGAAGATGAGTATATAAAGAACTCTTAAAACTCAACAATAAGAAAGCAAACAACTCAATTTAAAAATAAGCAAAGGGGACCACGTGGGTGGCTCAGTTGGGTAAGCATCTGACTCTTGATTTCGACTCAGGTCCAAGATTAAGCTGTCAGCGTGCAGCCTGCTTGGGACAGTCCCTCTCCCTCTGCCCCTCCCCAGCTCATGCACACATGGTTTCTCTCTCTCTCTCTCTCTCTCAAAACAAATAAACATTAAGAAAAAAGTTAAAAGTGGGTAAAATATTTGAAGTCACTTCACCAAAGAAGACATACAGGTGGCAAATAAGTACATGAAAAGATGCTAAACATCACTAGCTATTAGGGAAATGCAAATTAAAACCATGAGATACCACCACAAACCTATCAGAATGGCCAAAATAAAACAAAAGCAACAACAAGAACAAAGTGACAAGCTGGTGGAGATGCAGACGAGTTGGAATTCTCATACACTGCTGGTGGGAATGTGAATTGATACAATCACTGGGAAAACAGTTTGGCCATTACTAAAAGAGTTAAATGTAGAATTACCATGTGGGGTGCTTGGGTGGCTCAGTCAGGTGGGCATCTGACTTCAGCTCAGTTCACGATCTCATGGTTCGTGAGTTTGAGCCCTGCGTTAGGCTCTGTGCTGACGGCATGGAGCCTGGAGCCTGCCTCAGATTCTGTGTCTCCCTCTCTTGCTGCCCCTCCCCCGCTCATGCTCTGTCTCTCTCTCTCTCTCTGTCTCAAAAATAAATAAAACATTAGAATTACCATGTGATCCAGCAATTTCACTCCTACGCATATATCCCAGAGAAATGAAAACGTATGTTCACTCAAAAACTTAGACGGGAATGTTTATAGCAACTCTATTCACAATGGCCCCAAACTGGAAACAAATAGAATATCCATGGATAAATCAACTATGAACATCTCTACAATGTAATGCTATTCAGCAATAAGAGGAATAAACTAATGAAACAAATTATTGATATGCAACAACATGGATACATTTCAAAGGCATTATGTTGAGTGCAAGCAGTCAGCCTCAATAGGTTACATACTGTAGGATTCTGTCTATGTGATACTCTCTAGAAGACAGGACTATAGGGATGGACAACAGATTGGTGGCTGTCAGAGTTTAGGGTCAGGGGTAGTCTGACCTAAGGGAGTTGTCTGGGGATGATGAACGACTGCGTATCCTGCCTGGCGTGGTGGCTACACGAATCTATACATGTGCGAAGACCCGTAGACTGTACACAACCACCAGCAAAAGCCAATTTTGTTACATGCGAATATAAAAATACAGCTCCTTGCTTATTTTGATCCTCGGATAGTCTACTTTGGTCAGTAAAACAGAAGCCTCAGAGATTTCTCACTCTGTGGTTTGTTCTTTCACTGCAGAAAATACCAAAGTGCCACCTCCTGGCCGCCACAGGTGCTGTCAGTCTGGCAATCAACACCGACAGGGCATCCGCTGGGGGCAATGCAGAGCGCCAGGCTCCCTGGCGGGGATGGAAATATCAGAGATGCTGAAGGCATAAGCCTGCTGTAGGGGGATTCACAATCCAGTTGGACCAGTGGAAGAGACAAACAAACAACTGGAAAACATTTTAGCAGTTCGTATATTTGGAAGGCCACTTAGTTTCATGTCCGTATTTTACGGATAGGGAAACTGAGGCTCACAGAGGTTAGCGGGGTCTGTAGACCTTGGAACTGGAACTCAG
This sequence comes from Prionailurus bengalensis, assembly GCF_016509475.1. Lineage (NCBI taxonomy): Eukaryota > Metazoa > Chordata > Mammalia > Carnivora > Felidae > Prionailurus > Prionailurus bengalensis. Next base: position 20,456,826 of record NC_057347.1, read on the forward strand.
GTCTGCAGACTAAGCCAGCACCATGCCCTTTATCGTAAGCTTTTTCAAATGTCACGTACAAATGAACAGAAGCTGCATAAGTAAGTACTCCTAAACGTCAAGTGAATACACGTTCATAGGAGGTGAGTTCTCGGGTTGATTTTAAAGAATGCCTGGGTCAGTGCTTGAAGGAAGAAGGAGAAGTATTTAAGGCATTGGAAATCACTTCACAAACCTATGTGGATCATGGACTTTCTGAGGCCACTGGTAAGAGAACATATCAATCTTTCTGCCACGTAGATGTATCCCATCCAGATGATTCTATACAATTAAATTAAACATACCATTGTCATTTCTAAAAACATTTTATGTCTGTGATGCTTCCCTCTCATTTGATTTCATACGCAAAATTCAAAACTGAATTTATGTAGCACTTCGCAGGAGAGCTTAACTAGAGCCTAATAAAATGAGGATTTTAACAGCAGCGACTCTGCCAACATACCCCGGGAGCCTTGGCTGCAGAGCTTCAGGGAGAAGAGGTTCAGTGGCACATGCTGGACCGTCCAGATGGAAGGCCCCTTCCAGGTGCTGCCTGGGCCAGGGGGAAGGAGCCCAGGACTGTTTTCTCAGCTCCCTTCCCCTCCAGGGGCAGGCTTCTGCCCCTGCCTGTCCAGCCCGTCTGGCGACATGCTGCTTCTGGTCCTAGGAAACCCTCATGTGTAGGCTCAGACCTGTGGGCCAGAGCCCCAGACAAAGAGAGGGAAGAGACCACCCAATTTCTTCTGCTACACAAATAATGAAAGATTAAGCCCCTGGTGGGGCCCAGGTGGGACACACAGCACCCAGAATGTCTCCTGGTGTCGTGGGAGACAGGACGGTAAGTGGGGAAAAGCAGCACGGAAAGGGAAGACTTGGGTGCTAATCCCACTTCGGCCCTGTGATTATTCGATCACATGACGGAGTGAGTCACTGGATTTCTTGGAGCATCTGTCTCCTCTTCTACAAAATGAGGATCATACTAGACGCCTCATCTACCTTATAAGTCTGTGGTAAGGATCAAATAGCAGCAACTCAGAGGTATACGAAGATGAACAAGCAAAATCCCCTCTGCCTTCAAGGGTTTTTACACCTTAATCTAAAAGGAGATATGCCAGCAATGCCTGCACTGAGGTACATCAGTTAGGGAAGGGGTCACTCTCTCAGCCACACACATAAATCAGCTTCTCTGAACAAAAGTGCAACTCCTTATCCAGGCTTCACTCTGTTAGTTACCTTCTTCTCTCTCATCATTGGTGGGATCTCTGTGCTATTATAAATCAAAACCTCCCTCTTTTTGATATTTAAGATTTCGAACAGGGCAGATACAGTCTCTGATTGTAAACCACCTCAGTCCTCCCAGGCCCTCCTCAGCAAGGACGAGCAAACGGCGGACACAGCTAGACAAGTGAAAAGCTCTGGCAGTTCAGAAGGAGGAGGCTCAGTCTGGGGAATGAGAGCAGGTGTTCTTCTTTGCCATGGAGTAAGTGCAAGAAAGCAGGGCAAACTAGAACAAAATCCCTAATTTGTACTTGCACTTATAAGTACAAAACGGACCAATATTAGAAACAGAAATCATTCTGAAAGATAACCATGATAAATTAAAAACACAGTGGTTCAAAACATCACACTGCACACCTTAAATATATGTACAATTTTTATTTGTCAATTATACCTCAATAAAGATAGGAAAAAAACCAAAATGAAAGCAGTAAATAACAAACAGATACTGCAGAAAATCAAGTAATAGAAGAAAATTTCTCAATGTCACAAAGATTTTCAGTCTTTAGATAGAAAAGAGTCACAGATACCAGCCCAATTTAATTAAGAGAGAATCATATGGAAATGTAGCCCACAGGAAGTTTTACATTTCTGAAACACAGGGGATAATATCTTCAAGTATCTGGGAACAAAAAATAAGTTTTCTGCACAGGAAAATAACTTTAAACTTTACATACTTTTTAAAAAGTGTGTCTCTTTTGTCTGAAAATGTAGGAAGACATGGAAGAGGAAAAATATTAATATTGTCATCACTCACAGGAGGAAATAACTAAATCCATTTCAAGTTTTTTAATTATTTTAGTTTAAAAAAATTTTTACACCAGACTTCAAGCTGTATTACGAAGCTATAATCATCAAGACAGTATGGTACTGGCACAAAAACAGACACTCAGATCAATGGAACAGAACAGAGAACCCAGAAATGGACCCACAAATGTATGGCCAACTAATCTTTGACAAAGCAGGAAAGAATATCCAATGGAATAAAGACCGTCTCTGTTGAACTAATGGAGTTAGTTAGAAAGAATATCCAATGGAATAAAGTAGTGCTGGGAAAACTGGACAGCCACATGCAGAAGAATGAACCTGGACCACTTTCTTACACCACACACAAAGAAACTCAAAATGGAAGAAAGGCCTAAATGTAAGACAGGAAGCCAACAAAATCCTTGAGGAGAAAGCAGGCAAAAACCTCTTTGACCTTGGCTGCAACAATTTCTTACTCAACATGTCTCAGGAGGCGAGGGAAACAAAAGCAAAAATGAACTATTGGGACTTCATCAAAATAAAAAGCTTCTGCACAGCGAAGGAAACAATCAGCAAAACTAAAAGGCAACCGACAGAATGGGAGAAGATATTTGCAAACAACATATCAGATAAAGGGTTAGTATCTAAAATCTGTAAAGAACTTATCAAACTCAACACCCCAAAAACAAATAATCCAGTGAAGAAATGGGCAAAAGACATGAATAGACACTTCTCCAAAGAAGACATCCAGATGGCCAACCGACACATGAAAAAATGCTCCACATCAGTCATCATCAGGAAAATACAAATCAAAACCATAATGAGATACCACCTCACACCAGTCAGAATGGCTAATATTAACAACTCAGGAAACAACAGATGTTGGCGAGGATGTGGAGAAAGAGGATCTCTTTTGCATTGTTGGTGGGCATGCAAACTGGTGCAGCCACTCTGGAAAACAGGATGGAGGTTCTCAAAAAATTAAAAATAGAACTATCCTACGACTCAGCAAGTGCACTACTAGGTATTTATCCAAGGGATGCAGGTGTGCTGTTTTGAAGAGACACATGCACCCCAATATTTATAGAAGCAATGTCAACAACAGCCAAAATATGGGAAGAGCCCAAATGTCCATCGATGGATGAATGGATAAAGAAGATGTGGTATATATATACAATGGAGTATTACTCAGCAATCAAAAAGAATGAAATCTTGCCATTTTCAACTACGTGGATGGAACTGGAGGGTATTATGCTCAGTGAAATTAGTCAGTCAGAGAAAGACAAAAATCATATGACTTCACTCATATGAGGACTTTAAGATACAAAACAAATGAACATAAGGGAAGGGAAGCAAAAATAATATAAAAACAGGGAGGGGGACAAAACATGAGTCTCTTAAATATGGAGGACAAACAGTGGGTTACAGGAAGGGGTGTGTGAGGGGGGATGGCCTAAATGGGGAAGGGGCATTAAGGAATCTACTCCTGAAATCACTGTTGCATTATATGCTAACTTGGATATAAATTTAGAAAAATAATAATAAAAAAATATTCAATATGAAAAAAAATTTTATAGAGAGGGGTACCTGGGTGGCTCAGTAGGTTAAGCATCTGACTTTGGCTCAGGTCATGGTCTCACAGTTTGCGTGGTGGGTTCGAGCCCCACGTTGGGCTCTGTGCTGACAGCTCAGAGCCTGGAGCCTGCTTTGGATTCTGGGTCTCCCTCTCTGTCCCTCCCCTGCTTGCGTTCCTGCTCTCTCAAAAATAAATAACATATATATAAAAAAAAAGCAAGCCATGTGGCGCCACTCAGTTCGTTGAGTGGACAACTCAGGCTCAGGTCATAATCTTGTGGTTTGTGGGTTCAAGCCCCGTGTCGGGCTCTGTGCTGACAGCTCAGAGCCTGGAGCCTGCTTCAAATTCTGTGTCTCCCTCTCTCTGTCCCTCCCTAGCTCACACTCTCTCTCTCTCAAAAATAAATAAACTTTAAAAAATTTAAAAAAAAACTAAGCTATTTACCAGCAAAATGTATTAAAAATTTTTTTGGATGTTTTCAGAGACAGAGAGAGAGGGAGAGTGCGCATGAGTACGTGTGCATACATGAGTAAGTGGGGGAGGGACAGGAGAGGGACAGAGAATACCCCCCCCCCCCCCCCCACCAAGCAAGCTACATGCTCAGCGCAGAGCCTGCTGTGGGCTCATCTCACACCGTGAGATCATGACCTGAGCTGAAATTAAGAATCGGAGACTCAATGGACTGAGCCACCCAGGTGCCCCAGAAAGTAAATCCATTTTATTCTTGGTATTGATGAAGAGATCAGTTTAAACTTTTTAAAAAAAAATTTTTTTTAATGTTTATTTATTTTTGAGACAGAGCATGAATGGGGGAGGGGCAGAGAGAGAGGGAGACACAGAATCAGAAGGAGGCTCCAGGCTCCGAGCCATCAGCCCAGAGCCTGACTCGGGGCTCGAACTCAAGAACCGTGAGATCGTGACCCGAGCTGAAGTCGGACGCTCAACCGACTGAGCCACCGGGGCGCCCCGAGATCAGTTTAAACTTTTAACAGTAATCATTATTAGAGTTAAAATGAATGTATAACTCTTGAATCATTAGTAAAAAGAGGATAAATAAAACTTGACCAACATAGCAACTAAAAAAAAAAAAGAAAGAAAGAAAAAGAAAAAAGCATATAAGCATTAAAATAGAAAGCACTGGGGCACCTGGGTGGCTCAGTCGGTTAAGCATCCGACTTTAGCTCAGGTCATGATCTTGCAGTTCTGAGTTCAGGCCCCAGGCCCCACATGGACTCTGCTGTTAGCACAGAGCCCCCTTTGGATACTCTGTCCCCATCTATCTTTGCCCCTTCCCCACTCACACACTCACTCTTGCTCTCTCTCCCTCTTAAAAAAAAAAAAAATTTAAAAACAGAAAGCATTTAAAACATACGATTAAGAAAAGAAAATCTTGTCAGTTTCTATTAAAAATGTGAATAGGTTACAACTCCTTTACTGGGTAAAACCAAAACTAAACCAAAAGTTAACTGTTTGTTTGTTTGTTTATTTATTTTTCCTTTCAATATATATATACTTTTAATTGTATTTTTTATTTTTTAAAATTTACATCCAAATTAGTTAGCATATAGTGAAACAATGACTTCACTAACCCTTACCCATTTAGCCCATCCCCCCTCCCACAACCCCTGTTTATTTATTTTTTAATGTTTATTTATTTTTAAGAGAGAGAGAGAGAGAGACAGAGTGTGAGCGGGGGAGGGGCAGAGACAGACAGAGGGAGACACAGAATCCAAAGCAGGCTCCAGGCTCTGAGCTGTCAGCACAGAACCTGATGCAGGGCTCGAACTCATGGACCGTGAGATCATGACCTGAGCCAAAGTAGAATGCTTAAAAAATGACTGAGCCACCCAGGCACCCCAACTATGCTGTTTATAAAACATCTAAAACAAAGACATGGAAAGATAAAAAATGAAAGGATGGCAAAGACATATCAGAAAGAAAGCAGGGATGGGAATAGTAGTAACAAAGCAAAATTCAGAGCTGTTTTTTTGTTTGTTTTATATCAACAAAAAGTATAACTTAAAAAATGAAACCCACCAGTCTTCATGCATTGAATAAAAAGTACTGAAACATATAAACCAAAACTGTTCTAATACAAGAAGAATGGACTGAATTATGATTTTAGTGGGTGGCTGAGTCTTTAGCAGTTCAAGCAAACAAAAAGTAAATGAGGGTGGAGGGAGGCTGAATAATCAATAGATTCGATTAGCAATTAAATGGAACTTCTAGACACATTTAATATGGTCCCTGAAACGTTTATGCATATTTATTATGTATTTTTGTATTTACTTATACATGTTTATTAGGTATTACGCAATGAAGAAACGCCTCCTCCCCCATTACAGAAAGTAGGGTAAGTGGTTGGTTGCATTCTATAATCACGGTGCAATAAAACTAGGAATCAAAGAAAAGGTTAATAACAACAAAATAACTTCATTAGTGAGAATGAAAAGGAAACAAGCCCTGGACTACAGAGATTAGAGTTGCAATTACAGATAATAAATTAACGAGAAAGAGATTTTACACATCGAAATTCACAGATGCAGCTAAAGCTATGTTCAAAAGAAAACAGGTTGTCTTAGATACTTTTATTATTAAATAAGGAAGTAAATACCAAAAATCCAGAGAAAGACTAAAAGAAATCTATCAAAATAAAAATTAGTTAAGAGAAAAGCAAGAGTGGATGAATGAGAAAAACAACTTCTATAAATCCAAGAGGTCTTTGCAAAGACCAATAAAGGAACCAAACCCTTGGCAGAGTCTAATTAAGAAAGCGCAAGGCAAAACCACAAATACCTAACATTACAAATGAGAACGAGAGTTAAGAAAAGGTGTGTTGACTTTAGAAATTATAAGAGAGTAACATTTGTAATTTTATATTAAAGGAAATGAACGAAGGGGTGCCTGGGTGGCTCAGTCGGTTAAGCGGCCGACTTCAGCTCAGGTCACGATCTCGCGGTCCATGAGTTCGAGCCCCGCGTCGGGCTCTGGGCTGATGGCTCAGAGCCTGGAGCCTGCTTCCGATTCTGTGTCTTCCTCTCTCTCTGCCCCTCCCCCGTTCATGCTCTGTCTCCCTGTCTCAAAAATAAATAAATGTTAAAAGAAAATTTAAAAGAAATGAATGAGTTTGTGAAACGAATGAATTTTAGGAAAAATACAAATTACTGAAATTGACTCAAAGAAAAAAAATCAAAATAGATTCCTAACTGTGAAAACATTCTTTTTTTTAATTTTAGAGAGTGAGAGAGAGAGCGCACAAATCTTAAGCAGGCTCCAGGCTTAGCACAGAGCTTACTTGAGAGCCTACAGAGAGTTGTCTCTCTCTGCCCTCCCACCCCCCAAAATAAATAAATAAACAAACAAACAAAAAAAAAGGAAATCACTCTCCTAAATGTTACTGGGCACAGATGATTATTAGGGGCAAACTTTCCAGGCCTAGGTAATTCCTATGCTACTGAAAATGCTTTAGAACCTAAGAGAAAGGCAGAAACCATCCTGGCTCATTTAATTCTAGTAGCAAAATTTGAGGAAGATCTCTTCTTACACACACACACATGCACGCATGCACACACACCACTCTGACAAGGACAAATAAAAAATCCAAAATAATTAAGAAACTGAATTCAGCAGGCTAATACACCATGACCAAGAGGGCATATTCCACAAGTGTAAGGATGATTCAGTAATAAGAAATGCATCAGTATCACTCAGTTTATCAACAGGTCACATTTATGTAGTGTCTTTGTGCTTGTCCAACTAGAATTATTTCCTTGCAGTCAGGATTGACAGCTTTCACTTTTATAGGCAAGTATAAAGTCTGGTATTTGTATCATTTTTATTTTACAATACTCCATGGTATTTCTCTCCATAGTAGGCTGGTAAATACTCAAATGTATTTATACTTATGACTATAACATTTGGTTTAATTTTTTCCTGACCACCTAGTAATCTTTGAAAAACAATTTTAATATGTATTTTGAGAGAAAGAGAAAGAGAGAAAGCACGCATAAGTGGGCAAGGGGCAGAGAGAGAGGGAGAGAGGATCCCAAGCAGGCTCTACCCTGCCAGCACAGAGCCTGATGTATTCTCACAAACTGTGAGATAGTGACCTGAACCAAAATCAAGAGTGGGATGCTTAATCGACTGAACCACCCAGGTGTCCCCACCCACTGTGGAATGGATAAAGGACAGAACAGTAAGAACAAGCATCACGACTGAGCATAGAGAATTGTTGCCTGGATATTTTAATACAATTTTTATTTTTAAAAATTTTTTAATGTTTATTTTTGAGAGAGAGACAGAGAGAATCTGAAGCAGGCTCCTGAGCTGTCAGCACAGAGCCCAATGCAGGGCTCAAACCCACAAACTATGAGATCATGACCTGAGCTGAAGTTGGACCCTTAACCGACGGAGCCACCCAGGCACCCCTAATACAATTTTTAAATGAGAGAGACTAAGTATATTAATAGATACCTTTTACCTCTTATTATTTTTACAAATAGCAGGTAAAACAAGAGTTAAGTGGAAGTTAAAGCATATAACTCTATTCCCACCAAAATACTCCATATAACTTGACCCATCAGTCAAATAAGATTTTTAAAATCGAGGTATAATTAACATAAAACAAAATTCACAGATTTTTAAGTGTATTGGTGGATGATTTTTGACACCCAGGATACAGAACATTTCCATCATGCTAGAGAGTTCCCTCTGACTGTTCTTTTTAAGTCAGTTCTATATTTGTAAGTCAAATTGGCTTATTTAGCTCTTGAGAGATCAAAAGATGAGCTCATTACTTTAGACCTAGAAATCCATGGTTCCACAGTAGTAAGAACAAAATTCACAAAACACTGAATTTTCTCCTTATCCGTTTGCTGTTTTCATGGGTTGTACAACTAGGACTATGAGAATGTTACAAAGAAAATTGTTATTCTTTGAAGATGATCAACCAGCCAAATGCTATTAATGGTGATCTTAGAGGAGCCACTTGAGTTCTTATAATAATACAATACAGAGTCATTCAAGATTACTTAAAATAGGTGGTTTGGAATTTAGAGTTGTTTTTGGTTGCCTTCTTGTAGTAAGATTTCTTGTGCTAGAATTCAACTTCATTTGATTTCCTTTAACAGACGGACCGTCCTTGGCCTCTTGACTTCCAGTTTTCAATACTCAAAAAAAATTATGTTGAGGTTATGAACCCATAGTTGTTGGACTAGATTCGATCTCACTTTGTAGGACAAGAACCAATGCCAAGTGGAAGTCTATAGTTGCAGAACTGTTCCTGGAGATATAATAGCACACAGGGTCAGGGGGCAGGGTTAATAGTCCTCCAAAGTACACTGGAACTACATGTCATTTTGCTATCTTTTTTGCTCCATATTCCTCTTTAGTTCCCTGTTTGCGTCTTTATGTCTCTGCCTTTCTGTGTGCGTGCACATGCTTTGTCAGTGAAATTGTGGGACCCAAGATGCTAGCTGTAAATCCAGAATCCCAAGCAATAATTTCACGAAGCTGAAGATTTCCGGAGATACATGAATCACAAGAAAAGGCTCTGACATTTTATGACAAAAGACTCTAATAATGTAATAGACCATGAGCCCTTCAGCTCTTGTTACTTTAAAAAGAATTAATCTTTTAAAATGATGATTGAGCCCTTGAAAACCATCAAGGACTAACTAGGGAGGAGAACATATGCTTTTTTTTTTAATGGTGTTTCATGTCTGGTTTTCTCTCTGGGGCCTCTTTTTCCAGACCTTGTCTTCTCGAGTGGGAGGATTTTGTCTCTTGTGTGGTTAATGCTCTCTACCTACACTCCCCCCACCCCAAATACCACTTAATAAACAAAGTATTGTGCCTACTACTTTTTACCCCCAGTTTGAAGTTTCTGTTCTAAGAGTTGGTCAAGGAGAGGAGAGGCAACCTCTGGGAATAACACCCCACAGAGTTGGCATGAAACACAGCAGGAAAAGGCATAGCGGGGTCCCTGGGGCCGGGGACTACACTGTTCCAGAGTTGCCAGGTGGGAACAGGCAGGGGGGTGGGCTGTCGGGCTCAACCCACCCCGATGTGGTGCATTCTGCATCTGTGCTGACCCTGCCACTGGGCTGGCAGCAAGGAGGTCAGCCCGCCCAGGACACTGGTGAGCAGGTCAGAACGTCAAGGGAAGGACATGAATCTACATACGCTTCTAAGGGACTTCATTATCTTGTTTTTTTTTCCCCTTCTGACCAAAGATGTGCCTAACACACAAAGAGCCTTCATAAAATTCTAGTGGCCACTTAATTTCTTCATGTATCTGCTTATATTTTGATACACACACTTGGCCTTGTGGATTTACTATTCTTTCATTCTTTGGTTTGACTGCAGAATCATAATATTTATGCTCTTTTGATCTCAATTAACAAATTGATTTGGCTGTTCAGTGATGGAGAGAACATTCTGTTCATGCTGTTTTCCATTCAGAAACTTGGAAGGCAGACGCTCTGACTTTCTGCAGGACGCCTGGTGACTTTATTTCTCATTTTGTCTCTCGGTTCTCTGTTCATCTGTCTCTCTCAATCTCCATCCTTCTCTCCCTTTGACTCCTTCTTTCTCCTCTTCCTCCCCCTCTGTGGCCCAGCTAGCTATAAATCAGAGACCCTAACTGTGCAAGGCTGTCATAATAGCACATAGTTTAGGGAAACTAAGAGTGCACCCCCTTACAAACGACCATCACTTGAGCTAATTACCCCTGAGCCCCTATGTGAGGGGGCTGGCTGTCCTGGGGCTGCTGTGCGAGAGGAGCCCAAGCCGCTCACAGAGGGCAGGTGTTGACGCTCTGGGCAGCAGAGCTGGCTCCCGTTCCCCGGCCCCAGTGCCACACAAGTGAGCGTCAGCGGGTTCCCATGATTCCAACCCTCAGTTGTTGAGTCATCTGTCATCTTCAGCCTCTGAATCTTCCCAACTGAAGCTAGACACTGTGGAGCTAGGACAAACTGGTCCCACTGTGCCTTTTCCAGATTCCTAACTCAGGGAATCCATGAACATAATAAAATGGTGGTGGTTTTACTCCACGAAGCCTCGGGGGATTTGTTATACAGCAATAGTAACTGGAATAAAAATTGGAAGGAGGAGTGAGGTGCTGTAACACAGCCCTATGTAGCTGGCGCTGGCTTTGGGAAGTGGGGGGAAGCCTGCTAGTAGAATCGCGATGGGCTTTAAGGAGGTGGCCGGCGAAGGCCACAAGGGAAGCAAGGAGAATGATATTTCAAGCTTGGGGACGGGAGACCCTTGTTATGATGCGGCAGAAAATCTGACAATGCTGTTGCCTATGGGAAGGTCGAGACTGGAAAATGTACCAGACAAATTCAACGATTTAGATAAGGATTTCTAGATAGAATATTGAAAGTGCCATCTGGCTTCTTCTTGCTGTCTATGAAAAAAATGTGAGAGGCAAGAGTTGGTCTTAATAAAGAACTGTTCAGCTTTCATACAAAATTTAGAGGAAGTATAAAGAAGCTGGCACTTGCGGGGTTTCAAAATACAACTGTTTCTTATTCCCAGCTTCTCCAGATGGCAAATGAGTCTCAAATTAAGAAATGGTTTCAGGGCAATGATCAAATCCGAGTGGGATTGTAAAATCCTCTGTCAAAACCTCAGAAAGATCTAAGGCAATGCTGCATAGAAACTTCCAGACAGACTAAAGGCTCTCTAAACATCTTCAGGCCATGTCTTACACATTTTCTCTATTAAACGGTAGGGGCTTTAAGACTCTTAAGAGCCGTGTCTCATGGTAGCTCGCAAGGAGCCCAAGGTACTGGAGAGTTTGTCTTGCAGAGATCTGTGGGTGTGGTTTCTGTCTAACGTAGTGGATTATAAATTGATGCACAGTAGGTCCGTGAATATCTCACAGAAATTCTATCAGGCTGGACTAAGAGGGATGTTATAAAATGTGACAAGGCTTTTGGACCCTCAGCCCCTGGTGGGCAAGAAGCAAACTAAGAAGGCTAACTCAGATGCAAACACTGTGCCCTCCGTTCTCCATCTCCTGGAATAGACGGTGTCCACAGGAAATCCCACTCTTGCATCGCCATTGAGTGTTGGCTATGTGGGGCAGATAACTTGTCTTTTTATTTTATTTTTGAAAAAAATTTTTTTTAACATTTATTTATTTTTGAGAGAGCCTGAACAGGATAGGGGCAGAGAGACAGGGAGACACAGAATCCAAAGTAGGCTCCAGGCTCTAAACTGTCAGCACAGAGCCCGAAGTGGGGCTTGAACTCACAAACCACGAGATCATGACCTGAGCCGAAGTCGGACACTTAACCGACTGAGTCACTCAGGCGCCCCTGACTTGTCTTTTTAAAGACCTGAAGTTCAGGGGGCGCCTGGGTGGCACAGTCGGTTAAGCGTCCGACTTCAGCCAGGTCACGATCTCGCGGTCCGGGAGTTCGAGCCCTGCGTCAGGCTCTGGGCTGATGGCTCAGAGCCTGGAGCCTGTTTCCGATTCTGTGTGTCCCTCTCTCTCTGCCCCTCCCCCGTTCATGCTCTGTCTCTCTCTGTCCCAAAAATAAATAAAACGTTGAAAAAAAAATTAAAAAAAAAAAAAAAGACCTGAAGTTCATAGTCTTCAGATTGGAAGAACTCTAGCTGAGGAATCGCACCTGACTCAGATGATGGGAGCCTGGACCTCAACCCTGAACTTGTGCCATATGGGGAGGAGAATTGGGGGCATCTTGGGAGGGGTGAGTGTATTCGGAAAGTCAGAGCAGTGAAAAATAATCTACCAACGGGTAGACTGTGGAGGATTTAAAACAAAGTCACAAAATCTTTGACGTTCTTCCTGCTGAGAGATGGGGTCTCTGTCCTTTCCCCTTGACCAAAGACTTACTTTTAACCACTAAAATGCAACTGAAGGGACGCTGGTGACATCCAAGTTTAGGTACACAAGGGGTGCGGCTTCTGCCTTAGTCACTGGCACACTCATGCTCTGGGCCCTGAGACACCTGGTAGGAAGTCTGACTACTCTGAGGCCACCATGTTGTAAGGAAGCCAAGCATCAACAAAAGACCTTAGAAGGCTCTCCAGTGAGCGGCCCCAGCCTTCAAGTCCTCTTGGCCCGGGCAGCAGTCAGGTGAGGCAACAAGCCTTCAGTTATTCCACTCCCAGCCCTTGGATCACCCCCAGCCTTCCAGTCTTCCCACTGGAGGCCTCAGACATTGTAGAGCAGAGATGAGCCATCTGCTTTGCTGTTTCTCAATTTATGCCCTACAGAACTCATGTCCATAATAAAATGATTGTAGTTTTAACATTGGGATAGATTCTTAAGCAACAATAATGACAAGAAAATCGAGAAATCTTCATTTGGTAAATGTATCATGGAAAGAATGCATCATTTGGGAAACCTAAGTGTATTCCTTTACAAACAAGTATCACTTTCAACAACTTTTTGAAAATTTTACCATGTTGGAAGAACATTTAAGGAAATACTGTATTTTAGAAATGTTTTCCAATTTCATTAAACGTCATAAAATTAACTCGTTTACTTTCTTAAGGATTCCGAGTTGTTATGGGTAAACATCAATTAGTAAATGTGCTTTAAAACATGCATCTGCATGGAGTTCATATGATCGTATCTCTGGATCACAAGCTCCAAAAATCAAACATGTGTAAACCACATGACATTCTAATGGTGAAATAAAACCTATCATACAATATGTGCGTCATGAGCAGTAACAAAAAATTGTCTTGGGGTGCCTGGGTGGTATCCGACTCGGCTCAGGTCATGATCTCGCGGTCTGTGAGTTTCAGCCCCACCTGGGGCTCTATGCTGACAGCTCAGAGCCTGGAGCCTGTTTCAGATTCTGTGTCTCCCTCTCTCTCTGCCCCTCCCCCACTAGAGCTCTCTTACTCTCTCAAAAATAAACATTAAAAAAAACTGTCTCAAAGCCAATATAAATGACCTTATACACAAGCATTTAGTTATGAGCCCAGTACTATTGATCAGTGAAAATAATTGTAATCAATTGGTTAAAGGGCTAAGTTTATATCACTGATTGACAGGGGCTTTCAACCCTTGATTTGAACAGCTTGATGAAGTAACTCAGTAAAACTCTTCAGTAAGTTTCTAATACCAATTCATCTAACTGAATGAATAACATGGCTGTATTGAATTCCAATTGCTTCCAAATATTCCACATCTTTTCAGGGATTTAGGGCACCATCAAGAAGAAAATGCACAACCTAGATAATGTTCTCATTATGAATCAACTTCATACTTAACAGAATTAAACAAAAACTCCTTTAGAAACTATCACACAGGAAGCTGGGCCTGTCATAGCCTTCTCTATTAATTTAAAAAAAAATTTAAGTTTTTATTTATTTATTTTGTGAGAGACAGAGACAACGTGAGCAGGGGAGGGGCAGAGAGAGAGGGAGTGAGAGAATCCCAAGCGGGCTCTTGCTGATAGTGCAGAGCCCGATGTGGGCCTCAAACTCAGGAAACTGTGAGATCATGACCTGAGCTGAAAGCACGAGTCAGAGGCTCAACCAACTGAACCACCCAGGTGCCCCTCATTTTGTTGTGCATACCTCATTTGTGACATGCAAATTTGGCTGTTTCATATTTAGATTAAACCTGTCAAATTCCTTACTAGAAAAGTGGTTAGAACCTACAAATTCTTGGGTATCAGCCAAGTGGCTAATTGCTTTCGATTTGCTAAAAATCTCAGACAGGCCTGTTGGAGGTCTCTATTCTAGAATATCTGAATATTTGAGTTCCTGGATTTGTCTTGCAAGTTGGAATTCAGTAGTTTCATAAGAAATTGAATTTTAAGTCCAAGAAGGCTGCTCTCAGGAAAGAGCTCAAGAAATCACTTCAACAGATTTTAATACCAAGCCATCTAGTGGAATCAAACTCAGTCCCTTCTGAGTCTTCCCATACTTCAATTTTCATATATTGCAACTGTCAATATGCCTGCCTGTAAGAGACTGCCTTTTAATTACTGCTTCAGGTTTACTGTTGTGGGCTTGGAAACAGATCGTCAGATTCATCACAAGGGTGCACGAAACAAGACAAATGGCCCAAGAGGGCACTCCTTGAGAAAGAGCATGCAAAGTTTAGCGTGCAAACTCTGTCATGTGTATTCTGACTATTCAGAAGGTGGAAACGAATTCTGACAAAGGTAAAAATCCACTTATGTTCTATTTATCTCCTATGGCTATGCGGTCAGTTGCTATCAACCTTGGCTGAGTATTAGAATCACTGAGGATACTTTGATGTATATGGTCTGGGATCGGGTTGCACATCTACAGTTTCTTAAAGCTTCCCAAGTGATTCCAACCACACACAGCCACTGACTTAGGTAAAGCTATTAACTAACTGGGTCCCACACAGTCAAATTATTATTAAAAAAATTTTTTTTAATGTTTATTTATTTTGACAGAGAGAGAGAGAGAGAGAGAGAGAGAGACAAAGCGAGTGGGGGAGGGGCAGAGAGAGAGGGAGACACAGTATCCGAAGCAGGATCCAGGCTCTGAGCAGTCAGCACAGAGCCCGACGTGGGGCTTGAACTCACAGGCCACGAGATCACGACCTGAGCTGAAGTCGGATGCTCAACAAACTGAGCCACTGAGACGCCCCTCAAATTATTATTTTAAAAAGCTAATTGTTTTACTAATTGAATCACATTTTATATTATCCATTTTAAGTTCATTTTTTTCCCTCTCTTAAAATACCAACTTAATTAAGTTACTGTCCTTATTGGTATTTTAATTGAATTTTTTTACCCTTAAAAATTTTTTTTTTTAATTTTTTTTTTTAATGTTTATTTATTTTTGAGACAGAGAGAGACACAGCATGAGCAGGGAAGGGGCAGAGAGAGAGGGAGACACAGAATGTGAAGCAGGCTCCAGGCTCTGAGCTGTCAGCACAGAGCCCGACGCGGGGCTCGATCTCACGAACTGTGAGATCGTGACCTGAGCTGAAGTCGGACGCCCAACCGACTGAGCCACCCAGGCGCCCCTACCCTTAAAAATTAATGATCCTCTCGAGGCAAAAATATTATTCACTCATAATTTTAGGCTTACTTTCCTTAACCTGTGTTTGTCAACGAGTTGAATCCATTTACACTAGTACCTTTTTCTTTTAGGGATGATGAGTGATTTTCCAGTTGTATCCTGGTCATTTTGGGTATTGTGCTATCAGACACCGGATCTAATTTAAGCCTTCTATTTGAGCAGGCTTTTGCTAAAAATGGACCAGTAGGGGAAGAAGGCACCAATGCATTATTAGTGCTGGATGGGAGTGGAAGTCCAGGCCTCCGAATTTGGTCTCTATTGACACCACCATTTTTTAAAAAAAATGTTTATTTATTTTTGAGAGGGAGAGGGAGAGAGAGGGATAGGGCACAAACAGGGGAGGGGCAGAGAGATAATCTCAAGCAGGCTCTGCATTGTCACTGCAGAGCCTGATGTGGGGCTTGAACTCATGAACCGTGAGATCATGACCTGAGCCCAAATTAAGAATCAGATGCTCAGATGCTCATGTGACTGAGCACCCGGGTGCCCCTCCAGTGGTACCACCTTGGCGGGGAGTATGAGAGGAACCTCATAACCCCCAGGAGGGGGTGGAAACCTAGGATCCTCACCCAGCCTCCCCTGATACTATGGAAAGGGAAATAGACACCTACCTTGCCCTGGGTGGGAGGTGGAAATACGGGGTCCCCTTTGGGTCTCCTCGATAACACCCTAGCAGGGATGGGGAGGGAGGCCTCTTTACTGCCAGCCAAGGGCAGAGGTCTAGGCTTCCACCTACGCCTTTACAGACAGAAGTGTGGGGTGGGGATGAGGTTTTCTGGAGGAGTGTTTATTGGGTTTATGAGGCTGCCCATTTCCTGGTCCTTTTTCAAGAGACAGCAAGCTTTTCTCATTCATGCCCGTTTGCGTTTCTGGGCTGGGGGCTTTTCCAGCACCCAGTCCCAGGGTGTGTAGGGGGCAACAAGAGAACTCCGAGAACGTTCTGCCATGCAGCTTTTCAAGTCCTAACATCCCTAGCTAGTCTATCTTCTATCTTTCAGAGTCTCCCTATGTTTGTTTTATAATATAATTTCCAGGGTTTTTAGTTGTATTTAGTGAGAGGGACAGGGCAAAATGCATCTATCCCATCTGGTCCAGAACTGGAAGTCTGAACACTCTATTCCAGATTATACATGCAAACAAATGAGAAAATGTGGTTTTCTCCTTAGGGAATTTGTAATGTGGTTGAGGAGTCAGAAGGCACAGATCACATGCGTGGACAACATGAGCCCTGTTTGGGGAAAAGAGGCTGCAAGTTTCCCTGTCATTAAAATACTGCTAATTCTCGAATGTGAATGTCAAGCTTAGACCTTTCTCTGGGGCTCTGGATGGGTGGGTATTTCTGCGTGTCTGGGGAAAATGCAGGCAGGGGTCTCCTGGAGGGCCCATCTGTTGGACCTGGCCAAAAGGAAACCCCTCACCTTGCCCTAACCAACCTCCCTCTCAAAGGCCCTATTTCAATTAAGAGCCACCAGTCATACCACGTCCCAAGCCCAAAGGAGAGGGCAGGGTAGGATGAAAAAATGATCTAAATTAATGCAGATAGAAGATGAAACCAGTGCCTGGCACACAGAAAATATTTTTTCTTAATGTTAACTTTAAGACTATCTCAGAAACCTCCTAGGGCTTGTCTCTCCCATCTCTGTTGCCATTGCATCCAACGAGATTATTCCAAGAGTCTCTGAAATGGTCTGTATTTCACCAGCCTCTCCGCATTTCAGTCCATACTTTGCTGTCAGAATTAGCGTCCTAAAAATAAACCTCATCGTGTCACTTAAAATCTGCTGCTCTGCATTGCCAAAGGCCGTAGTTCACACATCCCATTAAGAATTTGAAAAAAGCAGGGGGCGCTTGGGTGACTCAGTTGGTTAAGCGGCTCAGGTCATGATCTCGTGGTTCGTGAGCTGGAGCCCCTCACTGGGCTCTCTGCTGTCAGTGCAGAGCCAGCTTCAGATCCTCTGTCCCCCTCTCTTTCTGCTCCCCTCCCCCACATTCTCTCTCTCTCATGATTTGAGCCCTGCACGGGCTCTGTGCTGACAGTTTGGAGCCTGCTTGGGATTGTCTCTCTTCCTCTCTCTGCCCCTCTTCCTCTCTCTCTCTCTCTCTCTCTCTCAAAATAATAATAATCTTAAAAAAAAAAAGAATTTGAAAAAAGCTGGGGCACCTGGCTGGCTCAGTCAGAGGGCATGTGACTCTTGATCTCAGGGTCATGAGTTTGAGCCCCATGTTGGATGTAGAGATTTCTTTAAAAAAAGAAGATAAACTTAAAAAATAATGTAAGTCAGATTATGTCACTCTTTAAAATGAAAAAATGAATTTTGAAAAAAGCTACAAGTGTCCACTAAAAAAATAATAAACTTAAAAAATATGTAAGTCAGATTATGTCCCTTAAAAAAATTTTAGGGGCACCTGGGTGACTCAGTTGGTTAAGTGTCAGACTTTGGCTCAGGTCATGATCTCGCAGTTCACAGGATGGAGCCCCTTGTTGGGCTCTGTGCTGACAGCTCAGAACCTGGAGCCTGCTTTGGATTTTGTGTCTTCCTGTCTCTCTCTGTTCCTCCCCTGCTCACACACTCTCTCTCATTCCCTCTCAAAAATAAAGTTTAAAAAAAAATTGAAACATTTTGACACAAGCTAACAAGTGCCCAGTGCAGAAAAATGCAGAAGTGATTGCATATACTTATGAACCCCGGGAAACTCTTCCTTGTCTGAGAAGCCATTTCTACCCACTCCATGCACGTGCACAGCAATTCACGCTTATCTTTGTTTTAGCATTTAATAGTTTGTATCGTGATGATTTCTGTATGTTTGCTTCACCCACTTAAAAATTAGAAGGTGCCCTGTCTTTCTCATCTTTGTTTCCCTGGTACATAGCATAGTGCCATAGAACCAAAGTTAGCAGATAATCAAATGTACTGAATGTGTAGAAGACAATGAGAGTAAAAGGTAGAGATGAGTCAAAGGTTCTCTTTGCTCAGGAAGTTCTGATGGTTCCCATGTGTTCCTCTATCAAACCCACACCCTTATTCGAAGCCTCCAAAGCACGTTCTTCCTGGTTGCCTTACAGATAACTGCCGCCTCACTTCACCTCTGGATGTTTTCGCCTACTCTCTGGTCTCAGCTACCACCCATTAATTGCTTCCCAATCTATGTCTCTATTCTGGATTGTTCTCTAGACAGTCCAATGTCATCCGGCCTCTCTATTTTATGTTCCTCAAACACCTGAAATGAAATCCATTTAGGACTGAACTTACTTTCGTTTCCACACCCTCCTACCACAGCCCTGCTTCCCTCTGCACTTCCCACCTCGGTTAGTAACCAGCGCTGCCATCTGCCCAAGCTGATCAGGAGAGAAACCTATGAAACTACATTCTTTCCTCCCCTCAGTGTCTATGTCCTGTCGTTTCTACCACTTAAACAGCTCTTGAATCCAGCCCCCTTAGTTTCTTAACAGGATTATAGCAGCTTCTTAATTGCCTTCTCTGTCTCCAGTCTTGACTCCTCCAACTCACTCGTCGACACCCATTTACTGAGCACATACTGTATGGTAGTAGCAAGAGTCCATGACCCTTCTCTCATGGCATCTCTGTTCTAATGGGGAGCCTTGGGGAACCAGACTGTAAACAACTGTGTAATGTGAAAGGTGGTGACCCAGTCAATGAAGAAGAATAAAGTAGCAGTGTAAAGGCATAGAGAGGCCCAGGATGGAGCTGGGGGGTATCATTCTAGAAGACCCGTTTGAAGTTATCTGGGGCCGGGACCCCAAAGGTATCTGGGAGAAGAACACTCCAGGCAGAATGAAAATCAAGAGGAAAGAGTCAACAGTGTGGACGTGGAGGGGGACTTTATCCTATTCCTCTGGATTCGCCAGGCACAGGATTGCCAGTTTGCAAAGGGGGCTACGAGCAGCCTGTAATTATTGAGTATTTTGCTATGTAACAAGAACTACACTAAGGACTTTAAAAGCATTATTCCAGGCTTATTTACATGCATCTTATATCAGGCTTCAATACTCTGCTGAGGTGGGTGTTTTTGTTAAAATGGGGCGCGAATTCAACAAACCCCCATAACACTTCCATGCATCCTACCATGTGCGTTTGCCAGACCCCACTGGGATGTGATTTCTCTTTTATCCTTCACCATTTATAGTGCAATACTCCTTAAATGCAAAGTAAGATATGTTCACAACTCAACCAGCTTTTGTAAAAGGGTAAGGCACAATGGAGCAGGGACGTGAGGACAGCCATTGGAGGTGGCTGCCTAAGGAGCAAATGACTGCTCCATCCACAGAAGCCAAAGAAGTAATTTAGCGAAGCCAAGAGAGACGATCCCAAACTTGTTGACTTAGCCCACCAGATTTACCCCACCCCTGGCACACTGTAAAGATGTTTTCACTTAGATATAATTCTAGTAAGATGAAATATTTATGGCTGTTACATTAAAAAATCAGATTCTCTCTGGGGTGCCCCACTACCTCATTATAATAATTCAGTGTAAAGAAAGTTTGCTCCGGACTTCAACCAGTAACAGAGAGACAAGCTCATTTAACACCTATGAGCTCAGGACCAGTATAGGGTGCCTCCCAGTGATGTGGGGAGGGTCAAGTGAGACAGTGTATGCAGATGTCCATCATAAGGGATGAGAGCCATCATGTATGAGGTGATTTTACTGTTATACTACCCTTGTTTAAGGAGACTCTTCCTTTTGAAGTTGGACGCTTAACTGACTGAGCCACCCAGGTGCCCCAAGGAGACTTTTCCAATAAGACAGTCCTCAAACATAAGACCATAGTCAGTATCTTAAAGAAGATTTGATTTTTGATGCAGCGGACAAGATCTCAGGGCTTTCCAGAAAAAGCATACACATACACACTTCCTCTCTCTCTTCTCCCTTCCTCCCTGTCTCTGTCTCTCGGTCGTGTGCGCGCACACAGGCAAATGTAATGGCAGAGGTGAGTTTTGGGGTAAGCCCAACTTTTGACAGAGGTTTTTAAGAAACAGCCAGAACAACAAAAATGAATATATTTGGGGAACAAAATAATTAGATCAGTGGTTCTGGGACCTGACTACACACTGCACTCACCTGGGGAGCTAAACCATGCTGATGCCTATGTCTGCCCACACAGAGTCCATTTCATTGGTCTGGCTTGTGTGTGTGGCCTGGGGATCAGAATTTTTACAAAACTCCCCAGGCTATTCCAATGTGCAGCCAAGTCTGAGAACCCCTGAGTTAAAAAGTTACTGACATTTTCAGTTTGGCTTTAAAAGTGGGTACTAAATAAAAGCAAATTCAAATACTCCCAAGTATCAGGTTAGCAATGGAAACATGCCATTTTTTTTTCGTGGGTTGCCTGAGACTGGAGTCCCTTTTCCTATTTGTTCCTTCTTGGAAAGGGAGGATTGCAATTCAGAGAGAAACAGTTGTGCAAATACAAGTACAATGTGGCAGCTCCCTTCACAGGTGCCGGTTGGCGGGTTTTTTTCCTTTCTGACAAATAAAACAAAAGGTTTTCTTTTTCTCTTTTTGTATCCCCATGGACTGTACCTCGAAAGCCTCTGACATGCAGAACACAGCCAATACATGGGCCCTGGTCTTGATCATGTCATTTCCTGAAGGAACCCCAGGGCCTACAAGTCACTTATCCATAAAAGGTTAAGATGAAATATTAAAAAAATTTTTTTTTAAGTTTATTTATTTTTGAGAGAGAGGGAGACGCAGCGTGTAAGTGGGGGAGGGTCAGAGAGAGAGGGAGGTGCAGAATCCGAAGCAGGCTCCAGGCTCTGAGCTGTCAGCACAGAGACTGATGTGGGGCTTGAAGTCACAAACAGTGAGATCAGACCTGAGCTCAAGTCGGACGCCTAACCAACTGAGCCACCCAAGTGCCCCAAGATAAAATATTTTAGAAAGCAATTATTATTGTGAGAAAGACATAAATAAACAAGGGAAATGGGGGAGACAGAAAGCGAGAGAGCATTCTAGAAGCCAGAAGATGCCTCATCATACGGCTCACTTTGGCTTGGGTGTCTAAAAAACCTGTATTAAAATCCTGCGTGATAGGAGAATTGGTTTCTCCGTTTATAGAACGATACTGAACTTCTTGCACAGGATTCTTACAAAGATGGAGATGTAACATAGTTAAATTACCTAATAAATGCCTGGCATCGGGTGCATGAGAAATGTTAGTTCTGTCATTTCTTTCCTCTTCTTGAAATAGGATATTAGTTGTGTGTGTTGTTTGTTACAAAAAGGAGGTAGTGGGAGCAGTTCACCATCGGGACCGTGAAGTCCAAGGTCCTCAAGGGTGTGGGATAACAGACTAGGGTGGGAGAGTTGTGGCCTTGGGTGGGTTGCCTCCCTCTCTGAGGGGTGGGTTCCTCCTGAGAGAGAGGTACCATGGTCATCTGAACGTTAGGGCTGCCGCGGGCCTGTGCGGATGGGCTGGGACACTTCTCTGCCTCTCTCCTGGGTCCATGAGACTTTGTGGGCAGACTGTGTGATGTGCTGTTGCACTGCCAATGCCTGGCAAACGCACAGCGTGTAGTAGGTGCTCAAAAGTGTTTCCTGCATAAGAGAGCTCCGATAAGACACTTATGTAAAAGGAAGCCTATTATTGCTTCAGCTTAGTGACATCTATTTCTGCAAACGCAGAGATCTTTTTATGTATATGCCTCCATTTAGGGCTTTGCTTTAAAAGGATCTTGTTCCTGGCAATCTGACCTCTGGATAAATAGGGTGGTGCTGTACTAATTTTCCTATACTTTAGTGGTTTAAAGGCTTTGTGCTTCTTTAATGAGATAGCTTTTTAAAGGAGTCATAAATTGGTTCTAATGATTGTTGCTTTCAGATACTGATTTAGTGCATCTTTTACATTTGTAATTGAATTTCCAAGTATAGTACTGATGAAAATGGACTCTACCTTGTGCCCCAAAGCACTGACTTTTGACATTATAAATTGGTTGACTTAGTAGTTTAACATAAGCAATGGTCTCTAACTGGTTTGACAAAAAGCATCTACTTCTAAACAAATGCCAGGAAAATAATCAATTGGGTAGCTCTGAAATTCTGACTTCTTCGTCTCTTACTAAAAAGAAGAAAATTAGAGAACATGGCTAACTGTCACATTTCTTAGAAGTGTTTTCAAACCATGTGACTTACTT
This sequence comes from Prionailurus bengalensis, assembly GCF_016509475.1. Taxonomy (NCBI): domain Eukaryota; kingdom Metazoa; phylum Chordata; class Mammalia; order Carnivora; family Felidae; genus Prionailurus; species Prionailurus bengalensis. The sequence continues at coordinate 20,479,656 of NC_057347.1, forward strand.
GAATCCAATAATAAAATCATTGAGTGTTTAAAGAAAATTATAAGGAGAGTGGAAAAGTGGTTTCATTGCCAAAGCTGCCAGAGCAAGAAGAGATTTTTGAAAAATTAAACTGAAATCTTAATATCTGTATCTTCACAAAAAATTCCTCTTTAATACAGACATCACTGTTTTCTAAGAACAGAGGTTCTAGAGTCTAATACTGCTAAGCAACTCTTTGTTGTAATTGGCAGAAATATAAACGTTTGCACAAGATGTTCCAAATAATACAGATTCTGGGACTTACTGAGAATTAATTAGGAAGGTAAATTTATTACCTACATAAATAAATGAACAAACCCGAGCACATTCCATGTCGACATCAAGGGGCTATATACTTTCCATTAAAGAGGACTAATAAATACAGTTTAAAGGCTCGAGGGAGGAGAGAGGGGAGAAGGCTGGCGCACAGCAGCTCAGGCGGTGCCAGACATCAGCTGACCGCCTTCATTGAGATTACCATGGAAACACCTTCTCCTGGGACTCCGCCATGAGGGCAGGGTGCTTTAGCAACGGTGATCAGGAGCAGAGCCCACAGCGATGGATTTCAGCAGGGCTCACCCTGTACACATTATAAAGACGATCCATCTTCCAAATGAAATGATAGCTTTCTAGCCAGTCACTGTCAGATGGAGTAATAAAGCATGAAGCCCGGCATAATTACAACCCATTTACCTCTACAAAACACTCACATCGGTTCTGATAATTGTCTCTTTTCTCTTCCCTGCTTGCCTGTATTCTCCACAGAACTAAAGGAGATATTTGTGTAATTAATTGGCTACTTCCTTGGCCATCAAGCCCACACCGATAAAAAGGGACTATATCAAACAGCATTAGTGGGCAGATTCAAGCATTTTTCAAAACCAACACAGCTCACCAACAAAAGGACAAGAAGAGTCCCAGCTGAGGTTGGGTTAAATGTTTCAGTTTATGTGGTCTCACTTGAAACCAGTGAACAGATTTTATGTTTACGCAAATTAAACTCGATCTTGGCAACCAGCTCCCTGAGTGCTGGCTGGGGTGAGCCCACGTCCCCGTGAACTCACAAGACACAAGCTCGTTGATTCACGCGACTCACCTCAGCCATGGGGTGCAATCTTTTCCACCCATCTATAGTGATCTCTAGGTTGATTCTCAGAGTTAAAGAGGTTGTGATCAAAGTTCTGTACATGTTACTAATTATGTAAGTTACCTCTTGACTGTTCTCCATATCAAGCCCAGCAACCACGAGTCTCCCAGCTTTGCAAAACATTCAAATTCTGACCCTCCTTCCCATGTAAAACTTTCAACCTTTCTTGACATTGGAAATGATGCTTTAATTCGCTATTACAACTTACAAATACAGTGTAGAGAGTGACTCAAGGCGGATGATGCTAATCTGACAGTAACAAAGAATCCAGCTGGCTGAAACCCTATCCCAACTCCGCACTATTTGTACAAAGAAAGCCACTCTGTGGCTAAGACAGGGGTCACTTGTAACTTGAATGTTTCATTCTCAGACTGCTGTTTATAATTACTCGACTGTGCCATTTGTGAGAACAGTGCTTACTGAAAACAGTCTCAAAAACCTGTCATGATTTCCTATTTTTATATTTCCTGCGAAGAGCGACTGGACTCATTGCTAAATGATAAGCAGGCTGGATCGTTTTTGCTAATGAAAGAGAAAAAAGGTGTCAAATTTATATTTTAATTACATTTTGTTTAGGCTTACATAAAGATCAGTCTTTCTCTCTTGAACACAAACCAACTGATGACACAGACTGGACGGTGATTCCTGAAGAGATTAACTGGACCCCGGCATACACTGAGCTACGTAGCTTAGGCTACGAGAAAAATACATGACGCTACTACATGACTGTTAGAATGGCTAGAATTTAAACTGACACTGGCAAATACTGGTGAAGACGCAAAGCAGTGGGAACTCTCATGCACTGCTGGTAGGAATGCAAAATGGTACAGCTACTTTGGGAGACAATTTGGCAGTTCACATAAAGCCGGACTTAGTCTTGCTACATGATGTAGCAACTGCACTTGTAGGTATGTACCCAGATGACCTGAAAACTTGTGTCCATACAAAAACCTGGACGTGAGTGTTCACAGCAGCTTTATTCATGATGGTGCCAAACTGGAAGCAACCAAGATGTCCTCCAATAGGCAGAAGGATGGACAAACTACGGCACACTCATACATTGGAATAGTATTCAGTGATAAAAAGAAATGAGCTACCAAGCCATGGAAAGAGATGGGGGCACCTCAGATACCTACTGCTAAGTAAAACAGGCCAACCTACAAAGGTTACAAAGCATATGGTTCCAGTGATATGATATTCTAGAAAAGGCACAACTGCAGAGACAGTAAAATGATCAGAGGTTGCCAGGGTTTGGGGGAGAGAGCTACAAGTTGTAGAAATAAATAAGAAATATAGAGCTTTCCCTCCTGGCTTGCCTGACAATTGACCACCATTACGAACAACATAGTTATTCTCTGAGCCAGGAAGTTCATGACTAACTGACTAATATGGCAGAAACAAATGGTCATCTATGTCCTTCACCCCAGAAAGGCAACAGAAACTAAGAAATTTGGGAAAAACTGGCCAAAACATACAAGACCACATCAGACACAATCTTTGTATTTGGATTTAGGATGCATTTTGGTGGTGGTAAGACAAATGACTCTGGCACGATTTAGGACTCCTTGGATTACAGGAGGAAAATGAACCCAAACATAGACTTGCAAGACATCACCTACATGAGAAGAAAAAGACCTCAAGAAAATAGCAAAAGGAACACAAGAACAGAATGGAGAAGGTCGGGGGGCGGGGGGGGGGGAATGCAGAGGACAGTGCCGATGCCAGCACAAAGGAGTAAAGGTTCTGTGGTGGCTGTAGTCACCTGCAGGGATGGTGCAGGCTTTTCATGAGAGGATTAATAAGCTGTAAAAACTTAAACAAAAAAGATCAAGAACAAAGTATTAGAAGAATTCGGTTATGAAAAAAGACCGGGAAAAGAAGCTGAAAATAACAGGTATTGTTATAGTGATGGGCAACTTATCAATATGTAATTATGTGATGGTGATATTTATCTTTATTTTTATGCTAAATTCTAGCCTTGCAGAGGAGAACACCAGGTATCTATTCTATAAGCAGACAGAAACTTAGACCACAGTGGGAGAAACATAATAATAGTGTGGCTACATATTCTAAAGACGATCACAAAGCAGGGTTAGCTCTACATATGCCACTTCTGTTGAGCTGCAAGGTATGATCTCAAGAAGTGAAGCGCACTGTGCAAATAAAATTAATGCCTCCTGATTTAACTTCTGGTTTACAGGAACTACAGGGACAAGGAGAATAAATGAACCATAAGGAAACAGACAAATCCAGACGAGACCAGTTCTAGACTCTAAGAAGTCAGTGTCATGCAGACTGTGTGCTGGTGGGGATGTAGAGAAACCAGAACTCTCATATACGGAAGAGAATGTAAAATGGAGCTGCCATGTTGGAAAAGTTTGGTAGTTTCTTACAAAGTTAAACAAAGGCCATATGATAGAATAATTAATTCCACTCCTAGATATCCACCAGGGAGAAATAAAAGCACATACCCACATAAAGACTGGTATGCAAATGCACCTAGCAGCCAAATGTCCATGACATGGTACATAGAGAAATGAAATATGGTATATCCATTCAGTAGAATATTACTCAGCAATTAAATGAACAAATCAATGACATACGGCCCAACCTAGATGAACCTCCAAAGCATACTGAGTGAAGGAAGCGAGAGACACAACAATACCTGTTGTATGATTCCATGTATATGAAATTTCTAGAAAAGGTAAAAGGATAGGCTGAAGTTGGGAGCGGGGATTTACTGCAAATGGGTACAAGAGAACACTCTGAGGTGACAGAAATGTTCTAAAACTGGACTGTGTGATGTTTGTACAAAAGCATAAATTTACTAAAAGTAACTGAACTGTACCTTACAATGGGTGAATTTTAGGGTCAGTAAATGTAGGAGTTTGCTAGTGCAGCCATACAAAGCCCCACAGAATGGATGGCTTAAGTAAGCTCTGGAGGCTCGAAGTCCAAGATCAAGATGTGGAAGGGTGTGGTTCTTCTGAGGCCTCTCTCCTCCACTTGTGGATGGCCATCTTCTCTCTCTCTGTCTTCACATAGTCTTCCCTCTGTACCTGCCTTTGTTCCAGCTGCCTCTTCTTAAAAGGGCACCAGTCATACAGGATCAGGTCTGACCCCAATGACCTCATTTTAACCTAATTACTTCTTTAAAGACCCTATCTGCAAACACTGCCACATTCTGAGGACTAGGGGTTAGAACTTCAACCAATGAATTTGGGGGAAGCACCGTTCAGCCCATTACAGTAAATGATAATTTAATAATGCTGTTTTAAGAAGTCAACCTCATGAGGGGTGTCTGGGTGGCTTAGTCAGCTCAGGTCATGATCTCACAGCTCATGAGTTCAAGCCCTACATCGGGGTCTGTGCTGACAGCTCAGAGCCTGGAGCCTGCTTCAGGTTCTGTGTCTCTCTCTTTCTCTGCCCCTCCCCTGCTCATGCTCTGTCTCTTTCTCCTTCAAAAATAAATAAATGTTGGGGTACCTGGGTAGCTCAGTTGGTTGGGCGTCCGACTTCAGCTCAGGTCATGATCTCACAGTTCATGAGTTCGAGTCCCACGTCAGGCTCTGTGCTGACAGCCCAGAGCCTGGAGCCTGCTTTGGATTCTGTCTCTCTCTCTCTCTCTCTGCCCCTCCCCTACTCACACTGTCTCTCTCTCTCTCAAAAATAAATAAACATTAAAAAAATTTTAAAAAAATGTTAAAAAAAAATTAGGGGCGCCTGGGTGGCTCACTCGGTTGAGTGTCTGACTTTGGCTCAGGACACGATCTTATGGTTCTCAAGCTCTGTCCCTTTCTTTCTCAAAAATAAATAAAAACATTAAAAAATGTAAAAATAATAAACAAATAAATAAAAAGCCAACATCATGAAAAAAAGACTGTATGTGGAGGTACACTTCTGGACTAAAAGACATGTACCTCTACAATAGGAACCTATTTTGAAAAATAAGTGTAAGACATTCTTTGAATGAGTGGAGAAATTTGACTAAGTGCTAGATACTAAGTGATATTATGGAAATGTTTTTTTCTCAGATATGAAAATGGGACGATAGTTATGAAGGAGAAGGTCCTTGTTCGCAGAGGCATATACACACAGGAGCATTTGGTGGCAAAGTGTCACGAGAGAGAGCAAATACAGCAAAAAGCAAATATTTATTGAATCTAGGTGGAGGGCATAAGGGCATTTATTCCCTTACTATTCTTTCGGCTTCTCTATACATTCGAAAAACATGATAATAAAAAGTCAGAAGGATGGAATTAGCATTTAACACTGAGGAGGCAGAGAGTTCTCCAGACAGGAAAGACACCGCTCCCCAAATTTCCTTTATTCCTTTCCTTCCTTGCTAATTGAAGTAGGAAACGTATCCTTCTATGAAGCTCACACCCAGTTATAGCTTTTTGTAAGTAAGAAATGGTTAGTGTTTCTACGGTTCCTGCCACACAAAATCCAGAATAAAACATAACGTAGATTTTAGAAGTTTTAAAGTTTGGCATGGAAGAGGCTGAGACACACAGGTATAGCTCATTTAAACTAACAAATGACAACAGGGTACCTGGGTGGCTCAGTCGGTTAAGCACCTGACTCTGGATTCTGGCTCAGGTCATGAGCTCATGGTTTGTGGGAGCCCTGCACGGGCTCTGTGCTGACAGGGCAGAGACTGCTTGGGATCCTCTCTCTCCCTCTCTCTCCGCCCCTTCCTTGCTCTTTCTCTCTCTCAAAATAATAAATAAACTTAAAAAAAAAAAGAAAGCAGATGACGAGATCTTTTTTTTTAATGTTTATTTTTGAGAGAGAGAGAGACAGACAGAGCGTGAGTGGGGCAAGGCAGAGAGAGAGAGGAAGACAGAGAATCTGAAGCAGGCTCCAGGCCCTGAGCAGTCAGCACAAAGCCCAACACAAGCCCCAAACCCATGAACTGTGAGATCATGACTTGCGTCAAAGTCGGACACTGAATTGACTGAGCCACCCAGGTGCCTCAAAGATCTTTTTTTTTAAATAGGAGTAGCAAAGCGGTGACCTATGGGCTGAATATGGCCAACAGATGTGTTTTATTTGGCTTGCATGACATTGAACAATCAGGAGACTAACATCAAATACAGACTTCAGCTCTTTTTAGGGGAATCCAAAGGCCTGGCATAGTGGGGCTCAGGCATGGCCATGGCGATTACAGTGGAGGGATGACTGCCCTGTGGTAGAGTATGGGCTTCATTCATTTCTGAACCTGCCAGACTCCCAAAGGAATTTGACATTAAGACAAAGAAAATGAGGAAATGTTGTCACTTTTGATGAGATCTGCTTTACCACCCTCCTCTGCTCTCTTTCCATGTATATGGCTGTGGCTAGTGAGAACATCATGCTGGGAGGAAGGTGAAATGGAAGGGGAGGGATTTGGAAATTAATGAGTGGTACTAGGCCGATTGTTTATACGCAGGGGGGAAAATGAATGCAGGGCTACAGCGTCACACACACACAGAAATCAATTCTAGGAGCACTGTGGCTGTCGATGTGAAAGGTAAAGCAATAAAGTGTATAGAGTACAACAGAAGATGCCTTTGTGACCTTGGGATGGGGAATGACTTCTCAAACAAAAAAAACCCTGCATCAACCTCAAAGGAAAAAAGTGCTCAGCTGAGCTGCATTAACATAAAAAAAATTTTGTTCAAACCCACCATTACAGAATGAAAAGTCAAGTCACAGAGTCAGAAAATATATGTAACGTCTGTAACTGCCAAGGGGCACTTGTGCAAAATATAAAGAGAACTAGAAATCAACTTTTATTTTTTATTTTTTAAAATATTTTTTTGACATTTATTTATTAGTGAGAGACAGAGAGAGAGCACAAGCAGGGGAGGGGCAGAGAGAAGGTGGGGAGACACAGAATCAGAAGCAGAATTCAGGCTCTGAGCTGCCAGCACAGAGCCCAGTGTGGGGCTTGAACTCACAAACTGCGAGATCCTGACCTGAGCCTAAGTCAGACGCTTACCTGACTGAGCCACCCAGGCGCCCATAGAAATCAACTTTTAAAAGACAACTGAATAGAAAGATGGGCAAGAGAGTCACAAAAGGCATCCAAATGATCCATAAACACACAAAAAAGGTGCCAGACCTTATTAGTAAAAAGGGCAATGCAAATACAAAACACAATCCACATCTATCAACAAGTGAATGGATAAAGATGTGGTATATATACATAACCGTATATTATTCAGCCACGAGAGAAAGAAATCCTACCATGTGGACCAAATAAACCAGACAAAGAAATACTATATGATCTTGCTTACACGTGGAATCTAACAAAGCCGAACTCACAGAAATAGAGAGTAGAGTGGCGGTTACGGCGGCTGGCGAGCAGGGGAAGTGGGAGATGCTGGACGAAGGGCACAAGCTTCCAATTGTAAGATGAGTAAGTTCTAGGAAACTGCTGAACGGCAATGGTGATGGCAGTTAATGATACTGCATTATATACTTGAAAGTTGCTAAGCGAGTGGATCCTAAAATACTCTCACCACAAAAAAGAAACTGTAATTATGTGATGTGATGGCGCTGTGGGCCAATGCTAAGGTGGTAGCCATTTTGCAACGTGTAAGTGTATCACATTGGCCCACTGTGCACCTTACACTTGAACAATGTTATATGTCAATTACATCTCAATAAAGCTGGTGGAAAAACACCCCACAATGAGTAACTGCCACATACCTACCCAAACAGCTAACACTGAGGACAGTCTCCATAGCCAGTGCTGGAGAGATGGCGGCTGCACCTGGAACGGTCACACGCTGTTGGTGGAGGTGTACATGAGCACTCTCCTTTTGGAAACTGCATCTGTCCACTACAGTTTCACGCCGGGGTAAGTGTCCAATGAAAGCGTATGCACATAGACACTAAAAGACAGTGACCGGGAGGGAACATAATGGGCTTTCTGGCCTATTAATGGCCTGTGTCACGACTTTGGTAACAGCTGAATAGATGGGTTCACTTTGTGATCATTCATCAAGCTCTACCCTTAAGCTTTGTGCACTTTTCTGCATGTAGGGTATACTCCAATAAAAGAGTTAAAATATTTGCCCGGATGTGAACAGGTGGGCGGGGTATGCCATATGTCAATAAAACCTTCCAAGGGTCTGCTAATCCAGTGACCTCAGGTTTACTTCAATTACCCCAAGCCTCATGAGAAAGTTTGAAAATCTCTATTCTAATGGGATCCTGTCACCAAAAATAGAATACAAAAGCAAAGATATATTCAGTTCTAGTTCAGACACTCATTTTCAAAGAGAAATTGGACTGGGACTATTTTACGTATTGATATAAGGGATTAATAATACTGCTTGTCTGACCTGTTAGAGAGATGGTAAGAGTGAATAATGGGGCAATGGCAGAGAAGAAGGGGATTCCTTTCTTCCGTCCTTCCCTCCTCCTTCCCTCCCTCCTTCTCTCTTTTTCTTTCTTTCTTTCTTTCTTTCTTTCTTTCTTTCTTTCTTTCTTTCTTTCTTTCTTTCTTTTTCTCTCTCTCTCTCTCTCCCCCCCTTTCTCTTTCTTCTTCCTTCCTTCTCTCCCTCCCTCTCCTTCCTTCCCTCCCTCCCTCCCCTTCCTTCCTTCTTCCTTTCTTTCTTCCTTTCCTTTCCTTTCCTTTCCTTTCCTTTCCTTTCCTTTCCTTTCCTTTCCTTTCCTTTCCTTTCCTTTCCTTTCCTTTCCCTTCTTTCCTCCTTCCCTTCCCTTCTTCCTTCCTTGTAGGCTTCATGCCCAGCACAGAGCCCAGTGCGGGGCCTGAACTCACCACCCTGATATCAAGACTGAGATGAGGGGTGCATGGGTGGCTCAGTCGGTTAAGTGTCCGACTTTGGCTCAGGTCACGATCTCACGGTTCTTGTGTTCAAGCCCTGCATCTGGCTCTGTCTGTGCTGACAGCTTGGAGCCTGGAGACTGTTTCACATTCTGTGTCTCCCTCTCTCTCTGCCCCTCCCCTGTTTGCACTCTTTCTCTTGTTCTCTCAAAAATAAAACATCTTAAAAAAAAAAGAAAAGACCTGAACTGAAATCAAGAGTCAGTCAGATGTTTAGCCAACTGAGTCACCCAAGTGCCCTGAAATTTCTAAGTCATAAAACGAAAAATGCTTAGGGACACCTGGGTGGTTACTTGGTTAAGCGTCCGACTTTGGCTCAGGTCATGATCTCACAGTTTGTGGGTTCGACTCCGTGTTGGGCTCTGCGCTGACAGCTCAGAGCCTGGAGCCTGCTTCACATTCTGTCTCCCTCTTGCTCTGGCCCTTCCCCGCTCGTACTCTGTCTCTCTCTCTCAAAAATAAATAAAACATTAAAAAAAGAAAAGAAAAATGGTTATCTTTTAGTTTGTTCTTTTTCTTTCTTTTTCCTTCCTTTTTTAAAGTTTATTTTTATTTATTTTGAGAGAGCATGAGAGAGTGAGAGGGCAAACGGGGGAGGGGCAGAGAGGGAGACAGAATACCAAGCAGGCTCCATGCCATCAGCACAGAGCCCAGTGCAGGGCTTGGACCCATGAACTCTGAGATCATGACCTGAGCCAAGATCAGGAGTCAGAAGCTTAACCAACTGACTGAGGCAGCCAGGTGCCCCTCTTCCTTCTAGATTTTAATTCACTTCTCTTTAAATGTTTTTAATTCTGCAGTATGTTTTAGTGTTAACAGAAACTGATGAGAACAATACAACAGATAGTGATCTGATAGATTCTTATATTTAAAAAATAACTTAGGGGTCGGGGCGCCTGGGTGGTGCAGCCGGTTAAGCGTCCGACTTCAGCCAGGTCACGATCTCGAGGTCCGGGAGTTCGAGCCCCGCGTCAGGCTCTGGGCTGATGGCTTGGAGCCTGGAGCCTGTTTCCGATTCTGTGTCTCCCTCTCTCTCTGCCCCTCCCCCGTTCATGCTCTGTCTCTCTCTGTCCCAAAAATAAAATAAAACGTTGAAAAAAAAATTAAAAAAAAAAAAAACTTAGGGGTAATGCCAGTGCAGTAGAATGTTGGCTATAGGGTAACAGATTCATGTGGTGTTATATACATTCTTTTTTGAATTTTTAATTTTTTAAATTAATTTTTTGTATACATAAAATGTATACAAAACAGATTGTTTCACAATAAATGAATTTGAAATTTGTGAACTTCCTCCCTATAGAAAACACATACACACATGTACTACGAATTATCATACACAAAATAATTGGAAAATATACCACTAAACAGCCCATGGCTTAAAGAAGAACTCACAATGGAAATGACAAAATAATTAAAATGGAACAACAAGGATGATACCACATTTAGAACATGTGAAGTTCAGCTCAAGGTCATTCATACACACAAATTTACAGTTTTAAATGCATTTTTAAAAACTAAAATTTAAAAACAAAAGCATCCCTATCAAAATAACATCAGCATCCTTCACAGAGCTAGGAACAAACAACCCTAAAATTTGTACGGAACCAGAAAAGACCCCGAATAGCCAAAGCAATCCTGCAAAAGAAAACCAAAGCTGAAGGCATTACAATCCTGGATTTCAAGCTGTATTACAAAGCTGTAATCATCAAGACAGTATGGTGCTGGCACAAAAACAGACACTCAGATCAGTGGAACAGAACAGAGAACCCAGAAATGGACCCACAAACGTATGGCCAACTGATCTTTGACAAAGCAGGAAAGAATATCCAATGGAATACAGTCTTTTTAGCAAATGGTGCTGGGAAAACTGGACAGCGACATGCAGAAGAATGAACCTGGACTGCTTTCTTACATCACACACAAAAATAAACTCCAAATGGATGAAAGACAGAAAGCCATCAAAATCCTTGAGGAGAAAGCAGGCAAAAGCCTCTTTGATCTTGGCAGCAGCGACTTCTTACTCAACACGTCTCTGAAGGCAAGGGAAACAAAAGCAAAAATGAACTATTGGGACCTCATCAAAATAAAAAGCTTCTGCACAGAGAAGAAAACAATCAGCAAAACTAAAAGGCAACTGATGGAATGGGTGAAGATATTTGCAAATGGCATATCAGATAAAGGGTTAGTCTCCAAAATCTATAAAGAACTTGTCAAACTCAACCCAAAAAACAAATAATCCAGTGAAGAAATGGGCAAAAGACATGAATAGACACTTCTCCAAAGAAGACATCCAGATGACTAACAGACACATGAAAAAATGCTCGACGTCATTCATCATCAGGGAAATAGCAATCAAAACCACAATGAGATACCACCTCACACTTGTCAGAATGGCTAACATTAGCAACTCAGGCAACAACAGATATTGGTGAGGATGCGGAGAAAGAGGATCTCTTTTGCACTGCTGGTAGGAATGCAAACTGGTGCAGCAACTCTGGAAAACAGTATGGAGGTTCTCAAAAAATTAAAAATAGAATTACCTTATGACCTAGCAATTGCACTACTAGGTATTTATCCAAGGGATACAGGTATGCTGCTTCAAAGGGGCACATCCACCCCAATGTTTATAGCTGTTCTACTGACAATACCCAAAGTACGGAAAGACCCCAAATGTCCATTGACAGATGAATGGATAAAGGAGATGTGGTATATATATATAATGGAGTATTATGTAGCAATCAAAAAGAATGAAATCTTGCCATTTGCAACTACGTGGATAGAACTAGAGGGTAATATGCTAAACGAAATTAGTCAGAGAAAGACAAATATCATATGATTTCACTCATATGAGGACTTTAAGATACAAAACAGATGAACATAGGAGAAGGGAAGCAAAAATAATATAAAAACAAGGAGCGGACAAAACATAAGAGACTCTTAAATACAGAGAACAAACTGAGGGTTGCTGGAGGGGCTGTGGGTGGGGGGATGGGCTAAATGGATAAGGGGCATTAAGGAAGACACTTGTTGGGATGGGCACTGGGTGTTACACGTAGGGGATGAATCACTGGAACCTATTCCTGAAATCATTATTGCACTATATGCTAACTAACTTGGATGTAAATCAATCAATCAATCAATCAATCAATAAAAATGAAAGCAGTTAACCCCTCAACTCAAAAAGCTAGAAAAGGAACCAACAGAGTAAATCTAGAGAATGGAGAAGAAAAAAAAACAAGAGCAGAGGTCAATGAAAAGGTAATGAAATCAATAAAATAGGTCTCCAGCAAAACTGATCTGGGAAACAATGAGAAAAAAGCACATCTGATCAATGTTAGGAACATGGAGGGAACGTAAGAGGTACAGCGAGGAGCTCTTGGCCACAGGACTGGGTCACTGGCAGCCTACAACTGGCTTCCCTTATATCAGGCGTCCACCCTCGTTTAGTTAGTGTCTTCCCCTCTCCTCTGAGGAACAGCTGAGGGCTGCGTCTCTGGGTGGAGGGGAGTGGGGATGTACTCTTGTTTAGACAGAGGAGAAAGCAAACATGACTGTCACGTGTTTCACATGCTGTGCGATAATGGTCCACACACCATTGGCTGTTGAGTGGGTCAGAACTCCCCCTGGGCTTGAATTATCATTTGCTTCATTTACTTCACTTTTCTCTTTGACACACCCCCTCCCTTATCCTCTTTCATGGATAGCTTTCTTTTTCTCTTTTGCCTCCCCCTTTATTGAGGTATATAGCTTACACTCAGCAGAAAGTACAAATCTCAAGGAAACAGCCTGGTGAATTTTAACAAACATATACAGAAGAGTAACTGCTACCAGATCAAGGCGCAAAACATTTCCAGCCCCCCGTAGGCTTGCTCTTTCCTCCCTGCTCACATCTCTGTGCCTTTGCTGTTCCTTGTACCCTAAACACTTTTCCTCCAAGTAAGCATATGGCTCATTCTTTAGCTCCTATGAGTCTCTGCTTAAATGTCAACTTCTCGGTGAGGCCTGATCACTCTATTTGAAGTTATAACACTCCTCGTATCCTCTATCTTCCTTCCCTATTCTATTTCTTCCCTTATCCCTTCTAATGGATTATATGATGTGTATATGTATGTATATATATGCATGCATACATATACATATATGCACAAATATATACATGTAAGTAGAGTCTGCTGCCTCCCCTCCCCACTGCAATGTAAATTCTGTAAGGGCAGAGATTTTGACTATTTTGACACTTCTGTGCCACAATACCTATATGTCTGGCACATAATGAGTATTCGGCAATCACTTGTTGAATGAAGAGTTTAGTTATTGAGGCTGTAACAAGACAATGTGATCTACAGCTCTCTAAAACCCCAAATGAAGATAATTCCTACACTGGCATTCTAACTGAGGTGTAACTCCCCATTTCTTGAGTCTCCTTAAGTCTCTGTTCATTATGCCTCAAGATCGAGCAGAAAGAAATGAGGCACCAGGATGCTACAAGAAACACCTCTCAGACGGGATGTGCACCTGGTTGCTGCAAGCTTGTCAACAAGGAATAGGATCTCTCCACCCAGCATGTAAAGCTGTGGTTTGGAGAGATAAAGCAGTCATTTAACCGATCTCTGGGGAGCCCCTAGGAGCTGCTGCATGTGCCCATTAGAGTTAAGTGCCTGGGGCATTTAGGTGCTACTGCTTTATACAAGGTCAATGGGTTAGGAGATGCAGAGATAGTAAATTGGTTGAGTACTTTTTATGGTGCATTAGGAAAGCAACAAATATTGGTCCCATATTGCGGGCTGGAAGCAGTTAAGGAAACACATTCTGCTAAAAAGCACTGATGAAGACCAGATTTAGAAACTGATTAGACACATAGCCAAACTACAGCATCACCTAAACTCTTACCGCAATGGGCATCCATGAGCATGATTTAGTTTTTGTTTGACGAAGACTGGGATCCAGGAGATTGGAACAGGTGTAGGTGGGAGGAGTCCAAGGGTGCCTGAGGAAGCTGCCTGTTTGAAGCACTTCTCTCCTATTGACCCACCCCAGCATGCTCTGTGACCAGGGCCCAAAGATGACTTTGGCCTAAGGTCAGCAGTCAAAGATTGTAGGGGGAAGGGATCAATTATGCCCCAAATGAACTGTAGTAATTATCCATGCTATCCCAGGAAAAGTCAGGGAAGACGACGCATGGATTAACAAGTGCTTAACAAGGAACTACGGTAGCAATGTGGATCATACGGAATTGGTTGCTATGGGGAGGCCTCATCTGGAGCCTGTGTGCAATATGTTACTGCAGGATGACACTCGGATGGTTTGTTGGGTTGGCTGATTTAGATCTAAGCCTAGTGCTGGCCCATGCCATCTGGCAAGGACGGCGACTGTTAGTAAGAAGACACACAGAGAGAAGTAGAGCCTGAGAGGATGGCAGGAACGCAGACTCTCCCAGCACTCGTGCTGCTCAGGGGGCTACAGGATAACACAGCCCTTTAGAGCTTCTTTCAACACCGAATGGTAGCATTTCCTTAGCTTTCGCCAGATTCTTCTCCCTGACTACCATGTGTATCCTCATTAAAAACATTACTCAAGACAGTATATGGTCCCAATCTGTTTCTTGGGGGCAGAAAAGCTTAACTGAAACAGGAAAGGAGCCTATGAAAAAGACACGAGAGGCATGAGAATGAGAAGGGTGTGGGCCCCTCAGCTATCTGTTCTTAGCGATTACTCTGACTTCTGAGAACTTTCCAACTGGATTCTGAAACAGTGTTCCTATAGTTCTTATCTTTCTTAGAATAACTCATAACCGATGGTACTGAAGGGAAACTAGAGCTCTTTCAATGCATTAAAAGAGAGGTGAGCAAATGGAAGCCCATTGAGAGATTTCCTTCTACTCCATTTCCTTCAGCGATTCTTTGCTGACCATTTAGCTGTGAATGTTCTCGAGTCACCCGCCCCCTTTCTCTCTCTAGACTCATAATTTCAGCCTCCAATTCGAGAGTGGATCCACTCTCGAATTTTTATCTTGAGTGCTGAATTCTTTCCTCCTCTATATTGGATTTCCAATTATCTGTGGAATGTATACCTTCCAGGTTTCACCACTGCCTTGAAACACAACATGGTTAAAACTGAGATCATCTTCTTCCTTCCCTTCCCAGTTTCTTCACTACTCTTATCATTGTTTAAAGGTTCCTTGTCTTAAACTCTGTTTAATTTCAAAATATTCTGATCATACAGAAAGTTTAAAGAAAAAAGCCACAAAGACTCATGTTTTCACGATCAACACTTAATAGTTTGCCATAATTGTTTCAGACTGAAAGAACATTTTTATAGATCCAGTTGGAAGTCCTCTGTCCCCTTCAACCTGGCACCCTCTAAGACGCAGCCGCTACTCCAAAGTTAATTCTTCCCAAAGCAGACCCCGAGACAAAGGCTGGTAAACATACAGAAGTGATTTGGGAGGGGCAGGGACGCTGGCAAGGGAGTGGGGAGATGGTTCAGGGAGAGAAAGGCAGCCAACAGGGCCTTGTTAAACCAGCTACCACCGTGGGCTGCAGGCAAAGGGGGTTCTGACAGCCTGATGGGGGACTTTTGACAAGGACATTGACTGTCGGAGTCAGGAAGGTGTGCCCAGAAATGATCAGGGGGTGCAGTGGGATACAGGTAGAGGACTGATAGCATCCGTGACAGTGTGCACCCATTCTACTGACATTGTTTTACCTTTACTGCAATTGTTAAACGCCGTTAATTTTTATATTATATATTGTTTACAACATTGACAACGATGCTGATGATGAAGGGGAACAGTGACACACAAGTCACCATGAAAAAGGATGGCAGTTTGGCAAAATAACTTCGGTTCAAAGAGTTGCGTAGCTATTTATTGAACTTGTATCAAGTGCTCTGATTGATCTCCCTTTAATAGAAAGTAAAGAAATAAAACACAGGCCACAATTTATTTTTTTGTTTGTTTCCACACTTCATTTGACTTTGACAAAATCTGATTTTCTCCCATATCCTCCTTCGTCTCCTACTCTAAGACTGCAGTTATTAGGCTTAAACTGTGATTGATACATGAGATTACAAGTGCTTGCCAAAAAGACAATATGAAATCAAGAATGTCCTAGAATATTATTTTCTTCTTAGCTGCAATCCATTAGCCTTTTTATTGAAAGGGGGAAAGATGCATGTGTGTGTATTGGGTTGGGGGCAGGGAGTGTAATGGACACAAATTGCAACCCCATAATCAACCCTGCAGTGACGTCCCAGATCATTTAGCAAACCCAGGAATAGTTTCCCTTCTGTGGTCCCTCACAACCAACAGGACTCTTGATTTAACAACATAAAACTACAAAACAGTATGTTTCCTATTCCCTTTTGCAGATACCAAAAGGATTTAAAATAATCTTTAAATAATACTCCTCATGGATTCTATTATTGGACAAACACAGACCTCTCTCCTTAGGAACTAGCAGACAGACAAAAACCACCTGACTCTCAAAAGGATCTGGTAGTCAGGAGGATCTTTCTGAAGAATCAGAACCAACAGTCACTTGTAAAGCAGACCACATACAGCAGGAGAAAAATTAAAAAAAAAAAAATCTTATATTGAGATTCGGGGAGATATCCACCAAATTTCATATTTCAAGTGAGAAATGATTATAGAATTTGAAAACCCCATGGAGAACAGCTGAGTGAGTTTAGATCAGAGGGAAAATATATTGGTGAAAAGAACTTTTGGGAACAGCACACATTTTACCTCTGAAAGAGAGGTAATGGTTTCATAAAGTAATTCTCTACTGTTTTTCTACCTGATTCCATTTCCCTATAAAAACAAACCTCTTGAAAATATATAAGAAAATACATTATGTGTCACAACATTTAAGCAGTACGTAAGATTAGGAATACAGAAAGATCACACAGAATGCAGAACGCTTACACTTGGCTTTTTAAAATGCTTCATTAATTTATTGGTAACTTCAGATCCTTCTTCTTCTTCTTCTTCTTCTTTTTTTTTTAAATAGGCTCCACACCCAACGTGGGGCTTGAACTCATGAACCCAAGATCAAAAGTCACACGCTCCAGCCAGGCACTCTTGGATCCTTCTTATGGAAAATTGTGCATTTGTACAAAACATAAGATTGGCATACAATTTCAGGAATTCATGGGCTCCCTAAAGCCCCAAAGGTTGTAGTGATCAATTACTGACCCACTTGGGGTCCAGGAATACAGGTTAAGAATCCCTTATTCAGAAAGGAGCAGAAAACACTTACATTATAGAGCGGAATTGTCTTCATCACCTTGTACTGTTTAGTGGGGTCCATCTTATATAGGTGACGGTCAGTGACAAAAATTGCTCGGTCTTCCACCTTACTAAATCGATTCACCTGTAAGAAAACAAACCAATAAACTATAATATCTCACCCAGAATGAAATCAAATTATCTGCAGGAAAACCTCTAGGGGCAGCAGTGGCTGGTGGTGGAGACACATTCTTGAACAGGTATGTACCATGCAAGGCCCGTTCTCCTGGATGAACAGAGATCTAGAAGGAGTAGTGGTTTCTGGGTTTGTAGAATTTTACAATTTAAATTTCACAATTTTACAGTTTAACGGGGAAAACAAGAAAAACCCGGAAGAATTATGGGACTAAAAACACGTGACCCGGACACTATTAAAAAAATGAAAAGACGACCCAGAGGATAGGAGAAAATGTTTTGCAAATCACATTTCTGATAAGGGGCTTGTATCTCTAAAGGAAGAGAACGTATATTGAACCTAGGATATGTAACTCAATAATAAAAAGACAAAAAACCGGGTAAAGGATTGGAACAGACATTTCTCCAGAGAAGACAGACAAGTGGCGAAGAAGCACAGGAAAAGATGCGTGACATCATTAGCCGCCAGAGAAATGTCAATCAGAACCACGATGAGATACCACCTTCACACCCACTAGAATGACAATAATAAAAAAGACAGGTAATAACAAATATTGGCCAGGATGTGGAGAACTGGAACCTTCATCACTTCTGGTGGGAATGTAAAATGATGCAGTTGCTTTGGAAAACAGTCCAGCAGTTCCTCAAATAGTTAAATATAGAGTTAGCGTATGACCCAGAAATTCTACTCTTAGGTATATACACAAGGGAATTGAAAACATAGCCACACAAAAACTTGTGCATGAATGTGCACAGCAGCAGTAATCATGACAGTGAAAAAGAAGAAACAACCTAAATGTCCATCAACTGATGAACGGATAATAAAATAGGATATATCCGCACAATGGAATATAACGTGTCAGTAAAAAGAAGTAAGTATTGATACACGCTGTAACATGGATGAACCTTAAAAAGATTATGCTAAGTAAAGGAAGCCAGTAACAGAAGACCACATATTGTGTGATCCCATTTATATGTAATGTCCAGAATAAGCAAATCTGTAGAAACAGAAAGTAGATCATTGGTTGCCTCAGCTGGGGGAGATGGAAAGTTTGCAGGGCTGACAGCTAAGGAGTTATGAAAACTGTGGTAATGGAAATACAACTCTGTGAACACAGTAAAAGCCAATGAATTGTATACTTTAAAATGGTGAACGGTATGGTATGTGAATTATATCTCAATAAAGCTATAAAAAACATAACCCCTATTTGAAACAATGCATTCTGCCCTTTTCCTAATGCAAGGGATAGGTGTATTTTAGATGAAATGTCCTTAAGTATAACGAGTATGTCACTAAATCTACATGCTCAAAAATGGACAGTGCCTTCCACAGGCAATGGTACAAATGCCTCATAATTACTACCGTCCGTAACAAGAGTGGGCCATGTGGAAGGGCAGTAAATGCCCCACAAGGAAAGGATTCAAGCAGAATCAAAGTGAATGCCTGATGTGGATGTGGTAGGGGGATTCCTGCTTTGAATACAAAGACTAGAGTCTCCAAGGTCTCCTGACACTCAGATTCTGATTCCTTTACCTGACTTTCAAGAGTTTTTCCTTTTTTCAAAAATTTTTTTTTTAATGTTTATTTTTGAGAGAGAGAGAGGGAGACAGAGATAGAGTGTGAGTGGGGGAAGGGCAGAGAGAGAAAGAGAAGGAGATGCAAAATCCGAAGCAGGCTCCAGGCTCTGAGCTGTCATCACAGAGGCAAGGCTCAGACCCATGAACTGTGAGATCATGACATGAGCTGATGTTGGATGCTCAACCAACTGAGCCACCCAGGAGCCCTAAGAGTTTTTCTATCTGCCACTTTTCTTTTTATTTTTTTTATCTTAAAGATTTTAGTATTCTTCTTATTTTTGGGGAGTCTCTACACCCCACGTGGGGCTCAAACTCACAACCCTGAAACCAAAAGAGTCACACGCTCTACCGACTAAGCCAGACAGACACCCCCCGTTCTCCTTTTTAAACTTTATTTCTGGAAGGGCTCTGCTCCTGACAGGTTTCTTCATGTTATTCTCTCTCTTAAATGTTTGTGATTTTCCACTCTCCCCTTTTTTTTCTATATATATTTTAAGATATTGCTCAAGTTCTCATTCCGTTACAAAGCCTCTAAAATTCCTAAAGTAAAAAATGATCACTCTTTCCTTGGAACTTCTATCACACAGTTGTAGAATGAATATATAGGATGCATGTAGAGTTAAGAGTGAAACCAAAAATTAACATCGCAACTAAAGGCACAGGGTTTTTCTAATAAAGCAGGATACTTGAGAATACAACGAGCTATTGGCCAAAGCATTTTTGCTCACGTAAAACACCACATCCTGTCCCAAACCCTTTGTTCTGAAAGAAAGAAAGGAAGGTTTGCTGATGCTTATAAATTCCAAGACAATAAAGTTAAATCTATCCTTAGTCTCTATCTTCTTATTGTGAAATTTAGTTACTATCTACACTTCTCTACTAAAAGGGCAAAAGTTTTCATTTAATAATTGTAAAGTTTTAATAACTTCAAAGACACTTGTAATTTCTAGACCATGGATGCTTGTTATGAAAAAAATATACTTGTTAAAATAGTTGTGCAGAACACTGTGTTTTATTTATTTTTTACGGTTTATTTATTTATTTTGAGAGAGAGAGAGCAAGTGTGGGCAGGGAAGGGGCAGAGAGAGAACCCCAAGCAGGCTCCATGCTGTCAGCACAGAGACTGATTCGGGGCTTGAACTCACGACCATGAGATCATGACTTGAACTGAGATCAAGAGTTGGATGATTAACCAACTGAGTCACCCAGGCGCCCCTTAGAACACTGTTGGTTTTTTTTTTTTTTAATTTTTAACGTTTATTCATTTTTTGGGGAGACAGAGCACAAGCAGGGAAGGGGCAGAGAAAGAGGGGACACAGAATCTGAAGCAAGCTCCAGGCTCTGAGCTGTCAGCACAGAGCCCGACACAGGGCTCAAACCCATGAACCAGGGGATTGTGACCTAAGCTGAAGTCAGAGACTCAACCGACTGAGCCACCCAGGTGCCCCCTTTGTTGTTGCTGTTTTAAATATTTTTTAATGTTTATTTATTTTTGAGAGGGAGAGAGACAGAGCGCAAGTGGGGGAGGGGCAGAGAGAGAGGGAGACACAGAATCTAAGCAGGCTCCAGGCTCTGAGCTGTCAGCACAGAGCTTGACATGGGGGCTCAAACTCACGAATCGTGACATCGTGACATCATGACCTGAGCTGAAGTCAGACGCTCAACCGACTGAGCCAGTCAGGCGCCCCTAGAACACTGTGTTTTTAAACTTATAGTTGAAGCTATCTTTGGCACAGGAGATTGATTTTACTCATGAAACTTGTGATAATCTGATTATAACCTCACTAATCTAGATTTAAGTAACTCAGCCAGTATAAGAGATTACTCAGATTATCTTAAAATTGGAAGTATATAAAAAAGCTGCTTCCCTTGTAAAGTAGCCAAAAATAAGTTAGCAAAATAGTTATAAATAAAACTTACAAATTTACTTCAAAACAAAGTAAAAACCTTTTTTTTTTTTTTTTAAATGAAGGTCAAGAAACAGCAGAATATTTTATGGTAAAAGTACTCAGAAGAGTGGTTGCCTTTGGTGGTGGTAGGGCTTGGCTCAGAAGGGGCACGAGAGGGCTTTTCAGGGTGACGGAAATGTTTTATATTGGGACAGGGCTGTGATTTACATGGGTGTACGCACCAGCCAAAACTCACTGAACTGTATACCTCAACACAACTACAGAAGCAAAACAGTGTAGCATCTCAAATATCCAGGGCTGATTCTTATTTACTGCTTTATTATTTCACAGACAGTAATTCTGTCTTCCAGCCAGACTGGAAGCTCCTTGAGGGTCACTGTCACATGGTGGCTTTTTTCTTACACCTTGCAGCACCCAGTACCAAGTGGGAGACTTGTAGCATTTACTCATCTGTTGGTTTTGAGAGCACTTTTAACCCCACAAGATAATTTCAAGAGGCATTCTTCCCCACGTGAGCCAGTCAGTGTTGGTGATAAGAACTGTCAGACTAGAAAATACAGCAGCACACTGGGGAGGTTGCGTAATGTGCGAAACAGATTTCCCCAGTGGCAAATGAAAGCACGTTTGCTCAACAGCTGAAGTCCCCGTTGCCTGGTTTGGTCTTGGAAAACCATTTCTGCACTGAAGAAAGAGGAACTGTGGATTCTGGCCTTCTTGTTTCTGAGGCTGGAAGACTATCAGTTAAGCTATCTTTTTAATAAAAAGCTCCCTAACATAGCACGCACTGTAGAAGCGCATGGATTGCTCATCTGGAATTATTTTCTTCTTCTGGTTGGAACTGTTGAGATTTATTTGCACATTTTCTTTTATCTCATGAAGTGTCTGTCCCATGAGTTACTCTTTTCCTTCAGAGTCTATGTCTCTGGAGGGCAGGATCCTCAGCAGCAGCCATCACTACAATACTCTGCACAGAATGCTGACTGGCCCCGGGAACTGTCCCGGGTGGATCTAGGAGAAACATTTGTGTCTGTACTTGCAACTCCGTATTACTTGGTCGTAGCTACCCTTAAAAATAGACTCACACTTTCATGGAGAAAAGGGTCTTTCTATAATCGGACAGCTAAAAATGATATTGAATTAATTTTTTCCTACATTTTAAAAAGATTGTATTTATTTATTTCAATATTTATTCATTTTTGAGAGATAGAGACAGAGCTGAGTTGGGGACGGGCAGAAAGAGAGGGAAATACAGAATCCGAAGCAGGCCCCAGGCTCAGAGCTGTCAGCACAGAGCCCAATACGGGGCTCGAACTCATGGATTGCAAGATCATGACCTGAGCTGAATTCGGACACTTAAAACGACTGAGCCACCCAGGTGCCCCATTTTTTCCTACATTTAAAATCCAACACATGATTCCTATTAATTAGAAAAAAATTATACTGGTAAGCATTTCCTTAAATTAAATAATTTGATAATTTTTTCCCAAAATTGCAACGTACATTAAAAATATTTTTTTAAATGTTTTTATTTATTTTTGAGACAGAGAGAGACAGAGTATGAGCAGGGGAGGGGCAGAGAGAGAGGGAGGCACAGAATCTGAAGCAGGCTCCAGGCTCTGAGCTGTCAGCACAGAGCCCAACGCGGGGCTCAAACTCACAGACTGTGAGATCATGATCTGAGCTGAAGTCAGACGCTTAACTGACTGAGCCACCCAGGCGCCCCTCAATGTACATTTTTTTTAAACATTTGTTTATTTTTAAGAGACAGAGAGAGAGTGTGAGTGGGGGAGGGGCAGAGAGCGAGGGAGACACAGAATCCAAAGCAGGCTCCAGGCTCTGAGTTGTCAGCACAGAGCCCCACGTGGGGCCTGAACTCACGAACTGTGAGATCATGACCTGAGCCAAAGTCAGATGCTTAACCTATTAAGCCACCCAGGTGCCCTGCCATGTGCATTTTTAAGCACTCTATAAGCTGCTGATGATATACAAAGGGACGACATGAAGCCCTTGGTTATAATAAGAATCTGAGTCTAGTAGTTGAGATAGATAAGAAATTAATACGTGAAAATAATTTCACATAAAAGAAAATAAATCTAGATAATGGGATAGGGAGAAAATGTACATGTCTGTGTGATTCTGTAGAGTGCCAGAGAGAGTCAGAGTATGCCCATGTTTGTAGGTAAATCTTTCCCTAACAGGTAGAATTAACCTCAGAACATTTCATAAACAAGGAATGATCTATATGCTAATTGGGATGCTTCAATCTTAGATTTGGGGAATAGTTAAATCAAAACTGAGCACAAAAAATTTCTGAACCACTATAATGTCATGTTCCTCAGTGGAAAAAGTTCCTCAGAAGGAAAAGCAAAGCAAAACAAAACAAAACAATGAAGAACACTAAACGCCTCCCCCCTCCCCCCAAGGTAAAGGGG
This sequence comes from Prionailurus bengalensis, assembly GCF_016509475.1. NCBI lineage: Eukaryota > Metazoa > Chordata > Mammalia > Carnivora > Felidae > Prionailurus > Prionailurus bengalensis. The sequence continues at coordinate 20,503,003 of NC_057347.1, forward strand.
AAGCCACACTTGTGATTATATATTCTCCATCCCTGCTCCAAGACCACATTTTCAAGATGCAAGTGAAGCAGTCAGAGATAAATTTGAACACACCGTTACCTTTGGCAGGATCCACAGCTAACTAAATTAGGACAGGTAAGACGGGACACAGCAGGGTAGGAAACAGCAAACTCAAATTTAGGTTTTTGAATTTTATGGTCTCCTCCCTTCTGCCTCATAGTTTTAGAAATCAGTCAATTTGCTAAACATTTCTTTTTGAACCAAAGCATATTTTTCAGCCTTCAACTTGACGAAAAATGGTATCTGTAATTAAGAGGAAACTAGAGTCCAAGTGGCAATTACTACTCTTGGTAGTAATTATTTACTTCACACAGCAATGGTTTTTGCCATGAAAGGGAGGTGGCCCTTGTCAGAAGACTTGAAACAAGGTGACTGTGGAGCTTCTGTGTCAGCATTTTTTCTAAGTGGTTCTACACAACACCAACCTCAGATGAGGCTTCGTGAAAGAAAGGGTTCCAAGTCAGGTAGGTTTGAGGAACGCTGCAAACCATGGCCTCCCCAGGGATACTCGTAACCCATGAACATATTAAAGGTTCTGAGAATTCTGCCCTTAAAAGAGTATATTTAACTGCTGAACCCAGCGTTTCCCAATTATGATACAAGGAATCCTTTTCAAAGACAAATTAATATACATTCAACACAACACTGGCCTGTGAAACTCATGTTGGAGAACACTAATCCACTCATCATTTGTATCCATCTTAGAGTATGGAGACTACAGAGCATCTACAGTGGATCCTGAATAATAAGTAAAAGCAGTCCCTCCTCTTGGGCAAAATCTCATGAGGAAATACATGTGCGTTGCACAAGAACATGAGAAAAAGGAAAGCTTGTTGCATAATTTCATGAGTTCACACAAGAGTCAACAACAACAGAGCACACTGGTAAAGTGGAGAGGACTTTCTTTCTGTGATGGGTCCATGAGTTAACCTGGAAACCAGAAGACAAAAACCTCAAAGCAGAAATGTTATTGAAGTGCTGTTTAGAAATGTTACAGTCCTTTTTACATAAAAATGGAATTTCTAAGGAGAACAGGTCATAAATCTCTACCTTGGGTTTTAACAACTCAAATCATCCTTAAAACAGAGCAAGTGAGTGGCAAGGACATCACGTACCAAGGAAAGAGCTTTATGTTGCGTAACTCAGCTGAATCTAAGTGGCAGAGAGAAAATTTTAACATGTCTATATAAATTTATAAATTCAAAGTTAATTAAAATAATTATGGCATAGGAACACTCTTTTTCTTTCTCTTAAATTCATAAAGTAATAGAAAAATTGGCTCACAGACTCACTACTGGATGAGAGCTCATCTTATTTCTTTCTATTCCCCATGCTGCAATCCTCAACCAAAGAATCTATTTATAGTTTTAGTCACCACCACAGGGGGCCAGAGATAAAGTTCCCCTGGACAGTTAGACCAACAGAAAACACATTATTGGTGAAGGGAGCTATTTGCAGACATCTCCCACCTTTAAGGACATTTTATAACTGTAGTTAATGGAAAGTGGTCGTTTCAGAAAGACTCAAAGCAGAAAGGAAAGGGCTTTACTGAAATCATACCAAGTTTACCTTGGCATGTCCTTGGGATTGATAAGTTTCTAAAAAGGCATTATCTAAACTCAACACCAGCAAACCAAACAATATGATTAAAAAATGGACAGAGGACCCAAACATTTTCCCAAATGTATGCAGATGGTCAACAGGCACGTGAAAAATGCTCAACATCACTCATCGTCAGGGAAATACAAATCAAAACCACAATGAGATATTACCTTACACCTTGTCAGAATGGTCAGAATCAAAGACAAAAATAACAAGTGTTGGTGAGGATCTGGAGAAAAAGGAACTCTCATGCATTGCTGGTAGGAATGTAAATTGGTACAGCCACTGTGGAAAACTGTGGAGATTCCTCACAAAATTAAAAATAGAAATACCATATGATCCAATAATTCTGCTACTGGTTATTCACCCAAAGAAAATGAGAACACTAATCAAAATGATATTTGCACCCCTATGTTTACTGCAGTATTATACAAATAAGGAAGATGTGAGATATCTATCATAGAATATCACACAGCCATAAAAACAAATGAGACCTTGCCATTTGCAACAACATGGATGAACCTAGAGAGTATTATGTGAAGTGAAATAAGTCAGACAGACAAAGACAAATACCATATGATTTCACTCATATGTGGAACCTAATAAAGAAAACAAATGGTGCGCCTGGGTGGCTCAGTTGCTTAAGCTTTCGACTTTGGCTCAGGTCATGATCTTACAGTTTGTGGGTTTGAGCCTCACGTTGGGCTCTGTGCTGACAGCTCAGAGCCTGGAGCCTGCTTTTGATTCTGTGTATCCCTCTCTCTCTCTGCCCCTCCTCTGCTCACACTCTATCATTCTCTCTCAAAAATAAACATTAAAAATATTTAAAAAAATAAAAATAAAAAACGAATAAAAAAAAGCAGAGTCAGACCTATAAATACAGAGAACAAACTCGAACTCATGGTGGCCAGAGGGTAGGGGGGTTGAGAGGGATGGGCATTTGCATAAAGGGGTGTAGGAGAAACAGGCTTCCAGTTATGGAATGAAAAAGTCATGGAAATACAAGGGACAGCATAGATAATACAGTCAATGATATTTAATAGTGTGGTTTGGTGACCTATGATAGCTAGTGAGCATAGCACAATGTAGACAGTTGTTGAATCACTATGTTGTACCTGAAATTGATGTAACACTGCATGTCAACTATACTCAAAAAAAAAAAATAAATTATTTAAGGCATAGTATGAAGAAATATTATTTTCCACTGAATTTAGAAATATAGGAGCATGACTAAGAATTTTTCAGCTTTTATCCAGCAGGATCCAGGTAGAGACATGCTGTCAGACATCAAACTGTCATCACTGGAACGACAGAATCAGACATCAGGTTTTTCCGTAGTAGATGACATAATTCTTACAACCATTCAATGCTCTTTGGTCAACTGTTCTGATTACTAATTTCTCATATAGCTTGATACTAGAAAGGGAGTACCTTAGATAGTAGATATGAGAATTCAACAAAATGATACATTCTGTTGTGAAATTCACCAATTGACATTGTGGCTTATATATGGTTTTGTGTCTGATTCTGGTCAGCAAAACCATTTCTTGATTGTCTGATCAACTCCAGGTCTACTTCTAAAAGAGTTTCCAGATCTATGAGTTCAGAATTAGACTCCAACATACTGTCAGCAAGCTTTCCTTGGTGATGTTTATTTCATTCGGAGTTTAAAAAAAGTTACTGTCTATTTTGTTAAAAAGTCTGTATCGTATTGAGGTGATCTCTTCTTCCTCAGAATATTTGAATACCCCAGCCCGGGGTCACCACTATCCTACTTTCTTTCTCTATCAATGCAACTAATCTATTACTTCACATAAGTGTATTACAATCTTTGTCTTTTTGTGTCTTATTCACTCAGATAATATCTTCAAGGTCATCCACCCTGTAGCATGTATTTCATTCCTTTTTATGGCTGAACAGTATTCCATCATGTGGATACATGTATTCTTTATTCATCTGTCCGTGGACATTTGGGTTGTTTCTACCTTAACTACTGTGAAGAATGCTATGAGCATTGGTATGCAATTGTCTTTTCAGGAGATCGAATGATTGATTGATTGAAAGTTTATTTATTTATTTTGAGAGAAAGAGAGAGAGAGAGAAAAAGCGGGGTAGGGGCAGAGAGAGAGGGGGACAGAGGATCCAAAGGGGGCTCTGTGCTGACAGCAGAGAGCCCGATGTGGGGCTCAGACTCACGAACTGTGAGATCACAACCTAAGCTGAAGTCAGACGCTCAACTAAGTCACCCAGGTGCCCCCCAAAATTTAAATAATAAGAAAAATATTATTTACACATGTGGCCACCATTCCCCTTACTCTTCATTCCTTGGTGTATGCCCCATATTACCGTCTGGAATCACTTTCCTTCTCTCTGAAGGACATTCTCTAACATTTCCTGTAATGCATATTTTTGGATAAGTCTGAAGAAGTCTTTACTTCACTTTGGTTTATTTATTTAAAATCTTTTTTAAGTTTATTTATTTTGAGGGAGAGAGAGAGAGAGAGAGAGAGAGACAGAGTCAGAGTGAGAATGAGCAGGGAGGGACTTAGAGAGAGGGGGACAGAGGATCCAAAGCAAGTTCCATGATGACAGCAAGATCCCGACCCAGGGTTCAAACTCACAAAAGGTAAGATTGTGACCTGAGCTGAAGTCGGATGCTTAACAGACTTGGCCACCAGACGCTCCCGTGTCACTTTGGTTTTTAAAAGATGTATTCGGTGGGTGGTGACTTCTAGGTTGACAGCCTTTGTCTTCTTTCAGTACAAGAAGCTCTCACATCCAACTGTCTTCTCATTTGCATTGTTTTCTGACAAGGAATCTGATGCATCCGCATCTTCCTCCTCAATCTTTTTTCTTTTTAAAATGCTTATTTATTTTGTGAGAGAGAGCATGAGCAAGCAGGGGAGGGGCGGAGGGAGAGAACCCCAAGCAGGCTCCGCACTGTCAGCACACAGCCCAATGTGGGGCTCGATCCCCAAAACTGTGAGATCATGACCTAAGCCGAAATCAAGAGTTGGACATTCAACCGACTGAGCCACCCAGGTGCCCCTCTTTTTTCTCTTTCACTGCTTTTAAGCAATTTGATCATGTTGTGCCTTGGTACAGCCTTCTTCATGTTGCTTTGTGTTTGGGGTTTGTTGAGTTTCTTGAGTCTAAGAGTTTGCAGTTTTCATCAAATTTGAAAAAATTTCAGCCATTATTTTTTCAAATATTTTAAATTTCCCCCTTCTCTTCTCTCCTACAGGGACTCCACAAGCACGTGTATTGGGCCACTTGACATTGTCTTGCAGGGTCCTAATTTTTTGCTCTTTTTTAAGGCGGTGGCATCTTTTTTCCCCCTTTTCTCATTGTGTCTCATTTCAGGTACTTTTATTGCTGTATCTTCAAGTTTACAAATCTTTCTTCTGCAATATCTACACGCTGTTAACCTCATCAAGTGAATTAAAAAAAAAAAAAAGACCTTAGAGGCTGTTTTTTATCCCTATCCGTAACATATGCATAACAATTATTTTAATGACTTTGTCTTTTGTTTTTTTGTTTTAATGTTCATTTATTTTTGAGAAAGAGACAGAGCGTGAGCAGGGGAGGAACAGAGAGAGAGGGAGACAAGAATCCGAAGCAGGCTCCAGGCTCTGATCTGTTAGCACAGAGCCCGACACGGGGCTCGAACTCACGAGCCATGAGATCACAACCTGAGCCAAAGTCGGATGCCCAACTGACTGAGCCACCCAGGTGCCCCTGACCTTGTCTTTTAATTCTATAATCTATGTCAGTCCTGGATCAGTTCGAATGACTGACTTTTCTTCTCATTATAGGTTGTAGTTTCCTGCTGTTTTGTAAGCATGGTAATTTTGGATCCAATGGCACGAATTCTGAATTTTATCTTTTGGGTGCTAAAGAGTTTGTATTCCCATAAATATTTTTGAGATTTGTTCTGGGGCACAGGTTTCTTGGAAACTGTATGGTTCTTTTGGGTCACGTTTTCAAGATTTGCTGGCTGGGATTAGGGCAGCATTTAGTCAAGGGCTAATTACTCCCTAAGAGCAATGCCAAGATTTCTGTCTGTACTCTCCCTGGTATCCAATGAATCATGAGGTTTTTCCAAAGGTTGGTGGGAGCAGGTACTATTTGCAACCCTTGGTGAGTGCTGGCCATTGTTGCTTCTTACCCTTTGGGGTGGTTGTTTCTCTGACCTTGGGTAGTTGCTTCACATGCACATGCTGAGCAGCGCCCAGATGAACACCTGCTGTGGACCCTCTGAGGCTATCTGGAGGTCCCCCTATGCAGCATGCTGTTCTCTGGCTCTCTGCTCTGCAAACTCCAGCTGTGTGATGTCTCCCAGCTCAGCTCTCTTGTTTCACTAGCGGAGTCTACTGAGCTCTGCCTTGGCTTCCCCACTCATCCACAGACTAGAAAGTCTCTCAAGGAAGTAAACCAGCTAACTGCAGGGCTCACTCATTTACTTCTTGTATCTTAGGAATCGCCATCTTCCCTTGCTTGATGTGAGTGACTGGAAAACCATGGTTTCAAGTTTCTTTAACATTTATCCTTCTTTTGTTCATCTTATAGCTACACTGTATTCTACGGTGCACATACACAATTTGTTTGTCTAATCATATATTTATGTAATTTTTTTCCCAGTTTTTTGGCTGTTACAACATATAAAACTCTATTTTTTGGATATACGTGTGAATATATTGTACAATAAATCCTGAGTTGTGGAATTCCTAGATTAAGTGGTCTGAGCATTTAAATTTTTGATAGCTATTGCCAAACTATTCACTCAAAAGGCCTCCTACCAACAGTGTTTCCTCTAAATTCTTGCATACACTGGTTGCTATCAACATCTTAAAGTTTGCCAAACTTACAATGGAAAAATATTTCATTATTTTGACCTGAATAATATTGCAATTGTGTATTGTTTCAAGATTTGAAAGAAAACAACTGTAAAATCACCCAAACCTGGGCTTTTGTTATGAGATAATTCTTTCCTCCTTTGGGAATATATTGGCATATTTGTCAATATTTCTTCTGGGGTCAAGCTAGGAAATATTTTTCTTCAACGTTTATTTTATTTTTGGGACAGAGAGAGACAGAGCATGAACGGGGGAGAGGCAGAGAGAGAGAGGGAGACACAGAATCGGAAACAGGCTCCAGGCTCTGAGCCATCAGCCCAGAGCCTGACGCGGGGCTCGAACTCACGGACCGCGAGATCGTGACCTGGCTGAAGTCGGACGCTTAACCGACTGCGCCACCCAGGCGCCCCAGGAAATATTTTTCTTAAATTCACCCATTTCATTAATATTTTGAAGTTTATTTGCTTAATTTTGCACAATGCTTTTATTAATTATTGCAATGTCCTCTGTATGTTTTGAAAACAAGTATTCTACAATTTTAAAAAACCAACTATGTCCCCTGCCTTCCACTCTCCAACTTCCACACTTCTGCCTGCCCCAAGGCCATCATCTATAGGTAAATAACAGTCCACACCCATGTGTTGCCTCAGATAAGCAACTATATTCATAGTTCATAACGTCCCCCTTCCCCCACCTCCCAAATTCTCTGTCCTTCTCCTTTTTCTAACCTATGTCCTTCCTCCCTCCCCTCCTTTAAAATAGTAATAAAACATGTATAAAAAAATACTAAATAACCATCTGGGGTGCCGGGTGGCTCAGTCGGTTGGGCATCCGACTTCAGCTCAGGTCATGATCTCGTGATTCGTGAGTTTGAGCCCCGTGTTGGGCTCTCTGCTGTCAGCCCGGAGCCTGCTTTGGATCCTCTGACCTCCTCCCTCTGCCCTTCCCCAACTTGTGCTCACTCTCTCATTCTCTCTCTCAAAAATCAATAAAATATTAAAAATAATTATTAAAGGGGCGCCTGGGTGGCGCAGTCGGTTAAGCGTCCGACTTCAGCCAGGTCACGATCTCGCAGTCCGGGAGTTCGAGCCCTGCGTCGGGCTCTGGGCTGATGGCTCAGAGCCTGGAGCCAGTTTCCGATTCTGTGTCTCCCTCTCTCTCTGCCCCTCCCCCGTTCATGCTCTGTCTCTCTCTGTCCCAAAAATAAATAAACGTTGAAAAAAAAAAATTAAAAAAAAAAAAATTAAAAAAAAAGGTACTAAATGCCCATGAAATGCAAGGTAGACCGGCACGTGCTAGGAAAGACTCACACGCAGTAAAATACAAATCCCTGATCTCGGGGAGGTTCCTCCCTAGAAACAGTTACCAAAAATCTCCACTTCCCTTACAAAGGCTTCAGAACCTATCCCTGAAGCCGAAGTCACGTCAGCCATTACACCCATGCCTCCCCACAGGCAGGCAGAGCTCACTGGTGGTGTAGCTAGGGATGGACCTTGTGTGATGTCTTCCTGCAGTCACGGCTAGTTTAAGTTCATCTGAATGCATCTTTTCTTCCCATGGAGGTCTGTTTCAAGCCTGCCTCACCTTACGGACGTGACAGGAAAAGAGGATGTTCATGTATTTGTCCTTCCGTTTCAGTTCATTTGCGACGGGGACAAAAGTGCCTGAGGTCTGAGGTGTATCTGGCTTCTGAAAGAAAAAGGAAACATGACAAAATGAGTCTGCTTAGCATTTTAGATGAAAAGGGAATCTTTCGGTTGCCTGCTTTGTAACCATGCTCAGTTTCACACACATACTTTTATCTCCCATCCCAGATGGTGAGCAGCTAAAGGGGTGTCACAGTAATACCGGAGGGCCTATAAAATTTTTAAAATAAGGGATGGGAGGGAGAATGAAATGTTGCTTTGGGAATAATTAATATAAAGGTGGTAATTAAAAATTGCTGCTGACTTATGCAAGGGAATGTTTAAATGTGTAAAAATTAGGTTGTGGAGTGTACCTAATACATATGGCACAGAGACACAGACAACCTTTTTTTAAAGCAGGAGAAACATCAAATATTGCACAGTTAGAAGCAACAAAATCTTTTTGTTTAGTATCTTATCACTTATAGAAGTTTAGTTTCTGTAGGTGTCTTGTTCTTTCCACAAATTCTTGCAGAAAAATTCTTCCCTTTCTGTAAATCCTTCCTGTAAAGGGAGCAGGAGTCGACTGTACTTTGTTCTCCTGGACGTACCGAAGCAAGATAGTTGCCCTCCCAGGCTCTTTGCAGTCCCAGGTCGGCCCTTTGGCCTTTCAACATTTCCATGGCTGCAACCTTTGCCCTGACCTGGGGCAGGTCAGAGGCGGGCATGCTCTTGATGAGCTGGGATGCTCTCCATCTGTAAGTCAATAAACGAAATATATTAGGATTTACAAGCCCAATCCCATTCATTCCCCAAAATAACTGAGCTGCCATTAAGCAGAATTTAAACCAAAGTACTTGCATGCTACTCAATACAACAACAACAACAACAACAACAACAACAACAACCAAAAAAAAAAAAATCAAAGGTCTCCAAAATATACACAGAGCTTGTTAGACAAAGATTTGCATAACTTTCTTTGTCATTTGTGTGTTTTGAAAGCAACTAGAACTTCATGATACGTGGGTTCTCCTAACAGTTATAGTTAGAGCACAGAGAGTTTGGATTCATCACTCATTCAATCAATAAATGCTTCCTAGGCACTTACTAAACTCCTGATGCTGGGTGGTGGAGGCCCAGCAGTGAACAGTCGGATAAAGGTCCTTTCTGCTAGGTGCTTACATTCTAGAAGCAGGGACAGACAGCAAAGAAACCAACAAGCAGGAGTGACGTGCTAAGTGCTATGGAGAAAGGGAGGAAGGACAGGGGTGCAGTGGAGAGCAGGAACGGGTTTGGGGTGTTATTGATATAGGGAGGTCTGGGGGGCACCACTGATCAGGATCTGTGAGCAGAGACATTCAGGAAGTGAGGGGGGTGCGTGGATATTTGAACAAGAGCGTCTTCTCCAGGAAGAGCACAGTAGTGCAAGGGTTCTAAAGTGTGTACCTGCTGAGTGGGTTGGGGGACCAGTGAGGAGCCCTGTGAAGCTGCAGCAGGAAGGGTGTGGGGGAGGGGAGCAGGTGGGAGGCCAGAGAGGAGCCCAGGGACAGATCCACACAGCCACAGAGGCCATTGTGAGGACTCTGGCCTTTACTCTGAATGAGACTAGAAGCCACTGGAAGTTTCTGAACAAGGAAGGGACATGACTTGACCCCTGCTTTACAGGATCATCCCAACTGCCGTGTGAAAGAAGGCTGGAGTGGGTAGGAGGCTCTTTGTGTAATGCACATGGGAGAGATCAATGGCTGGGATTGCAGAGGGAATGGTAGAGGCAGAGACAGGTGTTGGGCCAAGATGTGTTTTGAAGGACACGCCAGGACAGATGCCGATGTATTAGATGTGGAAGCAAGAGAATAAGGGAGAATTTAAAGACGACTCTGAGATTGTTGGCCCAAGTAACTAAAAACATAAGTTAATCTATTCCTGATTGAGAAAAACAAGCACAAAGCTTTTATTCTATCAGAGCCATCTGAGCCCTGCATGCACTTATGCCGTCTTAAAGCAGGGGAATGGAAGCAAACCCAGAATAACAACATGCCCAACTCCATCTCATCCTCCTCCTTCTCCTGCTCCTTGAAAGAGAGCAGGGGTAGAGGGAGGAAGAATCTTAAGCAGGCTTCATGCTCAGCACGGAGCCTGACACGGGGCTCGATCTCACGCACCATGAAATCATGACCTGAGTCGAAATCAAGAGTCAGACACTTAACCAACTGAGCCATCCAGGTGCCCCCAGAACTTCTATCAGATGGAGTAATCGGGCCGGTGGTTCTCTGGCTGTGCTTCCTCAGGACATGAGGATGAGACGCACCTAACATGGAGAGGCGGTGCTCTCTCCCCTAAGTAGGTACACGAAATGTTAGACTGCTTCCATCTAAGACTTGCCCAAGATGTATTCCATTTTCAAGAGGGTGACTTGAGCCTAAAGGTTTGTTTTTCTCTCTTAAATTCCTACTGAAATAACCAAATAAATATAAAAGCGAGGAAAAACTCTGTAGCAGCACCAGCAAACGAGAACGATATCAATGAACTGAAAGACATGAAGCATTTCTTAGAGATTCGAGGCAGACGGGCCCGAGCCGCTGGTGAGGTGGCTCAGTGCTGAACTGTGCGGTCCACTTGGTGGGAGGAGAGGAACCCCTTCAGCAGAAATGGTACGGACAGTCCTTGGGCCTGAAGTAGCCAGGGCTGGTGGCCAGGACAGGCGGTGAAGGATCTCACGGTGGGAGATGTGCCAGTTCTCCTCACAAAGAATGGCTGCCCATGGTGAGATGGGGCCATCTGCTGCAGCAGACAGCGTCAAAGGTAGCAGGATACAAACACAACAGCCATGGAAGAAGTAAAGGCTCAGCCTAAGAGTGAAATCCTCTTCTCTGCTCTCTGGGGCCAACTGACACTCCAATGGGACAGACTGTCCTAAGGTCATTCCACAAAAGGCTGGCAGAATGACAGGCTGGGAGCAGTTGGTGGTCATAGTCAAGGTCAACTGGTGACGGGCACATCCTACAACACTAAGCGGCTTGCTGAGCAACTGCCCCAATTAGCCCTCAGGTTCCAAATTTTATTCTCAGTGGGGGGATGTCTTTGCTCTATCTGCTGGTCTGTTTTCGGCCTCAGTGCCCAGTCCGTCTGTCCCTTCTTCACTACCCACAGTGGCCCAGGACAAGGCCTATACGTGACTGACTCCAGAGGCATGCTGGGCATCTGATAAGTTAACTGTCATCTATAAACCTATGTAGCCCCCAACAACATGTTTATGGAGGCCGTAAAAATCGCCAGTCTCGACAACATGGTAAGGGGGGCAAAGCTGAGCATGAGGAAGGCTCCCAGTCTTTCCAGAATGGAAAAGAATTACTGTGAGGAACAGGAGCGAGCTTAACCATGATTAGACAGGCTGCGATTTTAGAAAACAAACAAAACAAACAAAAACCCATGATCAGAGTGGAATCCTTTAATTTCTCAGTAGTCCACAGATCAAAAAAGTTAAGAATAAATTAAGTAGGATACAGTGACTACATCAGGGGTTGGTAAACCACAGTCTGTGCCAAATTCAGCCTATGGCCTGGTTTTGTGCTGCTCGTGAGCTAAGAATAGTTTTTACATGTTTGACAAAACCAGAGCAAAACAAAGGAAAATATGTGACAGAGACCATATGTAGCCCATAAAGCCTAAAATATTTATTATCTGGCCCTTAACAGAAAAAGTCTGCCTTTGGATGAGATTAACACAACTGGCAGGATTCATTTAGTGTGTGTGCACACGTGCGTGTGTCTGTGTGTGCGCAAGGTTAGCAGACACAGCAGATGCGTTATTTTCAAAGTGCTCATTAACCTAAGCCCCAAGAAGGCTGGGACTATCTCTTATATCTTTATTTTTTGTCACCATATCCCTGGAACCCAGGCCAGTGACCACGACACAGTTGGCCTGGAGTAAGTATCTGCTAAACGAATAAACTGAATTTTGCAATAATTAATCAATTATAGGCCATATACAAAACCATCAAAATCTAAAAAGAAGACTGTACAGGTCACAGTGCGACACAGTCAAATCAATAATTCTTGGTGGCAATTAAAAATACTACATAGATCTTTCTTGTCATGGACAGGTCTCCCCCCCGCCCCAATTTTTTTTTTCAGTTTATTGATTTATTTAGAGAGAAAGAGAGAGAGGGAAAGACAGTGATTCCCAAACAGGTTCTATGCTGCCAGCATAGGGCCCAACGTAGGGCTCGATCTCATGAACTGAACCTTGACATCATGACCTGAGCTGAAATCAAGAGTCAGACACTTAACCGACTGAACCACCCAGGTGCCCCTCCAAAAATTTTAAGTAGTCATATAACCTTATTTGTGTAAAAAAAGAGAGGAAAAAAGTCTCAAATGATATGTGATATGCATACACACTCTTTTTTTTTTTTTTATTTTTTTTTCAACGTTTTTTATTTATTTTTGGGACAGAGAGAGACAGAGCATGAACGGGGGAGGGGCAGAGAGAGAGGAAGACACAGAATCGGAAACAGGCTCCAGGCTCTGAGCCATCAGCCCAGAGCCTGACGCGGGGCTCGAACTCCCGGACCGCGAGATCGTGACCTGGCTGAAGTTGGACGCTTAACCGACTGCGCCGCATACACACTCTTAGTATGAACAAACATTTCTACAGTGTTTATTATGTGTCAGTTACTATCTGAAACGCTTCATAGATCTATTTACTCATAACCTTTTCAACAACCTTACAAGCAGGTACTACTATTATGCTACTTTTACCGTAATACGGTATGGAAACTGAGGCACAGAGAGATTATCTAGTTTGCCCAAGGTTACACAACCAGGCAGCAACAGAGACTGAACATGGACCCAGGCTTCAGGGTTTGTGTTCTTAACCATTATACCATGCTGTCCCTTACATGGGGGCATGTGTTTGTAAACGCACAGACACAGACATATATAAGGGTGCAAACTAACTGTTAATGAGTGATTATCTCAGGGGAAGGAAATATGATGGAGGAGAGGAGAGGAGAGGAGGTATGGAGAATTTCAACTCGATCTCCTATATATTTCCGTATTATTTCACTTAAAAAAAACCATAGTGAGCATGTATTCATGTACAGCTTAGCTACTTTTTAAATTATGTCAAAAGTGCAGGTTACAGATACCATTCTTGAAAAACACTTACCTGTGCATTAAAAAGCCTGCCAAGGTTTACAGTGAACATTGATTGTATTAGATCTGAGAACAGAGGTAATTTTGCTTTCAGTAATTACTGTTTGATTTTTTTCCTTTTTATGAGATATCATTCCTCTTTCTTTTTCTTTTCTTTTTCTTTTTACAAAAGGCAAATAGGATACATATTAAAGCATTTTTTTCCTCTGCATTTTTAAACATCTTTTGATATCTGCCACCAGTTATACAGAGCTAACTCTAAAAGAAGATGAAATCTGATTTAGCACAAAATTAGAAATTAGTTCTTTTACATTCAGTAGGCCAATTATTTCATCGTGTTCTTTGGGAAATACCCCAAAGCCACATGACCACATTTGAGACTGCTAGCTTAGTGTGTGTCACTGGACGGCTGTATCTAAGCCACAGCTAAATGTACCTGGTGCCCAGTGGCAACAAACAGGCTACATGATGAAGGGAGGGAGCTGTGAGTAACTAACTGCACACTCAGATTCAGGGCAGCCTGCCAAAAACGAAGATCAGCTGAAAAGATATTAGATTTTACATGGGTATTTATTTACTGTGTTAAAAAAAAAAAAGGTTGCTTTAAAATAACTGCGTTCCCCCTTGAACTTTAAAGTCATCTGGGAAACTTTAGAAAGAACCTCTGTTTGGCATGCCTGGGTGGCTCAGTTGGTTGAGCGTCTGATTCTTGATTTCAACCAAGGTCATGATCCCAGGGTCGTGGGATCGAGCCCCGCGTGAGGCTCCGTGCTGGGTGTGGACCCTGCTGGAGATTCTTTCTCTCTATCCCACTTGCACTCCTCTTTCTTTCCCTCTCTCTCTCAAAGGAAAAAACAGGACCTCTGTTTGGGCCCCCCTCCCTGGTTCTGTTAAACATGACTTTCTGGAGGCAGGATGTGGGCATCGGTATGTTTCATAAACTCCTTGGTATGTTTCATAACCAGGATAGAGAAGCAAAGGATTAACAGACTTTCTGGTTTGAGTTTTATGTGGTGATTTTAATAAATAGCTATTTCTTGCTCATAAAAGAAAGAGATAGCATGTAACAGCTTAACTATGGCATGATTCAGGGGTTGTGCACACTGCTGTCAGCTGTGTGCTGACACAGGGAAAAATACAAACAGGTTCCGCTATTTTGAGAGGTAAACAGATGCCCCTTTGAAAGCAAAACCTTCAGACCTGAAGACATGAGGTAAAAGTCACATGGGCAGATGGCTGGGCCAATACCACGGTCTCAGATTTGTGACTTTATATATTAAGTGTGTTACCATAAATGGAAGCAGCAGGCTCTTACCTATTAAAAATTGACTGTAAGGCCTCCTCGAAACGGCGAAGAACTTTAGGTGGGGTTGGCCACTTCACGTGCTTCCCGTAGTCCTTCATGCTCTTGACGCCGTGGAAGCGTCTGGCAACCTCGTGAATGTAGGACTTCACTTTGTAACGTCGGTAATATCTGATAATCGTCAGAGCTGCCTTGGTTCTCTTGTACCGCATGCGGGCCAGCGTGCCTCGCCACACCTTCACAACAGAGAAAGAAAAAGTGTTGCTGGCTGGCTCAGTCAGTAGTACATGACTTTGAAATCGTATACGCTCCTCTACTTATGAAGTACCAACGTGGGATCTTGCGTATTGCCAACAAAATCAGGCAGGGACAAAGCACGTCAGTTCTGCCTGCCACCAACAGATGGCGCCAGGAGTCACGTTGGTCATTGGCTTCAGCGGTCTACCTGTTCATGACATCCACCGGGCTGGGCTGTGTGCTGACTCTGAAGCAGAGTCCTTGAACAGTCATGAAGAGAAGAAAGCCAAAATGCAAATGTATCTGGACAAATATTTATTTATTTATTTATTTATTGAAAAAAAATTTTTTTTAACGTTTATTTATTTTTGAGACAGAGAGAGAGCATGAACAGGGGAGGGGCAGAGAGAGAGGGAGACACAGAATCTGAAACAGGCTCCAGGCTCTGAGCGGTCAGCACAGAGCCCGATGCGGGGCTCGAACTCACGGACCGTGAGATCATGACCTGAGCCGAAGTCGGACGCTTAACCGACCGAGCCACCCAGGCGCCCCTCTGGACAAATATTTTAAGGATGCTGAAAGGAAGCAGGATGAGTCAGAACCAAAAGCCACAAACGTCTACAGTTCTCTAATGAAACCTAGCTTTACACAGACTACACCACTGGCCGCTAGTGTCCCCTCACGCTGCATTTACAAACGGACTTCTACACAGCCTGTGTGACTCCCCTCCCCAGGTGCTGTGTAAATTTAGATGTAATCCCGCAATTTAGATGTAATCCCAGGGAAAGGGTAAACCAGATGACCAAGAATCTTTTAACATCTTTTCTGTGCTCAGAAATCAATCACACAATATATAAATGTCTCTGTGCCTGCTTTACCCAAGCATGGTGAAGTCAGAGGTACCTATGCTTTTCCTTCAGGGTCCTCTGCCCACATTCCTGTACTTCTCAGTCTCTCAAGTAAAAAGGAATTTGGCATAATCTCTACTTCATTGTTGGCTCTTCCCCTCCACCACCAAAACTTACTCCTTCTACAAGACTTCCAGCATAAACCCCTTTCTCTTCCTTATTTGCTACTACAGTCTCCAAGACCCCAAACTACACACATCACTTTTTTCAACAAACTGCTCGTACACATTGCCATTATGTTCTGGTTGATAGTTACTGCTGCTAATTAATTAGCCGTTTCAGTTCCTGGGCTGTTGGTATCGACCTCCCCTCCCCACCCCGTCTCCAGCCTCCCAGGACCAAGATTTTCAACCTCTAGTTCAAAGCCCACAGTATGGGGCTTCCAGACTCCCTCAGGTTTCTTTCATTTCCTCTTAAATCCCCACCTGTGCCCACCAATTTCTCAGAAAACCTTGTGTAATGCCTCCTTTATTACAGTCATTTTAGGATTTCTTCATGCCGACTCCTAAACTGGCATATCATACGTGCTTGCGATGTTCTCCTTTTTTCAGCCTGCTGCACGATACGGATAGATTTTTTTTTTTTGCAAGCGACATGTGAGGTCACCAAGGGACCCCGAAGAGGAACCAACGAGTCAAGAAAAGCCATGCTATGTAAGGGAAACACGACACATGAGCAGTTTGCGATGGGAACCTAGAGCTCACGTATAAACAGAATATATAAAGACCATGAGGCAGGGAAAACTTGTTTCTGCACGTGGCGTCAGTACAGCAACCCTTTTTAGCCAAAATGGCTCTCTTCCCCGTCGCCAAATCCATCATGCAGATGGCTTTGTTACGCCTCCACCCTAGTGCTAAAATAAAGGTCCCTTCTTTAGCATCTTGTAAAACCAAAAGAATACAATTACAGGGTGGAAGTCTGTGATTCAATTTCTTAAACAAAACACAATTTTCAAAGTTTCATTTTGTTGGTTGTTTTTCTCTTTAACAGAAAGGCAGTTAAGACTCCCTGGAGCCATACCTGTATAGGAAATCAATTTTTAATTTTTAAGGAGGGTTCACAGAGTTTCTCATTAAAATGTTTTTGGTTTAATTCTTTAGTAATTTGTGGGGGGGAAAGTATTTTATAAGTAAGTGCTTCTTCAGGGGGAGGTTTTAACGTTTAACAACATTTCATCTTTGTTTTTGGCTTCTTTGGGTTTTGCCTAGTTAAAAAAGTCAGATGGTATTTTACAAATCAAATGCTGATTTAAAAAGACAGCAGTTTTCCTTTCGCCCACCTGATCCCACTGCCCCACCTCACAGTCTCAGTCCACACAACTGTTCTAACTACTGCTTCCAGTAGTAACAAATAATGCACATATACTGTTATTTCTTGGTTAATCCCTTTGGACATTATCCATATTATAGACATTGGTGATTTGGCTCTCTCACCTCCCTCTTACCTCTCCTTTATCATCCCAATAATAATCACATCAAACATTTAAGTCGACAGTATTTACATTACACGTTATACTATTATATAATGCACAAATGATTTACATAGAATATACACTAAATATGTTACATATAGATTCGCTCTATCTCTGCGCTTTACTTTGTCATGTAAATCCGTGCTTGCTTATAGTTAATAACTGACTCATTTTAAAAACCTGCTTTACTTTCTATATACCTACTGCTAATTTTTGATGGTGCTCTAACAGATCCATCAAATGATCAGTGATGACTTTTCTGATTGTTGAGTACATCACCTGTCTTTTTCTTTGATATTCCCCGTATCCTTTATGCCCCTTTGGCCTAGGGCACAGTTCCTATCCCAGAAACTTTTTAAACTACTCTTCCATATTGGATCCCCGAGGATTTGTCTTCCTTTTTCTTGGTTTTCCTCCCTCCAATAGCTTCCAAGAAAGGGTGCATGTCCTGTAAATTTCTGTTCTCTGATTTCCTTGAGAGTAAAGCAGTTGTCTAAAATGCTGTGTCTTGGAGGGCAAGAGCAGAGGGGCTGAGAACAGGCTCTGGACACAGAATGCCTGTGTTCAAACCCTGGGTACACTTGGGCCGGCTTCTTAACTTCTCTGACTTAGTTTTCTTACCTGTGAAACAGAGATGACAATGGTGCTTAGCTTGTACCCGTATTGTGAAGATTGAAGGCGTTAATACACTTAAAACCCTTAAAAAACAATGCCTGGTAGATAGCCAGTGCTCAATAAGCACGGGTAGTTATGACTATTCTTTATTTGTCATCAGCGGGCTGTGTTACTTTCTTTTTTGTGTGTGAAGACTTTTTGCCTCAGTCGCGTGTCCGTGCATCCTGGAAACTCTAATGAATGTGAGCCATTCTTTCTCAGCCTACTAAATGCCCCCAAATAGTGTTGGATTGGGTATTGTTTCATTCTTCCACCTGTAATGTGGACCAGATGTCCATTATTTATATGCTTTATTTAGTCTCCCGGTTGCCCAAGAGGAAGGAAAAGAGAGCTGGGGCTTGAGGTAGCTGCCATCGAGCTCCTTCCTTAAGAGTAAAGAAATGTACCAGGGGCGTCTGGGTGGCACAGTCGGTTGAGCGTCCGACTTCGGCTCAGGTCATGATTTCACTCGCGGGTTCGAGCTCCGCGTCGGGCTCTGTGCTGACAGCTCAGAGCCTGGAGCCTGCTTCCGATTCTGTGCCTCCCTTTCTCTCTGCCGCTCCCCTGCTCACACTCTGGCTCTTTCTCTCAAAACAAACATTAAAAAGAAAAAAAGAAAAAGAAAAGAAATGCACCAGAAGTTTGCTTCACTGAGTCTGGGGTGTCTTGTAATCTCGTAGCTTGATTGAGGACAGCTATTCTTTTTTTCCATGTCTTGTGGAGCTCTCTCTTGATTCAGCCCTAATATTATTTCTCATAGGCGCTTCCCTTATTCCTTGCCCACTTATTGATATATCAGAGGCAAGGAAGGATGGTAAACCTTCTGGACTCTTCCTGCCTGAGGGAGAATGTCTTCTGGATGGAAGAAGGGATCCCTAGACGGGTGTGGATTATTCCAAGCCTTCCCTCTGGCACACCTATACTCAATGCCAACACCAGCAAAAGCAGTGAGACTTTTCAGAATTCCCTCCTTGTACTTTTCCATGTTCCACTCTTCTCTTTGAAGAATGTATTGATCTTTTTAGTACCTTCGTTCAGTTTGGTCCCACTTTTCTTTTTCTGGGTGGCCTTTCTCAGCTAATGGTATGAAGTTGGGATCTTTTCTTGGTTTTGGGGTTCACAGCATGTTCTTTGGAAGTTTTACATTTTTGTTAATTTCAGCAAATTTTGGGGAAAGAAATTTTTGTGAGCCTGCGGGTATAGTGCCAACTTTATCAGAAGTCCCTTAGGCTTTAGTTTTTTCACTCAGAGAAAAAGTAGCATTGAAAAACTACAGAGGAAAAGGACTACATGAAAAAAATTATTCATGTATTTTTCCTTGTAATCTAAGCATATTTGGTTTAAACAGATACACTCCCATAAGAGTTTGTTAGTCTGTGCAGGGGAGGGATGTTGTTGATTTTCCCACTTTCCTCTTTGTTTAAAGCAGCTTAAGCTGTTGGGTTTTTTGAGAGTCATATAAAGCTTGTGCCTGTAGAGGACTTTGCCTCATGATGGAATGTCAGAAAGCAGAGAATTAAATGTTACATTCAATAAGCAAATGTTTAATATTTATTTGCATATGTCTAGAGAGGTTCAACAAAAAAACAAGGGAGCCAAAGGGGCCCTTGTTAAAACGGTATTAACATTAAAGAGGAACTAACTAGATACTATATGTTTTAGGATATGATGCAAGAGTGGAAGCTGAAAGCTGAAGGAAACACAGTGGGATCTTGGAGGGAAAGTTAATACGAAGATATAAAGCAGAAGGCAGGCTGACAGGGGAGAGGGCCAGCAAGTCATTTCTTAGGTAGGAAAAAGGACAGAGGCAAACAGAGAGGCTGACTCGGAATAGCCCAGGTACAAAGAGACCATCAGAGAACAGTGGATACATCCTTGCTACTGAGAGAATCCAATTCCTCTCCTGTGTACCTTTACCCCCTGTAGGTGACTCTGCCGACACAGTAGCCAGAGTGATCCTTTCAAGACCCAAATCAGATCATGTCACTTCTCTGCTTAAAACTTTGCCACCATTCTGCATTTCCCTGAGTAACAGCCAACCAAAGCCCCCACACTAACTTACAAGGCCCCACGTTCTCTGGTGTGGTTACCTACCCCCTGCCCTCGCCAACTGCAGCCACCCTGGCAAACCCCCTCCCACACAGGCCAGCCACCCTGCCATCTACCCCCAGCTACCCCCCCCCCCCCACTCCTCCACCAACACCCCTCACACAGGCCAGCACCCTCCTGAGTCCAGGCCTTTCTTTCTTTCTTTCTTTTTTTTTTTTTTTTTAATGTTTATTTATTTTTGGGACAGAGAGAGACAGAGCATGAACAGGGGAGGGCAGAGAGAGAGGGAGACACAGAATCGGAAACAGGCTCCAGGCTCCGAGCCATCAGCCCAGAGCCTGACGCGGGGCTCGAAATCACGGACCGCGAGATCGTGACCTGGCTGAAGTCGGACGCTTAACCGACTGCGCCACCCAGGCGCCCCTTTTTTTTTTTTAATGTTTATTTA
Organism: Prionailurus bengalensis; assembly: GCF_016509475.1. NCBI lineage: Eukaryota > Metazoa > Chordata > Mammalia > Carnivora > Felidae > Prionailurus > Prionailurus bengalensis. The sequence continues at coordinate 20,523,372 of NC_057347.1, forward strand.
TTTTTGAGAGAGACAGAGAGAGAGCAAGTGAGCATGAGTGGGGGAAGGGGCAGAGAGAGAGGGAGACACAGGACCCAAAGCAGACTCCAGGCTCCCAGCCGTCAGCACAGAGCCTGACATGGGGCTCGAACTCACGAACCGCGAGATCGTGACCTGAGCTGAAGTCAGATGCTGAACCGAGTGAGCCACCCAGGCGCCCCGAGTCCAGGCCTTTCTGCTAATTGCTTCCTCTGCCCAGAATGATCTTCCCCCCAGATATCACATGGCCAACTTCTTCACTCTCTCTCTCTGCATCCTTGCTCAGTGGTCACTCTCCCAGTGAGCCTGGCCCTGACCATCCATTTAAAATTCAACTTGTCTCCATCTTCCCCTTCTGGCACTCTCTGTTCTTACCATGCTCTATTTTTTCTCCTGCCTCTAACACTTGACCCTCTGCAACACCATGGAACTCACGTATGATTGCACTGTTTACACTCTCCTCCTACTGGAATGTAAGCTCTACCAGGCCAAGAGCTCTTTGTCTTTTTCGCTCACGGATGATACACCACTGCCTAGAATAATGTCAAGGACACAGTAGCCTCTCAACAGTATCTGCTGAATGAATGAATGTTTTCACCTTCATCTTCCAAGCCTCATACTAAATCTTTTATTTTGGCTGTCATGTTTTCCATTTTCAAGAGCTTATCTGTGTTCTCCAAATATTTCTTTTTTTTTTTTTTAATTTTTTTTTTCAACGTTTATTTATTTTTGGGACAGAGAGAGACAGAGCATGAACGGGGGAGGGGCAGAGACAGAGGGAGACACAGAATCAGAAACAGGCTCCAGGCTCTGAGCCATCAGCCCAGAGCCTGACGCGGGGCTTGAACTCACAGACCACGAGATCGTGACCTGGCTGAAGTCGGACGCTTAACCGACTGCACCACCCAGGTGCCCCCAAATATTTCTTTTAAAAGCACATTGCTCTTGGTTAACAAAAACAACATCTCATTTTTCCTCTCTGTGGATATGAATCATGGTTTTACTTTTTACACTGCTCCCTGCATTGTATATTACTTCTAAGTCCCTTATTCTCCCATTTGTCTTGGTCTCAGCCTTTTGTGCTAGAGGCCTTCCTCAAATGTCCAAATGTCTGGGGATCTTTGGCCGTCCATTACGAAATGCCACTCAAAAAATCTGTGTATGTGCTTTATGAATGGGAGCTTTAATACATAGAGTAATTAGGTGGGGACCATCTGTGAGGAACTCCAGAATGTCAGTGTCTTAGTGTTTTTCCTCTTTGCTGCCAGAATTCTGAGTAAAGAGGCATGGGGTGGGGTGGGGGTGGGGCGGTGGGTAATCTTTAGAATCCAGATTTTCACTTAATTTCCTTGGTTTCAATGTGGTGCCTGACTCCTCTCCTCCACTGTGCCTGGTGTTCCCCAGAGCCCAGAGCTTCTCTGGTTCTATTTTTTCAGAGTAAGCTTCTTCTACCAGAGTGAGACTGAGGTCGTCACCTGGCTTTGTGAGGTCTGGGAGGAGACCTTTATTTTACTTTTCATACAGGTTGTCAACCAACTTCCTCCTTCAGCTGTCCTCCTTACCCTTACCTCCAGAGGTTCTTGGCCCTTCCCACTCCTGAATTTTCTACAGCCCTGTGGATGGGTAAACTGGCTTACCTGTCTGCCTTCTTCTCTGCAGGCACTTAGATGTCAGCTTTCTCCACCTGCTTGGGGGACTAATCACACATCCACTTACTTCTAAAATTATGTTGATGTTGTTGCTCTTGTCTGTTGTTGCTACGATGGTTCTATTTGTCCTTGTGGGTTTCTACCATTTTTATCCCTTACTGCTCATTTAGGGGTTTTCAGAGGGAGTGGATATAAACACAATCTGTCGTGTTTAAGCAGATGTTTTTATAACGCCATCTTAATTCTACCATGTTTTCCTCTGGTGCATACTTCCTCAGTGGTCAGGCATTTCAAAGCAACATCTGGCTGTCATTAAAGTACAAGATCCATTTTGCAAAATATGTAGGATTCTAGGTTATGCTCTATTAAGAAGTAGGTCAATTATGTATCTTCAGCTTAGTCTCAGAAATAAACACAGGTCAGCTTTCCTCCCCCCCTCCCCCCCGGTTCTCTGTGTTTTGTTTTTCTGTTTTTGTTTTCTAGTACTCATGGGGGTTGTGCCCTTTCTGTCCTGTTCTCAAACAGTTCCCCAGTACTCTGAATTGGATATTCTCTTGGTTTCCACAACCAGAACCCTTCAAAATTTCAGTTCCCCAGGCCCTCCATGCCTAGGGACAACTTTTGGGAGAAGCATCTTTCCTATGTTTCTAAACTTAAGTTCCCCCAGATAGTTATTCTGGCAGAGTTCTGACAGTTTCTGATTGTTAAAGAGTTGTAGAGAAGAATTTATTTAGGTAAAGGTTGAACTATAAGCAAACCGTAAAATCCACAAAATCTATCCACATACCCCATCAAATTACAGTAGTTCCCCCCACTCTTGTCCATGGTTTTGCTTTCTGCATTTTCAGTTACCCACAGTCAACCATGGTGTGGAAGCAGATGGCACTCCTGAGGTATCATCAGAAAGTCAATAGTAGCTTAATGCTGCATCACAAGGTCAATGTCATTCACTTTACTTCATCTCATCACATGGGCATTTTATCACCTCATAATATCATCATAAGAAAAAGGGTAAGTACAGCACAATAAGATATTTTGAAAGACAGAGTCCATATTCATATAACTTTTATAATATAATGTTATAATTGCTCTATTATTAGTTATGGTTATTAATCTCTTATGTACTTTTTTATAAATTAACCTTTATCACAGGTATGTACATATGGGAAAAAAGCCCACAGTATACACAGGGTTCAGTTCTATCTATGGTTTCAGGTACCCACTGGGGATACTGAAATGTATCCCCTGTGGACAAGGGGGAACTACTGTAGAATATGATGGCTGCATCCTATTGTGGATATTTCATGACTGATTGATTAATGAAGGATTGGCCTCTTCTAGGAGTTATTTTTTTAAAAAGACTCAAAGACAGTAACATCTTCTCAAGTTATTCTTCTTCAACTCAAATATTCTATGAAGGATAAAATGAATAAAGACTTAAAGTACTATTTACGAAGTGCCAGTGCCAATGTTTTTACCAGAATAGCAGGTTAGTATGTAACAAGAAGAAAATAAGACTGAGTGGATAGAATTTGTAGGTTCTTGGCATATATTTAGACACAAAATTCTTTAGTTTTATAGATAAATTAATAGCATCTCGAGGACACAGGGGGAAATTAAGAAGTAATGAAATAACCAAAGCTTTAGTCAATAAACAAATGTAAAACCAGTAAAATAGACAAGAACAAACGAACGAAAGAAACAAAGATGTGAGTCTGATCATTATAAACTGTCCTGATGAACTTAGTAGAGTGTGTGTAGGCTTGTGTATGCCTGGTGGAGTGTAATTTACCATCCCTCAGCTGCTTTACCATCGTCTGGCTGACTAACTTGCAAAGTCAGCTGACTTGTAAACCTTCATTTAGGACTCATACATTTTATACACGGCCTTGTCCAGAATGGATCTGGCTAATGGTGGCCTCACAATTCTTCAGTCTACACAATACTGCCTGCTAATCACTTCTTTACTATGATGATACCACGATCTGACAGCCTACTTGCAACTGTAGCTTCAAGAAGCAATTGGACCTCTTGGTCAATTAGTGTCAGAAGACCAGCTGAGCATTAACTCTATCAAAGCCCCACATGCAATTATTTTGGAGACAATTAAAAATAGGGGCGCCTGGGTGGTGCAGTCGGTTAGACGTCCGACTTCAGCCAGGTCACGATCTCGCGGTCCGGGAGTTCGAGCCCCGCATCGGGCTCTGGGCTGATGGCTCAGAGCCTGGAGCCTGTTTCCGATTCTGTGTCTCCCTCTCTCTCTGCCCCTCCCCCGTTCATGCTCTGTCTCTCTCTGTCCCAAAAATAAATAAACGTTGGAAAAAAAAATTAAAAAAAAAAATTACTCCAGCTAATGGGTTAAATAGTTCCGATGAGCCTTTCAGGATTCAGCCCTGTTCAAATGTAAACACTATGTGGCACTGTGCTGAAGTGACTGCTCTCTCTGGTTTGACTTTGTTTTCTTGAAAGAGAGTGTATAAAATTGATAACTCACGTTCAAAATCTCTTGAGGTCAAGGCTATCTCAAATCTTCTTTTTGACAGAGAACAATAAATAGGCTTTGGTCACGTGTGTAGGCATGTGAACAGATCCGATGAGGCATCTTAGGGATGTTTCAGCTTTGTCTGAAGATGTCTACTGCTTTGTCCACCCCCAGATCTACCTCCATCTAATACTGATAGGTACAAGTTGGGCTTTTACCTTGTGTAACAAATGTCCTGACTTTTCTTCCTTTATGTTTAATATTTAAAACATGCAGGACTCCTTAAAAAGGTAACCCAGTAGACCTTTGCTTTCAGATGCTTGCAAATGATCTCAATTTTAAATGGTTCCCTAGACCATGCAAAAGCTCACATAATAACTAATATTTGAAAGGACCTGCCAATGGTTCATCCTAACATTCTTTTCTATAGCGTTCCAAAAGTGAATTCTGGGACACAGGGCCTTTGAAATGCTCTCTGAAAAAGAGTTCCATTTTCATTAAATCCAGGAAAGCTGCCACTGTAATTTCTTTTGGGAAAGTCATGATGCACATTTAGCATATTAAAAGCTCTGAAAAGTTTCATGTAAATAAATCTATTTTAACTTTGTTCAACAGAAAGTAAAAAACATATTTGACTACAGAATCCTTTGTGTACAGATTACTCATTTGGAAGGGAGTCAAGATATACCATCCCAAAATATGCTGCTTTGGCATAGCATTATTTTGAGCATTGGTTCATTCTACAAGAATTTCCTAAATTCCTACTGTATGTGTAGCATCCATAGGGAATATGAAGGAAGAGAGGAGATACCCATGATATCCTAGAAAAAATGCCTATGAGATCTCTGGAAAACAGTTACAACTAATTCCTTAAAAAGTAAGATCCAGTCATGTAACAAAGCTTGAATCCTCAGCCACAGTGAGACTTTTTCAAGAAGTCCAGCACTGCCCAGAGGGACAGCTCCCTGAGTAGCACAGTCTAGGGGTGGAGTACAAAGAGTCCTGACCCGGAGCAAGAGGCTGGCATTCCCCTGGACTACTGGGAGAATTTTTCAGTCAAATTTTGGAGGCTTCAGGTTCTTCACCTGAAAAGTGAGGGTGTTGTATTAGCTAACTTAAAAAAGCAAGCACTAGTATTCTGTTAAATAGTTACCGGTAATGAGAAAAATTTAAGAAAAAATTAAGAAAAATTTATTCAAAGGTTCTTTCCAATCCAAAGTATACATGGAATTGACAACCACAATCTTTGGTTTCCCTCTGATTACTGTTACTACTCATAAGGGAAGGGAGAGACAACGTTATTTTACTACTATGTGCCAGGCCTTGTGCTAGACACGTGACGTACATTAAAAATAGGTATTTAAGGGGTGCCTAGGTGGCTCAGTTGGTTAAGCATCCAACTCTTCATTTTGGCTCGGGTTCTGATCTCCCAGTTCATGGCTTCGAGCCCCGCGCTGAGCTCTGTGCTATGATTCTTTCTCCCTCTCTCTCTCTGCCCCTCCCCTGCTCACATGCTTGTTCTTTCTCAAGATAAAGTTAAAAAATATAGGTATTTAAAAAGCACTTCTTTTTGAAATATGCTGTTATAAGTTTCTCTAATAATTCCCCATAAGAAAAACCACAAGGAATATATTTGACTTAAGTTTCTTTGAGTCATACATTAACATATTTCTACTGGCAAATGCTTGACTTTGGGGAACACTCATTTTCCAGACCTGAGATCTCTGCTTCTACAGAGGAATGCAACCCACGTTCACAACTCTTGCTAACAGCCTGGCTCTGGTTCTAGGCAATGTAAGATGTTGCTAGCAGGGTTGTGTTTAGACGAGTGCTCCTCAGTGTGTCCCTGTGTCTCAGCATGCCATCAGTTACCAGTGCAGGGCTGTGTTTAGACGAGTGCTCCTCAACGTATCCCTGTGCCCCAGCATACCACAGTTACCAGTGCTCACCATGACAGGGATATTGGGGAAAGATGTTTCTTGGGGGAAAGAAATAATCTGGACAAGGGTGCTTGGAATACTTAGGGTGAACAAGAAATATTCTTCCTCTTTTCATTTCCCTGTCTTAGACTGTACTTAGTGTAAGGAGGAATAGCATAAGAAAATGTACACTTAATAAGGACAGATACTTTTTTGACAGTTCAAGTTTACACAGGTTGAACATAATAGGATTAAGGAACTATGAAGACCATTACTGGTCATAACTCAATTACCACCCCACCCCAATACAATGGCATTGAGTGCATGATTTATAAGAGCAGGCGATACATGGGATCAAATTAGTATGTAGTTCATGCTAGAATAATGTGGTGACACAGAAAGAGATGTTACTATTTAGAGAAAGATCTAGATAAAGTAAAATGCTAGATATGCTCAGTGATGTTGAGGTTTTACATTTGCCCACCTAGCTGTAACTATTATTATTATTGAAAACCCTACTAGAAACATAATCTTGTAAGAACTCCTACCATTTCTTCCCCCCAAAATATTTTGTAATACAATATTTGAAAAGTGAAGTTTCTTAGTTATGTACCAAGCAAGTCATAACAGATCTAAAATTGATGTCAGTAGGAATGTGATTAATTTTTCAATGAACTTCTCTAGAATCTATTTAAAAAATATTTATATACATATATGTGTATATGTTATATATATAGATATACATACACATACACACATATTCATTCATTCATTCATTCATTCATTCATTCATTCTCAAGCTAGTTAACATACAGTGTAGACTTGGCTTCAAGAGTAGAATCCAGTGATTCATCACTTACAAATAACACCCAGTGCTCATCCTAACAGGTACCCTCCTTAATGCTCATCACCCATTTTCCCCACCCCCATCAACCCTCAGTTTGTTCTCTGTATTTGAGAGTCTCTTATGGTTTGCCTCCCTCTGTTTTTACCTTGTTTTTCTTTCCCTTCCCCTTTGATCCTCTGTTAAGTTTCTCAAATTCCACATATGAGTGAAATTATGTGATATCTATCTTTCTCTGACTTACTTTGCTTAGCATAATATATATTTCTAAAGTAGGCATCACATGCAGCGTGGAGCCCAACTCAGGGCTTCAACTCACGTCCCTGAGATCAAGACCTGAGCTGAGATCAGAGTTGGACGCTTAACGGACTGAGCCACCCAGGCACCTCAAATAAATTTATATTTTTATCTGTCATTTGTAACTCTTTTTCATGAACTGTGTATTTCTAGTCTTTTTAATCCATTTTCTTTCACTTGTCTTTATTGACTTATATGAGCTCTTTATAAATGAAAGGGATGATCCTTTTGTCAATGGTGTTTTAAATCTGTTTCCAGGCGGTGACCTTCTGATTCTGTTTATGGTATGCTGCCATCCAGAAGTGGTTTTTCTGTTTTCTTCGTTCAGTTTTAGGTAGTCAAATGGACTCATTTTCTTTTATGATTAAATACATATTTTATACAAAACTGGGGCCACATAATAATCATAAAATGCTCTGGAATGGTTTTTATTTGATACGCCAGGTACATTTTCCCATGTGATCAAAAAGCCTCCTGTAATGTGATTCTGAATGACCTGATGGTACTCAGTCAGATAGATACACATGGTTCAGTTAACCAATAGTCTGCTGTAAGACAGTTTTGGTGTTTTCTGTTTTTGGCGTATTCTATTGGTGTAAGATATTTTTGATGTTTATTTATTTTGAGAGAGAGAGAGAGAGCAAGCCAAGGAGGGACAGAGAGAGAGGGAGAGTGAGGATCTAAAGCAGGCTCTGTGCTGTCAGCATGGAATCCAATGCAGGGCTCCATCCCACGACCCTGGGATCACAACCTGAGCTCTTACCGAGAGTCAGACGTTTCACCAACTAAGCCACCCAGGCACCCCAGAGTATTTTCTATTTCTTTTTTGGCAATCATGAATATCATTTTAGTGGTATCATCATACCTAAATTCATGCATATAAATGGTTTACGAGGTTCTAGACACAGAATTGCTGTTGTTTTCACCTACCACATACTAAAGTTCCCATTTCCAAACTCTACCATGTGAACAGTTAAAAAGAAGTGACTAGGGGCACCTGGGTGGCTCAGTCGGTTGAGTGTCTGACTTCAGCTCAGGTTATGATCTTGCAGTTCGTGAGTTCAAGCCCCGCGTTGGGCTCTGTGCTGACAACTCAGAGCCTAGAGCCTGCTTCAGAATCTGTCTCCCTCCCTCTGCCCCTTCCCCACTCATGCTCTCTCTCTCAAAAATGAATAAACATTAAAAAAATAAAACTAATTTATAAAAAGAAGTGACTAAACTGATAATATATTGTTGCTATGATGAAATTATTAGTGTTATTCAACTTTTTAAAATTCACTAGCTATTTGAAAGGTTTCTTTTGTGAAATATCTCCTCATTCCTTTTTTTTACCTATCACACACTCATAATTTTACATAACGATTTGTAAGGGCTTTTTATATATGAAAATAAGACAACCTTTTATTACATTTGTGAAGATTTCTTAGCATTTTGCCCTTTACCATCTCCTGGCCATGGTTTTTGGGTCAAGCCAATAAAACACAAGAAGAATTTGGACAGGTGGTTCTGAGGAAGGAAATTTCTCACTCTTCTGAGAAAACATCCAAGGACTTCTTTCTGAAAGTGACTCTCCTTGACCATGGAGAAAATGTGGCTGCTGAAATTGTTAGCAGCTATCTCACAACCACAAGGGGGAGCCACACTTAGAATGAAGAGGATTCATAAGCAGGCACAACGAAGTCTTGTCATCAAATCCGTTACAAATTCTATGCTGGTTTGAACTGCACTTTCTTTTGTTTTCTTTTACTCTCTCTTTTATTTCTTTCTTCTTTCTCTCTCTCTCTCTTTTTTTTGCAACTGAACACACTGTGATACATTTTTGTTTTTTAGAAACAGAAATTTTATATGCTTATGCAGGGATACCTATCAATCTTTGTCTTTTTGTATTATTCTTGTGCTGCTGCTATACTTAAAAAGGCCTTCTCCACTTTAAAATCAAGTACGTGCCTATAAAATGATTTTGTTTCGTTAAAATGTAAACTCTGTTGGAGATGCGATGGGGGAACTCAATCACAAGCGGAAGAGAGCCTTTATTTTACAATCACTTCATGAATGTCAGGACATTGTGTCCATCCCAGTAGATTATCCATAATTAAAGATGTGTGAAATGCTCACTAAAGCTTTGGCTTCTTTGAAATACAAATGAGTTACTAGCTATAGCCATGCCTGTGACAGGAGAAATGTCCTATTTGGATCAACCTGTTGGGAGTGGACTGAATCTAAGTCAGCTCCTACCTGGGCACGCACTTTCATAGTTAATATTGGAAATGAGGATGACTCCTCTGAAACAGTGGTGGAAAAAGCCACTGGGAAGTAATCAGCAGGGGGATTACACACACACACACACACACACACACACACACACACACGCTAACAAATATTTAATAAATAAAAATAAAATATTTATATGTATATATTATACATATAATTATATGTATACATACATACACGTATCTACACAGACATACATACAAACTCATAAAATTACCTGATTGCAAAAGGCATAAGGTATAGTGAAAAGAATATATACTATGGATCAATTATAAGAAATCAGCAGTTTCATGCAAAGTCAGAGCAAGCATATCTTGAATTCAGAGAACAAATCAGACTGCTTTTCAAATGAACACCAGCATTAGACCGCCTAATGTGTTCTTTGTGTATGTGAACCTTAGAGATATTTTAGGATCATCAAAATCCACCTCCTCCTCCTCCTTTTAATTTTTTTTCCATTCATCTCCACTGGCTTGTGATCAATATTTCATGGACTTTTCTATAGCTGCCCTGTAGGCATCCTTCCAGAAAGGCAAAACCCAAATTCCAACTGAAAACCTGCACAGACCTAAACCCTGCTGCACTGAACCTTGAAGAAGTGGATGTGCACCAGCAACAAAGCAACAAAAAGTGAGAGCACATTGTACTGATATCGTTTAATTTTGAGAGAGCACAGGAGGGGGCAGACAGAGAGAGGGCGACAGAGGATCCGAAGCGGGCTCTGTGCTGACAGCAGCGAGCCTGGAGTGGGGCTCGAACTCAACAACCACGAGATCATGATCTGAGCCGAAGTTGGCTCAACCGACTGAGCCATCCAGGCTTTTATTTTTTTTAATTAAAAAAAAAATTTTTTTAACATTTATTTATTTTTTGAGAGACAGAGCACAAGTGGGGGAGGAGCAGAGAGAGAAGGAGACACAGAATCCGAAGCAGGCTCCAGGCTCCGAGCCGTCAGCACAGAGCCCGACGCAGGGCTCGAACTCATGAACCACGAGATCATGACCTGGGCCGAAGTTGAATGCTCAACCAACTGAGCCACCCAGGCACCCCTATACTGGTACTGTTTAAAGTGCCTTCAAGATGTTCAAGCTTTGTCTTGTTGCAGCCTCTCTGTGTATGTACCCCCCACCCCTGCTTGAACGTTCTCTCCCCACACTCTTCCTAGGGTCACATCCTTCTCATTTTTTCGGCCTTAGCTTAATGTCACCTCCTCAGCGAGGTCTTCCCTGACCAGCCTATCCAAAATACGTTTCCCTTGCCCTTGGAATGACTGCCCCAACCGAGCCCTTCCTTTCCTTCATGGCTGTACCCAAGGTGTAATAACTTACGGACTTATTCTCTCACTACTCTTCGATGAGAATGTATGCTCTGCGAGGACTCGGACTGTTTCTATTCATCACGGCATTTCCTGCAAGTGCCCAGCAATAAGCACATATGCCGAATGAATGCTTATTAGCTTGAATAAACTAAATGATCTTTTTTGTAAGTTTAAAAAAAGAAGACTTGCTTGTGTGTCAAAAAAGGCCCCAGAGGTGTTTTGCATTCAAGAAAAGCTCGGTAACCTTGGGGTTTAAGAGCTCATTTAAAAGAAATAGCTTATCCTGGTGCATAACTGCGAATATGTGCCAAGCAAATTATGAAGTGTTTAAGGCAGAAATACACGGCAGCTGCTGGGTCTCGAGTCTGAGTGGAATTTCTAAATCAATGCTGACGGCTGATATGACGGTTCTAGGATGGTTCTAGAGCAATCCAGTCATCGAGCACGAATAAGTGACAACCTGAGATGCTGCTGCCCATTGCCAGTGAGTAACCTGCTGTGTGAAAGTCTGGTTTTCAGTGAATATTCCTTGCACATTAAAAGAATTTCCTGAAAAATATAACATCTATGTCTTAAATAAGTTGGCTCTGCTACAGCTATGAAAATGCAGATGTTCGAAATTAAGTTCCTTCATTCTAGTTACAAGACTTTTCATGAAAAATTCCCCCTTTGCCTTATTTTCCTTCTTTTGACCAAAGTCAACACCTCAGTGTGAGTGCATTTTATCAGGTGATTTAGGAAAATGTGACGCACTACATCCTTATTCTCTCTCTTAAGGTCAACGAGACTTAAGAGCCCATAAACTCTACTGTGTGTTATTCCTTCTCATGCAAGGCCTATGGGTATGACAGAATCCCTCTATTATTAGAATGAGAGGAGAGAAAAAAAATATCACAGGCTGGGAAATGCTATCAAATTCAAATATACAAATATTGTATACTGGTTTTTCAAATGAACAAAAATCAGATTCCAGTTAATGCATATGGAACCAACTCCTGGTTGGATTACTTCGATGAGCCACTATTCAAGCTCATAGGGTACAGATGACATGAGAAGATACTGTGATTACTACAGCTTTGGATTTAACTCAGCAGCCGAGTTTTGGCTTTAACTCCGTCTGCTCCAGTTTATGGCTCTTTTTGAGAGGCTATCCAACAAATATTCTGTTCTTCCACAGGGGCAGAAAAATCTTTGCTTCTTTTTCATATCTCCATGGAATCCTCTGAGTCACTCCATGATGACAAAGAGACTCCTAAAGAGTCTTAAAGTTTCCATGTCTTTAGAAGTTTATCTCCTAAGTAAAAAATCATGGAACAAATCCTTTAGGATCAACACTTTCAGGAACATATTTATTTGGCCAGACTAAGTCCATAACGGTCATAGCTCCTTGACTTACCAAATAAGAACTATAGAAAATGGTCTTATTACTAAATAGCTTTGCTTTTAGTCTTGGATTTTATTCCCCCTCCCAAATAAGTATATTACTAGTTTGGCTATAAGTCACTGTCACCTACAGAGAACAATGTGCTAGGTTATATTATTACAGCAAATATTTATTCCTTCCCTCCTGACATCCATGGGCCATCCCAGTGATATGATCTGCTTTGGTCATGGGATATAAATGCAGATAACCTGAACAGCTTGAAATGTGCTTGTGTGGTCAACCTTAACCTCTTAGGCTTTGCCATCACCATGAGAACATGCCCCAGAGACCTACTAACTTCAGAAAAATGACCAATATGTGGAGCCAATCTATACTCCACCTGTGGCCTGAGATGGGATGGCCACATCCCAGATGCATGCAGAAGAAATACATTCTGACTGCTGTATCCATTAAGTTTTAGGATGATGTGCTAGGCTGAATAATGGACCCTTATTTATTTTGAAAGAGAGGAGAGTGAGTGTGAGCAGGGGAGGGTCAGAAAGAGGGAGGGAGGGAGGGAGGGAGGGAGGGAGAGAGAGAGAGAGAGAGAGAGAGAGAGAATCCCAAGTGTCACGGGGTTCAAACTGACAAACCATGAGATCATGACCTGAGCCGAAATTAAGAGTCAGACATTTAATCAACTGTGCCACCCAGGTGCGCCTCCTACCCCCCACCGCTGAAGAGACTTCTACCTCTTAATCCCTGGAACCTGTAAACATTACCTCAAATGGAAAAAAAAGGACTTCAAAAATATGATTTGGGTAAGAATCTTGAAATGCATAGATTTTCTAGATTGTCTAACTGGAACCTAAATGGGAACACATGTATGTTTATAAGAGGGAGGCAGTGGGAGAGCTGAAGACAGAAGAGGAGGCAGCCTTGTGACTGTGGACACAGAAATCGCAGCCACGAGCCATGGAATGTGGGCAGCTACCAGAAGCAGGAACAGGCACACAGTGGATCACCCCCTATAACCATCAGGGAGGACAAGGCCCTGGCCACGCCCTGATTTGGGCCCAGGGACACTGATCTCACACTTGTGGCCTCCAGAACTGTAAGAGAATCAATGTGTTTTTAAGCCACCAAAAATTGGTGATAATTTTTTACAGCCCTAGGAAATTAATACAGGCAGAGTGTGGCATAACTGTGACAATAGTTAACCGATACAAACCCAAACCAATATTGCTAATAATATTAGTATTGATGACATCAATGTTAATATTAATAGTGAACCCATGGCATTTACCACGTGCTAGGCATTGTTCAAAGTATGCTGAATATGTTAACTCACAACCACACTGTGAGGTGGGTATATTTTCCCTTCATAGATGAGGAAACTGAAGCACAGAGGCCTGAGAGCATCCCCTCCCCCGTCCCCCGTAAGCGTTGAAGCTGAGAGTGGAACCGAGTGCCATGTGGTTGACTCAAGTGAACAGCTACCTGCTGGTCAGGCAGGGGTGCAGTCTAGGAATCACACAGAAGCGAGTGATGTTCTTCAACTCTGGCAGCAGAGTTAGAGTGTAAAGTTTGTCTTCCCAGTTGGGAACAGCTCTTGTGCCTACTAATTAATTACTCCATTTGCTTGGTATTCTGAAGGTATCTCATTTAAATGCACTTGAATAGATCATAAGTACGAATGAATATCTTTGGTTTCCTACAGAACGTAACTAATATGAAACTTTATAAATCCCGAAGCACCTAGTATTGAGTAATGATAATATAATTACACTATTGACAAATGCCACCCAGTGTCACTGTGTTGGGGCCCTGGGTAAAACAGAAACAAGGGTAGAGACACTGCCGCCCTCAACAACTTGCTATCTAGTTAAGGAGATAAGGCAAATGTGCAAAATTAATAGATGATCTACAGCCTACAGATATAATAGGAGTCAGCAGGAATTCTGGAGCTGAAAACTTCTTTTTCTTAAAAAAAGTTTATTTATTTTTGAGAAGGGAAGGGGGAGGGGGGGAGAGAGAGAGAGAGAGAGAGAGAGAGAGAGAGAGAGAGAGAAGGGATGTGTGTGCAAACAGGGGAGGAGCAGAGAGAGAAGGAGAGAAGAGAGAGAATCCCAAGCAGGCTCTACACTGTCAGCACAGAGCCCGATGCAGGGCTCAAACTCACGAACCATGAGATCACGGCCTGAGTTGAAATCAAGAGTCAGATGCTCAACAGACTGAGGCACATGGGCGCTCCGGAGCTGAAAACTTCTTATGATGGATCATCTAGCTGAGAGATCCTCCACCCTGGCTCTCCCGTGGCATTCCTTAGGAAGGACATTCATGTGTGCAACACATTGCTCTCAGGGGTTGTAAAACCCCTAATGTGCTTTTCTCACACACTCAAGGAAGCAAGTATAAATTTTATAGAAATAACCTCGAATCAGCTCTTACTTATAAAATAATTATCTTCAATAACTTAGTATTAGTAGCAAATTACTCATAATACACCTCATACCTAATTGTGATAGGTGCGCCCATATCCACATCTATCATTTTACAGAAAAAAAGAGGTGACGATTTAAACCTTACACGAGCTTGAAAGTGACAGCCGGCCCATGGCTCCTGCCTCCCATTGCAGTGACTGCCTCAGAGCCACATCCAACTGACGAATGGGTTCTGGAGCCAGAAGTAAAGACAGCTTTATTGAGACTGGAATAGCCAGGAGGGCTTCAGTGAGGAGGCAGAATTGAGAAGAGCACTGAAGGCAGGGCAAACAGTCCATGAGAAAGCACACAGGAGGAGAAGTAAGGTCTGCTTATGAGGTCAGTGAAGAGACACTGGTGTTGTGCAGTCACTGGTGTGTGTAATGGAAGATGAAGCTGCTTGGAGCCAGATTCTGGAAGAGCCTGATCTTCACTCTGTATGTGATGCAAGGGATTTTGAACAGAGAAACATCACTAAAACAAATGGGGATATTGTACAGAGGAGGGTCAAGGAAGGACACCAGGAAGATCACACGGAAGTGTTTCAGGGGTAGAGGACCACGGCATCGCCACGGGTCTGCTGATTTTCACCCTGGAAAAGCCCTTACAGTACACACAGCATGACCACAATTTAAAAAAGTGTGTGTGTGTGTGTGTGTGTGTGTGTGTGTGTGTGTGTAGGAGAGAGCAGGACAGAGCCTAGAATGATACATTCCATAATGTTAAAAAAATTTTTTTTAATGTTTAGTTTTGAAGGAGAGAGAGACAAAGCGTAAGCGGGGGTGGGCAGAGACAGAGGGAGACACAGAATCTGAAGCAGGCTCCAGGCTTCGAGCTGTCACCCCTGAGCCCGACACGGGGCTTGAACCCACGAACCGCGAGATCACAGGCCGAAGTCGGACGCTTACTGACTGGGCCACCCAGGTGCCCCATTCATAATGGTAATAGTAAGTTACCTTTTGGGGATGAGATGATGGGTGGTACTATTTCCTTTTCAAAATAATTTTCTATATGTTAAAATGAACATGTATTACTTTATAATAGAAACTGTTAATTAAAATTTTGGATAGAAATAATGTAATGATAGCTATATGTTGTTCCTATTTATAATCCATTTAAAGTAAAACAAACTTGTGAATAATTCAAAGTACTTTGCGCTTAAATGACAAATCCTGGCTGTACCCTCAGTTCTCCAAACCAACATATTTTCTATGAGTATTCAGTTTTTTTCAGTGTTTGTATCTAGACAAATACAATAAAACCAACTCAGGACAGCTGACAACTAAACATCTTATTTTGAAATTAAGTTTTCTTCAAAATACAGAGTCTCATTGTAGTGCTGAATTTGAATAGATAGCGATGTTTGGCAACATTAAAGCTTTCTGACAAAAACCACTGAATATAAATAGTCCTAAATTTTCTTTAGTAATGAATAAAGCCCCAGAATGGAATGACTCATTAGATCCTCCTCAGTATATATAATGGGTGTGTGAATGTGTGTGTGTGGAGGGGTGTGTGTGGATATTTCTAGAATTAGCAGTGTGGCTAAAAAGGAATCATATGGAGCATCCTGTGTTGTAACATGTTTTCACTTAGCATTTATTATAAACACTTTTATTATTATTAAAGTTAAAAAAAATTTGTTTTTATGTATTTTTGGGAGAGAGAGAGAGACAGAGCACAAGCAGGGGAGGGGCAGAGACAGAGAGAGGGAGACTCAGAATCTGAAGCAGGCTCCAGGCTCCGTGCTGTCAGCACAGAGCCTGACACGGAGCTCGAACTCATGAACCATGAGATCATGACCTGAGCCGAAGTCAGACGCTCAACCGACTGAGCCACCCAGGCGCCCCTACTATTAAATTTTTTTTACATAGTTACATTGTTATATCTGTTCTCGATTGTACAGATATACCATAATTTATATAACTAATTTCCTAACATTTTTCTCCACTATTTTCCACTTTCATGACATGTTGAAAATTCTTCCAATTGAGTTTTTATATTACATTCACAAGAATTTCCCTAGTAAAAATTTCCAAAAGATTAGAGGCAAACTAATTTTAAAGTTTTTGGAAACACATTGCTAAATTACCTTCCAGAAAGTTATCAATTTACTCTTATGCCGACAGTACGCATATACTCAGCAACACTGAGTATGATTTTTTTTTAAATACTTTGAGTATTTGACAGGTGAAAAAATGGCTGTTGGCCATTTCCTCTCTCTCTCTCTCTCTCTCTCTCTCTCTCTTTTGGCAAACTGATCACCCATATTTTTGCTCAATTTTTTAATGAGGTATTTTTTTGAAGGGCCTTTTGTCTGTTAAAGGTATTTATATTCTGCACTTGCTGAAATAATAAAAAAAAGGAGTTTAAGGCCACTATATGTCTTCCCATAAAGACAAAGTGAATGCTCTAAATATAGGCAATAAATAATGATACATTTCCCAGAACATGCTGAATATTTCATCAACTTTTTTTTGGTTAGAAAAACTTAATCGTCCAAGCAGGCTGTGTGCCACCTGCCACGATAAAGAATATGAACAATTACTGATAACACTTGGATTTCTTGGTAGTAGTTACATAAATTTGCTATAGTAAGAAAGGGAATAAAATAAACCTCAACACTGCAGCTCTCACACTTAAACCACATGTATTCCATTATATACCTAATTTGGTAGTTAGTACATACTTTATCATCCATTAAGTGTCTTAACTTAATGAAGTATGTGGCAAAATTATGTACCTTAGAAAAGTCTTTTTTTCTTTTTAAAGTTTTAAAAATCATCTTTTTTGGGGGGGTGATTTTTTACATTAAATATCAATGTGGCCACTAAGCAGTAAATGCCCATTATAAAACATTTTCATCATTGTCTTTAATATTTGTCGCCCAATTATTTCCAAAAGGATCTGAGGGAGCTTACAGTAAAAGTTCCATAGACAATGGAGTCACCCAAGTAAAGATAAAGGAAAGACAGCTGGGCGACAGGGCAGGGGTGTGGGTGGGAAGGGAGACAATCACACATGAAATCCAGGGCATCTGAGTACAAATCTGAGCCCGGAGATTCCTGGCAGCAGCAGTAAATGGGAAACTTAATGAGCGGCAGGGATTTCATTATTTAATAAGGTTGGTAATTAAAGCAAATACTCCCTGCACCTAAATATGTTTTATTTTTACATAATAATTTTTGTTCAGGGGGAAAGAGTCATTGCTCAGCAGTGATTTAACGGTATTGTTTGGCCTGGCTGTGCACACCGTCAGCTACCTGGGTAATACAGCCCTCCTCCAGACAGGCTGTTGGTTGTACACATCTTCTCTGCAACATCTTTCATCTGAGTCTGAACAGCAATCCTCACTGAACTGTTCAGAAGTTTTGTAATTTAATGTAAACATCCATTCACAGATCACTTCCCCTTCACTAATTAATTCCTTACACACAGTCCATCTCTTGAGCTTCCAGCCATTAAAAAAAGAAAAAGCGCAACGAAAAATGCAGCCAACGTTTTTTTTTTTTTCCCTTCCTTTTTTTTTTTTTTCCTACCACCACCTATAGGGGCCAGAAAATGTTGTCATGGAGACGACAGCTGCTGGGCTATGAGTGACAGGTCTCAAGAGAGAAGTGTCTTGGAAAGGGAACATCTCAAGTTAAAAAAAAAAAAAGTGGCGAGGGGAAAACCAATGCAAGTTCTTTTACTAAGCATAGCAGGGGAGCTCGGTTGAAAGGTGTCTGCAAAGCTAGCACAGAATAAAAGCAACATTTCACCCTTTCTTTCACCTAACATAGGAAATGTTTTCCTTCCAAAGGGGAACGGGTTCCTTTTAAGCAAATCTCAAGCATATGTACATATCTTGGCATAATTACATTTTAAAATTGGGATTCACACTGATGCACCAAATTGGTTGCCTTAGTAATGAGATATCACCCGGGCAACGGATTTGCTGCTCTTTCAGGAGAGCAAATCATCTGCTTCCAACTTATGGGGGAGCAGGCTGGGGAAGGGGTGGCAGGGGTTTCTTACTGGCAGTATCTGAGAGGAGATAAATAAGAAACAAATTATTTTTCACATGTCACCGTTATTTTCCAAATATGCTTTTATCTTTTTTATTCATCAGTTAGGTGGGAGGAGAAAAAAGGGGAAGCTGAAGTGGGGGCATGGAAAGAGGGTGGGAAGGAGGGAGGGGAGGGAAGGGAAGGAGGGGTGGGGAGAGAGGGAGGCAAAGAGAGAGAGAGGGAGGCAAAGAGAGAGGGAGGGAGGAAGGGGAAAGAATGCTCTGTTGTTCTGTTAAATTTCTGCTGAAGCACTTTTATTGTTCTAAGAGGCCTTTGCATTTGTCTCTATGTAAATACTACATGGCATCAGTTATTGGCTATATTATAAATCAACAGAAATTTTCTTCGCAAGAGTAAAATAAATGACTTACTCATGGTAATGTTACTGTGACAGTGCTGCTTAGTAACACACACAGTGGTAGGGCTTCTGTGTTCAGTATTCATTTACAAATGCCTTACACATGAACAATTCTCCCTGGTTTCTTCATTAAAAACATACATCCTTTCCCATACCTATTTTCATTACCACAAGATACCAAGAAATGTTCAGTCTACTTTCTCACTCAAGGATTCCGGTACTTGGTCTGTGTTCCTTCTCCTCCTGCCCTCTGCTTTCATCCTGATCAGCTTTACCGTGATGGTGACCCATAAACCAGTGGTCTCCTAAAAGCCCGATTAAGTGGGCACTTCTCGGTCCTTGTTTTGTTGGGTGCTTCTAGGCTTGATACTGACCAGTCCTTCTCATCTGAAATCTGCTATACTCCTTTTGCCTTCCTGACTCATATGTCCAACGGCTTGCTAGTCATCTCGACTTGAATGTCTGAGATGCCCACTGCTAGGAGGTGATAAATACCCCTACGCAGAGTGAGCTTGCAGGAGGGTGAAGGACTGACTTAGGTGTCAATATCAGATTGGTCAAAATGAAAAAATTCTGATAACTGAAATTGCTGATAAGGTTAGGGAACAATAAAAACTCTCATATGTTTCAAGATAAGTTTAAGTGGGGACAATTATTTTGGAAAGCAACTGGGTAATCCTTGGTAAACTTGAAAAACGTGCAGACTCTAAAAACCTAGCATTTGCAGTGTGTGTTCTGTTCCTTAGAGAAGGAGTTCTTAGGATGTGGACTGGAGAACCTTGAGATTGCTGAGACCCTTCCAAGGGAGTCTCAAAAGAAAAGCTAATTTCATAATACAAACCAGCAGGTTATTTACCTTTGTAATTTTCATGCTCTCATGAATCTAACAGTGGAGTTTTCCAGCATCTCTATCACATGTGATAAACATCACCACTCTGATAGCTAATGGAATGTGAGCTGGTATACTCTTGAATTTTCTAAAATTTTTAAAGTTTATTTATTTATTTTGAGAGAAAGAGAGCGTGAGTGGGGGAGGCAGAGAGAAAGGGAGAGAGAGAATCTCAAGCAGGCTCCTCACTGTCAGCGCAGAGTCCGATGCGGGGCTCGAACTTATGAATGGTGAGATCACGAACTGAGCTGAAACCAAGAGTCCAACACTTAACCGCCTGAGCCACC
This sequence comes from Prionailurus bengalensis, assembly GCF_016509475.1. Taxonomy (NCBI): domain Eukaryota; kingdom Metazoa; phylum Chordata; class Mammalia; order Carnivora; family Felidae; genus Prionailurus; species Prionailurus bengalensis. The sequence continues at coordinate 20,543,599 of NC_057347.1, forward strand.
CAGGTGCCCCCTACTCTTGAATTTTCTAAGGTGGGCTCTTGGGGTCCTCAAAATTTGAGAAGACCTGCCCCACAGAGACTCAGGCACTTGTAGAAAGGAAATGTGTACAATGTTCACTGTAGTATGAGTTGGAAGGATCAACTGAAAAACTGAGTATAATTAGGAAAACAAATGACTCTTTAATAATGAAATGGCATAAAGAAGTAAAAGTAAATAAACTAGAGCTACAATTATGGACCCAGAAAAATTTGAGAAACAAGCTGCGTGAAAAAAGATCAAGTTGCAAAAGACTTTGTACAGCACAGTGTGGTAACAGGGTATCACAACCATGACAAAAAAAAAATATACTCAAATCAGAGGCTGCCAGCCTTGAATAGTGGTTATTAATGAGGAGCCATGACAGAATGGGAGCTTGTGGACCAAGTCCTGAGGACAAGTCCTGAGTTAGTTCCTTACATCTTGTTAGGTAAACAAGAGAAAAGGTTAGTAAATATTTATATACTTGTTATAAAATGCAAGCTAACTCTAAATTTAATTCTGTCATTGGAGGTTGCACCACAGCCGTGTATGAGTGCGTCCTAATTATCCATATGGCTGTTTTCTAAGAAGGGCAAAGAACTTCCCTGTAACATCAAAAGAGCTGTTTCAGTAACTCCAAGGACTAGGACTAGTCTCTGTTGATTATGGAGAACAACATTTGTTATTTTCGCAGAAAAGTTTGTTCCCTGTATTTGTCATAGTTTATCCCTTAGTGATGATTAGCCCACTGCAATAACAATGATCCAGTTCCAGTGAACTCAACCTGTATCAATGGTTCATGAAATACAGATTAAGGTCTGTCCTCCTTATGAATGTATTTTCAAGTAAAATGTGAATCTAACAGAGTGGTTTTCAAACTTCTGGTACCTCTTCTTCCAGAAAGCCTTCTGTCCTCCCCTCCGGAGGGTCAGGGTCTCCCCTCTGGGCCCACCTAGTAGTGATTATATGCCCAAGAGTGTCTCAATTACTCCATTCACTGGTTGGAGTTCTAACACATCTCCCTCCTCACTAGGCTGTCAGCTTCTTCTGGATGGAATACTGTTCATTTTTATGTCCCTATTCAGTAATGAATGAACAAATCCAGCTTATTACTTACATAAAATGCATCTGAGCACCCTTCTCCCACACAGCCACATCTCGCAGTGTTGGGAAGGAGGTGGCAACTAGCCACCTACTTCTTGCAACGTACTGAACAGACATATAGTCAATTTGGTCAAAGGCACAGTTTTTCCTTATTCCTTTCAACATTTAGGCAAGGTCAAGTGGCTTTTTTTTGGACCATAAATATTCCCCATGAATGAAGCAATGAGTGGATTGGCACTGGGGGGCCACAATCTCCTCTCCTCCTCCCTGTAATTAAGATTATGCTTTGTCTACAGTCATCCTAACACACCTTTCCCAACCTACTCGTGGCTCAAAAGTCACCTTCACCAAAACAAATAAAAATCTCTTCTCCTGGAGCCTATATTCTCAGTAAAAAAGGTAGAGTCATTGATTACTTTTCATTACTGTATAAATATATATATATGTCAAAAGCTGGTTCATACTTTCAACATAAATGTTCCCTTCCAACTGCAGTAAAAATGTATCTTAGTTCACATACTTAATAGTAAATGACTCGGACATCATTCGATGTCTACCAAGGTCCTTTGATAAAGGAATTTTGCCAAATCACCTTCTTCCTCTCTGCGTATGATGCCACAATCACCTTTGTGTCTGGATTTATGACTTTTCTTCAACAGTGTGAGTCATGCCACTGTGGTTAAAGAGAACAGTGGGTAAGAGTGTGTGCAGAAGGCTGGCCTATGGGACACGTCCCAGTGCTGGCCTTCAATAGCTGTGTGACCTTGAGTGAGTCCCTCGGGTACTCATGGCTTTAGTTCTCTTTCCTCCTAAATGAAAGTAATACCAGATGCTCATTCACAGGATTCTTATAAAGATCCAGTTAATATATGTAAAAGTGCCCAAAATATTGCCCATCACTTAGTAAAGATTAGTTACTGCATTAGATTTTTTTTTTTTTTTTAGGGCAAAAGTAATCAATTTCAATCAGTAATCATTTAAAGATAATTATTTTGCTTTTAGTCTCAGAAAGAAAATACTTGACTGGTTTCGCAAAGAAGTCAGTGAGCCTTGTTTGAAAATGACGTGAAAGCCCCCGAGGCTTTATGCCGCTACTTGACCAAGTTTCACAATAAATGATACAATAGGGAATAGGGGCAAATGAAAAACTAAACCAATAAAATCCACTTTTCAGAAAGTGATTCTATTCACACTTTTTCTTTTGGCTGGTTTACAAAATTATTATACTCAGGTCGGTGTCAACCTTTGAGACTATTTATAATTAATAGCTATGATCGGGGCGCTGGGGTGGCTCAGTTGGTTAAGCATCTGACTCTTGATTTTGGCTCAGGTCATGGTCTCACAGGTCGTTGAGTTCAAGCTCTGGGTGGGACTTTGTGCTGTCAGTGCAGAGCCTGTTTGAGATTCTCTCTTTCCATCTCTCTGCCCCTCCCCCTCTCGCATGCATTTTTTCTCTCTCTCAGATAAACATAAAAAATAGCTATGATTGTATTCTCAGTTTTAGAATTTGCTATTTTCACTCTCTGCTTATGTTTTAATGAGCTACTTTTAATCCTTCACAAGATTCTTTTTGTGATTGGGGCTATAATATAACCCAAGCATGAAAATATAAAATGCACATTTAGCAAGTAAGTACAAGAACATACAAACAGTATTATAGTTAATTAGGACAAACCAACCAGGCAGTCCTTGTGATACATGAGCTGCCTTTAAAACAAACCATTTTTAAGGATGAAATGATATGCCACTGAAAATCATAATTAATATGCTGAAGCCTAATGTGTTCCATTCTAGAAGGTGCCTCAGCAGCAGGGCTCCTATCCCTAACAATCTGTGGGAAGACATTTCTAAGTCAACTGGGAACAATAAACACAAGCTACATATTAGGTGATGTTAAGGAAGTATTATGAATTTTAAGTGGAATGATAGTGGTGTGCGAAAGTCCTTATCTGTAGAGACTATAATAGCATGTGAGGGCAAAATGGCCATACATCTGGGAATCTTCTTTTAAAAACATCAAGCCAGGGGCGCCTGGGTGGCTCAGTTGGTTGAGCGTCCGACTTTGGCTCAGGTCATGATCTCACAGCTTGTGAGTTCAAGCCTCGTGTTGGGCTCTGTGCTGACAGCTCGGAGCCTGAAGCCTGCTTTGGATTCTGTGTCTCCCTCTCTCTCTGCCCCTCCCCACTCACATTCTGTCTCTCTCTCAAAAATAAGTAAACATTAAAAAAAAATTTAAAAACCCATCAAACCAAACCAAACAAACACACATAAAAACATAAGGTGAGTACTAGACAAAATAGAATAAAAACAGCAAAACACTGATAATTGTTGCAGCTTGGAGAAGGCAACATGGGGACTCTTCATGCTCTTCTTTCTACTTTTGTGAGGATTTGCAACGCTTCCTAATAAAAATGTCCAAAAAGAAAGAGAAAATACACCTTCTTCCAAGTTATACTCAAAAAGCGGCTGTATATTAGGCCCCCCAAATTCAATAAATTCTAGAAACTAGAGTTAGTACACTTCACATTCCATGATTATAATGCAGTGAAACTAAGTTACTAACAAACTAGAAAGTGAAATAAAACATACCCATAAAGCATGGTATCACCTGGAAATGATTTTCAAATGTTTATCAATTTTGAGAAAGAGTGAGCAAGTGAGCAAGGGAGAGGGGGAGGGGGAGACAGAGAGAGAAAATCCCAAGCAGGCTCCGTGCTCAGTACCCCAACGCGGGGCTTGATCTCATGACCATGAGATCATGACCTGAACCAAAACCAAGAGTTGGGCACTTGAGTGACTGAGCCACCCAGGTGCCCCTGGAAATGACTTTTAAAATATTCTTAACTAGCCAACAGATACATGAGAAGATGCTCAGCATCACTAATCATCAGGGAAATACAAACCAAAACCACAATGAGATACCACCTTATACCTGTCAGAATGGCCAGAACCAAAAAGACAGAAATAACAAGTGTTGACAAGGATGTGGAGAAAAACAAACACTTGTGCACTGCTGGTGGGAACGCAAACTGGCACAGCTACTATAGGAAACAGTATGGAGGGTCCTCAAAAAATCAAAAATAAAAATACCATACGACCCAGTAATTCCACTACTGGGTATTTACCCAAAGGAAATGAAAACACATTTGGAAAGATATATGCACCCCTATATTTACAGCAGCATTATTTACAATTGTTAAGATATGGAAACAACCCAAATGTCCATCGACAGATGGACAGAATTTGTGGTATATATATATAAAATGGACATATATGGATATAGATATACACACACAATGGAATATTATTCAGCCATAAAAGGCATGAGATCTTGTTGTTTGTGACAACATGGATGGACCTAGAGGGTATTATGTTAAAAGAAGTAAGTCAGACAGACAAAGACAGATATCATGTGATTTCACTTATATGTGGAATCTAAAAAGCAAAACACACAAAAAAGAGAAACAGACCCATAAATCTGATGGCTGCCAGAGGGGAGGAGGAGTGGGGGGCTGGGCAGAATGGGGGAAAAGGAGTGGGAGGTACAGGCTTCCAAATATGGAATGAGTAAGTCACAGGGACAAAAGGTACAGCACAGGAATATAGTCAATAATATTGGAATAGCGTTGTACGATGAGAAATGGTGGTCACACTTGTGAGGACAGCACAGCATGTAGGCTTGTTGAATCACTGTCTGCTACACCTGAAACTAATGGAGCATGTGTATCAGTTAGCTCAGCTCAGAAAAAAAAAACAAACAGTAAATACTTTCAAACAGAAAAAAAGAAGTTTAAGACAACTTTTTGGGAAAGAGGAAATCTAAACATAAAAATAAATGATAACCTATCAGGCCCAACAGACACAGCAAAAGTAGTTCTGGAAACAAATTCCATATCCATTAGCAAATGTGAAAGACAAAAATGCATGAAGCACCTAAAACTCCAGAAGTTGGAGAAAAGATGATCGCCTGCTTGTTCCTGCTCTTTTTGTTCCAAAAAGAAGGGACTGCTGAAGATAAAAGGCAAAATTAATAAATTAAAGATGAGAAAATGGTGGAATGAATAAATCAGAGAGCTGGTTCACTGAGAAAAAAAAACAGTGAAATGCATCATTAACTAAAGTTGATAAAGAAAAAAGACAATGGGCATAAAGCAAATACACAGAGTAAGAATAAGAAATGTTAAGAGGAATGACTAAAGACACAGGGAAGATGAAAAGAAACCTAAAAGGCTTCTCTGTTCAATTCTATTCAATTAAATTTGAGAACCTGTATGATTTTCTAGGAAAATATAAATTACCCAAACTGATTCCGCAGAAGACACAAAATAAAAACACATCAATGATTATGAAGAACTAGAGAAAGCTCCTGAAGAGTTGTGATCTAAAAAATGCCCCTTCTTAGATGTCTTCACAGGAAATTCAACCTGAACAGATCACCTCCAATGTTACTAGATCATTCCAAAACATGGGAAAAGAAGGTTACCTTGCTGAGGCAAACATAATATTGACACTGAATTGATTAGTACAATTCTCAGAACTGATGGCTCAAAAGAGGAAAAAAAAATTACATGAGCATCTTGGTTCTCGTGAAGAAGTAGTTTCACTTACTTCAAATCTATTCTTTTTTTTTTTTTTAACATCTATTCTTGATTTTGAAAGTACTCTTCTTAACACAACAGAAATAGATGGAAACCTCCTTCACATGCTCAAATGTATCCACCTCCATCAGTGGCATGCAAAAATAGAAACCCACTAGAAGGAGCACCTGGTTGGTTCAGTGAGTTAAGCGTGTGACTTCGACTCGGGTCACGATCTCATGGTTCGTGAGTTCGAGCCCCACGTAGGGCTCTCTGCTGAAAGATCAGAGTCTGGAGCCTGCTTCAGATTCTGTCTCTGTCTCTCTCTACACCTCCCCTGCTTATGCTCTATTTCTCTGTCTCTGTCTCTCTCTCAAATATAAATATTTATTTAAAAAAAAATTTTAATGTTTATTTTTGAGAGAGAGAGAGAGAGAGAGAGAGAAAGAGACAGAGAGACAGAGCATGAGCAGGGGAGGGGCAGAGAGAGAGAGGGGAACACAGAATCTGAAGCAGGCTCCAGGCTCTGAGCTGTCAGCACAGAGCCCGACGCGGGGCTCAAACTCATGAACCGCGAGATCAAGACCTGAGCCGAAGCTGGATGCTTAACCGACTGAGTTACCCAGGTGCCCCTATAAAATAAACATTTAAAAAAATTAAAAAAGAAAAGAAAAGAAACTCACTAGAAGCATTCCCCATAAATTCAGGAACACTTCAAGGATGTCCAATATCACCATTCCAGGAAATTTCACAAAGGAGGTTTTGCAGCAGTGTGGTCCCTTCCCCATAACGCGACTGCCAGTTTGAGGGCAGTGGCTCAGAAATACAGCTAATCCTCACAAGAGCAAGAAGAAATTTTCCCATGTGCCATCTCAAAAGGACTCTGGACTTTACATGCTTCTGTATGTCCTTTATCAAACATTATATACAATGTGTTCAAATACTGCTGACTTATTGAAGATCACTATCCTACAATTCCATCCTGAACTCCACATAAAATTGGAAACAACAATCACATGTGAGGTTAGCCCACATTTTGAATATTTTTATCTCACTAGCTTGAGGTCTTTTCCTCCTTCATCAGCTTTATCAAAACCTCTTTTTCACACTCACATATTTTCCACCCTTTCTTCCCCACTCATTCCTTTGTTTCCCATACCTGCTTATGAGACTGTGCCAATTTTTCTAAGACCTAATAATCAAACCACTACCATCTTCTAATCAGGAAGCTACCGTTTAAGCAAAAAGAAAATTCTACGAGCCTATGAACTTCAGGAGGCCAATGGATCTGAATCCTTAGAGCGTGAGGCTTCTATTATTTCCTGTAAAAACACATCTACAGTTTCACATAATTGTAATAGAAGACTGCCAATTGACTTTAGACTCAAACTTGACTGTGTCCCTGACAATTCCTAGTGCCATGGGTGCTACAAGGTTCGAGCCACATTTAGGAAACAATAAACACTGGGAAACCCATGGCATGTAGTGTGAAGCAGGTCAGGAGCTGGCAGCTGTGGAATTCATGAGCTATAATCCCAGGGTACCCACAATTGCTTGGAGGAAAATGATTAAAGCCTTAAGATATTCCTTTAAGAAAGAATGCCTATGGTTAGTAGCCTTCAGTATGTGACGTAAGGGCCTTGAGCTCATAACTACACCACGGCACACTGGAAAGGATAATTCCATTCCTAGAACTAGGATCAAAGCTGTGCGAGCTGAAATGGTCTCAGTGACCATTAAGACCACTGTCTACAATCAATTTAGACGCCCTTTAAGAAAGGGCTCATTCCCTCAAATGAAGACACAATTCACAAAGGCACTATCTTATAGATGGATCGAGAAAGCCACTCTTCAAATCCATCAACCGATTCCAAATTTGTTAATGGCCACACAACAGATAAATTTCTCTAATCCTTTTCCATCTCCCTTTGAGAATCCGTCTTTCATATCACCTTATGTGACAATTTTGATCTTGTCCTATGATTCCCTAAAATGAGAATATAAACTTAAAACTACACATGCACCAAAAACAAGAAGGGAGAGTTTCTTGAGGGAAGCCATACTCTACTTCTCTTTTAAGACAGCAACGTATTTTAAACTAAATGGGTACAGAATATTAGAGAATCATGACTCTTTGTAATGCATTTGGTATGAGATTTTCATTAAGAATTTCATTAGGAACTACTGTCTTCTTTCAGGATTTCCCAATTTATGCAACAGATAAGCATCTTATTTTCTGAGAATTAATGAATACAGCATATAGAAGAGAAATAGTAAGAAAGCCCAAACCAGAAAAATCCAACCTGAAGACTGAAAAAAGCTGAAACAACAAGATCAGCTGGGACAGACAGGCCTCACAACACACGTGCTCATTACACATGTCAGCTCAGCCCCGTGTGCTCGCTGCTGAGCTGACTGCTGATCTCTCAGCACCTCCTTGCTTAAAGCTGTAATCCTGAAATCTTTTTTTTTTAATTTTTTTTTTCAACGTTTATTTATTTTTGGGACAGAGAGAGACAGAGCATGAACGGGGGAAGGGCAGAGAGAGAGGGAGACACAGAATCAGAAACAGGCTCCAGGCTCTGAGCCATCAGCCCAGAGCCTGACGCGGGGCTCGAACTCACGGACCGCAAGATCGTGACCTGGCTGAAGTTGGACGCTTAACCAACTGCGCCACCCAGGCGCCCCTGTAATTCTGAAATCTTTAAATAGTGTCTTCAGTGCTGCCTGGAAACACCATCTTATTTGGTCTCTCATTCAAATGTGATGTAAGGAACACACACACACACACCCTCAAATGTAGAGGGTAGGTGGGTAAGTGAAACAATTGTGTACTGTGAAAGAAACCGAAGTATGACCTTTAAAAAAATCTCACTGGCCATTCTGATTCTTTTCCTATGGTGATGCAGAGAGGTATACACAACTGGGGTTTTGCATAACAAGCTTTTTTCAGCAGTCAGGCAAGACATTCAGGTTTCATGTCATTCAGAAAGGGTGTTTATAAGACTAAAAATATCCAGTGCTTCAGTGAGTCAAGCTCTTTCATGCATTAGCTGGTGGGAGTATAAACTGGTCCAATCTTTCTGGAAGCCATCTGACAAAGGGGACAGAAAATCTTAAAAGTGCATATCTTTTAAACCGAAAATTTTGTGCCTGAGAATTTATTCTGAGAAAACAATCAAGGATGATTACTAGTACTTACTAGTAGCAGGAATAGCAGTACGAGTAGTAATAACAATAGCTAACATGTATTGAATTCTGGGTCAGACACTGCAGACATGTGCACTGAAGCGGGACCTAGAGAGTGAAAAACTGGAGAAACCTAAACATCTGGTGATAGCACACTGATTGAGGAAGTTCTAGTAAATCCTATTAAGGGCTAAGGCAGCTATTATGAATATGCAAATAAAAATTTACACACATAAAGACAGAACAAAAAAGTTTACACAAGAATATGGCATGATTTAATTTATATTTAATATAAAATTATATTTTAAAAATATAAAATTATTTCTATGTTTTTCATCTTCCTACATGAAAACTTGTACTGCTACTACTTATGTACTATAAAACAATAAAAGTCTTGGAACTCTCGATGTCTTTTTTAAGATGGTCATTTCTTAAAAAAAACCCAAGATATCTGGAGCAATTTCACAGATCTCCTAAAATGTCAAGCATATGACTAAGTATATGATGGAAAACAGGACGCACTAAACAGATCATCTGTAATTCTTGATACTGAATGCTTAGTGGTTTAGATAGTGACAGTGTAGAACTATACATTCTTTACAAATCAGAAAGCAATGCAATTTGTATCTCTTCTGCAGTCTCTGTGGTTATGCAGTTTATTTCTTTAAGAACAACTGTTTTGGGAGCGCCTGGCTGGTTCACTCAGAGGAGTGTGAGACCCTTAATCTTGGGGTCGTGAGTTCAAGCCCCACGTTGGGTGTAGTGATTAGTTAAATAAAAATTAAAGAAAAAAAGAACAATTTTGGAGGTTCTGGTTTTGGTCAACATCATTAATTTTGCCTCTTCCAACTTGCCATTACATTTCTATTAAGGTACAGAAACAGTATGACAATACACTGAAAGCTAGTTCTCACAAGTTAAAAACTGTAACACAGTATGACACTGGCATAAGAATTGTCAATGGAATAAAATAGTGAGTTCTGAAAACAGACTCAAGTATATATGGGAATTTATTATTAGACAAAAGCAAAATTTCAATATAGTGGGAAAAAGAGGAATTTTTAAATAAACTGGATTAGAACAGCTGGTTTTTAATTTGGAACAAAACAGAGCTGGACCCTTAGATAACACCATGTATAAAAACTAAATCCCAGAACCATAACTTTTTTTGAAGAAACTCAAAGATATAAAGAAAAAAAAAGATAAGACCTATTAAGTGAAAAATTTCATGTCAAAGAGTATACCATAAGTGGAGTCAATGACAAATGATAGCCTAGGAAAAACACCTGCAATAATAAAGATAATCGCTCCCACAAATTCATAAGAAGACAAAGAACCCAATAGAAAACTGGGCCAAGGATGTGCATAAGCAAGTAACAGAAAAGGCAATCCCAAAAGACCAACAAATACACCTTGTCATGAGAATACAAAATTAAAGTAGCAACGAGATATCATTTCTTATTGGTAAGAATGGGAAAAATTCAAAAGCCTGGTAAAAGTCACTGTGGTTAAAAAAAAATTAGGGAGGGAAGCCTGGGTGGCTCAGCCCGTTGAGTGTCTGACTTCGGCTCAGGTTATGATCTCGAGGTTTGTGAATTTGAGCCCCACATCCTGCTCTGCTCCTGACAGCTCAGCTCGGAGCTCGGAGCCTGGAGCCTGCTTCAGATTCTCTGTCTCCCTCTCTCTGTCGCTCCCCTGCTTGTGCATGTTCTTTCTCTCTCAAAAATAAATAAATAAACTTAAAAAAAAATTAGGGAAAAGAAGTTCACTTACATTGTGGGCTACAAAATGTGAACTGTTTATATGGATGATGATTACAAATATAATATATACCCTTCAACCAACAATCTTGCTCATGGGAATCCAGTGCACAGAATGAAGGCATTAGCTGGGAATGCAACCTGGTGCAGCCACTCTGGAAAACAGTATGGAGGTTCCTCAAAAAACTAAAATAGAACTACTCTATGACCCAGCAATTGCACTACTAGGTATTTAACCAAGGGATGCAGGTGTGCTGTTTTGAAGGGACACATGCACCCCCATGTTTATAGCAGCACTATCAACAACAGCTAAAGTATGGAAAGAGCCCAAATGTCCATCGATGGATGACTGGATAAAGAAGATGTGGTATATATATATACACAATGGAGTATTACTTGTAGCAATCAAAAAGAATGAAGGGTATTATGCTAAGCGAAATTAGTCAGAGAAAGACAAATGTCATATGACTTCACTCATATGAGGACTTTAAGATACAAAACAGATGAACATAAGGGAAGCAAAAATAATATAAAACAGGGAAGGGGAAAAAACATAACAGATTCCTAAATATAGAGAACAGAGGGTTGCTGGAGGGGTTGTGGGAGGGGGGGATGGGCTAAGTGGGTAAGGGGCATTAAGGAATCTACTCCTGAAATCATTGTTGCACCATATGCTAACTTGGATGTAAATTAAAAAATAAATAAATTATTAAAAAAAAATGAAGGCATTAGCATTGAAGTATTGGTGCATAGGATGAAGTATTCCTATATGTATAAGGAAGTCTATTAAAAGTATGGAAGATTTGGGGGTGTCCAGAAAAGAGTTAACACAGCAGGCCTGAGACTGTACCCTTAGAAAGGCCTGCTTCCTTTTTTTTTTTTTAATTTTTTTCCCCATTTATTTTTTGAGAGATAGAGCACAAGTGGGGGAGGGGCAGAGAGAGAAGGAGACACAGAATCCAAAGCAGGCTCCAGGCTCTGAGCTGTCAGCACAGAGCCCCACGCAGGGCCCAAACCCACAAACCGTGAGACCATGACCTGAGCCGAAGTTGGACGCCCAACCGACTGAGCCACCCATCCACCCCTAGAAAGGTCTGCTTCCAAGGTTGGCCCTTGGCTAGTATCATGTCTGGGAACTTGGCTGGAAAACAATTTTACATGCTGATATAAAACTTTCCCTAAATGGTAAGAGTGGCTCGATGCGGTTACACTGCTTGTGCAAAGAATGAGGTTTATGCTAAATGCCTGATTTTCTTCTGGGTATCTGGGACTTGGGTACATGTTAGGCAGAGGGTGCCTACATAATGAATCCCCAGTAAAAATTTTGAGCACCGAGTCTCCATTGAGCTTCTCTGGTAGACAACACTTTGCACATGCTGTCACAATCCATCTCTGGAGGAATTAAGCATGTCCTGTGCAACTCCATAGGGAAAGAACTCTTGGAAGCTTGGTCCTAATTTTCTCGGGATTTTGCCCCATTTGCCTTTTCCCTTTGCTGATTTTGCTTTGCATCCTTTTGCTGTAATAACTTTTCCTCATGAGCACAACTATATCCTGTTAGTCCTTTTAGTGAATCACGAAAACTGGAAATGGTCTTGGGGACCCTGTGACACAGGTGGTGAGAAGTGGGCAGGCAGAGATGGTAAATGTGGGGAAAGAGAGTAACAAAATATTATTAAAAAGTCACCATGTGAACCACGACCTCATTTATTTTATAGCATATATGCTTGAATATATGCACAGAAAGATATTAGCAAGGATGGGCACCACAATGTTAATAATGGTTTGTTACCTCTGGATGGTGGGATTTTAGGTTATTTTCCATGATTTCTCTTATGTTTTTCTATATGCTTTGAATTTGTTTTTCAAAGTGTACGATAAGTACACTTTAATCATATAATCAGAAAAATATATAAAGCTATTTTTTATTTAAAAAGGAAATAAAAGTCAATTGTTAGATGATTCTGGTTTAAAATAGCATTTCCTAATGCTGCCTCTCTTCACTTCCTGTTCCATTTCTATAAGGTTACAGAAAAAATAAAAACACATATCACGTAAAAAGTTAGGTGGTTAATGACCTATTCCCAGAAGCTGAGAGAAATTTCCAATAATTTTATGGCTTGTGGAGTTGGTTTAAAGAACATAATCAGTAGATCACCTATATCCTACCCTAGAATGGCCTGCCTGAGAATTCAGAGGAAGATCCTTATTTCCTGCTTCACTGCTTTATGTTTAAGAAATGCAAGATCTATATCACAGAGAAGACTGGACAGCTTTTCCTCCATGGCACGGGTGATGGCTTCTGAAGTAGCCATCCTTTCTCTTTTAGAATCTCCCCTTTCTAAGTAGAAATTGTAGTTTCTCATCAGAAACAAAGCAGAGGTACTGTAGAGAGGACAAAGAAAGAGTCATAGTAGGTGAGAATACGTACTGTACAAGAGCTGGCTTGTGGGGCTGGGGGCGCCATCTTTGATTAGCAGAACTGCCGCAGACTAAAGTCTGTGGGACACTGTCAACTGACGAGGTGAACAACCTGCCAGTGGAGACTTAAGAACAGGATTCTATCAGTCATCAGGTGGACAGAAAGTGAGTTCAGGGTAGGGCAACTAAATAATGTATGTTCTATACCGTGACACTTTAGAGAGTGAAACTAACAGTTATGAGAGACAACAGGCACGGACCAGGACTGTCCCAAACAAATGGAGAGAGACGGTCACTGTCCTTCAGGGCCAAACCCTGAGCCCGAGTCAATCTCTTGAATAGGTATAAAGGAGAAAAACAAAGTATCAGATCTGCAAAAAGAACGACAACAAAAAACATCACTGGTAAGTACTGAAGATCACTGAAGATCAACATAAAGGATTTAAATATACAGAGGAACAAGATGCAGGCAAATAATTTACCATGGCAGACAGAAAACAGACACCAACTGCATAACACAGATCTGAGTAAAGGCAATACAAGAAACAAAACAAAACAACAGTTAATAGAAAAACTGTTTCAGGATGAAATGGAATTTAGTGTGCTACTCCAAAAGATTTTCTGAGTTCTAGGCAAAATACATGATAGAGACCTAAACTTAGAAACCTGTTGGCAATTGGGAAGGAAGAGAAAACCTTCATTATTTGCACATGATATAATCAATTCCCCAGAAAAACTAACAGGATCAACAAAGGTTTCATTCTGGATACAGATAAACCAACATAAGCCCATATTATTTCTCTGTACCAACACTGGCATGTAAAAAATTCACAGCAGTAACAAAAACAATCTAGGAATTAACCATGAATTCATAAGGCCTCTCCCTAAATCTAAAGGTCAAAGAAATGATTTAAAGAAGCCCATTTTGTACTCTTAAGATGATTTAATACTATCAAAATGTTAATTATTTCAAATTAATCTATAAATTCAATGAAATCCTAATAAAAATTATTGTTTAATTAATGAATCCGATAAACACATATTAACGTTTATATTGCAAAATCAAGGTCTATGTATAGGTTAATCCACCTTCATAAAGAAGAGTAGAGAAGACAACTTATTCTACCATCCACTAAGACATACTGCAATAAAACCCATGTGGCATCAATGTAAAAATGGGCAACTGTATAAATACAACATTCAGAGATGGAATATATACAATGACAGTTGTTAAGTGTTGCCCCACAAATCAATGGGAAAAGGTCACAGTGTTTAGTAGACGGTACTGAGAAAACGGTTCACTATAGTGAAGAAAATGAAACTGGATACCTACGTAAAACCAAATATGTAGACAGGTTCTAAATGAATTCAAGATCTAAATGTGGAAGATCCAAGAATACAGTTCAGTGGAGAAAACAGAGGCTAGTGTCTTTGTGACTTGGAGACAAGGAGAGCCTTCTTCAACAAAACATAAGGCAAAGACTTGATTACATCAAAATTAAGGATTCTCTTCAACAAAGCATACGACAGATACAGTTCATGAGAACACCTACAGAATAGAATGTATTTAAAATGTCTAACGTGAAAAAGTGATTAATGTCCAAAATATTCAAGGAATTCCCACTAATCAACAAGAAAATGATGCCAGCTCCAGGAGAAAAACAGACAAAGGATACAAACTGGCAGTTTATAGGAAGACCCCAAAAGCAAGCAAGCATTTAATGAGATGCTCAGGTTCAATGGTAACCAGAGAAATACAAAGTAAAAGAACAATGAGATATTATACCTATCAGTCTTGCAAAATTGAGGTGACTAGAAGGTACGAGTCAGGATGTGGGCCCTCGGTAACTCCCACAGGGAGCTGGTGGCCATGCAAACTGGGAGTCCTCCCGGGGAGAAAACGGGCACTACTTATACCAATCAGGTCTATGTACACCCTATGGCCCAGCAGCTTTTCTCCTGGTACGTATCCCACAGAAAATTCTCGCAGAGGCACAAGAGTTTTAAAAATACCCATCTATAACTTTTTATCTTAAAATGGCCCATATGGAAGGTATGGAAATAGGTATGGCATACAAGAAGAAAAACATGAGTGAGTGAATGAAGTGAGAAAGGGGGCCCTGCGCAGAATTATGACAGATACTACAATCCACTGAGCTTTATGTCACTACCCCACTCTTGAGTCAAGTGCTGGTGGTGGGTAATGACGGGTGAGGAGGGGGTGTCAAACACATTGACAAAACTTCTGAATTACAAGGTAAAAAAAAAAAAAAAAAAGCCCGTTACCCAGTTAAGCTGAGGGAAAAAACTCAGAAAATAACAAGAGACAGAAAGCTGGCTGCTTCAGACATCCCTCCAACTTTAAATATCAGAAGATAAAATGCCTTGAGTTTTGAGGATAGAATAATTTTGAGCTCAGGCAGCCAAATAAATTTCCCATGTGTGAAGACAACAGAAAACATTGTAAGATAGGCCCCGATACAAAGAATATACCATCATGAACATTTCTTGAATCAAAGAAAACATTCAATAAATTTTTGAGAACATAAAAGCAAGAGCTGATCCTTATATATAAAACATAAAACTACCTTTTGTAGAAAGAGGACAATCCTCACAAGCATCTGGGCACGGAGTTCTTCCAAGGTAAACAGTGTTCGGGGTGTTCGAATGAAAATTTTGGTTTTCCCATAAGCCACATCATCCTGAAAACCACAATGTTCAACCAGCTTCTTGACAGCCTCTTTGTCTGAAGGGAGGTCATGGTTGGGCCAGGTGAATTCAGAGATCATCTTGTATCTGTGTGAACAGGGCATATGTTAATGGAGAAAACCTTATGGTCTCAACAGATACAGAAAAACTATTCAAAAATATTCAATAAATTCAAGACATTTCATAGAAAAACAACTTAGTAACGAATTCTATTCATTAATCTGGCAAGAGATGTAGAAAAGGACTTGAATAGATACAATACTCCCTCATGATAACAACTCTTACTAAACCAGAAGAGTCTTTTCTTAATTTAATACAGGCTCACCTACCAAGAACTTACAGCAAATATCATTCATAAATGGGTTACCTTTGCTAATTCTCTCATAAACAGAAATAAGACAAGGGATACCCCAATCATGGCATTAGTGAGAACCATAAACAAACTGGTATACGACTGGGGAAGGAACAAAATGAACATTATGACTTGCTTCAGAGGAAATCAAGCAGATTTGCAGATAAACACTATTATCACTAAAAGAAAACCAAGCATATAAGATCAATACACAAAAGCAAATTGTGTTTCTAGGTGCAAGCAGCCATGTTGGCCCCTCGTAAGGTGGCTCACTACACACCAGCTTCTCAGGAATGAAACTGAGCAAGAGTCACAGCCTGCTTTCAAAAGCGACATTCTAGGGGCATGTGGGTGGCTCAGTCGGTTAAGCGTCTAGCTCTTGATTGTGGCTCAGGTCATGATCTCATGCTTTGTGAGAGCCAGACCTGCGCTGTCATCACGGAGCCTGCTTGGGATTCTCTCTCTCCCTCTCTCCCTGCCCCTCCTTTGCTCTCTGTCTCTCTCTCAAAATAAAGAAACTTTGAAAAAAGTGACATTCTATTACTTCTGCCACCGGGAGGGGATTACCAAGGGCATGAGTACAGAGAGGTGGGGATCTCTGAAGGCTGGGGCCATCTCAGAAGGCTGCCTACCACAGCACTGTTTTCCCCCAGTGCCAAGTTGTTTACTACATGTAGCCAAATTTAGTAATTTTTTTTTCACATATTACGTCTGAATTTTAATCCATAGCAAGAAAGGCTCTCTTCCTACTCAGGCGACAGAATAATTCACTTATGAGTTCTTCTAGTAGTTGGATGCTTTCATTGTCTACATTTAAATCTTTCAGCCATTTGGGGTTTATTTTGGTATACGGTGTGAGAAATGGATCCAACTTTAATCTTTTGTCAAGTGGTCACCCAACTGTTCCAACACTATTTACTAAAAAGTCCCATCTTTCTCCCTGTGATTTAATATGCCATTTTAATCATATACTAAATTGTTGTATGTACTTCAGTTTATTTCTAGTTATTATTATTATCACAGACATTCTGGTCTGTTTCACTGCCTTGTTCATCTGTGCATCAGTCCCGTTTTGTTTTGTTTTGTTTTTGAGAGAGACAGTGTGAGTGGGGGAGGGGCAGAGAGAGGGAGGAAGAGAGAAACCCAAGCAGGCTCTGCACCACCCACCAGCACAGAGCCTGAGGCGATGCCCAAACTCATGAACTACAAAATCATGATCTAAGCCAAAACAGAGTTGGAAGCTCAACCGACTGAAACCCAGGCACCCCAGTCCCATGTGGTTTTAATCACAGATGTCTTAAAGTATTTTTTAATATCTGATGGTCTCTCCTCATCCTTTTCTTTTTAAAGGTTCTTTCTAGCTACTCCTGCATGTTTATTTTTCGATATGACCTTTAGAATCAATTTGCATAGTTTCCAGAGGAAAATAATCACAAACAAACAAAGAAATCCTTGCTGGCATTTTTACTGGGTTCCCACATTAAATTCATTAAATTTATCTATGATGTGGAACTGTCTCATCTAAGAACAAGGGATATCTTTCCATTTGTGCAAGTCTACTCTTGTGCTTCTTGGGAGTCTTTAAATGGCCTTCCCAGGGTTTTACACATTTCTTGTTGAGATAACACAGACATCTAAGTGGCTTCTAATCCCTTCTTCTTGATTTATCTCTCTTTTCTTAGATTCCATGACACCATGCTCTCCCTGGTTTCCTTCTGTCTCTCTGGATATTTCTTCTCAGTCTCATTTTCTGGCTACTTCTCCGCCATTACTGGACCCCAAAATGTTGGTGCAGGCCAGGGCTCGTAATAGGTCCTGTTCTACATAAACCTCTCCACATGACCTCATCTATTCCATCCACTTTGTTTGTTTGTTTGTGTGTGTGTGTGTGTGTGTGTGTGTGTGTGTGTGTGTTTGAGAGAGAGAGAGAGAGAGAGAGAGAGAGAGAGAGAGAGAGAGAAAGCAAGCAAGCAGGAGAAGGGCAAAGTGAGAGAGAATCCCAAGCAGGCCCCGCACTGCCAGCACAGGGCTCTACTCAGGGCTCAAACTCACAAACCATGAAATTATGACCTGAGCTGAAATCACGAGTCAGATGCTTAACTGACTGAGCCACCCAGATGCCTCTCTATCCACTTTAGTTTTCAATTCATGAATTTATTATCCATGCCAAGCTCTCAATTCTGAGCTTCAGATGCATACATCCAACGCCTACATAAATCTTGAGGGCATTTTATATTTCTCTTTCACTCTTTCCCACTTCAATGCCTTCAGTTACTAAAGCCAAAATCCTGTGAATTGTAATTTGATCCCTTCTCTATCCGTCCTTCTAATTCATCATCAAATTCTTTTGGGTCTACCTCCAAAATATATTTAATATTCAACTATTCTCATCTTTACGGCCACAATCCTAATTCAAGCCACCATCAAGTTTACTGCTATAGACTCCTGAATTGTTTTCCATTTCTTCCCCAATCCATTCTGTATGCTCAGCTGCCTCAGTGGTTTTCTAAAAAGCCGTACATCATTTTTATCTTTTACTGCTCTCCTCTTTTAGCACAATACTCCAATCACCCTGGACTTCTCTAGGGACCTATAATGTGGTTGCCTCTTTCCAGCTTCAAAACCTTTGCATATGCTGTTCCCATTGCCTCCAATGCTTGTTAATCCACTCCTTGAAAGGCTGGCTCCTTCTAATCCTTGAGTCTTTTCTTCTTTCATCGACCATCAATCCCCCATTATTCCTCTCTATACACTTAAAAGCCTATTCACCTGCCCCATAGGGAGAGAAACAGAAACCAAATACAAGCATTCAACTATGAAGACAGAGGCAATACACCATATGAAGAAAGGAAACAAAATCAGAAGCATCCCAAATTCATTATAAAACTGGAATAAGAGTCAACATCTGGGCTATAATACAGGTAGTGATGGTGTGTTTGAAGTTTTAGGCACACTGTAGAAACTGGAAGCAACTTCTCTGCCATAGCGCTCAGCTAAGGTGTTCTTCCTTTCTTCCCAGTTGATAAAATGGCATGGACCCCAGTTCTCCAGGAAACCAGCATCCTGAACTTGTGGATTAAAAAGCTGAACTCCTGTGCTTCCTGACAACTAGTATTATCTCCCTGAAAGACTTTAGCAGGTTATCAGAACATTTAAACTCCTTCTCTTTTTTCAATAAAAGAAATAAAAACAAGGAAAAGTGACAAGTAAAAATTTAGGTTCAATCCCGCTTCAAAACATCTGCAAAAATTCAGAGTGGAAATATTATTTTTTTCTCCTAACATCATTGGAAACATTAGTCCAATGTCCTTCCTACACACCATCTATCCCACCCCATGTCATACTGTTAATTCGTTCAGTCAGTATGACAATAAAATAAAATGGCAATTTCTCAACTTGAACAAATTCATTTTATGTAAAGTGGATGATAAACACAGTCTGCAGAGTAGAAAGGGGCTATTTTTCCCAAATGCATACCCCACTGTCTCATACGACACCCTTTCTAGATGATTCTAGAGAGGACCTAATCTCAACTCACATAACCATCAATTATGTAGACTTGTCTTTCCACAATTCTGTCTTTTAAAAGTTAAGTCTAATACATTTATTATGATTATTACTATGTTTCAGGTTTCTCAACTTCTTTCATATTTTCTATTAGTTGTGCTTTCTGTTTGCTTTTTGCCATTTTCTCTTGGATAGACTTGAGTTTTCTTCATTTCATTTTATTTTCTCCTTCGATTTGAGAGCCATCCATTCAACTGTGAGGCAATGCACTGTTACAGATGGTGGGCTCAGAAGTCAATTGCTCAAGTTCAAATATGGCTCCACCACGTCCTGGCTCTGTGACCTGGGGCAATTTCTTAACCTTCCTGTGCCTCAGTTTCCTCATCTGCATAAAATGGGGGGTACCATCTTCTCCTTATCTGGTTGTCACCAGTGACTTAACTACATGCAGAGCTCTCAAAACAGTGCCTAGTTCTCTCTCTGCCCCTCCCCACTCACATGCATGTAGGTACTCCTGCACTCTCTCTCTCAAAATAAATAAACTTTTGAAAAAAAAAAAAAGAAAAACAGTGCCTAGTATATACAGTGAGCACTTCACAATGTTAGCCACTATTATCATTATCTTAATATTTTTAATATCTAAAAGTTATATATTTATATGAAAATATATGCTTATTTTTTCCTGTCTAGTTAATTATCTATATCCTTCCCATAAACAGCACAAAAGTCTTTACTTCTTTATATTTCTCATACCAATTTTAATTTTTGTTCCAGATTATTACCAAAGACTCCCCCCCCCCGCCACCGCACTTACAGTTGATATGTGTTTAGAGGCAACAAAAGTTTTACTGATTTGTTCAATATTACTTTTTGCATTCCATTTTTCTCTTCTGCATTTATTTTTCCTTTTGCTCTAGAAGACTTTTTAGAGAGGATCTATGAATACTAAACTCTTTGAACCTATATATGTCAGAAAATATTTTTATTGTACTCAGACTCTTAAATGATAATTTGGCATGGAATAAAATTCTAAGTATAAAGTTCACTTCCCCTCACTGTCAAGATATTGCCGCTTTGTCTATTTGCATCAAATGTTGCTAATGAGAAGTCTGATATCCATATGATTTTCATTCCCTGGTAGTATTTTTTGTCTCTTTTTTTTTTTTTAGGAGCTCTAAGTATCTCTCTTTATCTCTTACCATTCTAAAAGTGAACATAATGTACTTAGGTTTCATTTTTTTTTAAATTCACATGCTTTACACTGAAGGCATTCTTTCAGTTTGAAGATTTCTGTCTTTTTTTTTGGGTCAGGAAAATTCCTGGCCACCGTTTGTTCATACAGTGCGTCCCCCCTCTTCTCTCCGCTCCTCTCGCTCCTGCTGAACAGGTGTTGGCACTCTTGGATGAAGCTTATGTACTGTCTGAGCTTTCTTTAGCATCTCCCATCTCGTTTTCTCTGTCGTGAGATCTGGAAGAAGTCTTCAAACTTGATCTTCCAGCTCACTAATTTGCTTTTTAAAAGAAGTTTAATTTTTTTAATTGTGGCAAAATTTACATGCAGTAAAATGCACACATTTAGGTATACAACTCATCAAGTTTTGAACAATGTATACACCCTTAAAACTGACATCCGTTAAGATGCAGAATATCTCCACAATCTCAGAGAGCTCCTGGCTCTCCTTCTCCATCAATTTCCCCACTCCAGAACTCACACCTGTCCTGGTTTCTATCTGTTCTTGAACTTCATAAAAGTGGCAGCATAAAGTATGTATTCTTTTGTGACTTATCTTTTTTCTCAACATAATGTGTTATTCATTCCCTCTAACGCTGGTTAGTAGCCACTGTACAATTATCCGACAAGTTGCTGACTCATTCTCCTACTGATGGGTAATTCTCTCTTCAGTTGTGTTTATTCTGAATGTGTTTAATCTCTAATGATTCTTTTTAAAAAATTTATTTATTTTGAGATAGACAGAGAAAGCAAGCAGGGGAGGGGCAGAAAGAGAGAGGGAGAGAGAGAATCCCAAGCAGACTCCACACTATCAGCTCAGAGCCCGATGTGGGGCTCGAACTCACAAACCGCAAGATCATGACCTGAGCTGAAACCAAGAGTCAGACGCTTAACCAACTGGGCCACCCAGGTGCCCCTCTAATGATTCTTTTCAATATTTACCTGTTCTTATTTCTAACTTCATATTCCTATTATATAGGACCATAATTTCTCTCCTTCATCTCTCTGAAAATATTAAACAGGCTTGTTCCAATGCCATTTACTCCTTGGTCTGATTCCTCAGGGGTGAGGTTCTGCATCTGTTGAGATTACTGTCTCTTTTTCATTGTCTGGTCTCTCTCAGACATTTGGCTGTGATCTCGTCTACTTCCATAGAGTCCTTCTGTGTACATCTTGGCCTTGGTGGGCCTCTAGTCAAGTGGCTACTGTTGCTTCCTGGGTGTTGGCCATTGTGCCTACAATGTCTCCCTTGTCCTGGCCACTGTGGCAAACTCCAGCACAGCAGCCGGGATGGCTTCCTGAATGGCAAAGGCAGTCTTTCCTTAAAACTGCAACCTTGGTTGTACCTGGGTCTTCACATCTGTTTCACATCAGATTTAGGAGGGAGTCCTATTTCCAAGTTCACTGAGACGACCCTCCCCCCCCCCCCCCGCCTTCTTGATTCCATAGCGTGGTTGTGCATTTTCTTCGTTTTAAAGACACACAATTTACATTATTTGGGAACATCAGATGTTCTTGGGGTAAAAGTGGATTTAAGCTTACACTGCTAAGACCGCCATTATTTGAAATTCACAGGTTCTTTCTGATCTTTCCTATTGTATTTTTATGTATGTTTTAGAAAACATATTCCCATCCTTATGGCATGTGTCTCATGCCAAGAAAAAAACACACCAAACCCTCCTGAGTTGAATGTAGAAGATATGTATGCACTTACAAAATTCCTTGTCTCCTCCAAGTCAAGCTTGCTTGCTTACTGTTCTCTTACCTCAGCTACTCTCCACGGCTCATGGAGTCGGATCATGTGTCTCATGATCACACATTTTCGGTTCAGCCCCATCCTATAGTTACCCAGCCCCCACCCTGCTCATTTTAATTTCTGATTTTTTTATGGGTGGTAACAAAATAACAAATTCTGACTGAGCAGTTGCTAGAATTCTAAGAATAATAACAGCAGACAAGCAATCTCTCTAACATAATTCTACACTGTTTGAAATCAAGACTCAGAATGAACACATCTCTATTCATGAAAACATTCCAACTTTACAGCCTCAATAAGCAAATGAAACACCAAGTCTAAAGAACAGTATGATTTTAATAAGGAAGATGGTCAGTTTTGAGCATGACCTTTTGATCGATGTCAAATCAAATTCGAATTTTCCAGGCTACTGTGCTTTACTCATTCTAGGGGGTCTCCATTTAGCGCAATCTCTTTCACTTCTGTGCAAAAGCAGCTGAACACCGGTGGAGGAAAACAGTAACGCTGGTCGCCTCACTGTCCATTTATAACCTCAGATCTCACACGGACGCTCAGATCTTCCTGGTGGCAATCCTTCCGTATGAACCTGTGCTTTCCCACTCTCCAAAATGAGATTTCCTACTTCCCCTCAAACCTCCCACACCACCCCTCCTTGTCCTCACTCTCCACTCCTGGTCTCGCCTCATACTTGATTAAGGACACAGAAGCAGTCAGATAGGAACATGTTCATAAGCCAGCTTTTGGGCCTTTCTGCATCCATATTCGTATTCTCTGTCTTTTGTCCTGTTGCTATGGGGGAAGTGTCCCCGCTCTGACCTAGAGCTGACAAACCTTCCACCTGTGCTTGGGATTCTGAGCCTTGCCTTCTCAGGGATATCATGGTGATGACAATGACCTCCCTTTCTCCTGCACCACCAGGTTCTCCCTCTGTTCCGCATCAGCCCCACCTGCATACATTCCCTAGTGTCTCCTGACCTCACATCCCACTCCTGCTCCTGCTTCCTTCCATTCTTCCTGCCCTCATTCACGGCATGGATACTTGAGTTGTCTACGGGCATCTGGCCTCTCACTTCGCCTTCCCAACCTGTTCAGATCGGGTTCTGCACAACCTATTCTCCCTTGACCCCTATGTTGCCAAATCTAATGCTTAAGCTTCTGCCTTTATCTTACTTGATTGCGCAGCAACATTTGATCTGACGACTCTGCTTTTTCTTTTTGAAATACCATCTTCTTTCGGCTTCTGTGACATAACCCTCCCCTGGCATCTCATCTGTCTCACTGGTTGCTCCTTCTCTTCTCTTCGGTGGTTCCTTCCTCTCAGATCGCACAGGATCTGAATGGGCTCCTTCTCATGTATCCAGCTCTAAGACTTTATATAGGACGTCTACATTAACTACTCCAGCATCTCATCTCCAGCCTGCGCTTCCTCCCGGAGCTCCAGATATGTGTGTTTAGTAACTTACTTAATGTTTCTATCTAGATTTCTCGTAGCCATTTCAAACCTAATGGTCAACAGACAAATCTCAATTCTGTCTTTGCCCCTGTTCCACGACCTCCTCAAGCTTCTCTCTTACCCTGTCTTTTGTCGGCATATGGCACTATGCTTACCCAGATGCTCATGCCAAAACCTAATTGTCACCCTCTGTTCCTCTCTATTCCTCTCTTATCCAGCCAATCCGTGAGCAAGCCTTGCCAACTTTCCCCTAAGACATACCTCAAATGTGTCCATACCCTTGGATCTGTAAGAATCTCTTGCTCATGGTGCTATCAAGCCCCCTTCCCTGGGCTCCTACAGTGACATCCCTAAATGTCACCTCGCTTCCTATCCACACGGCAGCCACAGTATCTCCTCAGATAACCGTAAGATTGTGTTGCTCCTGGCTTCAAATCCACCAACGGGTTCCCACCACATTTAGCCAAAATCGCAACTGTTTAGTCTGGATTACAGAATTTGACATGATCTGGCCCCTGTCCACCTCTCTGATTTCATCTTATACCACTGCCCTGTCCGTGAGCAGCCTCCAACCACACGGCTACATTTGCTACCTAACATACCACACTTACCACTACAGTAGAGCCTTTCTCTCACTGTTCCCTCTGCCCTACCTGCTCCTCTCTCTGACCTTTGTATGGCTGGTTCCTGTCAGCATCATCTCCTTAGAGACTCTTCTGACCAACCAATATTTTATCTATTTATTCACATTTTGTGGAATCTGTAGTCTGTAGAAAATGTTCAATGAATGTTTTTAGATAAATAAACAGATGGAATTTAAAGGGACTTGATGAGTCCCAGTTGTCCACTATCATCATCATGACTAACAATAAATAACAGCAGTGATGATATCTTACATATAGTGAATGACTGCTATATGTCAGGTTCTATTTTGAATTTTTTTTTTAATGTTTATTTATTTTTGAGAGAGACAGAGAAAGAATGCGAGTGGGTTAGGGGCAGAGAGAGAGAGGGAGACACAGAATCCAAAGCAGACTCCAGGTTGTCAGTACAGAGCCTGACACGGGGCTCGAACTCACGAGCTGTGAGATCATGACCTGAGCTGAAGTCAGACGCTCAACCGACTGAGCCACCCAGGCGCCCCATGCCAGGTTCTATTCTAAGTGCTTTATAGATATAGATATATAGATATGGATATGGATATGGATTATGGATATAATCTTATTTAATGCTCCAGAAACCCTAAAAAGTAGTTACTATTATTACCCCCTTTTTATACATGAGGAAACAGAGGCATTGAAAGATTAGGTGATTTGCCCAAGGTCAAAAAGCTAAGAAATAGCAAGGCCAGGATTCAAACCAGGTAGACTAATTTCAAGGTCTTCATGATTAATTGCTTAATATTTTGTTGTTATGATAATTACTAATACTGGTAATGACAAAGCAGCATTAATTGGGCATCCATTATGTGCCAGGCACCTAGCTTTTTTACTTAGGCTAATTTAATGAGGTAGTATTATTATACTCATTTTATAGATGCAGAAACAGAGTCGGACATTAAATTTCTGGCCTAAGATCACACAGCAAATGAGTGGCATACCCCGGATTCCAACCCAGATGTGCCTCCCATGTGCCATGGAAGTCCATGATCTTCCTCCCATGCTATATGGCCCACATCTTCTCCCCAAAGAATGAATCTTTTCTCACGGCCCATAAACCGCAGACTTAGGGAGAGTCTCCTGCTGACTCTGAGAAAGTCTTTCATATTTGCGTTTCCCTCAACTCTTCCTCTTTCAACAGATATTTAGACTATCTGACACGTGCTGACGAAGCGTCACACACGGGGAGCACTCCGGAGTTCTCAGGGTCTGCCAGGTTCTTTGTTTAGTCCATTCTCACCTGTGAAGAAACTTCTCGTAGGTCTGGCGGAAGGCAAACCCCGCCCGCCGCACCCTCACATTTTCCAGTAGTCCAAGATACTCTACTTGGTGGCGACAGCGCTCATCGTCAAATATCTGTGGGGATTTCTTGTCATTGGGTTTGATGCAACGTACATAATAGGGCTCCTAAAGAAATAAATCAGCAAATGGTAAGTTTCACTGGAGAAAAATCCCAAACTAAGGATGCTAATGTGTAATTAGTGTTAATTGTGTCAAATTAAGCTCAGTGCCTCCAATTTCTCAGACATAAACTTGGGAATAGTTATTCTTCCTTCTCCTTCAAGACTGGAAGTTCTTGTGCATTTAGCTAAAATTTTGCTTTATTATATTCTAGGAATCATCAGGAATTGTAGAAAGGGGATAAAACTAAGGGGTAAACAGTTGAGACATGTAAACATTGAGTTTATGTGTCTTGACAGAAAGAAGGTTAAAAAGTACCAGAAAGAGTAATTTAATAGAAAGAGGCAGGAGCCGTGCTAAAGATGAACTGCCATGAAGAATGTGCAACGTAAACACAGCCCTGGCACATGGCAAGTGCTCCATAGTGTCAGCCACCATCATCACCACCACTGACATCATCACAGTAGTTTGTGCTTTTGAAAACGAGATTAAAATTTATAAGGAGAGAAGTTGCAAAACCTCCTGTAGGTGTCAGGGACTCTAAGAAAGAGCCTAGCAAGAAACCCCTCCCTTTGGGCCAATTAAGTTTTGTACCATGCATCAGATCATAACTCCTTTTAAGTATAAAACTGCTGGCATAGATCCTGGTCTGCTGAAGGTAACAAATTATCACTGGATGAATCAAGGAGGTCAAATGTATCCTACTTGCAGAGTAAAGAGTTACGTTCCCTTCTCTGATCTATTACCTAGCAGACACACAGATGCACTTTAATTAAGAGACAGAGTCTTCTGTAGATAATTAGGCAATTTTGAGCTCCACTGTGGGCTGGAGGTAAAAAGTAGTAGTAAATAATTTAAGAAGTAGGAGAGATTTGAAGAATGAGAAGTTACTTGCATTCTGAACGGAGTGAGTTTTCAACATCTACACAGGAAGCTCCAAGTATAGACTTATCATGCTACTTTCCATGATGAAAAAAGAATGCCACTTTCTTCCTTCTTCTAGGCCCTACTGTATTGGTTTTCTATTGCTGCTGCTGCAGATTACCACGGAGACTGCTTAAAAGCACAAAGTTGAACAAAAATCAAAATGGCTGCACTAATGCTCCAGTGAGGTTGGATCTTAAAGGAACCTTCTTCGTCTCTTCCGCAAACCTCCCTCTTCCCTTCTTAGCCTTTTGCTCCAGGAACCTGGTACCAGCCTAAAGACACAAGGAAGGGGGCTGGTATCACCCACACAACTGCTGTCAGAACAGGCTAGATCCTGTGTGTCCCTATAAAACGCCCCAGCCCCTTCCTCCGGGAGGGCTTGCAGTTTTTGAAGGCCCTGGCCTGCTGCGCAATAAAGCTGTCATTCCCCTTTATCCCAAACTCTGTCTTCGAGTTATACTTCGGCTCCGAAACATGGAGGTTGCTTTTCGACAGCACCACAAATTCAGTGGCTTAAAACAACACAAATTTATTCTCATACAGTTCTGGAGGTCAGCAGTCTAAGATGGTTCTCGCTGGGCTAAAAATCCTGGTGTCAGCAGGGCTCTTATTTTCTAGAGACTCTTAGAGAGAACCCACTTTCTTATCTTTTCCAGCTTCTAGAGGCTGCCCATATTTCTTGGCTTATGGCCTCCTTCCATCTTGAAAGCCAGTAATGAGCAGCCTGTCGAGTCTTTTGAATGATAGACCATCTCCCTGGTTCTGACTCTTCTGCATCCTCTTCTTTCCCTTTGAAGGACTCTTAAATTTACACAGCGCCTACTTGGATAATGCAGGAGAATGTCTTTATTTTGAGGTCAAAAATCAGCAGTCTTTACTCCATCTGCAACCTTCATTCCACCTTGTCATGCAACATAACATGTTTACATGTTCTGGGGAGTCAGGCATGGACAACCTTGGGGGGCTCTAATAAAATCTCAACCCCCCACCCCCGCCTCTCTGGACTTTGTCCCAGGTTTCTACCACAGAACTTCTAAAACCCTTGGAATTTCCTCAGTGGTAGGAGTATCTTTGTTATGCTAATGAAACAACTCAGACCCAGTTCCCAGACAGCTCCAGGACAAGGGGGGGGGGGGGGGGGGGGGGTAGTGTAGTCATCACAAAAACCCTCCACAGGATTAGAGGGATGGGACTTTCAGCAGTCTGACCTCCAGGGAGGGGAGGAAGGCTGCAGGTTGAGTCCAATCACAGACTCAAGATTTCACCAGTCATGCTTAGGTCATAAAACCCGGATTTAAAAAAACTCAGACACCGAGGCTCCAAGGAGCTTTCTGGTTGGTGAACATATTATCCCATGGGGAGGGTGATGGACCCTATCTCCACAGGGGCAGAGGCTCTTGCTCTCCGGATGCCCAGACCCTCCAGACCTTGTTGCTCTGTGTATCTCTTCATCTGGCTGTTCTGGGTAGTTAGTGTCAGGATTGAACTGAATTGTAGGACACTCTGTTGGGGTCACAGAGACCTGGAGCTGAAATGCAGAGCCCATTATTCTGCCTAGCATACCCGCCTCTTTTCATCACATCTGTGGCAGATTTAAAAAACAAACAGCTTTTTGCTGTACCTCCCAACGAGAGGCGAATTTTCCACCCCACTCCTGGGATCTGGGCTGCCCTTGTGATGTGTCTTACCCAACAGAATATGGCAGAAGTGATACTGGGTTATTTGTGGAGACTCATCCTTGAGAGGCTTTGAACTTTTGGAACACCTCTTCCATCATGTGAAGAAATCCAGGACTAAAAACTAGATGCAGAAAGAGGCCAAGGTATCCCAGTCACCCAGCATGTGAGTGAGCCATTTTAGACCATGTAACCTCAGCTGACCACAGCCACCTGGTGAGCCAGTGGGACTGGCTAGTGAACCCCCCAGATCATGAGACACAATAAACTGTTGTTCGAGGCACTAGATTTGAGGGTGGTTTGTTATCAATTAACAGACAACTGATACTTCTTCCCTATTCTGGAACACCAATCCTTGGCTTAGGTATTAAGCAAAGGATCGATATTGTTATAAAGTACAAGCAGAATCTTACAAATAGTGATGAGTGACAAAACGTTCACTGAATCTGTAATGGAAGATTTATAGGGAAAGACTGCAGCTCCCTTTTAAAATCTTTTTTTTTTTTTTTGTAATGCTTATTTATTTTTGAGAGCGAAAGGGTAGGAGAAACAGAGCATGATTGGGGTTTGGGGCACAGAGAGGGAGACACAGAATCTTAAGCCGGCTCCAGGCTCTGAGCTGTCAGCACAGAGCCTGACACGGGCTTGGAACTCATGAACTGTGGGATCATGACCTGAGCCGAAGTCGGACACTTAACCAACTGAGCCATCCAGCTGCCCCAGTGTGGCTCACTTTTTAAAAGTTTAAGTAAATTTAAAACAACCTTAATGGGATGGGGAAGGGAGGTGGGGGTCCTATTTATGTGAGGGCTACAGGGCTTTTATTGCTTGATGAATAAACCAAGAGAGTGTCACTAGCACAGCAGATATCAAAATGCTACTAAATCTATCTGTACACTTTGGCAGTGGTGTAACAGGATAAGCATCACATACGGAGAAAGGGGAACCCTCTTGCACTGCTGGTGGGAACGCAGACTGGTACAGCCACTCTGGAAAACAGTATGGAGGCTCCTCAGTAAACTAAAAATGGAACTATCCTATGATCCAGCAATTACACTATTAGGTACTTACCCAAAGGATACAAAAATACAGATTCAAAAGGGCACATGCACCCTAATGTTTATAGCAGCATTATCAACGATAGCCAAACTATGGAGAGAGCCCAAATGGCCATCAACTGATGGATGGATAAGGAAGATGTGGTATATATACACAATGGAGTATTAATCAGCCATCAAAAAGAATGAAATCTTGCCATTTGCAATGACGTGGGTGGAACTAGAATAGTATTACGCTAACTGAAATAAGTCAGCCAGAGAAAGACAAATCCTATATGATTTCACTCATATGTGGAATTTAAGAAACAAAACAGATGAACATATGGGAAGAGGTGGGGAAGAAAAGAGAGAGAAACAAACCACAAGAGACTCTTAACAATAAAGAACAAACTGAGGGTTGATGGAGGGAGGTCAGCGAGGGAGGGGCTAGATGGGTGATGGGTATTAAGGAGGGAACTTGTTATGATAAGCACTGAGTATTGTATGTAAGTGATGAATCACTGAATTCTACTCTTGAAACCAATATTGCACTGTATATTAGCTAAAATTTAAATAAATGCATCTAAATAAATAAATAAATAAATAAGCAAGCAAGCTGTATTTATTTTAAAAAAGAGAATAAGCATCACACAGAATCAGGACACTTGGGCATTCACTGTCTCTGCTCTTAACTAACTATGATAGTCTCTCTGGACCTAATTATCTAATTTATAAAAAGAGAGTATTAGGGCTTCCACTTCAGTAATGATGGACTAGTTTATTTTTTTTTTATTTTTTATTTATTTTTTATTTATTTAAAAAAAATTTTTTTTTCAACGTTTATTTATTTGTGGGACAGAGAGAGACAGAGCATGAACGGGGGAGGGGCAGAGAAAGAGGGAGACACAGAATCGGAAACAGGCTCCAGGCTCTGAGCCATCAGCCCAGAGCCTGACGCGGGGCTCAAACTCACGGACCGCGAGATCGTGACCTGGCTGAAGTCGGAAGCTTAACCGACTGCGCCACCCAGGCACCCCATGATGGACTAGTTTAA
Source organism: Prionailurus bengalensis (assembly GCF_016509475.1). Classification (NCBI taxonomy): domain Eukaryota; kingdom Metazoa; phylum Chordata; class Mammalia; order Carnivora; family Felidae; genus Prionailurus; species Prionailurus bengalensis. Next base: position 20,574,430 of record NC_057347.1, read on the forward strand.
ACCAACACCCATGCTGCAGACATCTAGAATCGGCAATTCAAATATTTTAAAAATTTTGCTTAAAGACAGTGGAGAATTATGGGGACCAGAATCTAGCAGGACCGTGGAAGTTTCCAGGTCTGAGAAGTCCTTTTTCCTGGGGGAATTTCCCAACTCCAGAGGAAGCAGATGGGATCTGGGTAGAGGTTTTGGCAGCCTCAGGGGGCTGGCAGGACAGAGATCAGAGAGCAGGGCCTGAAAAGGAGGAGGTCATGGGTAAACCCCTCTCACTTTGGGCTGGGATCCGAAAAGGCTGCCACTAGCAATGAGGGTGAGTCAGAAGCAGGCAGTCCCTCACAGGGACTTGAAATAGCATAGCTCTTGGTTGCCTAAAAGGAGCCAAGGTAAATCTTTCCTGGAGAAAGATTACATAAACTTAGGTCTCCAGTTATTTCTATAAACAATTTTGCCAATATTATGTTGGGAGCAAAATAGAAATTACCCAGACACATAAGGAACCATGATAACAAGAATTAGAAACAGCAAAACAGTATACAAAACAAACAGACCTGCGGGGATCCACATAATGGAGTTAATAGTGAGAATACAATACCTATGCTTACCATGCTCGAGATGACAAAAGACAATACTGAGAATTTTTAGAGAATCAGAAACTATGTATGTAAAAAATGAACTGAATCAATTTAAAAACACAGGACTGAAAAATACAATGATGGAAACTGAGACGTCAGTAGATCAGTAGACAGGAAGATTATGAACAGCTGAAGGTGGGTGAGAAGAAATTCCCCAGAATGAAGCATGGAGAGACGAAAAGATGGAAACAAAAGGAGAGAGGTTAAGAGGCATAGTAGCTATGGTGAGATGGTCCGAGTAACTCAAATCCTGAAGGAGAGGAGACAGAAGGGGAGAAGCAGTATTTGAAGAGCCAATAGCCAAGAGTTTTGCAAAACTGATGAAAACCCAACTAAGACAAATTGAAGAAGTCCTATGAATTGTGAGGATAAAAACCAAAACAAAACAACAACACTACACTCAGAAAGTCATAGTAAAACTTCTGACTACCAAAGAAGAGCAGCCAGAGGAGAAAAGATCCATTACCTCAAGGAGCAACAAACAGACTGACAGCTGACTTCTCACAAGAAACCACGGGATCCAGAAGACAAAGGAGTGTTATCTCTGAAGTGCTGACAAAATTGCCAACATAGAATTTTGCACCCAGCAACAATATTCTTCCCAAACGAAAACAGTATACGATATTTTCAGGTAAACAAAAGCAGAGACTCTGTCAACAACAGACTTCAAATATAACAGGATAAAATTCAGGCATAAGAAAAATGGTCCCAGATGAAGGTTAATGGTACAGAAAGGAAAAAAGAAGTGATAAATGGATAAATCTAAACACATACTGACTATATGTAGTAACAACGATGATGATGTCATCTTGCTGGCCACACGCGTGCACACGTGTGCACACGCACACACACACGTACACTTATAATACATGACCAAAACAGCATAGAAGTTGAGAGGAAGGCAAATGGAATTAAAATGTTTATGGACCTTGCATTGTCTAGGAAGGAGGTAAAAGTGCCAAATAGTATTAGATTTTTTACATTCAAGAATGGGATTATAATCACTCAACCACCAAAACAATATTATGATATAAATCTTCCAGAATAATAAAGAATAATCACAACACTGAGTGGCAGGGGCCAGAGGGTGAGGAAAGGGTGCCTTCTGAGGTTTAACTAAATATTCTGACTAAAGGACTCATAGGCACATGTGGCATGAGTCTACTCAGGACAAAAACATGGCTTGCCAACAGAAGTGTCACAGTCCTTGCAGCAGTCCACACAGCAGTCAGGTGACAGCTTAAGGACAAAGAGATAAGACCCACATTGGGCAGGCATGGAAAGTACCCTTGGTTTAAAAGCCTCATGCCCCATAGTATCTAATATCCCTTAATGTAGGTCTGAAGACATAGCTTCCAGGGTTCTTAAAAGGGACATTCTTAATACAGGAGTCACCACAGTCAGGGAAGCCCACATAAATCATCTCCACCAGACATTTGTTATTCTCTCAGTGGAGATGCAATTTACAAAAAGGGGTAATTTTTAAGTCATAAGAAATGTTGCACAGTAATACTGTCGAGATACACCTTACTGGGTTAACAGGGGAACAGAGCTAGAAATTTAACTGAGGTTTAGTTGTGAAGCAGAAGGAACAGAATTTTGTTTACTCTTTGCCCACAATCACCAATCTAAAAGAAAGAAAGGAAAGAGAAAGAAATACAAAAGCATCAAACAGAAAGCACTAACGAGATAGTCCAATTAAATGCCACATGTAGAAACTACATTAAAAGTCATGTAGAGTAATGACATACTCAAAAGACAAAGATTGTCAGATTGCATAAAAAAACAAATCTTACTATATGCTACTTACAAGACACATACTTGAAACACAGGGTTACAGAAACGTTGAAAGTAAAAGGGTGGGAAAAGATACACCAGCAAACCTGGCCAAGAGAGAAGGTGGTGTAACTGTTTTATTCATGCAAAGGCAAAAAGTGATACAGAAATAGAGAGGCATTTCATAATGATAAATAACTCAAACACTAGGAAGAAATAATAGTTCTAACTTGAACAAGCCTAAATAAAATCTTAAAATATCTAAGGCAAAAACAGAAGATACAACAAGGAGGAAGAGACAAATTCAGAATCACAGATTTTGGCATTTTCGGCACTGACAAAACTAAGAGCTTAGTAAGAACTGGACAACAATATAATTAGCAACCTTGATCTAGTGGATGTGTACAGAGTATAACACAAGTTATTTCTCTCTATATAAACAAAATATATACATAAAGAACATTTAACAAATTTCTAAGGATTGAAATCACACAGAGTATATATTCCCTGACCAAATGATATTAAGCTGGAAATCAAGAGCAAAGGATAATTAGAAAAATCGTATACGTCTGGGAATTAAGAAACATAATTCTAGGTGACCTTTGGGTCAAAAAGAAAATTACGGTGTGAATTTAGAAATATTCTGAACTCGATAATTTATAATTATGTGGGCAAAGCAATCTTCGTATAAGGTATTACTGGAGTGGTATAAGTAACTTCACTAAACAAAAACCAGTTAAATGGAATTTTACCAGTACTGATGATGCACAGGAAGTTACCACTAGCTCAGACACTGATGACCAACTAAGGGGTGGGGGGAATCCTATCCATCCTGTTCAGTAATATAAAATCTTCAGTTAAGGAATCTACTGGAAATACTCTCTCTATATTTAATCAGCATTCTATCTCAATTTATAAATGCCGCCTCCTCTCTCATTTATAAATATCCAGACTGACTCAGCCTAAGAAACTCTAAATTTGACAAATTCAAGAGTCTTATAAAGATTAAACGGAAAGAGTTAATACTGATCTCAATCTCTGGCATGTTTTAGCCTGTTTCTCCCTCTCTTTTATGTAAAAAACATTATTTGTGAAGGCACACTGATCGGTCTATGTATTAGCCAGAAGGCACTGTAGTTAGACATCTGCCTATCTAACTTGCTTTGAACACTGCCAAATAGAGTCACAGGCAAATTCAAGTTCATTTAATAATTTACTGACCATCTGTTTAGGGTGCACCTCATGAGATATCAAGAGATATATAAAATTAGTAGAACTCCCTCCCTATGTTTAAAAGACTTATAATCCAGGTGGGGAGACAAGACATGCATTGAATACATTGTGTAGATTCTGAGACAAAGTGAGGGGTCAGGACTTCCACTTCTGGTGGTGGAGGACCAAGCAATGCTACAAGCTTCCTGATGAAGTCATTAGGAAAAGCGCTAGACAGATATGGGAAGGGGGGGAATCTTCTCAAACGCATCAGAGAGCTAATAAGATAACCAAGATGAGAGTAAGACTACAATGGAAAGCGGTGGGGCCGGACTTCAGGGCAGTTTTCATCTGGACAGCCACGAGACTACCACAGTTTCTGACGGCCTTGTGGGGCCAGGGGGCTGCAGGTTGGAACCCAAAGCCATAGACAAGGGACACTGGTCTGCAATCCTAAAGAGCTAACCCTGGGAGTCCAAGGTGGATGGAAAACAATTTGGTCCATTGCTGACCCACTCCAGATCCTGAAATTGGGTTGGGGTGACCCTGGATTGTCAGAATTTGTCTGATACAACTTTTAAACTTAAATGTTTAATTTTTCTGGATTCTTTTTCTTTGACCAAATTGACCATTTGTATCTTTTTTTTTTTTTTTTACATTCGATGTAATCACTACATTTGGATTTATTTCTACCATCTTAATTTATCCTGGCTTTTCTATGTTCTTTAGTCTCCTCTTTCCTATGTTTTATAGAACTGATTACTTACTTCTCATTCTGACCTCAACCCAACTCATTTCTATTCTTTTACTGACTACATGAGGGAATTTAATATGCATTTGTGTGTTATTAGGATTACAAGCTAAGTAATGTTTTTATTATTTTTCTGAATAACCGATGACCTTAAACACCTGAATTCTAATCCCTTATCCTTCTAATTTATATACTATTATTGTGCTATTGGATTCTCATCTGTATTTGTTAAAGTTTATTTTTATTTGAGAGAAAAAGAGCAAGCAGGGGAGGGGCAGAAAGACAGAGGGGGAGAGAGAATTCCAAGCGGGTTCTGCACTGTCAGCACAGAGCCCGATGTGGGGCTCGAACTCACAAACTGTGAGATCATGACCTGAGCCAAAATCAGGAGTCAGATGCTTAACTGACTGAGCCTCCTAGGCACCCCTATTCTACATTTTTTTTTTCAACGTTTATTTATTTTTGGGACAGAGAGAGACAGAGCATGAACGGGGGAGGGGCAGAGAGAGAGGGAGACACAGAATCGGAAACAGGCTCCAGGCTCTGAGCCATCAGCCCAGAGCCTGACGCGGGGCTCGAACTCACGGACCGCGAGATCGTGACCTGGCTGAAGTCGGACGCTTAACCGACTGCGCCACCCAGGCGCCCCTAGGCACCCATATTCTAATCTGTATTTTCAATCCAATATTATTTTAGTTTATTTATGCACACCCACCTATTTACCAATTTCTTTGTTCTTCTTTTTGCATTTCAGACTTTCATTTTGTATACTCTTCCTCCATCCTGATATGTATGTATATCCTTTAGAACGTCCCTTAGTGCGCTTGTAACCCTCTCCTCTTTTTCAGAAAGATTCTTTATTGTGTCTTTGTTCTTGAAACAAATTCATTCTCTTTGTACAGAATTTTGGTTTACAGTTCTTTTCTTTCAGCCTGTTATTCTTTTAAGTGGATCTGCTTTTAAGGCATTTTCTTAGTCTTTGATGTTCTGGGATTTCACAATGTGCCTAGATGCAGATTTCTTGTAACTGTTCCAGCCTGGGATATACCAGACTTCCTGACTCCAAGAGAGTGTTATCTTTCATCACTGTAGAAATTCTCAGCAATATACCTTCCAATATTGCTCTGCCCATCCTCTCCTTTCCATGAGTAACTGATTAGATGCAAGTTAGACCTTTTCATTTTGTCTTCCATGTTTCTTAACAGTGTTTCTTTTTGCTTCATTTCTTGGTCTAAGTAGAATCCTGGATAATTTCCCCACTTCTTTCTTTCATTCCTCTATTCTCTCTTCAGCTTTGTCTAAACTGATGTTAAACCTATCCTTGAGTTGCTAATTTTAATTTCTATCAATTGCCTAGTTACTTGCTTTTTCTCATATTTTTAGGCCTTTGATTTCTTGAAACATACTAAACATTCTTGTATTGTTTCTGATAACTCCATTCTAAGAAGTTTTCATGACTCCGACTCTTGCACCTGGTACTTTGTTCATGTGTGTAGTAATTCTTTGTGGTGAACTCCTTATTTTCCTTAAAACTTTATCTGTGGAAATTCTTGAAGGTCTGGTTTGAAGGTGGTTTCTTCAAGGAAAAAAAACTGTTTGCTTCTATCATATGCTTGGGGATCCCTGGCCATGACCATTTCAAACTAAACTGTTGATTTAAGCTTTTTAGGCCATCCAGGTAGTGTGAATTTGGATTGAAAACCTCATGAAAACTTGCTTACAATGATAAATTCTCCAGAAGTGTTCACTCCCGCTTTGGCTCAGGGCCATGGACCAATATAGGCAGTTTTCCTTTCAGATAATGAGGGATTATTTCTTGTTCACTTTATATGCATCCCTTTGAGGATGCAGTCCTTTGGAGACCTGCCCATGTGTGTGCACATGCACGTTTGTGTATAATCTCTTATTAGACACTCTACTTTGGGCAGGCCCTGGGCTTCACTTGAGGACCTAGCCTTGAACACCTATGCCCAAAGTTACCTACTTCAACAAATCCCCAAAGAGACAGCATCTTCTTTTTCCTTAACTTCTGCCTTCACTCAGTCTGTGGCCTGCATGTTCCTTACTTTCTTATTAGTTCATGGCTGCATTCAAGAAGTGGATTTTTATGTTTTACCTAACATTTTAGTTGTTTTCAGTCGGTTTTAGTAGGTGCTTTCTTCACTATGTTCCCAGCAAATGCATTAGTCATATATATTTTTAAGATCTTCCCATGGTCCTAGATGAAACTGATATCTAATTTTATTTTCTCATATTAACCTACTATGAAGGGAATATTAATCTCATAAAATGAGTTGGGTAGTGGTCTTTTTCCTATCCTCCAAAACAGTTTATATATAATAGGAATTACTGGCTTCTTGGCGGATTTATAAAATGTATCTGTAAAACCATCTGGGTTTCATGTTCTTGGCAAATCTGGGAGAAGGCAGACTTCTGATTAGTAATTCAGAGTCGTTAAGGTTACTAATTTATTCAGATTTTCCATGTCTTCTTGAGTTAATTTTGATAACATTTTTCTAGAAAATTAATTTTTCAAGTTCACTGGCATAGAGTTGTGCACAATATTCTATGCCTTATAAAAATCTCTGTATTATATGAATACACCTTTTTTTCATTCATAATATTGCTTTTTCATCAGTTTCATTAAAGGCTTGTCTATTTGACTAATTTTTTGACCTATTAATTTTAATTTTTGCTTTTTAAAAGTCATTTTCTTACTTCTGTCTTTGATTTTCTTTGGGATTCTTTTTCTGGTTTCTTGAGTGGAGAGGTGAACTTAACTCATTTACTTTCAATCTTGTTTTTTTTTTTAATAAAGATATAACAAGTGGATCACTTTAGCAGCATTCTACAGATTTTGATAAATTCTTTATCATGTAGGTCCATGTATTTTATAATTTCCATTGTGATTTCCTCATCAATATGTGAGTTATCTAGGAGAGGATTTTTCCCTCAAGTTCCCAAGCACATTAAAAAATAAATAAATAAAGGCTGCCCTTTATTTTTATTTGCTGTGAGGATGGAGACTATATCTAAATGGTTATAACTTCCTTTGTGATCTAGTATGTGGCCAGTTCTTGGAAATGTTCTATGTATACTTGAAAGGGATATGTATTTCCTATTCCCTGGGTGCAGCGTTCTTTTGATCCATTAAAGTTTAAATTTGGTTTTCAACGCTTCTGCCTTCTTACTTGTCCGCCTAAAACATCAGTTTCTGGTACAGCTGGTTTAAAATCTCCCACAAGGATTGTGAATTTGTCAACTTTCCTTTTAAAATTGTTTTCAGGTTCTTTTTTTGCTTTATGGAGTTTATGGATAATCACAGCTATATTGGTAGGTACCTAGTTCAAAATGACTCTATTGTCTTGGGTGTTTTCATTTATTGTTATTGATCTCTTTATCTGTATTACTACTTTTTGTCTTAAATTCTATGTTCTTTCACATTAATGTTGCTTTTAATCATTTTGGGGGGGGGAGGGCTTGATGCATTCTTGCTCACCTCTTTCTTTTTCATCGTTCTGCATACTGTTCTGTTTCAGTGTCTCCTAGACAAGCATATGCCTGGATTCTCCATCTGTCTAGTCTTCTTAGTCTATTTACATTTATGGTGAATACCGATTATTTACACTTATTTTGTGTTTTCTAAAAGTAACGTTTTCCTTTGTTGCTTTCCCACCCACCTTCCTGCCTTCTATTGGGCTGAGAGGATGTCTTTATTCCTCTTCTTGTCCCTGTTCTCTCCCTCATTTCCGCTCCTCCATGAACACCCAGACTGGGAAGCTATAGCACAGACTGCCAGGCTCGCTGCCTACCTCCTACCCAGCATCTTTTGTTCTGAGGCAGAATCCTTACTTCTAGCTAGGTGAGCTGCTGACCAGAATAAAAATGCACTTCCCAGCTTCCCTGGAAACTTGGCATAGCAAACAAGATGGAAGGAGCATGCTGTGTGAGGCACCCAGGAAATCTCTTAGGGCAGAGGCCCCAGTTGCCACCTGGGGCCAGGAGGATGGACGCCAAGTGCCAAGTGTGGCTGAGCAGAAAGACAGAAGGGAGCCAGCTCCCTAACCATCTTAAGGGTGCCATACCCATCCTGGAATACCTTCTTCTGTACCTTGTTTACAGGAGAGAGAAATAAATGTCTCTCTTGTTTGAGCCCCTCATTTGGGGATCTCTCTTTTATTAGCAGCTGAATGCAATTCCTGAAACAAATTACAGATGGTTCTAGAATTTTAATTTTTATTTAGAAAGAGAGAGTGTGCATGTGATCAGGGGAGGGGCAGAGAGAAGGGGAGAGGGAGAATCCTAAGTAGGCTCCACACCGGGCATGGAGCTCGATCTCACGACCCTGAGATCATGACCTGAACTGAAATCAAGAGTCAGACACTTAACCAACTGAGCCACCCAGGTGCCCCTGGAATTTTTGTTTTTTAAAAAGGCACATTTAAATACCAATTTTAGAAAATAAAGGTGATTCTTTTCTAGTTAATGAAATACATCTAATATATTTTATAAACTATAACATATTCTATAAGCATGTTTTATAAGATTCTGTATTCTCCATTTCTTGGGTCAAACGCCTCCCTTCTAGGTTCACCGTCCCTCTTGCAGGATGATGCAGGTTGGAGCTGACATGCACAGAGAAGCTAAGGGACAACAGGAACACTTCTAATGGTGTTCTGGTCTTCGGTCCTGGTATCCTCAGCCCTGCCTTTCTGGAGGTTTGATTCTACAAGTCAACAAATTGTGCTTATTTGTTGTCATGTGGGGCCAAAGAAACCTGACAAAATGGAATAGAACGCTACTCAACAGATGTGTTCTTGTGCATTTGCCTAATTTATCCACAGTGAAGTAACCAGAAACAGCATAGATTTAAATTCTTAGAAAGGAAGTTGTTTTTTTTTTAAAAGATAATAATGAAGAATAAAAAACACATGAAAAGCACCAGAACAGGGAAATTAAAAAAAAAAAAAAAAAAAAGAATAAAAATAATGAGCCCCAGAATGCTGCCTAATTTATCAAACTTATCAACAGCAGCAGTTTGGGCTAGAAATCTGCTCTTTAATGGGGGGAAAGAAACAGACTTAAGTTATCAAACAGTACTACACCTGAAAGGAACAATAAAAAGAAGAAACAATGGTCAGTAATACAACATTTTATTTCAACTTTTGTAACAGCTTAAGGACAATACTTAAATACTAAACTTCCTCTTGAAACTCTATCTGGTCATTTTGTATATGGACACGAGATACAGATGGCATATTACTGTTTTTTAAAAATCTTTATTTATTTTGGGAGAGAAAGAGCATGAGTAGGGTAGGGGCAGAGAGAGAGGAGACTGGCCTGAGCCGAAAGCAAGAGTAGGACGTTCAACTGATGGAGCCACCCAGGCGCCCCTGGCATATTACTGTTTAATTCAAGATTTATTTATTTTTTAAGCCAAGCCCTCTCTTCAGTACAGGGCTGAAGCTCATTTTGCTAAGCACACACTCTATTTTAGTTACATATGTATAGTTTTTAAAGATCTCACTAAGAGTTTCCCCTTGTCAACAACCATAAAAAACTCAAATTTAACGAAAAGCATTTCATCTGGCATACAACTATTTCAGCCAGCCATGTTAAAAAAAACAAAACAGGGATAAGAATTCAATTACAACATTCACTTTAAATATCTATATGGTTCAGTGCAATTTATCATAATTACCTAAAAAGCGAATCATACGTTCTCTATAACATATATCAAGAGGGGACCAATGACAGCAAATGGTGCTGACCACCATCAAAAGTGGCGATAAAATGGATACGTAGAAAAGAAAATAATTACCTTTGATGCAAGGTTGTCCACTAAAGCGATCATCGAATTCTTAAACAAGGTGGCAGCGGTCAGAGGTCGCTTGGTCACCTCTGTAATACTCAGTTTGCCTTCGGGCCACATATTCTTCAGCACGGGATTTGAACTGAGAAGCACAGAAAGAGCAATGAGAATGTTACATTCAAATCAGCTGAATAGAAACTGCTAAGGAATCCTGCTGGGCTGCACCCTGGAGCCACAAGGGGACTGCAGACTGGAGCCACGAGTGGACTACACCCTGGAGCCATAGTGGAGTGTAGACTGGAGCCATGAGTGGACTGCACCCTGGAGCCACGAGTGGACTGCACCCTGGAGCCACGAGTGGACTGCACCCTGGAGCCACGAGTGGACTGCACCCTGGAGCCACGAGTGGACTACACCCTGGAGCCATAGTGGAGTGCAGACTGGAGCCACAAGTGGACTGCACCCTGGAGCCACAAGTGAACTGCAGACTGGAGTCACAAAGCCTACCTGGAAAAAAGATTCCATCCAGAAAATTATGCTGAGAGAGCATAGTGGCAGATACCATATCACAGATGGAGAAGATGTGTCCAAACTATCCTACATTTAAAAAATTCTTGGGGCACCTGGGTGGCTCAGCTTGTTAAGTATTCAACTCTTGGTTTCAGCTCAGGCCATGATCTCATGGTTTGTGGGTTCAAGCCCTGTGTTGGGCTCTGCTGATAGTGCAGAGCCTGTTTGGGATTCGCTCTCTCCCTCTCTCTGCCCACCCTGCCCCTCTCTCCCTCGCTCTCCAAATAAATAAATAAACTTAAAAAAAAAAACAAGATTCTTGGGGCACCTGGTTGGCTTAGTTGTGGAGCATGTGACTCTTGATCTCGGGGTTGTGAGGTCAAGCTCCAGGTTGGGTACAGAGATTACTTAAATAAAAAAACTTAAAAAAATTCTTTAAACTTCTTTAAAGTGACATCTACATTATCATTACCTAGGACCCTCAAATGGTTAACACGGCTCTTAAAATACATACATAAAATCAAAAGATTTGGGTGGTCCGCAGGAGGAGGACAAGCCACTAGTGAAAAACGATGCTCAATGTGGCATGGCAGAAAACATGGGCACGAAAGGAGCTTCTCATCAGAAGAAACACTCACACAGAACAGATAACACGACAAAAAGCCAGCTCTTTCTAACAAGGCAGACAGGAATATAAAAGAACCATGTTTACATTGCCTTCCAGTAAATCCCTCACTGCAGCTGAATTTGCACACTCATTTACTGGCAGTTACAATATTTTATTGATGTGACACTAAGACTGTTGCCATCCAATTCCTATGGTGTACTTCAGGCCAGTTTAAATGCTAAAAATTATGTAAAAATCATCATTTAGCTCTGTGGAGACTTTTTTTACAACATGCGTGGTGGTCTCAACTCTGATTTGCTTCCTGTTTCATTTTGGGTGTCTTTGATTTTAAAGTAATTGGAACTCAAACTGTTGTTTCCTGGAAACTTCTTTCTTCCTGCCTTCCTCTCCTCCTTTCTCCCTCCCTTCTTCCTTCCTATTTGTGCACAGTTGTCACATGACGTTACATCGGCTGTAGGTGTACAAACGGTGACTCCGCATCTCTAAATGTCATGCAGCGCTCACGTCCAGTAGCTACCACCTGTCATCGTACGATGCTATTTGTCAGAAATCTTTTTTTTTTTTTAGTTGGGGGCTGAGAAGAGAGAGAAAGGACTCGGCAAGGACATTCTCTGCTGTGTTTACTACTGCCATCGCTTTGCCCGCTGTTCTTTCCCTGGTGTAAAACTGAGAAAACTGAGGTGGTTCCCCAAATACCTAGTAAACTTCTGCACACAGAGGCCCGAAATGACAGGTGTGAGATGCCAGAATAAGTGCCCAGAGAGCAGAGAGGAAAAAGGGAGAGCTGAAGACTGACCGGGCCTGTACAGAGCAGCACTCCCACCCCTCGCCGCTGCTAGCGGGGGGTGCTGACTACCACCAGAAGCGGCGCTAAAATAACCCTATGATCTGTGTGTGGCTCAGGGTCCCCATTTCACCCCTCCCTGCTCCTGTCCCTAGTCTCCCGGTGAGCGCTGACCATCAAAATGACCGCATAAGGGCGTACCGTTTCTCCTGAAATCTTCCATTCTAGTCTTTAGCAGAGAGGATTCAAGGCAATGGTTTTCGACCCTTAGTTCAGAGGAGGCCTGGGTGTCTCCCTAACACTTACTGATAGAATTACCAGAAAGTAGAACATGTGTGCTTTGAAAATTCTGACGCAGCCCAAAGACTAGAGATCGCAGACTTTGAGTCCATGCGTTTCTGCCCCAAATTCCACCTTACTCACTGTTGGCCATACTTAGAGATTATTCCCATATTACTTGGTAAATGGAGGGAGGAGAGAAGGTTGGAAATGAAGGAAATAAGATGTTTATTATGATTATTGTTAAGTAGTTGAATTCATATATAATGAACCAAAAGCGATCCATACAATCATTCTAAAGAGAAAGGACTTTTCAGGCCAGTAAGTCATGAATGTAATATTAAAACAGTTTTCAAACGTCTAAAAGAACCCTTTTCTTAAAAGGGAAACTTATTTATCCAGAAACCCAGTAGGCTTAATAGATAAGACAGAAGTTGCATGGCTTAGAAGTGAGGAAGTCAAGAGTGAAGTCTGTGCACCTGGCGTGCCACCTGCCGGCTCCCTTCCTCTCCATTTACACACACAAGCAGCTAAGCACTACGGATTCTACGGGTAATAGTTTTCACTTTCAGTTAATAAACTAGATTCTCACTGCTATTTGACTCTCCAAGCAGGTTTTCCAATAGGGGAGGACAGCCTGTCATACCAATGCAAATATTCCATGTCATGGTCGGATTTTTCACTGGAAATAAACCCACATGCAGCTTTGTTTCTACATGAATCCTGTGAGCTTGGGATTACGTGAGCCCAACACTAGGAGGTGGAGCTCCTCTCACTGAGCTGGACCTGTGGGCCAGAAAAAATTCACGAAGGTAATGAAGGCTGGGGCGCCTGAATGGCTCAGTCAGTGGAGCGTCTGACTTTGGCTCAGGCCGTGATCTCACGGTTCGTGAGTTCGAGCCCCGCATCGGGCTCTGTGCTGACAGCTCAGAGCCTGGAGCCTGCTTTGGATTCTGTGTCTCCCTCTCTCTCTCTGCCCCTCCCCTGCCCATGCTCATGCTCATGCTCTGTCTCTGTGAAAAATAAACAAACATAAAAAAACAAAAACAAAAAAACAACGAAGGTAATGAATGCCACCTTCTGTAGCCTCTTGCTACATATCCTGGGTGCCTTCTCCTGGCAACACATGCTGATGTTGCCACTTGGCTGACTGAGGCCGTTTACTCCACGGAGCAACGCCAGACTCCATCACTCGTCCCTCAAAATGGGTGCATCTTACCTGAAAGTTCAAGCATTGGAACTCCTTTCTGAAAGTCCCTTTTCCCCATGACCAGCTTTTCCACGGACCCCTCTTGCATTCCCATGTCTCTGTAACTTTCTGGTGCTGACAGCTCCATCACTTGGTGGCTTCAATATCCATACAGACGTACCATTTAATAGGAAAACTTCTTGAAAGAACCGTTTAAACGCAACATCTCTACATCTCATAGTCCGTATTCTCTGGAGCCCACCTCGACCAGACATTTGTTTTCATGACTCTACTGAGACCAGTGTTGTCAAGGGCCCACCTGACCTTCATGTCAGCAAATCCGATGGTTAATCTCGGCCCTCACAGCATTTCCCTTTTGACGGTATTTCACAGAGTTTATGATTTTTTGGGGGGGGGGGGTGCCTGGGAGGCTCAGTCGGTTGAGCATCTGGCTCCTGATTTCATGTGAGGTCATCGCCTCACGGTTCATCGGATCGAACCCCGCATCGGGATCTGCGTTGATGGTGTGGAGCCTGCTTGGGATTCTCTCTCTCTCTGCCCCTCCCCTGCTCTCTCTCTCAAAATAAATACATGCATATTTTAGAAAATCACTTTGTTTTTGGCTTGGCCTCTGTGACACCAGGTTTCTGGTTTTCCTCCTACTTCACTGGCAGCCCTGTCTCCTTTGCTAGTTCCTTGTTTTTTGCTAGACTCCGAACGCTGGAGAGTCTCAGGGATTAGTCTTTTTGACCTCTTCTATTTATCTGTGCTCACTCTCATTAATCTCATCTAGTCTTACAGCTTTACATACTGTCAATAGACTAGGGACCATGAATTTATAGCTCCAGTTCCTCCTTAACCCCGAGTTCCAGATGCGGACCTACAATTGCCTGCTTGGCATTTCCAGCCGAGCGCCCAACATTATAACATGTCCAGGACAACACGCTGGGTCTCCCCCACCCAGCTGGTCCCTCCTCAAGCATCCCTCCCCCAGTGCTCAGGCACCGTCTCAGATTTCTGTTTTTCTCCCTCACACCACACATCCTATCCATCAGCGTATCTTGTTGGCCTCACTTTCAAAGTATCACCCGCTCTGACCACTTTTCATCACCTCTCTTACTACCATCTGGATTACTAGTCTATTTGGTCTCTTCATTTCTACTCTTGCCCTTTATAGTATGTGTTTTACACAGTAGCCCTAGTGAGTTCTTTAAAATATAAATCGTGCCCTACCATGAATTCCAATGGCTTCTCTTCATACTTCATCCTTACCTTGGCTCACAGACTCTTCTTGATCCACACCCTGCCAACCTCCTTAAATTCATTCTGTATTACTCTTCCCACCTCTCACTCTGCTTTTAGCAGCACTAGCCTGTTCTCAAGATACCCACGCTCACTCCCACCTTGGAGCCTTGGCACTGGCTGCTCTCTGCCTGGAATGCTCTCCTCCGCCACGTGTTCATGGCTTACTCCCTCACTTCATTCAGGTCTCTGCTCAAAAGTCACATCTTTTTTTTTTTTTTAATGTTTATTTATTTGAAAGAGAGAGAGAGAGAAAGAGCACGCACACACACGAGTGGGGTAGGGGCAGAGACAGAGAGGGAGAGAAAGAATCCCAAGTAGGTTCTGTGTTGTCAGTGGAGAACCCAACACAGGGCTCAATCTCATGAACCGTGAGATCATGACCTGAACCAAAATCCAGAGATGGACACTTAACTGACTGAGCCACCCAGGTGTCCCAAAAGTCACCTCTTTTAAGAAGCCTTTTCTGACCACCCTTCTCGATAATGCCTCCCTTGACCCTCCTTGTCTATAACCTTCAATCTCCTACCTACTTTATTTTTCTTCACGGCAACTTGCCACTACCAGAAAGTTACTTATTTTGTTGCATAAGTGGTCACCTCCACTGGAGTAGAAGGTTCGTGAGGGTGGGGCAATAGCCTAAATTTTTTCTCAGCTGGATTTCAGGATATAGAAGAATGTATGGCTCATAGGTGTGCAACACATTTTTGATGATCTCCCGACCAACTGACTATGCAGATTTAGTATATGAGTGACTACACGTATCTCTAGTCCCAAAGAAGAAACTGGCTAAGAATGTCTTCTTTATGGCCCTCTTTCCAAAGCATTCCTACAGGGTTTGAACTTACTATCCTTTGCCTGGTTTTACTTAACCACATCTTTTCCACATTTTCTTGGATTGTGAAAAGGTTCTGTCCACTCAGATTCTGTCAACACTGACATCAGATGCCACGCTGATGTTAAAAGTGGTCTCTTGGGGCGCCTGAGTGGCGCAGTCGGTTAAGCGTCCGACTTCAGCCAGGTCACGATCTCGCGGTCCGTGAGTTCGAGCCTCACGTCGGGCTCTGGGCTGATAGCTCAGAGCCTGGAGCCTGTTTCTGATTCTGTGTCTCCCTCTCTCTCTGCCCCTCCCCCGTTCATGCTCTGTCTCTCTCTGTCCCAAAAGTAAATAAACGTTGAAAAAAAAAAATTAAAAAAAAAAAAGTGGTCTCTTAGTTGGAGGCAAAGGCATTACCATGGGAATCTGCCACTGGCCTACTTCGGGGACACCGGGAGGGGTGCCAGAAGGATGGTAGTAGTGAACAGAAAAACTGAGGCAACCCAAGGGAAATCAAGGAAAATGATATCAGCAGCAGGGCCTTGCCCTAAATTGATAGATTCCATAATCACAAAGTAATATATTATTTCATTCATATGATCAAATAGAACTAGAAAGTTTGCCAGAAGCTCTTAAAACTGTCACATAAAAGTAATCATGTGCATATGTATTATGCAATATATATGTCAAAGAGCTTAATGGAAAGATAGTTAATAAAATTTCAATCCTACCTGTTATACATGAGGCGCTTGAAATCTTGAAACAAAGTGTCTTTATTTTTGTCAATAAACCCAACGACTGAATAGCTAATAGAGGGAAAAAAAACACAGAAAACATGCATTATTCACTAAGCAAGAGCCACATTTAAGCTTTTCTACAAATCTACAGGCCTTTCCAGTGTTAATGATGCAAGCAATCATCTGTGGAGCTGATACTGTCCATTTTGTTCTGTGTTTAAAAATTCCAAATTTACCTACTAAGTAGAGGGCATATTGTTTTTATTCCTCAAAAGGAGAGCAAACATCAATCATTATGATTAAGACTGCCATTTTCTACTGCTTGTTTACTGCTTACCTCAAGAAGGGGACTCTCAAAAAGATAGCTGTGTTTATCATCCAGCACTCCTAAGATCAAAGCAAAACAGCAACAGACAGGAACTACTAGTCTCTTCGTAGGGAGGTCAAGTGACTTGCCTAAGGTTCTCTCAGTGTATTCAGGGTGGGATAAAAGAATCCAAGGAGAACTGCAAAGGACGGTAAGATTTAGATAAGCAGAGGGGAAAGAGGAAGGGAGATCACACAGGGAAGCAGATCAAATGAAGGGGGAGGAGCAGGCACATGCATGGAGTGCTTGAGAGAAAACCAGGAGGGACAGTGTCAGGTGCTGAGTGCCCACATAAACTTGAGTTGGTGATGAAGGAGGGATCGGAGCTGCTCTGTTACAGGGCCAGGTGTGGACTCCAGGGGCAGCAAGGGTGGTGCTGGGGGCAGGAAAGTAATGGAGGACTCAGGGTGACAAGGACAGAGGCTCAGGTGTGAGGCAAACAGGAACTCTAGATGCACCTGCTCCCAACGGCTCTACCTTGTTGCCTGTCCTTAACAATCAGATCAGTGTAGATAATTCTCAGATGTCTAACCCAGACCCCTCGCTGATGTTCTCACCTCACATATTTGATTCTCTAAGAAGATTCCTTCAGGCTGCACAGCCCACAGGAGCTTCAAGGTCACCAGGTCCAAAACGACTTCCTTGCCTCCCACATCCTAGATCTGTTTCCTAAGACCTTCAAGTCACTTTTGACTGAAACCTTGAAGCCACCTGACTCTTTACCTATTGTCTAACCTGTAACATTCAAACTTCATAGCCCTTATTTTGGCCTTTAAGTTCTCATTACGATTTGATCTCAATCTACTTTTCCAGACATTTCTACTTCTCTATGCTACAAAAAGGATACAGTCCACTTAAATGGACCTAGTTACTATTTCCTGAATATTTCTAGCACCCTTCCCACTTCTCCCTTTAAAAATAATTCCTAGAATCTATGGACTAGCTACCATCAGCCTTCCTGGGTTTATCACACAGAAATACTACATCATGTGCTTATTCTAAATTCTGACAATACTGTTATTAGTCATGTGGTGATTATGTTAGACCATCTTTTATTGTCCTGAGGTATGCATGTAAATGTGTGGATATATACGTACATGCATATTTATGGGTATAAATAAACACACACACAACCATATATGTACATATGCATCTTACATGGGAAGCTCTTCGTGAGCCGAGACCACACCTTATAATACACTGTGCACAAAGGAGATATCCACTAAGAATCTAGAAAGGGACTGAAGGGCTGAAAGAGAGAAGGGGAAGTCTGAGGCACTGGATATCCCTCAAAAGGGTCAGCTAGCATCCAGGACTAGGAGTCTGGAAACCTAGCTACAGTCTCAGCTATTCCAGAAACTTGCAATGTGACCTTGGGTCAAAATTTACATAAGTCAAGACTTTACATAAGTCAAGACTTTACATAAGTCTTTTACTCTGTAAAACAAAGGGGACGGGCTGGCTGGTCTCTATGGCCTCTGACCAGCTCTGCTTTTATGCTTCTGAACTGTATGAAAGTGTCCTGTAAGTGAGGCCTGCATTTTCAGCGGGAGATGTCTGCACCGCGCTGGATCCTCCCTCTTAGTATTCTGGAACCCGGGAACAGGACCAGAAAAAGTGGAATATGGTGCTATTCCAGCACTAATGGCTAGTTTGACAGATGGGGTGATAATCTTGAGCCATATTATTTTATGATTCAGTTTTAATTTAAATCAGGAACAGCTATTAAAATCCCTTCAAATGTCTTTTCAGCATTTGTAGAGATGATCATTTGCCTTTCTGTTGTGTAATCTCTTCCTGTAATGGGTTTGATGAATAGAACTCCTAACGTATAAAAGAAGGACAAAGGAAAAGAGGAAACTTTAAACAATAATAAGATAAGAGGCAGTGTTCAGTGGACAAACCATCCTAAGTGTAGTAGGCTGAAGAACTGCAACCCCCCCACCCCAAGACATCTTTGTCAAATTCCCTGGATTCTGTGAATGTGACCTTACACAACAAAAGGTGTGATGATGCTAAGGATCTTGAGAGAAGTGTATCCTGTATTACCCAGGTGGGCCCTAAATGCCATCACAATTGTAGTTTTAAGATAGAGGCCGAGGGAGATTTAACACAGACACACTGAAGAGAAGGCAGCATTGTGACCACAGAGGCAGAGATTGGAGACATGTAGCCACAAGCTACTAGAAGCTGGCAGAGGTGAGGAACAATCCTCCCCCAGAACCCCTGGCATATGGCCCTGTGGACACCTGGAGTTCGACTTCTGGCCTTTGGAATAAGAATGGATTTCTCTCTTGTTAAGCCACTTGTTTTTTTATAGTAGCCCCAGGGAACACAAATGCTAAGGTGGTTATATTTTTAGTCATATTTTCTTATCAATGTCTACTTTTCTTACATTGTGACCAGAAAAACTGGCTTATGAGAATTTTACTTTTTCAATTAACATTTGAAAAGTAATATGGCAAAACTAATTTTCCTGTAGTTACCCAACTGCTTGTAGTTCTTCACACACAGTGGTGGCTCTCGGCTCTGGAATGCCCTCCCTCCTCCCTCCTCCCTTCATCTTTTCCCTAAGCCTCTCACTTTTAGGATTCAGCTTGGATACACTTCCTCCCTCAAAACCCCTCTATACTCCTTGCCCTGGGCTAATGACTTCTGTTCAATGTTTCCATAATGCCTTGCACATCTCTAGTTTGACCCTTCTCATTCATTAGAGTGACTTATGTATCTGCTACACCCACCACTGAACTGTTAGCTTCTCCAGAAAAAGACCCATCTTACCCATCTTTCTATATGTTCTTAACATTCTTCCACAATTTATTTATCCATCAGCTAATGTGAGTGGCATCTATGCCATAGTGGCCACACTATGTGCATGGCCGCCATAGTGTGTGTTCAAGAAATGGCTGAAAAACAAGGAATGAATGAAGCTATGCCCTTTTTTTAAAGTGAGGAGATGAAAATATACTGGCCTATGAAATGGTGGAAAAATGCAAATAAATAGGAAAACAGTTTTTATTTTCTCTGGTTATATTTTCTAAAATGAAGTTGCATGCCAGTCATCGTGTTAGGTACCAAAGTAAGATACTCACACAACATCACCCGCGTAATGTCGAATTCGAAAGTCTCGATCAAACTCCAGGATTTTGTCTGAGGCGCAGAGCTAAGAAAATCAATAAGGAGATTATTTTGAAAACGGCTATTTTCACTTTCCTAAAAATATACTCCAATTTCATATAAGATGATGATAGTGTCACAAATCATGATACCATTATGAATGAGATAATGCCCCACCACGTGAGGCTTATACGGCAAAACCTTCAAGCTTACACCGGAAATCCACACAGCTGGACTTCATTTCCCAGCCACCCTTACAGCTGGATATGGCCAAGTGACCAGGTGCTGGACAATGGACGGTGAGTGGAAAGGAAGTGTGGTTATGTCAGGCCAAATCTGGTAAGAAGTGGGTGATCCTTTCTGCACTTCCTTTTCTCCTCCCATTAGCTGGATGCAGAGAAGGATAGTGGCAAGGGGAGGGAAGAGCTGGAAAATGGAAGAAGTCCAAGTCCCTGGGAGAGAAGTGCTAAAATCTTGGCTGCTGCCTGGGTGCGGCCCAGCCTATCTGGAGTCTCTTTCTCTTCCACACTCCACTCAAGGAGCACCACACTGAAGGCTTGCTGTCTGCTAAGTGCACATGTCTCAGTCAGTCCTCACAACTGATAAAGTAAGTTAAGTATTATGAGCTCTCTTTTACATACTAAGGCCCAAGTCACATGGCTTGTAAGTGGTAGCTCTGATGATTCTTGGGACCAGACGTAATGTCTGTGCTCTCCACGTACACAACGGCCTGGCTAACCTGTCTTTTGCTAAGCTGGGACTCAAGTTCAGGTCCATCATTTCAAAGAAGATCAGCCTCCTGCAGCTCTTTCTCATGGAAGAGGAATACGTTCCGGACAGGCAGTTTTTATATAGCCTGGTGGTCTCCACTGCTTTCTGTAATTTTCCTTGTTATAGTAACACCCAGACTTCTTTGTCTGCCCTGTGAAGGATCACTTGACATCCTACAGGTTCTAAAGCAGACATCCAAGAATCCATAAAGCACTGAGTGCACTTACGTACAAAAACTTAAGTTTCAGTATGGTGGCTTCTATATTGATAACTGGACTAGTAAAGGAATAATTAGTTTATTAGTTAGACAAGTGAATAATTCCAGGAAATGAGAGTCAGATTTCCGAGGTTCAAATCTTGGTTCTGTTTTTAACTTAACTTTTTAAACTTAATACTTTATAAATTTTTAATTTCATTTCAACTTTAATAATTATTTCTATCAGAGAGTTGTCCTAAAGGTGAAATGAGATATGGAGACCAACATAACATACATAACATACAGAGGGATCTCCAAAAAATTGAATTCCTCTTTCCTTCTGTCTCTCATTAACCATTTTACAAAACCCTTTTATTTATAAAACTCCTCATGGAAAAGGACCCAGGAGATGCCTACGCTGAGTATTCTCACATTTGGATACTGCAAAGTCTCAACCGATCTGAACACAGAAGATTTTAGCTTTTTCTTTCTGAAAAGAAGTTATGTTATCATTTAACAATACCTTAAACAGTAATTTCATGGTTTATTGGATCATTTATCTGTCTCTCCATGATAACTTTAACGTCTAAAAAACAATTCAGCCCCATAAATAAATACAAGGCAGAAACTTATTTAACACGCCCATAACTCAAGATAACATGTAACCAATAGCAAATGATAATACCTGGCTTAGCATACAGCAGTATAGCATTATTTAAAGAAAAGGTTCATAGTGATGAAAATATCCTGACTGCTTGGTTATTTCATTTCTTTCCCTCATTAGGGCAATAATCCCAGAAATTAATTGGGACACTTTAAAGGTCCCAATATCTCAGGACTTGTCTGGGGGATGACAAATCCTGGAGGAAGGAGCTCCCTGGTTTGAGAGTCAGAGAAACCTGGGTTTCCACATTTAAAGGAAAAAAAAAGGGGTGCCTGGGTGACTCAGTAGGTCTAGCCTCAGACTCTTGGTTTCAGCTCAGGTCATAATCTCACAGTACCTGAGTTCAAGCCCCACGTCAGGCTCTGTGCTGACAGCTGTGGAGTCTGCTTGAGATTCTCTCTCCCCCCCCCCCCCCCCCCCCCCCCCCCCCCCCCCCCCCCATCTCTCTCTCTCTCAAAAGAAAAAAAACCAAACAAAAATGTTTTTTAAAAAAATAAAATAAAGGAAAAAAAAGAAAATTCCCATTTTTGCAGATAAATCACCATTTCACAATTTCTTATTAAATCGGTGGCAACTGCTTAAAAGTACTATGTACAGTTGCTACTTTAAGAATGAGATTATGTTTCAAAATATTTGGTGGACAAATTTAATTCAGGTGTATAAATGGCCAAGGTGAATCAAAATGAGGTCACTTCTCATATGAGACTCATAATTAATTTATTTAAATGAAGTGGAGCCTTGCATGTTTTAGTTTTAAACTGAATATTCCATAAGATCTATTTGGTATAATCGTGACCAATTCAATTCAATTTTACAAACATTGATTAGGTACCATCTGGTAGGCAGGATGTAGGTGAGTCTCCAAAACCTGGGCTGGGATTATAAAGGGCGTGAGTAACCCAGCTCTCTGACAGGACATCTGCCCACGTAATAATACCATCTTTTAATGGATTGCTCTAAATAGTGTAGGTTGCTTCTAACTTGGCTCACTGCTCTGTCCCCAGCATCCAGGATTACGCCTGGAAACAGCAAGTCCTTGTATCAAATGTGGGAAATGTTCTGACCAGAACCCTCATGTCAAAGGTCAGACCGTAGTATCTGACAGCCGACCGACTTGTAGAAGGGATCCAAGTCAGTCCTCAGTAACAGACCAAGGAGAATCTTTTAGAAATAAACTGGCCTAACATAAATATCAGTCAGTAATCTATTTCTTGATGATTTGTGCTTTTATCCAGTTAATTGTGGATTCTTACTCTTCTGATTACACAGTTTCAAAGGGGACAAAGTCAGAAAATAGATTTGTGCAAAAAAAGAAAAATGGCAGTGTGTCAAAGATTTACATGGAAATATGGAGGAGCAGAAATGTTTGCTCCTTTCTTTATGGAAGTGATGGTGCACGGAGCCTGTTTCTACTTTAGTCTATGGCTGCTAGACACGCCTGTATTGGTAGAGTGTCGGCGGACCACCAGGATGACGGTCTGCCCCTCCCAGGACAAACACAGTATCTGCGAGGCACGGCACAAAGATCTGATAACCACGACCGCCACCACCCATTACAGAAATGTCATCTGTTTAATGACATTTTTAGAATGTGAAAAATAGGGAGCTTAAAAGGACACCCATTCGTTTGAGGGAATGAATTCCTTGTAACAACGAGAATTACAGCTAGAATTCCCCTCATTTCAAGAAAGTCACATAGCCTGAAGAACTATGGCAGAGGACACATACTACGTTTTATAACTGATGACAGTAAAAAGTCAAGGACAAAAGCTGTTTTTGGTGCCAGAATTATCCGACGCAGGAACAAAATTCTAGCACATGAACAAGGCCTCTGTACCTATTGGTTATAAATGACATCATGCTTTCTAAAATCATGTTCATTTTTCCTATTTCTAGCAAATTGAATAGTCTGGAGCTCCCTCTCCTGGATATTATGATTTTTATCAGTCTTGTCATCCCATAAACCAGACAGGCAGGATTTACTTACAGTAGTAAGTTGCTTCATGATTGCTTATGCTCTTTCTTGCTTAGTTGAGTGGACCTCTTTTAACCCAACATTTAAAACCATTTAATTGTGTCCAGCAATGGGGAAAATCCTACACATCAAAAGTAGAGGAAGTTCTCATGAAGCACACTACCTTTCGGCTGGAAAAATGACCATGTTTGCCCAATTTGCTGTTAAGTGCTTCGAGGAACATTTCATCGGTGACCTTGCCGACATTCATGCAGGCGTCATCTAGGATAGCAATGATCCCCTTGTGCTGCTGCTCCACAAGGTCCACGATGATCTGATTGTTGAAGTAATCAATCTGCAGGACACAGCACGGAAGTAATCAATCTGCAGGACACAGCACAGAAGCAGGTCCAGAGGGAACAGAGAGCGGGCCAGGCAAAACACCGATGCCTCCACTGGTTTCAGGAGTTTAGGTCAAGCTTCCTTGGTATTACGTATGTGAGTAGCATTAACGAGGTCTGATGCTAAAATGAGCACGTGTTCTACCACAGGTTTAGTTTTTAACTTATTTGTTGACTCTGTCATGAACACTTTGT
The DNA here is from genome assembly GCF_016509475.1 of Prionailurus bengalensis. Taxonomy (NCBI): domain Eukaryota; kingdom Metazoa; phylum Chordata; class Mammalia; order Carnivora; family Felidae; genus Prionailurus; species Prionailurus bengalensis. Next base: position 20,598,524 of record NC_057347.1, read on the forward strand.
GTTACCTGAGTATAGCTCAAGGCAAAAAGGATAAAGTTGGTGATATTTCTGTCATCACTAACTTTTGTTTGAATCCTATACCTAACCCTACTCCTTCATACTCTCAATCTCCCAATCTGTGTGCCATTAACCACAAGAGCCACACTCCACTAAAGACCGACAAGTAACCTTAAAGTGTTATTCGATATGTTACTTCATGACGTTAAGGTATCATACCACAACTTGAATTTTTAGTTGTATGGCCCCAGATGACTAAAACGCAAAAGAGCATCTTCTCCAGCTTCCCCAAAGTTAAAAAGCATTCACGGGTCTAACAGAGTTTTGATATTTCTCTGGGAAAAATACAAAAAAAAAATCTAATTCGGAGATGAAAGTTTCCACAAAAGAGAAGAATAAACTTTTCAGGGGCACCTGGGCAGCTCAGTCAGTTAAATGTCTGACTCTTGGTTTCAGAGCAGGTCATGATCTCTCGGTTCGTGAGACAGAGCCCCATGTCTGGCTCTGCACTGACAGTGTGGAGTCTGCTTGGAATTCTCTCTCCCTTGCTCTCTGCCCTCCCCACCTCAAAAATAAATAAATAAACATTAAAAAGAAGAAGTTCCAAATAACATCTGCCTTTTCAGCAACTTCAGGGTTTACACAAAATTCCTCTGCTACATCTGTTTATTTGGATGGTCTACAGCACAAATCTCACCACACTCACGCCGGACTAACTCAGGCTAGCTGTACATCATTTGAAGGTGGGCAGTCTGCTATCACACTTTTAGTCCTGTGTGTTCCTGTGTCCCCCTCATTCAGGAGGTACCTAAACTCGAGTGTCGTCTCCATCACCTACCATAAGACCTATACGTTCACAATGGACTATTACAGTCTCATATGGACTCCTGCTCCAGGCGCTCATGCCGGTTATCTGTCTGTGGGTTTCAGCTCTCCCTCTACTCTTCCAAGTTCTCTTCTGTATCCATGGACTGAACATCTGCAGACTGGGTGGCTTCTACTTCCTTTCTTATACTTTTGCTAGTTTGCTAAATCAGTGAGTCTCAAGAGAATGACTTTTTCCCCCTAGGGGCATGTGGCACTGTTGGGGGACATTTCTGGTGGTCGTGACCACATATGCCATGGGAAGAGGCCACTAGGCGTCACGATGCACAAGACAGCCCCATAACAAAGACTCATCTGGTCCAAATGTCAATGATGCAGAGGTGGGGAAACCCTGGCCTAAATATTTACTTTTACTGTGGACATGTATTACATTTCCTAATTAGGGAGAAAAAGTTTTTTCCATCTTTCGAAAAAATATCCTTACTATTCTCAAAAAGCAGTAACTCTATACTAATTATTAGCTGAAGTCTTAGACTTTGGGAGTATAGAATTAAAGACTAAGTCTTCTGTCCTAGGAATAAAATAATTAAGTCCTCTAAAGTTCCAACTGTAAAACTAAAGCAATTAGTCTTTGCTGAGAAGTTCAGAAACTTTTAGTTTGTAACTTTAATGTTACTTCAGTGCTTAAAGTCGTGGCTTCCAAACCAGGTTCTTCCAGCAACCTTGATTACCAGGAGGCTTCTTGGGGGTTCCAGGGGGCAAGAAGAGATATGACGAGTAGCTCAGGGGCACAGAGGTCTCCCATTGCCACCCCAAATAGAGCAACTTTGTGCCTAACAGTCAAGTTGTCAACAGCCAAAAATGACATTAACTACAGCACCAAAAGCCTGTAAAAGTGAGTCAAGCATTAGGGACCTTCTGATGGGAATCTACATATACCACCTCTGAAACAAACTGGCAGAAAAACACTGATTCTGAGACCACACAAGACTCCAGATCTAACAACCAAGGACATACGCGGATCAGGGACATATATCAGATGACACCAAGGGAATGCAACGAGCAGGATCCAGACTGTGGGCAGGTCCACAGGACAAACGACTCGTTCTCTTCGTTGGAAGATTGCAGGGGAAACAAGAGATGGAGCAGGAAATCTATATGCGAGAGTCCTACCGACTGACCACAGTGTAAGAACCTTACCTGGATCCAGATTCAAACGGTAAAAACAAACCTGTAAAACAACTGAGGAAATGTGAACACTGCGTGGATATTTGAGGATATTAAGGAATGACCATTACATTTTTTTTTACTTTGATAATGGTATCATGGTTACGGTATTTGTAAAATGCCATACAATGTAAAAGGCTTTATCTTTCAGAGAAGCACACTGGAATATTTACAGATGAAATAATATGATGTCTGAGATCTGCTTCAAAATAATCTGGGGGTGTGTGGGTGGGTACGGATCGACCCAAGACTGGCAACCCACTGTAACTGTTATGGTGGGTGACGGGTCCATGGAGTTTATTATATTACGATCTCTGCTCTTATGTGTATTTGAAATCTTCCATAATAAAAAAACATTAAACAAAATCAATCACTATGTTCAGAAATTGAGTTTTTAAAGGAAATAATTACCCAGAATAGAGATTTTAATTTGGGGAGACCTGGCATGTAGTTAGTACAGTAACAATTACCTTGGATCTAGATTTTGCCCCCTCTAGGACATTTATTTCCTGGTTTATTTTGCGAAGCATTTTTGCATTTTTAGGGCTTCTGCTCCTTTTTCAGATGTTTGGAATAGCCTACTAGAACTGCTGACTTTTCTCCTTATCAGCTATGCCTGTGGAATTGGATACCCCAATTATTAAAGGGTATTTTTGGCCAATATCTCTGAATCACATCTGAATCATAAGTTTCATGATTAAATTTGCTATAAAAATCTAAGCTTCAGTTATACTGTGTATTAAATTGTACACCAGATCCGTTCAAAGAAAGCTGTGTCTAAACTTAATTGAATTCCATCTCCAATGTGCCACGAGAGTTCACGGTGTAAATCAAAATTGTAGGTGATCCTATTATAAAGTAATAATACACCTTTTGGTTCATTTGTAAATTGGTAAAATTACACTAACATACTTGAACAAAATTTTCTTATGGTATTCTGATGTTTAACACATGATGGAAGGTGAATATGAAATTTGAGGCAGGACAGCTATTAATTATACCACTGTCTCCCTTTCTGAATGGGAGGAGACAGAAAGTAGGAAGGTGGGAAGAAATATAAAAGTAATTTACATACAACACCTCAAATAGCTTTTTACTATTACATTGGATACTTAAAAAACACTGTTCTATTTGGCAAGAGGACAAACACAGTTTTATAAACACAGTGACGTGTGGAAACTCAAAAGTTTTTGCATTTTTTTTCAAGTCTGTTCTCAAGACTGTTTAAAAATACAAATTTAAGGGGCGCCTGGGTGGCGCAGTAGGTTAAGCGTCTGACTTCAGCCAGGTCACGATCTCGCGGTCCGTGGGTTCGAGCCCCGCATCGGGCTCTGGGCTGATGGCTCGGAGCCTGGAGCCTGTTTCCGATTCTGTGTCTCCCTCTCTCTCTGCCCCTCCCCCATTCATGCTCTGTCTCTCTCTGTCCCAAAAATAAAAAAATAAAAAATAAAAATAAAAATAAAAATTTAAAAGAAAAGTTTAGTAGGTTTCATCCTGTCTTAAGCAGGGGGTCTAATGGTAAGCAACAAGAGAGCCAAGTAAGTCATGCTCTTTGGCTGTGACGTCTGGGGGCCTGTGTCCTGGGGCAATCCCGCTAGCTGGTTCTACCTCACTGCAACTGTTTGACTGTAACAACTGTCAACGTTCACAAAGGGCCATGAGGTGATAACAAGGTGTGACACGAAGGCAAGCCAATGGAAATAAATGTGAATGCAGGTGTTTCCATGCATGGATTTCAGAGACTATAAACCATATTACCTGGAGATAACAATGCCATTTAGATTACAGAGTAGAAATAAGAGGAGAAAGAGGAAGGAAAGAAGACAAACTAAATTTGGAAGCAAAGTCCAGCCAATTTAAGGCAAAAGTCACTGCTCTGAGTAACTTCTAAATGACACTAAACTCTCCTAGACAGATACGAACCAGAAAACCCATGTGGCATCAGCTAGAAAGAGCAAAGGTGGTAACTCAGCATTTCTGGGCACCAACAAGGCAGGCCAGCAGCTTAGAGAAGTCGCACCTATCAACCCTGAATGTGACTTGTAATCGCATACCCCCAAAAGGGAAGCTAATGTTTATGTGTTGCACATACTCGAGAAGATTAAAACAAAACTCCTAAAATGGTAAGATCTGACATTGTCGCTGACACATGAAGCACATGAAGGTGCTTCCCGGAGAAGCCCACTCACATGCTTCCAGGGGATCCCCTCCCGCTGGTACTCCTCCTGCTCTTGCTTCAGAACCAGCTGGATAAAGAGCTGCTGCAGCTTCTCGTTGCAGTAATTGATGCAGAACTGCTCAAAGCTGTAGGAAGAGGAATCCATGAGGTTCAAAGAATTAGAAAATAAACAACAGAGTTTTAAGTACCTTGTCCAGTTTACCTGTTGTTGTCAAAGATTTCAAAGCCATAGATGTCCAAGACACCGATGACAGTGTTCTTCCCATGGACTGTGGTGTCATAGTTCTTAACCTCAATAATGTCATTGATGCGAGTAACAATCCAACAGAAAAGGCGTTCGTATATTGCCTGTGAGGAAAACGACATCATTAATTCTCAGTCCCCACATGGGACTGAGTCTTCTGTTTAGATTTGCGGTAAGTTTTACATTACCATCCACCTTCTCCTTACCATTCAATGTAGCTGTTGTTACTCTAAGCAGAAAAATTAGAAATGCACATCACCTGTTTAAAAACTACATGATGGGGGCACCTGGGTGGCTCAGTCGGTTGAGAGTCCGACTTCGGCTCAGGTCATGATCTCATGGTTTGTGAGTTCGAGCCCTGCATCAGGCTCTGTGCTGACAGATCAGGGCCTGGAGCTGCTTCGGATCCTGTGTCTCCCTCTCTCTCTGCTCCCCCCCGCTCACATTCTGTCTCCCTCTCAAAAATAAATAAAGATTAAAAAAAATTAAAAAAAAAAAAAACTACATGATGAAGGGGCACTGACCTGGCTCAGTCGGGTAAGTGTCTGACATTGGCTCAGGTCATGCTATTTTGGTTCATGGGTTGGAACCCCGCATCGGGCTCTGTGCTGACAGCTCAGACAGAGCCTGGAGCCGGCTTTGGATTCTGTGTCTCCCTCTCCCTCTGCTCTTTCCCTGCTCGCACTCTGTCTTTCTATTTCTCTCAAAAATAAATAAAACATTAAAACAAATTTTTTCCAAATAAGAAAAACGACATGATGTATGCAACACCCAAGTAAATGGTTTGGGTTTTTTAAAGATTACTATCAGTCATTATGGCGTCCCAAAACCATTCCCAGGTGCATCTCTGTGCCCGGCTATATCAGTCATTGGCTGCCTCCCTTATAGAATTTGTTTCATTGCTTTATTGTGAGTTTCATCAAGTATTAAAAAGTGGGGAACCAGGGTGCCTGGGCGGCTTAGCCGTTTGAGCGTCCAACTCTTGACTTTGGCTCAGATCATGATCCCAGGGTTGTGGGATCGAGCCCTGTGTTGGGCTCTACACTGAGAATGGAGTCTGCTTAAGAATCTCTCTCTCCCTCTACCTTTCTCCCCTGCTCGTGTGTGCTCTCTCTCTAAAATTAAAAAAAAAAAACAAACAAAAACACGGGGAACCAATGAGTTAATCTATGTCCCAGTAGAACCCTATGGATTCTAAAAATATAAACACCGATTTATAATGCTACGTAAAGATCTGGACCAAAGACCATAGTTTGAAGTCCTTGAGAATGAAACACATATCCAATACCCAAGGACACTCACACAAAGACACCCGTGGACAGACGCACCACACACTCACACACACACACGTGCTGATACAAACACGCTCTGCGGTGCCACATCTTTAGCACATTCATCGTCAACAGCTCCCTCCAGCTACACTGTCTCCACCTGCACTCATCTACACAAACTGCCTCCAGTTTTTGCCTCCCCTTTACTCTTTGATCCACTCTAGGCTCTGCTTACCTCCCACCGCTCCCCTGAAATGGTTCATCAAGGACCCCAAGCACCTCAGTGTAGGCACTTTCTTGTGCTTCTATATGGACATCTTAGTCAGACGCTCAGTCTCACTCCACCTGGTTTCCCACCCTTTTCTGGAAACACTCTCCTCTCTGGGATTCGTGATATGTCACTACCTTAATTTTCCTCTCATTTCACTGGCTGCTCCTCCTTGGTGACCTCTGATAGGGTCTCCCTTAACTGGCCTCAGTCCTCTTCACTCTCTTAACACCTCTTGAGTCATCTCCTTAGATATTACACAGTAGGAACATAATAATAGCGATATGTAATGGTAATATTCCCTCTCCTCCAAGCGCCAGATTCCTGTGCTTGCCAGCCTACCTGACAACATGCCTAGAGGTCTCGCGGCCATCACAGACACACGTACCGCTAGGCTCCTGATCTTCCCATCTCGACAACTGTTCATACTCTACTTCTAACCAAGAACAAATGACACCAGAAATTTAGGAATTTAGTCATTCATCCATTTGCTGAGTACTTACTGTATGCAGGTTGTTGGAGACACAGTACTAAACAAACATAAACACAGTCTCAATCTCCAAGGGGCATAGGGAGTAGAATGAAGGAAAGAATTTCTCTCTCTCAAGGTGAGTTGCGTGGGATCTGAGGATAATTTAACCTGTTCAGAGTTCGGAGGCCAGGGAAAGCTTCTCTGAGAAAGTGGGCTGAGACCAGAAGGATGAGTAAGAGTTGGCCAGGAAAGAGGGGGAGAGAAAAGCAATCCAAGCAGAGGCAACAGCATGTGCCGAGGCCTTACAGCTGGAAGGAGAAAGGGATAACGACAAGCTGCAATTCCTGAGCACTGGAATAAAGAAAGGAGGCTGGAGTGTGGTGTGGAAGGAAGCAGGAGACATAGGCTAAAGCCAGACTACATTAGGAATAACCCTTGATTTTATCATTCCCCAGACAAACAGGGGCTGTGGATTTCACACCCCAAATACGGTCTGTCTCAAATCATCCTCTTTTCCCCATTTCTACACTACCTGCCATGGTCTCTCTCCTGGATGCTGAACTATCTCCGTAACGATCTCCTCACTGCCACCCCCAGCCCCCATAAGATTCGCCATGCTCAAGCCAGAGCCATCGTTTTAAACACGCAGACTTGCTGTCACTGCCTCTGCTTAGAATCTCCCACTCTCCACTGCACTCGGATAAATCCAAATTCCTCTTGAGACTAAAAACCAAGCCTGAGACTTCTACAGGTAAAAACAGAATATGCGGCAACCTAACCAACCAGCAAAAAGACCAAGAAAACAAGGAAATGTAAACTTGGGGACACAAAACATGTGCCATGCAGATAACAGATAAAGAGTTAAAGTTACAAGCTCTTACAAACTGGCAATAAAATGAGAACGGCCTTGAAGAAAAACGTACAAAGGACATTACCAGGAAATTCTCAGAATGGATTTAAATACCTTACAAAAAAATATGGCAAGACGCTCAGATACACTAGCAATGAAAATTAAAGTAATAATCAAGTATTACCGTCCACCCATAAACTCAGTAAATTTAAAGCTTAAAATCAGTGTGTCCCGAGCTCTGGTGAGCTCCTTCCTGGGAGTCTGTCCAACGGAAATAAAAGTGCTGGTGTGGAGGGATACACACACATGGATCTGGCAGCATTATCTGTCGTGGCAGAAAAAGGAAACAAGGTGAATGACTTAGGAGGAGGATGGCTAATAAATCATGGTGCCATCACCACACAGACATTAAAGACAAGGGATGAGAACTCCATCGGGGAACCTGAGGTGGTCTTCATCAAACACTGGCGGAGCAAAGCAAAATGCAGGACAAGGAGAGGGCCCATCATTAGCTTCCCAGTCAGTCAGCTTCACTTTCCTCAGAATGTGTCCTGAGAATGACGCTCGCAGTCAGGGGGCTTTATGGAGACTGTGATGGCCCCAAACATCATGGTTTCTAAAAGCCTTAACCCACTTTCTAGGAACGTCTGGATACATCCTCACAGAAGTAGTGAGAGGGGTGGGTGGACAGGAGACCAAGAAGGTAACAAAGAAGCCACTGCTGCAGCCTTGGTAAAGGTCTGTCGACACTAGGCCCGCGAGAGTGTCAGTTAAAATCCCACCTTGGCAAAGGCGTCCCTTCCATAGCTAGCTTCTTGCTCCGTGTGCTGCTTGTCGATGATGTCGCGACCTGTGGCCACCGTCCGGTAGAGAAGGGCTTTCTCAACCATGTCCGTCTTGGTGGAGAGCAATTCTGCTATGATAGAGACAACCTTGCCATTGTCAATGAGAGGTGTGTCACCGTCCACCACGAATTTTAAATTTCCCTAAAGCAGGGTGAAGAAAAACAAGACGCACCATTTCCAGCCAGATTCTGAAACATTACATCCGGGATCTATTTGCCAACTTAAGATAAAATTCAACGTGACCTTGTTTGTAGCACAGATTTCCTACACACATCACGTTTATATAAAAATCTAGTGCACTGCCCATCTCTCTTCTCCAGACACCCATCTATCTTTTCATCTGCAGTGTTTGTTTCTGATGGACAGAGGTTTTACATTTTTATGTAGTCACATCTATGAATCTCTTGCTTTACGGTTTCCCTTACTCTGTGTCATACTTAGACCATTCCCACTCCAAAGATTTTATGAATATTTAATATTTTCTTCTAATACACCGCTTTCCCCCTTACGTTTAAGCTTCTAACTCGCTTAGCATTTATGTCGCTGTGTAGTGCAAAGAATCTAACGTTATTTTTTCAGAAGGTTAGTTAGTTGCTCCAATATTATTTATTGAACAAACGGTCAAACTTTTTCTCCTGATTTAAAATGTCACCTGTAGTATATATTAAATTCCCCCCCTTCCAACTTTGTCAGTCCGTCTATATTTTATTCATTCAATAAGCAATAAATACTTACTAACCACCTACCAACTGTCCGGCACATGAACCAATCTGTTGATTAATCTGATGATATATTTGTGCAACAAGTGGTAAAGCACTGTCACTTTTACTATCATTTTAAATCTGGTAGAATTCGCCACGTCCCCTCTCCCCCCCCGCCCCACTACTCTTCTTTAGTACATTTATTTGATCTTACATGTTCATTGTTCCAGGTAAATTCTAGAGTCGTTATGTCAACTTAAAAATAAAATTCCTGTTTGGCTTCTGAAGGATAATGTTGCACCTTATTTATAAACTGATTGAAAGAATGGGACGATTAATAATGTTAAAGTCTTCCTAGTTAGGGACATTTCTTTAAGAGAACAGCTATATTACCCTACAATACTTTTTATATAGGTCCCGCACATTTCACTAGAAGTTAAATCTTGCCACCTTAAAGTAAAAGGTGACTTTTATTCCAGATTTGAACTCATGTTGTCCCTCATTTTTTCTAAGGTTCCACGTTCATTATGTTTTCAACATCTATAATTACACAAATGGTAACGAAAGACATCTGACAAGCAGACCCCCATGTCCTCTGAGTTTGCTGTGGTATCGGAGAAAATGACTGACCCATGAGCTGGCCAACCTGGTCTGCAGTGTCGGCCACCGTGACCTGGCTATGCCTTTGACCCAGTCATGCCACCCTGTTAGGGCTCACTTCCCAACATGAAAAGTGAGATGGTCAAAATTCCAGTGCTGATAATTGATGATTCTACGTCTCAAGTGCTTTTAGAAATGTATTCTGTTCAGAAGTGTTTAGCTTATACCACTGGTGGTCACGTGGTTACTGAATACGTGAATCCTCGGAATTAAACACTTGAAAATCTGATGTACCAGTAAGACAACTAACTACAGCTAAGTTTTAAAACCTATAGTGCTCAGAAAATCCTTCATAATGTTATAAAATGATGGAGAGAACCACAGATACAGCAATTTCTTCAAAACGGAGAGAAATTTTCTTCATGTAAATTACTTTTGAAAGCTACAGGGGAAATGCAAAGTCTCCCGAAAGAGCCTCCTGTCTCCACAGGGAAGCAACATATTCTGAAAGGCGTCCCTACTCACCAGGTGAAGAATAGCAGCCAAAATTTTATACACGGTTTGAATCTCCTCAGGTTTGAAGCCAATTACTTTCATGGCTTCAGCTACTACTTTGAATTCTGCAGCATCGTTGATGGAAGACTGGGAATGAAAACGGAGAACTTAAGTCACTGACATTTCAGACGAACGTGAACATCTACCAATTATGAGACTACGTTCAAGTTTAGCCAAGGTCTTGAGGCTGTTGTAGCAATTCACCAAATACCTCAAGAAAATGAAAATTATTTCAGGGGCAGAAACATCACTTAGCACACACAATGTCCATCTGTGTGCGAGATGGCCACCATCAGGCAAAATAAGCATCACATACTTGTCTGGAACCTTCAGTGAGGGAGCAAGTCCTGAGCTGCCTCACAGAAGCTGACTGCCACTCAGTCACAAGTGAAGAAAACATGAGACGTGGAATCACAAATGGAAATACCAGCTGTGGGAGCCTCTGAGACACACATCTGGCTGTTGTTGCCGGTGGCTTTTTCCCCCTAGAATTAGCCTTCTTGTACAGGCTGGGAATAACACTCTCTCTCTTGAACAGTCAGGCTTTTTATTCCACAGGTGGGGAAAAGCAGGCCCCCCCCAAAGCAAACCGGCCTGCCTCAATCGTTCAGCTGGCTATTGAATATTCTGGGATCACAACCACTTGTTTACAAGCATGCAGCGCATCAGATCTACCTGATTTGGGGGGTTGCTATAGACTGGATGTTTGTATCCCTCCAAAATTCCTATGCTGAAATCATGACCCCCCACCCTCCCAAAGGTGATGGAATTAGGAAGTAGGACCTTTGGGAGGTAATTAGGTCACAAGGGTGGAGCCCTCAAGAAGTGGGATCGGTGCCATTACAAGAGGCCCCAGAGATTCCTCATCCCTTCTGCCCTGTGAGGACACAGAGAAGGCTCCATCTATAAACCAGGAAGGAGGCCCTCACCAAATCCGCAGGCACCTTTATCTTGGACTTCCCAGCCTCTAGAACAGTGAGAAATAAAGTTGTATAAAAGCTACCCAATTTTTGGCACTTTTGTTGTAGCGGCCCAATCAGAATAAGACAGGGGTTCAAAGACAAATCACCAGTCTCGAGGAGCTGCAGCCATCAGGCTGGAAATACAAACACGTCTACAGAAATTCACAGTGAAGTGATGGTCAGCTGCCCATCTCCAAAGTCTTCCCAAAGCAGCAGCTCCAGAGGGCCTGAGCCCGACTGGTCCTCTCCTGGGTGAATTTCTCCTCTGGCCGGGACATCAAGGAGCTGCCCTAATGCTCATCTCGTGAGGACGGACACGGGAAGGGGTCTCTGAGTACATGTTCCTCTACTACCCAGGATGCAGCCAGGCAAGTTCCTCCACCTCCTGGTTCTCTGACCTTGGGCAAGATACTCAACTTCATCTAGTCTCAATTTCCTCGTGGGTGAAATGGGCATAATAACGCATTTCTCACAGGGTTGCCATGAGAACCGAATGAGAATTACGTGAGATGCCTCCTTAGTTGCTAGCACATAAAAAGCACTTGACAAGTATCAGATATTAGTATTATTAGAAGCTGCAACTGTGCTGGAATTGCATAGAAACTTGGGGGAAAAATGTCCTACTTGGGGAAGTGTGGGCTGCTAGAACCCTGATCTGTTCACCTCTCTCCAAGTGCACGTGTCCTTCAGGACTGGTGCTCCCCCAGCCTCCAGGGGTAAATCTTCACTGGTGTAAACTAATCACAGTGATCCTGTTCCTCTGACCAGGTGACTGCGCAGCCATGGGCCTGTGATGCTATTCTGGTCAGTAAGAAAGACATGAGGTTTCCCCAGCTAAAACGGGACATAAGCCAGGAACGTTTCCTCTGCCTGTGACTCCTGGAACTGCTGCTGCCACTTTGGGACCGTGAGGAAGATCAGCCTAAGCACACAAACCAAATCCAGTGAAGTGGGGGAGTTTTAAGGTAAAGAAACAAACAACATCTTGATCCCCACCGAAGTTGTGAAGGCATTAAATTAACCAACTCCTGAACTGTCACATCTCAGGGTTTTTTGTTCTGTGAGATAATTAAGTTCCTTATTGTTTTTGGAGACTTTTAATTGAGTTTTATCTTCCCTTTAACCCAAAGTATCTTCAATATACATGATTCCTATATTTTAGGGTAGTTAAGTAAAATTGTGACACAGAGTATAATACTTTATAATTACTAAAATCATGCTATTAACTTATATTTGTTAATGGGAAGATATTAATGATTATGATTTAATAAAAGCAAGCTTATTTAATCGGAGTTTACTGCATGATTCCATTCATAAATATATATACACAGGGATGCCCGGGTGGCTGGGTCAGTGAAGCATATGACTCTTGTTCTCGGGGTGATGATTTCAAGCCCATGTTGGATGTAAGGATTACTTAAAAATAAAATCTTTAGAAAAAGAAGAGAAAAGAAAGGAAAAGAAAAGAATATACATAAACCATTATCAATAACTATCTCTGGATGGTAAGCTTTAGTTATTATTTAGTTTAGTTATTATTTATTTTTATTTTCTGCCGGTGCTTGGTTTTTTAGGTTTTGACTATGCTCACACATTGTGTCTTTGTTTCTGTTAGGATGAAAAAGGAAGGCAGAGAAAAGAGGACTGGGAAACTCTTGGAAAAGGGAACCCAAGCGACATTTAGCTTAGAGCAAAGGCTTTCTGTGGGGGTGCCACATGACCGGGTCCAAAGCAATTTGGTCAATAAGACAATTTGATTAAAGAGGAACATTTCTGGTCACTGGCTTTTTCCTTTTTTTAATGTTTATTTATTTTGAGAAAGAAAGAGCACACAAGTGGGGGAGGGGCAGAGAGAGAGTCCCAAGCAGGCTCTGAGCTGTCAGCACAGAGCCCCATACAGGGCTCAAACTCAGGAACCACGAGACCATGACCTGAGCTGAAACCAAGAGTTGGACGTGTAATGGACTGAAACCCCAGGAGCCCCTCTGGTCACGGGCTTTTTAAGTGCCGGTTTCATAATCCCCTTCTGGTCTTTGAGGGCCGCTCACCTACTCTCAGAAAGCTCAAAGCTCGAATGTTGCCCTCTATTGTCTTGTTTTCAATTAACTTTCACCCAAACATCATGCTCTGAGATGACTGTAAAAGCAAACAAAACAAAACAACTAGGCAACTTGAATGTCAAACAACGGAAAATTAATCGTGAAAGCCTAAATATCATTTCTTTCCATGCATGGCAATAAAAATATGGCTAAATCAGCAATGCAGGTATAATTTGCTTCAGATGAATAATAATAAGAAAAAAAAAAAAAAACCAAACACCTCCCACACCTTGGATCCTTTCCTTTCATAAATTCTTTTATTTTTCCTCTGACTACAAAAGCAATGTATTTTTTATTATAGAAGAAATTTAAGATATGAAAGAGTACAAGAACATGTACCTGTAACCTCATCCAACCTGAATCAGTAATTAAAACCTTGGTCTATTTCCCTCCATAGCTTACTTTATGTATTTATACACCTTTCCCCTAACAAAACAGGATAATATTGTAATTACCATTTTATAACCCACCATCAACAAACTACTATGTTATTAGGATTATTTGTAAAGTGACCGGCAGGAAACTAATTAGAAATAAAAAAGGAGAAAAGCATCTGATATGTGAGTGCAAAGGACTCGCATGCAAATGAAGAGGAAAAAAGTGGAAAATTTTGGAGGCTGAATAGAAATGTTCCAGGGGTCACAAAACTATGTATACGTTAAAATCAATACTTGAAATAATAGTGAATAGAGATCTTTGATTCTCATTTTCAACCGAAGTGCTTTTAACGTTCCTTCTGTTTCCTAACTCGCCTGTGGCCAAATCATACGGTATCTTCTTTTGAGGTGGATTTCCTTGTCCTATCAATCTTTTTATAGTGTCAAAAGGAATAGGGTTAAAAGTTCAAAGAAAACACAAGATCACAAGACAGAAACTTCTTTCCCATCAGATGGTGATGAAATACAGAAATGGTTGTTGAGTGAAGTTGCTGACCAACAACGTAGTGAAGAGAATTTAAAAACCAGAAGAAGAAAAGAGTCACTCATTTGCTTAAAGGCATCAGGCTGGACTAGACTTTTATTTAATGTCCCCTCTGATTCTTTGATTCTACAACTCAGAGAAGAAGCCCTTACCTTTAACTGAGCTCCTACGCGGATATAGTTGTAAGATGACAGGGATTTCTGGAGATGTAGAGAGCGTAGTATCTGATCTGAACCTCCTTGGAGTAGCTGAAAAAATATTTAATTAGAAATAAATTGGTAAGATACATACACAACCAATTACAGCAAACATTCTGACAATGGTAATCTTGTTTTTACTATGGTCATTTGTCAAACAGGTGCCTGTGGGTTGTGATGGACACTTGCTAAACAGCCTCATTATCTAGACAGGATCGGGTTGCGTTTCAGAATTCAGAAAAAGTCAATATTGCCACAGAAGTAAGAGGCATCAGCAGACAGTCACATGCTGAACCACACTGGAAACACACAGCCTCTCCTCATCAATCTCTGTATCCAAGGCAGGAGCACCACCGGATAAATAACCATGGCTGCAGTGTTGAACAAAGACCAATTTTAACACTTTCATCCAGTGGGAAAAATACTGGGGAGAAGTTATGGGTTCTGGAAATAAAAATAACTCTTCTACATTTGGTAGAAAAATAGTTGAATGAAAACATGGTGAATCGTCAACAAAAATACAAGCACAATATGGGTAGCTTTTCTATACAGAACATGCCTTTGGAAGGCAGCATGTTTAAACTCTCTACACTAAACTGTATGCTTTGTTTTACTTAAAAGGTATAATTATCACATTTTGAAAAGTGATCTTTTAAACTAAATACACCAGAATTTGTACATACGAACGAGCACCCTTAAAGCAGTTCCTAGAAGAAACTGAACTCCGCTGAATTGTATTCAACTTCAACTGTCACCGCTCAATTACCTGCAGAGACAGTTTCCACAGGGAAATCAATCTTACTGATTTATAGTTTCTCTTTGTACAAATCCCAAACAGCACTGCTTCATTGGATCACCTGCTTTATTTATTAGCACTGGTTTATATTACTTTTGGCTTTAAAAATCGTAATAATGTATCATACTTGTTCTCTGAACATGAAGACCTGCTAACAGAAAGGCTATTTTAAAAGATCTTGCCTTAAACTCTAAAAGCATTCTCAAAAGACGTATTAGATTTTTTTCCTAAGCAATCACAGCTTTGATGGGATAAAGAAGACAATCCTCCCTTGTGTTCATAATCGTTTTAAGTAATCATCTTGCTTTATAGCCTCCATGAGCAAAATAAAACTGAAGTTGTATTGCTATCCGTGGGGCTCCCAAATATGGGAACAACAGCTTCTATCAAAAATAAAACACAATTAATTTAACATATTCGGAACTTACCACTTCAAAAGCCTTTATAGATATTAAACTATTCTCTACATTGCAAAGAAATGTGATGCTCAACCAAGGTAGTCAGTCATGTGACTAGATCTTTATAACAATCCCGCTCATCACATCTCAGAAGCAGCATATGAGTTGGGGGGGTGGGATGCACGTGTGCACATGTGTAATGTGTTGTGGGCCAATGGAGACAATGGAGGCCCAGGACAGGGCAGAGCCCGGATATAGAATATTCATCCCTGGTACAACTGGGCAAATGATCGATTACCTGCACAATAGCAAATACTAACCTGATAGAAAGAATGAAAGCTTCTTTCTCCTGGCTGTTGCACAATCACTCGAGACTAAAAAACACCACATGAAATCGTTAATCTGAGAACGCACCTCAAGGTCAAAAAGCCACAATTCTCAGGAAATCGTATACCAACAGTGCATTTAAATGTCCTAACAGACCCCATGGATTACCCACCTAAAACTAGGCCTCCTCTGTGCAATTTTTAATATTCTTTTTACTGCTTAAAACAGAGTTCCCTAAACTTTCTGAAAATGAAACTTTTTTTTTTTTTTTAACCTGGAGCCTAAAGATGGAATTTTTGGGGAAGGAGGATTGGAAGTGGGAAAACAGGAAGGAATGTTTAGGGAGTAATATTCACAACACTGCCTCCCCCCCAGGGTCTGCCAGGCATTTCAGTATATGTGCTGCCGAAGCGAGCACATGCCAGGCCGTTTCAGAGCAATGCCTTATATCTTGTAGGAAAATCAGTTGAGCAAGATCAGTCTGTAAAGGCCCCTGCCTTAGATGGCTCCCAAAAGGCTGCTCTGAGAGGGCTCAAAATGTATGTTCATTCAAAGGGGTCCTTTTGATTGACTAGGTACATAAAGTGAAGCCCTAAAACATTTTGGAAAAAGAGTGATAATACCTGGGATTTCCAGTCCTTTTGTAACTGACACTGACAAAAACACTTATTTCCTGACCAGTCTGACTTCAATTTAACAAAAAAAATAGATGATACTGGGGCACCTAGGTGGCTCAGTTGGCTGAATGCCTGACTCTTGATTTTGGCTCAGGTTGTGATCTCACACTCGTGGAACTGAGTCTCGGGTTGGGCTTCATGCTCAGTATGGAGCCTGCTTGGGATTCTCTCTCTTCCTCTCTCTTTGCCCCCCCCCCCATGCTGTATCTTTCAAAATAAATAAATAAACTTAAAAATTAGATTATACTGCATTACACTGCCATAAAGGATGCTACGAATAGAAACCAGAAGAAAATGAGATTCAAATTAATATAGATGGGAATTTCAAATCAATATGTTGTACACCTTAAACATACACAATGTGAAAGGTCAATTATATCTCAGTTATAAAAGATTGTTGTACGGGCATGATTCTGTGAGAAGAGTGTAATTTCAGAAACTGGACCCACTAGCTGTCCTGTGGTGCACTAAGGAATACAACAAGATGACACATGGGAGATGGTGGTGTCACCAGAGTGGAACTGATTAGTCCTGGCTTGGTCTTTGGCCAGACCTCACCCAGAGGGTGGCACATACTCGAATGCCACTCCCGCCCCCACCACAAACGCCCCTAAATCCTTATCTACAAAGCTCGAGCCTTTCCCAACCTGATATCCTAAGAACTAATAAGAACACAAAAGGAGAATATCTTGTCATGAAAGCTGACTGAGAAGCACGAAGGGAGGCACAGTAGAATTAAAAGCTACTTTGAAGTCATTCTAGAAATCGTATAAGCACTATTAGGTTTAAACAAAATTCAGCACCCGAAAACATTACCCTCAGACGTTAAACACATTTTACCTTCTCCAATAAGTAGTTATTGATATGTCCACCAATAGGATCCCCCTTGAAATCAAAGTTGATATCCATGTATTTTCCAAACCTGCTTGAGTTGTCGTTACGGTTGGTTTTGGCATTTCCAAAAGCTTCCAAGACGCAGTTGGACTTGAGCAACATATTCTTCACTCTTGAACACAGATAAATGAGAGTCCTTATAGAGAGTTTTCCAGGCCAAGCCTTTTAGAAAACTAGATTTTGTTAAAGCACATCCAAAGGTTCATACGAAGATGCTGACAGCCGCGTTATTTGCGACAGTAAAACAAACCAGTCAACCCTAACTGCCCACCAACAGGGTGGGTAAAAGTTACTGTTTCCTACTACAGTGTGAACTGATGGAGACAGATGTCCACAGAACATATTAATGAATGAGAAATTAAGTTGCAAAATAATATGTGTGGCAGGGACTGTGCGTGTGTATGCGTGAGTGTATGTGTATATGCACATACGTTAGTCGATGCTTAAAAGGCTGGAGGGAAGAGTACATTTCACTATAGTTTCCTAGGTTGACAGGGGAGGAGTTTGCAGAGTGGGATTTCAGGGACCTTCCACCTGGGACAAAAGACTATAATTTTTAGTTTAAGTGAACATGTTTCATTTGTATAAAGAAAAATCTTTAAAAAAAGATATGTTCTCGGGGCGCCCGGGTGGCTCAGTCGGTTAAGCATCCGACTTCGGCTCAGGTCATGATCTCACGGTCTGTGAGTTCGAGCCCTGCGTCGGGCTCTGTGCTGACAGCTCAGAGCCTGGAGCCTGTTTCGGATTCTGTGTCTCCCTCTCTCTCTGCCCCTCCCCTGCTCATGCTCTGTCTCTCTCTCTCTCAAAAATAAATAAAAACATGAAAAAAAAATTTTAAAAAAAAGATATGTTCTCAAGAGAAAGAATGGGTGACACAGAAAATGATACAATTTTTAAAAGTACTTGTCTGTAAAGCCTAAAACACTGAAATTTATTGCATTTAGTTATACATTATAAAGACGGTCTTTATTAGTTTAGAAATCGCTCATTTTGTTTGAATGAAATCTCTCCATTGTATCAGTTACTTAATTCATTCTTTATTCAATGAATGCTAACTTTCTAGGAAGCAGTGTCTCCTAGTGGATACTTCTTAACTTCATGCTAGACCTTAAGTCTTTGTTTTTATTTCACTGACAGAATTCCTCTTTTACCGGCACACAAGCATGCCTGCTATAGAAATACTGTGGCCGCTGAAATAACCGAATGCAGCCAACCCACTACCGCCGTAAGTGACCCCACAACCTCCTCTCTCTCTTTCTACACACACACACACACACACACACACACACACACACACACACACAGAAGTATATGTTTAAAATGTGGGGAGGGGCGATTCCACACTTATGGTAAACAAAGGCAACTATCTTTGTTTGTTAGAGACAGAGAGGGAGACAGAGGATCCAAAGCAGGTTCTGCTGACTGTACAGAGCCCAATGCGGGGTTTGAACTCACAAACGTTGAGATCATGACCAACTGAGCCACCCAGGAGCCCCAAGGCAATTATCTTTAAAACTCTGGTGAGATATGCTCATGAAAGACTAGTAAATCTACAAATGCCTTACTCTGCTATACCAACTGAGTTTAAAAACAAAATGAAGTTAGTTCCCAGCCAGTGATTCTCCTGAGCTGCCACGGAAATTAAGATAACTTACATTCTTATCCTTGTTATAGGAGATTGCAAAGTCCGAATGATAAGTGGGATGTGTCACAATTAAGAAAAATGTCTCCTTGGGGCGCCTGGGTGGCTCAGTGGGTTAAATGTCCAACTTCAGCTCAGGCCATGATCTCACGGTTCGTGAGTTTGAACCCACGGTTCGTGGGTTCATGGACTCTATGCTGACAGCATGGAGCCTGACCGGAATTCTCTCTCTCCCTCTCTCTCTGCCCTTTCCCCATTTGCACTCTTTCTCAAAAATAAACATAAAAAAAAAAAGAAAGAAAAGAAAAGAAAAAAAAGAAAAGAAAAATGGGGCGCCTGAATGGCTCAGTCAGTTAGGCATCCAACTTTAGCTCAGGTCATGATCTCAGGGTTTACAAGTTCGAGCCCTGCATCGGGCTCTCTGACAGCTCAGAGCCTGGAGCCTGCTTCGGATTCTGTGTCTCCCTCTCCCTCTGCCCTTCCTCCACTCGTGCTCTGTCTCTGTCTCTCTCAAAAATAAATAAATGTTTAAAAAAAAGAAAGAAAGAAAATGAAGCTCCAATCAGCATGTCTCCCCATTTTTATTCCGCCCTTACCTTTCAACCTCTGCTCTCTGACTGGGGTTGGTGATGGCCGCGATGTACTGCATAATGTACTTACTGGCTTCAGTCTTACCAGCTCCACTCTCCCCTGGGGGAAAAATTGTGCAAGGCTTAACACTGTAACTTAAACCAAGAGGAAGCTAGTTTTTACTAGAATAATTGCAAATTCTGATGTTAGTTACTTAAAATTCTTTACGTTTCATTGTTTGCTTTTATGAGTTATTTCCTCCTATCTTGATATGGTATAGGTTCTAACAGATCTGAAAATGTTGGAAAGAGAAGTAAAACTACTATAGAAGTAAAATAACAAGTAGATTACAAATTAAGATTTAGCACAAAAATATCAAGAGATAAACTGTGGTAAACAAATTCCTTAGACCAAAGTCTTTGTACTCAGCTGTGACTCTTGAGTATAGCAGAAAAGCAACAAGCTAGTGCCTCAAACAGTGGCCATGGCTAAATTCATAAAACCTTATTCTCTACAGCAAATTTCTTTTAATCTTCATGAGGATGAAATAATTCCTCCAGAAAATTAAAGTTAGAGTAATTTTGGTGAAAACAAAGCAAAACAAAACAGCAGGCTCCAGACATGGTGTCACAGAGAGAGCATGACAGGTGGTGTAATGTGGGAAGAAGGGATCGATTTAGAGTGAGCTACCCAATGTACATTTACATTGTTAAATGTACATGCCTCCTGACTCAAGAATTCCACCTGCAGAAATTTATACTACAGAAATACTAAAAATATGCATATAATCAAATAATAAAATAATCTTCAAAGGTTTAAGGAGTATTTCTGCAGACTATACTATGTGTCACAGCTAAAGTCTGAAAATAAAATGCCTGTCAGTAGAGGACCAGGCAAATAAATGATTCAACTATTCAATGGAATCCTACACAACTGTTGAGAACCCCCTGCTTCTGTAGAGGTATGCTAAGGAAAAGTGCCCCCTCTGTGTTGTTAAATGGAAAAACACATGTAATAGCGTTTATAACGTAATTCTGTAATATGTTTATAATACAATTTCATATGCATGTGTGACTCTATGTATAATATACAGAGAAAATGTATAAAAGGACCAACACTAAATTAACAGCTGTTACTGCTGAAGTTTTGGGGGTAACAGGTTATTCAGAGGGAAGGGGCTTTTGCTCTTAAACACTTACATGATTGTTTGCTCCCTTCTTTCTTTTATAATCAGGCAATATTGCTTTCATCATTTAATATAACATAGTCCTAGGATATAATTCTCCAACATTAAGTTACATAACTCCTCTGACCCTTAATATTCTCACCTATGAAGTAGAAACACAACTGTCCTACCACCCAACAGTTTTGATAACCAAAATGGAATGAAGATCAAAAAAGTAGTTTTAAAGTTTAAAGCCCCTAATGCAGATGTGAGGTATTATTAGCACCAAAATAAATTCCCACACTTTGGGAGAGGCCATCCTGGGTCAGCGGGCAGATACTTTCCCTGTCCTCAATTTACTACACAAGATTCCTCGAAGAGCTCAGCTTTACTCGGAGGGGTCAGCTCCAGCTCTCGGGCACACAGAGTCTATCACCTGTCTCTCTGCTCTTCAGGCTTTAGAGCTCCAGCCTCTGGCTCTGAGAGCCCATCCCTGGTCCCAATGCCTATATGGTCCCTTTCACCAATCCGACTTTGAGTTCATTCTTCATTTTTGGTAACTCAGGACTTCATTTTCTTGGTTTCATTCTGCTATTATTTAAAATGACTTTTTGTTAACATTTTATCCAGTACTTTTATGTCTTTGAGGTGAGAGGAAGAATCTTGCATGTTGGCTCAGTCTACAAAATTGACCAGAAGCCCATCCACACGTAACGTGTATTTGCAAATGAACCGAGACTACACTTTGGTCAGAAAGGATTTCTTGGTTAATGCTCACTGTACTTTTTTTTTTCTCCAATAAAATTGCTTACCTTTCTAACTTCAAAAAAGATCTATTCAACAGTTTGGATCCTTGAGTACCTACTAAGTTAAATGGATTTTGACCCTGAAAGTACAGGGGATCCCCTCTGAATACCTGATATCACAATACAAGTGTCTTTTGAGCGCCTCTTCATAGCTTTGTAAGCAGCATCAGCAATTGCAAAAAGATGAGGCGGTCTCTCGTACAGCTCACGTCCTTTATATTGCTCAATTGTGTCTCTCCCATAGATGTTCAGCAACTTGTAAGGATTCACAGAAACAACGACTTCTCCAATGAATGTGTAGATACGCCCTTTTTCAAATCTGCACAGGACCGAAAGAGATGGAAAAAGGAACAGCTATGGTTACAAAGAAACACTGTCTTTCCGAAGAGCCTCATTTCCAAGAAAATCCAAATATCCCGGGAACGGTTTCTGAACTGACATTTCATTAATTCTGAATTTAATTTTAGAGACAACGCTTACTTAGGTTGTGCCCCTTCAGATGTTGCTGGCAGAAAAGACCAGTAGGAGTTAAAAGCCAGGAAAGAAGAAAGAATTTAATTTTTTGTGGACTGGATAGTTCCTATTTCTGAAATATGAAAGGATAAGTAGGTGCTACTAAGAGCTCTAGTAAAAGGAGAAACAGAAGATAAAGCAGGTCTTGGAATCTACCTAGCCAGATTTTCAATTATAAAGAAAACTGTCCAAATACATTTCTTTTTTTGCTCCCTCTTGAATCTGCACTAAAATGTCAGTAAAGGAATAAGAACGCTAAAGTTCATAACAGAGTCATAGAGGAGACGCTTCTGGCATACATCAAATTCATTATTAAAAATTAAAAAAAAATTTTTTTAATGTTTATTTATTTTTGAGAGAGAAAGAGACAGAGTGCAAGCAAGGGAGGGGCAGAGAGAGAGGGAGACACAGAATCCGAAGCAGCATCCAGGCTCTGAGCTGTCAGCACAGAGCCCGATGCGGGGCTCGAACCCACGAAACGTGAGATCATGACCTGAGCCGAAGTCGGATGCCCAACTGACTAAGCCACCCAGGTGCCCCTCAAATTCATTGTTTTAAATGATGGCCTAAAATTCCATGGTGTAGATTATCATTCTTTAGTCAATCATTCCCCTTCCTTCCTGCTATTACGAATAATACTGTAGGAAATACTCCTGACACATAATCTTACAACTCAGTGCTTTTATTTCTGTGAGACAGCTGGTTGAAAGGTATGTGTATTTTTTTTATAAAGTATTTCTAACAGGATCCCACCTTTTTACCATAAAATTCTGGAATGCTGCCCATTATGTGATTTGTATGTATCACCGTGCATAGATATATTTGATAAGTGATTACACGAGCATGGAAAAATATGGAAGACTACGTGTTCTGTTTCACATACCTTTTCTACATATAACAGGGTGATGAGGAGGGAGGCTGTGTGGGTGGATGGAAGGAAGCTTTAGGAACAAAGGGGAAAAAGAAAACCCCTGGCATATACAGTATGACTCAACTGCACAAAATCGTGTATCTATATTTACCAAGAAAACATTTAAATATAAAACTTAGAAAACCCATATATAGTCACGGTTTATACATTACTCACACATATAAACACACATGAACCAGAGCTAGGCCAACACCCAAATGGACATTTCTACACAAGTTGTTGGTAACACACTCCACCTGCTGAGAGGCACAGGAAGGACACAGAGCTCCCATCCAAGAAGGAAGGGAGCACCAAGACGGGCTAAATGCTGGTTCCCGGACAACGACCACATCTCTAAGAACTCTTGCTCAGGACCAGAGCAGCAGGGAAATAACTAATTCTTTGGGACCACAAGGGCAAGGACCTTAAACTTCCTTCACAATGGAATGAAGGCTGTTGGCTATAATTAGGAGTGGAAACAAACAGATGCTGATAATCAACAGTAGATTAAAACCAAGATTTTATTAAATAGCTAATATATATTTAAATAAAAGCTATTAATCACCACTTTAAGATTTCTGTGCATTTTTCTACTGTGGTTTTCCTGGGAAGCCTAACTGTTGGATGCCAAGTTTACATGGTAGTTAGAAGCACAGACTTTGGAGTCCTTTACATCTGGGTCTGAATGCTCACACTGCAAATACGATAGCTGTGCGACCTTGTAAAACCACTTCACCTCCACGTGTTTCACTTGTAAAACAGACAATTGCACCGCACTCTCACCCTGGCATTGAGTAAGTACTTAAAAAAGGGGGTGGGGTGGGCAATTAATCTGTGCTTCCAATTACACTCTGCATGAAAAATATTTTTAATAAATGCTTTTATTTTATTAACGTTTCTACTTAAATCACAATAATCCCTACATGTGAAGAATCAATTCAATAATCGTAATCTGATTCCCTGCCTCAGTTGTTAATCAACGAACAACAAGCCACAAGCAAAATGTCCACATAACTCATGTTCAAACACCCCCCAAAAGTAATGAAAGGCTAAGGTTCACTACCCAAGCCTTTCTGGCTTAACCTGAAAATTTGCAGGACATTCTCAACAGCTGTCTTCAAGGATGAGAATTAAAAGGACATGATTCTTTAGTTTTAGAAACACTGTGTAAACAGGAAGAAGAAGAAGAAGGGGGAGGGGGAGGGGGGAGGAGGAGGAGGAGGAGAAGAAGGAGGAGGAGGAGAAGGAAGGGAAGGAGGAGGAGGAGGAGAAGGAGGGGAAGGAGGAGGAGGAGGGGAAGGAGGAGGGGGAGGAGGAGGGGGAGGAGGAGGGGGAGGAGGAGGGAGAGGAGGAGGAGGGGAAGGAGGAGGGGGAGGAGGAGGGAGAGGGGGAGGAGGAGGGAGAGGGGGAGGAGGAGGGAGAGGGGGAGGAGGAGGGAGAGGGGGAGGAGGAGGGGGAGGAGGGGGAGGAGGGGGGTGGGGAGGAGGAGGAGGAGGGGAAGGAGGAGGGGGAGGAAGAGGAGGGGGAGGGGGAGGAGGAGGAGGGGGAGGAGGAGGGGAAGGAGGGGGAGGAGGAGGAGGGGGAGGAGGAGGAGGAGGGGAAGGAGGAGGGGGGAGGAGGGGGAGGGGGAGGGGGAGGAGGAGGAGGAGAAGGAGGGGGAGGAGGGGGGGGAGGAGGGGGAGGGGGAGGGGGAGGAGGAGGAGGAGAAGGAGGGGAAGGAGGAGGGGGGAGGAGGGGGAGGGGGAGGGGAAGGAGGAGGAGGGGGAGGAGGGGGAGGGGAAGGAGGAGGGGGAGGGGGAGGGGAAGGAGGAGGGGGAGGAGGAGGAGGAGGGGAAGGAGGAGGAGGAGGAGGGGAAGGAGGGGGAGGGGGAGGGGAAGGGGAAGGAGGGGGGGAGGAGGAGGGGGAGGAGGAGGAGGAGGAAGATGTTGGGAAAAAGAGATTACCTCACAGGTGTGGAACTCTGTGAAATAAGACACAGCAAATAACATACGAGATTAGAATGCTGTTCTAAGATTCCAGGTCTGCCTTATCAGTAAATTCCATTTTATTCCAAATAGAATATTTTGCTTATCAAAGCTTCTAGACATCATGTTTGTAAAACACAATAAACTATGTGCATAATAGCATCAAATGCACAAATATTATCGTGAAGAGAGTGGCAAAAGGTCAACGAATTATGGTATTAAATACAATGCCTCGGTAATTTATAAAATGTTAAAAACTTACTTGAAACTCTCAGGTTGGTTACCACACATGAAACTTTCAGTTTGGTTAAGGCTTAAAATCACCACTAGATGGTGCCAGTGTACATAGTAACACCAACCCAAGATTCCAATTTGCTTGGGAAAGCCTTGCGTATGAAGTTAGCACTAAGGTAATGTAGTCACCTGGTTGGTGTGCCTCCATGAGGAACTAGTGTCACGATCTTCAGCGACAAACAGGGTGAAGCCACCTCTTATAAGAGACCAAGGAAGGCATCTCTATGTGTGTGAAGCTTGTGTGACAAACTTTTATAATGCACTCTTCAAATATTAATTCAATATCTACTCTGTGCCAGACACTGGGCCTGACTCTGGGAATTAAAAGATGAACAAAGTGCAGGGAAGTGTTGCAAATAAATACTAACAAATGATAGGTAAGGTAATGAAGGCAGGTACCACGTTGGCAAAGATGATCACAACACCCCTTTCAATGAGGAACCGAAAGAGAAATATACTAAGCTCAGAGCGAGGCACGCGAGGCACGCAAGCCCTTTTGTGCTGTGGCCTCCAAATTCCTCTTCACTTGACTCTCCTAACTGCCCACCACACATCCACCGTCAACACCTCCCGATCCCCTCTTTCCGTCTCAGCCTGCTGTTACATTAATGAGATACTTACAGTCCCCAAGGACACCACGACCTCATGGTTTGCCCACAGGTTCATTCTGCCTACAATACCTTGTCCTCACCCAGTCTCTTCCTCCCCCCATCTCAACAGGTTCCCACTCCTTCAAAAGCAAAACAAAATGAAATGAAACCAGAAAACTACCTACTAGGGGACAAACACCTAGCCTCAACTCTGAAACATGACCTAGGAAGAACAGTTGCAAGGTGCCGTGAAAAGTAGACGCGGGGGTGGGAGGCTGCCGAGAGGGAGCAGGCACCTGTGCGTGTGCAGGCTCCAGAGCAGAGCACCCCCCACAGGAGGCTGCGGTTCTCCAGGGGACAAACCAACCATCTTCTCTGAGAATGGCAGAGTCTCAGGGTGCTGGTGGCTGTGGGACAAAAGGAGTCCCATTTGGCACTTCTGAATAGTTAGTTGCAAGATGGGACTGAATGAAGAAATGAGTAGACATTACATTGTTGCAATTACACTGCAATCAATTACAATGCAATTGTAATGCATTACACTGTCCGTGTGGTGAGACAAATGAGAAAAAGCAGGTACAATTCTCTGCAGCAGGTGATATTGAGCAGTGAAAACAGGTGCCACCTTACCTCCCAGATGTCTCATGGCATGCTCACAGGGCTTGCCTGCGAGTCAGGCAAACTTCTTGCCATTTCAGTCAAAGTGAGAAATAACTCAGCATGGTGGCTCAGTCGGTTAAGCGTCCGACTCTTGATTTTGGCTCAGGTCATGATCTCACAGTTTGTGGGTGGGAGCCCCGCAGAGGGCTCTGCACTGACAGTGAGGAGCCTGCTTGGGATTCTCTCCCTGCCTCTCTCTCTGCCTCTCCCCTGCTAATGCACACTCTGTCTCTCTCAAAAATAAATTTAAAAGATTAAAAAAAAATAATAATGATCCCAAACTCAGCTATCTACTGGTCACTCCACATACTCTCTTTCAATAACTAATCCAATAACTAAATAATCCAACCACATTTACTCAAAGATGGTAATAATCAAAAGTGACCCAGAATGGGGCCCAGGATAAGACATGATAAGAAAAAACTAGGCAAAGAAACTGATAGGACAAAAGGCAGATCAAGAATACCCATGAAAAATAGGTATGTCATAAAGGAGAAAAACTTTGGAAAAATATTTCTGCATGGAAGCAAAACACATAAAGAAAATATAGCCCTCTAAAAACCAAGAGAACAAAGAAAACACCACTTAAAAATAGAGAGACCAGGGGTGCCTGGGGGGCTCTGTTGGTTGAGCCTCCAACTCTTGATTTCAGCTCAGGTGGTGATCTCACAGTTTGTGAGATGGAGACCCACATGGGGCACAGCGCTGGCGGTGAGGAGCCTGCTTGGGGTTCTCTCTCTCTCTCTCTCTCTCTCTCTCTCTCTCTCTCTCTCCCTCTGTTCCTCCTCAATTTGCATGATCTCCCTCTCTCTCTCTTGCAAAATAAACCTTTTTAAAAAAATAGAGAAAAAATGTTTAAAACCATTTTTTTTGAAACAGGAGATGAGAAACCAAAGAGCTCAGGGAAACAACAGAAGAGGAGAAAACCCCACAGAAATGAAGACCACATTAAAAGACATCAGAATGAGGGGCGCCTGGGTGGCTCAGCTGGTTAAGTTGGTCAGCTCAGGTCACGATCTCCTGGTCCGTGGGATCCGTGTTGACAGCAGGGAGTGTGCTTGGGATTCTCTGTCTCCCTCTCCATGTGCCCCTCCCCTGCTCATGTGCTCTCTCTCAAAATAAAATATACATATATATATATAAAGATATTAGATGGGAACGGATACTGCTGAACATACAGACAAGAAGAAAAGCAAGCAAAATGAAGTGGAAAAACAAAGTTCAAGTAGAAAGCAGTATAGAAGAGGGAGATAATGGAGATCACGTGACTGGGTCTCTGAAGACTTTGGTGTGATAATGGTGACATTTCAAAATGGCAAACAATTACACCAAGAACGTATGTCGACAGAGTGTGTCAGAAAACAGGTCAGCCACCTGGAAAAACAAAATCCACAGATCATCAGTGTGATGCCTTGAATTGTGCTCTCCCCCACAAAAGATATGCTGAAGTACTAATCCCTGGTACCCGTGAAAGTGACCTTATTTAGAAACAGGGTTTTTGCAGATGTAATCAAGATGAGGTCATTAGAGTGGGCCCTAATCCAACACGACTGGGTTATGAGAAGAGGAAAATGCCATGGGAAGACTGAGACAGATGGGGAGGACACCACGCGATGACAGAGGTGACAAGCGCAGCTGCGAGCCAACGTCACCGTGGGAAGCTAGGCAGAAGCAAGGAAGGATTTCTCCCCCGCCAGTTCCAGACTGACCCTGGCCCTGCTGACACCTTGATGTTGGACTTTTAGTCTTCAGAACTGTGAGACAAGAAATGTCTGACCTTATTTTTAAGCCACCCCATTTGTGCAATTTTGTTTGTGGTATTTTGTTATAGCAACTCTAGGAAACTAATACGACTAGTTATACCAAAATAAATTCTATGAAAGTGTCTCAGTTTCACTTCATGTTTAAAGAAATGCAAATCAAACCAACAACAGGGTACAATTCTCCACCTACACATGAGGAATTTTGACAGTGAACAATGTCAGCAAGAGTATGGAGTCACAGGTGTCTTCCCCATCACAGGTATCACCTTCACTGGCGGGACTCCCTCTTAAACCATTCTCCACAAAATATAAATCTAATTTTTCATTCCTATCCTTAAATCTTTTCAATGGGAAGTCTTAATGTCAAGCCAATTTGACATCCCGATATTGGCTTATCTCACGTCAGCCACTCCTGATGACTGCTCTGGCCAAGAATAAAACAAGATCCTTCCCCATCTAAACTGCCCCTATCCACCATCATCTCACACTTGTTTCCTCTATGGTAGTTACCACAAGTAGCTTCTTGTTGGTTTACTTTCTGTCTCCAGAGGAATACGGTCCATATTTACCCTGTTCATGGCTTTATCTTCAGCATGCAATACAGTGCTGGAACTTACAGGGGATGGGTAAATATTCGATGAATCAAAAAATAAAGGAAGGAATGAATGAGTCCCCTTAGCCCGCCTCCATTTTCTTAGCAAATGGTTTGCATCCTATTTATAGAGAAAATTTAGGCCGTCAAGTATGGAAGACTTTAAATCGCCTACCATCATTACTTTTTTTTTAAATTTATGTACTTAGTTTCACTTCTCTTATTTCCTTATGACTTTCAAAAGTGGGAGGAGGGGAGATTAAATACAGCAGGATATCACCTAGTTTTTAATGGGCCACATCCTTATGCTCAACTGAAAATAACCTTTCCTTTCACATGGGCAATTTCATGTACTCTGGATACAAACAGTAATTTATATTCCAGGAAAATATAATTAAAATAGTATCTACTCTGACTCACCCTCTGGGACATGTTTTTCACTGTTAGGGAAGGAAGCTGCAACGTATGCAGGACTCACTTGGAACTGGAGGTATCAGTTCAAACTGGTGGGGTGCAGCGGCTTGAAGGGAAGGGAGAGGGAGAGAGAGAGATGTGGACGTGAGCACACATTTCCTAGCTCTGCCCTCTGAGGGAGCTCAGAAGCAAGGACACTCAGATGTTGGCTTGTACACTATTCTTCTTAACTGAAAGAACCCAGGGATCCTTAGAGAAAAGCTAATTCTGGAGCTGGGGCAGGGGAAGTACAAGATGAGTCTGAAATGTCTTGTTGAGCCAGAATGTAGGGAAGTACTCAAAGAATGACAGGGACATAGCAAAAGAAACAGGAATCAGCGTAAAAGGCTCCCACTGGCCAAATCCGGAACCATGAGCACTAAAATAAGTAATGTCAGTGACATTATAATCCCCCAAATAAAATAAGAATCTAGGAGTCTGTACTGATGTAAAATAGAAGTGAATTGGAGAAGTAAAAGCTCTTCCTTATGGTGGAATGACAAGAAATACAAAAGGAATGACGGTGAGTTAGAGAATTATCAGTGCATGCTAAAACCAGTAGCTGAGAGTGTGATGAGGAACAGGATAGTTACACAGCCGCAAAGTATCTTCTGCAAATTACTTAATAATTACAAAGGTAAAGACGATAACTTTTACAGGAGAGAAACCCTGTAAGCATTAAGTGGCCATTAACTTTGACTTCATTAACTTTGACCAGGTGCTCAAAGTTAATATCACCTCTATTGACACAAATTGACATATGTGCCCGTGATGGTTAATTTTATGTGTCAACTTGCCTGGGCCAGGAGGTGCCCAGAATTTGGTCAAACATTATTCTGGGTGTGCTGTGAGGGTGCTTCTGGATGAGAGAAACATTAGAATCAGTGGGACTGAGCAAAGCAGAGTGCCCTACCCAACTGGGTGGGCCTCATCCACTCCAGCCAAGACCTGATAGGAACAGAAGGGTGAGTAAGAAACAATGCTTTGTCTCTCAGCCTGATGGTCTCTGAGCTGGGGCACAGGTCTTCTCCTGCCCTCACACTTGGACTCAGACTAGAACTAACACCATCAGCTCTCCTAAAATTCTAGCTTACTGACTGAGGAGTTTGGACTTCTCAGCCTCCGTAACTGTGTGAGCCAAAAATCTCTCTATATGTGTGTTTATAAACACACACACACACACACACACACACACACACACACATATCCTATTGGTACTGTTTCTCTGGAGCAGTCAGACTTATGTGGATTTTGTATTGAAAGTGGTTCTAGAGGGACGGAATTTTAAGAAAGTGTTCTCTGAGTTGTTTCTGGAGTTTCAGGAAATGGCTCTCTGATCAGATTTAAGGCCACTAATGACTCTATTTCCAGTAGCAAAAAGAACAGTGATAGTCCATGGTGTGATCTGGCAATAAAAAACATATCTGCAATGAATACTCTTAATCAACCTCTTATAAGAAACAAGAAGCTGGGTGATTGTGAGTATATTTGCAAAGATTTCTGGAAAACTAACAAATATATGAGGTTGGCTGGTTAACTCTTAATGTCACTGGACAAAGTGATGAATGAAAAGAATGGCTCAGGGATTCAAATTCCCAGCTCAAGTGCTACAAAAGGACCTAAAGCTTCTTTTCCTGTAGCCACAGGGCTTAGAACACAAATACTGTGCCTCCTGATATGATGTGGTGAGGACACAACAATCACTTTTGTGGTGTCTGCCAAAAACATTTAACCTGAATCTAACCAGGAGGAAACAGAAGATAAACCTAAATTGAAGGACATTCTACGAAATAACTGGGAAAGTTCACAGTAAAAACAACAGCAACAACAACAGAAAGGCTGACACTCTGAAAAACATTATGGAGGTTCCTCAAAAAATTAAAAAATAGAACTACCCTGTGACCCAGCAACTGCACTACTGGGTATTTACCCAAAGGATACAGGTGTACTGTTTCAAAGGGGCATGTACCCCAATGCTTATAGCAAAACTATCAACAAGAGACAAAGTATGGAAAGAGCCCAACTGTCCATCGATGGATGAATGGATAAAGAAGATGTGGTATACATATACAATGGAGTATTACTCAGCAATCCAAAAGAACCAAATATTTCCATTTGCAACTACGAGGATAGAATGGGAGGGTGTTACGCTAAGCGAAATTAGTCAGAGAAAGACAAATGTCATATGACATCACTCATATGAGGAATTTAAGATACAGAACAGATAAATATAAGGGGAGGGAAGCAAAAATAATATAAAAAGAGGGAGGGGGACAAAACATAAGAGACTTTTTTCTTTCAACGTTTATTTATTTTTGGGACAGAGAGAGACAGAGCATGAACGGGGGAGGGGCAGAGAGAGAGGGAGACACAGAATCGGAAACAGGCTCCAGGCTCCGAGCCATCAGCCCAGAGCCTGACGCGGGGCTCGAACTCACGGACCGCGAGATCGTGACCTGGCTGAAGTCGGACACTTAACCGACTGCGCCACCCAGGCGCCCCCATAAGAGACTCTTAAATATAGAGAACAGAGGGTTGCTAAAGGGGGTTTTGGGAGGGGGGATGGGCTAAATGGCTAAGGGGCATTAAGGAAATCAGTGTTGCACTATATGCTAACTTGGATGTAAATTAAACAATAAATAAATTAAAAAAAAAAAAAAAAAGGAGATACTCCAGGACAGGAAGTTGTTTGAAAATCTTTTTTAAAGAAAGTATATTTACTTCTTTTGTTAGCTACTTTATTTTTAATTAATCAAAGGTATATAAGGCTATACATTAGAGATTCTAATCAATATGAGATAACCAACATTAATATACTCTGTTCACTTAATACTGAATAGAATTAAAGAAAATCATCTATACTTTTAAAATCTGTACAGCTTTATCTTTTATGAATCTATAATTTGTTGACATTTTAAAAATATTAAATACAACTTTTGGATATCAAAAAAAAAAAAACCCAGAAAGGCTAAATACTATTTATATTATAAGAAATTAAAGAGACCCAACAACTAAATACCAGGCATTCTCATAGGAAGGTTCTTATAATTCTTGCATTTTTCTATAAATGTGAAATTATATACAAATTTAAAATTGCTAGTAAACAACCCAAGCTTCTTCATAGAGGTTTAGATTTTTATTTATTGCTTTTGCACAAGCAATATAGACTCTTAGTAAAAGATCCAACAAATATAAATGATTAGATAGTGAAAAGCGTTTCTCGTCTTTGTCACAACCTCCCTGGCTAGAGGCAGCTACTGCTGCTGGTTTTCTGTAAAGTCTTCTAGAAATAGGTTATTGAGGGGCACCTGGGTGGCTCAGTCAGTTGAGAGACCGACTTCAGCTCAGGTCACGATCTCACGGTTCATGAGTTCGAGCCCCGCGTCGGGCTCTGTGCTGACAGCTCGGAGCCTGGAGCCTGCTTCATATTCTGGGTCTCTCTCTCTCTCTCTCTCTCTCTCTCTCTCTCTCTCTCTCTCTGCCCCTCCCCCGCTCATGCTGTCTCTGTCTCTCAAAAATAAATAAACATTAAAAAAAATTTATGTCCATCAACTGATGAATGGATAAAGAAATTGTGGTTTATATACACAATGGAATATTACGTGGCAATGAGAAAAAATGAAATATGGCCTTTTGTAGCAACGTGGATGGAACTGGAAAGTGTGATGCTAAGTGAAATAACCCATACAGAGAAAGACAGATACCATATGGTTTCACTCTTATGTGGATCCTGAGAAACTTAACAGGAACCCATGGGGGAGGGGAAGGAAAAAAAAAAAAAAAAGAGGTTAGAATGGGAGAGAGCCAAAGCATAAGAGACTTAAAAACTGAGAACAAACTGAGGGTTGATGGGGGGTGGGAGGGAGGAGAGGGTGGGTGATGGGTATTGAGGAGGACACCTTTTGGGATGAGCACTGGGTGTTGTATGGAAACCAATTTGTCAATAAATTTCATTAAAAAAAATTTAAAATAGAAATAGGTTATTCAAATACATACATATCCATACAGATAGTCTTATACATGAATGACATTTTTTCTCCAACTGAAATAATGAATCTTGGCAATAGTTTCATATAAATAGGGAAAAGCCTCATTTTTTATGCCTACATAGTATTTCATTTCATGAGTGAACACACAATAGTATATTTAATTAGTCCCTACTGGACTTTTAGTTGGTTACTCACCTTTTTTATCACGGACAATGCAACTATAAATACAACGGCATCTATGTCTTTGTGCATATGTGTATATACACCTGTAGAACACGCTTTTAGAACTAAAGTTGCCGCATCAAAGGATACGCACGATTTAAATTTGTGAATTTTTGCCAAATCATTCTCCAAAGAGGCTGCAGCAACTTATACTTCCAGCTATAGTTTGTGTTCTGGGTGTGGCTTTTTAAACCAACGATGCTGGCCCATTTCGAAAGGACAGATTATAAGGCAGTTTTATTTTCAAAGTACACAAAACTTTGACCCTTTTCTTCCCTGATGGAGGAAACTTATGCAATGACCATCAGCTTACTGCCAACTTCCGATATGTTCAGTTCACTCTCCCCAGTTAAATGAGAATCTCTCCCAAGGGTGAAGGCATTTTGTTGCTGCTGCTGCTTCTGGCAAAATCATGGCCTCTGTGTGATGGAATCAATTCATTTAATCCCCTTTGTTAGACTGCACGTTCTTGAAGTGGGCAGGGACTGTTTGTTAGAAAGATTATGAGCATCAGAGTCACACAGCCCTGGAGCCCTAGGCTTGAAACCTGATTCTGCTAGTTACTGATTGTGTGCGTTTATGAACATCTGAGTTACAAAGAATAAGGCATATAGTATTATTGTACCAAAGACTTCCAGACGCAGACAATGCCATGTAGTAAGCACAGTGACAGAGGTTTAAAAATTACATATTTTTAAGGGGCGCCTGGGTGGCTCAGTCGGTTAAGCATCCGACTCTTGATTTTGGCTCAGGTCATGATCTCACGGTTTGTGAGTTCGAGCCCTACATAGGACTCCTGTGCTGACAGCGCAGAGCCTGCTTGGGATTCTCTCTCTCCCTCTCTGCCCCTCCTGTGTTCTCTCTCTCTCTCTCTCAGAATAAGTTAAGTACACATTTAAAAAATCTGTCATTTCCCTGTTGCTCCTATTCTCTTTCTTGTTCGCATGTGTGTGTGTGTGCGTGTACATAGGTGGGCACACCCCCACCATACTGTTTCAGAAAAGATTTAAGGCAATAACAAAGACAGAAAGGATACTATGGAAGCTTAGACAAGGGATACCTAATCCAATTTTAGGAGTGGAAGGGTCCAAAGAAGGCATCCCAAATTTGAATTTCTTGACATCTGAATTATTAATGTGATTATACAGTCTCCATATAGGTAGCTCTAGGCACTTCCTGACTTATATACTGCTTTCAGAGCACCTGAAATAGGATGCTTTATTTTGCCTTTTTATTGACATACCGAGGCCCTGAAAAGAGAACGTTTGAGGAGACCACCGTAGCCCATCAGCGAGATGGTGGGATCACATCAGCACCCACCTCCCGGGACGGTTACAAGAACTGAGACCCTCTGCTCACTGCAACACTTGGAGCACTGCTGGCACAGGGTTAGGGTACAGCGAGATGCATGAAGTCCTGTGACAAGGCCATCTGGATGGCAGGACAGGCCCCCTTCTCCGGGGCGCTGCATCTGTGCCACTAACCCTCACAGTGACGGTCACTGTGCTAGCATAATGAATCCTGATCCAGCTCGGCATCGTGTCCAGAAAGTGTTCTCCCAGTAGTTTGCAGGGACCCTCTGAAGTCAGAAAACCTTCCATCAAAATGTTTAGGCTTTCCACAGGACACAGGAAACTTGTGAGAGGGCCACTGACAGGGGTTTGACTGACTTCCCGAGTTCATCTCTTGGTTTGCTTTTCCAGAGCAACCTCTCTTCCTTGAGCCGCGCAAAAGGTAGCTAACCAGAAAGTATGGTCAGAATACGCCTGGCTGAATTGTTTTACCTTTTCCTTCCTTCCTTCCAACATTTTTTAATGTTATTTATTTTTGAGAGAGAGACACACACACAGGATTAGAAACAGGCTCCGGGCTCTGAGCTGTCAGCACAGAGCCCGATGCAGGGCTCGAACTCACCAACAATGAGATCATGACCTGAGCTGACTGAGCCACTCAGTCCTTTCTGTACTCCCTGTACCCCCTTCCTTCCTTTCTGTAATGAAAAAAACCCCTTGTTTTTGATATATTCATTTTTAGATAATACTTGCTTTTTCTTTTCTTAAAAAAAATATGTTCTTAATGCTTATTTTTGAGAGAAAGAGCGCATACCAGCAAGGGAGGGGCAGAGAGAGAGAGGGAGCACAGAATCCAAAGCAGGCTCCAGACTCTGAGCTGTCAGCACAGAGTCCAATGTGGGGCTCAAACTCACCAACCCATGGGATCTGAGACAAAGTCGGATGCTTAACCGACTGAGCCACCCAGGAGGCCCAATGCTTGTTTTTTCAAAACACACTTCTATGATACAGTAAGACATGCCTTGCAGAGAAATACTAACTTTAAACATTCTTATTGCTGTCTGTAATTTTATTGTATTCACTTGTTCATTCACGCAGTAGTTATTAGTGCCCACGTCCCAAGCACTGTTCTGGGAGCCATGGTGAAGGAACGAACAGGCAGACCCATCTCTCCACTAATTCAGGGTGATGACGACAGACGTGAGGGCTGCGAGGGGAGAGGCGGGTGGGTGGTTGAGACCTTGCAGTGTCGTGGGCTTTTGGAGGTTATCTTCAGGGCAGATTTCAGGCACTGATCACATTTGCTTTTTGCAAGCCCCTGTGACTGTGGGCCGGAGAGGACTGAGTGCCTGGCAGTGGAGCAGTGAGAAGGCCACTGCTGGCGGTGGGTCCCACCCCACTGCCTGGGTCCTGGGCAGGGATGACTGGGGCCCTGGTTGGGGTGGAGCTGTGGGGAGAGGGAGCAGAGGACAGGTTTTCAGAGCAGAAGCAGGACTGACTATATAGAGTGACTTACTGGATGTGAGAGGTGGAACAGAGGGAGGGGTCAAGGTTGCTCACACGACCGGTGGGGCTGACCACAACAGCACCTGTTATACAGCGCTGGGGCAGCAGAGGAAGAGCCTGATTTTGGAAGGTGACCGTGAGCCACACAGGCTGTGTTGGGTCTGAGATTCCTGAGAAGAGCCAAGTGAGGATGCGTCTCACTCTTCTTTCTCTCAGGAGCTAATTAAACCTGATCCTTTGGACACAAAGGCAACAACACACAGGATGGCAGATGCAGAGTACCAAGAACATAGGGAAGGCGACCAGAAATCCCAACCTGTTGCCGAGGGCAAATTCTGTGAGGAGGCCACATGCCCTGCTGCCCAGTAAGAGACAAGAGATTGGGTTTTATTTTAATTTTTTTATTACCTGAATTTGATTACGTCAAGTTACTCAGCCATTCTCCCTTCCTAGTATAAGGAAATGGCAGAAACAAACACAACACCTTCCCCACCTGAAGGCTACTGACCAAGGTCCCAGGCAATGCGGTCAAAATAATACTCCTAATAATACAATAGTTCCTTCTCAGCTCACTGTCTAAATTCTTGACCACAAAAGACACTTTTACCAAACACTACTATTTAGTTACCGAGCAAAAGGAAACAAAACATTTTATAGTATATTTCAATGAAAACAAGATTAAGTCTTGAGGACATTAAAAAAAAACAACAACAAAAAAAAAACCCCGCCTTGTCAGATACGGCATAGCAAATCAGGCCCGCAAATACACCACCTGGGCTGACATCTGGAAATGTACTGCTTTTCAGTTTTTGTTTTTTTGGCTGCTGGGGATACCTGAAAAGGGTTCAATTTTCAAGCCTGTCACTGCAGTGAGAAGGGTACTGGTCAGTTAACCACTTTGACAGAAGAGTCTCTACAACAGCTAAAGTCAGGACATGTCCACGATGGGCAGAGAATCACTGTTAGGTTAGAGCACGTGTAACTTCACACTGCTGAAAATGAATCCCAAAATGGCTTCATTTTGATCTTCCAAGGAAAACTGCTCTTTTCATGAGATTATAAATTTTATAAGCTGACCAAATCCTGTCTGTTTTGGTCATCATTTGTCACTACATAGCTTTTAGACAGTATTTAATTATTTAATTGACTGGTTGGTTTTGCCAAAATCCTAGCAGAGGAAATACAGAGACTGGTGAACTGGACCACAGTAAAATCACTCTCAGTGACGTTAAGAGTCTTTATAAACTATAGGTCCTCAGACTAACAGATATTTAAATACTCCCATGCATTTAAAATTAGTAAAGCATGGGGCACCCAGGTGGCTGAGACAGTTGAGCAACCGACTTCAGCTCAGGTCATGATCTCGTGGTTCGTGGGTTTGAGCCCCGTGTCAGGCTCTGTGCTGACAGCTCAGAGCCTGGAGCCTGTGTTTCCCTCTCTCTGCCCCTCCCCCACTCATGCTCTCTGTCTCAAAAGTAAACATTAAAAAATTAAAAAAAA
The DNA here is from genome assembly GCF_016509475.1 of Prionailurus bengalensis. Taxonomy (NCBI): domain Eukaryota; kingdom Metazoa; phylum Chordata; class Mammalia; order Carnivora; family Felidae; genus Prionailurus; species Prionailurus bengalensis. The sequence continues at coordinate 20,636,261 of NC_057347.1, forward strand.
ATAAAATCAGTAAAGCACACACAAACGCACACATACAATGAAGATGTTACATATTTTACAAGGTTAGCATATGAATACATCCCAATAAGTATTATTTAGCTATGAAATAAATGCTGATTATCTAATAATGACAGACATAAAGATCTAGACCAAAAAATAAGAATGAAACTTTTCCTATTAATAACATGATGCTATATTTTGTCCTCCAACCAACAAGTGACAAATACAATTTCTCCAACACAAGGTTCAACTTCTATGTATACAAAACTTATACATATCCTTTTTGTCCATTTCATTTAAAAATGATTTCCTACTGTATTAACCATTTGGCTCTCTGGCATGCCTAGGGAAGTGGTTAATTGCATTTGCCTTAACCAAGGGATTAGCCTATTTCTAAGTCAACACTGCTCAGGAAAATGAGCAAGACCTGGGCTGGAGTTGGAAACCCCTTTGGTAGAAATGCACAATTACATGACATAACAATTATGCATTTAAAATACTATAAGCCACTTGCACCACAGTACTGAACACTCTTACCCTGACCCTCAGAGAGGAATCCTTTTCACCTTACACTAGCCTTAGATATTCGGCTCTCTGGGCGACAGGAAACCTAACCTGTACACTCTGTCACTCTGCCTAATTTAGTGAATGACGGAAAACCTAATCAGGCTACTACATCACTTTTTAAAAACCGGAATTCCTTATGCCGATTTTTGTCACATAGGAAGGCTCTGATATAGCTAAAGCAAGGTTTTCCTAAGAGCTACTGACACTTGAGGCAACCAGGTAGGGGCCTTTCAGGTACAAGCTGGGTAGGACCTGTGGCAGGAAACACTGAAAAGAAATAAATGGTTCAGCAGCCAAGTGAATGGATTATTTCCATCTCAGCGACTGTGACAACACCTGTTTTAAGTTCAGAAAACAAAGTCACACTAAACTAACATTTACTGTGCCAAGAACTGCAATCAGATGTTTTTCATGTCTGTTGCTAATTATACTTTATTAAGTATTAATAGAAAAATTTCCAAACCTTCTTTTGTTGACATCATATGCCCAGTTACAGGTGAGAAGGAAATTACCATACGATTAAAGCAATCACCTAATCACCATCTCTGCCTGGAGGAATCTCAGTTAGAAGCACAGCTTTCACTGGCCTCGAAAGGAGATCTATTTCTGTTACAGAATGGATTGTGTAAAAACAGGAAAACTGGAAAAACTTCCCAGATGCTCCTAAGTTATGTGTTTGGCTATTGTTTCTGTTGGGTGAACCACAGAACGGAGCAGAGGATTTTAAAACCAGCAAAAATTTTTATTGAATGAATGAATGGTCAGAAACTCTGTCAGCTGGCTCTCCTTGGCTTTGTCACAAGTCTATAACACCCAATAAGGCCACATTTCCTCAAGTAAAGCTTTTAAAATTGGCATTAACCTTATACTTCTTCTATTTGGCGCTTTCTCTTGGTTTGTGGTTGGAGGGTATTTTTGGGTTTTGGTTTTATTTTTTCTAAACAACCTTCTTTGTGTCTAATGTAGAGGAGGGGTTAACTTCCTTTCCCCTATCAGCCTGTAGAACTGGTGTCACTTAGGTGGCCTTGCTTTAGGACAATGGACAGCAGCCTCAAGGGCAGGAGGAGGTTAAATTGGCACACTGGCTATTCTGATGCTGGGAGTGTCTGGAGGCACATGGAATTTTCATGATGCTGATCTGATGATACTGTCACTGCTCTGATGCCAACAGACCCAAAGGAAGCTTAAGAGGGTCCGATGGCATCCTCAAGTGAAGTACCAAGTGCTGCTCACTGGGGCCCCTCAATAATGCCTGCTGGTTCTGCAATAGAGTTGTTATGGTAAGGACAAGGGAGCTGGATATGGAGGAATTTAAAAAAGATATAAAAGGCAAAAGACATCAACTATTACCACTCTGCAAAGGGTTTCCATCGTCACATGCTATTTGAGATGTTGCATTTTGCAACTTATTTCCCATATTGTAATCATGTCTCCTAAGAGACCGTGAGCCAGATTTCTTTCAAATTTATTTCTGCTTATTCCTAGTATACTGCTGTGGCATCCAGGGGAATTTTTACTAAGGGAGGAGGGACCTGGAATCATGAAGAGGTGAATTATAAAAACTTCAAAATATGAAATGGACCCATATTCAATTATAAAACTCAACACATTCCAAAGACAAACACGATACAGATATTCTACTACCCTGCTTTATGCTGTCAGTCCTTCTGCACTCAGGAAAATAGCCCAGCGCTCTGCTCTCTATACTCAGGAATACCAGACATGAGGAAGTGAACTAAGAGAATAAGAATGTGGTGGCAAAGAAAAGAGTCAAAAACTAAAAACAGATCAAATACATCAGGAAATGGAAAAAACAAATAATTTTCCTTATTTTTTCTTAGTTCCTAAAGCAGAATTAAATCATTTTTATTGCTAGATCAAACCGAGAAAGGAATTTATGTAAATAGCTTGGTTGCAAATTTAAGGCAAATACTACCATATTTATTTTTTAAGTGTCATCCCAACCAGGACTGAATTCAGAGCTTCCCAGGCCAGTGAGAGAAGATTTAGCTGCCCCCAGAAAGCAGCTGTCCTCCAGTTCAACCGTGCTCAGTAAACAGTTTCCCGAAACGTCTGTTAATATTACATCTCAAAAAGTAAAAGGAAAGCGAAGCCTACTTATCAATAGCATTATTTCCAAAGCTTTCCTTAAATAAGTCCCATCTTCCTCTGTGAATAAGAATCGAAATGAAACTATGTGACTGAATGTAAAAAAATTAATATTCTGACTTTATAATTTCAGGAAATACTTTGTCTCAAGTTTGTGCTTATAATTCGTCTAAGCTTAAAAAGTCAAGGGTCTGGCCAACAGATCAGCTGGCCTGGTGAGTGCACACGAGGAGGCCAGGGTAAGGGTTCCGCTGGTGCAGCCAGGGTGTCCTGCAGGGTAGGGGTGTCCTGCAGGGTAGGCGTCGGGAGGCGGCCCATATGGGAGGGAAATTACTTACCTTCGGGAGGACTGAGAAAATAAGTAAAATATTGAGGATGGAGGGAGCCGGTTTCTCACTACTGTGGAAGGAAATTACAAATTTCGAAGGAGATGGCTAAAATAAACCCCACGGAGTCAGACTGCGATGGGAGATATCAGTATGAACTGATGGTATTTAACACAAAGAAATAGCACATCTGTGTGTCCCCGCTCCATCCCTTCCTGCCCCCCCCATCCACCACCTGCCAAGCTCTTCTGACAAAGTCTACAAGCAATGACATACCTACTATGTCACTACCCAACAACTATGCCTACTACCCAATCTTGATTTCCAAATGCCACACAGAGACGATACCAATGCTTTTTAGAGAAACGGCTGATTTCCTCACTGGGACAGGAAAAAGCACAAGATGAGCCTGGAATCTTACTGAGCCAGAAAATAAGGAAGTTCTCAAAGAATGACAGGGACATATCAAAAGGACACTGCAGCAGGCTGAAAAGGCTTCCAAATCTAGGCCCAACAGTTTCACTTTGTTTCGGAAAATAAGGAGAATGAATTCTATGGTTGACTATCTTTGTCCTCTATTGTGGCTATGTGGAATACAGCTTTTATCCTGACTGGCCTTCTAGGAGACACACACCATTGGTTAGACCAAAGTGTGGGGCTGAACTGGCACAAATTCATCACCACAAATGAACAAACAGTTCAGATCTGTTGCTTGTTTAAAATATCTAATATGTGGATGCCTACACATTAGCAAAGACGTATACACTTTGCTAATAAGGTCCTTCTTTAGATTCAGAGAGGCAATGCATTTATTTCTGCTTTGAATGCTTTCTTATGTCAGGGTACTAAAACTGGATGCAAAGACAAATTTTTTGGTTATTAATTCATACAAAAAATATTTTTTCTGAGTTTTGGTCTTAATATCAACTACAGGAAAGAATTTTTTTTTTTTGCTGGAAAATAACTTTGTAAGACATGGTATCAATTATGTTGGCCTTAAATGTTTCCTTTCCTCAAATTCTGACTAAAAGATTAATCACTCAGGGAAGAAACATCTTTGTTACTGTTGACAATCTGTGGTTGAGAGTTAGCTCTGACTTTTAAAAATAATTTTCATATTGAAATAATTGCAAACTTAAAAGTTCTCAGAAGAGCATTAAAAAACTTCCAAATACCCTTCTCTCAGATTCCTCAATTGTTAGTATGTTTTCATATTGTCTTATTCTTAAATATGTATGTATATGCACAGAAATAAACATACACACAATATTTTATTTATTTATACAAATTATAATAACCTACTTTTCAAAGATGGCCCAACCGATTACAGCCACAGGATTATACAGTTGACCCTTGAAAACATAGGTTTGAACTGCACAGGTCCACTTTCACAGATTTTTTACAGTACATTCTGTAAATGTATTTTCTCTTCCTTAGGATGTTCTTAATAACTTTTTCTCTTCCCTAGCTTACTTTACTATAAAAATACAGTATAAAATATGTATAACATGTAAAATATGTGTTAGTCGACTGTTAATAGGATCAGTAGGGCTTCTGGTCAACAGTAGGCTATTGGTCAAGTGTTTGGGAAGTCAAAGTTACACTTGGATTTTTAATTGCATGGAGGGTCAGTGCCCCAACCCCCATGTAGTTCAGGGGTCAGCTAAATATCATTTTGTTCTTCAAATGGCACATAATTCAAATTAGGAAAGGTAACTGATGGCGCTGGTAAAGCTGAAGGTTTTGTTTTGGTGTGGTTTGGGCTCTTACGCACTAGCCCCTAATCAAATGAAGCTGTCTACAGAATCCAGGCCGGCAAGATAGGTAAGTGAAGCAGAAAAGCAGTCCATAGGACACAGAGGGGACGAGACAAGTGTGTGCCCTGTATAAAGGGAGCAGCTATTACTCTAGTAGATGATTCCTGTTTTGCAATGCGCACCAAGTTGTGCCAAAACTCAGGGCTAGGGACAATGGATTTTTAAGGGATATTATCCTATTTTAAAAATGGGGCTGGGGCGCCTGGGTGGCGCAGTCGGTTAAGCGTCCGACTTCAGCCAGGTCACGATCTCGCGGTCCGTGAGTTCCAGCCCCGCGTCAGGCTCTGGGCTGATGGCTCGGAGCCTGGAGCCTGTTTCCGATTCTGTGTCTCCCTCTCTCTCTGCCCCTCCCCCGTTCATGCTCTGTCTCTCTCTGTCCCAAAAATAAATAAAAAACGTTGAAAAAAAAATTTAAAAATGGGGCTAATGTTTATAGGTAATAAAATTGGTTTGGGGGGAAAAATACACACACACATTCATCTGTAACTTGTAAACAGCTCACCACACTACCAGTTGACAGGTGTAATAATAGTTTCTGGTGATGACTAATAGAAAGTTCTGATACCAGAAATAGGTAATAGGCATTGTGCAAAGCAATGAAAAAAATGACCCTGCCCTAGGACCCCGCAGTCAATTCTCTTGCAAAGGAAGTGATGCAGTACAAACTACATGCAGTATAAACAAAGAAGACTGAGCTGGCAAGGACTGAACCTGTATTACACAACAACATCTGCAAAACAGAGCTCTTTAAAGGAATCTTCTGAGTATCGCTACTTACAAAGAAGCTGATTCAAACACAGTAGTTGCGAAGATGATTCAAAAGAACTAAGACTTTTGTTTTTAATTTTTTAATTTAAGGTTTTCTAAAAGAACACAAGCAAGGGAGTTCCCTTGGCATTTAAAGGCTGACCTTAAGATTTATCTGGGTGGCTCAGTCACTTAAGTGTCCAACTTTGGCTCAGGTCATGATCTTAAAGTTTGGGAGTTCAAGCCCTACATTGGGCTCTGCACTGACAAATTCTCTCTCTCTCTCCCAAGCTCTCTCTGTCCCCTCCCCCACTTACATTCTCCTTCTCCTTCTCTTTTTCTCTCTCTCTCAAAATAAACAAAGAAAAAAAAAGATTTATCTGGTAAAATCAGGATTTATACATTACTAATCAGTATGACTAAGTTTAAGTTTACTTCTGGCTTATAGAACAATTCATCAGTTAATCAAGATACTACAACTACTCATAATTTAAAATTGATCCAATTTGTATTTTTAAACAGCCTTCCATCCCTTAAGAATTATTTCAAGTCCTACCATCTCCATAAGGCTCTCTGTGTGGCATCTCTAGCCTGAATAAGCTTTCTCCCTGCACTGGAGGTTGAAGACAATTGCTGTCTTTACAATTTATTAAGTGGATGCTGTGCTGGGGCATCTCCACTATTACCCTACTTAAACTATTTCATTTTTTATTGCTATTTAATATTTCAAGTGTCCCTGTATTTCTTTACATTCTCCTTAGTTCCCAGAACACTTGCTCCCAGGGCCCCAGTCTGCAAACTGTTTCTTGCTTAGCCTGTGGAAGGACAGAAATGGAGGACATTTAGAAACTTTGATGGCAATTTGACGTTACAGTGACAGCCAGAGTGAGATCAATGAACTCATTTTGTTCACAAAGTTTAGACCATCCTGGACGCTGTGAAATTCTTACGGTGAGGCCGTGTGTGACCCAAGCTGGGTATTATCCTCCACAGTAGGAGCACTAATCCTTCGGGATAGTTTAACAGCTCTCATGGAAAAGTACATAAAAACCTCAGAAAGTATAAGCAGTTATTTTCATTACTTGTTATGTTTACAATCATTTAAATTTTTAACAGGGCCTGTTTTAAATTTATAGTTTAGCACTATTAGTTTCACCAGGAAAATAAAATTTGTATTCTTTTTAATCCAGTTTAACTTAATCCCCAATCCTTGGCAAAATGATCTTCATTCACAGCCTTTTTTGTCTGGACAAGACACATCTTTTCCCAATGTAGCAGTTGGAGTGAATGGACTATAATGGTGAAAGCAAGTGCAGAGAAAGGAAGACCAAAAGAGCCTGAAGTAGGGTGGGCTCTGAGGTGTGAATCTCTCACATACTGAGTCTGGAGCCAAAACTGATGGTCAAGTGTGTTACTGGCAGGGATGACTGACAGAGCAATAAAACCATAAAAATGAGGTGGCATTTACACAAAAAACATAAATAATCTCAAAAGCAAAAGAATTCTTTGAAAGAAAAAGTACGAGCTTAAAAGGCTGATATATTCAGCAGTCTAACCCTGGTCAAAGCAGCCCCATCGGGACACCACGGTTGGGGGGCACCTGGGTGGCTAAGTCAGTTGAGCACTGGACTCTTGATTTTGGTTCAGGTCATGATCCCAGGGTCATGGAATGGAGCCCCATCAGAATCTGCTTAAAGACTCTATTTCTCTCTCTCTCTCTCTCTCTGCCCCAACCCTCCCCCTGCCCCAGCTCACAATCTCTAATAAAATTTTTTAATTAAAAAAAAAAAAGACACACCAAGGTTGGAGTTGAGCTCTTCCAAAGAAGCATTGGCCTTGGACCTGATCCTGGAAGAGTTATTTTGGAAGCTGTGCACTCTCTGCTGGGGTTTTAGAGACTCTCCCTGAGTTCAAACGACATCGCTCTTTTTGGGCCATGTGTAACTTCAGGGATTAAGTTGTCCTGGGGTTTGATGAGAGATGGGAGAACATGATTCTAAAAGTAACCTTATGCCACCACACCTAAGGTGTTACACGCTCTTTATTTTTTCAATTAGAGTTTAAATGTCTATTTTATACCTCGTTTGTAAATGAGAATGTCTGGCTTTGTAGAAAGAGTGCATTAAACCTGTAAAAGTGAACCTTCCTATTTGGAATGCCTAAAGAGATTAATACACTTTTAAAATATTTCTCTTCAGGGTAAGAATTAGGTCATCTGTTACTGCATTTTTATAGCTCATTGGGTGTTTAGCTTTCCAAGGCAATGCTAGTCAGTTCCTTGCTTGCTCAGGGTGAATGAATTACTTATTTCTTTGCCTGCCCTTTAGTTCCAGCATACTGAGGAAAGGAATGATGCAGAATACATGGTGAATGGCTTTTCCCATTTTATAACACTGGCCACATGCATGGCCTAACGCGATAACATAAGGAAGGACAAATACAGGTGGATTTTGCAATTCTCTCTGCTCTATACATATTACATACCCACTTACATAATAGAGCTATAAAATAATTTCACTTAAGGTAAATTAACAATTGTATAATTCAGATTTCTCAACCTTGAATTTCTCTTTTCATGAAAAGACTCCAGGGTCAACCTAAACCAGATTGACAAAACCCCACAGAAGTTAGTATGCATGAATCCTACTATAAACTATAGTGTTAAAGGTGGTTTAAACATTTTATTGTTAGGCTGAAAATATAAAAAATAGTGGTAAAAATATTCAAGTAGGGTAAGACTTAGTCCCACTCTCCAGAGGTTTCTGTTGTTAGTCACTTCTTCTGGATCCTTCCAGAAAACTTTATGGGCCTGTGGTTCCATGTTTGCGTATGGCAAAGACAGAGCTGTAACCCCAGACATTCCATCTCTTCTTCTGCACTTCAACCCCTTCTTGTGGTTAGGCAGGGCCATGGTGTTAGTTCTGGCCAACAGCCGTGAGACGTCCATACTTCTGGGCCGAAGCACAGAAAAGCTGGCATGGCACTGCCGAGGTGAATGAGGAAGCTCTGTGTGCGTGAGAGGCGGAGCCACAAGATCAAAGCAGCCAGAGGGCTCACTAGGTCCTGAGAGTCTCCTGGACCCATAGGTTTTATGTGAGTGAGAAATAAACCCCTGTTATGTTAAGCAGCTGAGACCTGGGGGGTGTTTGTGACTGAAGCATAATCCATCCTATCCTAATTTGGCAATCTTTCCATGTTAGCGTATGTGCATACCTTGTTTTTCTAAACAACAGTACAGCTATGTCATAACTGCTGGGGCACTCCTACTAGACTCTCAGGTTGCTCCTAGCTTTCTTGTTACTCGTTACTATGAACATGCTATCATTAGCATCATTTTACACACAAGTCTGCTAATACATATACAAATATTTTTAAAAAAAATTTTTAACATTTACTCGGTTTTTTTTTGTTTTTTTTTGTTTTTTTTAATTTTTTTTTTTTCAACGTTTATTTATTTGGGGGACAGAGAGAGACAGACAGAGCATGAACGGGGGAAGGGCAGAGAGAGAGGGAGACACAGAATCGGAAACAGGCTCCCGGCTCTGAGCCATCAGCCCAGAGCCCGACGCGGGGCTCGAACTCACGGACCGCAAGATCGTGACCTGGCTGAAGTCGGACGCTTAACCGACTGCGCCACCCAGGCGCCCCTACTCGTTTTTTAAAGAGAGAGAGAGAGAGAGAGAGAGAGAGAGAGAGAAACAGAGTGTGAGCAGGGGAGGGGCAGAGAGAGAGGCAGACACAGAATCCGAAGCAGCCTCCAGGCTCTGAGCTGTCAGCACAGAGCCCGACGCAGGGCTCGAACTCATGGACCGTGAGATCATGACCTGAGCTGAAGTCAGACGCTCAACCGCTCAGCCAACTGAGCCACCCAGGTGCCTCTATACAAATATTTCTGTAGAGTAAGTAAATTCCTTGAAATAAAATTCCTGAGCATAGAATGGTAAGTTGAAAAAAAATTTTTTTAAATAAGTAATCCATCAACCATCACAATTCAAAAGGCACACAAAGGAATGCAATGGAAGTTTCCTTCACATCCTATCCCACAATCTCCAGTACCTTCCTCTAACTATAACCAATGCTAACAATTTCCTATGTGCCCTGAGAAATTATACATATATAAATTTTATAGCCCTTATGTACATACGCAAATACGTGCATATATATGCATATGTATATACACATGCACATATGTATATTTAGGGTGGATTCTGAAAGATAGTTCTAAATTGCTTCTCAATGAGAGTGCCTGCCTCCCCATACTCTTCTAGGCTGTTTTTATTTTTTTTTTCAACGTTTATTTATTTTTGGGACAGAGAGAGACAGAGCATGAACGGGGGAGGGGCAGAGAGAGAGGGAGACACAGAATCGGAAACAGGCTCCAGGCTCTGAGCCATCAGCCCAGAGCCTGACGCGGGGCTCGAACTCACGGGCCGCGAGATCGTGACCTGGCTGAAGTCGGACGCTTAACCGACTGCGCCACCCAGGCGCCCCTCTAGGGCTGTTTTTAAAAGAAGAGGCATTCATGCTGTGTTTCTGTGCTCAGCAGTAATAACAACTGCTAATATTTGGGTAAAAGCTTCACATTATCTTTCCTATTTTTTTTTTTTTTTTTTTTAGTAATCTGTACACCCAGTGTGGGGCTCAAACTTACCACCCTGAGATCAAGAGTTGCATGCTCTTCGCACTGAGTCAGTCAGACGCCCAAACCTTTCATATTATTATCTTAATAGAAGAGGTCCAACTATAATTGTCAGGTGAGCTAATAATCTATGTAGTATTTGCAAAACAAATTCACGGTGTTCAAGCCGCCCCAGAGGCAGGCCAAAACTAGCTGATGCTTCCTCTTGACCTAACAGCAGAAGTGGATTAAAGAGGGGCTGAGGGTCATACGCGACAGGCAAGGACAAAGTAAGACCAGCTGTGTGCAGGTGAGTGGAGAGGTATGACCAGGGAATAGCAAGGAGACTGATGTGGCTGAAAGGTGTTTGCAAACCCTTCGGAAAAGTGGCAGCACAGTGATCGTAGTGACCGACAAGGACTAATATGACATAGGTTGCATCTGAAAGGCAAGGAAGCTGAACAGAAGAGGGCCCAGATGGCAGACATGAGGCTGAGGAGGAAGGGTTGGGGAGCTGCTGGCAAGAAAAGCAGGGAAGAATTGCCAAGAGTGACCCTGAAGTTCAGGGTTCTTGGGTATGGTGGATGTACGTTGGCAACTGGGCAGCCGGCATCAGACTGTGAGAAGGGATGTCCACGGGTAAGTGAGGTCTAAAGAGCACACTGAAAACGAGTACTTCTGATCACGAGTTTTCATGTTTATAATTCTGGGGAACTATAAGATTAAATCTGTACTTTTAATATAACTTTAAATAACTCTGTCCACTCATCACAACTTCCGGGGTTTGGGGATGGAAGTATTTTGGTTGGGGAGATGTTTTTGTTTGTTGTAATAATTTTTATGGCCTTTCAAAAAGCAGATATACTAAATTATTTCATTTTATAAATTCAAAATAAAATTTTTAAAGAATGATTGATTGGTTTATGGGGCGCCTGGGTGGCAGTTGAACGTCTGACTCTTGATTTCGGCTCAGGTCATGATCCCAGGGTCGTGGGATTGAACTCTGTGTCAGGCTCCGCACTGAGTGTGGAGCCTGCTTGGGATTCTCTCTCTCTCCCTCTGCCCCTCTCCTGCTAATGTGTATACATGCATATGCGCACTCTCTCTCTAAAATAAAGAAAAAAAAAGTTGTATTTATTGATTTAAGTAATCTCTGCACCCAACGTGGGGCTTGAGCTCATGACCCTGAGATCAAGAGCCGCATGCTTTTCCAACTGAGCCAGCCAGGTACCCCTGAATTTAATTCTAAGTGATGGTTACTTGACTCTCACTGTTACACTGAAGCCCTGGCACACAGATAATGATTGAAAGGATGGTTTCACCAAGACAGGGGTTCCTTAAGAAAAAAGAAAGAGGGCTACTGAACTGAGATGGGCTATAAAGGATGACGAGGGCTCAAAGCAGACTAGGAAATCACGTGAGAGTGAAGGAGAAGAGGGGCGCCTGGGTGGCTCAGTCGGTTGAGCATCCAGTTTCGGCTCAGGTCATGATCTCACCACGGTTCGTGGGTTTGAGCTGTGTGTCAGGCTCTGTGCTGACAGCTTGGAATCTGGATGGAAGCCTGCTTCAGATTCTGAGTCTCCCTCTCTCTCTGCCCCTCCCCTGCTCATGCTCTTTGTCTCTCAAATAAACATTTTAAAAATTAAAAAAAAAAAAATGAAGGAGAGAAGGGGCAGAACCTTTGGGGGCTGAAGAGCAGCATTTTGAAATCCGTATTTCCAGTTCAAATAGTTCTTCCAACTGCCTATGGACTACTTCCATGACGATGTCTCACAGGCACCCCAGACTCTGTCTGTTTAAAACAACTCAATTAAACCCCTGTCCATCAAACCTACTCATCCTCTTGTCTTCATCATCTCCATGAAGGGTACCCAATTAGCCAAGAAAAAAGCAGAAACCAAATGAAACTCTTCCCCCATCCCTATGTCACGCCAGTGAGGATGCCACAGCTACGCCCCTCACATCTGTCCTCCATGCTCCAGCCCCACTCCTAAACTGATTTTCTACCAGTACCCACCACCTAGTTTTCCTGACTTCATTGTGACTCCCAATTCACTTTTAGGTCTTTTTCCTTCTTTTTCTTTTAATGTTTATTTATTTATTTTGAGAGAGAGAGAGAGTATGAGCAGGGGAGGGGCAGAAAGAGAGGGAAAAAGAGAATCCCAAGTAGGCTCTGCACTGACAGTGCAGAGCCTGATGTGAGGCTTGATCCCACTAACTGTGAGATCATGAGTCAAAATCAAGAGTCAGATGCCCAACTGAGCCACCCAGGCGACCCTAGATCTTTTCCTTCTAATTACAAAATATTTCAAACTCTGCAGCAGACACTGTTGACTCTCTACTCAAATTCATCCCCCAAGGCCCTTCTTGGACAGCAGAGCTCTGATTCTGCTCAGTTCACTCCCCTCCCAACTCACTCCTGCTCAGGGAACAGAATCTTATCCCCAGCTCCAGGAAGATGGATCTTAGTCTAAACTAAAACTGGGAATTCCTGTCCCCTTGTCAGTGATCAGATTAGGAAAGTTTCCTTGATCTGAGTGAAAATGAGGTGGAAATCCTCTTAGAACATTGTCACATGCACACAGTGCCTGAATCTTCATCTTGAGGTGAAGGGAGCCAGCGTAAGAGGACAAGTCAAAATGCTGAGAGAATGGGAAGGACCTGGGTCCTTGAGGACGTGACTGAGCAATGGGATTATGCAACCTTGGATCCATCCTACGTCTGGACTTTTTGCTACAAGAACGAAACAACTCCCTTGCTGTTTAGGTCACTTTTATTTGGGTTTTTTTGCTACTTGTAGCCAAAGCACTCTGCTACAGGGAAAAGGTGATGAGCTTAACTCTGAATGCTGAGTTTGAGTTCCTGTGGGATACCAGAGGGAAAGCAAGATGTGAGAGGAGAGGGTGCTTCAGCACATAAGTGATACTGAGAGCTACGTAAGAGTATCTGAGGTCTCCAGGTCCCACTATGACTAATAATGGCTAACAGTTATTCAGTGCTTCTTAGGTGGCAGGCCCCATTCCAAAAGTACTAGAAGAAGTACTCCTTTTATCCTTACAACTCCTCTTGTACATTTGGCAGAAAAGAGGACTGGAGCGGTTTAGTAACTTGCCAAAGGTTCCAAAGGTTGGGGACTTGATCTGAGTGCTAGTGCCATGATTCAAACCCAGCAGTCTGACCATTGAGCAAATAAATGCTCTTAACTCTGTGCACCATCTTACCTACATCTGAATCACAGGAAGGGAAAACAGCCTAGTCATAATTAGCAGTATTCACAGAAGTGGAGACAAAACACAAAATTTCTGAAGGCAAAAAATAAAGGAATGGGTTCACTTTGAGGGGAAGAACGAGGCTTAACAGTAAAAAAGGCTGAACACGAGGGAGCTGGAGAGACAGCGGAGGACCGGGGCCGGGGCAGGGCCCGGGACTCCTGTGCAGGACCACGGAGAGCACCATGGAGACACCTCCACCTGCCGAGGAGCAGAGTGTCACAACACCCTCGCTGTCTCGTCTAAACAAGATACTAAGTCACTCACAGATAGGAAAAGAATATTTACCGAGTCCTGAAAAAATGCCAAGCACCAGGCTAGATAGGAACTTCATGCCCATGCCATTTAGCCCTCACAATAACTTTGACCACATGGTGACACGAGCTGCCCGTGAACAATTCCAACACGCCAATATAATTTATAAGCATGAAGTCATTCACACCCATCAGCAAAGGAGAGGCATGAGCTGTTGAGTTCTGCATTGTAGAAAGGGAATTCTATGTCATGACGGTGTTAAGACCAGAGCTAGGGAGACCAGTCAGGAGACAGTTGTGTCCAAAGCTCCCTTAAGAAGGAATGAAATTAGAACGTGGTGGGAATCAGGTTCAAAATATATTCAGGAGACTGATTTGACCTCGTCGGGGTGGGAATGGTGAGGAGAGAGACAAGTCAAGAACAGCTAGATTTCTGGCCCTGGCATTACGTAGAGGGTTGAAACCAGAGTAGCTTTTACATGTTGGTAAATTTCTCAAGGCAGCAAATATGTTTTAGAAAAGTGACCTGCCAGAGCCCCAGTCAGTCACATAAAAACTACATTTGTGTTGACATTTTAAATGTATCCCTTCTCTTTTTCCTACTGCACTTACAAATAAGAGTAAATGCACTTTGGATTTGTAAACACAGAATATGACCTTATAAAATGGGGTGGGAGGAAGAAGGATAAACAGAGGGCCTACTTAATCAGAGGGGCCATTGGTTGGCTCCTTCAGGAAGAGCCAAGCAATTTGGAATAATGAAAATGAGACTAAGACTCAGCAGCCTATTCTAAATGAAACTTTTGTTTCTTCTGCGTGGAACACATTACAAATTAAGACATAAGTTAATCATTCTTGACAACTTAAATATTTACTCTGGAATTGCTGTATTAGCTATTAAATGTTGCCTTATGGTAATGTTCATTGCAATAACAAATAAACTTCCAGCGTTCAGTGGCTTACCATGAGAAGTTTATTTGTTATTCACACATTAGTCCAATACAAATGTTTCTGGGTGGGGGAGTAGGCCTTTGCTCCAGGAAGTCATTCAGTGACCCATTTGACAGAAACTCTTCCATCTTCAACATAGGACTTCCTAATCGCTTTAGGCACCGATCACCGGACAGCAAAAAGAGGCAGAAATGGAGACTCACATGGGGGAGGGCTTTTATGAGTTAGCCCTGGAAGTGGCCAGACCTCAGAAATTCCACTGGTGAGTACTCAGTCACAAGACACATAAAACTACAAGAGAAGATGTGACCAAAAAAAGAAAGGAAATAAGTTTTGGTGAATAGTTGGCAGTCTCTGTTGCAGATGGGAAAATTCTGAAGACAAAACACAACACTTATTCATATGTACAGAGCCTATCTCAAAAGAAGTAAGAATTCAAGTACTCAAATATAATTCTGTTGAAAAATACCTTATGCGGGTGCCTGGGTGGCTCCGTTGGTTAAGTGTCCGACTTTTGATCTTGGCTACGGTAATGATCTCACAGTTCATGAGATTGAGCCCTGTGTCAGGCTCCACACTGAAAGCACAGAGCCTGCATGGGATTCTCTCTCCGTCTCTCACACACACACAAAATAAATAAACTTAAAAAAACAAAAAAAGAAAAATACCTTATGAAAAAAATTACCCTATGAGAGATCCATTTCATTGCATAAACTACTGCTAAGAGAATTGGAGAATACAAAAACTGAAGGAATATAGAAAAAAACATAAGATTTCTAAGATCTTGATTTATGGAAGTTGCTCATTTCAACCTAGATTTTCCAGATTCACCAACAAGATACTAAAAATATTATGGTGGAAGAAATCATTCCAAACTCGTGGTTCACTAAGAATCATAAATACTATTTATAAAGTACAAGATCCTAGTTAGTGGATATTAATTACTTAAGTGTCTTAAGTTTTTCATTTGTTAACTCTTATTTTCATAATTTTATGTAAATCATAGTTATTATTTTAGGTAGTTCAAGCTCAAGGAAACAAGTTAAGACTCACATATGGAGGTTTTTCCCAAGAGACAACCTCCAGATTCATAATTAGTTTCTCTGAATGGAAATTTATAAACCAAGAGAAAGTTCCTGATTTATTAATCAGGATAATACTAGCTTATGTTATAGGAAGAAATAACCCCCTGAAATCCCATTGGATACCACAATAAAAGTTTACTTCTTGCTCACGTAAACTTAGTCGTGCAGTCATGCAGCCAGGCAGTCCGCCATCTTGCAGATCTGCCAGCTGGAACATGCAGCCTACAACGCTACCATGGCAAAGGAGAGAGAAATGAAGAAAGCACATTGGCTCTTAACTACCTTGGCCCCAAATGACACATACCACTTTTGCTCAGAGTTCAGTGGCCAGTACTGGTCATGCGATCCCAACCTAATAGCAGGCTAGGCAAGGAAATGTAGAGAAATACAAGGTTATTCAGTGATTACTGTCTCAGCCACATCTGTACAGGCCATAAGTTCCAGCTCCTAGGTACATTTCCCATTGTAAATTTAAAAATTGTATTCTGACATATAAATTAGCTTCTTGTAAGTTTATTAGCTAGTACCAATAAATCTGATAATCAAAATGGTAAAACTAAATTTCTGGGCTTGCAAACCCAAACAAGTCCTTTACGCATGGTGACCTAGTAGCAGTTAACATGATCTGAAGCCCTATGGGAAGTAGGGCTTAGCATCTTAAACAAGGAATCCATTCATCCACCAGTCAGTAACTACTTATTGAGGATGTCTATGTACTAGTATGATGTTTAACGTGAAGGAGACGGCAGCAAAAAAGACACATTTGGTTCCTACCCTGATGGAACATACAGTTAACTGGGGGGCACAGTTTCTTAAAAATTACCAATAACTGTATTATTATAATCTAGATAAACTAGAGGTAGGAAAGAGGAATGCAAAATGCTAACAGTATTTCACATGAGACCTGGTTTAGGGGAGGCTTTACTGAGACAAAAGCAGGGCCCTGTAGGATAAGTAAGGGTTAGACAGGTGATGGGGAAGGGTTAAGAATGTTCCAGACCAAGGGAACAGGGCAGGCTGTAGTAGGAAGGACTGAAAACTTACTCCAATATTATTATCTCTAGTTTTGAGCTTTGAAATAGTTTTAATAATTCTTTTGGTTTCTCCCCATTTAATGGCTGTAATGCTATTAAAACTGAATTTTAAATATAGTGTGATCTTAACCAATCAAGTTTGCAATAGACTACAATTCTTTAACTGTCTCTTCAAATACTAGGGGAAGGAAAAAAACATTTGAATACAATTTTTTTTTGAACATGCTTACCTCATTTATTTGTAACTAGTGAATATTAGTTCATTGTTTGAGACAACTGCTTTATATTTAAAAAGTAGTCTATATGTAATAGATGAACAACCCAACTGCTGATACTGCAGAAAATTCCTGGACATAACATTAAGTATGAGTTTAGTATTCAGTATCGAAACCCTAATCCATATTTTATTTTTTAATTTTTTAATGTTTATTTTTGAGAGAGAACATGAGTGGAGGAGGGGCGGGGGACAGAGGATCTGAAGTGGGCTCTGTGCTGACAGCAGAGAGCCTGATAGGGGGCTTGAACTCATGAAACATGAGATTATGACCTGAGCCAAAGTCGGACACCCAACCAACTGAGCCACCCAGGTGCCCCGAAACCCTAATCCATCTTTACCATAAAAAACAGAATCTGTCTTCTTCAAATACAAGATAGTCATGTTTTTTAACCCAAAAGAGGGAGGACAAATGGCAAATAAAGTCATGTCGTCTAAACTTTTTGGGAAGGGGGAATTACCATCATTCATCGATGCAACCTACACCAGTAGCTATTTGTGCCGCAATGTTCTATTTAATGAGACACTAGTCTAGAATAGTCTCTAAACTCCTTTCCAGGCCAACCTATTATAATCCTAAATGCATATGGAAATTTTTTGTATTCACAAATGCCAGCCTGTCAAATTTATGCATAAAACTCTGCCCCGAATAATCACCTTACAATAAACTACACATTATTGTATTTTGTAAGTTTGTATAACATGTACATTGTACCACAAGGTTGTACACTGGCACAATTCACAC
This sequence comes from Prionailurus bengalensis, assembly GCF_016509475.1. Taxonomy (NCBI): domain Eukaryota; kingdom Metazoa; phylum Chordata; class Mammalia; order Carnivora; family Felidae; genus Prionailurus; species Prionailurus bengalensis. The sequence goes on from NC_057347.1 coordinate 20,654,057, forward strand.
ACTAATTGGTAGTAAGCTGTGCAAACTACTAACACTTCCATTGTGCATGGAAATGTCTAGGAAAGTAGAGAAATAAATATGGCCCTAGAACAAATCATATAGACTATGAGAACAAATATATTTGAAAATTATTCATCTGGGTAGTGAACCAGAAGAGAAGTATGAGTACTGTTTCAAGTTAAATATTGGTATATTGCTATAAGTAAAATAAAAATAGTATTCATCTACTAGTTACCTCACTGCAACGCTGTAAGAAGGCATAGGAAAACTAAGCTTTTTACAGTCCTAGAAGATATAGGACTGAAGCTTCTCTATCCTGCTGACGAACAGGAAAACAGCCATATTATTTAATGGCTCAGCAACAAAACAACTTGGAAAAAGAATGTATTTCTACCTCTCTTCATTATAGTCATAAAATGTATATACATTTTCTGCATTTTGAAAACAAATATTTTATACTCAGACACTCAAAATGATTGCAGTTTTAAAAACTGGTCTTGTCAGTTCAACACAGGAGTTGCCATTTTTTTTTCTTTTCTTTTTTTTTAATTTTCTTTTTTTGAATGTTTATTTATTTTTGGGACAGAGAGAGACAGAGCATGAACGGGGGAGGGGCAGAGAGAGAGGGAGACACAGAATCGGAAACAGGCTCCAGGCTCTGAGCCATCAGCCCAGAGCCTGACTCGGGGCTCGAACTCACGGACCGTGAGATCGTGACCTGGCTGAAGTCGGACGCTTAATCGACTGCGCCACCCAGGCGCCCCTAGGAGTTGCCATTTTCAAGGAACCATTTTCAAGGATAGTTATCCTTCCCAGCTATAAAAACCTATAAAGTTACAACTTGTTTTTAGTTCAAAAACCTAAAAAAGTGAGGTGCCTGGGTGGCTCAGTCAGTTGAGTGCCTGACTTCAGCTCAGGTCATGATCTCACAGTTCATGGGTTCAAGCTCCATGTCAGGCTCTGGGATTCTCTCTCTTTCTCTCTCTCCCTCTCTCTCTGCCCCTCTCTCACTCGCACTCTCGCTCTCTCAAAATAAATAAAAAATGATTTTTAAAAAAATCAACTCAAAAACTTAAAAAGATTAACCAAACTAAGAGAGAATTTCAGTAAGAAACTGATGTTACCTCTTCCTGCTGTTTCTCCTAACCGTTCACAAGCAGTGTAACAACCAACACTTCTGAGCGTTACCAAGCCAGGCACTGTGCTAGGTGGATTACACACGTGATCACAATAATCTGATGGATTACACACCTCTTATGTTACAGATAAGGAAACTGAAGAGGTTGTAGACTCTTGCCCAGGGTCACTCAAGTATTACACAGAAGAGCTGGGATTCCCCCAAGCTGTCTACTTCTAGAGTCAGTGCTCTTAACCACTCCTTCCTCCTGCAAATACTCTGTAAACATACGTTATTTATGCTAATGCTCAAACTGGATCACTGCTGCCCCAGCGGTCTCTGCCCATGGTCCCCAGCACCACCACACTGTGGTGTCACGGGAAAGCCTCTGTATGGAAAGTTGGCTGAATATCCAACAGAAGTTCCACCTTAGAAGTGGGTCAATACTGCACTGCTTTGGAGACTACATGAGTGCCCGCAAGAGCCTTCTGGCCCACAGGTAAAAAAGTGGGGCATGTACATTTCCAGCCTTTTGTTCTAGAAGAGATGGTGAAAGACCATGTTGGGAGAAAGAAATGTAAAAGCCTCCTCTGTAGCCTGAGGTTTAGAGACCAGGGAGGCGTTATAACTGTGCTTTGTAGTCAGAAAGATGTACGTTCCAAATCCTAGCTCTACCACTTGCTGTATCTCTGATCTGGGGCAAGGAGCTAATCTCTCTAAGCCTGTTACCTCACCTATCATAACACAAAGGTTGTTGTCTCAAGCACAAAATGAGATAGAGAATGCAACATGATGCTGGGTCTGCTTTCCTTTATGTCTTAACAAAAAAAACTTTTTAATGTTTCTTAATTCTTTGACAGAGAGAGAGGGAGAGAGAACATGAGGGGGGGAGGGGCAGAGAGAGGGAGACACAGAATCCGAGGCAGACTCCAGGCTCCGATCTGTCGGCACAGAGCCCGACACGGGGCTGGAACTCATGAACCACGAGATCATGACCTGAGCTGAAGTCGGACGCTGAACCGACTGAGCCATCCAGGCGCCACTCGTTTATTTCTGAAAGAAGTAGGGGAACCCAAAAATCTCTAAAATCCTTTCCATCTTTAAAATCTCGTAAAGTTCTGCCTCATTTTCAGCTCAAAAAACTTTAAAAGATTAACCAAAATTAAAAAGATTTCTACTACAGAGGTTGATGCCACCTCTTCCTTGTTTTTTCCTTAAACTGGAATGTGAAAAAGTAGGATATGCCTGGAAAGGGTTCAACCTACAGAAAAGGAAGTCAGCAGTTGGAAAGCCACTACAGCTGGTTATTCACTTTATTCTGAAAGCATTGGGCCTGTTGATACAATCACACCCACAGGAAAACTTCATACAGTTGGCTAAAGGCCATCCGAAATGACGCAGCAATAATCCATCACGTAAAAGTCAGCCGTGTCACTGATTCTGTCCGGCTAATTTGGTTGCGCGAGATGAGACCCAGGCCACCTTGGTTCCATCCAGGGAAGTGAGGAGACCAGCAGGGATCCCCGAGGATTCCTGGGGCAGGAATTGCTGGGCCTAGAACCGAGGGCTGTCTCACGGCTGCTGTTTCTCTCCTCGGTCAGCCCACTCTGCCATGTTTATGAAACAGCTCCCTCTGATTTGATGAGTCTCTGTGCTTTCATAAATCTGACTCCCATACGGTTTTGCCTTGCCTCAGCCCCCTCCCCTCATTCTCTGCATGAGGTGCTTTCGACCTTGATCTTGCATGTGTGACATATGCATGACATATGTGTGACATATGCATGACATATGCACTCCTCTGCAGGCAATTCTCTATACTTTGATCAGAGTCCTGGAGGGGGCAATAACCCCACAAAGGAGTAAAAACCACTGTCCTATCTCATGACCCTCTAGCTATAGTACCTCTCCTGGTGCCTCTCTTACTCATTTGGTTTCCTAATTCCAAATTTCTAATAGAGTAATAGTAATGGCTACCATATATGGAGCTTTGAGGATGAGCCAGACAGTTATAAGGATTTTATGTGGATTAACTATTTTTAATTCTCAAAACGGCATTATAAAGGATCTAATATCTTACAGAAAGGAAACTGGGGCATGGTGAACCTTGAGTAACATGAACTACTCGTAAGGTTACACTACTAGTAACTGGCTGAGACTGAAGATTCCAAAGACATGGTGCTTAAAATTTTCTGAATCAAGGGGTGCGTGGGTGGCTCAGTGGGTTAAGCATCCAACTTTTGATTTTGGCCCAGGTCATGATCTCACGGTTCGTGAGTTCAAGCCCCACATTGGGCTCTGTGCTGACAGAGCGGAGTCTGCTTGGGATTCTCTCTCCCTCTCTGCCCCTCCCGTTCGTATACTCTCTCAAAATAAATAAACATTTATATATATATTTAAACTTTCTGAATCAAGCCACAGGTTGCTGGTAAGACCACAGGCGGGCATCCTTGGATCAAGTCCAGTCGCAGCTGTGGCAGGGTGAAGGTGGATGGACACGGGGGGGTCAGATGGCTTGAAACACAGCCACTGCCAGGCAAGGTCACAGCAGAATAGTTTCTCTTTAAAAGAGTGTAAGTGGTGGGCAGTCACACTTAATAACTAATATGTCTACTATTACCATTACTTTCATTGTTTGTCTTCTAGGAATATTTCAAAATCAACAAGGTGATTAATTAAAACTTCTCCTTAAGAATTACATAAGAAAGGTACGATACTGTGGGAAGAGAAATAAGGGGTGGCCGGGAGCCTGTCAGCTGAAGAGATATAAAACTCAATCACGCACATGCACACATACACACAAATGAACACACCCCTGACTGGCGTGAGGCTTCCCTATGGATGTAGGGAGAGCGAGTCCTGCCTTAGGACTGAATAGCCATGAAGAGACCTAAATGCAAACTACCACCTACCTTTATTCCCCCAATCCCTAACAGCCTGTTGTGGAAAAACTCCTCTTACTTACGAACAAACATAAATTTATCTCTAAAAATTACTACTGAGAAAGAGAGGGGAGGATGGAGGGAGGGAGGGAGGGAGAGAGAAAGAGAGGGAGGGAGGGAGGGAGGGAGAGAGAGAGAGAGAGAGAGAGAGAGACAGAGAGAGAGAGAGGAGAGAGAGAGAAAGAATGCCGGAAATTAAAAAAAAAAAAGAATATATTCCAAGATAATTTTTCCCAGACTAGATAAAAATCATGGTCCAAACCATTAATTTTAAAATGATCTCTGTGGTAGGCAGATTATGCCCCACTCCTACCCCCAAACCTGTCCATGTCCTGACCTCTGTGAATCTGTCACCTTATATGGCAAAGAGGAAATAAGGTTCTGGATAGAATTACGGCTCCTAATCAACTAACGGAGGTAGAGTAGCCCAGATTACCCAGGTGGGGCCAGTGTAATCAATCACAAGTGTTCTTAAAAATGAAGAGGGGGACACAAGAGAAGTCAGAGCTGGAAGGAGATGGGGCTGTGGGAGCTCAGGGCTCTGTGATGTGAGGACTTGACCCTACCACTGCTAGCTTCGAAGGTGGAGGAAAATGACCCCAGGCACAGAATGCAGGCAGCCTCTAGCAGCTGGGAAGGGTGTGCATCAAGGGGGATTCTCCCTGAGATCCTCCAGGAAGGGACCCAGGTGTGCTGACAGTGTGATTTCACCCCGTGGACCCACGTCAGATTTCTGACCTCCAGAAATGTAAGATGATGAATGTGTGTTCTTTGAAGTCACTAAATATGTGATAATTTGTTACCAGTAATTTGTTGAGCCTTTATGAAATAAGAGCTGTAAACAAAGATAAAACAGTTCCGAAAAGAAAAGAAATGATACAGGCGCCTGGGTGGCTCAGCCAGTTAAGCGTCCAACTTCTGCTCAGGTCATGATCTTGAGGTTCACGAGTTCCAGCCCTGCATCATTGGGCTTGAGCTGACAGCTCAGAGCCTGGAGCCTGCTTAGGATTCTGTATCTCCCTCTCTCTGCCTCTGCCCTCATTCTCTTTCTCTCTCTCCCAAAAGTAAATAAACATTAAAAAATTTTTTTAATTAAAAAAATAAAAAAGAAATGATATAAGTAAAAGTTAAAAAAAAAAAGGAACTAGCAGAGTTCAGAAAGGAGATGAAGAGTAAAATCAAGTCAATATGTAAAAAAAAAAAAGGTAGTAATGGTAGCAACAAAAAGGAGCAAAGAACCTGTTAAAAACATAGCTCGGGCTATGGAAGATGAACTTGAAAAACTGAGAAGCGGGGCGCCTGGGTGGCGCAGTCGGTTAAGCGTCCGACTTCAACTCAGGTCACTATCTTGCAGTCCGTGAGTTCTAGCCCCGCGTCGGGCTCTGGGCTGATGGCTCAGCGCCTGGAACCTGCTTCCGATTCTGTGTCTCCCTCTCTCTCTGCCCCTCCCCCGTTCATGCTCTGTCTCTCTCTGTCTCAAAAATAAATAAACATTAAAAAAAAAAAAAAAGGAAAAACTGAGAAGATAAAATGGAAAACAAAAGGATCAGAGAGAAAATAACAGATAACAGGAAATGACAATGGCAAACTAACAAATCCCGACGGGGATTTTTGCTTCTAATGTTTATTTATTTTGAGAGAGAGAGAGAGAAAGAGCACAAGTTGGAGAGGCGCAGAGAGAGAGGGAGAGAGAATCCCAAGCAGACTCTGCACTGTCAGTGTAGAGCCCACTCGAGGCTCAAACTCACGAACTGTGAGATCATGACCTGAGCTAAAATTAAAAGTTAGATGGACACTTAACAGACTGAGCCACCCACGTGCTCCCTGACTGGGATTTCTGGAGAAAAGAACATAGCTGAAAAGGTGTTCTGGGATATAGTTCAATAAATTTAAAAAGTTACCTTAAATGACCTTAGTGAAGGGTTACATAGGTTCTACAATAAACTAATAGAGATGAATGAACATCAAGACACAGTGAGGTTACTGTGCCTTGAAGATACAAAAACAAACCCCCCAAAATGAATTCCATGACCATTAATAAAAAGAAAAAACAAATCAGGCCACAACCACCTATGAAGGAAAAATCAGGCTGGCTTCAGACTTTCAGGAATACTCAATTGCAGAAAACAGCAAGGATTATACAAAGAGAAGTATGACTGCAGAATTTTGTACCCAACAGTCACTTCAGTACAAAGGCATCAGGCGGTTACTGAAAAATGTGCAAGGATGGAAATGAAATAGTTCACATGAGTCGATTCTGAAGAAACCAACAGATGAATAGTTATCAACCCAGGGACGAAGGAAGAAACTGTAGCAAAAGGACTGGAAGCAGATGCTGGATTCATAAATGAGAGAATAAAAATGTTACAAAAGAATGACCTATGTTAGAAATAATAACGTAATTAGCAAAATTCAGAAGACAGAGGAGGAAGAAAAGCAGAAGATCATTTAAATATTTTGACTTCCTCATCTTCCATAATGGGGGTCAGTAGATACTTCTTAGAACTCGCAGTCTTAGCCATGATGAATACATGTTATCATTTAAAGGTATAAAAGTAGGGGTGCCTGGGTGCCCAACTCTTGGTTTTGGCTCAGGTTTAAGTGTCCAACTCTTGGTTTTGGCTCAGGTCATCATCTCATGGTTTGTGAGTTTGAACCTCAAGCTGGGCTCCACGCTGATGGCACAGAGCTTGCTCGGGATTCTCTCTCTCTCCACCCCTTCTGTGCTTGCGCATGCACGCTCCCTCTCAAGATAGATAAACATAAAAAACAAAACGAAAATCCTTTTAAAAAAAGTGTAACAGTAAACTTGTACCCAATAGAGCTAATTGCTTACATGATATCCTTCTACCTTTCTTCCTTACTAATAGGACCCCAATTTGGGTCAGGGATGCAATGTGCCCACTTAGAAATAGTCACCTTCCCAGCTAAGGGTGACAGCCAGGGTGAAGTTGTGACATAGTTCTGGTCAGTAAGACCTATTTGTAGGGTTTCTAGGAAGTTTTGCATCCTTAATGGAGGCACCCCTTTTCCTTGGCTTCCTTGTTTTCTTCTTGTCTGGAACGTAGATGGTGGACCAACTGTGGCATAACCATGAGATAAGCAGGAACAGTGACGTCAGAAGCCGAGGACAGCCAAGTGGGACAGCACCAAGTGCCAGGCTTACCGGTGACACTGCGCAGCCATGGCACCCATCCAACCGCTCACCTCCATACTGTTCATTTTATGAGGAAAATGTCCCCTATTCGGTTAAGCCACTGTGATGGAGTTCTAGTCCATAAAAACTAAACATAACCCTAACTGAAAATCACTTGAAAAAACTAATAATAGGAACGTAGCGAATCCAAAATCGGGTGATGGAAGGGAGAGCGGAACGTCAAGTTGTAGTTATGTAGGTAACTCCTAGGGGAAAAAACCCTAAAACTAACTGTAAATGCTCAAATTGATCAGAAGGAAAATACACATAAACCAATGCAGCCACCAAACACAGGGTAAAACCCATTTAAGAAAGTAAAAAGCAAACAATATATTCAAATTCAGACAGAACTAAAACCAAGTATCACAATCAAACTCAAGATCACAATCAAACTCCATGCTGAACACTGAACATTCACTTGGAACAAAGCAATTCTCCCAAAACTGGCCTAATAAACTTAATGGAATTAACATTCGAAATCTTAAGGAATTTTCACTTTGAAACTTGAAAAGCTGGTTTTGAAGTTCAACTCTGAAAAAGTAAAGAACAAAGAAGAGATTTTTGTCCTCTCACACAGCAAAATGCAGTATGAAGGGTCAGCTCTCATGGTTATGGTAATCACATTAATACTAACAGTTTACTGCTCTTCCAATGCTTGTCTGTCAGGCAAGCAGGGGCTGCCCTAACAGGCTTTATGAGTATTATCTCATTTAAACCTCACATCCCTGCAAAGTAGCCAGTACACCGCCCCTAGTTAACAGACTGGGGTTTAGGAAGATGGGATCTCCGCCTGAGGTCACACAGCCAGTAAGTAAGTGCTGGCTAAGTCTGACCCAGGAACTCTTCCTCCAGAGCTGATGCTCTCTCTGGTCTAACTCACTACACACAACTGCCTCTCAGCTGGACGGGTAACACAGTGAAACAGACTCCATTCATATGAAAAGCATGTGATAAAGGTGATATTTCTAAATAATGAGTAAAGGACAGATTATTCAATAAATGGCTCTGAGACCAGTGAGCCTCTACGCGGAAACAAATAGATCTCTACTCTCATATCTTATGCAAAGGTAAATTACAAATGTATTCACAACTTAACATAATAAACAAAAAGGTAGATGAATATTTTCATAATCTTGGATCTGGAAGGGTCTTCACAATCACAATACCAAACCCAGAGGCTATAAAAAGCCAACAGATTTGACTACATAAAAATTTTAAACATTTTTTTTTTGGCAAAAGTTACTACACACAAAGTTAAAAGAAAAAATGAAAAATATTTCCAACCTATACAGTAGACAGGAGTAATACATATAAATTATTAAAAGCAATAAGAATATGACAAACAGTCTAATAAAAACCGGCACTTTGGAATATAGAAATAGCTAGTATGTCTAGGAAAAGCCATTCAACCTCACTAACAATCCAGGAATGTACAGTAAAATAATAATACCATTTTTCACCCATCAGATCAGCAAACGCTGTTTACAATCGCAAAATCTAGTGACAAAGGGATAAAGTTTTTCATTAATAGGAACAAGCATCTGAGAGAGGGATTTAGTAAAATGTATCAAAGGGCCTTAAAATGATGTTTATGTGCACATGCAAATGGCTCAGCAATACTATTTCTAGGCCTCTATCCTACAGAAATACCAGCTCAAATGTGGCAAAATACATATACAAGAGTATTGACTGCAGTGTGCTTATAATGCCAACACATCACAGTTAGATCTGTGCACAGGAGGATGATTCTACTCAAACAGAGACACAAGATGTAGCCTCTGGAAAGAATGAGGCAGAACTCAATACAGTGGCACAGGAAAAGATTAAGGGCATATTGCATTAAGTGGAAAAGAAACCATATTGTAGAACATTACTATGGCACGGTGCCTTTTATCTTTTAATTTGAAACTACGTGTGTGTATACACACACACGCACACACAAACACACTCATGGGATCTGTCTCCCTCTCCCTCTCTCTCTCTCTCCTTCCTCTCTTCCTCTCTCCCTCCTCATACATACAACTAGTTGGCTGTCCAGATGCTTGCATGCTCTGGAAAGAGATACACCAGACTTTCAGTGCTCACTTTTAGGGAGTAGGATTGGTGGAAGAAAGGGGAGAGAGAAAATTTCACATTTTACTTGATTCACATTGAATGTTACTAGCGTGTTTTCTTTAGTAATTAAAAACAAGGATAGAAAAGTACATCAAATTAAAACAGGTGAAAAAATTAATTAGAATAGAAGGTTTTATCCAAAGAATAGCATACCTTTGTTTTTTCAGCTGTGGCTTATTTGAAAATTGTGATATTAGAAATACTTGCTGAGCTTATTCAGCTTTGTGTGGAACGTTTTCAAACCCAAATTAAGTACTATTAAAATAATAATGTCCACACTACATTCCTTTATACCACAGGTTGTTTCTCATTTCAGGATGAACTTTAAGTAAGGTAACGTGTGCACATTCACAGAGTTTTGAAATGCTTTTGGTATTTTTAATTGCCTGAGCATGCTGAAAGTTAACTTAATAGGTAATAGTTAACAGAATATTACTATATTACAAAGTTACAGTAATTAAAACAGTATGGTATTGGCATAAAAATAGATCAGTAAAAGAAAATACAGAGTGCAGAAATGAACCTATGCATGTATGGCCAGTTAATTTATAACAAAGGAGCCAAGAACATAGAAGGGTTAGAAAGGATAGTCTCGTCCATAAATGGTGTTCGAAAAACTGACAGCCACGTGCAAAAGGATGAAACTGGACCCCCATCTTACACCCTACAAAAAGATCAATTCAAAATGAATAAAGGACTTAATCATAAGATGTGAAACCACGAAGCTCCTAGAAGAAAACACAGGTGGTAAGCTCCTTGATGTCCATCTTGGCAATAACTTTTTGGATTTAACATCAAAAGCAAAGAAAATGAAAATAAAGCTAAGTCGGACTACATCAAAGGAAACTATCAACAAAATGAAAAGACAACCTATGGGAAAAAGTATTTTCAAATCATATGTCTCATAAGGAGTTAATACCCAAAATATATTTAAAAATCCTTCCAACTCAATGGCAAAAAACCCAGTTAATCTGATTTTAAAATGGGCAGAGGAACTGAACAGAGAACCAACCCAAATGTCCATCAATGGATGGGATGAAGAAATAAAATGTGTTATGGCCCTTGGACATATGTGTGTTGGCCCTTGGACAACATGGGGGTTAAGGTACCAACCCCCCCCCCCAATGTGCACAGTCAATAATTTGTGTATGACTTTGACTCCCCCAAAACTTAACACTAATAAACTCCCTATTGTTGACAGGGAGCTTTACCAATAACATAACAGTCCCCTGACACATATTTGGTACTTTATATGTGTTTTATACTGTACTGTTAAAATAAAGTAAGCTAGAATGAAGAAAATGTTATTAAGAAAACCATCTGCGGGGCGCCTGGGTGGCTCCGTTGGTTAAGTGTCTGACTTCGGCTCAGGTCATGATCTTGTGGTCCGTGAGTCTGAGCCCCGCATCGGGCTCTGTGCTGACAACTCAGAGCCTGGAGCCTGCTTCAGATTCTGTGTCTCCCTGTCTCTCTGACCCTCCCCATTCATGCTCTGTCTCTCTCTGTCTCAAAAATAAATAAACATTAACAAATTTTTTTTAAATAAAAAAAAAAAGAGAGAGAGAATCATCTGGGAGGGGTACCTGGGTGGCTCTGTGAGTTGAGTGTCCGACTTCTGCTCAAGTCATGATCTTGCAGTTTGTGGGTTTGAGCCCCACGTCGGGCTCTGTGCTGACAGCTCAGAGCCTGGAGCCTGCTTCAGTTTCTGTGTCTCCCTCTTTCTCTGCCCCTCCCCAACTCATATTCTGTCTCTGTTTCTCAAAAATGAATAAATGTTAAAAAAAAATTTTAGAAAAAGAAAAAGAAAATCACCTGGGAGAGAAGATCCTTTTACATTGCCATAGGGTATTTACCAAAAAAAATCACGTAAGTGGACCTGTGCAGTTCAAACCATGCAGGTGCTGTACACAGAATGGAATATTATTCAACCTTCAAAAAGAGTGAAATCCTATCACCTGCTACAACGTGGGTGAACCCTGAAAACATGTGAAGTGAACTGAGCCAATCACAAAAGGACACATATCGTAGGATTCCACTTACACGGGATATCCAGAATGGTCAAATCCATAGAGACAGAAAGGAGAATAGTGAATACTGGGGCTGGGGGTGGGGTGTGGTAAGATAGGGAGTTAGTGCTTAATAGTCATGGAGTTTAAGTTTGGGATAACGAAAAGATTCCAGAGATGGACAGTGGTGATGGCTACACTGAATGCTACCGAAATGTACGCTCAGAAAGGGTTAAAATGGTAAATTTTATGTATTTGTTTTACCACAATAAAAATTTAGTAGAAAGCCTTACATTATTTTTTAAAAAGCACGGTGTTTTCTTAGCTCTCTGTATTCCCAACCTTCAATCCATTCAACTAACATGTACCCAAAAAGTAGGAAAAAAAGCCATTACTAGGTTCAGACAAATTCTCCAGAATCTAAAGTCCACAAAACAGACGCTCAGTGACTACGTACAGGAGGAATTATCTTTTATGCCAAAGCAATGAGGAAAATGCAAGCTTAAAAAAAAAAAAACAAACCCTTCTCATTTAAGCAGACAAACATTTTCAAAATTATTTTCAGAAATCTGACCTGCAGGTAAAATCTGGTGCCTATCCTTACTTATTAACTGCATTTTCACTAAAGAAAATGGACAACATTGAAAAGCATCAAAAAACAGCAAGTCAGAACCACACCACTGGCGAAAGCACATGATCACTAACCGCTAAATACCGGGCAAAGAATAAACACACTGAGCATGGAAGACGTTACAAGCACATTGAAAACACTTCAAGTAAGACCTCAGCGGATGAGCTGACGTGGAAGCCAGGGATACAAATGGCAGGAATTATTTTCCAAAAAGGCTCTGGGTAAGAGGTCATTGTTTCGTGTAAGTAGATCAGACTGCGTTTTTATTCTTCCGTGTTATTAGAAGGAGAAGACAGGAAACAGGTGTGTACGTGGGAGTCACCCAGAGAAGAAGCCTCTTGGCAGTGGTATGCCCTGTTCCAATGTTGTCTTAAATCTTGTATTCCAGTGCAGGAGGTGGGTGGTGACCAGGGGAGGGAGGGGAGTAGGGAATGTGCAGTGTAAGCCACTGAGCAAAATCACTCACTTCATATTATTCAAAGGAGTGAAAGGGCTATAGGAGTAAGTTTTGCCACTTCCTATACATTATTCTCCTTTGAACTTCAACGATAAACATATGGGACTATATTCTGCATTACTGGTTCTGTTGATTCTGCATTTTACCGCTATGGAAACTGAGGCACACACAAGCTGAATAAACTTGCCTGAAGCCACGCTATTCGTGGATGATGGAGTGCGGGTGTAAACCTCAGGTCTGACTCCAAGGCTCGGGACACCCTGAGCTACACCACCCCACTCCCACCCAGGCAGGAGAAAATAAGTTAGGGACAAAAATGGAAATGATAGAAAATATGCTAGGGTGGGTGCCAAAATAAACTACAAAACATTTACTTTTAAGATGAGATCTTGAAATAGTAGCAAGAAAGAGTCAGCTAACAGGGAGGAGCTGAGCAGGCCCTGAGTAGGAAATTAGATACATTAAGGGTATTTCTGAGCAAGGGCTTCTCAGGGTGCTTTCATTTCCCCCCCCCCCCCCCCGTTTTTTTTAGCAGATATTGACCGGAATATCAGACATGCCTATTTTCAAATACGTGGATAAAGTCATGTACCCAAATCAAAAGTTATTTTTTCCACTTTGACTCCTATCCACACCTCCGCATGAATCCTGGAAATGTGGGCTTCCAGTCATTCCTGAGGCAGTACCTCAGTTTTATCGCTTGCTAGGAGCTGCTCCTTAGGTCTCCTCTTGTTTTTCAAGAAAATGAGGAAATGAGTAGAGAGACAAGAGACACAGACATGACAGAACACCTGCCTTGTGGGGTTTTCTGAAGCGGGAACAAAAAGTATCTATGAGGTACACCATCCCTTATAAAAGGTCTCTCCCTCCCCCTTACTGTTAACGAAATAAACATTTCTTCTAAGAATAAAAGAGTTGACCTAATAGGTTTAGTCATTTTAATTGAGGTATCATCAATTTTCCCAGGTAACTGAAGCTTGGTCCTAGAGTCCTAATTAAAGTAATAGAGAAAAAGAGCCCCAGGTAAAGGCCTGAGATGGTCTCTATGAATAAGGGGCACTGATTACAAGATCTATTTCAGCTTTCATGAAATTAAATTTACTTTTTCCACCTCAACCGTGTTCTGAATAACTGGGTTGAACAGAGTCATAACATTTAGATCAAGATATTCATCATTAACGCAAACTCCTCCATCCAGTGAAAATGCCATTTATCACAACATAATTATCACTGACTATCATACACAAAGTGTATAACAGCATAGCACCCCAGGAGCCACTAACACTGGATTAAAGTGGGGTAGGCAGAGCTGATGCTCTGAAATACAGTAGGGTGCAAAGTGGATAAAAATAATGCTGCAGAGATATGATCTACTGACATAAAAATGTTTTTAAACAACAACACATGAAAGTGTTTTGTACCTATTTATGGCATGAATCCATTTTTATTTTTAAAATAAAATCACATAGGCATTCATTTCACCTCTACACAGTTATTATATGTAGGGTAAAAAAAGTCTGGGCAGATATATACAAAATATTAAAAACAGTTATCACAAAATAGAAGAATTAGGGTTTTTTTTCCTTTTACTTAAAACTCATTTTCTAAATTTTCTACAACCAAAGGAAAAGGGGCTCAAACTCACAAACCGTGAGATCACGACCTGAGCAGAAACCAAGAGTCGGATGCTTAACCGACTGAGCCACCTAGGCGCCCCCAAAAGGAAAAGATCTTAAAAGATACTGACATGAGTGCAAAAGACAGGGAAGGATGAGATTTTTTTTAATTTATCACTGGCCTGTGATCAATAGATAGAAGAAATAATGTCACAAATTTTAAAAAATGGAATGCAACACATTTTTTAAGCAGCAATTTTGACAGAGTGCTAATCTAATCAGAAATTCTTTCAAAATTCTGCTAAGAGAATATTTTTTTCAACGCACATCATGTTCATCTTGAGGAAAAATAAATAGGCTTTAATTTTTTTTTTTGCTATGTTAGATCATGCTGAGTTTTAATGCAGAAAACCTATGAAAAGTACCCTTGAATATAAAGGCAGCAAAGTAAATTCTCACAGATGGAATTTCATTTTTGTTCTAACTAATTTGTGAACACTGCTTAGGAAAACCCATGCTGATAGAGCATTACATGCTTTCAGATAATGAAATACTTAGTAATCCCATTAAAATATCTGTTAAAGAGAAATGTGATCATCAGGCTTCCACTAATTTGTTTTTAATATGAAGGCTTAGGATCAATTACAAAGTAACATATGCTCAAATCTAAATAAACACAGTAAAAAAAAAACCCACATAATTAATTACTGGTATAATGCAAGTAACTAGACTCATGTGTGGTGAAAATTACTTTTTTTTTTTAAGTAGGCATCACACCAGTGTGGAGCCCAACACAGGGCTTGAACTCACAACCCTGAGATCAAGACCTGAGCTGAGATGGAGAGTCAGACGCTTAACCACCTGAGCCACCCAGGCGCCCCTCCGTGTTACTCTTAAACAAATATTTAGATAAGCTCATGTTGACCTGTTGCTTCCTTTTCTTGGAATGTGAATTGCCTAATCAGGTAACCAGGCTAGCCGTAGTCATTACGCAGGAGTGCAAAGCGTCTGTCACTGTCTCCTGACTTTTCCTAAGTGAAGCAATGCAGTGGCACAGACCAAGTCATACCTGAGCCCCTGTCTCGGCTCAGCCACTTACCAGCTGTGTGACTTCAGCTACCTGGCTCTCTAGGCTTCTACAGCCTTGGGGACAGGGGGACGATGTTCCATGTGTGGTAAAAGGATTCATCAGATGAATGCACGTAAGGTATTCATACAGTAGCCTGGCAGGAAGGAAGTACTCAAAAAAGTGATACCCTACCTAGGTCAAATCCTGGCTCTACCACTTAGCTGTATGAACTTGAGCAAGTTACACCTCTCCGTCTGTTTCCCCAGGTGCAAAATTAAGCTAATTTAGGGCTGTTGTTCAGAATTAATACGTGTAAACTGCTGGAACTGTCACTGACACATAGTGTTACATGAGTGTCAGCTCCTGTCAGTATATGAATGAGGTGGAGCTGAGTGGGACTTGTGGGGGCTGCCTCCCAATGCTTCTTGAATCTATTTTCCCCTACCAGAGCACTGTGTTGTATTCTACCATCTTCCAGCCTGTTTTCAGTTTCTCTACATCTAACATCTACAGATTGAAGGAAATGCCTGAAACAGAGCAGACTCTCCACAAATGGTTCTCAAAAAAAAAAAAAAAAAAAGAATGTAGTTCCACCTTTTCACCAACTCAGGCTCTGTCTTCTTCAGGTGGTGCCTGAGGCCACTGCCCTAATCCCAGACATGGTCAAATGCTTTTCGCAACACATACAGTTAATAATAAATGCTACTTAATTGGGTATGTAAGACTAAACATTAAAAGAAAGGGGAAAGATTTCACTAACCAATAAATAAATCCCCCATTTCACACCACTGTATCAAGATGGCTATTTTCCACAATTTCTTACTAAAGTAAATACTATTCAGGAAATCCTAAGTAACACTAGAGTAAATACAGTATCCGTGGTTATATATTATGAAGTGTTCAGCTATAAAAATGCTTAAATATGATTTCTGGCTCCCAATCTTCTGACAGCCGATATTCCTAAGTTAGGGATTAAGTCTGGTAAACTCTGCAATGTTTTCTAATTACATCGTATGCTTGTTAAAATTCACTTGAAATCTGAGAACAAACACTAATGAGAAGGGCAAAAGAAGCTAAGAAAGTAAATTTGGAGTCAAGGCGGCTGCATTTGAAAACATCGATTTCGGGGGTGCCTGGTGGCTCCGTCAGTTTAGCATCTGACTTTGGCTCAGGTCATGAGCTCATGGTTGGTGAGCTTGAGCCCGACATTGGGCTTGCTGTTGCCAGCACACAGCCTGCTTGGGATCCTCTGTCTCCCTATCTCTGCCCCCCACCCCCGAAAAAATAAACATTTAAAAAAAATAATAATAAAAATAAAAATGTTGGGACGCCTGGGTGGCTCAGTCGATTAAGTGTCCAACTTCAGCTCAGGTCATGATCTCACAGTTTGTGGGTTCAAGCCCCGCGTGGGGCTCTGTGCTGACACCTCAGAGCCTGGAGCCTGCTTTGAATTCTGTGTCTCCCTCTCTCTCTGCCCCTCCCCTGCTCATGCTCTGTCTCTCGCTGTCTCAAAAATAAATAAAACATTTAAAATAAATAAATAAATAAAATAAAAATGTTATTACACTAATTTTACTGACTTGGGAAAAAGGCATGTTTTATTTTCAAAGTAAAACTAAAAAGCAAATGCAAGTAATAGGGGTTATACATGATTTAAGAATCCACTGTCCTTTAAAATGCAAACAACTTTTCACTTGGGTACAGGTGAGCAACTTATTTATCTGATCTATAAAATGTTTTCGTGTCTACAAAACATGATCTGAAATCTTCCCAAGGCACTTCTACATGATTCTAAAGCACACACTGTTGTGTACGGCATTCCCCTTCCTGGGTGTTCATATATTACACTCCCTTAACAAGTTCTTTCAGAATGGAATTTACATCTTCAGCTTGGACTTCTCCCCTGAACCTCAGAATAGTATATCCAGCTGCCCACTTAGCATTTGCAGTCAGATGTCTGTGGGGCATTACACATGTAACGTGTTCGAGCTGAGCTCCCGATACTGTCCCCAAGCCCGCTTTCCCCACCC
Organism: Prionailurus bengalensis; assembly: GCF_016509475.1. NCBI lineage: Eukaryota > Metazoa > Chordata > Mammalia > Carnivora > Felidae > Prionailurus > Prionailurus bengalensis. Next base: position 20,671,233 of record NC_057347.1, read on the forward strand.
GGCAGCTGATCTGCCAGCAGTACCTGCCCTCAGACAACATCCAGAACCTGACTGCCCACCGCCTCCGCTGCTGCCATTCTGGTGCAAGCCGCCATCGACTAACCTGGATCATCGCACAGCCTCCCACTTGGAATCCCTGCCTCTGCCCCTGCCTCCTCTTCAGTTTGTTCTCTCTGTGGTTCTGTTACCGTGTTAGGTTCTATCACATCAGTCTTCTGCTCAAACCCTCCAAGGCTTCCGATCTCAGACACGTGTCACCGCTTTCCATCAGCACTCCCGACTCCAATTCACCCTGAGCTCTGACCCCCCTGTCCTCCTCACATCCCCACTTCTTTTAAATGTCACCTGCTCCATGAAGCTTTCGCTGACCACCTTACATGAAGTTTGCACACCACACTCCCCCCCTACCTCGCCCCTCTCTGTACTTTTCCTCCACAGTATCTGCCACCATCTAATGCACTGTGTATCTTCCTTCTTCATTGTTAGTTTCATTGTCTCCACTCACTAGAATAAAAACTCCAAGAGGGCATGGACTTTTGTCTTTTTTGTTTCCTCTAGAGTCAAAAATGGTGCCTGGCATAGAGTAGACACTCAATAACTATTTGCTGAATGAACAAATGAGTCCACTTATCCAAAATTTAACATCTGACATCATGTTTAACCTGATCAATATTAATTAAGTACAAAAGACAGAAGTCCAAGAATTGCCACCAAATTAGTAGGCCACTTTGGGAGAGATGGCAAATCGTTCGTTCGTTCGTTCATTCCTCATTCATTCATTGTCCCAGTCACTGGGAAAACAGCAGTGAACAGATATGGTACCTGCCCTCGTGGAGCAGACACATGATGGTGTCCATTCCCCTGTTCCTACAACCATGATCAAAAGGTGCCTGTGGGTAAGGTCAGGGTCAGCAAGCCCCCAGTTTTGCAAGCATGACCCTCAATTCCTTCTTCCCCCTTACCCAGTTCTGAACCCATGAAGCAATCTGTCATCGAGACCTCTTGGGTCTCCCTCAGGTATGCATGCTATGCGATCAAATCCCCTCATTCCAGTAACACTCAACTCCCCGCCCAGCCAGCATCATCTGCCCCCTGAGAATTAGGATGTTCCCCCAACTTCCATGTTGCCACCAGTCTCTCCCCATCCAGCTGGTCTTACACACCATGGCTGGAGTTATATCGCCCCCTAAACGCACACTACTCCCTTTCCTAAAGGGAGTCTTTAATAACTTCCCATTGCCTATAAAGGGGCATACAAGATCCTAAACAATCTGTCCCAAACATACCTTGATAGGCTCATCAAACACAGCTCTGGTTTTCTGCTCCAGATACCATTCCCTGCATGGCTCCTTGGCAAACACTGATTAATCCATTGTTTAATACTTGACTGAAATGTTACCTCCTCCAATTCCCTGCAGAAGAGAAAGCTGCCTGCTCTGTGCCCTCAGAACATTCTGTTCATACTTGTGCTGTAGCACTGAAAACATTATGCACAGGCTCCTTCGTCACTGTACATGCTCACTGAAGACCATGCCTTACCTACTCTTCGAACTCTACACTTAGCAGAGCACCTACAACAGAAAAGCACTCCATCAATGTCTTGAATACACGAACAGCATCGCCACAAAGGGTTCTCTTATCCAGCCCAGAAACCTCTTCCCTGGAATGGCTTCTACCTGCTGATTCCAGTCCTGCTTGAGACCACAGGGAACACAACAAATGCTTTGTCACACAAATGCCTTTCTAATTGGAAAACAGCCATCAGATCCTTTTCAGTATTTTTTTCTCCGAGAGTTCTTTCTGCCTTCTTTCACATTCCACAGCCCAGAGTCTCTTTGCTATCCTGGTTGTGCTTTTTCTGAACATCTTCTAGGTTTATATCCCTTTAGAATGGTGGCATCTAGGGGTGCCTGGGTGGCTCAGTAGGTTAATCATCCGACTTCAACTCATTATGATTTTGCAGTTCATGAGTTCAAGCCCCTCATGAGACTCTGTGCTGATAGCTCAGAGCTTGGAACCTGCTTTGGATTCTGTCTCCCTCTCTCTGCCCCTCCCCCGCTCATGCTCTGTGTCTCTCTCTTTCTCTCAAAAATAAATTAAGAACAACATTAATAGAATGGTAGCACCTAAAACCAGATAAATATCACTCCTTAGTTGTAGTTAATCCTCTTCAATTAATCTAACCTAAAAGAGAATATTTGGAGATTCACACTAATTGTAGGTTCACATTGAGCTTACTATTGACTGAAATTTACAATTTTAATTGTTATTATTTATTTTTATGTTTTATTTTGAGAGACAAAAAGAGAGCAAGCAGGAGACGTGCAGAGACAAAGAGGGAGACACAATCCCAAGCAGGCTCCATGCACTGTCAGCACAGAGTCCGACACAGGGCTTGAACTCATGAACCATGAGATCGAGATCATAACCTGAGCCGAAATCAACAGTCAGATGCTTAACTGACTGAGCCACTGAAGTGCACCACCACCCCGAATTTTTTTTGTTAAGTAAACTCTACCCCTAATGCAGGACTCAAACTCATGACCCTGAGATCAAGAGTCACATGCTCTACCAATTGACCCGGCCAGGTGCCCCTTAACTGAATTTTTCTAATGTTTGAAGATTAATAGGTTTCATTCTAAAAGCAATGCTCATTAAACATTTTTGTAAACTAAAAATAGGAAGAAAAAACTAATCCCGCCAACTAGACATCTACTGAATAAATTTTGTGAATTTTTTAATGCATAAGGGAGTTTTGTTCCTTTTGTATTTCTCTAACCATATTATTCTAGTTATACATATCTCACATATCATAATCATTTAAAAATATTTCTAGTTGAAAATAAACTGTGATTTATTACACACTGACCATGTGCTATTCTAAAAGTAAACCAGCAAGTTAAGTATTATTATGATTTACAAATGAGAATATTAAAGCTTAGGAAAATGAACTGACTTATCCAAGGCCACACATACAATTTTTTCCCAAATATTTATTTATTTATTTATTTATTTATTTATTTAAAAAGTTTTTATTCTATTTTTAAAGTAATCTCTACACCCAACATGGGGCTCGAACATACAACCCCAAGATCAAGAGTTGCACGTTCCACCGACTGAGCCAGCCAGGCATCTCCTCCATTTTTTTTTTATTAATGAGAAATGTAAAGGGGTAATTCATATGAACCATAGAGTTGTTGAATTTGGACATATGTTATAGACCTCTGTAACTGCATACAGATTAACAAAGGAAATTTTCATCACAGCAGAAGGTTCCCCTGTGCCTTTTCTCAGTCAATTCTCCCGCCCAGGAGTAACTACTCTGATACCTGTCATGATCAACTAATTTGCCTGTTCTTGCAACACATAAATGGAATCATTTAGAAGGTGCTCCTTTGATCTCTCTTCTCTTGTTCACCATGATGTCAGTGAGATTTGTTCACGTTGTTTGTTGTGTGTGTCATTCGTTTGTTCTCTTGTTATTGCCACACAGCATTCCATATAGGAGTATACCATAACTTGTTTAATGCATTCGCCTGTTGATGTACGTTTGGATTGTTTCCAGTTTGGGGCTACTTTATTATTATTATTATTATTATTATTATTATTATTATTATTTTGAGAGAAAGAACACATGTGCACATGCAGCAGGGGAGAGGGACAGAGGGACAGAGGGAGGGAGGGAGGGGGAGAGGGAGAGGGAGAGGGAGAGAGAGAAAGAGAGAGAGAGAGAACTCTCAAGCAAGCTCCACGCCACCAAGGGTGCTGCTCAATGGGGCTTGATCCCAGGACCCTTGGACCAAGACAGAGCAAAATCAAGAGTCAGACCCAGGCGCCCTGGGGCTACTTGATTAAAGCTGCAAGGAACAACCTTGTTTATGTCTTCTGGTAGACACTTGAACTCATTACTCCTGAGTATATACCTAGGAGTTAGAAGTGCTGAATCATAGGACAGGTGTATAGTTGGCCTGGGAGATACTGAGAAAGGTTTTCCAAAGTGACTCTCCCCAGCAATAGGTAATGAGTTTACCTGCTTCTTATCTTCATCAATATTTGGTTTTTTAATTTTAGTTACTCTGGGGAATGTATCATCTGGTTTTCTTTTAAAGTGCCCCCCCCCCCTTTTTTTTTTGGTAGGAGTCCCTTTTATGTTCTGGTTGTAAGTCTTTTATCAGATATATATATTGTGAAAATCTTTTCTCCCAGATGTGGCTCATAATCATTTTTAATAGCTATGTATTATTCTCTCAAGTAGATAAGTCATCATTTATTTTTCTACTGCTGGAGGTTTAGACCACTTCTAATTCTTACTATAATTAAATGCTTTGATGACCATCTTTTAAAGCTCTATCTGTACCTAAAATGTTTCCTTAACCTAGATTTACAAGAAGTAGAGTTGCTTAATGTATATGACCATTTGGTATTGATATACACAGAGCCAAAAAGCTTCAGAATGAACTCTATCAATTGATGTTGGTACTCAACAATGCGTGAGAATATCCATTCACCATGTCCTCACCAACTCTGGCTTAAAAAAAAAAATTTATCAGTTTGATAGAAAAAAATTATCAGTATTTTGTTCTTTTAATATTTAGTTCTGTGACTACTAGTAAAATTAAAAATATTTTAATTTTGCTGTTTATACTTTACTTTTACAAATGGTCTGTTCATTTTCTGCATATGCATTTACCTATTGGGGTCTTTAGAATTGTTCTCATTCATTTAACATATTAACCTTTTTCTTTTCCTTTTATATATATTTAATATACAATATATGTGATGTTTTTAAGATATTTTTATTTATTTTATTTACTAGAATCATTTCCTGGGATGTAATTTGCTTTGGGCTTTTAAAACTTTTATGTGGTCAAATCTGTAATCATACCCTACCTTAGAAATGTCTTTTCTTGGGGTACCTGGGTGGTCTAGTTGGTTAAGTGTTTGACTCTTGATTTTGGCTCAGGTCACGATTTCATGGTTTGTGAGTTCAGTTCGTGAGTTCGAGCCCCGCACTGACAGTGCAGAGCTAGGTTGGGATTCTCTCTCTCTCTCTCTCTCTCTGCCCCTTCCTGGCTCGCATGTGCACACATGCAAGCTCTCTCTCTTAAAATAAATAAACTTAAAAAGTCTTTTCTCTACAATATTCTGTATATATATATACTCTATGAGTATTTCTCTGTAAACATTCACATCCATTTTCTTCCAGTTTTTAAAAATATTTAACTCTTTAATTCCTTAGCAACCTTTTTTGAGGGTTTTGTACTGAACTCATCTCTAAATCTTATCTTTTCCTAAACTGATAGCCAGCTGTGGCAGTACCATTTATCAAGTAAATATTCCTTTCTTCTTCAGATGTATGATGCATACTTAATCACTTATTAAATTTTTATACATGCAGCAGTCTCCTGGGCTGTCTTTTCAGTTCTTTCAATTTGTCCTTTTATTCTTGCTGTATTGGGGAACATCTATAGCCTTATACAGACATCGCATACAGCCTTATAATTATTTCATTTGGCCAATATTCACTGAGCACCTACACTGTGTTAAATTCTAGGATTAAAATGGTCAACCTGACACACCTGGTCTCTGTCCTTATGGCACCTACGGGCTGGTAGGAAGATGGAGACAAGTCCTGGGCAGTGACAATAGTGTGTGATATGGATGATAGGATATGCACAGGGAGCTAACGGGCCCTAACCTGGAGCTGGGGAATGAGAAAATGGTTCCTGAAGGGGTGATGTCTTGTGGCTGAGGGGGAGGTGTGCTAGAAAGCTCTGCGCTACCAGAGGCTGAGAGCATTTCACTGCGAATGGAGCACGAAGGTGGCTGAGGCTGGACTCATGCAAGACCTTCAGTGGGTTCATCCTTTATCCTGAGGGTGAGGCAAGCCACTGAAGAGTTCAATCATGAAGATAAGCATTTTAGAAAAACTACTTGGCTATAAGAAGATGAAAAATACTTTACTAGAAGAAGTCAAGAGGACAGCCAAGAAGCTACTTGGAGTACCAGTGGTAGATTAGATTATATCCTGGTTCCATACTCTTCTCTTTCAAACTTTTCTATGCCACTATCACATATTTATTTTTTCCATATTAATTTTGAAATTACTTAGCCAAGTTCCCTCCTGTACACCTGACTCCACTCCAATCCAATTGGGACTTTATTTTAACTTACATTAAATGTCTAAATTAACCTATGAAGGGTTACAACTTCATATATTGTTTCCCCTAAGGTTTTTGAAATAATCGCTGCTGAGCCATATCTCCTTTTGTGATATAATTATGCAAAAATAATGTATGGTTAGCAAAACAAAAATGGAAGGGAAAAAAGGCAAGACAGCAGAGTCTTAATTTTGACCATAAATACAGGAAATGTCAAAAACCAAAGAGAAGCAAAAGCAGGGAGGACTAAGCTCTAAGCCAAGAAGGCAGGCCCAGCTGTTGGAGAGAGACAGATGGACAGTTGTTTTTTTTTTAAAGTTTATTTTCAGAGATAAAGAGAGAGAGTAAATGGGGGAGGAGCAGAGAAAGAGAGGGAGGGAGAGATATTCCCAAGCAGACTCTGCACCATCAGCACAGAGCCTGATGTGGGGCTCAAACCCATGAACTGCGAGATCATGACCCAAACTGAAGTTGGATCCCTCAAATGACTGAGCCACCCAGACGCCAGTTTTTAAATTCAGTGGTAAACAGAGATATGCCTACATCCCAATGAAGAAAGAACCTTATTTTCACAAAAGCCATGCAATGAATAAAGAAAAAAACTTCAGCCAGAATTCAAAGCATATGGAGGCTTACCAAAATAGCTAGAAGCCGTAGTAGTGGGGTCTAAGAACCAAAGGCACGAGGAAGACCCTAGGAGAGACTAATGCTTTAAAAATCTGGGTCGAGCTACATGGAGTCACACACAGTTGCTAACTACTTGTAGTCTGGTCTCTCACACCAAAGCAGAGTGAAGCACCAAACCTGGAAATTCTGTGACAGACAACCAATCGGGGTAAAGGACTACCTTCAGAGAAGGAAAGAGAATGAAGGAGAACCTCAGAGGAAGGAGACTGACCCTGTGAGAAAGAAACTGACCCTCCTTATAGTTTTCAGTATTGATAAATAAGAATGAATACATAACTCTGCCAGCGGACAACAGAGAAACTGCCCATGTTGTTATGCCTGCATATTTATTCTCAGGATTTTTGAAGCTTTTTTTTTCACAAGAGATTTGTTATTCTGAAGATGGCCTGAGTCTTATTTTCCAATATGAATACTGAGATATGTAATTCAAGTCGAAATATGAGAAACTGGAAGCTTTCATGCTCTGAAAAAGCTCCTTGAGTGAAAATGCCAGAAAGACATAGTTCTCATGCACTTTCCTTTCCAGGGCGCCCACTCAAAAGTTGTCTCCTTTAGAAAGAAAGAATATTTACTTAAGACTTTGTTCTAGTTACAATCTGCTTCTTAATCTTTTTATCTGCGCAGAACATAATTCCTTCATTCGGGAGATGTTTACAACACTCCAAGGCACTGGGGCTATAATGATAAAACGGCAGATGTGCTTCCTACCCTCTTGGGACTCACAGTTCAACAGGGTATACAAATAATTAGATAATTAAGAGTACAGGGCCCAGGGTGTTACCGGAGCACACGGGAGGAGCAGCTGGGAGTTCAGGAAGGCAGCTTGGAGGAAATGACATCTACGGGAAGGTTATGTCGATATCTCACAGGACCTACAGACTGGGACTCAAGCAAAGAACTGGAACCAGATACTGGAACAGGGTGACCCCACCTGGGTGTGGGTTACAGGTGTGCTCTCCCAGAACACTGTAGAACACAGCTTCCTAACCTGTGCTCAGATTACAGGTGTGCCTACCAGCCATAAGCACAGCCTTATCCATTTCCCTCAACAGGCAGTACTGATATTACCATTTTCTATGTGGGACATGACACGAAAAGGGCTGGGAATCACTGCTTGTAAAATAAGCTCAGGGAATGCTGTTTTTACCTTTCTGCTATAATCGATTCAAATTCATTCACATTCTTCTCTCATTGTTTTCTCATTGCTATCATTGTTTTCTACTCTCCAATCTTCACATAGAACTTGACTCCCAACAGTTCCAAACATGTATACATTCTGAATTTCAGCCACCAAAAGGAGAGAAACAGGATTTCATTTCAAATACGAAATCCTGGTGAAGAACGGTGATTGGTCCAATTCAAGTCAGGTGTCCACTCTTGGACCAATCAACGGTGGCCAAAAGGAGGACTGCCTTGTATTTATACTGTGGTTCCCAGAGTTATACTTGACTAGATTGGAGGGGGGCTGCTCCTACTCTGGTAAAACACCAGGTGACCACTGCAAGATTTGAATACTGAAGGAAAAGATGCAGGAGAGAGGGCAAGGACTAATATTCAAAAGAGAAAAGTCATAATTGAGAAGTTCATGTCCCTGTGAGGATGAGAAGAGACAGGACCTGTGGACAGGGAGGATGGGACTGGCCTAACAGAGGAGGATGAGCACATCTTCTACTGAGACAGGAGGGAAGGAGGAGAGAATGGGTGCGGAAGTGCCAGCAGGAATGGGCATTCAGGTCTGAAGAAGTACTTCTTTGAGTAGCAAGACGGAAATATGCGGCTAATGGAAAGAATATGAAAAAGGTACTGCACGAAATGGGAGAAAGAAGCCTAGGATACAGCCGAGGAGGATAGCCCAGCAGATTTACGACAAGTGAGGTTAGCAAGTGTAAATTTATTGACTAAGTAGCCTAATTTTCTCCAGCAAGGCTCAGCAGCCCTTGTACTGGGTCTATCATAACAGCAAACAAAAAAGACCAGTTTGATAGGTCCAGGGCTTGGCTTTTGCCAGGCGAGGGTCCCTGAAACAGTGTGATGATGCAGTTCAAGGTTGAGAAGACGGATGTGATGGAGTTCGAGTTGATAATCCTGAGTCAGGAGGAGAAGTGGGACGCAGTGTGGGAATACCCGGGATGACATTTGGGGAGATGACGAAGAGTACAGGGAATGTGAAGCATGAGAAGTTTAGGTGGCTGTAAGTTTTCTGAGACAGTTAAGTCCAGCAGTGTCCCAGTGGACAGGACTCACGTGGGCCCTTTAGAAGTCAGATTCACACTGGACTGACGGTTTCTCTAGTACTTTTGTTGGTCAGAAATACTCAGTTAGGGGCGCCTGGGTGGCTCCATCGGTTAAACATCCAACTTCGGCTCAGGTCATGATCTCACGGTTCATGGGTTTGAGCCCCACATCGGGTTCTGTGCTGACAGCTCAGAGCCTGGAGCCTGCAGCCTGCTTTGTATTCTGTGTCTCCCTCTCTCTCTGCCCCTACCCTGTTTGTGCTGTCTCTCAAAATTAAATGTAAAAAATAAAATAAAATAAAAATACTCAGTTATTCCTCCAAGTCTTTACACACTTTACACACTTAAGGGGTCACTCTCTCTCCTCCTCTCTCTTGCCCATATCCCCTCCCCCTCTCCTGCTTTTTCTCAGGTCAGATGATCTACTCCAGTCGGGGGAAGCTGTATGCTATTTCCAAGATATTGCTGGCACTCAACCTTGCACCCATGGTGTTTTCCATGCCTTCTCCTCACTCTCAGAGTACACCTCCCACGCTATGTATCTAGACCACAAAATCCCACCAACTTTAAAAACCAGGTTGAGTATCTAATTTCTTCTAGAAAGCTCTCCAAGACTCTACCTGACCCAGATCACTATTTCTTTCTATTTCTTTCAATACATGTTTTTTGTTTTTTTTTTTTTTTACTCCACACAGTTAATATTGTTGTTTTATTCCTAATTCTCTTTAAGGGCAGGAACTACTCTTAAATTCAATTTTTAAGCCAAACTGTGTGTGTGTGTGTGTGTTTGTGTGTGTGTGTGTGTGTGTGTGTGTGTGTGTGTGTGTGTTTAACTGGAGTCTATGAAATACCTTTGATTTAAAGTACTCAACCAGCCAGGGCACCCGGGTGGCTCTGTCAGGCGCCCGACTTCAGCTCAGGTCATGATCTCGCAGTTTGTGGGTTCAGGCCCCACGTCCGGCTCTGTGCTAACAGCTCAGAGCCTGGAGTCTGCTTCAGATTCTGTGTCTCCCTTTCTCTCTGTGCCACCCCTGCTTGCATTCTGTCTCTCAAAAATGAATAAATGTTAAAATATATATATATATATATATATACATATACATATATATATATATATATATATATAAAGTACTCAACCAGCCAAAGAAGTAAACTCCATCTTATTCTAAAGCTCATACACCACACTGAGTATTTACAAAGAACAAACTCTGGTGACTGAGGAGAAAATGGAGAAGTGTGTTTATATAAAATGTATTCAAAGCCAAATAACCTGCCAAATCAGTAACGGAATGTTGAATGAATCAAATGGAATGCTTAGTACTGACTACTAGCCTTATGTTTCTTAGTCACTAAATCATGTTTTCTATGTGGTATGCCAAGGAAATCCAGAGTCACTGAATTTTCTATTTCCCTACCTTTTAGGGGAATGTGAGAGATGGAAGTAAGGGAGGAAGAAGCAGTTTACAGATCCAGGAATCAGAACTAAAGGAATGGCAGTGGGTTTCTTCAAGGTAATACAGGCAAAATGTGGGCTCTACAGTTCCCTAACAATATGTCCACATAAACTTATCTAGCTGAATTTCAAGCTAAGATTAACATGAAGAAAATGCACCAGCAAGGATAAAGCTTTTTTTCCCCAAATGAATATGGCAATACCCATTCTGAAGACATTTTCATGCTCTGCTGAATTAATGTTACTTCCCTATACAGCAATCTCACAATAAATATAAAAATATTAAAAGCACACACACTTTGGGGCTCCTGGGTGGCTCACTTGGTTGAGCCTCCAACTCTTGATATTGGCTCAGGTCATGATTCCAGGGTTGTGGGATCAAGCCCCGCACTGGGCTCTGCATTAAGCGTGGAGACTGCTTAAGATTCTCTCTCTCCCTCTGTCCCTCTCCCTGCTCACGCTCTCTTTCTAAAATTTAAAAAAAAAAAAAAAGAAAAAAAAGAAAAGTTACACACGTCGACTCTTTATTTTACTTCTAGGAATGTATACCAAGAAACACACACACACACACACACACACACACACACACACACACAGATATTTGTTAGTACAATGATATCTATTTATTAGCAAAAAAATGAAACCAGCTCACCACTAAATTGATTAAATATGCCATTGTATGAAATACAATGTGTTAAATAAGCGTACAAAACATATGCTGTTGAGTGAAAAAACAAGCTTAAGAAGAGTATATACAGTGTAGTTTAGTTTTTATAAAAACAAAATTTAAAGTCACACTAATATGTATGTATACCTGTATATGTATGTGTATTTAAAGACAGACCTGTACACCAATTAATAATGCCATGGGGGATATGAATTATGAAAATTTTTTGTACATTCTATATACAATGCTTGAATTTTTAACTTTGTGTAACTATTATGTTTGTAATTAAAAACCTATAGATCTTTTAAGTAGATGTATGTCTATTCACATGTAAAAATATCAATAATACATTTTTAAAAATGCAGGCTAACACAGCATGTTCCCATATTTGTGGGAATTTTATTATTTTTTTAATGTTTTATTTATTCTTGAGAGAGAGAGAGAGAGAGAGAGCGAGCATAAGTGAGGGAGAGGCAGAGAGAGACAGGGACACAGAATCCGAAGCAGACTCCAGGCTCTGAGCTATCAACACAGAGCCCGACATGGGGCTCGAACTCACAAGCCATGAGATCATGACCTGAGCCAAAGTCAGATGCTCAACTGACTGAGCCACCCAGGCACCCCATTTTTAAAAAAAAAAATTAATGTTTATTTATTTTTGAGAAACAGAGAGAGACAGAGCGTGAGCGGGGGAGGGACAGAGAGAGAGAGAGTGGGACACACAGAATCCGAAGCAGGCTCCAGGTTCTCAGCTATCAGCACAGAGCCCGATGCCGGGCTTGAACTCAGGAGCCATGAGATCATGACCTGAGCCCAAGTCAGACGCTTAACCAACTGAGCCACCCAGGCACCCCTCACCACCATATTTGTGTTTTTTACAAAGTTACACATGTATAAGAAAAAGATACCTGAAAAGACACATCAAAACATAGATGGGGTTCCTGGGTGACTCAGTTAAGCATCTGACTCTTGATTTTGGCTCAGGTCATGATCTCAAGGTTTGTGGGCTCCTCTGTGTTGGACACCTCTGTGCTGACAGCATGGACCCAGCTTGGGATTCTCTCTCTCCCTTTCTCTGCCCCTCCCCCACTCATGCTCACACACTCTCTCAAAATAAATAATAAATAAACTTAAAAAAAAACAAACAGGGGCACCTGGGTGGCTCAGTGGTTAAGCATCTGACTTTGGCTCAGCTCATGATCTCCTATTTTGTGGGTTCGAGCTCCACATCAGGCTCCGTGCTGACAGCTCAGAGCCTGGAACCTGCTTCAGATTCTGTGTCTCCCTTTCTCTCTGCTCTTCCCCTACTCATGCTCTGCCTTCCTCTCCTTCAAAAATAAATAAACATTAAAAAATAAAATAATAATAAAATAAATAAATAATAAAACAAACAAACACACACTGGGGTGCCTGGGGGGCTCAGTCATAAGTGTTCGACTTCAGCTCAGGTCATGATCTCACAGTTCAAAAACTCAAGCCCCGCATCAGGTTCTGTGCTGACAGCTCAGAGCCTGGAGTCTGCTTCAGATTCTGTGTCTCCCTCTCTCTCTGCTCCTCCCCTGCTTACACTCTCCTCCCCCTGCCCTCAAAAATAAGTAAACATGAAAAAAATTAAAACAAACAAAAACACTGACAATAGCTATTCTGGATGGTGAGATTTTGAGTGATTTTTATTTTTGTCTTTGTAACTTTCTATCTTGACCATATTTTAAAATATGGACATGTGTGTGGGGCGTCAGTTAAGCATCCGACTTCGGCTCAGGTCATGATCTCATGGTTTGTGAGTTCAAGCCCCATATCAGGCTCTATGCTGACAGCTCAGAGCCTGGAGCCTGCTTTACATTGTGTCTCCCTCTCTCTCTGCCCTTCCCTAGCTCACACACACGCATACTCTTTCTCTGTCAAAAATAAACATTAAAAAAAAATGGACATATATGTATGTGTGAATTTTTATACATATAATTTTCATTTATCAAAAAATCTGTCTTCAATTTTCACTTTCAAACCTTTTCTTTTCTTTTTTTTTTTAAGTTGGCTGCACACTCAGCTGGGAGCCCAATGAGGGGCTTGAACTCAAGACCCTGAGATCAAGACCTGAGCTGAGATCAAGAATCAGACACTTACTCAACTGAGCCAGCCAGGCGCCCCTCACTTTCAAACCTTTTTAAGAGCCAGTACGTTTCAACCACAATTCAATAATAATGAATTATTTTGTCTCCCCATTTAGTTTTTTATCTTAATTTTGTTTTCCTCTCCCTATTTACATGACAGACTATAGGTTTTTCCCCATTAAAAGCAGCAATCAATGGAACAGGGGAAAGAATAGGACTGAGATAAGCAACAAAAAGTAGTTGCTTCCAATTTTGCTATGAAAAAAGACCGCGGTGCCATAATATGGATAAAGTCCTTTTATATTTTCAATTTATGAGTTTCAAAGAGCTTTTATATCCATGATGGTATTTGGTTCTCAAGTCTATGCAAAAGATAATCCTTACTTTTAAGATAAGTAGCCTGAGTTCAGAGGCGGTCTCCGACTGGTGAATGACAGTGTTAACTTGAACAATCCAATATGGTAGCCACTGACCACGTGTGACTATTTAAATTTAAGTCAAATAAAATGATATAAAATGTAACATTCAGTTCCTCAGTGGCACCAGTCACATTTCAAGAGCTCAACCACCACATGTGGTTAGTGGCTGCCGAACTGGACAGTGGCAGAGAATATTTCCAGCACCACAGAAATGATGCGATTCCCACTCCAAGAACATTTTCCACTCATGTGGTGGCTTTCTACACCCTTGCTTTGCCCTCTTAAAAGAAAGGAAAATATTACTTAATGATCTTCCTCTAAAAAATATGAATCGCTGAAAAATTATAGGAAAAAAACCTGTGCCAAATTAGGGTAACTGAAAAACAGCTGGTACCGCTCCAGAAAAGCGAGCAGTGGGAAAGGGGTACAAGACGAGCCTGAGGCGTGGCACAGTGATTCGGGGGCTGCTACCTAGCAGCCACTTGCCCTCTTCCTCCTCTGTAACAGAACTAAGACTGCGTTTTGGTATCTTATCCTGCCTCACACAGACTTGGTACCTCAGAGTTCAAGAACTGGACTGCAATGCAACTTGGGCTTAATGAAACGACAAGTCAGCTCATCGTGTGACACCCGTACGTGGTATTGATCTTGACTTCTGAAAGGTCAAATAGCAGAATACCTACTTCAGCATCATCTCAGGCATTACCAAAAAAGTGCATATATGTCATGCGATCATGCATGTTACTGTTATATTTATATCTGATCAGCATAACAGAGTCTGCAATGTGGACAAAGTCACTGAGACTTAGTAAACTTATAGGTCATCTGTAGGTAAGCATCTACATGTATCTTCAGGTGAAAATCTAGTTTTGTGCTTTATGGGCTGAAATTCTATCATCTGAAATAGAAATATGTCTTGCAAAAATAAATGACAGTAATTAGTGACATATAGAAAACTGTTTGTTTTATATACAGAAACCATCAAAATTTTCAAATCATTGGGGCACCTGGCTGGCTCAGTTGGAAGAGCATGCTGTTCTTCATCTTGGAGTCGTGAGTTCAAGCCCCACACTGGGTGTAGACATTACTTAAATAAGTAAATAAACTTTACAAAAAAAATTCAAATCACTAAATAAAAATGGAAACAGACTGACAATATAAATACAAAGAAAACCTATCCCAAGGTAAATTTTGGGAGGAACAATATATCCTTTTGCAGCCAAACATTCATAAAAATGAAAATAATCAAGACAAAACACAACAGAATAGATGAGAACATAATTCTCACTTCCATAGAATCATAAAATCAAATAAAATAACTGCTTAAAAATTGTACTGTATTTCTTAGCTTTGTGATTCTATTTAGGCCATGAGACTTTTAATAAAAGTCTCAATCTGGGAATTCGTCATCTCTTGTGGGAAGGAATAAGAAGCACAATGTCAACTCTGCAAAACTTCTATAGAATGAAACATCAGTACAGGGAACCGTCATGCAATTTTCAATGGAACAAACATGGTGAAGGTGACGAATGGTTTTGGAATCACAAGCATATGCTGCTTTGTTCACCTGTTCCAGAGAATAATTCTAGCCCATAGCCCAGTGAAAAGAAAAGTGAATGACCGGCTTTAGGCAGAAAGATGACGGCCATTTCTCATCTTTCCTCAGCTGAAGATAAGACACAGGACATACTTTAGAACCATATTACCAGGAGCTTACACAAAATGTGTGATGAAATAGTAGCTAACACATGTTAAAAATAAGTCTTGTGGGGCTCCTAGCTGGCTCAGTTAGTAGTGTGTGACTCTTGATCTCAGGGCCGTGAGTTTGAGCCCCATGTTGGGTGTAGAGATTAAAAAAAAAAAAAAAAAAGACCACTTTGAACAAAAGAAAGCTTAATACTGCAGCACACAACAGTACCCATATAGCAAGACTTCTTAAGAACCAGTGGTTGCTTGTCCAAAAGTAAATCATCTGCTGAAAAGTTACTAACTGATGAACCATGAAGGACAGGTATTTCCTATATGACAACTGCTACATAAAACCTTCCATCATTCCGTTCTCAGAGAAGATGCTGAAATAGATATGTATACAACAAAAGCATGCAATGAAACCTGTGTTGCCCTCCCTTTCACTTCAGTTAATCAAGATTAAATGAGATGAAAGAGATATGATATGAATCTTGGACCAGAAAAAAAAATTGCTATGAAAGGCATTATTGGAGGCAATTGGCAAAATCAAATATGGACTTTGAAACAAGACTATTATCTAATTCAGTGTAAAATTTCCTGCTTCTGATACCTGCACTGTGGTCACATAAGACACTCTCCTTGTCCTTAGGAAGTACACACTAACGCATTAGGAGTAAAGGGGCACGATGTCTGTAATTCACTCTCAAATACTGGTGGATATAAAACAATTGGTGAATCTGGGTGAAAAGTATGTGGGAACTCCTGTAACTTTTTGGAAAGTTTAAATTATGCCAAAGTAAAAAGTTGCCAAAGAAGTTAATTCATCTCTCTCTTTACATTTCCTTAGGAAAACAAGTAGTTCTGTGGTAGCTGAGTCTCTGAGTGAGCAAGGAAACAGAATGTTCTGGATGCTGCAGACACCTTTAGTTTGAAGAATCACCATAGTCTGTCATTAGCTTTCTGATGGTCACACTGCATCTAAAATTGACTCCCTCCTTACAGCACAACACACTCTTGGTATGTTGTTGACCAGTGATTACTCCCAGCTTGAACTATGGGTGCAGTTACTCTCTGACCCGGTCTCCTGGACCCTTACTGTCAGCATATGTAGCTCATATTTGTTCCTTAAAATATATGCTTTAAGAGAATTGCCCTATAATAAAAATGCTCCTACACAGCCATTTCAAAGACAATGCCAAGTTCCCTAAATTCCTGTGCATCAACACAAAGTTAGATAAACTATATATTATAAAAGAAGAAATACACTGCTAGAAATAAGCATTATATAGTAAAACATGTACACTTGGAAGAAGCCGTGCTTTAAAAATCAAGCGTCCTCCTCTTACAGTTGAGTTGTAAAAACATGTTTGAAGCCTGGACTGTAGAGTTTCATGTACTCTCTACAGTCTAAAACAAAATACAGAAGGAAATACACTTCACTATCATGACATGGCATCCGCAAATTATATGTCTAACCCTTCAGCTTATTTTAGAAACTCTCCTCACTAATTTGCTTGTGTTTTTGAATAGCAAGTAATATGTTTCCAATCATGAAAGGTTACAGGGAAATTTTTGTGGTTAAAAACTGGCCTTCCATTGGCATAAAAGTCATCAGCCTTACTGCAGTCCTTTGGGAAATAATATTTTTTTTCATCCTTGTCAAGCAGCTTTCAAACCAATTTAATAGCTACTGTTCCCAAGAATGGTTGTTTATATCCATTGAAAACTGATGTCACTCAAAACCATGTAAAAGAAAACATAATAGTAGGATGAATAAAGAAAATATTTCTTTATAATATTTTAAGAGAGAATCTAACTATATTAACTTTTCTCATAAAAATAACAATCATCCGGGGTGCCTGGATGGCTCAGTCAGTTAAGTGTCCAACTTCGGCTCAGTCACGATCTCACAGTTGGTGAGTTTGAGCCCCGTGTCGGGCTCTGTGCTGACAGCTTGGAGCCTGGAGCCTGCTTCCGATTCTGTGTCTCCCTCTCTCTCTGCCCCTCCCCTGCTCACGCTGTATCTCTCTCAAAAATAAACATTTAAAAAATTATTATTTTTTGCTTTCCCCTAACTTAACCTATGTACCTCGTTTTTGTTTATGATGTATCATACAAGAATATGCCAACTTTTCTTTTCCTGACCTTTCTTACTTTAACCAACTTTTTGTAAAACTCAATGACAAGAATCAGTGAATTCCCAGGGAACAGAGTAGTACCAAGGCCTGGATGGAGCCTGGTCATCAGGTTTCCATGGAAGTCAATCTATTTTTTTCTCATTTGTGAAAGAATAAACCTCCTTGTACTTAAAGTTATTTAATGTACTTGTGCAGGAAATTTTTTCAGATGGCCAACTGACTGCTTTGCTTCTCCCCTGCACCTGGGCTGCTGAGAATGCCAGAGAAACTGCCCAGACCCATGATGGGGAGCTACAGATTTGTGGTTTTCAACCTCAGGAGAACCTTCAACACTACTTGGTGATCCTCATGGTTATCCTCGACCGGCTCCCTCGACCAGCACCCACGTCAGAACGTGAACCCGCTCACCCTCACCTCAAGCTTGAAGTTTCTGTGTGCCCTCCGCTCTCAAGTGAGTCTTGCCTTCTGCTCCCAGAAAAAATGAATCTGTTAGATGGAAGCTCCTCCAGCTGCCGCATAGCAGCCTATACTCATGGTGTGATGACCCTTCCTCGTGTCCCTGAAAAAGAGGTGGCCCTGGAGCTTGGGACCCCATCCTCTCTCACTTCCTCAGCATCTCCTATTCCCTCCAAATATGCCAACATCTCAGGCACCTTTTAAAACAAATGACATCCTTGGGGCACCTGGGTGGCTCAGTTGGTTGGGAGTCCAAGTCTTGATTTTGACTCAGGTCATGATTCCAGGGTCGTGCCCATGCTGAATGTGGTGTCTGCTTAAAGATTCTCAATCAATCAATCTCTCTCTCTCTCTCTCTCTCTCTCTCTGTTCACACTCCCTCTCTGAAACAAATAAAAAAATTTAAAAATGTTTTAAAACAAACAGTATCCCTTCCATCAGTTCTGAGCCCCTCTACATAACAACCCTGTCTTTCCTGTCCTTCACAGCTACGTTCCAGAATGAACACGTCTGCTTCATCCATTTCTCAGCTCATTGTAAGCTGGCTAACCCCCTACCATTATGCTGCCACCTGTATACCAAACCTGATGGGTCTGTCCATCCTTGGCGTCTATGACGTCAGCATTCACTACTGCCGATGCTTCTTTCTAGAAATCCTGTCCTCTGAGGGCCTCTCTCATACCATTACTTTCTGGTCCATCTACCTCTTCTACTGACTTTTTATCTAATGAACTCCTTAAATGTTAGAGCTGTTGTCAGTGGGAGTATAAATTAATACAACCATTTTGAAAAACACTTAACAAAATGTAAAACTTTAGGGGTACCTGGCTGACTCAGTCCGTAGAGCATGCGACTCTAGATCTCAGAGTTGTGAGTTCGAGCCCCAGGCTGGGTGCAGAGCCTACTTACAATAAAAAAATATAAAATGTAAAGCTTTGCCTTTGTTTATACCTTTCAACCAAGTTACTCTACCTCTAGGAACCCACGCTAAGAAAATGCTGTAATCAAAAGCAAGAAAACATTGTAATCATAAATAATGAAAAGAAATAATCCTCACACAGAAACATTAAATGCAATGTTATTTATAATTTTAATAAGATAGTACTGTGCTTGAATTAATGCTCAATGGAAAAAATATACAGTGGTATCTAAACTGTATGGAAAGTATATGCACAAAAAAAAAGTCTGGAAGAAAATAATCCAAATGTTAATAGCAATTTTCTTGGGAAACAAGAATTGAATTATTGGTGAATCTCATGGTCTTTTAATACTTATGCACTTTCCAAGTTCTCCATAAGGGTCATTTGTATATTGAGAAGGGGGGTAAAAACCCATGTATGATAAACAAATTCACTAAGAGTACCCAAACTCTTTTTCTTTCTTTCTTTTTTTTAAACATTTATTTATTTTTGAGACAGAGAGACAGAGCATGAACAGGGGAGGGTCAGATAGAGAGGAAGACACAGAATCCGAAACAGGCTCCAGGCTCTGAGCTGTCAGCACAGAACCCGACGCGGGGCTCGAACCCACGAACCGTGAGATCATGACCTGAGCCGAAGTCGGATGCTTAACTGACTGAGCCACCCAAGCGCCTCCAAACTCTTTTTCTGAAAGGAGGTGTTTGTCTTTTCTTCTCACTGTACGCATTCTCCAGCAGTAATCTCATGTACTCCAGAAGCATCAGGTGTCATCATATCCAGAAGATGCTGACACCTACGTCCCTAGTACATGCCACTCCTCTAAGTTTTGTGGCTTCTAGACAATCCAGTGTAATGACTCACAAGAATCACAGCCTCAGGGCGCCTGGGTGGCTCAGTTGGTTGAGCATCTGACTCTTGATTTCAGCTCAGGTCATGATCCCAGGGTTGTGGGACCGAACCCTATGTCAGGCTCCACCCTGAGCACGGAGCCTGCTTAAGAATTTCTCTGTCACCCTCTATCCCTCTTCGCAGACTCTCTAAAAAAAAAGAGAAAAAGAAAGAAAGAAAGAAAGAAAGAAAGAAAGAAAGAAAGAAAGAAAGAAAGAAAGAAAAAAAAGAAACTCAGCCTCAACCTGCCATCTTACCCTCCATCCACACTCCAAATCTTTCCTCTAGCACCACCATCCCCAAATTCCTACCTTGGTGAGTCAGACAACCCTCTGGCTCCACTGATACCCAATTAAATACCAAGGCCACTCACACCCACCTCCTCAGGACATCCGGAAACCATGCCTCCCCCTCTCCTCCCTCTTCCTCTGTGCTCTCACCTTTCAGTAATTTCCTAACTGGCCTTCCTACCTCCAGCTTCGGCCATGAGATGATAGATCCCCTTCACAGTACCAACTGCTATTATTCTAGAATGTAAACCTGATCAAGCTGTCTCCCTCACTCAAAAACCTTCAAGGGTTCCCTAATACCACATAATGAAATCTAGAAAGGATGCAAGCTTGGGACTTCCTGAACTCACTCTCTCCATGCCCACCTGAGAACGCCCTTCTCATCCTTTAGTGCAAATGTCTCTTCTAGAAAGCTTTCTTTCCCCTCACCCCTCCCTGGCCCAGAAACAGTTAGATGGGTCTTCTGAGGTCCTGCAGCCCACCATCTGTGTCTCTACTGCAGCCTGCTTCACACTGCTGTGATTATTTGTATCTGCCTTTCCCTCTAGATTTGGGTTCAACGTGGTCATGGGCACGATTCTACTCATCTTTGTCTCTAAAACCCAGCATACAATTGGCGAAAAATTAGAGGCACTAAATGCTTAAGTGAATGGATGATTTGGCTCACAAACAAAACAAAATACAAGATGAATTAACAACTTAAGAATTTTTTTTCTACACAACTGAACCAATGCTCTAAGAATCAATATATGTAAGAGAGTAACTTTTAACAAGCAAATTACTGAAACAAGTAATAAGTTCCACATTATGACATTGTGGGATCTGCCTTAAGTTTACATAGCTATCTTGCAGTGATTTTTAAAGTATGCAAGTCTTTAACTCAATCCCTAAGAACTTTTCACTAGCTTTTTTTTTTTTTCCAAACGTGAGGCCCACTTTTCAAAGTCACCTTTAATATAGATACTCCTTTCAAACATAAGCACAAATTTGCTTAATTTCCTAAAAATGGGGCGGGGCGGGGGGGGGGGAAGTCAGATACTCTTTTTACTAGCAATGTCAACAACTGGAATTATGCTGGAATCAGTCAAAACTAGAGAACACTAAAATCTCCTTTTCACTTCATGGAGAATTTCTTTTCCGTTCCTTCCAAACCCATGCAATAGGTAATCTCTGGGAAGTTTAGTTTATTAATCAGAGTTATCATGAAGACCTAACTTCATAAAGGGTTATAAAGAAATAAAAATGGATGCTGGCAGAGTGGACACAATTGAAAATTTATGAAAAACAGAGATCTCCCTTGCTTAGCTATTTAAAATTCCTCATAAGTGAGTCACCCTCTTCTAAAAAACAAAATTCCACCTGAAATAAACCTGAATGTGAAGAAGCTTGCACATACATCTAAGGAAATCAACAGCAGTTTTTCCTGGCCTGAAGCGGAACTCATTGGCGAAACCAACTGCAAACTACAAATAATAAAAAGTAATTCTTGCTTCACTTTAAGATATGCTATATGAAGTATATATAGTGGTAACAGATTTAATTTCACTTAACAAACTAATATTAGAATTAGTTTGCACTTCTTTTTTTTTAATAATTTTGTTTTACATTTATTTATTTTTGAGAGACAGAGAGAGACAGAGCGTGAGTGGGGAAGGGGCAGAGAGAGAAGGAGACACAGAATGTGAAGCAGGCTCCAGGCTCTGAGCAAGCTGTCAGCACAGAGCCTGACGCGGGGCTCGAACCCACGAACCGTGAGATCATGACCTGAGCCGAAGTCGGACACTCAACCGACTGAACCACCCAGGGGCCCCTAGAATTAGTTTGCACTTCTTGCGCAGAAACCAACTAAGCTAGTTAAGCAGAACCTGGGATTAAAAACACCCCATAAATGTGCAATTTTTCAAGGCATCTGAGACTCAGAATGAAAAGAGAGAGTAATCTGAAGAGAAGTAATAAACATAGGGTAAAGGCTGAAGTGGCACGAATAAAGGTTGTAACAACAGCTACAGAACACAGGAATTGGGGGTAGGGAGTAGGAATACTTTTCTGGGTAGTGTGCTGGCTGAATCCACGTGCTATACTAAGTAGCTATACTGTGGTCTCTATGGGACACCAACGTATGATATACAAATGCATATGTACACGTGTGAATGTCGCCTCACATACATACATCTTATATTTAGCAGTAGCTTTTCCAGCCTCTGCAAATCCCCTGAAGTCATGACATATCTTCAGCTGATGTTAATAGAACTGTTGGTTAATCCTCATTGGCTGCAAAAAGGTTTATAATGCCATTCATAGATCAAAGGACTTTTACCAACTCTTAATTACTTGCTGATTTTTGTACTGTTTCCTCAATCCTTTTTAAACGCAATTTATTGAAGTATAATAGGAACACAGAAAATTCCACAAGTCATAAATGCACAACTTGATGAACTACCACAGTGAACATACCTGTGTGCCACGCCTATGTCAAGAAAACTCTTACCAGCAGCCCCAGAAGCCCTCCTGTCACCTCCTCCTAACCACTTCTTCCTCTCCTCTCCAAAAATAACCACTATCTTGACTTCTAACATCGCAGATTACTGTTGCTTGTTTTTGAATTTTATATTGATGGAGCACAGATGGTTTTGTATTGTGTCTGGGTTCTTTTGCTCAATATTATGATTGTGAGATTAATTCACGCTGATGCATGTAGATGTAGTTCATTCATTTTTGTTGTTATTCTGTCATATGAATATCACAATTTATTTCTCCATCCCACCACTGATGAAAACCTGTATTCTTCCCTAGTTTTGGTTCTTACTCCTTACTACATTTTAGCTTCTAATGTAACGCCTTCCCCTTATTTCCAGACTGTAGGTCTAGAACTATTTTTTTTTGTGTGCTTCATACCATTCAAAAAACCAAAAATCTGTCAACTATTACAGATCAATTCTTTAGAACCCAAACTAAACAGTGAAAAAGGAGGCCACGACAGAGTAACACATGTGGCAAAATGTAATCAGCTCTGAGAAGTGTGGCGCATACACTTTGTTTCTTTGTGTTTGTTTGTTTTGGTTTTGGTATTTTGAGAGAAAGAAGTGAGCAAGGGAGAGGGGCAGAGAGAGAGAGGGGGGGAGAGAATCTTAAGGAGGCTCCACGTCCAGCGAGGAGCCCGACAAGGGGCTCAATCCCCCCTGGGACCATGACCTGAGCCAAAACCAAGGTTCGGACGCATAACCAGCTGAGCCATCCAGGTGCCCTGTGGCACAGTGTGAAGCTGAAGCTCACACTCTTTGTCCCCTGCTATTATGGGCTACAGGACTAGCTTTCACTGCCTGAGGGTGGATTCATTCTCATTCTCCTTTTACAATCATTTTGTCTTTTTTACATTTGTTTGTTTGTTTGTTTATTTTTAACGTTTATTTATTTTTGAGACAGAGAGAGACAGAGCATGAACGGGGGAGGGGCAGAGAGAGAGGGAGGCAAAGAATCTGAAACAGGCTCCAGGCTCCGAGCGGTCAGCACAGAGCCCGACGCGGGGCTCAAACTCACGGACCGCGAGATCGTGACCTGAGCTGAATTCGGACGCTTAACCGACTGAGCCACCCAGGCGCCCCACGTTTGTTTATTTATTTTGAGAGAGAGAAAGGAGGAGCAGAGAGTGGGGGAGAGAGAATCCCAAGCAGGCTCCATGCTGTCAGTGCAGAACCCCACACAGGGCTCGATCTCACAAACTGTAAGATCATGACCTAAGCCAAAATCAAGAGTCGGTTGCTTAACCAACTGAGCCACCCAGGCGCCCCCTTTTACATCTGCTTTTATGGAAGATATTTCAGAACAAATAGCAACATACAGACAGCACTGAATCGAGCAGTTTTAAACAACCTGAGTTGCCATCACCCAGATGTGCATGCAGGTGCTATTCGTGGATGAGGTTGTTTTGGAAATGCCGTGGACCATGCAGCTATGCTCTGGTCGGTGAGGTCGCCGTGCATGGGCACAGAAAGGTTTCTGATTCACGGGAGGTAGAGAGAGAGAGAGCATTTAAACCACAAGCTCAGCAGCTCCCTTCCTCCACATCCTGACCCCCACTGATTCTCCAGATTCCAGCACTTGGCTTCTCATCCCCTCAGGGGTCTCACCCTTTGATTAGACTCTCTCCTCCCTCAAACTGCTCTCTGGCCTGCCTCCTTCCCTTCACCATTTACTCATATTCAAGTCTCCAGGCTTAAAAATGACAGAAAAGCAAAAACCCATCTACAACCTCCTCTAGCTGTGGCTTCTCTCCTTCCCTCAGAGCAAACTTCTTAAAAGCCGCACCACCACTAGCCGATTCTACCTCTTCACCCCCACCACTCACTGTTCACCCCACTGACTGCCTTCCACCTCTGCCCCCCAAGGAGGCCGTGCTCATTCAAGTCTCCAAGGCACTCCCCAGCACTGTATCTACCAGACTCCTCTTCCTTGACCTCTGGAGCGCTCACCCCCACCGCCCACACTCCCCTTCTCTTGGCCTCTGGGATAGCACACTCTGCTGTTTCCTTCCAACCTCCCTGGATGCTCCGCTTCAGGTTCCTGTTAGAATCCTTCTTCTGACTGTCCCTTAAATGTAGATTTCCTCAGGGTTCAGCCTGTGGCCCTTTGCTCACTCTCTGGCCTCTTTTTGATGATCTACATCCCACGGACATGTCCCATGGGCACCTTGATCTCAATGGGAGAGGCGTTCTCCTTTTTCCAACACTGGTTTCAATATCTACCCATATAGTCAGGATCCTTATTCTGTATCACTGCCCCTGCTCCTTTCCTTATGTGAGCAGCAGCACAGGTAGGAGAAAGGGTACGGGCTTTGAAGTCATGCCAATCTGGTTTCAAATTCAAACTGCTTCTTAAATTAGCAATGTGACTTTGAGAAAGTCATTTTCTCTCTCTGAATACATGTTTCACGTCTGGATGAGTGTAACAACTATCTTGTAGAACTGAATAGATTAAAAGAGATGAATGAATGAATGAATGAATGAATTAAATGAATTAGGAACCATCTAACACAGTGCCTTATGTCTCATAGCTATCGCAATCATAGTTTCCTCCTCATTTTCCCTTTTATGGAAGCTAGTCCTGTCTCTCTAACTATAGTGATCTGAAAGCAGGGCTCTCCTATATGAACCCCCCAAACCTGTCCGACTCGTCTTCTCCTGGTCCCTGAACACATCGCACCATTCACAGAGGACTTCTGCAAGGAATGCTCTTCCTGCTGTTCTTAGGTCATGCATACCTCAGTCTTACTCATGCTCTACACTGAGCCCCATCTCACACCTTCAGAGAGGCCTTCCTTAATCTCCAAAGCTCACAGAAACATCCCCCTGGTCTGAACTGCATAATGTTGGTACCAACAACCTGGCATTTATTCTATACTACTCTATGGAAGTCATATACTTTTTTTATGTCAATGCCCTTTTCACCCAAGTATATCACAAACTTGTAGGGAGCTACATATGGTTCTTAGTATATAGTCTCTAGCAAAAAGTTTTTTTTATTGTTTTTATTCTTTTTAATGTTTATTTATTTTTGAGAGGGACAGAGACAGAATGCTAGTGGGTTAGGGGCAGAGAGAGAGAGGGAGACACAGAATCCGAGACAGGCTCCAGGCTCTGAGCTGTCAGCACAGAGCCCGATGCGGGGCTCAAACTCACGAGCCATGAGATCATGAACTGAGCCGAAGTCAGACGCTCAACCGACTGAGCCACCCAGGAGCCCCTAGCAAAAAGTTTTAGATAATACCTGTTGAATAAAAAGTCAATCTCATTTGATTCCTAATAACTTAAGGCATAAGCATCATTTAATAAATTCAACTATTACTTTAAAATATGCATTGAGACACCCAGAATCTTAGAATTTGGGGCTTCAGAGGCCATGTAAAGCAACCTTACAGATGCATGACACCCCTTTACAACAATCTTGGTGAGTAGACCTCCAACTTCAGTTTCAATAAATCCCCATAACCAGAAACTCACCACACATCCTTTCAGAACCTGTTTGATGTTAGGTAGAAGTTACTTAAAAAACAAAAAGAAAAACACAAAAACAAAAAACCTCAAACTTACCAAAAAAAAAAAAAAACCAAAACCAAAACCAAAACCAAAAAAACCAAAAAACTTGCAAGTACCTTCTTCCTTGCTGAACTACTTGACAGTGATTTTGACCTGATGCCCCACCACCCATTCATATATATTTCCTGCAAACAATGACATTCTCCCACACAACCACAACATAATCATCAAAACCAGGAAATTCAAGTGTGATACATTTACGAACAATGAATTCTCAAGCTCCATTCAAATGCTACCAAATGTCTCAATAATGTCCTTTATAAAGAATCCAGCTCAGAGTCATGTTTCTACCTTTATGTCTCTTTAGTCTCCTTCATTCTAGAATGTTTCTTCAGTATTTCCTTTTCATTAACTTGACATTTTTGAAGATTAGTTTCTTTGTAGACTGTCCTTCAATTTGAATTTGCCGGATGTTTGCTCTGCTTACATTCAGGTGATGCACCTTCAGCAGGAATGTCACAGAAATGATACTGCATTCCCACTGCATCTGTGCACATGGTATGCGATCGGATTTGTCCCATTACTGATGCTGTTTCTTTTGGTCACATGATTAAAGCAGTGTCTGCCAGGCTTCACTGTAACAACATTCTTTTTTTTCTGTGACATTAATTAATGAGCATTTTGTAGGGAGATACTAAGTAAATATCTCATTCCTCATCAAAGTCCCAGTTGTTAATTTATTAGTTTATGTAAGTATGGACTGTAGTTTCCCATTTCAGCTTGATGCTCAAACTGACCCCGATTTGGACAATGGGAGCTCCTTCAAGCTGGTTTCTATGTCTCCTTTACATTTCCATCATTCTCTGAGGACTTCCTTGTTTTCCGGCACAGCAAAATACCCCATGCTCATCTTGCTTCTTTCTGTTTTAATGCAAAAAGGAATGCTACTCACCTCTTTAATTAAAAAAAAAAAAAAAAAAAAAAAAAAAAAAAAGGAATTATACCACTTATTTCATTAACTATATCACATACCTGACATACTTTCTAGCCAATACATACACAGCCGTGTTCTTCCAGTGTGACCTATAATATTCCACAGTGTGGAGGGACAGAAGCTCCAATGCTTAGGATGCTTCCGGACTCTGGCCTCTGCACCTCTTCATCTAGCTGTTCACCTGCAGCCCTTATTATGCTCTTTATTTGGAAAAGGCAAACAAGTAAATGTTTCTCTGAGTTCTGAGAGCTGGTCTAGCAAATCAGTCAAACTTGAGGAAGGGGTCACAGCAATCTCCTATTTACAGCTGGTTGGTCAGAAGCACAAGTGACACCCTGGACTTGGGGCTGGTGTCTTGAAGTGGGGGGCAGTCTGGTGGGACCCAGCCTTTAATCTGTGGGATCTGATGCCATCTCTGTGTAGATAATGCCAGAACTGTGCACTTTAAACTTGTAAGCCACACAGTTGGTGCCCACTGAGAACCGGAGAACTGCACGGTGGTAATGGAAGACACAGCACGGTTATCATGTCTCCTGTCCGGTTCCTTCAGTCATTCCTCAGTGACGTGGTCTCAAGTGCGCCCATCCCACCGAGCACTCTTTCCTGAGTGAGCACCATTCTGTCTGCACAGCCTGTAAAAGTATATACAGTAGGTACTCTTGGTGGCCTCTCCAGTGTCCTATTCTGTCCCTAAAATTCATTCCTCCTTAAAAGAACAAGGAATCTGATTTTGCTCTGGTATCTACTCCCTTCCACACAGTCAGGTGCTTCAGGAAAAGTGAACTCTATCCTCAGCTCTTGACTATTCCAAATCAATCGTGATAACCACATTCCTCCGAACCAGTGACGGGTTCAATAATCTGCGTGTGAGCAAATGCTGACCAAGGAGATGTGAGGACATCTCGCAGGGACTTCCTAAGAGGGAAACACAAGACCAGCACATGTTCCCCTCTCCTTCCTCTGGAGGTGAGGGGGTCTGGGTGGGATACAGGGAACCACCCCAATCACCTTCCACCAGCCTTTCACCAGCCTGAGGACAAAACCAGCATAAAAAGAAGGGCAGGCCTGAGATAATCAGACTAGTGGAGTCAGAGCCCTTGAGGACTGGCCAGAGCCTCCCTTATCACTTCTGCTTGTGTGAGATAGTAGGTTTCCTTTTTGTGTCGGCAGGTTTGTTCAGGTTTTCTTTTAGTTGCAGCCAACAACATTCTAACTGACGCTGGGTGGTGTGGGAACTACTCGGCCCTCCAGGAGAGGCAGAATTGAGCCAGAGGAGAAGTTCCAAGTCTACATTTCCAGAGCAATGTTGACGCATAGCATAGGCTATAAAACCCTCATCGTTGGCACTCTCTCAATGTTATTTTGTGTTTATATCGTTGCCCTTCAGTAGAACTAGAGACTCACTTATTATTTACATTGTTAGCTTTTCCATTGTCTCAACCTGTTCAGATCATTTTAAGCAAGCATGTTCTAAGTGAGTAATCATAAAGGAAGTTTAAGAACTGCTACTTGATTCCAAAGCAATGGAGCTGAGAGAGGAAAAGCAAAAGAATAAATACACAGCTAGGATATAGGAAATTTTTGCTCTAGCAGTAACCAGGCCACTAACTGAGAAAAGAATCCTGGACAAATCGCATACTTTCTGTGTTCTGAACTCCATGTATCTTTACATCAGTGAGATAACCTCCAGGTTCCCTCCTGGCATTAAAATTCTATGACTCAGAGACTTCATGGCTCAGAATTCTTCTATTGCTTGAGGCATAACATCAGAAAAGAAAAAAAAAGCCCCCGAAAATCAGTAGTAGCCTATTAGTTACCGTCAAGATTGACTGATTTCAGACCAACAAAAGCACTGCTCTTGGGCTGACTACTCCAAGAAATAGCTTTGTCAGACTACAGATCAAAACAGGACTGTATTTGTGTTTACTATCGCCGAAGGAAAGTATAGAAAGCCATCGCCAACTCCGCACTCTATTCCCCAACCGGACAAAAACAAACATTCAGAACAGCCATCAGACCCAGGGAATTCTGGCTACTAAACTAAGAAAGCCCAGACTTCAAAGTATGCTATCACCCTGAAGTGACTGCAAGGAGGGTAAAGCCCTACAGTCGCTTCCAGTGTACCCAAAGCTTGAATCCTTCATTTCCCAAAGGCCCTTGGCAAAGTGTGGGCCCTGACAGCGCTCCATCATGGCCTGGCCCCACTCTGCTTGGAGACTCTGGCCTCACTGGATGCCCTTCGGGTTCTGAAAACACCAAGCGTCCATCTGTCACTATCTCCCTCTCTCCCTCCCCCGTGATTCACTCTGCCTGGCCCGAACTGCCCTCCCTAGCTCATTCCCACTCTGCACACCTGCCTCCCCCGCACAGATTCCTCAGCCTTCTGATCTCGGGGGAAGCCGGCTTCCTCGTGAAGTGCCTCGTCTGTGACATGCACACCTACCGCACACACGCCACTGCCATTTTCCCATGAGGGGACCCTGTGCTTGCCCTTCATAGAGCCTATTACTATGTATTACTATTATTCTTTTGTTTGCCAATTCTGTGTGTCTCCCCTGCTGGTTTGTCAGCTCCATGGGACAAGAAACTGCGTCTGCCTGGTTCCCTTGCATCCCCAGGCAAGACAAAGCAGCCATGGTTGCTATTGTACTTTCAAAGACAACTTAGTAACATGGAAAAATGCTGAAGATACTTTATCATATGAGAAAACTATTTACAAAATTATATCTGGTATAAGCATGAAGATTCCAAATTTTAAAATCTATAAATTTACATATGTTCAAAATATCATAAGGAAATATATCAAGGAATTAACCAGGATGGTATGATTATACTTTTTTTGTACGGACAATCTAGTGACAGAAAGAAAAATATAGTATGATAACAGTGGGCAACCAAAACCACTGGATAAAAGAACAGAAAGCATGTTGTCAGGATGAAGAATAAAGTATGACTATCAAATAATTAATTGATTTAATAATCACAACAGAACTAAGAATGCTGATTGTTTGGATACATTTGTTAATATACCAGTCGGCTCACATTACAGTCACGGCCCATTTAGCTGCAATAGAACACAACTGTGCAGTGAAAAACCAGGCTGAATACACCTGCAGCTCCAGGATGGAGAGTCCAGGGCATCTACATATTCCAAAAGCTGAGTAATTCTCATACAAGCCAAACTTGAGAACCACCATCCCAGAATAAATCAAGAAGTTCAAGAAAG
Source organism: Prionailurus bengalensis (assembly GCF_016509475.1). Classification (NCBI taxonomy): domain Eukaryota; kingdom Metazoa; phylum Chordata; class Mammalia; order Carnivora; family Felidae; genus Prionailurus; species Prionailurus bengalensis. The sequence goes on from NC_057347.1 coordinate 20,701,598, forward strand.
AGTCTCTTTTTCAGTAAAGCTTCCAGATGAAACAGGAAACTAAGAAGCAGGGATGCGAACAGTGACAAAGTCTGCCTTCAACTGCTGCCTGTCACAAATCAACAAGCAATCACGAAGTTCACACTGAAGTTCACATGGTGTGGAGAAGTCCACTCATCATACTTTGGTTTGTTCAACCACACAAATAATTCAAATACCAACAGCAGCAATACATTTTAGAGTAGCACCTTATCTACTCAGAACTCAGCCTTGGCCTACCTGCCTTTCCAGCCAAATGCATCAAAGCCATGGGAAAACAAAAACAAAAACAAAAACAAAAACAAAAAAACTCTGAGCAGAGAAGATAGAAAACAAAGGTCTCCAAACTCATGCCCTATGAGTGATGTACCCAGTTCAGTTCCTCAGTCCTCATGAGAACACATTAACTCCTTTTTTATATACCTTCCTATAAGCACAGATTAAACAAACAAATTAAGAGGGAAGAGAGAATTCACAGAAAAAGAATTCACTGAAAGAAACTGTAGAAACTTACCCAATATACACTAAAAAGTTAAACCGTTTAGGGGCGCCTAGGTGGCTCAGTCGGTTAAGTGTCTGACTTCTGCTCAGGCCATGATCTCACAGTTTGTGAGTTCAAGCCCCGCGTCGGGCTGTGTGCTGACAGCTCACACCAGGCTGTGTATTCTGTGTCTCTCTCTCTCTCTGCCCCTCACCCACTTGCACCGTCTCTCTCTCTGTCTCTCTCTCTCTCCCTCTCTCAAAAATAAACATTAAAAAAAAAAGTTGAACTGTTTAGATCAATTTGGTGTGGAGCAAAACATTACACGTATTTCAATAAATCCCAAGGGCATGAAAACAATTATTCCTAACTAGGATCATGATGATCTAAGTCACTGAGGAAAAAAGTTAACTTGCATTCTTCATCTTCCATAAAAGGAAGCAAAAATGAGACAGCACTGACATTTGAGTAGGATGTGTTAAGAACAATAACCCACCTGTTATCTCATCTGCCAAAATGACCTTGCAGTAGGGACCAGGCCCGTTTAAGACTAGAGTGGCCCAGAGAACTGAAGTAAACTGAAGGAAGTAGAAGTCGAAGAGTATAATACAGCCATGTCTAAATTTGGATGACTAAATTTATTTCCTTTGCTCATTACTTTATACTGCACTGCCACTTTTTAAATCATTTTGGTTGGACATATTTCTAACTGTGTATGTTTGTAAGGAGAAAAGCCATCTGGAAAGCGATCACCTGGAACAGTGGTTTTCAAACTGTTTTTCCAACGGGATAGCATTCCCTTCCGAACAAAAGTGTCTGGGAACCCCAGTATGTAAGAAGTAGAGCTGCTGTGCAGGAAGCAGAGAGGAGCAGGAGGCCTGAAGTCCTACTCCGCGCCTGCCTCTCAGGCACCTCCAGGGACACCACGGAAGGCAGACACAAGACAGCACCTACCTGCATCAGTTCAGACCCTGGATCTGCTGTATAAAAGCATGTGGCTTAGAGATATTCCACAAAGATACAAAACTATAGAAAGCTGGTAAAAAGGTAGTCAATTTGCCAAGGTAAGCAACAACATAAGACAGCTCAAGGTCACAGCACCAGTGAGAACGTCTTCCTCTTTTTTTTTTTTAAATTTTTTTTTCAACGTTTATTTATTTTTGGGACAGAGAGAGACAGAGCATGAATGGGGGAGGGGCAGAGAGAGAGGGAGACACAGAATCGGAAACAGGCTCCAGGCTCTGAGCCATCAGCCCAGAGCCCGACGCGGGGCTCGAACTCACGGACCGCGAGATTGTGACCTGGCTGAAGTCGGACGCTTAACCGACTGCGCCACCCAGGCGCCCCCGTCTTCCTCTTATAAGATATGAGGCTTCATATGTCTGAGTTCTATTAGCCCTTTCAAAGGAAAAAACAGGTCTACCATTTCGCAAAAACTTATCTATTTGAGTGTGTTTTTTTCCAAGAGCAATGACAGTTTCATTTTCCTATCTTCCCAAAGACTGGAGTCACAACAACAGAAAAATGCGATTATACAATTATATAAAATACAATAGATACATAGTTCAGGCAGGAATCAAAGACGCAGAAATATTATACATTCATTTCTTCATTCGTTTTTAGAGGGGATAACATTTTGTCCTTAATGCATGGAAATGAGCCTTTGGAGACAAAGAAGACTTCATCTTCTTAAGATAAAGTTCTTGCCCTCAGGACTTGGAGATCAGAAGCAGGGCACAAATATGAGAAATATGACAGGACAGGTTGAACGGAGCTAGAAATGCTTCAGAGTGGTACCTACTGACATTCACTCTACAGATTTGTTATTTTGCTTTCTTTGTTTTTTTTGGTAAGGTTGCTTAATTATAAGGAACATGGGCTAGGGTGGCAGAATCAGGCTAACTCAATCTCGTATCAAGGACTATTCTTATTAAAAAAAATTTTAAATGACCTAGATGTCCATAAAAGTCCAAACTAAAACATGACCAATTTTAGGGTTATTCAAAATAAATGCAAGCTTTTTTTTTTTTTAAAAGAGTTTGACTTTTTTTTTAATTGACTATAAAATTTTTCTTGACTTTATATTGAACACAAAGCAGCGGTTTGAGATAGTCATTCGCCATCACCCTGACCCCGCTACGGACGATCTTCTATTGTACAAGTTACTCAAAGCAGACTTTGTGGTCAGAGGGGAAAAAAATTGTTTGAGTTTCTCTTGGTGTTTGCTTCATTGTTTTAGATGAAGCCATTTTTTCACTAACTCATTTGCTTCTAGCGCTTATGTGACCCTTGTGTATATAAGTGGCATGGTGCCCTCCCCAACCAGGTCTTCGTAATATGGCCGTGGGAGACACAGGGAGGAGAGGAATGAAAGCAAACTTGTGTTCGCTCCGTGATAGGTTTTTCCATCTATTCCAGAAGTTGTTGTTTTTGTTTTTTTACCACTATGAATTGGCCTGTGTCTTTTTTGGAAAAAGCTATGTTCAGCAAGCAGTAAACAATCTTTTTAGTAAAGCAAAATAGCTTTACTAGAGTTAATGCTTTCATCTTCTTTAAGTGAAATACACTTCTGTACGGAGCACCGAGGAGCAGAAACATAAGGGAAATGAAGGAGGTCCTGTTCAGATGTAACAGTAACCAGTTCCACATGAGCAGCTGTGCCTGGGATATAAACTGGGATATTTTCAGGGGTGAGGTTAGATAATAAGGAGACTGGAAGGTGGGCAAAGCACCAAGGAGGAATCAGATGATGCTCTCGAATCATGTCTCCATCAACTGAAGTCACTTATCAGAGCCCTTCACTTTAACATGGTCTACTTTCCACAAAAGTAGACCATTCTATTTCACCAAGAAATATTGAAAGCCATGATTAGGTTCACAGGCTGACTCACAAATGTCTCTTTAACCCACAATGGAATGATCACAGTATTCACCACGCAGTCTGGGTGCTGAATCTTGGAAGTTTTGTAATTAGACACAAAATAAATTAAAAAAATTCCATTTCCCTCTTCTAGGCCCAAAGATGAGTCACAGATAAAATTTTTTAATTGAGCAAAGTTTTTCTCTGGCACCCTCCCTGTCATCAGAGTGCCTCCCAAGAATGAACTGAGCTCCCACCATATCCTGCCCATCCCCACCCCCACAACCCACCAGAGCTCAGTTCTCCACCCCAGGTCTGCCTGGTCCCTGAACAGTTACCTGCTGCAAAACTTTCTCAGAAGTTAGATGCTCACTCCCTCCTTCTAACTGATCCTGACCAGGCGTCTGAAAAAAGGACAGAGCAAACTGACGCCAATGTAAGAGAATTCTTATCAACCTAACTCTGTCTCCAGTTGGGAGAGTTTGGGAGCAGTAGAAGACGGAATGAAAAAAGTGCAGACGATGTAGGGGAAAATATCCGGAGCAGTGGAAGCTGGCTAGCAGCAGGGCCAGCCCACTCGTGCTGAGAGTGGGTGGCAAGAGAGAAGGAAAGAAGGCTAGTGTGTTGTGAGCCATCAGGCAGCAGGACCCGGGTTGTTTCCAAGTAAGACGCCATCCTTCTACTTCCAAGGGTCTGCTTGTGTTCTACCCCTGCCACAGAGCACGTCCTCCCCACTCCCAACCCCATTTTCTCGCTGTCTGAATTCCCTCAGAATATTACTGTCTAACACATGAGCCCTTCACACACTATCACCAGCACTGTTTTAAAAATATGCTATGTTGATATTAAGTTATCTTCTACTCCCAATTCAGCTATCCCCCAAAGAATGACCTTTTAAAAAGTAACCCTCACCAAAGTACCCACTAGAGTGATAAGCACACAGCAAGAGTTTAAGTAGTGCTAGCTTTTTGCATAAGTGTTTATTTATTAGAGAGAGAGAGACAGCTTGTGTGAGCAGGGGAGGAGCAGAGAGAGAGGGAGAGAGAATCCCAAGCAGGCTCCACGCTGTCAGTGCAGAGCCCGACGTGGGGCTCCATTTCATGAACCATGAGATCATGACCTGAGCCGAAATCAAGAGTTGGACACTTAACCAACTGAACCAACCACCCAGGTGCCTCCCAAAGTAGTTGCTAGTTTTAAAGCGAGGAGATTATACTAAAAATACATAAGGTCTATAATGCTAAGCAAAATAAGTCAGAGAAAGACAACCTATGATTTCACTCATATGTGGCATTTTAGAAAGATAGCAAGCAAAGGGAAAAAAAATAAGAGAGAGAGGGACAAATCAAGAAACAGACTCTTGGGGTGCCTAGGTTGGTAAAGCATCTGAATCTTGATTTTGGCTCAGGTCATGATCTCACGGTTTATGAGTTTGAGCCCTGTGGAGGGCTCTGCACTGACAGTGCAGAGCCTGTTTGGGATTCTCTCTGCCCCTCCCCTGCTCTTGCTCACTTGCTCTCTCTCTCTCTCTCTCTCAAAATAAATAAACTTAGAGAGAGCGAGGGAAAGAAAGAAAGAAAGAAAGAAAGAAAGAAAAAGAAAGAAAAAGAAACAAAGAAAGAAAGAAAGAAAGAAAGAAAGAAAGAAAGAAAGAAAGAAAGAAAGAAAGAAGGAAAGGAAAGAAAGAAAGAAGGAAAGAAAGAAAGAAAGAAAGAAAAGGAAAGAGACTCTTAACTATAGAGAACCGATGGTTACCAGAAGGGAGATGTGGGAGGGGATGGGTGAAACAGGTGATGGGGATTAAGGAGTGCACCTGCTGTGATGAGCATTGGGTGTTGTACGTAAATGTTCAATTACCTTATCGTATACCTGAAAATAACATAGCACTGTATGTTAACTGGAATTAAAAGCTTAAATTATAGACATATGTGTGTATCTGCATATATACACACACACATGCACACACATGTGTACACACACATATATATGCATATATATTATAATCATATAAGGAAACAAACTACGGATTTTTAAAAAGTTTTTAAATGTGTATTATTTATTTTTGAGAGAGAAACAGAGCGCGATCAGTGGAAGGGCAGAGAGAAGGAAACACAGGATCTAAAGCAGGCTCTAGGTTCTGAGCTGTCAGCACAGAGCCCAATGCAGGGCTCATGAACCATGAGATCACCACCTGAGCCAAAGTCAGACCCTTAACCACCACCCAGGTGCCCAGCAGACTTTTTTTTTAAAGACTATCCTTGAAGTTCACCACCCAGCTATAGCACCTGGGGATTTCAGGCACCAAAGTCACCAACCTTTGTAAAAACAGAGAACAATAGACACAAAGAATAAAATAGTTTGGAATATTTATGAGTAATATGAAGAACTGATTTCCTTTTCCAAAGAGTTTACAACTTCTGGAGACTAAACGGTGGCACACCTGGAGGAGCAGGATTAGGAATGAGTACGTTCAGGGTGACAGTTATGGAGGGGACTGGGAATAGCAACAGTGCTTGGTCCACAGGGCAGACTGAGAAGACAGAGCTGGGGACCACCCGCTGAGGATCCACTCTGCTTCGTCTTCCCAAAGACTAGAGTCACAGCACATTAGGAATGATGTTGGGTGCTTTACTGGTGCTATAATACAATCTTCACAATAACATCATCTTTACAGATGAAAAAACTGAGGCTCAGGGAGGCTAAGTAACTTGTCCAAGGCCACATGGGTGGTAGTAAGTGGACAGAGATGTAAGGTGAAGATGTGTTTATCTCCAATGCTGTTGCCCTCTCCACTAGATAACCCCAACTTCATCTAGAATATTTTTCATCTTTGCCCCTCCCAAATAAAACCAAATGAATTTGTCTTAGTGAGGAAGGAAGAGGTGAAAACAGCTAGCTTTTGGATCAGTTATGAGGTCAGGGCAGGGAGGCAAGGCCATATGGGAAGGATTCAGGAAGACAGTTAACATTAGTTGAGAGGGAATTGTGTACCAAGCACTAACCATGCACTTTTTACATATCACGTGATTTCATCCCAATAACCCTAAAAGGCAATCATTTTATACATAAAGAAACTGAAACTTAGGGACATTAACTTACCCTAAGTCATAATGCTAAAAAGAGCAGAAGTGAGGCCAGGATTTGAACTCGGTCAGTTGGGTCTCAAATCCTGTGCTCTTTCCCTTGAGCCCCATGCCCTGAACAAGCACACTCCACCTTTTCTTCTTCCCATAAGTGCCCCAAACTAAAGTTTGGGTAATGCTATTCTATTAAGAGATCTAACCAGTAATTATATATAGCAGTTGAACAAACAGGAGTCTGCTTCCCAGAGGAAATAAGACTATCATCTTGACCAAAGAATTTAATAGACAAAAAGACAGAGGCTTAGAATGTATATTTTTAAATGCTGTGACCCTCTGAACCTCTGTATGAGAGTACAGCTGCCATTTTCATAAGCTATGTTAGTGAGGCTCGCCACCAATGGGGCTAGAGCCACTGTTGACAGAAGAGTCCCCCACGAGATGGACTTAGCAGTGGCTGGGCAATGACGCAAAAACCCAATCCAGTCCCCAAAGCAACACGGCAATGAATGACAGAATCATCATACAATGGGGCCAGTCCTTGAGACAGGGTCCTTTTTGCTGAGTTGGCTCAGACTTCGGTGAGAATGGCAACCCATCAGCTGTCCACACTGGGATAACTCATAGTGCATACCACTTGCATGTGGAACATTAAGTAAACACACTTCTGTCTATACCAGACTCTCCATCTTTTGTCTGCAAGTCAAGCAGAAGGCCAAAGCCCACCTCTCTCATGTGGAAGCGGAGCCCTTCAGAAACCGTGCTGCAACGCCCCAGTAGCTGCTTCTGAGTGCTCAATTCCACCCACATCTGGCTCTACTTGGGAGCTAAATTCAGCAGAAGTCTCCAGGGTCAACAAATGACCCTGAATAAAAATAGTCTTGGAAGTCTGTCACAGAGTAGGAAAGGAAACAAGACGGCAGGGTGATTCACTCCAAATGGAAGCTCCAAAACCCAAATGCTCATTTTTGTCCCAATATGAGGCCAACGTGCAAAACAGGCACAGAGCAAACTGTCCTCTTCTGAAGGCCTCTGAAAGTAGTTGCCAAAGAATTTCACGGGGAAGCCAAAAAGATTTAGTGTGCCATTCACCTCTCCTGTAAATCCGACTATGGTTATTTCTAACTAGAACTCTGCACCAACTGCAGACTTACACATGCTTTAAGACCACCCAGAGTACCTCAGGTTTTGCCCCGGGCAAGAAAGAGGTACCCTTTGTCCCACCAAATTTTCCAAATGACCAAGCAGCCACAGAGAAAGAGTACAGAGGTTGTGTGTGTGTGTGTGTGTGTGTGTGTGTACGTGCATGTGTGTAATTCTACAACTCATTTGTCCTGCCCTCACACGGTTAAACTATATTAGATAAGAACAATATTTTGAGAAGATTGTGTGCATTTTTTAAGTTAAGAATTCCACTGGTTGAAGAATAATCAACCAACATTTGATGGCGTAGTTAACTCATGTAAAAATGTATGGAACACACAGGTGCCCAGCACGACAGGAAAGGATCAGAGATGGGTTTGTTTCACAGCCACTTACTGGCACTGTCCTCTTCCAAAATCCTATATCTAATTTGGCATTCACAATTAATACTCTTTTCTTAAAGATGGTCCCCCCTCCCAATTGCAATGAGTCTTAAGGACCACAAAACCTGGATCCACATCTGGATAGGCTGTCTCTGAGGACCTCATTATTTGGTGGGAAGGCTGGTATGCAGATAACAACAATATAACCTGACCGGTTCTCTTAACAGTTAGGACCAAGCGTCCATGTATCCTGGGGACACAGGTAAGAGTATAATTAATCCAGACTTGGAAGACTGGGAAAGACTTCTCAGAACGGGTCTCAAAGGACGAGTAAGAGTGACAGGCAGAGTATGTGAGCAGGGGTGAGGAAAGAAGGAGGATATTCCAGGCAGTGAGAACAACCTAGGCCAGGGGTTCTCAACTGGGGATAATTTGACCCCTCCCCCAGGGGACACTTGGCAGTATCTGGAAACATTTTCAGTTGTCATAAATGGGAAGGAAGTGGTCCTACTTGGCATCTGGCAGGTAGAGTCCAGGGGTGCTGCTAAACATCCTGTAATGCACAGGACAGCCCCCCAAAACAAAGAATTACCCAAGCCCCAAAGTCAATGGTGCTGGAGTTGAGAAGCCCAGGTCTAAGCAAGGGTCTGATAACAGGTTGTGTTAGGTTAAAAGAAGTTGCCTGCAGCTTTGGCAGTCACGATTTCAAATGACCGCTTATATGGAAGAGAAAAACCGGTAAGAAAAGTGGGGAGGAAAAATTCAATTTCCAAGGAGCCAAGATACGAGGCTGAGCAGATGCCTGATGCTCAAAACAGCTACCATCACCAACAAAGTTAGGACACCTGGAAGCCCACGGTGTATTTCGCTGCCCTGTGAAGAGCACATCTCCCTGGGATGCTGTCCTTGGCCCAACATCAGCCCTGAGCAGCGGCTTGCATTTTCCCTTTTACACACACATATGGCTGAGTGGGGAGCAGGGGAGCACAGGAGGACCAGATGTCCCATGCAGCTGGCTCTGCCGGGATTCTAAGTTGGAGAGAGGGCGCAGGGCTGCTGTTAGTGCTGAAAGAGCTCAAGTTCAAGAACGGCCCAGCAAAGAGAAAAGGAACCAACCAAAGGGCTCCAGGTCCCGAAAGGAAGTGGCTGCAAAGAAAGAGAATATGGTGGGAATACTGTGGCCGGCGCTGCAAGCGGTCAGGTCATTAGGGTTGCTGACAGGAACCAGGCCTGACCACGGAGATGGGAGGTGTCTGCGCAGGCATCTCCCTCCTGGGCACAGTCCCTTGAAAATGCAGCAAGGAGCTCACCACTGCCACCAAAGCCACCAGCACCTCCACCAAAAGGGAAAAAGAAATAAATAGAACAGATCTCCTCCAGCAAGGGACTTCTAGGACAGAAAGAAAGTGACCTTCAAAATACTAGCAGTTTTTCGTACGAGAGTAAGAAATATAAATTGAAACTCCTTCACAGATAGACTAACACACATCACCCCTTGAATCTTGCCTCATCTGATTCTCACACACAGACACACACTGACGTCAACTTTCGAAAATAATAACAGCATGGGGGAAAGTTACATCAATTGTGACAGCTGTCTAAAAACCAACTTTCTTCCAAGAGGGGAAGAAAGGTCGGCAGAGTAGCAAAATGAAAAGATAATTCCAAATGAACAATGTCAAAAAACCTTTAACGAACTAACCTTTTCTCTCTCTTTTCTCTCTCTGTGCAAGAAAAATGCTGTCACCAGGAAATGTGTTATGTACCCAGCATCATGCTGGGTGCTGCTATCAGGAAAACTACTATCGAGTTTGGATGCTACAGACCCCTGAAACAGCTACAGTGTTCAGTGCCTAACTATGTTACAAACCACAAATGAAGAGGGCCTTGCAGAAGAGCCAGGTGCAGAGCGGAGGACAGGACCCCCCTGACAGGAGTAAGAGAAGGAGCCAGAGCTTGGGAAAGGCAAGAATGATTGGGCTCATGCACCCACATCCACTTAAAGATGAAATACTCAAATTTTGCCTATCTACGACCATAAACTACACGGGGTATGGCCCAACCACCCGTGTCGCGAGAGATGAAAACACTTCTATGTCACATAAGTGCATCTGGATCTGCAGTGTTTCCAGTCACCTTTTGCAAAGTGAAACAAATGTCCAAGGGCCACAACAGCATAAGCCCAGTAGCTGACACAACTAAACACTAAAACTGCCTGGAGGGATATCAGGGTGATAGGAAATCCTGACTATCAGGGAGAGAGAGGACTGCTTTCCACCTGGGTAAAAGAGGAGGGCAAGGGTACTGCTAGTACCCTTTGCTGAGACTGTGTTTATCGCTACCGAGAACCAACTACTCCCGAGTTAGAAGTAAACCATGAACAATCACTGAACCTGCACATTGACAATTGCACCCAATTCTCAGAGTTGTCGGCTATACACACAGGCGAGACACGTACAGATGCATGCACATGTCTGAACAGCTAGGACCTTGACTGACTTGGCGACTGAGTGTGAAGGCAGCCCTACTCTAGCTCGAATGAGCTTGGTGATTCCTCCCACAGTTCCCCAACACCAACTCCTTCTCCTTCAGACAACTTAGTGTATTCACTACCACCAAACAGAACCACCTTTCTCGCCTCCGCTCCTCTGCTCACACCACTGTATCCACCTGGAATGTTCTCCACCTAGACCAATCTTACCCATCCTTTGCAACTCACCTGAACTTCTCTATGTTGTGTTTCCCAGCCAACCTAGAGCACCTCTCCCTCTTCTGATCTCCAGAACAATTCATTTGTACAATTTCTTGGCCGAGAATCACCTTACCTCTATAAAGCTTAACTCTTCTATTGTTTTCTTAACTTTTTATTTTAATCAACAGAAAAATTTCCACTTTTCTCCCTGTCTTCATTGACATGCCACCTCTTTGAGGGGTAAGGATACATCTTACAGTTTTGGAGAACCTCCCACCTTACCTCCTAAAGTACTTTGCACAATGTGGAACCAAACTGCAAAGTCAAGTTAGGCTCACTTTAAATTTTTTTTTCATGCTTATTTATTTTTGAGAGAGAAAGAAAGACAAGGCATGAGTGGGGGAGGGGCTGAGAGAGTGGGAGACAGAGGATCTGAAGCAGGCTCCAGGCTCTGAGCTGGTCAGCACAGAGCCCGATGCCAGGCTTGAACCCACTGACTGCGAGATCATGACCTGAGCCCAAGTCCTATGATTAACCGACTGAACCATCCAGGCACCCCAAGTTAGGCTCACTTTCATAATGTTCCTTAAGATTCCAGCCCCATGCTTCCTTTGCAACCAATGATATGCAAAAGCGGAAAAGAATGTAAGCGCTGAAAAATTGTGAACATCCTCATTGTTTTACAAATTAGGAAACTCAGACACACAGACTGGCTCAAGGTCAGTTTGTAGTTGGCAGGTATAGAACTCAGATCTGTGCCCCTGTTCCATACTCTGGGAAGCCTGGCCAGAAGCAGAGGAAAACCCTATGGGGTCTGCAATTCCAAAGATCAAAAAACATTTTTTAAATTCTTAAATTAAAGTTTGTTAATTGGGGCGCCTGGGTGGCGCAGTCGGTTAAGCGTCCGACTTCAGCCAGGTCACGATCTCGCGGTCCTGGAGTTTGAGCCCCGCGTCAGGCTCTGGGCTGATGGCTCAGAGCCTGGAGCCTGTTTCCGATTCTGTGTCTCCCTCTCTCTCTCTGCCCCTCCCCCGTTCATGCTCTGTCTCTCTCTGTCCCAAAAATAAATAAACGTTGAAAAAAAAAATTTAAAGTTTGTTAATTAATACTAAGAAGCAGGGTTAGTTAAGCACTCAAACCTAGATCATGACTTTTACCTTATAAGCTTTTGGAGTGATATTTAGCTATAAACCTTACAAGAAATGAGGCTAGAACTTCCAGGAAACACCTCCTCCTTCCCCCCCCCAAAAAAGACTCAGTTATTTTCAAAACTCCATTTATTGTAATGTCTAACAAAATAAAATCAAAACTACTTAAAAAAATTTTTTTAATGTTTATCTTTTTGAGAGAAAGCTGGGGAGGGGCAGGGAGGGGGAGAGAGAGAGAGAGAGAGAGAGAGAGAGAGACACGGGGAGAGAGAGAATCCCAAGCAGGCTCAGTGCTGTCGGCGGCCACAGCCCCACCCGGGGCTCCCGCGCAGAAACCACGAGATCATGACCTGAGCCGAAACGAAGAGTCCGAAGCTTAACTGACTTAGCCACCCAGGCGCCCTTCAAAACTACTTTAAAGTTCTGTTTACATTTTACTGTATCAAGAGTGAAATAATCACACGTCGAAGGGTTTTTAAAATAAATTAGTCTTGGAAGCCCATTTTGGGCGTTGAGTCGTGACTACATTCTCAAGGATGTCGGTAACACAAGGGCTCCATCCATAACTGCTTGAAAAAAACTGAAACCATGAATGCCTTGTCAAATTCAGACAGTTTATCTTGGCACTGGCCAGCAGAGCAGTCTCTTCGATGTCTGGAAACGTGTCTAATTACGTTTAGGAGAGTAACTAAAAAATAGCCAGTGTCCCGGGACAGCTCAGGGACCGCTCCACAGCATCCTGAATGACAGGATGGAACCGCGCCAGAAAAAAAGAAACGAACCAAGTGTAAAACCAGGATGAGACCCGAGTCTCTCTCCACAACAACCCTCCAGTCTCCCCAGGGCCTTCGTGGCCGCCACAACTCTCCCCGAAGTTCCTATTTTCCTTTACCTTTGTTTCCATTAGGTCACCCGGCCCGCCCACACCACTCACCTGGGGCCGCGCGCTGGCCGCCCGCACACCACTCGCACCCCTCCCCCCACCCCCCCGCGTCCGGACTGCGCCCCGGACACCCGTCTCCCCGAGGGCGCAGCCCCGGGGCTCGACACGCCCCTTACACTCCGAGGCGGCCACACCCCGGGCGTCCTCTCTCGGGAACACGCGACCACCGAGCTCCGCGGGCCCCCAGACACCCCCATCCGGCCGCACTCCATCCCTCGAGCTCGGCGCGCCCCTGACACCCCCAGTCCCGCCGCACCGCAAGGGCGCCCCCTCTCGGGAGAGCGCAGGCTCACGCCCGGGCGCACGGCCGCTCCGCCCTCACCTGAGCCGGAGGTTGGCCATGAACTCGGGCATGGAGACGGTGTCCATCAGCACGAAGTCCGCCTTGCCGAACTCCAGGCTCTCCTGCTCCGCCATGGCGCCGGCGCACGGGCTCAGGTGGGCGCGGACGGGCTCAGGTGGGCGCGCTCGGGTCGCGGGGGGCCGGCGGGGGGGCGCGCGGCGAGCTCGGGCGGGGTCGGGGCGGGGCCGCGGCGCCGGGCGCGGGGCTGCGGGGGAGGGGGCGCCGCGCGCCGCTCGGCGGGTCCGGGCCGGACGGAGGCCGCCCCGCTGCTCCTCGGCGCGCTCTCGGCCGGCACGGCGCACCCGGCAGTTTCCGCTTCTCCTGCGGCGGCTGCCCGGAGCCGTGGGGGACGGGACACCGAAACGGAGACGGCGGCGGCTGGTCCCGCCTCTGGCCTTGGTCTAGCCCCGGCCCCGCCCCGCCCCGGCCAGGCCTCTCCAGCTCCGCCTCGCCCCGCCCCGCCCCGCCCCGCCGGCCGAGCAGCCCGCCCCCGCCGCGGCGCAGGCCGCCGCCTCCTCACCTGGGCGGCGCGCACGCGCGCGGCGGGCGGCGCGGGCGCGCGCTGGGCCCGGGCTGGGCGGCGGGGCGGCAGCGCCCCCTGGGGACGGGCGCTGGAATCTCGCGGGGCGGGGGGAGGGTGGGCGGTGCCGAGGAGGACCGACGTAGGAAAGCGGGTGGAATCAGGTTTCCAGAATTGCCTGCTCCGCGGTACTTGATGGCTGCCCACTGAGTTCCAGAAGCAGCTCATGGAGATATTGCGAAGATAATTCTTTATGATTGGTTCTATCACCTTGCCGCGAAGCCCCCCTCCTCCTCCTGTGCTCGCGTCCTCTCCATCCCCGAAATGATGGTTCGCCCACGGACTGAGAGAGAGTAATAATAGCTAACATCTGGAGGACACTTAAAATGCCCAGAGCTTTTCTAAGCGCCTTGGAGAATTCACGTAACTTGCCACATCGCTAGGAAGTGAGGAAGCCACAGTTACATCCAGGTTGCTCGAGTTACGAGCCACATGGCAGAATGCTTCCCTTCTTCAGTGTTCCGTGATCCATCTTTCTGTTCACTGACCTGAGCATGCCATCCAACATTACCTTATATTATTAATAAGTCTTTAATATATGAATGCATCATCTCCCTAGGATTATTGCAGGCCTCTTGAGCATGGGGCCATGCCCTAAATTTCTTCATATACCCGTTGGCAACCAGCAAGTAGCTATTGTGCTGCCTTGCTTATGTCGATATGAAATCCGCACTGGTTTAATAGAGTGGAATGAGTTGTAAGTGGTCTCCAATTTATAGATACATTGGTTGAGCTTGGAAAATTCTTTTGGAACTTAGACTACATTTTCCCGATGAAGATATATTATACATGACTTTCTAAGGCAGCTGCACCTCTTCAGACTTGTGTTTCCCTTAAGACCATCTTCTAGGAAATCTGCTAGGAAATCTAGAGGCTCCCAAGGACCTGGCTGGGCTCCAACTCCATGGCTGAATTTGAGATGAGTAAACCAGACGGAAGGACCCCGCTCAGGGCTTGCTTCCGCTGCCAACAACCGACTCTAGCCAAGAGAGAGGGGAAGGCAGCTCGATCACCTCAGGAGGGAGCCACCTCTGCCATCAGGAAGCCATCCCAGGGGCACCTGGGTGGGTCAGTTGGTTGAGTGTGGGACTCTTGATTTGGGCTCAGGTCATGATCTCATAGTTCGTGAGATGGAGCCCTAGTCCAGCTCCAAGCTGACATCGAGGAGTCTGCTTGGGATTCTCTCCCTCTCCCTCTCCATCTGCCCCTCCCCATGTGCTCTCTCTCTCTCTCCCAAAATAAATAAACTTAAAAAAGAAAGAAAGAAAGCCACCCCAACCCCTGGCTCAGGCAGAGCTCAGTTGCAGCCTACCATTAGCAGCTCTCCCTCTTCAGAAGGCACCTCTCTGGCTCTCAGTGTCCTCATTTGGGGAATAAGGCCTCTGGGCTAGACACTTTCCAGGGTAGGGCTGTCCTTTGCTTGGATCATTATGTGGGTCAGTCAGTGGCTAAGCAGGTAACTGCATAATATGGTACATTCCTAAAATGTTTGTATTGGTGAGGCCATAGGAGTGAGGAATGGGACAAAATTTAAGATTTAAAAATTTTTAAATTTAGTAACTTAAATTTTGTGAAATTTCGAGCAACCAAGGGAGCATACTCAGTGACCCATTGGAAATGGATGTGTGTGTATTCCCTGAGCCCTGGGGTTGTTAGGGCAAAAGTAATCCTACAGTGGGTAGGATCTACAATGGGATGTAGCTGTAGTTTTCAAATGAACAGAGCAAAGGAACTCTTGTGTGTGTGTGTTTTTTTATCAGTATCTTGGACAGGAGCCCAACATATAACACGTGTACAGAACATATGCAAAATGTATTTTATAAATTTATAAGCCCAAATTAATATAAAATCAGGCATTGAGACCAGTAAGGCTCTTTTGCTGAACCCATGTCTGTCCATTGGGGGTCCCTATCATCTTAAATCAGCTTTGGGATTCCGATTTACTTTTGAACGCTGTTTTGGTTGTACAATATCAAGAAAATCCTGATTTACATGGGGAAGCAGTAATTTGTTACTATTAGAGTGTTACATTCAGCCTTTTTAAAGGCCAGTGCACAGCTACAAATTTATTAATCAATGACACATTTACAAAATGTTTCAATATATACAGAGACAGCCAGAGAAACGAAACACTGAAATATGCATTTGAAGAAGACAATATAGAACAGGTTTGCTCATTATTAATCTCCTTTGTGATAACGTTTAGATATAAACACATTTGGATATGTATGTTTGTGTTACAGCTTAAAATATACTAAAAGCCAGGGGGAACCTGGGTGGCTCAGTGGGGTAAGTGTCTGACTCTAGATTTCTGCTTGGGTCATGATCTCATGGTTGGTGAGTTCGATCTCTACATCAGGCTCTGCACTTACAGTGCGGAGCTTGCTTGGGATTGGCTCTCTTCCTCTCTGCCCCTCCCCTACTCCTGCTGTCTCTCTCTCTCTCTCTCTCTCTCTCTCTCTCTCTCTCTCTCTGTGTCTCTCAAGATAAATAAATAAAATAACCTTTAAAAAAAGGTGGGGAGCACTTGGGAGCCACAGTAGGTTGAGTATCTGGCTTCAGCTCAGGCCATCATCTTGCAGTTCATGAGTTGAAGCCCCACATCAGGCTCTGTGCTGTTAGCATGCAGCCTGCTTCAAATCCTCTGTCTCCCTCACTCTCTGCCCCTCCCCCACTCTCTCTCTCTCTCTCTCAAAAGTAATAAACATTAAAAAATATTAAAAAATAAAAAAATAAATTAAAAATATACTAAAAGCCAAAATAAAAGTTAAAATCACCAATAATGAGACACACTGACATGATGAGTGATATCATCTCCTTGGAAAGACATAATAATATCACTTACCTGCTAAAAATGTATCCACTACATCTAATTATGAAGAAACACCAAATAAACCCACATTAAGGAGCATCCTACAAAAAACCAACCTGTACTCTTGAAAAATATCAATGGCTTGGAAGACAAAAAAAAAGGCTGAGGGGCTGGTCCAGGTTAAAAGGCCCTAAAAAGACACCACAGCTAAAGGCAGTTTGTGACCTGGACTTTGACCAGAACAATGTAAAGGACAATATTGAGACAATCTGTGAAATTTGAATACAGACTATAAGTTAAATAGTAGCACAGCATTACTATTGGTTTTCCTGAATTTGATCATTATATTGTGGTTCTGTAAGAGAATGTCCTTATTCTCAGGAGATGGGTCCTAAGTATTTAGGGGTAAAGAGTATGATGTCTCAAATTGTTTGGCAAAGAATAATAATACATGTGGATATGTGTGTGTGTGTGTATATATATATATATATATAGAGAGAGAGAGAGAGAGAGGGGGAGAGATAAATGGATAAAGCAAATGTAACAAAACATTAATAATTGGTGAATATAAAGAATGTGTGGGAGGGGGTGCCTGGGTGGCTCAGTGGGTTAAGCATCCGACTTCAGCTCAGGTCATGATCTTGTGGTTTGTGAGTTCAAGCCCCGTGTCAGGCTCTGTGCTGACAGACCCTGGAGCCTGCTTTGGATTCTGTGTGTCTCTCTCTCTGCCCCTCCCCTGCTCATGTTCTCTCTCTCTCTCTCTCTCTCTCTCTCTCTCAAAAATAAATAAACATTAAAAATTTTTTTAATTTAAGAATGTGTGGGAACTTTTTTGCACTCTTCCTCCAATTTTTCTGTAAGGTTGAAATTATTTCAAAATAATAAAGTTAAAAAATCAAATAACAGTCTAAAAGTGTCCTAACATAAAAACGTTTATTCTTTAGAAATCCTATAATACTTAGAAATGAAAGTCACATCAGAAATTTGCACATCAGATGTTCCATGACTGAAGAAGCCACACACACTTTGAAAACTCTGGTGAGGAGTGTCTGTAAGGTCTGGTTGCCACAGATATGCTAGGAGATTATAGATACCAAACAGACCATTCGAAACCCCAAAAATAATTTAAATAATTTATCTTTTCAATATATTTATAATTTAAATAATTGAATATGTAAATATCATCAAATATGCCCCAAGGAGGGTGCCACCTGTTCTCTGCCTGAAATTCCCTTCCCTGTTGTCTCACCCCTCACCCCTATGGCCTAGCTAACCTCTGCTCAGCCCCAACATCACTTCCTCCAGGAAGGCTTCCCTGATTTCCTAAGTGAGGGTTGGCTGTCCCTCCTCCATACCCCCACAGCACTCTGGAAATGTCACTCCCATTCAACACTGAATACACTTGAGCCTCTTGTCCATCTCTCACGAGAGAGAGAGCCATGAGGTCTGGGGCCATGTCTGTTCTGTTCTTGGATGTAACTCTGGCACATGGTAGCACAGTGCCTCAGATGTGAAAGCTCTTAATACACACTTGCTTGATAAATGAATAGGGAATGGTCTGTGAATCTATGGGTTGTGCGATGTGAGGTTGTCAACACCCCCCCCCCCCCACCACCGCTTGGTAGACTTTCTGCATTAAGATCAGTCTTTGTGCAGCGTTTATCTTATTCTCATCTCCTGCCCCTAGAAGCAGGTTTCAGGGCTGTGTTCACTTCTGTCCTGAGGCCAAGCCTGTGCACTGTATGTTCACATTAAACAAAAGCTATTGTTCCCCAAACTCCTCTGCAGTTGACCTGCTACTGGCTTATCCTTGAAAATCAACTCTGAATTTTCCAAAGCAAATATTTGCTCCCGTTCTCTCCCAGAATGCTTCTGGGCTGCCCCACCTCCCTGCCCTCCCTTCACCAGGTGCCCTGCATTCAGGAAGACAGCTCACCCCAGCAGGAGTCCTGCAAGACAGAAGCAAGAAGGCCAGGAAAAACAACATATTCAAAGGCTCTTGTATACATTTATTTTATAAGCCCAAATCATCCTAGAGCAGAAGTAGAAAGGAAACTTTATGTTGCAAAATAACTTGATAATGCACTCGCATCCATATTAGAAATTACGTGGAACTCTCTGCCTGAGGTATTATCCAAAAGATGCTTCCTCCTCTTTCATGCCGAAGACTGGATTTGAACTATGAATGGTACATCAAAGGCAGCGTGTATGCTCTCTGTGGTTACTGAAGCCTAAGTTTTTTTAAAGTAAAAGCAGACCCAACAGTTGCCTCCCTGGTATCCCTGGTGGCTTGCCCACCTATGGACCTCCCTGCTCCACTCCCCCACCCTTCTATAGACATCTCACAGAACAAAGGAAAGGGATATGTCATCGCTGAGCTCACTGTCATGCACCACCCTGAAAGCCCAGAAAGTGACTTAAGAAGTTCATTTTCTCACCTATAGCTATTAAAGACAAAGGTCAGCTGGCCAATCGCTAAGGACCTGGCTCTGGGTTCTAGGGATTTCTTCTTTCTTTTTTAATTTTTATTTAATTTGTTTTTAAAATTCACACCCAAGTTAGTTAGCATATAGTGCAACAATGATTTCAGGAGTAGATTCCTTAATGCTAACCCTTCCCCATTTAGCCCATCCCCCCTCCCACACCCCCTCTAGTAACCCTCAGTTTGTTCTCCATATTTAAGAGTCTCTTATGTTTTGTCTCCCTCCCCGTTTTTATATTGTTTTTGCTTCCCTTCCCTTGTGTTCATCTGTTTTGTATCTTAAAGTCCTCATATGAGTGAAGTCATATGATATTTGTCTTTCTCTGACTAATTTTGCTTAGCATAATACCCTCTAGTTCTATCCACATAGTTGCAAATGGCAAGATTTCATTCTTTTTGATTGCTGAGTAATACTCCATTGTATATATATGCACCATGTCTTCTTTATCCATCCATCCATCGATGGACATTTGGGCTCTTTCCATACTTTGGCTATTGTTGATAGTGCTGCTATAAACATTGGGGTGCATTGGGTTCTAGGGATTTCCATGCCTACTGTCCCTGTGGATCTAAAGCTGTGCTTACCTGTGATAGTGTTGAGTTGGGAACAAGGATCTTTCCTTAACTCTTTGGAAGGGCTGATACTGCAGACAAAGCTCCTTTTAACATAGTCAACCTGTGGGGCGCCTGGGTGGCTCAGTCGGTTAAGCGTCCGACTTCAGCTCAGGTCACGATCTCACGGTCCGTGAGTTCGAGCCCCGCGTTGGGCTCTGGGCTGATGGCCCAGAGCCTGGAGCCTGCTTCCAATTCTGTGTCTCCCTCTCTCTCTGCCCCTCCCCCGTTCATGCTCTGTCTCTCTCTCTGTCTCAAAAATAAATAAACGTTAAAAAAAATTAAAAAAAAATAACATAGTCAACCTGAGCAGGGAGGAAGTTGGGGTATATCAGCTGAAGAGAGGAAGGAGAGAAGAACCCACTGTCCTTTGATGAAAACATGTGGACTTTCTCTCCCAAGACAAGTATATTAAGCACACACAAAAACCAGTTTATGCATGGACCCCTCTGTCCCTCTGCCCAAAATAACCTGTCTATGGATCCCAGGTTAAGAAGCCCAAGCTAAGGGAAGGGTCATACCACAGGTCCTAATCTTTGGGGAATGGAGAAGAATTCAAGAAACCATCATTGTCAGTATCCTGTGAGTCATCAGATGGGGACTGTCCCATAGCACATTCCCAAGCGTGGGCAGAGAAGCCACATGTTTATGGCCACAGGAAAGATAGCGTCAATGGTAGAGGAGGCAGCCTGGGACAGCCTCCAGAAACTCTTCCTGTCTGTGAAAACATAGTTTCTGACTATAAACGTCTCCCTGGAATGTATCCTCTTTACTAATTACAGAAGTGCTTATCACACTGAGTTGAAGTTGGCTGTCCAGGCCTCGTCCCTAAAGTCTCCAGGACAGAGGCCATGCTCTACTCACCCTTTTATCTCCAGCCCTTGAGCTGTGCCTGATGCCGTGTACATATTTTTTGAATCGCGTAGATGAATTAATTAGTGAGCTTATTTATTAGGAAAATGGGTGTGTGGGGGTGTAGTATTCTATTTCAAGGAGCCTGTGGCATTTCTCCAAGCCCCAAGCCAGAAAATCACTAACTCTCAATCTATCCTGGCCATTGGAAGTGGTTCTAGAACTAGAACATTTGGGGGTGTGATAGAAACCCACCAGAGGGAAAGCAACAAGGCACGACCACAATCAGTTGATGGATTGATAATGTCTTAAGGCAGGATGTATCAAACCTTAAAGTGTGTACGAATCACTTGGGATGTTGTTAGAAATGCAGGGTTTCAGGTCCCACCTCCAGCCTACTGAATCGAAATCTGCATTTTGACAAGATTCCCAAGGACTGCTGCTGTTGGTTTGCAGATGATACTTTTTTTTTTTCCTTTAAGCAATCTTTACACCCAGCCTGGGGCTCAAACTCACAATCAAGAGTCACACGCTCTACCAACTGAGCCAGCCAGATACCCTACAGACCATACTTTGAATAGCAAGATTTGAAGGAGTCTCAATGGTTGTATAATCAAACATATACTCCCTAGGGAAACTGAGTCCCAGGAAGAGCCCCTGCCTTTGACTAGATCAGAGCAAGGTGCTGGTAGAGCTAGGACCAGAACTCAAAGCTTCTGCTTTGAGTAGTGGGTAGTCTCCACTGCCCAATGTGGCAGTGAGCATTTGTGAGACAACATGCTGGGAGAGGAAGATAGAGAAGTCAGGGAGGGCAGCACCCTGGATCTTCTCCAGGTAACCCCAGTCCCTTCCTATTCCTATTTTTAATTGGGGGGGGGGGGTGGCCTTCTTTTCTCCATATTTTTTTTTCTCCTCTAAAAGCTTGGTGTAGATGGGAATGCAAGCTGGTGCATTCCCACCCTCTCTGGAAAACAGTATGGCGGTTCGTCAAAAAATTAAAAATAGAACTACCCTATGACCCAGCAATGGCACTACTAGGTATTTATCCAAGGGATACAGGTGTGCTGTTTCCAAGGGGCACATGCACCCCCATGTTTATAGCAGCACTATCAACAATAGCCAAAGTATGGAAAGAGCCCAAATGTCCATCCACAGATGAATGGATAAAGAAGATGTGATATATATACAATGGAGTATTACTCGGCAATCAAAAAAGAATGAAATCTTGCCATTTGCAACTACGTGGATGGAACTGGAGGGTATTATGCTGGGTGAAATTAGTCAGAGAAAGACAAATATCATATGACTTCACTCATATGAGGACTTTAAGACAGAATAGATGAACACAAGGGGAGGGAAGCAAAAATAATATAAAAATGGGGAGGGAGACAAAACATAAGAGACTCTTAAATATGGAGAACAAACAGAGGGTTACTGAAGGGGTTGTGGGAGGGGGGATGGGCTAAATGGGGAAGGGGCATTAAGGAATCTACTCCTGAAATTGTTGTTGCACTATATGCTAACTAACTTGGGTATAAATTTAAAACATATTAAAAATAAACAAACAGAAAACTGGAAATTCAAAATACAAAAAATAAAAAATAAATAAAATAATAAAAGCTTGGTGTAGAGGTTAAATAAGATATTGCTGGGGCTGGGAAAAATTTGGATTCTTTTCTTACCTCCACCTGACAAAGTAGCAACTATTCGGTACTAATATCATCCACCATTG
The DNA here is from genome assembly GCF_016509475.1 of Prionailurus bengalensis. Taxonomy (NCBI): domain Eukaryota; kingdom Metazoa; phylum Chordata; class Mammalia; order Carnivora; family Felidae; genus Prionailurus; species Prionailurus bengalensis. Next base: position 20,723,759 of record NC_057347.1, read on the forward strand.
ATATTCGATTAGTATCTATAGTGCTGACACTCCAGGAACAGTGTGACATCATTCCCAAGGTGACATCTTCTAATCTGTCCCCCAAACTCCCTCTCCTCCTGCCGTTCACCCAGAGTTTCTCAACTGGTGAGCTTTGGTAGTATTCATTTCCTAGAATTAAGATCACGAAATAAGATGATGTTAAAATGCACAGTGTGAAAAATAAACAAAATACAATATAATGCACAGTGTGCCCCTCTGACTTTTTTGAATCAACAAGATTAATTCCTCGGACTATCCAGAGGTAGAAATGATATGAGCAGTGCTTCTCTCCAAATTCTAACAACCTGAACCCTAAAGAAATGATACAGGGGAAAAGTAGAAGCCACAAAACCAGGAGACCTCAGAAGCTATGTAGTCCAGTGTCCCACCCAATGTCTGAATCCCCTCTACTGTGTGCTGCAATGCCAGACTTACTTGGGCCACTTGACTCTTTCGGCCACCCCCATTCCATGTAGATGTCGCCGCACAAAAGCAGGCTCCAGGCCACCCCCATTCCACGTAGATGTCGCCGCACAAAAGCAGGCTCCAACACCATTTCACTCAGTCTTACTCCTGAGTCACTCCCCAGACACTCCATGCCCTGAATCCCAACTGTCCCATCTTCTTGTTACTCATTACCCCTATTTATGAGCTTGGTTTGTCCTTTGGATCTGATAGTCCACCAAGATAGGACCAGGTCGAAGTGAATTACAATCAAGGAGGAGAGCCAAGGTCATGGCCCGTTAAGGAAGCGCCTTCTATTTTTCTCAAGTTGATCTCCCTCTTAGAGTTTCTATCCGTAGAATTCTAACACAATTATCACTAAACTCCGTAAAGTCGGCCTTCTCAGTGTCTAAGGTCTGTGTCTGACTGTGCTTAGCCACGTCGCAGTCACTTTCTCCTAGTGTCCCCACCCTTTCCAAGTCTCTAATTAGCCCTTCTGTGCTGAGTAGGGTTCGGATCAGAGGAGCATTTTCCCCATACAGTTCTCAGGAGGCCTTAGGGATACAGTGGCACCCAAGCTTTAGATACTTGTACTGAGGCATCGATGGCGGCTGGGGATCTTCATTTCAGTAAGCAGCTCAGGAGATTTTGCCGCAGGTGGGCGGGAGGCCTAACTTGGGAGAAATAGTGATGGGAATTTTGGTGCCAGACACATCAGAGATCAGTTCCTAGCTTCGCAACTTACTGCCTGTGTGACCTTAAACAAATTAGTTTATCTTTATAAGCCTCGGTTTCCTCCTCTCTTCTATACTTCTGAGTATTAAAACCACAAGGTGAGATGTCTATATGGTGCTTTGTATAATTCAAGGCAGGTACTGAGCATTCAGTAAATACAAGTTAGCATTGCTGTTAGTGTAACTGCTTCTTTTATCTTCAGGATAGGGAACGTATTTATTTTTTAATGTTTGTTTATTTTTGCGGCAGAAAGAGTGTGGGCAGGGGAGGGGCAGAGAGAGGAGCCAAAGTAGGCTTTGCACTGACAGCAGTGAGCCCGATGCAGGGCTCGAACTCACCAACTGTGAGCTCATGACCTGAGCCGAAGTTGGATGCTCAACTGACTGAGCCCCCAGGCGCCCCCAGGATAGGGAATGTATTAGCAGGCAATTTATCGCATATCCTTTTTAGCTGACTGAGATTTCTAAAAGATGCTGGTGAGTCTTCTGATCACCCTATGACTTCTCCCTATGTCAGCTTTGTGATTCCTCTCGGTAATTCGTCACCATTTCCATGCAGACCCATGGGCCTTGCACTTAGTAGGGGATCACAATTTGCTGAGTATTTTTTAATGAGTGAGTGCCATCTGGCCAGGGCTTCTTACTACACTCCCACGGCAACATCACCTCTGTTGTCACCCTTCTCCAGTGCTCTCCAGCATCTTCTGGATGTTACAGTGCTCGTTTGGTTCCCCATTGCCCCATCACTGAAGAGTGCCATCCCACAGATGACTTCTGCCAGTTTGTATTTACTTTGTTGCATTAAGACGCCCAGTGCATTTCATCATATATGCTCTATGCATATGTTGCATTTTTAACTAGACAGATAATGAGCAATGAAGCCAGTAAGAGGAGAGTAGGAGTTGAGGCAGTGGGTGGGATGTGCTTTGACAGCCAGGTCATAGACTGTCTTTTTCTTTTCACAGAAGTGTTCAGTATAGTTCTTTGTCACCAAAGAATTCATTCAGGGGAGTTGAGCCTGCACCACGGATAGGCTACATTCCAAGTTCTTGGAACTACATTCCAAGTTCTCCATCAATGAATAAATACACGCAGCAGCCATGCAGAGCACATGTATGTAACGACAAGGAGAGTAGGGCTCTGGCGTTCGGGTTGGAAGGGCGGCAGAGCATGGGGTTAGGAGCAAAGGCTCAGGGAGGGGCCGGTCCTGCCATCGTGCACTGTGTGGGACCCCCGGACAAGTCACATGAGCCCTTCCAGACTCAGTTTCCTCTTCTGTAAAGTGACGGTAATACGAATACTGACCTCATATTGTTGCCCTGAGAACTAATTGCAATAAGGTACATTACACACTTTGTATGCGGTTGGGTACATAGGGCTCAATAAATGGGAGCTCCCAGTGCATCAGTCCCCACCAGTCCCCTGAGCTGGGGCTTCAGTGTGGCTCATAACTGGGAGAAGGAGGAGTTCTGTTCTGGTTCTTCTTTTGACACCCTGGTTCTCTGGCGTCCTCTTATCTGTTCCTTCGTGTGAGGCTGGGCATTTCCTTGTAGCTCAGCTGATAATGCTAATTGCGGGGAGTTCGCGACCTCTCCATCTAGGGTTTCTCAACCTTCAGTCTTGAAGGTACAGTGACTTCCTGGCTTCCCTATTCATGCTTTGTCACCTGAGTTCCTAATTGCTCTTGCACAGCCAGGTACCCCTCCCAGTGGAAATGCACACACACAGGGCACATCCGTGCAGAGCTGTTCCTCGAACCCCAACCCCTGATCTTGTGGGGTTGCTTCGGGAAGGTTTTACAGACCAATGAATCCTAAATCTGGCTGGTCATTAGATTCACCTGGGATGCTTTTATTTTTTTTAATGGTTATTTATTTATTTTGAGAGAGAGAGAGAGAGCAGGGGAGGGGCAGAGAGAGAAGGAGAGGAAGAATCCCAGGCAGGCCCTGCACGGTCAGCGCAGAGCCCAGCTCAGGGCTCCATCCCACAAACCAGGAGATCATGACCTGAGCCAAAACCAAGAGTCGGATGCTTAACCAACTGAGCCACCCAGGTGGCCCCAACTCACCTGGGACGCTTTAGCAAAAGATGCAGCTTCCAGGATCCCAGGCTCAGTCCTTTTGAATGGAAATCTTTGTGGCCAAGAACCACTATAATAAGAACACCTGGGGTCACACACGTAAAAGGAATCACTGCAGAGATCCGTGTTGCCTGGTAAATTAATGGCCGTCAGGTCAAAGTGGTCACTCTCTCTTTTACATGGGAAGAACAGAGGAAAGGTTAACATTTTGAGTTTCCCACCTCAAGCTCTTTTCCAGAATGTACCATCAGCCTGCCTTATTAGACTCCGCACCTAGTATTTCTTAAGTGTTCTGTATTGTCTCCTGCAGGTGCAGTCACTAACCACTGATTTTATTAGGATAGCGTGCCTTCCAGCTCCCCCTAGCAAACCCCTTTGAGGCGCTCACTTGCCTCCAGCCAGTGCTGTGACCTAGACATGTTAAGGATCAAGCCTTCCGCATGTACTGCATTTGCCTACACCACCTAAGATGCCCGAAGAAGAAGACTACACTGTATACTGCAGCCCAAGAGAAGTATGGGAGGGCCAGCTCAGCCTCTGGGAAGAATAAGAGGAAGAAGGAGGCCTATCTTGGTTACATGGGGAAAATCCTAAAGCAAGTGAGTTGGGGCTCTCCTGATGGAAGCTTAGAATGGCCGAGACCCGTGTCATGTGAGTGGCCCTGGGTATGTTCTTGACTTCAGCTTTTCTCACACAGGGGTCCTTCTTCACGCCCCAAGTTCCTGAAAAGTTGCGTGCAAACAGCTTTGATAAATTGGATCTGCAGATGGTGGCTATCTTTTCCCACTGGGCTCGCTGTCTGTTGGCAGTAACTCTGAACACCTGAGCTCTTCGTGTCTCTCTTGGATCTGTCGACAGGCAATCTAGAAATTGATTCTTAAATGCCCTCTTACAGAGAGAGGATTCACCACCTCGTCTGTTCTTCTTCTGTGAAGAGGCACTTACATCAGGTTTTCACTAAGTGGTGCTCTGTACTTCGAATGTACCTAGCATGGGTAGGCTTTCGTTCCTCCTTCCCGCCCACCCAACCTCACTTCGTAGCCTACAGTTGCAGAGAACAAAATCAGAGAAGGCTTCCCCTTTGGAAGAAGCTACGGGGAAGAGAAGAAGGTAATTCTGTGACAGATGTAAGAAGGCTTGATTTTGAATTTTCTCCACAACGATAGGGCAGGGCTGAGTGTTCACGGGTGATCGTTACAAAAGCCCCCTATATTCCAGGGGTTTCATTTGGACTCTGTTGCTTATCCTAGGAGAAGAAGGGGAAAATGGGATGAAGGAATGCTAGGAGAAGGAAAGAAATATGTGATATAGGGCCTGGTTTCTCAACCCCAGCACTTAACGTTTGGGGGCTGCTTCATTCTTTGTTGTGGGAGCTGTCTGGAGCATGGTGGGATTCTGGGCAGCATCCCTGGCCTCTACCCACTGGATGCCAGTAGCACCCTGTCTTCCAACCAAAAATGCCCAGAGACATTGCCCCCCACTGAGAATCTGCAGCTGGAGAACCTGCATTTTCTGGAAGGGCTCTCTGTGCGAGTTTTTGGACCGAGTAATCCTCTAATCATTAGTCTGTCCTTGGCCTGTCCTTCACTGCGTGGGTCTGGCAGGCCACTCTGCTTCTGCAAGTCTCCCAAGGGTCGGGTCTGTGCCTTGGGTCAGCCCCTCAGGGCATGCGAGGATAAAACATGTTGGTTGGATTAATGTATGGAGCGTCTCAGTAGAAGCCAGGTCTGCTGGGGAGCTCAGATGGAAACGATGTGGTCTGTATCACAAAGGGGCTCACAAGTCCTGCAGGATGGGACCATGGAGGACATGGAGAAACCTTTCAAATACTGCTTCAAGCCTTTCCTTTTACAAAAAAAGAAACTGAGGCCCAATGTGAGAATATTACTTGCCTATATGACATCTCATGCCCATCCAGAGCTAGGATTAGAGTCCTGGGTGGGTGATCCTCAGGGCACCTGAGATCATTCTCCTGATGATTCCAGCTGCCCCTCTAACTTTAGACGAAGTCATGAATGACATAAAGTGGCGTGTGATGCAGGTTCTGAGAATATACAGAGCCCTGATCTTTAGTGGAAAGTTGTGGAACACAGATAAGCCAGAGGGGTTCTTGGGGAAGAATCCTAAAGGGTGGATAAGATTTGAAAGGTGGGGTTGGGGGTCAGCATGGTAGGTAGAGATGGGAGATCAACAGTGGTATGGAGACCAGAAAACGTAGGGACACATCCAAGCAAGAGCGAGTTTTCCCAGCGTGGCTGGAGATCATGTCGGCACAAGGAGGTAAGGCTGCAAATTGAGAAGTGTTCAAACAAGATGCTTACTAATACGAAATACAGAGTGTGAACATCTACTCTAAACTTCTATCAGGGCGCCTGGGTGGCTCAGTCGGTGAAGTGTCCAACTCTTGGTTTTGGCTCAGGTCATGATCTCACGGTTCGTGGGTTTGAGCCCTGTGTCGGGTCCACAATGTCAGCACAGAGCCTACGTGGGATTCATGTCCCTCTCTCTCTCTCTCTCTCTCTCTGTCGTTACCTCTCTTTCTCTTGCTCTCAAAATAAATAAACTTTAAAAGAAAAACAACTCTCACTCTCAAACTTTAAAAAAACCAAAATTATATTTTCCATCTTCTGAAGGTGTTGGATGTTAATTCCACTTCTGTTAGGAAAAATTAAGGCACAAAACTTTTTTTCTTTTCTTTTTTTTTAAGAGAGTGTGAGGGGGGAAGAGAGAGAGAATCCTTTTTTTTTTTAAGTTTATTTCTTTATTTTGAGGGAGAGCATGTGAAAGTGGAGGAGGAGGCAGAGGGAGAGGGGGAGACAGAGAATCCCCAGCAGGCTTTGTACTGTCAGTGAGGAACCCAATGTGGGGCTGGAACTCATGAGTTGTGAGAACATGATCTGGGCTGAAGTCTGACACTTAACTGACTGAGCCAAGAGAGAGACTCTTTTTTTTTTTAATTTTTATGTTTTTATTTTATTTTATTTTTGAGACAGAGACTGAGTGCAAGCAGGGCAGAGGCAGAGATACAGGGAGACAGAATCTGAAGCAGGCTCCAGGCTCTGAGCTGTTAGCGCAGAGCCCGACGCAGGGCCTCAATTCACGGACTGTGAGATCATGACCTGAGCCGAAGTCAGATGCCCCCCCCAAGAAAGCGACTCTTAAACAGGCTCCACGCTCAGTGCGGGACCTGATGCAGGGCTCGAACCCACCTGGGATGCTGAACTGAGCCACGGTCAACCAACAGAGCCACTCAGGTGCCCTTGAGGCACAAAAGTTTAAGTGACCAGAGTTAGCATGTATTCTACAGATAAAGGTGCTCTTTCTCACCAGCTACAAATTCCCCTTCCCCATCTTCCTCAGACAGTTGATAGATACAATGACCTAGTTTCTTTCCTCACACCCCTACCATCGTACCTGTGGTGATTCGTGTGGCCCCTGTATGCACGAATCCATGGAAGGCGTATGTGCTGGGTTAGACCATAAATTGCCAGCCTTGGGTGCGAAGCCTACACTGCTCTGTCTTACCCTTGTGCCATTTCTGTCCCAGGCTCACCCAGACTTCAGTGGGTGCTCCTGGATCTCGGATGCACTGGGCTCTTTGGAGGACTGGCTGCTGGAACGGGTTAGCCTGGAGGTGGTTAGACTGTCCTTCTACAACCACAGAAAAGCCGTCACCAGCAGAGAGATCCCTGGAGCAGTTAAACAGAGATCCTCTTGGAAGAGCTTCTGTATCAATGAAATGTTCTGAATGGCTCTGTTGTTGAGATGATTGCACTTGTCAAAAATAATCAGATATGTCAGAGGGCTGAGTCGGAAGACGAGGTATCAATAAGGACCTGTTTGTTGCAACAGGAGTCTTGGTGCTACATAGGTGGTCTCTGGGTCCTGTGCTTTTAGCCTCTGACTTAATTTGTGGGAAAAAAATAAAGGCATTTTGTCTTGTGTGTGTAATGCTTATTTTTTATGGCTTTAAAGTTTTTTCTTAGGCATGCTTCTTCCCACTTGAACTTACCCATTGTCTTTTTGGAGGACACAGCTTAACCCATTATACCATGTACTCACCAACTCTCCCATCTTCAGCCCCAGGGTTAGAGACTGCTGTCCTGGAATGAATGCATGATTTTTTTTAAACCCCCTCTACTTAGATTTATAAGAACAACAACACCAAAAAAAAAAAAAAAAAAAAGTAAAGAGAAAAAGGGTCTGTTTGTTCTTTGAGTATAAGACTCATTGCATTGGTTATCTATGTAGCACTTAGCCTAATAGCATGTGTGTAGTGAGTGTCAAATGTATAAGCTGGTCCTAACTGTAGAAAAACAAAACAATTATAGTAGCATTATAAAAATATAATGATTTGGGAGCAGAAAGAATAAATGGGCTGATAAGCATGGGGAAGGATTCTGGGCTGAGGGAGCAGCCTGAGCAAAGGTCCTGAGGCAGGCAGGCAAGCTGAAGCTTATTAGAAAAAACCAAATGAAAGCCAGGGAAGCTGGGTTCTGGCAAGCAAGGGAGAAGTCTAGTGGGAGAGGAGGTTGGAGAAAAAGACCGGGGCCAAGTCATGCAGAGTTTGATTTTATTCCGAAGATGGTATGAAGCCACTGAAGGATTCTAACAGGGGAACTGACATCTTGTTTAGTTTTGTGGGTTTTGGGGTGTTTTGCCGTTGTTGTTGAATTTTATCCTCCAGTAAAGTGTACAAATCTGAACACACCCCAAAGTTTTACATGTATATACCCAGATTAAGATACAGAACATTTCCATCATTGCTGCTGTGTCAAGAATGGATTGAAGAGTGTGCAAATGGGAAGGCTGGTCAGAGATATCTTGTCTGAGTGTAGTAGAGAGATGACTGTGGCCCACGTGAGTGTGGGTGGTTAGCAGAGAGGGGGAGAAGTGAAGGGATTTGAAATGAATCTGAGATAGAATTTGCTAATGGGATGGGGGAGGGGTGAGGAAAAAGTGAGGCTTCCTCGGTTTGGGGCTTGAGCCGTGTGGTGAACTGTGGTGCTGGCTGCAGAGACGAAGACTGGAGGAAGGAGGACAGGTGTTTGGAGAGAGGCGACAGTTGAGAATATTCCATTCCGGACACGTTTTCAACACCAGTGAACACTGCAGATAGAGATGCCGAATGGATAGGACTGAACCAAAGATATAAGTTTGGGCATCGTCGGTATAAAAGGTGATGTACACGAATCAGAAGGAATGAATGTGATTACCTAGGAAACGGGGTCAAAAGGAAAAGACAAGACTTTTCAAAACCGAGGTTAAGGAAATTCTAGTATTTAGAATCAGATGGTAGAGGACGGACACACCGAGGAGGAGAGATCTGAGAGGTCAGGAGAGGGTGGTGCTATGGAGGCCAAGGGAAGAGAAAGTGGTCTGGTCCGCTGTGCACAATCCTGGGGACAGTGTGAAAGGGGACACGGAGGGGCACCTGGGTGGCTCAGTCGGTTAAGTGTCCAACACTTGGTTTTGGCTCAGGTCATGATCTTGAGGTTTGTGAGACCGAGCCCCACATCAAACTCTGTGCTGACAGTGTGGAGCCTGCTTGGGATTCTCTCTCTCCCTTGCTCTCTGCCCCTTCCCCACTTTCTCTCTCTCTCTCTCTCTCTCTCTCTCTCTCTCTCTCTCTCTCTCAAAATAAACTTAAAAAAAAAAAGAATACACCTACAAAAAGAGACATGGACATCCAGGGCATTTGGCGACACGGAGATCATAGTGACCTTGAGAAGTCAACTCTCTGGAGCAAGGCAGGGCATCAGGCAGATCTGAGCAGGCAGAAGAACGAATGGAGGTAGCCAGAAGAGACAGCTTTTTGGATGGCATTGAGACATAAGGAGAATTTTAGTGCTGAGAGGGAACAGAGACATGGGCGGGTAGACAGAGGCACTTGGTATGCAGACAGCGGTATTTAAGATGAGCTCAATCGTTTGCTGATGGGAATTCTGCAGGATGAGCTGAGATAGTGAGTCAGAAGAACATAGAAAAAGGCAAAGGGTCCAGGACCTTGAGAAGGAGGGGGTAGGATTCAGAGCAGAAGCAGAAGATGAAAGAATGAGTAAAAACACTGGTAAGTGTAGAGATTTCATGATCAAAGGGTGAAGAAGGCACCACATTTTTTCTTTCAGAAGGAAGCCAGTGAGAGTGGAAGAGGGCTGTGAGGGGGTTGATGAAATGAAGCTGTTGTCTGAGGGAGCAGGAGAGTGAGACCTGGGTCCTTGGGGACAGATGGCTCACCAGCAATGAGTGCCTGTGTTCGGCCTGTTATCACGAACCAATGGCAAAGCCCATCTTGCTGTGTGACCTTCTCCAGCCGCTGGTATCTGCTCTGAACCAGGAAGGAGAGAGGCTGGGGAGCAACTCCATGATGGACAATCCAGGCCAGCTAGGAGGGACAGGGGATGAGAGGGGTGAGGACATAGAAGACACAGAAGATATCAGGTCCGTAAACCGAGGTTCAAAGAAGGAATTTCTCTCTCCAGCATGCTTCAGCCTTAGCCCACCCATGAGTGCACATGCCTAGGAAGCAGCGGTGACACCCAGTGACCACTCCTTGAAGTGCACCTGCTCCATGCAGGTCCTAAAGCAGCCTTGTATGAAATGATCTGGGGGTGATCTGCTCCACGTGGGAGCCACTCAAGCCCCACCCCATTCTCTGCGTCATTGTCCCTTGGGGGATTCTGTACCACCAGCCCTGGGCTCTCTATGGGGACAGAGGAGCTGCTGTTCAGGTGGGTAAGTAGAGGTGGACTGTCTGGGCACTGAAGGCAATCTGGAGGCTGTTCGCTCGGACTGGGGCTTCTCTGCTAGGGTCCTGCTGTCCTGGGGATTCAGGACAAGCATCATAGGACAAGTCTGGGCATTCCCAAAACCATGAGGGGTTTGGACAATGCTGGCTAGTGACACAGCCTCTTCCAGCCCACAGTTGCCCTGGGGTGGGGGTTGGGGATTGTCAATCCAGCTGACTCAAGAGCTGAGTGAAGACCCCTCTCTCTTTACTACTCTCCAAGAATTGACTGTCCTCAGGGATCTGAGAGGGCCCAGATGTCTCCCTGAGCCAAGCAGTGGGACCTGGCTTAGTCTAGAAAAAAAGCTGGGCTCCTCCCTATCTTCTGTCATCTATCATAGGTAGTGGGGTGACTGCTGGGCCCAGCAGATTCAGGAAGAGCTCTTTACCTCCCCCTCAACTACCTAAAAAGAATTGAGAGGAGGATCTGCCAGGAAGAGAGCTATTACCATAGATAACTACACTATGATATGGGGGGATGGGAGCCAGGGAGGAACCCGGCAAGGCCTGTTCGATGAAAGTCCTCAAGGTCCCACTGTTTCTGAGGGGCCCAGACATTGTTTACCAGACATTTATTCTTTTTCATCTTCCTGTGAATTTCTTTCCTTCCATTTATTTATTTAACATTTATTTATATTTGAGAGAGAGACAGACACATGCGAGCGCGCGCGCGCGCGCACACACACACACACACACACACACACACAACCAGAATCCGAAGCAGGCTCCAGGTTCTGAGCTGTCAGCACAGAGCCTCATGCAGGGCTCGAACTCACGAACCATGAGACTGTGACTTGAGCCAAAGTCAGACATTTAAGTGACTGAGCCACCCAGGTGCTCATTCCTTCCCTTTAAAGTCCCAGACCCCTACCCCCTTCTCCTCCATTCAGAAATACTTATATACCTCATTTTGCTTAGCCGTCTTTGGTATTTCCATGTCTGTGTGGATTCCCCATAAGTACGAAATGAAATTTGCTTTTACATGTTAGTCCGTCTGATGTCAGTTTGAGTCTCAGTCCAGCCAGGAGGACCTTGAAGGGCAGAGTAAATTCTTCCTCCCTAACAGAGTGCACATGAAATTGGGATAGACTGGCTTTATCTGTTGTAGCCATGGCCAGGGCTATGACAACCTGCCCTGTTCTGATGCCCAGGTCACTGGAGGAACTAGCAGTTTCCTGGTGTGGGTGGTTTGGACTTTGATGCCAGGAAGACTTGAGTCTACTCCCTGCCCTACCACGTGCAAGTTGCAAGAGCTCGGGTAAATCACCTCATCCCTCTGAGTCTGTTTCCTCTCTTGCAAACATGAACATACTGACTTTTCAGGGGTGATGAGAAGGTCAATGGAGATAGGCATGTAAGAGGCCTAATCAGTGTCTGGTACATAGTAGGTGCTCAACAAATATTCACTTCTTGCCTTGGCAGAGCACAAGCTTGCACTCACTGGTCAGAATGAAGACTCTTTCCTCCTTATCGCCCTCAGCACCATTTATGACCTGCTGGCTTCTCTTCTCTAACCACCGGGTTCAGTCTTCAATTTGGAAACTCTTGCTATGGCTTGGCATTCAGACTGAGTGAGGAGAGGCCATAGGTAGGGTGCTTGAATTTTGAGGAGCTGTCCAGCAACCATCCTTCTTACCTTTTTTGAGAAAACCCCCTTGAGTGTAGATGTATTGGAAGGAAGGGTACTGCTTGTGCCTCACCTCCCATGTTGGAGACAGAGAGGAGTCCTACCCAGAACTTTGAATCTAGAAGCAAGGGTAAAGTTGAAGAGAGGGTCACAATCATTTCAGGGAAATTGCACCCAGCCCCTGGAGCCCCTGTGGTACCTGTCCATTTCCTAATCTGGGTCTTCAGTTTCCTGCTGATTCTGTGGGCACCCCATGTCATTTCAACAAGTCCCCTTCCCACTGGTATAATCAGTTTCGATAGCTTGCAAGTAAGAACACTGAGTGCTCATCTCAGGTCAGTCCAGGGAGACTTGAGGGGCATGGGCTTGGTAGAATGATGGGAGACAGCTGGCTAGTAAATGCACTGGCACAGCCATAGTACTATTACACCACGTGTTTGTTTGTTTGAGCCTTATAGGGGAGGAAAAATAATTATCCCTCTACCCTTGTAGGTTCTTAGCTGAGACCCTCATGCAATGAAAAGATTAACAGGAGAAAAACAAACAGAAGCTTAATAACATGTATACCTCCTGTACACATGGGAGACTCCCAGGAAAATGGAATAACTCCCTGAACCGGCCCAAGCCACCACTGAAATACCACCTCCAGCTAAAGACAAAAGAAAGGTGTTGGAGGAGGTGGGGCCAGGGCAGTTATGGGAAGTTGGGGGTGGGGGTGGGGGTAGGGGGAAGCACAGGAAACAAGGGTATATTATGCAAATTTAAGCTGGTGCCTTCCCCACTGGTAAGAGTTTCTATCGATTTAGGATTATCTTCTCTTTCTGGGACAGGGAGAACAGCTTTACAAATGGATATTTCCCAGCTCTCTGCTCCTCCTCATTTGATGGACAGCAGCATCTTCTGGAATAGTGCCAGGTGCATCCTGGAGACACAATGATAAAGGTCAGAGTAAACAGATTTGGCCACATTAAGTGCCTGGTCACCAGGACTGCTTTTAACTCTGACAGAGTGAATATTGTTGTCATATATGACCCCTTCATTGATCTCAACTACGTGGTCTACATGTTCCAGTATGATTCCACACATGGCAAATTCATGGCATAGTCAAGGCTGAGAACAGGAAACTTGTCAACAGAAAGCCCATCTCTATCTCCCAGGAGTGAGACCCTGCCAACCTCAAATGGGATGATGCTATTGCTGAGTATGTTGTGGAGTTCACTGGGGTCTTCACCAGGGAGAAGCCCGGGGCTCACTTGAAGGGTGGGGCCAAGAGGGTCATCATCTCTGCCCCTTCTGCTGATTTGCTCATATTTGTGACAGGTGTGAACCATGGGGAGTGTGACAACTCCCTTGAGATTGTCAGCAATTCCTCCACCACCAACTCCATGGCCCCCTGGGCCAAGGTCATCCAATGACAACTTTGGCACCATAGAGGGACTTGTGACCACAGTCCATGCATCACTGCCTCCCAGAAGACCGTGGATGCCCCTCTGGGAAGCTGTGGTGTGATGGCTGAGGGGCTCCCCAGAATATCATTCCCACTTCTACTGGTGCCACGAAGGCTGAAGCTCACTGGCATGGCCTTCCACGTCTTCACCCTCAATGAGTCAGTTGTAGATCTGACCTGCTACCTGGAGAAAGCTGCCAAATACGATATCAAGAAGGTGATGAAGCAGGCATCAGAGGGCCCCCTCAAGGGCATTCTGGGTTCTAGTGAGGACCAGGTCACCTCCTATGACTTTAACAGCGACACCCACTCTTCTACCTTTGATGCTGGGGCTGGCACTGCCCTCAGTGACCACTATGCCAAGCTCATTTCCTGGTGTGACAATGAATTTGGCTACAGCAACCGAGTAGTGGACATCATGGTCCTACATGGCTCCAAGGAGTAGGAGTCAGTCCCCTGGACCACCAGCCCCAAGTGACAGCAGGAGGAAGACAGAGGCCCTCAGCTGCTGGGGAGTCCTTTCCCCAACTCATCCTCCAACACACTGAGAATTTTCCTGACCTCTATGCAGTTTCCATCCCAGACCCCCTGAAGAAGGAGAAAGGCTTGGGGAGCCCCACCTCCACAGGTGCCATCAATAAAGTATATTGTCCCCAGCCAAACCAAGCCAAGCAAACAAAAACAAGACAAATGGAGATTTCCCTTCTACATGTGAATTTCTTTTGTAAAAGGGTAATTTCTAACGGTTTTCAGAGCTTCTCCTATCTGCTATTTCTTGAAAATAATCAGCCTAGGGGCGCCTGGGTGGCTCAGTGGGTTGAGCGTCCGACTTCCGCTCAGGTCATGATCTCACAGTCTGTGAGTTCGAGCCCCACATCAGGCTCTTTGCTGACAGCTCAGAGCCTGGAGCCTGCTTCAGATTCTGTGTCTCCCTCTTTCTCTGCCCCTCCCCTGCTCATGCTCTCTGTCTCAAAAATAAATAAAAACATTAAAAAAAAAAAAAAGAAAAGAATCAGCCTAAATCAATCCTTATGCCACAGAAACATATTTTGGGGTGACAAATTCTGCTTCTCTTCAGTCTTTTCCGTTTGTGTTATAAACTCCCCAAGGCTGAAGTTTTCTTTCATATATCTCCTACAAGAATCATAAAATCCTAGACCTGTGTAGGGGCCTAGAGCAGGCTGCCCCAAGATGGGCCACTTTGGCATGATTATTCTGAGTTAAAAGCAATCAAAACCCAGCAGATTCAGGAAAAGTTCTTTATCTCTCCCTCAACCGTCTAGATTTACAGCGGAAAGGAGAGCCTGTACCGGAAGAGAGCTATTAACAGAGATTTCTTTTTACCTAAGAAACTGATCTGCACAAGAGGGTGACCTCTGTTTTCCAAGCATCTCCTCTTCCTTTCCAGCTGACAGGCTTCCTCCTCTTCTAAGCCCAGACCCCTACCCTTCTCACGTAAGACATATACACGAGAATGACACATATTCCAGTGCACAGTATAGTGATTCAACAATTCTATACGTTACTCAGTGCCCTTCACAGTAAGTGTACTCTTAATCCCCTTCACCTGTTTCACCCATTCCCCACCCCACCCCCACCTCCGTGTAAAGGTTGTTCTTAGGCAACCAACCTGAGCGATGGAAAGCGGAGTGAGGTAGGAGGGCCCACAGTGACCACCAGGCTGAATACAAACACGCCCATGAGGGGACCCACCCTGGGGCACCTGCATGGTTCAGTCCACTGAGTGTCCAACTCTTGATTTCAGCTCAGGTCATGATCACAGGGTCATGGGCTGTGCTGAGCATGCAGCCTGCTTGAATTTCTCTCTCTCTCTCTCTCTCTCTCTCTCTCCCTCTGTCCCTCTCCCCCACTCGTGCTTCCTGTCTCTAAAATTAAAAAAAAAAAAAGGAAGAAAAAGGAGACCCATCTCAAAATATCCATAATCCCTAGCTGACCAATGGATTACTTACAACTGGGCACAGGTACCAAAAAAGGAAAATTCCACACTTTCCCACACCTCTTCACCTTCCCCCTTAAACCACAGCCCCCCACCACTGCCTCCTGGCAGCTAGTCTCTCCTTCGCTGTCCTGCCCGCTGCTCCTTTGCAATGTATCCAATAAACTTCTATCTCCTTCGTTCTGCCCTGGGTGAATTCTTTCACTGCCTTGGCCGCGGGGCCTCCACCTGATCCGGTGGGCCCACACTCCCCTCTGGTAACCATCAGTTTGTTCTCTAGTTCTAACAGTCTCTTTTATGGTTTGTCTCCTTTTTTCTTTCTTTTTTTTTTTTTTTTGTGGTTTTTTCTTTTTTTATTATTTTTTTAAATTTTTTAATGTTTTTATTTATTTTTGAGAGAAGAAAGAGAGTGCCAGCAGGTGAGGGGCAGAGAGAGAGAGAGAGAGAGAGAGAGAGAGAGAGAGAGAGAATCTGAAGCAGGCTCCAGGCTCTGAGCTGTCAGCATAGAGCTGGATGCAGGGCTCGAATCCATAAACTATGAGATCATGACCTGAGCTGAAGTTGGACACCTAACCGACTGAGCCACCCAGGCGCCCCTCTTCCTTCCTTCTTTTCTTTTCTTTTTTCTTTTCTTTTCTTTTCTTTTCTTTTCTTTTCTTTTCTTTTCTTTTCTTTTCTTTTCTTTTCTTTTCTAGAGAAGAGAGAGCATGAGCAGGAGAGGGGCAGAAGAAGAGAGGGAGAGAATCTTACACAGGCTCCACACTCAGCACATGATGCAGGGCTCAGTTCCATGACCCTGGGATCATGACCTGAGCTGAAATCAAGAGTCAGATGCTCAACAAACTGAGCCACCCCAGTGCCCCACTTTTGTTGTCTCTTAAATTCCACCTATGAGTGAAATCATATTTGTCTTTGTCTGACTTATTTCACTTAGCCTTATACCCTCCATGTTGCTGCAATTGGCAAGATTCCATTCTTTTTTATGGCTGTGTAGTATTCCATTTTGTATATCTACGTATATATCTATGTGTGTGTGTGTATATGGTCTCTATATATACACACGTACGACCTCTTCTTTATCATGTGGTTTAGCTTCTTACCTCAAGGCCACCAAATGTTTAAACCACTGAGACAAAAATAGCACTCCATCCTTCTCAGAGTATTTCCAAGAAATTGGAAACACTCATTGTCCCCAGTTACCCATTCCCATTCTTTGCTGTAAGCCCATTTTCCTTAAACAGATAGAGCTGAAGGGGTTTGGGACAGTTTCCCCACACCCCAGAACGGGCTACTTTGGCATGTAGATTATTTTGAGCTGAAGGCAAGTGAGACCCTACAGCTCAAGAGAAACTTTTGTTTTTCCCTTAACTACATAGAAGAATCTACACTGGAGGGTCTTTCCAGAATAAGGGTTATTAGCAGAGATAAATTTTATCCGAGCGGCCATCTGTATAGCCAGGCAAACAGCCAATCCCCAAATATCTGTTCTTCTTCTCGTATTCCTTCCCTCTGAAGTCCCAGACCTCTACCCCCTTCTCCTTAGCTCAGAATGACACATATACCCCATTTTGCCTGACCGTCTTGGGAATTTCCATGTCTGTGTGGATTCCCTGTATGTCCGCTATTAAATTTGATTTTCTCCTGTTAATCTGTCTCATGTTAATTTGATTCTTAGTGCAGCTAGAAGAGCCCTTGAAGGAGTCAGGAATTCCTGCTCCCTGCCATGGCTTCTCCATGAAAGCCCATTAGAGGGTAGCAAAATCACCCCTCAGCCTTCCTGTCCCTGAGTGTCAGCTGGTCACTGGGTCAGGCTCTCCATAAAACAGGTGAGCTGTGAATGCATGCACATGCATTGTATGCAGTGGGGAAAGTCCTGGGCCAGGAGAGCAGGCCTGGGGATAGCAGCCGCCCCTCTCCTACTCACCATTCCTACCCATGCCATGGGCTGTGTTTTGAGAGATCTTCTGAATTTCCCAGAGAAGCTGGAAATCTGTAGGTATAAGTGAAATTGTTAATTTTTTAAAATGTGGGCAACTAGATTTTTTTTTAATTGTAAGCCAAAACAAAAACAAAAAACAAAAAACCCAAAACCCAAAACCCCCCACAAAAACCCACAACCACCTCTGTGGATTTCAAGTAACCTAGGCATGACCAGTTTGCAGAGACTGTATTAAGCTGCCTGGGACCTAGTCTGCCCCCTTTGGGACTTGTCACCAGTACTGACCTTAGATTAGTTGATGGGGTCTCTGCCTTAACTCCCAGGCTGTAGTGGGCCTCACTCTGATTCTGCCTCTTCCTTACAGGGCTAGGAGTTTGAGGGCCAAAGGAGATGACCATCTAGAACTCATGCCTTCTTCTAGACCATGCTCCGGGCTCACTGGACTCTGAAAACAAGTCTGTCCCCAAAGCCCAGACTGTCTCCAGAGCCTGTGTCCACCTCCATCCTTCCAAAGGCAACCTGTACCTCCTGGTGTGGGCATCCTTAGGCTTGAGGGATGGCAGAGAGGTGGCTGTTTGCAGAGCAGGGTTGGTGAACCAATAGTGTGAGTTCCCTTTGGTCGCTGGAGTAGAGCACAAACAGAAGGGGCAGGAGAGCCAGCCAGAGTCCTGCATTTCTCCGCTTGTCCCTGGCACAGCAACTGTTAGGGGTGGGCCTGCTTGTGTGTCCAGTGTGGATGAGACTGTCATGAGAGCTCACGCTGCTTTGCATCTACCCTGGGTCAGGCACTCTTAAATGCGCTGCATGCATCATGTCATTTGACCCTTTTATCAGCTCTGAGCACGCCTACAAGTGGTGGACCCACTTTGCATATGAGGAAACCAAGGCACAGGGAAGTGAAAGAAGTTGCCCACAGCTAGAGAGTGGCAGAGCCAGGATTTAAACCGCGGTGTGTAGCGGGGCGCACTGGCTCCCTGACCAGCCCACAGCGGAATCTGCTAGCGCTCCACGGCCCCCCTGGACGGCCGGCCCCATAGGGGTTGGGTGGCCGTAAGGACCCTGCGGCCTCCCTCTGAGCCTGGGGCCCTAGGGGGGAGGGGGGAGGGGTGCGAGGAGCGCCTGCCGGGTGGCTGAGGGAGGGCCTCCCCGCGGCCCCAACCCCCCGCCCACCCTCGGCCCGGCGGGGACGGCGGCGCCTGGCAGCGGGGGATTTGGACGCGGCGGCCGGCCCCCGCCCCCTCCCCCCCACCTGGGGGTTTGGCTCCCGGGGACTTTATCTCGATTCCTCGGCCAGCCCAGCTCCTTCCCGGCATGCCCCGCTCCTGCGAGCCGCCCGCGAGTCCCGCGCCCGGACTTTGCCATCGGCGGGGCCGGGCGGCCGGAGCGTCCCCGGGATGCGTCCTGCGGCCGCGGCCTGAGGTGGGTGGGCCTCGCCGCGCCCCGGAGCGGCGGCAGGGAGGGCGTCCGGGCGCGCCGGGGTCCCGGGGTCCGGAGATGGGGGCCGATGGCGGGAAAGGGGGGGGGCGGACCGGCGGCACCTTTGTTGGGGCCGCGGAGCCCGCGCGCTGCAGCCCGGGCGCCCACAAGTTGGGCAAAGTGGGAGCTGCGCGCCTGGGAGCCCTGCGAGCCTCGCGCCGGGCCGGGCCGGGCCCGGGGTCCCTTCTTCTGACCTGGGTGTTGGGACGGGTGTTCCCGGCAGGGGGAAGGAAGGAGGCGGAGGCTCGGGGCTGTTTTATCCTGGTGGATTTAGAGCCCCTTGGCGGTGAAGAGGGTGGGACACACACACACACACACACACACACACACACACACACACACGCCAAGAAACCGAGACCTACCCACACGCTTACACAAAGACAGAGAAAGAGGCAAAAACTTATCCTGAAACACACAGAGAAAAATACACGGAGAAAAAGAGAAACACGCTCTGACACAAAGCTCCGAGAAAGGCCGCAAAAACTCAGAACGCTCATAGGGACTCAGAGAAACACACTCAGGACGTCCACAGGAAGCCAGGAAACAAAGCGGGTGGTCTTGGGAGGCCACGGTGCAGGGGGGAGGGGGGACAGGAAACGCTGGGGAGGGGGTAAGATGCCTGGAGAGGAAAATGGAGAAACACAGAGACAAATGAGAGAAAAGAAAAAGGGCTAAAGGAGGTAGCCCTTCAGGAGGGACAGTGTAGAGAAACACACATCTAGAGAAATTGAGGCAGACGCTGAGAATTACCCTCCCCACCCCCTTCCCCCCCCCTCCTATGGGAGATACAGAAATAAAAGAGACAGACCCCAGCCTTCTCAGCCTCTTGAGCAAGTGAGTTCCAGGTGGTAGGACAGCTCTGTGAAACTTTGAGAAAGGCCTCCTTGGCACTTTGAGCCAGCCAAGTCCCTATGTTGTCCACCTGGCAAACTCCTACCCATCCTTCAAAACCCAGCTCAAACAACATCTGCCCTGGGAAGAAGGCTTTCGCAGAAAATATCATACAAGTAGAGTTACCTCTTGTCCGTGTTCTCTGCATGTGACACAGCACAGGAGCTGAGCTGGGGAAGTGGTTGACCGGCAAACAGAAAACATGTGTCCATTTGTACACCTGTTTCTCAGCTCCTCAAGGTTTGGGGTTCATGTCTCAATTATCTCCAATCTTCAGAATCCAGCCTAGTGCTTGGTGCCTACTAGATACTTATTGAATGCCAACTGGGAACGTTCAAACCGTCTGAGGCATGTAGTATAGAATAAGTTCTGCATCATCCTGGGATCATAGGAACGCCTAGACCAAGGTCCCTCTTGTGCAGATGGAGAAATTAAAGCCCAGACAGGGGAAGAGACTTGCTCAAAGAAAGGCACACTAGTAGGAGCCTGCGATGAATACATAGTTCTCTGAGATGCCCTTGTTCCTCCGCCTGAGTCTCGGATAGGTGTGGAAGAACCCCCTGAATGAGAACAGACAATAGGCAATGAACATGTTACCATCAGTTGTAAGTTTCCAACACGGAAAGTGACAGTCAAATGCCTTTCCACAATGTTTAGAATCTTCTTCCCTTCTTAGAAAGGTGAGGGGAGGTGGATGCCCAGCCCAGTTTAAGTGAATGGGTTTCTGCTTTCAGACTACAGAACCTTGGACAAATTACTTAACCTTCCTGAACCTGTTTTCTCAACTGTAAAATGGGAATACTAATACCTACCTCAGGATCGTTAGAAGAGTTAACACACAAAGTGCCAGGCACAGAGTAGATTCTCAGTAAATGCAATCCTACCCTTCTTAGGAGGGTATTCTCTCCTGCACTTGGTGTAGATGTGAAAACAACGGTGTTAGTTATGATGTTTCCTTTTGTGCAGATTTGAAAAGCCAACCTGGTCCAGCAGGTGGCAAACTCTTAATTAGACAAAAGGCAGATTTGGGACATGACATAAAATGCATCTCATTTCTGTTCAGGCCCTCAGGCCTCTGCAGGTGACTTGGGGGGAACCTGGCTCTCCACAACCCCCCCCCCAGGTAGGACCCCGCTGCCCCACTGTCTTTTGCTGCTTCTTTACCAAGGCCTGCTCTGCCCTTGTGTCCTTCAAGATTTAGCTCCTGCTGGGGACGTGACTGGGACCGAGGGAGCCACCCAGAAGTATGGAGACTGTGGTGATTGTCGCCATAGGTGTGCTGGCCACCATCTTCCTGGCCTCATTTGCAGCCTTGGTGGTGGTTTGCAGGCAGCGTTACTGCCGGCCTCGGGACCTGTTGCAGCGCTATGATTCCAAGTGAGTGGGCCCGGGGAGGGGAAGGGAGGAGGGGTGGGTCCTGCCAGGGGCTCCAACAGCAGAAAAAAAAGAGAGGAGCCCAAGGAGTTTGGTAGTGGACAACTCTAGCTCAGCTTTTTGTCTCTAAAATGGTACCCGAAGGCTCCCTTTCCAAGAAAGACCTCGGAGCTTAGCAATGTCCTGAGCCTTCTCTGACTCTGTCACTGAGTTAAGGAGAAAGTGACCGAACGGGCTCACCTACCACAAAGGTGCGGCCATTCATCCAGAAGTGGCCACTTCCCTTAGCATTTGAATACATCCAACTTCTTTCCAGCCAAACTCGTAGGAACGGAGATCCCAGGCCTGCATTCCAGCCACACATGGAAGCAGCAGATACTGGGTTGTGTGAAATCCCAGCAGAGGACTGTCTCCCTCTTTGCACGGATTTCTTCATGATGCGTTTTATGTGCAATCTATTTTATAAGCATGATCTAGTTTTCCGTTTAGGGGTGTTTTGACAGGTCGACCCTTGAGGGACCATGGCAGGTCACCCTTAGTTTCTCTTATCCCTCTGTCTGCATCCTATCAGCATCTCTGTTAAGAGGTAGATAATTTGTGGGGCGCCTGGGTGGCTGAGTCGGTTAAGTGTCCGACTTCGGCTCAGGTCACGATCTCATGGTTCCTGAGTTCGAGCCCTGCGTCGGGCTCTGTGCTGACAGCTCAGAGCCTGGAGTCTGTTTCAGATTCTGTGTCTCCCTCTCTCTCTGCCCCTCCCCTGTTCATGCTCTGTCTCTCTCTGTCTCAAAAATAAATAAACGCTAAAAAAAAATTAAAAAAAAAAAGAGGTAGATAATTTGTAAATGCCCGTTTATATGACCCAGGAAAGTTCTGCTATTCAACGGAATTCTCTGGCATCCCCTGTTGTAAAGTCAGTGTTGTGATTCCTCCCACTTCTCCAGTAGAACGAGGAGGGGGTAGGACCAAAGTCCTTCCCGACAGTAATTCTGCAGACCAGGTAGGTTTGGGTAATAGGAACTTTGGCTTCTCTGGAAAAGGTAGGCTTGAAGGAAAAATGGGTTTAAGAAGGCTGTGATTTTGTGCTGAAGGAGCAGCCCTGTCTGATGCATCTCTGCCTCCTATGGCTGTGGCCCTGCCCTTTCTCTTAGTGGCTCATTTCATTCTGCTTCAGCTGTCCTTAGTGCCCTGCCTGCCTCTGTGACCCACGTCTAGCCACGTGCCCCACCCGCACCTGCGGTCCCACTAAGGTTAAATGTGGCTCCAGGACAAGGGGTCACTGCTTTAACTTGCTAACTTTTTACATCCTGTTGGGGGATATGTGGGCCTCGGTGAGGAGAGGGTCAGCGGTAGTCACCCATCGCGAAACCGCTCACCTGGGCATTTCCTTCCAGGCCCATTGTGGACCTCATCGGTGCCATGGAGACCCAGTCGGAGCCGTCTGAGTTGGAACTGGACGATGTGGTCATCACCAACCCCCACATCGAGGCCATTCTAGAGAACGAAGACTGGATCGAAGATGCCTCGTAAGGCCTTGGGGACCGCGGACCGCGTACTTCCTTCAGTCCCCTGGAGATGGCACATGGGCCTCTGGGTGCCCTTTTCTAGGTTCCTTTGCCACAGCACTTGACCAGGCATCCGGGAGCACTGAGTCACTTCCAGCTCTTTCCCGGCCCTCAGCGTCGGGGGGTAGAGAATCAGATTATGTTATGACATCGCGTCCTTCCTCCCCCCATTCTGTAGATCTAAACACTGAGGCCCATAGACGTGTGGCAGAGGTTGTTACAGAGTCACCTTGATGTGCTTGGGTTATCCTTAGGGGGCCCGTGAATTTGACACCCAGGCTCCAGGGATGCAGCCTTTGTCTCCAGGATCCCTCAGGGATCTCTCCATCCGGCAGGAGCCTCTACATGTTGAGAAGTGTGTGCCATTCTGTGCCATTGTCATTCACCAGCAGACGTGTGGGCGACATTGCATGTAGGACACTGGGCCAGTTAGTGCAGCTGTTAGGAATTCTACTAAATCCGCTATCTCCGAAACGTTAGTGGGTCTCTGCACAGCGCCGTGGGCACACACAGGAGGCGACGTCTAGAGTTGCCTGGGGTGAGGAGGTGGAGGTGGCTTTCATGAAGGCTGTCCCGGAGTGAGTGCCTTTTGACCTGGGCCTTGAAAGATGAGGTGCTCAAGAGGCTGAGAATAAGGGGAAAGTCACACGGGGTGGAGGGAACAGTGTCAGAAGCTCAGAGCTCTCAGAAAGCATGCCTTGAGAGGTGAGTGCTGCCTGGGAGAGTGGGCTGGATACGGGAGGGGAAGGGAAAGGAAAGAAGGTTCCTCCTCATTTAGCTCGTGGACCTGTTCAGTTTAACCCTGAGGCAGTCCTGCTCTCGGTGGTGTCCCGGTGGGTCAGAGCTACATGAGGAGCCGAGCTGGTGGCCAGAGCCAGGTGGGCCTGCAAGGAGGAGCACTGACAGATTCTTCTTGTCTCCCCAGGGGTCTCATGTCCCACTGCATTGCCATCTTGAAGGTAATACTTTTGGATTTCCCATGAGATAAGGGGGTGGAGGGGCTCACCAAATCACCCCTGTGCCCACACTCTTTTTTTTTTTTCTTTTTAACATTTATTTGTTTTTTTGAGAGACAGAGAGGGGCAGACAGGGAGAGGGAGACGCAGAATCGGAAGCAGGCTCCAGGCCCCGAGCTGTCAGCACAGAGCCTGGTGTGGGGCTCGAACTCACAAACCGTGAGATCATGACCTGAGCCGAAGTCAGATGCTCAACCGATTGAGCCACCCAGGGGCCTCTGTGCCCAGACTCTTGAAGGCCATCTTAGGAAGGGCCCTGAACCCGTGCAAGAAGGTTTTTAAACATGCCTGACGCTTGGGATTTCTGCTGTTTCCACTCCCTCCTGGGTGGTCTGTTATACGCGAGCATTCTCAAGACCCTTTAAAGGTTTTATTTCACCTGGTCCTGCTAATACAGTGGCCTGTGAGAAAGGCCACATACGTGGTCACTGGCCACATTTTCACCAATTGGGGAAGGCAGTGTGCCCGAGTCTGTGTAGCTGCTGAGGGGGAGTGGGCTCCCCAGCTTCTCTCTGGGCACTTTCCTTCATTAACAGAGAGCTCAGCCCTTTGCTCAGTGAGTTGAGTTCTGTATCTGGACTTCTCCAGTTACTAGAAAGTCCTTCATTGGCCCTCTCTGGCTGGGGTAGTCAGCCACATGGCACGGTCGGTGGTGTTGAAAAATCCAAACCATGAGTATTGTACTTGAAGGCAGATTTTTTTCTTCTAATTCCTGCAACCTCCATGATTGGGTGGAAAATTGCATCCAGTTTGTGTTTTGGCTAGTTTTTATAGTTTGGGGTAATTTTTATATTGTAAGCATTTTTTTTTTAAATGATTGTCTTGTCTCCTACAGTTTTTTTTTAAAAAATTTTTTAACATTTATTTATTATTGAGTGACAGAGAGAGACAGACATGACCATGGGAGGGAGTAAGAGACAGGGAGACACAGAATCCTAAGCAGACTCCAGGTTCTGAGCTGTCAGCACAGAGCCTGACGTGGGGCTCGAACTCACAAACCGAGAGATCGTGACCTGAGCCGAGACCAAGAGTCAGACGCTTAACCGGCTGAGCCACCCAGGTGCCCCAGCACTTGGTTTTTTAATCCTTGTGTGATAAGAATAATATTGAAATATTTGGTCAGTTGCAGATATTGGTGGTTTCTTCATTGCAGTAGCCTGGGAAACTACAACCTTTATCTTTTTGTCCAGTAATTATTCAAGATTTCAGAAACAGCCCATGTTTTCTCCGGTGTCATTCAGTACAGATAGGATGATGTCTTTCATCCCACGTCTCCTGTAGCTGTCTCTTTTGGGGGACAAAGGAGTGTCTACTAGGAAATTGTCCTAGGGTCCAGGATTATTTAATTCCAAGACGCTCTTTGGGTGTAGATATGGTTACAGACAGGTCTAATGACTAGAGCAATTATACCATATTCATTTCCCATCTCCCAGCTAGCTTGTGTCCTGGTACCAGGTTTTGTCCCCGTCCCTGCCTATGACACCTGAGCTGGGGAATAAGTCAGCAGCAGGAAGGAGTCTTACTGGATTGGAATCAATGGTCCAGCCTGAGATTCTCAGATCCAAGGAGAGGGGAGAGGCCCTGGGGTCTGAAGGCCCTTTTGGTTGGCCACCTGCCCTTGAGTCCCTGTGGTGGGGACTTGCAGGAGGGGCCTAGGCTCTCTCCTGGGTGAGCTCTTGGCCTTCTTTCTACCCTCTTTTCCAGCCCCAAGTAGGCGGCAGGTAATGGCACTTACTTGTCAGGGACAGAAAGAAGCACATCCAGGTTCTAACATCGGGGAGGTGTGGAAGTGGGGAACCAAGCTTTTGGGGGTGGCCAGCACTGTTGATGGATGAGAAAGGCCTCAGGCGGTAGTCATGCCTTTTTCCTGCTTTTTCCGAAGACTCATTCGCCATGGCCGTGTTGACAAACGTGGTGTCACCCTAGATAATTGTTGAACTAAGTGCTGCTTTTGGAAGATGTGCTTCAAGGGGACAGTTGTCCTCTGTCCAGCTGTGTTCCTGAGGGTGCCCCACTGGGGAGATCTAGCCTTCTGGAAGACTAAACCATGAGGTGAAAGAATAGAAAGAGAAAGTAGGTTTTTCCCCCTAAACGACAAGGCGAAATTAGAGCACATGATTTTTCTTAGACAGATTAATTCAGCTTAGACTTCTCTAAGCCAAAACCGTGACCCTGATCTCAGCTTCCCACCCCTCCCTCCTCGCTGGACGGTGCCCTTGGCTTTTGCCGCTTCCATCCCATTTCTCTCGTCTGTGTGCTTTTCACTCAGTTTGCCCACTAGGTTAGGGGCCCCTGGTGTGGGATGGAACCCAAGGCAGGGGCCATATTTGTTTGTGGGGGCAGCAGAAACTCTTGGGGGAGCTAGAGCGCCCCCCCCTCAGTCACCCCTCCCCTCCCTGCCGTGTTAGATTTGTCACACTCTGACAGAAAAACTTGTTGCCATGACAATGGGCTCCAGGGCCAAGATGAAGACCTCAGCCAGTGTCAGTGACATCATCGTGGTGGCCAAGCGGATCAGCCCCAGGTGAGCTGGTGGGCCTTGAGGTCCCCACCCTCTGCGGGGAGTGGGGGGACGGGGAGGAGGGAGGGACCGGAAGCTGAGGTGGCAGGCGGGCCAGGCTCCTTGAGGAAACTACATAGGTCACTTCAGTTACAGGCGTCCCAGACATTTACAGAGCATCCAGGAAGGTTTAGATTCTCAGAGACCAAGCCAGGGTTTAGATACTTGTCTCACACAGTGCCCCCCCGCCTACCATGGGCCTCCTCCTCTGGTTGGCTTTTTGGGGAATTCTAGCATGTGACTAGGGCCGACTCTTCTAGTCCATTCTGCAGATCCCACTGTGTCTGCTGCCTCTCCCTCAGCCCCACACCAGCTGGGGCTGCCTGCCTTCCCTTCTTCCCAGGCTCTGGGCCAGGAAGCACATTTCCCGCCGGTGTCCACACCCTCGTGCAGCGACCATGCCCCACCCTGCCCTATCTGTACTGGAGACCAGTTTCAGGGACCTGCTCCTTGCCACTTCCCTGTCAACCACTGGCCCAGGCACGGCCCAGCCAGCAGCCTCCAGGACTGGGTGTGGGGATGGGGGGAAGAGAAGCCATACCTCATTCAGATCTCCCAAATGCCAGGCTGTCTGCAAAACCCCACGTGGGAGGCAACCGGCAGGACTAGTCAACAACTACACCCCCTACACCCCCTCGTTTGGGTTTGACTTTGTCAAGAAGTATAAAGCCCTTTTCTTAGGGAGAAGGGTGGTACTGGGTTTGTGCTGCCATCTGGTGGTTGGTATGTGGATGTGCCTGAGTCGGGAGTTGGCCAGGTCCAGGATGTTTTCTCAATCAGCCAGGCAGCCTTACTGCCGGGACAGTGCCTCCACCTCCCCGGTTGGAATGGTGGCACTCCCTGTGAATTCCAGGGACTCTCGGTTTCCTGGTTGCCATGGCCTCGGCTAGATCACGAGGAACCAGCCCTCTGAAGGAATATGAGAGTTGGAGCACTTGAACTCTGTCCAGGGCGTTCAGTGAGTTGAGAAAGTAGGAAGGAGATAATCCCAGGGAGGGACTAAGCTCAGAAGAGTTCTTGGCTTTTCTGAACTGGAGCTGTCCCAGGTGGGTGTAGCTGTGGGACTTGTACCAGCCTGGCCAGAAGGCCCTGCAGCCGAGGCCCTGGGCAAGCACCAGGCATTCCTCTGGCCACCCCTTGTTAGTAGAGACTCTGCACTGCCCCTGTCTGCTGGACCTTCATTGTGCTTCCAGTCACTGCAAGAGCCACCCCTGGGGCCTGCGCAGTTCCTGTGATACCTGGTTGTCACGAGGAGGCATTGCCGGGAGCGGTGGGAGGAGGAAAGAGATGGAGATTTCTGGGGAGGAAGGAAGTCCCTGGGGCTGGGGATTAGCCCTGTTTCGAGAGGGGGTGTGTGTGGCATTGCTCAGAGAGTGGACCTAACCTGGTGCACACTGGCCCGTCCTACTGAGCCCCTTGGGCTGCTTCCAGAATGTTCCCTGCCATAATTCAGTCAGTGCCCTTGCTTTATCTTTTTGCCTTTAACACTTCTTTCTTCATCTGGCCTTTTTTTGTCCCCGTTGTTTTTCTTGCTCCATTTATTCCACATAAGTGTGTTGATAGCATATTAGTTTCAGGGCGAGTGGCTTCAGCTCCAGGGCACTACAGAGAAAGGGGCTGGCGAAGACGGCCGCTGATGTTCTTTGCGTTTCCTCACCAGCCCCTCCGCCCCGAGACAAGAACATTGGAGGGCATCTACCTATTTTCAAGTGCTTTTCAAAATCAAACAATGTATCATTATTTTTTCTTCCTGACTACCACGCAGTCCAGGAGCGAGGATTTGGATGAAAATCTTGAACCGTGCAAATCAGAATGAATAGCAGCTCCTTTCTGAACTTGATTTAAAAAAAAAAAAATTAACGACGAATTGTACCGTATGTAAAGGAAATCCATTGGAGCAGTTTGGACCCAAATTAAACTTGTAGGCTTTGTGTGTGTGTGTGTGTGTGTGTGTGTGTGTGTGTGTGTTCTATATAACTATATTTAACCTTTTTTAAAAAACACAATAGTAGTAAATACTTAACGGAAGTCAAAATGCAGAAATAGATTGGAAAGTGAAGGAACCCCAACTTCCACCCCACCCCAATCCCTGGCAGTAACACGATTGAATGCTGGGTATTCCTCCACACTGCTCAGCGGCTGCACGTCATAGCTTTTGTTTATTTATTTTCATGCCAGCGGATCCATCAAACTTTAGATATCGTTTGGCAGTTTGCCCTTTTGATTTAGTAGCGTATCTTGAACATCATTCCAGAAGGGCGAGCTTAACACTTTTTAAAAACTATTGGGACTGAAACAAAACCCAAAAACAAAATACTCCCCAAATCGAACCAGAAGTCTTCCTGTTCAAGTCTGTCTGAGAAGGCAAAAGCAGTTGGAGAAAAGAATCACTAAAGATTGGGGCTCTTCAGTATCAGAAGAAAAGATCGGGACAAAGAAAGGTAGAAATGGAGGAAGAACAGAAAAGGACACCAGGGAAGTGAACTACTGAAATCCTTTTGCCTCCCCACAGAGTGGACGATGTGGTGAAATCGATGTACCCTCCGTTGGACCCCAAACTCCTGGATGCGCGGTGAGGAGGGGGGGGAGGGGTCATTCGGTTTCTCACGCGAGAAGCTCAGTGTTTTTATCACATCTGTGAGGTCCTCTGTCTGGGTTGTGGAGAAGGCTGCTGTATTGGGTTCCCAGGGCTGCAGGCCCCATTCATTTGAGTGTGAATGGTGATAGAGGCCCGAGCTCTTCCTGAAGCCTGGGATTAGGGGGAGCCAGTCTTAGACTTTGAATTTTTAGGATTAAACATCTGGCCACGGTAAATCCTACCTGCACCTTCACTCCCTCCCCTTTCCCACATCTGCCTCCGCTCCCTCCAAAAAGCAGATGCGCCCTAGCTGTGAGTGCTGCCCAGGGGGTGGGTGGGTGGGGCAGGTGGTAAGCAGGGCAAAGGATGGAAGGGACAGCTGGGCTCAAGCTGTGCTCACGTTCCGCAGGACGTACCCAAGACCCCCGCTTGTGACCCTCCCGTAGTACACTGAGTATATGTTGGCTTTTGACGTTATACTCCTCTACCAGATGCAAACTCATTAGAACGAGCAGATTCTTTTGTCTCTTGGATTTACATGAGCATTTCATAGATCTGCTGTGTGATGATTGCCAGACTGCAGTGATTACAGTGGCTCCCAGGGCTTCAGTTGGTTTTTCTGCCCTGCTCCCATGCTCCGCCCCGCTGTGTCTACGGGCTCAGAATCTGATACAGTCCCCACCTGCATCATATACACTCACTCCATCAAAGATATTCTACAGTGAATCTTTCAATACTGGGAAAGAAAACACTCCTCCTCAGTTTGGTTTTCAATTAAATTTTGTTTTTAGAGTGGTCTAAACCAGCTCGGGGCCTTATTGACTCAAAATCAATAAGGGATGCCCCAGGCAGGGGTACGTCTATCGTGTTTTTAAGTGGGCAACAGTTGGGGATGCGCTCAGCCAATGGACTAGATCTGAATAGTCCTACAGAACACTCTTCTGGGAGATGTTAATAGGTGTGCTGCAGAAAACAGTCTCCACAGTCTTGAATGAGTTAGTGAGCCACAGCACATTGTATTCTGTCCTTACAGCTTTATCATGCATGTTACAGGCTCAGAGAAGGCTTCAGTTAACGTTGTTTAACCCAGCCATGCCCAAATTTATTGGAGTGTGGAGCCATCTTTAAATCACCAACCTCTCGGGGAAGGGCCTCCAGTTTGGAGAACACCAGACCAGAGTCTGTCCATGTGGGCTTTGGTGCGTAATCCCTCATTCCCTAGGGACACTGATCCTGCTGCCTTTTCTAGGACTACTGCTCTGCTCCTGTCTGTCAGTCATCTGGTGCTGGTGACCAGGAATGCTTGCCACCTGACCGGGGGCCTGGACTGGATCGACCAGTCACTGTCTGCTGCGGAGGAACACCTGGAAGTCCTTCGAGAAGCAGCCTTGGCTTCTGAGACAGATAAAGGCCTCCCAGGCCCCGAAGGGTTCCTGCAGGAGCAGTCGGCCATTTAGTGCCTGCTGGCCAGCCTGCCGCCGTCCCTGGGTGGCTCAGCGGACCTTCCGCTTCTCCCCGTAGCGTGAGTTCTCGGGGGTTCAGCTGTACGTGCCGAGCTGATGCCTCTGCTGCAGTAGCAAATGCTGACTGGCGAGTGGCAGTCTAACACCGCGGTTCCAGGAGACGGCTTGCACCGTCTGCACAGCACAGCCTTAGAGACTGGTAGACCAGCAGCTTTATTTAGCCCACCTAGTGTTCTCAAGAAAATTGAGCCACCATCTAGAAATCACAGGGTTTCGCCCTGAAATCAGAGTTTCTGGCTTCTCTTAAACAATCCGAAGATAAGGCAACTCTGAAATGCATCTGCAGAAGACAATCAACTTGAACTCAGTGGGAGTTGTGTCTTTTGACAGGGCTTGTACTCGCTCTCTCTCACTCGCCTGGTCTGTTTCATTTGTTTGTATTATCTGCCCTGTCCCTGGGGCATCTGAGTCCCTCTTCCCCTTCCCAGGTTTGCCTTTGAAAGTGAGCAACGAGTTGATTTTTCCTTGTCATTGGGCCTGCAATTTTACCTACCTACCACTAGGAGGACAGTACACTTACACTTAGACTTCTGTCAAGCGAGTGGTTATTGACTCATTCGAACGTATGGGGTGCAGTGCGATGTATTTGAGAAGTCAGGGTGGGAGGAGGGAGCCTGAGAGTCCTGAGGACACATTGTGCATATGACCCAAAAAGAGGTATCTCAAGACCCTTCAGAGTTTAGGCGGAAGTGAAGATCCCACCATAAAGTAGTTTCCGCATGAGCAATGACATCCGTGAAGGTTGTATTCCCCCTTTCTTTTGGTTTCTGTTTATTTTTGCAAATATTGAAAGACGAGGGGCATTTTTATGACATGAGACCTTTGTGGGACCCAGAATCCCAATCACATAGTCCAGACATACATCCGAGTTGCTTAATTGCCATCATAAGCATATAGGAGAGCCGGAAGTACTTTGCTTCTCCCAGGATCTCAGAGCCAATGTTTCTCTTGGGAGACAGGGCTCTGGCTTGGGAGCTGCCTTGGTTCATATGCTGTGCTGTTTGGCATGTTTGGATCTCCGAGTCTGGTCCCATTTCATTTTCTGTGTGCTAACTCGTCAGCAGATGCCTCTGTCTGGTTCTAGAGAACCAGGAGCCCATATTTCCAAGATCAAGATTGGAGCCTTGTTTGTCACTGAAATGTCCCATTGGGCACAGTCCATTTTCTCCTGGAAAGCAGGATGCTTCTGTGTACGGGTTCCCACCTGGGAAATGGAGTCAGGAGAGGAAAGCTTGGGTCAGCTCGCTGTGGACTGATGATGGATTCCTGACTGCAGGGCCACCTTATTGGATTGTCCATTCCCATCAGCTCTGAACACATGCTAAGTAGCTAACTTGTCCTGCTGGTAGGGTGTGAATGGGGAACTTCCTCAAGGCCACTTTGAATTTTCCATGTCGTGGCCTCCACAAACAGACATCCACAGTCCTCCTGTTGTTTATTTTCCCTTCCTTTCAAAAACCTACATTCACAATGAGATTGGAAACCACTTTCTGCTAAGGGGTTGCAATGGCTGCCACAGGTATAAATGTCCCTGCCTTTGAACCTGGGTCAGAGCCCTAAGCCAAAGAGGGACAGCCCCAAATTGGCATCTCAAATACCACCCAGGAGGCGTGGGGGCGGGGGGTGGAGGTGAAGTTTCCCAGCATCCCTGAAGCAACGCCCGCTGTCACCAACCTTCTGTGAGCCCTGGCAAGTCCTGGCGCCTCCCTGAATCCCTGGGTCGCTGCAAGGAGAGGTTGCTGAACGCCTGGGAAGTGTCTGCTGGCCTGCAAGATCTCCGATCTGGCTGCTGCGTGGTTTCTCTTTTGTCTCCAATGCAGGACAAATAAGTCTCTGGATAAGGTGGGTGTTGGTTGAGGTGAAAGCACCATCTGGGGGAGGAGGCCTCCCTGCCCCTCTTGGCCCTTTGCGAGTTGGCCGAAGTTACCTTCTCCGAGAGGGCCAGGTTGGTGAGCACGGGGCACCCAGCCTGGTGTGGTTTCCCAGGGGATGGACGCGTCCCAGGTCCCCGGTTCGCTAGTGGCTTTCTGCATGGTGGTAGCTCTCCCGTGACACACACCACCCCCTGCCCTGCCCTGGAGTAGGAGCGTCAGACTCAGATTGTGAAGACGGAATGACTCAAGGTTAGGCATGGAGTGTGAGACGAGTAAGATCTTCAAACTCAAAACAGTTAGGTTCAAATTTGGACTCTTGTCATTTACTGTGTAAACTTGGACAAGTTCCTTAACCTCTCTGGTCCTTAGCTTTCTCATCTATAAAATCAAGACTCCTTACTACCTCGTGGGTTGGCGTGTCAATCAAAGTGTGTGTGTGTGTGTGTGTGTGTGTGTATGTGTGAAATGCCCCGTAGTGTGCCTGGTACTGATTAGCCGATATTAATCCTTCTCTCCCCGAAGCTGCCCATGCCCTGAGGCAGGTCACCCAGATGGCAGCACCTCAGTGACCCTGGCTCTGTCTGAGCAGGAGTCTCTGTTCATAAGCTCTGGAACTGAGCAGCCAAACATGCTGGAATCGCTGCAGAAGGGAGAGTGGCCCAGCCTTGTCCCTGCCCCATCTCTGGTCTTTTTGTAACCTAAAGATGGATCTCTCCACCTCTTATCAGTGTTTCCAGGGTTGATTGCTCAAGCTCACATTCCTCCAGAAAATGGCCCAGGGAGCCTCCTCCAGCTTGTGACATCTTCCAGATGGAGCATGTGTTCCTGGCACCCAGCCCACCCTGGTGCTTACCCTGACCTGCCTCATTCCAGAAGTTCCTTCTCTCCAGAGGCTCTACTCTGTGCCCGATCCCATAGAAAATGCATGCACCTGATCTGTCAAAAACAAGACGACTTACAATTCAAAATCCCTGAGTTGCTTTATGACCTGGGACATCTTGGGAAGGTGTCAAAGGAAGAATTTGCATCAATTTCTTTCTTTCCTTCCTCCACCCTCCTCTACCTCACTTCTAAGCCCTCCTGCCCCACCAAACTTGTCCAGTTTGCTCACCCTGGGAGAGAAATGTGCTAGAGGCTGGGGCTATGAACAAAAAGTGCCCTCCCTGTCCTTAAGAAGCAAGAGGGACAAATAAGCAGCCGACTGAACCACAGCTGTGGCAGTGTGGTGATGGAGGGGTGCCTAGCCCGGGACCGACGGGGCACAGAGCAGGGAGATGGGAGTCAGTGAAAAAACCTGGGGGGAGCAGATGCCCCCGTCAAGACCATCAAGGGGCAGAGAGGTGTTCTGGGCAAACTGGACAACACAGAAAAGGACCAGGAGAGCCTGGCTGACTTGAGAAGTGCAGGTGGTTGCGGAGGCTGGAGTGTGGGGTGGACAGGATGCTAGATCACGGAGGACCCTATAGATCCTATTGAGGAGTCAGAGCTTTATTTCTCTGAGCAAAATAGGGACCACAGAAAGGCTTTAAGCAGGGGAGTGACAAGGTCAGATTAGCAATTTAGAAAGAGTCCTTCATACCCTATGACAATAGTCTCAGGCCCATCAATTTGCCTGATGCCACTGAGTACACATTTCCCCCCTGAGTCGGAGAGGCTCATGACCCAATCATGATATAAAACAGGGTGGGCAACTGGTTGGGAAGGAGGAAGAGGGACTAGGCATCAGAGTAGAAAGTGCCAGAGGGAAATACTGCGGTTGTGCCCGGGTCTGCTTCTGGCTGATATGGAACCTGTCTCTGTCAGAAATGCTGATGAGCAGGGCTTTAAGAATTTGGGGCATAACTGGGTCCTCGCTGCTTCATCCATCTGTGTTTTTATCATTCCTACTTTACAGATAAGGAAGCCACAACCTAGAGAGATAAGTAACTTTCCTCGAGCTAATAAGAATCCGAGCAGGAGGGGCACCTGGGTGGCTCAGTCGGTTGAGCATCTGACTCTTGGTTTCGGCTCAGGTCATGATCTCACAGTTCTGTGAGTTTGGGCCCCACATTGGGCTCTGTGCTGACAGCACGGAGCCTGCTTGGGATTCTCTCCCTCTCTCTCTGCCCCTTCCCTGCCCTCTCTCTCTCTTTCAAAGTAAACAAACATTAAATTTTTAAAAAAAAAATTCAAGCAGGAACTTCAACTTCCCATTTTGTGTTCTCAGCCAACCACTCCCGCCTGCCTGGGGGCGGTGGGTGGGGAAATCCATAATGGGAAGGAAATAACAGATACCAGTGTCGTCCCATTTTCTTCTAGTTTTAATATTGTTCACTTAAAAAGTGATGGTTGTGACCCATAAATTAATTTCATGGCTCACTAATCGGTTACAGCCCACAAGATGATAGTACATGGATACTAAAATGAGGGCTGGGGCATGGGTGAGGTATTCTTTCCATCCAACATGACTTGATTTGATCCGTTTTAAGTAAAGTGTGCATGTACCAGATTAGTGGCAAAAATTTATGGGGCAAAATGGAATAATTAATTTATTACATGATTGATCAGTTCAGGAGTCATCTGTTGAGCATCTACACGATCTAGCAATGAATAAAAATATAATGCCTCTCTTGAGGCGCATATGATCTAAGGTGGAAAGAAACCCATAAAGAGTCATTTTCAATATAATGCAGTAAATGCTAAGTAAGGGAACGCGTGTAATGAGAGCACAGCGCAGGGGCACCTAACCCGGCTCCCGAGAGTTTCCGGAAGGTGGTGACGTCTCAGAATTTTCAAGAAGTAGGTGTTGGCGGGGAGGAGATTGGGTGGGTGGGAGCAGGTGGAGGTGGAGCGGGACAGAGGACCCAGGAAGGGGAGTTGTGCAGGAGGACGTCCTCCTGTGCTCAGGAAATTACTGCCACCAGTGTCTGATGGGAGGAGAAGGTGTTGGGAGATGAGCCAGGAGAGCGGGTCGAGGACTAGACTCTGGATTTTTCCTCTGGGTGATAGGGATTTATCGAAAGTTGAAAAAGCTCTTAGTTTTTCTTGGAAAACTACCAAGTGATCTCTGCACCCTCCCCCGCCTTTAATGTTATCCTAATTTGATAGTCGAACAATGGCTCAGCATTGTGTTAATTTGCATTTCCCTGACTACTGGGGAAGTTAAACATTTTTCATGTGTTTATTAGCTATTTACTTATTCATGTCGTTTCCCCACTTTTCTCCTGGGATTTTAATATTTTTTTTATCGACTTATATGAGCTCTTTATATATGAAGGATAACAACCCTTTGTCATATTTATTGCATATATTTTCCCCAGCCTTGTCATTTGCCTTTTAGTTTTGTTTAGAATGGCTTCTGACGTCCAGAAGTTTTAAATTTGGTGTAGTCAAATGGATTGATTTTCTTTCCCTTAGTGATTTCTTCCATTGCTTTTATGCTTAGAAAATCCTCTCTCATCCAGAGATCAAATAAATATCGTTGAAATGTTTGAAGCAGCAGAGTGCCATGGGTGGGTGATTAATAATAATATTCACAGGTTAGATGTAGTGGTAAAAAAAAAACCCAATTAAACAAACAAACAAAAGCCAAGGCAAAGCAGAAAAACAGTAGAAGAAATTAAACCTTCCTTTATCCACCACAAACCCAGCCCAAGGTTAAGGGTGGGAATAATCAGGGATCAAAGAGACAGAGATAAGGAGAGGCCGGTAGAGTCTTGAAGCACTAACACTACGTGGATCAGGCAGGCAGGAAGTAAGCTACACGTCCCAGGGTAGGATATGAAGGAACATGGCATGTTTGGTTAGAATCTGAGATGAAAAGAAACAGTGATGGGAGAGGGGGAAGAGAATCAGAAAAAACCAAGAAAGCTTGCTAAGACATTAGGACTGTGTTCTAAGAACAATGGAGAACAATCGAAGGTATAATTCAAGTGATCCAAATAACTCTTAATGCCTCATGGAGCCAGTTAGCATAGAGTTTCGTTTAAGTAGTCATAGCCTGGCAGTCAAATGACAAACGACCAATGGAAGACCAATGACAAAATTCCATTGACAGTGGCACTGGTCTGCCTCTCTTAGTCTGGACCAGATGGTGAGAAGATATCATCTCTTATCTGTCCCTTTTCCTCTCTTCCTTGTTGCCAGGAAAGAGCCTGGGATCTGGAGGCAGTCAGACCCCAGTTTGGATCCTGACTCTGCCACTCCTTAGCCATGCCCTTTCCCATCTGCCTGCCTCCCTTCCTTCTGCAAATTCCATCAGACACCCATTATGTACCAAGCATTGTCTACATGCTGGGGACACAGGGCAGAGATAAACCATACAATGCTGCCCTAATAGAATTATAGGCTAGTGAAGGAAGACAGATGTTAAACAAATGATTGCTTAAATAAATGTAGAGTTAGGGGCACCTGGCTGGCTCAATCTGTGGAGCAGGCTGCTCTTGATCTTGGGGCCATGAGTTCAAGCTCCATGTTGGGTGTGGAGCCTACTTAAAGATTAAACAAAATAAATGTAGAATTTAAAGTTTTTCAAGTATTTTAAGAAGAGAAATAGAATCTTATGAAAGATTATTAGGGGTACTGATCTATCAAGATGTCAAGGAAAGCTTCTATCATCTAGTAGATAGGGATCTACTATCTGAAGGATGAGTAGAATTCAGATGTTGAGGAGTGGGGTCACAAAGTCCTTTGGCAGAAGGACAAGAGGTGAGACAAGGCCAGTGTGACTGGAGAGTACACAGAGAGGAAGACAAAGGTGACAATGAGGCAGAAGGTCAAATCATGCCAGTCCTTGTAGGCTATGCAAAAGACCTTGGTCTTTATCTGAAGAACAATGAGAATTCATTCAGATGGTTTGTTCAAAGCTGGTAAAGTTGGAGTGGGGTGGGGCTAGAGAAACAATTAGATTTGTATTTCGAAAAAGTCCTTTTGCTTTCTATGTGGAGAATTGATTGGAGGGAGCCAGAGAAGAAAGGGGAGACCCAATGTGATTGTATCACACAAGGCAAGAGAAGATGGCAGCTTGGTCTAGGCAGGGAGAGGGGGATGGAAAGTTAGGGGAGAATAAATAGGACTTGGGTATGGGTTAATAATGTTCATGAAAGATTTCTGGGTTTCAGGGTTGCACACCTACATGGGGATCCCTATCCCCATAGATATAGGAAACACCAGAAGAGGATCAAGTTTGGGGAACAGGTTGGGGGTGGGGGAGGTTGAAGCCATGTGCTTTGGACTTAAAGAGTTTGAGGTGCATTTGAGATTTCTGTGTGGAGTTAGGTATAATGACTACATCTCAGAGAAGACTGGAGATTTTTCATTGGTCATTATTGTTCAAGGTATAGCTCTGGATCCGATGCTAGGGAGAGAGAATGGAGTGAAAATAGAAGAGGGCCATGAGGCACTCCAACATCTCATAGGATCTTGGGCCAGTGTGAGGCTCTTGTAGAGTTATTTTGATGGTTAGATGAAATACCATATGCCCCATGCCTGGAACATAGAGGCAATTCAGTAGATGTTAGATACACATCTCCCTTCTCTCCTTTTAACCGCTCTACTCCCTTTATTTTATGCTTTTCTATCTTCTGGCTCTATGTATTATAGCCAGAGACTTAAACCCGATTCTTCCAACCAGGGATGGCCCCAGGGCACCTAGTATAGACACCAGGCAAGCGCTGCTCTCCTCCAAGACCTAGCCCTGGAAAGCCTGCATCTTGAGCGCTCTCTGAAACTGAACTAAGAGACTTGGGGGCCTTTGCTTAGTTGACCAATGACCTGCATTTGGAGAACCAAATTTCTTGGCACACACAGCAACTTGTATCTTAGCATGCTAATCATGCCACCTCACATTTCTAGAACATGTTGTGTATTTTTCAGCGAGTTTTCATAACGATTATCTCAGTTGTTCATCACAGGATTTTTCATTATGAAATGCATTTGCATATTTTATTTACCTCTAATTTCTTCCCCACTGCTAAAACAATAGCGTTTTGAGCAAACGTGCATATGGATGATTTACAAATTCACTCCACTCTCTTTCTCAAGCTTGCTTTCTCTTGTGTTCCCGTTTTATTTTTAAATCATGAGTTTCATCTTCCTTGTCATAAGCCTTCACATGTTTCAGTGCTTCTCAAAATCACCATTCTGTTCTTTCTCTTCCTTTTGGCTTCTGCCCCCACTCGCCTCGTGGAGAACGAGGGCTCTGGCCCCCAGAGTCCATGGTTACGGCACATTCAGAAACTCACGTTTCTGACTCCTCTCCACCTCATTTCTCTCTGAAGCAGGTGCTGTTTATTCTGCATTGAAGCTTCATATTAGCTTTAACGAGAGATTTGTTATGCGAGACAACCTCAGGATCACGCAGCCCCATCCAGGTTCCTCCTTTGCCCCTGGTATCTTTAAGATTCTCTTCTATTTATTTTTTTCTTGAAGATTCTCTTCTGCTTCTCAGCCTCCCATCACTACTCTTCTCCTCTTATGCAGGACACTTCCCTGTTTTTCTTTTCTGGATTCTTCATCTTCTGCTACCCATGCTTATCCTCTCATTAAACATCTGGAGATTCAAACACCCATGACCTGGTCCTTGACCTTGAAGTGCTCACAGTCCGCAACAGTGGGTCTCAAACCCGATGGCGTATTTGAATCATCATATGAGGCCTTCAATAAAAAATATGAATGCAAGGGGCACCTGGGTGGCTCAGTTGGTTAAGCATCCGACTTCAGCTCAGGTCATGATCTCGTGGTCTGTGAGTTTGAGCCCTGTGTCAGGCTCTGTGCTGACAGCTCAGAGCCTGGAGCCTGCTTCGGATTCTGTGTCTCCCTCTCTCTCCGCCCCTCCCCCGCTCATGCTCTGTCTCTCTCTCTCTGTCAAAAATAAATGAACATTAAAAAAAAATTTTTTTAAGTACGAATGCAAAAGCCCTAACCCCAGAGGTCCTGCTTTAATCAGTCTTGAGTGGGGACCTAGGCATTGTTATTTTTTAAAGGACATCCTAATGTGCAGCCAGGGATGAGAACCACTCACTGGCCTAATGGGTAAGACAGATGTATAAACAGGGGCACCTGGGTGGCTTAGTCGGTTAAGTGTCCGACTTCTGCTCAGGTCATGATCTCACGGTTTGTGGGTTTGAGCCCTGAGTCGAGCTCTGTGCTGACAGCTCAGAGCCTGGAGCCTGCTTTGGATTCTGTGTCCCCCCTCTCTCTCTGCCCCTCCCTGCTCGCACTCTGTCTCTCTCTCTCAAAAATAAATGAATGTAAAAAATAAAAAGGAAATATGTGCAAACAAATGATTTTAGTATAATGTGAAGGCAGAAGCAAGCACAGAGGCTGGAGGAGAATGGAAGAGAAGCCCCTTATTCAACCTGGGAAGCCAGAAAGCAAGGGTGATTAGTCAGAGCAGATGACTCAGGGCTTCAACCCATCCTAGAGAAGCTTTTCACAGAGCCCTCCCCTACAGCTTTCCAGTAGGAGAAAAAGTACTGAAATGACCTATGTTTTCTCTGCTGATCCCTCCCTGTCCTAGGGTGGTGCACATTTGGGCCACCTTGATGCTGTGTCTGACCCTCAGCCCCTATGTGCACTTTCCTCTCCAGGTTCTTTCTTTTCTCTTCCCCAGTTGTTTGGCATTTTCTTTGCCTCCGAAGCTCCCACAGACATTTCCTCTGGCCCATTGTCTGGTCCAAAGCTCATTCTGGATCTTGATGCGACAGTTCCCCTACGACGTCCTCTTTGGCCCCGCTGTGATTTCTCTTGTGATGGCTGAGCAGTTTGCTGCCATCGCAAGAGATCTGCTGGTGCCCCCCACCCCCACCCCGCCGGCCCCCCAGTGCCAGCACTGAGGCTGTGCTGTTAGGTAGGGTGGGAGTCAACCACAGCAGTGGCCTCCAGCTGGCCCCAGCTGCCCACCATCCTTCTGAAACGTGTTGCTGCTTTCTTGGCTGGCCCTCTCCTTTTCCTGGGTCAGCAGTCTGACGTTTGCTCTGTCTTGAGGCGGTTTCGAGAACTCCGGAGCCAGATCCTAAGTCCCTGGAGGCACTGTCTTGGTTTTACAGCTTGGCCAGTTCTGGAATTGGCCTGGGAAACCATATTCTTCCCCCACGGCCTGCCCCCCACTCTCACTGAGGCTCACTGTACTCCTGAAACAGGACTCTACACACGGCTCCGTTGTTCACACTTCCTCACTGGGTCTCGTCTCATTCGGTTGGACAGCAGCCCTCTGATCTCCTCGTGTTTCTGTGGAATGTCTGTGTGTGGCCCTATACTCCTACTGCCACCTTGACTTTCTCTCTTAATTACCAGGATTCTGTTAACACAGACTTCTTACTTTGCTTCTTTGATTTTTTTTTTAAAGTGATTTCTGTTTCATTCTCTCACCTTTGCCATTTCTCTCTCTGCTTTTCATTACAGTTGACCTTTGAGCATCAGGGTTTGAATTGCACAGGTCCACCAATATGTGGGCTTTTTTACAGTATGGCCCTGTAAATGTATCTTCTCTTCCTTATGATTTTTTAAGTAAGTTTGTTTATTTTGAGAGAGAGGGAGAACGTGTGAGTGGGGGAGGGGTAAAGAGAGAGAAGGGGAGAGAGAATTCTAAGCTGACAGCACCAAGCCGGACACGGGGCTTGATCCCACGAACTGCGAGGTCATGACCTGAGCTGAAATCAAGAGTTGGACGCTCAACAGACTGAGCCACCCAGGAGCCCCTCCTTACGATTTCCTTAATGACGTTTCTTTTCTCTAGCTTACTTTATTGTAAGGATACAGTGAAGGATACATCTGGGTGTTAATAGGCTGTTGATGTCATCGGTAAGGCTTCTTCTGGTCAACAGTAGGCTATTGGTAGTTAACGTTTTGGGAAGTTGAAAGTTACACAGGGATTTACTACTATCTGGGGTCATAACCTCTAACCCCTGTCTTGATCGAGGGTCAACTGTATTTACTTCTACAAATGGGATTTCCTAATTTGCTCCTTACAACTTTGGCCTTATTCTTGCCTGTAAGACTGTCTCACATTACTTTCCAGATGACCCAGCACCATTTGGCTTATGAAAAGGTGAACCAGACTCCCTTGCTGGGAGTCACTGCTGTTCGACTAGCTTCTGACATGATGGGACTTTGTGTACCATCCATGCCCTCTCTGGGGGAACACATCCCACACCCAGCTCACCGGAGTCCACGGGCTTCTTACAACATGCCTGGAAGATGCATAGGGGTAGCAACTGCTATTCATGTTTTGAAATTAGGAAAATGAGACTTAGCCAGAAGGACACCGAGGCCTAGAAGGGAACCAGCTCCTCAAGCTCATGTGGCTGGTAAGGGAAGAACTGGGGAGAGAATGTATCCTAAGTAATTCCCAGAGCATTACTTGCCCCAGGGTTCCGTACTGGACGCGACCATTGGGTAGCCAGCCGGTGCGAGGGTGAGTGCTGGATCCTGCCCTCAGGAAGTTTCGATAAAATCCTTCTTGGTGTGAGCCTATGACCCTGGCTGACTGGTCTGTTGGGTTAATGTTTCAGAATGGCAGATGAGTCACCGTGTTTCTATTTATTTTTAGGGTGTCAACCACAGGGACTCTGGGAACAAGGTTCAGCAACACCTTCCCTTGTATACTAGATACACAGCATGCAATATTTTCCCACTGGTTTTCTGGTTAGGACATGTTTTTAGTCGAGTGTCTGTGTTCTCTTTGGGTGAGCAGTCTACCAATGAGGCCAAACTCCATCATTCCAGATCACATGTGTGAATGTTCAAGGGTGGGGGTTTGCTATACTTCAAGCTGAGGCTAAAAAGGGGATACCTGTGTGGCTGGGTGAGAGACAACATCTCTTCTTCCCTTTCTTAGAGAACATGCAGTATCACTCTCCATAACAGTCTTTGCTCCTGCCCAGGAGGAGCGTCTAGACCGCTGGACAAAGGCTAACATTTATGGGGTCATCTTTTCCTGATGGGTGGGGCTACTGTGATTCGGGATCAAGAGCCAGATTGGCTGCTTCTTCTCTGATTCCCAACTTCAAACAGATTGATCCTCTTCTACGTCATCTCAGAGGGGAGCACATTTGGTTCAGGCCCAGGACTATCTTCTAGAAGGTTCACATCTGTGTAGTTGAGCTTCCCAGTCCCATCTCAGCAGGCAAGCTTTGGGCGTGTGTATGTGTGTGGTGATATGTTCCAATACCCACATTTGGGAGTGTTGGAAGTCCTGTATATTTCCTTGATTACTTTCTGAATTCTCCATTGCAAATGCTAGGAAAGGCTGTGGTTTGGGAGCTGGAATGTACCAGAGTTGATGAACAAACTTGATATTTGCTTCCCATTTGGCTGTGATCTTGTGTGCCCACGTCACTGATTTGGGCACCTGTCATCATGGAAAAGGTGTGATAAGAAGTTGAAAAAGCATAAACACTGTGGAAAAGCTCAAAGGTAAACTCCTTTAAGTTCAAAGACACAAGGAATGCTCAGGACAACACAAAAGAGAAGTCATTTAACCCCTAACAGGACTCACCATCACAGCGCTGGGGCAGGCTAACACTGAGGGAACCTGAGGAGACGAGGGGCCTTATGTGCTCGGGGGCCCAACTACATGTTGGGAGCTATTTGAACACCTTACATACAGTATTTCATTTAATCTTCATGACAAACGAAGGACCTCATGAGCCGGATATGATTATTCCCACTGACTCAAGGCTCAGAGAGGTCAAGGCACTGGCCCAAGGCCACAGGGTGACTTAGTAGCAGATTTGGGATGAGAATTAATGTCACCCAAGTCCCATTATAAAAGCCTGGAACTAGCCCCCGGGAGAATGAAGTGCTCCTCCCTGGAGGGGTTGGCACTGGGGAGGACAGCCCTGTCCCTCAGGCCTCCATGGGCCAGATGGACTGTGGTGTCATCCTATGTAGTGGTCCCTTTCTGAAGTACACAGAAGAGACAATTTTCTGCTTGGGGATAAAGTTCAGAAGGTGGAACTGGGTGGTGCGGTGCTGGCTGCCTGCCAGCTGTGAACAAGGAACCAGAATACCTGGAATGTGGTATGAGAGCCAAGACAGAGCAAGGCCCCAAGTTCATGTACTTCTAAAATTTTAATTTAATTTAATTTAATTTAATTTAATTTAATTTAATTTAATGAGTGAGCAGGGGAGAGGGGCAGAGAAGGAGAGAGAATCTTAAGTAGGCTCCACACTCAGCATGGAGCACGACGTGGGACTCAATCTCACAATCCTGGGATCATGTGCTGAGCTGAAATCAGGAGTCGAACGCTCGACCGACTGAGCCACCCAGCGCTCCCTTCATTCATGTACTTTTGTCTAGGTGTTAGGAGGCCTTCATTTTTATGCCCGTAGCGCCATGGAGAGCTTGCTGTGGGGAATAAGGACATATCACTCTTCCTTCCCTTCAAGGTAAAACCTCTTGGAGGTTTTCCTTAGTCCTATTCAAATAGAATATGTGCCTAGGGAGAGCCTACGAGTGCTGGCACCCTCCTTAAATAGTGGGGTTGGAGAGAGACTCAGGACTTGTGCTCATCCCTGAGGTCTTGACTCAGCTGTCACCTCTTCCTACCTTTGGACTGGGCTGACACCTCTGCGAGAACATCCTCTGTGTTCATTAGTTCTTCCTTAAGGTGCCTTTCAACTGTTGTCTAGTAAGGACAATACTAACACTTATACACTCATACTGTGTGCCCGGTATCAGTACAAGTATTTTGTATTTATTCATTCATTCAATCTTCGCAACATAGGTATAGCATAGGTATCATTATGTTTTGGAAAAAAAAAAGGTGACTTATTTATTCTGAAAGAGAGAGATACAGAGTGAGCAGGGGAGGGGCGGATCCCAAGCAGGCTCCACCCACACGGTCAGCATGGAGCCCCACATGGTCTCCATGACTACATTTCTAGCTTTCCTTGGAGTAAGTGTGGCTATTTGACTATGTTCTGGCTAAGGAGACGTCAGTGGAAAGATCATAGGATGCTTTCCGGAAGACTCCTTTAAAAGGGAAGAATCTGGTCCTTCTCCCTTTCTTCCATCTTGCTGCCTGGACAGCAGATCTGGTAGCTGGAGCTCAAGCTGTCATCTCAGAACAGGAGAAATCACATCCTTGGAATGACAGAACCTTCACGCTACCCTGAGTTATCTACCTCTGGATTTATTTCTCGTGAGACAGAAGTAAACTTCTGTCTTGTTTAAGCCACTGTTAGTTGGGTTTCCTGTTACTTTCAGTCCAGTCTAATCCTAATTGACAGCATTAAATATGGGTAAGAGCTAAGGTCAATAATTGTTTGTGAATTGACAGTGAGTCCCCAAGAGAAGCCTGGCTTGTCCTCTCTCCATCTCTCAGGTACTGGTGAGAGAGAATCTCGGGTTTTCACAAGAAAATGTCCTGAAACCCTGAAATGCCTTCTTGTGCCTTATGGGTCTGGGCAGGTTTGCATCTGGAAAATGGGTTGTGCCTGGAACACGGTTCTCAGGTATGGTGGTCTGGGCTCTATTGGCCTTCCTTCTCCAGCCACACAGGGACAAACCAGAGGGGCAGAGCCAGACTTAGGTTCTGAATATGGGCCTCTGCATCAGCTTTGCCCCACTGAGGTGAGCTGAGGAAGCCCCAGAAAGTCCAGAAGGATCAGTGAGGTGGACTGATTGCCTCTTCTGTTATTCTTGTTGCTGCTACTGGCACGCTTTGAAATTAATTGATGGTTTCCTTTTTTTTTTTTTTAATTTGTTCCTCCCTTTGCTTTTTCTGAATTAATTTTTTCATCGTGAAATATTTCAAAGATTAGACAAGAATAGAAAGGAGCAT
This sequence comes from Prionailurus bengalensis, assembly GCF_016509475.1. Lineage (NCBI taxonomy): Eukaryota > Metazoa > Chordata > Mammalia > Carnivora > Felidae > Prionailurus > Prionailurus bengalensis. The sequence goes on from NC_057347.1 coordinate 20,768,416, forward strand.
AATGAATACCTATTTACCCACCATTAAGCTTTATCAAATCTTAACATTATGTCATATTTGTATCAGATCTCATTTAAAGAAGTAAAACATTACTGATATAATTGAAGCTTCCTGTATATTACACCCCCCCCCTTCCCATTCTTCTCCCTCTTCCTCAGAGGTAACTATTACCATGAATCCACTGTTTATCATTCCTATGTATGTCTTTACACTGTTAGTACATATTTATGCATCCATTAATACAACGTAGCATTGTTCAGCAGGGTTTGAAATTTTATATATAAATTGTAGCATACTCCACTTATCATTGGCTTCTCCATGGAATAATTCTACCATAATGTATTTCTCCATTTTCCTGTTGATGAATATTAAGGATATTTCCTTTCTTTCTTTTTTTAACCCAGACAGTACTGGTGGGACACATTGTGGGAGTTTCCTTAGGGTTAAATTGTTAGAAACTATGCCCCTTAAGTCAAACTATGCACCTGTTTTAGTACGGGGCCAAAAATTAAGGATGGGTTTTATTTACTATTTTTAATTTTAATTTAAAAAATTGACATTTTAGGGGCACCTGGGTGGCTCAGTCGGTTAAGCAGACTGACTTCGGCTCATGTCATGATCTTGTGGTTCGTGGGTTTGAGCCCCGCATCGGGCTCTGTGCTGACAGCTCGGAGCCTGGAACCTGCTTCCGATTCTGTTTCCCTCTCTCTCTGCCCCTCCCCCCACTCACGCTCTGTCTCTCTCTGTCTCAAAAATAAATAAACATTAAAAAAGTTTTAAAAATGGACATTTTAGCCATTTTTAGGTGTATAGTTTAGTGACACTGAATACATTCACATTTGCCTCTATCCATTTCCGGAACTTTTTATCTTCCCAAACTGAAATTCCGTCCCCATTAAACAATAAATAACTCCTTATTCTCCACTCCACCATTCTACTTTCTGTCTATGAATTCGACTACTCTGGGCACCTCATATGAGTGGAATCATACAGCATTCTTTCTTTTGTTTCTGGCGTATTTCACTCAGCATAATGTCTTCAAGGCTCATCATGTTGTAGCAGAATTCCTTCCTTTTCAAGCTGAATAATATTCCCTTGTATGTATATAGCACATTTTGTTTATCCATTCAACCGTGGATGGATGGTTTTTACATTAAAAATTTTTTTTAAATGTTTATTTATTTTTAAGACAGAGAGAGTCAGAGCATGAATGGGGGAGGGGCAGAGAGAGAGAGGGAGACACAGAATCTGAAGCAGGCTCCAGGTTCTGAGCTGTCAGCACAGAGTCCGACGCGGGGCTCGAACTCATGAACCATGAGATCACGACCTGAGCCGAAGTCTGATGCTTAACTGACTGAGCCACCCAGGCACCTCAGTTTTTACATTTTTAATGGTTAAAAAATAAGAATATTTTGTGGCACATGAAAACTACACAAAATTCAAATTTCAGTGTCCAGAAAAAGTTTTATTGGAACACAGTCCACAGGCATCCATTAAAGTATTGACTACTGCTGCTTTTCATGCTAAAATGGCAGAGTTGAGTAGTTGGGACAGAGACTGCATAGGCCAGAAAGCCTAAAATATTTACTCTCTGGCCCTTTACAGAAAAAAATTTCTGAACCTTGCTCTATGATATGTAATCACTTAGGGGTGGAATGGTTGAATGGTAACTATTCTCCTCTTCCTCCTCCTCCCCCTCCTCCTCCTTCTCCTCCCCTTCCTCCCCTCCCCCTCCCCTCTCTCCCCACCCCCTTCAACAACTGCTTCTACAACTTCTCTTTTTCTTCTCCAAGGGCCCAGATTCTTTGTTTAAATGAAAGCTGGGAAGGGTTCTTCAAAAGCATTGTGTGGTTAGTTATTTGCTGTATGACAAAGAACTTTGAAATGTCAATGGCTTATAAGAAGTATTTATTTTGGGCTTATAGGCCTGCATGTTGGCTAGGGTTTGGCTGGTTTGTAGTGGGCTCAGCTCAGCTTGGCTTCTCGCTGTAGTTTGGGTCCAGGTCTTCTCCACATGCCTCCTTGGGCTTGTAGCTAACTGGGGCAAACTTTTCTCATTGAAAAACGAAGGGGTTCTAGAGGGTAGGTCCAGTGGCACGAGCACATTGCAAGTCTTTGCTAGTGTCATGCAAGCATCCCAATGGTCCAAGCATGGGGATATACACTCTGTCCACCATGAAGCCACGGTAAGAATGTGGGTGTACAATGCTCCCACAGGGGAGTGAAGGTCTGAGACCAATAATCCATCTAGCATAGGCATCAACTTTTTTAGCTTCAGAACTTTTCTTCAAACAAATCCTTACGTGGAGTTTGAATATATAATATAGACAAGAGTGAAGCTGTTCTGATAGATGTGGGGGGTGGGCTGAATCCTGCCCTCTACTCCCCTGCAGGGCCTCCTGGGATGTCTCTGCAGAGTCTCCCGATGTCATGGACTATCATTTGACAACCACCCCTCTTCTAGGAGATTTCATGGAGCTCTTCCTCCTCCAGGGTCCGGGGATCTGAAGCCATGGTTAAGAAGGAGCAGGCCTTCCTGAAGGTTGGGTCTCAATATGGGGTCCAGAAGGGGCACCTCCTAGAAACCAGGTATAGAGGATGCTTTGGGTCACACCTGACTGCCAGCAGAGCCAGACAACGGGTAGCAAACAACCCCGATTTGTTCCACGACTCAGCCCCAACCGGCTGGGTTGCTGCAACTCTCACTCCTTGCCTGCCTCTGACTCAGGTGCAGGAGATTGTTGTCTAATGGAACATCTGGCTCTCAGGTCACAGCATCGTAGGGGGGGGAGGGCGGGCATTGTGACGCTTATCATTACTGATTTGCCAGCACAGTCTTGGCGGTGGCTTTTGGGCAAGTAGGCTGTTGCTATTTGTAGAACTGAGCCAAAGGCCAGCCCCTTCCCATGTGGCCTCTCCACTTCCTTGCTCTCTGCAGTGGCATCAGCTTTTATTCCTACAGGCAGGTGGAGGCAAGAAGGAGGTGAGTGAGGACTTAGTGTCTACAGAGGCTTTGTCATACACTCACTTGTTCTCTGTGTATTTATTTAGCATCTGTTGTGTATCAACATCTGGATTAGGCACTGCGCAGATAGTGAGAAACAAGAAAATAGAGCCAGATACCTGCTGTCTAACCCACTTTCTGGTGAAGACTTGTTTCCCCCAGATGGACAGATTTTCCAGGGTGACTTCTGTATACCTGGTGTTGGCTGGCTGCTTAGACCCACTGCTGCTGTGCCCTCTTCCCAGCCAGAGCAGCCCTCCTGGCATCTGCTACTTTCACCCTCCCTCTTGCTTCCCTGTTTGAACTTAGCACCATGAGCCCTTAGGGCTGCCTTCTTCAGAGGCCAGCCCTGGAGTTGAAATTCTCCCTCTACCCAACCCTGCCCTGAGCCCTGATCTGGCTTGTTCTCAACCCCTTTGCCCAAGACTAGAAGGAAGTGAGCACTTTTAAGGCCAGGTGTTGAATTCTTCTGATGATACAGTTAGATAAAGCTTCTGGAATAACTCCATTACCTTTGTAAAAATTAGCTTCCTTTGATGAGGAAACTGAGTGATGACTAAAGCTACCTTTTCTGGAGAAAGGAAAGATTATTCAGGAGAGGGGCAAGCTTCCACTTCTTTTCTTTAAAAAAAATCTTTTTTTAATGTTTATTTTTGAGAGAGAGAGCAAGTGAGAGAGAGCGAGCACAAGCAGGGGAGGGGCAGAGAGAGAAGGAGACATAGAATCTGAAACAGGCTCCAGGCTCTGAGTTGTCAGCTTGGAGCCCGACACGGGGCTCGAACTCACGAACTGTGAGATTGTGACATGAACTGAAGTCTGACACTTAATTGACTGAGCCACCCAGGTGTTCCCCTTTCCTTTCCTTTCCTTTCCTTTCCTTTCCTTTCCTTTCCTTCTTTCCTTTCCTTTCTTCTCCTCTCCTCCCCTCTCCTCTCCTCTCCTCTCCTCCTCTCTTCCCTCCCCCCTCCCCTCCCCTCCCCTCTCCTTTTCATTTCTTTTTTCAGAGACAGAGAAATGCAGATAGAGAGTGAGAGAGAATCTTAAGCAGGCTCCACACTCAGAATGGAGCCTGAGGCGGGGCTGGATCTCACACCCATGAGATCATGATCTGAGACAAAATCAAGAGTCGGATGCTTAAATGACCAAGCCACCTAGGCACCCTGCAAATTTCCACTTCTTATTTAGAATGTCTAAGGAACCATGGGCACCTGGCTAGCTCAGTTGGTAGAGTATGTGACTCTTGATCTCGGGGTTGTGAGTTCAAGCCCCACGTTGGGGACAGTAATTACTTTAAATTAAAAGAATGTTTAAGAAACCAGAACCAGATAGCTATTGCCTGCATCTTTTAGGGGTGCCGACTGTCGCCTTCTATCTATCTCCTCTGTTTTCCTGTCTTCCTGTTTGTCTCTTCTGCCAAGCCTGACTCTGCACTCCCAGGAACAGAAATACACACCCAAGAGTTCATGACTGCCTTTCAGTCCCATGAACTCCGTACTTGTTTGCAAGGCTGTTTTAAGCAGTGTGGGGTCTGAACTCAGCTGTTGTCCCCACATGGGAGCCTTTACAAGACAGTAGTGACCTGGATTTTAGATATAGTGGAGCCACATAGGCTCTGATCATTCCTTGGGAGCAGTGTCTCCTTGTTTTGTTTGTTTGTTTGTTTGTTTAAGTAGGCTCCACACCCAACATGGAGCCCAACCCCGGGGCTTGAACTCACGACCCTGAGATCAAGACCTGAGTTGAGTTAAAGAGTGGGACGCTTAACCGACTGAGGCCCCCAGGCACCCCTCCTTGTATTTTGGATGTTTGGTGTTTGATGGTTAGCCATGGGACCTGGCATTTCACAATGTTAGGTCTCTGTGCAGCTTAACTTATCTGCATTCTTGTTGACCCTTAATCAGTAAAGATGGTCTTGGCTTACCCACGGGACAGAGTTTGATTTATCGGATTGCTTTCTTTACTGAGGCTCAGGGGTAGGGCAATGCCTCCCCTCCCTTTTTTATTCAAGTATAATTAGTTCCAAATGCACAATATAATGATTCAGCAGTTCTGTACATTACTCAGTGCTCATCGGATGCCTTCCCCACTTTATATGGTCAAGAGCAGTCATCTTAACCTCTCTGACTCGCTTGTTCTTTGGCATGCGGGGGAGGGAGGGAGAAGATGCTGCGGTTTAAAAAACACAAGAGTATATGCTTCCTCCTCCAGATCTTCACCCTGATTAAATGCCCAACGTTAGCTTTTCCATGTATATAGGGATGCGAGTGTGTGTGTGTGTGTGTGTGTGTGTAAGTGGGAGGGTAGCATAGGCCACCAAGCACCTTTTTCATGGAACCATAGAGGGTTTGACAATGTTTGTGATTTTTCATTAAAATCTTGAATAAGAATGTAAGTAAGCCAAGGTAGGTAATACATGGCTCTTAGCACGTAATAACAAGAGGTAACATTTGTTAAGCACTTACTGGATGCTTTCCCTTATGTGAAATGCACAAGGCTTCTAATTGATTTGCATTATTATCATCCTTATTGACAAGTGGGTCACTCAGTTGGGAATGGCAGAGGAGGGGCTTGACTTCAGGTCAGACTTGGCATCAAAGCTCTGTAAACTCTACCCCTTATTGGTTGAGCTGTTGAAATGATTCTTCCATTGGAAACTTTTTTTCCTTCCTGACAGAAATGTTTCTCTTAGGATGGGTCAGAGGCCCAAATACAGGCCTGTGGATCACCAAAACCCAAGAGCTTGCCACTCCTGACTCCCTGCAAAGCCCAAGATTCATAGCTACCTCTTGGAAAGTTTTGAAAAAAGAGGATTTTCTTGTCTCAAAGGTCCCTCTGGCCCGGAGGCTGTTGAATGAGGACTCTTTTCAGTAAGTCATAATTCCCTTGAACTTCTCCCCCTGCTAATCCACTATGATGTTTATTTTTTCAAAGACCAATGTTTATTAGGCACCAGCTATGTATAAGGTCATTCCCCCTTTCTCCTCACACCAACGTAGGAATGGTGAAGTAGGTATAATTATCCTTATATTATAGTTGAAGAAATGGAGATGAGGACGCTCTCAATTTTGCGAATGGTGAGTGAAAACACCATAAGCCAAGTCATCAGGTGGGTGATTAGGAAGCATAGCTAGAGGATGACAGTGTTAGGAGGGGCTGTGCCGATCTTCAGACTACACCCAGATCTCTTATTTCAAGGGTCAGGAAACTGAATGCAGCCTAGAGATGAAATGTCCGGCATCACACAGAACGTAGGAGCACAGGGGGAACGAGACCGAGGCTGCTTTATGCTGTATATAAATAAGACTGTTTTGAGCTCAGCACTACTGACATTTTGGGCTGAATAATTCTTTGTTTTCGGGGGCTGCCTTGTGCATTGTAGGATGTTCAGCAGTATCCCTTATTTCTACTCACTCAACTCCAGTAGCATGCCTCTCCCCAGTTGTGGTAACCAAAAATGTCTTCTGTCATTACTAAGTGTCCTCTGGGGGACAAAACCACTCTCCCAGTTGAAGGCCACTTCAGGCCCATTGAATAGCAAGAACCTGGAGCCTCTTCCCTTGCAGTTTGGAAGAGAAATTGTTTTGGGGGCACTAGGGGGACAAAATCTTTCCTCCCAGCCCAATCGTCCAGCACCTTTGGGGTCTCTGCTGGGGTCTCTGAACTCAGCCCAGAGAGAACAGCATTCAGAGAGCTAGGTTCAGGGAAAGTGTCAGAGGGGACACAGAATGAAAGCCAGACCTTCTGAGGGGTACACGTTATTCTCTCCATTTCCAAGATGAAGATGTAGGTGTTCAGAGGGTTGAACACACCCATCGAATCAAGTACGATCTCTCTTCCACACGCCATAGGGAGCCCCATACGATACCCAGGCTGACTGTTCATTAGTATGTGCTCTGGGCCCATGAACAATAAGGTCAGGGAGCTCCTCTTGTGTATTCTTCATCAATTACAGTAGGAGTGTATTACTATGAAGTTGTGCTCTGGAAAGATAGATCTCATCTCTTACTTGCTGTGGGCCCTGGGGCGGTTGGTTTTCCCGTTGGGGATTGCTGTCCTCACATTGACAAGATGGGGATGTCAGACTGCACCACCGATGAGCAGTCTTTTTGCTCTCCCCATCCACTTCCCCACGTTCCCAATCTTGACACTTGAACCTGTAACGGTGTTTATAGGTTGAATTAATTTTAATTAAAGATGAGAGTAGCTTTATGGAGGAATATGTATATTCTTAAAATTTTTTTAATGTTTATTATTTTTGAGAGAGAGAGAGAGAGACAGAGAGCAAGCAGGGAAGGGGCAGAGAGAGAGGGAGACACAGAATTGGAAGCAGGCTTCAGGCCCCAAGCTGTCAGCACAGAGCCCGATGCGGGGCTCGAACTCACAGACTTCGAGATCGTGACCCGAGCTGTAGTTGGCCGCCCAACTGACTGAGCCACCCAGGCGCCCCAGGAATATGTATATTCTTAAAACTCAGATTAACCTATTTCATTGACAGGAAAGATGTCAATAAAAATGCCCCTTTAAAGACACTAACATGTTAATAACTGGGCCTTTTTGAGAAGCAGCAACATGGAAGCAGATTTCTAACCATTTATCTTAAAATTACATCATGAGCCATATGGCCAAGTGAGACAGGCCACAGGTTAAGCATTGCTGGGCGTGGTCTCAGTAGTCTCTTAGGGCTGATGTGCATTTATGGTTGTTATGTGCAAGGATAGCGCCCCCTGGTGTAAATCCTTAAGCTCCACCAAAGCTGAAATTTGTCCAGTTGCTTGCACAGAAAAGGGTGGAGGGGCTTTGGGACAAGACCAAAGTTGGTTTATCAAGAGAGTAACCAGAGAATCACATTTTTGGAAGCTTCCAGGAGGCAGTGATGTCTTTGCCATCAAAGAACATGGGTTTTGGAGTCAGACTTGGCTTTCAAATCACTGCTTCAAGGCTGTACGCACTTGGGGAGGCTACTTCTTTCAGTCTCATTTTCTGTACCTGTGAAGCTGAGATAATTAATACCCCCATCTCGGGTTTGTTTTAGGAGTGAAAGAAGGAAGTGGGGGTTGGAAGAGTGACTGAAGATGAAGCTGGAAAGGTAGAACCTGATCATGAAGAGTTTATGTACCATGGCCAAGAGTTTGAATCTGACTCCAAGAGCAAGGGAGCCAGAGGAAGCCTGCAGGCAAAAGTGACATGATGGCATTTGTGTGTTGGAAAGATAACTGGTGGCAACAAAGACAGTGGAGAAGGTCTGTGACTTTGGTGGTGGTGATGGAGCTAGACTAGATGGGAAAGCCATTTTGGAAGAAATGATGTAATATGGCGGCTAATGAGATGGGAGGGGAGAGGGTGCTGTCAGAAAAGGCAACATGCATATGTACAGCTGTTAACGTGCTTTCCCATAAACCTACTTACCTCACTCTCATAATAGTTTTCTGAGCAAGATATTATAATCATTATCATTTCATATGTAAGGAAACTGAGAGGGAGGTTAAGCCAAAGGCTATATATGTAGTGAGTGGTCAAATCAGAACACAGGCCATCGGTTCCCAATTCTGCCTCTGTCTCTTAGGTCACACTGCCTCTCAAGGTTCAGTGGGCAGTCCCTGCAGAGTGGGAAGCAGTCTGCGACCAGGGGTGGACGTGTGCCGGGCCCCCAGGTTGTACAATCTCCCCGGTTGCTAGGAGTCTCTGATAATTAGAGTCCCCAGGTTGCTAGGAGACCTGGGTTGCTAGGAGTCTCAGTTTATTATAGGTCTTGGGTTGTTAGAAGCCGCAGGTTATTCAATTTTTCAATTTATTAAAGGCTTCATGGTTCTCAAAGGCCCCAAGTTATTAGAATCATCAGTTATTAGGGGCCCCAGGCTCTTAGGGCTCTAAGCTCTTGAAATCATTGGGCTGTTAGCCCACCCTGGTTGCTAGGAATCTCAGGATTTTAGACGCCTTCAGTTTGTAGAGGCTTTAAGCTTTTGAAGGCGTCACTTTGCTGGAAGCCTCACTTTTCAACATCTCCAGCTTGTGATGGGTCCCAAAGTGCTAAGGACCCGAGCGCAGATTTTTCGGTCCCGTGGCTTCCCAAAGTCGTGAGCCAAGCACGTGGATTTCTTCCTCCCATTCGGCCTCTTTCGGTCTGCTCAGATGATAGTCTAACTGCAGCTTTGGGTTTTCCTCCGGGGGTTTCATCCTGGGTGACCTCCTTCAGCCCCACAGCTGCATGGACCTGATTTATTCTGCTTGGGGTTCTAACCACTTAGGCACTGGTTGGAAGGCCTTTAGAGCAGAAACTTGGTGCGATTTCTAGATAAGCCAGATATTGAAGCACACTTGGGTTATGCTTCTAACATTCACCCTCTAGCTAGTCGGTTTTAAGTAATCTTAAATTAGACTTTGCGAAAAATTCCAGAGTTGATTGCCCCTTTATTTCCCATTATTTTACTAGCTTGGTCAGAACCAGTAAAACTAGCCTGTGCATTTTTCCTTTTGAAAACACTTTTTATTATCAAATAATTAGAGACTCACTGAAAGTTGCAGAAGTAGTAGAGAGAGAGCCCTTATACCCTTCATTCAGTTTCCCCCCATGGTTACATCCTCTATAACTATAGTATACTATCAAAATTGGGACATCCACTTTGCCACAATGTGCGTGTGTCATCCTATGTCACTTTATTCAAAAATACTTTTTAACGTTTATTCATTTTTGAGAGACAGACACAGAACACGAGTGGGGGAGGGGCAGAGAGAGCGGGAGACACAGAATCTGAAGCAGCTCCAGGCTCCGAGCTGTCGGCACAGAGCCGGACGCGGGGCTCGAACCCACAAAGCGCAAGATCATGACCTGCTCTGAAGTCTGTCGCTCAACCAAGTGAGCCACTTTGCACCCTGTCTTATGTCACTTTATAATGCGTACATTTGTGTACCCACCATCCCAATCAAGAGAGAGAACACAACATCTTTATAGTCTCATCCATTTCTCTCCCTCCCCAACCAGTGTGTTTTTAAATGTACTCCCCTAACTGCTATTTAGTGCCTTCTGGGTGCCTCAGCCATTAATAGTTAAGGAAATACAGAGATAAACAGAACATACTCCTCATTCTGGAAGAGCTGGCAGACAGGGCTACCGTCAAGCACACTGTCAATTACAATGTAATGTGGTGGTTCTATGATAAAGAGAGAAAAGGTGCTGGGGCAGGAAAACAAATTGCAGGGTTCAGGAGGTAGAGTGTGTTGGGTTAGCACTTCCTGCAAAAGTCGCAATGCAAGACTGGTTTTGAAGGATGAAATGGAACTCTCTGGTGCCCAGGGGGAGAGATTTTTGGCTGATGAGTTTGGGGAAGAGTTGGTGGAAGCCTGTGGAAGCCCACAGCCTGGGGGTGGGGGCGGGCTGTGCAGGGAGCTGAGGCTGGAGAAGTGGAGAGAGAGATCAGACCGCCGAGGACCATCTGGCTGCTGCACTGAGTCACCAAAGGTCTCGTAGAGAGTCCTAAAGGTAAAGTCCTAAAGGTCACGTAGAGAGACCATTAGGAAATCATCGCAGTCCCAGAGAAGTCAGGCTGAGCACCGGCCAGAGTGGCAGGAACAGAGATGGAGACCCATTTTTGACCTCTGGGGGCCATCAGGATGAGGAGGGAGAGTGTGACAGGAATGAACAAGCACTTCTGTGAAGACGGATGTCTTCCCTTTTCCTTTGGGCGGTGTTGGTTTCCCTGAGAGCAAATCGCTGCAATGTAAGTCCCAGAAGATGAATGCTGGTAGAGTAATTCCCTGCTCATCCAGAGATCTTGTGACTTCAGTGAGGGCCAACACAGCACAGACTTGGATGAGGAAAAGGCCTCCGATCGGTTAAAACAAGCTTCCTGCTTTTACTTTGCAGTATCATTCGGTGCCTTTACTCGGAGCTCATTTTGACAATTCAGGTGCACTTCTCAAAAGAACGGTTACTCGGTTTCCTCTCCCCAAAATACTAATAATTAGAAACCACCTTTTCATTGAGTCTGCTTGGTGCCAGGTCCTGTATAAGATGCTTTGCATGTTATATCATTAATCCTCTCAACAGCCCCGTGAGTGGCCGTTCTTTTGACTTTATAGGTGAAGATGTTGAGGGGCAGTGAGGCTAAGTACCCTGCCGAGGTCACAGGGCTAGTAAGTTTTGTAATATCAGAACCCCAGCCGAGGTCTGCTGCTCTCAGCCAGCTGCCCTGTGCTGTAGAAGCCACGAACCGTAAAAGGGGTGGGCAGGAGGTCAGCAGTAGTGGCACCAGGGCAAGGGAGGGAATAACGTTAACTGAGGAACCTGACAACTGTTACGTGATTTTCTACAAACCTCACACAAGGAGGGGATCAGTCAGAGTTCCCCAGAGGAACAGAACTAGTAGGATGTATATATCTATATCTACATATCCGTAAAAATGTTTGGTTACAATGGTGACCGCACACACACACACACACACACACCTTTAAAAAATTATGATAAGGCTTATGCAATTATGGAGGCAAGCAAGTCCCAGGATCTGTGGGGTGAGTTGGTAAGCTGAAGACCCAAGAGAAGCAATGATGTAGTTCCGGTCCAAAGGCTGGCAGGCTTGAGGCACAGGAAGAGCTGATATTTCAGTTTGATTCCATAGGCAGGAAAAAGGCTGGTATCTGTGTTTGAACGCAGGCAGGGGGGTTACCTCTTATGCAGGGAGAATCAATCCTTTTGTTCTATTCAGGTCTTCCACTGATAGGATGAGGCCCACCCACATTAGGGAGGACAATCTCTTTTACTACATTTATCCGATTTAAATGTTAATTTCCACTGGGTGTTGTATGGAAACCAATTTGACAATATATTATGTTTTAAAAAAAAGAAAATAAATGTTAATTTCATCTAATGCGCAGTATAGTGAATATGGACAATAATATTGTATTATAATACTCAAACTTGCCAGGAGATTGGAACTCCATTATTCCAACCACTAGAAATAAATAATTATGTATCACGGTGGCTAATTATTACCACCATGGCAATCATGTGACAATGTATAAATGTATGAAATTAACAGGTTGTGCACTTTAACCATATACAACGTTACATGTCAAATATGTTGCAATGAAAAAAAATGTTAGTCTCATCCAGAAACACCCTCACAGACACACAGATAATGTTTGACCAAATATCTGGGCACCCTGTGCCCCAGTTAAGTAGACACATAAAATTAACCATTATACGAAGGAAGACAGAATAAAGGAGACACAAAACTAAAAGAATATGCTGGTGTGAGACTAGTTAGTGTAGGGTTAGTGACTTTATATGCCTAAGAACTCCTGATAACCATATCTTGCAATTACACTATGTACTGTGATCGGTGGTGAAAAAAACAGAAACGTCACTTACGGAGAAGAGGTGAATTCTATTTTTGATGTACTAGGTTTGGATGGACCAAGTGAACAGGTCTTTCTCTAGGGGCTCCAGCCTCTCGCTACGTGTGGCCAGAGGAGGACTTGTTTTTTCCATGTCCACAGTGTCCCTGGCACACTCTTTTGGGGCCAGTTTCAGTGCTCTCCTGAGAGAGTACCCTGGGCTAAAAGGTTTCTGAATCAATTGACTAGGTGATTTTCATTTCTTCATTTCTTTACCTAGAATTTAAAAAATCTTGTTCTTCAGACACATGAAAAAATGCTCGACGTCATTCATCATCAGGGAAATACAAATCAAAACCACAATGAGATACCACTTCACACCTGTCAGAATGGCTAACATTAACAAGTCAGGCAACAACAGATGTTGGTGAGGATGCGGAGAAAGAGGATCTCTTTTGCATTGTTGGTGGGAATGCAAACTGGTGCAGCCTCTCTGGAAAACAGTAAGGAGGTTCCTCAAAAAATTAAAAATAGAACTACCCTGTGACCCAGCAATTGCACTAGTAGGTATTTATCCAAAGGACACAGATGTGCTGTTTCAAAGGGACACACGCACCCCAATGTTTATAGCAGCACTGTTGACAATAACCAAGGTATGGAAAGAGCCCAAATGTCCACCAGTGGATGAATGGATAAAGGAGATGTGGTATATATATATATATATATATATACACACACACACAATGGAGTATTACTTGGCAACCCAAAAGAATGAAATCTTGCCGTTGGCAATGGCGTGGATGGAACTGGAGGATATTATGCTAAGTGAAATTAGTAAGAGAAAGACAAATGTCATATGACTTCACTCATATGAGGACTTTAAGAGACAAAACAGATGAACATAAGGGAAGGGAAATAAAAATAATATAAAAACAGGGAGGGGGACAAAACAGAAGAGATTCATAAATATGGAGAACAAACTGAGGGTTACGGGAGGGGTTGTGGGAGGGGGGATGGTCTAAATGGGTAAGGGGCACTAAGGCATCTACTCCTGAAATCATTGTTGCACCGTATGCTAACTAACTTGGATGTAAATTAAACAACAAATAAATTTAAAAAAATTAAAAAAAACACAAAAAATCTTGTTCTTTTAAAAAAAATTTTTTAGTATTTATTTATTTTTGACAAAAGACAGAGAGAGAGAGGAAGAGAGAGACAGAGCATGAGCCAGGGGAAGAACAAACAGAGAGGCAGACCGAGAATCTGAAGCAGGCTCCAGGCCCTGAGCTGTCAGCACAGAGCCCGACAGGAGGCTCAAACTCACGAACCGCGAGATCATGACCTGAGCCGAAGTCAGACGCTTAACCAACTGAGCCACCCAGGCACCCCTAAAAAATCTTGTTCTTCACAATGGGAAAATAGACATAGGGGACTCGTGAGGCATCTCCCAGTCTGCTGGGAGCAATGAAGAAGGTACTGATGTCATGTGATGGAGGCAAGATGACATATTAGCATCAGATGCTGTGCAAGGGTACCAGGGACTCCCAGCTCAGCCCAAGTGGGCCAGAGGAGGAAGCCCAGCTTCAGTGATGTTTAAAGGACTAGAAGCCAACAGGGAGTTGGATAGAAAAGATGTGTTTGACAGAGGGAATAACATGAAGCATAGCATATATGACATGGATGCAAAGCATTATCACATATTTAAGGATCTATGAAAAGTCTGGTTAGGACAGTGGTTCTCAGCCCTGGTAGCATTTGGGGATCTCCTGGAAACATTAAAAAAAAAAAAATACTGATGCCTGAGCTCCACCCCAGAGATTTTGATGTGATTAGCCTGGGATGGGTCCTAGGCATCAGCATTTTCTCTAATGTGCTGCCAGGGGCTGAGAACCAGGAATGTAAGAGCTGCTTCTGGGGAACTTAAACCTGCAAGGAGTCAGTGGAGGGTCTCTACTAGGATGTGGTCAAGAATCTGAGCTGCCTTTGGGGCAACAGGAAAGTCTCCCGCAGAGCTCAGGGGAGAAATAAAGACCCACTGACCCCCAACTGGGACCTTATCTGCCCTCATAACTGTTCCTTTTGAGCTGCTGTTTCTTATTCACCAGTTAAAAGTGAAAGTCAAGTGGGAAATAACAAAACATACAATAAAATAAAATAAGCTGAAAGATTACTCAATAAAAAGAAGCGATAAAATAGTAAAAGCAGGCCAATGCAGTAAAAATCCCAAATCTCAACCAGACAGAATCACCACCAAGGGCCAGACAATAAAAGCAAGAGCTAAAATGTACTGAACTAAGTGGTAGGCATCTTCATGCATTACGAAAGGATTATTTCCATTTTACAGAGGAGCATAATGAGGCTTGGGGAGATTGAGCGCTGTGGTTCTAGTGGGCAGGGCAGGCTAAATAGCCAGTAGGGGGCAGAGCAAGACATTGAACTTGGGTGTACTGAGCTCAAGTCCAGAGCTCTGAAGGCTCAAGCCTGGCTGCACACTGGAGTCATCTGGGGAGCCTTTAAGAAATACTGATGCCATGGGGCACCTGGGTAGCTCAGTTGGTTAAGTGTCCGACTTCGGCTCAGGTCATGATCTCGAGGTTCATGAGTTTGAGCCCCACGTTAGTCTCTGTGCAGAGTGCTCAGAGCCTGGTGCCTGCTTCAGATTCTGTGTCTCCCTCTCTACCCCTTCCCCACTCGCACTCTGTGTGTCTCTCTCTCTTTCTCAAAAATAAACATTTAAAAAGTTTTTTTAAAGAAATACTAATGCCAAAAAGACATTTCTCCAAAGAAGACATGCGAATGGTCAACAGGTATATGTGAAACAAAAACAAAAACAAAAACACAAAACGTTTAATGTCATTAATCATTCAAGAAATGCAAATCAAAACCGCAAGGGAGATATCACCTCATATTTATCAGGATGCCTCTTATCAAAAAAACAAAGGACCACAAAGCGTTGGCGAAGATGTAGAGAAATTGGAACCTTCATACGCTGTTGGTGGGAATGCAAGACGGTGCGGCCACAGTGGAAAACAGTAAAAATGAAACGACCGAATGGTTTAGAAGTCCCACTTCCGGGTATTTTTCTGAAATAATTGCAGTCAGGATCTCAAAAAGATATTAGCACTCTCGTGTTCACTGCAGCGTTATTCACAACAGCTGAGATGTGGAAAAACCTAAATGTTCCTCCACAGATGAATGGTTAGAGAAGATGTGGTATATGCACACAATGGTGTGCTATTCAGCCAGAGAACAAATTGACGGTTGCTGGAGGCATGGGGGGAGGGGTTAAAGGGGTGATGGGCACTTGTGAGGATGAGCACTGGGTGTCATATGTAAGAGATGAATCACTGGGTTCTACTCCTGAAGCCAAGACTACACTGCATGTTAACTACCTTGAATTAACAAGTGAAATGAACTGATCACAGAAAAAGACTTCCCTGTGGGGCACAGACACAGGTGTCACGTGTCCTTCCACTTCACATCTTTGTGCCTCAAGCTTTAGGGTCCGCGGCATCACCTTTGTCCTAGGCTTGTCCACACTGAACTGTCATCATTCAGATGCAGAAGGCAGGCCTTCTGTGGCTCAGCACTAAGGAAGAACTTTTTGCCAGTGCGAGCAGTTTGACGGTGAGGGAGGCTGCCTGAGGGGGCGGTGTGCACCTGCCATTGTCATCCCTGGGCAACCACCTGAAGGGTCCTGTCGGGAGCTGAGGAGTCATCCTTCAACATATTGTGGTGTGTGTGTGTGTGTGTGTGTGTGTGTAGATGGCCAAGAAGGGTTGGGCCTAGCTACTCCTAACATGTTCCCAGTCCCGAAATTGAGGGGTTCAGGGGGCCAGTTGAAGCTCAGTGGGCGAAGATGGTTCTAGAAGATGAGGTCACATAACTGGGAGGTTCCAGAAGCCTCTACATCAGTCTGGAGCCTGCCCTCTCGCATCATTCTCTTAAAGCTGTGTGCCTGGGGCACTAGCACTACCATGGGGGTGTCCTGAGCTGAAGCAGGGTGTTGGGTCACTGCTGCTGCCGCCACTGTCACTGCTGTGTCAGCTCTGGTGGGGACGACACCTGATCAGTGAGCCCCCTTCCCTTCTTTCTGCAGCTGTTAACCAGTCCCTGGCTGGCCTGGCCAGAGAGGGGCATGGAAAAAGAAAGGTCGTGGTCAACAATGGAGGGGGGTTAGTCCTGGGCTGGGAGAAGCACCCAGCTGTGAGAGAGAGGAGACCTTGCTGGCGGGTGTCTGGTCTCTGAATTATCAGACCTCACTCCTTGTACACCTTGACCTGCCGTGAAACCCTCAAGATGAAATTAGTTTTAAATCTCTTGGCTACAAAAAGTCAAAAACAATCTCCATGTAGCGGTCAACTTGGTTTCTTCATCCATAAAGGGGGATATTACTCCTACGCCTCTCGAGTTGTTGAGAAGATTAGATGAGATTAAGTTAGAAAACATCCAGGAAAGGCCCAGCTCAGTGTCCGTCAGGCTTGGAGAACTCAGTGAGGTTCCCCTGACTCCTGACCTCCCCGCCTCCAACTTTGCTGGGGAGGGTTCAGGCTGTTGGGGTCAGGACCTCAGGATACTTCAGTTTAAGCCGCCACTCCAAACCAGCAGCTCTGCTTGATGCTTAGGATGTGAAGAGAAACAAGATGGCCATTGTTCTTTGGAAGTTCGCTTCATGGTGGGAAAGACTCATGCATATTACAGTCCAGTGTGACAGAGGGACAGCAGAGGCACAGGGTGCTCGAGGAGCGTGGGGGTGTTGGAGAACTCAGCTCTGGTGTGACCCTTCAAGTATAATAAGAGTTAGCCATGGAAAGGAAGGAGAGGGCTACTGCTTCAGACAGTGGGATCACCATGAGCGAACGGTATGGCATTACAGGAACTCACTGTGTGAGCGAAAAGAGGTCCACATGGCTGGGTCACCAGGTGCCTTGTGGACCATGCCTAGGAGCAATGATGAAGGGAGCCAACGCAGGGTGTCAGGTGGCCAGGCTTTTTGTTTAAAAAAAAAAAAAAAACAACTCACGGTGGCAAATGTGTGTAGAACAGTTCGGAAGAAGAGTCAGGACTAGATGTAAGGAGCCCACCAGCATGCTGTGATGGTGGTCTGAACTCTTGGAGGGAGGGTACAATCAGTGGCACTTTGGGATCTATGGTTAGGGAAGGGTGAAGGGGGGTAGTGACAGAAGGAATGAAGAATGCCATCCATATTTCTAGTTTGGATAAATGTGTTTAAAGCCAAGAATGTTTGAAACCCAGAAATGAAAGACTTAAAGGAAGCAGATTTTTGTGGGGACATCAGTTCTGTTTTGGACATGCTTAGTCTGAGGTGACTGTGGGATATCCAAGTGGAGATGTCCAGGAGGCAGCTGCACAGGACGTCTACCGTTCTGGGGAAGACGGAATACGACGTCATCAGCCGCGGGTGGCAGTTCACAGTGGGGCCGTCCACAGGGTATTCTGATGTGAAAGAGAGGAGGGAAAAAGGCTGACGAGCATGCCAGCACTTAAGACGTAGGCAGAGTGGAGTCCATAAAGGGAATCAGAGGAAATAGCCTGAGAAGAAGCAGGGGACCCAGGAGAGGGGGCATCATGGAAGCCAAGAGAAGGAAGAGAGGCCACAGGCGAATTGGTCAGCACTGAGAGGGGCTGCTGAGGGCCCCCGTGGGACAAGAAGTGACAAGGCCCATTGAACTGGGCAGAACAGTTTCAGGCGAGTGGTGGTGGTGCTGAAGCTAACCGTCATGGGGCTGAAAGCAAAAGGGGAGGTGAGAAAGGGGTAATTTTTCCCATAGACGTTTCCATGAGAAGAGAGGGAAAGAGACCAGTCAGTATAGATAATGATGAGACCCAAGCGCATCCATGCATCAGAGGAAGGAGAAGCGGTAGGAGGAGGTGCCGAGGACCCCAAGAAAGGAGAGGTGATCCATGGGGCAAGGTTGAGAGGCAGGAAAGGGTGAAATCTGGAGTTCGCAGATGCGACGGACCTTGACAAGCGCAGGGGCGATGCATGGTCAGGCTAGAGGGGTGGAGGTGAGTGGGATGAGGCCACTGCTGCCTCAGTGAGGCAGGAGGTGAGGTCTTCTGGGAGCTTGGGGGTGGGTGAGGGAGGGGAGGAGGCTTGCGGACAGCCATGAGCGTCTTCAATACTCTTTGAGGGAAATGGGAGAGAGAAAGCTGGCCAAGGACGAGCATTAGTGCTGGTGCCAGAAATACTCCATAATAGAAATAACTAACCTATTTTTAGTACAAAGAGCTAAGTTCTCCCCGTGCCTTTCTCTTCTCATTCATTCTTTCAACAATTTTACGAGGCAGGTATTATTCACTTCCTCGTCGCATAGCTGAAGAAAATGAGGCTTGGGAAGTGTCCAAAGTCAGAGATGTTGAGCGGTGAGGAGGTGGGGTTCAAACTCAGGGCTCACTGAGAAGCCCCACCCTTAATCCACTTGTCACCCTCAATGGCTTGAAGGCCCATTGGGGTTGGAGGCCAGGGGTTTTCAGGGACACCCTTTTGTGAGGTGTGTGGAAGTTTGTGTGTCTATCTCTGAAGGTGGACAGCAGGTGTGGTGGGATAGAGGTCACAGGAGAGGTGGGAAGATGTGTCAGGGGTTGGGGTCAAGGAGACACTGGAATGGAGGGTTGCCAGAGGAGGGGAGGGGGTAAGATGCAGGGATGGCAAGGCCATGGGAGTGGGTGGCTGAGACAGAGTGGAGGTCATAACCAGGGACGAATGTCCTCTGTGATATCGAGGGCTGGCCAACAGAGCCAGAGCTGAGAGGCAAGCCAAAGGAACCGAGGTCAGAGCTTCAAAGGAGAGAAGCTTTTGCAAGGTGATGGTTTAGAAAGGGTGGTGGGCACGCAGGAGAGTTTCAGTACCACCTCGGGGCCATGTGTATATGAAAGGGCTGCCCCATTGGGAGGGCTGCTGGGTGGCAGTGTTGTACGGGGGACTTTATTTCAGTCCAGGCTCAGCACTAGGAGAGACTTCCTCTGATGGCCGGGTTTTAGGGACTGACTTACACTGTGATGACATTGCTGGGCCCTTGCCCTCCGGAAACATGTGCTCATGGCCATAACTCATGGAGCTCTGGAGTCCTGTAAACTTTGGTCTCATTCCAAATTCTGCCCCTTCCTAGTTGTGTAACACAGGGCTTTGGGATTCGATCATGCCTGGAAGGTGGTATGGAGCTCCAAATAGGCTCATGTTCTTCCCCATGTGGCCTCCCCTCTCAGCTGCTGGGGAAAGGATAGAGCAAGATGGAGAGGAGATGGCCTTAGGGAACCCTCTCCTGGATCTCGAATCTCAGAGGCGTGGCTGATGCTTCGTCAGGGCCGCAAGGGAGCTGATTTGCAATGTCGGAGCCTTCTGCCCCTTTCCCCAGGTACGCTCAGGCCCTGGTTTTCTTTTTCTTCCAAAGGGTAACCTTCTGTGACTGAACGGCCAGGGCTGTTGAGCTGTCTGCCATCTCAAAACCTAGCTGTGAGCCAGCGTGGCAGGGGCTGTGCATGGAAGCCAGGAGCTGGGCCCCCAGAAGGCAACTGTGCCCGCCGGGCATCATGCTGCTGGCCTTTGCTACTCTGCTCAGCTGCCTGCTCACCTCCAGCCAGGCCAAGGTCTACAGTCGCTGTGAGCTGGCCAGAGCCCTCCAGGATTTCGGCATGGAGGGATACCGGGGATACAGCATGGCTGACTGTGAGAACCCCTCTCCCTTCCAGGCTGCCCCAGGCTCCCCCCAGGTGCCTCCCCTTCCTCCTAGCCTCCCTCCCCGCTCTCACTCAGGGAATGTGGCCTTGGCAGTTTTCAGAGCTTCAGCTCTCCTTTGGACATCAAATGTTCTATGATGGGTAGGTGACACTCAGCACAAGTTCGATACATTAGAGGCAGGCCACAAGCAGCCCGGTCAGCATTCTCCTTCATCCTCTACCCCTGCTGCTAAGGTCACCTGCCAAGGGAACAGAATAGCTTAGTACCCTAATCATAATGGCCGCCGAGAGGATAGGATAGTCCCATTGACTTTTAGGGTAGACTGAGCAAACCAGTAACACCAAACTTTTCAAGCTGCTGGTAGATTTTTGGGAAGCTGTGAAGTCCAGCCACATCTGGACTCATTTTGTTTTTTTTTTCTATTGCCTGCCTCCTTGCTAGCTCAGCTGTGTCTTCCTCATCTTGCCTCTAAAGATCTGGCTCTTTCTTGTTCATTCAGCCCACAAAGATTTCTTGGGCCCCACTGTGTGCTGAGTGGTAAGGTAGCAGGGAGGCTGCTCTAGGAGTCAGGAGGCCTGAGGGAACAGTCTCGACTCTTGCTCTTTGGTAGCTGTGGTGACCTTGAGTGAGTCACTTGCTCCCCTGAGACTTGATGGAGTCATTTGCAAAGTAGGCGGGAGTCCGGCAGCCCTGACCACCTTGAAGCAGGAGTTGAGGCTCGGAGGAGGTACTATGTGGTGTCAGCACCGTGAGTGTCCTGGTCTGTGCTGGCCTCGGTCATCTGACCCTCAGGCCCACGTCTCCACCCTATGCAGGGGTCTGTCTTGCTTACTTCACAAGTGGCTTCAATACAGCTGCTGTGGACCATGAAGCCGATGGAAGCACCAACAATGGCATCTTCCAGATCAGCAGCCGGAAGTGGTGCAAAAATCTCAGCACAGATGTCCCCAACTGGTGCCAGATGTACTGCTCCGGTAGGGTCGGGCCTGAGCTTGGGGCTGCCTGGGGCCAGGCCTCTGCACCTGCCTTTGCTTCTTTCCTGGGGTGGTTTGCTCCTCTTGCCTTTATCTCTGAGTGGGAATCTGAGTGGGAGACCCTGTGGGCCTCCCAAGGAGAGTGGGATGGGGCAAGTGATGAGCATGGGTCCTTCATGAATCTGATTTGGGGTCCCGGATGGGAGACTGTTCTGAGAGATATAGGAATGTGGGGAGGGGAGTGATACAGTGACAGGGATTGAGAGACAGGATTGCATTTAGGATTGTGGAAGGTGTGTGTGTGTGTGTAAGAGAGAGAGAAACAGAGTGTGGATATCTAGCTCTGTCCCCTGTTCCCTCATCATGTTTCTCTGCCTCCCACCCCAGACTTGCTGAATCCTAACCTTAAGGACACTGTCATCTGTGCCATGAAGATAGCTCAACAGCCCCAGGGGCTGGCCAGCTGGTAAGTGACGTGGTCTGGAACCCCCCTGGGTGATGTGGCCAGGACTAGTGGACAGCAAGAGGGAAGTTTCTTTTCTGAGTGTTCACTTTGTCTTGGCCACCATTCCCTGGTTTCACAATATACTTTGCACGTGACTTTCGACCATAGAGATCGCTATTTACGGACAACACGCTGAGTGTCAGGGAAGGCGAGGAATTCACTGCAGTTCATGGAGACAAGCCTGGCTCTCCCAAAATGTGCCTATGTTAGGGTGCCTGCCTATAGGTCCGCCAGACCCGGGTCTAGCCAACCTTGTCTGTGTGTTTGCTTCTTTAACTGTGGCATCTTCATCTAAACTAACTTTGGTAGAAAAGCCCAATACGCATGACGGATCAAAGAAGCAATTCCTTGCTTGAAGCATGGGTGGGTGCCCTGGAGCCTCATCCTGTCAACTTTCTCTTTTCCTGCCTGTTTCCCACAAGATGGTCTTTGCAGCCACCATCTTCACAGGCAAGGGAGTTGGATGAGGATCTCATGGGGCACTGGACTAGATCTTTGGTTCGCAGAGTGGCGTCTGAGGCAGTGGTCCTACAGCCTTCTCTGATGGGGGTCTCACTGCTTAGTCTCCAACCTCCCTTTCCCTACATTTCTGGATAAGAGACCAGCAGGGGTGGAATGTGGGGAGGGTGAAATATACTAGGTGGCCGTAGCCCCGGAACTAAAGACAGATGTGACTGTCACAAGGCAGGTAAAGCAGTCTGGGAGGCAGTGAATGTCAGCCCAGGAGTGGAGGGAAGGGAGAGAGACTAGAGGTAGGGGGATGGTGGGGAAGCCTTTGCAGGAGAGCTTTGAGAGATCTTTGAGGGATCTTTGAGAGATCCAGGGTCTGCACTAGGACAGTTGCAGGGGTGATGGACAGGAGGGGGGTTGGCTAGGAGGGCTGTGGAGGAGGCATGGGGACAGATGATATGTGGCAGTGAGGGAGAGGACAAGGTAGAAATGACTGTGAATCTAAAGAAGGTTCAAGCTGTGCCTTGACAATGGCTACAGCTTTGGAGATGTGTTGGCCTGGGAACAGTTGACATTCCAGGACCGGAATCTGGAGTGGGGCAGGATCGGCAGGACATAACACACAGTTATAAGGTCAGGAAGGGTGAGTGCAGGCTCGGCAGGAGTCTAAGGGTTTGAGGCCTTGGATACCCTACCCTGGGATGGAAGACATGGGTCCTTTTGGGTTAAAGGAAAGAACAGCTCTTTTATGTACTGGGAGTAAATTGATGTCAGGTATCACCTCTGAGATGTGGCTGAGGCTAATAACAGGCTGTGGTTCCAGAAAGTAGAAAGAGACGGTTTATTTCTTTCACTGCACATACTGAGAGTGCCAGGCTCTGTGCTGGGGCTGGGCTTCAGAGAGGCTGAGATCCAAGTCTTTGTCTTCGAGGGTCTCACAGTCTAATGGGAGGGACAAACGAGCCTCATTGATGGATCTATAGAGGCCCTTTAGGGGCACAATTGGTCATTGGGCTCTTTGACATTGACATCGTGGAGTTACCAAAGCTTGGAACCCCTGACAACTTGGGACTGCAGCACCCCAGGATCTTGTTTATCTTCCTTCCTCAAGATGCTAATGTGAGGCAGGAGCAAGGTAATGGTCCTGAAAGAGCCCGTAAACTATAGTTACCAACAATTGAAAGACCAGAACCGGTAGCCAAAGAGACGTGGGTGTGGCTATAGTTCTGTCATTTACTAGCTACGGATCTTGGGCAAGTAATTTGCATCTGAGTCTCAGTGTTTGATCTGGAGTATAGGGAACATGATACCTGCTTAATCTATGTTGTAGGGCTGCCGAGGGTGGGGGAGTGCAGACAAATGAGTGAGGGATAGGACAGTGTTATGTAGACTGTAAAGGGCTGTACGCTTGTAAGGTGGCATTACTGTCAGCAGAAGGAGCATGGTGTAAGAAAAGAGCACTGGACTAGGGCTCTGGACGCCAGGAGTCCAGGGCTTTGCCCCTGCCTTCCGGGTGAACTTGAACAAATTACCTTGTATCTCTATTGGTAAAATAAGGAGCCTAGACAGATGACTTTTTAAGGGCCGTTGTCGTCCCTTTTTACCCCTTCTTTGTTAGTTAATGGGGTTTACTTGTCCCTTTTTCCCTTTCTAGCCCCTTTCCTTACCTCACTTCCGGTTTAGAGCCCACACCTCCTTCCTGTTCTTCTCTGAGAAGGGACTAAAGGCTGCAGCTGATTTGGTCTCTCCTCTTCCCCATCCCTCACCCTCAGGGAGGCCTGGAGGCGTCACTGCCAGGGCAAGGACCTCAAGGACTGGGTGGATGGCTGTGACCTGTAGTAGGATCCTCTGTGGATGGACCGGGCCACGCACAGCAGGCTGGGAGATGTGGTGTGGTCTCTGACGCAGGCTTGGGAAGACAAGCCAACCAATAAAGAGTGGTTTAACCCAAGTGTGGTTCTCTGCTATCGCTGTGTTTCCTGATGGCATGTCAGAGCCAGAGCATCTCAGGGTTTCTTCACCATCCAGCCGGGCTGGGCTGCAGGTGGGCTCTAGAAAGCCTACCATGGAAGTCTTGCTTCCATTTCTGGAGGCCTGGCGGGGGGGCGCAGGAGGGGGTCAGTGCCTCCCTTGCCCATGTCTGGTAGAGTTTCCTAGACCCTCTACCTGGATCTAGGTTTGCCAGATTTAGCTAAGCAAAAAACGATAACCAAAACACGATGCTTGAGTTAAATTTGAATTTTGGATACACGACAAATATATTTTACAACATGTGTGTCTCTAATATTGCATGGAATGCACTTATATTAAAAAACTGTGTGTTATGTACCTGAAACTCAGACTTAGCTAGGTGTCCTATATTTTATCTGGTAACCTTACCCGGGTCTGGTGTGGTGTACCCCTGGCTTATCTGGGAGGGTCCTTGGGACATTTATTTTCTGTGACTCTGGTCACAGGGGTGGCCACAGTGCCCTGGCCCTCCAGTTGGTGACTGTTAACACACTGGCAGAAGCCAAGGAGGGGTGGTGGGTGGTGAGTGGAGACCACCACCCTGGGCTTCAGCTAGGTTCTCACCCTGCTCTCCAGTGTCCTCTAGTGGCAAGAACTTCAAGTGCTGGTGGCCACCCCAGCCTGGGTAAGGAAGTTACCCCTTGTCCTGCTGACCCTTGCTGGGAGGCTGGAGGATTGGGTGGAGGGTGTGGATGGCTTTCAGGCAGCACACCATACTTCTCTGCTTTCCTCAATATGTGGGAAGCTCTGAAGGAGGCGGCGCTGTCTCCCATTCACCTCGAGCTCAGAGTCCTCAGGATGGATGTGTCTGAAGGAGGAAGGTGGGCAGAGTCTCAGGATCACTGTGGATGTGGTGGCAAGAGAAGTATCTGAGGTGATGTCTGAGAGTTTGAGCCCTGAGTTGAGACTGTAGATTCTTCTGGAAAGGACTCAGAGAACCCTGCAGTTCTCTGCACGGTTGGCGTCTCCCAGGGAGAAGAGATGACTGGGATGTTGACCGCCCCTCCCTACCAACCTGCCATCTCCAAATCCACTGGTCAGCAAACAGCAGAGGGTGTCTGAGTTCCACAGTTGGTGAGGCAGGCCAGTCTCCTGTCCGCTGCTGGCCTCGTGTTGGGTTGCTCGCATCACCAGAGTATAGTTGGCCCTGCCTCGTGTCCCACCTCCCCAGGGGAGCTTTTGATTCCAAGTCAAGGTGATGCTAAAGCTTGAGGGTTACTCACACAAGTGGACAGTGGTGAAGGAGAAAGTCCTTGCTGGGAGTTGGGGGTGGGGGATCAATGATGAACGGATACATTCTCATTAAGTCGTAGGGAGATACTGCTCTCTTTTTAGTATCAAAGCAACACTGTGCCTACCATGTGCCATGCATCACTGAATCTAGACCCTAGAGCAATTATTATGATGGGGATCTCCTTGTTATCCCCATTCTACAGATAAGGAGACAGGAGAGATAAATTTGTACCCAGGTCAATATGATTCCATGTGTGCTCTTAGGTCATTGTACTTTGCAGAGAGGTGGTTGTTCTGGGTCACCTGAAGTCCACTTTCTTGCTCACCTGGCTGGAGACCCTTGGCCCATTATCTCTGGATGATTCACACAGTCTATTTCAACTTCACTTTATGTTTCTGCTGCTTGCAATCAGTTGATTGCTCCACTGAGTGCCATTCACTCTGGAGTGGGTAGTGAGGCCCTCGGATAGATGCAAGAGTTGTTAAAAGGACTTGGAGGCTCTAGGCTGGTGTGATGGCCTTGGGGCCCCTAAAAATGGGACTGGGAAGCGGTCAGGCTTGGACAAAGGATCCTGGAGGCCTGGTGGTGGACCAGGAGCAGGTAGTGATGGAAGAGAAGAATCCGGGAGAGAGCCCTCATCTGTGCATGAGGGGTAAATGTCCATATTTAACCTGGAAGTTTCAATTTCTAAGTGATGTGCTCAGGTTGAGGACAGTAACCAGGCTATGTCCTGGCATCTCCCTGCTTCCACATCACATTCTTGCCCCACATTCCATTGTTCATTATGTCCAGTCTGTCTTACCTTTTTATTTAAATTTAAATTTAAATTTATTTTATTTTACTTTTTTGAGGGGGAGGAGGGGCAGAGAGAGAGGGAGACAGAATCCAAGGCAGCTCTAGACTCCGAGCTCTCAGCACAGAGCCCAATACAGGGCTCGAACTCACGAACCGTGAGATCATGCCCTGAGCCGAAATCAAGAGTCAGACACTTAACCTACTGAGCCACCCAGACGCCCCTCTTTTACCTTTTTAATATATCTGAAAACTGTCCCTTCTTTCCATCTCAGATACCACTACTTTAAACTCAAGCCCTTGGCACTTTTTTCCTAGGACGACTGCAATTTGGCCTTGTGAGGATGTCCCTTGCCATCCCGCCTCCTCCCTTCCAGTGAGATTTCCACCCTGTTACTCCCTTGCATTCTGGCCACAGTGACTTTTCTCACCTTCAGGTTAAAGACCAAGTTCCTCGGCTTGGTACACAAGATCTTTCACGAGGCCGGCTCAGCCAACACCTATACATCATCTCTTAATTGTTCAGAAAATTTGCTGTGGCTGGTTTGCATCCCTGGCATCCCTGGGTGTAGCATGCTGCTTCATATCTGTCACCAGTCCCTGCCACTCTTCCCCGTCATTACACTCCAGCTGATCTATGCTGTCCTTTGAGGCAATAGGCTTGTTTTCACGGAAGGGCTTTCACACCTGCCCTCTGTCTTCCTGAAATGCCATTTCCTCAGATCTTTGCATGGCTATTCCTTTCTCTTCCACCAGCTCTTGTCTCCATCTCACTTCCTCAGATTGACTTCTCTGACCCCTGTAGCTGAAGGACACTCCTCTCCCCTCCTGTCACTGTCTTACCTCCGTAGCGTGTATTACTGTCTGAGATGATTTCATGCACGTGTGAATTTACATACATTCTTTTTCAATCTCCTTATACTAGATTGTAAACACCATGAGGGCAGGAGATGGGTCTGTTCCTTCTATTTCCAGCACTTGGAATAGTGGCTGGCACATAGTGGGTTCTCAGAGCATGAATGAACCTGTTGAATGCATGACTGATGCACGAAAGAATGAATGGTAGGCGGTCAGCTAATGTTTGCTGAATCAGTGAATGAATGAGCCCTGATACCTTTCAAGAGAGCAGCAATTCATGCAATGGTATTAAGTACCAGCTATGTGTCAGGCCCTAGACATCCCTCAAGATGGACCTGCTGCCCCTCCTGAGCCCCCTTGGGGAGACTTTCTACCTCTCAGGGGGACCATCCTGGCCACTTTTCATCCAAATGCCACTTACTTCCCCCTTGGCTATGTCTTATAGACAGAGTTCAGCATGATTTGGGAAGAGCTGGCACAGTGTTCCCCCTGCCCCCTCTTTTATCCTCGCTGCCTGACCCTGGGAAAGTCACTCCACCTCTCTGAGCCTCAGTGTTCCTCAGGGGCCAGAAGAGCTGATAAAGGCCACCTTGCAATACTGTGTCGATCGCATAATATAGAGCAGTGTGGCACCTAGTACAGGGCCTGGCACAGCGGGTGGAGGGGGGGCACTAAGAAATAGTGGCCCCTTGTTTGGTTTCCCTGAGCTCTGGGGGTCCACCTGGGGAGCAATGGTAAGCATATGTCCTGCCTGTCTTGGGATCTGGGGCATACCTGGGAAGCCTGCGCCATGTCCTCAACAGTTTGCTAAGACAGAGGAGGAGAAGATGGGAGACTGTGGGAAGGGGAAGCAGAAGGAGAAGGGGAATGGTTTGGACAAGGTGGCAGAGATTTCTACAGAAAGCAGGGAGAATGAAGTACGTTATTTTCCCTTTTTTTTAGTCCAAGTCAGCTCATTCTTGACTAGTGTGGCTCCAGGAGACTAATGGGACGTGGGATTTTCTAGATCTTCTGTGCTGAGTGGGATGAATGCTCCAGAAGATGATTGGCTCCCTAAGGTGCTATCTCTTCTCTACCTGGAGGTACATCTGAAGCAGGCAGAGACTCCTGGCAGCTGAGGGGGATTCTGCCAAGCTCTCTTCTTGAGCTGGGTTCCTGTGCTCTGCCTGGGAGACTCGCCATCTCAGCTGGGTACACCTATTTTCTTTCCACTCCAGGCACTGGCCTGAAGCTTCCAGAGTGGGAGGCTGGCCTGGTCAGACAGGGTCCAGCCCTTACTGAACACCTCCTATGGGGTGGCATATGTGTGACCACTTCCTGCCTATGGCCAGCATTACAAACTGAGCACAAGCCTCTCTTCTACAATGTGCCCAGAATGCTTCCTGATGCTTCAGTAGAAGCCACTGTCCATGAGTTGGCAGGTAAGAAGGGCGGGGCTTCATCATGTGTCAGGCACCACACTGGTTCTTTCCATAGTTCATCTCATTACCCTCACAGCATGCTTAAGAAGTAGAGATTTTTAGGAGGAAACTGAGTTCCAGAGAAGTTCTAGAGTTTGGCCATGGTAATGCAGTTGGTGGAGCTGGGATTCAGATGGAGCCATTGGACCCCAAAGGCTGTGCTTTGTCCTCTGCATGTCAGGTCCCCACAGCTGACCAGCCCATGGACTCTAGCTGGCGGGACTCCTGGGGTTGGGAAAGCACAGTGGAGGGAGGGCAGTGGAGAAACTAGCCCACTCCCATTCATCAGGGGTCTGTCTTTCCCAGATCCCCCAGGTTCTTCTCTGCCTCTAAGCCTGTGCTCTGGTATTTGCCTGTCAGGCAAGGCTTTAGCCAAAACCTGCACCACCTCAGCCCTGCAGACACACGGGGTGCACTGTGCCTTGTGCACCTTGGCTGTAGCTCTCTCACCGCTCAGATTCTTGCATGCACATCTGTGGCCCGCCTCTGCCCAACTGGATCCCGAGCCCCCGAAGCTGTGTCTTCTTGGTATATGAACCCACAGTGCCTGGCACATAGTGGGCCCACAGAAAATGTCCATGGGGTGAGGGATTCTGGACAGAGACCCTGTCTGGCAGTAGGATATCTTCTTCCAACTGTTCCTTGACTTCCTCCAAGACTGGTTGAGTTGGGTATGCTTTGGTGCCCACCAATCGCTTTGTCTTGGCCCTTTTTCTTTCTTTTTGATGCAAAACGGTGATTTTATTAAAGCACGGACACAGGACCCATGGGCAGGGAGAGCTGCCTGTCTTGGGCCTATTTTAACTTGGATATAATTCCTTTTGAAAGGACACCACAAAGTCTGAATTCTTCTAAAGACAAATGGCCCATGATGGTGATAAGTTAGCCACATGAGCCACTTCCTTCAGAGGCATGGCCTGGAGAGCACCTTCAAGGAGAGAAGACATTCAAATTCCCCATCCCAATGCATCACTCACAGGCATTATCAGGGGCTGTTTATTTATTATTATTATTATTAATTGTGGTTGTTTTCAAGTAAAAAAAATTTTTTAAATGTCTATTTATTTTTGAGAGAGAGAGAGATTGGGGGAGGGCCAGAGAGAGAGAGAGAGAGAGAGGGAGACATAGAATCCAAAGCAGGCTCCAGGCTCTGAGCTGTCAGCACAGAGCCCTACGTGGGGCTCAAACTCACAGACTACAAGATCGTGACCTGAGCTGAAGTCAGTCTCTTAACCGACTGGGCCCCCCAGGCCCCCCATTGTTATTTTGTTTTTTAAAGAAAAAACAACATTACCCCCCTGCTCGGAAATGAATGAGATGTCAACAGTCGTGTGTGTCTGGGGCTCAATAGCCCCCAGAGAACACAAGGCATGCATTTCCTGCATGTGTACGGTGGGGCCAGTGGTCACGTTCCTTAAGAACCGGGCCACAGGGATGTTTGCAAAGCAAGCTGCAGCTGCTTTCTATGTATGCAGGTCTCCTCAGTCCTCAAAATCATCGCATGCATAAAATAATTTTATGAAATCACATCTCAAGGTTCTCTGTTCATATTCATTTTCTGCTCGCTCATTCATTTTGCCATCTGTGGGAACTCATTAGCACACAAGCTGCAGCAGGTGCCAAAGGTTTAAAAAAAATTATGGGGGGAGAAACTTGAAATTGATCAAATCCTACCTATCTTTTCTTTTTCCCTCCTGTAAATTGAAAAATGACAGCCATTATGTCATTTTAGGAGAAGTGTTGGTTGCTCTTTGTGGTGCTGTGGTGCTTTTGAGAAGGAAAGGTTGGCTCTTTCTGGACCAGGGAATCTTTGCCTAGCCTCAGGGCATCCCTAGGGGGTCGCAGATGGGCTCCGGGGGTCCATAACCCTCCTATAATAAAACTTATATATCTCAGTGACCATGTGCATTTTTTTCCCCTGGGGAGAGAGCTCATAGCTTTCATTTTATTTTGAATCCAAACAAGATTAAGATTCCATGTTTGACAAGAAGAAAACAGAAAAGAAGAAAAGATAGAAAGTATTTTCCTTAGCCCATTGAAGCCTCATAATTACCCTGAAAACCAGGCATCATTAAATACTTGTTTAAATGCCTGACTCCCATTCTCAGCCTGCGCTCATAGACTCTATGACTCTTCTATGACTCTATGACTCATAGACTCCCGCCAAGGGATTATTTGTTTGTTTCCTACCCCCTCTTCTTATATAGAGGGGGAAACTGAGGCCCAGAGAAGTGAAGTAGGTTGTCCAAAGTTAACTTTGGTCGGTTTACTACAGAAATGGGTTGGAAAGTCAATCCTTGACTCTCTGTAGCCTGTGCCGCTGTTGTTTTGCTCTTGCAAAGTCAGTGAGCATAGAGTTGGGCAAATGTTAAACTGAATTAGTAAGAGACTCTCTGCCTCCCACCTGTCCTTGGGCTGGATTGGTTCCCCCTGACCTGTTTCTTGATCCCCAGGGAACTTCTGGCCCCAAACACACCCAACCTATTAGTCCTAGGAATATTCAGATGCATGCACGAGATGATTCCATGTGCCAGGAGTCTCCGAGGAATGAAATAAACCAGACCCTGGCTGGGAAATACCGTCACAGGCACTGGGAAGGCAGGGAAAAGAGCTGAAGGGCCTTAGTGACAGCATGCCCCTCATTCTTTGCACCTGCCTGTTTCTCAGTGGTCATTGTGGACAGTTTCCCCTTTCCCTTCTTTGCTCAGATTCCCTGGACCTACATTGGTGGTGTCCTTGCTCTAGCGCCCCTCCCCCCCCCCCCCCACGCTTGGCAGGTGCTGTTCTCTCCTTCTCCTTCCATTGCAGAACTTGTAGTCGTCTGTCTACTTGTCAGAATTCCCTGCTCACATGGTAAATCCCTTGGAGGCAAGTGCCTGGCACATACTGGACAGCCAATCAATGGGAGTCACAATCAATAGTGATCCTGTGTTCTTCCTGTGTTTCCCCTTCCCAGCTACGCCAGGAAACTTGTTCTACGCAGCGTGAGGTTGCCCTGGCTGTGAGTGGATCAGGGCGGGTGGCATCCGTGGCCTCTCGGAGCCCCCTTTTCTATTCTGTAATGGGGAGCTCATGCACTGCTGTTTTCTGGAGGGCCTCACCTCTGCTTCGAGTTTAACTTTCAAAATCAAATGAACACCTTCGAGTTTGTGGAAGAAGAGGTCCCAGGTTTCTCCTTGGGTCTCTAGGGTTAGGCAGGCCGAACTGAGCTTCCCCTGAGCGAACACAGGTACCCACCAAGATCACGCCCCTGGGTGGTGTCTACCTCCCCCTTTCGCCTTCCCAGTTCACCAAGAACCTTTCTCCAGAGACCCTCTGTGAACCTTTCTCACCAGGCGTGCTCATGAAGACTCTTACAAAAATAGCTGCAAGCTGGAAAAAGGAAAATAAAATAACTCTGTTTCTCTCTGCCAAAAACAACAAAGCAACAGTGTGCCCGCAGCCAGCTCAGTCCCTGGCATGGCTGTACTCACAGAACGGCTTATTCCCTTTCCTCTCCCTGACTGCAGCCAACTCCGCTGATTCTATTTCTGAGGTTACGTGCCGTTATTTGATTGATCGATCGATTGATTGATTGATCGATCTGGCCCTTTGACGTCACTGATAATTCTACCTTGTGGTTTGGACTGGTGACTGTTCCATACGCCCGGCCTTCTTCTCATCCTTTGGGCCACTCTTGGAAATGTGCCACAGCCCTAAGTCTCTTCTGTCTACCAAATGTCCCCGGGTCTTCACTAAGGAAATGATTACACACATGGCTACTTGTTTGTAATGATAAGAAAAAAACCACCTCGCCCCTCCCAAGAATTCAGGCATACAACTGTGTCTTTGGTTAACCACTGGTTAACAGCAATCAGCAGCTGGCTATTAATTTACTCTTTCGAATTTCCTGTCTCTTTCCCTTTAAACTGGTTCAGTATGCAGGCCTGCTCCAAGATGAACAAAACCAGAATCCCCAAATCGGAAGGGGTGTGTACGTAGGTGAGCCATGAAGCAATCTAAATCCATGAGAATATTCTGTGCTCCATCACAGATTGATCTGAAGTTGTTTTTTTTTTTTTAAAGGAAGCCAGAAATCCAATGAAGCAGTTCAAATTGCAACTTAAGATATAGATTTTTAAAACATTTATGAAACTGTTAAAGTGGAACAAGGCAGAAACCTCCAATAGATTCCCAACTCACTGATTAGAAATTTCATTTGTTCCTGTCCCCGATGGGAGCAGCCTGAGGACATTTGCTGTTCCTCTGTATCTGACAGTCTAGGCACCAGTAGGATATTTTCCAGCCTGATGCAGTGAGGCATGTGTTTGTCTAAGGAGAGGGACTTCCACACTCCCTGGGAAAGTCTGGAAAAATGATTACTTTCAGTGCTTCTTTTTTTGTGTCATCTTGGTGGGTCTAGAATGGAATTATGAGCCTGGGAGCTTGGGAGTATAGCTTTGGCATGGCCACCGACTCACTGTGTGACACAAGGCAAGTCCCTCCCCGCCTCTCCCGGGTCTGCTCATTTGTTTTTGTTTTTTTTCAATATATGAAATTTATTGTCAAACTGGTTTCCATACAACACCCAGTGCTCATCCCCAAAGGTGCCCTCCTCAATACCCATCACCTACCCTTCCCACCCTCCCACCCCCGGGTCTGCTCATTTGGAAAATGAGAGCTATAGTCTATATGGTCCAAAGGGCCTTTGGTAGGTAGAATAATGGCCCCCAAAGACGGCCACATCTTAATCCCTGCAACTTGTGAATATATTACTCTACATGGCAAAAGAGACTTTGAAGTGTGTGATTAAGTTAATGACCTTGAGATGGGGACATTATCACGGGTTATCAGGAGGGCCTGATCTAATCACAAGAGTCCCTCTAGAGTGGAAGAGGGAGGCAGGAGAGGGTCTGGGATAGAGGGAGATGTGACCCAGGAGGTCACGGTTGTGTGCTGTAAGGACTCCACCCATCATTGCCAGGTTGGCTGATGGAGGCAGAGGCCACCAGCCACAGAACGTGGGTGGCCTCTGGGAGCTGGAAAAGGTGAAACGGTTTCTCCTCCTGAGCCTCCGGAAGGAAGACAGCCTTGCTGACACTTAGATTTTAGCTCAGGGAGAACTGTGTCCACCTTCTGACCTCCAGAATCCGGAGACAATAAATCTGTGCTTTAAGCCACCGTGTTTGTGGTAACCTGTTACAGCGGCGACAGAAAACTAAAACAGGGCACCTTCCAGCAACCTTGCACTCAGTCCCTAAGGATTAAAGCCCAGCTTTGGCAACAGCCTTGCGCATCCCCGCGCTGAAAGGGTGCTTGGGAGGAGGCATCTCAGGGATGCTGTGTCCCATCTGCCTCCTGGCCACCGTGTGTATGAGCGTGGCTGGTCTGATTTGTCCCCCCGCGCAGGGCGAGCAGAGCCTCACGTGCCTCAAGTCTGAAGGGGCCTCCGGAGATCCTCTGCGAAGACATGGGTACAGTATTATTTTCATCCTCAAATTAAGGGAACTGAGTCCAGAGAGCACAGCTGCCGAGAGAAGGAGACGGGGCGGGCGCTCCTAGCTCCTGCTACCTGGTTCTTCTCATTTGGTCACTGGGGAAATACCTCTTCCTTGTGCTCGTGGATCGGGCAGGGGAGAGGCGGGGAGAGTGAGGATGATGGTGAGAGACTGGAAGGTAGAGCAAGGGCCAGGCAGTGTTTTCTGCGCATCTGTGCGTGTGGAGGAAGGCGCCAACCATACGAGGCTTTACGGGAGACCTTGAGTTGGTAGTGATGGGGGAGTGGGGAAAGGGAAAGTTAGGCTACAGGCACCATCCCCTTGGAATTAACATGATGCCGTGAAGACACAGATTCTGCCTGGACAGGAAGCTCTCTCTTGCCGCAGCAGGCACCTCCCCACTAGGCACCTCCACCCTCCGATCCTGCCTGGACATCCTCTCAGCAGTAGCGGGAGCGAGGTGGAAAGCCAGTGTGGCCTCTGCAGGGACAAGCAGGTCTGTTTGATGGGGATGAGGAGGTGGGGTGCAGAGAGCCTCCGGAAAGGCTGGTGTGTGGGAGGGAGGCCAGCCCGACTTCACTGACAGGGGAGAGGAGTCAGGACCGAAGTGCAGAGGGACGGGAAGGCCTCCTTCATGGTTCTTAGGTCTGGGCGGTGTTCTCTTCGAGCCACTCGCCTATGGTCCAGGGCAGTGTTGTTCAGACCGCAGGCTGTGACCCATCAGTGGTCATGAGATCGTTTAAAGGTTGCAATCAATAGTGTTCAGAGACTTCAAATAGAATGTAAGTGCATACCCTCCACACACTTTGTAAAGGTAAGCGTGGTTGCAGGAGACTTTCCATGGCTATAATCTGTGGGTTTTAACCCGGCAGGCCTGGCCCTTCCCAAAGGCTTTGGGGAGCGAGACCTTAGTAATGGGGGGAAAGGCAGCATCGACTCGGCTGTTTCCACAAGACCAGCTTTTAATATGACCGTGACCGGAAGCACGAATAAATAAACGCCAGAGAAAATGGAGAAACCAAATCAAACCAAACCTCAGAACATCAAAACCCAAATCTGGAGAATGGAACAAAACAGAACAGATCTCTGACAGACAGACAAAACAAGCCCCCACCCCCAGAGAAACAGAATTGGACTGTACAAGCCGGGTCACGAGGACAGCGGGATGACGCAGGTCCCCTGGATGAGCGCTGGAGTCGCCCAGGCCGCCCTGCCTCCACCAGGCGCTGGGACGGGGGTGGGGGTGGCCCCGGTCAGCCCACAGGCCGGCTCGGGCAAAGGGGTTTGTGGGCAGGTTAAGAACCTTCACAAACTACACAGGGACCGGACGTGGCTGAGAGTTCTGAGCTTTTCCTCTTGACCGTGCCGTCGCGATTCCAGCGTGGCCACGGGGTGGCTCGGGGGCTGGAGCCTGGTCCCACTGCAGGACTGCAGAGTGGCCGGCGGAAAGCGCACGGAGGAGAGTCATGAACAGAGACGGACGAGGGGGTGGCGCCGCGAGCAGTCTCAGCATGCAGGTGCTTTATACATCTGGCAGTGAGATGTGATGGCAGGTTGGTTCTCGGACAGTTCCAGAGTGTGACTCTTTTCTCCTAAGAGGGACGCACGGCGGGGCCCGAGGACGCGTCGTGTCAGACGTGGCCACAGCGAGGTTTTGGCAGATAGTTTGCTATGTGTGCATAGGGGGCTCTTGCTTCCTTCTGTCATCAGGGGCCATCCCACCTGAGCCTGCTGTCCCCTGTCCTGGGTCTTGGGCCTCAAGGTCTGTTTGGGAGGGTGCCGGGTGGTCCATGGGCTGTCAGCAGGCAATCTCCTCCAAGGTCCCCAGGGCCGTCTGCAGGGGCACATTCACAGTGTGGCTGATGGTTTCAGAGTGGTTTGGCATCGTGTCACAAGTGCTCTGGAGGCAAGGAGATAGGGGGTGCTGATATTCATTCTGCAAAATGTTGTCATGATGCCCCTGGCAGCCCAGCCTAGGCTCTGGGAACTGTGGCCCCTGCTTGTGGGCTCTCCCAGGGCACCACGGCCCCTGCCCCAGACATCTCAGGGGCTGGCTTGCTGTCACGGGGCCCGAGGCTGGTGGGGCCTCGCTGCCTTCAGGATCCTCACCATTGCCCACTTAGGTGCCCCCAGGGTAGGGACCGGGTGCCCTGGTGATGGGGTTTAGCAGGTGCCCCGATGTGTCACCGAAAGCTACTTCTGAGTGCTCTCTAACTCCGAGGCAGGAGCATGTCCCCTCCTGTCCTCCTCCTGGGGTCCTCCCTTGAGGCCTTTCTGGGTAGAGGAGGACCAGGCTGGGGGCATGGGGTGCCAATTGCTGAGGCCTAGGAGGAAGTGGGGAGGCCCCCAACCAGCCAGAACCAGAGTAGTCACGGCTCCCCAGTGGACCTTTAGGGTTAGGCTGGCCCCTGGCAGTCTCGGGTCCCTGGACAGGGTGGGGCTGGGGGGCCTTGAGCTTTCCCAGTGACTCCCATGCCGCGGAGGGCTGGAGGCTGGGAGGGATGGGAGCAGAGAGATAGCAGCCAGGAGGCTGTGCCAAGAATGTGGGGGAGATCTGATGAGGACAGGGCTGCGGTGGGGGGAGGTGACAGAGGCTGAGCACTTACTATAAATTAGGCACTGCTGACTGCTTTACAGGCATGGTCCCACTTAATGCAAATGACAAGTCCCTGAGGTGCCTGTGACTCGACAGGTGCTCAGGGAGGTAACCCACCTGCCCTCAGGCACTGAGCTGGGAAGCAGGGACCTGAGTGCAGATCCCCGGCCCCTTCCATGCTGCCTTCCCCTCAACAGACACTGGTTTCTATTCAACAGAGGCTGCAGGGGCCTGGAAGAACCTAAGCAGAGATTTTTCGCCTGGGAGATGGGTAGAGACATGGCATCTGGAGCAGAAACGGGGGTCTCCTGGGGGGAAGGGGCTGGATCACTTTGGATTTGCTGACTCCAGGGGGGGTGGTGGCTGCCTCACGGGCCTGGCATTCTCAGGGCGAAGTCTCAACCGGGAAGAGCCAGAGATACCTGTACCAGGCAGCTGAGGCCAGAGCCCAGGAGCAGACTGAGTTTGGGAAGGAGAGCACACAGCCATAAGAGGTGGGGCCTCACTGGCCGCTCGAGGGAAGAGAGGCAGAGTAGGACGGCGGTCAGGGGGGCTCTGCGTCCGGCTCTGCCATTCATCGCCTGGGTGACCTTGACCTTTTAGGCCTCAACTGCCTCAAATACAAAATGGAGAGAACAGACCTTTCTCCAGGGTAACTGCACAGCTGAAATGACAAGGTACGCTTATGGCCTGCAGCATGGAGCCTGACGCGTACTTGGAACGCACTAGGAGGTGGTTACGTGGGTAACAACCTCGCGGGGCCCCGAGCTCCGCGTCCCCTTCCGAAGGAGTAAAGCGCCAGTGACGTCCTCACTTGCACCTTGACACCCTGAGAGTAAGGGAGCGGAGCCTCCCTGCTTCCCCCAAGGCACGCGATGAGAGCTGTAAGGCTCCAGCCCTGGAGAAGCTAGACTGGGCCAGGTATTGGCTACATCCATGGCTTGCTATCAGGCTCTGGATGGGTGTCAGAGAGAGCCCCGGGCTCTGTGGGAGTGTCCTTGGACAACCTGAGTTAAGGCGTGTCTCCCCCGCCCAGGCCCTGACATCTGGTCTCATGCAGCCCCACAAAAGCAGAGAACAGAGCAACCTAGAGCACACAGGCTGCTCTTACCACATTCTCGTCGTGGCTCCCTTCGTCCTCTTCTTTACCAAGCAAGTCTAAGAGCTTCTCTTTGATCAGCTGCAAGAAAATCAGGACAGGGTTGGTCAGGTAGAGCGACCAGCTCTGGGAGCCCCTGCCCAATCTTTTGGCTGAAGCGAGGTTTTGGTGCAGGAGGTAGATCCTGGAGGAGGTCACAGGAGGCCCCTTCTGGCACGGGGACCGTTTTCTCTTGTGGAAGGAGCGTGTGGATGAGCAGCCTGGGAGCCCCTTTCTGAGGCTGGGCCTGGGGGAGGAGATTACCAATCACTTTCCAGGCCTGAGAGCCCCACTGTTCGTAAGACCAGGGCCCCCCCTGAGTTCATAACATTCAATTCCTAGCAACGAGGGGCAGTTATTAAACATGTTACTTGGCAGGATGCAACTTCTGTAACTTTAAAACAACTCTTCCCCAAAATTAATAAGCAAAGCAGAATGAGATCTGGCCGTGGGTGACTTGGGTTTGGGGAACAAGGTCACCATGCCGGGAGGGGGAATGTGCCACTCCAGAGGACCCTGGTACTCAGGATCCTCCAGTTCCCCACAATGGTCCCCAGGGGCCTTTGGCCAAGGACGGCCCTCTCTGGGAGGCAGGACACTGCTGTGCTGGCTCTTCTTGCTGGAGCGAAACTCTGGTGGCCCTGGGGACACTGAGGAACCCCCTTAGGAATTCTGGAGACACTGGAGCCAGCCCAGCTCTGGAGGACGCAGGGGAGACGGGGTGGGAAGGGAAGGCTGAGGAGCAAAGGAATTCTCAGAGCCAGAAGCCGCTGTCTATTGTTTGAGATGCTTTCAGAGGCTCTGTTCCAGCTGCCTTTTGAGGGGACATCTCTGGCTGTGAACAGCCAGAAATGGCCTGTGTGCCTTTGTTCCTGCTTCCTCAGAATTGATGAAGTCGTCAGGAAATGCCACTTCTCTAAGCCTGCCTGCACCAGGATAGGCACTACTCAGGTGACGGGCCACCCAGAGGGCCCATGTGTGCATGCGTGTGTGTGTGTGTGTGTGTGTGTGTGTGTGTCTGCTGGGTGAACGTAGTATATATATGTGTGTGTGTGTGTATTTACGAGTGGTACCAGGGTGTGTGAGTGGTGTGTGTGTGGGGGGGTATGCGTGTGCATGTGCTGTGAGTGTGTGGGTGCAGACACACACACGTATGAAGCCACCACAGCTGGTCTTGCGTGGGAGGGGCTCAGAGCTGGCCTCAGTTCTGGCTCTTCTTCTCGATGCTTCCTCTCCCTTCCTGCAAGTGTGGACAGCCCACGGATCTCCCAGCTGCCTGGGGATAGGACTGTGGCTTCTGTCTCTCTTGGACCCACCCCCTCCTCCCTGCCTAGGACTTGGTGATAGACAGTATTTGCGGACAGGGAGAAGAAAACGGGCTCTGGGTGGAAAGAAGCCACCCTCTCCCCCATGCATCAGGGTAGGATGAGAGTATCAGCATACGGTCATTTCCCCACGAACAACCCCAGTCTTACCTCGTAAATATAATCAAAGAGCTCTAGTATTGTAAGGATA
Organism: Prionailurus bengalensis; assembly: GCF_016509475.1. Lineage (NCBI taxonomy): Eukaryota > Metazoa > Chordata > Mammalia > Carnivora > Felidae > Prionailurus > Prionailurus bengalensis. The sequence continues at coordinate 20,807,461 of NC_057347.1, forward strand.
CTAGCACCAATAAACAGTCCCATCTGACCACCAATATCACCTGGAGAGAGAGAAAAGATCAAAGATTTGGCTTTACTCATGGCCCTTCTAGGAAGGAGTGAACAAAGAACTCAGAAACCAGACCTCCCTCCACGGGGAGCCTGGGCCTTAGGTAGGTCAGGCCCTGGACAACTCCCTCCCTCATTGCACAGCACCCAGTGTGGATGGGAATTAACCCAAATGCTTACTGGAGGGCCTACTGTAAGACCTCACAGGCTAATGGGCTTATTCAATTACCTTCAGAACCACACTCAAAGCCTCGCTTTGTCTCTGGGCTGGGAATAGAGACAAGAAGTGTGTGGTCTTGGCCTGGGTACAGGGCAATGGAGCCCAAGACTCATGTGTCAGGTGCCTTGGGCGTGGGTCTCGGAAACAATGGCACAAGAGACCTTCCTACCCTCCCAATCATGAAGAGGCCCACAGGGCCAACTCAGGGCACCTCTCACCTTTGGGATAAGGTCATAGGAAGCATCCCCCTAGCCCCCCCACCTCAAAGTAAATGCTCAATTTGGTCTTTTCCTAGAGTAGATGTTCTTGCTGGGGGGTATATAGGCCCATTGACCAAAGTGTTTCTTGACTGGTCTTCAGGTCCCCCCCCAGTGTAGATACCTGGACATGCCCCAAATCTATAAAATCAGAATCTCTGATTCTGGGGTCTGGAAGTCAGGATTCTTAAATTCCCAGGGGATTCTCCAACCCACCAGGGTCTGAGAACAACTCTCCTGTGGGAGTTGCGGACAGTTGGAGACCCTTTGGAAATGAATGCAAAACATTACATGAGTGTACCTGGGCATTTGTAGTGGGAGAGTCCCTATTTGAGAAGCTATTATCAGATCCCCAAGGGTCCCCCCAAAAGTCCAAATGCTTGGCTCTGGAAGTCAGCGTGGTCGAACAGAAGGCTCAGAGTATCTGCGTTTGGAGTGTGGCCACCAGCCTGCTGTGTGGTTTTGATAACCCCTGACCTTCTCAGTAGCTTTGCCTTCAAAGGACATTTGGTGGTGGAGGGGAGTGGAGGAGAGAACTGTGAGGTTCTTGCCAGCTGAAGCCTCTGAGACTGTTAGCTGTTGGGCTGGGCGGGGAGAGCGCCTGGGAAAGGGGGTGCACCGGGCTGACCTCGTGGTCTGAGAACTTTCTGTTGGCCACATCTGCCCTCTCTGATTACAATCCCTGATTATGGCCGAGTGGGGTCAGACAACCACAGTCCCAGGTGAGCAGGCAGAGAGGGCGGGAAGGGGGCTCTTCCTGGGTGGGCTTGGAGCTGGGCTCCAACGGTTCCCCTCACTCCTCTCCCCCCTGCCCTCTCTGATGCCCTTCGTGGGGACATTACTGGGGAGTGGGTTCTTACAGGTGTTCATGTCAGGTGTGAGGTGTGTGTTTGCACGTGTGTGCAGTGTGTGTGAGTGTCCTCTGAGTGTGCGCATGCTTGTTTAGTAGAAGCAGCATGTCTGGCTGTCGATGGCTTCACGCAGGTGGCTATTTACGTCTAGGGTGGGGACCCTGAGTGTGTCTAAGTGTGTGTGAGTGCGGCTTTGTGGGGGTGGGCATAGTGCGTCTGAGTGTGCGGAACCTGTGTGTGTACGGACAGGTGTGTGTGATGAGTCTGTGGGTCTGGGCCACCGTGCACCGGTGTGCGTGGCTCAGCATGGTGTGCGTGTGTGTGCGCTTTGGGGCGGGGTGTGCTGTGTGTGGATGAGTGCCTGTGCGGTGTGCGCTGGGGTGAGGGCGGGCTGCGCAGCGGTGAGGGAAGGGCCCAACGGGCTTGGGGACTGAGTGCTTGCGAGCGGCACGCACTCTTGTCACGGGAGGCACAGATGGCAGCATGATTTCTCAGCAGGCTATTCTGGGTGGGAACAAGATGCTGGGAACATCTCATCCTCATATCAGATGCAGAGATGAGCTATCCTTTCTGACAGATTCAGAGCTCAGGCCCTTCTCAGTGTGTGTGTGTGTGTGTGTGTGTGTGTGTAAGACAGACAGAGAGAGAGTGAGAGCGAGAGAGAGAGAGAGAGCGAGCGAGCTGTGAGCCTATATGGGGGGATGGGGAGAGCCCTGTCTTGAGTTCTCTTTAGGAAATGAAGGAGAGGGATGCCTGGGTGGCTTGTTGGTTAAGCGTCAGACTGTTGATCTCGGTTCAGGTCGTGATCTCAGTTTGTGAGTTTGAGCCCCACATCGGGCTCTGCGCTGATGGCGTGGAGCCTGCTTGGGATTCTGTCTCTCCTTCTATCTGCCCCTCCCCCGCTTGTACGAACACTTTCTCTCTCAAAAAAAGAAAAAAAAAGAAATGAGGTGACAGAGGCAGGGTGAGTGGGTCTACATGTCTGGAGCATAACCTCTACCTCCGGCCCAGGACATTAGAGTCTTGGCTTAGTCCCTTTTGGCCACAACAGCATCTGAGACCCAAATGACAGCCACCTTAACCCAACTGGGTCCCAGCTGTGGCCCAGTCCCCAGTCGCCTGGGAAAGGTGCAGAAATGCTCACATCGTGCCTGGAATCACCAGCGGGGGCCCTAGGTCTCTGGCATGGTGACTGTCCAGGTACCAGAAACTAGTCTTTATGGATCTTCTGTGGGCTGAGGCTTTACCCCGGCTAACCATCACAATGAACTCATCAAGCAGTTTTATTAGACCCATTTCACAGATGAGGGGCCTGACGTCCAGTAAGTGAGGCCACTTGCCCACATTCTCGGAGCTGGTATGCAGTAGTCTTTGGCTCTGAACCTCTATACTTCCCTCTACACCTGCCACCCACCTCCCCCAGGATACCACTCTCTGTCCAACTCACAGGGACAACAGCGGCTAATTCTCCTTGTAGGGACAGCATCATGTCCTCTCTTGAGAGTGAGCTGGAGTTGGGAGAAGGACCCAAGGCACAGGTCTTTCAACTGACCACCCCCGGGGGTTTTGTGAGTTTGGCGGGGGGGCAGGGTTGAACGGAACTCCCTGCATCCGTTATTTGACGGTGCGGCCAGGGGAGCTGATGTGAACTTGAGTGGGGGCAGCAGTCAGGTTTGTAGACATCTGGGGATGTGTGACTCTTCTTTTGTGTTTGACAAAGGACTCTCAATCCAGGGGGGACATCTGGCCCCAGTGCTGCCATGTTGTTTTCCAGTCCCACACTCACACTCACTGCCTGGGGACCACCCAAAGCTCAGCCTTCCCTCCATTGGACAGCTCTTTTCCCGCTGCGGCCCGGGACTGTCACTCCAACCTGGGGGCAGAAGACCGCAGAGTCCAACGGGGCAGCCCTGGGAAGGCCCTCAGAGACCTTTCAGCTCACTTGCATCATTGTGTCAATGGGGAAGCTAAGGCTTAAATTGGGGCATGAGCTGAGCCTAAAACCTCCGCCACACCGGAGGCCTTCCCATTCTGGGACAGAGGGCGTAATTAGCACATTGAGAGTGCTGTCTGCCTGCCTACCCCCTGCCCACTCCCCCTCACTCCCCGCCATGACGTGTGGAAATTCGTGCCGACAAACCGACACCGACACCGACATACCGAGTAAGGCAGCAACTTCATATGCCTTCTTCTGTTCAATCGTCTCATAATTGAGCGCTTCAAAAAATATATCCAGAACGAGGATGTTCTCTCTGCAGAGGGAATATCCAGTACCATACACGGTGAGGACCATCGGGATCCACGCAGGCCATCCAACCCAGCTTTCCCATTGACAGAGGGAGGGGCTGAGGCCCAGGAAAGTGAAATGACCAGCCCAAAGTTAGAGCTGGTCAGCGACAGAGCTGACCTTGGAACCAAGAGCCCTGACCCCCAGCCCAGTGCTCTGGAGGCACATATCAGCTGTCCCTCTTTGGGACAGCTTTCCACGAGTCCTACCTGGCCTCCAGGTCTCTGGGCCCCCCACAGGGTCTTCCTGGCTCCCCACCTGCAGGTGAGTTCAGCACTCTCTTGACCAACTCTTCACTCTCTTGCCTTGCTTGCCCCAGCTGACCTCCCGGGTGGCCTCTACCCACTCCCGAGAGCCCCCCGCCATGCTCCTACTTGGATTTATAACAAGGTTGTCCTAGTGGGACGCCCGTGCGCTCACACTGCCAAATCAGCTGCCAGGCTCAGGGAGGAACAAATCTATATCTGGCCGGGGGGTTCCCTTTTCCTCTTTTAGGCAGGTGTGTTAACAAGACACATCTTGGCAGGAAAAGTCATCGCTGCTGGCAGAACGTCGGCTCAGCAGCAGGGCCTGGCACCTCCTTTTCTCCATCTCCTGCGACGCTGGTCACAGTGGCCTCGGCACCCCTTGTTTGCAACCGGCTGAGCCAGAGCTGCCCCGGGATGGGCTCTGGTGGCCGTGTGGCAAGAGGGAGCGGCTGGTGAGAGAGAAGCAAATCCTCCTCTTCATGCAGGGCTCCCCGAGGCGCTGTTCAAAATAAGTGTCACCATCGCTTGCCTGGGTGATGACAACTGCCTCCTACCAGGCCGCCTCCCTTTCTTCTGGCTTCCCTTCTGTCCTCCACACTGCCCCCTGAAGGATCTTTCTAAAACTGCTAGAAAACATCACAATTCAGGGATGCCTGGGTGACTCCTTTGGTTGAGCGGCTGACTCTTGGTTTTGGCTCAGGTCATGATCTCACGGTTTGTGAGTTTGAGCCCCGAGTCAGGCTCTGTGCTGACAGTGAGGAGCCTGCTTGGGGCTCTCTCTCTCTCTCTCTCTCTCTCTCCCTCTCTCTCTGCCCCTCCCCTGCATGTGCTCTCTCAAAATAAATAAATAAAACGTTAAAAATAATTACATTTCAGTTCCTCTGTCACTCAGGCTACATTTAAAATGCTCACTAGCCACATGCGGTTAGTGGCTCCCTTGTTGGTCCTCGGAGATACACAATCTGTGCTTCTGCCGTCATGGCAGAAAGTTCTGTTGCAGAGCAGTGGTCTAAAATACACGGTTGAGGCTGTCACCTACTTGAAGCTCATCAGAGGCCCCCTCCTCTTTTTGGATAAAATCCACGCCCTGTCCTCCAGGGAGACGAGGCCCTCTTGCTCTGACACATTCACCTGTCCCAGCTCCCTCTGGCCATTCTCTTGTCTGCCCTGTCCTGGGACACCTCTGCTCCCAAGACTTCCATTCATTTATTCTGTTAAAAGACATTTTTTTGAATGCCAGCTCTGTGCCAGCCCTCCACAGCAGCGAACACAAGGAAAGGCTGCAGCCTTCAGGGGGCTTTCTGTCTAGTGGGGCACACACACACGAGAACATGGAAATGACACCCTTAGGTGAATGCCACAAAGGAAAACACCAGAGTGCTTGGACAGAGATTGAAAAGGAGGAGAACTAATTTAGCTGTGTGAGATGACCTTGAAATGGAGACCTGCACAATGAGGAACCAGGTGGGTAAAGTGCGAGAGGAAAAGCATTCTGGGTGGAGGGAATGAAATGTGCAAGCCTGCCTGGAAAACTCCTGCACATCCTCTTAAACAAGATCGCTGAAGCTGGGGCACGTGACTGGCCCAGTACATTAAGCTTCCGACTCCTTTGTTTAAATTTTTTTTTTTATGTTTTTATTTTATTTTTGAGAGAGAGAGAGAGAGAGACAGAGTGCGAGTGGGGGAGGGGCAGAGAGAGAGGAAGACACAGAATCTGAAGCAGGCTCCAGGCTCTGAGCTGTCAGCACAGAGTGGAACTCATGGGCCACGAGATCATGACCTGAGCTGAAGTTGGACACTTAACCAACTGAGCCACCCAGGCGCCCCCAAGCTTCTGACTCTTGACTTCCGCTCAGGTCATGATCTCACAGTTGGGGAATTCAAACCCCACATCAGATTCCATGACTCTGACAGCACGGAACCTGCTTGATATTCTGTCTCTCCCTCTCTCTCTCTCTCTCTCTCTGCCCCTCCCCTGCTCGCTTTCTCTGTCTCTCTCTCTCAAAAGAAATAAACTTAAAGTCTCTGAAGCTTTCCTTGAGGGCAACCCCATGTGAGGTGCAATCAACCAGCCTCCCTTCCTGCCTGTATCAGCCTGTAAAGCATTCAGACGTTCGCTCCTCTCTCAAGACTGTAAGCTCCTTAAAGGCTGGGGGAGGGGCTGCTTCTTAAACATCTTTGTCTTCACTTTTTGAGTCCTAAACACAGAGCTTGGCACACGGCCGAGGGTCACTTCAGTTCTGCCAAACGGAGCTTCCCTCTGCCCTCCTCCTCGACTGCCCCCAGTTTCTCCTGGGTCCATCCCTTCTCCCTCTGCCTACCGGTGCCCACTGAGCTTACGAGATATATTTTTCTGATTTGTTGAATTTCTTCTCGAGGTACTTGGCTGACGTCTTGCTGGGGATCTTCACCATGGACAGCTCTTTGTTGTAGCGGGTCAGGTTGCAGGGTGTCCTGCAGAGACAGTAATTACTGTCCTTCTCCGCCAGCAGACCTGCGGGGGAGAGGGGGGCGGGGCTTAGTCAGCTGTGGGGGCGGGGCCCCCGGGTTCCAGCCGCGGGGGAGGTGGGGGCGCGGAAGCTGGGAGGAGGGGCCATCCCCGGGAAGTGAGGGGCGGGGCTGTGGAGATGAGGGGAGCTGGGCTTTGGCTATAGGTTGGTGAGGGTGTGAGCGCTCGTGAAAAGTGCCCACTCTGTGTGTCTCTCTTGGTCCTGTTCTCCTTCCACTTCCTTTATTGTTATGTTGTCCTTTAAAAATTGTTGAAAGGCACCACTTTTGGAGAACGGGTTCCACAGGAGTCCTGGCCCCTTCAGCTTCCCAGAGCCTTCTCTGCTCCTAGCCTCAGTGTTCTCATCCACAAAGTGGGCCTCCCGTCACGGGCAAACATGAGAGAACATTTTATCTAAAACCCAGGGCTCAGTGGTATTCCCTCTGAGGCTCCTTCCTAGCCAGAGCCTGCCTCCGGTGCCTGCTGGGGTAGGGTGCAGGCAAAGATTCTCAGTTCCTGTCCCTAGAAGCAACCTCCCGCACCTTTTCTGCTCCTGTCTTCACCTTAGGAAGGGGTGGCTAAAGATATCACTTCCTTCCCTCCGTCTCTCTGATCATGGCAGTGTACCCATGGGATTCCATACTCCAAGGAGAGATGTCTTTGTACACATCTTTCACTGTTCTCTAAGGCCGGCGCCTCCCCCCCCAAGATCAGTCCTTCTGGAAGCATCTGGACACAGGAGTCCAGAGCTGTCCTAGCTTAGCTCCAGCAAGTGCAGCTGCTGAACGAACTTGAGTCCCTATGATTTAAACATGCTCTCTGCTCGTCTTGATCATAGACCACTTCCCAGGTGCAGAGAGAGGCGGGCAGGTGGAGTGAGTCTAGCTTTGGGGTTGTGGCTTGTTTGTCGGATCTCCTGCACCTGAAGTTTTCCAGTGGGGGATTCCAGCAGTTATTCCAACCCACGAGCACCCAGCCGGAGGAGGAGGAGGGGGAAATGCACAGCGGCTGCCCCTTCCCCCCTCCCCTACCTCCTTCGGTGCCCACCCGGATGTCTACTGTTCATTCATCCTCTCTCCATCTCTGTCCCTTCCTCTGTGCTCCCCAGTGCTCTCCATTCCCCTGAAACCCACCCCTTCTCCACCGCACCTCTCTACTTCCTCTCACTCCCCCAGTGCCTCGCCAGCCCTCATCTGCCTGCATCAGTTTCCTCCCCTCCCTCTCTCCTGCCTCCTCTCCACCTTCCTCTCCAGCTCCTACAGTGCTGCAGCCCCAGCCAGCCTCTCCTCCCCCCCATCCGGTGCCCCTTCCGCCCTATCTCTCCCACACCCAGAACACCTCTGAGGTCTCAAGCTCAGCTCCCGCCCCCTTTGTCCCCCAGTACTGACCTAGGGCAGGCTCTGCGCACTCCTTGTGCTGCTCAGGAGTACAGAAAGGGGCATCCCCTGCAAAGAAGAGACACAAGGAGACGTACTCAGGCAGCAACCCCTCCCTCGTGGGCTGGGGAAAGGGAATGCATCCTGCAACCGGGGAGGAGCAGCAGTCCCCCTGCAGTCAGAAGGGAATCACCCATAAGAGCTGGGGGCAAGTGGGGGTGCAGTGTTACCCAGAGCCAGGGGATTAGGTCTGCTCTGCTCTGGGAGCTTGGGCAGGTGAATATAGGGTCTGCCTAGCTAACTTCTCCCAGATTGCTGCGCTGGCCCAACTAGCTCAGGTGGGTGACAGGTGAGAAAGCCTTGGTGGCTGAAAGTAGAGACTGGCAGAAAGCACCTCTACCTCCAGGCACACATCTTCGCCTTTAACTCACACGGGTACCTCCGGAAATAGGAAATACTGTGTCTGTTTCACCCCTGAGAGTCTTGAGGTTAAAGTATCCTGCCTTCCCAGGACATCAGAGCTAGCAGTGATCGAGATGGGTTTTGAATACACTGGTCTGACCAGTCTGACCCCGAGGCCAGGGCCACACCTCTGCTGTCTGTGAACAAGCCCCTCTGTAAGTTTCTTGCCCTTAATTCGGTAACAGAGATGCCAGTAAGAATGTCATGGGCAGAACGGTTAAAACCTCTACTGCTTGCTTTTGGCTCAGGTTCCATGGGGCAACCTTACTGGCTGGTGATCCAGTCTGAGCATCAGGCAGGTAACATTCACCAATGCTGTATCCTTCTCTATGGTCTCTCAGTAGAAATCCAGACGCCACCTCCACCCCGCCACCCCCAAAACCCGTCCCGGCCTTTTTTTTTTCCGGGTGCTAAAATTAAACCTACCACAATGTCCTTTCCTTACTCTTTCCCTAAACACCCTTTTCAAGAGCTGAGAGCTGGTATGCTTCCTTCTTTCCAACAATAACAATGTAACTGGTGTTTCTCTTTTTGCTCTGTCTTCTGGGAAGCTCAGAGGCAATTTTAAAGATCAACAATTATACAATTAGATTTCTAGAAAAACTTACTGATTACTGATGAAATAGAGTTTAGCTATAAGCTAAATCTGAGCATTGGTTATAAAAGAAAACAATTGATAATGAATTAAATGTCTCATATAAGGATTTAGTTAAATAAACTTAAATAAAGTATGATATGGCTATGAAATGGCAGCCATTGAATAGGATAGCAAAGCTCCCAACACATAGTAGATCATCAGTCAATACTACTTTTGGTTCCTCTCCGCATGTGCTAATAAAATGACAACTGACCTTTGCACTTTTCTATTTTAGCCTCATTTTATCCTCCTAACAACTAATGATTGTATTTTAGAGATAATGAAGGTAAGAACAGAGAGATTTAGTAACTTGGGCCAGGTCACACAGCAGATAAGTGGAGGAATCTGAATTAGAAGCCAAGGTCCCTTCCTCCCAGCTTGTCATCCTTCCTTCTCTGCTGCGAAACCAAACTCTTCATGCTTGAAATAGCCCTCACGCCATGCCCCCTCCCCTGCACCCCTACCCCACCCCTCGTGCTCCTGCCTCTGATTAGCCGACTACCTCTAATAAGATGGCTACATGCATTGTTAGTCTGACACCAGAAATATCAGCACATGCGCATCTATTTGCCAGCTGAGGGACTTTTGCCTCATCTGAAAGAGTGCTAGACATTTGGATGCGAGAAGGAAACCATCTGGATGAACGCAACAGACACCTGGATGTTTGAACAGGTGCCACACCAGGATTCAAGAATTGCAAGGGCTCCAATACCTGGACACTGAACCCTAGGAGGTAAGAGCAGCAAACAATTAACAAACACGTTGAGCACTGGCAGGGGCATTCTTTAAACATCTGGACACTTCTGGACACCAGGATGCTGCCCTGGTTGCTAGACTGGTTGTTTCCATCTGCCGTCCACGTGTTTGGGACCAAGTACTAGCCTTTCCCAGAACAGCATCCCTGTGGGTCCTCATGGGTGGGTACAGTGGTTCCCGCTAGGGTGAGAAGGGCACAGAAGGTCTCAGGCTGTCCCTTGGCACTGACCTGGCATGTGCACCATACGACAGTTGCAATTCTCCACGATGTAGCGCGTCTCACAGTCGATCCGACAGGCGGTAATGCTGTAAACAGGAAAGAAGTCGAGTCCCATCTCTGAGGATCGGCACTCACCCCACGGTGGGGGCAGGTATGTGAGCTGCAAGACAGGAAGGTGGGGGCAGCAGTCAGCCCTGGAGGTTCAGCATCGACAGCCTTAATAGCGCATTCACTTACTTATTCAATCAACAAACGATTATTGACCATCTGCTACAGGACAATCTAGCTCCATTGACCTCATAGGCTTTCCACGTCTGCCTCCAATACTCATTTTCCTGTCTTGTATAACCTTCCCATAAATGCCAATCTCAAAGTCTCTTACATTTGCCACGTGTCTTTCTACCTCCATACTTTGTCATCTCCAAACACTTGGAATGACCCAACTAAATTCTACCTTCTTGGCTGGGAACATTGGGACCCCAGACCTAGACTTGGAGGCCAGAACCTTCAGAGGGTCCAGGAAGAAATGGCATAATCAATGTTATTTATGATCTGTGGCCCAGACTAGAGCACTCCTCCAGTGTCATGCTATGGATGAACTCCTTTGGGGAAAATGTCCTTATTCTCAGAGGTCCAATGTCCATCGAATGCTGTCATGCCTATGGTACATGCCTGTTGGGACTGGGGAAGGTGAAGGGCGAGGGAAATGAATGGCTGTGAGCATTTATGTGTGAAGCCCCGAACTAAATCCTTTGTATTTATCTTTTTAATTTAATTGGAGAAAAAAAATGCAACAAAATGCATATTTTTAGAGCACAGTTCAACAAATTCTAAAAAATGTATACACTTGACTGGTGCCTGGGTGGCTCAGTTGGTTGAGTGTCCGACTTTGGCTCAGGTCATGATCTCACGGTCTGTGAGTTCAAGCCCCACGTCAGGCTCTGTGCTGACAGCTCAGAGCCTGGAGCCTGCTTCCGATTCTGTGTGTGTGTGTCTCTCTGCCCCTCCCCTGCTTTCTCTCTCTCAAGTAAATAAACATTAAAAATTTTTTAAAAAAATGTATACACTTGTGAACCTACCACTTAAATCAAGACCTAAGACATTTAAAAAAAAGTTTACTTATTTATTTTGAGAGTGTGTGCACACATGTGAGCAGGGGAGGGGCAGAGAGAGAGAAAATTCTAAGCAGGTCCTGCACTATTAGTATAGAGCTGGACGTGGGGTTTGATGCCAACCATGAGATCATGACCTGAGCCAAAATCAAGAGTCGGTTGCTCAACCTACTGAGCCACCCAGGCACCATAAGACCCAAGACATTGAAAATCACCCCACAGAATTCCTTCCTCTCCCTTTCCAATCAACCCCCACCCATCTACCCAGCCAATCTCTGTTACGGATTCTACCACCATAGGTTGGCTTTGGCTGTTCTCAACCTTCACGTAAATGAGAACCAACACTGAGTATTCTTTTGTGTCCGGCTTCTTTGGCTCAACATAATGTTTTTGAGATTTATCCACACGGTTGTGTGCCTTAGTTCATTTTTTTTTTAATTGCTGAATGTTTTCCCAGTGTATAAATATACCACAATCTGTATCCATTCACCTGATGACGGGCCCTTGGATTGTTTCCAGTTTTGGGTAATTATGAAAAAGTCCCTGGTAACACTTATGGACAAGTCAGTTCAGTTTTTGGACACATACTTTCACTTCTCTTAGGTAACCGGCTAGGAGAATAGCTGGTTTGTTAAATAGGTCTCGGGGTAACTTTTTATATGAAACGGTGAAACTGTTATCCACAGTGCTAGTACGGTCTTTCATTACCACCAGGAGCGTATGAGAGTTCCAGTTATGCTGTACCCTTGCCAAATCTCGATTTTGTCCACATTTCTAATTTTAGACATTCATGTAGGGGTATAGTTATATCTCATTGTTGTTTCTATTTGTGGCTCTCTGCTGATTGATGATCTTGAGTGCAATTTTATGTGCTAATTGGCCATTCATATATTATCTTTTGTGACATGTCTTTTCAAGTCTTTTGCCCATTAAAACAACTTGCTTACTTTTTACTTTTATTATCAAGCTGTAAGAGTTCTCCATATGTTCTGGATACAAGTCCCCTGTCAGATAGCATGTACTGAGAATATTTTCTCTCTACCTCCCATAGTTTGGGGCTGACTTTTCATTTTTTTAATGGTGTGTATTTTTCCTACTTTTAAAAATCCCTCATTAAGATGTCATTTACAAATAATAAAATGTCTCAACTTTAATGGACAATTTAATGAATTTTTACAAGCGTGTACACCCTGGTAACAAGCATTCCAATCAAGATACGGAGCATCTCCATTAACCCCCCAAAGTCCCCTCCCCAGCCCTCAGGCCATCACCGATCTGCTTTCTGTCATAAATTGGCTTTGCCTGGTCTAGGATTTTATATAAATAGAAGCATACAGCATGCACCCTTTTGTGTCTGGCTTCTTTCTCTCAGCAGAATGTTTCCAAGATTCATTCATGCTCATGCATGTCTCAGTAGTTCGTTCCTTTTTATTGCTGAATTTTACTTCTTCCTTTCTGGTCTTTATTTTTTATTTCTTTTTCTTGCTTCAGCGCATTGGCCAGAAACTGTATATTGTGTAACGTTGGAAAAAACTGAAGAGAGAAGATATCCTTACCTTGTTCCTGATCATAGGAGGAAAGTGTTCATTACTTCATTATTAAATGTGTTAGGTATATATATATTTTTTTCCCTAGAGGCCCTTGTCAGATTGAGAAAGTTCTCTCCTGTTTCTAGTTTGCTGAGCACTTTTACCTTTACTGGGTTTTGAGTTTTGACAAATGTGTGTCCTGTTTCTACTGAGATGATCACATGATTTTCCTCCTTTGTTCTGTTAATATGGTGAATGATACGGATTGATCTGTAGATGCTGAACCCACCTTGCATTTCTGGCACAAGCCCCACTTGGTCATGGTTTATTTATTATCCTCTTTATATTGTTGCTGTATTTAACCTACTAATGTCTTGTGGAAGATTTCTGTGTCTATGCTCATGAATGATATTGTATTTAATTTGCTTTTCTTGTGATGTCTCAGTCAGGTTTGGTATTGTGGTTATGCTAACTTCATAAACAAAATTATAAATTGTTTCCTTTCCTCTTTCTCTATTTTCTCAGTTTGTGTAGGCTTGGTATCATTCCTGTCCTAAATGTGAAGCCATCTGGACTTGGTGATGGTGTGTGTGTGTGTGATGATTTTTAATTATGAATTCAATTCCTTTAGTGGATTTAGAGACATTCAGACTTCCCATTTCTTCTTGTGGTGGTTCTGTTGTGCTGTTTTCCAAGGAATTTGTCCATTTCATCTAAGTTGTTGAATTTATTAGCATACAGTTGTGTATAATATTCTCTTATCACTTTTTAAATGTCTGAAAAATTGGTAGTAACGTCCTGTCTTTCGTTTCTGATATTAGTAACTGGTGTTATCTCTTTCCTTGTTTTTGATTTCTAATTTAATTATGCTTTGATCAGGAAACATACTATCCATGTTCCTTTAAAATTTACTGAGATTGAGTTACAGTGCAGCGTATGGTATATCTTGGTGAATGTTTCATGTGCACTTGAAAAGTATGTGTATTCTGTAATAGTTGGTGTAGGTGTTTTATAAAAGGCAATTAGGTCAACTTGTTGGATAGTGTTGCTCCAATCTTCTATAGTTTTACTGAGTTTTTGTCTAGTTATTCATCAATTGCTGAGAGAGAAGTGTTCAACTCTCTAGGACTATAGATTTGTCCATGTCTCCCTTTAGGGCTATTTTTGCCCCTTGTGTTTTTGAAACTTACCATGAGGCACCTACACATTTAAGATCACGATATCTTCTTGAGGGATTGATTCTGTTATCATTGTGAAATAACTCTCTTTATCTCATGCAATATATTTGTCTTGAGGTTTACTTTGTATAAGATAGTCATACCAGCTTTCTTATACTTACCGTTTATCTTTTCCCATTCTTTAATTTTTTTTGGTCCACCTTTTGCTTTTAGCCCATCAGAATATTTTTATATTTAAGGTACATTTCCTGTAAACAGCCTATTTGAGTACTGCTGTTTTACCTTGACAATCTCTGTGTTTTAATTGGAGGGTTTAATGCATTTACATTTAATAGTATTTTTGATACAGTTAAGTTGAAGTCTACTATCTTGCTTTTTGTTTCCTTTTTGTCCCCACTGCTATTTCTTCCTTTGTTCTACCTTCCTTGACTCCTTTTGGGGTAACTGAGTATTGTTTTAGGTGATCATTCCATCTCCTCAATTGGCTTTTGATTTATACCTCTTTGTATTATTATTTTTTTAATTTTATTTTTTTCAACGTTTATTTATTTTTGGGACAGAGAGAGACAGAGCATGAACGGGGGAGGGGCAGAGAGAGAGGGAGACACAGAATCGGAAACAGGCTCCAGGCTCCGAGCCATCAGCCCAGAGCCTGACGCGGGGCTCGAACTCACGGACCGCGAGATCGTGACCTGGCTGAAGTCGGACGCTTAACCGACTGTGCCACCCAGGCGCCCCTGTATTATTATTTTTTTAACTTGTTGCTCTAGGATTTACAGTTTTCATCCTTATCAGAATCTATCTTGAATTAATATAATACCACTCCACATATAATTCTATTTCCATCCCTTCCTGTCCTTTATGCTATTGCTGTCATATATTTTACTATTACATCTGTTATAAACACCATGGTGGGTACACTGTTACTATTTATGCCTTAAGCATCCCATTAATTTTCAAAGAAGTTAAGAAAAAAAGAAAACATTTTATATTTACCCACATGTATATCATTTTCCCTGTTCACCATTCTTTTGTGTAGATCTGAATTTCCATGTGCTATCATTTCTCTTCAGGCAGAAGAACTTTCTTTATTATTTCTTTTAGTATGAGTTCACTTGTGGTAAATGGTGTCCATTTTCATTTATCTGTAAGAAGTGTTAATTTTGTCTTTATTTTTGAAACATATTTTGGCCATGTGTAGAATTCCAGCTTGTAATGTGTTTTCCCCCCCAACCATTTCAAGGGTATTCCACCATCTTCTGGCCTGTTTTTGATGAGAAATCAGTCATAATTTTTTCATTGCTCCTCTCTATGTACTATGCCTCTTCTCTCCTGAATACTTTTAAGATGTTGTTGTTGGTGTTGTTGTTTTAGGATTTTAACTACATCATACCAGACGTGGTTTACTTTGTATTTATCCTGCTTGGGGATCACTGAGGTTCCTGAATCTGTGGAATGATATTTTTGAACAAAATTGAAAAATTTTTAGCCAATATTTCTTCAATTATTTTTCTCCTCCATTCTTTGTCTCTCTTCTTTCTGGGATCCTATTTATATGCATGCTGGTTTGCTTGGTACTGTTTCACAAATCATGGGTAGAACTCTGTTCACTTTTATCAGTCTTTTTTCTTTCTTTTTGTGTCTCATTTGAATAATTTTTATTAACCTGCCTTCAAGTTTGGTGTTCATTTATTGTTTTCTATCTAATCTTCTCATAATACCATCCAATATTTTTAAAATTTCAGGTAATTGTATATTTTAGGTGTAGGTTGGTATGTAATTTTTTTTAATTAAAAATTTTTTTTAATGTTTATTTTTGGGGGGGGGGGAGAGAGAGAGAGACAGAGTATGAACATGGTAGGGGCAGAGGGAGACACACACAGGGTCTGAAGCAGGCTCCAGGCTCTGAGCTGTCAGCATAGAGCCATACACGGGGCTTGAACTCATGAACTGTGAGATCATGACCTGAGCTGAAGTCGGTGCTTAACCAACTGAGCCACCCAGGCGCCCCTAATTTTTTTTTAATGTTTATTTATTTTTGAGAGAGAGAGAGAGAGACAGCGCATGAGTGGGGGAGGGGCAGAGAGAGAGAGAGAGAGAGAGACAGAATCTGAAGCAGGCTCCAGGCTCTGAGCTGTAAGCACAGAGCCTGATGTGTGGCTTGAACTCACGGACTGTGAGATTATGACCTGAGCCAAAGTCAGATGCTCAACCAATTGAGCCACCCAGTCCCAAGGTGTAGGTTGACATTTACAAAAAGTTTTCATATCTTGCCTAAAAGTTTCTCATCATTTATATCTTTCTGTAATAGTTTAGCATGCTTATCATTGTTATTTTATTTTTATATACTTAAAAAATATTTATTTATTTATTTATTTATTTATTTAGAGAGAGAGAGCAGGAGAGGGGCAGAGAGAGAGGGAGAGAGAATCCCAAACAGATTCTGTGCTGTCAGTGCAGAGCCCAACGTGGGGCTTGATCTCATGAACTGTGAGATCATGACCTGAGCTGAAATCAAGAGTAGGACACTTAACCAGCTGAGACTCCCAGGAGCCCCTAACATGTTTATTATTGTTATTTTATTTTTATTATTAAATTTTTAAAAATGTTTGTTTATTTTTGAGAGAGAGAGAGAGAGAGAGTTGGAGGGGGGAGAGAGAGAGAGAGAGAGGGAGATACAGAATCAGAAGCTGGCTCCCGGCTCCGAGCTGTCAGCACAGAGCCTGACATGGGGCTTGAACTCACAAACTGTGAGATCATGACCCGAGCTGAAGTCAGATGCTCAACGGACTGAGCCACCCAGGTGCCCCATATTATTGTTATTTTAAAGTTACTGTTTCTAATTCCAACACGGGCTATATGTGGATCTGTTTCTACTGGTTGTTTATTTTTCTTTTCATATTTTCCCTCTTTTTTTTCATATGTCTAGTAATTTTTGATTATATATAGGGGACATAACCCTTTAAAATTTTTTTTTAATGTTTATTTGTTTTTGAGAGAGACGGAGCATGAATGGGGGAAGAGGAGAGAGAGAGAGAGAGAGAGAGGGAGACACAGAATCTAGAACAGGTTCCAGGCTCTGAACTGTCAGCACAGAGCGTGATGTGGGGCTCAAACCTGGGAACGGTGAGATAATGACCTAGGCCGAAATCAGACACTTAACCGACTGAGTCACCCAGGTGCCCCTGGACATAACCCTTTTTAAAAAAAAATTTTTTTTTTTAACGTTTATTTATTTTTGAGACAGAGAGAGACTGAGCATGAACGGGGGAGGGGCAGAGAGAGAGGGAGGCACAGAATCTGAAGCAGGCTCCAGGCTCTGAGCCATCAGCCCAGAGCCCGACGCGGGGCTCAAACTCGCGGACCGTGAGATCGTGACCTGAGCAGAAGTCGGATGCTTAACCAACGAGCCACCCAGGGGCCCCAACATAACCCTTTTTAAATTGTATCCTGGATGTTGCGAATAACTCTTTATAGTGACTCTGGGTCAGTTGTCTTCCTCTGAATAGTATTGAATTTTGTTCTAACAGGCAGTTAAATCAATGGTGAATCACTGGTTTTGTTTGGTCTTAGAAGGACTATTTAGGCTCTGTTTACGGATGGGCATATTTTAGTTTTGCCCTTGATTCTGGACTATGCCCTTTGTCTTGGGAT
Organism: Prionailurus bengalensis; assembly: GCF_016509475.1. Taxonomy (NCBI): domain Eukaryota; kingdom Metazoa; phylum Chordata; class Mammalia; order Carnivora; family Felidae; genus Prionailurus; species Prionailurus bengalensis. Next base: position 20,824,783 of record NC_057347.1, read on the forward strand.
GTGATCTTAACTCCTGCGGAATGACTCATCTGGCATTTCAGTGGCAAGTGTGAGGTATTTATGAAGTCTCTCCAACTTGGTTGTACTTGGATATCAAGTCTGTCTCCCCTCAGTGGCAGCTGCTGAAGTTACTGCCCATTCTTTCCAACTGCTGTTTTTCTCCCGAGCTTCCGGGAGTCCCTCCCTATCTGTATGAAGTTCGAAGTTCAGTCCAGGACTTTAGGGAGGTTTATGTAAAAATGTGGGGGCTCCCCATCTGGGGCCCCTCCTTTCTAGGATTTCTTTTCCCAATTTTTGGCCTTTCAGGCAACCCTAAATTCTGACTTCTGACTCCTTAACTTAATGGCTGCTGTCTCCTGCTCGACCTCTATCCCCAGGATTCCCTTAGAACTTGGCGTGCCTTCACGGGGAGGTCAGGTAAATAAATGTGTCCTTCACTCGGTGTGGTTCCCTTCCTTCAAAGGCTGTGTAGCCTCCCGTTTCTGCCTGCTGTTAGTCTCTCTCCAGTGCCATCAAATAGTTTGTGCAGGGTTTATAATTGCTATTTCCGGGAGAGTTTGTCTGCTATAAGCTACTCCACCATTACTGAGAACCAAAAGCTTCTGTACTTATTACATGTAACATTCACAGGACTCCTTTGAGGTAGACGTTCCCATTCTCATTTGATTAATGAGAAACTTGAGTATCAGAAGGTTAACTAGCCTGTCCAAGATCACAAACCTAATCAGTGACAGAGCCAGCAGATGGACCCGGGAATTTCTGATTCCAGCCTTGTGCTTATCACACTACACTGCCTCTCCAGGGGCTGGAGAAGGGCTGTAGGAAGGGCTGTACGTGGCTGTAGGAAGGGAGACACGCTCCAAGGAGGACTTTTCAGAGCGTTTCTCTTCCTTTTTATCTAACGGTTCTTTTCTTCATTCTTCCTCATGGTTTGCTTTACTCTTTCATCTTTGGAGCTCATGAGTTGACCAGGATTTTGCACAAATTTCCTGTATGACCTTGGAAAAGTCGCTGCTCTCCTCTGGACCTCAGTTTTCTCATCTGTAAATAGGGAAGTTTGGCAGGGTAGGGTGTATCCTATGATTAGAATGGATTGGATCCTCTATGTTGCTCAATATTGGATCATTAAACACACAAACTGGCTTTGGGAGAAATGAATCATGCCTTTTGGCAAGGCTGGGGGTCTTAAAATGATGTAAATTCACTTTGGAGGGGGAGCTCATTTCTTTGTCTTCTATTAAAACAGGTGCCCACGATGGGCGCACCAGGAATGTAGGTGGTGAAGCTCTGATGGTGAGGATCCAAAGTTTGTTCAGGGTCAGCCACTTCCCTTTCATCGCAGAGGTCATGTCCCGGATGCCCCTGCTACCCTGCTGTGGCTGGTTCGTTATCTGTTCCGTCAGCTTTCCTGAAGCCTCACACACAGTAGCTGGAAAATCACAGCATGTAAAGCATCAACTCTTGCTTACCAATGAGTGTCTGAAAGCGGGTTGGAGTATTTGTTTATCCTGGGCAAGCAAAGCCTCAGGGGGACCCTGCAGCACTGTCTTCAGATATCTGAAGGGCTGTCTCAGGGAAGAATGAGATTTGTTTTCTGGCTTCCCAAGGGAAAGATAGACACAAGAATAGTTGTAATAAAGGAAGCGGATGATGGTAACGTTTATGCCTGCTGCAAGCACCGTGGTAGGCACATTACATGCCTTACTTAATTTAATCCCAAAGAAGGATTGGGGCTCCTGGGTGGCTCCGTCGGTGAAGTGTAAGGGTCTGACTTCAGCTCAGGTCATGATCTCACAGTTCATGGGTTCGAGACCCGCTGCTGGCTCTGTGCTGACAGCTCAGAGCCTGGAGCCTGCTTCAGATTCTGTGTCTCCCTCTCTCTCTGCCCCTCCCCTGCTTGTGCTCTGTCTTTCTCTCTCCCTTAAAAATAAATAAACATTGGGGCACCTGGGTGGCTCAGTCGGTTGGGCGGCCAACTTCGGCTCAGGTCATGATCTCGCGGTCCGTGAGTTCGAGCCCCGCGTCGGGCTTTGTGCTGACAGCTCAGAACCTAGAGCCTGTTTTGGATTCTGTGTCTCCCTCTCTCTGACCCTCCCCCATTCATGCTCTGTCTCTCTCTATCTCAAAAATAAATAAACGTTAAAATAAATAAATAAATAAATAAACATTAAAAAATTAAAAAAAAAGGAAGGATAAATTCTGGCTCAACTTTCTAACCTCCTGTACAATTCAAGAATAAAATTACCGCCTTGAGAGTGAATTCCCCATCATGAGGGGTGTTCAAGCAGAAGCTACGTGAATCCTTGGCTGGAATGGGAAGAGAGAGAGAGTCAAGCACTGGGTGTGCAGTACCTGAGAGGGCTTCTAAGGTCTCGTAAGTCTCAATGTCTAATCATAGATCCCAAATCTATTCTTTCAGTTTGAGAATTAGAGGCAGTGGAACGAGCCAGATAGAATCTTGAACCCCACTCTTTCACGGGCCAGCTGTGTGACCTTGGGTAATTCGTCCACGCCCACTGTTAGTCTCCTCATCTGATCAAATGATATCAGTGCCCTGCAGGCGACAGGTGCTCACCAAGACTTGGTTCCCAGCCCCATCGCCTAATAAACTCCTTCATGTTCCTCTGCCCTTTCATATATGCAACAAACAGCTCACAGCTCCCCCTCTGTTCTCCTATAGTTCAGTTCCATAGACTAGCCATCTCTGCCCTTTTGGGGTTGAGTTACTTTGAGTTGGGTTTATTATGATAAGGACTCTTGCCAAGTCCAGATAACGCCAACCCGCTAGATCTAGGGGTCAGGAGCTGGGAGAGAGGAGAGACACCCGGGATTGAGCCTTGGAGTGTTCTCGCATGTACCTGACATCTCACCCTCCCTTACCCTTTTTATCCCCTGGGCCATGGAACTTTGGATAATTGCTGAAATTTATGAGCCGAACAAAGAACTCAGCATTTTTGCGGTGGAATATTCTGGTGCTTGCCTTTCAGTGCTTCACTGTCTTGAGGCTTCTGTCCACAGTTGTTTTCACTTTATAGAGAGAAGCTTGTGTTTGCTGCCAGCCTGCCTGGGGACATCCTGTGCTGTTCCTCGCTCCCTGGCTTTCCCTGCCTCCCCCAGCCCACAGATCCCGAGGTGTGCCAGCAGGTGGCGCTACAGTTAGCACAGCTGCCCAAGGCCTGTCTGCAGCTTGAGCAACCCGGAGGGAGTCAGTGGGTCTCCCTTGCCAAGCATCCTGGACTTTTCCTTGTGTCTGCAGCCTCCACTCAGGCCTTGGCTGCAATGCTTCTTTGGTTGGGGGTGGGGGTGTACCGGGGTTGCAGAGGTGAGTAAAACGGGGCTCCTGTTTGCCCCAGTCCTGCTCCTGCCAGCATCATAGGGATGTCCCCGGATCCCTGGGGCCTGTCTTCTGCCTCTTCCCCCAGCCTGTACAGCTGAAGGGTAGTGGGCAGAACACGGCACCATCACTGATAGGCTAAGTCACTTAACTACTCAGGGCCTCAGTTTCCTGATCTGCAAAACAGAGCTAATAATTTGCAACTTACAGGGCTTCCTTGCAGGTTAGATGGGAATAGGCATGGCACCTTGCACAATGTTTACACGTGTTTGTTGTCTTTAGGTTAGGGAAGCACTTACAACAGTCCTTCACTCAAGGTGTCAGTCTGGTGGCTGGTCCCGTGTGCCTGTCCTAACTGGCATCCCCTCTCTAGCCATACCCATAGATCTCCCTGCCCCCTGGATCTCAGGCCTCTTAGTGCAGGGTCTGGCACATAGTAGGTGCTCATACCTGCTTATTGAAGGAATTGTCCCACCCTACTTTGTCCTAGCTAAGTACAGAGGAGGAGTGAAAGGGGCTGCCTGCTCCAAGCCACACAGAAGAAGAGGGGCCTCCATGTTGGTCCCCGTAGGCTCTGCATTGACATAGGCTCAGCACCAAATCACATCTGAGTCCTGGACTAGTAAGCGGCGGGCTTTCCTGCGTGACCTCAGGCATGCCACTCAACCTCTCTGGGCTTCTCTGTCCCATCTGTAGGGGGCAGGGCCCTAAGGTACTATGCTCTGAGAGGTCTCAGTTTCTAGGATCAGGTGACCATGAGGTCCCCCTCCCTCTTAGCCAGGCCCTGTGATCTCCCTCTCATTTTTCCACTACAAGTGCAAACTTCTGCTCTGCCCACCCAGATGGAGGGGGATTCAGAGCCTGCTTTTGAGACATAATTTTCAGTTTGATGCTTTTATTGCATCCTGCTGAATGATCTAGTGTGTTCACAAATGATCATATTGTACTCCTTTTAAACAATACTAAAATCAAATAAAATACCCGAATCAAATCTACCAATGAGTCAGTAACGGTGGCAGCAATGGGGTCTCAGGGAGACATGTCCTGTACAGAAGCAGTGAGGTGGCCCCATCCCCCGTTTCTGCGGGTTCAGTGACAGTTCAGCCCATGAGGTCAAAGCACAAAGAGATAGCATCGGGAAGAAGCGAAAGACTGAGCAACAAGGACACCCGCCAGTTTGCGAGCACTTGCTACGTGCCACGCCCTGTAGCAGGAGGGCAGGCAGCTTTCAGAACATGGTCTTTTTCAGTCCTCACAATGACCCTGTGAGAAGTACTGTGTGCCCAAAAGACTGACTGTAGTCTAACTGAAGGTATAGCGGCAGCCCGAGCATTTAAGTGACTATGCTCATGGAATTAGAACCCAGCAGTCTACACTTGTCACAACTAGCTCCATTGCTTGCCTAAAGAAAGAGTCTACCCCAGGGAGGGGGGGGGGGCACAGGAAGTAGACGCAATTCTTGGGTGGGTGGGCAGAGTTTGGAGCAGAGATTTGAGATGGGAACATGGGTTCTTCAGATCCCAATACGGGAAATACTGCACAGATTCACTGAACAGTTTAGTCCTCCTAATAACCTTGCCAGGCAAATACTGTCATCCCCATTTTACAGATGAGCAAACTTGGGTAACTTGCCCAACACCACACAGTTGAGAAGCGGCAGGGGCAGAATTCAGACCCAGGTCTGTCCAACTGCAGGGCTCCTGATTGGGGGTCAGGAGACCTCCTAATCTTGGCTCTGCTGTTACCCTGCTGTCCTCTCTAGGGGACTTAGCTCTTTCATCTGCAAACCCGGTGACTGCTCCCCCTGCCCTCATCCTGGGTACATGGCAGACATCACCAATCCATCACAGATGTGGTCTTAGAACTTAAACACTGCCATTTCATTGAAATTGGAACCAAGAAGGAATGTATTTGGGGAGGCTCCATCTGTAGAAACCATCAAACTACTCATCAGTGAATATTCACATAGAGCAGATAAGTGCTTAGCCTGAGCAAATTATTATATACTATGTAAAATTCAGAATGTGACTTACTTGTAAGAAGAGTGACCATAACCTGCCCTCTTAGGTAGGAGCATCCCTGACTGGTGTTTGGACCATTTGGACCAGAGGAGGATTCACCCAATCAGAACTCAGCGATGTCCCAGTCCCGCACGGAGTCCCACACAGAGTTCTTTGTTATGTTGGCTGGAAACTAGTAGTAGTAGCTGGTGCAGCACTTTGACAAGCAATAAAAATCAACTTAAAAATTACCCATGGCTGGGGCGCCTGGGTGGCTCAGTCGGTTGAGCGTCTGACTTCAGCTCAGGTCATGATCTCACAGTTCGTGGGTTCGAGCCCCTCATCGGGCTCTGTGCCGACCGCTTGCTGAGAGCCTGGAGCCTGCTTCGGATTCTGTGTCTCCTTCTCTCTTTGCCCCTCCCCCCCCCCCACACGCTTTGTCTCACTCTGTTTCTCAAAAATAAATAAATGTAAAAATAAATTAAAAAAAATTACCCATGGTTTGTGACTAATAATAAATAAAAAGGTGTATCCATTGCAAATATGTCTGTGAGTGGGAGACAATAAGAGCAGAAAATGGTGAATTGTTTACACAAAAAAGCAAGAGGATTTTTTTTTTTAAAAAGACTATAACTTGCCTTATTCTAACATGACTTTCACCTTTGGCTTTGCTGGCCCTAGATATGTCTCTGAAGCTCTACAAGAATCCTTCTAGCTTTGGTTGGATAATAGCCGTATAAATAAATAAAAGAAAACTCTCTACAGTTTTATTTTCATCCATCCATACATCCATCCATCCACTCATCTACCCACACCCACCCATCCACTCATCCATCTATCTATTCATACATCCCTCCATCTACCTGCACCCATTCATCTACTCATCTATTAATTCATCCATTCTCCCATCTACCCACACCCACCCATCCACCCATCTGTCCATCCATCCATCCATCCATCCACCCAGACCCACCCATCCATCCATCTACCCATTCACCTACCGACCCATCCCCTTTCCATGTGTCCAATAAACACTTATTTAGCGTGTATTCTCTTCTAGGAACACTGGTAGAAATTGAGGCTATGACAATGAATGAGATGTGGTTCCTATGACCATGGGACTTGCAGCCCAGAAAGAACAGACATGCACATAACAAAGCAAGCGCTATAATGGATGACACCATACACAGGTAGTGGGGGCACTGAGGACAGAATGGCCAGGCCAACTCAGAGTGGAGGGCTCAGAAAAGACTTTATGGAGGGGGTGGTCACTTTAAGCTGAGTCAAGTAGGCCTATGTGGTTCACTGTGCAGAAAAGAAGTGGGTGGAGGGAACTGCCTGGGCAAAGGCACAGAGGTAAAGAGAGGCCTGGCCTGGCAGGGGAGCCTCAGATAAGCAGCAAGATGAACGTATAGGTGAGTGTCAGGCAGGATTGAGCTGCTCAGTGGCCTGGGTGACTGAAAGTTCTCCGTGATGGTCACTGTGAATCCTGTGCACGCAGTGAATATGCATCGCTAGCGGGAGACAGTCCCTGCTAACCCTCCCCTCCCTGCTCTCCTCTCCACTGCTGATGGAAGAGCTGCCTTGGTGGAAGAGGGTTTTTTGTGTGCCTGTGCATGCCAGTGCACCATTATAATCGCATCTTCATCCGGACACAATCTCCAGGGCGAGTGCCGTCGGCACTGGCAGTGTGCTCGCGGCAAATCGCCTTGGAGCCTGATTTGTTGGTGGAAACAGGCAGAGGCAAAGTGTTGCTTGCTGGGATGCAGGCGAGGAGGTGGCCTCACCCAGAGGAATGAGCTTGGAGGCACACAGGCCTGGCTGGGCCACTTGCAGGCCAAGATACAGGGTATCTCCACTCCTTCCGGGTAGAGCTATTGCCTCCTTATGTGTTCCTTCATCTTTTCCTGTCCAGGCCCGGACAGACTATCCCCTTGGCTTGTCAGTGCTGCTGGGGTCCTCAGGGTATAGAACTAGGGGGTTCTGAATCCCACAGTCCCTTCTCTGACCTACAGTCTCAGCTCTGTAAGCTGGAAAATGGCCATTTGGGTTCCAGGCTGCCTCTCTGCCCTGCATTTTATTCTCTTCTTCTTCTTCTTCCTCCTTCTCCTCCTCTTTATTTATTTATTTTTTTTCCTGGCTTCATTTCCAGCTAGGAAAACCCCAGTCCAACTTCCACCCTCAAGCATCATCGACTGAGGAGTCAGGAAGAGGCCAGCAGTCTGACCTCTCTCTATGCTGACCTGGACTATCAGAGCTGCTGCGGACAGCTGTGCAGGGCGTGCACTGCACAACAGCAGGAGGTCCCACTCACAGGGACTGAAGTGTGAAAGTCACCTCTGGAGAGTGCACGGGCAGCCCTGAGCAGTCTGTTTCCCTCTACTGCTATCCCACCTGGGGCTTCACTCGCTCCTTGGCTAGCCATCTAGCTTCAATCCCGGTCACCCCACTGTTTCCCCTTCAGATACGTTCCCTTTACAGATTGGCCTCTGTTCACAATCTCTTTTAGAATGGGGGCCTTTGATGACCTTGCTTTTGTCAATGGGTATATTTGAAACAGAAGTTGGGTCTGGGTTGAAATGTTCACTTAACAGGCTTTCTTAAAGTGGAACACACCTCAATGCATTTCCGACAGTTTTGGTTCTTGGTTCCTTTCAAAATCCACTTTCTACACATTTGAGTGGGAGCAGGGTTGGGAGGAGTGGCCCATCATCTCGGGGTGCCTTCTGCCCAGGCCAGAGAGAGTAGGTGCTAGGTGGGTTGGACATAAGGCACGCCTGCCCAGTTCTGGCTTCCACAGCCTTCCTGAGGTCTTCCCCCCATCCTGGGGGCCAGTTACCCTCCCACCCCCCACCCCCACGCCCACCTGTAAGCCTTCCACAAAACCTGGAACAGATTCTGGGCCAGGTAGGAGGGTTTTCAGCCCACCGCGCGCGCTTTCTGGATGTTGTCGACCCACAGCAGCAACCACATGTGTGGCTTCATGAATCTGCACAAGAATTCTCCAGGTGGGGGTTGGGCAGCTTCCCTGAGGGGCTCCCAGCAACAACTCCCGCCCTGCACCATCCCAGGAGACCTCTGAAAGCCCAGCAAGGGTGTCAGAATGGGCCACGGCCGGCCGCCTTCTCCCTCTGGGACTCTGCAGCTGCAGCAGGGACCCCAGAGCAGAGTCCACCCTGGAGCGCCTGCAGAGGCCAGGGATGGATTTCCTCTCTGGGCTGGTGACACCGCATGATTAAGGCTCCAGCTGCACCCCTGCAGGGCCTGAGATGGCCCTGCAGGGAGGCTCTGTGTGCACAGAGCAGTTGCCATAAAATTCATCTTCTGTCACCGCCTTCCTGTAGCTTTTCCATGGGGGTGGTGGATGTTTACGGCCAGAGAGCATGTGCGGATTCTGGAAGGGTGAGTGCAATCGAAAGTTTCTGCTCTTGAGCCACTTGGCTCTCGGACGCGAGGGCGAGTTCTCAGGTCTGATCCTTCCAGCTCCGAGCTGCTGGAGCCACATTTAATTGGATCTTATGTAATTTTCCAAAGAGGGGTACCTGCTTTGTATCTAGGCTGTTTATAACACCACACCGGGTTCCATAATTCTCCAAATAATTAATATTCATGGGGAGCTCGTTACAATTGTGGAAGCCCATCGATCACCACCTATTAGTCCTTCAAACTGTGGCTCCCTCACCACCGTCCCTAGAAATGCCACCATCGTTGACACACCGCGTCGTATTTCTTACACAGGCCAGAGTACTTTACAACTTTAAGGAAACTTTCTTTTCCACTAAATGATTCTAATTTTGTATGGCTGGGTTGGTTGTCTTGCACGGCTCACGATGATAATTACAAAGTCTAGGTATGCGTTTCCTCATCTGCATAACAGGAATAATTAGCTCTATTTCATAGGGTTGGAGGAAGCATTAAATGAGATACCCACCACAGCATTTGGGGCTGTGCCCCGGTGGGCGGCGGGGGGAACCTCCCCTTTGTGGAGATTTGGTACAGGTGGGGTGGGGATTCTGCTCACTGCTGCCCCTTGTGGTCCCCAGGATGGGCCATGGTTGCCTGAACCGCACTGGGAGGAGGTTAGGGAAGAAAACCGTGGCAGGGAACCCTGTTCACCCAGGGTGCCCAAGACCTTGACTGAAAGCCTGAAGCCCAACTCAGAACTTTGACAAGAAGATGTAAATGACCCATGAAGCCCTCAGGACAAGAAGATGCAAATGACCCACGAAGCCCTCTGCGAGATTCCCTTTATACTGAATGTGGCTGCTGGGAAAATCCACCCCCGCCCAGGCCACAGATCTGAACTGAATGGCTATTCCTTGGTCTGACCTACCTCCCAGCAGGATGCACCTCTGTGCAGAGACAGGAAGCAAGACAGGACATCTTTGGTTGGCAACATGCCGTCCCTCCTCCTGCGTTCCCAAGAAGCCACGGTCTGGATTGGGGTCGATCAGACCTAGTGTCAGATCCGGGCTCTGGATGACCACTGACACGTGACACTTCTCTACAGGTGTCAGTGCCTTTATCTGCAAGGTAAGATGTATATTGGGTCTGTCATAGAGCTGGTGCTCAAAAATGTCATGTTGCCCATCCCGCTTTCCTCTTCCCCGACTCAGAGGAGCGTCGGAAGAAATCAGAAGCAATATTGACTTAACTACAAAATGCTCAGATGTTTTCCCTGCTGCTCTGATAAAGTAGGCTTTGAAGCGAACCTTCCCGTGCAAGTCTGGATCATCACAAATGAGCAGATGCAAACTGTCAGCCCACGAGGAAGTCCCGGGTGTTTGCTTTTCAAAGAGGAACAAATAACCCCCGTTTGAGCTCTTTGTGAGGCTCCCTGAGCTTGTCCCATGGTCCTCAGCCCTCAGCGGTCCTTCTTGGTGGTGGGGAGGTGGCATATCCCGCCATGAAAGAGGTAGGGGTGGAGGGGGAGGCCCGGGCTGACACCCTCTGGTAGGCACTTTGCATAGATTAAGCATGAGGTCAGTACTGCTGTTATCCCTGTTACGGCAGAGGAGGAAACTGAGGCAGAAATCTGCAGAGACTTGCTCCAGGCCTCACTGCTGGTAAATGGTGGAGTCAGGATTCAGAAGCCCTGCACCACTGTCCTACAGGGTCTGCTCCAAGGTAGCCCTCTGGGTCTAAGCCCCGTGATGGTGGCCGCTGCCCCTGGAAAGAAGCCATTCATTATCAAAGACCTACTGCGGGATTCCTGCATGTCTCAGGATTCTCCGCTGATGGTCTTTTTCCCTCTCAATGTGGGACTGCCACATTACTTCCATGTCACAGGTAAGAAGACTGAAGATCAAAGCAACATGATTGGCCTGAGATCATCTAATAAGTTGAAGGCAGGGTTCGGACAAGAACCCAAGGGTTTTGACTCCTGGTCATACCCCACATTGAGCCAGCTCTCTCTCCCTCCCTTGCCCCATCCAGCCCTCATTTTGGGTTACTGCCCAACCACCTGGGAGAGGCTGGATGATCCCATATGGGGAGTCAGCCATCACACTGACCACAGCCAGATTCCAATTTTGTCCTTTCCTGGGAGCCTCTTTGAGCATACTAGTAAGCTGACTTATCTCTGGGGTCTTCCAGAGAAGCCCCCGGCAGGCACCTTACTCAGGGATTGTACTGAGAGTAGGAAGAATTATGGGTTTGTATTCGGAAATTCTAAGCTTGAAACTCAGCTTTACCATCTGCTGGCTTAGTGACCTTGGGCAGGTTGTCGAACCTCTTTGAGTATCAGTTACCTCTGTGACATAGGAATATCATTCTCCGTCTTGGAGAGTTTTTATGAGATAACATATGAATCCAACACACTGGTTATATGACACATAGCAGGTGCATAACATAGCAGAGATCCTGTCTTTTGTCACTGGCAGAAGAATCCAGAGTCTTAAGAAAATCCAGTTGGTAAAATGCACCCAAACCTGAGTCACAGCAAGGGTTATTGTAATTATTCAAGGATCCCTGATTTTCACAAAAGACTTGGCCAGGTCCTTTAAATGTCAGCTACATGTGCATTCTGCCACGCCTGTTTTCGAATCATTAGCTACTTGACAGCGACATTAGTGGGGAGAGAGAAAGAGCACAGCTCATGTTATGGAAAGCCAGCGCTAGGAGCCATTACCTGCTGGAAATCAAATTGGATCGGGAAAAAAAAATGGGTCTGAAAGAGTAACCCACGGAGAAGATTTCATTTATAAATATCTCTCTCACCGTCCTGCCTGGGGAGCCCATCCTTCAGTTGTTCAAGGCAAGATATGAATGCAGAGTCAGGCACCCCCAAAGGCTTCCCCCTAAACTTTAAAAGCCCGGTGACAGGTGATTGGAATGACTTCACAATGTAAGATGCCAAGGCTGTAATTGTTAATTCTTCTGGCAGTAATTTATCCTGCTATCCCTTTGGGTAGCTAAGCAGCTCCAATCAAGTTGCCCAATCGGCTTATACGTCTTCTTGATGAATCACTTTCGTTCTCTAGGTCCTTTCTCTGGGCTGTGGTAATTCTTGACAACTGCCTTAGAGCCTCTGTCTCCTGCGGGCGCAGAAGGGAAGAGCTATCTGCCAGGAGGAACACGTGGAAAACAGAGAGCTCCTGGCATTGGGGGAAGTTGGCAGGTGGGGGGCTGAACCTTCTTTTCAGGATGGAGAGGCCAGGGCACGGGATGCAGGACACGATGTGTGCTCACTGACCTCCCGGCACCCCTGGATCAGGGGTGGCTGGGCAAGCCCCATCTGATGAGCTCCAGTGAGTATTCAGGCATCTTCACTAAGAAAATGTCACGTGATAAACTGTGAATCCACTGCACAGACACACCCAGGCAGCATGGCAGAGACCGTGAGGGCTCAGGTATTGGTGTTCTGATCTTCTGCCTGGGCTGGGTAGGGGTTGCCTTTCCCAGCCCCCTTTGCCCCTAGGTGGGGCGTGTGACTAGTTTTCACCTATGAGATGTGGGTAGAAGTGATGTGGGACTCTGCTGAGGTGGTTGAGGGTAGATGCCCCCAGAGGAGGATGGAATCACGGGGGGCTGGGGGGAGAGAAACCTGGATCCCTAAAGAACAGTATGGAGCAGAGCTGGGCTGTAGTGTGGGCAAGGAATAAACATCTATTGTGTCAAACCCCTCAGATTTAAGAGGGGATTTAAAAAAAATTTTAAATATTTATTTCTGAGAGAGACAGAGTGTCGGTAGGGGAGGTGCAGAGGGGGAGACCCAGAATCTGAAGCAGGCTCCGGGCTCTGAGCTGTCAGCACAGAGCCCAACATGGGGCTCAAACTCATGGACTGCAAGATCATGACCTGAGCTGAAGTCAGATGCTCAACTGACTGAGCCACCCAGGTGCCCCGATTCAAGAGTGGTTTATGGCAGTTAGCCTCTCATGCCTATGGCAGGCAATACCTGATGTAGCAGAACTCAAATCCTCAAATGTAAGGAAATCCCAGGTGGCAGTGTATCCTAAGTTAGGTGGGTGGCTTCTACTAACCAGATAATACATTATAACTCACTTCTGATGGCTGCTATGTGGACATCCAGCTATCACTTGAAGAACACTGGAAAGCCAAATCCTTAATTTTAGACCTTATGAATTGTCCCTATTGGGAGTTGGAGAGAAGGTCATGGTCTTTCTGTAAAAGGACTTGGACCTCCCCCTCTCCCTCAGCCTCCGCTGGATGGGTGAGAAGTCTGACTCCATCTCGCCAGTCCATGCAAGCGTCCCCTCTTCTCCACAAGTTGAGACCATCACCAGCCCCCTCCTGCACCATTGCAACCGTCTCCTGACTGCTCCTCCTGCCTCCCATCTGACTCTGGCCTGACCTTCCTAAAATGTGAACTCAGCCGTGTCACCATCTTCCCTGATGAAATCCAAGCTCTTTTTCTTCCCGAGGCCCTGCTCACTCTGCTGCACTGCCTCACCTCTCCTCTTGTCTTCCCCCAAATCATCGGGCTCCCTTGGCCTCTCCACATTTGTTTTTGTGCCTCCCTACCTGGATGGTTCTTCCTGCTCCTTGATCTGCAACCACCTCATTGGCTTGTAAGGCTCAGCTTGTGCCCCTCTGCCAAGAAGCCTTCTCCATCCATTCCTTCTGCCTTTGGACCGCGGTGTCCAGGCTTGGGTTTTATCCCAGCACCTGCAACACTTTATTGTAGTTATTGGCTGACATGCCCACCTCCTACTAGCCTTCAAGCTTTTTGGAGGGAGTCAGCGGGAGACAGATTTCTCTTTGCCAAAGCTGGCACAAGGCTGGGCTCTGCTAACGGAACTCTTGGCTCTGTGATAGCCGAGGTGGTTACCATCGCAACTTTCCCTCCCTGGGCCTCAGTTTCTCCAAAAGCAAATCTGAGAGGGCGCTTGCCCTTGGTGGTCTCTTCGGGCCTTCCCAGCTTCAGTATTCCAGGATTCTATAATTTTACCACGAGCACAGCGCAGTCACGTGAGGGAAATCAATACTCAGAGTTTTTCCTGAGCTGTGTCTGTGCAAGCCACAATTCTTCAGAAGACTGTCCTCAGGGGTGCCTGTGGCTTTCAGCTCTGCCTGATGCCAGAGAGAATTTATCATTACAGAAAAGCTTATGGTGCAGGTTTATAGTAACTGTGGCATCTCGGGCGTGCTGGTGCTTCATTTATCAAGTAAACACCGCTTGGTTATTTAGACTTCAGTCATTGTGCTCATAAGCTATCACTCAGATACAAACGTTGGGGTAGGATGTCCCCTTTTATTGACCCCGATGAGAGATGGGCATGGCACGGGGAGCAAGGCCCTCTGGAGGCTTGCTACTTGGGACAAGGATGCTCTGATGCCGGGGCAGGTGAGGAGTGGGGGGCAGGAATTCTCAGCACTCTTCAAGCCACGCCGTTAGCAGGCTCAGGGAGCTCTGCTGTCATGGGACATGTGGCCTTGGGCAAGTTTCCCCCTTCACAGAACCCATCCGTGTTGGCATTCGGGTCAGGGCTCTCCTTTCTGCATTTCCCAGGGTGGCTCTGGGTGGCTGCCTCCCTCCCAGCATGCTCTCAGAGTTCACTGCTGAAGCCAACTGTGTCTAATCCAGTTACCTTCATTGGTGTGGTTTCATCTTTGGTTCTCTTTATTATTGATGTCTATGTCTTTGTAGCTTTTCTTTTTTTTTTTTTTTAAAGTAGGCTCCATGGCCAATGTGGGGCTTGAACTCGTGACCCGGAGATCAAGCGTCACATGCTTTTCTGCCCAAGCCAGCCAGGAGCCTCTCAGTTACCTTCATGGGTTCAACAGCTAAAAATAGTGAGAATTCAGTGGATGTTTATGAAGCTGGAAGCCCCTCTCTGCCAAATGCCTGGCCTTGAGCATGTGGGATTTGGTCCCCCATGGCTTCCTGCAGAAGGATTCCTTGGGCATCCCCCACTCAGTTCCTGCCAACTGACTCACTCTGACCCCAGGGTGGCTCCTCACCTATTAATTGGCTCAGTTGCCGAGTATTTCCCTGTCCTGCCCCAGGGCTACTCATTCCCCAAGAGCACTTCTGGTTTCCTAAGGGCCACCTGAGGTCAGCAAGTCTTCTGAGAACTTCCCACATCCTTGTCTACTTTGCAGCCCTTTGTTATGGCTAAGTTTGCTCATTTGCATTTCAAGTCTTGCCTCCTCCAGGAAGCAGTCCTGGCCAATCCCTCCTTCTCCTTCTTCTTGGCTCCAGTAGCACTTGCCTTGATCACTGGGTACTTTGTCCTGGGCCGCCATTTCTCTTTCTATGATCTGATATCTTTTTTAAAAAATTTATTTGAGAGAGATAGAGAGAGAGAATGAGCGGGGGAGGGGCAGAGAGAGAGAGAGAGAGAGAGGGAAAGAGGATCCCAAGTGGGCTCTGTGCTGATAGCAGAAAGCCCAATGAAGGGCTTGAACCCATGAACTGTGAAATCATGACCTGACCTGAAGGTGGACCCTCAACGGACTGAGCCACTCATGTTCCTTGATCTGATATCTTTCTATCTGTCCCAAAGGCCTCAGGGGCTTTGGGAACAGAGCTTTCCTGGTGGTTCTTCATGACCCCAACTTCACCTATTGTAGGCACCCCTGAAGGCTCTCATTAATTTTTTTTTGCATGGCGGCATGACAGAAATTGGGGAAGAGCCAACTCCTAAGATGAAAGTCCAAATGCTTAACCTGGCTTGCCAGGCCCAGCTTGATCCAGCCTTGCCTGTTTCCCAGCCTCTTCTCTCTCCACTTCCTGATCCTGACTTTATGCTCTGCAGTAAGAATGGCTCACAAGCTGGTTCTTGCCTCTGCGCCTTTTCTTAGGCTGTTCATGATGCCTGATGGCCTTTCCTCCCTCTTTTCACCCAGCTAATGTTTAACAGTCCCTCCAATAGCAACTCCTCCAGGCAGCCTTCCTTGGCCTTGCAGTTTGAGTGAGCACCCCTCTTCTGGACTCCTACCCCTACTCCTACTCCTACCCCTACTACTAGTCCCCTGTGCTTTGCCTCTCCTAGCACATTATCACGAGGTTCCCACATTGGTTGGCCTCACCAAACTGTGAGCTTCCCAGGGGTGAGGCCATTGGTAAACATCTGTGGGTTCCCAAGATGTGCAGATACTTGTTGAGTTAACGGATGAATGAATGTGGGCCCTGGAGTCCTTCCAGGCTGGACATAAGCAGGTCACAAGGAAGACGGGAAATGCAGATGTCAAGTCGAGGTCCAGGGCCAGAGACAAGCAGCCAGGACTAGGCCAGGTGAGTGTCAGGGGTCCAAAGTGATGGGTTCTCTGTGTAAGGGCTGAGGAGGCTTCCCAGGGTGAGGCCCAGGAAGGGGAGGGGCACAATAGGTGTCATGTGGTTAGGAAGAGGGAGTGAAGGGATGCAGACCCCACCGCGATTGTGCTCTTTAAGAAACTGCCATTATCCACCTGCCCACCTCTGGCTCTTAAAGGAACAGTATGTCCCTATATCCTCACAGAGTCTGCCTTCCTATCTGAGGCTTCAAACTGCTTCGTATGGAAGGGTATGTAAGCGCGAAATGAACTGGAGCTCCCGGAAGTTATTTATAGTGAGGCTCTGGCTGAGTGTTCCTGGTGAACAGATGTGTGTGTGCGTGTGTGTGTGTGTGTGTGTGTGTGTTTGGTGGAGGGTGAAGTATCACCATGGTCTGTATTTATTTATTTATTTATAGTTATTTATGTTTTTAAAACATTTTTTAAATGTTTATTTTTGAAAGAGAGAGCACGAGCGGGGGAGGGGCAGAGAGAGAGGGAGACACAGAATCGGAAGCAGGCTCCAGGCTCTGAGCCGTCAGCACAGAGCCCAGCGCGGGGCTCGAATTCATGAACCATGAGATCATGACCTGAGCTGAGCTGAAGTAGGATGCTTCACCAACTGAGCCCCCCAGGCACCCCTCACCACGGACTTTAAACTTTAATGTGCCTAGGATCATGAGGGGCTCTTGTTAAAACGTAGGTTCTGGTTCAGCAGGCCTGAGGTGGGGCCTGAGACTCTGCGCTTCTGACCAGCTGGTGTTTCTGATGTGTTCATGCTGCAGATGCTGCTGGTCCCTGGGTAACACTGAATGACAAAGAACTAGCAGGAATCCGGGCTTCTCCATAGGGTTGATCTGGACCCAAGTCCACAGAGTCATGGAATCAGAATTTTTAGAATGTTTGAAGTGGAAGGGACCAGAGATATTGCCATATTTCACTACTGTATGTGCCATTAGTTTGCATGCTACTTTGGCAGACGGTATCCTGCAGCTAATGGTAAGAAGCCATTGACTGTAAGGGCCCCTTAATTTCAGAGATGTCGGTGTGTGACATCGAGTTGAGGAGTAGGGTATTTGATTTAACTCTTACCCTCCTCATTTTACAGAGGAGCATGTGAGGTGCAGAGAGAAGGGACTTGTCTGTGCCTGCAAAAGGCTGAACCTGGACTTGCCCGTGAGGCCTGAGGAAGTACTCCCAGAGCATCATCAGGCCCAGGGTGAAGGAGGGAGGTCTCCCTGTGATCGCTGGACAACTTGGGGTCCTCCGAGGCTCCCAGCTCATCCTGGACTCCAGGCTGCACCCCGCGAACCGTAATCTCTTCCTGTCCCTTGGCAGCATGTTTCTGCTAAAAAGCTTCAAGCCCAGGGCTTTCTTTGTCTGATTTTATATTCAGAACATCCTTTTCTTTCTATTCAGGAAATTCCTAAATTAAATTGAGTCCCAGATGGCACAGTTTGAGCCTTTCCGCCCTTGGCCTCTCTTCCTGGGAATCCAAAGAAAGGCAGCTACTCCATCTTCTCTCGGCCTTGTCTCTTCCTTGATAAATGGTGGACTTAACTGAATACCGGAACTGGATCACCCAGGGTGGGGGTTTTCAACCCACACCCTGCATCAGAATTCCCCAAGGGTGCTGGTGTGAACCACAGATGCCCTGGGCTCACCTCAGAGATCAGGATTCAGTTGCTCTGGCGTGGGGCCCAAATGCCCCTTAGAGGATTCTAATCCGGCAGCTAGGTTGAGAACCATTAATCTAGTCCAACCTGTTTGAAGGGTGGAAAAACTGAGGTCCAGAAAGGCCAAGTGATTTGCCTGTGGTCATAACAGTGGGCTGCAGAGGTGGGGCTAGACTTCAGTTCTCTGGGTTATTCCTGGATTCCTCACTCAAAGCCCTAACTAGCCTACCCCACTTAGCCTTTACTGGGAGTGACAGATTCTACAGTAGGTACACAGCTTTCTCTCTCTCTCTCTCTCTCTCTCTCTGTGTGTGTGTGTGTGTGTGTGAGAGAGAGAGAGAGAGAGACCCAGACAGACAGGGAGAGAGAGAGAGACAGGTTCACTCCATGTTGGAAAATCTAAGCAGAAATTAACAGAACTTGGAAGAATATTCCAGCCGAACGTGGAAATACAAGGACCTCAAGCAATACATGGACACGCGCAATGCTGTTTGTCTGACCATCACTCCTGACCATTCAGGGAGGGATGTATAACCCCTTCCCAGCACCCCCAGACAGGATTCAGTCTTCTCTGGGGGAATAAGCACATTAATGGGGCTCATATGTTTAATTTCCCAGCCCTGAAACCACGTCTGGGTCTATCTGCAGACTCTAAGTTCCCGAAGTCCCCATGACAGAGCCTGATGTCCCCACTGTCATGTGCTGGATGTTTGGGGCTGGGTGGCTTGGGCTGCTTATAAAGTTTACTGGCCAATGAATGACTCATCAGGGATCAATGTAGTTCCCATTAGGGAGTGCCTTCTGGAAGCAATTAATGGACAGGACAGGCTATTAAATTCCGTGGGAATGCAATAGCCCATTGAGCTGGCGTCTTCCAGCAGGTGAGTTGATGTTGTCAGAAGGAACTGGGTGTATTTTCAGCCCTTCTCCGGCTGCCCACGGTTTACTTCCAAAGCCAGAGAGCTTCTCCCAAAGCTGCTGACCATCTGTTGGTGGTCACATTGTGCATGGGATTTTGAACTTGCCTGCTTACTTCCATCCCCAGCCATCACTAGGCCCAGTGCGGTGAATGTGTGTGCTTTTGTGCATGCTTAAGGAGGTGGGAAGGGGGTGAAGCAGTACCAGGGAGGAGCTAAATTAGGGCCATCAGCTGCATGACTTAGGGCTCCAGACACTGATTGGCAAGTGGGTCTTCCGGGCCTATTTTCCATTCAGGAGTTTTCCAACTTTGGGGTGCATCTGTGTTACTGGGCAGCTGGCTAAAAAGGCAGATTCCTGGGCCCCATGTTCAGAGAGTCTAACATAGTAAGTGTGGGGTTGGGCCTAGGAGTTTGTGCACTTAACCTCTTCCTCTCTGCTTCTGACATACACTCTAGTTGGAGAATGATTAGCTCAGGAAACTTCATACTTAGTATTGGGGTGATGGGAAGGGCAGTGTGACAGCTCTTCTCTGCACCCTGATCCTTCAGCTGTAAATCAAAAGGAAGAACCAGATGACCTGAGGTGCCTTCCTGGCTCTTCACACCTGTTGTTTCCCTACCTGCCCAGGGAGGTGGATGTGAAGGCAACAGCTGGAAGCCAAGGTGGAAGAGGTGTGAAAGCTTAAAATATTAAACCCCAGAGTCTTCTAAGGGTTTCATGGTCAAGGGAACCAAACACTTTTCTGGGATAACCCTCTGGAGTGGAAGGAAGATCACTTTCAAGCTGGGCCCACTTTCTAGCACGGTTGAACTGAATGGAATGGTCCCAGTCTGTGGTCTTGCCTCCAGGGCTGACTCGGGTTTGTGGGGGGTCCTGGAGGGGGTTCTGAGGTCCTCAGTGGCTAAGTCAGCTCAGCTTTAGGATGCATCAGAGCCAGCACCATTTTTTTTTGGTGGTGGAAATGGGGGACACGGGGCATAGGGTGCACATGCCCAGATTCATGATACAGAAGTGGTGCCTTAGTTTACACAATTTAAGTTTTCCAGTAAAATTTGAGCATCTGTCACTTCTGGGAATTTATATAAGCTTACATATATATATATATATATATATATATATATACTTAATTTACATAAAGTATACTGGCATACTGAAAACATTTCGAGGGACGACTGAGGGGTTCAGTCAGTTAAGCGTCTGACTTCGGTTCAGGTTATGATCTCACGGTTTATGAGTTCGAGCCCCACATCAGGCTCTCTGCTGTCAGCACGGAGTCTGCTTCAGATTCTCTGTCCCCATCTCTTTCTGCCCCTCCACTGCTCATGCTCTCCTTCTCTCAAACATTTAAAAATAAATTTAAAAAATTGAAAACACATTGAGAAACTAGGCTGAGATGCCTTCTGTATAGCCATGAGGGTCCTTGTCCCATGAATGATAATGAATAGGACATTAGCTTTTGACCAGCAAGTCATATAAGAGATTGAAATCTTACAAAGGATTTTCATGTACATAAGCTTATGTAGCCTCATAAAAGTTCCTGAGAGGTAGGTATAGCAGATCAGTAAATCAAGGTGCAGAGAGGCCACCAGATGCAAGGCTATTCAATGACAGACCCAACATTGGAACCCAAACCTTGCTTATCAAAGCACAGAGCTGTGGCTGACTGGAAAAGGCTGGGAGATTTGTATGGTTAGGGTAGATTTCCTTGTGTTATTTTTTAAGCAAGCACACTTATTGTGCTTTTAGAGTGATTGAAAATATCTTTATTTCACTAATCCACATGCAGTATTTATTTTTGGTTCTTTTTCCTTCCTGAGAAGTAAGAAAACATCTTTTTGCTTCTTGCTATTGGTTCTCTTTGACATGGCCCAGTCCATGATGAAGCTTTTTTTGCTGGCACACCCTGTTTGCTCTTGTCTGTGGCTGTCAGCTGTCCAGGGACTATCCATCTTCCTTTGGTCTTTTACTCCCCCTTTATTTTTTTTATTTTTATTTTTTTACATGAAAATCTTTGGGGAAATACATTGGCACTATATTTTTCAAGATCCTTACAAATGCTCATTTTCTTTGACTGATTTACCTCATCCTTCTAGAAAACTAGACTAAGGAAAGAAATAAAATTAGCTTAAGAAAATAATCTGAAAGCTCTGTGCACAAAGATATTTGGCAAGGTATTATTTATAATAGTAAAAACAGATAAGCCACCCAAGATCTCAACAATAGCAAGATAATAAGTAAATTATAATATGGCCATTTGATGGAAATATTACAGTGATGGATACAGAGAGTATATAAGAAGGAGAAAATGCTTTCAACAGAATAAGTGGGGATACACACCTCCTTCTACTGTATGATTATGGGCCTAAACACACACACATTCACACACACACACACACACACACACAAGACCCAACCCATGAAATCTACGTGTAGAAAAAGAGGTCCGAAAAAATATTTCAAAGTATTAAATTCAGGATATCTTTTGGCAGTTAAACTTTTATGCTTTCTATTCTATCTTTTCTGAGTTTACATTAATGTAGGTGCATAACTTCTGAGATGGAAAGATGATAAATCTTTTGCAAGGTGCTGCAGGCAGTGATTAAAAGTGTGGATTTGAAGGACTAGGATTTGAGTGACAGCCTGGTCACTTACCGGTTTGGGACTGAGTCCTCTTGGTGTCCATTTGGGGCCGCACCATGCTCACTGGACAGGGTTGTTTGGGGGAGAAATTAATTAACATCACATAGTAGGACCTCTAGATCTATTGAAAACCATGGAATGAATTATTACTACTCAGATGATACCTGGAGGAGGACGGGGGCAATTTCATGCTTCCTCCCAGGTGTGACTGGAGAGTTATTCATTCATCCAGTTTTCACGAATGTCTACCATGTGCAAGAGATGGCGTGAAGGGATTGGTTTCTGTTTCATTAACAGCCTCATGCAGCATAACAAGGTAAGGGGAGGGAATGGAAATGTGAGAAAAGTCAGGCAATATGATTGAAGGAATCAAAAGTGAAGTAAAATGAAAAGTAACCTATATATCAGATCTTAAAATTGTTTATTCCATTTAACCCTCACAAAAGCCCTTTGAAATTGGCAAGCTTTTCACTCCACTTTGACAGGTGAAGCCTGAGAAATTAAGGCCCATGTTCAAGATGCTGCAGGTGGTTAAGGGCAGAGCTGGGGCTCCATCTCGGGCTGAGGGGACACTAAAGCACACACTGAATACACACATCTCCTGCCCTACAGAAGAAGGGCTCCCTTCATCTGGACCTTCCCCATCATAGCAGGATGCTTGGGTCATCTTTCCAATCAGGATCTCCCCCAGGGCTGGGAGAACTTGCCTGCTGTATCTTTTCACTATGGGAGCTGATGGCCTTCTCTCTCAGAAAGGCGATGGCTTTATTGCTCAGGGGCAGTAAAGAACATCTTGAGTTGGGAGCTTATGAGTGAGCCAGGAGGGTTAGAAAGGATCACTTGGACACATCCAGGCGGTACCTGGGGGACAATGGCTGTCTCTGGCATGCATGTTGCATGGATTCTCACCCTGCTTGCAGTAGGAGAGATCCTGGACCCCTGAGTGGTCTGATATTTATTCAACTGGTGGTCATTGGGGCTCTGGGGGCACCCAGCCTGGTGCTGGGCTCAGGCTAGAGGTGAAGGATACCCTCATGGACCACTTAAGGAGGCCAGACAAACAATATTGAAAATTTTAGGTTAAAAACTTAATGTTATCAAACTGGGATTGGAAAAGGGGGAACCTGGCAATACCTTCCTTTTCTATCAGATCCAACTCCCTCATTTTACAGATGCACAAACTGAAGATCCAGAGAGAGAAAGTGACTTTCCAAGGTCACATGGCAACATGAACCAGCTGTTGGCTCAGGATGAAGTAAATTGGGACAGGCTTTTGGAGGTGATGATCTGCCTGTCATCAGCGCAATCATTTGCTCAATAAATATTTGCTGGTGCTCCCTGGGTGGCCAGGTCCTCTGATGGGCATCAGGGAGATGAAGATGGGGCATATGAAAGGTGCCATCAGTGTACTGGGGGGACAGAGACGCAAAGACAGGAGAGTGCAGGGTAGCAAGTGCTCCATGGCACTGGGTGGGAGCCTGGGAAGGAAACTTGAGGTTGCAAATCAATGGCTGAGTTCCCACGCAGCTCTGGAGGAAGAGAATGGCAGGTGGGGAATAGCATAGGCAAAAGCCTAGAATCTTAAGTGAGAAAGTACAGCTCCATGGGGGGACTGACAAGCCATTTATGATGGCTGAAACAGAATTCTTGAGGGTAGATTATGGGGCCAGGTCATGGCTCGGCTAGTCCTAGGCAAGGGTTGGGCGATGGGGAAGCTGCTGTCAAGTACCAATTAGAACCTAGGAGTGAAGAGAACTTCTGTGCATGAATAACTCCCACACACAGCACAGAGTGCCAAGAATCACAGACAAAGTTGATTCAGAGAAAAAGACCACACTTCCAGCTGTGGGCATCTGAGAAGATTTCCTGGAGGAGGTGGCATTTAAGGTGAGCACAAAGAGAAGTGTTGGATTTGTACTTGAGGAGCTAGAGGAGATGGAATTCTGAGAAATAGAAATAAAGCAAAGGTCAGAGTCAGAAACCTACAGGGCACAGAGCATTGCCTGAAGTATGGACCTGGATCATATGAGACCTTGAACTTTGGCATCATGAAACCATATTTTATTCTTTAGACAATAGCGAGCCATGGAGGGTGCTTGAGTGAGGGTGGTATAGGCTCAGGGATGGCTATAAAGTCTGACTTTCCAGAGCACCTCAGTGGTCTCAGATAGGGCAGAGAGAGGCAGAAACACTGAAAAGTTTTAAAAGAAAGGAGGTCATCCCTCAGGCTCAATGGTTAATGAGGGAGGGGATGGAGGTGGGCCAGGACAAGACCAATAATACCTTCAAAGCCATTTCCAATTCTGGAAATTGGGAGTCACTTCTTTAATGCCTCCCAAGGAGCTGTTTTCCAGAACCTAGCAACCCCTGCAGAGCAGCCTGGGCCCAAAGCAAGGGCTGATTAATTAGGGGTATTTGTAGCATGGTCCCAGAAAGCGCCCACAAGACTGTGCCTTTGACCTGCAGGGCCAGCATGGAGAGGAGGTCAAGCAAAGACCCTTGCCCACTTAGGTGACCCAGAGAGCACAAGGACAAGGTCAAGCCTGGTAGGTGGCATCCCCTTGTGGGCCGTTGTGGCTTCTGGGTGACCAACTGGGAAGAGAAAAGAGGGAAGAGTGGAATTACAAGAGGGATGCCACTTAGGATGACCAACTGTTCTAGTTTTAGCATTGAAAGTCCCATCTCCCAGGAGATCCCCCATTCCAGGCAAACCAGGAGAGTTGGTCACCCTAGATGCAGGCCCTAGAGGCTACAGAAAGTAAGAGTGAATTTGAGCCATTGCAACCCTGCATGAAGCCCTAAATTGTTGAATTTATTGGCATAAAATTATTAACTTTCTCTTATTACCCTTTTTATATCTATAGAGTCTGTACTGATGTCACCTCTCTCCTTCCTAATTTTCTTACCTTGTGTTTTTTCTCATTGTTTCTGATCATTCTGGCTAGAAGTTTATCCATTTTATTAATCTTCTCAAAAAACTCATCTTTTGGCTTCATTGTTTTTCTTTATTTTTATATTTCATTGGTATCTATTATGATCCTAATTATATCCTTTCTTGTACTTACTTTTGGTTTAATTTGCTCTTCTTTTTCTGGTTTCTAAACATAGAAGCTGAGGTTATTGATTTGAGACTTCTTTTTCTAATGTGCATTTAATTCTATAAATTTCCTTTTTAGTGCTGCTCTACTGGCATCCACAAATTTTTACATGTTAACTTTCATTTTTATTCAGTTCAAAATACTTTCTAATTTCCCTTTTGACTTCTTTTACTCATGGATTATTTAGAAGTGTATTATTTAGCTTCTAAGTATTTGGATTTTTTTCATGTATCTTTTGTTATTGATTTCTAATTTAATTCCAGTGTGATCAAAGAACATACTTTGTATGACTTGAATCCTTTTAATGTTATTGAAATTTGCTTTATGGCCCAGAATGTGGTCTATCTTGGCAAATGTTCTGTGTGTACTTTTGCCATTTTTTCTGGGAGTGCTGCATAAATGTCCATTAAGTTAACTTGGTTTAGAACGTTGTCAAATCTTCTACACCCTTGCCGGTTTTCTGTCTAGTCGTCTCATTAATTATTGAAAGGGCTTTTGAAATCCCCAACTATAATTGTGGACTTGTATATTTTTCTTTGTGGTTCTATCAGTTCTTACTCTATATATTTATGAAGTTTTCCATTAGTTGCATACATATTTAGTATTGTTATGTCTTTTTGAGGAATTGACACTTTCACCATTATGAAATGACCTTCTTTATCTCTGATGATATTATTGGCTCTGAAATCTACTAGTCTGATATTAGTATGGCAATTTCAACTTTCTTTTGATTAGTGTGAGTATGGTATATATGTTTATATCCCTTTCTTCTGTTTGTACCTTTATAGTTAAAAAATTTTTTTTTGTAACCAGTATATAGCTGGGACTTGCTTTTTTAGTCAGTCTGACAAACTACCTTTTAATTGTGGTGCCTAAACCAATTATTGAGATGTTAGATTTAAGTCTATCATCTTACTATATGTGTTCCTTTGGCCCCATTTTTTCTCTTTTCCCTTTTCCCTAATTTCCTGCCTTCTATTAGACTCATTAAATATATTTTGTGATTCCGTTTATATCCTTGGTTGGATTGTTAGCTATAACTTTTTGTTTTGATATTTTAGTAGTTGCTGTAGGGTTTATAGTGTACATCTTTAACTTATCACTATTTACCTTCAGGGCATATAACACTTCATATGTAGTTAGGGACCTTTAAGTAATCTTCCATTTCTCCTCTCTTAGCTTTAATGTGATTACTTTTACACATGTTATAAAAAACATACTACATTCTTATTATTTAAGCAGCCAGTTATCTTTTAAATACATTTAAATAATAAGAAAGCAATCATATATTTACCAGTGTAGTTATCATTTCTGATGGTCTTCATTCCTTTTGCGTGGATTTATATTTCCATCTGGTGTCATTTTCCTTTTGCCTAAAGGACTTTCTTTATTATCTCTTGCAATACAGGTCTGCTGATGGATCCACTGGAGCTTTGGCTTTTACGTGTCTGAAAAAGTTTTTATTTTTTTGGAGGATATTTTCACTGGGTATACAATTCTTGATTGACAGTTTTTTCTTCTTTCAGGATGTGAGGATGTGCCTCACTGTCCTCTCACATAGATTTGTTGCTGATGAGAATCTACTGTCATCTCTATCTTTGTTTCTCTGTATGTAATGAGTTACTTTTCTCCAGATGCTCTGAAGATTTTATCTTATCACTGATTTTGAGTGATTTTGGTGTAGTTTTCTTTATGTTTCTTGGCACTGGGATTCGTTGAGTTGGTCAGATCTGTGGTTTTATAGTTTTCATCAAATTTGGAAAAGACGTGGCCATCATTTGCTCAAAGATTTTTTCCACTCCTCCCCTCTCTTCAAAAACTCCAAATACACCTATGTGAGGCCACTTGAAAGTTGTCTCATGGCTCACCGATACTCTCCGTTTCAAAAATTCTTTGTTCTCTCTGTTTCATTACTATTTCTTCCAGTTAACTAATCTTTTCCTCTGCAATGTTTAACTTGCTGCTAATCCCTTCCAACATATTTTTCATTTCAGACTTTGTAGATTTTATCTCTAGAAGCTCAATTTGGGTTTTTTTAAAATATATTTCATGTCCATACTTTGAACATATGGGATTTAGTTATAACTGTTTTAATGTTCTTGCTGGCTATTTCTCACATGTGTTAGTTCTGGGTTGGTTTCAATGGATTGATCATTTTTCTTATTATAGGTTGTATTTTCCTGCCTTTGCATGCCCGGTAATATTTGATTGAGTGTCAGACATTGTGAATTTCGTCGTGTTGGCTGTCAGATATTTTTGTATTTCTATAAATTTTCTCGAGCTTTGCTCTGGGACACAATTAAGTTACTTGGAAATAGTTTGACCCTTTTGGACTTTGCTTTAGGATTTGTTAGGTGGAAGCAGAGCAGCTTTTAGTCTACAGATAATTATTTGCCACTACTGATGCAAGACCTTTTCGGCTACTCCCCACAATGTACTGTGAATTACGAGGGTTTCCAGGTTGGCCGGTAGGGAGAGGCAGCTCTGTATGAGTGCTGTACACTGTTCCCCTGAGGCCTCTCAGCTCCTTCTTTCCATGGCCTTGGGCAGTTTCCTCATATGCACATCCCATAGGGAGCTTGGATTCTGAGGGGGACCCTCTGTAGATCTTTGGATTTCTCTCTGGGTGTGGTCCTCTCCTCATTGGCACTCTGTCCTGTGAACCCTAGTTGCCTTGGCCTTCCTGGACTCAGCATGTCCTCAACTCAGGGAGTCCGTGGGGGCTCTGCCTGGCCCCTCCATACACTGTGGCCTAGAGACTCCGAAGGATGTAAGCTGGGATAGTCAGAGGGCTCACTGTTTTGTTTCCCATCTCTCTGGGGTCACAGTTCCTTGCTGTCTAACATTAGGACCCTTGAAAGCTGTGGTTCATATATATTTTTTGTTTTTTGTTTTTTTTCCGGTTGTTTTGGATGAGAGGTAAAACCCACCACCACATGCCATCTCAGTGCCAGGGGGTGAATGCTTTTCCCAGCTAAAAAGCAGATTCGAATCAGGTGTGCATGACTCTACTACATGCCATCCCTTCTCCATCTAGAAAAGAGTGATGTAGTCACTTCACAGTTGAAGCACTTGCCCGGTGGTGATCAAATCTGACTCTTGCAAGAGCCGAATGGGATAAATAGACATGGTTCGCTCACTTGACAGGTAGAGGCCGAGGCCCAGAGAGGGACAGCATGCTGCCCATGGCTATGTTAAGAAGGAACGGCCGAGTCAGGACAAGGATCAGGGCCTCTGTTCTCTGCGCTGGGCTGGTACTTCTGCTGCTTCTCTCCCTCATGGCAAGGCTGCAGGCAGGGATCTCAGCTTTCCTGCCCAATCTGTAATGACACATGCGTTTCCCCACTGGGAAGAGGATGAATAATCCAGTTCCCTGCTCAAAACCATGAGGGAAAGCAGTGCAGCCCCAGGCGGGCCCCTGTGCTGCCTAGATGCATGGTGTGTACAGTGCATTCCTGTGGTTTTTGGCTGTTGCTATGGTGTGTGGACAAAATAGGAATGTGTTTCCCTGGAAAATCTCAACAGTGACTCATCCTTATTTCTGTTAGGAATATTGAAGGTATGGATAAGCCTAGGGGAATAGCCATAATAGCAATGTTTGCTCTCTATCAGGAAGTAGGTTGCTACCATTAAGTGGCTTCTTAAGAGCTTGTAAAGTAAAGCAACATCAGTCATATTCGAAGGAAGCTGGCATTAGGAAGGGATGTGGAGGTCTGAAATGAATTCTCTTTAATTGAGGGTCTCATTTCCTCTCGGTGAGCAGGAATTCTGCCCACAAGGAGTGGTCAAAGGCTCTGGCCCCTTTGGAAGCCTGTGAGCTCAGACACAGGGCAGGGAGGTAAGAAAGAAGCTCAAAGGTCTGCTTTCAACTGCATCTCTCTACCACTAAGCCTTAGTTTACCCATCTGTGAAATGGGCACCAGGAAGCCTATCTTACAAGGTAGTTCAGCCAGCCTGGATAAAGTAGCTGGCACATGGTGCTCCCACAGGTCACTGGTGTGACAGTGGTCCTGAGAGTCTAAGAACTGGGGAGGATGGAGGCAGCTTTGGTAGCTGCACCTGCTGAACTGTGATAGGGCGCTCTGACGATGTTACAGACATCTCCTCATGACAGGAGATGCTTGTGGGATATGAGGAGGAGGGGCGGAAGGAGTAAACAGCATCAGAGTCCAGTGAACACTGGATGAGAGGTGATTGTTGGAACTTGCCTCATCCAATGCTCTACTGAGAGGGCCCAGCCACCCTGGGCTTTGTGCAAGCAGGGGTTATAAGGAGGCAAAACCAAGTGCAAGTCTGCAAGCAGGGTTGGGGGCCTGCCAGCAGAGAGAGAATGGGGAGATGCAGAGACATCACTGGTGGCCTCTGAAAGGAGAGAAAAAAAAGAATGATGATGAGAGAGAGAGAGAGAGACAGACACACACACACACACACACACACACACACAAAGACATCATTCATTTGTGGCCTCTGAAAGGAGAGAAGAAGAAAGGAGTGACACAGACAGAGAGGGAGAGGGAGGGAAGGGAAGGGAGAGGGAGAGAGGGGGTGGGAGAGAGGGGAAGGGAGGGAAGGAAAGAGGGAGAGTGAGATGGAGGGTGAGGGGGAGAGAAGAGGACAGGGAGAGGGAGCCTCCCCCTGCCAGGGAGAGGCAGGGAAGGGGGAGGGAGAAAGGGAAAGAGAGGGAGAGGGAGGAAGAGGGAGAGGAGAGGGGGAGGGAGAGAGGGGAGAGAGGGAGGGAGAGGAGGAGGAAGAGGGGGAGAGGGAGAGGAAGAGAAAGGGGAGAGGAGAGGAAGAGTGGGAGAGAAGGGAGGAAGAAACGGGGAGAAGGGAGAGAGAGGGGGAGGGGGAGAAGAAAGGGGAGGGGGAGAAGAGAGGAGAGGGGGGAGGAGAGAGTCACAGAAGTGGAGGAAGGAGAGGAAGCAGCTCCTGGGTTCTGTGCTGTGTCTGCCATGCGTGTCTGTCTGCAGCCTCAGCCACCACAGCCCTTTCTTTGAAGGAGCCTCTAAGGCGATCTGCTCTTTGCCAGCCGCAGAGCCCTAACTAAGCAGAAAGAAACAAGAAAGCATACAGACAGAAAACTGCGAGGAAAGGTGCCAAAAGCATAGCCATTCCTTCCTCTAAGTGGGGCTTCTATGGGTTCTTGTTTTACTATGTTCCATCCCCCAGCAGTTTTCTCCAGGAAGCATGGATTAAGATCTTCTTGGAAAAGCCCAAACAGAAGCACGCCCCCGGGACCCATGGTAGCAGCTGCCATCGGCTGGGCCCCTCTCTCATCCATTCTGGAAGTGCTGTGCCTGTGCTGACCTCATCTGCATGGCCTTTTCCCCTCTCCCTAGGCCTTCTAGTACTTTCCATTTCTGGAGCTGGACTTGCTTCCCCTGCACCTGGGTCTTGTCACAGCACCTGCCCAGGGGGAGGCCTCCTTCTATGTCTTGGTTTCTCCCTAAGTTCCTTAGAGACTGTCCTGTTCTCTTGGCCAGAATAGAAGCAGAACGCCCCGGGGCAACTGAAGGCGGCATTTCCAAATGGTTGGGGTCCAAGGCTTTGGTGTCAAGCTGACCCCAATTCCAGGCTGAACCACCTCCTAGCTATGCATCCTTGGGCAAGTTTCATAACTTCTCTGTGCTCCAGTCTGCTTTCCTGTAAAATGGTTTCCTGTTACTTCTACCTTATCAGAGTTGAGAGTCATGCCTAAGATAATAGATATGACACCTTTAGAGAGGTGCTGGCCTCCATAAATATCAGTTATGATTTCTGGAAAGACTTGCCAACACCCTGATGTCTCTTCCAAGGCTGTGTACCCTCAGAGAGGGAGGAGTCCCTGCGTGTGCTCCTTCTGACTGAGGTTCTCTGTGTGGTTAAGCTGAAGCTCCTGTTCTCCATCTGCTGTCACTGAACACCACAGTGTCTCCTGCCATCCTTCCCCCTTTGTGTCTCAGAAGCAGCGGCCTTGCTGATTGGGCTCATCTGGGGCTTGGCATCAGGAACAGCCTGACCACTCTGGGGATTGTGGGGAGCTATCCTACCCTGGCCCATCTTCTCCTGCTGTTGCCTTCCTTTAGGCCTTTTGGGGGAGGCTTGGCGGGGAGGGGGGGCTCAGATCTGTTCAATTCAATGCAATAAACCCTGACTGAGCCCCTATTACAGACTGGTCCCTGGGACAGGCGCTGGGGCCTGCACAGGATAAGTCTCAGTCCCAGAGGAGACCCACGGGAATTAAAGGACCCATTGTCTTAGAAAGGGTGGAAAGAAGGTGTCAAGCAGGGATGTCCTGGGCCTGAGGACACTGCGGTAGAGAGAGGCAAGTGTGAATTTTAGGAGCTACGGAATGCGGAATGCTTAAGGACAGCCTTCAATCTCATCTAACCTAATCAGCCCAATCCAATCACTGAGCTAATTAAATCTATTCCGCTGGATGGAGGGCAGATGTGTTCTGGGCACATGCTCTTTAATGATCTTTGGGAACTGCGCACTCTCGTCAGACCTGGGTGTAGGGGGTGGGTGTTTTTTCCTTTTAAACTAACTTCAAAAGTAGATAAAAATCTTTACAATATTAAGAAAAATTTTTTTTTCTAAAAGGGAAACTTCAGAACTGCAGGCCTTTCCCCGTGGCTTCTGCATGTGCTGGGAACAGAGGCTGTCCACTGGGAAGGTATTGCAGGACCAGCCTGGAGAGGAGGCTGTGTCTGGCTGGAAGGAGTAACCCCCACCCCCCTTTATATAAGCCTGTCTGTTAGAAGCTGGGTCCAAACAATAAATCATGTTTATGTATAGCTGTATTATGCACATCCTTAAAAAACTGCATAACGAATTCAAGAATACACAAATGCACCGTTGTTACAAATATTCCAGGGCTCCAGAAAGAGTGAAAAATCTTGCACACCCAACTGGGCTGCCTTCCCCTGAGCAGCTCTCAGTATAGTAGGCATCTCGCCAGAATTTCTCTGCGTGCTATTTGCATACGTGTGCATTTATAAATACAGAGTTTCGTTTAGCATGTGAGTACTTTTCCTACAAATGTGACCAAACTGCTTGTATTGTTCTGTAACTTGGTTTTCTCACTTACCAATATGTCTTAGAAATTTTCCCCAAGGGACCTCCAGGTCTTTCTTACCCGCTTTAACTGTTGCAGGGAGGTGGGGGAAGGCACATGCGTTTGCCCTCCTCAATGGAATCATCCTCCTGTTGATGAACATTTATAACAGAATTTGTTTCCAATTGGAAACAGAAGCTGTTTCCAATTATTTGCTGTCACACACAGCTCTGCAGAAAAGATCTTTAGCCATGCTTCTTGGGGGTACATTTGTAAGTATTTCTGTAGGACGAAATTGCTAGGTGAATGGGGATGGGTGCTTTTTTATTCGGATGGATCCCTCCAAGTCCCCACCCACCTCCCCGCCCAAAGGCTCTACCAGTTTACTCTCTCAACAGCTGGCTGGTCTGCCCTCCATAGGGATGGGTGGCTTCTTTGCTGGCGTCTCCCCTTCTGCCTGTTCCTTTTGCAGTCCCCTGGGCTCTCCTACAGACCTTGGCCAAACGCCATCTTCCTGTCCTTTGCTACCCAACTGTGCCAAAGGCCCCATTCTAAGGACTCCAAGTGCAATCTCAAAACATAGACCAATTAATCAAGGACCGATGACTCTCGTTTTGAAATGATTCTTGTTTTCCACAACAGGATGTGCTGCAGGGTTTGGAGCAATCCATTAACCAGTATTGATTCAGTCTGCAAACTCCTTCATTCATTCACTGATTTACAACGTTGGGTTCTGGGCTAGTTGTTTTGGAACCCTGACCCTCAAAGGGCATGCTCTCATTGGATGGAGCAAGACATGCAAATACCTTGTGTTGCTAGGTAGATTTATATATATTATATTATATTATATTATATTATATTATATTATATTAATAGCCACCTGGCTGTTAAGCTGTTTTAAATGTTCAAAAAGAGAGGGAGAGATCTCAGCAGGGGAGGGACCAGAGATGCTTTGGGGAAAGAAGAGTCTAACAGACCAGCACTAAGATTTATTAGTCTACAGTGAATGATTCCTGGGGCTGTCCAGCCCTTTTGTCACAACATAAACAAACGCAGGGACTTCTCTATCCCCGGGCAACAGTTCTTTTCAAGAGTGAAGGAGGAGGGGAAAAATAGGGTGGAGCTGTCTTTTCCAAGCCTCTCTTCCCTGCCTCTGTCCAAGGGCTGTGCAGGTCAGCAGGGCTATTTACATTCCTTTCTTCCTTCCTTCATTATGGTTGATATTTCTAAAAGATTTGTGATTATCTAACCTCCCCAGTTGGCAAGAAAAAGATGAAATGGCTTTCAGCCTGTGTATGGAAGTGTCCTCTACAGACTTTTTTTTTTTTTTTTGCCCCTTATTAAAAAAAAAAATCAGAAACCAAGGCGACACTGTTCAGAGCTCAGATAGCAAGCTGCTTGTGAATCAAAAGATAACATGGTATGCTGGGTAGCAGGACCCAACCAAAGAGTATTCTGATTTATTAACTTGTCTCCTGAGTAAGATAAAGTGGGTGAGTCAGTAGACATTGGAGCCTCCTTTCCTCTGCCTGGGTCCAAGGAGGAAGTAAGCCATTGAGAGTTAAGTTACTAGCATCTGATGTCAGTGCAGCGAGGGTCGCAGCTAGCTCTGCCCTGATGGATGGGTACCATACAAGGTCTAGACTTTGGACTCCAACGGGGCTGCCATGTCAGTGCCATTTCCAGCTAATCTCTTTTTTCCATGAACTCAGTAGGGGACTTTTTCTTTCTTTAGTTCCTAGTGTTAAGGGCAGTTTAATTTAGTTACATCAAATCTGAAGGCTAACCAGAGCTTAAATGGACTGTAAATTACTGAAGGGGGACCTCAGAGATCATTCTACAATATTCCATCCATCCATCCATCCTCCCATCTAGGAATTATAAGAGCTGATATTTTCCTTTAAGAAGCTTATAGTATATTGGGGGCATATTACACAGACACATATAACTTTTAATCTATGATGGATTATTTGAGTGTCTGCCTCTCTTGCTAGAAGAAGATTTTTTTTTAATTTTTAAATTTATTTATTTATTTTTGAGAGGGAGACAGAGTGAGAAGGGGAGTGGCAGAGAGAGGGAGAGAATCCCAAGCAGGGTCCATACTGTTAGTGCAGAGCCCGATGCAGGGCTCGAACTCATGAACCACGAGATCATGACCTGAGCTGAAATCAAGAGTCAGACGCTTAACTGACTGAGACACCCAGATGCTCCACAGAAGAAGAATCTTCTATCTGAGAAGAATTAGGTCAGTCCTTTTCACTGCCTAACACAGTGTGAGACACACAGCACATGTTCAGTAAATGAGTGACTCAGCAGGAAGTGAGCCAGAAGTGGGGCTGGAAGTTTCAAGGCCTGTGAGGGGCAGTGTGTGGATCAGAGGGTGGCTGCCAGAGAGCAGTGGGGTGATCATTGGTAAGGTGATAGCTGGAGCCACGATGTGGAACTTGGACTTTATTATGTCCCTGGAAAGACATTCATAGGTATCAAGCAGGAGAGACGCATGATAAAGTAGGTTCTTTCTCTCTCTTTCATGCATCCATTTATTCATTCATTCCATTCAATACAATTTATCAAGCATCATCTATATGTAAGACACCATGCAAAATACTGAAATATAAAGAACAGAACGAAGAGAAGCGTATTTTCAAAGAGCTCACAATCTGGTAGGGGAGAAAGATAAGTAAACAGATGATTATAATGTGTAAATTTTATGCTAGAGATTCACACAGAATACTCCAGGATGGCCTTCTGGAGGAGGTAACATTTGAGCTGAATCTTGAAGGACGCATAAGGGTCAGGTAAGGAAAGGGTGGGAAGGGTGTTGCTGGCAGGGAGAGAGCGGGGAGAACATGTGATGCTTGGGAATAGCCACCCACAGTTTGGGGTAGCTGGAGCATTATGTGGGAGGCTAGGGAGCCGAGGGGTGCTGCTGAAAAAGCAGGCAGGGGCCAGAGCAGAAAGGGCCATGGGGAGACTCCTGGGCTTCATCCAGCAATGAGGACGGAAGATGCTCAGATTTGTATTTTACAAAGAGTATGTTGATGCAGAGAATGGATTGCAGAGGGACTGGATGGGCAGCAGGGATACCACTGAGGCAGCTGTTGTTCTTGGCTAGGTAGGGAATCACAAAAGACTGAATTAAAGAAGTGTTTGGGGTGGGAGATAATAATAGCTAGCATCCACTGAGCACTTACTGTATGCCTTCTACATGAAGGCATTCACTCAGTCTTCTAGTTAGCCTCTGAGATAGGAACTGTCATTCCCATTTTCCAGATGAGAAGAAGGAGGCACAAGGTCACTCTCTAGCGAATGCATATTTGTACTCAGACCACTTATAGGGTTGGGAGATCAGCAGTGTTGGGGTGCATGTATGGGGTGGGGAAGAGGATGAGTTAGACCGTTGATCTGAGATGCCCATGGGACTCTGCTGGGAGGGGTTCAGCAGTGCCTTGGTTGGGAGTAGCCTCTGAGAGTCATGGTCAAGGGCAAGTGCATTCAAGGAGACTACAGGTTGGGAGAGGACAGAAACAGTGTCTTGGGGAATCCATCATGGAAGGTGTGAACAGAGAAAGAACTGCTCATGGAGAGGACTAAGAAGGAAGCCAGACCAGAGGGACAAGTGTCTCAAGCGGGCATGGTCCACAGCTCATTTGCCACTGAGAAACCAGGTAGGGTAACAACTGAGGAGTGAGGAGTATCCCTATCAACAAAGATGGACTTTGGCCACAAAGATTTCATAGGTCACCTCGATGAAGAACAGTTTTGATGGAGCACCAGAGGTGGGCTGGGAAGTATAAGGGAGGTGAAAAAGGATAAACAGGTGTCCAGAATGTTTTGGAGTCTCTTTGTTAGAGAAGGGAGGAGAGGGAGAGGCGCCAAGACAGAGGGGAGGCAGGGTAGAGTGATTTCATCTTCTTACAAGACTTGAGCCTCTTTTTGTGGACTCATCTTGGGATTCCCCCAACAGGGCTTTGATATTGGTTCATCCTAGCCAATCAACAAGGCTTCTCCTCCCTCCTCCATCCCCTGCCATCACCTCCACCTTGATAAAAGCAAGCCCTCATATCATGTAGGAAAAAATGGTGAAAACCTATTGGAAAAACCATGTGGGGATCTGGAGGACTTTCTGCTTTAGAGGCTAAGTGGTAACAAGCAGTTAAGTAGCTAGCTAGTAAATGCTTAGTTGGTTCTTATTTTTATCTATTTATGGGAAACAAGGTACCCTGTTAATCATGGAGAGAATGGCCACACAGCAGGCTCTCTCGCCTCCCGGTGCCTCCCTGGTGTTTTCTGGAGCAGAATCGGATGCTGCCATATTCCTGTGGCTCCAGCTTTGGCAGTTTGGAAGTTGCTGAAGGCGTGTATAACAAGTTCTCTCTTCTGCCTTGAAAAGACCAAATGGGCAAGCCTCCATTTCTAATGGGAACCGTTAAGCAGATACTACAGGCCACGGGTCTGCCTGTCAGATTGACAAATGAGTCTTCTCTTTTGAAAGTCACTTAGGAAGTTGTATTTGGAAGCTTGAGAGGAGCTGTCAAGAGCAGACGGGGGCACCCTGCCCAACAGCTGAGACTGTTTACTTGGGGGTAGGGTGGGGGAGACTGTTTCTTATTGTGAGCCATGGTAGGATTCCCTCCAAATGTTGGAAGTGTGGCCAACCTACATTAAAGGCAAAGGCTTAAGCTTCTGCAGGAGCCAGCTGGGCCCACACATCCTGCCAATGACCTAATTGGGCCCAGCAGGACCCAAACATTTGTATATACCTTTATTTACAGCCCCAAACAGGCTAGTAGGCAGCTGCTTGATGTACGGTATGGTGTGCTGATGGGCATTCTCGTGGTACTTTGGATACACCCCAAGTGAGGAACCAACACAGAGTCTAGGTTTGGGGATTGGAACCCTTCTCGCTCCCAGGGGCTAACGAGTGGTAGTGGAAGGGGTGCTTGGTGAGAACAGGATACCTCTGGCCAGTGATTTTCAACCCTGGCTCCCCAAGGCATTTCTGAAACCTTGACATATAAATCCAGGACCAAGTTTTCCAGGAAATTTTCTGAACAGTGGGGCTGATGGCCACCCGACTGCCCAGGATCTCCAGATTCATTCTCAGACCTACCAAGAGGTACAGGCAAAACGGCTGAATATATATTTGAATATTTAGAAAACAAAAGTTACCACCAGGCACTTTGAGGCAGGGACGGGATATGATAAAAATCTTCTGATATTAAATCATGACTGAGAGTTCCATCAGGATTAGCAATCACCTTAAATTAGAGCAAAGAGTCTGACTGGTGATGCCAACATTGAAGACAGTTAGTCTCGGGCTCTTACCACACGGAAGTCCTAGCTTTGCATTTGCACATCTATTCGCTCACTCATGTGATTCTCCCCAAATTCCAGAGCTCTGTCCCGTCCCTCTCATCTGTTGCATCCACTCTCATGTACACAGACGGTCTCTACCTGACCCATTTCATGAGCTCTCCATTTGATTAGGGTCTGTGAGTATATTGCCAGAATGATACAGATATCATCTATCACAGGCTGGCTTAGCCTCAGGGAGAAGAACCCTCAGGGCACATTTGCATGGGAGTTTTGGCAGGGGTGGGAGGGGTGAGTCAGGGAGAGCATTAGAGTACAGCACTTGAGTGCTATTTGAGCAGAGGGTACAGATTTGGGCACGAGAGTGCACTCATTCTTTGAACAATGCACATTTACTGAGCTCAT
Organism: Prionailurus bengalensis; assembly: GCF_016509475.1. NCBI lineage: Eukaryota > Metazoa > Chordata > Mammalia > Carnivora > Felidae > Prionailurus > Prionailurus bengalensis. The sequence continues at coordinate 20,861,925 of NC_057347.1, forward strand.
TCATAAGCAAGGCACTGATGGTATAGAATCTTGGGGAGCTCCCCGTCCGTGGTGGGACAAGGCCTGATGGAGGCTGAAGAAGTCAGTTCTTAAAAGGCAAGATGTAAGGAGCAGTGATGCACCAGGGGAAGTCAAGTCCCACAGAGAGTTCTGTGTCTCATAGGAGTGTGACAAAATTGCCAAGAAACCCACCTCATTCTGTCAGTGCTCCAAGGCTGGGAGTGGGTCTTGCTCATCTTCATTTACCTAGCACAAAGAGGTGCTCAGTGAATATTTGTTGAAGGAATAAATGAATGTACAGAGTGTTGAATGGAGCAACTAGCTGCTTCTTGGGGGTTGGAGGATGGGACAGAGAAAGTCTTCTTAAAGACGGTGATCTTTGAGCTGTATCTGGAAGTGTGAACAGGCCTTTGCCAGGTAGATAAGACAAGGACGGGGTGCTGGGCAGAGGGAACAATGGGTTCAAATGCACGACGCAGGCATCGAAGACCGCTGAGTGTTTGGCTGGTGTATGGTACATGTTGGTCAACCATCAGAAGCCATTATTAAGGGTTGAGTTCTTGCAAGTTGTGGGAAGTGCAGGAATTTGAGAGTTTTGGGTAGGGTAACAATGTGATCACCCCGTGTGTGGGTTGACAAAGGGGCACGACCAAAGAGCATGCCCAGAACCCCTCTTCTGAAGTTTTAGGAATGCTATTTACCCCGCTCCTGCTTCTCACTAGCAGGAACCCAGGTTCTGCCCCCCGGAACTGGGGAGCAAGTCTAGACTCCAGGCCTCTGGGCTTCCAGTCTGGTTTTCTCTCCACAGATAGATCTGGGCTCAAAGCTGAGCCCTGCTCTTCCCCTACGATGCAACCTTAAGCAAGTTACTGAACTGCGCAGCTCTGTCATCTGGAACATGGAGATAACATTATCTCCTTTTTGGTGTTGCTGAGGGGGGTTCAATGAAATAATGCATGTCAAGCGTCTCTGGGTGCTCAATGCCTGGCAGGAAGCATGTGCTCAGTTAGAGGTGAGTGGTATTACTCTACCGTTCCAGGGTTCTAGTTCCGCTCTAGTGTATCATCCCACTGTGTGGGTGTCTGGTGGTGATGTCTTGGGATCATGCAGCTCCTACAGTAGCTGAGCTGATCAGAGGAGCCTTTCTCAGGTTGTCTTCCAGGTTGTCCAGGAAGGCAGGGGGGCATATCTTGGCTTAATTGGGTTTAGGGCAAATACTGATTTTAAAAGAGTAATCTTCGGTCCGGGTTACAGCGCAATTGTGTGCTCTTTTGGAATTTAAAAAAAAAAAGAAAAAATATCAAAGGAAGATTGTACATAATTTGGTATGGGTGGGCTGATTTTTACCACGCAAAAAGACGTTCCCATTCACAAAGGGATTCATGGTACTTTACATCACCAGTGCCTCTTAGTGCGTTCACTCAGGAGTCCATTTCCCTCACGTGATTCACACCAACTTTCCAGGAAAGGGCCTCCTGTTCCCCCACGGTCTTGTCGCCCCTGCCCTTCTTGCAAGATTCCCTTGAGCTTTGAGCCGAAGCGGCAGAATCCTGGAACGGGGACAAGGTAGCCAGTACAGGCTGTAAGAGGAACCATGACTTAATCTGCCACCAAGAAAGAAAAAGCACCGCCAATTTTAACTATCAGATGCAGCTGATTGAGAAACAAATCCCGATTTCAGACATGTTAAAATGTGAAAAAAAAAATACAGGAGACTCTTGAACAATACAGGTAAGCGTGGGTCCACTTACATGAGGATTTTTTTTTTTTGATAAATACAGCACAGTACCATAAAAGTATTTTCTCTTCCCTAGATTTTCTTAACATTTTCTTTGCTCTAGCCTACTTTATTGTAAGAATACAGGATGTTATACGTACCACATACAAAATATGTCTTAACTGACTCTGTTATCTGTAAGGCTTCTGGTCAACCGTAGGCTATTACTAGTTAAGTTTCTGGAGAGTCGAAATTTAATATGCAGATTTTCAATGGCCCCTGGGGTTGGTGCTCCTAACCCACATGTTGTTCAAAAGTCAATGGTACCTCTTTTTTTTTTTTTTTTTTTTTTTTTGAGACAGAGAAAGACAGAGCATGAGCAGGGGAGGGGCAGAGAGAGAGGGAGGCACAGAATCCGAAGCATGCTCCAGGCTCTGAGCTGTCAGCACATGGGGCTCGAACTCATGAATGGTGAGATCATGACCTGAGCTGAAGTCAGATGCTCAACAGACTGAGCCACCCAGGCACCCCCAAAAGTCAATGGTACTTCTTAGAATCACTGAAATGCAGTGTTTGAGGACCTGGTCAGCTGGATACTAATGGCAGAATGAGAACATACCAAAGGCACCAATTCCCAAGTTATACATGGCTGAATATAATTTATTATTTTTTGTTTGTGAAAGAAACCACTAGTTCGTAGGCTCTGTGGGGACAGACACTGGGTCTGTTTTGTTCTGTATCTCCACCACCTCGTTTATGGTTGGGGTTCAACAAATATTTGCTGAATGAATAAAAAAAACAACAACAAAGAGCCACATTATAAAACATGTGGAAAACCCAGAGAAGAGCATAAATCATTCATAAATTCCCCCACTGTGGGTATTTTGGCTTATTTACTTCGAATCTTATTTCCTATGAATATGCTCTTTTATATACATGTAAACATAATTTATTTTTAGATTTAGCTCTGGGATGTGTTTTTGTATTTCTCTATTAATATGAATGAAACGAGGAAATAAGATGATGCAGAAATGCTTTGAAGATTTGTAAAATGTTTAACCAAATATCTTATTATTAGTTATAATAATCATAACCATAGTGCTATGAATGAGGCTGATTTTCTGAGAACACACTTCAAAGCAAACAACAGATTTGTTCTCTGAAGCTGGGAATGTGTGGTCCCTGCGTCCTGTCCTGTTCACCATGGGGAGTGCCTGTGTTTCGTTTTGGGAAGAGAGAGAGGCTCGTGGTTTCTTAGAAGTCCTGAGCCCCAGCTTCCCACCCAGCCCAGAAATATCTTTAGTGTCACTAATGGAGGGTAAATCCTTGCCTGGGAACACTCAAGCCTGCCGAAAGAGTCTACTATTTGCTCCAGCCAGTACCTGAAGATCGGGCCTGTCTCCTTGTCTTTGTGGGCAGATAGGAGCCTAACTCTGGCAAGCGCCATTTAGCAACCCAGGTGGGTTTCGCATGGACTAATGCCCCCTTCCTGCTTGCTGTCATGTTTCACTTCGCTGACTCTGCTCCAGGCCCCTCTGGTCCCCTCCCTTCCCCCTCCCTTTTCTTTAAAATGCCCAGTCATCTCTGTACAAACGCACGTTGAGTCCCGTTCATGCTGAACCCTTGTCCCTATTGCAGTGGGGAACAAACTTATTTTTGATTAAAATCTGTCCTTGCCACTTTAACTAGTGTTCGTGCTTGGCTTATCGCTGGCAGTACTCGAAAGCCCATGAGGCTAACAGCTTGGGTTCTGGGCTCACCAGGGCTGTCTGTCCGTCAGCATGCCTTGACTTATTAGTCCATGTTCTCACCCTTCCCAACTCAAATCCTCAGCCCTGAACTTGGCCCCTGGCTGTCTGCTTCCTGTCCTCCTTCTTTGCCCTTAAGGATGAGATTTTCTGGTTGTGCCACTTGGTCCCACCTGGCACCCCCCTGCATGCTCATTTCTGCTCTCCCCACCTGCCTCAGCCTCTGGGGCCTGTGGAGGCCAGCCAGGCTCCCAGCCGCCTCTGCCCTTGCCTCAAAGCCAACATCCCCACCACTGTGTGCTGCAGTGGAGGCTGATCTTGGCCTTCAACAAGTACCCAGGCATTAAGTACAGGGAACAGTTTGGGGGCCCCACACCATCAATGCCTTCCCAGAGATTCAAAAGCATAACTCGCTTAGAGATTTCAAACCAGTTTCTAGGAGCGCCTGGGTGGCTCAGTCAGTTAAGCGTCCGGCTTCCGCTCAGGTATAATCTCACGGTTTGTGAGTTCGAGCCCTGCGTTGGCTCTCTGCTGTGAACACAGAGCCCGCTTTGGATCCCCTGCCCCTCCCCTGATCTCTCTCTCTCAAAAATAAATAAATGTTAAAAAAAATGAAACCAGTTTCTAATACAGAAGGTCATTTTATAAAGTGGCTAAAGGGCTGTGGTCAGTACTAGATGAGAGATGACATTTAAGCCCCATTTTAGAAACAGCTGAGCACATAAGTTGCATGTGTATTTCTTCACTGACTATTCACTGTTCTGATTCTCCCTTCCTCACCCTCTAAACCCAATGCTCCCACCACTCATTGACCTCTCTCTTTGCCTCAGCCTCCCAGGGTGGGTTGTCTCAGATGATCTGGTTTAGGACTCATAGTCTCTCCAGTGTTTATTCCAGGTAAACCAGGAAATAAGAGAAGGAAAGTGTCCCTGTGTCTGTCTGCAGTCCTGCTTTGAGACCTCCTCCCTATTGAGGATTTGTGAAGTTCTCCCTTCTGAGATGTGAAACCCACGTCAGACATGAGGCTGCTCCAGTCCTCATGCCCCTGACACGCAGAGTTGATGTAACAGTCCTAGCCGGCTGGAGGGTCACCTCCCTGGTGTGAAGCCAGAGAGAGGGGGCAGGAACGGGCACAAGAGACTCCCCTTCACTTACACTCTTATGAGAGTGACGCCCCCATCCCTTTTCCTTTTTGTAGATCACTGTGAGTCGTATCAACACTGGCTAGCAGGTTCCCTTGGCATCCACCGATCCCCTGCCCTCTCAAGAGATTTTTTTTTGCCCCCAGAAAGTTCTAGAAAAAACCCCCAACCAATTCAGTGAAAGAGAAAGTAACTCGGGTTTCTCTCACACCCAATTTTAGGAACCGACAATTGGGTTACAGAGGTTAGCTGACACCCTTCTCTAATTTCTGGGTCAGCCCCTCTCCTGGACCCAGCCCTGCTCAGGCCTCCTGAAGGCTCAGAGTCTTCCAGGAGTGGGAGTCCCATTTCCCCTCCTCATGGCTCTGCAGGCGGCTGGTGTGGGCCCAGGACCACTGATCCAGGGAGCCCAGGAACTTACCCTCTGCTCCTGGGTGGCCACGAAAGTCTGGAACCCTGGAGCCACCCCAAAGCCCAGCTCTTGGATGAAAGGCGGCTCAGACTGACTGTGGATCTGAACTTTCACTCCTGCTTCAAACGTCGTTTCCTCTGAAAGAACAAAGACAGACAGAGCCATGGGTCCGTGACAGCAGGTGCTCATGGAGTCTTGGGATTGAGAAGCTCAAAGGGACGTTAGAAAGGTCACATGGCAGGCAGCATAATGGCCTGAAAAGACATCCATAGCATCATCCCTGAAAAGTGGGAAGACGTCACCTTGCATGGCAGAAGGGACCCTGCAGATGCGATTAAGTTAGGGACCTGGAGATGGGAAGGTTATCCTGGATTATCCGAGTGGCCCAATGTCCTCATGAGAGTCTTCGTGAGACGGAGGCAGGAGGGTCAAAGTCAGAGAGAGAATGGAAGAAAGTGTGCTGCTGGCTTTGGTCGTGGAGGCAGGAGCCACAAACCGATGGATGCAGGCAGGTGCTAGAAACTGGATAAAGCAGGGGGATAGATTTTCCCCTGGGGCCCCCACAAGGAATGTAACCCTGCCAGCCCCAGATTTTAACCCAGTGAGATAGGTTTTGGACTTCTGGCCTCCATAACTGTGACATGGCAAATCTGTGCTGTTTGGGGTCACTGTTTGTGGAATCTGTGACAGTAGCGGTCAGAAGCGAATTCAGGCCAGTTAGGCCAACTCTTCGCTTGGGTCTCCAAAAGTAGAAAATGGGATTATGAAGTGAGTCATTCACCTTTATTTTATTCGCTAGCTTCTCTACTTGGCCATGAGCTGAAGGTGAGGGGATCAGAGGAGGAAAACATGATGACACAGTGGTAGAAATAAAAATACAGGACTTGCTTGTATGCCAAGGTGCCCGCCCCTTGGAGCTTCTGGAGATGGGCAACTGGTAGAGAAGCTTTGGCCTCTCTTTAATTTGGCAAGAGAAATGGCCCCTGGCAGTGGGAGGTGGCAAGGGTGGTGGAAGGCGATGGGATAGCAGAGCCTGGCTCATTTTATAATGTTCAAAATTGGTGGAGGACCCTTTACTGGGTCTCCTCTGTCTTGCTCTTTCCAGACAGGCTGCAGAACGAGCTTTCCAAAATGCAAACCTGCACAGGTCTCTCCCGTGTTGATAAGGAGCCCAGCCTCCGTAACCTGCTCCTGTTCCAGCCTTGCTCTGGGCAACCTCCTGCTTCATGGCACCATGTGTCCAACCCTCCAGGGCTGCCCAGATTGGTTGTTACTCGTCTCTGCTCTGCATGGAGGCACATGCCTTTCCTTTTGCCTGGAAAGCCTTTCAAACTTGTCTACCCGGCCAATCTCCCTACGCGTCACTGAAGATTCGGGCCCCCAACCCCACCCAAAGCAAACCCTTCTCTTGCTCTGTTGTATTCTTTCCACATGCCCGAAGAAGCTTCTGCCACACCAGAAGAATCCTTTATCTGACAGTCTTTCCACCAGGCTGGAGCATCCTGAGGCCAAGTTCTGGGCTATCTCCCTGGACCTCAGAGGCCCTGCACAGGGCTAGGCACATAGCAGGTACTCAGGTAAGGGCTGCTGAGTGAGTAAGAGATTTGCGATTCAAACCTCACTCAGTTATTAATGGGCAAGGCCAATCTAGAGTCCAAATCAAGGAGTGTTCTAATTGAAGGGAATGGAGGGACACCTGGGTGGTTCAGTCAGTTGAGCACCTGACTCTTGATCTGGGCTCAGGTCATGATCTCGTGGTTCATGAGTTCAAGCCCCGTGTTGGGCCCCACGCTGACAGTGCAAAGCCTGCTTGGGATTCTCTCTCTCTTTCTCTCTGCCCCTCCCCCATCAAACTAAAGAAATAATCTTAAAGAAATAAAGAAATGGAATGGGGAGAGGATGGGTAAATGAATGGATGAGGGAAGATGGCGTGAGGGAGAAATGGAGGTCGAGGTTGGGGAGGGAGGCAGGGGTTTGTTAGCACTGGGGCTACAGTCTGGGGATGAACACCGGAGGAAGGAAGGGCTGGGGCCAGCCATGGGAATGGGCAAGACTCATGGACAGTCTGGGGGCCAGTGATGGAGGCGGGGGAGGGTGCAGGAGCTGGGTGAGAATTCCAAGGTAGGGGTATGTGGGAAGAAGGGCTTAGTAGGCACACAGGGGTTAGTGGGAAGGACAGGCAGGAGTTTCAGAGTCCAGACTTGGAACCCAGTGGCTGACATGGGATTTAGGCAGAAGGGACCCTCGGCCAGGAATCCTTTCATCATGATTTCGTGGAACTGGGGAGGATCCCAGGCAATCCATAATCACACCCCCTTCCCTCCAGCAGTCGAGTGTTCTGCTATCTCTTTACTCAGACTGTCCATGCAGACTGCTGCCCGAATGTCCTGGGATGCCTGTGTCCCTTGTTCCTCCCAGTACCCGTGGCCTAGCAGATGGACAGGTCCACAGGTACGTCAGGGAGGGGGAATGCAGGACAGGGAGGAGGGGGGAGTACAAGAGAGGGAGGACGGTGGAAGGGGAGGAGGGGTGAGCCTGCCCAAGCAAGGGGTTGAAGAGAGGTCAGGAGCCCAAAGAACAGGCTCAGATGGGGAAGGAGCCCAGTGGCATGATGCTGGGATCACGGGGATGCCTGTGCTTGGATGAACTGAAAGTCTGTTCAGTGGCTGTGGGGGGCAGAAGGGGAGACATGCCAAAACTTGTTTTCTGGAGCTCTCGGAAGCTGCGTCCCTGCTGTATAACTGAGCTTAGAAAACCTTAGAGCCAGTAAGACAGGCTCAAAGGAGGGGTCCCCTGGCTTACAGGGAGAAAATGAAAAGTGAAGCCTTTCTGTCAGAAATGCTTCAAGTAATGGGCGAAGCAGACAGGCCAGGCATGCCTGCCTTGTGAGAGCTGCCTAAGGCCAATCAGGCTGGGCTGGGATTCGGAAGGGGAGTTTATTCCAGAAGCAGCAGGGGCTGAGGCAGAGTAAATTCCTAAATAACCTCCTATTGTTACAAATATCCAGCAACAAGATGGGCACAGAAGAGAGTGATGGATAAGATTTCCACTCTCTTTAGAGAACTTCCTGCCCAGATGGAATGTTCTAGAATCCGTGCTATCCAACATAGTAGCCGCTAGTCACATCACGTGTGACAAGTGCAACCAAGGAACTGAACTTTTAATTCATTAACTAATTAATTACCCCCCCCCCCCCGGCTTTACTGAGGTATAATTGACAAATTGTCAGATCAAGTATACAATATGATGATGTGATACATGTCCACATTTTGAAAGGGTTTCCCCCATCAAATTAATTAATACACCTATCACCTCACATATTTACCTTTTTGGCTTCCTTTATTTATTTTTAATTGAATTAAAAAACTTTTTTTTAACGTTTATTTATTTTTGAGAGAGAGATAGAGACAGAGCACGAGTGGGGGAGGGACAGAAAGAGAGAGGGAGACACAGAATCCAAAGCAGGCTCCAGGCTCTGAGGTGTCAGCACAGAGCCCCACGCAGGGCTCGAATTCACAGACCGTGAGATCATGACCTGAGCCGAAGTTGGACGCTTAGCCGACTGAGCCACCCAGGCGCCCCTATTTTTAATTGAATTTAAATTTAATTAATTAACTTAAATTTTAATAGCCACAGATGGCCGTGACCACCTCAGGGGGCAGTGCAGCTGTAGAATGTGAGCTGCGAGCAGACCCCAGATGTCTCGGAGCGTCAGGGACGACAAGGATGCCACCCCTCTGCTTTCCTAAACAGGTGCTCCTGGGGGTCTCTGGTCTGGAGGCCTTGGGTGACTTGGGTGGGGCTCTGGGCGGCAGCTGGATTCTTGGCCAGCCCACGACTGGAGTCCCAGACCCTCTCTGGCCCTGCTTTTCCCCAAAGCACTCCTTATTCCCAGATTGTTTCTCTTCCTTCATGGACCTGCCCTCAGCTCTCTGTGGGTCATTCTCCAGTCTGATTAGGGAACAGTCCCCTTCTAGTCTCTGCCCTATGCCCGCCCACAGTCTTTTATGTTTTCTGCCTGGACATGGATGCTATTAGTGCAACTATGAAGACCTAATTTAAGAGCTGAAGTTATCAAACATAGATGGTTAGAGCCAAAGGCTCAGATCATGTGCCTCAGAGGTTCTCAAAATGGAACACACATCAAAATCACGTAGGGAGCTCTGGGTGATGATTTTGGGGACCTACTCTTAAAGCAGTGATATAGTTGAGAGAGGGGAAGTGATTTGCCCAAGTCAAGAGCAGAGCAAGGGCTAGAAGTCAGGTCTCCTGATTTCCAATTAAACACTCTTTCTACCTCACTAGAGGTGTGGTTTATTTCCACGAGCCGATGCCCTGGTTCCTAGCTCTGGGTTTCTTTCCTTTTAAAAAACTTTTTCTTAAAATTTTATTTATTTATTTTGAAAAAGAGAGAGAGAGGGTGAAGAGGAGCAGAGACGTGGAGTGAGAGAATCCCAAGCAGGCTCTGCCCTGTCAGCGCAGAGCCCTGTGCATGGTTCGGTCTCATGAACCATGAGATCATGACCCGAGCCGAAATCCAAGAGTCGGACCCTTAACTGACTGAGCCACCAGGCATCCCCATAGTTCTGGGTTTCTGATTGGGGGTTGGAGAAAGGGAGTAGCTTTTTCACGCCACATCCCCTAAAACCCCTAGCGCAGTGCCTGGGACCGGGTGGAGTTCAGTAATCGTGAATGAAGCAAATGAGTGGGAAAGAGTCCTCTGCCGGGTCCACCTTTTCCTGCCCTTTGGCAGCTGGGAGTCTGCCCAGGGTCTGGTTGGACACAGGGACGTGCCAGCACCACATGCTACCTGTCCGTGTCACAGGACTTAGACGTCTCTCCCACTGAGATGGAGGTGGGTTGTGCATAAAACAACAGCGGCTGCAGCAGTAACCGTATCTGGACCACCCACACAACTTTTGGGTCCGGGTGCAAAATAAAAATGTGGGGCTCTGATTGAAAAACGATTAAGAATTTCAAGGCAGCCAATCGCAGAGCGTTACACAGAGTGTGGCTCTTCTGAGCATGGGGGCCTGTGGGACTGCACACATTGCACATGTAAGGAGCCAGCCCTGACGGTAAAGCAGACTGACGTGGACAGAATCATTCACAGCCTCATATTCCCCTCATCACCAAATGATTCAACACTGAGCTGCTTCAAAGAGTGCAGGCCCCTGGTTCAGTGAAGGATTTGTTTACACATCATGAACACCAGGATTCAAAGCCCCCGAGAGATAGAAAGAGCTCGAGAGAGAGAGCACAGCAAAAGGGGAAGCTGCTACGAACACAGTGCTAGGAGCACTTGTTAATTGCGACCAAACAGGAAAGATAATGTTGAATCAGGAAGGAGGCAGTAAAGTGCATTCACCCTGCAGAAGCCGGAATACTGTAGCACTTTTTAGGAGCATGGCCATGGCCGGCCCAAGGTGAAGTCTACCTGTAGAGCATTTTCTGTGCGTGCAGAAAGGCTTTGGAACCTCTGCAGGAGGAGACCGGGAAGCAATGGGCAGAATGCATAATGGGGCTGGGAAAGTACATCGCAATAAAAGAGGCTTAAATCTTTAATCTTTGCAAATTACAGGAAGCATGCCGAGGAAATAAACACGAGGGAAGTAGGAAGGGAAGATTTTCTGAAAAGCCAGAGGAATTTTCTAGGCTAAGGCAGGGATGTGCTGATACAAAGCAATCCGTGTTGGCGGAAGCTGACTTTATAACAGTGGCAAGGATAGCTAGCTGGAGGGGAGAGGGTAGGAGGGAGGAAGCCACATGGGGGGGTTGTAGTGGAGGATAGTTTCTGTGTGTCCCCTGGACTGTCCTCTGCACTCTGCTCTTTGCCCTGGGAGCTGAACTTGTATAGACTGACCTGATGGGCACCCTTGGCCCCCGTTTTCCAGTTGGGTTCGCCAGTGGTGTGTCAGCAGGAAACCGGAGGAGAGAGGAGTCAGTCTGGGACATTCAGTCTCTTTAACTCTATGTGTCGGATCACTGCGAGTTAGTGTATGACACTTTAACAAGCCGCAGCTCTGGGTTGGGGGGGCTAAGGGAAGCCCTCTGAGATTTCTCTTTCTCTGAGTTCTGGTGCCAGCTCTTTTTTGGCTTTCCTTAGGCATGGTGGCGGCTGTCCTGCTACCGGGCCCAGGACAACGCACCCCCCGTATTGCCTTCCCTAAGCCTTGCCCACACCTTGGTAAATAGTCCTTCATTCATCTTTCCTTGTATTGCCCGGTCTGTGGGTGCTGTCGATTCCCTTCTTGGGTCCTCACTGGTGGAGCTCCCAGAGGGCGTCTATTACCTAAGCTCTGAAGGACAACAGGAGGCACCCATGCAGCACCAGGGACTGATGACAATCGTTGTGTTTGAGCACTCCCTAGAGAGGAGACCTCACTGCCCATGGGACGGTCCATGGTTCTCCAAGTTCATCCTTACATTGAGTTGAAAACTGCCTGTTTACAGATCTCCCCCCTGCTCCCAGCTCTAACCCTTCTTCCACCTGCCACCCCCCTCAAGGATCTGAAGATAAATAGTGTGACCTCCACCATGCTAACCTTCCCCAGTAGCACTGACCCCAGTGTGCCTTCATTTCTGGAGGCTTTGCTAGAAGAGGTATTCTCAGAGGGGTGCATGGCCTAGAAGGGCTTCTGTGTGCAAGAGCTCAGGATCCTCTCCCCACCTTCCACAGGACAGCCAGTAGCCTTCACTGTATATGGACTTCCTGAGGGCACTGGGTGGGGCCAAAGTGAGTAGAGCTTGCAGGCACCCACAGTAGAGAACTCTTTTCCCCAGAGAGTGAGCTAGGCATTCTAAGACAGGTGGATACATGGCTCTTCTATCTGGTGAGTCAGAGCCAGAGAGAGCCTAGGACAGTTGGTTAAATGCTTGGGCCTCTGGGGTCAGACGGGGTAAGGTCAAATCCGGTTCTGTGACCTTTGGCAAGTTATTCAATCTCTTGGAGCATCGTTTTCCTGCAAAATTTGCAGAATGAGTTTGGACATAATAATGGATCCGTCTTCATAGGACTGTTGACGTTGCACAGAAAGCCCTTAGCACAGAGTCTGGTGATTAAGAAAGGCTCGCTAATTGGGGTGCCTGGGTGGCTCGGTTGGTTGGGCATCCGACTTCGGCTCAGGTCATGATCTCACAGCTCGTGGGTTGGAGCCCCGCGTCAGGCTCTGTGCTGACAGCTCAGGGCCTGGAGCCTGTTTCAGATTCTGTGTCTCCTTCTCTCTCTGCCCCTCCCCTGCTCATACTCTGTGTGTGTCTCTCTCTCAAAAATAAATAAACATTAAAAAAAAATTAAAAACAAAAAAGAAAAGCTTACTAGTTTGTAGTGCTATCATCATCATTTTTCAGTGTTTCTGGCTTTCTACAAAATCCACCTAGATCAGCTGCTCTTTCCTATTCCTCCTTCCTCATGTGACTCCCTGCATCTAGACTGGCCCTTCTTCTTTCCTTCCATCTGGTTGACTTCACCAGCTTCACTGTCACTGCCTCCTGGGAGCCTTCCTCCTTTGGATGCCCTACCTTTTTCATGTAACTCTCTGTCTCCACTGAGATTGGGAGACCCTTGGGGACAGGGTCAGTGTTTTATTTATTGTATCTGCATAATATTTGGCACACAGTAGGTGTCATACATGTTTTCAGAAGCGAGCAAAACTGCACAGCTGATCTCTGAGACTCACGGAGTCCCACCTTCTCATTTTTACAGCTGAGACAGAGATGCCGACAGGATGACGCATTTGTCTGGGTCTCACGGTAAGCTTTTGGCCAAGCTGAGTCCACACAAGGCTGAGCCAGCTCGAGACCCTCTTCTCCAGTCTCAAGGTGGTGGGTGGTGAGTAAGAGACAGGTGGGCAGCTGTGTAGGGACTTAAGCTGAACAGGGGCAGCAAAGACCGCCTGTGACTCCCCCATGAAGGGACCCAGCTTGTGTTACCATCTTGTGTGGCTGCTATCTGCCTGCTTCTGCTGCCCGTGACATCATGGTGGCTTAGCCATGGGGGACGAGACTCATCTTTAGGGCCTCACTATTCTGCGTGATCAGGAAGAGAGGCCTGGCGTGTCCAGGTCCATGTTGTCCAGGCAGGGGAGGGGCCAGGCCCGTCAATCCACTGGGTCACCCCAACCTCCCAGGGGCTTCTCTGGCTGCTACTGTTGACTGGATGCTGGGGCTTGGCCCTGCAGTTCTCTGGGACTGGGGTGCGTGTGTGCGCGCGCGTGTGTGTGTGTGTGTGTGTGTGTGTGGTGGGGCAGACAACAGACAAAGACACATGCAGCATCGGGTCAGCAATGACAAGTGCTGGGGGGAGAAGCAGGGGAGAGGACGGTGAGACAGGACGGGCAGGGCAGGAATGACTCTTCCAGATGGGAGGCAGGGCAGGGCTTTTCGGGGTGATGGCGTTTGCACAGGGAACCGGACTGAAGTGAGCAGCTGGGTCATGGGATGACCCAGGGCAAGCGTTCTGGGCAGAGGGAACAGCAGGTGCAGAAGCCCTGAGACAGGTGTGACCTCTGCCTATTCTAAGAGCAACAGGAATGTGGTCAGAGGCCAGATGGTCACTTTATTGCTCCTTACAGTCACCCCAAGAGGCAGGCTTATTACAGATGAGAAAACAAATATTTTACAGATGAGGAAAAAGGCTCAGAGCAGCCAGCTTGCCATAGTCACACCATACAAATCCAGCATCAAACCCTGGCGGTCAGTATCCAAGGCTCTGCTCTTTGCCCTCCAACACCCGACCTCGCTCAGACATTGTGCCTTTCTGGTGTCAATGGTCCCATTCCCCATTGAGTAGTTCCCCTTTGAGAGCCTGCAGGCCAGGACTCTGAGCCACTCAGCTTTGAATGTCCTATAGGACGTGGCAAACAACAACATTGGCACATGTATGGTAAGCTTTGGGGTCTTCACAGACTTGCCTAATCAGATCCTTCCAGCCGTCCTGAGACAGACATCAATATCCCCATATATTTGTATATATATATATATATATACACACACACATATATATGTATATATAAACATATATATATACAATCTTATATATACATATATATTGTATGTAAGATTGTAATTTTTTTTACATCATATCCATTTTACAGATGAAGAAACCAAAGCCCAGAGAAACTAAGGACTGCCCCAGGGTCTATGATTCATGGCTGCATAGAATTTTGCAACTAAGGAGAGTCTTTGACGTTGCTTCAATCCAACTAACTTTTCATCTTTCAGGTAAGAAAATTGAGGCCCACAGAGAGGGCAAGTGGTGGCCTGGCAGAGCCCAGGAGCCAGATATCTTGACTCTTCACTCTCCTCTGCTCTTTGCCAGTAGGCTAGAGGAAGCAATGGTCCCAGGTGACAAGCCAAGAAGGTTTCAAGCTGTATAGGGAAGGAGGGGGAGAATAGTTTAATTGACACTGGGTTCAGCAGCCTGTGTTCTCTCCTCTCAGAATTCAGGGGAAAGCTCAGTGTGGGACAGTGACCATGGTAGGGACTGAGGTCCTAGCCCCAGCCCTTGAGATCCCTGGTAGAAAGGGTCTGCCGAACACCGTTTGGGCAGTCAACTGGAGGTGCCATCTTGGTTCTTCCTGTTCTTCTGGCATGCACAGAGGAATCAAAGGAGGCCAAGGTGGGCCCCTGGAAAGGGGAGCCAGGGTGAGTCTCAAGAAAAGCATGGGCTCTGAAATCATGGAGCCCTGGATCTGACTCCCAGCCCCACTGCTCAATAGCTGTGTGACCTCAGGCAAGTTATATTGCCTCTCTGAGCCTTAGTTTCCTCTTGTTTAAATCACTGATCCCTCAGGTTCCTTTCAGCCCTGAAATTCTGTGAGCTGGGGATCATGCACAAGTCTCCTAACCTCACTGCATCTCATTTTAATTTCCTGAAAACTAGATTAAAAAAAAAAAAAAAAAAGACATGACCGCCCAGCACTCACAAGTCAGCAGAGGCTGTTTTGTAAAGAAACCCTGAATTTCTGCCTGGCTAAAATCGGGCC
The DNA here is from genome assembly GCF_016509475.1 of Prionailurus bengalensis. Taxonomy (NCBI): domain Eukaryota; kingdom Metazoa; phylum Chordata; class Mammalia; order Carnivora; family Felidae; genus Prionailurus; species Prionailurus bengalensis. The sequence goes on from NC_057347.1 coordinate 20,876,930, forward strand.
AAGGGTGCTCCCCGCCCGCCCCTCCCCTGACAGGCCCCGTTGCACGGCGTGTCTAGGTGAGCAAATCCAAACCCAGCATGGAGATGGGCACGCTCACGCTCCATTGCTCACAGGTGACATTTTGAGGCTAGGCCAGCTCCAGAGGAAGAAAAATCAGCACTGTGTCCCCAAGCTGGATGGGCTGCAATTATGTCTGTTCAGGGCAGCGGCATGAGGTAGTGGGGTTCTCACTAACAGCTCCTTATCAAGTGGCCACAACAGTTTGGTGACGGCTGCAAAGCTCGGCTCCTTCCTGCAGAGCCTCAAAGATGACTAAGACGTGCTTTGGCAAAAATGTCACCCTGGTGAACCAAGTGTTCTTCTATTTTTCTGTTTTCATTATTAAGGAACACTAACTCTTGGTGGAGAGAACCAAGGGCCAAATCAGAGACGTGATTCAAGGGCTTGTCCCAATACTTCTTAGCCATGAGGTCACGGGAAAGCCACTTAGCATCTCAGAGACTTGCTTACTTACCACATCTGTTAAATGGGTTAATCTGTTAAATGGCTAGAACTGCTCTATGTCATAAGAGTGTATGAGGATCAGAGAATAGAAGGCAGCTGAAGCACCTTATATACTATAGAGGGACGTGCCCACGTTGGGGAAGGAGGGGTTCACGTTGGGTCAGAGATATGCAACAGAGGAAAGTGGCTTCACGTGACACATTCCTGTTAGATAGAATATTTACAAAACATCCATCAGTGAAGGCACCTGTGTAGAGTTGGGTCTAGTCTCATTGCAAAAAGATTTATTCCAAGGATTCTTTAAATAATGAGTTTCCCTAGTGCATCCAGGCTCAGAGATTATAAATTATTTGCTAAGAAGGCTGATGAGTCTGAGTGGGCAACCAGCATGCAGGAGCAGGAGATACCACCCTTGAAAAGCCATCGGGAAGAGCCATGTATCCAAAATTAAAGGGGAGGCTGGTGGATGATTAAGATTCTACTTATAAAAACTCTGATTTGCACGCGCTGGTGGTGGAAGCTAGGTACAACCAGATTGCTGAACAGAGCACACATATAGATCGTGATGTAATTATAGGAATCAAAGTCACTCAAAGCATGACTTTTTGTCATTGAATATTTTCTCAATCAATGGATATAAAAAGCATGATAGCGTTCATGTGGGGGTGATGTCTGAGAAGCATCTGGTTGTTAAAAAGGCATCCTCATACATCCAAAGGGTGGGAAACAGTGGTCTTGATCAGTGCTTCTCCCACTAGAACGTGAATCAGCCAGGGATCCTCTTACAATGCAGATTTGGGTTGGGCTCTGAGATTCTGCATTTCTGACAAGCTCCGAGGGGATACTGGTGCTGCTGGTTGGATGACCATCCTTTGGGTAGAAGAACTCACAGGAGAACGCTGATGTGTTCACAGAACATACCAGACCCATGGTGGTCTGGCCTCTGCCTCCCTGTCCAGCTCCTGGTCTCAGCCTTAGATCCAGCTACCCCAGGACACCTTGGGATGTTCTTGGCTTTGGCTCTGGATTTCCCTCCCTGTGTTTGGCCTCTCACCTGCTCATGACACAGCCCCTCTCTAACTCCCATACTCTGCCTAGCCACTTGCAGACAGGCCTGGGATGAGGCCCAAAGGTCACCTTCTCTCTGAAGCCTCTCCTGACATGCTCTTTTCCTCCCTTCTGAAACCCATCGTCTGCTCCTTCTATCTTAGGAGTCTATAGCATATCATGACATTTAATTGTTTGCATGCCCCCCAGATTGCAGAAGCCTGGCACCCCACAGGCATTTTATGTGAGCGCTGTTGGATCAATGAATTTCTATCCAGTACTTAATAGGACCCCTCGAGATAGTCCCTGGATTGTGAACTCCTTGAAAACCCGGACTGGGCTGTTCATCTGTATCCCTGAGGGTCTGGCACATAGTAGGTAGTCTTGGAAATTTACAGAATAGGAGGACATCATCTCTGAGGTGAATGTGTTTAGTCTAGATTTTGCTCTCAGACCACGGCCTGCCTGGCTGGGACTTCTGATGTATGGTTTCGGCACAGCACTTAGCATGTGCATTAAGCAGGTCTTCTCAGAATGATAAAAGTCAGGCTTCTGGCTGCTTAATGGATGCTTGCCTCCAGTGGTACCTCTGACTTGTGACATCATTTCTCCTGAGTCCTTGGCACCTGTGGGAAGCCCCCCACTCCCACCCCATCCAGCGCAAAGGCCCACTCTGAGAGTGAGCCCAGAATTCCCTGGTTGCCGCACATCCCGGTGTTCCAGACTCTCAGGATTCAGGCTGGAGCCTGCACCTCTCCTTCTGGTAAGGTCCTCAGCACCAGGCACCGTGACAAGAGTGCTTCCTGGGAGCAGAGATGTCAGAGAAACCATAGCAACCATCTGCATCCACTCTCAGTATGTCCCATTTGTGATAGAAGATAGAAAATGTGCTACCCTTGATAGCTGCTTGGGCCTTCCAGCTATGCGGAGAGGTTATGATTATTTTACATTTAATTTTAATTTTTATCAAAGCAATAGATGTACATAATTTAAAAAGCCAAATGATACCGCAAAGCTTTTAATGAAAAAAAAAAGCAGCGGTTTGGGGCTCCCCCTCTCCCCAACCCCTGGGCCCCAGTTTTCAGAGACAACTGCTTTCAACTGCTTGAGCTGTCTCTTCTCGTATTTACTTTCATCTTCTGTGGTCATCAATTGCTTGAAAGACATTTCTTGGTTTTAAAAGCTTTTAGGTATTATCTACCAAATTAGGACGTAGACTTTTCCATGAGGGGGCCTGCTGTATTTCCTTTCCTTCCATCCTCCTGTAGAGTTATGCGACATTTTGGCTAAGCCAGTCTCCAGCTTTTATGGAATTAGATAAATATTGTCCACACCCAGCCTTGTAGTATGTAATGATTTTGATCTTTTTCATGTGAAATTCTTCTGTTTTGTTTTTTTTGTTTGTTTGTTTCTTTTTGTTGGTTGGTTGGTTTGGCTTGCTAAGTATCTACCGCAGAAATGGCAAAAGAGGAAAAAAATGTCAAACTCCTAGAAACAGAGGAGAAAAGTGGTTGCCAGGGCGTAGAGGTGGGGGAAATAGGCAGAGGTTGTTAAAAGGGTACAAATTTTAGGCGCCCGGGTGGCGCAGTCGGTTAAGCGTCCGGCTTCAGCCAGGTCACGATCTCACGGTCCATGAGTTCGAGCCCCGCGTCGGGCTCTGGGCTGATGGCTCGGAGCCTGGAGCCTGTTTCCGATTCTGTGTCTCCCTCTCTCTCTGCCCCTCCTCCATTCATGCTCTGTCTCTCTCTGTCCCAAAAATAAATAAACGTTAAAAAAAAAAAATTAAAAGGGTACAAACTTTCAAGATGAATAAGGTCAGAGGATGTAATATATGACACGATGACTGCAGTTGATGGAACTGTATTGGATAATTGAAATCTGCTAAGAGAGTAGAATGAAATGTTCTCACCAAAAAAGTATGTTTTATACGTTAATATGTAATTTACGTATTAATTATGTAGTAAAACCTGGGTGTGTGAGCATAGTTAGGTCCGGAAACACGCCTGTGATCCAAAGCAATCGTATACCCAAGTGAGTTTCAGGAACCATTGGTTCAGTTGCGATCATGTGACATGTGGCTCCACGCGCTACTTGTTTTGCAAGACATCCTCATTTATCAAGTTACAGTGTATCAGAGATGTTTGCTCGTCTTGTGGAGTCCTCACAGAACGAGTTACTTGCAATCCAAGGTTTTACTGGCAGGACATATAAATATAATTTATATATTAATTATGATATATGTACGATATCTGTATTTGGAATATATTTGAAACCAAATTCTACCCTCGTACTTCAGTTGTAGCTTGCTGGGTAGAGAATTCTATCTTAGAAAAGAAGGGTTGATTTGTTTTTCCTTTCCGGAAACTTTTAAGGTTTTCTCTTTGCCTCCGTTAGCCCGAATTTCTCAAGGGTGCATCTTGGTCTGCTTGTTTCTCTACTTATCCCAGGCAGGACTTGGTGTACTCTTCCGCTATGGAAAATCATGTGCTTTGGCCGGAACTTCTCTTCTTTGGCAAGGCCCTCTTCTCCATTCTTTCCGGTTTGTTATTCTAGAACTCCTGGTAATAGCATGTTGGACTTCCTGGATTCACCCTCTCGTTGTCATATTTTTTCTTCCTCCCATTTTCCATCTGTTTGTCTGTTTGTTTTACTTTTCAGGACATTTCCTCAATTCCAACCCTTTTATGTTTTTTGTTTTTTTTTAAATGTAATCGTATCTTCATTTCCAGGAGTTAAACAAAAAGACGTTTCCTTCGCATGTTACTTTTTAATAGCATCCTATTTAAATGGCTTGTGTTTATGGATGCAATATCTTCTCTCATCTCCTGAGAATTTCTTAAAAGGGGTTTGATGTTTCCTTCTGCTCCCTGCATTTATTTTGTATCTATTAAACACTTACATAGTCCCCAATATTTTTTCAGGCACTTTTTAAAGTACTTCATACATATTAACTCATTTCAATCTTCCTAACAACCTTACAGAGTAGATAATAATACTTGTTTTTTTTTTAATAAAGTAGGCTTCATGTCCAGAATGGAGCCCAAAGTGTGGCTTGAACTGATGACCCTGAGATCAAGACCTGAGCTGAGATCAGTTAACTGACAGAGCCACCCAGATGCCCCCAATATTAGTCTTATTTTAGAGGTAATGGAACTGAGGCTCAGAGAGGTTAAGTAACTTGCCCAAGGTCACCCAGCTGGGAAGTTGTATAGCTGGGATTTGAACCCAGGCTCTGCTCTGGCTCTAGAGCTTGTGCCTTTAATCATTATCTGTATTTCCTCAAAGCTTCTTTCTTCTTTTTTAATGTTTTTTTTTTTTAATTTATTTTTGACGGAGAGAGAGACAGAGCATAAGCGGGAGAGGGGCAGAGAGAGAGGGAGACACAGAATCCGAAGCAGGCTCCAGGCTCTGAGCTGTCAGCACAGAGCCCGACGCGGGGCTCAAACTCACGGACTGTGAGATCATGACCTGAGCCGAAGTCGGTCGCTTAACCAACTGAGCCACCCAGGCGTCCCTCAAAGCTTCTTTTTTGTTGGGCTGGTGTTGGTTCCTGTGTGTGGTTTCCCCCCAAAGCCTGGCTTTCTGGCTGTCCACTCCTAAGTACGAGGTACTTAAAACTGTAGTCATTCCTGGGTGTTGGAAGACTTACTAAGGGACTTCACTCTGGGGGGATCTAACCAGGACATCGTGTCCGGGGAGTCCTGACTGTCATTCTCCGTGGATCTTCTCTCTTGAGTCTGTCAGTCTCTCCAGCGAGGGATTATAGTCCCAGACTTCTGTTTGGGGGGTGGTGGGATAGATTAGCGTGGCTGGGGGGGGTCTCACTACTTAGTAGGCAGAACTTCACTTCATCTCCCTGGTTTCTGTAGGGTACTTTACCCATGCCTCAGCTTTGCCTGGTTTCCCCACGCCCGGCACCAGACTGTGTCATCTCGTCCTGTGCTGGGGTGGGGAGAGGCACTTGGCTAGCTGCTCTGGGCCATGGGCAAATATCTGAGAGACTTAACAGCTCCTTTTAAAGACTTTTAACTAATCCTCCTCGTCTTAGCTCCACCTCTTATCGCTGTCTTCAGCAGGGTCCGATGCCTCCCACTCCTGACCCTTCCTGGCTGTCCCGTGGTGACAGCTGTGTGGCTTTAGTTGGCTTCTCGGTGCAGACCCTTATCTCTCAGTTTTGTCTGCCACATGCCAAGTTAATCAGCATCCGCCTTCCATCTTCCAAAAACTTGCTGACGTTGACTGGTGTCTTGTCTCCCATCCTCTCTGTCATTGTGGGTTTATACTTAACAACAACAACAACAACAAAAAATCCATGATTCTCATTTAGGAGGGGTGTGTGGAGGGAGCCTCCAAAAACACTTACGTTCTGCCCACCATGTTCGACCAGGAATCCAGACTGTCAGCTTCTCCGAGGTTCCAGAGCTCAGCCGACATACCAGGAGCTCTTTTCACCATCAGGGAGAAGGGAGAGAGATGTTTGGTGCTGGTCTTTGGGATGTACACAGTCGCAGAACCAACAGAGGCCATTTTTCATCCATCTTCCATCAAATGCTTTTCAAACTGGGTTCCTTGGAGTCCTAGGGTTCCTCAGGAATGGCCATAGTAAGCATGGGACAATCACACTGAGGTCCCCATTTCCAGGGGAACCAGAGCTGCCCTACCTTTATCTGTTTCACATACTGGGGCTGTGCTAAAGCTTTTGTGCAATTCAAGGATTCTGCTATTGAAAAAAAAGGGGGGGGGAATAGAAAAGAAGTTTAACAGACCTATCATTACACACCATTCTCTCTTCAGAGATGTCACCTGAACCGTTTTTCTTTCTCCCCCCTGAGCTATTTTCATGGCAGTGCTTTTGGCAATCACATTTTTAACATTAAAGGCATGTCGTGAAAAGAGAATTGCTTTTCGGTTCATACGTGGGTTTTTAGCTTGGTTCAGCCACTTAATGAGATGTGTGTTCCTGGGAAGCTTGCTCAACCCCTCTGAGCCCCAGTGTCTTTATCTTTCAATGGGGATTGTAACACCTTGTTGGTAGGGTGGCTGAAAGAATTTGTGGGATAGAATGTTCACGGCCCATAGCAGCCACTCATTAATGCCAGTTTCTCTCTCGCCCCGGTTCCGTCGGTGTGCACAGTTATAGCATTTTTTCCCCCTCTCTCAGCAAATATATTAACAAATATTTATTGCCCTGGTAGACATCAGTGAGCCGGACAGTCCAAGACCCCTGACCTCTTGGACCATATGTTTTAGGGAAAGCGATACACAAGAAAAAAAAATCACATGGCGTATTTGAAGGTGACACATGTCATAGAGAAAAGGACAAGCAGAGCAGATAAAGAGGGGTGACAAGGGGGACGAGCTGGCGGGGTAGCCCTCATTGAGAGGGTGATATCTGAGCAAAGACGTGGCAGGGGTGAGGCAAGTAGCAATGTGGGTCTGAGCAAAGAGAATTCTATGCAGAGGGAGCGGAGAATGCAGATGCCCTCAAGTAAGAGTGCTCCTGGAGTGTTCAAGGTGTCCTGGGGAAGCCAGTGTGGCCAGAGCCAAGGGACAAAGGGGACAGAGGAGGACAGATGAGGCTGGTGGTAGATAATAAGGAACCAGATATTTACCTCTATTAGGGCATAGACCCTCAAAATAATTCCTTTGCTCAAAAATATAATATCAGGTTCTTTCTTCTACTATGCTAGGATTGGGGGAAATCAAGTCAAATTATAGTCAATAAAAAGTGTATTTTGTAGGGGGTGAATGAACACTAGAAGGTGATGAGAAAGGGAGGGGCCCTATGTGGGGTCCTTCTAACTTTTGGGTGTAGCTGTCTAGAACCTGAGTTCATTTGAGAACTCCCTGTACACGGATTCTGGTTTCCTCAGAGATAACCCATCCCCAACCCTTGCCATAGCCCTCCCTCCCCCAGCATGGCCATTCACAGGACTATCTCTTGGGAACTCCTTCCCTGGCTGCCATCCTCCCAGCTTTCTCGGGGCTCTTGGGCCCTTCTGTTAACTCCCTCTCCTGGCCACTGCTGATTGGTCCAGGCATGGGCACCCAAATGACCAATGGGTCAATGATTCCCTTTCTTGTTTTAACTCCCTCTCCTGGCCACTGCTGATTGGTCCAGGCATGGGCACCCAAATGACCAATGGGTCAATGATTCCCTTTCTTGTTTTTTTTTTTTTTTTTTTTTTTTTAATAGGACCCTGGGGAGAGACTCAGAACGGTCTCATGCTGGTGATAGGATGTGTAAAATATAAAACTATCAGCAGGCATGGGTGAAAAAAAATATATGTGTGGAAAAGACCTGTCTGTAGTGAGAGAGAATAAAGCAACTCAGAAAGAAGAGAGGTGAGAGAAGGAGAGACTGGAGGGGGGCCCTAGCTCTTGGTTCCAGTTGTTTCTGACGCTGCATTCTTGTTCTCCTGCTGTTTGGTTGTTGAAGCTTGCCTTGGATTCTGGGGGCAATACAATTCCTTTTATGCCTAAGCTTGTTTGAATTTGGTTTCTCTCATGTGCAACCTAGATAACCCACTGCCTATTTCTTTTATCTTTGAAGTTACTCAGAGGCGTCTACACCAAGTTTCATTTTTAACAACCTCCCACCTGCCTTCAATTTAATTTCCTTTAGAAAATGCTGGCCATGAAATCTGCACTTCTACGGTCTAGGACAGTTTTTCTGTCCCTTTTCTATTTTGTGAGTTCCTCCATGAAAAAGGTTTCCATGGTCAAAGGCATTTGGGAAATAAATGCTGTGTGCAATATTACTTTCTTGGAGATTCATGATGTAGTATATTAAAGAATTTCTGCAACGAATAAATGCATTTAACTTCATGTAAGCAGGGTGCCCAGATCCTTGTTTTTCTGTGACATGTAATATCTCCAATCCTGACATTCCAGAGGGTCCATACAGTCTAGGTTCATGTGTGATGGATCTTCCTTTCTTTTCTTTTCTTTCTTTTCTTTTCTTTTCTTTTCTTTTCTTTTCTTTTCTTCTTTTCTTTTCTTTCCTTCTTTCCTATAAAAACGTTTATTTTTGATAGAGAAAGAGCACGAGTGGTGGATGGGCAGAGAGAGAGGGGGGACAGAGGATCCGAAGCAGGCTCTGTGCTGACAGCAGTGAGGTTGACATGGGGCTCAAACCCATGAATCGTGAGATCATGACCGGAGCTGAAGTCAGACACCCAACCGACTGAGCCACCTAGGTGCCCCAAGCCTGCCTGCTTTAAAGTGGCATATTCCCAGGGTGCCCTGCAGAAAAATGTTTGGCCAAGTGGAGGAAAGGGCACTTTTGATAATTTTCATAGTCATCTCTATTCACTAAGCATGAGCGCATAAGGCTGGGTCCTCTCTAAGAGGGTGCCTTTTTCAAATTCAGTCAGGCACCAAAGGGCCTTCCAGTCAGCCAGAATTGCACCCAGAAAAGTGGTTCCCTCACTGATTCCTTAAATTTCTTTTTAAAAAAAATTTTATTATTCACTCTTGAGAGAGAAAGAGAGAGAGAGAGAGAGAGAGCAGGGGAGGGACAGAGAGAATCCCAGGCAGGCTCCGTGCTATCAGTGCAAAGCCTGACTCGGGGCTGCAACTCACAAACTGTGAGATCACGACCTGAACTGAAATCAGGAGGCGGACACTTAACCGACTGAGCCGTCCAGGCGCCCCTACTTCCTTAAATTTCTGAGAGATGAAGCTGTCCACGTGGCAAGGCAAGGGTGTGGCAGAGGCTCTGCTTTGAGCAGATGAGACTCCAAGATGTTGAGTTGCTTCAGGACCCACCCACGTTATAGGGTTGGCGGGACTATTTGGAAGAGGCTCTGGCTCTGGGACGGTTTGGCAGTCCCCCCATGGTCATCATTATCACCCTTCTACTGTCTACAGTTTGCAGAAAGCTCTCATGTGCTTCCTTCAGCCATCCTGTGAAGTCCATGGGTTTATCTGTGTTATCGATCTCTATTTTACCAATGAGGAAACTGAGGCCCATTCACTCGTCTTCAGTCACATAGCTAGTAAAGAAAGGAAGAGCTGGGGATTTGGTCTCTCTAGCATCGCTTTCCTGTCCTACTACACTGCCTGTCATCAAGTTGTCTGCGGCTGCTCCCTCAACAGCCATATTTCAGTTCTTTTCTTCTCCACCCTCATTCAGATATCTCTGATAAAGACTTGGGAATTAAGAGGAGGTAGGAATGCCAAGGAAGCCAGATGGCATCTATGGGGCCACAGGGCTTGGGGACGTCTAGCAGGCAGCCCCTCCTGAGGGCCATGGTGGGACTAGGCCTGCCCACATTCCTTTGGAGCAAAGACCAGGCAGCAAGGTGTAGCCATGCTTCCCCAGGTGGCCCTATGGACAAGCATCCCTCACCAGCCAGAGTCCATCCCTCATCCTTCAGCAGGTGTGTACCCTCACCCTTAATCTCATGAGACTCACTCCTCACCAGCCCAGGAAACAAGTGGCTTTGAGGCAACCAGAGTCTCCAACAGGTGCTCATTGCTCAGTGACTTCTCAGCCTGAAACGAGGAAGCCTGGATGTAAGGATTCAGGCCACCGGTTCCTCACTCCCACGAGCCACATTTCAAATGCTCAGTTGTGCCTACGGCATTGGACAGTGCAGCTAGAGGGCATTTCCACCGCTGCAGAAAATTCTTTGGGACAGCACCGATCAGTCTCTCCTCTGACCAGTTTCTGCCAGCCCTTGCCCTTGCTCTAATGCCCTCCTTCTTCATGAGCCTCCTTCCCCAGCCTCAGAGGCAGTTAAGTGAGAAGTGCCGGTGGATCACTAAGAGATAGCTCAAGCTGCCGGCAGGAGTGAGGCTGTCCTCTTGTGCATTCTGTGTGCCAGGGTGGCTGCTCCATGAGAGGATAAGCCCCTGAAAGGCAGGGCATCTGGTGTCTTGTGTATCCCCGACCATGCCTTGCACGGTGTTAGGCACACAGCAGGTCCTCGATCACGTTTATGGTCCACCGGGGCTAACTGGTGGTCAAGGGGCTTGGGTCAGCGCAGCACTGGCCGGGCCGTGAATTTACTGCATGACGTCCAGTACATCCATTACTTCCTGCCAGGCCTCAGTTCTCCCTCCACCAAGGCGCAAGGGGATTGGCTGGAATAGATGATCTCAGAGCTTTCCTGCTCTTTCCATCCATGGCTTCGGGAGACAGAGCATAGATTCCCGGGGGTAGGACCCCCTGTGGTTGGAGCCCATTTTATCAGCAGCCAGTGCTCAGACCCAAGGCCAGACCCCATGGGGGGCTGTGCTGTGTGAAGATGTCTGTGACAGGTGCCTGGCGTTGTGAATGTGTGTGCATGTGTGTGTATGCCTATGTGTATACATTTGCTTTTGCTCCCAAACCAAGGTAACAGGGCAGGAAATCCAACATTATTGTGCAAAGACATAACTAACCTCTAGTCAGGCTGTGGGCGTGACGTCTCCAGGACTCATTTTTTTTTTTTTTTTATAATTTTTTTTTCAACGTTTATTTTTGGGACAGAGAGAGACAGAGCATGAATGGGGGAGGGGCAAAGAGAGAGGGAGACACAGAATGGGAAACAGGCTCCAGGCTCTGAGCCATCAGCCCAGAGCCCGACATGGGGCTCGAACTCACGGACCGCGAGATCGTGACCTGGCTGAAGTCGGACGCCTAACCGACTGCGCCACCCAGGCGCCCCTCCAGGACTCATTTTTATTGCCCCCTTTCCCTCCTTTTCCACACATGGCTCGATAAACAAATACATCCTGGTGTCTGCAAGGCAGAACCTCTTCCTGGGGATCAAGACCCAGCTCCTAGGGCTCAGGGTTGTCTACAGATCCCCATGGTCACAAGACACAGGCTGGTCTCAGGGATGTTCTGGAAAGCCAGGCTCTGCCGGTCAGCTCTCAGGGATGCCAGAGCTCGGCACGAACGCAGACCTCCCTTTGTTTGCTGGAGGGCAGGGGTACTGAGTTTAGAAAAGTGGATGGGTCCAAGTAAGCATCTCTTCGGCAAGCAGCAGATGGCCTGGAGCTTGAGGTGAGTCACCAGAAGGCACTGCTGGGGTGACGTATGTGGGGGCCATTTTGCTTCTCAGTTGCTAGTGCGGGAGGGCCAGGGCCAACCACACTGTGAAGGAAGTGGCTGTGCTCACCTCTCCCCGCAGGGCGTTTGGGCCATAGACACGGGAGGCAGAGAGTGGTGGTGGGGGCAGCTCGGAGTCTGCGGGGGGTCCTCCCCAGGGTAGGAAGCCCTGGCTGCCCTCAGAGGCCCAGCAGGCCCCAGGCATGGTGAGGGCCGGACCTCAGGATCTGGGGGCCAGGCTTTTGGAATCATGGGGTGAGGGTGGCAAGAGGTGGGGGCTGGGCTGCTTGGCCTCCACCCACCTCAGCTCCAATCTGAGGGCCCAGGGCCTCCTTCCTGCTGGAATCTTCTCTCTCCTCCTCCCTTCTATGGAGCCCTTCTCCAGGCCCATCCTTGACCCCTGCCCGCTCCTCCTTGTTATGCCCTGAACACAGCATTACTCTTATTTTGGGCCTAGTTTGCAGCCATGTCCCACTCGTGGGCACCTCTTCACTCTCTTCATCTGGGAGAGTTCTAGAAGCTGCCGGTGTCCTTAGACTTACTGGCTGCATCACACCAGTCTCTGCTTCTCTCACCTTCTTCTCTGTCTGACCTTCCTGTGCCACTCTTGTGAGGACCCACCTGTGTAATTCAGAGTAATCCCAAGACTCTGTTCAAATATATAATTTTTTTAATGTTTATTTATTTCTGAGAGACAGAGAGACAGAGCACGAGCCGGGGAAGGAGGGGCAGAGAGAGAGGGAGATGCAAAATCTGAGGCAGGCTCCAGGCTCTGAGCCATTAGCACAGAGCCCGATGCGGGGTTCGAACTCACGAACTGCAAGATCATGACCTGAGCCAAAGTCAGACACTCAACTGACAGAGACACCCATGTGCCCCCAAGACTTTGTACAAACGCCCAGGGGAATATGATGCTTTCCCTGAACATCCTCCCTTCAGGGGGAGGACGCTGCCTATGTAGCATGGGTAGGTACACTCGTGTCACATTGGACTGTAATTGTGTGTCTCCTCCTCAAGGTTGTGTGACCAAGGACCTGGTCTTTTTTTACCTTAATGTCCTTCGTGCAAAGCCTGACACCATATACGTGGCTAATGAATAGTTTGCTGAATACATAAATGAATAAACATGTACATGAAATAGCTCTGGGGCCTGTACACATGCCCCCCCCCCCCACCAAGGGGCTCATGCAAGCATGGTGTCAGGCCCCTGAGTCCATGCCCTTTGGCTTTCCGACCCTACAAGCTCGTCCACCTTCCCCCAGTGGGAGGACCCTGCTCTCCTTTCTGCTGGGCCTCCCAGCTGGGTTGGGATAGTCAAGATGGCTGGAAGAGGAAGATGGCTGACCCATGTGTTCATGTCTTCCTCTTCCCTGAAATCAAGCCACCTGCCTGCCCAATCATACCTTCCTCCATGCCTCCTTCCCAACACCTGCCTCGGCCTCCCTGCCTTCCTTTTCCAGTGTTCTTATCATCTGCCCCTCCCCCACCTACTGAAATCTGAGGAAACCCAGAGCATCACAGTCCATGCAGGGACATCTTTACCCTTCGCTAGTATGTTGTCACCCCCCGCTCCCCAATAGACAGTAGTCCCTCAAGATAGCCCACCTGAAGCAAACCAGTCTTTCAGAGTCCTGCACCCCTCTGCCATCACCCACAGCCCGAGTCCCTGTGCCCAGCTCACCTGTCTCTCCCCAGATGGGCAGGTACTCATCTTGCTGAATGTCCAGCATGATCTCCAGCCCGTTGCCTGTCCCGCCCTTGACCGTGGTGAGCAGAGGTTTGCCATCCTCGCCTGAGTTAAACATGTAACACTTCCCATATTTTGTAAACACCTGGGGGAGAGATGAAAGGGAGAGAAGCACGTGAGTGACTTCAGACTAGAGATGGGTGAGACCCGAGAAGTGCAACATCAGGCCAGAGTCCCCACAGCCCGTCATGGTCAAGCCCTCTTGGGGACCGATGATTCCTCACTGTGGCTAATGGTCTGACTTTTGCCAAGTGGGATTCTGGCATCCAAGAACAAATCCAAGAACAAATCTGGATACCCTTTGATGTTTGTTGCCATGGGATCTTGTCTCTTCTCCCTCTGGGCACTACTCCCCCTGGGACACCGGGTGGTCCTGTCCACTTCCAAATGTTGAATATCTGTAAGCCAATCTGCATCTCCAGCCCCAGGCTCTCTCCTGGGCTCCACACACACTGACCCCACTGCCCGAGGAGCATGACTTCAGGGGGGCCCATGGTCCTCTGACACTCAGCGAGTCCCAGGGGAACAAACTTCCTCAGGTTCTCTGCCCCACCAGATGGGTCCCCTGCCCTCATGTCCCAGGGAATAGCATCGCCATGTGCCGAGAGGCTCAAGCCAGACCTTCAGGGTGGCTGTCCACTCTTCCTCTTCTTCACCCCCATGTCCAGTTAGCCAGCAGGGCCTGGGCAAGGCTGTCTCTACGTCCAGCTTGCACTTTGCCTTTTCCCTACTGCATTGCCATAACTTAGGACCCAGCCATTGTTTGCTTGGTCTGCTGCCATTTCTTAGTTGGGCCCCTGGATTCCAGACCACCTTCTCTGGTCCATTCTCCAAGTTCACTGTGACTCATTCTTTCTGAAATGCAAGCCTTATCTTGTTAATCCTAGGCTTACAATCCATCGGGGCTCCCCAGCTCCCATAGGCTGAAAGCCAGGCCCTCCATACCCAGCCTTCTGTGATGCCCTCTGCCTACCCCATCCTACAGCTTCCCATCTGTGTCCATGGAAATCCATGAGCAGGGAAGCTCCGTGCATTTGGGGACTACACCTGCTTGTTAGCTGAGGTGTCTATCTCCAGTGCTTAGTACGGCACCTCGCGTGGGGGGTGTTCCAGATATATATGAATGAATGAATGAATGAGTGAGTGAGTGGGTGGATGGAGCCAGATCAGATGACTTACAGCACCACTGGATGTGCCCTGCTGGTTCCTACACTGGTGGCTTTCTATTTGCTGCTTCTGCTGCCTGTAACTCCTCTCACCCCTCTTCCTGCCTGGATAGCCTCTAACAGTTGTCCAAGACTGGATCGATGTGTCTCCTCCTCCAGAAGCCTTTCTGAGCCCCTGGACCAAGTTGGGCTACTCCCCTTTTCACTGTTCCCCTCGCTCCTTCACCACGGCAGCTTATCACATGACCCAAATAGTTGGTCTTATATCTCTTCTGAACTTGACTCTGCCATTCACTTCTGAATCCAAGGGCTTAACAAATTGTCTGGCACACAGTAGGTGTTTGTACCGCTTTGGCTTGACGGATTACATGATTACAAAGATGTGGTGTGATGGTGTGGGAAAGGCCCGGGGCAAGGGATGCAGAGATCTTTGTCCAAGTTTGATGTTGCCACTTATTAGTCATGTGACTATGGGTGAACCAAGTAAACCCTCCAAGCCTCAACTTCTCCATCTATAGAATGGGATTATTAGTCATGTGACTGTGGGTGAACCAAGTAAGCTCTCCAGGCCTCAACTTCTCCATCTATAAAATGGTAGTGCTTGTCCTTTCTTTAGCTACCCCTCAAGGTTCCTGAGAGGATCAGCCGAGGTAATACATGCAAACGTGCTTTGAAAACTCTAAAAGCTTTCTACAAATGCTATGGGTTATTATGTTTACATAACTGCTTTGGAACCTCGAGCTGAAGCCAAATTATATCTGGCAAAACTGGCTGGAAGGGAGCCAGGCCAACTGCACTGGGTCTCTGCGGCCACTGAGGTTTGGGCCCGGGCCCCTCCTTGGCCATGCTCCACTGCACTGTCCCCTCCTGCAGCGTGGAGGCCAAGAGGTGGCTCTTTGGTTTCCCATCCTTCAGTGCGGGGGCAGGTAAATAGCAGGGGTGGGTGCTGGAAGCTGCCTTTCTCATGCAGATCTTGAAGGCCTGATGAAAGGAAGGAAGAGAGGCCTCTACAGTGTGCTGGACACACTGTTAGTCACTCATCTGTGTTATCTCATTTAACTCTTGCAGCCATGACTCTGTGGGTATTGCTGCTCCCATTGTGCAGAGGAGGAAACCAAGGCCCAGGGATGTTAAGTGACTCGTCTAAGTCACACAGCAAATAAATAGCAACGCTGAGACACAAATCCATGAGTGTCTTAACACGTGCTCTTTCTGGAGGTGCTCTCCTGGGTCTTGGTCCCTGGGACCTTTCTGAGCCATATACTGTTTCTCTGTGCCTTGCTTTTTCCATAAGCCAGTCAATAGTCACATGCATGCGCTCCTACTATGTGCAAGAATTAGGAGGATTGCCGAGAAGTACAAGCCCGGCTTCCAGAGACCACATTTTCATCACCATCCAAAATGTCTCTGAGTCCCTGACCAGCTGCACTATTTCAGGACAGCCAAACCCTTCTTCTGCTTCATGGTGGGGGAGAACAGCTGGAACTGGATTTTTCAAGAAAAAATAAACCCTGAGCTTTAGCATGACCATGGTGTGGAGCAACTGCACTTGGCTAACGAATCTGTCCCCTGGAGACATGTTCTCGGGGATCACTGCAATGAACGGATGAGAGAATTTTATAGTTGGTGCATCTTTTGCAAGGGGTTGAACACATCTGGAGTGACTTCTGGGTGCTCTAATAGAGTTTCTCTCTGTAGATCCACTAAATATGCTTGTTGCTTCCAAAATTAATTATACTATTAATTGCCTATCTATCTGAGGAGATTTGTAAGGAAAAGTACATTTCATCTTCGCACCAAATTACTGCAAATTCCAACCACCCCACCCCCCACCCCACCTCCACTTGGAACTTGGACTCCAGAATATTGGGCTGAGGTTAGAATGTGATGCCTCCTCCTAGAGTCGACGGTGATCCCAGCCCAGTGTCTGAGATCCCAGATGCGCTGGGTGGGGGCTGTTGATAAAGGGCATGGACCCTCCGTGAGCTCCCGAGGGTGATGGCAAGGCACGAGAACTCCGAGGGGCCTTACAGACCATCTCGCCCACCCAACTTACTTCACAGGGGAGGAGACGCAGACCTGGGAGAGAGGAAGCAATTTGCCTGAGGCTGCGCAGTGAGGCCGTGTCTGTTTGGGACCAGACTCCTGGTTCAGTCTGCACTTCCTTTACTCCAGTCTCCCTCAGCTTCTCCACTTACAACAGGAGAGGGAGGCTCTAAGGGATTGCTACCTTCAGCTGATCATTGACAAGAGTGCCTGATCTGCGGCGGGCACTGGGCTGGCACATGGAAGCCTCGTGCATTAAAGTCTTCCCATGTAGAGGAGGGAGCAGACAGGTCTTTGTGATAGAGACTCACTCCCCATCCATGGCTGTCCCCTTGCCGGGCCTAGTACTCGTCCTAGGCCCAGGTGGTGGCTCCTGCAGGGAAGTGTGGTCAGCGTGGTGGTGACCAGAGAGGCAGGACGCTGGTGGGTGACCACACCATGTCTGAGAAATGGCCAGGTTCTTTCTCAAGTCAGGATCACCATAAAGAGGCCTGGGGCACCTGGGCAGCTCAGTTGGTTAAGCATCTGACTTCGGCTCAGGTCATGATCTCACAGTTTGAGCCCCGCATAGGCCTCTGTGCTGACAGTTCAGAGCCTGCTTGGGATCGTCTCTTTCTCCCTCTCTCTCTGCCCTTCTGCTGCCCTCTCTCTCTCTCTCTCTAAAAAGTAAATAAATAAACCTAAAGAAAAAAAAGAGGCCTAACCCCCTTCTGCATCTTCCTGGTGCACTTAGGATAAGTCCCCAAATCGTCACGGGGCCCTGTATGGTTCAGCCCCGTCTCTTGTCCTCCCTTCTCTCACGTGCTTCGAGCACACCGGCCTCTTTAGTTCCTGGAACGTACAATAAGCTCTTCCCCCTGTAGGCCCCTTCCACAGGCTGTTTCCTCCACCTACCATGTTCTCCGCATACCCTCCGTCTACCTTCCTGTGATCGCTTCCCCAGAGGCCTCGCTTGACCACTCACCACCCCTGCTCCAGGCCTCCATTTCAGTTGGAACATCCTATCTTACGACCTCATACCTCCTGTTTTTTCCTTTACAGTGCGTATCAGAGTGTGTAACTAGATGGTTGTTCATGTGATTGTCTGTTGGGCACATCTTCCGCCAGACTGTAAGCTCTCAGAGGGCAGGGACTGGGTCCGTTTGGATGAACGAATGAAGGGGCTAAGGTACTACCAACCCATATCCCCTTGCCCTCCCCTGGGAGGTGGCCTTCGGGGCCCGCCAGCCTTGCTGATTCTGGCCGGAGCTGGGCCTGACCGAGTATCCCCCCCTCCCTCCCCTCCCTTTGCCTGCTGAGGCCGTCTCAGCTTCCCACTTAATTGTACCTAAGCAGTTTCACTTGCTGCTGCATGAAAGTATTAGAGGAAATAATCCTCTAGGAACTAAGACAGTCTACCTTTGTGGGGGCAGGAGAAGGGGCTCAGAGGCAGCGAGGCTCACGCTGGCTGCACGCCTCTGTCAGCCTCCCTGCCTGTGCTGCCGAGGCCTCGGCTCCTGCCTGGTGTTTCTGAGAGGATTATTTTCCTCTCTGCTCCACATCAAAGGCCTCAGAGCTATTTACACACCACACAATTTTTGCTACAAACTTGGGACAAGATGCTGCTCTCCTTCCCCCTTTCGGGGCATAACGATGCGTAAGTGTAACACACGTTTCAGATTTAGGTCTTATCGTCCCCAGCCAGAAAATATAATTTATTGAAGTCCAGACTGTCAGGCCCAGCTCGCTGCTCCTTCGGACCCACCATTCTCCCAGGCATCCCTCTGCTCTCCAGTAAGTGCCGATGGCCCCATCGCGGATGGTCGGACTGGATCTGCTGGGTTGCTAAGAGTCTAGGATTGCACTCAGTCGGATTGGGTTGTACGAGTTAGAGATGCACATTTCACACCTGGCTCTCTAGGAGGGAGGGGGGTTCCTGAGATAAAAATGAGCCCCGTGCCCGGCACCGTCATTGCTAACATTGGCACGGCGCATTATGGTGTAGACAGCTTATGTACAGCGTCATCTTTCTCAGTGGCCCCACGAAGGGAAGGAAACTAACAGTTCCTGAGCCTGTCCTCTGTATAGGTCCCTGCTTGGCACGTCCATAGGTATTCTCTCTTTCCTGATCATGGTCTAGCTCTCCTGATGGGGAGGCATCTTGTGATCATATCCCTATTCTATAGTTGAGGAGACTCAGGCTGCTGGGGAGGTGGGTGCTAGAGCTGGGATTCGCAGGTGAGGCTTTATCACCAAGGAAGTCAGGAGGAAGGAAGGAGGAAGTCAGGAGGAAGGCTTTGGGACCAGACGGGATGCCATCAAGACAGATCCCTGTTTATTTGTCAAATCCGTGGCCCCCAACACAGCATTTTCTGTTCCCAATGCATTTCCTCATCTACGAACCCGGCAAGATAATCTCTTTTTAAAAACGTTTATTTATTTTTTCGAGAAAGAGCGTAGCGGGGGAAGGGCAGAGAGAGAAGGGAACAGAGGATCTGAAGCAGGCTCCGTGGCGACAGCAGAGAGCCCGAGGCGGGATTTGAACTCACGAACCGTGAGATCATGACCTGAGCCCAGGTCGGACACTCAACTGACCACCCAGGTGACCCCTGCAAGATAATCTTGCCATGTGGTTGGAGGGCCTAAGTGAGAGAATATAAGTGGATTGGTTTGCAGGATTACATAATAGACATCTTCACTAGTTATGAGTCCACACTAGGGGGGGAGCCACTACGTTTTTCCTTTTCAGCAGAAGAGAGATTAGTCATTTGGGTTCCGGGTAGAGAGTCAACAATGAATTGAAGAATGGGAGGTTGGGGGTTCCTGTCCTCTCTGCGTATGGCCCTACCATACCAAGCTTATCTCAAAGTAGGTAGAGGAGATGAAAAACGCTGTGTGCTACTGATTGCTTATGCCTTAATAATGCCAAGCCTGTTGCTGAAGCCCTGGGCAGCTGATGAGATTACTGGGGCCATGGAGTTTTGTAGGAGAGGGAGATGCTTCCCATGCCTACAACCCACTTCGAAAATCTGCATGTGAATTCTAACTGAATTGTAATTAGTTACTGGCATAGTGGCAAGACACCACCAATCTGAAGCTGGCATGTTCTAAATGAGAGGGACATGGAGGTGGGAATGGGGAGAGGGTCTCACTGCCTTTCCAGAGCTCTTGGAGTAGCTCTGAAGTTGGTACCTTCCCTGGAGTGCCATTCACTTTACATTTGCCATTACTAACGTTTGCAGCAGCCCCGTGAGGTGGCCATTTTCACCAATCCGAGGCCCAGAGGGGCTGAGCCAGGTCGCAGAGCCGGTCAGCGGAGAACCCAGGACAAAATCCATTTTTGCCTAGTTCCAAAGCCGACACTCTTTGTCCCCCGTCCCTCATAGGTACAGCTCATACCCTCACCCCTCTCCCAAACTGCTCTGCTCCTGGCCAACTGAGATCAGTGGCTTGCTAACGCAGGGTTCTCCCATCCGGTAGTAGGGGAGGTACGTCTCAGAGTCAGAGGCATCGTGGAAAAGTGCAGGCATCTCATCTAAACTTCTCTTTTTCACATGTGAGCCCAACGTCCACGGAGGGCAAGGGGCCTGCCTGCAGTAGTTTGGGAACAGAGCTGAGCTCTGACCTGGGCTTGATGGCCTGGGCCTTTGCTCTTCCTCTAACGCCAGGGGCTAGAGATAATGGCCAGGATTCTCTTCTCAGGGCGTTGCGTCCAGGAATAAGAGAAAGATTGGCAACTGCTGCTGGCATCCAGGCTCAGAGTGACCTGGCAGGGGCCCCTGCCTTACGGAGTCCGGGAAATGCAAAGTGGAGCCCTTTCTGGGGAAGGTTAGGAACGGCCGATACCCATGAAGACACAGTTTTCTGGTTCAATTAATAGTGCAAACAACACTTCTCCAGCATGCACCTACTTAAGAAAATAAATTATGTATAAGCTCCCTTAAGGATTGTTGAAATATCCACTCACCAGCTCACAACTAAGCCTGCAAGCTTCAAACCTTCTAGTCCATTCATTAATCCTGACCTTTAGGGCTTCTCCTAGGCAGTCAGTTTCTTGTCTCTTCTTGCTTATTACACTTGAAGGAAATGAAACTGTACAGCTCCAAAGTGCGTCTAAAATCCAGCCTTTCCCCGCCCTCGGTTGCCTGACTTTTCCTTTCAACGAGTTACTGAAATTTCTCATTAGGCTGTTTTCAACACAACACGCACATTAAAGCCAACCGTGTAGTCTTGTTTGGTTTTCCTCTTTCAAACTCCTCAAACGCATTTTGCACAATTGGGAAGTGAGGAAGTCTGTCAAATGGGTTACCAGGTTTCCAGCATGCAAAAATGAATTGGCGTTTTGTTTCCTGAAATTGCAATTAACGTGTTTGAAAACGAAATACAGCAGAGGGACGGATGCATAAGGAGGCTGCCTGAGACGGTCGGCTCTTTGAAGGCAAGGACCGGATCTTGTTAAAATGTCTGTCTGCGCATTCATCTGTGCCTGCGACAGGAACTCTCGACTAGCTCTTGCATCCCAATGACTGCCGCACGACTGTGTTTTCCCTCCAAGGAGATTTAGAAAGGCAATTTCAGCCAATACCCGTGACAGCACCTCCACGTGGTAGGTGCTATTCCTGGAAGTGAGGGAGCGAGGGGGACGTGGTCTCTTTGCAACCACTTGTCACCTCTTCCCAACTAGGGGGTCACCATCTCTTTTCGGACATTGTTAATATCTTTCTCCGTGGAGGCTCCCTCCTGGGGGGAAAGGGAAGAGCGGACAATCACTGAGCATTGAGTCGAGCGCTGTGCCGATCGCTTAGTGACCCTTCTATCCTTTAAAGTTCACGAAGCCCATTGATGTAGGCATTATCCCTCCCAGGGTGCCGACAGGAAAACTGAGGCTCCGAGAGGCTAAATATCTTGTCCAAGGTCCTACAGCTAAAGAGTGGTTCACCTGACCTTTTGTTTTATGCTCAAAGGTTGTCAGAAGTCCTTTTGACATTATTAGAATGTATGAGACGGTGATGTGACCCCTTCCTCCACGCCCCTGCACCCATCTGCTGGGATGTGACCTTTCCCGTGCGCGTTTCACTGAGAGGCCCTCCTGCCTCCTCTCTCCAAGCCTGAGTGCAGCCGGGGCCTTGTCCACCGGGAAACTGTCCAGAAAGCTTTAGATACCGTGCAGGAGGGGATGTGTGAGCCCCATGCAGAAGGAAAGAGCATCGAGCAGCTGCAAGCCTGTCAGCTGAGAAAACAGCACGAAGGGGAGGGGTGGGTGGCTGAGTGTTCTCCTCCGATTCAGATGTTTTGTGAGCAAGTGTGCTCGTGGAAGATGACTCATGGAGACACAGGGCAACTGGAAGGAGCTCCGGTTATTCACCTGGAGCGTCGTCGGAAATGCCAGACCTCTGCTGCTGAATCCCTCCTGATAGCTCACGCGAGAATCCCACACGGGCTCCACTTGAGGTTATGAAGTGGGACGTGGGGAGCCAGACCGACGCCTTTCAAGTCGGGCTGCCGCTTGGCTGGTGGGGGGCCTGGGGCCTGACTTGACGGAAGTTTCAAACGGGCTTCGGCAACAGGTTGGCTGCTGTGTCTGCTGAGGTCTCACTGTCTGCCTCCTGTGGGCAGTAAGGGCCGTGGCATCTCATCTCTGGATCCCCAGCGCCTGGCTCCACGGCCGGCACATAGTAGGCACTATGGGAGATGTCTGGGTGAAAGAGAAAAGTCCAGCGTGCACTTGGGAACCAGGCAACCGGAGCTTCCAATGCTGCCTCTGTCATTGCCACTTGTTGGCTCTTGATCCTTCATCTAGGAGATGCTGGCAGGAGTACCTTTCAGTAGAATTGTAAAGATCAAAAGGGCTATAATGGGTCTGAGAGTGCTTTGTGTGGAAAAAAACCCTCAGCCCAGGCGGGGGAGCATTTCTGTTTGTGGTTTGCATCATGCCCAAGGCCCTGCAGGAGCAGGGGAGGGACAGAGCTGTTATTTTGACATGGGAATTGAATCTGAGATGTTCCATCTGGGGCCACGGTCACAGCTCGCCCGTTCATTCACTTAGCGAACATCTACAGAACACCTCCTGTGTTCTGGGCGCCGCCTCAGGCGTTGGGGACACAGAAATGAGTCAACGTTTTAGGAACTGCCCGGCCCAGAGGGTGGCCCTGCAGATGATCCTGGGTGGTGCCGGGTGCTGTAGGAACGCACAGAAGGCAGCTGCCTGGGAGGCTGTGCGCGAGGGGCTCTGGGTGCCTGTTGCAGAATTCTCTCTAGACACCAGGGTATTTAGCAGGTTGAGACGAACCCCTGGGCCTGGCTCCTGGTATAAGAAGGGCCATGCTGATGCGATCCGGAAGGCCAGAGGTACCAGTCCAGGCCTCTGGCTGCCTGGCTGAGCCCCGCCTACCTGCCCGTCTTTCCAGCTCTCTTCCTCTTTTGGAACCTAACACCCTGGACGACTGTGGTTTCTGCTAAAAGGTGGGCAGGGTTTGTGGAAAACACAGACTTTGGAGTCAGATTATCCTGGCTGAACACCTACTATGTGCCAGACACCGTGCACAATGACTAATGGAGCTTAGTGGTCAGATAGCAGATAATTATCAAGACAGGGATGGGGTGACTGAGAGGCGTTTGGCACCTGGTTCTGCCCAAGGATGCTGTGTCAGTCCCAGAGCTCCCCCCGCCCCCACCCACCTCCCCACCCCAGCCGCCCTCCAGCCTGGCTCTCTAATCTGCCCATTGCCAACAGGTCACCAAGCCAAACCTAAAGTCACAGGGCCAAAGCAAGTGGATAAATAAGAAGAACACATTTCCGGTGAGTCAAGTCTGACTGGGAAGAGGATCCCTTTCTCTGTCACCAGATATGGGGAGCAGGACCCAGGAGGGGTCCCCTGCCTTTAAGGAGGAAAGAAGCCCAGAAAAAGGGGAGGAGAAAATGAAGTCACAAACCATCCATAGCCCTGTTACGATTTTCTTCTACTGACCCTACTGACCTGATTCCTGCTGCCCCAGTCTGTGCCAGCGTCCAGGCAAGGCAGACTGGGGGCAGCATGTGTTCAAGGCACAGCAGCCCAGACGCACTGGGATGCGGCCCCGAGTCCTGCCACATCTGGATGCTGTGGGGAGTGGGGTGGGGCACCTCCTAGTCTATGTTCGGATTACTCACAAGATGATGGATGTACCTGGGTTCACGGTCCCCGATCCAAGTTCTTTCTACAGTTGCTTGCTTGATCCTGCCTGCTGGACTTATGGGAATATGTTACTTGCTTGGCTTGCCCTGCGGCTTTGCCAGATCTCTTCTGGAGCATTCCTTGGCTATTCTTGTATAAGAAGTTTGTAATACTCTTGCTGGATATTTCTGCTCACTTGAACTTCACTTTTCCCTCACCCTCCTACCACCTATTCCTGGGGCTTGGGTGGGCTTCACCTCCCACTGTGAGTGTGTCTTTTTTTTTTTCAACGTTTATTTATTTTTGGGACAGAGAGAGACAGAGCATGAACTGGGGAGAGGCAGAGAGAGAGGGAGACACAGAATCGGAAACAGGCTCCAGGCTCTGAGCAGTCAGCACAGAGCCCGACGTGGGGCTCGAAATCACGGACCGCGAGATCGTGACCTGGCTGAAGTCGGACGCTTAACCGACTGCGCCACCCAGGCGCCCCCGTGAGTGTGTCTTATACCTGGATGACCAACCCTGAGATAAGACGTGAGTCACTCTGTGCACCTGCCTCATTGCCCACCTGTTGGGAATTGCTTTTTTTTTTTTTAAGCAGGTGAGGGATGAGGAGGGGAGAGGAAGGAATCCAAAATGTGCTCTGCTGTGCTCCTGATTAATTTCACATTATTCTACAGGGCTGCATGGAAAACAATGCATCAGTAAAAACCAAATGACGGTTTATGATGTTTGCACAGGAAAAGCGGACGTTCCAATGAAGGCCAGGGCTGAAAATAATCCCAAGGTGGGCTGACTCTAAAAGCTGATCAAGAAAGGGTCAAATCCCGTAACTACCCACACGGCGCTGAAATCCTCATACTCCATTCCTACCGATTTCACGCCTTCTCATTAAAAACGTATTTCTAGGAAGTGCTCAGAGAACGTCATTGTCTTCTACTCTTCCCAAGGGCTGGTCTTAGAGGTTGGGTAGCACGTCCTTTTAGTAGCCAAGCACGTTCAAAACCATCACAGATTCAGAAATGTGGAGGGTTTCCGGGAGTTCAATCAGATTGCTTTCCTGACATGTGGAATGCAGACCTGGCTGGCAGACAAAGAGCGCGCATGGCGCCATTCTCCTTCATAGGTCCCACTGATTGGCCACAGCACTCTTTCTCTCTGGGCTGGACACTCTTTTTTTTCCCCCCACCCCAGCAATGCTGGTTGCCACAATGAGTCCATTCGATGAATAAGGAAGAGACGAATTCTGTTTGCCATCCTTGTTTGTGCCAAAAGAACGCAACGTCTACCGGTGGTGCCAGGGTTTCTGTAACAAGGGGCAATTCTTGAAAGTGGGGGAAGGTTTGGGCAATGCGAGGGGCACAGTTTCGGGGAGTTAAGGTAGAAGGGCTCTAGATGGTGACAGAGGCAGAGGTGGGACTTTGCACACTGCGAGGTGTTGCTTCGACTTGGCTTTGGTACCAGGATAGAGCGTGCATAGGCTTTGGAATCAAATCCCATTTCTGGCATTTCCTGGCTTTTTAAATGGCACTAATAGTTTTGAGCCTCCCCATGTCTCAGATGGGTAGACCAGACCCCCTAGGAGACCGCGATTTTTGTTGCACCACAGTTCCTGGACTTCTGATCAAGTATCAAAGGACCTGAGAGATTAGGGGCTTTCAAAACGGGAAACGAAGCATTTTTTAGTTCATTGGATAGCCGATGAGCAACTATTACGTGTCGAATATGCTGCTAGGTCCTGGGAATACGAAGATAAATTAGAGGTGGACATCACCTTCAGGTAGTTCATGAGCTATCCGGGTAGAAATGGAGATAAAACAGCTTCAGATCGTCAGGGAGACAGAGCGGCTGTAAGACCGCCACTGATCAATTTATAGAATGCAGCTCTGGAGGGACAGTTACACGAAGCAAAGTCCACTCGTGTAGGATTTGTTCCAGCCCATCATCCCTGTTGATCTGTGTGCATTTTCACCAGGGCCTCCGTTTAGCTCCTGCTTGTACATCAGCATGCCCTACAGGCTGCCTCACTCCCCAGCCCCACCTCGTCTCCTCACCTCCAAAGCAGGGCCTGGACTGGGATGGGGCAGATGAGGTGTCTAGGGCACGGCACTTAAGGAGGTACTCCCTTCCTGGGGCTGAAGTCCCACCCCCCTGAGAGTGAGCACCTCCTTAAATTTTGCACCCCAGGTGCCCTGCTCCAGACACAGCCAGATGAAGACGGGTGGAGACATTGGTGATGAAAGCGGCATGACAACCGGTTGTCTCAATAAGCTTGCAAAATGGACACTGTTGTCCCATTCTCAGATGAAGAAACTGAGGCTCAGAGAGGGTGAGTGACTTTAGAGGCATCATGGAGCAGGGAAATGCATGCAGGATTAGTGGAAGATCACACACAGGCTATTTACTAGGACACATCCGTGGGTGGACCTTGGGCCAGTTGCTTATTTTCTCTGAGCTTCTGGTTCCTCATCTGCAGAATGGGGATATTAGTGCCTCTCAGGGTTAGATGGGGACGAAGTCCAGGCACTTCCAGCTTCCAGTTCCGTGACCCTGCTTCCCCATGTGTCAAATGGGCTGGCCACACCTGTCTCACAGAGATGCCCCGGGCACCAAATGAGATGATGGGTGTGCCGACCCAGAGTCAGTTCTCAAGAACTGTGGGCAGGATGAAATGTCAGTTCCTTAGGCCTTTTTGTGTCTCCAGCCCTGTCTACTGTTCTCCTGGGGTCTTAGGGCGGTGAGCATTTGTTTGGTGAGCCTTTGGGAGGTTCCCGATGGTAGGCGCAGATCTTCCCTAGAGGGATAATTGAGACTGAATACCTGCTACCTTGATGCGCTTCTGTCATGATCCCAATCCAAACCTCCCGGCAACCCTGCTTTCATTGCTCTCATTGTTAGGGAAGAAGCAAGAGAATCCACAAGAGCTTAAACCACTCATGCAGCAAGGCAGGGGCAGAGCAGGGTCTCCGCCCCATCTATTGGATGAAGAAGCCTCTGCGTATCCCACTGTGACACAGCCACCAAAAGTACATGCTAATATTTCTCAGCAATGGAGCAAAACCTATGATTTCCATGTTGCAACTTGCCGGAATATAAATGAGACTGAAGGCAAGCCACTGCGTGAAACCTGGTGAGAGCCAGCTGCTTCTTAGGCATGGCGGAGGGACGGCTTGAGGCTCTGCAGGGTGGCCCGGTGGTGTCGCCGAGTCATGTTATGAGTCTTTGCTGTGTCCCCAAAGGTCAGCTGAAGTTCCACAGCCCTGTTCCCCAAACACTGGAGACATGAGGGGCAGGTTAGCAGCTCTCTGCAGGTTTAAGTCTTGTAGCTCCTACCTTGAGAACATCCCTCTGGCTAATTTCCTCCCCTCACCCCCTAGCGTCAGCCGTGTGCCAAAACAGTGCTGCTCATCTCTTCTGGTTACCTGCCGCAGCCTCCTGCACGGTGGCCCCCTGCCCCCACTCCTTTCCCTCGTTCATTTTCCACATAGTGGCCACGGGATCTTTCCGGAAGGCAGACTTCTTCCGGAAGGAGGATTAAACCCTTCCATGACTGCAAACCCGTTGGCTGGGTTCACTGGGGAGCTGGCAGGAGACAGAGACTTGCATGCAGGAGGTGCATCATGTGAGCCAGCGTTCTCGAGACTTGCATGCACATACCACCCCCATAAGGGAGCGAAGGAGCCAGGAGAAATCCCCCGACGCATGTGGAGCTGGGGTGGCCCTTCAGGGTTGTTTTGAATGGAGACAAGGGGCCAGCTATCCCACGCTCACTGGGTTTGGGCCCCTCCCAGGGAGAGGACAGAACCCTGGGTGGTACCTCTCTGCACTAGAGGACAGTTCCCGGAGAGGGAATTTCTGGACTCGAGAGCTGTCTGCTGCCAGTACGCCAGTCACTGGGTGGGCGAGGGGCTCGGTCCTGCAAGGGTGAGCGTCCGTCATGCTGCCATAGTCCCTGAATCGGCCTCAGTTCCAGGGGCTTTGGAAGGAAACCAACACGTGCTGGACAGATGCCAAAATAAACGCATCCATTATTTGTCTTTCTGTTCTCCATCCCTGCACTGTGGGGCCGTGTCTTCCTTGTTTCTCCCAGGGTTCTATGCAGAGCCCCACTTCTCATAGGTACTCCATAGAAGTTTGTTGAGTGAATGATTAAAAGAGAAAGACTAAAAGAAACAACGCTGCCATCTGTTTCATAAGGAAAGATAAATTCGCACACAACTTTGCTGTCCCAAGCCTGCACCAAGTGAGCATAGCTGTATGGCCCTGTCTCAGGAACCCGGCCTCTTCCGAGTGGAAAATTTAGCAGGTGGGCTGGACCTCCCACAGCAAACCTCTGCCTACCAATGGCTCCAGGTCGAACGGGCCCCGGGGAGAGATTTGGTGAGGAGGAGACCAGGTCTCCTTTTGACAGTGTCTTAGGCAGCCAGGCCCCCGTTCTCCAAAAACAAAGAAATGGCTGGAGGAACTGGGGATATTTAGAATGAAAAAGAGCATACTTAAGGAGGACCACAGCTGTTATCTGCAAATATTTGAAGGGATACCATTTGGAGGAGGGAGTATTATTCCCTACCCCTGTGGGGAATAGTTCTAGGGTTTCAGCTGGTCGTAGGGAAGAACTTAATTAAAAAGTCCAACAATAATCTTTATGCAGAAATGGACATAAATCTCTATCATAAAGACATAGTTACACAAGTGTATCCATTTGTCGAAGCAATACAGGTAAGATATGTGCATTTCAACGTGCACACACTTGATAACAGAAAGGAAATGTTCAATCATCCTTATCATCATTATCATCCTTAAATGAGGGATGGAGGGGAGCAGAGGTACAGAGGAAATAAGAACATCAAAATGTTAATATGGTTCAATCTGGATGGCGGCACACGGGGTTCATTATGTTATTCTGTTTACTTTGTCTATGTGTGAACGTTTTTGTAATAAAAATAGATATATGTTAATTATTTTTTCAAGTTTATTTATTTACTTTGAGAGGGGAAGAGAGAGAGAGAGAGAGAACGAAAGCAGGGGAGGGGCATAGAGAGAGGGAGAGAGAGAATCTCAAGCAGGCTCCGTGCCACCAGTGCAGAGTCCAATGTGGGGCTCAAACTCTCCAACTGAGAGAGCATAGCCTGAGCCGAAATTAAGAGTCGACGCTTAACTGACTGAGCCACCCAGGCGCCCAGATGTATGTTAACTGTTAAACAAAGATGGATTGAATGGGCTATGTTGGGAGATAGTGGGCTTCCTGTCACTAGAAGTTTTTATGCAGACACCATGGGCATCCTCTCAACACCCTCACCCCGCAAGAACCTGGGATGTTGGAGTATGTTGACAAGAGCAGGAGACTGGGTCAGACAGTCTTGGTCAAGATCCTCACCGTTTGCCTCCTGAGGGAGGGAAGCTGGCTGAGGGTCTGAAAGAGAGCTAGAATCTTCAGAGCCAGGAACCAGCACCAGAAAGCCTCACTCCAGATGGTGGGAGATGCTGGGGTGCAGGCAGGGCAGGTACCCGAGGTGTCTGGAAAGGCCCCTGCACCTGCCGGGAGGTGAGTGGATGGAACGGGGGGAAGGTCGAAGTCATGGTAAGGACTCACAGGTTTGCAAAGTAGTCTGAATCAGTGACAATGTGAATTTTGGGGGGCACAGATCCATATGCCATTGCTACTAGCTATGTGACTCTACCAAGGCACTCAACTGCTACAAGCCTCAGTTTTCTTGTCTGGAAAATGGAATATAGGACCCATCTCCTAGGGTAGTTGTGAGAATTAAGTTAGTATAGACAGCCATGCTCATTACGGTCGTTACTGCATGCAAGGGGGAGATGAGCCTAAGTCAAGGCAGGTGCCAATGGGGAGGAGGAACTAGGACTTGAAGGTCGATCTCAGACACCAGCCACCACCGAAGGGACACAATTCAGGGATGGCTAAAGAGGGGACGGTGTCTGAACGGGTCAGCTTGGCTTAAAAGATAGGGGGAAAAAATCTACAAGGACCCTTCCATTGATAAAATTCCAGGATTCTCAAGGGATCCCCAGCGATTTCCTGGAGTAATGCTGGGGCTTTCTACACCCTAGCTTAACCCCATCTCTTGTAAAGGCGCACGGTGCTGGATGGCTGTGTGTCCATGCTGCCTAGGACAGTCTCTCTTTGGCAGCTACCATGGTCCCCAGACCACTCAGCTGCAGCTGTGACCCCATTCCAGACTCTGGCCAGTTCTGACCGGGCCCGGGGTCATAGGGAACCCCATAGATAGGAGAGGCATCTTTAGCTCTCTATCTCAGCTCCTGGTATACAGTGCGTGTCTCATAAATGATGCCAAGTAAACAAATAGGTGCTTGAGCTATATGTGGGGACAGGTGCCTCAGCCAGGCCTGCCCGCTCTGGGGCTTGTGTCCCTGGAAGACCCACGACGATGGAGGACCAGCCCACCCTCCTCCAGCTGGGCCCACAGAGCCCCAAGAGGCCCGCTGGCAGCCACTGGCAGCAGGTGGTGCTCCCGGCAGATGGCAGTCGCCTCTTCATTTCTCGGCAAGGCTCAGAGCACCGGCACGGCCACCCACCACACGCACCATACATCAGAAGCCTAATGGTGCGTTTTAGAACATAAGCGGTAACCACCCAAGGGAAGGGACCCGGGAAGGGAATTAAAGCCAGATGCACAGCAGGGAGGGAAAAAAATTTGAGAAGAGACTCCGAGGAAACGGGGCCAGATCCGGAGGCAGGAAAAGGTATCTCCCAAGAACATACTGACCAGGGGAGTTCATTTCACTTAAAATCAGTGCCCTTTATGGAGAGCTGGGTTGGACGCTGGGACCCTGGCCCATCAGCACTTCCTGGACTGGGCCTGCCTGGCCTGGCCCTGACCACAGCATTCTGAAATGCTCTGTGAGTGCCTCCTGGCCGCTAACTCAGTTTTCCATTCAATAACTATTTTTGCACACCTACCATGGGGCATGAGGTTATGTACCATGGCATTTAAACTCATGGGTTGAGAATCAAAATGCTTGGATTCAAATGCTGGCTCTGCCCCTGCCCCAGGGACTTTAGTTAACCCTCCCCTGCCTCAGTTATTCCTTGTAATAACCCCCACCTTACAAAGCTGTCATGAGGTGTATATTGTCATGAGACAATATGGGAAAAGGGTTTAGGACAACGGTGGATACATCCCCAAGGGTCTCTGCCCACCTGAGGACACACTCTAACATTCAAGTGGAGGGGACAGTGGGCCATGTGTTTCCAGCTTGGGGATCGCACACAGTATTCAGGGGCTTCGATCTGAACTGAGCAGGCACATACACACATGTGCACGCACACACAAAGCACTCACACACATGTGCACGCGTGCATATGCACACGTACATGCACCCCCCACAGGCACACACACATGCACAGGTACACGCGGGCCACCCAGCAGAAACCCATTTCCTAGGTAGGTAGGTGAAGTTTCCAGACCCTTTTCACGGAAAGGTGGCTATGCCTGGGTCTTGGCGTTATGCAGGCATCTTGGTTCCAGGGCTCTCTCGTTGCTGGCATATGGAGTTTCCCTTTCTTTAGAGCTTGGCTCTGCCTTAAATTTTTTTTTAAATTGTACTCTATCCTGCATCTCTATGTGTGTGTAATGGAAGATAGGATTGTGTTGGCTCAGTCCATCATGGAGATGGAACTAGAAATCGTGACTGGAATTTTAATTTTATTTGCTCATATCCTCCCTTGTTCACAAAGTTTTTGAGGTTGTTATAATAGAGAGATGAGCAACATAAGGTTCCTACCCTAAAGGATCTGGGGGGACAGGAGTGTAAGCAAATGAGTAATAGTAGAAGGAAGTATGCCATAAATGGGTGGCTCAGTTAAATATACGTGCGGAGACTCAGAGTGGGGCTAAATGACTAGCTCTGACCTGAGGGATCAGAAGAGGTTTTGTGAAGGAGATACGATCGTCACTGTGGCTGGATGGAGGAGGAGGATTTCAGGACAACAAAAGCAGGGAAGGGCAGCGGGAACAGAGTGAACGAAGGCACAGAGGTGCGTGTGGATGTAGAGGGTGTCCTGGAGGCAAGCGAGCACACTGGTGGGGGGAAGGGGAGGCTGTGGGGGAGAAAAGCAGTGGATGAGATGGGAAAGGTGGGTGGGGCAAGGCTGTGAAGATCCTGATGCTGGGTGGAGGCCAAGCATTGTGCGGGGCAACTTACGTAGTTACGTATTTATTTATTTATTTAATTTATTTTTTATTAAAAAAAATTTTTTTTTTCAACGTTTATTTATTTTTGGGACAGAGAGAGACAGAGCATGAACGGGGGAGAGGCAGAGAGAGAGGGAGACACAGAATCAGAAACAGGCTCCAGGCTCTGAGCCATCAGCCCAGAGCCCGACGCGGGGCTCGAACTCACGGACCGCGAGATCGTGACCTGGCTGAAGTCGGACGCTTAACCGACTGCGCCACCCAGGTGCCCCTATTTTTAAATGTTTTTAATGTCTATTCGGTTTTTGAGAGACAGAGCATGAGTGGGGGAGGGGCAGAGAGAGAGAGGGGGAGACACAGAATCCCAAGCAGGCTCCAGGCTCTGAACTGACAGCACAAAGCCCGATGCGGGGCTTGAACTCACAGACTCCAAGATTATGGCCTGAGCCGAAGTTGGATGCTCAACTGACTGAGCCACCCAGGCGCCCCCAGAATTATGTATTTAATGCTCAGGGCCGTTTTCTATGTTACGCCCTCTTTCAAGGTAGGAAACAGACTCAGAAGTTATAAGACATTCTACCATAAGCAAATTATTATGCCAAACTCAGCCCTTTAAGCCCTTGAATCCTTTGCCAGGATTCAAACTCATCCACGGACCCTGAGTCCACACGTCCCCAAGAATATAATGCTGTGCCATGAGGCAGTTCTGGAAATGATGAGGCACTCTGGGAAATACAAAGTCTACACTGATCTTCCGGGTCGCGTGGTGCAGTGAAGATGAAGCGCTGCCCCTAGCCTCCATCAGTACCACCACAAAGAAGGAAAGAAGAAGGACAAAGAAGTTGAATGGAGGTCAAAAGCAGAAGGGCAGAGAAATACCAACGTTAGGACTGTGAGAAGACTCTGGGGTGGGGGAGGGGGAAGAGGCCGGCAAAGGAATCAAACCATCCATCCACAGTGGAAGAGTCTCAGAACTCTCAGCTCATTGGACAGAAGAGGGGACTGGGGAGCAGAGAGAAGAGCAAAAAGAGCCCTCAATTTATGCCTCTGTGCAGGACTGGCCGATGGACTCATTCATTCATGCCCCCAACACCCAGTCTCCTCTACGCCTAGCGCCATTATGCAGTTGCTAAAGACATAGGAGAGGGGATATGTATTGAGTACATAACGTGTTAGGTATTCACATGCTCTGTCCCCTCTACCTCTTCAAGCAGCTCAATGTGAAATGTGTTATGACTCCCATTTTACTTACAAGAAAGCTGAGCTCCAAGATATCCAAGGTAGAGTGGGGTTAACACTCAGGTCACTGCAGTACCAAAGTCCATTCCTCTCCTCTAGCGCACCCTGCCTTTCGGCTATCATCCCTGCCCTCAAAAGCTTAGTGACCAGGGTAGTCATAACATTTACTGCCCCAAGGAGGACCCTTTGGAGAGGGGAAGGAGAGGGCGTTCTCAGTAATCACATCAGGACGACAGGCATAACCTGACATTGTCCCAACAAACTGGGATACAGGCTCACCCTGTACTAAGGGCGAATTATTTATACTTGCATGGGGCTTGAAAGTTTTTCCAAGCATCTTCCCACTTCTAGTCATGCCTCATTTATATGGTGAAATGGGAAAGGTCCCCAGATAACTGAAGCTCATCCTTTAAAACACAATGTTTTAGGATCTGGATGATTCTGGATGGTGCACTTTGAAATGCAGCCCGGGGTTTCCTGCCTGAGTAAAGGGCACTCCATGGTGTTGTCCCTGGGCTGGCCTTGCTCTCCCACTCAGCTGGAGAGAGCTCCTGGAGGCCTCAGGGCAGAGGCCTAAAAGGTGGGGGGGGGGGGGCTCCAGTGCATTCCCTGTCCCAAGAGATGGACAGACACCAAGAGTTCACCCTGGGCTTTCCGTGGTCAGCTTCTTCAGAGAAGCTCAAAAAGCAGCATCAACTAAGTCAGAGACTTGCCCAGGGTGTACCGCCAGTTAGGACTGGAATCCAGGTTTCCTGACTTCTAGTCTTGAGTTTGCTCCGCTGAGCCCGGCTGCCCTCGCAAGCATCCCTCCCCCTCCTTCCTCCACCACGTGAGACCCCTGGCAAGTGCCCCCGACAGGCTCCACTGTCTCATCCCTCCATGTCTTCGCACCTGCTGTTCCACCTGCCTGGTACCTCTTTCCTGGGAGTGCCCTTCCTGGCACACTTTGTCCTTTCAGGGGGAACTGGAAGCATTTTCATCTGGTAGCCTTGCCTGAAGCACTCTACCACTCTGGACCTTGTTTATGGGGTAATTTTATACTGTGGGATTTATGCCTGCCTCTTGGTTTCATGCCAGGCTCCCGGAGGACAAAGGTTGTTTCTGTTCATCTCTGCATCCCAGCACCCCACACATGGCCTGGTACAGAGCTGGCTTTCAATCAATGTTATTGTATTAGATTGAAATGCCCTTGGAGGGAAGAGAGTTTTGACAAGAGAGGCTGGTCGGGAAGAGGCCAAAGATGGGGGCCCGGCTGCGTTCCTCACATCACCCTGGGGCCAAGGGTGGCTTTACGTGGGCAGTGGTTTAGAGCAGGCCTGAGGGTGTGGGGAGAGAGGCATGGGGGCATGGCGGCCCCAGAGATGGCTCAACCCTGCTTCTGCCTGTTGGAGTCAGCCTCTGGAAAAGTACCAGTGAATTAAAGCCCAATAAAAAAGTCAATTAAGTCCAAACTCGTTTATGCCTTAAGCTCCCCCAAGCCAGTGAGCCAGAATGCAAGCTGGGCCGATATTTCTCCATTTCCCTCCATGTCTACATTGGTCTCTGGTGAAGCAGCCGTGACACATTTTATTTCAAGTATAAATGGGGCAGATTGACTGATAGCAAAGTGATGGCTTGCTGGGGGCTCTCTGGATCCTATTCAGGAGACTCACGGCAGCAGGCGTGACGTTCATGTCCTGACCTTGGGCTCTGGAAGGGGCACTGGGGATCGACGTGTGTGTCCTCGTGTGTGCGTGTGTTTGCATACACATACAGGGCTGTGCGTGCGAACACGTACGTGTGCACTGTTGTCTATATAGATAAGCCCAGTGTGCATATTTGTGTGTTGATGCGCCCAGTTATTCCACGCATTTATGGAGCACCTACTGGGTGCCAGACACCATACTCGCTTCTGGGGTTCTTGTGGTGAAAGAGATAGTTTCTTGTGGGTTATACAGTCCAGAGGTCTAGAAGGGAAGACAGACAATAAAACAAGTAGTAACCACAAAGTACAATATATTGAAAGTTACATGGATGCAGATTGCTCAAATATCTGAGGGCACGCATGTCTGGAAATCCATAGATGTGTGCATGAATAAAGCAGTGTGTGTGTGTGTGTGTGTGTGTGTGTGTTGTTATTGTTGTCGTGTGCGGGCTGTCTCTGGCCGGCTCAGGTTCTGGAAAACATCCCTTCAGAGTGATTGCAGAGCAGCTTGCCGCTGAATCAGAACAAGGGACCTAATACCTAAAGAGCGTGCACAACCCGTGCGTGGCCTCTCCGCTTTCCTCTCACTTCCCTTTGAGCTCCTGGGACCACTGCTCACTCCCAAGAGCCCTCGGGAGGCCTGTGGCTGACCTCAATGCTGGGGTGGATGGAGAAACCTTGGACTAGGGTGATGGGGACATGGGTTCTATCCCCAGTCCTGCTGCTAACTACAAAAGCCACTGCAAAGGGGGAGAGGGAGTTTGGAGTATGGAATCTGCCCCTTACTGGTTGTATAACCTTGGGCATGTCTCAGCCTCTCTGAGTCTGAGGTTCCTTATTTGTAAAGTGGAAGTAATGATACTGTCTCCATCAACCGTCACAAGATTGCTGTGACAATCCCGGAGTCCTAAAGCATCCTTGCAAAAGCGGGAGGTAGCTAACACTGCTAATAGCTATCGTTCGTATCGTGGGTGAGCCTCCTCTGGCGAGCAGGGGAGGGGCAAAGAGAGAGGGAGACTCAGAATCGGAAGCAGGATCCAGGCTCTGGGCTGTCAGTGCAGAGCCCAACGCGGGGCTCGAACTCACGAAATGTTGAGTTCATGACCTGAGCTGAAGTTAGATGCTCAACCCACTGAGCCACCCAGCACCCCAAAAGCCACCTTTCCAAAGCAAGACTCTCGTAGTGCCTGTTCACCTGCATGGCACTTCCCAAAGTATTTTTAGGAAAACACCATTTCTATGATATGCTGTAGGGAAAAGAAAAAACAGCTCTGTGGTCAAACAGGTTAGAAAGTGCTGGGCTAACCGGAGGTAGGCATGTTTATTTTTTGCAAGACTTCTCAGGGCCTTTAACATACCAATGTGTGTTGTGAATCTCCAAGACGGGGCAGAGCATATGTTAT
Organism: Prionailurus bengalensis; assembly: GCF_016509475.1. Taxonomy (NCBI): domain Eukaryota; kingdom Metazoa; phylum Chordata; class Mammalia; order Carnivora; family Felidae; genus Prionailurus; species Prionailurus bengalensis. Next base: position 20,913,118 of record NC_057347.1, read on the forward strand.
TTCTATCTCAGGCAGGGTCCTTCCAGAGGCTAGGATTTAAGGGTCGTGTTATACTTGGGAGTGGCTTCAGGAAGCCTTGGTATGGGGGCTGTGGACTTGAGGCAGGGGAGAGAAGGTAAAACCATCTAGGGTGCATTTCGAGCCAGTTTTCCTGCCGTGGTGACTGGGGCTTAGTCCCGCAGGGGACGCTGAGAGATGGTGAAAAACACACCGCAGGGCTGTCACACCAGAGTGGGGAAGAAGCTGGCCATTCATGTGCTTGCTCCTGATTATATAATTAGAATCCTGGGGTGTTAACTTCTAAGAACTTCCCCCCTGCCCGGTGCTCAGGCCTAGGCTGTGTGTGTGCCCAGAGAATGCTCCCAGGCAGACACTCACAGGGGGTTGCAGAAAATTCCTGACAGCTGGACAGGGCAGAGCAGAGACCATATAGACAGAGCACCACCAGCAGGTGCCACAGGTCCCTTGCTTGGCTTAACCTCCAAGTCCATGCTTGGATCCGAGACCCCTGGGCGAGATGACGGTTCCATAGACCTTTCTGAGGTTAACACTGGCTGACACGATAACGTGCAAACTCCCTCCATGGACTGGCCCTAATCTATTTTTTTTCAATCTTATCCATTTCTGTTCCCTTTTAGCCTAAAAGACCGGCCACAGGGATTACCACAGTGGGAGTGCAGATGGCCTGAGTGCATGCAAACATTTCTTCCAGTTTGGACTCTCCTGGGATATTTAGAACTCCTGCGCACAAATGTGTGCTTGCTACACTCGTGGCACGGGGCCTGAGACTCGATATAGGGTAGAGGCACCAAGCAGGGCAGGGGATGGAAGGTCCTGGAAGGTGGTTACCCAAGGAATCAGGCACTGAGAATGCCAGAATTCTTGTTGAGAGAAGCCAGGATGGAGGCTGGTGAGCCAGAGACAAGCTTTAGGTACAAAGTACCAGTGACGAACGACGGATGGGCGGCGGCGGGCCAGCATATGCCTGCACGTCCCTTTTACGAGGCACTAGCTCGGGGGATGCCCTGGTGTAAGGGAAACACAAAGAGAATGTCAGAGCTGGAGGGCCCAAGCTCTGGGGATCATCTCATCCCCAAGACATTAAAAATAATTTGTTTTAATGTTTATTTGTTTTTGAGAGACAGAGAGCACGAGCAGGGGAGGAGCAGAGAGAGAGGGAGACACAGAATCCAAAGCAGGCTCCAGGCTCTGAGCTCTGAGCACAGAGCCCCACGCGGGCTGGAACTCACCAACCGTGAGATCGTGACCTGAGCTGAAGTCCGACACTTAACCGACTGAGCCACCCAGGTGCCCCATCACCCCCAAAACCTATTTGAAATACAAAGAACCGTGAAGACAAAAGAGGAGGGAAGGGACTACCCCAATGTCACCCCACAGTGCTCTTTGAGAGTCGAGCCTGCTCAGAACGCACCTTTCTTGCTCACTAGGTGAGCACTTTACTTGGATTCCTGGACCAGTAGTGTTCCTGGTGGCAGAGAATTCCACGACCTCCGAGTTCCATGATGAGAATGAAGCCCCGCCCAGTTGCCCTCCGCGCAAGCCCCTCCCCCTGCAGCCTTGGGACGCAGGTGCCTTACTTCATCTCTACCCTCCACCTCACCCCAAGTGCTCCTTGGAGGGTCGGCTGCCACCTCAGGTAGTAATAATAACATTTGCAATTTTAGACGTGTCAGCAAGTTTTGCCAGGTAGTGTGAGAGAGCATGAATGCTAATGCCTCCATCTGGGGATTATGTTAATACACTATCCTGAATTGACATTTAAAAAATTGCATATTTTAATTGGCTGCCTCTTCCGTCTCCAAGTCCAGGATCGTATAGTTTTTTAGTAAGTGGGTTGATGCCGGTTGTTGGAGAGATGCCCTCGGCTGGAGCCTGGGAATCAGAAGTCACTGCATTCACCCGCAGGAATGTCATGTCTCTCCCGACTTTGGGACTATTTATATGCTGGGAGTACACTTCTTCTGCTTACTGGTGAGCCACCTGGCTCTTACCCTCCAGACCTCTCAGCCTGAGTCCCACCCTTGCCCCAACTGGAGAGAAATATGGTAAGGATGCAGTTGTTTGGGGCTCCTTCCCCACATCCATCCTTTCTGTGGGGCCCAAGGTAAGGTTTCTTGGGAAAATCCTGGAGTTCATTCTGTCTTTGCCTCTACGGCCAACGGGTTGGTGACTATGATCCTCTTTTTGCTCACCTAACTGGCAGTTATTGGGGGCGCACGCTGTGCCGGGCACAGGGCTCCCACACTCCTTTCCTTCATGTTGTTTCCCACCACTTCAGGGACCCCGGGCAGGCTCCAGCATCTCTTGCCTGGGGCTACTGCAGTCTCCCTGGCCCCCAGTCCTGCTGCCAGAGCCCCATTCATTCCTTCCCTGCGGCCATTCTTTCTGCAGGCCCTGCAGATGGGCCCCTGGTCTCAAGGACCCATGCCCAAACACCCTCACCACGGACCACACCTTGAAGAGTATTTGCACCCCTGCCCGCCGCCCAGACAGATAAGACCACATGCTTGAACCAGTGCAAAACTTGGAGGCAGGCAGATGTGACTGTTGGTCCCTGTCTTTCCGCTACCTATCACGTTGTTATGCTGTCCCTTTACTTTCTGGAGATCCAGTTCTCATACGTATAAAATGGGACGAATAGGTCTTGCCCTGCCCACCTGCCCGGGAGGTGGCAGGAATCACGGGAGATGACGAAAGCACATGTGTTTATAAAGGGTAACGTGCTGTCTGTAGAAGAAGGGCTTTTTGGGTGTTTCCCCAGCTGCACTAAGGGCTTCCCGGGGATGGTTATAAAATGCATGTTCCTGGGGCTGGCCCGGAGCTACTGAGCCAGACTCTGTGGTGGTAAAAACCCAGCGATCTGGGTTTTAAATAAGCCTCCCAGGTGATTCTTCTAAGTCCTGATGTTTTAGAATCTTGACTTATTTTTATTATGTCTGAAATCCCCAGACTGCACACTTACCTCTCCCTCAAGCTACTTGGGCCCACTGAGCATGCTCTGAAGTTTTGCTACGTGCTTAGTGTCGGCACAGCTTCCCTCCCGGTCCCCAACTCCAGGATATCTTCGGAGTACATCCAAGAGGATCATAGTGTAGTGGAAATAGCAGGTGCATCAGAATTAGACCAGTGTTTAAATCCTGATGATCTCAGTGACTTTACGTAGATCGCCTAACTCCCTGTATCTGCATTGTTCTCGTGGGGGGATTAAAGCAGTAATCTCAGGGTTGTGATTAGGATTACAGAGAATAAACTCATCTGCAAAGTAGCTGCCACATTGAATAGGCTCACAGAGTACTGGTTCCTTCCACCCACGGGGTGGGAGATCCGCCGTGGTTTATTTCAGGTGGCTCTCACTTCACGTGGCATATTTGGACTGAGACTCACGGAGGACTTGACCTTGAGAACCTGGCAGAAGTGGCATGACTTTTGCTGAACTCAGCCCCCTAGAGCCCAAGTTCTGTCCTGAGTGAGCCCCTCTGCTCCCTGTGCAGGACTATTAAAGTTTAATTAGCAACTCTGTGCTATATGCATTATTAAAACCATGCTGGACTGGTTGTTAAATCCAGCCTGGGCTACCCCCGGTGACTGGGGCTTCCTTGGGGGTCAGTTCCAGGCCCCCAGGCAGAGCCAGAAGACACCCACTGTGGCAGGGTGGGGATGGCCTTGACTCTGGACGGGGGCTGCAGAGCTTGAGTATACGAGCACAGTGGCCTCTTACAGAGCTCTGCGGTTGCAGATAATCTGTACTGAGCTTGGCAATGGTTCGGGTTGCAGTTTTTCATCTGTAGAGAAAGACAGCAGCCTACCCCCCCTCATTGGACCGGGGGGGTCCCTTCAGACACTTGGCCTCTTTCATCAAGGGCAGGGCTATGCCTCTCCCATCAAACTGGGGCTCCCATTAGGGCAGGACTGTGCTCCCCTTGTCTGACTAGGAAGTTTCCCGAGCAGAACCGTGTCTCTGCCATCAGACTGAGGGCCCCCTCCCTGAGGCTGCAGGCTGTTTGCTGCCCTTTGTCCCAGAGGCTGTCTAGAACACCCCTTTTCTTCCGGCCGGAAGCTTCTGTTGCCCCCGAGGCTCTGCCCTTTGCTTTGTAAGCAGTAAAAAACAGAAGGCAACCAGCTTTCTTTTACAGGTTGTTGGCTTTTAAGTAAAGATAGTTAAAATAATTTATATCTTGCTCGGGGGAAAACTGGAGAGAGGAGGGAGGGGACGTTTCCCTGGCAAGGAAAAGCGGCATAAAATGTCCTGCTAAATGCTCACTCAGCGGCCTCCGTTCCTTCAAGCACAGAGCAAACACTGGTGATTTAAGCCAAGCTCTGGGGATGGGTCAACGCTACAGCTGTGACTCCAGGTTTGACCCACGCACTGCAGGGTTGAGTCAGGCTTCCCAGGGGACAGAGGAGAGGGATGGAGAACTGAAGCTCAGGCGAGGAAAAGAGGGCATTGCGGGGATGGTGGACACTCCCCACAGATGCAGTTGCCATTTTCTGCACTTCAACTTTTGTGCACTAATTTATAGTCTGAGCTTTAGGGCAGCAGCTGGCCTAGGAGGTAAGGACCTTGGTTTCTTCCAGGGTGTTTCTTACTAATTCCCCACTCTCACTAAACCAGTCTTTAATAACCTTGAGGTTCTTATCACCCTCGTATTCCAGAATCTTCACTCTAGTTATTTTTGTTTTTATCTTAGAGAAAGAGAGAGAGCACGCATGAGTGGGGGAGCAGGGCAGAGAGAGAGAGAGAGAGGGAGGAGGAAGAGAAAGAAGAGAACAGAGAGAAGCGAAGAGGAGTGAATCTTAAGCAGGCTCTACACTGAATGTGACTCAGCACTCAATCTCATAAGCCTGAAATCATGAACTGAGCTGAAATCAAGAGTCAGACGCTCAACTGACTGAGCCACCCAGGTGCCCCTGAATCCTTATTCTAAGTCTCTGTGAAGCAGCCTCTTAGCCTTCTGAGCTTTTTGTTACATAGTGTCATTGTCCATAAAGCTTGGAAACAGAATGTCAACACAGACATCTTCAAGTTTGTTAAAAAAAAAAAAAATAGTATCTGTGTTTCTAGACCTTACTGGCATACATCTGAGGGTGTAAATTTCTTGATAAATATCTGTCTCCTCCATTGGATCTTAAACATCACCAGGGGGAAGAACAGGAGTTTGTCCTCTGTTGCCTCTTCAGTATTCTGCATGATGTTTGGCACATCCTGAGAGTTCAGTAAATACCAAGTAAAAAAAAAAAAAATAATGAATAAGTGAATGGCAAGGCTTATCTTGGGAGTGGGGATGGCAACGAAGTAAAGTGGAAGACTGAAAAAAGTGGGCTTTGAGAAAATAGGCTCAGGTGTTTGTGACACCTAACTCATTAACTCGGCCCTCCATCGTGTTTAGAGGTAGAATTTGTACCCAGAGGACTGGGTTGTGATAAAAGAGACGAAGATAGAGAGCTAAGACTTAGCATGCAGAGATGAATCCCCTCATCATTCAGCCTCTTCTGAATATTTATAGATCCATTCTCTGTCTTCAAAGGATAGCCATATCCTTTGATAAAGAATTAGACTCCTGCCTGAAGAATCTGGACTCATGACAGGTCAGTGCATGCCCAGCCTGGAGTACTCAAAGAGAGAGAGCAGCCTCTCTTGGGGTCTTTGTACGTGTTGCTCCCATTGTCTGGAATGCCCAGCCCCTCCCTAATCCAATGGGCTCCAACTTCCAAGATGGCGCCATCTTTCAAGACTTGGTCTAATGACCACACCTCTGTTCAGGTAAAACTGACCGCTCCCTCTGAAGACATTCATTGGAGAAACAGACATTATTTTATCATGACCCTTTCCTAGTTCATGTGTGCTGGCTAGTCAGGTGAGGCTCTTCTTTGAACTGTGGACATCTCAGGTGGACAACATCTGGCCACAGCTGTGGGTTGGACTAGCGGTGTGCTAAGGTCTCTTGCAGTCTCTGATGCTATGAGTTGCATATTTTGAATCGTATTCATTTCATGATGCAAGGTAACTGTTCTACTTTGAAGAACATTTCAAATATAATTTAAGGAGTACAAGGTATTGAAAATCCACGGTGTGCCAGGCAGCGTGATGGTTGCATTTGCTTTTCCCTACCCCTTCAAATAACTCAGCGAGGAAAACTATTTTTATCCCATGTTTGGATGAGCAGAGAATGGCCAGAATGATCAAACAACCTGCCCAAGGTCACAGAGTCAGTTAAAAAGTTGCGTGGACTCCAGACTATTGGTCTCTACAGACAGTCTGTATCTTAATACCAGTCTACATGACCTAATCTTTTACCAATTGCCTAGCAACAGAGAAAATAGTTTCCATAGTAACAATAGTAAAATCAGTGGTGGTATTTGATAATCTGATCTTTAAAAAACCCACTTAAACTCTAAGCTATATTCCGCATCTGGGAACATATATAAAGAAAACAAGTCTAACTTTGGAAAGATGTATGCTTTAAGAAATATACCGAAGCATTATTTATTATCTTTAAAAAATAGTAACAAGAAATGTCCAACAACAGAACAATTAAATGCGGTGTGGTGCTCTCATTCAGTGTAATATAGGTAGTCTGTTGCCCACCCCCGTCTGTGTCTAGGAACCGCCCTCATTTCTTTGGAACTGACAACGCCTGGGGGGCAGTCCTTTTATGTGGCCTTGATCTCTTAATCCAGGTGGTTGTCGCAAGGCGGGCACTTGACCCAAGCTAGGCAACCAGTTTCTTTCCTGGAATTTTTTAGAACAAGTTTAGACAGAACTCGGTTTGCCGTTGGGAACATGGGCTGTATTGTAACACCAGGCATACTGATGGGCAGCCCTGTCCTCCCTCTGCAGACCAAGGGCTGAAGGGAGGGGTGAGAGAAAGAGAGAGGGAGGAGAAGGAGGTGGGTGAGGAGGGAGAAAGAGGAGGAGGAGGAAGAAGGGGACGGGGGTTGGGAAGAAGGAGGTGGAGGAGGGGAGGAGAATCTACAGACTGTCTATAGAGACCAACAGTCTCCGGATCCCAGAGCTCATGAAAGCTGGGGACTTGGGCCACCCCACTATACAGGCATCTTTATGGATACAAAGCAGTGGCCTTAGGACATGTAGTGAGACTCGTACCCTTCCAGAAAATTACCCTCCTGAAGATACTGTGGAAGAGCCTGGCAAGTACAGGATGCATCTGGTTGGAGTCACTGCTCCTTTGTGCTCATTAGCCGGGAAGCTCCCTGAGAACAGGGCTGCCTCCTGTTCATCTCTGCATCCCCAGGGCCAGTGCGGGGTCTGGTACCGGGAAGCCACCAAGTCAATGCTCCTTCACCCCTGGGAGGCAGACCGAAGTCAGATTTCAGCTCCCTTCTTGCTATTTGCACATAGTCTCTTGGTTCCACACCAAGATTTTTTTTTCTCCGATAAAAGGGCCCAGACCCTGCAAACTACATTCCTCAGGCCCCCTTTGCCGGGACATTGACAGGTGTGGGTGGCCTTGACTGGGCCTGGGGGCAGGAGAATGGAGAAGGGACTGTCTACGAGCCTCGAGTCCAGCATCCCTCAGGCATCGGCTACGTGCTTCTCTCCAGCATCTGTTACCACACTCGGCAAGAGTGCCCGGCCAGCCCTGTGAGCACCTCGCCCCCAGCGGCCACCCCCTTCTGTGGCCTGAGCAACCATCACACCCCGTGTCACCATCTGCTTAGCACCTGCCTGGCAGCAGCTTGTCACTAGATTCTGGCGACACTTCTCCCTTTCCCTCCCTTCCTCGGTCCTAGAAGGTGGTAATTGCTTTGTGCAGTCACTAATCTCTGGGTTACTTTAGTACTCCGCATTTGTTTCTTCAGCCTTCCGACACGCGTCACAAAATCCCCAGATAACATGCCCTCTCTCGGAAATCCCTTGCCTGCTTCCGTATTCCTGACAATATGTTACTTACTTAAATTTTTGAAATCTCAATTTCTTCATTTATAAAAATGGAGTAATAATCCTTCACTCGTGAAGCGACTGGGAGGATTTGACGAAATCCCGACGGTAAAGTGCCTGGCCCAGAGCAAGTGCCGATGAACGCCGGTTACTGTCTCCACCCCGTGACCGGAGCTGCCAGCTCACGTGTGCAGGGGGCCCCTCCTCGTGGTCACTTGCCAAGAGACTGGCCTCCAGAAATTGCGCCCTAAGTGTTGGCACCATGCCCAGCGGAGCCCCACAGCCAACCTGGAGGCCCGGCTCAGGTTCCCATCACAGCCGGCGCAAATCCACAGGCAGGTAGAGGCAAAAGTGTCCAAAACAGTGTTTTCAAGACCTTTCCTCCTCCCAACAGCCCCCCCCCCCCATCTTCGTCACGTCAGCAGATTCTAATTTGGTCTCAGAATATCCTTCGATGGCCTCAGGCAAGCGCTGTGTGTCATGACACAGAGGGGTACAGGGAGCTCGGCTCCCATCCTGCCTCCTCAGACGCAGTGACAAATCCCTGGAAGTCACTGGAGTGAGGAAGGACGACGTGCCATCCTCATTTGGCAGCAGGATGAGTGACTAGTGAACCCCCTGGGTGCTGGGTGCTGTGTTGAAGACTTTGAAAACATCATCTCTCATTCAGTCCTCATAAGAACTGACAAGACGGGAGGGATTATGTTCTTGTTACACATGAGGAACTTGACTCCCTGAAGGGTTAGGGAGGGGCCCATGTCCGCTGATCCAGGGGCAGAGCCGGGGTTTGAAGCCCTACCCGGTCGGCTGAGGGCTGCCAGATGGAGGGTGAGATCTGCTCTCTGGGTCTGCTCCCTGTGGACACCTGACTCAGCTGCCCGTTATCAAAAACTGGGCAACAGGTGGCCTCTGGAATCTGAATTTGTGACACTGAGATCCCATTTCCCAGACAGCAAGCTGGCTGAGAGGCCCCAAAAACATTCCATGCAGGTTAAATGGACAAAGAAAGGATGCCGCACCCAGCCTGTGCCTCTGGAGCTGGGAGGGGACTTTGGTGCCAGCAGAAGAAGACTGTGACCCCACCTGTGCCCTTCACCTGCTGGATCTTGGCTTCTGGCTGGATTCCAAAGAGCAGCTAAAGGGAGACTGGGAGGAAGGAAGGCGGAGGAAGCATCTGGAAGGATCTAGAAGTCTACATGATAAACGCCAGAAACCCAATGCTATTTGTTTGGGACTTTGTCATTTCAGTCATTCTCAAGGGGAAACCAAGCCCAAAGCAAGCCAGACTAGGGGAGCTATCAGTGCCCAACGTCCACCAATGGTCCAATCAAAGTCTCGTGTTTTCACTGGTCCTGTTTCTGGTTTGCTGCTTGATGTCTCTCAAAGAACCCCACTCTCCACTCTGAAAACCTGCTTGCTTATTTGTACCCCACATTTGAAGGAAGGGTTTGATAACATCTCACGCCCAGGTCAGGTTCGGTAACCTGGAGAACACTGCAGGGGTTGGGGAGGAGTGCTATTATTTTTGCCATTGTAGATGATTTGAGGAGACTTACGTATGTCAGAACATGTCAAGTGAATCACTAAAATTGTGTTTGAAAATTATCAGAAAAAGCTCAAATCAAAAAGCAAATAAGGGGACAGAGAAGTTGGTTGAGGTCAACACCTGAGATGGGCTAGTAACTGCACGAGAACTGTGAATCCAGATCTGAATTTAGTCGTGTCTGAGAAGAGACACCGCTTTCATGGTTTGATAAAAGACATCGTACAGGTCCAGCTGGTGTGTAAATCTAGAAGGACAGGTGGGCTGATAGCGCTAATAGACACCTCTGCCTGGGCCGGAGGATGTGCTGGCCCCTAACAAGTTTCAATTCACTGTCGTCTTTTTACATTTAATGAGACACAGCAGGGCTGTCCGGGAGAAGCGGTGGGATAGAGGCAAAGTAATCTTCCTCTTGTTTCCACCGTGAGTTTTAACTCAAGAAGGAGCTGTTGATGATTTTTCTAATGAGCAGAAATGACCCCACACTTCAGTGAGATCCAGAGCCAGTGCCCATGTGACCCCGCTGGCATGCAGGGGAAGGCAGGGGACTCCTATTTACTGAGCATGGCATATCTGTCATCACTTTTAAATGCTCACAACGGGTGCCTGGGTGGCTCAGTCGGTTACGCGCCCAGTTCTTGGTTTTGGCTCAGGTGATGACCTCACAGTTCGTGAGTTCGAGCCCTGTGTCCATCTGTGTTGAAGGCGTGGAGCCTGCTTGGGATTCTCTCTGTCCCTCTCTCTCTGCCCCTCCCCAGCACTCTTTCTCTTTCTCTCGAAATAAATAAACTTAAAAAAAAAATAAATAAATGCTCACAAGACTGTGGGCTGAATCTGGCTCTGACTTAGAGGCATCCCTTTCCCAGCTGGGTCTACCTGCCTCAGCACTGGTTTTCATCGTCGATCGGAGAGCCAGGGTGCCTAGCTTTGTGTGTTCACTTGGAATCCTGCAGTGTCCAAGCTGGGGGGAATTTGGAGGTCAAGGAGCCTGTTTCTCTCTATTGAATGGCTAAGGAAGCTGAGGCCTGGAGAGGGACAGAGGCAGGAGGAGAACTAGACCTCCCTAGTTGACTCAGGTCGACCAAAAAAAAGCAAAAAAAACCCCCCCAAAAAACCCAAAAATCACCAATCCTAAGGGAAATGTGAAATAGTAAAATCAATGACTTGGCAATATACAGTAGAGCCGAAGCTTATAAGGTGTTTTCATACCCAAGTGCCATTTCTCCTGCCCCACAGCCCCATGAGGTTGGCAAGGAGGTACCTCAGTCACATTGTGACCAAGGAGAATGTCAGATTGTGCAAGGGAACATCGGCATGTGCCACACACTCCTTGTGCTACCCAGGACAGGGATGATAAAACCCATTCCACAGGTTATTCGATTGGGGTTCCGGAAGGAGAAGCAAGTCGTCCAAGGTCACCAGGAAATGGCAAAGCTGGGACTTAAATCAGTCACCTGACCTTACATTTAGGTCTCATTCAGTCTTACCATGCTCCTCTCCACATACGTATTGGGGTGAACCAGAGGAAGAATGCTCAAATACCAACCCACCCTTTACAAAGGGCACAGTGATCAGGATCGTGGGGTCTGAGGTTAAACTGCTTGGTTCAAACTCCACTTCCAGGACTGTGCCCCTTACTTAAGCTTCCTGTGCCTCAGTTTCCTTGTCTGTGAAATGGAGATAATAAGAATACCTTCCTTATTGCTTAATTGTGAGAATTACACAACCACATCAGAGAGCATTCAGAGGTCCTGCTCGGCCCCCAGTAAATACTGGCCAATAATATTTTAATTGTAAGAGTAATAATAAAAAATTAAAACGTTAGCACATATATTCAGATTGGCATTTGTTTGGTTGAAAAATGGAAAACATAGAAACATAAAGGAGAAAATAAAAATCCTATAATCCTATAACACACAGTGATCATAATATTTTGATATTTTTCCAGCCATCCTTTCCAAACACATATAGAAATATATTCATTGATGGTCTTTTATCCTGTCTTATTTATTTATTTATTTATTTATTTATTTATTCATTAAAAAAATTTTTTTTAATGTTCATTTATTATTAAGAGACAGAGCATGAACAGGGGAGGGGCAGAGAGAGAGGGAGACACAGAATCGGAAGCAGGCTCCAGGCTCTGAGCTGTCAGCACAGAACTCGACACGGGGCTTGAACTCACAAACCACAAGATCATGACCTGAGCCGAAGTTGGATGCTAACCGACTGAGCCACCCAGGCGCCCCTATCCCGTCTTTTTCATTTAGCATTAGGACATGAACATTTTCCTATGCTATTAAACAGCTTTTCAAATATAATTTTTAGGGGCACCTGGGTGGCTCAGTCAGTTAAGCATCCAACCCCTGATTTCGGCTCACATCATGATCTCAGGGTAGGTTGTGGGATCAAGCCTGGAGTTTCGGCTCTGCGCTGAGCGTGGAATCTGCTTAACATTGTGTCTCTCCCGCTGCCCCTCCCCTGCTCATGCATGCGCACTCTCTCTCTCTCTCACAGAAAAAAAAATGCAACTGCTACTCATTACAAAATTATGCTATTCTATAGGTATAATTTACCTACCATAATCTAGGTACCCATTACATAATGTTTGTGTGTGGTTAGCTATTCAATCACATGTGACTGAAGAGCCATATACCTGGTCTCCTGCTGCTTTCTTGACACTAACTAGCATAGCAGGTAGGTGCATAATTAATTAATATTTGAGTGAATGGAAACTAATGTTTTGGTAGGTGCTTCCAGAGAGTTCCTTCCAATTTTCACTCCTGCATTCATTGCATGAGTGTCTTTTCCAACCCTACCAGCATCTGACTTAAAAGCTAAACAAAAAATGTTGGGGCGCCTGGGTGGCTCAGTTGGTTAAGCGTCCGACTCTTGATTTCTGCTCTGGTCATGATCTCACAGTTCGTGAGTTCGAGCCCCACATCGGGGTTTAGCACTGACAGTGTGGAGCCTACTTGGGATTCTCTCTCTTTGCCCCTCCCCCCCCCTGTCTCTCCCTAAATAAATAAACTTAAAAAAATGTAAAATTGGGGTGCCTGGGTGGCTCAGTCGGTTAAGCGTCCGACTTCAGCTCAGGTCATGATCTCGCGGTCGGTGAGTTCGAGCCCCGCGTCGGGCTCTGGGCTGATGGCTCAGAGCCTGGAGCCTGTTTCTGATTCTGTGTCTCCCTCTGTCTCTGCCCCTCCCCCATTCATGCTCTGTCTCTCTCTGTCTCAAAAATAAATAAACATTAAAAAAAATTTTTTTTTAAATGTGAAATTTAAAAAAATGTTTGCCATTTTTCTGGGTAAAATGTAGGCTCTCGTTTTAATTTTTTGTTTATTTAATCAATAGTGAGGTTGAAAGTTGATTCATGTATTAACTCTCTGTTTTGCAATTCTCCCTCTTTTCTGTTTCTTCCTGTCTTCTTTACACCTTTCCCTCCTTCATTTTTTTGTTTTCATTTTTTTTGAGGTGAGGAGGAACAGCGGGAGAGAGAGAATCCCAAGCAGGCTTCACAATGCAGGGCTTGATCCCACGACCCTGGGATCACGACCTGAGCCGAAATCAAGAGTCAGACACTCAACCGACTGAGCCAGCCAGGAGCCCCTTTCCTTCCTTCTTTTGAAAGGAACTGTTTTCGAAGGAATAGGCACCAGGCCAGCCATCTTGATATGTTTCCCTGGGACACCTTCACATTTCCAGATAATCTATGAGGCTCATGATAATAAACTGGGTGCTTGATAATTATTTTAAGGTAATTGCATGAATACATTCAGGTACTCATTAAATCTGAGATTCAGTGATTCACTGATTCGTTAATTCTACACTCTGCCAGCTCTCAGGTATTCGTGAATTTCTCACTCCGTTTAGGGAGCTGGCAATTGACACGGCTTTCCTGACATTTCAGCTTCAGATTGCCATTTTGTTTTCCTGTAATTCCTTGTACACCTTATCAAAGTTCAATAACAGTTTTGGAGGAAACTGCATCAAGGCATTAGCATCCAGTTAATTACCGAGAAGAGACAGTTGAAGAAAAATGGGTTTTATTTCCTATCATGACATCCGATTCCCTCCCACCCACCTGCCCAGTGCAGGTGCATATTTCTTTGGCACGGATGTTCCACCTGCTGCTCAGAAAAATCACAGAAGGATTCACAGAACATTCCAGAACTAGAGGATCAGGAAAGTGGATCCTCTGCCTCCAAGTGAATGTCTGACTCCTCCTGGAGAGACATTGTTCATTTTCTTCTTGGAACATCTTTGGAAACCAAAACCTCATGTCTATCTATAATCAATCATTCCATGGTCTTATCACTGATGAACAAGAAGTTCTTTCTTTAATCAGAGTGAAGTCATTCCTGCCTTAATTTCTGCCACCTATTTATATATGACCTTGGAAAGCCCTCGTGTTGTGGCTTTCTCATTTCCAGAATGATGGTCCTGGAGTAATGACTCTTTAAAGTCATAATTCTAAAGTCCAAGATGTAAGTAAAGTGCTTCACACTTGAGGGCTGCTTGCTCAATGTTTCCCCTTTCTGTAGCATCTTTTGTTTTGACAGTAGGGGCACAAGGGAACCAACACCACGGAGGGTCTGCCACTAAATGTTGTGTCATCTGGGGATTTTCCCTATTTGATTTGTAATAAAACAATTCTATGGAGTAGATACCATTATGATCTTTATTTTACAGACAAGGGAGCTGATGTTTGGGGGATATAGCTCTCTTTCAAGGTCACATGGATTTGGTAGTGTGCTTACTCTTCCAGATGCCCTGTAGAGACCTACTAGGTCATACTAGGCACCGTGGGGCTGATCTATGGGAGGTGGTTGGAGGACGCAGGAGGAGCCTCTGCTCCCACGCAAGAGTCAAGATGCCTTCACCAAATGCCTCATGTTGCAAGGTCTTGATGCTAAATGCTTCAGAGTGTTTCAGGGGTACATGAGGAGATCCCAGCAGACTGGGGCCCTCGAGCAGCCTTTAAGGAGGAGGCAGCTCTGAGCTTGGTCTCAAAGGATGAGAAGATTCAGAGACACAGTGAAGCAAGGGGAGAAGAGGGGAAAACTAACAAAGGCAGAGAGTTGGGAGTGAGCAAGGAGGGCTGAGTGAAGAGGTTTGCGCAGGGAGGTGGGAGAGAAACTGTGCTGGGAGGCGGAGGTTGGCACATGGGTCACGGTTTCCAGGTTAGGTTAAGGGGTCTGCCTTTACTTTTGAGACCTGGGTTCCCAAAATGAGCCGCAGAGCACTGACCCCAGGAGAGCCTCTGAGGAAAGAAGGAAACAGTATTCCTTGCGCACCACTCTTTCTTAGTGAGTTACAACGCGCAATTTTTTTTTAAATGGGACCTAGCAGCCTGGTAATGGAAATCTCTTTCTCCCAGGCTGGAAGGTAATTTCGTCACCCCCGAGGGTGAGACCTTCAGGAGAAGTATCTGTCGGAGGCTGGGACGGCAGAAGTGCTTTCTCCTAGCTGCCCCGTCTCTGACCTTTCCCTTCCTCTCACATTTGCAAGGTCTGTGACTCATAAAGTCCTCTCTCATCTTTAACTCACCTGGTCTTCAGGGCAACCCTGGGACTGGGCGGTCATCCCCACTGTACAGGTGAGGACACGGAGTCTCAGAATTAGAGCACCATCCCTAGATTCTTGCAGCCGGGTGGGGACACCCAGGTCCTTGACACCTCCATCTCGGAGTGTGGGGCTCTCTCCCAATGCCCTGCTCACCGACTCCTCCTCTGCCCTTTCTGGGGTGCTCCTTGAGGGTGGGGGTGTAGATTGGCTTTACTTACTGCCGCGATGGGCGTGCCTCTGAGAAAGCAGATGGGGTAAACTAATTTGGAGGCAATGTGACAAAGGCTAAGTGTGGGCAGGTCCAGGGAATAGATTTATTCTTTTCGAGTGTTTGCTATGATCTCCACACTCATGAACACATGCCAGCCTTTGGTCAGGAGGCAGAGGGGGTTGTGCGTGGGGATTTCGTGGAGATAGTAACGGTACATTTCCTATCTTGATGACAGTTTTGCAGGGCGTGTATGTTCACAGTTTATGAGACATGTTTCCCAGGCAACAGGTTGATTTCATGTCAATGTGGACATTAGCGATCGCCCCAACCTTCTTCAAGGAGAGACTGGTGCCCTCTGCTGGGAGTGCTATCACCAAAGGCCTTGGCATCAGTTTCTGCAGGGACTACTCAGCGCCATCTACGCTCTCCCCACTTCCCGAGACAGCCCCCATCCAGTGACTCACCCCTGCTGGCCACACCAGCTTAGGATAGCTCTGAAAGGCCATTTAGCCCTGAGCACCTGTGGGTTTGGCCAAGGCTCTTGTCAAGCCCTACATCCCAGTTTGACATCTCTTCCCCTCCCCTCCTGTCCCAAGTGTTGATCCCAAGAGTGCCCCTAACAGACATTCTACACACTAAACTCCATCTCAGGGTCTGCTTTCCAGGAAACCAGGGGGATCAGTGTTCCCAGTTTGCCGAAGATATGGGACTTTTAGTACTAAAGCCAAGTCAGTCATGGACACACTAGGACCCTACAGCGAACCCAGCCTCATACAACGTAACCAAATATGCTCATGCTTTCACGGTGATCAGTAATTTTTTTTTTCCTTTCAAAAGTTGGGAGAAGGCCTTAATTCTTCCCAATAGTCTCGTGACAATCTTGGGGAGGCAGGAATTGTTATCTCTATGGGGAAAATTGGGACTCTGAGAAGTTAAGAAACCTTTCTTAGGCCAGACCATCCATGAACAGCCACGTGGGATTCGAACCCAGGCCTGCTGAGCCCAACACCTGAGCTCTAGCCCCAGCCCTCTTTTGTTTTAAGACACACACCTTGGCTGGATGTTCCAAGCACGGCTGTAGGTAACCTTGAATGCAGAAAGGAGCACTCACAGAATCCCAAACACGCTTGGAACTTTTTGAAAAATAAAATCAACACTCTTTATTTACTGCCTACCTCCCCATGCAGGCCCGGCTCTGAGCATCTGAACTCTCTGCTAATTACTGTCACGTTAATTAAAAAATAAATCCCCTTTAATTTCATAACAGGTGGTTTGTGAGGCTGGAAGAGAACTTGAAACTTGTGTGCAAGGATTGTGTGGCTTATTTGCATTTCTAATTGCTTTGGGGGACACTGAGAGCCAGGCTTGCGGCTGTCTTTCACCTCCAAAGGCTGTGACGGGCTGTTGGCGGCTGTGGCATCTCCTCCTCTCCAAGGCACCACCTGTGAGGGTACCGGCTCCAGCTGGAGTCCTGAGGCTTCCCATCAGGGAATGTCCCCCCATGGCCTGCACTGCCCTGTGCAGTCACGCCCTCCGGTCCCCCCTCGGCGCTCATTTGTAGCTTCTCCCTGCTCACTCTGCTTTGCCCCAAACTCTCCAAGCATGCTGCCCCCCATCCCCGCCCCCGGCATCTGCACTCGCTGTTCCTTCTGCCTGGAATGCTTTTCCCCCAGGGGCCACGTGGTTTGCTCCTTTCCCATCTTCAAGGTGCTGCGCAAATGTCACTCTGTTTAAAATTGAAATGAACTCAATGGCACCCTCTGTCCTCTCTCCTGCTTTATTTTTCTCTGTAGCACTCATCACCATCTGGTATACTACCGGTATAAACGAACTGATTTGTTTATTGTCTGTCTTCCACGACTAGATTTTTACCTGTTTTGTTCACTGGTCCATCCCTGGGGCTGAGAACACTATTTAGCACATAGGAGATGCTCAGTAAATGATTGAATGAATGAATCCAATGATTGCCTCCTGTGAAATGTGTGATGGCCCCTGAGCAGTGGCTAGTGAAAGGCCTCAGGGACCATGATAGGGGAGGGGGTGCCCCCGGCTGCCTGCTGTGTTTCCCTCACTTGGCATGGGAGGCAAGGAATGCATGCACATAACTGAGGGAGGTGAGGTCCCACCCTGTGGAGCAGCCTGTTTAAGTAGCTGAACAGGTTTGCTGTCTTGTACTGTCCACTGGGCTGTGAACCCCTCTCCTTGTTCTGTTCTCTCAGCTCTGGGTCTACCTGTATGCCCGTACCTTGCCCTGCCCCCACTTTGTATTGTCATCATCATCACTACCTTCATCACCATCATCACCATCATCATCACCACCACCACCATCATCATCACCACCATCATCACCACCATCATCATCATCACCACCACCATCATCACCACCACCATCATCACCACCATCATCATCATCACCATCATCATCATCACCACCATCATCACCACCACCACCATCATCATCACCACCACCATCATCATCACCACCATCATCATCACCACCATCATCACCACCACCACCATCATCATCACCACCATCATCATCACCACCACCACCATCATCATCACCACCATCATCATCACCACCACCATCATCATCACCACCACCATCATCATCACCACCACCACCACCATCATCACCACCATCATCATCACCACCATCATCATCACCACCATCATCACCACCACCACCATCATCATCACCACCATCATCATCACCACCACCACCATCATCATCACCACCATCATCATCACCACCACCATCATCATCACCACCATCATCATCACCACCACCACCACCACCATCATCACCACCATCATCATCACCACCACCACCACCACCATCATCACCACCATCATCATCACCACCATCATCATCACCACCATCATCATCATCACCACCATCATCACCATCATCACCATCATCATCACCACCACCATCATCACCACCACCACCATCATCACCACCATCATCATCGTCACCACCATCATCATCACCACCACCATCGTCACCACCACCATCATCATCACCACCATCATCATCACCACCATCATCATCACCACCACCATAATCATCGCCACCATCATTATCATCACCATCCTCGTCATCACCACCACCATCATCACCACCACCATCATCACCACCACCATCATCACCACCATCATCATCATCACCACCATCATCATCATCACTACCATCATCACCACCATTATCATCACCACCACCATAATCATCATCACCATCATCATCACCACCATCATCATCATCACCATCATCACCAGAATGGATAGTTCTCAGAGTCTTTCCACAGGCCAGATACTGTGTAAGCCACGTACACGTCCCTATGTCACTGAAACCTCACACCAACTCCCCTGTGTAGGTACTGCTGTTCTGTCCATGAGGAAACTGAGGCTCAGAAAAGCTGAGTAGCTTGTCGAGATCACACAGCTAGTGAGTGATGAGGACAGGCAATCTGAAGCAGTTCTTGCCTCTCCTTCTAGTTGTGTTTCTGTCTCGGGTTTCATGGTCTGGGATACCACCAGCTCTTCCTTTCTACTCTGCATGAATCCATGTTCTGTACACTCTCCCCAAGGACTACTTGGTTTGTCAAGAGCCATGAGTGTAGGGCAGGCTTTCTCCAACTTGGCACGGTTGGGCTGGATGTTTGGGGCTGGGTGGTTCTTTGTTGTGGGGGCCTGTCCCATGGATACAAGGATGTTTAGCAGCATCCTTGTCTTCTACTCACTAAGTACCAGTAGCATCTTCCTCTCCCTGAGTTGTAACAACCAAGAATGTCTTCAGATGTTGCCAAATGTCCCCCTGTGGAGGCAAAATCACCGTCTGCTGAGAAACACTGCTCTAGAGAATGAGCAGTGGGTGAATCAGGAAGCCTGTGGAAGGCCTGGGTCTATGGACCACTACAAGTTCCAAGGGTCTCCCGCTGGGCTCTGAACTAATCCAATAATGCAAGTCCTCTCTTGGTTCTTTTGGGTGAATGACTGGCATTGCCAAAGCAGTTCACTTTTGCCTCTTGCCGGGCTTGCTTTTCAGTGGCCCCCTAAATATGGTATAGCACGGCAGCCTTGGAGATGGGTGGTCTGCATTCAAAACCAAATCCCACCACTTGCTGGCCATCGCTCCCTCTCTCTGCACTTTGATAAAATGGAAACAGTCCTTGCACCTAGCTCGTAGGGTCTGGGGATTCCCTGAAATGTAGCCTGCAGGGAGCTTAGCTCAGGGACAGATACATGCTAGGGTTTAATAGAGGGCAGCTCCTTGGGTGGCTCAGTCGGTTAAGCGTCCAACTCTTGGTTTCAGCTCAGGTCATGATCTCATGGTTTGTGAGTTTGAGCCCCGCATCGGGCTCTGCGCTGAGAGCGTGGACCCCGCTTGGGATTCCCTGTCTCTCTCTCTCTCTCTCTGCCCCTACGCTGCTCACTCTCTCTCTGTCTCTCTCAAAATAAGTAACAAATAAACTTAAAAAAAATAAAGGGCAGCTCTTGTCGTTAAGTTAGCTGGAGGGAATTACTGCACACTGGTATCCACGAGCAAAAATTAGTTCGTGGCTGGAGTTTACTGGAGGACGTAATCTGGTGTCCTACCCCCAACGTCTGATGCCAAGCCACCTCGGTGGCATGGCCAAGCTCCCACCACACCTGAGCCCTGCCGCAGGAGAGAGAGGTGTCTGTATCAGTTGAGAACCTCGGGTGTTGTCTTGAACTGGTCGTGCTCTCTGGTTCTTTCCACTGTGTTCTTGCTTTTTAATTATAAATTACCATTTGTTTATTTTCATCATTACCAATTTAGCTTGCTGTGGGTTGTTTGCTTAACAACAGTAATTTGGGCTGAGGTTTTTTCAATGGCTGGGCTTCGAGGCACGTATGCATTGCACTTCAACTATGAGTCATGTGCGTTTCCAGTCTTTCTCCCAAACAGCTTGCACTGTAACACGTTCCAGTGATCTGTGAGTTCCCTTCCCGCTGGAACACAAGAACAGATGGGGCAGGAGGCTGTAGGCCCTTTCAACTTGTGTAGGTGGGCTAGAGTGAAACGGGATGAGAGACGTTGTTCGACGTCAATTTTCCCTCTCCCTCTCGTTCTATAAATGGGGGAAACTGAGGCCCAGAGAGGTGAAGGGTCAGAGGTCATACCTGGTCACTAAAATCTAGTTTTCTCCATTACCTGTGCCAGGTTTCTTCCGCTCACCACGTCACCTGCATAGGTCAGGACCCCTTCTCCCTGAGGACTTTGGGTCCCTCACAAAGGTGGCTTGAAATTGCACACCCAGGGGTTAGGGCTCCTCCTGGATATTCCAGTGTGGTGCTGGTTCATAGTAGATTGTTGTAGCGTGTAAGTGTCGGGGCTTTGGGGTCAGACTACTTTCCAGCTGTGTGACTCGGGCCAGTTATTTAATCTCCCTGTGCTTCAGTTTCCTCAACTGTAAGCCGAGGATAGCGACAGCACCAACCTCCAAAGTTGGGAAGAATTCAATCAGACAATTCCTGTAGGGTGCCTAGCACAGTGCCTGACACAGAAAACGCTCACCAGATGATAAGCATTGTTCATATGTCCAAGGCTGATGTCGCATTCCCAGCAGGAGCCCCTTGGGAGAAAGAAAATCTAACAAAGCTTTCAAGTTTATAACTTCTGTGGCAGTATTGCACTTGGCCCTCAAAATGACCCAGGGCAAAGACTCTTGTCCCCATTTGACAGACGAGAACATTGAGCCTCAAAGACGAGGAGACTCAGATCCCGGGGCTTTCCAACCAGTTCCCTTCTGCTCCTGACCCATCTGTACTCAGGTCCTGCCTTGGCACG
The DNA here is from genome assembly GCF_016509475.1 of Prionailurus bengalensis. NCBI lineage: Eukaryota > Metazoa > Chordata > Mammalia > Carnivora > Felidae > Prionailurus > Prionailurus bengalensis. Next base: position 20,934,176 of record NC_057347.1, read on the forward strand.
CTTCCTCCTTCCAGACGTGTCATTCTGTGGTGGGACAGCCCAAAGCTGCTGTCTATACCTCTCAGGGCCACTTGGAGATCATTCTCCCCTCGTTCTGCATGGGTAGAGCCTGTCTCCAAACTAGACGCATGTGACCTTAGCAGAAACAGCAGAGACTCGACAGTCATCCAAGAGAGGGTGGCAAAGAGTGGAAAGACCCCTCTGGTAGGTCCCATCTGCCTGGCTGGTGGGAAGGGGGCTGGGATGGGGTTCGGGCTTCAGGGATTGGGTGAGGGAGGGGCTGACCAATTTCACGCATTCTGCAAGCTTCCCCTGAGGACTGTGAGCTGTGAGCTCGTGGGTGGGGAGAGGCCTGCAGGCATTCTCTGCAGCCCTGTCCCTGGCTCAGCAAATGTGCACAGAATGAACAAATCGGGGCAAGGTCAGGAAACACCTTCCTCTGAAACCGTAGCTAATAAAAAAGACATAAAGGAAGGGAGATTAAGCCAACACAGCAGAGACCCAGTCTCGGGGACAGCTTGTGGCTGGGTTGCGGCAGAACTGAGGGGATTTCCCGAATCTCATCACAAACCTAGAATGCAATTACCACCAGAGAATTTGTAACACCTACTGGAAGACAGGGGCTTGCTCCAGAGGGAAAGAATCGGGATCTGGCTGTCTCCTGCTCTGAGAGAGGGCTGGGGAGCTGGCCAACAGGGGCCTTCTGCTCCTGTCTTTACTGCTGGAGTCAGGAAGAGGGCTAATGTTTACAGAGCACCTACTGTGTGGTGGGCATTGTGCCAGGCATCAGGTCTTCCTTTCTATGTTTCAGCCACACTAATCTTCTTGTCCTCTCAAACCTGACTGTTCCTCCCACAGGGCCTTTGCACGTGCTGTTATTCCTGTTTCTTCTCCGCACTTGCTTTTTTTTGCACAAATGTCTCCTTAACACCATTTAAATTTTAGCTTAAAGTTTTGCATTTTCGGGAAAAGCCTTCTCCAATCCTAGTTGAAGCCCCTTCCCCGTAAAACATTTTAGGTATTTGTACTTGCTTGTTTTCTGCTTCCCGCCACTAGAGTGTAAGCTCCCTGAGGGTTGGGATTCTTTCAGCCTTGCTCGTGGCTGTGCCCAAGGACAGTGCGTGGCACCGAGTACGCACTCGACAGATAGCTCTTCCTACCTTGGAGGCTGGGTCCTTTTCCCATGGAGTTTTATGCGAAGCTCACAAATACCCTAGCAGGTGGTGTGCCTCTTCCATTGTGCTCATGAAGAAAGAGGGGATTGGGACTTACTCAGCTAGGAAGTGACGGAGTGAGGATCTGAACTAAGTTTTTGATTTCAAAGCTTTACCCTCAGAGATACTGCACTGCTTCTCGAGAGGAGAGACGGAGACCCCAGGTCGGCATAATGGAACGACACTAGATCCCGTCGACCTCCATCAGGCAACCTCTGGTCCTACCCTGGCTTTCTAAGGAGATGGTGCTGAGAGAGGAAGGTGCCGACCACCCGACATGGATATGTCAGGTTACCTGGTCGTTCTCTCTCCCATGGAAAGTTCATCACTGGGTATTTCTAGTTATCACTGTCTTTTGGGAGAGCTTGGCCAAGGTGAGCCCCTACTTTGTCCCTGACCCACAGAGTCTGGCCACTCTTTGGGTACCAATAGAACCAGCTTCTTCTGACTGTGCTCAACTGTTCTTGCAGTCACCTCATAAAGGGTGGGGTGGTTGCCACACGAGATTCAGGGTGAATGAGGCTCGCCCAGGCGACGTTTGTTTCAGCCCAATACCATCGCAACACAAATATCCTTGCATGGAACACACCCCCGTCCCTCCCAGAGGGGGAGGGACATTTCTTTCAGGTGATATCAGATGGAACAGAATTCCTAGATGAACAGAGGACGTGGACAGCACCTGGAAGCGGGCTGTGGTAACAGCTTGCCTGGCTTCCTGCCCCTCCCAGCCCCTGCCTGTCTACAATGGGAACCCCGGACCCACCCGCACCTGTAGGTGGAGTCTTGATCCAGGCTCTGGAATAATCGCGCCTGTCTCATCCCCAGTTCTGACTTGATGCCCCCGTCCTAGTTATTGGGCAAACTGTCCAATACACTTGGACTCTGCTGGTTACTCAAGCTAAGCTCTGGGGATAAAGAGACAAATGAGACACAGTCCTGCCTGTAAGGAGCTCAGTCCAGTGGGGTGGGAGCAGGGCGTGAGTTAGAGCATGAAGACACCCATGAAGAGACATCTGATGCAGGGGAGACTGGAGACTGCACAGCATGGAGAGGGTATCTGGATGTCAGAGAAGGCTTCCCTGAGCAGACTCCAAGGGGAAGGAGCAATTTGAAGGCAGAGAGACAGAGGCACGCCCTTGTGGGCTGAGAGACACCAAGTCCTGGTTTCTCCAGGAGCCTGTGTCCTGCCTGTTAACTTCCCTCCAAAAGGTGGCCTCACTTCCTGCAGACAGACTGCTCAGACCCGCCTCTCTGTACACCTCGTGCTCCCTACACTCCCTATGGAACGACCTATGCAAACGTCTTGGGGGAAAAGCACCAGGTGGAGGGAACAGCAAGACAAAAGCCTCAGGTGAAAGGTTCCTTGGATCACCAACTATGGTCGACCTTCCTTTATTTAAAAAAAAAAGTTATGTTTATTTTTGAGAGAGAGAGATAGAGCACAAGCAGGGGAGGGGCAGAGAGAGAGAGGGAGACACAGAATCCGAAGCAGGCTCCAGGCTCCGAGCTGACAGCTTAGAGCCCGACAGAGCCCGACGCGGGGCTCGAGCCCACGGAGCACAAGATCATGACCCGAGCCAAAGTCGGATGCTTAGGCCCCTGAGCCACACAGGCGCCCCCCGGTCACCCTTCCTTTATATAGAGGTGAGGAAACCAGGTTTCTGAGAGGCTGAGCGCCTTGCCCGGAGTTCTGTAACTGCCATCCGCAGGCGTGGGGGTCCTGCCACCAAGCCCACCCTGGCACATCTTGCTGTGGCTCATCCTGTCCTCACACTGAGCTCCAAATTCCTGGCGGCTGTGGCCTGGCCCAGGGCGTGTCCAGCCACCGGTCCTGTCCTGTCTCCTCCTGGCCCACCCTGTGCTCTGTGCTGAGGCTGACACAGAGCTCACCTCATTTTTGACCGGATGGCAGTTTCTGTATTTAGGCCACTCGCGAACCTTTCTGAGATTCTGATGAGCTGCTGTCTCCCTGGGCTCTCACTCCAATGGCTTTTCCCTGTGATTCAGACGCTAATGCCCCCTGAGGTCTTTCCCCTGCAGGCCTTACTGCCAGGGGTAACTGGAGGAGGCAGACCTTCCTCTTGTCACTGACTGAAATCCTTGTGGTGCAGATCTCCGGCGGGAACGGCAAGTGCAGTGGAGGGAGGGTTAGAGCACTCATCGGGCTCTCTGGAAACAGCTGTCCCCCAACCACACAGGCACATGCACAGGCACACACACGCACGCACACACGCACACACTTTGCGGACACACGCACGTGCACACACACACGCACGCATACACGCGCACACTTCCTGACTGTTGCAGGAGCTTGTGCAGGGTTCTGGAGCTTCCCAACAGCTATGTCTTGTAATTGAGCCCTTTGGGGAATAGTAACCCACCTGGCAAGGATCTCTTGCAATCTGGGGCGCCTGGGTGGCTCAGTCGGTTAAGCGTCTGCCTTTGGCTCAGGGCATGATCTCACGGTTTGTGAGTTCAAGCCCCGTGTTGGGCTCCGTGCTGACAGTTCAGAGCCTGGAGCCTGCTTCAGACCCTGTCTCTCTCTCTCTCTCTCTCTCTCTCAAAAAAATAAATCTTTTAAGAAACAAATCTCTTGGAATTAGGAACTGCTGGAATCCCTGGGAGTGACCTTCGAAGGCAGGGACTTCGGAGTGACCCTTGCCTTTTCCATGTTCAAATCTCCCAGCATGCCCATCATCATTAGGAGAATGTCATTTGGCCATTCCTGCTCCCTGACACTTTGCTAACCTCCACTGTAGGTATCAAGTCCCCAGGCTTCTTCAGCACATTCTCCTCACCCGTTCCCTTGGTCTGTGAGTCTGTTTTGATTATTTTCACCATCTCTACCATATTCGACACGTCAAAAGCGGTTTGAGACATAAGCGAGCATCTGGCCTAGAGCCTGGAAGCTGGTCCAGAGGCTCCACTTGGCCCTGGGATCCTACCTGAGCCTGTTTTGGACCCAGAGTTCCAGGATGGGTACTCTCTACACCGGGAGGCTTGTGCCCTTGGTTTGCTTACTGACTCTGGTCACGTCTGGCCTGAGAGCCAACTTTCCCCCTTGTTGGCTCTGGCATGGTCAGGAGAGGTGAAAAGTCTTGCTGGTCCAGGCTGATTCACAGAACACCGGCCCTGGCAGGGCGCTCAGACTCAGTCCATTCCAATCATCTCAATGCTCTTATGAGAAAACCCAGGCCCCAAGATGGGGCCGTTCATAGAATGGCTCAGGCTCAGATCAGACTATCTTCTAAGATGCATGAGTCTTTGTAGTTGTGGATACATAGGCTGCAGGGGACTTTGTAGTGTTTCAAAGGCTGGTTGGCAGGGAGTCTGGGGGTGGGTTGGGGGGGGGGGTCTGGCTATTCTTGAAGTGGGCTGAGCCCATGAATCACCCAGAAAAGGCTGCCTTTCCGGGTTCCTGGATTCCTGATGCCGCTCTAAGCAAACACCTTTTCGCCCATTCAAGACACTCAGTTCCAGAGAGAGTGACAAAGACATCTCCATTTGATGCCTCTGCTACAACCTTCATCTGCTTTTTGAAGAGACGCACAAGGACAGCACAAGGTAGTGGAGGAACCACCTTTTTGTGGAAGGGCTGATCTACAGGAGGTGTTCCCTGTCGGCTAGTTTGGAGCTGACTCTCATCCAATCAGTCAACCAATCATTCACTCAATAATTATTTATTGGAGACCCACCGAGATAGTCCAAACACTGTGTGGGGGTGGGAAAGGATCAATGATATAAATGAAGGAACAAAGGTCTTAACGATTTGGTGAGCACTTTCTAAAGCACCGTAGTGGACACTGTAATACATTGATACATGTTACCCTGTGGTGCATATGAGAGATTAGGCATGCGTGGACTCTGAATCAGTCCAATCCGGACTGAGTTTTAGGGTGTGAATCCTTGGACAAGACATTTAATAATAAGTGCTACAATTCATAGGGCACTTGTGCCAGGCTCTTGCCGAAGCACTTTTCCAGAATGTACTCAATTGCTTTAATCTTTAATTTCCTCGTCTGGGAAATGAGAATGGTCATTTCATCTTTTCCAGGTGTTGTGGGGATTAAATAAATTCATAGTTATGGAGTTACTAAACAATTGCTTGCCCATGAAGTGTTATTCCTTTCCTTTTGTTCTTAGCTTTGACGCGGCTCTTAGTCTAGAGGAAGAAGGAATCTAAGAACATAGATAATGAACACGAAGTTGAAAGTCAAGTTCCAAAGGACAGTTATAACCAAGTACTGTGGGGATCTAAAAGAGGGAAGCGTCCTCTTTGGCTGGGAAAATGAGGAGGTGCTTGGTCTTGTCTTTCTTCTGGGGTCTTGAACCCTATCTCTCCACCCAAACCGCAGGTGTCTCTGAGGCCCTGGCATGCCTCACACCCCAGGTCCCCTGAGAGAAGGCAGGACGTCTTCCCATAAGGCTTTGGGTAAAGCCCACCCCTCCCGGCCTCATCCTTACAGCAACTGGAAAGAGATGGGCCACAGGGAAATGCAGTGAGAGCTGAGACAGCAGTCAGAGCCCAGGGTGAGGAAACAGAGACCCCCTGTTTTGCACAAGAGTAGAGCAGCATGGCATAAAGGCAGCTGTGCATAATGTATCTCGACAGCTCATCAGAGAATGTCAAATTCAACGAAAGCGTTAGAAATGACAGTGATTTGTTTGTTTCCTCTGAAGAGCTCAAGAAGAGGCAGGATTTTGACTTGCTCTCATGAGAACAGCATACTTTGGGAACAGCCTGGAATCACAGAGTCACAACATCTTGTGGCTGGAAGGGACAGCAACGCCTGTCTCCCAGGCCGGGGGTGGTGATTAAGTGAGACAGTGCATGTGACATTTCTCCCGTGGGGTTTGGCACATAGCAGGAGCACGCTTCCTGATCATGTGCTCCAATCCCTTGTTTTCAAGAGGAAACATCAGGCCAGCACGTGACACTCAATATGTCCCGAACCACATTTGGGGCCATCCAACCAGCCCTTCCTCCCGTCTGTGTCGTTTCCCTTGGCCACGCTGTGCCTACAAGGGGCGAGCCAGTCATAACCAAAGCCAGCAGGGACTCCTCTCGTGACCTCTCTTCGGTCACTTGCCAAGCTGCAGGGGTTCTACCTCCTCAGTGGCTCCCAGTTGTGCTTCTAGCTTCTTACACCGCCACCATCACCCTAGCGGAGGTCCTCGTAGTTTCTCGCCTGGACCGTCATCACAGCCTCAAAATTGCCCTCCAATCCTCCACCTCCAGTTTATGTGTATCTTCTCTCCAAATAATTCTACCCACGATGCCAAATGGATTTTTCAAAAGCAGCTCTGCTCTCACCCCTTTATTCAAAACCCTTCAATGACTCCCCACTGCCTACTGCATTAGGAGCAAATTCCTAACTCTGGCTTTTAAGGCTTTACCCCATAACAGCTTGGGCTGTCCTCCCCAACCCTCTTTTGGCATCTCCCATGGATAAACGTTATGCTCAGCAAAACTAGATCATCTGCCATTCCAAAACATGGACTTGCTGCCTTGCTTTCCCACCTCCAGGCCCTCTGCCTGACATGCCCTCCCCAATCTGTGCCCAAGCTGCATCGTCTGGGGCCTTTCAAGTGCCATTTCCTGTAGGAAGAAGTCTCTCTCATCCCCAACCAGGTGTTAGCATCTTTTCCCTGTGAATTCACAGAACACGATGGCTTAGGCCTCTCCTGAGACGCTCCTCTCAATGGACCCTGCATCGTGGACACTTGTGGACAGGTGTTACCCACCACGAAGGGCAGGGATGGAATTGAACCACTTTCAAATCCCCTACGGTGCAGAGCAGAGCTGCCTACACCATAGGCACCATCTAAGTGTCAGCTGGTCTGCATTGTGGCCTGGGAAATAAGATTTCCCACTGAGAGGCCAGGTCACCTGAATCCTTCTCCACCCTCTCTGGGTCAAGCTTGTGCTGCCTGCTGCTCAGGGAGAGACTTCTTGAATTCTGGAGGCTCAAGGACTGCTCTGTGTGATAGGCCACTGAAGATGTTATACAACTGTTAAGCTCAGAGGGCCCTGAGACGTCATCCGTTCTAATGCCTTCATTTTACAGAAGAAGAAACTGAGACTCAGGGAGGGGAAGTGACTTGTCCCGGGTCACACAGAGCCTGAATTAGGACTAGGACTTTAGAGACAGGAGACATCTTCAACATTGCTGGCTGAATGGGCGATTTGTTCATTTATTGATTCGTCTGTTCAAATTCCTTCATTGAGCATCAGATACCTGCCAGCCACTGTGATTCAGAGATAAGAAAGACAGAATCCCGACTCTTAAGGGACTTACAGGGTGGCTGGTATACTGGTGGAAGGAAGAGATATGTTAATAGACACTCTGCAAGGAGAGGAAAGAGTGATGGGAGAAGAGAGGAGGGCACCTCACCCAGCCTTGATCGAAGGTAGAGATGGCGTCTTGCATGGCCACAGGGGCCACCAACACCCTCCCTCCCACCCCAGCTCAGAGGGATGGTCCAGCCTCTGCTGTGCCTCTTTGTTCTAAGTCCTCTCCCACAGTCCATGCTGCAGAGACAGTGTTTGAAACGATGATATGTAGAAGGATGGTTTACATTCCCCCCAGATCCACAGTTAAGATTCAATTAGACAAGGGACATAAACCACTTAGCTTAGTGCCTTACAGACAGCAAGCCCTCACTAAAAGTTAGCTATCATTATTACAAATAAGGAACTAGAGGCCCGGGAAGGTTATGTAATGTGCCCAAAATAACACAGCTAGTGGGCAGGGCAGCTGGGCTTTGAGCCCAGGTCTGTCTGCCTTCAAAGCCCCCTCTCTCCAAATGCCTCAGAGACCCCTAGTGTCTCTTGCAGACTTTTAGATAATGGAGACCATCCCACAAAGCCCCGGGATCAGTGAAGCCCTACTGTATCCAAATCCTTCTCTCACACACACAGAAGAAAGGGTTTCTGGAGAAGAGGTATTTTTCGGGTGCCTCTCACCCTGCTTCTTGGCCCAAGCCCGCATTCCCAGCCCTCACTACTACCTCTGGTAGTTCTAGTTCTCATCCGTTATTCCTGAGGGAATAATAATTTCTGCAGCCCTGGGTGGGCCTCTTGTTGTCCCTTTGTATCATAAAGTGCACAAGACCCCCGGGATGAGTCAACCAGAGTCCTGTGCTAGGGAGACAACATAGAAGAGAGAACTTTCTGGAAGCTAATAGTGTGGAAACAACAGAGAGAACTGTTCTCCCAGCAGTGCTGGAAACACGCACAGTCAATTTGTGGGAATGTAGAGCCCTTCCAAAAGAACCAAATTTAGCCAAGCCATCCTTTTGGTACTTTCTTAGCCAAGTTTTATTCACCTGATTTTTTGTTTGTTTTTGTGGAAATGCTCGGCAGGGTGAGCTAAACATCTTGAGGGAGACTCATGATCTAAACGGTAGGATTCTGATTCAGAAGGACTCCGTATGCCGAGGTCTAGATGTATGAAACCCATTGGTGATTACGTATGTTGCAAAAAGATTCACCTTCAAATTCCCTTCATGTAGGAAATGGCTTCCCATTGTCATTTTTAAAACAGATCATTAACTATTTGACTAGGAGATGGGGGAGCGTGAGGTCAGACAAAATTAAAGGCTCAAGTAGGAAAAATCTACCAACTGAAGGTCCTTTAGGACAGCTCTCAAAACGTAGGCAGGAGGAAAAGGATCTTAGTCTTTTATGGTATTATTACCCTCCCCCTGTCATGCAGGCTTCACTGAGGCATTTGTCCAAATATTCATGCGGCGTTCTCATGTACATCACCAAGAAGTGCTATAGCAAGATCTGTGCTATAGATCTTCCCCCACTGAAGAAGAAGGAGGAGGAGAAGGAGGAGGAGGACAAGGACAAGGAGGGGGGAGGAGGAGGAGGCAGCCGCTGCCACGAAGGGCCCCAAAGATTTCACAGGTCATAAAAGGCTAAAGATCAGGTTGCTCAAACCCTCTTCAATACCTTTCTACAACATTCACATCAAATGTTTACCCTAGTTTTGATGGTAATGGGGAGCTCTCTACTTCCCAACGCAACTCACTGTACTTTGTACAGCTCTGAACAATTGGAAGTTGCTCATGTTGAGCCCAACATATGGAGCTTCATCCACTTGACCTTGGTCTACCTTCTTCCACCCCAGAGGCCTTCGGTCCTTCCGCTTCAGAGTCCAATGTGACATTGTGGGCCTCAGTTAAAGTAAACAGATGTCAAGGCTGATACTGGCTCCACAGGGGCCAATATCTACATGCTGAAGAAGGCATAAAACCCCTTAATGCACTGGTGATTTGATGCATCACCTCTGTGAGCCTGAGGGAAATCAAGATGGTACCAGGAATTGGAAGACTCGAGTTCTCAGGCTTACTCTGTTACTGTGTCTCTCTAACAGCCAGTAAATATTCATTCCTAGGTTAAATATTAATTCCCTAGGTTAATATTAATGGAAATGTCCAGCAAGATAAGCTAATCATATTAGGGGAGACTTATGATCCAATGGCAGGACCGTGATTCAGAAAGACTCAACATGCTGAAGTCTAGCTGTACAAAATCCATTAACCTAAGAAATCTCATCTAAAACCATGGTTTCAGCTGACTAGCAAATTCCTATCTCTGGCTCAAACTTCTTGGGACTCTAGACCAGTGAATCCTACCACTTTTTAATATGGTGTTTTAGTATTTTAAGAGGTTCTTCAAACTCAACCTGCCCAAACTTGGTCACCTTCTGGGGACCCAATCCCAATGAATGGGGCTGTCATGCATCCAGTTGCACAACAAAAATCACCTTTTCAACCTTCTCTGTCAACACTCTCCCACCCAATCCATTGCCAAGTTCAACTGGTTTTACCCCCATCACCATCAACACCGTGTTTATGACCTCGACTCCTATATTTGCCTCCTCCCAGGTCTCCCTGCATTCACATTGACCTCCCTATGGTGGGTTCTCTGAATTAAGAGTGATTCCTTCAAACAAAAATCTGGTCATATGTCCAGAATGCTTAGAATTGCTCACAAACTTCCATTGTCCTCAAGATAGAGACATAAGCCTTGAACATAGGATCCAAGCCCTGCAACATGCCTCAGTCTGTTTCTAGCTATCTCTAGTCTCATCTTGCTCCAGGCTCCAGTCCCTCCCCACTTAAGGCCTTTGTCAACATCATTCCCTCTGCCTGGGAAGCCCTTCTCTACACCCCAAAGCCTAGTTAAATCCTCATCCTTCAAATTCAGCTTACTGGCCAATTTCCCTCCTCACACACTCTCATAGCACAGTGACCCTCCTTCACTGAACTGGTCAGGGTCGCACTGCTTATTTTCACTTGTGTAGTTTTTTGATTAATGTCTGTCTCTCTCACTAAGTTTTAACCTGCAGGAGGGGAGGGAGCAACGACTGTGTATCTGTTCATCATTGCTTTATTCTCCTTGGTGGTACGGTACCTGCTACATAGACTTTCCTAATGACTCCTAGTGGCCCGGGTGAGTAATACATCTTGCACTCTCGAATGACCATGTCCCAAAGCTTAGGGAGCCACCGATATGCCCAGCCCCACCCCTGCCAGGAGCAGCAGATGGCCGTGGCAAAAATAAAGCCCAGCTCTGCATGGCAGATGGACAGCTCACCGAGCACAGTGGGAAACCTGGTGGTTCTTACTCTGCACTGGGGACACATGCTGGCTCTCCTAGGCATGGTGTGCGGACGCCAGCCTGGAAGGTCTATCCTTATCCTTGGGGACATAGTCATAGAACAGATCCTCTGGACAGCCACTTTTTCCCTGCTAGGAATGCCAGTCGTACATCAAGAAAGCACCCTGTAGGAATAATACCTTCCTTCATAGTTCATGAGTATTTCTTGACTGTCAGCTCTTACAGTTCAGAGAGCTCAGTAGCATGGTTTAGTGCAATAGTTCTTGAAGCGTAGTCTCCAGACCAGCAGCCTCAGCATCCCCTGTGAACTTGTTAAAAATGAAAATTCTCAGCCCCCCACCATCGTCCTACTGAATCAGAAACTCTGGGGGTGGGGCCTAGCAACCTGAGTTTTAATGAGTGCCTCAGGCTGTCACTTCATTTCAGGCAAAAGTTTGAGATCCAAAAATGCATCAGAAAGCACAGCATTGGGGGATGCAAACCAGAGTCAGAATCCTGTCTGGCTGTGGGTCCTGAGCCAGTTCCTTGACCAGGAGACAGTTTTCTCCTCTGCGAAATGGGGACATTATTCTGTTCCCCATGGAGACACTGTTGAGAGTTCTCCTGTAATGTGCCTGGCATACTTCAGCGTCGTCATTTCCCTTCCTTCTTTCCTCATTTTATAAGCGAGGAGGCAGACTCTGGAGTCTGGGCATGCGGAGGGCATCGGGAAGAGGTGGGGTGAGGGATGCACTCTGTTGATTCCTTCCCCTGGACCACACCACCTCTGACAGGCTGGGGGGACGTGGCAATGTGAATGATGCATCGATCAGCACAGCCTGACCGGTGTGAGGACGGCCGGGAAAAGGAAGACAAAATTGTCACAGCTCTGAACTGCTTCATCTGAGTTGCTGAGGATACTGAAGGTGTCAGAGGAAGGTGACATCTTGGGGGACCCTGTGAGGGCAGCGGGGCCTGGGTGGGAGACAGGAGCTGCATTTCTCCTGGAGCCTTTCTTGCCTCTTGGAGGCTGGGCCGAGAAAGAGCCACCAGGGGCTGAAAGTTCATAGAAAGACAGAATGCTTTGGAGCTGTGAGAACCTTGTAGAAGACAGATGGTCAGTCCAGTGGTTAGGAGCACCTGCTTGCAGACCGGACAGATCTGTGTTCTGAGCCAATTTAACAGCTGTGAGATCTAGGGCAAATGTCCTAATGTCCTCAAGTGTTAGTGTTCTCATCGGTATAGCCGCCAACACCGTGCCTGACACAGCATGAGGCCACCGGGTAGTCTGCTCCTTTGCCCCAGCCTTGGCCTCCACTGCTCATTCCTGTGCCCCAGAAAACCGGATGACAGTAGCCTGGGGCTCCTCTACTGCCCCATGAGCCTGGTTGAGTGAGGGCTTCATGAGGCCCTCCCCTGCCTTAGGGGTCTGCTCCACAGCTGTGGGAAACCATGCATATTCCCTTCTGGTGGCCCGGAAAGCTTTGAAGGAAGGTAGGGGGAAAGAATATAGGCCGACCCCCCTGGACAGGTTCACTTGGGAGGACTCAGAAGTTCTGAAAATCAAATCCATGCATCAACTCATTCGTTCATCAAACATTCGCCATCATTTACTCTGTGAGAGGCGCTGTCTTCATGCTGGAGACACCGAGGTTAATAAGATACGGTCCCCACCCTCAGGGAGCTCATGTCTTGGTGGGGGTTACGGAGGAGTCGGTGGCTTTGGTGCCGCCGTGTGGTCACTGGGGTTGTCTGTGGACAGGCTCTTCCTCCCAGGCACACGCTAGGGTAGGACGGTACTCCCCGGCAATATGATGTCTGCCCACGGGGACTTGCTGGGAGCAGTGCGTGTCACTGGAAGGAGGACACTTCAAGAGCCAGCGCACCTTGTCCCCTCCCCCGGCCCTGGGCCCAGAGAAGCTCGAGTGGAGCTGGAGCCCTGGTCCCTGAGTGGCCTGCTGTCGATCCACGCTGGACACGTAACCTGAGCCAGAAATGACTTCGTGCTGTGCTAAGCCACGGAGACCCGGGGGTGGGGGGGTTGTTTCCAACTACGGCGTGACCTCCACCTGCTCCGACTGACACAGCCGCTCAGCACCACGCTGGCCCCGATGTCTTTGTCATTATGCACGAAGCCTCCCTTCTGCCTGTCCCCCACTCCTGCCATAGATGGAGCTTCCTTTATCCGAATTTAAAACTCTAAGCAATTAAGACGCTATAAATTGAAGACTTCTTTGCAATGAATAAAATTACTCTTATTTCTAATGAATATGAGATAGCTTACACGAAGCTAAGTGCTCTGGCGGTTGTAAAATAGCCAACACAGATATCAACATTTCTTCTTCCACTGCAAAAGTGGCCTATTAAACTGGTACTGATGAGACATTTAGCTTTTTCAACATCTCTCTCTCTCTCTGACGCTGACCCTCTGTATCATCTTCCACCCAAAGTCTGCTCCGACCTGAAATGCTTCTCTCCTCCTCATCTCTGTAGGGGGCATGTCCAGGCGCTTCTGTCCAGGAGCTGGTGGCAACAAGCAAGTCCTGAGGGTACTCTGTGTCCCCCAAGTTCCACAGACAGTCCAGGCTGAGCTAGTGTCATTTTATTTGCAAAACGCACTGCTTTGCATTTTACTGTTATTTAATTGTTTTGCCTTTGTACGACAACAGAGATAAAAGATTCAGAAATAGGGGGAAAAAGCCTCTTTTTTTTTTTTTTGGAGACAAGAAGGTGTAGTTTTGTGGAGCCTGTGGCAGATTGGAATGACTTAGTGTGGCGCCCACATTTAGAACGAAGGCACTCTACTACAGAAGAGGCAGCACTCTTCAGTTTGCAAAAGCTTTCCCATTCATGCACGAGGTCCAGCAGCTGCTGCCTCCCAGGGACCGAGGAACCCACCCATTCCCCTCCATCCCTGTGGCTGCCCTCGCCCTGCAGCCCCCTTCGCACTCCTAACCAGTCTCCGTGCCCTCAGCCTTGCTTTTCCAATGCACTCTCCACCTTGCAGCCAAGAGCGACCTTTCCAAAAATATAAATCTGAAATTTTTATGCCCCAGCTCAAAATCCCTCTCCATTGTTTTCTGGAAAGAGCCCAAGTTTGTCATCCTTCTATGACCCAGTGTCTGCTCATCTCTCCAATTGCGTCCCTGCCTCTCCTCCTGTCTACCGAGCAAGCTGTGAGCCCCAGAAAGATGCCATATTCACATCTCCTGGCTTTTGCACAGGCTGTTTCCCCTTCCTGGAATGTCTTTCTGTTCCCTTCTCTAGATAACCTTCATCCTTCCAGTCTTAGCTCCTCCTCTGACAAGTCTCCATTTTTAACCTTTCAAGAGTGGGAAGATGGCATCCTGCGGGATTTCCTGTAGGGCTGTAGTTTTTTCCACATTGCATTGAAATTGAGCATTTGTCTGCCTCCCCCGTTCCATTGTGAGTTCTATAAGGGCAGGAGCATATCTCATTTCTCTCTTTACCTCCGGAGCCTGGCACCCAGTAGGTGCTCAGTAAGGACTTGCTGAATATGAGTAAAGGAACCTATCATCTCATTTGGTCTTGATGACAGCTCAGGATGTAGGCAGAGCAAGGATTATCCCCAATGTCACAGGTGAGGAAACTGAGGCTCAGAGACACACAGGCTGAACACCATCTTTCCACGACCTGATGCTGCACCCACGGAGCCCTTGGTTTGAATGTCCCATCCTCAGAGCACTTCAGAATGGCCACCACAGGAAGGGGGAGCATGAGTCCCAGCTAAGCTCTCTCCAGAGGTGCAGGGGACAGACAGAAAACAGTAGATGAATTTGTAGCAAGATCTGCACGCGTGTCTGATCTAGTCAATTTTGAATCTCAATGCCTTTGTTCCCTATCTAAGGATCTGGGTGTCTGGGGACAGCTTGGAATGGGGTTTCCAGTAATAATCATCTTGCTTTCCCCATTGCAATTCCTCCAGTGTAATGATAGAGTCCCCCAGCCTTACAGAGGATCCCCAGTGCCCCACGGGCCTTTGAGCCCTAATGAATTGGGCTCACTAAAAATCAGAGAGACTTTATGGTGCTTGTTTTATAATGCATGGCTCTCCAGAAATCCAAGAGTCCCCATATTACAAAGGGGCTCCTGTGTTGCTGGGTAAAGATAGCAGTTGCCATGAACAAAGGAAACAAAAAGCAGACAAGAAGAATTGTAGTGGAGAAGGGCATGGAAATGACCTTGGATAATGGAACCGGGAAAAATGGTTCTAGGGAGTGGAGGTGGCTGTCAGAGAAAGGGGGCACCTAACACAACCAATCAAAGTTAGGGGGCTGCTACAGACCAACGTTCATGTCCCCTCCAAAGTTCACACATTGAAACCTAATGAACAATGGATGGCATTAGGAGGTGGGGCCTTTGGGAGGTGCTTAGGGCGTAAGACAGGAGCCCTCATGAATGGGGTTAGGGCCCCTAGAAGAGAGCCCTGAGAGGGGCACCTCAGTGGCTCAGTCGGTTAAGCATCTGACTTTGGCTTAGGTCATGATCTCGTGGCTCACGAGATCGAGCCCTGCGTCAGGCTCTGTGCTGACGGCTCAGAGCCTGGAGCCTGCTTCGGATTCTGTGTCTCCCTCTCTCGCTACTCCTCCCCTACTCATGCTCTGTCTCTGTCTCTCAAAAGTAAATAAATGTTAAACTAAAAAAAAAATAAAAAAAGAGACGAGACCCTTGAGAGTTCCATTGCTCTTCCTACCATGTGAAGTTATAGCTAGAAGGTGCCATCCATGAACCAGGAAGTAGGCTCTCCCCTGAACTGAGTCTGCCAGTACCTTGATCTTGGACCTCCCAGCCTTCAGAACTGTGAGAAACAGATGTGTGTTGCTTACAAGCCACTATGTATGGGATTTGCTATAGCAACCTGAACTGATGAAGACAGGACAAGGGCAGCAGGGGGGGAATGGGCGAGCTGAGATTGGGTGCTCTGGCTTCATTCCAGAAGAGGAAGTCAAAATGATGACTGGCATTCTGCTCTGGCTTGCCAAGATGGAGTTTTCTCTCATTAGTTGACACACTGGTATGTGTACCTTTCTAAAAAGCCCAAACCTCTCAGCCTTGGGGATCAGGGGAGGACTAGAAGAATCAATGTCTAGGAATCCGGTGATGGTGGAGACCCAGGCTGGAGCCTCGAATCATTCTCCCACTCCCTTCCTCAGTGAACGTGTCTTCAACACCCACTGCGCACCAGGCATTGTGCTAGTCAGGGTTGTGCTAGTCAGGGTTCTGACCTCAAAGGGGGCACTAATCTCGGCAGACTAGTCTTGTTCTTAACCACATTCCAGTCATGGCCTCTGCAAGAACCCGATCCATACTGGGGAGCTTCTGTCTGGAAAAAAACAAACCTAGACACACACACACACACACACACACACACATACATGCACACGGACGCACATACACACATGCTAACACTCTGTGTACAAATCAGGGGGTTCCTGGATTCCACAGAAGCTTATCCATGAGCCCCAGGTTAACATGTCCTGGAATACGTGGGGAGACAGGCATGTAAACAACTGTGTGATTTAAAATGTGGAGCTGTGACATTACAAATGAAGTCCCAGCCTTTAGGGGAATTGGACACAGAGAAGATCTGGCTTGTTATTCAGTCAACAAATATTTATTGAGCACCTACTATATTTCAGGCACCATGCTAAGGTGCCAGGCACAAAGTAGTAAATGAGCCCATATCATCCCTATCCTTTGGATCTTCCAGTCCAGTTAACAGTGGTGGCATTTGGACTGAGTCTTGAGGTCAGGAAAGCAGATGGGGGGAGGGCAGTCCAGACAGACTGAACAGCTTGAGTGGGAGGCATGGCTGAGTTACAGGTGAACAGGCAGATGGGCATCATTTCCCTCTCTGCTCCTCTCCACCAACTAGGTGAGGTCACTTTCTAGTGCTCATGCTTGAAACAGCCAGCCCAGCAGCAGAGGGCCCCATGGAGGGAAGGGAGGGTCTGTGTGTGCACGTGTGTGTGTGTGTACGTGCACATACACAAACATGAATGAGCAGACCAGGTCATTGTCAATGTGGACCCTGCCCCTGGCCCCCACCAGCCTCCCTGCCGCGATGCACATAAGCCCCCACCACAGTTGTCACATCCCTCAGCACTACTGAGGTTGCTTCCTTAATCTCAGCCCAGAACCTGTGTCAGGAGGGAGTCTTCCCTTGTTTTCCCCCCAGAATTTCAAATGCATAAGAAATGGGAGCTCATCAGTGGCTTGGATACTGAAGGGTCCCTGGGGTCCAATGCAATCCACATAGCTTGGGCGTCTCTGTGCATAGCCGTCAACGGGGACAGGGATGCAGGGGGATGGGGAGGCAGGGGACGGGGAGGCAGCTGTCAGCCCAGCTCCCCCTTCTTTGGGCTCAACGCGAATTTTCTACCTGCAAGACTTTGCTCTATTTTAATGGAAGGAAACCCGGTTTCTATCTTCTTTTCAGTTTCTTGGCACGTTTAAATGCCCCCTATGATATTTTTGGCAGATTCACTGCTGGCAGTTAGAGGACTTTTTGTAACTACCACGAAACAACTGTTAAGTACAAGAAAACAAAAAGATTTTTTTTTTTCTGGATAGAAAAAGAATACAGACATGTCTGGCTTTGTAAAATTACTGTCAGTCAGTGGGCATATGGGTTCCTGAAAAGCTGGGCAGAAATCACAATATTGTCAAAAGGATCCCTGAAATGCATCCCACTCTACCTGGCAAGCTCTTACTCCTCCTTCAGAACCTGCCTGAATGGCCCCTCCTCTGGAAAACCTTTCCTGGGTCCCCTCCAGTGGAAGCGAGTGGATTTTTGTTGCGTTCTCCACCAGGTGCCCGGGACTGGGCTACCGGAGGTATCGTCTCAAACCGTCCCCTCTACCAACCCACAGGCAGGTAGTAGTGCCATTTCACAGGTGAATCAACTGAGTCTGCAAAGTTCACAGGCTTCTACAAGATTCCACAGCTCATAGGTGATGAGGCCAGAGTTGAAACCAGGCTGACCGATGCCAAAGTTCATACTCTGTTCGTTACAAATAGTTTCAGAGTTAGTTCTTCTGCTTGAAGGGTATTTTCATTCAGACTTTTCATCATGGGTCACACCCACTTTTTATCATGTGTTGACTGGTGCTTCCTTTCCACTTGGTGGGGTTCCTCAATTCAGGGACATCATGGGCTTCCCGGGGCCTTGTGTGCCTCCCCTATAGGAGGGAGGCAGGAGGATTTATGGAATGAAAGTTGGAGTTGATTACAGATTCCTTTAGAGATGTTTTATATCTGCAGCCATTTTCCATCAGGCTGTAATTCCTTCTTAGAATTTTCTGCTTGCCTCCTGTGGCTCTCTAGATGAACAGTAAGACCACCTCTGCTTTAAGAAGTCTAGCCTCCCTGCCCCCCCCCCCTTTTTTATCCCCAAGGAACAAAAACAATTGGGAAAGAGTGGTCAGGAAGCTATAGAAAGATTTACTATAAGATCTCGATCCTAAATCCTAATTCACTGGAAACAGGATTTAGCCCACAATGGTTCTATTTACTTCCAATTTTCAGAAACATGACTTGAGATCATTGAGCAGTAGATCAAGATACAGATGTCCTGCAACCTTTCCTTCTCCTCCTGTTTCCCCACCTCCACCCCCAGTTCTGCAGCCTTGGTCCCCCAAGTGGGTAGGCGTCCTCCCTGACTCTGCTGTTGCCCAAGGTGGGGGTGGGCAGGAGGTTCGGGCTTCAGAAAGCTCCTCCATCCAGCCCAGCCCAACCCCTCTAACCGATCTACTCACAGTAATAACACTGATGAGAATAAACACCAATATTTACTGAGCACTCGTTATATGCCAGGCGCCAAGCACTTTCTGTAATTAACCTGCCTAATCTCTGCAAAATTCATTTCACAGATTAGGAGACGCAGGCACAGAGTTGTTACGAGGTCTGGCCTTAGTTACAGAGCTACAGAGTGGGGGAGCTGGTATTTGAATCCAAGAGGTGCAAGTTTAACCACTTTGTACCAATGCCTTACCACAGGCTCGGGGGATTGCAGGATGACCCCACCCCCATCCAAACCACATCTCGGTCACCCAACTGTCTTGCCCATGGCTCTCTGCCCCTTTTCTTATTTCAACTTGCCTTAGGCACTGGCTTAGAAAGGCTTTCTTACTTGTCTTTGGTCCTCTCTTCCAGGATGTGGTTGTATTTTTGTTCTCGAGTCCCACATACACACTGCTCTCTGGATAACAGACCCCACACCCAGCCTCACTTCTCTGGCAGGAGGAGGTGATCAGATTTCACCTGCCGAGTAAAGCAAGAGTCTCTGGCATGCAGCCAGTTTTCCTAATGAGGTGCACTTCTCCTGCAAGATGCATTTAGCTAGAGGAGGTATTTTGTTAGCTGTATTGTTAATGGCCAGAGCTCAGCAAATCCCCACAACTACTCCAGCCTCACAAGGCAGAGGAAGGAACATGGTCGAAGTTATGGTGACCAGGTGATGCCTCAGGGAGGTGTCATGGTGGTGGTGGTGGGGGAATCCCTTGCATGCCTTCTGGTTCCGTGCTCTCCACTGGATCTCTGTTCCCAGCATGCTCAGAGGCCAGTGTGCATGGAGGAACATCGCTGATCCTTCCGGGATCCAGTGGGGGTGAGGTGGGCGGAGGGAATAGTCTCATCTGAATTCCCTTCTCACTCTACATTTCACCGCTACCCCTGTCCCGTTTCTACCCCCCACCTGGCCAGGAATCTGAGTAAGTTTTTGGCAATGATTTTGGCTTGCTGATTTACAGGGAAAATTTCCACCAGAAAACATGGCTAGGAGAGCTCATTCAGCTAATTGGGACCCTTTGATGTTTAGAAACCATGTTTCTGGAAGCTACTTAACTACTGATCAGAATCTCAACGCCATATGACATTTACACACATCTGCCACTTCCTGAGCCTGCCTGTGTGGAATTTTGTGAAGCAGCCAGCTCACAGACTATGTGGTCACAGGGGAGGTGGGGCTCCTATAAGAGGAGTCTGACTGGCTACATGCTCAGTTCCTTCTGGTCCCTGTGGGCAAAATGAAAGGTCACCGGGGCGTGCTCTGTGTCACATCTGGAGCATTTACTTTAATAATTCCGAGACCCTTTGGGGGAGTTTTGGTCGACTGAAGAAAAAGAAAAGTACGTTGTCGGAAAACATCTGTCCGACTCAAAGAATATTAGGAACTGGAAGAGATTTAATTTAGATTACCATCATGCCACGCGGCCTGGCAGAACTGGAGCCATAACATGAGAGTTCTGATCCCTGATCCGTCACGTAGTACCTGTGAGCTCTTGGATAAGTCATTTCTCCACTCAGCACTTGGCTTTCATTGTCTGTAAAATAAGGCTAATCCCAACAGCTAACATTTACAGAGTTGCTTACACGAAAGCTCTTTATATAGGTAAGATCAATTACATTCTTTTCACAACCCTGTTGACATTGTTTCCCGGAGCTGATGTAACAAACTATCACACATTCCGTGGCTTAAAGCAATAGAAGTTGGTTCTGTCCCAGTTCTGGAGGCCAGAAGCCTGAAATCAAAGTGTCAGCATGGCCATGTTCCCTCCGAGGGATGTAGGGACAATCCATCTTTACCTCTTCCAAATTGGGGGGGGGGGGGCGCGGCTCTGGCCTTTTTGGCTTGTGGCAACATACCTCCCATGTCTGCCTCGGAGGTCTTCTTGCCTGTGTCCCAATCTCCCTTTCTTTTGCCTCAAGAAGACCAGCCTTTGGCTTTAGGATCCCAGCTAAGTCCAGGGTGACACCTTGTTGAGAACCTTAACTCAATCACAGTTGCAAAGACTCTATTTCCAAATAAGGTCACATTTGCAGGTGCTGGGGGTTAGGACTGGGAAGTATTTTGGGGGGAGACACAATTCAACCCACTACCTGTTTCACAGATCAGTACTCCCATTTTACAGGTAAGCACTGGTCGGGGTCACAGAGCCAGTAAGTGGCAGATTTGAAATGCAAACCCATGGGGTCTGACTCCAGAGCTCATTTGGAAAGGTCACTAGAGGAGATAAATATTTATTGAAGCAAGTATATAGTTTTAGTTGCTAAAGGTACCACAGGGGAAACAAGAAAACAGGAAACACAGACCCCAAACCTGTGCTAAGAACAACCAGGAAGCTAGTGTGACTGCAGCCCAGTGAGTGAGGGGGTCGGTAAGCAGGAGCTGAGATCAGAAGGTAATAGTGACCAGATGGTGTGGAACTTTCCAGTGACTTTGCTATTCAATTCAAACGAGATGGGAAACAAAGTGAAGGTTTTGAGTGAAGAAGTGACAGGATCTGCTGTCTGTAAAAGGACCCCAGAGTGACTATTGGATTGAGAGCTGACCCTTGCGGATCCGAGGCACGAACAGGGAGACAGTTGGAAGGTTACTGCAATAATTAAGCAACAGATGCCGATGCCTGGAGCAGGGAGCCAGCGGTGCTAGAGAAGTGGTGAGATTCTGTGCGTATTTTGAAGGAGCAGCCAGCAGGATTTGCTGGCGCGTTGGATGCAGGCTTTGCGAGAAAGAGGATGCCAAGCGTTTTGACCTGAGCACCTGGACAGCCGGAGTTGCCGCTGACCTGCTTGCTTCCCTCACTGGGTTCTTGTAAGAACCAAATGAAGTAAGTGGGAAAGTACCATGTGGCCCTGAAGCTCTGCCCAGTGCCTTTTGTTGTCGCTGTGGTTGTGGTTGTTCCTGTTCTGTGGTCTGAAACTATTCCCAGCTCTACCTTTACGAAGGTGGGGCCAGACTGGGTTGAGCCACTGTCAAGGAAATCAGTGTCTCAATTACGAGAAAATATAATCAGCTGATTATAATTTTAATTTGTCCTGTTTTAGTACCGCACTCTCTTCCTTGCCTGCGCTGAGTACATATTTGAGATTCAAGAAGCCTCTCTCTATCACAATGGACAAGACGATATCAATACAGACAGCAACAAAGGAAACAGTGGCAATTTTGAAATTATCTCCTTGAGATCCTTGTCATTTTTTTCCTTGAGCCATTGTATTTAAATGGAGGAGTTGCAGGCTCTCCGCTCTGCACAGCGTGAAGTATACAGTGACAGGCTACCGTTCTAGAAGCGATAAATTCATTCCCTTCCAACTTGCCCAGCTTTCTAGTAACATCCTTATCAATGTGACAGTTTCCTGTTGATTTTTTCTTAAAGGAGAGTAAGGTTCCATATTCGATTCATGAGTGTGCTGGTGAAGTCTCATTGCTTCTTTGGTTCGTTCATTCAAACATTTCGTGACCTTTATTAATACGAGGCAGCTTTATTTTCATCCTCCCTGTTTTACAGATAAAGAAACTGACATTCAGAGAGATGAAACTAACATGATCGAGGCCACACGGCTAGCAAGAAGCAGGGCTGATTTGAAACGCATCTGCCTCCTTACTCCAAAGTGTAACCACCGCGCTGGATGGTGGGTTTTCAAAGCCACTGGTTTCACAGAAACTAACCTTTATTTTTTTCTCCCCCTTTGCAAAACAGTTTTTATTAATCTTAGTGAAATGTTGGGATCACAGTGATTTTAATGAAAGTCTTATTACTTTCAAATGTTATATAAATGATCAACTAAGATATAATAGAGTGCAAATAATGAATATGAGGGGAGTTAATGAAAAAAATTACAATTCATAATAAGCCTGCAGGACGCACGCGTGTGTCATAAACATAAAGACCTTTAACATTACAATAATTAATTGCTGGACTAGGAAGTTGCTGAAGCATGAAAGGCATGCTTAATTTGAAAGTCCTGAATTTTAGAAAAAGGATACTGATTTAAAATGGATTTCCCTTACCTACTGAGACCTCCAAAGTTTTTAGTAGCGGAGGTAATTTCAAACTGTTTACTCAAGAAAGACCACAGACACTGTATCTGCCTTTACATCAACATCTGAACGAGTAGGACTCAATTAAAAGGCATTTTTTGGATCCATGATAAATCTTCCCTGGTTAAATCAGCAACGGCACGATGGAGTACCACCCACACCATCCCAGTCTGTTTTCTGTGGCTTTTATCAGATTTTGAGATTTGCATTCCAACTACATACAATGGAGTCCATTACTACGAATGAGCCATACAACCCGACCCCTTTACTTTAAAGATACGGAACTAAAGTATCAGGAGGTTAAAGCGACTCACCCAAATCCACCTGGTTATCTAGTGACCCAGATGGAATAAAAGCAGAATGAAGGTGTCCTGCCTCCAACCTCAATACCTCATCAGCCATTACGTTAACACTGGAGAACACCTCCTCCTACGTATCCATTGTAAAACCTCGTCACGTGGAACATATCGGTCTCAAAAGGCATTGCCTATGAGAGGACATGCCAGGAGCAGGCAAAGTCATGAATGCCCTGCATTTCCTACAATTGCTGCTGTCTACGATTTTGGAGGAAAAGACCTGGGCCCCCAGCCTTTGGATGGAAATTTCTCCATGACATGTGGTCAGCCTTTAGATGTGTCAAATTTCTGGTCTCCTGTGTCCTTCACGATAAACATCCCAAATGTGACTGCCCCAGTCTGCTCCTGATCGTGACCTTTGGCCTTGTGTCCTGTTGCTTGCTCTGACGCCTTCTAATTCAAACTTCTCCCAGGTCCTATCTTCAACTCCTATCCTTTGCTACCCTTTTCACATGCCTCCCTGCATTCATTCAGCCTTTGACCTCTTCTTGGCAAGCTTTCAGTGCCACGAGCTACCTAAGTATTGGCCCATGTAACCTGTGACCTCCCTGGGTTAGCTCCAACTCAACAGTAAGGTTAGAACAATAAAAGACAGTCTATTTCAAACAGAGGGTGCTTCCGGAAGAACTTATCACCCCCAGGAGACAGTATAGACTGATATGGGATTTAGTACCTGCTTAATATAAGCAAATGGGTTCAATTCATTAGGCCTAGAAACTTCATTAAATATCTCAGGAACAAACAAGTCCCAACACTCCCTTAATAGTGTTAATAACAGAGAGAAATTTGCCCCCAAGATTTATTCAATTCTAGCCCTCTGGCACCTTTGTTGGAATCTCTTATTAAAACAAAACACAATGACAATAATAACAAAAGTCTAAGTGGAAATCAAACTGATCATGCCTTGTCTGTAATGCTGCCCACTGGCATTTGTAGAAATTGACTCTGATATTTTGAAATATCCCCTTCCTCGAGCAGTACATTGTTTTTCGGTTTTTGATTGAGCTTTGTTTCTTTGTTCCCCTATCTCCTTCATGACATGGCTTTTCAGGGTTCAAAGGGACAATACATTCCCCACAAAACTGGCACCCTACCCTCTAGGATGACTGTATCAGTTAGGGAGTTTGGGGTTGCAGATAACAGAAAACCCAACTCAACTTGGCTCAAACAGTTAATGTTTCGTTCACATAAGAAGCTCAGAATGGATTGAGGACATTGGACAACAAACAGTCCCTGCAGGACAGTGTATTATCCCAAGAGAAGGGCCACGAACAAGAAGAGCCCTATGATTGTGCTGTTTCTAGATTGTGGTAGAGGGGGGACCCCTAATAGGAGCATGGCAGTCTTCCTGAGTTGAGGTGACAGAGGCAGAGCCATCCCCAGAGATCAAACAGGGCCAGGAATATTAACATGTTTCTATCAGCCAGAAGGGCAATAACTTTGCAATACACCGGGCATTGAACGCAGTACTCAGAAAGGTATTGCGACAGTAGTGGAGATAAATTACCCATAGACTAGGGTCGTCCTGGACCCACCTAATTTAAAAGCAAGCTTCTGAGGCAGAGGTCAGCAAACATTTCTGCAAAGGGCCAGATAGTAAGTATTTTAGGCCCTGCAAGCCATATGGTTTCTGTCCCAATTACTTAGGTCTGCTGTTGTCAAGCATGAATGGATGTTGCTGGTGACTGTGTTCCATTAAAACTTCATTTACACAGACAAAAAGTGGGCTGGATTTTGAATGTAGTTTGCTGATCCTGGTTCTAAACCACCAAAACTGTTTCCAAATATTTAACTGCCTCCCAAAACAAGGTCCCCAAATACTTAAAGGGATTAAAAAAATGACAACATCTAACAACATAAAAGTCACCATGCCTGTAATCCAATAAAATATTATCAAGGCATGCAAAGAAACTGAGAACTATAGCCTCTAAAAATCAGAAAAATCAATCAACAAAAACATATCCCAGAAAGAAACAGATGGTCAAATTAGTAGATAAAGAATTAAAACAGCTGTTATCAACATATACTGGTTGTTTAAGAAGATAGAAGAAAGCGTGAGCACGATAAGGAGAGACATGGAAGATATCAAGAAGACCCAAAGCAAAATTTTTGATATGAAAAATATAATGCCTTTCCTGAAATATATGCTTCAAAACTCATTTTATGAGGCCAGAAGTACCCTGATTTCAAAACCAGACAAGGACATCACAAGAATAAAAAATTACAGGCCAATATCCCTGATGAACATAGATGCAAAAAGCCTCAACAAAATATTAGCAAACTGAATTCAATACATTAAAAGGATCATTCATCATGATCATCACCCATGGGGTTTATTCCAGGGATGAGAGGATGGTTCAATATGCACAAATCAATGTAACATACCACATCAACAAGAGGAAGGATGAGGGTCCCTGGGGGGCTCAGTCAGTTAAGCGACTGACTCTTGATTTCAGCTCCGGTCGTGATCTTGCGATTTGTGAGATCAAACCCTGAATCAGGCTCTGTGCTGGCAGCACGGAACCTGCTTGGGATTCTCTCTCTCCTGTCTCTCCGCCCCTCCTTCACTCTCTCTCTCTCTCTCTCCCTCAGAAATAAATACATAAACATTAAAAAAACAAAAGCAAAGTGAAGGATGAAAACCATATGACCATCTCAATAAATACAGGAAAAGCATTTGATAAAATTCAATATCCATTTATGACTAAAAGCCCTCAACAAAATGGGTATAGATTGAATACACTTCAAAATAATTAAGGCGGTATATGACAAGCCCATAGCTAACATCATACTTGATGGTGAAAAGCCGAAAGCCTTTCCTCTAAGATCAGAAACAAGAGGATTCCTATTCTCACTACTTTTATTCAACATATTATTGGAAGTTCTAGCCACAGGAATTAGGCAAGAAAAAGAAATAAAGATATCCAAATCAGAAAAGAAGTCAAACTGTTACTATTTGCAGGATATGATTTTATACATAGAAAACCTTAAAGACTCTACCCAAAAATTGTTAGAACTAATAAACTAACTCAGTAAAGTTTTAGGATACAAAATCAATATACAAAAATCAGTTGCATTTCTATACACTCATTATGAACTAACTATCAGAAAGAGCAATTAAGAAAACAATCCCATTTATAATTGCATGAAAAAGAATAAAATATCTAGGAATAAATTTAACTAAGGAAGTGAAAGACATGTACACTGAAAACTATAAGACAGCAAAAAAAGAAATAGAAAAAGCACAAATATTATGGGTATCCATGCTCATGGATTGGAATAATTAATATCGTTAAAATGTCCATAGTGCCCAAAGCAATCTACAGATTCAATGCAATCCCTAACAAAATTCCAAAGGCATTTTTCATAACAATAGAACAAACAGTACTAAAATTTGTATGTGAACGACAAAAGACCCCAATTTGTCAAAGCACTCTTAGGAGAGAAAAAGAAAGCTGGAGGCATGACACTCCCCAATTACAAACTGAATTACAAAGTAATAGTAATCAGAACAATGTATTAGCATAAAAACAGACACACAGATCAATAGGACAGAATAGAGAACTCAGAAATAAGCCCACACAGATATGGTCAATTAATTTACAACACAGGAGGCAAGAATATACAAGGAGGAAAGAACAGTCTCTTCAATAAATGGTGTTGGGAGGGGCACCTGGGTGGCTCAGGCAGTTAAGCGTCCAGCTCTTGGTTTTAGCTCAGGTCATGGTCTCACGGTTTGTGAGTCTGAGCCCCGCGATGGACTCTGTTACTGTAGTATGGGGCCTGCCTCGGATTCTCTCTCCCCTCCTCTGCCCCTTCCCTGCTTGCTCTCTCTGTCTCTTTCACAAGAAATAAGTAAACTTAAAAAAAAAATAAATGGTGTTGGGAAAACTGGACAGCTACATGGAAAAGAGTGTAACTAGACACTATCTTACACTATGCATAAAAATGAACTCAAAAGGGATTAAATAATTGAATGCAAGACCTGAAACCATAAAACTCCTAGAAGAAAACATAGGTGGTAGGCCCTTTGACATCGGTCTTGACAATGAATTTTTGGATCTGACTCCAAAAGCAGATGCAAGAAAAGCAAAAGTGAATAAGTGGGACTCTATCAAACTAAAAAGCTTCTACACATCAAAAGAAATCATCAATGAAATGAAAAGGCATCTTACTGAAAGACAGAAAACATTTTCAAATCGTATTTCTGATAAAGGGTTAGTATCCAAAATATATAAAGAACTCATAGAAATCAACAGTAAACCCCCCAAACAATCTGATTAAAAAATGGACAGAGGATATGAATAGACATTTTTCCAAAGAAGGAATGCAGATGGCCAACAGGCACATGAAAACATGCTTAACATCACTAATCATCAGAGGAACACAGATCAAAAGCACAGTGAGATATCACCTCATACCTGTTAGAAGAAGTAACAAGTTTGGCAAGGATGTGGAGAAAAGAGAATTTGTATGCCTTGTTGGTGGGAATGCAAATTGATTCAGCTATTATGAAAATCAACATGGAGGTTCCTCAAAAACTTAAAAATAGAACTACCATGTGATTCAGCAATCCCACTTCTTGCTTTTTATCTGAAGAAAATAAAACACTGATTCAAAAAGATATATGCACCACCATGTTCATCACAACATTATTTATAATAGCTAAGATGTGGAAACAGCCTGAATGGATAAAGAAGATATGAGACATGTGTGTGTGTGTGTGTGTGTGTGTGTGTGTGTGGGGTATATATCTAATAAACCCTTTATAACATAGGAGGCAAGAATATACAATGAGGAAAGAACAGTCTCTTCAATAAATGGTGTTATATATTTATAAGTGGAATATTATTCAGCCACGAGAAAGGAGGAAATCCTGACATTTGCAACAACATGGATGGACCTTGAGGGAATTATGATCGGTGAAATAAGTCAGACAGAGAAAGGTGAATACTGTATGATCTCACTCATATGTGGAATATAAAATCTAAAGTCTAAAAAACTAATCAACCAAACACAAAATCAAACAAAGGAACTCCCTGCTCCCCCTCCCCCTGCCCAACCCCCCCCCCCCCACTAAACTCATAGGTACAGAGAACAGAATGGTGGTTGTGAGAGGGGAGAGGGAGAGGGAGAAGGATGAGTGAAGGGAGTCAAAAGGTGTAAGTTTCATGTTATGAGATAAGTAAGTCATGGAGATGTAACATATAGCATGGTGTCTATAGTTAATAAAATTTTATTGCATATTTGCAAGTTGCTAAGACAGTAAATTTTAAAGGTCTTCAACACAAGAAAAAAAAATTTTTGTGACCATGTATGGGACAGATAGCTAGACTTATCGTGGTGATCATTTTGCAATGTACATAAATCATTATGGTGTACATCTGAAACTAATACAATGTTATACGTCAATTATACCTTAATTTAAAAAATACACTGGGTGGAATTCACAGCCAATTAGATGGTGCAGAAGAAAAGATCAGTGAACCTGAAAACATAGCAATAGAGACTATCCAGAATGAAACGCAGAGAGAAAAGACAAAAAAAAAATAACAAAGTATCAGTGAGCTATAGATAAATATATCTAGAGAAAGTAGAGAAAAATATTTGAAGAAATAAAGGCCAGGATTTTAAAAAATTTTTATGGAAATTGTAAACCTATTGATGCAAAGAAATGAATGGACTGTAAACGTAAGAAACATGTAGAGGTGCCTGAGTGGCTCTGCCGGTTAAGCATCTGACTCTTGATTTCAGCTCAGGTCATGATCTCAGTTTAGTGAGTTCGAGCCCCACATTAGGCTTTGCACTGACAGCACAGAGCCTGCTTGGGAGTCTCTCTTTCTCTCTCCCTCTCTCTCTTTCTCTGCCTCTCCCCTGCTGGTACTGTCTGTCTCTCTTAAAATAAAGTAATAAACTTTAAAAAAAAATAAAAAAAAAGAAACATGTAAAAAACTACATGAAAGCACGTTATAACTGAGTTGCTGAAAAACAGCGGTAAGAGTAAATAGAGAGAAACAAAGATAAAAATAAATGCAGGGGCGCCTGGGTGGCTCAGTCGGTTAAGCGTCCGACTTTGGCTCAGGTCATGATCTCATGGTTCATGGGTTCAAGCCCCGCGTCAGGCTCTGTGCTGACAGCTCGGAGCCTGGAGCCTGTTTTGGATTCTGTGTCTCCCTCTCTCTCTGCCCCTCCCCCACTCGTCCTCTGTCTCCCTCTGTCTCAAAAATAAATAAACATTAAAAAATATTTTTTTTTAAAATAAAAGCAGACTTCTCAGAAAGAATGCAAGTTCGAAGATAATGTAGTGACAGCTTTAAAATACTGAAAGAAAGTAACTACTAGCCTAGGATTCTATATCAAGGGAAAATACGTTCCAGAAACAAAGGTGAACCAAAGATTTTCAAGCATCCAAATGATAGGGCTGAAAAGTACAGCATAGGAGATCTAGTCAATACTATTGTGATAATGTTGTGTGGGTGACAGATGGCAGCTACACTTGGGGTGAATATTGCACTGTTGTGCACTATTGTGTGTTGAATTGTTGAACCACCACCTTGTACCCCTGAAACTAATGTAATATTGAAGGTCAACAATACTTCAATAATACAAATTTAAAAAAATCAAATGATGACAGAACTAATCACCAGCAGACACTACCATGTGAAATGTTAGAATAAGTCTTTTAAGCAGAAACTAAAATGCTGGCGGATGGAAATTTGAATTTATATAAGAAATATGTGAGTAAATATAAAATATTTTTTCATATTTAAAACATCTCCTTAAAAAATTATGCTCAGAAAGTAAAAATATGATGTTGAGCTATGGCCCATCTATCCCTGCCGTGTTGAGGGTTTTTGTCAAGAATGTACGCTGTATTTTGTCAGGTGCTTTTTCTGTATCCATTGAGAGGACCATATGGTTCTTATTCTTTCTTTTATTAATGTGGTGTATCATGTTGATTGATTTGCAAATATTGAAGCACCCCTGCAGCCCGGGAATAAATCCTGCTTGATACTAGTGAATAATTCTTGTAACATAGTGTTGGATTCGATTTGCTAGTATCTTGTTGAGAATTTTTGTAACCATATTCATCAGGGATATTGGCCTGTAATTCTCCTTTTTAGTGCGGTCTTTAGTTTTGGAATCAAAGTGATGCTGGCTTCACTGAATGAGTATGGAAGTTTTTCTTCCGTTTCTATTTTTTGGAACAGTTCAAGAAGAATAGGTATTAACTCTTCTTTAAATGTCTGGTAGAATTCCCCCGGGAAGCCATCTGGTCCTGGACTTCTGTTTTGGGGGATATTTTTGATTATTGATTCAATTACTTTGCAGGTTATGGGTCTGTTCAAATTTTCTATTTCTCCCTGTTTCAGTTTTGGTAGTTTGCATGTTTCTAGGAATTTGTCCATTTCTTTCAGATTGCCCTTGGCCATAGCAACTTCTTACTAGACAAGTCAGCAGAGGCAAGGGAAACAAAAGCAAAAATGAACTATCGGGACTTCATCAAGACAAAAGGCTCCTGCATAGCAAAGGAAACAGTCAACAAAACTAAAAGGTAGCCTACAGAATGGCAAAATATATTTGCAAATGACATATCTGATACAGGGTTAGTATCCAAAATCTATAAAGAAATTATCAAACACAACACCCAAAAAACAATCCAGTTAAGAAATGGGCAGAAGACAGACATTTTTCCAAAGAAGACATCCAAATGGCTAAAAGACACATGAAAAGATGTTCAAAGTCACTCATCATCAGGGAAATACAAGTCTTAACCACGATGAGATACCACCTCACAGAATGGCTAAAATTAGCAACACAGGAAACAACAGATGTTGGCCGAGATGCAGAAAAAGGGGAACCCTCTCGCACTGTTGGTGGCAAGGCAAACTGGTGCAGTCACTCTGGAAAACAGTATGGAGGTTCCTCAAAAAGTTAAAAATAGAACTATCCTATGACCCAGAAACCGCACTACTAGGTATCTACCCAAAGGATACAAAAATAAGGATACATGCACCCTGATGATTATGACAGCATTATCAACAATAACTGAAATAGAAAGAGCCCAAGTGTCTATCGACTGATGAGTGGATAAAGAAGATGTGGTATATAGATACAATGGAATATTACTCATCCATCAGAAAGAATGAAATCTTGCCATCTGCAATGACTTGGATGGAGCTAGAGTATATTATGCTAAGCAAAGTAAGTCAGTCAGAGAAAGACAAATACCATATGATTTCGCTCATATATGGATTTTAGGAAACAAAACAGATGAACATACGGGGAGGGAAAAAAAAACAAAGAGAGGGAAGCAAACCATCACAGACTCTTAACCATAGAGAATAAACTGAGGGTTGCTGGAGGGAGGTGGCGAGGGGGGTGGGCTAAATGGGTGACGGGTATTGTTATGAGGAGCACTGGGTGTTGTATGTAAGTGATGAATCACTAAATTCTACACCTGAAACCAATATCACACTATATGTTAACTAACTAGAATTTAAATAAAAATTTGGAAGGAAAAAGATGAAGTAAAAATAGTGATGTATTGTGGGGTTTATAGTGCATGTAGAATAAAATATATGATGAAAATAGCACTAAGGTGAGGTGTAGAATACTATATTCACATACATACTATATATGAAGTGGTTTAACATTTGCTTAAAGTTAGACTGATAAATTAAAGATTTAGCTGTGGTTCTAGGTCGCCCATCCTAGAACAATGTGGGGATATTTGTCACAATGTGGGGAGGGCTGCTACTGGCACCTAGTGGGTAAGGCCAGGGATACTGTTAAACATCCTACAATGCTCAGGACCGCATCGTCTGACAAATAATTATCTAGCCCCAAATGTTTCAGAGTTTAGAAATCTTGCTTTAGAACAACTGCGAAAAAACAGAAAACAAAGAGACAGATCTAGGAAGCTAACAAAGAAGACACAATGGAATCATTAAAAATAATCAATTAATCCAAAAGAAGACAAGGTGAGTAGAAAGAGGAACAAAGACTAGATGGGGCAAAAAAAGACAAATATCAAATTGGTAGATTTAAAACCAACCACATCTATAATCAACATGGTCTTACCATCTCAATTAAAGGTGGAGACGGTCAGATTGGGTTAAAAAAAGCAGAACTGGGGCGCCTGGGTGGCTCAGTCGGTTAAGCGTCCGACTTCAGCCAGGTCACGATCTCGCGGTCCGTGAGTTCGAGCCCCGCGTCGGGCTCTGGGCTGATGATGGCCCAGAGCCTGGAGCCTGCTTCTGATTCTGTGTCTCCCTCTCTCTCTGACCCTCCCCCGTTCATGCTCTGCCTCTCTCTGTCTCAAAAATAAATAAACGTAAAAAAAACATTTTTTAAAAAAATAAAAAAAAAAGCAGAACTCAATTTTGTGATGTCTACCAAAAAAAAAAAAAAACCCATAAAGCATAAAGTATGCTTAGTAAAACTAAGCATAAAGATAAAAGTGAAAGAATTTGAAAAGGTAAACCATACTAACACTAATCAAAAGAAAACTGGAGTGGCCTTATTAATCTCAGACAAGGAGATTTCAGAACAAGGAATATAACCAGGGACAAAAAGTTTCATTTCTTAATGATAAAAGGGGTCAGTTCATCAGAAGGACATAATAACAATACATGTTTATACATTTAACAGCAGAGCTTTAAGATACTTGAAGCAAAAAAGATAGCATTAGAAGAAGAAATAGACAAAGCCACATTTATAGTTGGGGACATCAACACCTCTCTCAATGGTGTGGGCAATATGAATGTAGCTGGAAAGTCAGTAAAGATATAGAAGTCTTGAATAATCATGATAAAAGAGTGGATGACTTTCCCCTAAGATCAAGAACAAGGCACGAAGGTCTGTTCTTACCACTTCCCTTTGGCATCGTGAAGGAGATCCTAGCTAGTGCCACAAAATAAGAAAAATAAATAAAAGGAATATAAATTGGAAAGGAAGAAGCAAAGCTGACTTGATTCATAGGTGAAATAATTTTCTATGTAGACAATTGTAAGGGATTTCCAAAAAAAGCTACCAGAACTAATAAATGTGTTTAGTTGATACATGCAACAATATGGAGAAGTCTGGAAATTATGCTTAGTTTAAAAAAATCACACGAGAGAACACATTGTATGATTCCATTTCTGTAAGATTCCAGAAAGTGCAAACTAGTGTATAGTGACAGAAATCAGATCAGTTTTTCCCTGGGGATGGAGCTAGAAGGAGGGAAGGATTGCAAGTGGACACGAGGGAACTTTGGGAGGTGATAAAAATGTATATTTTGTTGATCGTGTTGATGGGGTTATAGGTGTATGTATTTGTCAAAACTCATTAGATTGAACATTTTAAATATGTGCATATTACCGCATAAGGATCATATCTCAATAAAGTGACAAAATGTTAAAAGAAGGAGAAACGGAAGGGGGAGGAGGATGAGAAGCCACCTGCCATCTGGAGCTAAGGTAGATAACAGCACACAAGGACACTCTCTTCACACAGCCACTCACAGTGCTGGCTTCTCCCAAGGCTGGTTCCCCATGCTGCTCAAGATCAATGCTACAAACTTCCTTGGGCTCACCTACAGAAAGGAGAAACGGACTCCACAAAGTTCCTCTTAAGGCAGGAAAGCACATCTCCCAGAATCCTCCAGCAAACTTCTCTCTGTATCTCATTGGCCAGAATTGTGCCACATGCCTTTTCCCGAGCTGTCTGTCAGTCAGGTCTACCCTGTTATTCATGCAGTAGAAGAGGGGGCTTAAGGGTTGAGGAATTAATCCCAGAGTTCACTACAGTGACCCTATTTTTCATTTCATCTCGAAAGAAAATCTCTTTTTTCCTTTCACCCCCTCTGCCTCCCCTTCCCCATCTCCTTAACAAAGAGATATTGCAGGCAAAAGCTACATATGAGTTCATAGATTCAAAAAAGTGTTCAGACATACTTAGGAAGGATGTCTGTAATAGCTGTAAATAGGATTGAGAAGGTGGGCTCACTTTGCTACTATGGTGACATTCCCTGGGGACCATCTACATTCCTTGGGATCTGTTGGATGGGCTAGGAGCAAAAAGGTGTGACTGTCCCCAGGTTTCTCACCTCCTGACTTCAGGTGCTTACTAATTCAGATCTTGTAGGTGCCTCGTTAGCGCAGTAGTCAGTCTCATAATTCAGACCTTGTGATGAATCAACCATGACCAAGAGGAAGTGGATACATACATACATACATATATCAAAAAATAATATAGCAAATCCACATTCATCCAGCTCCATGATACAGTGTGTGCTTCGATTTCAAGAACAAAAATTGGAAATCTTCTTCTCTGATGCTATTTCTCATAAAGGCTCAGATATTAATCTTTTACAGGTTAAAAAGCAGTTCCAAATTTTCTAATTGACATTGTCCTAGACAATAAAGCAGACAAATTGTTTTAATAATACATTTTATTTTTGCCATGGGACTCACTATAGCTATTTTTGGACTGAATGGAAAAAAACCTCTGCCCATACACATTTTTATTTTTCCAGAACTGGTCCTTGTTTAAGAAGGATTGCTCACCACAGTGGTCTGCAGGGCAAGAGTTTGCTAAGCAATAGAAGAATTCACCCTGGGTTTCAGGGAAATGCTTAACCTACTTGGTAGAACTAATCACTTGAAAGTCTATTAATGGTATTCATTTACATGTTAATGTTCTAGTTACAAAGATGTTTTATCTGTTCTTTGGAAGAGGGGAAACTCTACTTAATTCACTTAGAATCCTTTGTTAACACCTGATAAGTGTCAGGAAGTAATAAAACTTTCCACAGGATCTGGGGAATCTGGAGATTAGTGGCTTAGTCTGGAAGCTCCCACTGCTAACTTACAATACTGTAGCCCAACCTGTTATACCCTATAAAACCCAGACCAAGGTCAAAGGGACAAAGTCCTGGGGTGGGGGGAGGGGACGTGTGGTGAAGTCCAGATTCTGGGGCCCTCAGGGCCATCAGCTTTCCCCTCTCCAGCAGGCCAAGCTGTAAAGCCTATCACAGGAGGCTGAGTGGAAAACTTCGGGGAAAGACAAAAAGTTGATGTTTGCCACCTCTCAGGGAATGATGACAGCACCCAGGCAGAAATATCTGGAGCTCAGCAGGATGTGTGAAGACCGGACTGAGAAGGAGAGGCAGGAGGTAGGAAGATGAGTGTGGGAGCTAAGGCGGGTGTCGGGCTTGACAAATTATTATTCGGCTGGCTTGCCTGAATTGTGACATACTATTTATTAAAGTGGAAAGAAAATTTTAAAAAGTGAGATGTCAGCCCCAACCCCAACCTTCCTGAGCACAGGCAGCTGGTGCAAAGCAGCCTTTGCATAGGCTAAAACTCCCAAACAACAGCAGTGTGGGGAAGAAAAAGTCATGGAGCATATGTATTTATTTTTTATTTTTATTTTTATTTTTGAGAGAGAGAGAGAGAGAGAGAGAGAGAGAACATGAGTGGCAGAGAGGGATAGAGGGAGAGAGAGAGAATCTTAAATAGGCTCCATGCTCAGTATGGAGCCTGATACAGGGCTCAATCCCACCACCCTGGGATCATGACCTGAGCTAAAATCAAGAGTTGGATGCTCAACTGACTGAGCTACCCAGGAGCCTTGGAACATATTTAGACTTGTACAGACACAGGTACATGTGTGGTTCCATCACTTGGAATCTGCATGACCTGGAGACATTTCCTCTATCCCTTCAAAACCTCAGAGTTCTTACTGTAAAATGGGATAATGATACAGAGAAGAGTCATTGTCAGGATCAAGGCAGAGTATGGATAGAAAAGCATCTTGCCAATAACTTCCTAACATTATAACTATAACTATAAATGACAGTTGTGGTGGTGGTTGGATTGATATCTTATAGGTTTTAAGGTTTTATTCAATCCAGTATAATACATGGCTACTGGTCATCAATTTATTTACATTGAGAAATGAACCCTGTCTTTAGGGAGTCTGCAGGCTGCAGGAGTACAGATTCATAACCCAATAACTGAAAGATATTATTGGGGTTAGAGAACACACATGATCATCTTTACTGTAAGGAAAGGGGAAACAAGGGTCAGAAAGTCACATGACTTGCCCAAGGTCATGCAGCCAGGAAGGAAGGTCATAGCTCCAAAGCTCCAGCTCAGTACACCTCAAGGATGGCTGCTCTCACCTATTCTCCTTCCTGGGACACAGTGAAGGGACTCTGAGATTGATGGTCTAGATGGGTTGAGGGACAGAAGGAGGGCTATTGATACGAATCCTGCCAAAATGTTATTGGACTTGGCACTCAAATACAAATTACAATCCAGGAGGTGAAGCATTGTGTTGGAGAGGTGGAGGCCGCCCTGATACCATTTTGGGCTTTGGGGGTGAAGCACCCTGGCTGGGATTCTCAGCTCTCCAATTTCAAGGTTCCAAGGAGAGAAGGCATGGTTCAGGTGTCGTTGACCCCCACGCCTTTACAGCCATGCTGCTTTCCTTGGGCAGGGGGGTCTGTTTTGTCTAAGGATGAATGGAGATGCTTCCGAAAGTGGCTACTCCTCCTAGCTGTGGGTCCTGGTACCAGTTTACCTGTTGGCTTAGTTTGGACGGTTACCGAATTCCTATAAGCCTCAGTTTCCTCCTCTGTAAAAATGTGACACGCCCTGCCTTACCTCATGAATTGCATGCCTACCGTGTGCCAGATGCTCTGCTGCTGGGCACTTTACAAACATCAAAAGGATTAGGGAAACCATGGGGCACAGAATATATGTTCCATGAAAGCTGTGAGCAAGTTCAACAGTTCATTTCATCCTTAACCATGATTCCTTCATCATCCCGCTTGACAAATTGGGAAACTGGTACTTGGAGAGGTCAGATAATGGAATGGAGGTCACGTGGCTATTAAGAGGTGGATCTTATGTATAAATCCGACTTTTCCCACGTTCCTATGCTGCCTGCCTGTGAACTAAAAGTACATGAGATGATGATGATGGTCACTTATGGAAGAAGAATGTCAACATTGCCTGCAGCAAAAGACGCTCCAACCATCTCCCTCCACTGAGAAGGATAAAAATGCATGGGATTGCCCACGGGCCAACCCTGCAGCTGTCTGCTGGAACCCCCACCAAGCCCCGGGCAGGAATGGGGAGCCAGCTGAAGAATATAAACAGCATTGCAAATGGCCTCTGTTGGTGGAAGCGATGCACCATTGTCAGAAACAGTGAGCTCCAAGTGCAAGGGTCTGCGTGCCCTGGGTGGTGGCGCCAGTCATCCGCTTACATCTGATTAGGGAACACTGTCACGCTTGGTGGAGGTGCCTGATGTCATGATCAACTCAAGTGACAAGAGTACTCCTTTGGGCTTGAGCCGGCGACGCACTGTGGAAGAAGACAAAACTCTATTCTAGCAGGTGGGAAGTGGTTGGATATAAATATTTTAAGACAACAAATATGATTCAGAAGGCTAATTGGAACACAATGACGCCACCCAGGGCTCCCGGCGGCATGACACAGATGGGAGTAGGAATCTCTGCCTCAGCATTAAGAACACACAGTGTAAATCACGTGGTGGGAGCTGTCCCCTGCAGGGCCACTCACCCAGGTCCTCGCTAAAAAGCTGGCAGGTGGGGTAGGGGAGGGGTAGCGTGGAGCAGGAGATGGCCTGGGTTTTCATCTGGGGTCCGTCTGCCTTCTTGAGAAAGTTGCTTAACCTTCCCAAGCCTCAGATTCTTTATCTATAAAATGGGTGGAGAGTCAAAGTGACAGTGGGCAGGGTTCAGCTAACTGTAATTACCTTTAATGTAATTAACTTAAAGCATTTTACTCCCTCCCTGCTCTCATACTGTGGGATTCTGGGAAGTTATAGCCACCATTTAGACTTTATGTTTTGTAGTTGAGAGATAATTGTCTAGGGGTTCAGCATCCAGACTCTGGAGCCAGCCAGACAGCCTGGGTTCAAACATAAGCTCTGCCACTGGGCGTGCTCTGGGCCTCCTGCTTTAGAAGATGCTTCTCTGGCCCTCTTCCATCGCTGTCCTTCCCTCCAGGGACCGGGAGGATGCACCCACCTGGAGTGCAGGTTTCTCATTCTAGACCACACTCTGGGGTCCTGGAACCATGGAACTCTGGCTGAATAACTCCAAGTCAGCTTCCAGGATCCAGAAGTCCTCACTTGTGGATCCACATGGTGGCTGTTTGCAGTGGAATGTCTGGAGCTTGGATGTGGGGGCTGAGGCATCCACATGCATGTAGGAAAGGTCCCTTGCAGTTTAAGACCGGGCTGGGGGGTAGGAAGAAAATGGGGGTAATCTGTGGGTCAGGGACTGCTCTCCCTAAGCCACTGGCTCTTGTCTGGGGCTCCAAGGAGTGTGAGAATTCTGAATTCAAACTGGGCTTTCCAGTCATTATACAGGTATATTTGTCAAGTAGGATGAGAGGACGTATCTCATTTTGTAATTTGTTACCTGGGCTCACAACTTGCAAATATTTAGACATAGGGTCTATGGGCCCCCATTGGTACTCTTGCTATGAATGCCACACATGTTACCGGGGAGCCCTGACCCTGGGACAATTGTTTAACCTCTTGGTACTAGGTTTCCTCATCTGTAAACCAGAAATGAATTAGAACTAACCTCATAGAGGTGGTGTATGATGAGTTGACACACAGAAACCAGTCCTATGCCCAGTGCATAGTGAACATTCAGTAACACGTTAGCTGTTGTTATTTTTATGTTACCCAGGTCTGGGGTTCTACCTCCCCATACCCTGCAGACTCTTGGCCCCTTGTTATAATGGCTTCACTTTTTCACTCTGTCCTGTCACCTGACACATGGCAGCCTGACCATAATACCGCTTGGTATATTGTTACCTCTTGTGGCCACCTCCAGCCTACATAGCCCTCACCAACCTGGATGAATCTCCTGTGTCCTCTTTGGAAGCTCTCCAACTGGGGGACAAAAGACCCATCCTCCACATGGCTGAAGCCAGCAAACAAACATCTACACTAAGCCGTTTCGGGCACAACCGAAATGGGAAAATAAAGGTCTCTTTAAATATCACCACCCCGGCTGGAGAACGATGCACAATCCCACTTCTAGAAAGCAAACGGATAAGTCTGCAATGCAGGTCCCAGGCCTTGGCCATGTCATTAACTGTCTTTCTTGGAGACCTGACTCATGATAAAAAGCCACTGGGAAGGACTGCTCTTTCCATTTAACTTTGCTATCATTAAAAAGCCTTCGGTAGTTCCTCCGATATGCTTGTTTTATTTTTCCGGCGTCATGCCAGTTAAAAGTAAGATAAATGATAAGTCTGTTAACGAATACCTCAGTTAATTTTATGGCAGAGAGAGCAGAGGAGGGAGCAGGGTGGGACCTTCCCCGTACTGTGGGCTCATAACCGTTTTGAGCATCAAACATTTATTAAGGACCAATAATAAAAGCCCCTGTGATGGTGTAATGGCTCATTCTAAATGCTTCCTGCTAATAAAATGAGCATTGATTTGAAAGACAATATTTAAATTCTATCCACAGTATGTCAAGGAAAGGACAACTGTGGATGAGGCGTGAGAACCACTTAGCCAAGCTGTTTAATCATCAGATGCCCTGCAAATTGTGTGCTCTTGGCAGGTGGGGAATGTTCACTCGGAAGTGCTACATCGGGGGAGGCACACACAGACTGGGTTTCAAATCCTGGCTCCCCATATTTGTGCTGAGTGACTTTGGACTTCGTACACAAACTCTCTAGAAAACAGATATTCGTACTCTCTCCTGCGGTGGTTTGGGATGATGTACATAAAGTGATGTAGTAGCATTGGTACATTGGGAGCTCCCACCCCATTCCCTTGAGCTTGAACATGGTCCTGCCCTCGGGTAAGCAGTCCTCAAGCTTCAGGCCACTTATTGTGCTATGAACAAAGGAGCAGGCTCGGAAGTCGGCACTCCTCTCCCTTGTAAAGAATTGCATCACTAACTACACTGACCACAGTCACCAACCTGGATACATGTCATACGTTTAATTTTTAATATGTTTAATTTTAATGTCATATGTTTTAATTTTTAATAAAGTGAACCTGGCAATGACATTCTCATGAGCATAGTCTTCCACTGGTCCCTCCGTGTCCACCTCAGGATGAAGCCCATACTCCCCAGCATCGCATCTGACACCTGTCTTCCACCTCCATGCCTCCCCGCCACCCACCCCCCTTCCACAGGCACTTCTAGCTCTAGCCCCGGGGCTCTGTGCCGACTTTCTGCTTGGCACCTGCGTCTCTGCTGGGATAACCCCTTGTACCTTTCGAGGGAGCTGAGAAGTCCTCCCTTTTGGAAG
Organism: Prionailurus bengalensis; assembly: GCF_016509475.1. Classification (NCBI taxonomy): domain Eukaryota; kingdom Metazoa; phylum Chordata; class Mammalia; order Carnivora; family Felidae; genus Prionailurus; species Prionailurus bengalensis. The sequence goes on from NC_057347.1 coordinate 20,974,510, forward strand.
GCCTTCCCTGACATCCCCACCCCACGGAGGGTCAACCCAAGAGCCGTAACCCTTGATTACAACTGGCCTTCCATTGCCAGTTGTAATTGCCATTGATTGCCTTCCATTGACATTGCTTTTACATCTCTTTTGGGCCGAAGACGAGTCTCATGTCTGTAGGTCAAGCAGCTATAGCAACGCTGGGCATAGAGGCAAACAATTTATGTTTTGTTTTTTTTTTTTTTTTGACTCAGCTCTCAGTCTCAAGGGAATCCTGTCCAGTCTCAGAGATTTAAAAACTATCTATATGCTGAGGACTCTCAAATCAATCTGGCCCAGTCCACGCCCCTAACCTCCAGACTCATGTTCCGAGCTGCCCACTTACATATCTCACTCAGATGCCCAAGCTTTTCCAGAAGTGAGCTCCTGATGGTCCTTCCCCAACTGGGGAATCGAAAACTCCATCTTTCCACTGCTCAGACCCACAGCCCCAATGTCATCCATGACTCCGTTTACTCCTCTTACCCCACAGGTCTGCTGTCACCGTGGTTCTGTCCCTCTACATTCAGAACAGATACAGAATCTGACTCCTTGTCCCCGTCCACCACTGTGGTCTAAGCCTTCATCTTTCTCATTTGGTTTATTGCAACTTCATGTAAGGGGCCTCTTCCTGTTTGCTGTTACCCTTGCCTCCTTCAGTTTATTCCCAGCACATCAGTCACAGGGATCCTCTGAAATTACGTGACTCCTCCGCTCAGGACCGTTCAGTGTCTCCCCACCACGCTTAGAGAAAATGCCAAAGTCCTTACCATGATTACCAGGCCCTTACATGATCAGGCCCCTAAGCTCACTTCCACTGTTCTTTGGATACCCCAGGCGAACTTCCCCCTCAGGGCCTTTGCACTGGTTGCTCCCTTTGCCTGGAGTACTCCTTCCCCAGATCCATAAGGCTAGTCTCCTTACTTCCTCCAGGTCTTTCTTAAACACCAGCCTCTCAGGGAGGCCTTCTCTGGCCATCTTAAAATTTTTCCTGCCAACACATATTCCTGTTCCCAGACTTAGTTTTAATTCTTAGAACTTATTAATCACTATACTATCTCCTTTACTTATTTATCTTGTTTATTTTCTGTCTCCTCCAGGCAGTGAGAGCATGGATTTGGGTCTGTTATGTTTAATTATCATGTCCTCTGTACTGAAAGCAGTGCTGGCCCATGGTAGGTGTCCGTTAAATGTCCGTTAGTTGAATAAATGAATGAATGACAATTTTCGAGAAATTGCTTTCCCGATCTGGGTGGCCAGGGTGTGGCCAGCAGGTCAGTGCCCCCCCGCTGAGGGCCCTCTGGGGGGAGGAGGGGAAGTGGAAAGCCGGGCTCGAGCTGGACTAGAATTAGAAAAACTGTATTAAAAAAGAATATCGGGGGAAAAAATTAGATACGCGTTTCCATGGAAAGAAAATGTGAGTTTAAGATAATGATTGTGGGTTTCATTATCTACTTAAATAACGCAGTTATCTAAATTTCTCCTTCCAGTTTTATTTAGCTTAATTCTTGCCCTGGGGGTGTGTTCCCTCAGGTCTTTCCAGGAGAAGCAGCGCTTGAAAAGTCAGGGAGAGAAAAAAAAAGCAAAGAATAGCCCTTAGATCCCACGACAATGAGCGGCTCACCGTGCCGGCTCAGATGAGCTCGGAACCTTCCCACACGCTGAACCGGAGAACAAGAGAAGCCAAAGAACTGGGCTAGACAGCTGGCGGGGAAGGCAAAGGCCAGAGGGCTTAGAGGAGCAGCTCTGCCCTGATGCTCCTGGCGGAGGGGACCAGGCCAGCTCGGAGGAAGAGGAAACCCGGCAGAATTCAGGCAGCAGAATTCAGAATGGGGATGGGAACTGCCTGATCCAGGGGTGCGACTTCTGGCCTCCACCTCCCTCTGGTGCTTGGCTCTGGCTTGACCACGGCGGCAAAGGTCATCCTTCCTCTGTGCACCCACAACCTCTTCCTTACTGGGAGCTCCTTCAGCGCGTGTAGCACACTGCGCTAGGATAGATGGTTTCTACATGTGTTTTCTGCTCTGGGCTGGAAGCAGCATGACAGCAGGGACCACATCAGTGGATTTTTATAGTCCCAACAGCTTAGCCCAGTGTCTGACACGTACCATATCACATATATATGATGTGATATATACACACATATCTGTACGTATGTTTGCACATGCATATGTGTGTCTGTGCGTGTATTCACACACCTCTTCAAGTCATAGGTTTTGGGTTGTTCTGGGCAGCAACCCCTCTGGTCCAGCCAGGCCCCAAGCTCCATCCTGGGTCCAGCCCGCCTGGCCAGAAGATTACCCGGAGCCACCTGAGAAGAAACTGGGTCTCTTTAGAACAATGCGGAGAAAATGTTTCCTTCTCTCTCCAGTGCCCACCCCTGTCCTCTTGGGATGTGTTGGGGTTGAGTGACCACCCCCTACTCCTCTTTAATTCCACCCATTGGAGAGGAGTGGCTCATCTGATTGGGGTGGGGGCTGACCTTCACTGGCATCTTAACTATGAGGGGTAGTGATGTACTTCACGGGCGGGTGACAGGTTTCGCCTTTGTTTTCGTCCCGGGGCCTCCCCTGCGCCATAGGACAGACGGGGGGACTAACTCCTCTGTTTTCCGCTCACACAGGCTGAGAACCCTAGAGTGGGATCCAGGCTGCAACTGGCCTGTCACTCTCTCTGGCTGTGTGGAGCAGGCCAGTGTCTGGCTGGGTAGGGTTTTCATGGTCTGCTCCGTTGCCCCAGGCAGGTTCCAAGGTCTAAGTAAGGCATGAGGGTTATTAGACCCTTATTTTAGCCTCAGATAAGCAATGTTCTCCAATCTGGCTCAAGCCAGAAGGCCCTGCATTTTGGGAGTTAGTAAGCATGAACCTGGCCTTGAATCAAGTTGATATTTGGTTGGCATCTGGCTTTCAATCCTTGCTTCTGTTTTCTATTCATCAGACATGGAGGGGAATAGGGAAAGCCTTGGGTTGCCTGGCCTCTGAGAATTGGGCTTTGACAGGGACCCTGCACTAAGTCATGTTCTCCTAAGTCTGGATATTATTTGGTCTTTTATCCTGTGAAACATCAAAGTCTTCCAGAAGAACTTAGCCTGTTGCTTTTCTGGTCAGTCCCTACCTGTGCCTCCCTTGTCCAGGTCTGGTCACTATGTCCTTGCTATAAGCAAGCTCAGTCCTCGTCCAGCCACTAAGTCAATGAGAGGCCAACCTGGCAGAGCGCGAGGAGCCCATCATGCCATCTGGACAGTATGGGAAGGAAGGTCAGCTGCTATCACCCCTGGGGGTCAACCAGAAAGACAATCTGTTGTGGACATTCCTAGCGTCTACTGCCCAATATCCATTCACCTTCCTGGTAACTAGTCCCCAGTTTCCCTCTTGGGAATCACCTCTGCCACCCAGCCCATGTGCTTCGGATAAAGCAGACTCTACCTAGACTCCAAGGGTGGTGACTATGGCTAACACTAAGGGAACTGGTACATCTGATCCTGTGGCCCAGGTGGTTCAGAGGTGAGCATGTGATCCCGATCAAGCCAGTGTTAGCCAAGGAATCTCAATTCGTGTGTGTGTGTATGTGTGTGCACATGTGTGCTGTTGGTGGAGTGGGCTTTCATTTCCATTAAAGCTGAAGCTGGAAGGAGCAGAATTGGGAACTTCCAGTGGCCATCATAAAGGCACAGTCTGGCCAAGATTGAAGCCAACATGGAGGAAGCAGAGTCAAAATGGAGAGAGATTAACCTTACCTGGGTGATAGCATTTGATCCCTGGGATGAGCCAGGTGTGAAGGCTCATTGGTCTACCTGGATGGTCTGGTCAGTTCTGAGACCCAATAAACCCTCTAGTTTACTGAAGCATAATTGAATGAGGTTTTCCCACTTGCAACCAAAAAGTATCCTTACTGATTCAGAGCCTTCTGCCCCTACCAATTGCCATGCAGTAGACTCTCTCTCTAATCTTTCCCCTGTGGAGTTTGCAGCTTCCTCTCCATCCTCAGAGGTTATCAGCTTGATCCCTTGCTGGGAATAGAGCATCTGGAAACCAGATGCTCAGCCAAACCCTCATCCCTGTGACTGGTCCCTTGAGTATCCCTCATATCCTCTGACACTGAGAATAGCACAACCCACAAGCTCATGCCCTGTGCCCCTTGGAAATGCTGCCAGCATGGATCAGGGATCAGCAATTCCCAAAGTATGTTCTGGGGAACGCTGGTCCCATCGGATGCTCTTTTTGGAGATTAAAAAAAAAAGGTGTGCAATTTGAAAAAGTTGACAAAGCCCTATATTTTATATTCCTCTCTTGGAGATTCACAGGCACATATGCTTATTAAAGATTCTGATAAGTACTACAGGAAAGAGAAGTGTTTGACACATCATAATTTAGCACTTTGAAACACATTTGACTACTGAACACATATGTTTTTGGTTGTAGGTATAATACCCATAACAACCCGAGAAACCCATATTTTAGGAATCTTGATTAGAGTTTGCAGAAGTCCCTTGGATCTGGCAGTTTGTATGACTGGTCTCCTTCTGGGGACCGGCCCTTCAGTCCTGGCTGGGTTTTGGTGCCTCCATACTGGCCTGGTGATATTGACATTATGTCTTCCGGCCAGAGGTCCCAGGGTGGTACAGGGCTGAGACCATGCAGGCGGTGCTGCTTCTTGGCATAGTATTCCCAAGGTGATGGCAGCAGGAGACAATTAGACTGGGCTGACTGTGTGTTCTTTCCCGGGCCACGTGGACCCGTGAAACCCCATTCCGAGACCACAGTCCAGATTTGGCAACAAGAGTGTCTGCACTTACATGTAAACAGGGAGCTCGACACTAAACCGTGATTGATGTTTCAAATCAAATGCTCTCAGGGTCAGGATGGTAGATGAGTTTCCAAGAATCAGGGCCTGTAATGAAACCCGCCAAGGTCATAAAATGCAGGACAGCCACAGGAGGCCTCCTGGAGGCTCAAACCCAGATGACAGGAAGACAGCTAAATTTTAAATCTTTTTTTCCCTCTCTCTGTCTCTCTCAAAACAGCAGCCTTGTACTTCCTAGGAAACAGAAATGTTTGCTTGGTATTGCCTCATAAATCCTCATGACCCGTAAGGAGGTTGAAGGAGCCAGCATGATTTGTTCTGGAATCGGGGGAAGGAGGGGAGAGGGGACAACACCACTCTTGAGTGCCTACTATGTGCCAGTCCCCATGCTAGCTGCTCCATATTCACGGATCTTTTTAATCTTCATACAATCCAATGAGAGAGTAGTGTTTCTATTTTGCTGGGGAGGAAGTTAAGAACCAGAAGGGTGAGTCTTTTTGCCTAACGGAGGTCTTGGGATTTGAACCCATGTCTGTCAGGCATCCAAAGCTGTCCCGGGCAGGGATTTCTCAGTGGAGTATGTCAGTTAGTCGATCTTTAGGTGGGGTTGTTTCCCCTTTCTACCCCTAAACAACCCTTCAGCTCTGTGTCCCAATCAAGGTAGAATATCTTCCATAGGTTCTAGTCTCTCTGACTGAGGGAGGTGAGGATGTGAAGGGATGCTAGTAAACTGGAGCTGGGGTGAAGTTCCAGGTTACCCAGACACCCCGGATTGGAGAAGTTACTTTCAAACTGACCATGCATAAGTTATTAGGGATAAGTATTGCCAGAGAGCTAGCAGGCTGGTTCACTCCCAGGAAGCATCAACATTATTGTTATTTTTATTTTGCATATCCCAAACAGTTATTCCAGTGGGTGGTGGTGAAGAGCTCACTGGATTGAAAGCCAAGACATCAGGGAGGAGCCAAGATGGTGGAACAGCATGGAAGTTTTTTGTGTGTCTCGTGTCCATGAAATACAGACCAACACTAAACCATCCGGCACACCTAGAAAACTGATCTGAGGATTAACACAACAACCTGCACAACCTGAACCACAGAAATCAGCAGGTATGTGGCGTGGAGAGGTGAACTGGGAGAGAGGAGCCTCGGATGACAGGGAGCCACTTTTGTGTGCAGAGAGGATGGAGACGGGGAAGGGAGAATATGGGAAAAGCACCCCCCCCCAAAAGCAGCTGGAGAGAAAGTGGAAAAGTAGAAACAGACTCAGGGACTGAAATAAAAAGGGGGAAAGGAGAAAAGAGAAAGAAGAGGGTTTAAATTCCATTAAGACCATAAACAAGGGGAGCACAGAGTCTGAAACTCTGCAGCTGATACCTGGCGGTGCTCTGGTGGGAAGGGGGAATCCCCAGGAGCGGAGTGGAGCCCAGGGTCTTCAGGCCACATGGGAGTTCAGGCAGTTCCCCTGCTGGGAGGACACCTGGTAGAGGTTGTGTGGGTCCCCCAAAGGTAAGGCCTCAGTGGACCTGGGAGGGTACCACATTCGCTGGTGCTGGAACAAGGTCGTTAAGGGTGAAGCCTGGTGTCAGATTCACTTTGTGATTTGCCATAATCCCTGAGGTGCTGCTGCTACACCTTCTCGCAAACTTTTCCTGGGGTGGGCTGGCACCTGGCTGCAGTCTCTGGGCACTGGCAGCAACAGGGTCCCGCGAACGTTCCTGGGTGCACCCAGCACCCAGCCAGTGCTCAGTGAGACCCTCCGCAGAGGGGTGGAACGGGTCAAAGCCACGGTCCCTCAGAAGTAAGGGGTCAGGAAAAACAGCCACATCTGAACAAAACTCGGGAGGGAGGTGCTGCCTGGGGCTTGGTCACAGACTGTGTAAAAGCGGGGAGTGGATGCCGAAGACAAAGGACAGTGCGTGACTGCTGATTGGGGAGAGCAGAGTTCCGATATTAGAGACTGGGTAGCTGCGTGACGCCATTTTCACCGCTTCTGCGCATGCACATACGCAACTACGAGCGCCACAACACTCCACCCCGGTAAGGTAGCAGCGCCATCTACTGGACAACGGAGCCGTTACACTGAGCCCCGCCCAACTGGGCCAACCTCGCTCTTTAGGAACACAAGTCTCTCCGCCTGCTTAGTTTACAGACTATAAAGCGCTACATAGTCTGACTTCTAGGGAAAAACGAAGTAATTTCAGACGTATTTCACTCTGTTCACCTGTCCATCTATTCAATTTGCTTTCTTTCTTTTTTTTTCTTTTTTCTCTTTTTCGTTTTGTTTCTTTTTCTTGAATACAGAAAGAGAACATTCATTTTTATTTTCAATTTTTATTAAATATATTTTTATTTAACTTTTTCTACTATATTTTTTACTTTTGTGTCAATTTTTTCAAATTCTATTTTACTTCCATCATTTCATTTTAGTCTACTTCAGTGTGTTCATTTTTCTCAAATTTTCAAAAGATTTCTTTTTTTTCTTTCCCCTTTTTTCTCTAATCTATCGAGCCCCTTTCAACACCCAGACCAAAACACACCTAGGATCTATCATCATGTATTCTATTTTGTGTGTGTGTGTGTGTTTAATTTTTTAATTTTAGTATTTTTAAATTTTAATTATTTTTAATTTTAATTTTTTTACCTCATTAATTCCTTTTCTCCCTTCAAAATGATGAAATGAATGAATTCACCCCAAAAGAAAGAGCAGGAAGAAAAGACAGCCAGGGATTTAACCAACACAGATACAAGCAAGATGTCTGAACCAGAATTTAGAATCACGATAATAAGAATTGAGTTGAAAATAGATTAGAATCCCTTTCTGCAAAGATAAAAGAAGTAAAAGCTAGTCAGGATGACATAAAAAATGCTATAACTGAGCTGCAGTCTTGAATGGATGCCACAGTGGCAAGGGTGAATAAGGCAGAACAGAGAATCAGTGATATAGAGGACAAACTTATGGAGAATAATGAAACAGAAAAAAATAGGGAGATTAAGGCAAAAGAGCATGATTTAAGAATTAGAGAAATCAGTGACTCCTTAAAAAGGAACAACATCAGAATCATAGGGGTCCCAGAAGAGGAAGAGAGAGAAATAGGGGTAGAAGGGTTATGTGAGCAAATCATAGCGGAAAACTTTCCTAACCTGGGGAAAGACACAGACATCAAAATCCAGGAAGCACAGAAGACCCCTATTAGATTCAACAAAAATCGACCATCAACAAGGCATATCATAGTCAAATTCACAAAATACTCAGGCAAGGAGAGAATCACGAAAGCAGCAAGGGAAAAAAGTCCCTAACCTATAAGGGAAGACAGATCAGGTTTGCAGCAGACCTATCCACAGAAACTTGGCAGGCCAGAAAGGAGTGGCAGGATATTTTAGGTGTGCTGAATCAGAAAAATTTGCAGCCAAGAATTCTTTATACAGCAAGGCTGTCATTCAGAATAGAAGGAGAGATAAAAAGTTTCCAGACAAACAAAAATTAAAGGAGTTTGTGACCACTAAACCAGTCCTGCAAGAAATTCTAAGGGGGATTCTCTGAGGGGAGAAAAGATGATAAAAAACAAACAAACAAACAAACAAACAAATAAATAAAGACCAAAAGCAAGAAAGACTAGACGGGACCAGAGAACACCACCAGAAACTCCAACTCTACAAGCAACATAATGGCCATAAATTCATACCTTTCTGTACTCACTCTAAATGTCAGTGGACTAAATGTCCCAATCAAAAGACATAGGATAACAGAATGGATAAGAAAACAAGATCCATGTATATGCTGTTTACAAGAGACCCACTTTAGACCTAAAGACACCTTCAGATTGAAAATAAGGGGATGGAGAACCATCTATCATGCTAATGGTCAACAAAAGAAAGCCGGAGTAGCCATACTTATATCAGACAATCTAGACTTTATTTTTTTAAAAATTTTTTTTAATGTTTATTTATTTTTGAGACAGGGAGAGACAGAGCATGAACGGGGGAGGGTCAGAGAGAGAGGGAGACACAGAATCTGAAACAGGCTCCAGGCTCTGAGCTGTCAGCCCAGAGCCCGACGCGGGGCTCGAACTCATGGACCGCGAGATCATGACCTGAGCCGAAGTTGGACACTTAACCAACTGAGCCACCCAGGCGCCCCAATCTAGACTTTGAAATAAAGACTGTATCAAGAGATGCAGAAGGGCATTATATCATAATGAAAGGGTCTATCCACCAAGACGACCTAACAATTGTAAACAAATGTGGGAGCACCCAAATATATAAATCAATTAGTCACAAACATAAATAAACTCATTGATAGTAATACTGTAATCGCAGGGGACTTCAACACCCCACTCACAACAATGGGCAGATTATCTAATAAAAAAATCAATAAGGAAACAATGGCTTTGAATGACATACTGACCAGATAGACTTAATACATATATTCAGAACATTTCATCCTAAAGCAGCAGAATATACATTCTTCTCCAGTGCACATGGAACATTCTCCAGAATAGACCACATACTGAGACACAAATCAGTCCTCAACAAGTACAAAAAGATCGAGATCATACTGTGCATATTTTCACAACACTATGAAACTCGAAATCAACCACAAGAAAAAATTCGGAAAGGTAACAAATACTTGGAGAGTAAAGAACATCCTACTAAAGAATGAATGGGCTAACCAAGAAGTTAAAGAGGAAATTAAAAAGCTCATGGAAGCCAATGAAAATGATAACACCACTACCTAAAACCTCTGGGATGCAGGAAAGGCAGTCATGAGAGGAAAGTATATAGCAATCCAGGCCTTCCTAAAGAAGGAAGAAAGATCTCAGATACACAACCTACACTTACACCTTAAAGATCTGAAAAAAAAAACCAGCAAATAAAACCCAAAACCAGCAGAAGACAGGAAATAATAAAGATTAGAGCATAAATTAATGCTATCAAAACCAAAAAAACAAAAAACAAAACAAAACAAAATAAACAGTAGAACAGATCAATGAAACCAGAAACTGGTTCTTTGAAAGAATTAACAAAATTGGTAAACCACTAGCCAGTTTGATCAAAAAGAAAAAGGGAAGGACCCAAATGAATAAAATCAAGAATGAAAGAGGAAACATCACAATCAACACAGCAGAAATAACAATAATAAGAGAATATTATGAGCAATTATATGCCAATAAAATTGGCAATCTGGAAAAAATGGACAAATTCCTAGAAACATATACACTACCAAAACTGAAACAGAAAGAAATAGAAAAATTTGAACATACCCATAACCAGTAAAGAAATCGAACTAGTAATCAAAAATCTCCCCCAAAAAACAAGAGTCCAGGGTCAGATGGCTTTCCAGGGGAATTTTACCAAACATTTAAGGAAGAGTTAACACCTATTCTCTTGAAGCTGTTCCAAAAAATAGAAATGGAAGGAAAACTTCCAAACTCTTTCTATGAAGCCAGCATCCCCTTAATTCCAAAACCAGACAGAGACCCCACTAAAAAGGAGAACTATAGACCAATTTCCCTGATGAAAATGGATGCAAAAATCCTCAACAAGATATTAGCCAACCGGATCCAACAATACATTTAAAAAATTATTCACCACAACCAAGTGGGATTTACACCTGGGATGCAGGGCTGGTTCAATATTTGCAAAACAATGTGATTCATCACATCAATAAAAGAAAGGACAAGAACCATATGATCCTGTCAATAGATGACAGGAAGGAAACATTTGACAAATTACAGCATCTTTCTTGATAAAAACCCTCAAGAAAGTAGGGACAGAAAGATCATACCTCGAGATCATAAAAGCTATATACAAAAGACCCAATGCTAATATCATCCTCAATGGGAAAAAACTGAGAGATTTTCCCCTAAGGTCAGGAACAGGACAGGATGTCCACTCTCGCCACTGTTATTCGACATAGTATTGGAAGTCTTAGCCTCTGCAATCAGACAACACAAGCAAATAAAAGGCATCTAAATCTGCCAGGAGGAGGCCAAACTTTCAATCTTCACAGATGACATGATACCCTATATGGAAAACCCAAAAGATTCCACCAAAAAACTGCTGGAACTGATTCATGAATTCAGCAAAATTGCAGGATATAAAATCAATGCACAGAAATCGGTTGTATTCCTACACACCAACAATGAAGCAACAGAAAGAGAAATCAAGGAATCTATCCCATTACAATTGCACCAAAACCCATAAAATACCTAGGAATAAATATAACCAAAGAGATGAAAAATCTAAACACTGAAAACTATAGAAAGCTTATGAAAGAAATTGAAGAAGACACACACACACACACACACACACACACAAAAGGAAAAAGATTCCATGCTCCTGGAGAGGAAGAACAAATATTGTTAAAATGCTGATACTACCCACAGCAATCTACATAGTCAATGCAATCCCTATCAAAATAACACCAGCATTCTTCACAGAGCTAGAACAAACAATCCTAAAATTTGTATGGAACCAGAAAAGACCCCGAATAGCCAAACCAATCTTGAAAAAGAAAACCAAAGCAGGAGGCATCACAATCCCAAACTTCAAGCTGTATTACAAAGCTGTAATCATCAAGACAGTATGGTACTGGCACAAAAATAGACACTCGGATCAATGGAACTGAATAGAGAACCCATAAGTGGACCCACAAACGTATGGCCAACTAATCTTTGATAAAGCAGGAAAGAATATCTAATGGAATAAAGACAGTCTCTTCAGCAAGTGGTGCTGGGAAAATTGGACAGCAACATGCAGAAGAATGAACCTGGGCCACTTTCTTACACCAAACACAAAAATAACCTCAAAATGGACGAAAGACCTAAATGTAAGACAGGAAGCCATCAAAATTCTCGAGGAGAAAGCAGGCAAAAACCTCTTTGATCTTGGCTGCAGCACCTTCTTACTCAACACGTCTCAGGGGGCAAGGGAAACAAAAGCAAAAATGAACCACTGGGACCTCATCAAAATAAAAAGCTTCTGCACAGCAAAGGAAACAATCAGCAAAACTAAAAGGCGACTGACAGAATGGGAGAAGATATTTGCAAGTGACATATCAGATAAAAGGCTAGTATCCAAAATCTATAAAGAACTGATCAAACTCAACACCCCAAAAACAAATAATCCAGTGAAGAAATGGGCAAAAGACATGAATAGACACTTCTCCAAAGAAGACATCCAGATGGCCAACTGACACATGAAAAAATGCTCAACGTCACTCATCATCAGGGAAATCCAAATCAAAACCACAATGAGATACCACCTTACACCTGTCAGAATGGCTCACATTAACAACTCAGGCAACAACAGATGTTGGCGAGGATGCAGAGAAAGAGGATCTCTTTTGCACTGCTGGTGGGAATGCAAGCTGGTGCAGCCACTCTGGAAAGCAGTATGGAGGTTCCTCAAAACATTAAAAATAGAACTACCCTATGAGCCAGCAATTGCACTACTAGGCATTTATCCAAGGGATACAGGTATGCTGTTTCGAAGGGACACATGCACCCCCATGTTTATAGCAGCACTATCAACAATAGCCAAAGTATGGAAAGAGCCCAAATGTCCATCGATGGATGAATGGATAAAGAAGATGTGGTATATATATATACAATGGAGTATTACTCGGCAATCAACAAGAATGAAATCTTGCCATTTGCAACTACGTGGATGGAACTAGAGGATATTATGCTAAGTGAAATTAGTCAGTCAGAGAAAGACAATGTCATATGACTTCACTCATATGAGGATTTTAAGATACAAAATAGACAAATGTAAGGGAAGAGAAGCAAAAATAACATAAAAACAGAGAGGGGCACAAAACATAAGAGACTCTTAAATATGGAGAATAAACAGAGGGTTACTGGAGGGGCTGTGGGAAGGGGGATGGGCTAAATGGGTAAGGGGCATGAAGGAATCAACTCCTGAAATCATTGTTGCACTACATGCTAACTAATTTGGATGTAAATTAAAAAAAAAAAAGAAAGCCAAGACATCAGGGGTCCTAGTCTTGGCTCTGCCCATTCCTAGCAGCGTGACTCTCCCACCTCCTCTCTGGGATTCAGTTTTCTCATCTACTAACTGGGTTTAACAATTCCTTCTCACTTGACAGTGACAAGAGCTGACATTTGATTCAACTCAACCGGGATTTACTGAGCACTAGGTATGTGCCAGGCACTCTACCTGGTCTGAGGAGGAAAGCTCACAAAGGTGGATCCCATAAATACATGGACTATGTCCAGGTAGTGCAAAGCGAATGGATGGAGGTGGTGAGCAGTGGCTTACATTTCAGTAGTATTCTAGAGCGTTCCCATTCATAACTTCACGGAAAGCATCTGATGACTGTCTGAAGTAGGCAGAGCAAATATTCTTACTCTCATCTGACAGATGGAGGAGACTAAGAAAGTTAAGTCACTTGCTGAGTGGTGATTATAATGTCTAAAGTCTGTGTCCACAATTCATTTGCAAAGGGTTTTCAAATCTGTCATCGTGGCATGCCATTGAATCTTCAAAACCTCCTGTGTAGTAGAATTTATGAGTATTAGACCTGTATTACAAGTGAGAAAAGAGGCACGGTCAGAGAGTCAGCTCCTGGAGAGGAAGAACCAGACCGTCTTGATCCACATGTCCTCAGCACCAAGCATGGTGTCTGACAATGAAAGCCAGCTTCCACACTCAATAGCAGAAAAAAAAAACAAACGAATAACCCAATTACAAAATGGCTAAGGGCTTGAATAGATGTGTAAATGGCCAAGAGGCATATGACAAAATGCTCAATGTGGCTAATCACCACGGGAAATGCAAATCAGAACCACAATGAGATACCACCTCCCAGTCGTCAGGATGGCTAGTATCAAAAAAACCCCCCAAAAGCCAAAAAACAAAGGACAGCAAGTATTGGTGAAGATGTGGAGAAACTGGAACCCTTGCACATTATTGGTGGGGATGTAAAATGGCAGCTGCTATGGAAGACAGTATGGAGGTTCTTCGAAACACGAAAAGCAGAACTACCATATGATCCAGCAATCCCATTTCTGGGTATCTATCTCAAAGAATGGAGAGCAGGATCTTAAATAGATAGCTGCATTCCCATGTTCACTGGAGCATTATTCACAATAACCAAGGGGTGGAAACACCTGAGTGTCCACTGAAAGATGAAGGGATAAAGAAAATGTAGTTTGCACATACGAAGCTACACTCTTCATTCAGCCTTAAAAAAGAAGGAAATTCTGCGATGTGCAATGGCACGGATGAACCTTGAGGACGTTATGCCGAGCGAAAGAAGACAGTCACAGAAAGACAAATGCTCCTCTAACATAGTCACTTTTTAAATAATTTTTTAAAAATGTTTATTTATTTTGAGAAAGAGAGAGACTGGGGGAGACAGAATCCCAAGCAGGATCCGTGTTGTCAGCCCAGAGCCCGCTGTGGGGCTCCATCCCATGAATGGTGAAATCATGACCTGAGCCGATATCAAGAGTCGGTGGCTAAGCCGATTGAACCACCCAGGTGCGCCTAAAATAGTCAAGTTCATAGAATCAAAGAGTGGAATGGTGGTTGCCAGGGGCTGGAGGGAGGGGGAAATGGGGAGTTAGGAATCACAGGGCATCAAGTGTCAGTTAAGCAAGATGAACGAACTCTAGAGATCTGCCGTGAAACACTGGACCGACAGTCACCGGTGCTGTATCGTCCACTTCTCACTTGTCACGTGGATCTCGTGTTGAGGGTTTGTGCCACAATAAGACAAAATAAATAAATAAATAAAATTAAGTACTTAAAAAAAATGTGGCTCATAGTTGACACTTTTGATGTCCTGCCCACGTCCCCTTGGGCTTCATTTTATGGTGGGATAGCCCCATTTCCAGCTACTAGCACCTGTGTTTCTTTGCCTGCAGGCTTTCTCTGACCATACACAGGGCAGGGGAGAAATTCCAGAAAGTTAACGCTCCCTGGAGCCACCTTCAACCAGGCTGTCAGTAATTGGGACATGAATACCCCCACTCCCTCACCTTTCAGGTGTGATAACTCTGAGGTTCATGTCCCACTGGCTCCCAGCGTTCCCTGAGGGATTAAAGTCCAATTGGCTGTGGTGCTAACTTGCCTAATCATGACTTGTTTTTGGTTATTTTCTTCCCCTGTCTCACTGCTGACTTCCCTATGGGTGTTCCCTGGGATCATCGCCCAAAAAAACTCCGTGTCTTTTTCTTTCAGGGTCTGCTCCTAGGGGAACCATACTAAGACCGGATTCGCTAACAGTTTAGGGGGTGAGTTCGTGAGTGGATGGACACACGGGAGGATGAACCTCACCCCTGATCCCTGACGGGGAAGTTCCAGTGGGCCTCGATGTGTCTGTTTCACAGGAACTGGGGCAAGTTCGGGAAGGAGCTGCATCTCATCAGCTGGTGTCGGTGTGAGGAAGCAGAGAAAATCTGCCATAAATCCTGTGCTGGAGGGGTTGCTACAGGAACGTGATCCCTAGCCGGGTAATGAGTCTGTGAGAAGACAGGACTCTCTCGCTCAGGTCCCCTCCCTTGGCTGCCCACTTCTCTGGGAACAAAATCCAAACTCCTCACTCAGGCCTTGCTGTCCTCTCCCACCCATCCTGGACCCTTTTGCCTTCACCAGGGGGGCTCCAGCCTCACATGTTCTGTTCCTTGAACACGTGGAGCTCCCCCTTCCCTTGGGGAACCTTTATTCTCACTGGCCCTTTGCCTGGAACCATCATTCCCCCAGAGCTTTGCCTGACTCACGTTTTCCCTTTCCGTTGGGTTTCAGCTTAAAAGTGACCTCCCTGGAGAGATCTTTTCCACTAACCAACTTAGTGTCCCCTTATTGTATCACCTCATTCTATTTCATCATAAAACTTGTAGCTCTGGACAATGTGTTACTGTTATTATTATTAATGTAGTTTCTGTATGTATTTCGTTCACTGATTCAGCCTCAGCCGTTGGAGTAGGGGCTGGTGCATAGTAGGTGCTCAATAAATATTTGCTAATGAATGAATGAATGATTAACTAATAAGAAGATGGCAGTGGACAGAGGTCTGGAAGAATTCTGGAGCATGACGGCCAGTGCCTTTGGCTACATGTTAATGGCCTGGTGAAAAATTTTTGGACCACCTAGCTGTATTTAAAGAACTGTATTAGATAGGGGCGCCTGGGTGGCTCCGTCGGTTGAGCGTCTGACTTCGGCTCAGGTCGTGATCTCGCGGTCCAGGAGTCCGAGCCCTCCATTGGGCTCTGTGCTGACAGGTCCGAGCCCGGAGCCTGCTTCGGATTCTGTGTCTCCCTCTCTCTCTGCCCCTCCCCTGTTCATGCTCTGTCTCTCTCAGTCTCAAAGATAAAACGTTAAAAAAGATTAAAAAAAAAAAGAACTTTATTAGATAGAGAGGAGTGATGCGAATGGCTCAGGATGACTCAGGTAGCAGTAGGAGATTCGGAACCTAAACCTGGGCTCCTGACCACGAACCCTGTGCTTTTGCCCCCCCCCCGCCCCATCCTGTAGGCGTCCTCTAAGGGCCACCCAGAATGCTTGGAATAAGGTCTTCTGACCGTGTAGCCTCGTCTTCTACTACATCACATAGATGTGGGTATTCTTCTTGCTGCTGTGACATTTAAAATTTTATTTAGATATTGTCCCAGTTTTATCTTTTGCCGGCTTGTGAGCAAATATATAGGTCGGCCCTACAAATAATTTGCCCTTGAAAACATGTCAGATAAAAAAGACTGTCGTCCCCCTCCTCCCAAAGCCTCCGGACCATAGTTTTTCAACTTCAGCACTACTGACATTTTGAGTTGGATCGTTCTTTGTGGTGGGGGCTGTCCTGTGTATTTGAGGATGTTTCGCAGCACCCCTGGCCTCTATCCAGAAGCTCCTTCCAGTTATGACAACCCACAATGTTTCCAGACACTGTCAGCTGTCCCCTGGGGACAAAAAGCGCACCTATTTAAGAACCACCACCTGAGCTGTAAGAAGGCAGGCATCCGTCTATTTTTGCTTAGGATTGTGTCCCTAGTATCTGGCCCATGTTAAGTGCTTTATAAATATTTGTTGAAAGAAAGGATGAAAAAATGGGTGAGTACGTGAATGACTGAACGTACGAATCCAGACAGTGTTCTTGGACTGAGCTCTCCAAGTCCCCCGCCCTCAGCAGCTCCCTGCAGCCTGCGCCCCCTTCCCCATCTCCCTGGCATCACATTATCGGCCAGTCCCATCGGCCGGTCAGAGCGAGCTCCAGTAGGGGTATTCCATCTGGCTTCCCGTAAACTACCTCCAAACAGGCGGCAGCTCCCAAGTTGGTCTGTCTCAGCCCCGTGTGCGGAATCCAGAAACTCCTAACCTTACACCCCAACTGAAGCAGGGAAAAGAGGCAGAACACAGGAGTGCCTGTAACGGGCACCCCCATTCCTCGGGGGTCACTCACACCCTTGGGGATCCAACCCAAGATGCTGCAGCAGAGGAAATCGCTGAGTCGCCACTTTCCTTGTGTGCTGCACGCCACCCCCCCCCCCCCCCATATTTCTCTATTTTGCAGACACCGGCGGAGCGAACATCCATCGGGGAACATTACGGTGTATAATGAGGCAACCGCACTCAGATCCCAAATAAGAAAATGGAAGCTTCTATTAGGCTTTAAGCTGCCTGAGCTCACTCAGCCTCTGCTGATGAAAATATGAGCGGTGTCTAAGGCTGAGCCTGCTTCCCCACGTGCTCTGGTAAATATCTAAGTATCTCCAGATTCCTCTCTGCCTTCTCAACTGCGTGCATCACTTCTGACATTTATGAGTTATCCATGATGCTTGCAAGATGAAGCCACCACGAAAACGTTCCATCTGCACTCATTCCCACACCCCCTCCCCAACCAGGGCTGAGCTGGAATCTCTTAGACTGTCACAGCTCATCCCATATGGGTGAGATGTGAGGCCAGCTGCAGACCTTTCAGGGCGCTGCCCCTCACCCTTCGCCGCTCACCCCTACTCGCACTGCATGTGCTGGGAGACTCCATTTCATCCCCACAAGGCCTGGCCGGGCGAGAGTCTTCCTGCGACCGGGGGATGCGAGGGCTGACAAGGAGGAAGGACGCTCGGTTCTGCCCTCCGAGGAAAGGCCTCAGCATTTATTGGGCACCTACTGTAGGCACTGTACATATCCTCAAAAGAAAACAGGGTGTGGGATGGTGTCCTTGTTTCACCATCTGGGAAACGTGTACGCCTGGAGTCACATGGCCACTGCAGGGATGCGCCCAGTGACAGATGACAGGGAGTGACAGACGCTTAGTGACTGTCATTAATTGCATGCTACAGGTGAGGTGACGAACTGCTACATAAAGGGGCAAGCAGCGTCCTTCGTGCAAGCAGAGCAAGAGAGGATTAATTCACGCGAGGGACTGCGTGGGTCCAGGAGTGGAAGAACAAACAGGATTTTCATGGCGGGAAAATGGGACGCTCCCTGGGCTGAAGGACAGCCATGCAAAAGTACAGAAGTGGGTGTCCTTCGGCGGAGAAGGGGTGCGTGAAGAGGGAGGAGGGTGCGAGTGGGCAGCTGGGTGTGGGACCAGCTCAGTGGTACCGACGGCTCGTCCTGCCCAGCATGGTGTTCAACAAGGTCAGGCTGGGAGCTTGAGATCAGCCATTTCAACATTTACACCACGCAAGTGGGCAATCAGGACTCTTTTTCCTCCCGAAGCCCAGCTGCTGAACATTGAGGAGCTCGCACTGAGGACTGGGGGACATTACTTCCAAGGTGACTCCAGGGACCCCGGTCGTATGGAACAGGAGGTTGGTTATGGTGTTGAGGAGGGTGAAGCCTCCAGGAAGGTGAGCCAATGGCTGGAAATTGAGACCTGTGGTTCAGAAGATCAGAAGTGACTGCTTTTTCTCCCCGCCGCCCCCCACCGTGGGAAGTGGAAACGTCCCACTAAAGAAAAGGAAACATCCCTTTAAAGGAAACGAAAAGAAAAAATCGAAGCGAAGATCTGACCTGGTGGAGTATCTTAGCAGAGAAGCAGGCAGAGCCCGCAGGTGCTTCTGTCTATTACTGATATTACATTATCACAAACTCACTTATTCAGAATTCTCTTACCATAGATCAGTGCTCTGCGTCTTCCATTACTAGCTAATCCAAACGGGCCTGGTGCAAACTTAATTTTGAGGATAATGGAGGCCCAATCTGTGTGCGCCACTGGCTGGCTCCCACATCCTACAGCATTTGCTGACTCTCTAGAATCAGTGAGACTGCGCCAGACCCATAGACCTTCCTCCCGAGAGTGAAGGAGGAGAGTTCTGGGGTCCCCGAGCCCTTCTGGCTGCCTGCATTCAATACCTACGGTGCACCAGCTACGGTGCTGGGTGCCCAATGCAAATCGTGCCTGGCCGTCACCCAGTTCCCAAAGGGAGATCGTGTAACTTCAATCTGATGGAAGAGAAAACAGGAGAATCCCAGGAAGGTTGAAAGACCGAGGTCACGCAGTGAGCAAGTACCAGAGCTGAAATGTGAACCCACGTTTGTCTGCAAGGCTTATACTCTTTTTAAAAAATGTTTATTTATTTATTCTGAGAAAGAGCGAGCGAGCGTACAAGCAGGGGAGGGGCAGAGAGAGAGAGAGAATCCCAAGCTGGCTCTGTGCTGACGTGGGGATCGATCTCACAAACCTCAAGATCGTGACCTGAGCTGAAATCAGGAGTTGGATACGTAACTGACTGAGCCACCCAGGTGCCCCTGTACAGCTTATACTCTTAACCACATCTTGTTACTGCCTATGGTGACCTGAGTAATGGCTCCCAAAGACATCCACATCCTAGTCCCTGGAACCTCACAAAAAGAACTTGGCAGATGGGATTAAGTTAGGGTTCTTGAGATGGGAAGATGATCCTGGATTATGCAGGATCTAATCCCAAGGGCTCTTAGAAAAGGCAGGCAGATGAGGATTTGAGAACAGAAAAGATGGCAGTGTGGGGATGGGGCCGAGACTGATGTGAGGGGCCACAAGCCAAGGAATGCCAGCAGCCACCAGAGGCTGTGAGGGGCCAGGACTGAATTCTCTCCTGGAGCCTCCAGAAGGAACCAGGCCTGCTGACACCTGGATTCTCACCCCGTAAGACTCATCTTGGACTGCTGGTCTCTACCACTGTAAGACATTACGTTTCTGTTGTTTTAAGCCACTCTTTGTGGTCATTTGTCACAACAGCTGTAGGAAACTCATCCACCTCCTGAAGCAGGAGGAAAGAACTGAGTTGAGATGTCAGTGCAAGGAAGGAATGGAATGAGGCTGGACCTCTAGGTGTCCTCCCTTTCCTGACACCCGCCCCTCCCAGCTGCACTGACCTCCTCTGAACCAACACAATCCATAATTTCTTGACCTCCCCCCCCCCCCCAACACCCAGGGGAAGGGAGGACGCTGAATGTCCGATGACAGCATGCTGGGGCTCTATCTAGGCTCCGCCAGCCACCTGCCGTGTGATCTCAGGTGAAGCACTTTCGTTCTCCAAACTTCTGAAGATGGCGTGACTTTTCAGATCCAGCTTTTAGATTTTTATATCCGTGTGCTAAGCAGACTAATCGTGTAAGCACCGTTTGGACAGAATTTTGAGGCCTCCAAAGGAGCATCCCAAACAACGCTGCACAGACTATTCTTACTTGTCTTGTATGCAAACAGGTTTCTGTGGCTCCCCCTGGAGGTCTCTGGAAGCTGCAAGCTGGGGAGTCAGCCATCCTTCAGGGAGAAGCTCCAATGCTGATGAATTTGGGATTTCTCTGGCTGCTACAGCCAGAGGGTGGGCAAAGACCGGTCTTATGAACTGAGGGTGGAAAAAAAGAAACAAACCCAAAAACATGTGCTTGGAAACACTGGAAACAACTCTTGGAAGCCTGGAAATGTGAAGGCTCTGAAACAGGCTGGCAGGGATGAGAGGAAGTGGCAGTTAGAAGGATGGGAAGGGACGATGCTGGGTCAGGAGTCTGGGCGTTAAATTCCCAGCAGTGATGGAGTCCCAACAGCCTTCTTCTTCTTTGTTTTCTTTTCAAGATTTTGTTGTAAGTAATCTCTACACCTACCATGGGACTTCAACCCACAACTCCAAGATCAGGGGTCACACGCTCCACTGACCAAGCCAGCCCAGTGTCCCCTGCCGTTTATTCTTTGAATAGTGGTTACTCTTTTAGCCACTGGAGGCTGGGCCTGGAAGCAGCCCGGCAGTAAAGCTCAGGGGAACAGAGCGTGGCTTAACTGAGAACTGAGACCCAGGTTTCCAAAGGCCTAGACCCTAGTTCAAATCCTGTCCCCATCCTTTTTTTGGGACTTTAAGTTTCTTACATTTTTTTTTTTAATGTTTATTTATTTTTCAAGGAGAGAGAGACAGAGCACAAGCAGGGGAGGGGCAGAGAGAGAGAGGGAGACACAGAATCCGAAGCAGGCTCCAGGCTCGGAGCTGTCGGCACAGAGCCCAACGCAGGGCTGGAACTCACGAACTGTGAGATCGTGACCTGAGCCGAAGTCGTATGCTTCACTGACTGAGCCACCCGGGTGCCCTGGGACTTTGAGTTTCTTAGACGTTCAACTTCTGCAGGTGAGTGAGTGAGAAGAGCTCCTTGGAGCTGGGGAGCCCCCCATTCCTTAGGCGGGGGGTCCTAGCTGCCAATTTCTCTGAGCCTTAGCTTGCTCAGCTGAAGAATGAGGTCGCTCACCAGAGGGCTGACAGAAGGTTCAGGGAGATAAGAGCCTAATCCAGTCCCTGGAAGGCCAATTCTCTGTTGCCCATGCAGGCTTTCTCCTCGGTTGGGAGCATGACAAGGCACAACAGGACGGCAGACATGAGTGCCGCTTCTTTTCGAAGGTGGCTACATCTACGCATCACGGTGACCACTGGCTGGAAAACATGTCTCTGTGTCCCCTACCGGCTGCTGTTCTGCCACGTGTAGAGCACAGTTCCCGTGCATCTTTCACCCCCCAAGTGAGCATGATGCCAACAATGGGTGGGGCCCAAATGAACAAAAGCCTGCTCTCCACGCTCCCATCTGAGACCCCTACCAGCAGCCTGGGGCTCCCCGTGGAATGTCAGTAGGACACAGGCTCAGGTCGCTACACCCTGCCCCGTCCACAGCCTCTTACCTGCCCCCCTGTTTGGCTCTTCCCCAAGATGTGGCCCCTTCTCAGGCAAAAAGTCAGCTGCCAGCAGAGCTGCTGGCCGAGGGCTGCCTTCCCAGAGACTGACTGGGCCTGCTGGGCCGCCTGCAAAGAGAATGCAGGCAGCCTGCTTGCCCTCTGTTCCCTGGGGCTGGCAGAAGCCGTGTGAGAACGGGGTGTGGGTCAGAGCTCCCGGGTACCAGGCTCATCATCTGCCTCTTCCTCCCTGGGTTGGTCGGTGCTGGGTGTCGTTCCTGGAGAACACAACCATCACCCTGAAACCCGAAAGCGGGCCACCCCAAACTTTAATGTGCCTATGAATCACGTGGGGAGCTTGTTAACATGCAGATTCTGACGCTGTAAGTGTGGGGTGGGGCCCCTGGCTGTGTTTCTAGCAAGTTCTCCGGTGATGCTGATGCTGCAGGGAACTTAAAGGTCACCCGCAGCAATGACAAAAGGCTCAGGTCTCAAAAGGAAGGAAAGGGGAACCACAGCTGCGCTTGTGCTGCGGGCCTGTGGCCCTTTCACCAGGTGGGTGGAAGTTGCTATTAGGTTAGAACCCTGATTTCACAGACAAGGAAACTGGAACCTCAGAGCCACAGACATGCAGCCAGAGTGACCCGGGTGGCAGAAGGAGGCCGGGACTGAGTTCGTGCGTCCAGCCCAGGCTTTCTCTCTACGAAGGTGTTTCCCGGTAAATGAAGATGAAAACTCTGTTGCAATCCACAAAAGACGAAATACATCTCATGAGTAAACCTATGGAAAACTGCTCAGTCTCCTTCCTCATCCGGAAAATACAAGGCAAAACAGTGTGGACTGACTTCTCACCACTCAAAATAGAATAGATACTTTGAAATAAAAAATTGCAGGTGGGGCCGGGTGTGGTACAGCGGGGATTCTTGTGTACTTCCGGGGACAGTGTGAATGGGGACAATGGATTGAAAACGGGTGGCAACATGTGTCTAGAGCCTCAGACATGTTCCTAGACTCTGACTTGTAATTCTGCTTCTGAGAATCTGCCCTAACAAAGTCTAGAAATACGCCTTTCCCAGCATCATTCAGGGTAAGAAAATAGTAGAAAGAGTTTAAACATCGGACATGCATGAGCAGGGGAGAGGCAGAGAGAGAGGGAAACACAGAACGCGAAGCAGGCTCCAGGCTCCGAGCTGTCAGCACAGAGCCCGACGCAGGGCTTGAACCCACAAACTGTGTGATCATGACCTGAGCCGAAGTCAGCGCTTAACCAACTGAGCCACCCAGGCTCCCCATAAATATGTCTCTTCAAATGAACATAAATCTATTGCACTTAATCCAATGATTTCAAAGTCAAATGTACACTGAAATTTTGTAAATGATTCCTTGTTTTCTCATTGACTCCCATGATAATTTCGGAGACAAGTGAACTTCACTTCTGATTGATCACTGATTGGCAGAAGCTTTGGCTTTTCTGTCCCCAGCTTCCATGGTTTAAATATGTCACAGAGTCTAAGCAAAAACTCAAAAGTCATCAGGAGGTGACACAGGAAAGAGACTTTACGAGGGATCATTCATTCCTTCGACAGACTGGGCTCTGTGAATACAGAGGTGAAAGACAGTCTACAGGTGGCCTACAGTCTGAAAGGGAGGGAAGCGGATCATTCCTATAGTTCGAGTGAGCAGACCTCCCCAACCAATTATCACTGGACATGGTGGGGAGGATGTGGAAGGCACCCCTTCGGCAGGAGATGTCCTGAATGGTGAGGGGATGTTTGGCAATGAAGGGGCAGAAAGGCACTCCAAACAGTATTTGCAAAGACTCAAAGGGGGGGACATTGAGAGCATCATGGATCAAGGAGCCACCCCACAGTCCGACCTGGCCTAAGGGTGCTGTGCTTGGGGGAGGGAACAGTTGAGTTGGCGACAGCAGGGATTGTCAAGGCTGTAGATGTCATGCTGTGGGGTTTGGATTTTATTTGGAAGGCGATGGGAGCCCCAGGGGGGCTTTAAAGAGGGGAGGATCATGACCAGACCGGAAATGAATGAACACTCTCACTTCAGGGTGGAGGTGAGGTGATGGACGGTTAAACTCAGAGTGTGGTGGGGTAGTGAGAAGCAGTCCAGGGGTGTTTCACTAATTCAGGAGAGAAACAGTGAGGGGGTGGCAATGGGGTTGGGGAGAGCTGGACAGATGGCAGGGGTGGGGCGGGGTGGGGGGCAGAGGGAAGGAGTTGTCCATGGTAGTCAATAGCTACTACAGTTTGATTGGACGCGGAGGGTTGGAAAGAGGGAGGATCTCCCAGGTTTCTGGCTTGGGCAACTGGGTTGACTGTCAGAACATTAGTAATTGCTAATTCATGTATTTTTGCAGGTTCAAATTTCAGGGTCAATTAAAAGGTAATTTTATTGAACAAAATATAATTTAAATGTAACCTTCCAGGAATATATACATCTCTTGAAAATGTGGGTGCCTATCCACAGACCAAAAACTCATATCTTATCTACAAGCCATCATACAGGTGTAGAGGCCAGCTCCTTTCTGGTGCCTCTAGAAAGCCCTCAGCCAGCACCCACGTGCTTCACATGAGGGAGCAAAGTGGAGATATCGGCTCTGCTGTTTGAGAAATCCTGCTGCGGGGGTGGGGGGACGTTTCCCTTTGACTGGCCGCCCAAAAATTGCGGTGGGATACGCAGGGTGGAAAAAGGAGAGAGTTACGAAAGGACAATGGTTTCTGGGAAGCTCTCAGGTGGGGAAGGCTGGGCTTCTTTCTGTGGGTCACCTTTCCCCCCATAGCAGAAAGGAATCCTGGTTTTGTGATTTGCTCTTATAGATCTGTGAACGACACACACACGCACCCGCGCACCTGCACGCACAGGCACACGCAGGGTACACACACATACAGATGAGGCTCAGCACGACTGAGCAGTCTATCTTACAACATGATGCTTGGGATGGCTGAGCTGCACAGCGGCCTGCGTCTTTGGCTCCTGGGTGCTTGCCTGCCTTTTCCCCCAGGCCATGCCGAACACTTCTGCCGAACATTCTGTGCCTGTTCCCCCACAGCACTCGAGAACCTACAGCTTGGTGTCATGGGAGGAACCCAGACTCTAACTCCAGACGGAGTTGGATCCGAATCCAGGTTTCTTCCCGTCTTGGGTGACCTTGGGCCCCTCCTCTTTGACCCTGAGGCTTCCCTTCTATAAAACAGGAGTAACAGCATCATCCTGTAGGCTTGCTATGAGGATTAAATGAGATAATGCAGTAAAGTGCTCCCCTCTGCATCTTGGAAGAGGAGACTTGAGATAGGTCTAGTGATACATGCTGAGCACAGAGGACCTCTTGGGGTAATCCAGCACTGTGACAGTCCTGTATAATATGGTAATTTCTGCAGCAAAATCTCCTGTGATGGCAGAGACAGAGTCTTCTTTGCTAGATAGTGCAGCTCGTGCTTCTAAATGTCTTTATTTAAACTAAATTAGCTGTGCCGTTGACTCTGGTGCAGAACCATGGGCTGTGCTCCCAGCCCACCCCGCTGCCCTGCAAGGGCAGCTGCCTGGTGCAGTGTAGGTCCTGTCCCTGGGAATCTGGGAGCCGGGCTCAAAGGCAACTTCCTGCTGCTGCCGGCTGGGCACAGGTCCGGGGTGCAGAGAGCTGGGCTGCATCCCCGTTCTCCCACTACTTGCTTGTGACCTTGGCCAAGTCACCAGACTCCTGCACTCAGCTGAGAGTCTGTGCTCTCATCTGTGCATTCTCAGGGTCCAGCCCAGGGTCTGGCCCAGCAGGGGCCCGGAGTCTTCTGTGTGAATGAATGGATGCAGGTACAAACGTCTGTGCTCCTCACCTTCCGTAAAGAGTGGGTAACAAGTCCTACCTTGAAGAATCGTATCAGAGACTGGAATAGAAAATGCCAAGCAATGAACCTGGTGCGTAGTAGACGCGTGACATATGGGAGCTTACATTCTTATTCTTTTCGTTATTATTAGTCGAGCACTGCCTCTGGGAGGAACGGTTTCCTCTGCCGTATCTGGCAGGGTGCCTCACTTGTAGTAGGTGTTCAGTCAACCACGGTAGATTTTTAAACATTTCCCCCCCTTTTCTTCCAGTGTGAACTGGAAATCCGGTCGGGTTGCTTGGGGCATCTCTCCTCTCTCCTCTGTCCCAACTTTCCTCCCCCCTCCCCTCTTCAGGGGACCCAGTGATCTACTGAAGGGTGGTGGTGGTGGTGGGGGGGAATGATACTGTATTTGATGACTCAGGATCCAACACACATTTCCCAGCCCCGCTGGTGTAAGGAAGAGCCAAACCGGGCCCAGGGAATTATTTTCGGTATTTTCTCTGGCTATTCTCATCTCTAGCATTTTGCAGTGGGTGGTTAGAGCTGGTGATTTTCCTTTCTTTTGTGCAAATGAGACCAGAATAAACAGCATGGGGTGAGTCACTTCAGACTCTTAGTGCTTCAATTACTTAAAGACTCAAGGGCCTGGTGAAACTTAGAATGTCACCTTCAGAACAGTCATAAGCAAATGGAAAACGCTCCGTATTTCGAGGTAGTCGATGCGTTCCCGGCACAGGAAATCTTGCACCAGCTAGTCCTAGCGCCCTGAGAACGGAGGCCGCGAGGCAAGTCTGCCTCTAGAAGGCACTCCTAGATGCCAAGTACTTTGGGGCATTATTTCATGTCTTACTTCATTTAATCTCTACAGTGACCCTATGAGGTAATACATTTAGTGCCTACGAGGTAATAAATAACAGCCTCCATGTATCTTTCTTGCCTACAGGGGTGCCGGACTCACTCTCCAAATTACATCCATTGTGTCCTTGGGCCCTTGCAGCAATCCTGGGATGTAGTTGCTGTTGCCTCTCTGTTTCATAGATGAGAAAACCAAAGTGCAGAGCAGTGAATGGGGGGGTAGGGGGTGGGGACAAGAAATGACCCCGAGTCTCTGTTTAAAGCCTATAGTCTTGGTGCGCCTGGCTGGCTCCGTCGGTGGAGCGTGCGACTCTCGATCTCGAGGTTGTAAGTTTGAGCCCCACGTTGGGTGTAGAGATTACTTAAAAATAAAATCTTAAAAAAATACTGAAGCACCATAGTCTTAAAGCCCTATGTTTAGCAAACCCTATGTTATGTGTCCCAAGGAACACTGGGGCCTCTTGAGATACTAATAATAGGTGATTGTCAGGGGAAGAAAGGGTCCTGTGGTGCAGGCATTTTGGGAAGTTTTGCTTGCCCAATTTCCCCTATTAGAGTCAGCACACGTTATCAAACGTCCCGAGAGAACTCGTGTTAAAGAAATTTGTTGACTCTGTTAGAATAGCCATTTCTCTAACGTGACTATGTAGCCATTCATTTGTTCATTCATTTGTTCATTCATTCATTCTTTCATTCATTCCCATGATGCTCATCACCACCGCCCAGATGCCTGGTGCAGGGCTATGGACATGCTACACTGTTGACTCATAGAATAGCATGGTTTTACTCCAGTTTTCACACCAGGGTTAGTTCTCGGGGGAAAATGCCCAATCGAGAAAAATCAGAATTAAAAAAAATTACTGTCATGAGAACAGAATGTCATTTCCTCAAATACCTAAGGAATAACAGCCCTGCTGAGGTCTCATCTGGCACTGTTAGTTGAAGGGGCTCTAAGAGGTCCTCTCCCCTAACCCTTTCATTGAGTCCAGAGCCCTCACTCCGCCTGACCTCCCCAAGTGATCTTCTAGCCTCTGTTTACATACCTTCAGGGACAGGGAGCTCGCTACCTAACAAAGCGGCCTGTTCTACACAGACAGCAGCTGTTAGAAAGTCCTTTTTCTATGGACGTGAAATACGATTCCCAGCAGCTCTTACGCAGTGTTCCCTCTTGCCTCCATGAGAGCTAAAAAATTGGGAAGGCCGCTGTCACTTCCCTTAGAGTCTTCTGTTCTCCAGGCTAAACATCTCCACTTTCTCAATGAGCTGGTTTCCAGCCCCCTTTGGAGAAGTAGGTAAATTGAGAAAGCACACAGGCTTTGGGGCTTCAAAGTATCTAGTAACTGATAACTGTGTGACCTTGGGTAATTTGTTTAATTTCTCCAAGTCTGAGGTGTTTTTTTTTTTTTTTTTTTGGAAAAAAAATCGATTTGCCACACGGAATTTTTGATGATTAAATAAGATAATGTATGCAACAAGCCGACACAGTTCCTGGCACTGGGTAAGTGATCAATGCATATTATTGATCCCGCCTGTCTGCTTCCTCCACCTTTCTAGACTCTCTCCTCTGTCTGCACGGTATGCTCAACCTTGTCACCATCCCCATAGCGATGTCGAAAGAGTTCCAGGAGGAGTTACACCCCCAGAGTAGACAGTGCCAATAATCCCCTCATTACAGAAACGAGTTCTAGTCCTGGCTCTCCTGTGAACCCAAATGTGATCTGGGTCAAGGCATGTTCTCTCTCCGCATCTTGGTCTCCACATCTGAGGCCCAACTCCGATATTCTGGAGTGTTCATAAATGTCCAAATGCTCTTCTGTATTACATAAAAGGCCAATAAAAGACCGGACTTTCAGAAAAGAAAATGGCAAAAACATTTTTTACTCCAAACGGAAGATGAAAACACTTCAAGGACCAGAAACCAGTATGGACTGTTCTTTTCTTTCCCTTGACCATTTGAGTTTATTGTTGATTGATCCTGAAATAATGAGGAATCTGTTGGATTAGACTTTGGATAAAGATTTTAGGCTTCTGGGTTCTGTTCCTACTTGGCACTGAAAAAAAAAACACCCAGTTATTTAAGATGCTTATTTTCAAGGAGGCCAAATAAAATAAATTCTCTTGTAGATTTGACTTTGTAAGATCACCATAATGTGCATTATGAAGAGTGTATTAAATTGTTTTTGT
This sequence comes from Prionailurus bengalensis, assembly GCF_016509475.1. Classification (NCBI taxonomy): domain Eukaryota; kingdom Metazoa; phylum Chordata; class Mammalia; order Carnivora; family Felidae; genus Prionailurus; species Prionailurus bengalensis. The sequence continues at coordinate 21,003,303 of NC_057347.1, forward strand.
TTGTTTGGCCCAAGCGCAGAATTTATTTTTTGTTTTTGAGTTTTGAAAGGCAGATACTATAAAGGAAGAACATAATTTTTCTGAAATTTCATCTTAAAGATTATTATTCAGAATTTAGATTTCATTTCCCCATGAAAACAAAGTTATAAATGGTGATCAGATTCCCAGGCTAGCCCCACAGATGTTTACTACCCCTGCACAGTTGTTCATCATTTATACTCACCCCCCCCCGCCCCTTTTTAAGTTTATTTATTTTGAGAGAGAGAGTGAGCATGAGCAGGAGAGGGGCAGAGAGACAAAGAGAGGGAATCCCAAGCAGGCTCTGTGCTGTCAATGTGGAGCCTGATGTGGGGCTCAGACCCACAAAGCGTGAGATCATGACCTGAGCTGAAATCAAGAGTCGGGATGCTCTCAGTAGTTAAAAAGTAAAATGGTGATTAGGGAATCCTAGTGCCTCTGGCCTCGACCTCATGGCTTATTAACGACCCTGGCAAGAATTAATGAAAAAAAAAAAAAGCCTGATGAATAGACAAATAAAGTGTAATAGATCCATACAGTGGAATGCTATTTGGCAACATAAAGGAATGAGGTACTGACATAGGCTACAGCACGGATGAACCTTGAAGATGTTACGCTAGTTGAAAGAAGCCAGTCACAAAAGAATACAGAGTGTATAGTTCCAAGTATATGCAATAGCAAATGTGTGGAGACAGAGAATAGATTATCCGTTGCTTAGGGCTGGGGAGAATGGGGAGTGCCAGGTAATGGGTATGGATTTATTTTGCCGAGAGTGCAAACATGTTCTAAAATGTAGTTATGGCGATGGTTGCACATACCTGTGAATATAATTTTAAAAAAAACACTGAATTGCTCACTGCAAATGGATAATTGAATGGCATGTAAGTTATATCTCAGTAAAGCTTTTTTTAACAAGCAGAATTAAGCAAAGAAATCGAGGGAATATTTCTCTCTTTTTTGTGCTCCAAAGAGAGTTTTCTCCACTCTTCTGGCTTGGTGCTAAGGTGCTGTTCACATAAACATGCAGGAATCTTTGTAACGTGAGGATTTTTAATGTAGGCAGAACTTTTATAATATGCCTCTTAAGACAGAGCATCTTTTACAGTCTAACAGTATTCTTTCAGTCATTCATTCATTCATTCACTCATTCATTCCTACAACAAGTTTTGCCTGACCACTAATTCTGACTGCCAAGTTCACATCAAGAAATCACATTTATATGAGGGAATGCGATGCTAATCAGGGAGCCAGGTTCACACCAGGGAATGAGATTCTCATCAGGGAGCCAGATTCTCACCAGGAAATCAGGTTCATGTCAGAAAGCTAGGTTCACAGTAGGGAGCCAGGTTCCGAAAAACACTTTGATGTGCTAAAAGCCTTAATTAGTTATTTTTTACATTCCAACCTGCATCTCACACAACGGAATCCCAATACATTGAATTACCCCTTCTCCCCTCCCCGCCCCTTTCAAATATTTGTTCTGTAACAGAAGATTTGTTTTTAAAAGGGAAAGAAAACAAACATCCAAACATTTGACGTTAACGAGCAAATCAATTAGTGTACTTTATGGAAAATTCCAGCATGGCTGCAAAGAGGGAATTCGCGTGGGGCGTTTAACTGTGTCTTTACAGAATATTTGGTACCATACAAGAGAGCCCTAAGGCCAAGAAGCCTAAACAGAAATGTCCAAGGCAACCACCCATGAGAGCTCTCTTAGAGATGGGGAGACAGTGTTCCTGAAAAGATCATGCAAGTGACGTGCGGCACCCCGAATCTTACGGTGGGCCCCCATGCCAGACACTGTGGTGGGGTCACAGATGATGGAGACCCAAGCTCTGCCTTGAAGGGTCAGAGTTTGTGGGAGAAGGTAAGTCAAGGCCCAATGCAGATTCTGCGTTCTAGAACATCTGATTTTTGCATACGCTATTCTGACAGACTGGGGTCTGGGGACATCTCCAGTCACCTCTGTTTCGTTTCTTTTCAAGGATTTTACTAATAGACCAGCTTCTGGGAAAGAGCTCTGACTGTGGATTATATGAGGCTCATACACATGGTCCCAATATGGAAAACAACTTCAAATGCAAGCCAAGAACACAAGGTCAGGTGTTGTGCATTTAAGCTTGGCGAAATCCTATCATAAAAACCGATGGGGCTATGTTGGAACTGGTGTTCCCCCTCCAACTCATGTTAATTATTATGCTCTTGCTTTCTGGGTCCTGAATTATTCATGAGGCCAGATATAAAATATGATGATTGGTAATCTCCAGCTGTGGTGCCTGAACGTGCAGATGCGGCACCTGTCTCTGGGAAACACAGACTAGGGTAAGGAACCCACAGGTCTCAGGGCCTTGGGGGAGCAGGAGGCAGCAGGGCGCGGAAGAGGGGCCAGAAGAGTGAGAGAAAGGGAGAGTGATGTTGCTCTTAGAGAAGATGGAAATGAGCTGAACCACAAAGAGGGAAGGGGAGAAGGGCTAATTCAAAGTATTTTGGTTCGTTTCTGAGAGATACAGGCGGGGATGGAAAATATAGGTAATTCAGGGGCTCCTGTTTGGCTCAATCAGTTGAGCGTCTGACCCTTGGTTTTGGCTCAGGTCATGATCTCAGGGTTTGTGGGATCGAGCCCCACATCAGGCTCTGTGCTGACAGTGCAGGGCCTGCTTAGGATTCTCTCTTTCTCTTTTCTCCCTGCCCCTCCACCCCCCCCCCAAAATAAATAAACATTTAAAATATAGCCAATGCAGGCTAAAATATGGGGAATGGGAGAGTGGACCCAACTAGAAGGAAGTGCTATGTAAAGTTCAAGTGAACGAATGAATGAGTGAGCGATGAACGCATCCCTGGTATAACATCCATGCTTAAAGGGATGAGGGGAGGAAGTTGGCCTTGGCTGGTGCCTCCTTTGAGTCACTTTATTAAATTCCCACTGCTATCCAGTGAGGTGAGGCGGATGTGGACACACACCTGTTTCATTTACTCCCCAGGACCCTGTTATACAGGTGCCAGTATTGCTGCTTCTCCGTGCTGGGAGCTGGAGCCTGTGCAGTGGCTTGGCTAGTGGTCATAGGGACTTCGGGCCATGCCGTCCCATCCCTACTGGCCAGATGCTGATCTGGGGGATAGGTGGGCAAACTACTGAACATCAGGGGCTGCTAGGAGGGGGCTGTCGAAGCCTTGCTTCCATGGGAGAAGGAGGAGCTCTGTGGAACCCTGCCATTCTGAGCCCCTCAGCCAGAGTCCAACAGGGAACAAACAGACTGCCTCTTCTGGACCTCTCCTTCCACTCAAACCTCTGCTGCCCTTCGGGAGAGATGGCACAGGAAAGGCGTCTCCTGAGCGAGCGCACACAGGTCAGCCTTTCTTGGAAGGCACCTCTGCACTGATCCCGTGTGACAGTGAGACAGAGTCCTGGCCATTTTAAACACCCAGACAAAAGGGAGTGAAGATCTGGGGTGACCCCTGGGGGCCCTTCAACCAACCTAGAATTTTCAAGCCTCCCTGCACTTCGAGCCTTGTGGCCGAGGAGCACCACAGGCAAGACAGGTGGTGGGAAGGCCAACCACAGCTGGAGTAGGGCCGAGGCCCCAGGCACTGTTGGGATAGCTTGGAGTGTGCTAATTTGTGCAAGCCCTTTCATGGCAACACTTTCATAGTGCTGTTACTGACTCCAGCTTACAGATGATGAACCTGAAGCAGAGATTGGATAATGTGCCCAAGGATTCACAGCCAGTGAGAGGCCAAGCCAAGACCTGGGGGCATGGCCCCCTTGACCGGCACCTGCATAGCTATGTTCTAGGATGCTCTGGGAGCTGGGCACAGGGAGACTGCCTCCCAATGGTGGGCTGAGAGGTAGGGAGGATGGGGCCTGGCGGGTGAGTGGGGACTCTGACCAAGGACTTGAAGGAGCACTGGGATCTGAGTGCACAGAGAGGACAGATAGCATTTCCCACACAGGCTCCTGGCCGTCCTCCCACTGACGCGCTCCTAGTGACCTCACCACTTGGAGCCGGGAAGGCCCCGACGCTGCCCTTGTTACTGGGCATCGTGTAAAAGGCCGGGGTGGGCACAGGTCTCCTATTAGAGGGATGGAAATGCTGTGGAATGAGGGAGCAGTGATGGCTGCTGGGATGTACTGAGTGCTACTGGTTCCAACACCTAAAAAAGGTTCAAGTAGTGAATTTGATACTAAGTGTGGCAAACGTCGGCACAGTTTTTAAGAAGGGGGCAAGATGCAGCCTTCCCGTTGGAAAGGGTGGAAGGAAGAAGGCCCTGGAAGTTGGAGCTGCAGAGTGCAGAGGTTCCCTGATCACCACTGCGTCCCGACCAGGTAGGTGCACGTGCATGTGTGTGCACATTCCTGTGAGTGTGTAACACCCATGAGCGTGTGACTCCAGAGAGTGTGTGATGGCCACGTGATACTCATCCTTTTCATGGATGGCCCACCCACGTCCCAAAGAGAGGCCAGACCCGCCGGAACCTCTCTCCAGTGACCAGAGGAAGCATGATGATAGCACGGCATTGGAGGGAGGCCACGGCACGTAGAATGAGCTAGAGTTAGTCCATGTTTGAGTCTGTCCCCTGCCAGCTACAATTTGTATCCACAATCCTACCCCCTGCTGGAGCCGAGGTCTGGCTCATCTGCCTTCTCTTTCCATGCCCTCTTGTGCCCTGGTCACATGGAGGTGACATGCCCATATCCCGTGTTCCCCATTAGTCTCCAGGAGTGGAGTCTCAGAGAATCCTACAGACTTGCATGTCCTGAGCTGAGGCTGGGGAAGAGACAGATCCTCAGGGCAGGCTCCCAAGTTGGGCAGGGGGGTGGGGAGGTGTTAGGAAGTGTCATCCAGAGAGGAAGTGACTCAGGAGATGGCACTAACCATGACATTTCCCTTGAACTTGCAAACACAAGAACTAGGAGAAGTTACTTATAATTGGGTGATTCGGGCCAATCACCTAGCCTCTCTGTGGTGAAATGATTGGCCCCATCCTCTAATGGGGAAGGGAAGTGGATTCGAAAGGAGTGGAGGAGAGGGGAATACAAATGAAACAGAGTCTACAGGGATTTGTGGAAATTACAAATCGCGTTGGGGGCTTTTCCAGTGTTGATCCATCCAGTCATTCATTCGTGCGTTTATTCAACAAGCATGTCTTTGCCCAGAGTTGTGGACGGGTCTGAGAACACAGACATGGGGAACGTGGGCTCTATGCTCAAGGGTCTCCCGGGAGAGTTGGGGATCAGACAAGCAGGGACATATGGAGTCCAGGGTGACAAGTGCTCTGGACCACGTGTGCACAGCCTCCACCTGGGATGCAGGCAAGGGGGAGAAGTTTTCACTGCAGGAGGAAGATCTCAGGCAAGACTTTATGGAAGACAAAGTGCCTTGTTGAGCCTTGAAGGGCAGGTGTGTTTTCCTGGGCAGGTGAGAGATACAGTGCAAAGGGCACATCCAGAAGGGGGAACGCGGTGAACGACACAGAGACAGGAAACAGCATGGCTCATTCTGGGAAGTGAAATATGGCCGAAGCATGGGACGTGCAGGGGAGGGTAAATAGACATCTCCTTGTTGCTGGCCTAGCTGGGTGACCTTGGAACAAGCTGTTTCTCTGGTGTGGAAAATGTCTCCATCTGGACAGTAAAGGGATCAGATTAGATGATTCTTGGGGAACTTTCCAGCTCTGGCTGTTCCTGGAGGTATTGAATTCCCTATCACCTATGGATTTCAAGAGGGAATGGGTACCACTGGGTGGGATTCTAGCCTTTGCTGGGCATTTGAACTGGATGACCTTGAAAGTCCTTTCTGGCCCCGAGCTGCCTTGATTCTGGGACCCAGATGGGGCCTGTGGGGCTTTGCTAGGCAGCTGAGGAGGGCCATACAGGACATCTGTTCCCTTCCCCATGTCCCAGGTGGGACCCATGCTGGTCATGAAAGTCTGAGGTACACACACAGGCTGGCCACCGAATGACTCATTTTCTGGGGCAAGGCACAGGGGTACCTTCCACTTCTGCCTAATTGTCAGAAGACCCCTCTGGGCCACAAGCTTGCAGCTGTCTGCTTGAAAGTGATAGCAGATAACTGTGGGCTTCAGTTTCTGCTATATTAACTCAATTTTTATGACAGCCTCTGCTATTCTGGGCTTAGAAGTCACTCTGGTGAGACTGCTCCTCTTTGAGGGAAGCCAATACCCAGGGACAAGTTACAATATCCAGGTGAAAGGGAAGGTAACACAGAGCCTTCCCACTGGGCCAGAGGCCACACCAAGGGAAACATCTACTGTCCCTTTCATCTTGTTAGCTGATGGTGTGAGGCACAGAGCAGAGCCACACCCAGGGTGTGGGGTGATCTGGGGGAAGCCACATCTCTATAAGCCTGTTTTTCTCTCCTGTGCAATGGGGCTAATCGTGTCCACATGTACCAAATAAAATAACGCGGGTCGGGTATTGTGCAAGCTGTCACACACAGTGTGGGTGTGGAGTTAATGGTAAGGTCCCCACTTCTAGGTGATGCAGCAATGAAAATACATTCAAAAGAGATGAGGGTGGTTTTGACCACTGAGTGTACGGTATATGTATTATATGATCTTGTGGGTATTATATATTTTATAAAGTATATGTGTATTACATAATATTGTGGGTATTATAGGATATATTTTATAAAGTATGTGTATTACATGATATTGTGGGTATTATAGGATATATTTTATAAAGTATATATGTATTACATGATATTGTGGGTATTATGGGATATATTTTATAAAGTATGTGTATTATATGATATTGTGGGTATTATAGGATATATTTTATAAAGTATATATGTATTACATGATATTGTGGGTATTATGGGATATATTTTATAAAGTATGTGCATTATATGATATTGTGGGTATTATATATTTTATAAAGTATGTGTATTATATGATCATGTGGGTATTATATGGTATATTTTATAAAGTATGTGTATTATATGATATTGTGGGTATTATAGGATATATTGTATAAAGTATGTGCATTATATGATATTGTGGGTATTATATATTTTATAAAGTATGTGTATTATATGATCTTGTGGGTATTATATGGTATATTTTATAAAGTATGTGTATTATATGATATTGTGGGTATTATAGGATATATTGTATAAAGTATGTGCATTATATGATATTGTGGGTATTATATATTTTATAAAGTATGTGTATTATATGATCTTGTGGGTATTATAGGATATATTGTATAAAGTATGTGCATTATATGATATTGTGGGTATTATATATTTTATAAAGTATGTGTATTATATGATCTTGTGGGTATTATAGGATATATTTTATAAAGTACATGTATTATATGATATTGTGGGTATTATATATTTTATAAAGTATATATGTATTACATGATATTGTGGGTATTATAGGATATATTTTATAAAGTATGTGTATTATATGATATTGTGGGTATTACAGGATATATTTGATAAAGTACATGTATTATATGATATTGTGGGTATTGTATATTTTGTACATATGTATTATGTATTACATGTATATATGTATTACATGATATTGTGGGTATTATAGGATATATTTTATAAAGTATGTGTATTATATGATATTGTGGGTATTATACATTTTATAAAGTATATCATGATATTGTGGCTATCATAGGATAAATTTTATAAAGTATGTGTATTATATGATATTGTGGGTATTATAGGATATATTTTATAAAGTACGTGTATTATATGATATTGTGGTATTATATATTTTATAAAGTATATATGTATTACATGATATTGTGGCTATTATAGGATATATTTTATAAAGTATGTGTATTATATGATATTGTGGGTATTATAGGATATATTTTATAAAGTATGTGTATTATATGATATTGTGGGTATTATATATTTTATAAAGTATATATGTATTACATGATATTGTGGGTAGTATACGATATATTTTAAAAAGTATATGTACTATATGATATTGTGTAAAGTATATGTATTATATGATATATTTTATAAAGTATTGACTTGTGAATGTATTTTCAGGAATCTACTTCTTGCTTAAGTCACAGAAGAGGTGTAAGCCAAGCTCTGTGCTCAGAGAGCCTTGTATAGCTCTCTTTGCAGATGGCTATTCTCCCATGTTCCAGGGAACTGCAGGGCCACAGAAGCCATTCTGGGGAAAACCCAGCAGGTGGCTCAGGCTGTTTCCTTGGAAGGCCCACAGTGCTCCTCCACTGTGTCGTGAAGCCACAGACACACTGGCAAAAGCTTTGGAGGCCGGCAGTCCTGGGGACCCATTCCAGCCCTGCCACCTACTTGCTGTGTGACGGGAACAGTTGCCCTGTCTAAGCCACACCTGTCTCATCTGTAAAATGGGAAAAATGTTGCCAATTGTCGGTGAGGTAAAACATCCAGCACAGGATGGATACTCCATGAAAGTGGTAAATGTACTTAATAAAGAGTAAAACATATCACACACACGGCATGCCCTGGATTTTGCTCAGTGAGATATTACAGAGAATAGCCAAGCATGTGCACTCAGGGACTCTTACTCATTTCTGATGTAGGCTTACGGAATGCATTTCCTAATAGTTAATACCAATGAACTATTTAGCAAATGCCTGCTATGAGCTCATTACCATGCCAGGTGCATTGGGGGAGAGAAACAGAAGATGCCTTTCTGTTAAATAAGGCGGTGAGCTGGGCACCTGGGTGGCCGATTGAGTGTCCGACTTCAGCTTAGGTCATGATCTCGCGGTTCGTGAGTTCAAGCCCCACGTCAGGCTCGCTGCTGTCAACCTGTCAGCTCAGAGCCTGCTTTGGGTCCTCTGTCCCCCTCTCTCTGCCCCTCCCCTGCTTGCTTTGCCCTCCCCAAAATAAATAAATATGAAAAACAAACAAACAAGGGGGTAAGCCAAAGGGTCACCCAGCTTCGGGAGCCCAAAACAGGGCTCTCTGCTCCTTAGTGAGCTGGGCATCCAAGTGGAGGAAAAGAGCTGGGCAGTGGAGTCAGTTTATGGCCAAAGGCCGACCTGTGTGCTAACCGTGCTGCTCAGCACGAGGGGAGAGAAAAGCCACCGGGTGCCTTCTTGGTATTGGACATGACATCATCAGTCCAGACACTCGTCTTCCCTGCCTTCCAGAGAAAACGTACCCCTTTCCCTGCACAGTCCTGGCCCTAACATCTGTGGGACTTGGCACCCTTCCAGAAGGGAATCCCAGGTACTGGATGCCTGGAGTGTGGCCCGGAGAGAGGGAGGTGGACGGCTGGCTGAGGTCTAGAATGGACTCTCTTAAACACGGGGCCTGGATCTGAGGGGGGCTTGCTGCCTCTAGCTGGTGCCAGCTCTGTCTCCTCATGGCTGGACCCTGTCGCCCTGTCCTGGGGGTGCTAGCTGGAGGCCTGTCCCAGACTTGATGGTCCACCACTGGGGTCCCAAGCCCCACAAACTGACTGATGCCCACTGGATGCAGGCTTGAGAGGTCCCTTTAGGCACTATGATTGGGATCCTGGAACTGCCCCCTGGCCCCATTACCTCGAAGTCCCACAAGCCCTCCCTCCCAGCCTGCTTCTCTGGTTAGGATCACATCTTGCTTGGGCATTTCTCGGCATGGAGTCTCCTGCTTTGCCGGCATCTCTCAGCCAATCCCTGCAGAACACCAAGCAGATGAACAACGGGAGGGAGGCAAGCAGGGGCCGCTGAATAGGAGTCGGGACACCCGGTGCGACCCAGCTTTGTCACTAATTATTATTTTTATTGCAGTAAAACATTCATAACAAAAACGTTACCATTTTACCATTTTTAAGTGTATAACTCAGGGCCACTCATTTTTTTTTCCTGGAAAAACCAAGAGTCCTCAGCAGCTTCAATGTCCCCATTCATAGCCACTCATTCCTTTTTTTCCTCCTCTACGAATACTTGTTGTCTAGGACATCTCCAGCACCAATGCTAATGCTCAATCAGCTTTGCTAACATGCTCTTCAAGCTGAACATCCTCAAGCCTTCTTAAGTATTTGCACTTTATTTCGTGTTTGTACTTTAAATCTATTTCGTATGTGTACTTTAAATTGTCTTCACTACGATCTTGCGCTGTGAATGTGGCTCCACGAATATGCTAAAACGTCCATCCTACAGCCTGGGGTGGGGGGTGGGGGGTAGGAAAAAGTTGTCCCCGGGCCCCTGGGGGTGTCTGGCTGGGTCTGAAAATTAGAGTGACGTAAGACAGATTAACAGGAGGAAAGCACACAAGTTGTTCTGAATGTCTGCGTGTACGTGGGAGCCTTCACGAGAGAGTAAAGACCAGAAGACGTGACCAGAACCGGAACGACTTTATACCTTTTAGACAAAGACACAGTACGTCTGTGATTGGGGCTGGGGTCGTAAGTGGTGAGAAAGAAGGGTTAGCTGACAAGGTGGGTTCGTCCAGCCTTCCGAGCCCCCAAATCCTCATCTCTGGTGTGAAGGATGCCTTCCTTCCTTCCTCCTTGAGCAGGGAGGGCACCTTGGCCATAGGAATTTTATGACCTTTGCCAGAGGAGAAGGGCAAAGGGATGGGGAAGTCAGGAAAACCTGTTTCTTTCATTTTCTCTGATTCCTTCAGCTTAAGATAATCTATATGCCAAGGTGCTACATTTGGGGGTATCGTGTTGTGAACCCCATTGGCAAAGCCGTCCTCACTGTCAAACCAATAAGCCACATCACACTTACTTCCAGACAACGAAGGCTGACATCATTTTCCAATTGGAAGGAACCCATTAACATGCCTCTCCGTGGCTGCTTCTAAATGCGGAGGGGTGCATGACAAAGCAGGTGGGCAGAGGCGACACAGAGCCCCAGACAGAAAGACTACTTTTTTTTTTTTTCTTTTAAGTATTACTATTGAAGCATAGGGACACACAATGTTACGGTAGTTTCAGGTGCGCGACGTGGCAATGCCAGCCACAATTGCACACATTATGCAGCGCTCACCATGGTAAGTGCAGTCACCATCTGTCACCACAGAGCATCATTACGGTGTTATTGACTACATCCCCAATGCTGTACTTTTCACCTCTGTAACTTACTTATTTAACTGGAAGTTTGTACTCCTAATCCCCTTCACCGATTTTGTCCGTCCCCACCCCCAACCTTCCCTCCGGCAACCGCCAGTTTGTTCTTTGTATTTAAGAGTCTGTTGTTTTGTGTGTTTGTTCATTTCTTTGATTGCTCAGATTCCACCAGTAAGTGAAATCTATTAGCATAACAACACCCTCTAGGTCCGTGAAGCCCCCCTTGCTTTGTCCTCAGGGGTTTCTCCCTCTGGAGCTATATGCATTCTTTTTTTTCTTTTTCTTTCTTTCTTTCTTTCTTTCTTTTTTTTTTTTTTTTTAGTGTTTATTATTTTGATAGAGACAGAGAGAGAGAGAGCAGGCACACACATGAGCAGGGGAGGCGCAGAGAGAGGGGGAGAGAGACAGAATCCCAAGCAGGCTCTCACTACCTTGCAATCATGACCTAAGCTGAGATCAAGGGTCGGATGCTTAACCAATTGAACTGCCCAGGCATCCCATGCAGCTAGGCATTCTTGAATGGACCCTTTGATTGTGCCTCTCAGGAGGATGTCTCCTAGAGGCTGTGAGGCCAGCTTTTCCTCTGTGACAGAGCAGGTGGGTGAAGAAGGGAGAGCTGAGAAGGGCCATCCTGGCAGACTGTGGGCACTGTCCCAGGCACAGGACCACATGGAAACTGAGGATCTGGAGACCTGATTCTTGTACCATTCTCTGTGCCTGTGCACCTCCTCGGAAACTTTCCCACGCCTGTCCCCTCGGCGGTCTGGGTCACCCACTTAAAGACAGCTGCACTAGAGGATTCTCAATCTCCTAACATTCTAGCATCGACGTCTTGGGCCAATGCCCATGCTGAGGCTCTGCACCCGAACCCCACATCCTCCTTTGCCCAGGCCCTGCACATCTGGGCTGTTCCAGCCGTCCCTGAGGAGGGACGGCTGTTTCCTAGGAGGGTGGCAGATGGCGCCACCCCAAATATGACTGCAGGAACTCGGGACACACCACCCCAAAACGTGTCACTTTGGCGTAGTGACCATTTTGAACCGCGGGCACTTAAAAAACAGCAATATAGGGAGAGGTTTCCTGTCGGAAAGGAATTCAATGATCATAGATCCCCTCCTGGAAGTTTAACGTTTATTTATTTTTGAGAGACACAGAGACAGAGTGTGAGCAGGAGAGGGGCAGAGAGAAAGGGAGACAGAATCCGGAGCAGGCTCCAGGCTCTGTGAGCTGTCAGCACAGAGCCTGACGCAGGGCGCGAACTCACAAACTGCGAGGTCATGACCTGAACTGTAGTTGGACGCTCAACCGACTGAGCCACCCAGGCGCCCCATCCCTCCTGGAAGTTTAAAAACCAGGGAAGACGGAGTCTTGTCACAGGAGAGAGGACTAGAAGTTGACCCCACATGTAGACAAACTGTGTCACAAACGATCACACCTCCCACCTATTCTTCGAAGGGCCTGTTCATCTTTCCTGGAGATAATTTGCTCTCCCATAAGAGGCCACACCCTCTCCCCTTTCCCTAGGAAGATGGTATTCAAGCCTGAATTCTAAAGCTATCTCTTTGGGTTCCTCTTCTTTACCAGGGTAACTCCACGTACAGCATGAGGTACACATGCTAGTAAGTCCTTTATTTTCCTCTTGTTCATCCATCTGTTGGGACAGGGTCTCAGCTAAGAACTCAGAAGGGTAGAGGGGAAATTATTCTTCCTCCCTTACAGAGATCTTTGTACTAGAAATAGATACCTCATATTCTATACCACTCTGTACGTTATTTTCTCCTGAGTTGAAAGCTACCATGTGACCCGACTCATACACACCTGAACTCTTTCCAGAATTTCAAAACTGTAATGACACTTTTGGTCCCTGAACTGTAAATGCAAACACACGCACAGGCACATTCACACCCACGGAAGTACAGGACGCTGGCACTCGAGCAGCACGAGGAGCCAGCCACCCAGGCAAATCTGCACATCTTTCCTACAGGGCATCAGCCTAGCTGATGGGCAGCAGCTGGGTAGGCCAACTTTGCTTTGGACAGCAACTATCAGAAGATCGGGAGCCTCACATCCCAACTTTTATGCCTAGAGGAGCTCAATTAAAGAACCCCTTGGGGCGCCTGGCTGGCTCAGTTGGTTAAGCGTCCAACTCTTGATTTCGGCTCAGGTCATGATCTCGTGGTTCATGAGTTCAAGCCCTGCATCGGGCTCTGCTCTAACAGCATAGACCCTGCTTGGGATTCTTCCTCCCTCTCTCTCTGCCCCTCCCCTGCTCTCTGTCTCTCTCTCTCTCAGAATAAATAAACATTAAAAAAAAAAAGAACCCCTCACTCCATTGGAAATATGCACACACACACACATACACACTCACACACGCTTTTATTTTATTTTTTTTGTAAAGCAGTTTGTCAAAAGACACCCCCAGTGCATATGCTCACGGAGTCTGGCTTCTGTACTCCTGGTTTCCTTTAAGTGGGGGGCCCTGCCAAGCGGTGGATACTGGATCGTAAGGAGGAAAGTAGGTCATGGCCACCGGCTGGCAGTTCTCTGCATAAATCAGTTGTGGGGGGAGAAAAACCTGTCACCCGCAAGGAAGCAGGCACATGGGCACCCACATGGCCACTTCGCCTCCTTCTCTGAGGCTGAAACAGAACCCACGTTCCTGGGGAGTGTATTTTATTAGAACCACCAAAATGCCCGGGGGTGATTTTTTTGCCTTTGAAGTTAGCCGCTTTTTAAAGGGAAGGCAAAGTTCACAAAAACCCGTGGATGTTCTACAACTACGCCATCCATCTTTTATGAGGTTTGGGGCAGGCTGAGCACCTCCCTGTAATTTACTAAAAATGGGGGACAGCGAAGCCGCCAGCTCTTCCTGGGCTCCTCTTTGCCTCAGGAAAGGCCTCGATGTGCTCTCTTGGCTGGGCCCCTGCAGCGTCTGGCCTGGCTGGAGGGAGGGCATAGTGGTTTGTGGGTGGTTTGTTGGGTCCTGAGGTGACAGGTGAGCAGTTTCAGAGAGGCTCCTGTCTGTGGCTCACAGACCCTCATCTTTGACGCTATTCATGGTCCCGAATCCCCCCCTAATCAGGTTGAGGCCAGACACAAAGCTGTGACCACATCCTTCCCAGCCTCCTTCCCTCCCTTTCTCCTGTGGCTCTGGTCCCATTCACTTTCCTCTACACAGCACTGGTCTCGCTGTCTGTTCCTGGGAAGGTCACTGCTGGAAGCTGGAACATGAGATGGAAAACAGCCAGAGCCACAAATGTGGAAAACAGCTCACGCGCACCTGTGCTCATTCCTAAGCATAACCACATACATGGGCTAAACCAAATTGGTTCAGTGCCTCTGCCCCTTCCGGCCCTGAGAGCCCCCGCTCTATGTCAAACTCAACTCAACTTTGGAATGAGTCAGAGGGGATGTGCAAATTCAACAAAAAAACGTGGTAACAGAATGGCTTGGGGGCTCGGAACACCGGAAGGTGACCCTTGTTCTGCTTCCTGAGGGCACGGCTATTATCTGAGCTTTTCCACCTCTTCTGTGCTGCTCTGTGTGCGGAGCTCTCCCAGGGCAAGGAACCGGCCCCGTGTGGGCCCGGCCTCGGCCTCCCTGCAGCCAGCGCACCCCATCTCCTCCTTGGGGCCAGGTGGACAGGACTTTTGCCCCAGGATGAATCCAACTCCGAGTCTCGCGCATACCTGATTTAGATGATGCAGATGATGAGCTTTGGAACTTTCTGCACTGACGAGTTTTGGATAAGATTTTGGACTTGGAGGTGACACTGGAATGGGTTAATATCTTGAGACACGATGGGATGGGGTGATTGCATTTTTCATGTGGGAAGGATGTGAAGTTTGGGTGCAGAGCAGAGGGTGGGCGGTAAGGGGGCTGAATAGTGTCCCCTCAAAGTTCATGTCCACCTGGAACCTCGGGATGTCACCTTATTTGGAAATAGGGTCTTTGCAGATGTAACTCATTAAGGACTCAGAGGGTGCCCTGGATCCATGACCGGTGTCTTTAAGAGAGAAAAGAGAGGGTGGCTGGACACAGAGAGACACAGAGAGCAGATGCGAGGGAAGATGGGTCAGAGATTGCTGTTGTGTTACCTGGACAAGCTAAGGGATGCCTGACCCACGTGAAGTCGGAAGAGGTTAAGGAAGAGGACCCCCTACAGCGTCGGAGGGAGCACCCCCCTGCCAACCCCATGATTGCAGACTTCTGGGGCCAGGACGTGAAAGAATAAATTTCTGTTGTTTTAAGCTCACGGCTTGTGGTTGTTTCTTACAACAGGCCCTCGGAAGTGAACAGAGTCTGGTATGGGGCATGGAGGAGTCACAGCCGTGCCAAAGACCAAAGACGCTGCTGGGGGGAGGTCCAGAGCGCCCTCAGGGCCAGAGGGGGTTGCTGGAGGCTTCCGAAAAAATGCCACTCGGTGGCTGGTGAGTCACTTTAGGAAAGCCAAACGCCAGCCGGGGCTGGGGCTGGGGTGGCGCATAATTGGGGCCGCAGCGGTGCTCCGTGCGGGGAGGCACCGTGGGCATGTGCTGGGCTCTGGAATTAGGCAGATTGGACACTGCCACTTAGTAGATGTGGGACCCTGAGCTAGTTTCTTGACTGCTCTGGGCCTTGGTTTTCAAAATCTGTAAAAAATGCAACTGTATCTCCCTGGCAGAGTTGAGGAAGGATTGAATGAGGTACACACTTGGCCCACGGCAGGTATCTCACGGCTAGTCCTGAGCGGCTGGTGCTGCCCTATGTGCCCTGGAGTGTAAGCTCACTGTCTCTGAAGGTCTCAGCCTCCATCTCCTCTTCCTACAGCATGGCTGTCGCTGGGGCGCCTGGGTGGCTCAGTCGCTTCCGCGTCTGACTCTTGATCTCAGCTCAGGTCTTGGTCTCAGGGTCGGGAGTTCAAGCCTTGTGTTGGGTTCCCTGCTGGGCAGGGAGCCTACTTAAAAAAAAAATGCATCGCTATCGCTACTTCTGCTAAGCGCCAGTGAGTGCATTCCCTGTGCCTTGGGCTGTGTCAAGAAGCTCTCATACATTATCTCATTTAATCCCCAGCAGAGCCCTGGGAGCTGATATTATCTCGTTTTACACGTGAGGGAACTAGGGCACGCCGAGTGTAGTCATTAGGATTCAAACCCAACAGGCCTGTGTCATTCTGGGGCTGCAGCCGCTTAGCGCCCTAACAAAGGCAGCTGGTATCTTCATAGCCACAGGTTTTGTTTTTGTTTTTTTCCGGAGCCCCATTCCTCCCCCTGATCTACCAGAGCCTGAAGTCATGCACTGGCTTGTTCGGGCATGAAGCCTCCTGCAGGTGAAATCCAAGAGACGGAGCTGGAGAAACCTTGCTGCTGCCTCCCGTGGGAGCTGCCTCCCGGCACTGCCAGGCTTTGGGCTCTGAAGCCTGCTCCTTCAACCCATTCATCCCTGAGAGGGGAGGAGGTGCTGGGGACTCTGCCAGGAGTCCTCCCTCCTGGCCTCCCTCCTCACTGGCCTCCCTGCTTCCTCCCTCCAGGCTATTTTTGACACTAGAGTGATAAAACGGAACCTACTGTTGCTCTGCTCCAAACTTGCCATCTTTTCCCCATTTTTTTCACTCCTAGTAAAGCCTAGTAAAGCTACCAGTGGCAGCCTGCCATGTCTGTGAGAGCTGACCTTACCTCCTTTTCCGTCCTTTGCGCCCACTCAGCTCTGGCTGCCCTGTCCTCCCTGCCGTCATCCCTGAACGCACCAGACCCGCTCCTGCCCCAGGGCCTTTGCATCTGCTGTCCAGTGTTCTTCCCCCACACATCTACAAGGCACACCAATCCCCCCTTTTCAAGTCTTGGCTCAAATATGAGGCTTTTCCTGAACACCCTAATTAAAATTGGGACCCCCCCCCTGCCCCACGACCCCCGCTCCCTTCTCTGCTTTAGCTTTCTCCTTAGCACTGACCCCACCTGACATACCATATAGTTCACTTATGTATTTGTTTATCCTTATGCCCCTGAGAGCCTGAGTGAAACCCTGCAGGGAGGGACTTCTGTCTGTTTTGCTCACTGCTGTTCAGTCTGGTGCCTAGAACACTGCCTGGCTCATAGTAAGCGTTCAATAATTATTTGTCAAATGAACAAATAAACCATCTTAAGATGGTGCCATGTAATTGCGTGTGGCATGACACATAGCAGGCACTCAGTAAATATTACTACCCTGACCCCCTAAAAACAATGGTTATAGATTTAGAAGAGTTTCCTGAGACCTGGGGACACGGCTGTTGAGACCTTTGCAAACCATCATAAATTTGAGCACTGGGCAGTGTTTGGTATGCCCTTGTGGTCAGCATTCTGCTTTCTCCCTCCATAAGCTCCCCTCTCTCTAGCCTCCAGGTCTTTGCATGTGCCGCTCTTAAATGCCTCTTCCTCCAGGAAGCCCACCCTGACTTCTAGACGAGGTAGGGTCTTCCTCATCGGAGCACTTCAGCACAGTGTTCCATATCAGCCTGTTAATTTGCCTGGCTACACACCGGATCTGGACCTGGCACATAGTAGATGCCCGGTAAAGACTTGTTGGGTGAGCTTCTAACACAGAGGCCACAACGCTTTTCAAATGGGCGCACGCTGAGATGATCGATCTGGATGCTCTGGGCCTATGGGTGTTGGTTCCATCTCTGCCCTGACTTGGGGTCTGCAGAGTAAGAGACATCTCAAGTCGTCTCGGTGGCGCACAGACGACCATCCAGAAAGAGCTGCCTTCTCTACATCTTTCCCATGATAGAGATGTCAGGCCAGGGCAGGCTCGCACAGCAGGCGGGGTCCCTGTAGCCCCTCCCTCGGGCCCCACCTCATTACTGGCATTCCTCCCCCAGGCCCTCCACCCAGGTGACCACTCACTCTTCTGGGGACAGAAAAGCTTCTCCCAAAAAGCCTGCCAGGGAGACAGGAGATGTTTGGATGCCAGGCAGCTGGTCAGGAAGCAGACATGGGCCTCCTGTCACCGAGCACTGTGCAGCTCAGGCCGGAAGTGCTTCGTCTGGTGGGAGTTCCCATTTAATCAGATGCCCCCATGATCTGCTCCTGGGGCCACAGGAGGCAACCAGAGGCTGTCAGCCTCAAGGCTTCGGGAGTGGGAGGAGCTACGCCTGTGGAGAAGGCAGGGCGGGCCACCCACCTCCCATTCCTGGTCTGGCCTCAGTCTGCTGCTTCCTCTTGCTCCTCTCCCCTCTCCAGGGGTCCCTCCTCCATAAATCAAGATGCTCTTACAGTCAGGTTCTTTGTCCTCTTCCTGGCTAGCCCTCTCAAGGACAAAAAAAATTGAAAACTGAACTTTGGCATACCAGCATATCTGGGGTATATGGCTCTTTGGCTAACCTGACCATCTGAGTACCTGCTCTGCCCTACTAGTGAGGCCTGGGCAGGTGCATTCCGCGTTTATCCCTGCCACCAAACCTGGGGAATAGGATTCATACATCTTCTTTTATAGATCAGGACACTGAAGCTCAGGTGGCCGAAGAGAGCGGTTCAAGGTCGCACAGCTAGTACCCGGCAGAGCTGTATTTAAATCCAGGCTTCCTCATTCCAACCTCTTCCTACTGAACCATGCTGGGGCTCTCTGTCACCGGTTTCGTGCAGGGGTCACCTGGGCAGTGGACAAGAGCTAATAAGACTTAAAGTTCGCCGGTGCTTGAGTGGAGGCACAGTCGGGAAATATAACAAAACCCTCCACATCCACCCTGGTGATGTCTCGTCTTCCTCTGCTGTTTTTCCCGGTGGTGCGGCTTCTATCCCCAGCCCCACCTCGGGCCCCTCTCCTGTCCTCTGCTGTCATGCCACGCGGCCAGGCCCGTTCCCTCCTGTGCTGCCTGATTGTGGGGCGAGTCCATATGATTTTAGGGTTTGGTACTTGTTTAAGAAGCCATTTTCCCACACGTAGAGGCCACCCCTCATCTAGACCTTATTGGTCATGGGGACAACATTTTGGCCTCCATCTTGTTTCCTCTTTTCTTCTCGTTGTTCAAATGGTTCTGAACGTGGGCAAGAAAGAGGGCGGTATTTACTCTACATTCTGGAAGACCCTAGCAATCCTGTGATCTAATTCCATTCGAATCAACCCAGGAAAGCTGCTCTGAGGATTCACAGGCTGTGCCCGTGTCACAGAAGGCATGGCCCCGTGTTCTCCTAGGCTTCGCCACCAAGCCAGGGAGGCCGAGTCGAGCCACGAGACCTGTCGGGCGATTGTCAGGTGGGGCCCTGGAACGCCTTCATTGTGCCATCAATCGGTCACAGAGGGATCTGTCTAAATCAATATCCTAGTTGACAGCTGCCACAGACAAATGGAAAACCCAACTTCGAAATATTGGAATATGATAATAGATATTCTCCACTTGAACTCTGAATCTACACGGAGTGGAATCTATCTTTTCAGCGAATCAGAAGGTCTTTACTGATCTTTCACGAATTTAGGGAAATCTTAAGTGCCTGCTTAATTGTCAGCATGACCCTGGACAGGAGGTTTTATTATCCCCATTTCACAGACAAAGTAAATGAGGCTCAGAAGACTTTAGTCAACTTCCGGGATGACATAAATTGGATTTAAAGCCAACCTGTGTGGGTTCCACAGCCAAGCCCACCCTAGCACATCTCTCTGCCTCTTGAGAAACAGGAGAGCATTAAATCCTTGACATTCATGAGAGTAATCCCAGACCTCTGGGAGCTCCCACTTTACAAATTCCACTTTAGCATATAATCCCCTCCATAAAACATCTGTTTTCTAGCTGAGACCCATCGTTTCTCAGTCCTATCTCCACGGCCGACAGTTAAGGCTCACTCCGTGTGGGCTGCTGCATAAGAAAGGTGAGCAGAGAACCAGGGGACCGTGAACGCTCACTGCCTCGCATCCCCCGGCTCCTTGGAGCACCTGGCAGAGACCATAAGGACGTGATCTATCCGTGGCAGTGGTCAGATGGCCGCGTCCCATCGTTGAAAACACATGCGTGCGTGCACACAAGTTTCCACACTCCTGTATCCCTGAGTTCTGAGCAGAGATACTAAGCCGGGCTATTCCCAGGAGACCAGCAGCAGACGACAGCGCTTCCCAAAGCCTGGTCTAAATAGAGATTTTTAGGTTGTACATTGATGGACATCTCAGTTTTTAAACAACTATGCACTTTATAATGACTATTGGAAGCAGTGTAACTAGCACATCAAACCCCGATTTCGTAGATGATATGGCTGATTATCCATCGATAATAGTGACACACAGTTTTCTCCGAAAATATATTGAGGTAAACAAAGTGAGTCGGCTCAAAGGAAAATGTTAAGTAAATGTGGTGCTAGGTACCTGGTGATGGTAAAGACCCTGCAGGGGGTCTGCAGGTGAGTGAAGTTGGGGATACCCTGGCCATGAGGGTACAGTGTGGGCAGGAGTTGGGGACACATGGATGGGGAAGAAGGCTGAGGCCACCTCCTGGAAAGGTATGGAGCCTCAAAGATGGGAGGGAGGGCTTGCATTCTGGCTGGTAGACAGAAGAGAAAAAAAAAATCCCAACCCTGCTTCCCCATCAGTAATTATGTGTGGAACAGACTGTGTGTAATGGTGAGGGAATTCAAAGTACAGGGAAGATCCCTTTGGGAAGAATTAAACAAATCTTCTTTGAAGAGGTGAATATAAAAACAGGACCCACTCCTGCTATAATCGAACATTCTCCTAGGGCGTTTTTTTTCTTTATCAACTTTTTTCATGTGGGAAATTTCAAACATAAGCACAGGTAGAGAGAAGAGTATAAAAAATGTCTTATACCCATCCCAAGCTTCTTCCTGATTAATTTTAACCCTGTCTGGGAAGGACCACCTAACTGAGAGGTGGGAGAAATGGGTTCTAGTTATAGCTCTGCCACAAATCAGCTGTGTGACCTCGGACAAGTCACTTAACCTCTCTGAGCCTCTGTTTCCTCTAATATAACCTAGGGACAGGGATCAAATGATGTCCCAGGAACCTCCTGGTCGCCCCACTTCTGCAAGGGCAAGGCTGCACGTGGTGCTGACCAACCTAAACTGGCAAGATCTTTCTACCTTTTTATTCTTTCCATAACCTTACCCATGGAGACAGTCTGAGGAACTTGTGGAGACCTAGTACACGATCCTGTTAGGACAGACACTCGTGCCAGGTCAAGTACCCCAAGGCCTGTGCTCATCTGGAATGAGGGAAGAAGGAGAGCAAAACCAGATTTTTGGAAAAGCTATGGAAAAATACCGGCTGCGGATTGGCCGTACTGCGGGACAAGTGTGTATGTGCCTGTAGTTCACAGTGGAAAGGCAGGTTAGGTGAGCATCCGTTGGTTTGAGGAAAGCACGTGGATGCCAGACTGGAAAATGAGGCCTCTGGGAAGCCTGTGGAATCCTGATTTACACAACTGGGTGGCCTTGTTGGTCGCATTAATCAGATCATTGTCTGCACGAGTGAACACATATAAAACGCTTAGCATGGTGCCTGGCATGGCATGTATTAGATATAATTTTTATGATTTCTATTTTCCATGCAGATGTTTAACTAAAGGGCTTAAGCGCACACGTATAAAGCTCGTACACAATCAGCTTTGGTAACAAAAGAGCAGACAAAGGCATAATAATCTGCTTTGCCGGGATAATCTATGCTCCTGCATGGCAGCCGGAGGAACTCAGCAGCTCTCTGTCTCTGAGTGGCCTGCTCACCTGGCCGGCCACACCTCACCAACCGTGAGCTCTCAGCCTTTTGTGTGGGGTCCTGACCTTCAACACCGCCTTCAGCATAGAGGAGCGCTCCTACGGCTCGCCCTGCCTTTCTCACCGGCCCAGCATCTCTGTTCAGGTGCAGAAGAGACAAACGGGATGGCTGGCATGTTGGTGGCAAGAGGGCGCAGGAAGGACAGGACAGGAAGTGGGTGGCTCTGAGTTCTGGTCTCTGTTGGGCTACTGTGATCTTGGGCGACACGCTTCCTTCAAGCGCTCTTGACTTTGGGCGTATAACAAAAGGGCTGAACTGGGTTATGGGGGAGATTTTTAGCATCAACATAGTCTATTCTTAGATAATTATCACATAGTAATGGTAATGATAATAATAGAGATCACAATACCCAAACTCTAGCAATATCAAATGGTAATCCATGCATTATAAAGACTCCCAATCAGGCGCTGATTCCTGGGACCATAAGCCCTATTTACTCCTCGAATGCATTTGCACAGAGCTGGACATGGGGACACATGCTGTCTCATGCTGAGGAGCCAATACGTAGGCTAGGGGAAGAGACAAGGAGATCAGGTACAGTTCCGGCTATGACGGAGATGGGGACAAGGGCCTGGGGAGCCCAGGGGGCTGCCAGGACCCTAAAGAGGCTGGGATTTCTGCTCATCTTCAGGTTAAACATCTGCTCTTTCACACTGAGCCACTATGGGAAACTTGATTCATTTGACGACTGTTTGCTGGACTTCCAGGCAGCTCCAGGCACAGTGCTGGCCGCTCTGTCTCCTCTCTCTTGGAGTTTAGTGACAAGGGAGGCAGGAAAGAAGGTGCATCACGTATTGCGTGCAGAGCTATGGAGGAAGCTCAGAGATGATGTGAGAGGATGCAGGGACAGGAGTGCCTTGGAGATCTGGGGGTGCCTCCCTGAGGAGGTGGCCACTGAGCAGGAGACCAGAGGCTAAGAAGGAGGTGCTGGGTGAGGAGTCAGGGAAGGGCATGATAAGAAATGTGCCAAAGGTGCAGAGCGTCCCAGGGCTCCAGGAATTGGGGGGCCAAGAGGCAGGAGCAGCGAGAGGGAGAGGGTGTGTGGTGAGGGTTGAGGCCAGTGAGGGGGGTACCCCACAGAAAGAAGCACTGAAGGAGGAAGCAGGGGAGTGGGCTGATCCGATTTGCCTTTTCAAAGGCACACTGGACCCAGCAGAGGATGGAGTGGAGAGGGGGCCCATTCATGCGTTTCATTTCATTTCGTGCAGGAAGACCAGTTTGGGGGTGCAGAACCACCCAGCGAGGGGGGATAACAGCAGAGAGGTGGAGGGAGGACAGTGGGTTCGGGCCACATGTTGGGGGTGGGCTCAGCCGAGGGGGATGATGATTAAGATGTGGGGGCTGGAGGAGGGAGAGGGAGGGGGGATCGCAGAATGGTTCGCAGGCTCCTGGCCCAAGGTATGGGGCAGACGGAGGTGCTGTGCGCGGAGGAAGAAGGCAGGGAGGAAAGACAGCACACGCGGCGGCTCACGGGTGCCATGAGGATGAAATGAAATGATGTGTGAGAACGCCTTGTATGCAACAGGCACTCCATAAATGCCGGTTCTGACATCCGCTTCCTGTACGTAAAATGAGCTCCGACGCCGTGCGGTAACTTTACTCAAACCAGGCAGGCGTGGCGGCCAGACCAGTGGGCAGAACGGGGTTGAGGAACAGCCAGACAAACAGCAGGCACTGTGCCAGGGGCAGCCTTGCAAGGGGGCGGCGGGCTCACCCCTGCCCTGGTCAGGAGGAAGTGAGGCAGCCCTCCGCACTGGGGCCCAGGTGAGGTTGGGCAGCAAAGAAGCGGCCACGGAGCGCGGTGTAGACTGCTTGAGTGTTCACGAAGCACTTCTGCCTTACAGTATCCCACCTGATTCCTACCACGGCATGGAAGCAGAGCCATAATCTCAATTCTGGGAACAGGAAAACTCAGGCTTACAGTGCCTTAGGGACGTGTCCAAACTTATCAGCCTTTCTGATTCCCCACTGAGTGTTCCCCACCACAGCAGATTTATGCATCAGCCTCAATGCAGGCCCTCGGATCTACATTTCAAGAGCCTACCAAAAACAAACCCAAAACAAAACAACAACAACCCAACCTCCCCCCCCCCAAAAAAACCCAAAAAAACCCCCACCAAAACCAAAAAAACAACCCAAAACCTGTGGCCTGAAGATATTTATTGGCTCCAAATAGGAAAAGAAAAGGGCAGAAATGAAATAAGTGAATGTTTATTTAAATGGCTACAAAATGTAATGTCGTGTCGACTTCATTTATTGTTCCACAGAGCACATATTAAAATTTCATTATGTTGGGAAATAACGTGTAGGCTAGATTCTCCTCACTCTGCGAGAGTCCCAAAGTTTGCAGGACGGTTTGTTTAGAAATCAGAGCCAGTAGCGAGTTGGATGAGCACCTTGCGGTTAAGAGACCACAAAGTCAGAACTTCCATAATCCTTTCAAAGTGCACCATAGCAGAAAGTTACATCTCACGTGGGATAAGGGGTTTGTTTTAGAGAGGTCAGCACAGAGCGCGGTGCAGCGCCCAAACACAAATGTCTAGGGCTTACGAGATCTTGGGTGTCCAGCTGTCAGGTCTCTCTTGGGCCTCTTTTGTAAGTTTACTCGGTTTTTACGAAACTCTGAATCCAGAAAAATGCCTGGAATCGTCTCTTGGGTTTTGAATCTATTACTAGTTTTTGGAAAGACTATTTATTTACAGGAGGTAGAGACAAGAGACAGAGAGAGCAGAGGGGCTTCCAGAAAGCCAAGAGGGGGGAGCCCACCTGTGTCCCCAGACAGCCAGGAGGCCAGTAAGGAAGTGACTCAGCAGGAGGAGATTCCCCCCCAGGTTTTCCTGGGGCAGAAGGAGTAAATCGACCGAATGGGTATTTAAGGGCAGGAAGGTTATGAGTCTTGCCTAATAACAAAGACAGGTAAGGTTTGGTTTCATTGATTATTATACACATATATGTACACACATATATGTACGCGTTCATGCAGCAAATTATTTTCCAAGCATCTCTTCTCTTGCTCTAGACATTTGGAAGACACCAGTGAACAAAAGAGACAAAGAACTCTGTGCCCCGGGGAGCTTATATTCTGGGGGGTAGATAGTACATGGAGTCCGGGAGATGGGTAGAACACAATAAACATAATAAGAAAATGATATGGGTTGTTACAAGGTGCTAGACGGCTATGAAAAAAAGAAAAGCAGAGTCTATTGAGAAGAATTTGGAATGCCAGGAAAAGAGGGGGTGCAGAGTGTGGTTAAACTAGAGTGGTTATGGCCAGCCTCACCAAGACAGTGAGGTCCAGCTTGAATCTCAGCTCTGAAGGCTGCAAAGTGGTGAGGGAGTGAGCCGTGTGGATATCTCAAGGAAGAGCATTCCAGGCAGAGGGAACAGCAAGTGTGAAGGCCGTGGGGTGGGCGTATGCCTGGCCTGTTCACGGAAGAACAAGGAGACCGGTGTGGCTGCGGTGGCCGAGTGCATTATAGTGAAAGAGGTCAGGGCAGGAATGTGGACAAGAGGAATTAGCCACTCTAATGACTAGCTAACGACTCTTCTTTGAATGAGAAAGGGCATCTCCAGAGGCTTTTGAGCAAATGATTAATGTGATCTTATTGATGCTAAAAAGAATGTGATAAGAATAGACTATAGGGCAGTGTGTAGGTTTCCTGCAGCTGCTATAACAAATTAGCACAGCCTGGGTGGCCTGAAACAACAGAAATTCATTCTCTCTTGGTTCTGGAAGCCACAAATCCAAAGTCAGTGTCACTGGGCTGAAATTAGTGTATCAGCAGGGCCACATTCCCTCTGGAAGTCCTTGGTGAGAGTCTATTCTGTCTCTTTCAGCTTCTGGGGGCTATGGCATGCTTGGCCTGGGGTCACATCACTTCAGTCTCTACCTCTGTAGTCACATCATCTCTGTGTGTGCCAGGTGTCCCTCTGCTTTTTAGAAGGACACTTGTGGTGGCATTTAGGGCGCACCTGGATAACCCAGGATAACTGCTCCATCTCAACAACCTTAATCATACCTGCTAAGCCCCCTTTTCCAATAAGGCAACATTTGCAGATTGCAGGATTAGAGCCTGGTATGTTTGGGGGCCACGATTCGGGCTCCTCCAGAGGGTAAGGCGTAGAAGCAGAAAGTCCCATTACGATGCTTCTGGAGTCATCTGAGCAAGGGATGGTGATGGTTTGGACCAGGATGGGGGCAGCGCAGGTGGTGTGGGGTGCTTGGATTCTTGGCGTATTTTGAAGGTAAGCCCAACAGGAGCTCCTGACAGATTGGAGGTGGGGATGTGAGAGAAAGAAAGGGGTCAGAGCCAACTGCAAGACTTTTCCTGGAACAACTGGAAGGGTGCCGGTGTCCTCAGCAACACACAGGAGGCTGTGGGCTGAGGAGGATTCGAGAGTAAGAACAGAAATTCAGCTTTAGAGATGGGACGTATGAGGTTTCCTCTAGACACATGCACAGGAATGCGGCCTTGGAGAGTCTGAGGGCTGACTCAGACTGGGAGGGCTGACAGAGGGCTGGGATGGAGACTTTAATTTTTTTTTTTAATGTTTATTTTTGAGACAGAGCATGAACAGGGGAGGGTCAGAGAGAGAGGGAGACACAGAATCCGAAGCAGGCTCCAGGCTCTGAGCTGTCAATGCAGAGCCCAATGTGGGGCTCGAACTCATAGACCATGAGATCATGACCTGAGCTGAAGTCGGATGCTTAACTGACTGAGCCACACAGGCGCCCCGACGGGATGGAGACTTTAACTGGGGGGCATCAACATGGAGGTGATACTCAAAGCCATGCAACAAGAGGGTATCAGCAAGGGAGCACATGAGTGGCCAGAGCCCCGAGAAACCCCAACACAGGAGGTCAGGGGGAGGGGCAGCAGAGGTCCGGTGGAGGGGACTGGGAAGGAGCAAGCCCTGAGACAGGAGGAGGATCCAGACAGGTCCCATCCGGGAATCTAAGCGAAGGAATCACATCGAGGAGGAGGGGAGATAACACGGCCTCCCAGCTAAGACAAAAAACTGAGCAGAGGCCCTGTCTTCTGCCTGCATCCCTCCCTCTGTCCAGTCTCGCTCCAGCAGGGACATCTGGCAGATGGCCACTCACTCTGGAGGGGAGGCCCCTTGCAGCCCATAGATGTCAGCGTGAAGCACCGGCCGCAGAAACTCAGTTCTGCCAAATGCGAGGTGAAACTGTCTGGTCTGCATCCAGCATGCCGTGGAAGAGGCTGAGCAGTCCAGACTGTCAGACTGTGGTTCAGGAGCTGCAGGCTGGGGCCCTCTGGCCTGTTGGCCTGCAGCTGGGGGCCTGGGAGAATTGGGAGAAGAGCAAATGGTCCCGGAACACAGCGAGGGTGGGATTCTGGGGGTCAGAGACCCCCAGGAACTAATCCTGCATCTGACCCTTGCTCACTGTGAGAACCCGAGGCAAATCACCTATCCGCTCTAAGTCTTAGTGTCCTTATTTGCAAAATAGGACTGCGAAGATCTACGTCCCGGGGAAAGTAATAAGACACTGTGTTCAAGTTGCCAAGCACATCGGAGGTGCTCAAAGAATTTCAGTTCTCTTCCCCCGTCTTGATTTGAAACTATTCGGGTCAGTCTTACCATAACACCCACTCAAAGGGAGATGTCTCTTTCTGGGAGAGCCAGGAGGAGTGGGCAGCCAGCTTGAAGACTCGGAGGCCAAAGCCAGGACCCCATTCCTCATGTGGGGCTGCTGGCCTTCTGTTTCAATTCCAAAGGCCAGCCCAGCATAGCCCAGCCACTCAAAAACATGTGTCCAGCAGGGGGAACTTGCCAAGAGTTCACAGCAAACACTGCCTCTAGACTCAAAGAACTGGGGCATGGGCCCTGTCCCCAGTCCTGTTCCTTGCCCACTCACTGTGTCCTTGGCAAACCACCACCCCTCCGTGGCTTTAGTTTTCCAACTTGCGTGATGAGGGGTTTGAGCTACATTTGAACTATATTGGTCATTTTCACCTTTTTGTTTTATAGCAAGAGAACACTCTAATTTTTTTTAAGCCTTATGTGGTGCCCCGATGTTTAAAACAGATAGAGGTGCCCTGGTTAAAGTGGAGAGGGGAGCCTCAGTCTTGCTGGGCCAGAGCCCCCTGAACACCCCAGGGTGGCCCAAGGACCTCCATGGACCCTGATGGCTCCAAGGAATGGATTTTGAGAAATTCTGACTGAAAGCAAAAATTGCTAGTGCCTCTGACTTTAAAGCTGTATGTGATTGGTATTAGATAAATGGGTACTGATGAATATGTATTTGAAATGGCTATGTGTAAAAATGTGCTTGTGTGTAAGCCTTATTTCCATTTTTAACCTGCTGATAGCCAGCTCAATTCTGAATGTCTTATGCCTACTTGTTAATTTCTTGATGTCAAATTTGCTGCACAGTTATATTTTGAAGAAGGGGTGGCTTCGTATTTGTAGTTGGCTAAAAATGCTTTGACTAGGAGAGAGAAATAGCAAGACCGATCCTGAGATATAACTGTTTCTAAGATCTCACACAGGTCAAAAACCCTCAAAAATGATAACCTTTTCTTGGGGTCAGTCTCAACAATTTCATGAAGCAGGTTCTGGGTTATTAAGAATTAGGGCAAGTGCTGTTGTCTGATAGGGCAGGAAGGAGAACAAAACCAGCTTTAGTTGAGCACCTACTATGTGCTCCTTATACCTTACGTTAGTTAATTCTTTGACCAATACTACAAGGGTGCAAACATTATTATTATCATTTCATATATAGGGAGACTGAGGCTCCGAGGGGTAAAGTGACTTACCCAAGGTCATATGGCTAATGGGTTCAAGATTCAGACTCAGATCTATATGCAAATACTGTGTTCTTCCCACCCCACGTTGTTTCTAAGGGCAAAAAGTCCCTCTGATTTCAGTGTACATTATTGAATTGTATTAAAAGCAATCCCTTAAAAAAAAAAAGCAATTCCTTTTATGGTTCTGCAATTTGTTGGTTCAGCTCCAGCCCTCCCGTCTATATTACTAATGCTAGTCTCCCATGACCCCGTGAGGTAAGCAGATCGAGTACCATGAAGCCCATTTTCTGGATAGGAAAACCAAGGCTCAGAGAGATGAAGTGATTTCCAGAGGGTCACCCAAAGCATGGGAAGAACCGGGGCTTTGCGATTCCCTTCAGAACCTTCTCCCAGTCAACAGTGTGAGCCCTAAACCGCAGGGAGTTCGTGCCTCTTCTTTACTGGAACTCATTTCGTTTTCAAATTGTACCAATCTTTTTTCATCAGGGCGGGCTTTTCCTTTATTAGGCATTCAATTTCCCTTCCGCTCATCATTTATTTGCCTCTGCTTTTCATTTTTTAAGAGGCGAAAGAAATGCAAATTAGCAAATGAATGTCATGCATAATACCGCAGGCTTGCTACAAACAGCCTTTGTTACATACAGTCCACTCGCTCTAGGACAAATTACTCTACACGGACCTGCTACACCTCTCTGGGAGTGTTGACGCACATCCAGCCTGGAGACCACTTGTCTTGCCGATGGCCTGGCGGGAGAGAACAATGGCAAAAGTGTGCTTCTGTTTGGTCTGTCATTTGCAAGCTTAATTCCTGCGCTGTTTCCCTGAGCTGCAGGAAGAGGTGTTGGTAGAGCCCAAGGAGGTAGCACTGATGATGTCCCAGCGCTGCCTGTAGGGTGTCACCTGGGGCATCCCCTTCCTTCTTGGCTTTAGCTCCTGAGCCACCTGACCCGGTGTGTTTCTCACCCTGCTCTGTTTCTCAGCTCTCCTAGCTGGAGTTTTCATGCTCTCCCTTCTCTGTCCAGCTCTTGGGCTGGTTATGTGTTCTGTTTCCTTCTTCCAAGAACTTGGCTCTTCATTGGGCTATGGCTGCATGATTTTAACAACACACTCATGGGCTGCCTTGGCCTCTTAGATTTACCGAGGACCTTCCTGCCTTCTACACTCTGCTGTTAAAGGGTCTGATGTGTCCTCATGGGTGGAACCCAGATACACCTGGATCCCTCAATATTCATATGCTGAGCTCTGGCAGAAATAATAGTTACCACTGATTGCATGCTGGACACCATGTTAAGTGACATATGGTTTTACCCACAGGCAATCCTGCCTCCTGACCAGCATGCCGAGCTTCAGGAACTCAAGACCAAACAGATGTATTTCTGACTGTGGTTTCTAGCTTTATGTTGGTCGTGGGCATATCTAGGCACAAGCATGCATGCACACACACATGTGCACACACACAAGCAGCATCCCCCACTGGTATGTGGGGAGTTACATGAACACGACCAAAGTTGAAAATGAAAAATCACCATCAGGTCGGCATTATAAGCGTCGCATAGAAAATATTCCACTTCCAAACAGTTCGGTTGATGGATTTTCTTACATTTTTTTCTTTTTTTCCACTTAAGGTTGCAGATGCTTACAAGAAGAAGCAAAACTGTCTGTCTAAGCAGCACGGCTCGGCGTTTACTGGCAGATATGATCATCTTTGGATTGGCCAGTCAGCCTGGGGACTCAAGGATGAGGTGGGGTTGGGGTTGGGGAAGATTTGGGGGGAATGGGTGACCATTCCACCCCTGAGAGACCGGTTTTCACAGAAAGGTGAGGAAACTGAGGATTTGATTAAAAAGAGGACTTTTAGAATAAGTGAGATGCCCAGCCTCTTCTTCCAAAAGCCATAGGTCTGCTGATTGGACCATGTGTGGAAGGTGGCCTGATCTGGGGGTGTCCTGCTCCATGATGCTGAGACCATCAGACTGGGGATCACTGAGTGAGGAGGCATCCTTAAACCTGCCCATGGTTTATACAATTAAATTATCTGTCCGGTTCTAGAATTATGTGAGTTCCCAGGATCTTGTTTCCCCTGAAATTTTTTTTAATTTTTATATGTTTATTTTCGAGAGAGAGAGCATGAGTGGGGGAGGGCAGAGAGAGAGGGGGACATAGAATCCGAAGCAGGTTCCAGGCTCTGAGCTATCAGCACAGAGCCTGACGCGGGGCTCAAATTCACAAACTGTGAGATCATGGCCACCCAGGAGCCCCCTGAATTTCTGTTTTTGGAACCACAGGTCATGGAGGGCAGTTGCAGAAGAGAGGCACAGATTTCTCTCTGCAAGTGTTCCAAAACCGTCAAATTGCTAATGGTTCCACTAACAGGTGCTCTGAGGTTTGGAGGTGACATCTTCCAGGTGAGAACATCACAACTGCCAAAAGGCTCAGGCAGCTGCCTAGAAGTGGCATTGGCTTGCAGTGGCAGGGAGAGAGAGGGCTGGCTGAGTTTTTAGGATACCAGTCTAAAAGGTCAGAGAACCCTGGTCCAGGAATTTCTTTGAAACGTATAACCCTTGGCCCCTGCCTCCCATGTACCTTCTCCAGTCCTGCTCCCAAATGTCAACAGTGTGACCATCTGAAAAGGCAAACCTCAAACAAGGTTATACCATCTCCCCTTCTCCTCCTGGATGGAATCCTTCAGCAGGCTTCCTTTGCCTTCTGGACAAAATTAGTCTTTTAATCTAGCCAAGACCCTTCCAAGAGCTGGCCCTCATCTCCCTTCCCCACCCAGCCCATCAAACCTCACGCAGGCTTTGGATGCACCGAGCTTCTTCCTCCCTCCGGACCTTTGTCTGAGCTATTCCCTCTGCCTGGCATCCCTTTTCCCCTTTCTTCTCCATCTGGCTGACTTCTTTTCATCCTTCAGGGTTTTGCTTAGGTATCACCTCCTTCAAAAAGCCTTCCCTGATTGTGTCTCCCATCTCAAAGGCATAACAAACTGAACCCAACTTAAAACTTGTTTTAATTCCTCTCAAGCTTCCTGTTTTAAAAATATTTAATACATGGGAATAAAACGTAACAACAATACATCCAAAGAGCAGGATACAAATAAGCACACAAAATGGTATCATTTTTATTAATTATTCCGACACAGACCTATGCATATAGGCGTGTGAATGGGTGCAGAGGAAACGGACCCAAAGAAACTATAGCAGAGTGCTAACAGTGGTCACCACTGGCAGAGGGCTTATGGGTGATTTTTACTTGCTTCTTTAGTGTTTATAAGTTGCCTACATTTTGGGGTGCCTGGGTGGCTCAGTCGGTTGAACGTCCAACTTCGGCTCAAGTCATGATCTCATGTCTTGGGGGTTCGAGCCCCGCATTAGGCTCTGTGCTGATGGCTCAGAGCCTGGAGCCTGCTTCAGATTCTGTGTCTCCCTCTCTCTCTGCCCCTCCCTCGCTTGCACTCTGTCTCTCTCAAAAATAAATAAACATTAAAAAATATTAAAAAAAATAAGTTGCCTGCATTTCATATGATGAACTGGGCCATCTTTATAATTAGATGAAATTTAATTTAGGAAAGAAATAGTTGTACTGATTATTATGTGTGAATATAAAGAAGTAAGTTTTCAAAAAGAGAGTGTCAGATCTAAATGGAGGGATGTCTGTGACATATAAGTTAAAATAGCAAGCTTTACACTAGTGTATATAGTTTCTCATTAAAAAAATACACAAACAGGTGAATATATGCATACATATCTATGTCTCAACAAGGAGTAAACTAAGGACTGATATTCACACCAGGCTGGATAATGTTGATTATCTCAGGGGGCAGGAGGTGCAGATAGGGTGGCCCTTGGCCTTTACTGATCTTTGTAGGGACTTATTTCACTTGCTATTGTAAGCATGTGTCACTGTTGTAAATATTTTAAAAAATCAAACAGAGAATAAAATACACAGTGTTGTTTCCTTAAAGGAATTTGTTAACACTTAAAAACATTTTTTTAATGTTTATTCTTGAGACAGAGAGAGAGAGAGAGACAGACAGACAGAGCATGAGTGGGGAAGGGGCAGAGAGAGAGGGAGACACAGAACCCAAAGGAGGCTCCAGGCTCCAAGCAGTCAGCACGGAGCCTGACATGGGACTCTAACTCATGAACCACGAGATCATGACCTGAGCCGAAGTCGGATGCTTAACCGACTGAGCCACCCAAGCACCCCTGTTAACACTTTTAATTTGGAAATTGTTTCAGACTTAGAGAAAAGCTGCAGGAACACTACAAAGAAAAATAAAAGGAACCTTCACGCACTCTTTACCCAGAGTCATCTATTACCACCATTTTGCCCCATTTGCTTTATGACTTATTCTCTTTGACAGTCATGTTCAATTAACACTAGGGAAAAAGATTCACACTAGGTTTCTATATCACTATTTAATGTCAGAATAATTGCCACGGATATGAGTGGTCATTTTAGAAAAGTACATACTATTTCTCAGGCTACAGACATGCTATATGTATACAAAAATAGATACAATCAAAGTCGTTCTTTGCAGTACTGTCTGCTGTAGGAAAAAGCGGATGCCACCAAAGGATCTGGCCACTGTGACTAGTAAAATAAATGATGGCAAATTCATACAGTGGCTTGCTGTGAAGCAGTCAAAAATACAAGTTGGATTTGTATGAGGTAATATAAAAATATGTCTAAGGTACATTAAGTAAAAAGGTGTGAAACAAAGTATAGATAATAAAAAAAATATAAACGGACACGAAGAAAATGTTACTGTAAGAGAACACCTATCTTCCTGCCCCTCTTAGAACATCCGTTGGTGTGGGAATATGGAAAGAGGCCATTCCCAGTCCCCCGCAGGTTTACCCAGTGGGTGGAGGTGCTGGGAAACCTTTCATGCCCTGAGTAGTCTTACCAGCGCCTTTTCCTTAGCAGGCTAGGTCACTGTGAGGCCCCTGGCTCAACCCAGCCCACAGATGGGCCACCAATCATCACAGGTGGCTTAAAACTTGTGTTAACATTGAAAAAACAGAGAGATTTCACATAAAAATTCAGATTCCTCGCCCATCTGGCAAAACTGAGGCTGCATTTGTGAGTGTAACACTGGGCAGCAGACAGGTGTGGGCTGCCTTTAGCAGGTGGACATACTCCCTTGGCTAGGTCCCCCTAATCACAAAGCCCACTTCTGAGCCCACGGGGCTTTGCAACTCCCACTCTGATGTCTTATAGGGAAGGCCCCTGGGGAAGTAGGATTGGAACATCTCTCCATTTCAGCTCTCAATTCAACAACAATATTTTCTACTGGAGTCTGTCCAAGTGTGTCCTAACAAGTTCCACAGCAGGAGGAGGGCTGTTATCTCCATTATAACATAACCCATTATGTAGGTGAAGATAGTTGTGGCTCAGAGAGGTGAGGTGACTTCTCCAAGGTCACACAGCAAGTTAGTCTCAGGGTCAGGACAGAGCCCAGAGTGCCAACCTCCTGGCCCAGTGTGCATTATGTTGCCTCCCACACACTAGCTTTCAGGTTGGATATGGCTGAGAGTCAAGGGGCTAGACGCCCCATAGGCACAACCCAGCCCTCCCTCCTCAAGCACCATCTCCTAAGTGAGGCAAGAGGGCTGGCATGTATTTAGCTGGCACCAAGGTCCCTATCACCCAGAAGAAGCAGGCATAATAGCAACGCCAGCCACAGCTTCATCTGACAGGCAGTACAGGGCAGAGGAGAAGAGCACAACTCTGAACTGTGGCATTAGCACGTATTATCTGGATGACTTTGGTCGAGTTATTTGTCCTTCTGTCCCTCTGTTGCCTCATTTGCTAAGTGGAAATTATAACAACAGAACCTAGGCAAAGGACTGTTTGGAAGATTAACTGATGTGGAGGTCTTAAACAATGGTATATAGTAAATGCTCAATAAGCATAAATGTATATAATTACTATATGGTAGGGACTATGCTCAGTGTTTTTCATGCTTTATCTCCGTTCTCTCAACTGGAATCAGGGAAGTGCCATTCATTCCTTCATAGCATTCATTCATTCAACATTTGTGGTGTGTTCTTATGTTGGGTGCTGTCCTTGGTGCTGGAATAGAGCATTAAAACTACAGAAAGCTTCCATTCTTGCCTTCATGAAGCTCACGTAGGGGTGGGGACACAGACACCCAACCTACCAGGTAATCAGCAGTCAGCTGATCCATGCTGTGAAGGGAAATAACAGGGTAAGGGACAGAGAATAAGGACAGGTGGGGAATTAAGTAAGGAATTCGAAGTAGGGTGGTGGGGAGGACTGCTCCCATGAAGTGCATTTCAGCAGAAACCTGACTGAAGTGAGAAAGGGATCGGTAGATGAATGCAGGAACAGCATTCTTGGCAGAAGAGAGGGCAGGTGCCATGGCCCCGACATGGGAGCAAAAGGCTGGCGATGCGGGATGTTCGAGAAGCTGAACAGAGGTCTTCGTGGCTGGACCCAATGAGCAAGAAGGACAGAGGCCAGACACAGGGCAAGGAGGGAGGCAAGGGTCAAGCCTTAGACTCTGCTCTCTATTTTGCAGCAGAAGAAACTAAAGCTGAGAGAAGTTAAGTAGTTTTCCCAAAGGGATCAGGCTGATGAGAAGTAGAACCAGGGATTGGAACCCAAGACAGTCTAGCTACAAGGCATGTATTCTGTTGCCTTGGGCACAGCCAACCAAAAATACAATGGAAATCTAGATACACTTATCCCACCCTGTTAGTCTGCTCCAAACTGTCTTCTGGGAAATTAGGCACAGAGTAAGGGGCCCTGGAGGGGGAAGGGGTGCATGTGTATGTGCAGGGAGGGCACACAGAGTGGAAAGGAAGGGACTCCCTTTCTCTCCTGGCATACTCATGCTCAGCTCTGGTCAGTCACTTGGGGTAATGGTGAGGGCTCTCAGGGTTTATATGAGAAGTGGCATTTGCCCAAAACATATCAGTTCCTGGGGCATCTCAGAGCTGACAGTTTTAAAACACCAAAGGCACTTAAATAAAAATAGCACATTTCTAAATGCAATATCCTCTTTGGTAATGATATATTAGTCCTCTATCTCTGGTGGCATTATCTTATACAGCGATATATTGCACTGTTACAATTCACGCCCATCAGTCTGCAAAACCAGGGTCATAAACCCCTGTAATTTATAACAGATTCTTGCAAATCTATGTATTATATATGTGTAGATATCATAGCCTGGCATTCCATATGCAGCAGCTACTTGGTTCAGAAGTGAGGCTGAAAGCCACTCCCCCCAACTCATTCCCCAAATGCAGGGCTCAGCAGGCAAGGTGAGGTGCACATATCACTGCCAGACCCCCCAGACTGAGCAGTAAATTAAGCAAAGGGCTGTGTTTGGGTGGTAGAGGAAAACAAAGATTCTAAAGTGACAAGATTTGGTGGAATAAAGGGGTGACAATTTAGAGACCCAAATGTGAGTCTGGGCTGAATCATTCATTTTAGGGTCCTACTAGGCCATCTGATCATATATTCCCATTAGATGCCATGCACTAAGCCAGAGATAGGGACGTGCCCTACCTTCCAAGCTAGTGTTTCTCAAACCTCAACATGCATATAAAGCACCTGTATCCTGTTAGACCACACATGCTGGGCTCCAACTCCAGGGCTTCTGATTTGGGGCTGGGGCCCAAAAGTTGCTTTTTAAAAAAAAAAAAAATTGCACTTATTTTCTTTTTAAGAGACAGAGCACAAGTGGGGGAGGGGAAGAGAGAGAGAAGGAAACACGGAATCCGAAGCAGGCTCCAGGCTCTGAGCTGTCGGCACAGAGCCTGACACGGGGCTTGAACTCACAAACCATGAGATCATGACCTGAACCGAAGTCGGACACTTAACTGGCTGAGCCACCCAGGTGCCCCCAAAAGTTGCTTTTCTAATGAGTTCACAGGTGATGCTGATGCTGCTGGTCCTGGGACACTTTGAACCACTCACTCTGTTCCACCTGTTCCAGGTGACTTTGGGGACCTCCATATAAAAAATGCAGAGAGAGAAATGATCTGCCCAAATTATCACAGCAGGACCAGGCAGATCTAGAGATACAGCCTGGTCTCCCAAACCCTGAGGTCAGTGCTCTTCCTTTGGGCCACACTGCCTGTCTTTCTGGCTTTGTCCCCAAGAATACTGCAACCACAGGAGCAACCACATTTAGGGGAGGCCATAGGGATGCACGCAGCTCGCAGCACAACCAGTCTGGAACATTATCTCTGCGGGGGCCAGTTGGAGCATTCCAC
Organism: Prionailurus bengalensis; assembly: GCF_016509475.1. NCBI lineage: Eukaryota > Metazoa > Chordata > Mammalia > Carnivora > Felidae > Prionailurus > Prionailurus bengalensis. The sequence continues at coordinate 21,040,126 of NC_057347.1, forward strand.
ACAGGCCACTCTGAGCTTCCCAGGGCTCCCCTGAAGGTCAGACAGAATCATCTAATGGCTCCTTGAAGGGAAAATGATGGTCTGATGGTTTTTTCCTGCTGAACTTCAACACCTCCAACAGCCACACGATAGATCGCTGCTGCCAGGGGGCCAAGGAATACAGGTCTGTATTGCACTGAAAGGCAGAATGCTTTTTCATAAGAGGTCGTGAATGACTTACGGGATGAAGGTGGCAGGCAGGGATGCCATGCTGGGTTGAGCCCTGCAAGCAGAGACCTCCAGATATTCACCTCTCCCTGTCCCAATGCCAGCTCCCCGCCTGCTTCTTCCGGAAGAACCCCATCCCTCCTCAGGGCTGAGCTTTTCACCACTGCCCCTCACTGGCTCCCAAGCATTGCAGGTCCTGGCCCCTGGGTGTCTGCACATAAATGAGCCTGGGCAGACCAAACGTTGGCCTCCCTCTGCCGGTTAGCATGATTGCAAAGACGCTTTATTGCCACTAGATTGCTCTTCCTCGGGAACCGCCTCTTCAGACCATTTTAAGCCTCTCCGACAAACATTTTGATTTCATTCCTTATTGCTCTGATCCGGCTGCAGACCCTCACACTCCTGATTTGACTGCAGACTTAGAAATAAATATCTCAGTATGCCTTAGTCAAAAGACCATTTTTACCAAGTAAAAAAACCTATTTGTGACCTAAATACTATCCTGGCCCTCCACAGCTGATTTTCAGAAACCTGGGTTTCCGGCATCATTAGCTTTCCCTCCATCACGTCCTTCCATGGTTATCAGAGTTACCACCTACCCTCCTGAGCGAGATAGGACACTTCAGGATGAATATTGTTTCCTGCCTTCCCCTCGTCTTCTGCAGCCACAGTATCTTCGGGTCTCCTACTCCCGCCGTTCGTTTCTTCCACACCTGTCCTCCGAGCTGCAATGGTGCCTCCACTACTGGGTGTTGGATTCATGTCCTCATACAGCTTCCAGGGTCTTGGGGGAAATGGCAAGGAAATGAGGGACCGGGTGTTGTCAGGAACCCCTTGGTGACCCGGAGAAAGTCAGTCAACTTTCACTGAGTGAGCAAGGCCTGGTTCTGGGTCCCAGGAAGACAGTCAGCCATGCAGATCATTGTAATAATAGCCCAGATGCTCACAGCACTGACCGTGACCAAGTACTTTAGGTATGTTGGCTCATTTAATGCGAGGAAGTAAACACTACTATTATATTAGCCATATGTTGCACACAGAAGTGACTTGTGAGCAGCAGAGTTGGCATCTGAACTTAGGAAGTTGTCCTCTTGAATTCATGCTTTTAATACACAATCAGAGTCATGAGTGTGATGGTGGTGAACGTGGGGGCTGGCAGCAGCCTGCATTCAGAAGCATCTCCAGTCTCAGAGGAAGCTGGCTGGCCCACTCAGGCCCTCTCTGAATCCATGCAAGGTGCCCATGGCCTCTCTTGGCCATTCAAATGTGACTATCGGGGGCCCCTCCAAGGCAGCATCTGGAGAAAGGAGTAATGAAGGGGAGCTGGTGTGTGACCCAGTTGTCAGGCTGAGGACTGAACAGTCTGTGCTAAGAACAGGCTGGTAAGTCCACGTGAGCTCCGCTGAGCTATGGAAATGTGTGGCCGTTCCAGCACCCGCTGCAAAGGGCTGCCCAGCCCGGGAATAGGTTTACCAAAACTCACCTACCTGCTTCAAAATTTACTGACCCCTCTGTACCCCACCAAGGCCTCTTTCCCTTTATTTCTCTTTTCTTTTTATGACTAGAAGGAAGGAGAGAAAGAAAAAGAATGAGGAAGGAAGGAAGGAAGGAAGGAAGGGAGGGATAAAGTCTGTAGCTGTTCAAATGCCTTCTAGTATGAATCTCCTAGCCTGTCTGATTCAATGTCCCCCTCCCTCCCAAATTCTGGGCCTCAACCACTTTCCAAACTCACCTATCACAATCTCCCAAAGGACCATTCATTTATTGAAAAGTAATCTATGTGTCCACAACGAAACAGATACTCTGCTAGACTCTCGCGAAACAGACTACAACAGACAGTCCCTGTCACTGATAGACATTAAACAAATCCACATTTACACAAGCAAATGAGTAATCACACATTGTGCTGAGTGCTATAGGGAAAGAGTAAGTTTCCTGGGAGGGAAAAACAGAGTTGGAATGGGGGAGAAAGCCTTTCCAACGCGCAGGGAGGAGTCCGGAGTCAGAGTTTAAGGCTGCCGTGTAATGAGGGATAGACACCCAGGTTTCACCAGGCAGGTGGTGTCAGAGGCTCAGCAGAGAGTCCAGAGGCTTTTGAAGAAATGCATGGCTGTTTGCTCTGTAAATGAGCTATTTAAGGAGGATGTTATGGATGCTGCTTCGTTCATTAACTGGACTGTGAGCTCCCTGAGGGACGGGCATCTGTTTGTTATTCATCTGGGTATTCTGGCCCTAGCTGAGTGCTTTGTGTTTACTTATTCACGTAGACACCGCCCAGTTACACAGGGGCGAGCCATGACCTCTCAGCAGCAGGTGTCGAGTAAAGCGTGTTTATTTTGCACACCCCACCTGCTGTCCCACAGAGCCATGAGGATACAGCACATCCAGAAGGACCACTCACACCATGTGCTGTGAGTCTGGGCTGTGCGTCCACAGGCCTTTCTGTAAGCTGCAATTTTTGGCTTTTTGTGTTCTGGTTAGTCAACCCTTTTCTCCAAAGAAAATCTTGCGTGTAAAATCATGACGTGAAATGGACAGAAGCAGAGAGACTCAGCCGGAGCTGAGCCAGAGTGGAGCGGGGCTGGAGCCCTGATTGCTTCATCCTCCCCCAGGCTCTTCTGGGGAGCCAGTTTGAGGCCCCTCGGCCCAGACATTCTCTGGGACGGGGTGGCCCCTCTCTGGCCCCAGGAGCACCAGGTTGTGCCTGTTCCTGTTCAGCCTGGGCCCTGGCCTTCAGTGAGGGAGCCATTCTGCTGCAGGAGTGACCATGTCTGTCACGTGCCCGGATGCACTGGGCGGTGCAGGCCTGGGTGTGTGACAGCTGGCCCACCTGTGGCAGAGCTCTGCTCCTCCCCACTTACCTGCAGGAGGAATTCATGCAGCTCCCTATAGGGCCCCTCTCTGTATGCTTCCCCTTCTGGGGCAAAGGAGGGGGGCTGCCGTGGACAGGGGACAAGGGGAGTCTTAAGCGACACCCGCCGAGTAGCAACAGGTCCCCAAATTGCAAGGCAGGGAGCCCGGGGGAGAAAGAGAGGTGACAAGTGGACGGAAAGGCAGGAGGTTTGGGCTAGCATCCCACCCTGCCTCCGGCCAGCTGTGTGACCTCGGCAAGTGACTCACCCACTCTGGACCTCTCTTTCAGCATCTATAAAAGCCACTCCATAATGTTACTGCGATGACTGAGTGAGATAACATGAGTGGAATAAAACAGTAAGAGGCACAAAGCATATGCCGGGTGTTTGTAAAACACTTCATGAGCTATGATGTCACTGCCGTGAGGAGATGTGAAGGGCACACAGGATGGTGCCCAGGACACTGCAGGCACTCAGTGACACCTCTTACAGGGGTGATCGGCAGGTTACCATGGATCACACTATGTATGCAGCACGGTGCTAAGGGCCTCGTGTGTATCACCTCCACTCAACACTCACAAATATCCCTACAAAGTTGGTACGATTATTCTCATGTTACAGATGAGAAATCCAAGGCACAGAGAGGTGAAGCAATCCGCCCAAAGACACACAGCTAGTTATGAGAGGAGGTGGAAATTAAGTGCAAGCTGCCTGACCCCAAACTCGAACTCCCAACCATAGTACCCTGAGCCTCCCCTCCAGGCCACTTGCAGCTCTCAACATGTAGCAGGGGGCCGTGTGCAACAAGCAGACGTTTCTCCCATCATACCCACACTCCACCAGGCTCTGTTTTCCGGAACGGTGCCAGATCCAAGGTCAAGAGATCAGGGTTTTGCCCTCTGTGTTTCCACCCAGAAGCTCTTGGGTGGCTTGGGTTAAGTCATCTCTCTTTTCTCCAGGCCTTAGTCTCCCTGATACAATGTTTTGGGCAGGAGGAAGAGTGTTTGCAGCACAGAAGCCGGACCATGTCGGCTTTGGGGTGTGAGTACAGGATTCGAAATCCGAATACTTACTAGGAAGATCAACAGTTTGGAGAAAGTGAGAGCCAAGGCAGAGTCACCTGCATGGTGGGGGGGGGGGGGTTGGGGAGGGTGCCATTCCCAGCACCGGCCTAGCTAAGGCTTCTGGGATGCGCTGACTCCTCCAACGTTCTGAACACCTGACCGTGGTCACGTGAAGGCTGGGGGTGAAGACGGAGGTAAGAACTGTGCACTGGGAGACCCTCCCTGGGCCTCGTGATTCCAGTCCAGCCGAGCCCTGCTGCTCCCCAGATGTGCCCTTTTCTTCAGGGCTCCTTCCCTTCAGGACACGGGCTGTTTTTGTCTCCTGGAGTGTTTGCATCTGCACGCTGCCTTATCTGCCTGGTCAGTTGCTTCTCAAGGTCCCTTGAGGTTCAGCATGGGCCCACCTCTTCTAGAAAGCCTTCCTGGATTAGGTGCCTTGACTCTGGTTCCCGTAGTCCTGGGTTTACCTCTACCTTGGGAGGATCTGGCATCAGGTGGTTATTGCTGGTTCAGTCCTTTGTCCTCCCATGTTCAGTCCTTTGTCCTCCCACGTGGCAGTGAGCCCCCGGGGGCAGGCGCATCACTCCCCATTGTCTTTCCCAGCACCTAGCATCAGCCAAGAGGGCGAGGAGGAGGAGCACCGATGTGGGAGAACAAAGGTCTAATATGAGATCTCTTTGTTCAAGGCCTATCACCTCATCACAAGCTTCTCCGCTTCACCTCTTCACGAGCTCTTCATCCCATGGAGACTGAAGTCCAAACTCCTGAGCCAGAAGCCTGGGAAAAGCCCCCTGGCCTCCCCTCCTGCCCGGTGGCCACAACAGTCTCCAGTTCCTTCCCACCCAGAGTCCCTCCGGTAGCTTCTCTCCCAGGGAACTTCACACTGTCCGACCCCTTGTCACTTAGACCTTGGCTACAAGGCTGCTCTCTGGACAGAAGGACCCTGACCATGTGGCTCAGCATAGTCACCAGGTCACCACCGCGTTAGTGCGACGCACAGCACGCATGCGACTTTACCCTTCTCCCCCTTCTACAACATAAGCCCCAGAGGGGCAGGAGCCTGGGCTGTCCCTTTCTTCCCCGTCTCCACAGCACCGAGAATAATGCCTGACTCAGAGCAGGCTTTTAATAAGTATCTGCCTTATGGAAGAATGAAAACTAAGTTCCCTTCCAGCATGAGCCACTTGTGATTAATGGAAACAACAAACTCTGTTTTCCATTTGGATTGAAAAGAAGGTCTGCTCTTGCATGTAGTTCAAAGAAGCAAAAGAGAGTAGAAATATGCTTCTCCCCCCTCCCCCCTCCCTCCTCTCTCTCCTTCTTCCCTTCCCTCTCTCCTTCCCCCTCTCTCTCCCACCGTGGTGGGAAGCACTGCTGGGGGCAGGAGCTGCCTTCCCATCATCCCCTGAGCTGTAACAGAACCTGCCACCTGGTGGTCTCAGTCCTGACCCGGATTTATCCGCCATTTGCACACCAACGGCCCCCTCCCTAAGCGTGCTTCCCCAATATCTGGAACCAGACACTAAGTGGATGATCGCTATGATTAAACCGCCTTTTAATTATCCAGTGAGATGTCAAAGGTGTGCGCCATTGTGACATTATAATGGACTCGGACTCCCTCGCAAAATGTCGGGAAAGGTAGGGGACCATTACCTTGTCAAAACGTGCGTTCCTAGGGGCTTTATTTCCAGTACACCAGCTAATTTTTCAAGTAGCACAGAACGGAGGCGTGAAGCCCCGTGGTTGATGAGGGCTCGGGCTCCACGTGATTTAGGCAACACAAGGACTTGGTGGATTCTGGTAGATGTGACAGATCATCCGCTTTTGGAGATTCATGGACTTCTCGAACAAAATGAAATTCGTTGGCTCTCAATCAACATTTCTTGGTTGCTCACTGGGCAGGGGGGCTCCAGGTGGGCAGAAGCTTGGGCAAGGATGGGGCAGGACCACGAAAAGAACACACTGGTATAGTCCCACCAGGGCTTTGTTTGGTTAATGAGACAAGCACTGGCCAAGGATTTACTATGCCAAATAGGGTACCAGGCAAAAAGGTGACACATGGACACACACAATGCCCAGAGGCAGCAGGGAGTGCTGGTTTGGATTGGAAATAATAAGAGCTGCTTCCAGGCCCACAGCTGTCTCTAACAACTTGGGCGACTTTGGGTAAGTCAGCTCTTGGGGTCTTGGTTGACTCAACTCTCAGAGGATGCTTGGCTTGAATTGTTTCTAAGATATGATGCTATAGCTGATGACTTTATGTCACACACCCTCACTCATGATGGATCAGCACGCATCCATTTGTCACCGTCTCTGAAAGCCACACCGGACTAGAACCATGAGGGATATAAGGCAATCCGACAAGGCTTCTGCTTTCAAGACACTTCGAGGAGAGCCTGGACCCCAAAGGCAAAGCAGAAAACAGGCAGCAGTTAAGGATAATTCCTGTTTACTGAAGGCAAGGGCGATAGGAGTTCGGGGAAAGGAGCAATCAGTGAGGGTTTGGGAAGGGAAAGGAAGTGACTGCTTTGTGGGGCAGGATGCCCGGGAGTGTAGGGGAGACAGAAGGCAGGCCTGGTGGGGGAGAGTGAAAGGTGAACAGGGGCATGATGGGAAAGAGTGGCAGGGGCCACTGAAGCCACAAGTCACTGGTGCTGCCTCCAGGGACCAAGGACTCATCCGATCTGCCTGCTGGGGACGGTGATGGGACATTGAGCACCCAGAAGCCATTCTCTCTTCTTTTAGCCTCAGTACCTTAATTTCCTTTTAGGAAGTTACCCATGCCTCCCTGTGCAGGTTTAGAGGGCTTATGCATCAAAGGACATGTGACCCAAGCTATGTCAACTGGATGTTCTCTCCAGGACTTCGACTCGAATGCAGTTAGGCCTGGGAATCAAAAGTGCTTAGTGTTCATTCATTCCAGGGATAGGGTCCTGATCTGAGAGGGAATTACTGCTACCTGATAATCCTGTGGTTCTTCAGTTCCTGCCTTTTCTTAGCATGGTTTTCCAGCATGTATGTGTGTGTGTTTGCCTGTGTGCATGTGTGTGTGCATGCATGGTGCTTGTGTATGTCCCACCTCCCTAACTAGTTTGGTACCATGTTTGGTACAGGAAATCCTCACTCAGTGGTTGTCTGATTAAACAAAGCACTGTCAGGACTACTGATTCTGTGAGCTCCCTGATATCCTTCTAATATAATGAATCCCTTTTGCTTAATTTAGCCAGGGTCAGCTTCTATTGCTGACCAACAAACCCTAACTGATAGCCATCTATCCATTCAACCATTCACTCATCCATCCATGCATCCATCCATCCACCCACTCATCCATCCATCCATGAATGCATCCATCCATGTACTCATCCATCCATCCATCCATGTACTCATCCATCCATCCATCCATGCATCCATCCATCCATCCATCCATGCATCCATCCATCCATGCATGCATGCATCCATGTATCCATCCATGCATGCATGCATCCATGTATCCATCCATCCATCCATCCATCCATCTCTCAGTCTATTGTTGGGGTGTTGAGGACCAGTGGGAATTAAGTAAGGACAGACAAGGAACACAAAGTTAAAGGGAACCGAGAAAGCCATAAGGAGTTTAAAAATTAATCCTATAACAACAAGCAATTTCGTGTAAAGTAATAGAACACAGATGGCCCACTAGATAAAGAAGCATCAGGGCCAGCTGGGGCTTACTAGGGGGGCTCTTTGGAGGAAGAGACTTTTTAAGAGCAAAGATTGAACGAAACCAACACGTAGAGATCACCTGGCACCATGCCACACGATTTTATGGAAGTGATTTCCCTGGCTTCCCAACCACCCTATGAAGTAGGTGCCAGCAAACCCACTTTGTGGAGACTGAGGCTTAGAAAGTTTGGGCAACATGATGTAGATCACATCTATTAAACGGCAGAACCAAGAGTCAAACTCAGGTCTTACTGCTTCCAACACTCTTGCTCTCTCCACTATGCCACACCACCTAAGGGGGGTCTTGGGGTAAGTCGGTGCACTCTCTGGGATGCAACTGCCTTCTCTACAAAAGGAGAACAGGTGTGATACCACCTGCCTTTTGCCTGCAGGAGCCCACATGGCTTGCATTGTGAGCAGTGCCCTAAAAGTGCCAGTCCAGGAGCTTGCTTCCCCTGGGGCCCTGTGTTTCACCAGACCCAGACCAGTTTTTATGTTGACTTTTTGAGTTGAGATTCTTGCACCATGTGAGTAGTATCTATTCAGACCCCTTACCTACCTACACATGGCACAGACTTACTGACCCTAGTTTTTGCAGGAGATTTCCCACTCCCACCTGGAACCCCTAGTGGACACTTATCTTCCTTATGCTTCTGGATGGAGTTTTCTATTCCTCTTTGATAGACAGGACTGCTCCTCTAGAGTCCCTTATGCAGAGGCTCTGTCTCAGGTCTCTCTCAAGTGTTAACCATGCTCTTTTATCTCCTAGGCTGGAGCCTAGGACCTTGTCCCACAGACCCCAGGAAGACAGCTGCGTAGTTACTACCCTGGATTTAAGGTCCTTCATTCTTTCTAGAACCTGAGGCTAGACTTTCCTTCCTCCTTTCCTTCCTTCCTTCCTTCCTTCCTTCCTTCCTTCCTTCCTTCTTCCTTCCTTCCTTCCTTCCTTCTTCCTTCCTTCCTTCTTCCTTCCTTCCTTCCTTCCTTCCTTCCTTCCTTCCTTCCTTCCTCCCTCTTTTCCTCCCTTCCTCCCCCCCTCCCTCCCTTCCTTCCTGTTCTTAACAACATTGGGAACAGTGGTAAAAGTATTTTCTGTTTGGAGCAGGGGAGAGCCCTAGTCAGCATAGACAGCCTCATGGCCCAGAGTTCCACCACTTGTTGATTCTTCCAGGGAGCAGAGGGGAGAGGTTCAGATCTGAACCCACTCACTCACTCACCAGTCCCAGCAGGCTCTGTGGTCCAGGCTGGAAGCCCTCCTCTCCAGCTGTGTGAATCCTTCTCTCTTACCTAACACGCCCGGGCACTTAGCCTTCACTCCAACCAGACACTGAGTCCATTTACAACCTTTACTGTCCATGGTGAGTGATTTTTTTAACCAATAAACTGATTCATTGCAAAATCAATTGGTTAAAAAATACCTTACCTTTTTCCCCACCCAACCACCCACCCAAACCCCTAGGTTGGCAAGTTAAGTCCATGAAAAGGAAGAAAACCCTTTGATCGTATAATCATCTTTTACATCTCAAGATGATAAGCTTGCATACTGATTATAGAGCTAATTATGTTATAATGAGCCCATTTCCTCATCCTAGTCCCCTCTCACCAGAGGGAAGAGTTTTCTGGCTCCACTCCTTGCTAGAAACTAGACCCACCATCCCCCACCCCCTCCGTCCTCTCTAGGCATTGCTTCCAGAATAGCCTTTTTGAAATGCAAATGTGAGCCTGTCAAACCCAAGCAACCTGTTTGAAATTCTTCTCTGGTCCACCCTCACCTTCCTGGGGTCTCAAACTCACGTGAGTAGTACTGCACCTGCGCGAATGGGTTTTATTCGGTCTACATGGAACTTTAAACATTTTAATTAGGATGCCCCTAGGCAGGATGAGTGTATTCCAGTTGGCCAGTGGCCTTACTGTTTCTATGTGCTTCTATCTGGCTATTCCTTACTTTACCTGTCTCAGCCTTCAAGACAACTTCATTTCTAACCCCTGAATGAAGGCCGGATTGCCCAAATAAAACCGTCCCTTCATAACTTGGCCTGACTGACAACAACTCTGCCCAGCTGAACAATTTCAGGAAGAATACAACCTGCTTCTGTTTACTGAGCAGCTACGCCAGGGCCAGCGGTAAGCACGTTATAGACATTATCTCATGTAAATTGCACAGTAATGCCACGCAGGATTGGATGCCAAGGATCAAGAAAGGTAGGGCTTGCCCAAGGTCTGAAAGCTGAGAAATGGCAGTGTCAGGGCCTGGATTCAAGTGCATCTGGTTCTAAAGCTTGTGCTTACAACCTCTATGCTGCTCCGACTTCCATTTCCAAACTGGCGACGGGCCTGCCCTTTGTGGGTAGCTCCCTGTTGTGCAGTGACAGCCCTTTCTCGTATCCTTCTCTTCCAGACTTCTATGTCAGCCCTCTCCTGGTTTCCCTTCCACCTCCCTGACCTTTCCTTCTCATCACCCTTTGCTAGTTCTTCTGCTTCCTGACTCCTGAATGTTGCCGTGCCCAGCTCCCGGTGCTCAGCTCGCTGCTCACCTGTCTGCACTGTCTCCTTCCACCACCCTGTGCAGTCTCATTACTCCTAATCCTGCCATTGCACAGGTGACTCCCAAATCCCTATCTCCTGCCCCGAACTCTCCTTGAGCACCAGGCTTCTGTGTCCAACTGCTAACTAAGATGCCCACTGACTATTTCAATCTGGGCATGTCCAAAATGTTGAGTTCTACCTACCCCCTACACACATACCTCTCCTGTCCCCCAAATCTACTCTCCCCTTGCCTCTCAGTGCATGAAATCAACATCAGCCCAGAAGCTCCTGCCGCAACCTGGGAGTTAGTTCTTCTTGAGTCTTTTTTGTCATGCTCTACAGACAATCCAACATCAAGTCTCACTGAGTCCTCTCTCAACATATCCCAAACTGGACCACTCACCATCTCCACCATGAAAACATGATCCAGTCCACAGCATCTGTCACCCCAAATACTGTATCTGCATCCTAACCTGTCTTCCTGCCCCCATTCTTATCCGCTCTTATCCAACCTTTGAAGCCAGAATGATCTTCTTAGAGAATATATTAATTCATGGTGCTCCCATACCTTTTAAACTCTCCAGTGGCTTCTCACTGCCCTGGGAGTAATCTCCATATTCAGTCCAGCCTACAAGGCATGTTACAATCTGGTCCGTGTCTACTTCTCCAACATCAGCTCATACCATTCTCTTCTTCTTCCTCTCTGCTCCAGAATGAACAGCCAAGTTCATTCTCATCTCAGAGCCTTTGCATCGTGTCCCCTCTACCTGGGACACTCTCTCCCTAGCTCTTCTCCTGCTTGTGTCCCTCTATCATTTAGGTCTCAGTTCAAATGTCACCACTCCAGACAAGCCTTCCTGACTACACAACCTGAAAGCATCTTGCGACACCCCTCTCCATCACTCCACATCCTACTGTCCTAGTGCATTGTCTTCAGAGTCTTTATCATCATCTAAAGTTATTTACGTGTGCCATCTATGTCCGGCACCCCACCCCACCATCTTCTGGACTATAAGCCCCGTGAGAGCAGGAATTATGCCTGTTTTGTTTGTTCTCTGTGGTCCAGTGCTAATAGGTTCTGGCACATAGTAGGCACGCAATTAATGCTTGCCGAGTAAAGGAAAGAAACTTCTAAAAGGTGGACTGAGTTCTGAAATCTGAAGTTGATTTTAGGAAAACAGTTATTTACTGGTCGCCTAGTTTGCATGCATAGAAAAGCATAATGCTCTGAGGAAAACTGTCTTCTTATCACATGAACCCATGGGCTCTACACTGTACATGGTAGTACCTCATGACCACCATCATCACCATTTTCATAATCACCACCACAACTATCACCACCACCACCATCATCATCACCATCATCACCATCACCACCATCATCATGACTATCACCAAGATGACCGTCACCATCACCACCACCATCATCAGCAGCATCATCATCATCATCATCATCATCAACATCATCATCACCACCACCATCATCATCATCACCATCACCATCATCACCATCATCATCATCACCATCACCATCATCACCATCATCATCATCACCATCATCACCATCACCACCATGATTATCATCACCATTATCATCATTACCATCATGACCATCACCACCATCATCATCACCATCACCATCATCACCATCATCATCATCATCATCACCATCATCATCACCATCATCACCATCACCACCATCAGCAGCAGCCTCATCATCACCACCACCATCATCATCATCACCATCATCACCATCACCATCATCACCATCACCACCATGATTATCATCACCATTATCATCATTACCATCATCACCATCACCACCATCATCATGACCATCACCATCATCACCATCATCATCATCACCATCATAACCATCATCATCATCACCACCATGATTATCATCACCATTATCATCATTACCATCACCACCATCATCATCACCATCATCATCCTCATCACCACCATCATCATCACCATCATCATCATCACCATCATCATGATCATCACCATCATCACCATCACCACCATGATTAACATCACCATCATCACCATCACCATCATCATCACCACCACCATCATCATCATCACCATCATCACCATCATCATCATCACCATCATCACCATCACCACCATGATTATCATCACCATTATCATCGTTACCATCATGACCATCACCATCACCATCATCACCATCACCATCATCATCACCATCACCATCATCATCACCATCATCATCATCATCACCATCATCACCATCACCACCATCATCAGCAGCAGCAGCAGCATCACCATCATCACCATCATCATCATCATCACCACCATGATTATCATCACCATTACCATCATTACCATCATGACCATCACCACCATCATCATCACCATCATCATCCTCATCACCACCATCATCACCATCACCATCATCATGATCATCACCATCATCACCATCACCACCATGATTAACATCACCATTATCATCATTACCATCATGACCATCACCACCATCATCATGACTATCACCACCACCATCATCATTGTCACCAAGATGCCATCACCACCACCACCAGCACCACCACCATCATCATCATCATCACCACTATGATCATCATCATCAGTAACAACAGTCTCCAACATGGTAGTAATTTGCGCCGAACAAAACAATTTTTTATACATTATCTCTTTGGATTCTCAGAACATTCCAGTGAGGGGAGGTCAGTCCCTACGTGTTGTCCACATGTTATAGATGAGGAAGCTAAGCCTTAAGAGAGAAGACACTTGCCAAGATCTCTCAGCTTCGAGGTGAAATTGAAGTGACTCAAATCCAGCACTTGGGCTGCACACCCCCTTCTGGCTGAACTGCCTCCTTCCTTTGTCACCTGCAGGCAGATGAGGCAAGCCAAGCCCAGGACTCACTCCTGTTTTAACAACACCCACCTAAGAAATCGCCCCCGAGTCTATACATTTTCATTCTGACCATGTAGGAGAGGGGATAGCATTCCAATGGCAATCCATTACCACATTTTACGACTGCTAAAGGGGGAAAAAAAATAAAAGCTTAAGGTGAGTTTAGGAGAACTTTTTGGTTGGTTAAAGGAAAAAAATTACGAAATTAAAAGAGTGGAAAAAAATAAATTACAAGTGACTGTTTTTACTGCCTGAGCCTACAAGCTGGAGTGGAGAATTAAAAAGTTATATAGCTGGGGTTTCTAACCATGACTTATCACAGACAAATCCTCCATATTTATAGCTTTTTCCTTTTTTTCCATCTCAAGATAGTAAGCAATCCCCTGATATAGGGTTGCTTCTCTCTGCGCGTGAGCCCTGTGGGCCGTATGTGCTCAGCAGATCTGTCATGGCTGAGAACACAGTGAGGACTTGGGGCGGACGCGGTGGGGGGAGTGGTGAGCAGAGGTGGGTGGTGGGGAGGTGTGTACTCTGTGCAGAGCCCAGTGAGGAGAAAGAAGGCCCTGGAGAAGTAGAACAGTAACAGCCCCTGCTCTGTGCCAGAAGCTGTTCTCTCAACACATTTGGTCCTCACAACCACAAATACCACTAACATCCCTGTTTTACAGATGGGGCTATTGAGGCCCACAGAGATGAAACAACTTGCCCAAGTCCATGCGCAGTCAATTGTGTCTCAAGGCCCCTGTCCTTAAAGACTTTAAAAACAAGCTGGGCCGGGGGGTGGGGGGTGGGGGGTTGGGGAGGAAAGGATAAAAGGCAAATGGGAGAAATCACGGAGGGAGGCAGTAAGCATTAAAAGAGCATTTGCCTTGTGCCAGGCTCCACAAGGAATTTTGCCTGGCCATCTTTTGTCTTCCTCACAACTACTCTGTGGAAACAGGCGGTATTCATACCCATTTAACGGATGAGAAAATGGGGCCCAGAAAATTAATAAAGCACCCAAAGTCAGTTTGGAAGCCGCACTGCTGGAATTCGAACTGACGTCTGTCTGCCTCTATTACTTCCTGGCTGGATGGCCTTGGGCTAGTTACCTGAGCCTCTGTCTCCTTACCTGGGCAGCAGGAATAGCATTCGCTACTCTCAGGCTGACCTCTCAGCCACTGGATGGCGGCCCCTTGTAAACCAGATGGCACGGTGAAGCAAAGTCTGGTCCAGCACCCTGCTTACAGGCAGGCAGAGACGAGCTTCTAGAGAGGAGATTGAGGCCCAGGGATCCCAAGGAGACCCTCACGGACACAGAGCCAACACAAAAGAGGTTGAAACTGAGCCTCCTGCCTCCTGGTATGGATTCCCAACATTCACTGGTAAGAGGGAGCCTCACTGGGGAGAGGATGAGACACAAGCAGGTATAAATTATTGACAGCAACAGATCTAAACATGGAAACAAGTGACCCTGGATTTCAAGGTCACTGTCTCTAGCCTTTTTCAATGACACTGGCTCCTAGAACTCACCTACCCTAAGGAAGACTGCATAGATCAGTTAGTGCGGGGACTCTCAACCTCTGGGGAAAAATACCCATGTCTGGGCTCTACCTCAAGCCAATGAAATCAGAACCCCTGGAGGTTGAGCTTGGAGCTTTAGTAACATTTTTTGAAGTTCTCCCAGGTGATTCTAATGTGCAGACAGAGTTGAGAAATAACTGATTTATGATCTCCTTAATTTTCCAGATGTGGACCAGAGGCCCAGAGAGGGACACCTGAGGGCCCAGGGCTGCTCAGTGCTCAGTGGCAGAGTGCAGACTCTAGTCTCCTGGCCACCAGCTGGGGTTCTTCCTCGGCTCCCTTTACCTCTAATCATAGGGACCAGGCCATCCTGGTGTCCCCCTTGTGCCTGAGGTCTTTCAGACGGAAGGTCCCCCTTCCCCCGGCCCCACTTTCCTAATTCTCTCCTCTCCTCCAGCATCTCACATCTCTTGAGAAAGTCCTGGGCACCTGGGAGGCCCAAGCTGAGTCACATCATACGAGTGTGCACCTGGGCTGGTCTACACCACTGCAAAACGAAATGGCGAACTGAGGCAATTACCTAATGTATTAGCAAGCCGGTCCCTGCGGCACTCCTGTGAGCCAAAGTAATAAATACAAAATGGTAATTTCTCTCTGGAAGCCTGGCTCCGGCCTCCCACTCAATTCCCCTCCCACCCAGAAGTCATATACCACTGCCTGGTTGTCCTCTCCTGCATGGGGCGGCAGTGATTCGGAGTTATTTAAATATCTTGGGGAAAACTTGCTTGTCAAAACCTGAATCATCCTACAGAAGTCTCAGTTCTCCTCTACAGCTTACTTGTCTGGCCAGAACAGATTCTTCTAGCCTTCAGTGGGAAGTAATAAAAATGCTGTACAGGTATTAATTAATGACTCCAAGCGGCTCACAACTTTGCGTATGTTAGTATCAGCCCTGGAAAGAAAGTGAGAAGCTCTCAGTTGTAGCTCAGACTTGGTCCCTTACTAACTTTGTGACCTTTGTGACTCCACTTGCCTGGGATTTGCAAGTTCTTCTACCTTCCCTGAGAGCTGTTTGGCAAATCCAGAGGACGGATGTGAAACCGTTTGCACAGGCTCCAGCAATATCTTCCCATGATCACACAGCTAGCACGTGGGGAAGTCAAGACTTGAAGCCAGAGCCCTTAGTCTTAACCACTGTGCATTAGAGCATCTCAGGGCATCAGAGGCTACGTGCCTCCCAAGAGGAGAAGGACCTAATTCTTCCCTGTACGGAGGCACCGGGAAGGGGAGAAGATGATAAGGCTGAGTCTTGAAGGATGAGGACGAGCTTTCCAGGAAGACAAGAGGGTTGCAGGACATCTCGGGCCGAGGGGACAGCAGGTGAAATGTGGCAGAATGCATGATGTGCGGGGGTGAGGTCTTGGAGCTTACTGGGTGCTTGGTTTCATCTTGCAGTGGGGAACCACATGGCAACTTTAAGGAGGACAGATTCTCAGGATAAAGATAACAGACAGCTAGTTGAGTTTTTCAGCACTAAGCTGGAGAGGCCATTGAGGGTTTAGCCTGTTGCTTGGCTATAGGATATGCAAGGGCAAGGAGACCGAATTGATGACTTTGAGTGGATTCACTTTCATCTCCTTAGAGCCAGCATGGTACCCGGTATACAGAAGGCACTCAACGAATGTATGAATGGATAGTTGAATCTGAGAGTCAGTGAAGGAATAAAAGAGTGAGCAAAGGAATGAATGACTGAATTAACAAGTGAGGGTATGAATGAGTGAATCAAACGAATCGCCCAAGGCATGGTCTGGAAGCACCCTTTGTAATTCTAACAATTCCAATGGCCTCGTAGCAACAAAAGCTCAGGCTTCCAGCTGCATTACCTAGGAACGCCCTGTTATTGGCAAGACTCTTTCAAATTGAAGGCTTCTCCCTGTCAGTGGCAACACACTGCACAAAGACAAAGATTGATTACTGTGATCAAGCTAAAGGCTGTCCTTCTTGGACTATACCTTTCACGGACGGGTCCAGTGATATCCACAAAATCAGGAAAGGGTGCAGAAATGCCTCGTGTCAGCTCGTCCTCGTGGGGAAACTCATTTTGGAGGTATGTCACTCCATTGCCATTTCTCCATTCACACGGTCTCCCTAAATGACTAGTCATTTCAGCATCATATAAAGATAAAGGAAAAGAGTTATCTTTAGTCGTCGTGCTGTCTGCATTTCTAAGCTGGTCTAGTCTGGAAGAAGGGGCTTTGCTCTTCAGGGCAGGGTTCAGGGTAAGGTGGTCCCTTCTTCCCCTCTTACTCCACACTGCCTTTTCCTCCAGCCTTCTAGAGCCTTCCTATTTACAATGTGGTCTGTGCACCTGTGTCATCAGCTTTACTTGGGAGCTTGTCGGGAATGCAGAGTCTGAGGTCCACCTATGAACCAGAACCCGCATTTCGGCAATATCCACAGGTGACTCTGATGCACATAAGTTACTGAAGTTTGAGAAACTCTGTCTGCAGCTGACCCAGACACCTCCGAGCTAAGAATTCAACTCTCTAGACTGGGTTTTACAAAGCCTTCCTGAAGGATCATGGAAGACTTCCCCCAGGAGGTGACAGTGACAGACCCTTGCATAAGGGGCACAGATTTTGTCTCCAAGTTTTGACTCACCACCATGGGCAGGGGAAGTACCAGAGTGGGAGTCTGAACTGACCTGGGTCTGGTACTAGGTAGATGACCTTGGGCAGCTCAGTTCTCCCTCTGAGCCTTTATTGCCCCACCTGTAAAATGGGAACAATACTTTCCTTTTTCTGTAACGCAGTTATCATGAAGACAAACAGAGGTGTTTGCAAGCCCTCTGTGAAACAGAGAGGCAGGCCTGTTTTCAGTATGGACAACCAGCCACTTGGTCTGACACCTTAGAAGATGAATAAGGAAAATCCATCTGGGTGTCAAAGGTGTAAGACCTTGCCGTCATGAAGATTAATCAGCAGAGGAACGTGGTGCTAATTAACCAGGATGTAGCACTCCAAAGAAAGGGACCGGCCACGCTGGTCTCACTGAGCTGCCCTTAGACAGAGATTTGCAATTGGATTTTTGAGACTGTGGGTTGTTTTTTCCTGCTTACTTGGAGTTATTTTTTAAAGGAGAGCTCAGCCTAAGGACCTAAGGCTACATTGCATTAGCATTCCGAAGGTCAATATTTCCAGAACTGCCAGAATCATGTTGTTCTCTCACATTGTGTGGGTGAGAGAGGCAGCCCCATTCTGGAAGGAGCCAGATGTACTCGCAGAACAAAGAACAGACCAGGAGCTGAATCTCTAGTGCTGGAAGGAAGGAGTCCCCCACCTCCACCCCAGAGACCTTTAGCTTGCCGTTCCCTCTGTCATGAATGCTTTTCCCCAGATCCCTGAGTGGCTGCCCCTTCTCAGCAAAGATGACATCTCCTCAGGGAATCAATCCTTCCCTACCCCTGTCTTCAAATAGCCTCCTGCCATTCTCTAGCACGTCTTTAACTGTTTCTCTCCACAGCATTTATTTGTTTATTTGTATGTTATCTGTGCCACCCTCTACCCCTAACACAATGTTCTCCCGAGATCCTCAATCGCCTGGAGTTGTGTGTTAAAAATACATTGCTGGACCTCTCCCCTGTGAATTCTGACTCAGAGGTCCTGGGTTGAGGCCAGGGATGTTTAAACAAGGCTTCCCGATGATTCTGATCATCATGGAGATCATTCGTGGGACTCTAGAAAGTGAGCTCCGTGAGGGAAGGACCCTGTCCAGTTCCCCCATATGGCACATCTAATATGATGCCCCCTGCACACAGGCTCCGGACAACTCTTCACGGAATGGGTTAATGAATGACCGAAGGAGTCCACATATATCTTGGTGGTACCAATCCTTTCTCCTGCTTCGGCCATTCAGTATCCAGACGGAGCACTTGTTACCTGTGGGGAATGGCACTAGGTGCTGGGGCAGCCACGAGACGGAGCCAGGCGTGGCCCCTGCCCTCAGGAGGTGATGATCTGATGACAGGAAACCGGCTATGCGAAGAGGGTTGCAATAAAAGACCAAGAGAGGAAAGGGCCTTAAGAGCGGCATGAGCAAAGTGAGTCTCGGCTGATCGAAAGGATGAGCCCCTTGCTTTCTGGACGGTTTACACTGGAGGAGTGGCCGGGAATAACCTCAGAAAAGGTGGGAAAATTTTCAGACGGTACTTTTGCTTCATGGGTTTGTTTGCATTAGTTAGACCTGCATGTGGTTAAAACATTCAGACCACAGGAAAAGTGCAGGCAAGAAGCCAAGAAGCCAAGAAGCTTCTCCCACCCACCCTGCCCATCTGCCCCTTCCCCTCATCGGAGGCAGGCCGCATCAGACCTCATGCCCGCTTCCCCGGCATTTTCAGTGCACATCTAAGCACACGGCCTGTAGAACAGACTGGGCTTGCAGGCAGAGACGGCAGATCGGGCATCCAAGACAGCAGCCCGAATAAATGCACGGAACTTGAAAAAAAAAAGATGAGCACCTCCCAAGTGACTTGGCTTTGTGACTCAGGGGCGACAAGAACCTCTGATTCCAGACGGGTGGGAAGAGGGAGGTGAGACAAGGTAATACGTAGCTTCCCACCTCACTGGCTGGAGAAGATTCTTGGAGCAGGTGACAGGGGAGGGGAAGCGGTGAGGGAGGTAGCTGGAGATTAACAGAAATGAAATATGCAAGACACGATCTTCTAAGAACATGACGAACAAATCTCCATCACCATTCCCCATTGACCTTAGGAGCTTTGGTTGTGTCACCTGTAAAAAGGATGTAACAGTACGGTCCCCAAGAGCAGTGTCATGAGGGCCAAAGAAGACAGATGGGAGGCACAGAGCTGGCACACAGTAGGCCAGCCCTGCCTTATCTCTGCTCCCTTATCCCACCTCCTGCCAACCAACCATTACGCCCAAGTTGGTGGCAACACCTCTGTAGAGGCCTTCGCCGACCCCAGCTCTGTCGTTTATTCTGGCAAGTTTCTAGTTGCTCTCCGAGCCTCGGCTTTCTTGTCACTGCTTTCGTGGTGCCCCAGTGAGCAGAGCTATAGTGACAGTCAAGCCTTCGCGTGTCACCCCAGGCACACAGGGCACCCACCTAGCTTCCGCCCGTTCGTTCCCCTTTCTCCTCAGTGTATCAGCTAATGCAGCTCCTTGGCCACAGGGACGGTGCTCTTGCCTTCCCAAAGACTTGATAACAGCAGATCGGAGCCTGAGACCCTCACCCCAGGCTGGCATTTTAAAAACAAACCTACTTAGATGTGAAATATGCAGTTGTGCTTCTCTGGCTGGTTAAAATATTTGATGCTCATTGAATATTCAACCACAGAAAAAGGCTCTCACTCCATGTACTGTCAAAAATGTAATGTAATTATAGCGATGTTAAATATCCCCAGCTGTTCTGAGATATTTGAATCTTAAATCAAGCCTGACTGTACACACCCCGGGGTTGCAGCTGGAGATCTACACCAAGTACCTTACAAGCGCAGAGCTGGGGAGGTGAGAACTTGGGGTTAGGGTCTCCAAGCCCATCTGTTACATCTGGGTTTCACCCTCAACACGGATATAAGCTCCCCCAACCCGAGCTGGAGGCAGCATCGCCAAAGAGATCTATGTTCCTCACCAGGCCTGTGCAAACCGGCAGGTCATAAGCATCTATCCAAATAGTCTTTCAAATCCATGTGCAGGGAGCATAAAGAGAGTGTAAAATAAACGGTAATAAAGTGAATAAACACGCGTCTCACTCCAGAGCCTTTGAGGTGCTTCTATAAATCAAATTCTTGCCATAATTTGCTCTGTGAGACTGTGCTGAGAAGCAGCATCAAACCTCATCTGCTTTCCTGAGCAGCAGGCTTAGATTTATGGATGTGAGTTCACAGTGGATGCCCGTGCCATTTCAAAGTGGGAAAATAATTTTCGTTGGGAGGGGTTCCAAGAGAAGATTAAACCCTTCACTTTCAGAGATCAGAGTATCAACAACTTTCAGATCAGATATGCCACTGGAATCAGAAGGGGATGGCCAGCATACATATTTTGGAAAAAGACTAAGTTCTCCGAGGAAGAAGCAGATACTGCTGTGGCATAAAAGCATCATCTATAGGCTTAAGCACAAATATCCTCAGGGTCTTTCAAGTTTCCCCGGTGACTTTCAATGTGACCTTGACCAACTCATTCTCTCTTTCTGATTTTTTTTTTTAATGTTGGTTGGGGTACTCAATGGGGGAAGAGACCCTAAAAGGCCTTGACCTACCCATAGAGGTGGGGCATGGAAACTACAGGAGGTTCTTCGCTGAAACTCTGGAGATACAGAGAAGGCCATAGTTAGAACGTTCTTCTTCTGGGGCCTGGAAGTCTCCCTCAAAAGGAGTGAGCGCTGTCACCTGTTAATAATGATGATGAGGACGGCAGTGATAGCTTACCCAGTGCTTTTACAGTCAAGAGAGTAGGGCCACTTTCTGAATTGATACTCAACTTTTATCCACCAGTGCTAGACCATAGCTGGCTCTTAATATGTAATTTTTGGATGGATTATATGTTGCCTGTAAGTCTCAGAACAACCCTGCTTGGAGGGTGTGATCTCTGTCCCACAAATAAGGAAACAGAGTCTCAGTGAAGGTAAGCAACTCCCCAAGAGACACTCAGCAGGGACCTGGAGGACCTGGGCTTTGAACTTGAGGGTCTCTAAAGCCTGAAACTGCCTCCTTCCTGGTCCTCCAACCACCTCCTTTCTAAGTCTGGGCTCCAAGTTCCCAATCTTGCATGAATGTAAGCATGGTTAAAATATCTCACGTTGACCATTTTTGAACCTAGCTACATGGTTGTTCCAGGTTATTTTATTTTCGTCGTTTTGGGACAGCCCCTGATCCAAACCTACCCAGCCTAGTTCACTATGTGGGGTCAGGTGTGTAGCAGAGGGAGTTCTGTACAACAAACGAGGCCTATGTGAGTTTTCTGTTGCTGCTGTGACAAACTACCACAAACTTAGTAGCTTCGAGCAACACAAATTTATCAGAGTAGAGTTCCGGAGGGCGGAAGTTTCCTCCAGAAGGTGGAGGTGTCAGCAAGGCTGCATTCCTTCTGGAAGCTCTGGGGGAGAAGGTTTCTTTGCCTGTCCAGCTTCTAGAGACCACCTGCTTTCCTTGACTCGTGGCCCCTTCCTCCCCCTTCAAAGCCATCAATGCAGTGTCTTCAAATCTCTTTCTGACTTCTGGTCTCTGATTCCATGGTTACATCTCCTTCTTTGACTCTGATGCTCCTGCCCCCCTTATAAGGAAGCTGGTGATTATGTTGAGCCTACTAGATGATCTAGGATAATCTCCCCATCTCAAAACCCTTGACTTGATTATCTGTGAATCCCCTTTTGCTCCTTAAGGTAGCGTATTTAGAAGTTCCGGGGATGAGGATGCGGCCATCTTTGACTGGCCATTACTGGGCCTACCTGATGGCCTTTGCATTGTGGTTTGATTGACACGCTGGCCGGGCCAGAGTACACCATCACATTCCATGTGCACATTCAGCAACCCAACGACTCGGACATGACTGCCAGAGCCTGCTGATCCCTCCTTCTCAGCATTCATGGGACTTCAAGAGCCCACAGCATTGCCCCTCAAAGTGTGGTCCATGGACCAGCAACATCTGCATCACACGGGAGCTTTCAGAAATGCACATCTCAGGCCCTGTTCCAGACCCACCCAATCAGGGTCTCTGCAGGGAGCCCAGGAATCTGGGTGAGCTCAGGTTTGAGAAGCATAGGCCTACGGGGCTCTCCATTCATCTACAGCGAATTGGAGAATGCTGGAACTGACCTGCCTGGGAAGGAGGGGAGGTCTCTGGGCAGAGATCAGGAAGGAAATCAGCACCGCTTCTCAGCAGCCAGTTTTAGCACTGATCCATCTGCAAGGCACTCGGGGGCCCATTGCTTTTCCCCTAAGAAAATCTTCCAGGGCTTTTAAACCCTTTTAAGCCCACCCGGGAGCAGGAACAGAGGAGCTGGGGAAGAAGAGATATATAGGAGCCTTAGGAGTTCTGGCGGGTCATAAGCATCTGAATTCAAATGGAGATCTGAATGCAAATTCTGGCTGTTTCTTTTCCTGGGCCATGTGACCCTGGGCAAATCACTACTCCTGTCTGAAGTGAGGCAGGCAACAGGGTACAGTCCACATCCTCCATTGTTGCGGGGATAAAATGAGACGGTAACGTATAGCATGATATCCTATCCAGGTTGGAAATGCAAGTTTGCTGGCTGAAGCTGGACCGGGGGTTTCTTTTGGGGAACAACTCTGGTATAGTGCCAAGAGCACTGACTTTGGAACTCAAAGATCCAAGTTTCTGTCTCTGACCTTGGGCAAGTTGCCAAACTGCTTTGCACCTGTTTCCTTATCTGTACCAGGGAGAGAAGAAGACTTCCTTTCCGGTCTGTTGCCAGGCTGAGATAAACTAATGAATGTAAAAGTGCCTGGCAGAGAGTCATAGCCCAATAAGTGTGTGTGGAATCAGGGGAAACAATTTACTAGGCAAATTAATAGTATACACAGTGGTGTCAGGGGAGATATTTGACATGCTCAGGAGAACAAACTTCCCCAGTACGTTAGCAGCCTCTATTTGTTTTACCAACAAGTCATGTTCCAATTACGTGTGAGTCGTCTCTTTGTTAGCACAGGTCTGAGCTGGATCTCAGTTTGGCAACATTTCCTTAGCCAGGACTACAAGTTACCAATGTCCTTGAAAGAATGAAAATAGTCATTTAGTTCTGCTTATGGCCACGTTAAGACTCGTCACAACTCCTCGGGGGGCCTGGGTAGCTCAATTGGTTAAGCATCCAACTTCGCCTCAGGTCATGATCTTGTGGTTTGTGGGTTCAAGCCCGGCATCAGGCTCTGTGCTGACAGCTCAGAGCCTGGAGCCTGCTTTGGATTCTGTGTCTCCCTCTCTCTCTGCCTCTCTTCTGCTCTCTTTCTCTCTCAAATGAATAAACATTAAAAAATTAAAAAAAAAAAGACTTGTCACAACTCCTGATGACCTTGTGTGGCTGATGGACTGGGAGGATGCATGTCTGTCCCTGCTCCTGTGCTCTGAGAATCAGTCTTTCCTTCTCAGGTTTGCAGGCCTTAGAACCCAGGATGACTTCCAGGGCCCACACAAATCCGCAGCAAAAGAGACTTCAAGCGACGGTCTGAAAGGTTGTGACGGATACCCTCTACAGAAGGGTTGGTTCCTAGCAGCATCTCTGAGTGTTGGCACAATAGCGTCATAGAAAAGGAAAAGAACATCAGCTTTGGAGCTGGACCTACCTTTGTTCGAATCCACACTCCGCTGCCCTCCAGCAGTGACTTTGTGCCTCCCCAAGCCTCAGTTTTCTCGTCTGTAAAATGGGCTCCAGGACACCCATTCGATGCTGGTGAAACTGACATGAATGTTTACATAACAGGTGCCCAGTACAAACCCTGGGCCGTCACATGCCCAGTAGCTCTTTTCAGCCCCCATCACCCTGATGAAGCACATGGTCCTCTGCAGGCCTTCTTACCAGAAAGAGAGAAAATTCATTGTCGTCTTTGTGGCCCACTGCTTGGCACACAGTAGGCACGCAGTGCATGTTGGTTGGTTGAATCTCTGAGCAGCTGATCCAAGTGAATCACTTAGGAGAATCCAAGCGATGGATGTATAACCAAACGGCCTGGTTATTCCTGCGGCCCTTCTCAATTAGACAGGCATCTGACTGACGAGTTCATGACTGGCCACAGCGGCCCCCAAATAGCCACTATCAGAATCAGCCTGACGTTGGTCAATTTGGACATCTCCAGACCTGAGCAGAGTTTACATTTGATTCCCTAAACTAATTTCCCCAAAGTAAAATCACTGGTAGAGTTCTTTTCATGTTCCTTGTATAAATGTCTATTTAATCACCATCCTGTCTCCAGCACTCCAATAACGTGTACATTTCCCCCTTAATCACTGCTTCAGCTCTGCAAAGAAACGAAATGGTTGGCCGAAAAGCTCGGGCCATCTGCAATAGTTAAGCCCTATTTTCCCCTGACCGCTCACTTGGATGGAGGACTTCTCGGCTAAGTCCCTTTGGTCATTTGGCACGTGCCCTCATTTCACAGAGGAAGATCCTGAGGCCAGAGTCACTGAGGCTGCATTGGTTGGTCTTCCCACTGCACACAAACCCCTCCCCCCGCCCCCATGCTGCTCCTTCATCGAGCTACACAGCGTGCATCTAGCTGCATGCACCTTTGTGGTCGTGAGGACTTGGGTTCGAATTCCAGCGCTGTCATCTGCTGGCTCTGTGACTCCAGGCAGACTACAGTCCCCCCCCCAACCACCCCACCGAGAGCTGCAGTTCCCTATCCATAAAGTGTGAACGATCACACAACCTTTTAGGGTTATCCCTAGAACTGAGATGGCAAGAGGTACACGCCCAGCCCGGGCCTGGAGTATCACAGCTGCCCAGCACTATTTGACTTCGTCCTTCACTCAGAACACTCACCGCAAGTAATAATAATGGAAATAGCTCACATTTATTGAGTCCTTTACTTGGTGCCAGAAACTGTTGTAAGCATTTTACATGTATTAGCTCGTTTATTCGTCTTTTCTCCAAAGGCAAAAGTATCTTTCTTGCCTCCCTAAAGCCATCCATCCTCACAACTGCTGTACGGCCTGGCCTAGCACCATTTCAACAGAATTTGCTGATTTTAAACAATATGTTGCTAGAATGATTTCTTGTTTTCTGTCGCTGGCTCAGAGCAGCCAGCCTGCTTGCTGTGACAAAATGTGATGAAACCAAATGCTGTTTCCTTGGCTTTTAGTACATACGACTAGCCCAAAATCTGGACTCAGGGTTGACCCCAGCACAAGGGGGTGAGCGATGGGGGAAAAGTGCAGGGAGGGGTGGCCCTGATGGAGGTAGGAATGGGGGTGGGCCACAGATGACACAGATAGGGACACTCCATGGTCTAAGAGCCAGTAGCGGAAGGAGTCAGAGATTTGCTACAGAGTTAAAAAAAACCAGCTTGGCCCCCAAACATCATGCCATTGCATTATCACAGGGTCCGCTCTACTCCTCAGCACCTCCAGCCCCTCCCTCCAGGTGCCCTGAACCACTCTCAGGATCTAGAAGCCTGTGTTCTATCTTATCTGCACTCTCGTTTGTACATGCTGTCTCTTCTCTCTGAAATCCCCTCCCTCCTTCCTTGTCTGCCTTGGAACTCCTACTGATGCTTCAAGACTCAGCTCAGATATCACTGCCTCCAGGAAGCCATCAGAGAGGTCCCCAGTCTGACCGAGGTACTCCCCTAAGCTCACCTAGCAGCTCCACGCTCCTTCCCGGTATCTCCACACACCTCTTTCCTCAACAAGAATGAATGGAGGACACACTGCGAGCTTTATTTAGTTCTATAGCCCCCAGCAGCTAGTATAGAGCTTGACATACAGTTGACATTCAACAGACGCCGGGTGATTGAGTGAATGAACCAGGAAATGAGCATATCCCCACTCAGAGAAGCGGTCATGATAAGATATGATAATTACATTAAGAATAATTAATCACTGCTACCCCCAGATACTGTGCCAGTCTCTTTATCCAGATTATACAACAGCTCTCATACACTGAGCACCTGCTGCTATGCAAGAGCCGGCCAGCGTCTGCACACATGTTATCTTCAGCTCAGCAGTGTGGGGCAGGGCTGCCCGAGGCACACAGCTAGAAAGGGGCAGTGCCCGAGGCCCAAGCTAGGTCTGCCCGACACTTCCCCCTGAACCGTGCCTCCTGCCAGAGAGGGTCCACTGCTCTTGGTTCTTCATGCTGCAGACCCTCAACAGCCTCTGTCAGCCCCTGCTCCCAACCCCTCAGTCCCTCTTTGCAGGCGCCAGTCCCAGATACCTCGGCCTCGTGGTGCGTCGCCCTGTCCACTCCCTGGGAAGGCTGCTCCCCTCTGCCCCCTCCCCCCCCCAGGACAACCCAGAAGGGCCAGGGTGTGTTGAGCCCGAGGTCCACAGCTGGTGCCAGGGAAACAAACGGGCATTCGGAAGCGGGAGCTGCTTTGTCTGGCAGCGGAGCGATTAACCCTTACGCAGCAGCAACAAACAGAGCGGCTGCAAATAAACACATCCCAAATGGGCCTGGAGAATAAAGGCCAACTGACACCTGTCCACCATACGCATCTCTCCCTTGCCAAGTTTATTTCCACAGGTGATACAAGCTAGATGGAATGAGGCTTTGGGGGCAGCCAGCATACTCCCCCAAAGGCTTCTCCTGAAGCCCCATTCTCCACCTGTTGCACTGGTCCTCTTAGGGGTTGGGAAGCAGAGGGATCGCGGTGCTCAGCAATGCTGCTCCCCACTCTCTCCCCCTCCAACCCCAAAAGGAATAAATGCCCAGAAACTGCCTGGGCATTTCCTTACGAGAAATGCCTTCCACTGGTGTTCCTGGGAGAAATTAAGCCAAGAGTCTTGGAGCGGGTCATCCAGGACAACAAGGAGTCTTGGGGGGTACCTGGTGAAGGAATTCATTCCCCAGACCTTTTCTCAACACTTACTATGTGTTGGGCTCTGTGTTGGGTGCTGGAGAGATCAGGGGAGTCAGACGTGACTCCTGCCGGGGTCTGGAGTGGGGGGAGACAGACACAGACCAGTAGGTAGGTGTGAGGGCTGACATCCAAATGGGGTGGTAAAGGGGCAGAAAAGAGGAAGGTATCAGTTGCTTGGTGATGAGAGGGGCAGAGTGGGGCAGTCAGGACAGGCTCCAAAGTAGGAGAAACCCCCAGGGCTGGATGCTGAAGGATGACTCGTGTCCTGGGGCAGACAAAGCAGTCCGTGTGTGTGTGGGGGGGGGGGGGGGGAAGAGGGGGGACTTACAGCAGCAGAGAAAGGCAGAGAGGCCTGGGGAGCGGTAATCCAGACATTGGGAAGCCTGTTGGCAGAGTTTAAGTATGTGGTGCCAGAAAGGGTGTGGCAGGAGGTAAGGCAGGACACAGGTGCAGCACCTGAGAACAGTGGATCCACCAAGGGGTTTTAAGGAGTGGGATGATATGCTTTGAGGGGACCTTTAGGAAGACTACTCTGACTATAGGGCATGCAATGGGTGCGGAGGGGAAGGACCACGGAGCCGGAGGCCAACAGACCAGTTAGGAGGCTGATGCCATTTCAAGGCAACATTTTTATGGGGGCCAGCACAATTTTCAGAGCTCTTACCTGTGCATATACATGCATTTACGCATCCATCTCTCTGTCTGCCTCTCTCTCCATTGATCCATCGATCCATCCCTCTACCCACCCGACCATCCATCCATCCATCTATACACTCACAACAAATATGGTATTTTGGTACCTCCACTAGAGGGAGAAGGAAACTAAAGAACAGAGAGGCAAAGCCACTTGTCTGAAGGCGCACAGTAAGTGGGAGGACTTGAACCTCAGCGCAGTTGTGCTGCATGCTCTCAACCACCGCACTATTGTATTACTCCATCAAAGACGACAAAGGCCCGAGTCAGGGGGCCTATGTAGTTAGAGGAAAATATGCCTGATGGGCCAGCTCTGTATCTGATGCTCCCCCGAAATAGCTTCTGGCTTCCACGGACAGAGGCGTGCAGCCTTTAATGTGAGGTCCTTGGAAAAAAAGCACGAACTGTTAGGGGACTGGAAAGTCCCCAGGGCAGGGTCATGATAGGAAACCACTAGGGGTCCCTTGAGTGCCCAGGAACACATACTTGGGGAAGGGAGGTATATCCTTTGCTGGGGTGTGTGTGCGCCTGCAAGCTCTTCTGATGAAGGGAGGCAGGGTACCGGCGAGTAAGAGAAGGGTGTACCCCAGTGGGAAGGGGCCTGATCGCTTCAACTCATGGCCGTACCTGCTAGGGAGACTGAGGTCCGGTGGCTTCTGAAGGGGCTGTATGCTTGCCGCAGCAAGCTCCTGTTGCATGGTGGGGTCCCGTAACATGTGGCCAAGGTTATGACGGCCTGTACCACCTGGGGCAGCTCTGCTTTCCACTCTCCCGGCCATGCTCCAAGGCAAGGAGGGATAGGAATTGGTAGGCGTTGGGGAGAGCAAGAATCCTGCCCAGGGGTCTTCTAATAGAAGAGAGGTCCAGGCTCAGAGAAGAAGGCGACGTGTGGCTTCTGTGTGATGCATCTGATGGCATGCAGAGTTAGACTTGCAACTTGGCTGGCTCTGAGCTTTGGACAGCCTTGAGGAGCCTCATTTTCCTCATCTTTAAAATGGGAATGAAGCTCATTGCTAACACAGAGGTTGTGTGAGTGTCAGATGTGAACACTGGCTGTTAGCATGCCATTCTGCCCTCTTCGCACAGCCATCATCAGAGATGCACGATTCTATTTGGCGGGCTGTGTTGTACAACTTGAAGTGGGAGCCAGGGGTTGCTGATAACCGAATGGAACGTTGGACTTCAATCTAACTTTAGGGGCTGCTAGGTTGTGGTCAGCCAAACAATAAACAAGGCATTGCTACTCTCTTTCCTTCGTCTCTGTAGAACTCAGAATTGTGTTTGAAGTCTGAAAGGAGTCGCTTAGCAGCACACGTTAACAGCATTTCCTGCTTGCTGAAGCAGGGGAGCCACTAGGTAGGGATTCTTCAAAGGCATGCTGGAAAGCCCAGAAAATAAGGGATGTTTTGGAAGTGGAAGAATCAGGGACGCCCCACATAAACCAAAACAAGGAGGATAAGATTGGAGCCAGGGTCACCATCCTAGACAGGGACTTGCCCAATTAGCCAATCAGAGGCCTGGCCTGCCTGGCATCCGGGCCAACACCTGTTGGAGTAGCCGCATCTCTTTACCATCACAGGAAAAGCTTTGTCAGACACAAGACTCTCAGGGGTGAGGCAAAGGGGCTGGTTAAATCATCATCAGAGCATCGCAAATAAACAACCTTCCCCGCACTAGTGGAAAAACCCAAACCCACCTAAGGGGCATTTACACACGAATGACTGGACAGGCTTGTCCCACGCTGGGGCTTGGCACAAGAACTCCTCCACGGCAGACCGTGCGAGGCAGATACCTTCTGTCTGACAGCTGCATTATCCAGACCCACAGCGTGGGGGAACCAGCACAGCAAATGGTTTACAAACCAGGAGCACAGCTTCTCCTGGCCCCTGCTGTTGGAATCAATATCTCTCTACTAGGCTGCTCTCCCCACTGCAGGGGCGTGGCTCCTCTAGACCAGGGCCCACGCTCAACTCATGGGGTCAAGGGCCCGGCTGATGCCCACCATGGCTCAAGTACCCTGGGTGCTTGAGACAGAGCTTTGAAAAAGTAGCAGAAGGGGCTGCCGACTCCTCCACCTCACTGGCTACAGCTTTGGCGTTGGTTAACATCCTGGGCGTTTCCTCCAAAGTTCCCCCTCCTCCCCTCCAGACTCCAAGTGCTTTGGAACTCAGGCATAAGCTGCTTAGAGCAGTGCAGTTCTGCTGATGGCTCATTTTTAAAGAGCTTCCTGATGGTTTCCCCAAAGACAAGCCCACAAGTAAGACGTGCTTCTCTCTCTTCCCATCCCTTCACCGTGGACACAGGGCAGCTGCCTGCAGTCCTGTGGACCTGGGGGTGACGTCCGGGACAAAGAGGGCTAGCACTCACAGAGGGGACCAGAAAGAGCAGAGTTGAGGGTTTGGGGGCTAACACAGGAAGGAGAGAGGCAGGGACAGGCGAGCGAGGCCACCCCTCCTACAGTGGTGTCCAACTTCCCACAACCTGGAGGTCACGGCTCAGGGGACCCAAGAGCGGGTTCCGCCTGGGCGTCCTGGAATGATGTCACAGCCAGCGGCCTGGTGTCCTGCCCGGGGCAGGGGGGGGGGGGAGGGGAGGGGCGGGGAGGGCCTACTGACTCTGGAGCATGGGGGAGCAGGGGGGAGCGGGTGCGCGCGGAGGGCAACTCACAGAGGAGAAGTTGTGCGGCCCGCAGAGCTCGCCCCGGTACTTGCAGGAGAGCAGCATGTCCTCGAGCTGGTGGCCCAGGCGGTCCATGAAGGCGGCGCTGATGCCCTCGAAGTGGCGCGGCGGCAGGAAGAGGCGGAAGTCGGCCAGCTTGCGGAACCACTGGCGGCGCGGCTCATCGCCCCGCAGCAGCTCGCTGACCAGCGGGCGTGCGGTGCGGTTGGGCAGCAGCAGCCCGAGCCAGTGGCCGGCGTAGTAGAGGTCCCCCTTGGAGAGGCGCGGGAAGCGCAGGGGGTTGTTGTTGCACACGGTGACGGCGGGGAAGGGCAGCTGGCGGCTCCACTCGCGGTGCACCCGCGTGTGCGACGGGAAGCTGAGCCAGTAGAGCAGGCGGTTCGAGGACCAGGACAGCAGCAAGCCGAGGGACGTGCAGAAGGCCAGCACCCACAGCGCCCGCCGCTGGAAGGAGCCCCCCGCCGCCGTGCGCCCGGCGCACATGTGCCGCAGCCCGTGCAGTTTAGCGCGGCTCAGCGACGGCCGCCCCCTGCGGGCGACCCCCGGCCCCTGCAGCGCCCGCTCGCGTTCGCCGCCCCTGTCGCCCCCGGGCTGCCCGGCCGCCGCCACCGCCGCCGGCGCCGGCTCCTCGCGGGCCATGCGGAAGCGTCCCGGGCCGGTGAGCGCGGCCGCGGGCAGCCGGGCTCCGCCGCTCCGGCTCATTCATTCAGCCCGCGGCTGGCGGCAGCGGCGGCGGCCCCGGCCGGGAGGAGCCGCCATGGGAGTCCGCAGCAGCAGTGGAAGCAGCAGCAGCAGCCGCCGCGCGCAGCCCGCGCCAGGGAAGCGTGCGCCCGAAAGGAGCTCCGGTGGCGCGGCATGCCCGCCCGGCGCCGCCGCCGCCGCCGCCGCCTCCGCGGGCGCCCGCCCGGGACTGAGCGCTGCCTCGGCCCGCCGCCCCTGGCTCTGGCCTCTCCCGAGCGCCGCGCGGGCTCTCCGGGCCCCTAGTCTTCCTGGAGAGTGCCTGGCCCGGCCGCTACCTCTGGAGGGGCCCCACCGGGCGCCGCCTCTCCGGTGCCCGGGCGCTGCGCCCGCCTCCCCTCGTCCTGGACCTCGGGGGACCCTGCGCCGAGTCCCCCCTGCTCCGCCTAACCCCAGCTTTTACGCTGGTCCGGGGAGAGCAGCCACTCGGCCACCATGCCTGATTTGGGCATCCCCAAGGGCCCCGCCAGCCCAGCCGGTAGCCCAGCGGTGCTGGGACCCGGGAGAGAAGGCGCCGGGGAACGAGCGCCCCCAGAGGCGCACCGCGGCTCTGGCGCGGCGGGTGGGGTGGGTGTGTACCGGGGCGAGGGGTCGCCCGGCCCGCTGCTGCGCTCTTTGCCTTCGCGGCGAGACCCGCTCGCGGCTCCTCGGGCTGCGCTCGGCCGAGACCCTCGAAGGCTCCCCGTAAGTCCCGCGCCGGAGCCCTGCGTGCGACGCGCCCGCTCTCGCCCGGGGACCGGGGCTTCTCCGGGAGTCCTGCGGGAGGCTGCTCGCTGCTGGGCCCCTTCCGGGCTGCTGGCCAGAAGAAAGTGTCGCTTCTCCCCTCGACTCTCCGGGGTGCCTCGAGTCTCCAGAAAAGCCCGGCCTCGCTGTCCCCTGCCTGTTCTTCTCCCTGCCCCGGCGGCGCCAGGAGCTGGGGACTGCGGAGCTCCGGCTGCACCTCTCGGCGGGGTGACCCGGACTCGCTGTTCCGCGCGTCCTTCTCTCGAGACTCCGAGCCCGCGGCGGCGGCGGCGGCGGCGGCGCCGGCTGCGCTCCTCTCCCGGTTGCCCGGCCCTCCTCCGGGCCCCGGGCGAACTTGGGCAGCGGCCGCGCGACGCTGGCGCGGCTCGGCTTCGAGCACCTGCTCCTCGGCTCGCTGGCCCCACGGCTCCGGGCGGGCGGGGCGGCGGCGGCGAGCGCTGTGCGCTCCTGGAGACGCGGTGCTGACGCGCCCGGCTCCTCCTCGCTGCATTTTAATTCCTGGCCACTGTGGCCGCTGCACACCGAGCGGGAAGCCTCTTGCTGGAGCTGGCCCAGTGGTGGTGGGGTGCACTGCACAGATGTGCCGGGTGTGCGGGCTCGTGGGAGAGGTGTGGGGCAGAGCCGTTGTGTTTATGCGGGGCCGTGTGTGAGAGCACTTCGGAGTGGGAGACGGGCCGTACGGAGTGAGCCGCTGTGTAGTGTGGGCCTGTGCGCAAGTACACAGTGTGTGTGGCGACGGGAGTCCTGCGCCCAATACGGGGAGTGTGAACGGGTATTTCTGCCCATCTCCTGCATGTGAGCTCGTTTGCAGATGATGAACTGTGGTTATCTGAGTGTCTAGGACAGCGTGTCTGTGACGGTGTGTGTGTGTGTCCGGGCGCTTAGTGGGTGGTGGGTATGAATGGGTGTGTTGATGGGTGTGCGGATGCATAGCAAGGTTTCTGGGTGTGCTGTGTGCGGTGCATGCTGTGTGTGTTGAGGTGTGGGAGTGGTGACTGGGCCTCTGGCAGGATGGGTTCTGCCTCTCACGAGCTTCCCAGGGGTGCTCCCCCCCCCCCCCCCCCCACTGGGCTGGGAGCCCTCAGCCAGCACAGCTCTCCCAGGAGGGCAGGAGGGAGGAGTGTCACTTCCCAGGACAGGAGGTTCCATCTCTGCCATTCTCACACCTGGGATCCTGCAGCCAGTTGGTTGACGTCGCCCTCCCCTCCTGGGAAGGCTCAGGGCTTCCACCAACCCCTGGGAACCTTTGGACGTTTTTATTTAGCCTTGAAGCATACAGTGCAGTGCTAACTTCACTTCACAGGTGAGACTGGCAGGCCAAGGACTTGGCCAAGGTAATACAGCCTGCAAGTGGTGGGTTGGGATTCTGCACCCAGGTCCCCAAAGCCCTAGCTCTTTGTACTGCACCCCACGGCCTTACGGTTTGCACTCTCTGGGCCAGGCGCCTTGAGCACAGGGCAGGAATCCTGCTTCTGCAACTACCTGGCAATGTGTGGTGCGCGGTGGGTCTCCACCCATACCTCAGATTGACCCCCTGAGGCCTCCATGCGAGAGCTGACACTTTAGCCCCATTACTCCACGGGATAAAGGAGTTTTCCAGACATTTTCCAGAGAGTGGATTTTGATAGGGGTTGTGGGGTGGGGTGAAAGGATCCCAAAGATAGCAGGGCACTTAGTGAACTTGGGGATTTGGGGGTTTGGGCCTGGAGAGGAATCTCACCCACTTTGTGATGACTTATTAAGGGTGCTCCCGGCAGATGTGTTGAATTAGCCTCCGAGTATCTGAACGGTGCAGTGCTAGGCCGGTTTTCCCTCCTCAGTGACCTGGGAGGGGGGGGTTGCACATCCTGTTGGCCCGGTAACTCCCTGCATCTGGTCTCTGGGGAAGAGGACATCTGAGCCCCAGTCAACTTTACTCACCCACACACATATTTGCACACACACACACACACACATGCACCTACCATACACACACCTGGAGGCCCTTCTCATTCACCAGCAGAAAAAGCTAGTGAAGTGGGTTTTGCTGAATTTCTGTTTTGGATTTGGTTCCTCGGAGCTGTCTGTTACTGGCTTTGGGATGGGGGGAAGGTTCTGAATCTGCCAGTTTTGTGGGGCTTCAAACAGAGCCTGGTCCTGGAGGTCCTGCGGGTTGCCACAGTGACACACATCCCAGCTAAGGTGGGGCCACCTTGTGAGCACAGTGCAGTTGCTAAAGCAGCAGCTGGGGCGTATTATAACACATCAGACTATATTATAATAAGTAACATTTTCCTGAGTCCTAATTCTAGGCTGGCACAGAGTTAGAGAAACCTTTAGGACGTTTTATGTTTCTGATATGTTCAACTGCTGGGGGCTTTTCCTTTCCTGGCAGTTTCCCCTTTGAAATGTACACATGCTACTTTTTGCTTGCCCGAATATCTTCTGTGTCATGGGTTTTCCCGTTAATTCTCCAGATGGATTGCTTTTCCGGAGAGAGAAGAGACATCCCGCACAGGCTCCCGGGGTCTTGGCACAGAAATCCAGAGGTAGACACAGGGATGGCTGGTGACCTTAAGCAAGGATCAATGGCTCTCTCCCTGGCACACATAGGCAGTGAGCTCCCTACCCCCCACACCCCCCTGGACCAATGCTTCCACCAGGTTGGCAAAGTCTACTCTTTCTTCAAACCAGCTTAAACATCGCCTCCTAGGAAATTGGATCCATCATAGCCCTTGGGGGAGAACTTGTCACTGTGTGTGTCCAGGTTTTTCTTCTGGACGTGAGCCCTTTGAGGACAGGAACTACACCTCGTTCATGTTTGTGTCCCTACCTCTCAGTTAGTGCCTAGCACATTGATGAAACACACCAAGACAGGGAGAGGGGAAAGGAACTAGAATTTCTTGAGTATTTCTGTATGCCACGCTTTGCACTGGGCATGTAAACATATTTAATTTCTCACTCCAACCCTGCAGGGGAGGGGTTTTTGTCCTCTTTTTTACATTTGTGAGCCAAGGGCTCAGAAAGCAGGAATTGAACTAAGCTCTAACTCATTCTTAACATTTTTCCCTTTCCACCATTCTGCTTGCAAAAGTAGAACGATAAATAATAATAAACATGTAATAAAATATGAGGTGCCTGGGTGGCTCAGTTGGTTAAGCGTTCAGCTCTTGACCTAGGCTCAGGTCATGATCTCATAGTTCTGGGGTTCGAGCCCTGCGTCAGACTCTGCATTGACAGTGCAGAGCCTGCTTGGGATTCTCTCTTCCTCTCTCTGCCCCTCCCTGCTCTCCCCTCTCCCCAAATAAATAAATCAACTTAAAAAATAAAATAAATACAGGACTTCTTAAGCACTAGGGCCTGTTGTAAGTTACTCACACTAAAAACCAGGGTTCTAAGTGTTTAATCCTCAAAATAATCGTATGAGGTAAATACTATGACTTTCTCTACTTCAAAGAAGTGGAATCCTCGCCACAGAGAGGTTGAGCTACTCACCCTAAGCCACACAGCTACTAAGCTGCAGGACAGCTTCTGAATCCAGGCAGCCTAACTCCATCCCCCATGCTCTCAACCCCTACCCCTTACGTCTCTGCCCTCACAGCTACATTGAATGACAGCGCATGTGAATTAGCTTTCCCGTCCTGGCAGGCTCACTTGGCCAGATAAACACACTCACGAGGCAGCGCACGAGCTGACCCACATAACCTTTCCACCAAGAAATTAGAATTTAGCGTTGTGATTTCCCAATAATAAGCTTTTAAGGAAAGCTCCCTTTTCTTGTCTATCTCTGAAACATCTGTTGCTCTACACCTGGCATCCTGGCTTTCTCTCCTGCATGATGTTTCTCTGCTGGCCAGCCAGCCCGCATTCTGCTGTGCGGCTACCACCATAATTACATGCTCTTTCTCCCATCAGATGAGTTTGTTGGGAGGGGGAGGTCAATTTAGGCTAATGTGACTTTCTGTTTTTATAACCCACTGTTTGGAGCCAACACTCTCGTTGGCTTGATCTGGCTTCACGGGAGCCCCCGGTGTTCCTGTTTACCCCTCATCCCTGCTACTCAGGGGCTCGGCCTTGGAAACTGTCTGAGGGGCCACCTACCCCTCAGGGTAGGCGCACAGGGGAGCTCTTCAAAATACTTTTGGGAACCAGAGTATGCTGATGCCGAAAGGGGTTCCAGCAGTCTGCCTGCCTAGCAGCCTCTTCAAGGTCAGTCTTTTCTTCTCAGGGGAAACGTTACCAGTCATCGAAACCATTTATCCTGTATTTTCTGCCCTTGAAGTGGGATCTTGGAGGTCAACGACCTTGACATGTGACCACCCAGCCCTGCAGAGCGTGAGTCCACCAAGCCCTTTACCCTGGACCTGGTCCTCCCAGACCCCAATCTTCCTTCTGTTGGCTGTGGGTTCTTATTTGCCATCTTACCTCTGGGATTTAGTGTAGGTGGTGGGTGGCGAGAGAAGACAGTAACAATGGGTTCTGGGTGTCCCTGCTTAGAGTGCCGAGTGCACTTTCTTTTAGGACTCCACTGCTCATGGTAATTAATCAATACGACTTGTGGCACTAGAGGACACTGATCTTATGGGGGCAGGTGGGCTTTATGTGGGTTGGCCTGTGCACCCAAATCTCTTTTTTCTCTTTCTTTTGTTTTCCATCTCTGTACTGCCCTTGGCTCTCTGTCACTCTGCCTCCCTCTCCCTCCCCTTCCTCTTTTCTCCTTTTCTTTCTTTTCTCCCAACCTCTGCCTGAAGCCTAGTGGTGCTATCTTATACCTCCTTAGCTCATGCTACTGGTGGCCTCTGAGGTCATCATAGAGGTGGCTGTAGAGTGACAGGACCTGAGCAAATGTCCAGTGGTCATGATAAGGATTCCTGCACTGGTGGACAGAGCAAGGAGGACTTCTCCATTGTGGTTCTTAGCCTATTGCACAATCATTGGTCCTCCCTCCCGCCTCCCCCCAACCTTGGGGCTGGCATTGGAGTTGCTCGTCCATATTACCTTTCCACGTGCCTTGGCATCTCTACTGCTTTTCCCTCTCACTGCATGGCCTTCTTGTGTTACACTTGACCTCTCCTAGTTCCCTCTTTTTCTGGGCCCTTTCTTAGACTCACCAGACATCCATCTATCTATTGATCTATCCATCTATCTATCATTTATTTATCTTGCCCTCTTGGCCATCCTCATTTTATTGGAATTCAAACTCTCAGCTGTCCACCCTTCACCAGCACTAAATCCCAGGGCTCAGAGAGCCCACAACCACCAGAGAAAGATCACGGGGCTGGAAGGACAGGCCCAGAGGAGAGAGCGGGGAGGTTCGTGCTCTGCAGGGCTGGAGGGAGCTCTACTGAAGCACAATGCTCCACATTGAATGGCAAATCCTGAGAGCTGGGAGCTGGATATTAAATCTAATTGGACCCCTTCACTCTCACAGGGGGAGGAAGCCGAGGTCCAGAGAGGGGGGAGGCTTGGTATAAATCATTCAGATACCGAAGAGTGCAGAACCAGAATCCAAATTCCAACTTCCGGTTCCCTCTCTGCTCACCCTATGAAATAACTTTTTAAAAATCCATTTTGAAATCAGTAATGTATTCACATGGTTTGAAAAAGACAGAAGGATAAAGAATCTGGTTAGAAAGTCTGTCTACCCCTTCCCCTCCCCCAGCCACCCATTTTCCCTGGAGGCAACTAATGCTATCAATTTGTTGTATAATCTATTAGCGATACTTAGTGAATGTACATATGTGTGTTTAGTCTCCATATGTCCCCCTTTTCTTACACGAATGCTTGCATTCTGTGAATACCATTTACTAGAGTAATTGTAGTCCATGCTTTTCACACTTCCCACCCCCCTTACTTCCCTGTATTTTCAGTTGTTTTATGGTTGCCTCCCTCTTCTGTTATTTCCCCCAACTTCTCATTTCCCATTGTCCTGCTCTCCCATCCAACAAGGACAGAGGGTCCTATGACAAGGTGGTACACAGAGCTTGTCATTTTATTATCAGATTTTTCATTAACTCTTTGCTAGAAACACTGATGACTGGAAGCTCTTGTGGAGATAATTTCAAACAGCAGGCAATGCAAAGATATATACCTTTGCCTCTGAAGAATATTAGAAAATGTATTCACATAGGATTTCATTTCCTGGTCATATTCTACTTAGACTAATTATAACACACACACACACACACACACACACACACACACACACACACAGGGTGCCCTGAGCCCACAGATCTGGTTAGTTTGGAGAGGTGGTCCAAAGATGCATTGGTTGGCAGAGAAAGCCAGTTTGGGATTCAGAAGTTTCTGTGATTAATACAGAGTGAGTAAAACATACCACAGAGAGAACCATAGGGTGTCAATGCCTCATGATCTTAATGACCATGTAGTTACATTTAGAAGAGGAAATTGATGTACAGAGTTTAGTAACTTGTCCCTGGTCACTGGGAAGTTGATCTGATGATAGGGATGATCGTGGTGATTATGATGATGATGGTGTTGATGGTGGTGATGATGGTGATGGCAATGATATGGTGATGGTGATATTTGATAGTTCACATTGATTGATCACTAACCATGTGTCAGGTACTGCGTTTAGTGAACATGCATTAGCTCACACAATCCTCAGAGCAATGCATGAGATATGTACCACCATTACAGCCACTCGACATAGGAGGAAACTGAGGCAAAGATTGGATAAATAACTTGTCCAAACAGTGGCTAAACTCAAGCCCAGGTATTTGGGCTCTAGAGTACAAGGTCTTAATTAAGTTGGTTGTAATTAGTTGAAAGTGATAACTGTACAGGTATTTACTGAACACCTAGAGCATGTCATGAACTGTCGTTGGCACTGGGAATGTGATGTCTATTCAGATTGGTCCCTGCCTCAGCTTACAGTCTAGTGGACAACGTGGGTAAAACATAGATAATTTTATTTTTTTTTAATTTTTTTTAACCTTTATTTATTTTTGAGACAGAGAGAGACAGAGCATGAACAGGGAAGGGGCAGAGAGAGAGGGAGACACAGAATCGGAAGCAGGCTCCAGCCTCCGAGCCATCAGCCCAGAGCCTGACGTGGGGCTCGAACTCACGGACCGCGAGATCATGACCTGAGCTGAAGTCGGACGCTTAACCGACTGAGCCACCCAGGTGCCCCAAACATAGATAATTTTCAAAGCATGACAAATGCTGTCCCAGAGGTGATCACAGAGTATTGAGGGGGTCCAGATTTTCCCTCAATTGGTCTGAGCGTTCTCACTACAACCTTCCCTGTCTTCCACTTAATTTCTCTATTTTTTTTCACATTCTCACCCCATTTCATGGAGAACTTTGTGACTCTGCCCCAGGAATGAATCTCAGAGCCAGAATCTCAGGCCAGAGGCCCTACTAGCACAGCCTCTTGCTGAGGCTGCCTTGACCCATGATACCCACGATGTCCACACCCACGTCCTCCTCCTGACATGGGTTTTTGTGTCCCCAGTGATGTCTTGTTGACTGGGGACATCCACTTCCTAAGCTCAGGCCACCTCAATAATCAGTCTTTCCCCCCAGCATTTCTTACCGATCATTGGCTTATTCTGGGTTTAAGCTTGAATAATTGGGCCTTGGTTGTGACACTGGCCATAAAGTGAGCGCAGCAATGGAGGCTTGCACACTTTTCTACCCAATTTCCCCTCCCATACACATAACAAAACTCTCATTAAAATAGTTCAGCGTAATAACCTTCTCTAGTAGTTACCATCCACTCATATTATGAAAAGCATGCAGTTAAAAATAGGACTTAATGAAATATAAAACCCCAGGTACAATTAGGCATTTTATTCACAATTCCTTGACTATCTCCTTAACTGTTCTTGGCCGTGACCTAATCCTACCCTGGCTCTCACCTCCCCTTTAGGGAGCACTAAGGAACCAACCCTGAATCTGTCTTGCAGACAGACCTTCTGCAGTGACTCAGATTTAAGGCCAGGTTGATTTGTCAAAAGCCTCCCTCTAGGCTGCTTTTCCTCCCAGCCACAGCTTTCCTCTGACTCAGCCATTAGCGCTGTGTTTACTCACTTTCCCTTATAAATGACCTGGCCAAAACACTACCTTGGGTTTCTCTACTCCCAGTTTATCTTGTCTGTCCACCCACCAGAGGAGCAGAAAGGAAAGGATTTAAGTACGTTCTTTGCAGAGGTGCGGATCCGTGTGATTATCTAAACAGAAGACAGGAAGAGAAGGGCAGGACAGGGAAGGTGGGATAAGGGAATGGGAGAGGAGGGAAAGGGAGGAGAGGGGAGAGGAAGAAGATGAAGGAGGAGAGGAGAGGAAAATTACGCAGAGTACTTACCACCTACTATTATGTGCACCATGTAATGATTGTTCATGATGACTCTCCCAGATGGGTAATAGTCCCATTTTATGGATGGGGACATAGAAGCCTTTTCTTTCCAATCCCATTCTCTCTGTTGCTAGTTTAAGCACAGCTTAAGCCACAGTAACAGCCCGAATCACATAATACAAACATTCACTGAGCTGGATGTCAAGCACTGGGTAAAGCCTCATTTTCCAGATGATGAAAATGAAGCTCAGAGAGGTGAAGTCACTTGCCTGGAGTCACACAGAGTATGTCACACATGCAAGAGCCAGGATTCCAACCCAGGTCTGACTCCAATGTGTTGGTAATTATTAGAAAGGCAGGAAGTTGGGAGTTTAGAAGGGGAAAAAACCAAAGTGGGTGGTAGCATAATTCAGAGTTTGGCAAAAGTCTTTGGGGAGATGAAGTGAAAACAGAAGCTAGGTTCTTAGTATCTGCTGTGCATCTGGAGCTATGCTCTTCCCAGCTTCCATGATACCATCCCAGGCAGAGCTAAAACTATACAAGCCTAGTGGTTGGGAAAGGTGTAGGGTGCCAGGCTGAGAAGGCCGCACAAAAGATTTCCTCTCTCAACATCCAAATGACCTTACATGTTAAGAGCCACCACATGGCCACAAAGTAGGAACTCACCTTTACAAACCATGGGTTTTCAGCCTGTTTCCTTCCCTCCTTCCCTTCCTTCTTTCTTCCTCCCCTCCCTCCCTCCCTCCCTCCCTCCCTCCCTCCCTCTCTCCTCTCTCCCTCCTTCCCTTTTTTCCTCCCTCTTTCTGTTTCTGTCCTTCCTTCCTTCCTTCCTTCCTTCCTTCCTTCCTTCCAGACCCCAGCCTTGCTTTCTCCTTTCTAATCAATACTTCTTTAGCCCAACAGTGTTTAAGTTAACTCATTTTGTATTTCTCAGCAGCCTACAACACTAACCCATAACATTAGATTCAAAACAGTTTCCCGAAAGTGCTTGGAGTTATAAAGGCAAGTTCATAAACTTCATGTGTAATAAGAGCCATGAAACAGTTCATACCCTTTCATCTGGCAATCTCACACCCCAGTAGGTTCCCTAAGGAAATAACCCAAAAGTAAGGAAAAAGCACAAAGGTATTCACAGTGAGGCTTTTCATGATAGAAAAAAAAAAAAAACCCAAACAAACAAAAGTAAAAACAGTTCATATGCCCAACAGTAAGGGGAAGGGCCGAACAAATTATGGTGACACTGTCATTGGAAAGTGAGGTCATTAAGAGCAAAGACAAGGTAGGACAAGGATGCCAATGTTGTTGAGTTGGATGTGAAATAGCAGAGTTAACAAGGTCTGAGCGTACGGGGCACACCCACCTGCTCACCTCTTTAGGGAAACATCTCTTCCCACACAAACAATGGTCAGAGGGGAAGGAGGAGAGACAGGGTTTACTAACAAGTAGGTTCTTTTGGTAAAGTTACGCCGATTTTAGACAAACTAAACTCCAGCAAACTTGCCAGAGCTAAGCTTGGAAAGAAGGTACATTGGTAGCAGAAGGTTTTCTGTCTCTATAAAGTGGTACCACTGGGTCATGGGCACTGCAGCCCCAGACCTCTTGGCTAAGCTCACCTCTCCACCCTGGCAACACCCACCAATCAGTGAAAGTGAGCTACCCAGGCAGCCCTGAGGTGGCTGGCTACAATCACCCTGCGTCACGCCCAGCCTGGTATGTTCCTCTTGGCTCCTTACTCCTGGATCCCCCCTGAGTCTGTATTATCAGGCTCCTCCTCCGGGACCTCCACTTTAGTCTCAATCCCAGCAACGCCGCACATGATAGATGCTCTGTGACCAAACAGTGACCCGTAATAAAAACTGTGCCAGAAGCGAAACTGTCCCCAATAAAGGAGGGTCTTTGGGTGGGGATTGCCTTGGAGGTGATGCTTCCCTTGTGTCCTTTCTGCTTGCTGTGTCTCGTCATCTGTTCCCAGTCTCTGCCTGCAGACCTTACTCTGACTTGTGATTAAATTCTTGGCTGGACGACTTGGTTTGGTGCATTTGACCCCGGCTGGATCTGGACAGCGTGAAGGGCCTGAGCATTTCCCCCCAACTTACAATCATGCTTCCGTCTTTAACTATGGTTGGAAATCTGCTTGGTCTCAACAGCCATAATACTCTAGTTTCTAGGTTACAGGCAGCGCGGGGAGATGAGGAAGAATACATTTGAGCAGTCGGAGCAGTGACAATGCCTGCCACAAAACTCATAATAATAATCATAATAATAGCCTTAATTAATTGAGGCTAGCAATGTGGTAGACCTGGTGCTGGGGACTTTGCATGCATTATCTCACTTAATCCCCACAGTAACCTGAGCGAAGTACAGAGACATTATCATTTCTATTTGTGCTAAGGAGGAATCTGTGGCTGAGAAATAGCAACTGAATTATTGAAGGTCAAAACCAAGTTTTGCTGATGTCAAATCCTCTCTCTCCCTGGTAACCGCCCCTCCCCCGCCCCCTCCCTCCCCCCCCGCCCCCTCCCCTCAATCCCCCCCCCCCCCATTATACTCTATAGTCTTTCAGGCACTAAAGATACTACCACATGGTTGAAGGACCAGTGAACCCTTGTCCTTAACGGAGTATGCTTACTCTTACTTTATATACAATCCTGATAATATGCTTGGGTATTGTTTTCTCAGGCTCCCGGGGGAATAAAAGTAATATATGTTACAAAAAGAAACAAGGAGGCTTAAGATTCAGGAGGACTGATAGCCTGAATGTGTAGCCAAAGCCTGACAACAAAGGAGCAGACAAAAACACTATAAAAACAGATAAAAGGACTAAAAAAAAAAAAAAAAAAAAAAGATGCCATTTAATGCTGGGCAAACTCCACACATCTCAAACAGTCCTGGGCTTTTTAGCCCAAAAATAATCTTTGGAAATTATGATCGACTTGTGTCACCACAATTACATTTTGTTTTGTATAATTTGTATAAGAACATAGGAAAGGCTGGCATGCACTTCAAGAGGAGTTTTAGCCAAATGGTTCCATTAAAAAAAAGTTGTTCTTCAAGGAGAAAATAAATCCTTAACTCTTGGAAATGTTGGCTACTCTGAAGAATGACTTCTTTCTTTGGGAAAGAGAGTATAGCTAACAAAGGTTTTACTCTCTCATTGGCCCATTGTTTCCGCTCTCACCTTGAACTTTCTTTGTCGTCATTTGCTTCATGGCCAAACAGTGATGGGCACCTGACTTTCCATTCCAAAT
Organism: Prionailurus bengalensis; assembly: GCF_016509475.1. Taxonomy (NCBI): domain Eukaryota; kingdom Metazoa; phylum Chordata; class Mammalia; order Carnivora; family Felidae; genus Prionailurus; species Prionailurus bengalensis. Next base: position 21,083,835 of record NC_057347.1, read on the forward strand.
TAATTATGTTGCTGCCAGTTGGGCTATGTTGTGGGTGTTTAGTTCTTCTATAAAAGGGACTTTCGTGGTATTTAAACGTTTCTATCTCTTTTCTGTTTCTGAAACTGAAAACAATGACAGACCAGTTTTTACCACATTTCATTCCCCTGGAGGAAGAAACAATAAAAGAGAAACAGAATTCTCGTTGAGAAACCTGTTCTAACGCTCATGTCTCCATCGGAAACCTTTCAGGGGTTTGTTCTGGAGGACTTGGAAGTCTTGTGCAATAGGCTGACAGGAATAGGAAGAGCAGAATTCCAATTTACCGAGGAGTGCCAGAAATCAGAATATCTCAACGAATGCAACTCATCTACTAGCTTCCTGAGTGCACACTTCCTTTGGAGTGTTTGTGTGTGTGCATTTGTGCGTGCGCACGCGCGAGTGTGTGTCTATGTCTATTTTTCCCTTTTGCATATTTACTCATTGATTGATCCAGAGAAATGTGAAACGTCTGCACTGCTTTATAAAGTATTGACAATACGTCCTTTTAAATTTGGAACTGGAATTTTACTCATGGGAAGTGACATTTCCGTCATGAATTCTGACTCTCTTTTTAACCTAGAAATCTTGGAATTATCCTCAGCGAAGCCGTCACTCCCACCACATTGCATCCATCACCTGAGGCTGTCGGTGCTGCCCTCCTAAATCCTTCTGACGCCCATGGTGATGCATTCTCATTGCTACCACCTTGGTTTGGGCCCCTGTGGTCTGCAGCTGACAGCTTACCCTCTTATGAAAGCTTTCACTGGATCCCTTGCCTCTGATTTCCACCCTCTCCAACCCAGTCCCCACTCTGCCATTCTGATTGTGTCATCCCTTGGCTTAAAATCCTTCAATGACTCTCCACTGCTTATTACAGAGCTTCACAGCCTGTACGTTGGGTCACACAATGGGTTATAGGAAGTGCAGGTATTTGGGGGTCATAGGGCAGGCTTGGGGCAGCAGGAGTCTCAGGCGCTGCTCAAGACCACAGCCTTGTCCACTTGCTCCAGGGTGCTGTATAGATATTTTCTATTTTGTTCTTGAAAAAAGTTCCAGGGAGTTCTGGGAAAGTCTAGCTTATAAAGCTCTTTTCACTCTGGCCCATCTACCCACCTATACCCCCCCCCTTTTTTTTTTTTTTTTTTGCTTGGTGAACTTGTACTCAGTTGTGAGACCCTACTCAACATTCCCCTTACCCCCCACCCCTGCAGCTTTTCCCTCTTCTGCAAACAGGATTAACCATTCTCTCCACTCTGCTCCAATACAAGCCAGCTAGGGGAAATCGGGAAGGCTCCTTAAACTCTCTGAATCTTAATTTCCTCATTTGAAAAATGGAGATAATAATATCTGCTTTGCAGGGTTAGCATAAAGATCAAATAAAATAACATATGTAAAGTATTTAGCACAGAGCTTGGCATATAGAAAGCCTTCAGTAAATATTTGTTGAATAATAAATGGTAGCTGCTATCGTTAACTATCAAACTGTTATCAGTGCATTTATCCCATAATTGTGCAATGGTTGTTGGTTCCTCTTTTAGGATTTTCCTATGCACTTCAGTGCAACAGATCCTGTCCTGCTGGGATGTCAGTCCCATGAAGGAAAGGATCTGGAGCTTGTCCACTGGTGTATCCCATTGTAGACTTCAGTAATACTTGCTGCACATTCGCTTTCCTCGTTTGGCTCTTGTGAGGGTCAAGCGCCACGAGGTGTGTGAAACACGCTGAAAATACAAACATCTTGCGAGTATCTTACATATCTAGGAATTAACCTTTCCTTTCCATTCTTTGTCTCCTGGCCGATGCTTGGGTTGAGCTGCCGGCATCTAAACCTGCCTGCAGGCTCATGTTGCCTGGGGCGGGGGTGGGGCATGTAAGTTCGGGGGAAGTCTGGTGCCCACATATAATGCTAGCACTCTTATTGGGCAGAGGTAACCAAGGCAGACATTCTAATTTGTATCACTGCCTTCAGAAATAGAAGAGACATTTATGGATCTGTCAGCTTGGGCTCTTAGGCTTGTAGCACAAATGCAGTTCTACCCTTGTTCTCCAAGCCATGGTGTGATTGTCTCTGTCAAGGAGAGTCACCTTGGGAAGGGCAGGTGAGGGCTACTCCAGGGTAGGCTTCACTTCAGGTAAGAGCTGGAAGCTCTTTAGTGATCAGCTGGTCCAATCTCCTGGGGCTAAGTTAGAGAAAAGGCAATTGCGCCCCAGACAGCGTCAGTGACTTGTCCAAGGTCACACAGCCAGGGACTCCCCTTAAGTATTCCTTCCTTCCACTTTACTACAGTGTCTATAACAGAGGGAAGGAAAGAGAGAGTTCCAGGCAGAGGAAATAACAATACCTGAAAACTATTGAGGAAAGGAAGTCTATTTAAAGGCTTCATTCATATAAATTTGGTAGCTCAGGTCTGCGAACAGAGGCTGAGAAGGGAAAATTGTTTGTACATGAAGGTGAATAAACAAATTAAGGCACAAAGGAGGCGTAAAGCCACACTGGTGCATGTGGGTGTGTGTATGTGCGTGCAGGTGTACTTTATTATTTAGATAATGATGGGGAGGATTTTATTATATTTTTTTGTTTCATTTGCAGGAAATTTGAGTGAGGGAATATAAATAATATGAGGCTTTTAGAAAATTAGTTTCTCAACAGGTAGGAGAAGGGATTGGAGGTCGGAAGCAGAGAAGACAGGGAGACCATTGCAATCTTCTCTGCTTGAATTGATGAGGGCCTCAGCACGTGGTGATGGTGGGAATGGAAAGCAATATTACCAAGGAATATCCCCGTGGAAAAGAATAATTAAAGGATATGTTTGAGAGACACAGAGCAAGAAGAATCAACATGAGGCTCCTTAATGAAAATAGTAACAATTAATCAGGTGCCAAGGTGATGAAGTGAAAGTCAGACAGGTAACAAGCGTGCAAACATCCTTTAAAACACTAACGAGCCCAAAAAGACAGGGAATCTTAAACAAAGGAACTTCAGCTTTAATAAGAGGGATTTCTTGGCTGGGATAGAGAATCAAGCTAATTGGGGAAAGAGGGACTCAGTGGCTTTCAACTTATTATTTAAGAAATCTCTAAATTTATGTTTCCTTTTAATGAGATGGTGTTTCCTCAAATCTTAACAACCGTGCACGGTTCCTTTACTTCACCTACCCCCTCCCCTTCTCCAAGGGGAGGCAGGCCTTTCCCAAGGTTCAAGCCCTGGGTTCTAGACAGTGGGCATGTTTCATCCTGCTCACAAGATTTTCTGCTTTATGACCCTTACTTTTTCTTCTACATCTTCTCTCGCCTTAACCAAAGTCATTGGGATCTGATCTTGGAATTCCCTTCCTTTGTGATTTCCCAGGCTCTGCTGCGTTGCCTTAACACCTCTCCTGATATTGCCTTTAGCCGGCCCTGCCAGCCTCAGGATCACGAACCGAACCCTGGTTAGGGAGCCTTGCCCAGGAACTAGCATACTGTAGATACACAATAATTCTGTGTTGCTGAATGGGCGAATGAGCAAACGATGAATGGAAAAAAAGGCAGGAAGGTAGGAGGAAAGAAGAAATAAAAGGAGCAGTTTTATGCCACGCATAGATTTCACCTCTATGATACCAAAGAAGTTGGTTGAGCTGGTCTATTTCTGGTGAAAGGCAGTGCCACCTACATATCAAAGACATTATGAATCATCTACATAATTTAAGAGCCATTTTTTTTTTTAAGTAGAAAAAATAACAAGATCGAGTAGGTAGCTTCAGTGAACTGGTCAGCCCATTCAGTGGTAACTCCATGTCCTTCATCAAATAGATACGGTCTGAGCGGACTGGCCCATGGAGGAGCTTGGCATCACGGTAGCTGCTGACTATATACGTTGAAAGGACCCCACTGATTTGGGGCTGGCAAATTCTTGCCACGTTGCAACGAGCGATAATGAAGCGGTAACTCTCTGCCATTGCCAGCACCTCCTGGTTCCGTGGCTACATCTCACAGCTTCTCTCAGTTCTCTGTTTGCCATGGCCTCCTTCTCTTCTTCTTTTCCCTCTTACTTGTCTTCCCATTCAGATATTGACTTTTGAAACTCCTGGTTAAATATGGCGGATTGTCTGTGGACGCGTATCTTTTATCTCTATAAACCCCATCAAACTAATAGAAAAAATCCAACACTCGAAATCCATTATATTGACTTCCATTGACACAGATCATCTCACAGTGCCAATGAACGTTCCTGTATCTGTTCTCCCACCAGGCCATGAGATCTTAGGGAACGTTTCATCCTTGACAGTAATTTCAAGTGGAGAATATGCTTGGCATGTAGTAGGCATTAAATAAAGATTTGATGAAGAATCCTTATCCCTGGAGGATGTTTTGTTCCTAGAATACCATTACTCCTCCCCACTCTATGGAGTCAAGGAGGATGATGCCTTTGTCAGTCAAAAGTTGTTTCCAAACTGAGTAACAGAATCACATTATCACGGCATTATACTCACTTATTGAAGTATATTATATTATTCTAATCAGTATATTATATTACCATTAGAGTATATCATATTGTTCTAATATTAATATGCTATATTATTATAATACCATTGTTTGATGGTTGTCCATTGAAGCCTGGGTGTTTTGAGCCCTTGACATATCTTAACTCCTGTGATATCCATTTGTATGTCCAATCTGTGGTGGTAAGAGAGGATATTTATGCTCGGGGGAGGGTGCAGGTGGTCCTTGCAATGGCAGTGGTACTTGGGAGTCATAAGCTTTGAGTCTGTGTCCCAAATCTGCCACTGATTTATCCTGTGACTTTAGGAAAGTCACTCTTCCTCTCTGGGAATAAGTCCTTCATTTTTAAGAGGACACAGTTGGGCTAGATAATCTCTAGGATTTGTGTTTCTCTAAGACTTGTAGACACCTGAGCTCATCATTAACCTTAGACTGGAGATGCCCTGTCTCCCTTCAGAGAGATCCTGAGCACTAACACTGCCTCCTTAATTCAGGTGATGAATGTACATCAACAAAGGCAGAGGCTAGAGACTAGTGTTGATCTGAGGGAACAGTCTGCTCTTTTATCCTCAGGCTTAGAACCTATGTGAAAAATGCCTCTGAAGAAGTTGGACACTGTTGCGCGTGGGTTTGATCCTTACTTTGTATCTTCTGCTGTTCTCTCTTTTTATGTTTTTCCAGAAGGGGAAAACTACTCAAAAGAGTCCAAGACACAGAGTCTTCTCTTGGAACGTACACCTGCTGATTTCAATGGTGTTTGTACACAAGATTGCTTGAGGGCTGGGAGGAAAATTTTTCTTATCCTTTTATATATAAAGAAAGGGAAAGTTGCATTTTTGTCTTAGCATTACTAATCTGGTCCAAGAGCTAGAGCTTTCTTGGGAATCACAGAGCCTGATTTTCCAGCCTCTGGTTAGAGAGGCAGATGGGTAAACACAGGACTGTCAGAACTCACTCTGGGTTCAAAAGACTTGGTATGAAGCTCAGAGTCTCTGCATGGCTCTGGCTCCGTCTGAGATTGGGGAGGCAGCATTTCGTTAATTGGGCATCTTCTGTGTTCAAGATGCCCCTTGGCTGCCTTGGAGCTCACCTGGTCTTTTGAACTGCTTCTAGGTCTCTGGGGGAGAATTAGCCCATTTCATAGACAAGATAACTGACCATTGGAGCCAAAAGAATTTGCTCAGGGTTACAGATTAAACCTGAGATTTCAATCGTGTCTGTTTGACTCCCAAGATTGTGCTGTTTCTACGAGATCATATGTTTCCCATTCATATTCTGGTTGCTTGTAGCAATTGTTGGGTGTGTGTGTGTTTGCAGGGAGGAGGTGATAATAACCAGTATGGGGAAATGCCAGGCAACCCAATCTCTGAGCATACATTTGTCTCACGGGCAAGAAACTGCTGATTCATCACGTATTCTGTTTGCCCTGCTATGAGCAGAGGCTCTAGGAGTGTGGAAGATGGAGGGGGAACTCCTTCTCATCCATGCTTGGGGAGCTCAACTCATTAGAACCCTGAAATGCAAGTTGGAGTGAGGTGGTAGACAGCCCAGAGACCAGGAGGAGGGCTGGAAGTTTTCAGTGAACACAGAGAGGAGAAACTTTCCTGCCTCAAGCTACATATCTAGGCTTCCCTTTATCCCCCGTCATCTCCCCTCATCCCCCTTCCTATACCATATGCTTTCCTTGGAGAACCATCTACTTTCCTGGTTTCAGCTCATGGATGACGTGATGACTTTTAAACCTACAGCTTCTGCCAGATCCTGCTTCTGAGTTCTAGGCCTGTGTATGCGATTCCTTTTGTATGCTTCAGCGGGTGCTCCTCAGACACCTGAAATTCAGCATGACCAGCATCGACCTCCTCACCTTTTATTTCCCCAAGTACCTTCCCCTTAAGTTTCTCACCTCAGCAGATGGCTCCACCATCCACCCAGCCACCCACACCAGAAACCCAGGTGTCCTACTTGACTTCTTGCTCTGACTCCCATTACCTGGAATCCTGCTACACCCACCTATTATCCATGCTGCTGCCAAAGCAGAGCACCTCACTAGTCTTCTCTAGACCCCTTAGGGACCCCCTTGGCCTTCAGAATAAGGTTTAAGCTCCGCAGAGGTCTTCGGGAATGATGTCAAGCACAGAGCGGGGCAGGGGAGGAGGACGTGTAAGGACCTAGGTTTGAATATCAACTCTGTAATGTGTTACATATGCGACGCTGGGCGAGCCATAACATCTCTCCAGCTGACTCTTTCCTCGTCTTTATTGTGGAACTACCAGCACTGGCATTGTAGATTTCTGTGAGAATTTAATCAAATGAGAGTAGCATGTGTAACCTGTTAAAAACCAGTAACATTATGTGCCTGACATGGAATGGCTTTGAATGGTAGTGTTCTGAACTGTGTTGCTACACAAGAAGTGCCATGGTGTCCTAGCTTCTGCCTTACGGGGGATTCCAATTCATTACGGGCTTCAAGGTAGGAAGTGACTTTTCTGCCAGATGTAGTATATCATGCCTTTCCCAGCGCACAGTGGAGAACATATCACAGAACCTACCCATGGAATAACATGACAGACTCATCAGAAAGGCCCCAGATGCAGAACACTTAAAGTCAGCCAAATCAAGTGTGGCAGGACCGCCTGGTCACCCCATGAACAAGAAGGGCAGTGAGAAGCAAGGACAGTACATTCTTAGCATTTTGGAGAGAAGTAAATGTATCCATAAAGATCATTAGAAAGAACCAGTGAAGATAAGAGGCAAATCCCGGGGTTTTCCATTATTGGTAGGCAAGGAGTGGAAGTAAACCGCGGCCAAGGCAGTGTGTCCCCAGAGCAGCCCCTCACACCTGGGGAAGAATCCTGACCAGACCCAAGATGTTTCCTTAACCACAATGGTGAAAGGTTATTCTTATACTTTTGAGTTATTGCTTATTTTATCATCTGGTATCATAATCCACTGTATGGATGGTTTGTTATAAATAATTATGCCCAGTAAAGACAGAGCTTTTTCATCGCAGCAGTGTAGACCTCTTCATTCTCAGCAAATACCTGTGTTTTCTTCACAAAATCCAGAGCTAAAAACCCTTCTAGTTACGTATGGATACCTGGATGGAAGGGCTCCTGTGTGACGTGTTAAGAAATCCCTTCCCTGGGAAGCTGATGGAATCTTTGCTTTCATAGTTTTCTCTCTTGTACTTGCCTATTACATATGCTGTTTGAAGTTTTCCAATTGTTTCCTGGCTGAATCTAGGGAGAAAGAGACTTGTCTCTATCTGGGTCAGCATAGCTAAGAGGGAGAGAGCCATCCTGAGACCCCACACGGGATGGTGGCAGAGATTGCTCTGGCCAGGGAGTGTCTATGGAGGGATTTCTGGTAGGACTTGGGCAAACAGAAGGTGGAGACTTGGGCAAACAGAAGCTGTCCTTGGTGACCCCTTCCGGCAGGGACTTCTCTCACAGAAGACACGTTAGTCTTTGTGGATTATTCAGGGTTTGTTTCGTCTGTGGTTATATGTGCATGGCAAGGTCATGAAGAGGAAAAGCAATGGGGTCTGTAGCTAGACGTTGGCTTGGCTTTGTGGCCCCCCTCTTTGCTTGTTGTCATGAAATTGGGTCATGTTACCACTCAGACCCTCAGTTTCCTCACTGAAACTCACCGAAAGGCTATTTGAGGAATGAAGCTAGCTTAGTAATTGCTTAGCACTGTTTTGGATAAGATAATGTTAATTTCCTTCTTATTTCTTTCTCTTTCCTTCCATCCCAGACCGGGAGGCGGGGGACTCTCTGCACAATATTATCCATGTCTGCTGGGCTTTCCCAAGGACAAAATTCCTTCCTGGCTGAGCAGGTGTATTTCCAGGAACGTGGGCTTTTTGAGATGTGGATTCGAGATGAGAGTCTACGGTTCTGCCCCCAGGTGGACAGAAAGACAGTAAGATGGCCATCAGGGTACAGAAGAATTTCTACTACTTCAGCTCTGAAACATTCTCACTGAAATCTGCCCTTCTGGAGAGGGCTGGAAGGCGGGGGTTTATTATGTAACATGGATTTGATGTTAGGATTTGCACACTGAGTTTTCATTACTGGGCCTCATAAAAGCAGAAGAGCTCAGTGGAAAAGATTAAAAAAATTTTTTTTTTTTTACAAAGATAGACAAGTCAGGGGGTCTGACATATTCTCCACTCTGATTCTTAAGGACAAAGATAAATGGAAAAGAAAGATTCTATTTTTATGCTTTGAAAGCACTTACTTTAGGTCAGGAAAATAGCCAGTCTGGATGTTTAGTCCTGTCTATATAGCCTGGACCAGATCTTTCTTTCTTTCTTTCTTTCTTTCTTTCTTTCTTTCTTTTTTTCTTTCTTTTTTTTTTTTTTTTTTTTTTTTGCCTTTTTATTAATTGGTTTAGCTGACCACGTAGGGAGACTTGGAGGTTGCAGGAAATGTACAATCTTGTGCGATCACAAAAGGATGAAGGAAATCAGGCCTCCCACAGCAGAGGGAAAAGTAAACAGGTTTTGGTATCAAAGAGACCTCAATTCAAATCTCATTTCCATTCCTTACTATCTGGGTGATCCTAGGCTCGAGCCTCAGCTTTCCCATCTGTCCAATAGGGGTAATTGTAACTACCTTGCATTAAATGGGACATTAAATGGGAGACAGTGTCTGATACCTCGTGGGTACTAAGTGAATGATTAAACAAACACAGAATGCAGACCAGGAACTTGCCGAGCATTATGATGATGCTGTCTGAAGAGTGCATCACAGATGGAACTCAGGGAAGGAGGAATTGTAAGCCTGCCCACTGCAGCACTTATTCTGAGATTTGTTCAGAGTAAAGGCCAAAAGAAAAGCCAGATTAAGTATAGAGCACGTTTTGTGTTGTTCTTATATATCCTCCTTTTTGTATACCAAAAAGCTTTGAGGTATCTTGAAACAAAGTATATGGATACAATAAAAGAGGACATTCCAACAAAGCATATAAAAGATTGGGAGAGTATATATTCTAATTACTTGGCTGAGATAGTTACTGAGTTTAAGGATAAAGTTTGGGGCTTCCTGATAACAAGCCAAGAAGGGAAAAGAATGGATTAAATGATTATCATCTTCTGAGAAAATACATGATCCTAAGAAAGAAAATGTTTCCTTGGCATTACATTCCCAATGGAATTTATCACAAGACCCTGAGGCATTCATGACACTGCACCTAGTATTTGTTCCAGGGACTGACATAGGGAATGCCGTCTCCACCATGACCCTCCTACAGTGTGCTCCATGGCCTTTGTCATCCTGACCCTTGAAGAAGGAAGCCAAGGCAGGTAACAAATCATGGCAGAGTATTGGCTTGAACTTAGGTTCAGATCCCGATTCACTTTCTAATTGTGGAACTTGTGACTTGACTTGCCTTCACCTCCTTGCAAAAGAGAATTCATCACACCACATCCCCCCTCCTGTGGTGCCATTCTGTGCACTGGAAGAGGAGACAGGTGTCCGACACCCAGCTTGGAGGCTGACACAGAGGAAGTGCTTCATAAATTGGATCAGTTTTCAGGGTGCCTGGGTGGCCCAGTCGGTTGAGCATCTGACTCTTGATTTTGGCTCAGGTCATGATCTCTTAATGTTCTCAAGAGTCTCTCAGCTGTCTGCACAATACAGTGCAGATTCCTTGGCCAGACCTTCAGGACCCTATACCCTGGGACCTGCTATCCCCAGCCAATACTCTCCAACATACACTCTAGGCTCCAGGCATCTTAAACTCTTGACCTGTCCAGGAATACATAATGCCTTTGCACAAGCTCCTTCTTCTGCCTGGAGCAACCTTCTCCTCCTCTTCCTGTTCAGTTTCCCCTTCCTGCTCAGTTTGGCACACAAAGTCATCCATTCCTTAAGATTGTTCTATTGGTCCTTTCTGTCAGGCCATCTATCTCTAGCCCGAGAGTCCGTGTCTCTGTATCTGGATACCCTCCGTGATGCTTTCACATTCTCCTACAGTATTTTCTCTCTTTCTCTTGCTGGAGGATGGGCTCTTTGAGGCCAGAGATAGTGCCTGTCACGTCAGCATTTCCTTTAGCGCGAATTGGGAGCTAGTTGTCTAGTGCTAGTTGGTGCCTCCATTGTACCTGGTACACGTGCCTGACTTCACCCTTGCAGCTGTAACCCCCACATCCATTCATGCGGTGGACTTGAGCTCTTTGAAACAGGAACCTTTTCTACCTCATGTCAGCATCTTAAGTGTGTATCACCTGCCCACAGTGGGGGAATGAATGGTTTTTAAGAATGAGTTAATACATTCTGGGTGAATGAATAAGTGAGGATCTCTGGATATAGTATTACCCACCTACCCTTCAAATGGGGGGAGAGTGACATTTTAATCTATTTACATTTCAGGTGCATCCAATTAAATGTAGCTCTCGGGAATTACATCTTAGGTGGGGATTAGGTTCCAATATGGCACATAAGGTAAAAATCAAGCAAATAAAAACCATTCTTGAGAATCTCTCAGGAAGGTACCCTATTGGGAGTAGTATTTCTCAGGTCCAACCTCTTTAGTTTCTCTTCTGCATTGGCAAGGTTAATTTTCTTTAGTGGAGCCCTAGAAATAAATAATTAGCTGGTGTTCCAGGGTCATTCCGCCGAAAATCTGTATCATTAAACTCTAGACCGGGTTGGGAGCCCACAGGGAGGACCCAGAGGGAGGAGGTCATGAGGGCGTACCTGCTGGATGATGACTGGGTGGAGGCTGAGTCTTTGGGGCACAGGTGGTTAGAAAAAGCTTACACTGGGAGATCAAGGTAGACACCAAGATGGAGTCTAAGGGCAAAGACAGAAGTGGGCTAGGGATCAAGGAGCCAATGCAGGGAGACAGCATGTGTCCTGAGATAAAGGATAGAGAAACGAAGAAGGTGGGTTGTAAAACGTCGAAGCAGGTTTCAAAAGCAGAAGCCAGGGGGGCAGGAGGGGAGGTCTGGGTTCTATAAGATGCCACCGTGACAACCCAAGAGGGTGCTCTAGGACGTCAGGCTTGTGTAGCTGCAGTCACCCTCCATGCATGGGCTCCCCTTGCATGGCTCTTTGTGCTGCTGCGCCCTTGGCTCGTTCAAGAAGTGGTGATTCTCGGATTCTACAAAATATTTTAATTGCAAAAGTAAAACTTGTGTTATAAAATTCAAACTTCAATATTGAAGCATATAAAATAAAAATGAAGAGTCTCTCCTACGTCCCTAGTGCCTCCAGTCCTGCTCTCCCAGGGGAACTAACCAGCGTTAACAGATTGGTATATATATATATATATATATATATATATATCCTTCCATGCATATTTTAGGCACACACACTCAGACACACATTCACGCAGTGTTTTTTTTTATTATTAAAAGATGCTATTGTTACCTACATTCTGTTATGTGTTATTTTTTTCTCAGTGATATATCGTGGCGGAGTTTTGCATCCCTAACTTTTGCACCTGAAATCGCTCAAAGCGAAGTAAGCCCATTAAGGTATCTGATGCTGGGAGGCTATTAAGACCAGATCTTGATATTCTAAGAAAGCTTTTTTTTCCCATCCTACTCAGTCTGTTAGCCCCAGTGAACTAGAAATTAAAGATTTATGTGGCTAATTATTATTTTTTAAATAAAAACTTAAGGGCAAAGCTTTGCTGGAAATATACACGGTAATTGTGTTTACAGATCATCACCAGTCCTGAACAGCAATTCACGGTATAAAACTCAAGTAATTAGAACAATAAGCCCAGGTTAATTAAAATACTGGGTAACATTTGGGCAAGAGTAAAATCCACTTTGGAGAGTTTCCAGGCGCACATTCATTTTGTAGGCACTTAATTCACCCTGGGAGCTGGTGCTGACAAGGTAAGACGTTCGGTGCTAATCAGCACTGGTCCGCCTTTGATCACGCCCTGCACATTTCCCTTCTTTGGCTCCAGGACCAGCTTCAGAGAGCAGGGTCCAGCCGCTGGGTCCAGCACTCTGTTGTTTACACCTAATCTTGGGTCCCATTCTTGTGTTATTACCGCCCATGCCACTTGCCTTAATGGTTATAGGCTAGCTAATTAAAGCAATTAATCAAGCCCCCAAGAAGTTTGGATGCTATGTGAAGTTTTTTCTGCCTTTGCCCTCCATCCAGTGCTGGGGGCCCAGTTCCTTTGGAATTCTGTGGTCCCCATGCTAGTCAGAGGATCTGGCATGTTCGAATGGTTCCTCCTGCTGCCTGCAAGGGTTCAGATGAGCTCTGATGGTAGAACTTCAAGGTCATGCCTCTGAAATGCTCTTCTGAGCAACCTCTGCCCCAGGTTGGGTGAGTGGCGCCTCTGCCATTCTTCATCGACCACACTGCATTTATCAATATCCCTTTATGTCTTTGGGCTCCATCTGTCAGACTTGCGTTTTTCGTTTTGTACTTTCAGAGCTTTGTCTAAGACCTGTATACAGGGGACGCCCAATAAAAATCCACACCTCCTAGTTCCTTTCCGCCTAAAGGCTTTTGGCTAAGGAGGATAATTAATTCAACAGATATTTATAAGGACCCCTTTCGGGTTAGGTTCCAATATGGCCCACTGCTGTGGGCACTGTGGGAAATCAGAAATGGTAAGATAGGGCTCTTGCATGCCAGGAGTTTACAAGCTAGTGAAGAGATAAAGCACACTTGCAAATGGCTGTAAGACATGAATCCATTATAGGATAGAAGACCAAAGAAGGTGCCATGGACTTTCTAAGCAAGGGTGCTCCAAAAGGGCTTCATGGAGGAGGTGACATTTTGGCCAGGCTTTTGATTTTTATGAAACTGATTTGGATGCTGAGACCTGTGTGTGTGTGTGTGTGTGTGTGTGTGCCTATATATATAAACTTGTAAGTGGGGCAAGGAGAAGAGACTGAGATGCTTGAAGGAATAAAACTTCCAGCACAAGCAAAGGCACTGGGTTGCATGTATGCAGTCTTGCATTCATCACAGACATCAAATATTGCTGGGGCAGCCGCTGGCAGCCCAGGTGGTGTCCTGGGTTAGGATGGACCCTCTGCAACACCGTGGGGTAGGTGAATTTCAAGTTCAGCCATCCCTAGTTGCCTTCATCTTTCCCTTCGAGGGGCATGCCCCTCCTATCTTCCCATTTCTGGAGAGGGTCTTTGGGTTTTTGGGCTTTCCAGACTTCCTTAAATGCCCATTCTCAAGAAGAGATCAAAACTCTCTTTTCCTATGTGAGTTTGGGTTCCAGGCTACCTATTATCACTTAGTCTGCTTTAGCGTGGAACTGATTTCACCTACTACAGAGCTGGGAGGGGGATGTGGTACCAGACAAGGTCCCAATGTGCACTAGGCTTTCTTCTACTTCTATGGAACTGACCAAAGGAGTAGTTTCCCCTCCCTACTGCCCTGCCTCATTTGGTCTACATTTCACGGTCACAAAGTCAAACTGTATTCCAAGGGACAAGCTTCCTCAGCTTTTGCTTCTGGTTTTCTTTCTCATTACTTTAATTAATAGAGTAAATAAAGATAGCAGGATGCCTTTCTAAGACTGAATTTGCTTTTCTTTCCCTTCTCTGCTCAGTGAGGGTCTCTGACTATGGTGAGCAAGGTAAGCCAGTGCTGTGGCTCCTGGAGGAGGGCTGTGCAGGGGCACAACAGGGTAACTTCCCGTGTCTCGGGATGGTAGCAGGATAGCCCCAACCATAAATCTGGAGCATGTCTGTGGGAAGGACTGAAACGGCTGATTATTTAAGAAGTACAATTCGTGCAGCCAGTAGGGATCGTTTTGGACAAGCTCAGCACAGACAGAGTGGCCGCCCCACTCTTCAAGAGTCCACAGTGTTCCCCATTAGGGGGAGGAGCAGCTGCCCAGGATTATCTGTTGGGCTACAAGGGACCAGCCGATCACAGTACAGACCATCCCAATGTGGACAGGGCAGAGTCTGGGCTTGCCCCGTGTTAATGTGGGATACAGCCCATCCCCTTTCCTGGTCTATGTAAATGCTAGGGATTTGGAAAAACTCTACGGGGGGAGAACTTGAAAACAACAAAACAGACTCAGAATCCTCAAGCAAAGTAATCCTTTGTGACCTGGGACGTGGGCCTGGGGCTTTCATGGGGCAGTAAAAAGCAGAGGTCGTAGGGACCGTCACAACACCTGCCCCAGCCTGGTGTCTGTGAAAGTGTCGTGGTACAATCAGAAGCCGGACATCTTCCAGACAGACACTTCCTACTGTCTAACATGGGTTCTCTATAAAATTCACTCGTAAATCTTGAGTCATGCTTTTCTCAAAGGAGGAGCTCTGTGGCTGTATTTTTTTGGTAAATGAGATTTTGTTGAGCCATTCATTATTTCAGCCAGTGGGCTTAGAGCAGCCAAGTCTTTCAAGCTTTAAAAGGTCTAATTTTTTATTGGGACAGCTCTTGGTGCGTCATTGTTACAGGCCTAGAGATGGTGCGGGTAGTAAGGGTTTTCCAGGCCGGCCTCAGCCTCCCGTCTCACCTTCCAGTTGGAGAACCTGAGATGGAGGGAAGGTGATGGACCTTCCCGGAGTCAGGGAGTGAGTGAGACAGGGCTGCAGCGGGTGTGAGGGCAGTGTGGAGCCGAGACGGACGATACTCCGCTGGAGGGTTTTCTCGTAACAAGCACATTGTCGTATTGGCTCATTCTGGCTTTAGAGTTGGCTGGATTCCATATGTAATTTGCTTTCCCGTGTGGAAGCCTGAAGTCATGATGTGTCTGTTCTCTGTTGGAGCTCCAAATATCCATTTGTATTCTCCTTTCTCTTCTGGCGATGCGTCTTTCATGACCGCTGAAGGTTCGCTGCTCGGAAAATCCTTTCCTGTCACCCCCAAGAGAGCGTGTGGCTCTCTGTACCCAGTGTACTCTTATATGCCTGTCTTGCTCGAGGATGCCATTAAGTGCCTGTCATCCTTACTCTACCTTGAACTCATGATAGGCAGGGCCAGTGGTTGTATTTCTGTGTCCGAGCACCTAGCACATAGTAGGCATAGGTAAATATTAATTGAATGAATGCATGTGCCATTGTTTCTTTGGGCCTAAGTGTAATATTTTATATTTAATAAATGCATAGTTAATTTCTGTTAAAGAACTACAAAAACTTAGTCTTGTACATTCTCAACATGTCAGACACGGAGGCAACGATTTTATAAATGCGGAATCTGAGGCCCAGAAAGGGAGTTGACTTATGTAAGGATGCACAGCATTTCCATATCAGAATTAAAACTTGAAAACGGGGCCTCTGTGGAAATACAAAGTACTGCTTATTATTTCTGTGCCACCATTTGGAATATTTATTATTTAGTTGCATGAAAATACATCTTCTTATATTCCTTTGAGCATAAAGAAAGATTAAGGATTATGTTTATTCTTATGATTTTGTGTCTTCCTAACAGAAATCATTTTGCTTCTTGCTGGAAGTTAGGATCAGAAATGGCCATTTCCCAGTCTTTGAGGAAAGCAGGTCATAATTACTTTCTATCAAATTTTTGGTAGAAATAATCCCCTCTTACATGGGGACAAGATATCTACTGAACTTTCATTACACATTTTCTTCTCACTGAGTTTACAGTCCCCTTGATGAGAAGCGTGATGCCAGCTTAACTAGAGCATTGAAAATGTGCTGTTCTCTAAGTCATCAGCAGATTGTGGGCACCACGGTTTGGACCAGACATCTCACAGTGTCGGAAGTTAGGGAATAGCAGGAACAGTGGCCAGTATTGGGTCTCAGTCTGCCCAAGATGTCATGGCTCCCCCTTTAGCTGTCTGGAGCCCAGGAAAGACCACCATGGATCCATGATCTGCCTTCTACTTCTAGAGAATGACATATGACAGAGGAGGGACAGGCCCAGAATGAGTCAAGAGCAGGGGCCCTCTCTTGTGAATCTGCTTCCGAGGACTTGGGGGTGGAGGAGGTGGGTTGGGCTTTATTTCCATCGCTGCAACTCTGGATCCTGGACTTCAGATCTTGGGAAATCAGAGCCTGAGCCGGGCTGAAAGTGGGGCGAAGTCAGCTCTGTGCGTGGGTGAGAAGTGAGTCTGAATCACCTCACTCTCCCTCCTGAGTGACAGGAGAGAAGCCAGCAGGAAGTAAGATCCAAATGTTGCCAAAATCCAGACAGAGTCTTGTCCGCTCAGCCCTGCCCTTGTGGTTTTCAACAAGGCTCTTTCCCTTAAGCAACTGGAGCTGTTGGTTTGCAGTTCATGCCAATTCATTGCAGCAAGCCTCTATTAAGTGCCTGCTGTGTGCCTAATTAATCCACTGGGGTGATGCAAGAGAAGTAGAGGTCTTGACCCCTGCTTTCCATAGACTTACCATCTAGTAGAAAGATTCATTCATTCATTCCACACTTTCGGAAAGCCTACCTTA
This sequence comes from Prionailurus bengalensis, assembly GCF_016509475.1. Taxonomy (NCBI): domain Eukaryota; kingdom Metazoa; phylum Chordata; class Mammalia; order Carnivora; family Felidae; genus Prionailurus; species Prionailurus bengalensis. The sequence goes on from NC_057347.1 coordinate 21,100,696, forward strand.
TGCTCTATACAGTATTAAGTACTGAAGGCAGTGATGGTTAAGACATAGCACCTCCCGTGAAGCATGCCATGGTCTGATAGACTGATGGGGGAGACAGGTGCCTACAGAATGAGTGAGAAGGGCTGGGAGAACCATCCAGTGGGGCAGAAGCAAAAAGGAGGGGTACCTCGCCCAGCCCAGGCTCAAGTTAGAGGAGGTAATATTTGAATAGCATCATGAAGGATGAGCAAGAGTTAGCGAGTGAGGAAAATAAAATTATGTGTGTACTGCGCAATTTTAGGAGCCAAAATCATCCCCTATTAGCGGGTAGGGGACGGTTTAATGATTCATGGGAATAAAGGACTAGAGCATTTGAAACTGTAACTATCTCTGGGTATACCCACAAATAACTGGAGAATAATTAAAAAAAGAAAAACATAACAAAAAAAATAACAGAACTCTCACATGCTGCTGGTAGGAGTGTAAATCGGTACAACTGTTTTTGGAAAACTGGCAGTATTTGCTAACGCTTAACATATGGCTACCCTATGACATAGTCATTTTACTCCCAGGTATATATACCCAACAGAAATGTATGCCTGTGTTTACCAAGAGTCACGCATTAGAAGATTCACAGCAGCGTTATTCCTAATAGCCACAGCCTGGAAAATGTCACAGTGACCATGAATGTAGAATGGATACATAAATGGTGCTCTATCTGTGGAGTAGAGTGCTGTGCCACAGTGAGAATGAATGGCCCACAGCTATTGCAACAATATGGACAAGTCTCATACAAAAGTGTACGTGCCATATGACCGTATTCTTTAAATTTTTTTTAAATGTTTTATTTATCTTTGAGACAGAGAGAGGCAGAACATGAGCCGGGGAGGGGCAGAGAGAGAGGGAGACACAGAATCTGAAGCAGGCTCCAGGCTCGGAGCTGTCGGCACAGAGCCCGACGCGGGGCTCGAACTCACAAACTTCGAGATCGTGACCTGAGCCGAAGTCAGACGCTCAACCAACTGAGCCACCCAGGCGCTCCTCATATGACCCTATTCTTACAAAAAAGTACAAAAATAGGCAAACTCATCTATGCTGTTAGGAATGAGGATAGTGGTTATGCTTGGTGGGAGTAGGAACCGGAGACAAGCATGGAAGTGGGTGCTTCACTGGGGTCAATGATGCTCTAATTCTTGGCTTGGGCATTGGTCATGCAGAGGTGCCTGCTTCATGAGAGCTCAACCAGCTGTATGCTCACGAGAGTGCACGCCTTGTGTGTGCACCAGGCTTCAATAAAGAGTTGCAAGCCACCTGTAATGCTGGGAGGGACTGTATGTCAGAGGCTGACTATAAGGGCTGTGGAAAGGTGGAGTTCAGAAAAGGTCCATGGTGAATTGGGTCCTTGTGGGTGCCTCTTCTCTCAGAAGAGTGGGTACTTAGAGGAGGCTTGGCATCCTTGTGTTATTAAATCAAGCACTTCGTTTTCCCGCAAAGGAGGTCTCTTCTCATCCATTTAGCTTTTGCAACAGAAATTACAGATACTTTAGGAATGGGGCTGTGAACAGAGGAAGGTTTTATTTTTCACATGGTTAAGTCTCTGTCCATTACCAGTGGGTGGCTTGACTCTCTGTCCCTCAATGGACACATCAGGAAAATGGGGTAACAATCTGGGACTGTTGCTCTGAGAGTTGTTGCTGATTCACTTCTAACCCCAGCAGGATGAAGAATGTGAGGAGACCATACAAATTCCGGAGGTCATTGTATCCTGACGCAGGGGGCGTGGTGGCCAGGCGTGCCTTATCTGCTTGAAGAGAACAGAATCAGGATGCCAAGCTTCGTGCCTGCTGCATACCTAGGAAGCTCTCATCTCAGCATTTTACATCATCCCCTGACATTTGGCCAACCCCCTGAGCCCACCCTTGTGGTCTCTTCCTCCCGTGAAGACAGAAGCCCTGGGACCCAGCAGTGTTCTCAACAGCACACAGGCTGTTTCTCTCTCTTTCCTAGAGAAGAAAGCCAGGGCAGAGGCACGTGAGGCTGATGTTAATTGTTCTCTCAGGCTCCTAGCATGCCTACTGCCCTCCTCACTCCAGATGCCAGGAATGTCACAAGAAAACCACCCTGGAAAGCCATGCGATGTAACCTACCGTTGTCCCTGACAGCCCAGGATCCCAGCTTGGCCTAGAGCCACAGCAGAGGGAGAGGAGAGAGAACAATGGGCTGAATGTAGACTTCATTTCACCTCTGTGCCTGATGCTTTCTTCCGACGTCTTGTTCAGCATTGGGCGACTATGTATTGAGTACCTGCCGGGGCCCGGGCACTGGAGATGCTACAGCAAACAAACAAACAAAACTGGACCCTGACTCCATGGAGCTCACATTCCAGTGGGGAAAATAGCTGTTAAACAGATGTTCACACATATGAATAACAACCGGTTGTGTGATAAATATGGGAAGAAAGAGAACAAGGATATCTGAGAGTGTATAAGAAGGCGACCTAGACTGCTCTGGGGTAGTGAGGGGTGGCTCTGGAGAGGACATGACTTTGAAGCCAGCTCCTGAAGGCTAAACAGGTGTTAGTGGCTAGAGAACATGCAGGGAAATGTCCTAGGCAGAGGGAATAGCTTGTACAGAGGTCTTAAGGCAGGAAGGAGAACGCCATCCAAGGGAGCTAAGAGAAGGTCAAGGTGGCTGAAGTGTGGTGCGTGAGCACAGAGATCAGCCCAAGAGCCAGCTACAGAGGTAGCTAACACTCAGGCCACAGAAGGCCTTGTGGGTTGTGGAAAGAATTTAGAAACTGACTTAAGAGTAATGGGTGTGGCTATTGAAGTGTCTTAAGCAAAATAATGATATGTGTCTATTTGTGTTTGTATTTTATTTACTTATTTATTTATTTATTTATTTAATGTTTTATTTATTTAATGTTTTATTTATTTTTTGAGAGAGTGAAAGCAAGGGAGGGGCAGAAAGAGAGGGAGACAGGATCTGAAGCGGGCTCTGCGCTGACAGCAGGCAGCCTGATGTGGGGCTTGAACTCACAAATGGCGAGATCATGACCTGAGCCGAAGTGGGATGCTCAACTGACTGAGCCACCCAGCCGCCCCCATTTGTGGTTTTAAAAAGGTTACTCCTGCTTGTGGGTGGGCAGTGGATAGGTAAGGGATGAAAAGGTCCAAGCAAGATGAGTAGGAGGTCATGGCCTTGATCCAGGCAGAGAGTACGGCAGATTGGATTAGAGGGGTAGAGGCTGTGACAGCAAACAGTGGAGAGATTAGAGCTACAATTTGGTGACAGAATGGCTAAGATTTAATGACGGAAGGGACGGGTTAGGGAGACGGAGGTATTTATTACGTCTGTGCATGATGGGTGTGTACAACTGGATGGGATGGCTGACATGGGGAAAATGAGGAAAGCAGAAATGTACAGAAAATTCTAAATTCTGTGTTTATCTTAATCCTTGGAGGGGCTCTCCCTCAATAGATAAGAAAGTTGAGATCCAGAGTGGTTAAGAAACTCAGCCAAGGTCACAGAGCAACAAATCATAGCACCCAGGTACTTCATAGCTGATTTCAGAGGCTCGTGTCTCTTAGACACCACATTCCTGCAGCCCGTCACAATTCACAGAGCAGTTTCAAATACGTCATCCCATTTTTTATTTCTACCAGGACAACCCTATAGGGTAGATGAAGCATATGGCATGATACCATTTTTATGGGCAAGGAAATTGAGGGCATTAACTTGAGCAACGTGTTCGAGCTGTAACTGGTGTGGACAGGATTGGAACTCTGGTCTCTGTGACTCCCAGAGCCTGCTTTTCCCACCGTCACCCCTCGCTGCTGAGTTCGTAAATGCTGGTGTCAGATCAATTGCTTGGTGGACTAATATTGGGCAATTTTATTTAACCTCCCTGCTCCTTAACTTCCTCACCTGTAAAATGGAGAAAATAATACGTCTCTCGGGCTTGTCACGAGTGTTCCATGAACAGATTGTAATGCATTGAGCATAGCGCCTCACACAAAGCGTGCGCTCAGTTCTCATTCGACAGGAAGCTGTTACCGAGCATGCACTTGTTGGGCCAGGCACCCCCTTTCCCTTGAGGAAAGGCAGCGGCTCCCACAGCTGCGGAGCGCCCCAAGCTGCTGACCAGCTTTCCCCCAAAGGACATCCTTCCTGTCTCTATCAACCTCCCAGAAGGACTTCGAGTTTCCGTTCTCCCTGCTGGGCTCCCACCGCCACAGACAGCCCATTGCAGAGTCTTGAGAATCCTTCCTCAATGATTCCTTTCTCCTTTCTCTTTTCTTCCCCATCCCTTGCGATGCTCTGATTCAGACTCATTTCCCTTTGCCTGATCCTCCCACAGCAGCTTTCAGCTGCCCTCCCAAGTGCTTGTCCAACGAGGTTTGTAATCTCTTGGGTCTTCTCATGGTCTACATAACATCACCACACCCCTTCATCAAGAAACCAGGCATCTCTGAAGTCTCCTGACAATCTCTTTTGAACTCATCTCTCAGTGTTATTCAACAGGGACCCTTGTCTCCAAACAAAAAATCCAACCACCATCTCCCAGTGTGTTACTCATAATCCTCTCACCACATTTCTGGTCACATTGTCCCTCAGGCCCGGAAAGTCCCCCTCTGTCCTTTCTTCTCCCCCCGCCTCGCTCCCCACTTTTTTAATACAATTTTTTAAAAAGTTTATTTATTTATTTATTTTGAGAAAGACAGAGTACTCAAGCTGGGGAAGGGCAGACAGAGAGGGAGAGAGAGAATTCTGAGAAGGCTCCGCGCTGTAAGCGCAAAGCCTGAGGCGGGGCTGGATCTCCCGAAACATAAGATCACAACCTGAGCCCAAATCAATAGTCAGATGCTTATCGACTGAGACACCCAGGTGTCTCTCCCCCTTGAGGCTCCATTCAAGTCTCACCTCCTTTGAGAAGCTGCCCCTGATTCTTTAGGCTAGAAATCTCTTCCACCGATCCTCAAGGTGTTGATGGCATTTTCCAGGCCTTGCGGGCTGCAGCCATGATGCCCAGCACAGCACGCAATACACAGTATGGTGCCCATCCACCACCACCACCTATGATATCTCTGCTTTTGGTACCCCTGCTCCTATGATCGAGCCACCCAGTCTTCAGTGGGCACACACGATCCTCACTTTCTCCCTGTCCTATCCTTTAGAGAACTCATACATTGCTCTCCCTCAGGATTCCCTCTCAATCACTCTCTTTGGCTCTCTGTTCTCCCCTCCCCATGGAGCAGGAAGAATCAGGCCAAAGAGCTAAAAAAGAAAACCCTTGTCTCCACCTGCTCCTGTCTTCAATACAGTTGTTGTTTCTGAGGTTGTTGCTTTTTTTTTTTAAATAGAGATTCAGCAAACCCTGTGATACTTTCTGATTGCTATATATACATATATTTATGCATTAAATTAGTCTCCAGGGGATACCCTGCTAAATATAGTAATTATGTGAACCAGAATATTTTCAAACACCTTTCCCTCCTTGCTATTTTTCCCCTTTCCTGGAGCTGGGGGTGATGCTGTTGGGAAAGCTGGGTGGAACCTTGCCCTATGGGCCAAATGCTTTCCTTATTTAAGAATAAACTTCTTGAAGAGGCACAAAAAAGCCCAGAATCCAAGGGAAAATAATGGCGGAGATGCTTAGGTGATGAAGGCAGGACAGCATGCAGTAGTTGATAGAGTCGTGGAGCTTTGAACTCTTCCACCTTCCTTTACTAAAGGTATGACTGCAGGAAAATCCCTTACTCTCTTAGGACCTCAGCTTCCTCATCTGTGAAATGGAGGCATTAAGACTTACTCTGCAGGGTATTTTAGGATCAGGGATACATATATGCACAGTAAATAGTAGGTATTTGTGAAGCGGTGGCCATTAGTGTGATTAGGCTATTAATTCCTCCTTGGCTGAGAAGTTCATTAGCTGTATGGCTGTGGAGTTAATGGGACTCTCAGCCCACAGTGGATAAGGAAGGCCTAAGCTACTGGGTGTAGCATCCAGACCGAGAGTCACAACACATCAGATCAGGAAGGAATCTTAGAAGTCCTCTGGGGAAACTCCCCTTCTACAAATGAGAAAATTAAGGCCCAAGTTTCAGAAATGGCATGGCCAAGGTCAAGAAGTTCATCATTACAGCCTGGTATCTTGATCGATTGCCCATATAAGTCCCTCACATGGTAGTCAATTATATTTTAGTGGCCACTGCATGACCTCTTTAGAGAGGCTTTTCCTTCGACATACAAACTTGAAACATGAGAATTTGAGTCCAGGCCTTGGCTTTGTCCTTAATAGCTTTCCCTTGACTTTGGACAATACACGTAGCCTCATTCGGCCCCGTTGTTTTCACCTTACCAATGGGCAGCATCATCTTGGCCTTGTAGGTTTGTGAGGATCAGAGGTTTTTGTAAGTCTGTGGGCCTATGCAGAACCACCCAGGCAGGTGATTGTACCTGTCCTCTCCTTCCAGAAGGGAGTTGCCTTCAGTACGGAGAAGGAGGAACACATCTGGGACAAGGAGGAAAGGTCCTGTCCTCCCACCCTCTATGAGTTAGGCACACATGAGTTCTTAGAGATCCTATCTGTCCCAATGGGAAAGCGGTGGGGTTCTCATCATGGCTCCACACCTGGGTTACTGTGTGGCCTGATATCAGTTTCTTTCTCTCTCTCTCTCTCTCTCTCTCTCTCTCTCTCCTTAAAACTGTAAAAGGGAAGTGGTTGTAGGACCACATGGTCACTAAGGCCTCATCCGGCTGTGAGCCACGCTCCCCAGCTACTGAAATCAGCACTGCCCATTATGAGGTAAGGAGCTTTATCTCCTCAGGGCTGAAGCATCTAGGTTTGCCCCAGGCTCCTCACTCCACCCTCTTGGGGGGTCCTCTGGGAGGGGCGTCTGGAACTAGACACTGCCTGTCTCTTAATTTTCCCAACTCACTCTGAACTTCTCAGGTGACGGGGCATCTGGCCTCTGGTAGGGCTGAGAGAAGGGCGTTGGGCCCAGCATCCCACAGAGTCAGTGATGAGCCAGGATCATAAGAATCAAAGATGCATGTATTGAGCCAGAGCCTATACACGGACACTACCAGAAGGAGACACTCCAGGGGCTCAGCCACCTTAGCTCCATTTTACAGACGAGGAAGCCGTGTCCATGCGATCCCACTCATTGACCCAACCACAGGGCTCCTAAAGATAGCTAACTCTCCCTGACTCATTTAACCTCTTGACAACACTATTCAAGGCATCGCTACTATTATCTTCATCATCCAGGTAAGGAAACTACAGCTCAGAGAGGGTAAGATTAGCTCATTCAGGTCTGCACAGCAGGTAAGAGGGGGAGTCAGAATGTTTAGTGTTTGTTGTGAAAACCTCACTTATTATTTCATGTTTACTCCTCCAGGTGCTGCCTCAGTTTCTTCTGAATAATTACTTTCTGAGTCACCAGAGGCACTGAACTGAATGACACAGATGAAAGGCACCCATTTTATTTTGCCACCTGTTTTGATCTGCACTCTTGCAAAGGTCTGTACTGACTCACGAGTCAAAGACAGGCCTTTGTTATGTTAAATAGCAGTAATTCATAACCCACATGTTAAAAAAAAACTACGAATTTTATTTACGCATTTTCTTTGTACCAGGTAGGGTGGATAGCAGCATCATTTAGTCCTTATGTCAACCTTCTTGTTATCCCTATTCTATAGATGGCAAGGAAGGGTGAGAAAGACTAGCTGAATGCCCAAAGTCATCCTGCCATCAGGTGACAGAGCCAGGATCCAGCGTGAGTGACCGTCATGTGGTTCTCAACCTAAGCTGTGAATTAGGATCACGTAGGGAGCTTTTGGAAATTAGGATGTTGTGCCCTCCCCCAGACGAACCGAGTCAGGACCTCTGGGATGCAGAGGGTAGAGCATCCGTGTCTGGTAAAGCTGACGCTCAGTGAAGGCTCAAAATTGCTGCTTTACTGGCAGAGGATTCTTTCCCACTAGCTGGTCATGCCAAGTGACTAAGTGGTGTCAACTTTCCAGAAGCCCCCTGTGGTTATGAGGGTTGCCTCAGCCTTCTTGGTGCCAGAGAGGTAAATACCAGAGCTTCCTGCCACCAGCGCTGCCCCACAGATATAATGCGAGACATTTATGTACTTTTCCATTTTCCAGTAACTCTGCTTTAAAAAATCTGTTTTTGGGGGCTCCTGGGTGGCTCAGTCGGTTGAGTGCCCGACCGGCTCAGGTCATGATCTCACGGTTCATGACTTCGAGTCCCGTGTTGGGTTCTGTGCTGACAGCTTGGAGCCTGAAGCTTGCTTGCGGTTCTGTGTCTCCCTTTCTCTCTGCCCCTCCCCCACACCTCAAAAATAAATAAACATAAAAAATTTTTTTTAATAAAAATCTGTTCTACTTGATTTTTAAAATTTTTAAAAAATTTTATTTTATTTTTTATTTTGAAAGAGATAGAGAGCAAGCCAGGGAGGGACAGAGAGAGAGGGAGGCAGAATCCCAAGCAGGCTCTGTGTTGTTGGTGCAGAGCCCAGTGTGGGGTTTGAACTCACGAACTGTGAGATTGTGACCTGAGCCGAAATCCAGAGTCAGATGCTTAACCGACTGAGCCACCCAGGCGTCCCTCTAGTAACTCTGTTTCAAACGAAAGTGAAAAGAAACGAGTGAAACTGATTGGCAAAATCAATGTTTTATCTAACCATATATATATATATATATATTATTGCAACATATAATAAACATAAAAATAATAGATGTTATACATTCTTTTCTTTTTTTTTTTTTTGATCAAGTCTTAGAAATCTGTCAGGTATGTTATCCTGACAGCTTGTTTCACTTTGGACCAGCCTCATTTCACGTGCTCGACAACAACAACGTGGTGAAAGTGGCTTTAGGACATTTTCTCTGGCCCTTGCTTCCACCCCCAAGGTCTCAGATTCATACAGGAATTATCACAGTATGCCCAGAGAAAGTGTCCCTCATTGGATTTTCACGGACTTCTAGGTACCAATCTGTCTTATTACCTACACACAGTCTCTTCAATCTGTAATAAAAATCTCTGCCCTCCCAAACGCCCAACGATTACCCCCATAGCATTAGCTAGTACCTCCATCCCATCACATAATGACCATCGTTGTGTATGTATGGTGAGAATATTTAAGCTTTACTCTCTTAGTAACCATTCCACCCACTGACTGTTTACGAAGGGTCTAGCCTTGGGCAGAATTCCAGGAATTTCACTTTGGCAAGATGATAGAAGGCCAGCCCTCCTCCCTTCATACTCCTTTCTTGGTTTGTTTCTAAAAAGTGAAATGTCTTGAGAAGTAATTTGATGATATGGATCAGGAGACATAAAAAAAAATATCCATTCCCTTTGACCAAGTAATTTCCTAAGGAAATAATCTGAAAGAGTAGAGAAAGCTTCATGCCTGGAGATGCTTATCGGGGTCTTATTTACGCTATGAAAATAATTGGACACCCCCCAAATGTTCGGCGCTGCTGGGGTGATTACAGAGGCTGAGCCGAGTCTAAAGAGTGGGAAATCATGCAGCCATTTAAAATACTATCAGAAAGTCATCATAAAGGAGACTTCTTATGGAAAAACACAAAGGGGAAAGAGTAAGAATCAAAATTGTTTATGCAGGATTGTAAGCATGGAAAAATATCTCAACACAACAAAATAACAGAAAGAATACACCAAGGAGCTCAAAGTAGTTTTCTTTGGGTGGTATTATGATGGGCAATTTTTCCCTTCCTTTTTTCCACTTATCTGTATTTTTTTGAAACATAGTGACTACATACTCCTTTCATAATAAAATAGGCTCTGTCATAATAAGTAAACAGAGTTAAGGGGGAAAAAGAAACTTTAAAAAGCAATTAGAAAGTCTTCTGCATGTTAGAAAAATCGTTTGGCTACGCCTCTGGGGTCCCGGGGGAGGGGAGGGAGTAGCAAAGGGGATTATGGGTGTGGAGGCTCCACTGTTGCCAGGCAGATTTGCATTTTGCACACTGATGCATCATTTCTGACAATTTGCAAAGTCTTCCTAGGGCCTTGGACTGGGGCTGCCCCTCAAACAAAAAGCCAGTTTGTGAGGAAGACCCCTCTTCAGTGGTGTTGACACAACAAACTCTTTCTTCAGCCTGGAGCTGCAAAAATGGACGTATTCAGCGCCCTCAGGAAGAGGCTGGACAAGGAGAGGCTCAGTTGCTCTAAGTCTAAAATTAAGTGTCTGAGAAGAACAACTATTTTCGAATCCCCTGGGCGGCAGCATCTTTCGTCTGAGTTTGAAACCCCGAGGCCTTCTAGAGTCTACGCTTTCCAAAAGGGAGCCTCATAACCTTTATTGTAAGGTAAGCTCCGAGGAGGGGCGTTGGCTGAGGCATCTTAGGAGACAGGTGTTAATGTGCCCATTTCATAGACAATGAAACTGAGGCTCAGAGGGTGTGGAGAAAGTCACTACAGGAGTGAGGGGCGCACCTGGGGTCTAAATTCAGGCCTGCCTGGCTCCGAAGTGGAGGTACTTCCATTGTGTGACATCTCTGCCTTCTCTTTTCGGCTCTACTCTGCAGGGGCTAAGAGGGGGAGGGCATGCCTTGGAAGACAGAAAATCGGCTGCTGAGTTGGCCCTCAGTCCTGCCCAGTTAGATTTTCCCATTGCTGGGTTCTCACAGTTTAATGCAAAAAGGGAAAGAGACCCGTCCCCCAACGGCCACGGCCACGTAGCCTGTTCCAAACAGACCCCATCAGCAATCAACCCAGCTGGCGCGCAGTCCTCAAAGTTGAGGAAAGGTTGGACCAAAGAGGCCATTCTTATCTGAAGGGAGGATCTTTGGCCCTCCCCAAACGAGGGGAGATGGGCTGTGTTATTTGTAGGGGTTATTTAGAATGCAGGCAACTGTTCCTTCTCCCCACATGAGCAACCCAACCCAAGACCACGGTGGCTCGGGTGGCTCGTGTGTCATCCTCTCCTGACAAGGATTGACAAAGGGTCCTCTGTATTCGGCAGGTGATGGGGGTCGTCTCCCTGTGGGCAGCGGAAGACTGAGGAATAACTCAGGCAAGCTGCACACATGCAGGCTGTCAGGGTGATTCACAGAGTAATTACTGAATAATACAGTGTAAACTATTAGGAGATAATAACAATAAGTCAGGATTGACTCATCGCTTTGAAAACTTGGGGCTGCCAGGCCTGCCAGTTATTTGCTCTTTCTCCAAGTCTGTAAAACAGTGTAATCTGAGCCAAGTCTGGCAGCTGGATTCAAAAGAGACAGATCTATTATTCCTTTTTTTTTACATTAAACTGTGAGAACCCCAGAAATGGGAAAATATTAATGCAAGCAGTTAGGCTAATATCAGCTCAAGTGTCCAGACAAAATGATAATTGTCAGCCACCTAAAACCGCTAGCTATGGGGTAGGTCCTGAAAGCCAAAAATAAAGCCAGGGCAGAAGGATGGACATGCCTTGTTCTAACGGAAAGGAAAACAAAATAACATAATGAAAGCCAGAATTGCTGGAACGCCTACTATGTGCCAGGTAATTTACACACGTTCCCTTCACGTTCTCACAAATTAGCAATTGGGAAAGCTTGGTCTCATTTTTGGGTTGAAGAAACTGTGGTTTAGTTTAATCTAAGTAGTGCAGGCGAAGTGACAGAGGTCGAAGGTAGGGGAGATAGGTTTCACACTCATATATGAGGGGTTTCAAAATCCAGGCATTTTCCACCACTCCGGGCTGTCCCAGGAGCTGTCTGGGTGGGTCAGGGGACGCATAAGCCTGGTTGACATCTGGGAGAACCTATACTCTTTAGGGGCTTCAAAAGAAGAAAAATGCCATGCCCTGTGGCTGCCACCAGGATTGACCATGTGCATGACAGAAGCAGGTCCAAGCACAAGGGGGTCCCCAGCTGAGGGGCTACAGCCACATGTGCATGAATGTGACAATGTTCAAGCTCAGAATTATTGATCAAATACTCAGGAAGCAACTATGTCACGTTAGGACTTCGGGCCACAAAGATGACGAAGACAGTCCCTACATACAGTTCAGCCTGCCAGCTCCCATCCCCAGACACACAAGTGCTACACAGAAACAGGAGACTCATAGAAAGGGGAGGAACTAAGGCAGAGTTTCTTTTCTAAAAAAAAAAAAAAATTAATGTTTATTTATTTTTGAGAGAGAGACAGAGCACGAGCAGGGGAGGGGCAGAGAGAGAGGGAGACACAGAATCTGAAGCAGGCTCCAGGCTCTGAGCCGTCGGCACAGAGCCCGACGCAGGGCTCGAACTCATGAACCGTGAGATCATGACCGACTCAAAGTCCTATGTTTAACCAACTGAACCACCCAGGCACCTGCAGAGTTTCCTTTGAATGGAGGTGGCATTAGAGTGAAGACTTGAGGGGTAATTAGGAGAGAAAAGGAAGCGTTTAGAGAGAAGAGCCTAAGTATGCAAAAGCACCAGGCACCAAAGTTTTGGGATGCCAATGTGCTGTGGCAGAGTGGGGCGTGCACAGGAGGAGGGAGAGTGTGATAAACTAGGTACCACACACATGGTCTGGGCTTGATCTAGCAGCAGTAGGGAGATGGGCGAATGGACTGGTGATGACTCTGGGAGAGTTCCTCTCAGGGCAAGCAGGGTGCAGGATCCAGATACAGTGCCTAGAATCCAGGCCTGGAAACCAGGAGGTCTGGAGGGAGGAAGAGAGCCAAAGGGAGGGAGGGAAGGGACTGGAACAAAGGGGGAGGTTGCCCGGAAAGCCTGGGGCAGAGATCTAGGCTGTGCCCCGTAGCGGAAGGAGGGAGCAGGGAACAGTAAAGGGCTTCCCTTGGACCAGAGCTGTCCGGACCCGGGATTTCCATGGGCAGCTCCCTGGAACTGATGAGGCCCCAGCCAGCAGCTAGTTTTCCAAAGGTGGTCCTGGAGGCCTTCTGGTATTTCACCATACGTCCAAAACTTTGGAGCTAGTCTCCCTGCTGAGCTTGTCAAATCTCCCCTCTGCTTCTGTCCCTGCCATTCAGCACCCCCACCCCGAGCCACTCCGTGGAAGAGTGGGGCGGGGGGGGGGGGTAGGAGCAGGGTGGTCCTGGGACAGTCACAGACCTGCATCTGCCTTCTCAACCTGCTGCTGGCCGTCCCCTGGCCTCAGACACCTCCCTGCCCCCAGGCTCTCTGTCCCTCGAGACAGTTTCAGGATCATTTCAAAGCTTTAAAAAATGGGGTTTATAACTCCAGCGTCTCTAGGTCACTCATTTATTCTGTTGAGGTTCTTTATTCTTCACAAGTTAAGAGCAAGGAGAAATGCCACGTCAAGCTGAGCCAAGCCATACTGGATGAAGCCTGCAGCAAAAGGAAAAATGACTAGTGCTAAGCCTGTCTTTATTTAAAATGCAGATCTTTTGTTCATCACGAGGTGTTTCTTTTCTGACCTTAATTTTGATTTTTAAAAAGTACTGTATTTAGGGGCGCCTGGGTGGCTCAGTCCATTAAGCAGCTGACTCGATTTCAGCTCAGGTCATGCTCTCACAGTTCGTGAGATGGAGCCTCGAGTCAGGCCCTCTGCTGTCAACACAGTCCGCTTTGGATCTTCTGTCCCCCTCTCTCTGCCCCTCCCCTGCTCATTCTCTCTCTCTGTCTCTCTTCCTCACTCTCCCTCTTTCTCTCAATAAATAAACTTTAAAAAATGTATAAGAAGTATTGCATTTAAATCTGCTTTATCTTGAGATTTTTGGCACCCCTTAAGTTTTTGCACCCGGACAAGGGCTTCCTTTCCCCAGTGCCTGGCAGGGGCCTGAAGGAGATGAGCGCCTACTGTATGCTTTACAGAAATCCCTGGTTGGTCCTCACAGGGCTGTGGGGGGGGTATCATTCATCCAGTTCTGCAGGTGAGGACCGTGAAGCCCAGAAAGGTTAAGTGAGTTGCTCAAGGCTTGCCTGTGTCTGGAGAGCGATCGGCGTTTCCAGGTTCTGTCTGAGCCTCTCTCTCTCTCTCTTTGGAGAGCCAGCTGGAGCCTGACTGATTCTACAAAGCCAGGCCTGTTGATTGTGGTGTAACCTGTCACGCACGAGGTAACGGGGCTTCTGTTGGCTGCTACAAAAAGGTACCAGACGGTCAGATTTGTCAGTGTGCTCATGGCACAGAGGAGCCGGAAAGACTCTGAATCTAGACAAATAGCCTTGGTTCTTGAGACAGAAATATTCCTAGAGCAGAGAAGGGTGATTTGTCAGGCTGCCTGGGCCGGATGGAAATGTCTTCCGAGAACATCCAGCTCCCTTTTTAATTTGGGGCTCTTCAAACACCCCACCAGAGCTGGCTTTATGCTCGTGAGTGGTCCTGCCCTCTCAGAGGGGGGCCATGGGAGAGATAAGTGGTCCCAGGGCCCCCGTCAGGCCCTGCCATTGGCACTCTGGTGACGGAACAGCAACAGAACCCAAAGTGCTTGGACTCTGCAGTCTAGCAGACCTGGGTTCAAACCCTGACTACACCACTTCATAGAATAACCATGGCTACCATTTGTTGAGGCCTGCCTAGGCCACTGGTGGCCTCACAGAGCCTCATCATGATTCTGCCTTCTATGGGTGTGGAAACTGAGGCTCTGAGAGGTGTTGTTGCCTAAGGACATGCAGTGGTTAAGAGCAGAATCCAGATTTTCAACCTAAGGTGGACTGACTCCGAAGTTCTTGCTAGGCTTTCCCCTGGGAAGCGTGGGACCTGGGGCAAAGCCTCAGTTTCTTCCACTGTTCAATGGGGCTAGTGATGCTGTCAGCATTTTTGTGAGGATACAATGAGGTCATGCATTTGGTGAACATCCATTGGGTGACCGTACTGCTCTGGGCCCCCGCTGGCTCTGGAAGCAGGAGGATGAAGACAGGTCTGGCAAAAGGGAACTCACAGGCTACCAGGAGAAGCTGGGAGTAAACGGAGATGGGAGCCTCCCATGAGAGATGCATGGCGGAGGACAGCTGGGCTGACCGGGAGGAAGGGTGTAAGCGGGTGAGACCCCCAGGGTGGCTTCTTAGAGGAGGTGACATCCATCTTGGGTTTTGAAGAAAAGCGGGGAAAGGTGATTCCAGGCAGTAAGTGCAAATCAGAGGTACAAAGGCCCGCGTGCGCGGGCATGGCCAGGGGTGCTGGCGAGAGCATGCATTCCTAGCGGGGGGAATTGTTGCTGATGGTGAAAATCAGTTCTTGGGGAGGAGGGTGAACAATCTTGGATATTTTAACGGTTTTTGGCCTTCCAAAGGGTCACGGTGCACAAACAGATATACAGCATATTTGAGATACTAAAATTTCTTGGGAAGATGAGGAGAAAAAGTCTAAAAAGTCTCTGTAGGCTACAACATGGTTGAACCTAGAGGATACTACGCTAAGTATGCTAGGCATAAAAGATAAATATTGCACACGATTCCACTTATGCGAGGCCCCTAGAGTCGTCAAATTCATACAGAAAGAAAGTACAGTGGTAGTTGCCTGGAGCTGGGGCGTAGGGCCAAGGGGAGTTATTGTTGAATAGGTCAGAGTTTCAGCTCAGCCAAGTGAACAATTCTGGAGATTCGATGTACAACAATGTGAATATACTTAATGTGATTGAACCGTACACTTAGAAACGTTTAAATGGTAAATTTTACATTATCTTTCTTTTCACCACAGTAATTTTTTTTAACGAAAGAAGAGAGCCTCCCTAGGAAAAAAGCAACCATCGACAATACGTGGATGAAGGGACGTGGTCCGATAAAAAAACCTTATTTACAAAGTAGAGTGCGTTTGGATTTGGCCTGTGGGCTGCAGTTTGCTGACCCCTGCTATGCACTCAGGGGACCCAACCTGTATTTTAAGAGGCCACTTTGGCGTCTCCATTTGGATCGGAGAGAGTGTGAGATCGTGACCTGAGCCGAAGTCGGACGTTCAACCAACAAAGCCACCCAGGTGCCCCTTAATTAAGAACTTTATGAACTTTCTAGATAAGGTGAGTAGGGCACGAATAATTATCAGCATCCCTAGCTTGCATCCGAAGAGACCAAACTCTGGCAGATTAAGAAATTGGCCCCTGACAGGGGTCCTTCCCACCCCCAGCACTCCCCATCCCCACCTCGAGGTGGGCCCCTCTTCTTTCCCTATGCCAGGTAGGCAGTGTCCTTTTTTTTTTTTAAATGCTTAATTTACTTATTTTGAGAGACAGAGGGAGAGAGAGAAAGAGAGATAGCACGATCTGGGGTCTGGGGGTGGGGGCGGAGGCAGAGAGAGGGAGAGAGGGAGAGAAAGAATCCCAAACAGGCTCCATGCTGTCAGCGCAGAGCCTGACTCAGGGTTCGATCTCACAAACCGTGAGATCATGACCTGAGCCGAAACCAAGAGTCAGACACTTAACCAACCGAGCCACCCAGGTGTGCCAGAGGCAGGGTCTTCTGAATGGGGGTAGGATAAAGCTGCCTCTCTTTTTGACCGTGTGCACACCCAGGGCTGTGATGGCTCCAGACCCTGACACCCTGGGAAGGGAAGAGATATACCTCTTTGACATCATCTTAGCCACAGCAAGAAGAGCCAGAGCCAGATCTGGCAGTGGTGGCAATCAGAGAGCTATCTGATATTCCTCTGTAGGTCATTTGTTAGCAAAATCTGCCTGCTCTCCCCACCCCCCTCCCCTGTCAAACCTCCCCCCCCCCCATTTCATAGCTTTGATTCATTAAATCCAACTGCTGGAAATGCAGGTAACACTCAGAATTGTATTTTAAGCAGGCAAGGATTGACTGCTTTAAAGGTGGCCCCTCTAAAAAGGTTAATATAAATATAAATGCACCTTAAATGCCTAATACATAACCAAGTGCCACAAATGTGGAAATGTCAGCAGCGCTAAAACTCAGAGAACAAGAGAAAAAGACAGCTTGCCTCTGCTGTCTGCTGTATGTTGTGAAGGTCTGTGCTGCTAAGCCAGACTACCAATTGGGCTGGTGACACACCTCCAGGTCCCCTTGTGGCCAGCGGGCCATTGGGCGTGAGTGGATCAGAGGAAAAAAAACTACTGTCAGGGTCTCTTAAGCTGCCAGAGTTTGGTCTCCTCAGATGCAAGCTAGGGATGCTGATAATTATTCATGCCCTACTCACCTTATCTAGAAAGTTCAGAAAGTTCTTAATTAAGGGGCACCTGGGTAGCTCAGTTGGTTGAATGTTCGATTTTGGCTCAGGTCATGATCTCACACGGCTCCTGAGTTTGAGCCCCACATTGGACCTGCTGCTGTCAGCGCAGAGCCCGCTTTGGATCTTCTGTCCCCCTCTCTCTCTGACCCTTCCCCGCTCGCGCTCTCTCTCAAAAATAAATAAATCTTTAAAAAAAGGGTTCTTAATTCACTATGAATCCCACCACAAGTGTTGGGTAATGCTATTTTTCTCTAGCACCTAGATCAGGGCTCGGCATGCAGTCATTGCTCAATAAATGCTCACTGAATGAACATTTCTTCTCTCTGCTTACATCTTTAAAAAACATTTTTAATGTTTATTTTTGAGAGACAGGGAGACAGAGCATGAGAGGGGGAGGGGCAGAGAGAGGGAGACACAGAATCCGAAGCAGGTGCCAGGCTCTGAGCTGTCAGCACAGATCCCAATGCGAACCTACAAACTATGAGACTTGAACCTACAAACTATGAGATCATGACCTGAGCCAAAGTCAGAAACCCAACCAACTGAGCCACCCAGGGCTCCCCTTACAACTTTTTCTTCTTCCCAAGGTCTGTACTGCTTTGAAATTGGCTTTCATTAGTTTAGATTAATGCTAAAATTTCAGGTATGACTTCCCCCAGGGTGTGCTTGTGTTTTCTGGGAGATGATGTCAGAGAGAAACTTTTCTAAGATTTAAAGGAATAGATGACTAATAGTGGAATTTCAAGTGAATCAATAGTGCAGGGAAGGAGGCATTCATGATCCTCAAATTAGACTGCGGAGGGGGTGAGACTTGGTGAGACTCCAGGCACACCAAGCGAGTTCTGTGTAGTATGTGTGTGTGCGTACGTGGGTGGAGGGAGACATGGGTGTGTGTGAATGAATATGTGCACATGTGTATGCATAGATAAGCCAGGGCCAGGATTAGGTTAAAGCAAGTGAAATGCTGGGGAGCATGGCTTAAGGAGGCACTTATTCTCGGGTGCTAACCCAGCTCCTGCGTGACCCCGGGAGTGAACGCCTCTGTAAATACCGTGTCTCTATGTGCCTCACCCTGGTCCCAGCCTTGGGATATTCACACGTGTGTAGGGAAGGGGCCTTGTTTAAAATTAGTTCACGAGGAAGAGCCAACATCCTGATTCTGAAAAGTCTTCCAAACCAAGGACAGATTTCCTTAAATTTTGGATTTAGAGGAAATGATTAAGGTCAATCAATCCAATGGCAATCAAATGTTAATGTGCATCAAAATCTCCTCGCCAAAGCTAGTTAAACCTCTAGATTCCCAGGCCCAGGCCCAGGCCCAAGATTCAGGGCTGGGGCCCTAGAATCTGCATGTTTGATAGGCATACCTACTCCTCATTTCAAGTAATTCTGATGTGGGTTGTCCGGGACCACCCACAGAGAAACTCTTATAGTTAGGGTGATCGTGCAATTCATCATCCAAACCAGGTCACTTTGAGAATGAAAAGAATTTGTCACAGCTTAAATCAGAGGGTGGCAACTGTGCCTGTTTCTGTAATAAAGTTTATTGGAGCATAGCCACGCCATTACCCATGGCTGCAGAGTTCTAAACTGTAATGGCAGAGTTGAGTAGTTGCAACAGAGACCACATGGTTTGCAAGGCTTAAAATATTTACTCTCTGTTTTTTTTTTTTTTTTTTTACAGAAACAGTTTCCAACGCCTGGTTTGGATTACTGCTCAACAAAAGTTTACTTCACCTCCCCCAGCTCTTCCTTCTGTGGGCAGAGTATGCATCTCCATGTCGTTGATATTGGGCTTAGCCATGTCTCTTACTTTGGGTGATGGGGTATTAGGGACATGACATGGGCTTACTCTCTTGTTCTGCTCTCATGCCAATGAGAAGAACATGTCCTGACTAGCCTGTGCGTCCATGGAGAATGAAGGATACGTGAAACAGACCCAGACCCAATTCACTGTGTACAGCCAAGCCCAGCATATCCACAGACTCACGAGCGAGCATAATGGATTGTTGTCTTAAGTCATTGAATTTTAGGGTGGTTTGTTAAACAGCATTATTACAGCAATCACTGACTGATACTGAGACACTATCAATAATTACTCTGTGTTTACAGGCATAATCTGGAAATGGTTACCTTATCTATAGTCTAACCATCCTCCTTGCACGTAGAAGGAAGCTGAGGCTCAGAGGGGTTGGGGTTGGGCCAAGTAAATTTTGGGTAATTCCCGGCTGCCTCCCTGCACTGCATCATTCAAAATTGGGTTGTGGATACACAGCTACACAACCTCTGAAGAGGGATGCTTAGCGGTCCTTGAGATAAACTGGAGTGGGCTTAGGGTGAGGTGGGGTCAGGTTGGGATTTTCCCTGAGTGCTGATGCCCCTTTGCCAGGGTGCTGGGTAAAGGCCTGCCTCAGACCGACGACGTCTCTTGAGATGAATGCCCCTACCCACTCCTGAACAAATAAATAGCAAGAAAAATGCAACCCAAGGGAAGCAGCACCAAGAATAATTATATAGCAGTCACATATTTTGATTCAAACTTAATGTTGCTTAGCAAAAGAAAATGTGCTGTGAATAAACAGAGATCAATTCATGCCACCAGCAAGTGGCATGTGACATTAGCAGGAGATGTCCTTAAGTCCTTCTGAGAGCCTCCACAATCCCACTCCCATGCAGGACAAGGGCCCCCCTAAGGGGTTCCTCGTGAGGAAGTTTGCAAAGTGGAAGGGGCCACCTGTGAAATCCTGACTCTGGTGCTAGGGATTTAAATTGCAAACTGGTTTTTTGTGGTGGGGTGTGTGTGTGTGTGTGTGTGTGTGTGTGTGTGTGTTTATGGGTACCTTTGTGCAAGTCTGTGTGTGTGCTTGTGTTTTGTGTGTGGTTCTTGTGCAGTTCTTGGTGTCTGTATATGTTCATATGTATGTATGTGGGTTTATGTGTATGATTGTGTTGTCTGACATTGTCAGGGTCCCTCTGCTTGCTTGCTGCCCTTACCTAGAGCCTGGCCACTCCTGGGAGAGTCGGATGACCACAATACTGTCCATTGACTGTTTAAATCCACATGAGAACTGTAAATGATCAGTAACTCTCAACTCAGCCTTCCTACCCAGAAAAGCCACAGCTCTGGTTTGGGGGCTTGCAGGGCAGGGAGGTGATTTTCCCTGATTCAGTCCCATCCCATCATTTTTGTGTATCTGAGGATGACAAACCTTTGGGGAAAACCCATACCCTCTTCACAGCTCCCCTCCTGCTCCTACTCATTAATTCCAGACTGAGTCTGCCTCTATGGCTTATACCCATGATGCCATGCCACCTTCTCCTTCTTGGGGACCAGGACAGATCTGGATAGGCTGGGCAAGACAGGGTTCTGGATTGATGTTGGGTGGGCTCGAGATGCTACTCAGAGGGACCAGAAGTTCATATACCCAAGGGACATATGCAAACTGTAGCCTAATAGGTGAGTCGAGGTCTTGTCTAGATGTGGCTTCAAGCAGCTGGACTGAGGAATAGGAGGGAAACTGAGACCAGCCAGGGACCAGGAGTCAGCAATCCAAGTTGGGGCAGGTAAGAGGGCAAGCAGGTAAGACACAAGACTGTGAACATTCCAGAGGAGCCAGAGTCTCATATGGGGCCTGCCCAAATGGCCTAGAGCCAGGTGGGCCTGCTAACACATTCAGGGCTGGACTAGGCTGACAGTTGGTGGGCTTCTCCTCTAGGAAGCTTTCCATAACAAGCCCATTGTTCTTCAACCACACATTGAACCCTGATTCTACACTCCTCAATCCTCTCCAGTGTAGCTCTGTGATTCTTAACAGATTCCACAGGCTCTTCTAAGAATTTGTTCAACTTCTCTGGATGTTTCGTCTCCTCCACGCGCTAGCTGCCTATGGTTCAAGCCACATCCTTGACACTTGTCATCGACTTGCTTCATTATATTACTGGGTTTTGCATGTGTCCAAATCTCTTATCTCCAGCCAGACTGAAAGCTCCCTTGGCACAGAAAAGTGTCTGTCTCATCTTTGCCTTCCTTCTGTGCCATACACTTGCATGGACTCAAGCCACCTTTTGACTGGTGGGTTGATGTGGCTGTCAGTATCACAAAGCCTTCTGTACATGAGAGACATTCAGCCTTAGCCATATTTTCTTCCTCTGCATCCTTCAGTGTCAAAATTCTGTGACGCCTCCACCCACAGCCCACAGGCTCAGCACTGCCTAGTTCTTGAGTCAACTCAGCTCCTCACTCCACCCTTCATCACCATCAGCTCCACCATCCCCACATGTGCTCACCCAAAATGCATTGGATCTCTTCTCCATGGAAAAGTCATGGATGGATTCGTATGGAATCCCTGTGGAGCTCCTTCATCCACATTTTCCCTCCCATACCTGACTGTCCTTTACCCCTTTCTGTTTTGCAGATGATCATTCTTTAAGACGTGCATTAGCCATCAATCACTTTCTCTGTGAAGCTTTCCCTGATTCCTCCAGGCTGATTTTTGTGCTCCAGTCTCTATCCTCCCATGGGGCCTTGCTCATCTCTCCTGCTAGCACTTAGCATGTCATGGCGTCAAAATCGACTTAGATGTCCAACTTCCCCATGAAACAGGAAGGCCCCCGAGACAGATGGAGCAGAGTGGAGACAAAAGCAGGGCTGGATATCAAGGGGTCATTGGCAGGAATGTCCATTGCTGGACAGTGAGGACTATTCTGCAATACCACCAGACACATACAAGCCAGCAGCAGACAGTCACTGTTATCTGGCAGGCAGGTGGCACCAGGAAGGTCTGGAGCAGATAATAAGTTCCCAGGACACAAGTGTGGAGGTAGCTGTCAGTGGGGACAATGCCTGATCAGAAGAACTGAATAAGAATTCTGATCTGGCCTAATCTGGACACTTGCCCCTTTGTGACCTTGAGCCAATAGTTTAATCTCTTTGGGCCTCGATTTCCTTGTAAACTGGGGATAAAAATCCCTGTCTCACGGTTTGGGGTAAAGGTTAAATGAGAAAATGTGTTTAAGCAGGAGTCACAGGGCTTCCTTGACTATGGTAGATCTCTCTGGGGTCTCTCCTCCCACTTATCCCTGTTCACACATTTCTTATGTCATTTATCTTCTATTCCAGAAATGTATTTATTTATGTCTGTTTGGTGAGTAGATTGGGAATCCTTTGAGGACAGAGATGAGACTCAGCTCTGTATTCTTGGTACCTGCATGATGGGTGCCAACATACACTTGAATGAATGAATGAACAAATGAATGAATGAATGTACATTCTTTGTTGGGGGAGTCAGGCCACTATATGTATAGCAAAACCTTGTTTTTGGGGGGAGCTGAGAGCTGAGCTCGAATTAGCAAATAAAAAGAAGGTTTTTAAAGCAAAACAAAAACAGTTAAAAAAAAAACTTTCCAATTTATAAGCCGCCAGAACTTCTAACTGCCAAAGTGTTTCCAGATAGAGGTCTTGCCAGAGAGGCTGTGGTGTATAGATAAGTCTCATTTGTAATTAGTAAGTGTCCATTTGCATTCAAATGCAGTAAGGTGCTCAGACTCTTAAAAATAATCTGTTTTCTGGAGAAGGCTAAATATTACCCTGTAATCTTGAAGATTAGCAATTTTTGTTTCTTGGTAACATTTTTTCATGCCTTCCTTCAACAAGTATTTATTGAGTTCTTATTCTGTGCTAGGTACCATACTAGGCACTGAGAACATAACAGTGATTAAGGCAAGATGCCCTGTTCTCACATATATTATGATCTAATGAGGAGAGATAGTCAACAAATTAATGAATAAGAAAAATAGGAATGGAACATACGGAGCAGAGATTTACAACAGGGTCATGGTCATGAGCGATTGGGTGACTACTTTAAATTGGGTGGTCAGACCAGGGGGAGAGGGAATTCTTACCAGAAAGAGGAGCTGGTGCAGAGGCCCTGAGGTGAACAGAAGATTGGCATATTCAAGTAGCAGAGGAGGTGGGGAGGAGGATGACGTAGTAATGTTGGAGAGGAAAGTGAAAGCTGAATCATGTAAGGCGTTATAATCTCTGGGGAAATAATTTGGATTTTGTTCCAAGTGCAATAGATGGGTTTAAACAGGGGAATGACATGATCTGGTATATTTCTTTAAAAAAAATCTCTCTGGCTCCTTCAATGGGAATGGATTTTAGGGACCAAGAATGGAAGCCAGAGACCAGATAGGAGGTTATTCCCATAATGTGATGAAAAACAGTGGTGGCTTGGAGGAAAATGTTGGCAGCAGAGGTAGAAACATGGAGATATGCATGTACATTTCTCAGTGGATTTTGGAAGTAGAATCAATAGCCTTTGTTGATTGATTGCCAGGGGGAGAAGGCAGTGAGTCGAAGAGAGGGATACAGGTGCCTCCAAGATTTCTGGCTTGTGATAGGGTGAACCGTGGTGACGTTTTCTGAGATGGGAAAGAATCAAGGGGAGGGGACAGTCTGGGATTTTCTCTGTGTCTGCATGCATTTGTTTAGTGGACATGTGTGCACATGTGCTTGAGCAGTGGGGACAGCAGTGTTTGGGAATCAAGAGTTTAGCTCTGGCCATGCTAAGCTTCGGGTGCCTGTTAGCCATTGGATATTTGCAACTCGAGCTCTGAGAAGTGATTAAAACTGGAACTATAGACCTAGGAATTATTTACATACAGATTACCAAGGAAAATGAGTGTAGATAAAGAAGGGAAAGAGACCCCAGACAGAGCCCTGAGGCACTCCAATATTTAGAGTTTCAGCAAAGAAAGAAGAACTGGCAAAGGGGAGCAAGATGGAGGGGCCTGTAAGGTAGGAGTAAAACCTGAAAGTGAGCTGTCACCAAAGCCAAGAGAAGAAGAGGCTCCAGGAGAGAAGGAGGGATGAACGGTGTTGACTTCCACAGTGTGAGAATAGATAAGTGACAGACTATGGGACAACCAGTGGCCGTGGCCGTGGCCGTGGCGTGGGTAGGGTCCGTGCTGTGTTGGGTTGCCCACATGACTAGGATAGGAGACAGAAGCGTGGACAGCTCTGGACACCCTTTTTTTTTTTTAAAGAAAGTTTCACTGTGAAGGGGAATAGAGAGGTGGAGTGGTAGCCAAAGAGTTAAAATGGTGGCCTGTGTGCTGCAGGTAGATTTGGGAACCAGTTTACACATTGAGGGAAATGATGCCAGAGAAAGGGAGAAAGGAGCAGTGCAAGGGGGTGGGACTGAATTGCAGGGGCAGGCTCTTTGGAAAGGAGAGATAATGGCTCCTGGGGCCATAGGAGGAGAGGTGGCATTTGAAAGGGGCACAGACACTTCAGCCCTAGAAACAAGAGGGGTGATGGAGAAGAGTGCAGAGGACATCCCTTCAGTATGGAAATCTGAGAGCGTGTGTACCTACACACATCTAATCGCATGCAAGCATGAGATAAGGACTGTGGCTGCTGTGTGTATTTTGGGGGGAAGGATGTAGGAGTTTTGAGTGGAGGCTAGGAGGTGTGAATAGTCATTTTGAAGAATGGGCAAGTGAACTCACTCGGAGAGCGTAACAGGATTGCCAGGCAACACTGAATGCCAGTTTGAGATTTCTGGCCGTGAATTTAAAGCAGGACCCATTGTCCCACGAACGTGCGTTTTCCTCGGGTACCTTGCAGCAAGTGGAGAGTCAGATTTAATCATGCTCAGGGCTTGCCCCGTGCAGTAAGAAGAGGCAGAGGTGGCGAGGGAATTAAAAGTGTTGGGTAGAGAGTGATTATAACGACAAAGCATGCAATCAAAGAAAGGACAAGAGAGGGGATGGAGGTCATCATGTAGGAGCCTCGACGAGGTCACAGAATGGGGAAAGTCTGAGCACTGGCAGGAGTGAGCCAGTAGGATAAGAAGCTGTCATCAGAGGGGGATACTTAAAGTCAAGATTTCTCAAAGGTGACGCAGCCTTTGGCAATAATAGGGTCAAGATTGTGAACGTGGAGCTCCGTAGCTAAGCAGCAAGGGCGGAGCATCCATGTGGATTCTGAAGTGATAGGTTGTTAGAGAGGATACAGAGAGAGAGAGAGAGAGTGCGTCTCACTGAGGTAGGGGCAACAGGGAAGGTCAGCTGGTGGTAACGGCTGCCCTGACCTCCAAGGAGCTGTGCACGCATGTGTGCAAGGGTGCACATGTTCGCACGTGTGCACGCATGTTTAAGTACAGAATATACATGGTGAGGAGGTAGCACTTGGGAGGGAGGGGGAGGAGATCTTTCAGCCCTTGAGTACAGATAGAAATGAAGGCGAAGGGGCTGAAATGGACCAGAAGGTGAAGGAAATATTCAGAAAAGGGTTGTAGCTGTCGAGGTGTCTTCTGCCCATAGATTGCAAGCTATGGAGGGTGCAGCACAAGGGTCGGGGGTGGGGCTAGGAAGTTCGGTGAGATCAGCAGATGTGCACAGCAGTGAGAAGATGCAGTGCCCTAGTGAGGGACACCAAGGAGTCTGGGGCTTTTAGTGGGGATGGCGCTGAAGGGGGTGTGGTCCCTGGAGGAGCAGTGGGATGGTCTCTCTGGAGAAGACGGGTTCACATTGGACTCTTCTTTGTTTTTTTTTAATGTTTGTTTACTTTTGAGAGAGAGACAGAGTGTGAGTGGGGGGAGGGAGACACAGAATCCCAAAGAGGCTCCAGGTTCTGAGTTGTCAGCACAGAGCCTGATGCAGGGCTTGAACTCATGAACCACGAGGTCATGACCTGAGCCGAAGTCAGACACTCAACCGGCTAAGCCACCCAGGCGCCCTGGATTCTTCTATCTTAAGGCTTCATGGTGGGGTCAAGGGGGTGGGATTGAGGAAGTACCTTGTGTAAGAGTGAACTCCATCTAGAGCAGGAGATCATGTGTCCTCAGGCCAGACCATTGAGGTAAACAAGAGAGTCTGGCTGGGCCACCACTGGAAGGAGCCACTTCAGTGCTTCTCAAACTTTGATACGCAAACAAAGCACAAGGATTCTGATTGGATAGGTCTGGGGTGGGATGAGGCCCAAGGTTCTGCGTCTCCTACGAGCTCCCTGGGGATGCTCTAACTGCTGGTCCAGGGACCACAGTTTGGGTAGTGAGGACTGTGGTTGGCTGAAGGCGGCAGCTGCTTCTCACCTGGATGTGTTGTCACACGAGAATGAAGGCTCACTGTTGTTTCCTCTTCTGATTTTTAAAGAAAAGCCAGAAATCTGGATTTTTATGTAAAATCATCCCATTTACAATTATTGGCAAATAATAAAACATTCTGTAAAACACTGGAGGGCCAAACAAAGCATGCATTGCACCCCGCTTACGGCGCATCAGTGTGTGATTTCTGATGGAAAGGAATTGGGGAGCACTGGCCTGGGAGTCAGCTATTTCGGGTCATAGAATTTCCTCTGCACCCGGCACTCGAGGTTACCATTCCTATGGCTTCTGAGTGTTAAAACAGTAGTTTTCCAGGCACCTGGCCTGACCTCTGCTCCTGCCAGGCTGCGTTCATCCCCACTTCTGCAAAAAGTTGTCTCTTCTGCTTCCATCATGTGGAATGAACGGCACCCCGCCCCAGTGTCTCCCGCTGACTTTCAAAGTGGTTTAGACGGTGGAGCTCCTGAAAGTCTTAGTTTTTCTTTGTGAAATGCCCTGAAATATTGACATATTTAATTCTATCATTCAGACCTGGAACGATTTTTCTAGCAGGAAATATGGCTGTATTATACGTACGCAGCTCTCTGCCACTCAAAAAAGGAATAATCACACATAAAATATTTTGAAGAAAACACATTCCTGGTTTCCCATTAGCATTTACTTCCACTTGTTTATTCTCTGCGTCACCCACAGCACTCACTCGCAGATAAGTAGTAGCAGGCACCCAAAGTTTAAGAATAGTTTATGAAAAAAAAAAGCCCTCGATATAGAAAAAATTTTACCCATTAAGCTAATGTGTTCTGGGAATGGAAACTTCTATTACTCTATTTTAGTGGCGAAAACCCTCCACTGGGCTTGTGGAATGCCAGTGTTCCAAGTAATGGAAAGTTTGCACACGTCCCGTTCATTTCTCAAAGTCTAGGTGAAAGACTCACTTTCTCTACTGAGTCTTCTTGGGTTCTGCCTGTTCTTCTTCATCGCCCTCAGCACCTCGTGCTTCATCCAAGACATACACTGAATTCCTAGTAACATGCCATCTCAGATAAGTGTTGCGGGTATCTGTCCTGCTGCCCAGCCCTAGGCTCATGCAGGCTGGGACTGTGATAAGCACCTATGCTGAGCCAGCTAAAGAACATAATCCTAACTTCTCTCCACATCTCAGGACTTTGGCAACTCCTAGCCTCTCACGAATCTTGAGACACTAAGAATCTGATGATGTTACAGCTTCTCTCTGCAAAAAAATGCCCAACCATATGAGATTTCATCATAATATGGGGGGGGGGGGAGGGGCGCAGACGGGCATGTCTTCGAACTCTCTGGATCTCCCTCATTCCTAGTATAAGGACTTTCCACTTCCCCTGTAGTGCTGAAAACAGCATAGACTTGGGCATCAGAAAGCCCTAGATTCAAATCTTGGTCCCATTACTTACTAACTGCATGACTTGACAAAGTACTGAAGTTCTTTAAGCCTCAGTATCTGTGTCAGGAAAATGAAACAAATACCAAGATCCCCTCCCTATTATAGAGCTGGCATGCAATGCTCAATTACAGTTAGCTCCCTTCCTCTGCTCTCTTCTGTGCCTGCACGCCCTCCATACTTTCAATGGCCCACTGGCTATTGGAGACTGACCAGGCGTTTGGACAGCATGACCTACCCCATTGCAGACGTAAGAGCAAGGAGGTCAAAGCCTGCCTGGAACTCTCCCCTTCAACACACCATCTCCTCTCAGGCTGCCATACTAAGCCATTCAGAAAACATTAGCCCCCAGGTGGAGATCTTTCTGCACAAGTCTTTCAACCTCTCCTGATCAATCTTGCCCCTGTTACATGGTCCCTCATCTCCAAGGTCCTGAGCTTACTCTCAGGTGGGATCTTCCCTCTGAGCAAACCCCCACCTCCTAGCAGCTCTGTCGTATGTGCTGAAGGCTCATGTTCCCCCTGTTTCCAAGCTGTTCCCATGATTGCAAAATGTTTGATTGTGGAGCCTGTCAAAAAGCATTCATAATACAACTTTATTTCGTGGAGAAAATTTCCATGGGAAATCAAAGTCTTGGGAGGGCTGGCGCCCTGCATTTACAATCCTTGGGCATTTTAGAGCTTTTCTGGAGGATTCCTTTATCCTTGCACTCAAAGCAGGGTGGAGGGGACTCTGGGGGTGGCGTGGGGTGCCGGGAGAGATGACGAGTGAGGAGTCAGAGAACTGGGGTCTGGTCCTGTTCACGAATGACTGTGTGACCAGGAGCAAGTTTGCTGGCAGTTGGTCCTTAATGCCATCTTCCTTCTGCATTGCCTTTGTGATGCCTCGTCCTCAATCTCCTATATAGTCCTCCCCTCTAGCTTTCATCTTGTTACTTATCCTATCTCCCTGTGTGAGCCCCTCTGCTCTAGTAGTTCCCATTGCAGCCCCATCCCCCGGGGATGGCTCCACAGTCACTATCTGTATCCATCCCAATCTCCAACTTTACCGCCATAAGGACATCTTGCAGGCACGCAAAGATCAAACCCGGCACACCCAGCACCAACACGCAGTCTTTCCTGCAACCCCTTCTTTCTTCTAGGTTTTCTGTCTCAGTTATTAGTGTTCTTCTTCTCTTCAGGAACAATAGGTCTTGGGAAATGTCTAATCAGCCCCTCCATCGAAGTCTGTCCAACATGCACTGAACTGGAGTGTGAGATGCCTTGGCAGCTGCCCAACATGGTCTATGACTGCTCACCTGGACCCTTCCAGAGCTCTCCTCCCTAATCTCTTCTTCCCATGGCAGCCAGCCTTTCCTGTTTCCTCCTCACTAGCAGTGAGGTCTTGGGTGATTAAGGCAATTCTCCCCACTTCCCTAAGATGGAAAGATTCAGAGAAGATGATCTCATAAGACCCTTCTGGCCCCATTGGTCTTTCATTCAGTTACTGTCTAACTCCACTGCTCAGCACCCCGTGACAGAATCTTGCCCCTGGGTTCTTTCCTCTTCTCCAATCTCCTCCCAACTGTTTCCAGGAGAACCTTCCAAGACTGGAGGAAATCTTACAGTGTCCTCCATGAGTTATTCCTGCCTGCCTCCCCCTCTGGCTTCAAGGTACTTCCCCAGGTGCTTTTAGTTCAAGGTACACATCAGTGCTCCATAAGAACTCACACTCACTGGAGGGGGGCTCTCATCCCTCTGCACCTGCATTTTTTCTTCCAGCTGTTGGAGTCTCTTTCCTACTCTGTCCATGGTCCTTTACCTTCTCTTCCCTGGGGTCTGTTGGTAAACTTGTCCTTATTCTTAAGGACCAGGTCAAGCCTCACACTTCCTCTGGTTAACAGCATTTACACATCTGCCCCCACTTACACGTCTGCCTCCCACTGGCTTCTAAGCTCCTTAAAAATCCTGATAATCCATTCCCAGAGCCCAGCACAATCCTGGCACAAAACACAGGTTCAATAATTGTATTTTGACTGAACGGTTCCCCAAATCTATGAAATAACATCTATGACAACCTCCTTATTTTGCCATTTAAGAGACTTACCACTCTGGATCTGCCCACTGTTAGTTAGCTTTCTGTGAAGGCACTTAAGTCTCCACACCATTCACTCTTCCATAATCATGGCCTGAGCACGCCCACCACCACTGTAGGACCTCCTGCCCTCCGACCTCCACCCCCTTCTCATCTGTCCTTGGAGGCCCAACCTGATGTTACTTCTTCCTTTTTCTTATTCTCAAGCCAGGACTCACCCCTCACCCCCCTCCTTAGGACTTCCATAGGCCTTTGATTCACTTTTTAATTTCCTAACACTTTGGGCCTTGGAATAGAGTGATGAGGTAAATTTAATTCATCTGGTAATTACTTGCTTTTTGGGACACTCTGGCCACGTACAGGGTCTCCATCAAGTTGTAGTTATCCTGTGTACTATGGGTCTGTTAACACTCTCCCAGTGATTGTCCATGGGCATCTTAAAATTCATTCATCCCCATCTCTCCATCCCCACAGCAATTCTCTCGTGGCAACCACCCATCTCTTCCCTGAACCACGGCAAGAGCCTCCAACTGGTCTTGTGGCCACTGCAGCCAGTGTGCAAACCTGACCAAGTCACCTCCTGCTTAAAATCTTCCATGACTTCCCATTGCTCTTGGGATAAAGGCCCAAACCCTCACTAGGGTCTATCATACCCCTCTGCCCCTCCATCCCCGTACCCAGTGTCATCCCCCATGTTCTCTGCTGCCCCTTCCAAGTGCTCTGGATCCTTTCCCACTTGAGGGCTAGGCCAGGCTGTTTCTCTGCAGGGAACATTCTCTTCTTCAGCTTTCCATAGTGAGCCTGGTGACCCCCTCCCCATCCCTCTGATCTCTGCTCAAGCCTCTCACTCTCCCCACATGCCAGCTCCCTTGATTACACACTCTGTGTTTGCCAGCCTGTCAACCTCCTGGCATAATTATTTGGGGGAAGAGGCCATGTCTTTTTATGCACCACTGTCCCCTCTCCCTGCTCTTCCCCACACACATGCACCTAGCTCAGCGTTCAGCAGAGCAGACACTTGGGGCATGAGCACTGGTGTGCATGTGTTGCCTATAGCAGACCAAGAGAAGGGTCTGCATCTTATTTACCTTGGCTGGGAGCAAGAAGGACGTTGTATATGTGTCCGTGTGAGTCTGGGTGAGTGTGGGTATATCCAGAATTTCAGCTGGTGGCAGATAAAATAAAAGCACTAAAGCCCATGCACACAAAGTTGAGAAGCAGGACTGGAGGAACAGTCTGCAGTCAAAGCTCCTGCGAGCAGGACATAGCATAGGCTGGTACCTAGGGCTCCAATGCAGGCTGTCCCAAGAGATTCTGGGGCAGGATTTGCTATTGGCCGTGGGAACAGCGTTGGGGGATGGGTCATTTAAAGGACCAGGCTTCTTCCTCCTAGGATGTGCTTACCACTCCTTATACTCATAGCTTTTGAGATTATAAATTATTTGAATGTAAGGATTGTGTTCTATCTTGGTTTCCTCTGCTGCCATAACAGCTCTTGAGCCCTGGTAAGATTCACTCATTCATTTGACATTTACTGCACAACTACTATTCATTTATTCATTTATTCATTCAACATTTACTGTATACCCACTGTTTGCCAGACCTGGGGCTACAGTTGTGAAGGAGGCAGATGAGTTTTCTGTGTGTTTAGAGTCTAGAGGGAATTGGACAGTACAATCAGTGCTGGGCCAGGAAAGATCAGGAGGCAATGGGATCCCAAAGAAGGGGAAATTAACAGAGAGCTGGGTGGGGGGGAGGTAGTGATCAGGGAAGACTGCCTGGAGAAAGTGTTTCCTAAGCTGAGACTTGACAGAGGAGTAGGAATCAGCCAGGAGTGGGGGAGTATCTGAGACAGGGAAAAAGCATCTGAAGAGGTTGAGAAAATTCCACATCATTCACTCATTCACCATGGCAGGAGTGAAAAGATTGCCTGGTAACAGGAGGTGCTGGGCCAGGCACTTTAAGAAACTCATTTTTAGTGAGTTTCCAGGACAGTCCTATGTATGGATCATCATTCCATTTTTCATAGAAGACTCAGGAAAATCCAGAAGCTCAAGGAGGTTTGCCCAGCTGTTCAGCAGCTGGGCCAGGTTTGAGACCTATGGCTCAGGTCTTTCCCACCCTGTGCCACCTCTGGAGGCTGAGGCCAAGGATGAGGAAAGGCAGCCCTGCCGGGCAGACGCTAGAGCTAGAAGCACCAGCACATCCACAATGATGTGGCCACAGCTTGCATTCCTAGGCCCACTGGCGGATCCCCACAATAATTAGGTTTAGCCTGCTGCTCAGTTGGGGTGGGAGGGGAAGCTAGAAAGGCCACCTCTGCGAACAGCACTTTTGGCCACAGAGTGTGTTAACCTCATGTCTTAGTATTCAGCTAAGGCCCCAACCAGTTGCTCTCAGAGTCAGCCTCTGGCTGCACAATTTGGAAGAAGCTCCACAGGCATGAAGGCCTCATTATGTAATTAGGTCTTTGGCAAATGAGCTATTCTTCAGCCACTGCAATCAAAAGGTTTGATGCAGCTCAGGGCTCCAAGGGGATGGTGAGTGGGTGTCTCTGTTGCTAATTGCTGTGGCTGCATGATGACTGTCACAGAGCAAGGAGTCTCCAGGGGGCCCAGCCTCTTGGAGGAGGAGGGAGAGCCTTCTTTCCTTTATCTTCCTATAAGGATCAGCTTGGGGGGTTAGGGATAGGGATTCTCAAACCTGAGTGTGCATCAGGATCACTGGGTGGGCTTGTCAAAACACAGATTTCAGGGCCTACCCCCTGGGTTTCTATTGAGTTGGTTTTGAGTGAGGCCTGAGAATTGGCATTTCAAACAAGTTCCCCGGTGAGGCTACTGCTGCTAATCTGGGGACCCCACTTGGAGAACCACTCTCTAGCGAGGACTGAAGCACCTGATCCCCAGCTTTCTCAGGAAGACTCCCTTGCCAGACCCCACAATCAGGGCTGAACTCCTTAGTCCTCACATGTGCATGGGGTCTACAGTGAGTGTCACAATTTAGTGAGGGAGGGAAGGTGGGAGTGGTTATTCTTATTTTTCAGTTTAGGAAGCAGAGGCCCAAGTTCCCATGACTTGGGAATAGTAGAGCTGAGTCTAGAACTTATGTCTTCTGTTGCCTCCTTCAACAGTTTGCCAGGCTTCCATTTGCATAGGCAGACCTTCAGCAATTGGCCATTTCCTTTAGCTCAGGGCAGTAGGATCACTAGCTAGTTCCTCCATTCTTTCCGAGAACTCAGCTAGACCACCTCTCCTACCCTCTTTCTAGCTGGGTAAGACCAGCCACCAATTTCTCTCCGGTGGGATGTAGTGGTAATGACGTATATCTCTTCCAAGCCTGGACCATATTAACTTTCCATGTTTTTCTCCTAATGTTTACATTCCTGCGTGCTTACAGATGTCAACTTCCAAGGTGACCTTGGAACTCATGAGAACCAGGGTCCCAACTATGTGTGTGGAGGAGAGTCACCCATGAGTTGAAAGCTACCCAGAACTCAATGTAACAAACTTCTGTTGTATTTAAGCCACTAAAACTTGGGGGTCCATTTGTTTTGGCTACTTTACCTGCTTTAATTATAATGGTTGGTTTTCTTATAGTATGATCCATTTCTTGTACCAAAATCGCTTGCTTTCTAAGAAGGCAGATTTCTGTGCCTCTTCCTATTCCCACTGCAATGGATTCCTAGGACTGAAGAGTTTGGAAATCTGTATTTTAAAAAGGATCCTGGTAGTTCTTATGAACACTGAAGATTGACAACTATATTCTAGATCTGGGGTTGGCAAATTATGGCTTGTGGCCAAATGTGGTCTGCCACCTGTTTTTATACAGCCAGGGAACTAAGGATAGGTTATACATTTTTAAATGGTTAAATAAATCAAAAGGAGAATAACAGAATAGTGTTTTGTGACAATGTGAAAAGTCTTGTTGGAATACAGCCATGTTCACTTGTTTGTATACTGTCTTTGGCCTCTTTCAGGCTTCAATAACAGCTTGAGCAGTTACAACAGGGACCATCTGGCCCTCAGAGTCTGAAATATTTACTATCTGGCCCTTTATAGAAAGTTTTCTGACCCATGTGCTAGATCTTAAAACTCCACTTTAGAAGATACCTTCTGTTGAATGGTAATATGCAGTCATGACATCATGACCTGAGGACTTGAACAAATGAGAACAAATATTATCATTCATTCATTCATTTATTTATTCTTTTAGTAAACATTTATTGGATGCTCTTGGAGTGCTGGGTATTGAGATGCAAAAGAGAACATGATAGGAGAATAATACATAAGCTTGGCAATTATGCTGTTTCCCTTATAATGTCACTCATTAAATAAAAGGCTAAGCATTAACCAACATCTATTTACTGTACAACAGTGTTACATATTGTTGCTGAGGGATTTTTGCACAAGACATTATAGAAAAAGCTCACTCTAGGAGGTGAGTACACCTATTGAAGATCCTCCATTTTACAGGAATAGAAACCAGTGAAGACTGAACTGGAAGCAGACAGAGTCAGATAATTCTCTGTATTTTCTTTTTCAACATGGAACAATATGAGCCAGTAGAAGAGGCAAAAAGGCCTTGAAGGACAATATCCAAGAGCAACAGTGGAAGAAGAAGAGACTCAGAACTCCTGGAGGCCATGTAGGGGAGACAGATGTGGTCTAGATATATTTAAACAGCATGGCCCAAGAGACTCAGAACTCCTGGAGGCCACATAGGGGAGACAGATGTGGTCTAGATCTATTTGAACAGCAAGGCCTTGGCCACTCAGCAAGCTCAAGGGCAAGAAGGGAGCAGTTTTGCTTTATGGGTGAGAATCAAATTCTAGGTACCTCTTCAGTCCTGAGGTCCCCTACTTTTTGTTCTCATTTTTCCATGCCACAACAGAAAGGCCAGCCAGAACAAGCTGAATAGAATTCACTCCATGCTAAGGGCAGGGAAGGGGGCAGTACCAACTGTAATATGATCTGGACAGAAATGTCTGAAAGCTCTAGTCTGGGGTTGGACTGTAGGTAAGTTGGAAGGGGTTTCTGGATAGCACTCATTCTCAGTATCAAGTAGAGTCATGATTTTAGGTCAAGGAAGTACATGTAAGTCAATGAATTGAGTTTCTGAAGGAGGATCCCATTTTAGAAGAAAGAGCCAGATGAAAACAAAGCAATACTGTTATGCCACCACTACTTACCTGATCTAGAGCTCAGGGCCAAGCCTTAGTTCTGATGAGCATAGCTAGAAGTCAAGGCTAGAACCAGGACAGAAGTTCAGACAAACATTGGAGGCCAAGTAGGGTGGCTTAGGACTCAAGAGGTACCTAGATCGTGATTCTCATGCACGGAACAAAATAGCCTTCTTTTTTTTTTTTAACGTTTATTTATTTTTGAGGCAGAGAGAGACAGAGCATGAACAGGGGAGGGGCAGAGAGAGAGGGAGACACAGAATCTGAAACAGGCTCCAGGCTCTGAGCGGTCAGCACAGAGCCCGACGCGGGGCTCGAACTCACGGACCGTGAGATCATGACCTGAGCCGAAGCCAGATGCTTAACCGACCGAGCCACCCAGGCACCCCAAAATAGCCTTCTTAAAACTTGTGGTATAGCTAGCTGACAAAGTTCCAGCCAAAATTATGTAAAAGAAATCATTGAGGAAACTTGTTGAAAAGTTCCTCAAAGAGCACTGACTTAAGGGGGCCAGGATATCCTTTTGTTCTCCCTTCCTTTCCTGCTGCCTCCCAGAATACAGATGTGATGGGTAATGCTGCAGCAGCCATCTTGGGCCATGAGGTGACTTTGAGAATGGAAACATATGCTAGGATAGGAGACTGGTTATCTAATAACCCTGGAGCAGTCACACCAGACTTTGGATTGTCTATGTCCAGACTTCTTTTATGTTAGATAAAAATAATTTTCTCTCTTGTTTAAGCCAGTTATTTGGAATTTTCCATTACTAGATGCCAAAATTACTCCTTATTGATACTTCACCCTATCCAGTAGCATTTTCCAACACGTGGTCTATGTGTCACTGATAGTACACAATACAACTTTAGACAGTATTAACTCACACAGGCATGGGTCTATGATTATGTATGTATTCTAATATATACTGGAGAAAATATATTCAGCACTTCAAATCTGTGGTTTCATGGATAAGATTCAGGCTGGTATTTATTTTTTAAAAAGTAAGTCAATTTAAATTAAATGGTTGAAAAATAATAGAACAATCAGCTTACAGGAATGGCAACAACCAAGAAAGTTGAATTAAAATAAACTATTGGGACCTCATCAAAATAAAATCTTCTGCACAGTGAAGGAAACAATCAGCAAAACTAAAAGGCAACTGATGGAAAGAGAGGAGATATTTGCAAACACATATCAGATAAAGGGTTACTATTCAAAATCTATGAAGATCTTATCAAACTCAACATCCAAAAAACAAATAATCCAGTGAAGAAATGGGCAAAAGACATGAATAGACAATTTTCCAAGGAAGACATCAGATGTCCAACCAACACATGAAAAAATGCTCAACATCACTCCTCATCAGGGAAAGACAAATCAAAACCACAATGAGATACCACCTCATGCCTGTCAGAATGGCTCACATTAACAACTCAGGCAACAACAGATGTTGGCGAGGATGCAGAGAAAGAGGATCTCTTTTGCATTGCTGGTGGGAATACAAACTGGTGCAGCCACTCTGGAAAACAGTATGGAGGTTCCTCAAAAAATTAAAAATAGAACTACCCTATGACACAGCAATTGCAATACTAGGTATTTATCCAAGGGATATAGGTATGCTGTTTTGAAGGGGCACAAGCACCCCCATGTTTATAGCAGCACTATCAACAATAGTCAAAGTATGGAAAGAGTCCAAATGTCCATCGATGGATGAATGGATAAAGATGTGGTATATACATACAATGGAGTATTACTCAGCAATCAAAAAGAATGAAACCTTGCCATTTGCAACTATGTGGATGGAACTAGAGGGCATTATGCTAAGAGAAATTAGTCAGTCAGAGAAAGACAAATATATGATTTCACTCATATGAGGACTTTAAGATACAAGACAGATGAACATAAGGGAAGGGAAGCAAAAATAATATAAAAACAGGGAGGGAGACAAAACATAAGAGACTCTTAAATATGGAGAACAAGCAGAGGGTTACTAGAGGAGTTGTGGGAGGGGGGATGAGCTAAATGGTTAAGGAGCACTAAGGAATTTACTCCTGAAATCACTGTTGTAGTATATGCTAAATAACTTGGATGTAAATTTAAAAAATAAATTAAATAATAAAATAAAATAAAATAGAAGGACAAATTTCAAAACAAAACAAACAAACAAACAAAAAAAGAAAGTAGAATTAGGAGCACCTGGCTGGCTCAGTTGATAGAGCATGTGACTCTTGATCTTGGGATCATGAATTTGAGGTCCATTTTGGGCATAGGGCTTACTCAAATTATTTTTTAAAAAGAAGGTAGAGGGGTGTCTGGGTGGCTCGGTTAAGCGGCTGACTCTTGATTTTGGTTCAGGTCATGATCTCAAGTACGCGGGATTGAGCCCCACGTTGGGCTCTGTGCTGACCTTGGAGAGCCTGCTTGGGATTCTCTCTCTCCTCTCTCTGCCCCTCCACCACTCACTTTTGATTTCTCTCTGTCTCTCTTTCTCTCTCTCTCTCTCTCTCTCTCTCCCTCTCAAAATAAATAAATAAACTAAAAAAGAAGAAGGTAGAATTGGAATAATTGAATGTTTGCAAGGAGTGCCATAGGGAATGGTGCGGAGATTGGACCTGTCTTGTTTGGGCAAGCCAGTGCTTACCTTTCCCACAGCAGATGTTCAGTAAATTTCTGAATGAATGACAACATATATAACTGTCTCCATGAATGGCTCCAGCTTTTTTCAGCACACCTGTTGCTTCTCCTATAGCCCACTCCTCTCCCCACCCCAAAGAAAGACCCTAAGTTCTTTTCTTGTATGTTTTCTCCAGTAGTCTAATATGCAAGTTTTCTTTTCAAAGCACAAGGAAGAAACCTACTCTTCGGGCTTTTATTTTTCAGGTTTTATTAAACGGAGCTATTAGCCTCAGCCACTTTACAATTCCGTGTTGATCTCTTTCTTGCACCGGCTCATTGGTTGGGCCCCATTTCGTGTGGCTGAAATAAAAGGAAACTGCCTCCCATATAGAAGATCTATGGCTGCTTGTTTCTTTTGAGCATAAATATATTTATCACCTGTGGCCAGACAGAGACCTAAGGAGAACTTGTCTCCTGAGAATGGGAGGAGAGAGGAATTCCCTTGCTTTCAACCAGCTTAGCCTACATCAGGGAGCTCCCACTCCAGATACCTCTCTTAGTCTCTGCACTGCCCCAAGCCCAGCAAAAGAATAGGAATGATGCCTTGGGTTTGCACACCACCTTACAGGTTTCAGAGTGTTTTCAGATCTCCTACCTGAGTTTCCGCCTGCACAAGGACACGTGCTTTCATGCTTACTGGCCACTTCAGAAATCCAGGAAAGGCTGAGAGGAACGTTTAGATAAGGGGAGGCTTAGCCTGGAATGGGGGACAAATGGAATATGTAAGGAGGAGTGATAACATGCTGGATCCACACTGAGATGACCTACAACATTACAGGACTGGGGTTGAGAGGGCGAATGGGAAGTGGTAGGGGATGGTGGAGAGAGAGAAATATAAAGGTATAAAGGACAACCCAAAGGTCTTGGGTGGGAAGGCTAAACCCACTGAGAATTGGCTAGGGCAAGGTGAGAGCAGAGGCTTGTACAAAAGTGGCCCTGAAGGTAACAGGTGGGGTGTGATTGGGACAGTAATAAGCAAATAGTTTTCTGCATGTGTAACTTCAGGTTAGCTCTGTTGGCACTCAGAAATGGGAGATGTTCACAACAATGAACTTCTGGAAATCTGGTTTTTAAATGTTAGAATCTGTCAGTATGACCTCTGTTGGTGGTAAATACCCTACCTGTAATAACACCCAGTATGAGATCTGAGCCTCAGGGCAACAACTGTGGAGGCCTGGCCAGGATAATGTTCCCATTCTACACGTGAGATAACTGAGGTTCAAAGACTTTCATCCAAGGTTATACTGATGACGAGGAACAGAATCTAGTCCAGAAGTCAATATTCCGTCTCCAAGCCCATCACCCCAGTGCCTCTGCAATCTGTGACTCATAGAGTAAGGAATCTGGAATACTTTCGGGACCATAGAGGGTGGTTGAAGGTATTTGCCGATGAACTGATTGAGTTGTAACCTTGGTAAAGCAATTATGTCCCTCCCCTTTTGACTCCTGCCCCTTCAGCTGTGTGGCTGGCATCTCTATCTACTTGACTCTTCTCTTCTCCTTGACCTTTACTTCGCTTTATTGTCCTTCCGATTACTTCTTCATTTCTCTCTTCCTCTTCCAGACAAATTTCATTAAGAGCAGGATTTGGGGGTTGCCTAAAGGTCCGCTATGTGTTATAGCACACACAGGACAACTAGGTGGGGATGGTGGCGTCTCATCCCTTATTTCACCCTTTCTTCCTATATAACTGGCTGAGAGCCAGGCTCTGTGGAGGAAGCAAGAGCAAATAGGAACTTAGGGGGTCAAATGTAGTAATTCTCAAGTAATTCTCTCTTGTATGGGCTCTGGGCCCTTGGAGATTCTGATGAATGATCTAGCCTTTCTCCCCTCAAAATGCACATGTTCCCTTTCAATAAAAGTTTTGAATGAAATTGCAGGGATTCTCAAACTCCCCAAACAGCATTCTCAAATACTGTCGTGGCCCAAGGATCCATGGTTAAGTAGTGGTGTGAGGGTTACAGATGAGCAAACAATGGGTGGTGACTATAATGTCATCAGATGTGGAGAGGAAGAAAGATAGGGCAGGGGCTGGAAAGGTGTCTCGGTGCTGCTGGGAGGAAACCAGGGAGGACAGGTCCTCGGGGCAAGCTTGGGGTGATGTTGGCAAATACAGCCTGGTGAGGGCAGAGAACCAGGGGTCCAACCTGGGTCAAGCAGAGACCTTGCAGATAAGAAAACACTTTATCTCAGTGTGTCAGTCCTTCTGAAATGGCAATGATAACACTTTCCTCACTGGCTCATAGGAAGACCAAGAAGGTGATGGGTGGGAGAGCCTTGCTCCTGTGTCTGTCTTTATAGATCTTGTACTCCCTCAGAACAGGGGCCTTGCTTGTTACCTACCCTGCATCTGACAGAGCAGGCACTCCTTAAATGCCTTTGAATAACAGGTCCCAGAGTTGGTACTGTTTGAGCATCTGTTGAATAAATAAAGGCACAGAGGGGCAGAAGGAGGGAGGAAGTGGCTTGATACATCCCGAGAGGGGTGACATACCAGTTCTGCAACTGCCCATCTTACACAAACAGGCATCTTCCTAATAAGGTATTTGTGTGTAAATTGAAGTCTGATAAGAAAAATCTTATTCTCCTAATGACTTTGATAATAATTTCAAACATGCTTTGCTTCTATTTCCTCTTGATTGAAAATGGGAGTTACCTAATATATTAGCCCCTAGAGCATTTTTCCTTATGTAAAAAAAGAAATGCTCAGAAAATCAGTTCTTAAGTGTATCAGTAGTGATGAGGGGGGAAGATATGATCACGATCACGGATAAACCTTTACCTTTCAAAAGACTATCATTTGCCAAGGGGAGATCCTTCAGATGTCTCACCTGCTCACCCACAGAGCCTCAGGTGGGGGTCGGGGAGAGTAAGAAAGCTCTTGCATCCAGGCTTCTGAATTGAATTATTAGCTCATTTTACGGTTTAGGAAAAGCACAACCTCGAAAGATTAAGTGGCCTGCCCAAGGTTGTGCGGCAAGTTCACTGCAGAGCAGAAAACAGTGACCATCGCTGCTACAAATGAATGCTAAGAGAAAAACTGTAGTTTCGTAAATCCTGGGTGACTTATAATGTAAAAAGTGCTCTCTCTGCTCCCAGCCCTTTCTGAGCTTTGCTGTAAGGAAGGATGACAGCAGTTTGGCACACCTGGGTCAAAATTCCAGCCCCACTTTCCGAGCTGTGAAGCCCATGTCGGTCCAGCCTCCCTGCCCTGGGTCTGTGTGGTCTCCACTTGTAGGTCAGTTGTGCCCTGCTCCTGGAGCTGAGTGCTGGGAAATTAGAAGAATCCAGAGAAAAGTTGCCACGGCAACAGGAGAGCAGTGTGGCGCTATGGAAGGTGATCTATTGCTCAGAGCACGTCAGAGGGTTTGCTTATTTGCTTCCCATCTGGGCCCTCCAAGCTCCCAGGCATGCATTGGGGGAATGTTAATGCTACCCCCACCTCCTCTCACTCTTCCCTAGGGCGGCCACCTGCGCTCTGGGCACCTCCCACCACCAGCCTCTCTGAGCTAGTAGCCAGAGACAGTCTAGGGAGCTGCTTTGGTTTTCAGCCTCTTTCTTCACTGGGTAATTGTCACATCACACCTCAGAGCTGGAAAGGAGTCACAGAGACCTTTTTTGGTCCAATACTCTCCTTTGACATGCAGGGAAACTGAGGCCCAGAGAAAGACAGTGATTGGTTTAGAAACACACTGTGGATAATGATGTCTTAGTCTACTTAGGCACTGTAACAAAATCTGCAGACTGGGTAGCTTCAATAACTGATATTTATATTTCCTAGTCCTGGAATCTGGAAAGTCTAGGGTCAAGGTCCTGGCTGATTTGATTCCTGGAGAAGGCTTACTGCCTGCTTGCAGATGGCTCCTTCTTTTGTGTGTGCTCACATGGCCTTTCCTCAGGGAGTGCTCATGGAGAGGAGGTGAACTCTCTGGTGTCTCTTCTTAAAGGGACACTGATTCATCATGAGAAACACCACCCTCATGACCTCATCCAAACCTAATTACCTTCTGAATGTTCTACCTCCAACTACCATCACCCAGGGGGCTAGGGCTTCAATCCATGGATTTGGAGGGACACAAAGCTACAGTATGTAACTATGTCGAAGGGCCAGAATGGGAACTCACAGTCCAGTGCTCTTTCTGTAACACCATGCTGCTTCACTGAAGCAGGTCAGAAGGGTGAGTTAGAGGCAGGAACCATAACATGGTGACTTGGCCAAGTCACTTCCCCTCTCTGAGTCTAATTTTCCCATTCTGATTAGTGAGGTATTGGACTTAATGATCTATGATTCTCTGCTCTATTTACAGAAATGATGTTTAACCTTTTAATGACTTGAAGATAGGTCAGAGTGAGACTCCCAATCCAAATCCTGTGATCCCATTAATTTTTTCTGGTGTCTACTCAGAAGTAACGGCAGTTTTCAGGAGCCAATGAAGGGCTTAGCCATGAAGATCTCTCCATAACAGTGTTTGGGTGCCATGACACTTTTCACACTGGATAATTATCATTTGTCATCTGTCTCTTCACGAGGACACAGGCTTCTCTGGTGGGAAATGGACCTTGCTTTCTTGTGGCCCCCTAGTGTCTCCTGTAGAGCCTGACACAGAACAGGTACTTGGGTAGCCTTTGTGATTTGAATGAATAAACCCCACTTTACAAGATTCAGTCCATGATGGAGTGCTAGGAAGTTGTCTAAATGAAAATTCCCAAGCTCAAGTTGTAAATGCCTATTACCCACTCTGTTTACCAGCTTGTCAATTCCTTTTACTAAGAGGCAATCCATGAGATGCTCACTGGCCTGAGTCAGAAGACCCTCAAACAAGTCTTTATTCTTGGGGAAGTCAATTCTCCTCCCTGGCATTAGCTATAATGAGAGGTTTGGGCATGATGGTCCCTAAAGAGCCTTTTATCTTTAATTGCCCATAATTCCAAGATATCCAATCAGCAGTCAACAGATAGCAAGTATAGTAACTCAGGTTAGGATAGGAAGGAAGAAAATTCTATTTAAAGTTTAATTACAGGGGTGCCTGGATGGCTCAGTTGGTTAAGCATCTGATGCCGGCTCAGGCCATGATCTCACAGTTTGTGAGTTCAAGCCACATATTGGGCTTTGTGCTGACAGTTCAGAGCCTGGAGCCTGCTTTGGATTCTGTGTCTCCCTCCATCTCTGCTTCTCCCCTGCACATGCTCTGTCTCTTTCTCCTTCAAAAATAAACAAACATTAAATTTTTTTTAAAGTTTAATTATAGCTGCATCTTGGGAACAAGGGCAGTGACATAGTAGGACTCATCCAGAGGGGCTCAACACAAACTGTCCAGATGAGTAGGAAGGAGCAGGAGGAGGCCACTGGTCAAGTTCAAGTTGGTGAGCTAAGGGGGGTTAGAGCAGGCGGGTGGGTCCTAGAAGTCAGGATCAGGGACTAGGTGGGCAAGGCTGATTTAGAGGAGATGTTGCCTGCTTCCTGTTCACTGACCCTCCTAGGATGGAATGGAGGACATCAAAGCCAACAGCTAAATCCTATTCTTGACTGATACTGGGACAACTTCATCATCTTTACTCTTGGAGATCACTGAATGACTATCAACTCATTGACTTTATCTGAATTAAATCCCTTTTAAAAATGTTTGTTTAGGGGCGCCTGGGTGGCGCAGTCGGTTAAGCGTCCGACTTCAGCCAGGTCATGATCTCGCAGTCCGTGAGTTCGAGCCCCGCGTCGGGCTCTGGACTGATGGCTCAGGGCCTGGAGCCTGTTTCCGATTCTGTGTCTCCCTCTCTCTCTGCCCCTCCCCCGTTCATGCTCTGTCTCTCTCTGTCCCAAAAATAAATAAACGTTGGAAAAAAAATTAAAAAAAAAATGTTTGTTTATTTATTTAATTTTTAGAGAGATTGAGAGCATGAGCAAGTGGGGGAGGGGCAGAGAGAGAGAGAGAGAGAGAGAGAGAGAGGGAGAGAGAGAATCCCAAGTAGGCTGTGCACTGATAGTGCAGAGCGTGATGAGGGGCTCAATCCCGTGAACTGTGAGATCATGTCTTGAGCCGAAATCAAGAGTCAGCTGCTGAGCTGACTGGGCCATGCAGGTGCCCCTAAATCCCAAGTTTTAAGCTAGTTTTATGAGTGCATAATTTTGGAGAAAGACCTAACTCTTCAGTACAGCACTTAAGTCTGCTTTTCTCTCTGCATACTCTGAGCTCCTCTCAG
This sequence comes from Prionailurus bengalensis, assembly GCF_016509475.1. Classification (NCBI taxonomy): domain Eukaryota; kingdom Metazoa; phylum Chordata; class Mammalia; order Carnivora; family Felidae; genus Prionailurus; species Prionailurus bengalensis. The sequence continues at coordinate 21,144,450 of NC_057347.1, forward strand.
TTTCTTCCAGGTACCATACTGTCTCATGCCTTGGTACCAGCACATGTGCTCCCTCCCGTCTTTCATATTCTCCTGGACAATTTTTACTCATGGCTCAAAACTCAGTTTAAGCTTCACTTCCTTTAGGAAGCCTTCTTTGATTTTTCCTTCCTCAAATCTAGATTAAGGATCTTATTACATGCTCCCATAGCTCCCAGTATTCTCTTATCACATCCACTAAAACATTTCTTTATTTCATTTCTTTCTCACTAAGAACACTCAAGGGTAGGGATACTTCACTGCTTGTCTTCAGGGCCAAGCACAGCACAATAATCAATGAATTTTTTTTTTAGTGAATAAATGGATGACAAATAAAAAATGGAATATAACTTTCAAGGTCCAACTATAGTATTTCTGTTAGCACAGGACAAAAACAGTTGGGTTTTAAGTCCTTAAGAACTTCATACAGTCCATCAATGGATAATGAGAAATGTTTGCAATTCACATACTCTTTGTTGGGTGGGAAATGCTGTAGGTGGCAAATATGTTCACTTTCAGTGTTTTATGGACTAAGCATCCCCTGTGCTTACATAAGTTAGCAAACATCATGCATGTCCTGTTTGGTGGGTGCTTTGGGAAATACTAGAACTCAGCTAGCCATAGGGTCTCTGCCAGGCCCTTCTGAATTGGCATTTTGCATGGTAATGGAGTGTGGAGGAAGACCTTTTGCTGTTTCTTAGTAAGTCTGTGTGTTCCTTCATGCTGGTGTTTCCTTCAGGGAACACGATGAGGAAATGTATTCTTCAGGAGTTTGGTGGAACGGGGAGGTGGGTGGGTGGGTAGGGCAGGGCAGAGAAGATACAGAGGGTGAAACTGTAAAATATACAGAGGATAAACTCTATGAACCCCCTTGAGGAATATTCTCATGAGGAAGACAGTCGTTCAAGTGACTAGTGGCACTTATCCCTCTGGCATTTCACCTCTCCCTGGAGGTGCTCTCACTTTGATCCTTCTTCTGCCTCTATCTGTAAAATAATCCTATTGAAGCTAAATAAAAAATGTTCTCAGGCTGAGCTGAGACAAGCTCTTCAGAGAGAGGTGGGATAGGAGGGACAATGCACCTTTGCTGCCCTTAGTTGGCCTCCCTGTTGGGGGTTCACACTGATACTTGCTCTTCTTCATGCTTGTCATTTGGGGGACCCACTCCTCCTTGCCTCTAACTCAGCCGTGAGAAAAATCAGAGCCACCCTTTGGTTTTTCTCAGCATCATAGACATAGGCTCAGTTTTCAGAAAGATCTTTACCAAACCGTATGGGAAATTGACAAAGACAAGACTGCTACCATAGCTAACAAACCTCACAAAGCAAAACAGTAATACAGCTGAGATGGAGAGCCCAGAACTCCTGTCCATTATAGCTGGTTCCCCTGAATCTGCTTCATTCTTCTCTAAAGGAAAATGCCAAGCACCCTTTTGTTGAAGCCTTGGATATTCCCATCTTTAGCCCTGTCTTTTCAAGTGGAGGTCTAGGATCTGTACTTTTGTGGTCACACACACAGTGACCACTGTAACATGAGAAGGTACTATAGAGAGACTTTAGACATGGAGGCTGATTGTATTCTCCAAGAAAGTTTCACATACATGTATCCCATTTCGCATGTTCTTCCAACTGTGTGACATTGATACTCACCCATTAAGAAGTGAGATATATGTTCCCTCTACTTGAGCATGGTGGATCTTTGTAACTGCCTTGATTAGAAGGACATGGTGGTAGGACACTGCATGACTTCTGAGCCTAGGTCATAAAAAGTGATACAGTTTTCACCTCGTGTCAACATGCATGGTGGGGGCCCAAGCAGACATGTGAGAAGTCTGGTTACCCTCTGCCATGTTGGAGAGACAACAGAGAGAGGTGACATAGAGACAGAAAGAGATGCTCACAGAGCCCAAACTGCCAGCTACTTGAGTCTTCCCAGCATCAACCACCAGTGAATGAATCTTCAGGTGATTCTAGCTTCCAGTTCTGGAAGCTTCCAACTGATGGCCCAGACATCAAAAATCAGAGAAAAACCTTTCCTGCTGTGTACTATTGAATTCTTGGCTTCTCCCCACCCCTACAAATCCATAAGCACAATAAATGGCTGTTTTATGCCTGTTAGGTTTTGGGGCAATTTGTTATACAGTATTAGATAACCTGAGCAAATACAGAGAGAATTTTCATAGCTTTGGTGCTGAGCTGTTTGTTAACTTCCATCACTGTCTACTTTCTATCCTGCTGTTGACAATTGGCACTTTTCACCTCTTGATTCCTCCTCCATTTAAGACTTCATCTTGTCTCTTTGGATGTTGCTTTTTCTGGCCACCATCTTTATATTCCCCACTGGTGATGAAGCTTCTGCTTTTGCTGGCTTTCCTCCTCTGTTCTCTCTTTCCACCATCTTAGCTCAGGATTTTCCACCATGGCACAGACTTCTCACAAGAGGCCCTGGAGAGGGGCCTGGATACCAGGCACTGGACAGTATGGAAGGTAATGTCCTCTTTGGTTATCTTAGCTCAGGCCGCTATAACAGAATACCATATACTGGGTGGCTTAAATTCTGGAGGTTGGCAAGTCCAAGATCGAGGTGTCAACTGATTCAGTTCCTGGTGAGATCTCTTTTTCTGGCTTGCAGTCAGCTGCCTCCTTTCTATGTCTTAACATGACAGAGAGCAAGCAAGCTCTGGTCTCTCCCTCTTCTTAATAAGAATTCTAATCCCATTTTACAAGCTCCACATTCATGACTTTCTAAATTCAATACTTCCTAAAGTCCCTACCTCCAAATACTATCATGTTAGGGCTTCAACATATGAATTTTGGGAGACACAAACATTTAGTCCATAATACTTGTGAACCTCACCTTCTCAGGCAATACTCACCAAAACTGAAACTATCCAGACACAACCTCACAACCTTCCTGCTCTTTAGGATAGAGAAAGGAGACTGGAGGCACAGACGAAAAGGTCCCTCTGTTTTTCAGTGAAGACCATCATGAGTAAAACCCTGGGAGCAAATGCAAAGAGACCCCAGGAACCAAAATATCAAGTGTCCCAAGCAAATGCCCATTGCTGAGAAGGTTCCAGGGGAGTCAAGCAAAAGCCTGTCACAGACCCGCCTTTTCCAGGAGTGATGGGCCTGACACATGAAGAGCCAAGAGGAGTTTATAGCAGAGGATGTCTCTGGTATCTGAATCCACTTTGAGAATGAGCTAGATGCTTTGGAAAGGAGATGGATGAGCCTGAGTCACCTAATTGGAAAGAATCCAGAGGTAGGAATTAGACAATGTCAAGTCCTTGTCTTCTGTTGCTTGCTCCATGTGACTGCAGACAAGTCACTTTACTTCCTTGAGCCTTCCTTTTCTTTCTGTAAATGGGAGTAACTCTAGCTTGTTTGTCTCTTCCCAGGGCTGTTCTGAGGATCAAATGACGTAATACACAGGAAGATGCTTTAGCTGAACACTTAACACATACCATGCTGTGTGTTGGGCACTCTACTGGTGTTATATCTCTTACTCCTCATAATAATCCTGCAAAGTAGGACTCATTACCCTGTGTTACAGCTGAGGAAACAGAAGACAGAGGGGCCACACAACTCACCCAAGGTCACCCAGCTAGTAAGAGGTGGAGCTGACATTCCAGCTCAGATGTACCTGGTGCTGAAGACAATGTTCTTTCTATTAGACCATGATTACTGCTATTGTTTTTGTTGATTGTATGCCTCTTGTAAGACCCATCTTGGGAGCATATTCTTAGTGTAGGGCACATGGTGGTGCTTGCATCATGACAAAGTACCTGGTTGTACCCAACTTCCCTTATTCTCAACCCCATGAACCACATTCCAACTAAATTAATCAGATTTCTGTAGTGCTATCTCCCAAGGAGGTCTCAATTCCTAATATCAAGGTCCTGGGGGAACATAGAACCAGAAATGAAGCCCCCACTGAGGTTGATGAGAAGAAGAGGACTATTTCCAGGCCCTCTGATGGCATAGGTGAGGTGAGACAGCATCCCCCAGGACATCCACCCTGGGGATAACTGATGTGAAGCTCAGTGCCTGTAGCTTAGGGGGCAAAAAAGGGAGCCCACAATGCAAGCCTGAACAACCTTCCTTGACTGGAGTGAGCAAAATTTCAGCATACTCTCCAACCCAAAATGCTCCATAATTGCCTTTTCTGTCCCAAGTACAGCATCCCTAAACAGGCAGCCTAGCCGCATTGGCAAAATAGACAGCTAAGCATGCATGCCACACTCTGCTTTCCAACAAATTAGCCTACACATGTGGATTATGACCACGGAGCATCAATGTAAGGAGAAATGGAAATACAGGTGCAAGACTTTCATCAAGGATAGCTCTCCTGCTGGGTGGAGACTAGAAAGAGGTAGTTCTGGCTCCTTAGTAATCCAAACCATGGCAGAGCAATGTTACTCAAAGACCCTGGCCCATCTCTGAAAGCAGGTTGGAGGGGTGTGTGTGAGGGATTCCATGTCTCCCATTTGAAATTAAACTCAGAAAGTACAAAGCAGATCATTGATTATTGTTGGGAAATCTGTCTCCAGGAAGTAGCTGATTTGAAGAATCCCTACTGGGATCCTCTCTTGAGTAAAGCATGGTAGAGAAGAAAAGCCTTCTGACTAAGAGAGCCTTCTGACTATTATTTATTGCCACTTGGGTGAGTTCCTGGCTGTGTGTGTGTGTGTGTGTGTGTGTGTCTGTGTCTGTGTGTGTATGTGTGTTCATGTGCACATATGAGCAGGAAGCAAGCATTGTTAAATACAAGGGGTTCATGGGAAGTTACCACACCATAAATTGCACAGGAAACAACTAAAAAAACACAACAAAAAGCTAGTTGGCTTTTGTTTTCAGTGTCAATCTTATTAAAACCTTCCCTTCCCTTCCCCCAAGACTTGGTTTCCGTATCTTGACTTTGCCACTTACTTATCCCTGTGACCTAGTTGTGTTGCTTACTTTCCCTGTACTCCCGTTTCTTCACCTGTAAAATGGGATCATCTTACGTTCATCAGGGCAAAGGGAGGGAATCAAATGACAAGATATGTGTGAAAAGCACTTGCAAACTATAAATACACTTTGGGATTTGTTTTTGATGGGAAGAGGGTGAACATAAATGGTAGAGAAAAGCAAATTTCAAAGCAGCATGTGTTTCCTCTTCATGGGAATAAGGTCTGGAGGGACTCTAATCCTCAGAGATTGTGCTTTAAGGCTCTGAGAAGATTGGTTCCACAGCCTCTGAAATGAATTGGAAATTGAAAAGAGAAAGCTAAAGCAATTGTGTGTGTTTATTTGAGTGGGGCATGAGAGCAGATGTTGGGGACTTGCGAGGAGATCTCTGCATTCTCCCTGGTGGAGGTGAGTGGGGAGGTGGTCATACCACTGGGAGAGTGGAGGCCCCAGGCAATAGCTTGAACCCAGGAGAAATAGGGCCAGAAAGAACACTCGTGGGAAGAAATCTGCTCCTCTCCTCAGGCTGACCCTCTCCACCTCTTGATGCTGGAGCCAAACAAGATGGGATAGTATAGTGGCTGAGCCAGCTCACATACTTTCTGGCTGGAGTATCCATTTTTCAGAGAACCATAGCAGGGCTGAGTGTGTGGTGGGATCAGGCAGCTATGGGTGGCCATAACAAGTCATATGGGTGTGGAGAGCAGTGGGCAGCTGGTGTTAGGGCAGAAGCATGATGGGGCTTCTGACTCTGTTTTCCACTGCAGGAGACAACCCCCTCGTCTCTGTCTGCAGTTTTCTTGGAACCTCACATCTTACTCAGGTAGGGGTCTGGGGGCCGTCTCCATCAGCAGTGCTCTTGGGACACTGGTGACCTTGGGCAGGGGTAGGATGGGAGTGGGGGTCAGGATCAGTGAGCAGGGGCGAGTGGGTCTGAACCTTCAGTGGCAGAGCTAAGGAGCACTGACTGTGAACAAATCTGGTCCTTGCCAAAAAGGGCACTTGGGGAAAAGAACAATATGCCTCTATATGCTAAACCACTGATTTGTAATGGAGTCCAGAGGATATAGGGTACATTTGTCCAGAAAGGCAGAGGAATAATATTTCAGATACTAGGAAAAAAGGAATGTGGCTGTTGAATGGGCTCTCCCTCAGCATAGTGGCAGACACAGAAGGGCAGAAGGTGTGAGTGTGTGATTATATGGATCTGTGGGTGGAGTCACAAGCCAGGAGTCCAGGGAACAGAGGTCTAGTCCCAACATCCCATTTGGACCCCATGGGACCCTGAGTCAATCTTTTACTGATAGAGGAAGGGTCTTCCAATACTTAAGCACCTTCTATGTCCTGAACAGGGCACTGAGCACTTTTAGACAGAGATCATCTTAGTTTGAACCATAGCCCTGAATGGTATGAGGATTTATCTCTATTTTATAAATGAAGAAAATGAAGTCCAGAGAGGTTGGGACTCTCATAGATTATGCCCTCAATTACATCTCTAAGATGGGCCTAAAAATCTATATTCTAAGAAATCTGTATTTTTAAAATACTCCTTAGGCAATTCTGAGCGAAAACCATAATTATTTATTTATTCATTCATTTATTTAACAGATACTTTTGAGTGCCTATCATGTTCTAGACACTATTGAGATTGTAGATACAAAACGGTGAACAAAATAGTCCTTGTGGAGTTTATACTCCACTGAGGAAAAACAAATAATGAAGAAAGAAAGAAATATATACATAGTATGTCAGATGATAATAAATGTTATATTGAAAAACAAGGCAGGTTAAAGGGCCAGAGTGCCGTGGTGGGGATGTTTGCTGTTTTAACAATGTTGGTCAGGTAAGGCCCCACTGATAAGGTAACATTTGAATGGGGACCTGAGGGAAACAAGGGAGTGAGCCATGTGACTCTGAGGGAGGAGTCTTCCAGTAGAGGAAGCTGCACATGAAAAGGCCCTGAGGCAGGATTGTGCCAATATGTTCGAAGAGAAACAAGTTGGCCTGTGTTCCCAGAGTAGACAGAGGGAGATGGAGAGTAGTAGGAGATGAGGTCGATGAGGTAACTGGCAGACCACGTGGGACTTTTCAGGCCTTTGTGAAAAGAGTTCAACTTTCACCATGAATGAGATGGGGAACCATTAAAAGATTGTCACAGCCAAGTTCCACAGAATGTCTTGTATTTTAAAAGATAATTCTATTTTAGGGGCACCTGGGTGGCTCAGTCGGTTAAGTATCCAACTTCAGCTCAGGTTATGATCTTGTGGTCCATGAGTTCAAGCTCCGAGTCGGGCTCTGTGCTGACAGCTCTATTCCAGCTTCAGATTCTGTGCCTCCCTCTCTCTGTCCTTCCCCTACTCTCTCTCTCTCTCTCTCTCTCTCTCTCTCTCTCAAAAATAAATAAACATTAAAAAAAAGAAAAATAAATAAAAGATCATTCTATTTTGGTTGCTGTCTAAAAAGTGGACTAAAGAGGTGCAAGGAAAGAAATGAGGAGACCAGTTAGGAGGCCCTGAAATAAGCTCTGAAGTAATAACAGTGGCAGGAATCCTAGAGGTAGTGAGATGTTAATGGACTGAATGCAAGTTGTGAAAAAGGAGAGCAATGAGGGATGGGTCCAAAGTTTTGGTCTGAGTAATTGAAAGTGTTAGGTAGCAATTTACTGAGATGGAAAATAATGAAAGATAAGTAGTTTTGGAGTTGGGGATAAGATCTTGACTATGGACATACTGAGTTTAACATGTCTACTAGATATCTAAATGGAGATAATGAATAGGCAGTCAGATTTGTGAGTCTAGGACATGGTGATGTCTGGGTTGAAGATATTCATTTGGGAAATGTAAGTATATGGGTGGTGTGTAAAGCCATGAGATTGGATGGGATGTTCTAGAGCTTAAGAAAATATGTGTGGGCCTTAGGATATTCCAGGGCTTAGAGGTTGGAGAGATGAAGAAAATTAACATATAAGACTGAGAAGGAGTAGCCAGTGAGTAAAAGGAGAGCCAAGAGAGAATAATGTTTCAAAAGCCAAGCGAAGAAGATGTTTCAAAAGCATTTGATATAAGCAATCAACTATGTCATATGCTTTTGATGGTCAATGTTGAGACCTAAATCTTAGCTGTTGTGTTTAAAAATAAAGAGGTCAAAGAGTTATTGTCATGAAATAGTGGTGATTGAGTTCTCAAATCTGATTCTATGCAGTTTCAGTGCAAGTAAAAAAAATTTTTTTTTAGCCAAAAACATTTATATAAGTTCTGCATCTGATAATGGAGGAGTAGCTCTTGTTGGACCGATTTTCCCACCAACAACATCTAATGACTCTGGATAAAATATTAAAAAAAAAAACTTGAAGGTACTAGAGAGCAACTGAAAGCAGGGAGAACTTGAAGAGAAGTCCAAATTTGGAAAAAAAGGAATGAAACTAGCTGAATTTCACATTTTATTTTGTACTTAATAGTAGAACTCAGTTTGCAGTGCTACATCAGGTAACTGAAACTCATAGAAAATCCTTAGTTTTACCAGCTTGAAAAATCAGAAGACAACATTTGGGATGAGCAGAGCATCTAGAAAATGGAAGGAGGAAGATACCAGGAAGGAGAGATCCATAGAGGGGAAGCCTTAAACTTGGTGTATATATTTTCCCCAATTCTTTTTCTGAGTGACCCCTGAACTACACATATGCAGAGCAGATTCAAGCAACCCAGCTAAGGGAAAAAAAAAAACAAAACAAAACTGAATCGAGATTTCAGCTGCTACCCATCACAGGAGAGACAAAGTTTGAAGTCTGAGTTCATCTCAATTAAATGCTTTCTGAAAGAAAAAGTAATACTACTTAAAGGATCATAACAGAATTTAGAATCTCCCCAATATATCAACCACAATGTCTAAGATATAGTTCAAAATTACCAGATATTTGAAGAAACAGAAAAAAAAACTGGGCTTGAGATGACCCAGATGTTGAAATTAGCAGACATTGATTTTAAAGACGCTATCATAATTTGCTCAAGGACATAAAGGAAAATACACTTCTAGTGAACAAAAAGGTAAAAGAATAACACATCTCAGTAGAGACACAAAGGAGAACCAAATGGAAAATCTAGAACTAAAAAAAATAACACAAATAAGTCTTTTGCTGTATGATTTTAATAACAAATTAGAAACTATATAAGAATCACGAAATTAAGAGATTAATAGAAATTATCTAATCTAAAGAACAGAGAGGAAAAAATAAAGAAGAAAAAAGGAATAGAGTTTCAGTGACCTTCAGGAGAATGTCAAAAGTTCTAACATAGGTGTAATTGAAGTCCCAGAAAGAAGTAACAGAAAACAGAACAGAAAAAAAAAAACCTGAAGAATTCATGATCAAAATATTCTTAAATTTGGTAAAGATACACATTTACAGAATCAGTAAATTCAGCTAGTTCCAAGCAAAATAAACATAATAGAAACCATACCTAAACACATCGTAATTGAATTCTAAACAAAATATTTAAAATAAGTTTTTTAATGTTTATTTATTTTTGAGAAAGAGAGAGAGACAACGTGAGTGGAGGAGGTGCAGAGAGAGAGGGGGAGACACAGACTCCAAAGAAGGCGTCAGGCTCTGAGCTGTCAGCACACAGCCTGACGCAGGGCTTGAACTCAAGAAACGTGAGATCATGATCTGAGCTGAAGTTGGACGCTTAACTGACTGAGCCACCCCGGTGCCCCCTAAACAAAATATTTTCTGAGTGCCTTGTATGTGCCAGTCACAATTGTAAACACTATTAATATAGGAATGGGGCAAACTTCTAAAGTCTCTGCCCTCCCAGACCTACATTTTAGTGGGGGATTCAGAAAATAGATTAGTAAATATATATAAAATATAATGTCAGTATGATACAAGCAGTATAAAGAAAATAAGATACAACAAAATATGAAATAAAGGAAAACAGAGCTAGGTGAGGGATGAGTTAATGAGGGTGTGCTGGTTTGAATCATATTTTTCCCCCATCAAATTGTGTAAGTCAGTCCAAAACTGTCCATTTCAAGCTGCTCTTCAATGAGCATGTGGGAATAGCTTATATCTATTGAGAACTTATTCTGTGCTGAGTACTGTTATGGTGTTCTACACATATTAGCCCATTTAATATTCACAGTAGCTCTTGAAGCAGGTACTATTATTGCCCTCACTTTAAAAGCAAGGACATTGAAACAAGAGAAGTGAAGTTATTGCTGAAGTTTACACAGCTCCAGGGTCCATGGTCTGGATCATTACAGTACATTGCCTCTATAAACAGAATTCTTCAGGTGACTTACCTGAATAATTTATCATCATTGTAATCCTAGGTAGCAATTATTGGTCACTGATGATAGCCCTAGCACTCTCCAATGTGTTTTGCCTAATTATTTTCAATCCTCACCATCACCTCACAAGAGAGGTTTGAGGATCTCCATTTTATTGATGAAGATATCAGAGAGTAGATAGGCCAAGTAATTTATCCAGGGTCCTACAACCTTTGAAAAGAGAAGCTAAGCATTCAAATCTGGATCTGATATGTTCCAAAGGGTGAAAAGTTCTTTCCTATTTGGGTCAGTCTAGCTAGAGAATACTTTTACAAACTACAGGCTGTATAAAATGGTTGTGATGACCTCTTGTGAATTTCTCTTACATACTAACTTTCACTAACTTCTCATGCCAACCGCTAATGTCCAATTTCACAGTGGCTTTGATCCCACCACATTCACCCTGCACTGTCCCTTCTCCCTACCTTATCTTCCAGGCAAACAGGAATACTTGGGATTTCTCCAATCTCTCTGATTCTAATCTTCTGTAATTTGTCAATTTTCTTTTCTCTTCCAGATCCCTAGTCCTTCCACAGACAATCTGCAATCTAAAAGCATTATGCTATTCTTCTAGGTTTAGTCTAAAAAATCCTTTCTCCATGAAGACTGCTTATGTCTTTTCAACCTCTGACTCTTCTGACTCTCACCTCCTGGGACTTGTTTTCAATCCTGGAATGCCTATGATTCAGACAATCCAGAGGCTGTCACTCTGGGCAAGTCATTGGCCCCCTCATTGCAAGAATATGAAAGAACCCAGGGATCATTCCATGTCCTTTGCTCAAAATAAAAGATTAGGACCCATTGGAGATCCATAGGGTCCCTGAGCAATACCAGTGCAGCAGCCAAATGGGTAGAGCCTTGCATAGCAGGACTCCTATTACTCCTACTCTGCAGGGGATGCTGATGCCCCACAGTGGGCACAAGGTAGGGTTGGATGGCACTTTTTCCTACTGAGCATGGAATAGAGGCTTTGGAGCCAGTGGATCTGGGATTTAAGCCCACATGTATCTATGTGATCTTTGGGCATATCTAATCCCATTGCCTCAGTTTCCTCCTCCCTTTCTAACTTTTCAGTCATAATGGCTTCACCAGAGATTGTTGCTATCGTATCATGAGCATGACATAAAGACGTGCTGTGCATATTTCTCCCATTTGTCCTCCCTGTTGGCTACATGTGGTGATCACCAGCTTTGCTTGAAAGGCTTAGGTAGTAAAGTTAAGGGAAGCCCCTATGTTATTTAGTGAATTCTTAGACAGAGAGTATCTGGCCTCTGAACCCCAGAAGCTGCCTCAGCTGGCTTTGAGGGCTGGAAGCTGCACAGTCCTGCCATGAATGACGGGTTTGTCTGCTGGTCCAGGGAAGTGACTGGGGCTTACTTCCTTCCACCTTACCCTCCTCCCTTCTGGCTCCATTCTAGGTGGTTCATATTCTTTTCCTCATCACTGTCTAGTCTCCCAAGCATGTGGATAGAGCCCCCTCAAGAGGAAGGGCAGCTGAACTGACAAAACGCATTGCAAATGGAATTATGGAGCAGGCTGTTGGCAGGGGATGACAGCCAGTGACTGGACCCAGAGCAAAGGACCCATAACCAGGCTGTCTTCCATAGTGGTGGTGGTTGTTTCAGGAGACAGTGAGGTGGGACCTCATACCAGCCACACTTCAGGAAATGAACTGGTGGGAAGACTAGTTTCGGGAAAATGCTGGGTCCTGGGAATTCTTTGTATTAGAGGATGTTTCTACTTCCTGGGTTGGTGCAACAACTTTGCTTCTTGAGCCTTAATTTGCCTACTTGAGGAATAGCATTGACCTTCTTTGGATCTGGGAGGGAAGAACAAAGGAGGAAGCTGGAGGGGCAGTCGACATGGTAGAATTAATGCAGGATTTGGAGGCACAAATCCTTGCATATGATTTTGGGCAATTACCTAACCTCTCTGGGTCTCATTTTCCTATCATTTCCAGGGTTGATATGATAATCAACTAATAACTAACAGTTAACCAATAACTGGGAAAGGATACTCTGTAACCATAAAAAAAAATCTCTATGGATACTAGCATTTGATGGTTATTAGGAGCATTAGATGAGATAATGTATGCCAAACACTCAGCCGGTGACTGTACCCAGAGCAAAGGACCCATAACCAGGCTGTCTTCCATAGTGGTGGTGGTTGTTTCAGGAGGCAGTGGGGTGGGACCTCATACCAGCCACACTTCAGAGTGAGCAGACCTGCCTTCACATCCTTGCTCTGTCACTCACTTGCTGGGTCAGAGATCAATCAAGTTGCACACCTTTCTCAAGTCTCAGTTTTCTCATCTGCAAAATGGGGCTGATGATAATTTATGACACCTCAGTGGCTGTAAGGGTTAGGTAAGCCCAGCAAGTAAAGCACTGAATACAGTGCCTGTGGCACACACAGTAAATGTTTCTCCTTTGTCAGCAGTCAGGAAACTGGTTCCAATACCATATCCACAACTCGTCTCCCAAATACCCAGATTCCACAGGACTCTGGCACCTGGAAACAGATCAGGAGGTGAGAATTCCTGTGGATGCTCAGACACCATCTGGAGGCTCCCGTTACATATGCTAAACCTTACACCCTTGCTCCTTTGTCTCCATCTTGCACCTTGTGTTGTTCCTTTAAGGCCTCTTATGAAATGTAGGCAATCAGACTTGCTTGATTTTTCTTCCCAGGAATACTGTGAGGACCATCAAGGTAATCTACATCAAACAGCTTTTAGATGATCAGCTGTAGCACGCCAATCAGTTACAGCTACTATGACCTTTGCTACGGCTACTAGAGGGCATTGGCAGTGGGAAAGCGACTAGGGAAAGGGACCATGTGGCTCATAAGCTGAAGATGGGGCTTGAAGACAACAGACCAAGTTCAACCAACTCCACAAACATCTTTCCCATCATCATCAATACGTGGCTTTGGCGCTCTGCACATAGTAGGCATTGAATGTCTTGCACAGAGTAGGTCCATAATAGGACTCCATCAAGAATTGGTCACACTGATTCTCATCACAAACATGATGATGGTGATAATGCTATAAACACTGATTAGGTACCTACTCTATGCTAGGCACTCCAGGTGCCTGCTATGTAAATTCCATCTCTGAGGTAGAAAGTACCTTCATCTTCTTTTTTTTTTTTTAACGTTCATTTATTTTTAAGAGAGACACACACAGAGTGTGAAGAGTGTGAGTGGGGGAGGGGCACAGAGAAAGAGGGATACACAGAATCTGAAGCAGGACCCAGGCTCCAAGCTGTCAGCCCAGAGCCCAACGCGGGGCCCGAACTCACCAACCATGAGATCACGACCTGAGCCGAGGTTGGATGCTTAACCAACTGAGCCACCCAGGTGCCCCAGCACCTTCATCTTCTACAGGAGAAAAATAACAGGCTCAGGGAGGTTAAGTGGCATGCCCACCATCACACAGCTGGCCATAACAGAGACCTATCTGTGTCCAGATGCTTCTATATGCAGAACTCATATTCTTGCCTCCAGGGTCTCAGCCAAGCTCTTAGTTTTAAATTCTGAGAGTGGCGGGCGTCCTACACCAGAAGGTAATCATCAGTGTTTCAAAGGCTGGTTCTTCTGCAGGCTTGGACAGCATAGTCACAGGCTGTGAGGCTGTCCCCTTGATCCCATAGCAAGGGGACAAACACTTGCCTCCCCCCGCCCCCTGCAAAGTCCTTGCACTGCAGGAGGCCTGACTATGGGTCAGCATAGAAGAATGCGTAAAGGGGTTCTTCATGAGTGCCTCTTAATAGCTGCTGTTCTGCATATTGCCAGCCCTGGGCATCTCTGTCGCCTCTGCAAGGTCCAGCCCTCCCTGGCAAATAGATGGTGTGCCACCAGGGTGGTTAACATGCCCCAAATCATGCCTTTTGTGTTTGCTTTTACTGCTGAGCACCCAGAGTGCACACTCACCAAGAATTTCTCCAGTGAGGAAAATCAGTGAAGATAGGCCAATGGAGGCAAGTTTGTATTTTACAGAAGAGCTGGAATCACTGCTCACAGTTCTAGATGGCAGGGATTGGGGCCTTGGAGAGGGAGACTCATGGCTTTTCCCAGCAGGCGGCTTGTATCAACACTTAGTGGGTGACTGTACCTTCTTTGTCCATTAAGAACAAAGAATTGTTATGCATCTCTAGTAGGCATGAGGGTTGTTCAGAGAGGATTTATTAGCTCTGAAGCCAAAACTTGACATGTATTTTTTTCTGGAAATGCCATGTTAGGAATTCTTTTTTATGAAACGGAAGGCAAACTGACTTGCTTGGGGCAGGTTGGGTCACAGTCTCCCTGGGCTGTGGCAATGGTGGGTAGGACCCTGCATGTATCAGCAGCTACTACCTCTGAATCCCACAGCTGGACCCCTTCACCTTTCTTCAGTGCAGACCATATTCAGGCCTCTTGCAATACAGGGGCTGTTTGGGGACGGTTTGAACCCTGGATGACAGATCAAGGGGACAGCCCAGAAGCCAGTGATTATGCTGTCCAAGGCAGTTGCAGGACAAACCATGGCTGCTTTTGCCTTCTGCAGGTCCCACGTGGCCACAAGCCTCCCTCATCAGACTCTCTGCTCTTGTGTCCTCTTATCCAGGCAGATGAGGGAATGCTCTGGCTCTGGAGTCAGACAGCCCCAACTCAACTCAGCCACTACTGGTACATGCCCCAGAGTGAGGCACCAAAACCCTCAGTCCCTCCCCTGCTCCTCAGTGGTAAGGTAAGTTTAGTGATGATAACACCACCTGGGAGGTTCATTCTGAGGAAGTAGGAAGAGCTGAGCCCATGGCCTGGCATAGTAGGTGTTCAAAATCTGGTAGCTATTTCCGTGACCACGAAGGATATGAAAGCATAGGTCATGGCAAAGACAGGCCTGGGCTCAAATCCTACCTTCTCCATATACTAGTTGAATGGCATTTTGCACGTTCTGTAAATTCTCTGAGTTTCAGATTCCCCTGGCAGGGTCCCACAGCAATTTGTCCACCCCTCCAGGAGAGCATTTATCACATAGATTACAATGACTCGATTGCATATTTTTTTCTTTCATTACAGAGCTTGAGGGTTTGGCCATGTGGGAATTGTGTTTGCATCCAGGATGTCCATATAAGAATGGGAAACCATGCATGCTAACTTGTCTTCATGGAAATATAAGTGTATTTACTTCTTTTTCATTTAAAAACAGTGTGTTCAGCCCCTACTTGCTAAGAGCACAGCATACTTTCCAGGTTGCTGATATCAGGGAATGGATGTACAAGACGTTGTCTCGGAATGACTGGCAACTGCCGGCTTCATGGCAAAAAGTCATCCCAATATCAATAGCACATTGACCTTTTGACTCATAGTCTGCCCTTTTGTGAGTTTGACACAGTGGATCAATTTTTCCATGTCTCAATGTCTAGACATTGGGAGACAGTCAGTTTTAGACAGCATCAGGGCCCCACCCTAAGCCCCATTCTTGGCCTGACAAATCCCCTGTTTCTGTCAATGACTCAGAGAAATACAATGAGCTTTTGCTCATCAAATTTGCAGATGACAAGACAGTGGCAGAGATGGTGATTATGTCAGATGACAGAATCAGGATCCAAAATGATCACAATAAGCTGGAACAAAGGGTCAACTCATTTAGCAGAGATTAATATTGGGCCAGAAACCAAGTGCACAGGGATTGGAGGAGGGTGGAGTGACTTAGCAGAAGCATGTGGGGACAAAGGCTTGTTTACTTAGGAGTGAGTTAGACACAAGCCAGAGAGTGGTGTGGCCATTAGGAGTGGAAGCCGAGTGTGTATTTTTAAAAGTAGAGGTTCCAAAAGGAAGGACGTGATAATCCCACTGGACTAGCGTCGGATCTGATAGCATGTGGATGCTGATGCTCACTTCTGGCCCCCATACTTTAAGTGAGGCATTGATAAAGTGGTCCATGTACCCCAGAGAAGTGATCTGATACTGAGGGCACTGAAGTCCGAGAAACTGGGAGAATGTTACCCCGTAGGATTGAGGCTGAAGAAGGAACATGACCACCTTTTGCAAGTGTCCAATTTTGTCACATTGAAAAGTCATTTTGTAAGGCTAATGGACAGAATTAATGTTAATTGGTAAAAGTGTCAGCCAGGCATATTTCTGCTCTGTGTAAGAAAAAATGTTCTAATAAGTCAATGCTACTCACCAGGGGAATGAGCTGCCCTGTGATGCTGGGGCTCTCCTTTACTTGCACTATTTGTCAGGAATTTAAGGGAGGGATTTCAGTGTTGGAGGGATGTGTCAACTTCCAGTGCCATCCACACTCGAGAGGCTAAAATTCCAAATTACATTTGTTTTCATGTTACTTTAATAATCTGAGTTTCCCCAAGCTGTCTCATTCTGAGGAATTGGGGGAGGACAGTGGGCAAGTGGCCTTAACAGAGAGGCATGCCATGTTGTATCTGTCGTGCCAAGGTTAGATCATTGACCTTGAATGAAGGTCATGTTCTCTCTGTGCTCAGGGTAAGCTCCTTACTGTAAGGCTTCTTATTTTCTCATGCACATAGACTCAGTCCTGAGGCATGCCCAACTAAAGCTGAATCCTTGGAATATTGAGCCTGAGCCCAGACCCATACTCTTGATAACTAACTGAATTGTTTGCATTATAAATCTATACATTTCACTCATACTCCCAAT
Organism: Prionailurus bengalensis; assembly: GCF_016509475.1. NCBI lineage: Eukaryota > Metazoa > Chordata > Mammalia > Carnivora > Felidae > Prionailurus > Prionailurus bengalensis. Next base: position 21,161,408 of record NC_057347.1, read on the forward strand.
GCCGTTGGTAAACCCCTGGAGGACAGGGCCATACGTGTGTTACATTAAGCTCTTTCTTCATAGCAGAATGGTTAGGAGTGCATCCTCTGAAATTACACAGATAAGGATTCAATCCCAAATCCTACTCCTAGACTTTACTAGTTATGCGAGATAGGCAAGATGTGAACCTCTTGAGGGTCAGTTTTCTTGTCTGTGAAATGGGGGTGATAACATTACCGTTTGCATAGGTTGTTATAAGGATTTAAATAAGATGTGCAAGGGGTGCCTGGGTGGTTCAGTCAGTTAAGCATCTGACTTTGGCTCAGGTCATGATCTCCTCGTTTGTGAGTTCAAGCCCTGCACTGGGCTCTGTGCTGATAGCATGGAGCCTGCTTGGGATTCTCTCTCTCCCTTTCTCTCTCTGCCCCTCCCCTGCTCAAGTGTTTCTTTTTTCTCTCTCAAAATAAATAAATACACACACATATATGTATACACACACACACACATATATATACACATATGTATATGTGTATATGTATGTATACATATATATGTATATATATGTATATGCAGGACTTAGCAAAATGATAACCCACAGTAAGCACTCAACATATAGTAGCCACTGTTACTGTACTATGAATACAAAATGGAACAACTTGTCTTCTGCTGGGTTTTTGGTGGCCTGTGCATCCCTCTCTCCCTAACCCCTGTGCCCTTGCCTTTGGGTTGAACCAGGGGCTGCTCTTTCCAGCATCCCTGCCTCGTCACAGGTGAGCCCCACTGCTCTAAGCTGTAGCTGTGGTCCCTGCATCCCATGATTCCTCGTGCACGTCCCTCTCATCACCCCCCCAAACAAAATCGTTCCAATCGTAACTGCCAGATTTCTCTTATTTCAGAGGGAAAGCTGTTCTCTCATATGCCTTGCATTCTAACGACTTTCATTGCTATTGCTCATTTTGATCTGTTTAATAACATGTTTTAAACTAATCCCTTGTAATAAAAGGATTTCATTACTAATGGAGACAGCTGCGTAATACAGCGGGTTCATTAGTTTCACTTTTCTAACGAGGCCTGCTGGAGTCACAAGTTTTGCAACTCTGCAAAGTTTTGGTGAGGAGCATTGCTAGGGGAGCTGGGAAGGGGATTTCTATTGCAGGGAAAGATCCACAGGATGCAAAAAAAATAGAGTCTGTGTTGGCAAAGGCTGGGTGGGAAGGGCAGAAAAATCCCCATCTCATGGCCTGTTGATGACTGTGAGGAGGGATGACAAGGGCTTCATAAAGGAAGACATTGCGTGGTGAGAGGAGGGCTCCCACAGTGGTAACAAGCCACTGACCTGTTGGTCATGGATCCCACCTGCCTCTAACTGACTGGCAGAGATGATCACACTACCTCTCCCTTGGTGGGTGTCTGTTCCTACATATATCACGTTATATTTAATTATCTAACAGACCCAAGGCGCTGTGTCTTATTCATCTCTGTATTCCTGGTATCAAGCTGGACCTGGAACAAGGAAGGTGTTTGCTCAGCTAAAATGAATTATTTTTCCCCTCTGTTTTCTCTGAAGTGCTTTCTGCCATAGCCATGCATCTTCGACAGCCATCTCTAAGCTGATGACAGAAACTTCTATCTCCGCCCCCACTTCTTGAGATCTACTTGGGTCTCCAAATACTCACTTTTCTTCTCCATGTGGCTGCCTCACACTCCCTTTCTACTTCAAATGTCTAATGCTGGATTCACCGCCATCCCCTGCCCCCACCCCCACCCCCACTCTTGTCATACCTTGTACTTTGCGCTTATTATATTCTGGTCAATGACGCCACTAACACTGCTGCATATTCAGTTGACAACCCGGAAGGCCTTGACATCTCTCCATCTTAGCGGTGAGCTAACCAATCCCTAAGTTTTGCTCATTTTGCCTAGTCAGCAGAGTTTAGATCCATGAACTTTTCTCCATCAACTCTGCCACTCTCTTCGTCCGAGATACAGCCATCCCTCACCTTGGCGTCTAATTTACACCCATCACCAGACCATGCTCCAACCAGGAGAAAGAGTGCTCTCTGATTATGGTCTCCCTGCTTTATGCCCTTTAAGCCATCCCATCACCATCCTTAATGTGGTCCATGGGTCCCTCACAAGAGCAGGCCCTTCTCATCTCTCTGGTCTCATTTAGTTGTGTGTGTGTGTGTGTGTGTGTGTGTTAGATTTCCTGCCACAACCCTTATTTCAGTTCAGTTTTTTTTTTGGCTTTCTGGGTCTTTTATTTGTACCCATGTATGTCTGCCACCCCATGAATGGGCCTGGGGGAGTCAACTGACTTCCTCAATCATTTCATGCAGTGAGGGGTTGGGTGAGGGAAGAAATAAATAAGTGATTCTGACTCCTGGGTCACCCTCAACCCCTCTTAACTGGCAGATTGGGTAGGGGCATGATTGTCTTGGTGACTCAGGGCTGCAGGAGATTGGTGAGGTGAGGGGTGAAGAGGAAAGGCCAGGCTGGAGGCTGGGCTGTTAGAGCCTCTCTCTGACAGTTCAGAGAGCTCACTTTGGGTTTGCCATGGCTTCTTTTGGTCCAAGTTTACACCTTGTGCTTAGTCCTGTGCCCTGTTAGGCTATTGGCCTGGAGGCCTTTTTATGTTGCTGTGGCTGCAGGGCCAGCTGCATGGCCCAGATGCTCAGGGGCCGCATGTAGGCCAGTGAACAGAATACCCCCTGCTGGCAGTATGCTTCAGGGTCTGGAAGGCTAGGCCCAGGCACTCCCACACAGTTTGGTAGCAGCCTTCAGCTGTCTGGAAACCTTCCCAAGTCAGGCCCTCCTGGATCATGGTGGCTGCCCAACACATTGGGTTACTCCCATTAGGACCTTCACTTTGGCATTTCCATAAAGACCTCCAAGTGGCTAGCATGTAACAGGCACTATGCTAAGCAGTCAAACACTAACTGGAGTGTATCACAGCTCCTTTCATAGAACCTTATCATTTTTATCATTGTACAACCTCTTCCTCATTGTTCTGGCAGTAGACAGACCTTTTCCTCCTAGCCAGGTATAGGAGGTAGAACGATGCTCCATCCCAAACGTATCAGAAAGTGTATGTATTACTTTATAAGGCAAAGACTCTGCAGATGTGATTAATTTAAGGATCTTGAGGGAGATAGTATCCTGGACTACCCAGGTGGGCCCTAAATACAGTCTCAAGTATCTTTGTAAGAGGAAGGCAGATCAAGGTTTGACTACAGACAGAAGAAGAGAAGACAATGTGATCACTGAGGCAGAGATTGGAGGAATGGGACCATGAGCCAAGGAATGATGGTAGCCACCAGAAGCCAGAAGAATCAAGAAACAGATTCTCCCCTAGAGCCTCTTGGAGGAGCATGGCCCTGCCAACATCTTCATTTCAGCTTAGTGACAATTCTGGCCTCTAGGACTGTAAAAGAATAAATATCTGCTGTTCTCAGCCACTCATTAACACAGAGAATGGGTCCCAGGCTTCCAGCAGCATGTTTTAGCTTTTCAGAAATGTCAGTCTGGATGAATGATGCCCATACCAGAGAGAAGCAGAGAATGAAGGTGGACAGAGAGTCTTCTTGGTATTGGGGTGACTAGTTCCAGCCATTCCTGAAGATAACTATTTACTACCCTGCCCCCAATTGCCATGTGTTGTTATTCATCCGATGGTATTTTCACCTTTATTAAAGATGTAGACCTTCATCAGCAATGATCACTCATTCAACAGTGATGGCTTAGACCACATTTCCAGGAATTTTTAGTCAGAGCTGCCATTTATGGCTTTTGGCTAGTTCACCACATGGAAAGGGCTACCTCAGTGAGCTCAGCGGTCCCTCAGTATAAGCAAGGCTCTGTTGTGGCAATAGATAAACTCAAATTTCAATGACTTAACATGGAAAATGTTTATTTCTTGCCAATTCAAAGTCCAGGTGAGGGTGGTTTGTTCTCCATGTGGTCACTCAGCAATCTCGGCTGCTTCCATCTTACAATACACCCATCTCAACTCATCTACTCAATGGGCATTGCAGCAGGGGAATAGAGGTCGAGAAGAATCCACTCCCACTCTTATCTAACCTCAAACAGGATGGGACAACAAATCTCTCCTGTTTACAGCTCACTGTCTAGAACTAGTTACCTGGGTCCCAACTTAACTGCAAAGGAGACGGAAGAGTCTGCAGGTAAACATCAGACAGAGAAGACAATGGATATGGTGAGATTTACTAATATATACTAGAGGGAGATCACCCTAGTTCTGCTAGTACATTCTAGGCTCAAGTGGAAATCCCATCATATGTGAAGAATTTCTGGGCAGAGTTTCAGCAAATATATCAGCAGTACAAAGGCAACATGAGGCTAGTTTTTATAAATGAAGCTAGGTAAGAAATTAATGAGAGCTCTTCAAGGACTAAGACACCTAGCCCTTAGTTAAATCTGTCTGTAGAACAATATCAAAGAAGAAGTTTAGAAAGTACATATCATAATAGCCTCTGACAAAAAGATTCTCATATGTCTTCATGCATGCAAATCAGTAGCCCTGACATACATTCTTTTTTTTTTTTTACACTTTATTTATTTTTGAGAGAGAGAGAGAGAGAGAGAGAGAGAAAGTGGGTAGAGCCAGAGAGAGAGGGAGACACAGAATCCAAAGCAGGCTCCAGGCTCTGCGCTGTCAGCACAGAGCCCAATGCAGGGCTCGAACCCATAAACTGTGAGATCATGACGTGAGCCAAAGTTGGACACTTAACTGACTGAGCCACCTAGGTGCCCCTACTGACATACGTTCCTAAAACCCTACAAGACATGGCAAACTATTTATAAACAGGAATTATATGATGAGTTTGGGGAAATGACAGTTGAACACAGTAACATTTTTGAAGGATTGTGGGGAAGTGACAATGTGAGTTAACCACAATAAACTTCATCAAGTGAATATGAAGAAACAACTCTGTGTTAGGCTTTGTGTGGGAGCTTGAGAATCATGACCCAAGCCTGAGATTCATTCATGCCATTGCTTCTTCCTCAAATGCTCTCTTCATATGTCTCTTTTCTTTCTCTAGTTAACTCCTCCTTTTCTTTAAAAACATCGCTCTGTTGTTCTGTTTGTAGTCACATAGTTTGTAATTATGTATTGTGTACAAATCACCCCTAAAATTTAGTGGCTTGAGAACTCAAATATTTATTATCTCATGGTTACTGTGGAATCCAGGAATCTAAGACCACTTTAGTTGGGTGTTTCTGCCTCAAGGTCTCTGGCAAACTGCAAATTATCAGACAGGGCTGTGGTCTCATCTGAAAGCTAAATTGAGGGGGACTTCTGTGGTTGTTAGCAGGACTCAGTTTCTCAAGACTGTTAAATTCCTCACTCAATATTGACAAGGGGCCTCCCTCAGTTATTTGCCACAAAGACATCTGCACAGGGCACATGGTAGCTGGCTTTCCTCAGAGTGAGTGAGAAAGCATGTAAGACCATGCAAAGTGAAAGCCATAGTCTATCTGTAACTCACAGACCCTTTGAGTCTCTTTGTAATCTCTGAAGTGACATCTATAACTTTTACCATATTTTTATTCATTAGAAGCAAGTAACTAGGAGGCCAGTCCGTAACACTCAAGAGAAAGGGATTACACAGGGGCATGATTACAGGAGGCAGACATCATTTGGGACTGACTTAGAGGTTGCCTACCACATGTTACTTCCTCCAAAAAAGTAGCAGTGGCAAGGTAGAGAAGGAAGGAGGAAATGTTCTAGAGATGTTGCTGAGACATCTGAGATGTCTCTACACATCTCTCTACAGCAACATCTCTACACACTTTCCCAATTTCTCTCCATAGTGACCCACATCCTGATCTGCTGCTTAGAATCTGAGAGCTGGAAAGGAATTTAGAGGTAATCTTGTCTACCATCTTCATTTTATAGATGAGGAAAAAGGAATAGAAGGAGTGTCTGACCTTCCCAAAAGAATGCTGTCATTTGCAGAGTGGGCCCTAGAACTCAGGTCACCTGCTTTTCTCAAATTGGTTTCCTCCATCTACTCTCTTCTGCCTACTCTGATTCTGATCTCCTACAACTTTATCAGGACTAGTCATTGCATAGAAATTATTCTCCCAAATTTTATCTAGAAACTTCTTGGTTATGTATTTGATCCTGACCTACCTGAATTGTCACCTCCTTTGGTTTGCATGAAACCACAGAGATTTGGTCCCACCTTCTCTCTCAGTGGCCAGCTCTTAGTCCTCCCTCGGAACCGAGCAAAACATTTACAATAACCCAGGTACTCAGTTCTTTGTCTCTGCCCTTTTCCTGCCATCCAGGCTCTTTAATGAAATGATTCTTGGGGCTTGGAGGATCATATTCCCTCCAATCTATCTGCAGCATTATATAAATTACCTGTGCAAGCTAAAGCATGCTATTCACCATGTCTTTAATGCTTTGACCTTGAGTTGACTAGTTCCCCCATATCTAACTGCCCGATGAGCATTCTCATTGACATGTGATTGCCATTTAAATTCAATGATGATAAGAACAACCACAACTATAATTTAGTGAGCTAATATATGTGCCAGTTCTTATGATAGGTGCTCTATTTATATTTCTTATTAATTCTCTCAAGAACACTGTGCTGTAAGTAATACAGTTCACATTTCAGAGATGAGAAAACTAGGCGCAGAGAGGGAGAGTGACTAATCTGATATTCCATGACTAGAAAGAGATCTATGTCCTTTTGATTCTAAAATCTGAGGTTTAAACTACTACACTCATGATCTTTTCCTTAAAACTGTTCCCTCTGGACTTCCCCATTTCTGTTCTGCTCTTTTCCAATTTATTCAGCATCAAAATCTAAGAGTTTAAAACATGTCACACCACAGAACACCTCTATGCCTTTGTACGTGCTGTTCTCTCTTCTTGGAAGGCCCTTCCCCTAATCATCAGTATGATCAATCCATCTCCTCCAAGTCAGCCCACTGCTGAGGTCATCACTTCTTCCTTGTTGTCACAGGGATGAGCCACAGCGAGCTTGAAGTTGTCCTCATTGGCTGCATCTTTGATATAGGAGCCAAGGCACCCCAATCTAAAGTTGTGCCTTTGGATGCCTCTACAATAGTAACTATCACCTGAGCTATAATGACTTTTTTTTTAACCTATGGGTATCTCCTTCTGCATGAGAAACTTTATAGGAGCAGGGACTGTGAATGCTACCTTTGCAGCTCTTGTTCCTGCAGCAGACACTCGATGGTTAATGAGTTATCTTCAATGTATCTCATTACTTTATTCTCCACAGCTAATCAGTAGACGAACCCTGAAGAATTCTCTTTGTTAGATTTCTCATATCGCTTCCTCATTTTCCATTTTCCCAGCCACCATCCCAAGTTCATGTCTCCTGATCTCTTATGTGGCCTATTGTGATCACCTCTAAACTCAACTCCTGATTCACTCCTTGCTCCCCTGTCCAGTTCATCCTGATGATTTCTACTCTATTAACACTGCTTTGTACCCATTGCTTGCCTACTCAGTGACTCCCTGATGCCTACATAATAAAGCCCAAGCTCCTTCATGTGGCTTTCAATAACCTTCCCAATATGCCTCAGTGCATGCTCCAATCCCACTGCAGCATTATATAAATTACCTGTGCAAGCCAAAGCATGCTATTCACCACATCTTTAATGTTCCACTGAGTCCCACTTCCATGCCATTGCTCGTTGTTCCTCCTGCTTAGAAAGCCCTCCCTTCTTTCCTCCACATATTCGAACTCTACTGTGTCTGCACATCCCAGCTTAATTCTCACCTCCTCCAAGAGCCTTCTCTGACCGTTGACCCATAGCAACTTCTCTAATTTGCTGTAGAGGGAAAAGCTTGAACTTTCCTATCTGAGAGATATGACTCAGAATTTCAACTACTGACTAGTTTGTGGCCTTGGGTAAGTTAAACTAAAAAATGGGAGATCGCAATACCTGTGTCTTGGCATTGTGGAGAGAATAAAATGAGAGAATGTATGTGTTGAAAAAGGGTTCCAATGGGTGACCTAAGCAGGCCAGTTTAGGATTCAGAGGTAGCCAGGCCCACCTGGAATGTCCATAAAGTAGGCTCAACTTGCCACTCTGTACCAAGACAAAGAATACACCCATGGTCTCTAAGACTCCATGTGATCAGGCTTGACTGAGATAATACCTTGGTGACATAGACAAAGCACACAGCAGTGAAGGGTCTGGGGATCTTGCTCTTGCATTTGAATTCCAACTTTCCCATTTTTTTCGCTGTGTAATCTTGGGTAAGTTCCTTTACCTTTCTGTGTCTGTCTTTCCTCATTTCCAAAATGGAACCTATTTCATAGGGTTAATGTGATAAGTAAAATACCTGTTAAGAGTTTAGCAAGCCTCTGGCAGACTATAAGCCTTTAATAAATGGTATTATGTTTTATATTATTACTCTTGAGTCTGGTCTCTGTGGACTTGTCTTCATCCCAGAGTGAAGGACTGTGAGTAAAAATGGAAGAGATGTTTCACTAATCATCCTTGGAAGAGCTCGGTAGGAGCAGAGGGAAACCTGCTCCATAGCATCTGTTACAGAGAGTAGCACAGGTGAGAACAATGATGCAAAAAACAGCCCAAAATTGGGTCGCCCATCAGGAGGGTAGAGCAGTGGCTCTCAGCTCTGGCTGCAGGGTGGAGCTGGTGGCTTTCAACAAATGCTGATGCCTGGATACCTGGTCCCTACCACTGGAGTTTCTGCTTCAGTTAGTTTGCCTGGGCTCCCAAAAGTGTATTTTTTTTAAAAGCCTCTCAGATGATTCTATGGTGCAGCCAGGGCTGACAAACACTATGCTAGAGAGACAGAGGTGAAGGTCAGGATAATGCAAACCAGGAAAGGAGGGGAGAAGTTAGGGAGTAGAATAGACCTGAAGGGAACTAATCTTGAAGACAGGACCGGGACTAGGGTGAGGCAAGGAATGTATCTAGGGAGGCAAAATTTATGGAGGAGAGTGTCTCCTTATATTTTGTATCTTAGGCACCTCCCTTGCCTCACCTTAGAGCCAGTCCTGCCTGGAAACATGCTAGAGGCTTAGAGCAATATCTTAAGTTTTCCTTTCATGCTTGCATAGGTGAGTTATGTTTTTTTTTTTTTTTGAAGCAGATATACAAAAGGATAAAAGTCTGAATTCTTACTTTCATAGTACTCCCATCCATCCACCCACCTATCTTCTCATCTATCTATCCATCCGTCCATCCATCCATCTCCCATTCACTCACTTATTCATTAAGTAAAGATATATTGAAGGTCTATTATGCACAAATGCCTAGCTAGACCTCCACTCTCTTGTCATTCACTCTAATTGTCCCAATCTGTTAGCTGCCTCTTTGGGCATATGTTGGGAGTTCTACCTCTGATTTTAACTTATGAAGAAGAAGACCAGGGGAAGTAGGGTCTGGAGCTGGACAGGCTAGATGAATGTCAATGTGAGTGAAGGTAATAATGTGTAGGCATTTCCCATCAGGGGTCTGGTAATATGGAGAAAAAACCCAGATTTTAACACTTAGTAGCTGTGAAATCTTGACCAATGTGTTTAACCTCTTCACCTCAAAGTGCAGTTTCAGAAGTTAGAAAATGGGAACATTAGGTTGTGATGATGATTAAGCAAATGACCATGTGAGGCCTGGCTCATGGTAAGTGTTCATAACAAAGGGCAGAGAGGTTGGGAATGCAATCTGTAGGACTTTTGAATTACTTTCAAGCTTTTGTTTTCACTTTGTCCTCAACTGGAGGAGAACATTAGAATTCAACTGGAATTCTAACATATTATGTAATTTCCCTACCTATGTGGATCCCTTCACAACTAGAGAAAGTTAGAACTTGAAATGGGAAGGAATGTAAGTGGCATCTCTCATTTTACAAATGAAGATAGAATCCCCAGAGTGGGGAAATGCCTTGCCCAAGGCTGTACAGCAAGTAACTGACCCATAGGGTTAGAAGAACTCAGGATACTGAGTCAAAGCTTTCATTGCTGCACCCCAAAACCCCTCTCATTTCTGCTGAATAGAAAATGAAATATTTGAACAGTTATGGCTCTGAAACTCAAAGTGATACAACAGGAACCAGGGGTGACATTTCACATTTCTTGAGCACCTGAAATGTACTAGGCACATATATGCATGCTGTCTCATTCAAGCTTTATAAAAGTCCATGAACTAGGTATTATGATTATTTTCGTTGTTTTATAGATGTGGGAAACTGAGGCTCAAAAAGATTAAGTGACTTTCCCAGGGACCCATAGCTGGGAAGTGGTGGTGTTGGGATTGGATCCAGGTCTTTGTGACTACTAAGCTCACACTTTCTGTGCTTTACCTCATTGTTTCACTGGCAGAAACTTCCCCAAATAATTTACAGATATTTGTGGGTTTAGGGCTGGCCCTGGATCACATATCGAGGGTAAGATGGAGGACTGGTAGCATTTCTCATCATGGGGACACAATTAGACCATCTTTCTAGCAATCTTTCACACACACTGAAAACATATCAGTGGCAACTTCAATGAGGGGGCCATTATTGGGAAATTCACCTACTCTCCCCCACTGCCTGCTCCAGTCCACAATTAGTGGTTTCTTCCTTCTGTTAATTTGTGGCTCTCATCCCCATAGCTGGGAGTGGGGACGAAGGCACTGTAAATCCTGGAGCTTAGTATGAACAAATGTATTCTTTCTTCCCTCCCCCACCTGTTGAACTCTGACTCATCTTTCAAAGCTCAGCACAAATGTCGTTGAGCACAGGAACTTATAACATTCTGAGTCATCACTCTGTGCTATGGGCTTGGGCTACAAGGACTATTAAGGCAGCACAGGTCCTGCCTAGACTGCTCACTGTCTGGGGGGTGGATGAGAAAATACACAATTACAATGTAGAGTGGAAAAGATGATGACAGATACAAACACAGGGATGTTTAGAGGATGCACCCACTTCCAGAGAGGGCTGGGTCAGGGACTGCATTTGTTACCAAATTTCTCTGGGATATACCTTCTCCTCTCATATTTCTCACCTCACACTTTGCATGGTCCCTGTCAAAGCACTAATCTTGGCTGTTTGTGAGGGTCTATTTACTTGTCCATCTTAGGATGTGAGCTCCTTCTGTACAGGCCCTGTGTCACTCAGCTGTGTATTCCCTGTGGCTAAAACGGGGGCTGGTACATAGTAGGTGCTCAATAAATGTTAGTGGAGTGTAAGTGTAGGTGGAAATAGGAGACAGACTAAAGATAAGAGATAACAAGGTTGGACGGAGGGCAAAGAAACTAGAGGAAAGACAACCAGAGGAAAGTGAGGTGAGGGATATGGGGCTACAAGAACACATTGGACTTACTTTCTGTTTTGACTGGAGATGGCCCTGGGGTCTGGGATAGGCCAAAGCCAGGGGAAGGCCTTTGGGCCCCTGAGGTAAAAAGGAAATGATCCTCCCATTGCCCTGTTGGTATCTGGTTGGTGAGTGAGAAAGCTCGAGGCACAGCTCAAGGTCTTGCTAGAGGAGCCCGTTAGGGCATTTCTCTGGCTCTATAACTTTTTCACTGTACTCTTCATATTGATTGAGATCCCAGTTTTATTGTGAATAATTTACTAATTCATTGTACCTTATTTTTAGATCTCTTTTTAATCGGATTTTTTTTTTTTTTTGGTCACAGTGATTTATATTTGCTAAATAATGACCTTCTCAATGAAGATCACAGTGAAAAAAGAAATCTTAGGCTAGGAAGTTTTCCACAATGGTGGGGGACAGTATAGGCTGTAGAGAAGGCACAGGGAGACACCTCTGTCTGCTCTCTCTCCTTGGGCACCTGATATTACTTTATGTTTTTGTTTTTCCATGGCTTGACCACCTTCTAACATATCATGTAATTTACTTATATATCATGCCTCTTATTCATTATTTCTCTCCCCCTCCCACAGTAAAATGTAAAATCCATGAGATTAGGAATAGTTGTCTATCTTATTCACTGATACATCTCCAACATCTGGAACAGAGCCTGGAATATAGCAGGTTCTCAATGAATATTTGTTGAGTGTATAATTGAATAAATTAGAAGTAGTCCAGGTTAATGCAATCCAAGATTTGGAAGCCACTCTGAGTGAAAAGAGGAAGCTTAGCTTACAAAGTTTCAGGCTCATGACTTCTGGAAGCCTGTGGAAACCAAGATGGCATTGGCCTTATTGGTGGTGGTGGTAGTCATAGTGATGATGGTGGTGGTGATGATGATGGTGGTGGTGATGTTTATTATAGTGGTGATGATGGTAGTGGTGGTCATGGTGGTGGCAGTGATAATGATGATAATGGTGGTGATGATGACAATGGTGATGATCATAATAAAGAGGGCATAAACTCCTTCACATCCATGGAACTTCAGAGTTTATGGAACACTTTTGTATCCTTTTAACTCTGATGCTCACAACATCCTTGAGAGGTAGCAGAGGCCAACACGATTGCCACCATTTTCAGAGATTTCAGTAATGAAGTGACTTGTCCAGGACTGCACAGCCATCAGAGGCAGAACAAAGACTGCAACTCAAGTCTTACTGTCATCCATATTAAGTCACCATTTACTGATCTCCTCCTATGTGCCAGAATTTAGGGCTCTACATTTCTCCCCTGGGGATTTGGGAGTCAAAGACTTGAACACTTCACTGCAGATGCCTCACTTGCCGGTGATGCAGGTTCAAAGAGTGATGGTGCCATTTTATGGTGGCCACCTTCCACTGTTTACCCAGGGAAGCAGTGATTGCAAGGCTTGAGGGAGAAAGTAGAAAACAGATACACAGAGATGGGCAGAGATGAGAGATCAGGTGGGTCCAGGGAAGATAAGGTGGGGTCATGGGCACCATGGTTCCTGATGACTTTCTGGGTCCAAGGTCATGTCCTTCATGAGCCCCTTCTCTATCTACTGGTGTTGGGATCTGTATAACAAAACCCACTCTGTCTAATCTGGCACTACTAGGAATCTGTCCTTTTCAAGCATCTCTGGCAGACTGTTTGCACAGTCTTCAGGAAATCACGCATCTGAGACCCCCACACTTGAGGTCAAGCAGAGACACACTGGAGTGTGAGGAGGGAGGCAATAAGGTGAAAGGCTTGACCTTGCGCTCCTGAGTGATTACAACCCCAATCCCACTCCACCCCTTTTGTCTACACTCTCTTCTGACCCAGAAAACCCACTCTCCAACCTTAGGTGGAGTTAGATTTTAAAAATCCCATCTAGATCATGGTCTGACCTGTTTCTCCAGTTCATGCTGGCCATCATGTGCAGGGACAGTGCTGGAGCCCCAAGGTGACTGAGAAGCAGCTTCTATCTTCAGTGTGATTACATTTTTGCTACATCCCATGATATGTGTCCCTTCCCCAGCTTTCAGGAATTTCTATTGGAGAGACAGGCATGGGTAGAAAGCCCATGATTGGGCTTTCTTGAGGGGTGTGTGTGTGTGTGTGTGTTTGTGTGTGTATGTGTTTGTGTGTGTGTGTGTGTGTGTGTGCGTGTGTGTGTGTGAACATGATAGTAGTAGGCAGTGCCAAAAAGTGACCTCTGTTCAGTGTGGCCATCACTCTGCCCCATCCTACACTTGATAACTTGTGTCTTTGGGAAATAGAAAAATGAGCCTTTTTCAGATAAGCCTGGGACCCTATCTACCTCACTAGTTTACCTCCCCAAAATTTTGTGTGAGCATGGGACAAAATATGCAGACCTGAGCTACTTTAGAGATCTGTCTACTTGTGTCTGGGTCAGAAGTCCATTCTGGACCATACATTATTAATTTCTCTGTTGATCATAAGGAGCCTGGTCTGGGTTGAAGCTGAACCTTCCCATCAACTTCTCTCTCTTTTCTCCTTGAGCTGCAAAGCCATCTTGACAAGGGATTGCTAGATTAGGATATCTGGAAAGTTCCTGAGAAGCATCTTCCAGAGGGAAGGTGGGAGCTAACAGTTGTCAATGTGTGCCAATCATTATGTTCCTTGCTCTATCTATATGGTCTGATTGAAGTTTCATTGCAGGGAAATAACACTGCCCCAGCGGTTTGTCAGGACCTAAAGTTTCAAGTATGTGGACAATCTTGGGACCAATTTTGGTCTTGGGAAGACCAAGCAAGGGGAAGTAAGCTTAGAGGAACATAGGAGGTCTTGAGGGGAGGGATATAAGGTAGAAGCACAGAAGGTGAATATTGGCTGGAGCAGATGAGGTTGTGAGCATTGTGGATCTCTCCAACCCTACTTCCTCCAAAGGTGGGCCTGATAATGGGGAGATTTGTTATCCAGAAGTCTCTCTTTGGGGAGAAACTGGAACCTTTATACTGAGATCTGAGAAACATCTACCATCTACCATGCAAACAGCATATGATTAGAAATATAGAAAGAACTTTGACTCATGTCCATTTGATTCCATTCTACATATCCATTCTATGCAAAACATTGTCCTGGGACTGAGAATTCAGATTTTGCTCAGATTTTGTCTCTCACATGTGCTCACTCTTAATGCTTTCTGGTTCTACCTGGCCTGTCCACAGCCTCTCCCTATTACAGGTCAGTATCTCTGCTTTCAACCCACCTGTGTCAGTCTCAATAGTTGAATTATGATGAAGGAACAAACACTTCTGTTATCTTAGTGGCCTAAAACAATACAGGTTTATTTCTCAGTCATATTGTATACTTTAAGTAAGTCACTGGAGGGTTCTCACCGTCCTAGTCACTCAGGAGTCCAGACTGACAGAGAGTAAATTAGGTGAATGACATCACAATCTCAACACTCTAGCAGAGGAGGAAACAAGGGGAATTAGTGCTTTTAAGTGCTTTCACTTATGATATGCTCACACATATCACTTCTGCTCTCAGTTGAATGGCCAAAGGAAGTCACATAGTCATGCCTAATTTCATGGGGCCAGGGATGTATAATCTTCCCTTGTGTTTGGAAGAAGAGGAGAATCACAACTATTAGTGAGAACTACAAATATGTCCCTTACCTCCTGTAATTCACCTCCCTATTCCTTTCCCTCCTTCTGTTCACCCTGGTCTTCTATAGGAACTTTATTCCTTGACCCCTTGGCTATTCTAACATTCTCTCTTTCCATTCCTCCCTTTGTGTCCATTCCTTTATCCCTAACTCGGCCATCTGCTATCTCCCCCTTCCGTCCTTCTGTTCCCCACCTGCCCCCCTGATGGTCATATCTTCATCACTTGGCTGCTTTGAATAGACGTGACTAAACACAACCTCCAGCTGTAACTTCACACGTTTCCCTTGCCCCTAATTGAGCTTAATGATTTATGTCTTGTAATGGACACAAATGGGCAAGAATTCCTGGATCTCATTAATAATTTTAAGCATGCCAGAAGTAGGATTTTTAATCTTAAGCAAAAATTAAATGACCATAAAATTTTTGTTCGCTTCCCAGGAGACAATCCCATTTCAACTTGACAGCTTAATTAAAAGCTGGGTAAATTGGACACAACACTTTTAATAAACAGGACTTGGCAGGCCTGGGAAAGAGATAGAGGGGAGGTGAGAGTGGGAGAAAATAAAGCTCACAATGTAACAAAAGGAAATTAAGTTATGGGAGGTCTCTTTCCTTAGAGTGACCTTTCTGGGAGCTTCAGATATCTTCAAATGATGCCTGACCCAAAAGATTCTGAGAGAATTGATTCTCTTACCTGACTCTAATTTCCTCCAGAGCCCTCTATTTCACAGAGCAAGAAAGCTGTTGTCCAGGAATGTTTTTGGGGATCTTTGCAATCCTCCCTCTTGGGGTCCATGTGTGACTCCTTCTGGACCAACCTTCTTATAAGCCCCAAGTTCACTGGGAAAGCTGATGGAAGGCTGGGGTTAGGGGGGTTAATTCTGGGCAACCACACTGCATGGTGGGCTTCATGCATAGACCTATTTTTAGCCTCAATTCTTTCTTCCATTTTATGGTCTTGCCTTACCCTTAGATACTTTTTGACCATGACTTTCTAAGGCCAAGTGTTTTCACTTCTACTAAGATTTAGATCTTCCCCTGGTTCTGCCACTTCTACCTGCTGTAGGTTAACAGGCTCAGAAAGTCCAGCATGGGCCCTGACTGTAGAGCCCATTGTCAATGACTACGCAGGGCTTATCCAGCGTTCATGAGCAGACTGAGGTACAGCCTATGAGAAAGTTATCTGGTTACTATTCTTAGTATTAACAGAATACAGTTGTCTCAACATATTAATAGACGCACTATATAGAAGGTGAAGATTTGGAAGAGAAAGAAGGCAGGCACACTGTTTCCCACTCTCTAGGACTCTTTGTTCCAATCAGAAGGGACCACATTTCCATTTCCATTTAAGAAGGTCACACTCTCACATTTCTCCCTCCATCAGTTGTCTGGTTGGGTTGATCTTATCTTTGCATTCAACAGGAATCTACTTATGTGTGGCTGCCACATGCTGCTTTAGTTAAACTAAGGCTGCCTATCTCTCTTGCACAGAAAAAAAAGCCCACAGTATTTTAAACAAGGAAAGAAACTAAAATATGTTTAAAGGTATTTTATCCTTCTGTGAAAAGCCTCATCTGGTGGAACTGGCTACAAGCACCTGAGTAGGTGAAAATGATCTCTCAGGCAGGTGTGGGATTTGCTGACCTTTGAAAAGAAAGAGTTAGTGTTGAGGGAGAAAACAACCATCATCATTTGCTGTCCCCTTTTCACTTCCATTAAAGGCTCTTGTAAACCTAGAGCTTGAGCGAACCTTGGCAATCAACAGGGTGAAGAAGCCAAGCCTCAAAGAGAGGAAGCGACTTGTGTGAACGCCAAAATGGGACGGTGGCTGGGCAGTCAGAAAGACGGCTTTCTCTGGATAACCAGAACTTACGGAGAGTTGCTTATTATTTTTGGCTATTGGTATTTCTAGCTTCGTGCAAAGCTACAATTTTGCCAAGTCTCCCTGCTAAGTGAAAACAAGTTTCATTCTTTTACACTGACTTCCATAAAAAGCAAAGAGATGCTCTTGCTTAGAAGACCTCAAGAGCCTGAGGGTGTCACGTTTGGGTGGGGAAGGGTTTAAATGATAAAAGGAAAAGATGAGGGTGCTTAGTGTTTGCCTATAACCGGAGATGGGAAATAGGAGTGACTGTAAATGGGCATGAGGTTTCTTTCTGGGGAGATAGAAATGTTCTCGAACTTGATTGCGGTGGTAGTTGCAAATTTACGAAATTACTAAACTCTGTAAATTTACTAACATTTGTTCAATTGTACATTTAAAATGAATACATTTTGTGGCATGTCAATTATACCTTAATAAAGATATTTTTTAAAAAGTAGAAAGAAAGGAAGAAAGGAAGAAAGGAAGAAAGAAAGAAAGAAGAAAGAAAGGTGACCCAGAGTGAGGGCTCAGACAACACTTTCAGGATGAGAGCAGAGGTCAACCGTACATCCTGGGTCTCCACATTGGTTTGTGTTTAGGCTCTTGATGGCTGTCTACCCTCAGGACCCATGGGCAACGTCTGAAGCAGATGGCTCAAGTTTCAATTAATCACACTCCAGACCCTTGTCTCAGAGCTCAGTCTTGATCTGACAGCTCTTCCGCTTCTGTAAAATGCATATTGAATTGGGTGACATTTAAGAAAGACAACATATGTATTGTGCTAGCCATACAATCCTCTGGGCTATGGATGTCCTGTTAGATTCCCAGAAAGCAGGATGCTTGTACTTCAGTAGCCTAGATACCCATGAAATGCTTTTTTCAGTTGTTACAACACTATTCTTTCTATTTTATCCAAGTTCAATGAATAAAATGACCACATGAAGACTATACAGGTACTGCTGGCCATTGTATAAACTACTCAACGTTCTTCCCATGAGACCTAATTTAGCAAGTACCCCATAGAATTTAGTACCTGACAAAAAGGTGAATGACTTATTTGATAAGCAGTGGGAGCACTGAGCCCATTGTGGCTGCTTCTCCTTTTCTTTTCTTTTTTTTTTTTTTTCAACGTTTATTTATTTTTGGGACAGAGAGAGACAGAGCATGAACGGGGGAGGGGCAGAGAGAGAGGGAGACACAGAATCGGAAACAGGCTCCAGGCTCTGAGCCATCAGCCCAGAGCCTGACGCGGGGCTCGAACTCACGGACCGTGAGATCGTGACCTGGCTGAAGTCGGACGCTTAACCGACTGCACCACCCAGGCGCCCCTGCTTCTCCTTTTCTTTTTCCTTCTCCTTCTCCTTCTCCTTCTTCCTCTATTCCTCCACTTTCTTCTCCTTCTTGTCTAGACTGCCAGGACACTCCATGCCAGTTAGGGCAGAGTGAAATATATAGTGTCATCTCTGATTTAACTTTTTCTCTGCTCTCTGGTCCACTTTTGGTCCTTCTCTCACATTTATTCAATCATCAAGTGTCTCTCCAAGCACACAGCATGGACCATTCTAGGCACTGGGGTTGAAACGATGGATAAAATACAGAAGGAGCCATGGGAATAAGTGCAAATAGAATTCCGTAAGAGGGGCCTGCTCCATATACTATGGCAGTAGAGAAAGGAGGAAACAGTAGGAATAGAGAACTAGGGGACAACTTTCCAGGATGGTGTATTAATTATATTTCCTTGTTTTCTGTATTCTTGATGCTCTGGCATTTGTGACTTCACTGAGTGGGGAGTGACTCTCTCTCCCAGGGCCAGCCAATTCTTAGGGCTCCACCTTTCAGATGTAAACTAACCAATCCAGAACCCAAACTCTGAACCCCTTCCTCTCTCTGGCTATTATATTCCAGGAGGCAATCAGTCTTCTGCCCTAAATCATCCTAGAGCCAGGTCTAGACAATCAGAGACCACCCCTGGAGTCCAGACCTACCAGCATTACACAAACTAGTCGGTCCTCAGCTACTCCTACTGTTCTGACTTGCCTTTCCCATAGAAAATGCAATAAAGGGGGGCACCTGGGTGGCTCAGTCAGTTGAGCGGCTGACTTCGGCTCAGGTCACGATCTCGCACTCCATGAGTTCGAGCCCCGCGTCGGGCTCTGTGATGACAGCTCGGAACCTAGAACCTGCTTCCGATTCTGTGTCTCCCTCTCTCTCTGCCCCTCCCCCGTTCATGCTCTGTCTCTCTCTGTCTCAAAAATAAATAAACGTTAAAAAAAAAAGAAAATGCAATAAAGGCACTAGGCCATGCTTTCTCTTCACCCCCTCTGTCTCCTGACCAGACTGGTGTTCCCTTCTCTCAGGAAATATAATAAAAAATTGTCTTTCGGTGGCATTAGCCTCTCCACATCATTACTCCGTCACCTCCATAAATTAAAATCTTGTGGGTACAATTGATACAGGTAGGTAAAGCTTGATGGGCGACTGTGAATCTTCCAGGTGGAAGGGCATTCCAGAAGTAAAACTAGCTTGTGCCTTGGCCCACTCGGTGTGTGGTGAGACTCGGTGAGACAGGACCTTTAGGGTGCCATGTCTGGTGCGTACTTTCAGTTCTTTAAAGCCAGTCTGTTAACATTCCTTTTGCAATGGCGATGAGGCATAAATTATAAATAATCATGTCTGGGCCAAGTCTTACCTATATAAGATTGAATTTTCCGCAAGGTCTGGTTCTGACTATTGTTTCTTTTGTTCTATCAAACATAGACCATAACACAATGTAGACTTTGAATCTTGACTTTATCTCTTATTAGCCGTGTGTCCTTTTTCAAGTTCTTAAACTTTCTGCGCTTTAGTTTCCTCATCCCTAGGTGGAAATAATACCAGTAGCCCCCTTGGAGAGTGGCTATGAAGATTACAAGGATAAATATTTGTGTAGCACTTAGAACACTGACTAACACAGAGTAAGGACTATGCAAGCATTTGCTAAATTATTTTCTGAATCCTGCTATGGGGAAGACTTTGGAATCTGTAAAGATGTGGAAGGTATGTTCCTACCCCTAAAGAGTTTACAAGTGTAATGGAAGCTTAGAGCATTCTGGGAGGTCAAAGGGCTGCTCGTGAAACTGTATTTGCATGAGATGATGAGCAGACATGTTTAAGGTGATAGCAGACTAATATTTTGGCCTTTAATCACTCTCAGATAGAAAAAGGACAAAAGAAAGTGACAGACCTGGGTTCAAAATCTGGACAAACTGACTTCCCGGCTCTGCTGTTTCCTAGCCATGTAATCTAGTTAGTTAATTTCTCTGAGTTTTAGTTTCCTCACTCATACAATGTGTACAAAACTTGAGAAGATGGGAGAGAAATAAATAATAATAATAATGATAGCTGACATTCACTGAGCACTTGATGTGTGTTGGGCACTGGACTGTGAGTCTCGTGAGGAAACTACCTTAGAGAAAGTTTAGTAACTCAGTGTCCTAAGTCACTCAGCAAAAAGTGGCTGAGCTGGGATTTGAACCCAGTGACTGTTCTAATAACTGTTATTTTATGCTAAATCTCTCAGAGCTGTGCTGAAGCCAATAGGTCCTCAAATAATGGCAATAGTTGTTATTATTAATATCCTTGATCTATTGGGATAATAGCCATGGATCATTGAAGACTCCTTCCAAGCATTTTATTTTTTTCTCATCCCCAGCCTAGTGATATGCCATGATGTGTTGTTCTTGGCATGTATATACCAAATTATCCTAAAATTCTCAACTTTATATATTTTTTTCAAGTGATAAGGAAATAAGGAAAAGTCCTCTTGGGTCCTAGGCACATTAATTAAGAAATTAATTCAATAAAGTTAGTAATGAAACAGTCTGATTACAGACACAATTAGAACTGCAGGTCTTTGCAGATGAAGAACATTAGGTTGGATAAATGATTTACTCCTAATGGATTTAATGCAATAACACCAGATCTGAAAAGTCCAAGGAATTCTGGGAGCCAAGTTGGGACTGACTTGGCCTGATAGCAACCACACAGTCCACAGCCGGGTCAATTTACGTATTGGATCAAATGCCAGGCTAAGGCAAGGAGGCAGTTAGTTGGCAACTCAGCTGTCAGAAGGTCCTTAATGTCATCAGATGTCAGCATGATGATGTCACTTTCAAATCCTTCCTGTTCATGACTCTGACTCCCATCCTTTGTAAGAACGGTGACACGTGCAATGGCAGCCCCAATAAATCGCTTCTGACGAGCTTCCTTTTTTTGTTCAGATACTGGACAGAGTTGAATACTCAGAGGGCACCTGCTGGGCCTATGCACATAAATTGATTTGAGTGAATTATGTTAAAAAAGAAAACAGCTTAATTCAATAACTAACTTTTGTTTCGTTTGTAGCTTTCATTTTCTGTTTTGACTGATTTTCATTCCCCGACAAATGTCATGGCAATGTGATAGAGTGGAGGGAACACGAGGCAACAGGCAGCTCTGGGTCCATCTCTGGGTTGTGGCTGTAGGTGATGGGTGGCGGGAGGGCAGGATATTCTGGTGTAGTGTAAAGAAAAGAAGCCAGATCAAGGTTTGAATATGGCTCTGGTACTTGCTATATGATTCTCAGTTTGCTCATCTTAAAATGTGTGTTAGACATCAACTTCCCAGTTCAAGTCATACGTGAAAAAATGGTAGAGTAGAAAACTCTATTTAAGTAATTATTCGTGTGAATTAAATGCCTGACAACACAGGCTTAACAATAACCAGCTGCTTTTCGTCTCCTCTCTCCATCAGAATTGCAATGCTTTTGTGGGCAAACGTGATGAGGGGCCACAGCATCCAGAAGCCATGGAGTTCTGGACCAGGCAACTCGAAATAACAGATACATAATTTTGTGCTTGATTGGATATCCTCTCCAAGTAGACCCTGGTCTAAATAAATAAGAAGCACTAACAGTTTGGAACCATAAGTGAGAGGAGGAAAATATTAATTGAGAACACTGTATCTGTTAGCTTATTTTCTTCCCTGGGTTGAGAAAAAATTAATAAGCCAGGTTAGCTCAGTAACACATTCTTCTGCAGGTCAGGGTTTGAGAACTACTGGTTTCGAGGGACACCCTCACCCGGGACTCAAGATCCCTGAGTGAGCACCAGCCCCTCCCTGTGCCTTACCTTCAGTTTCCTAGCCCATGCCCATCAGATCAGGCTGTGTTCACAGTGCCTGTCTTCATCACGGGGCTTAATGTCTGCTCATTCTTCCATTTACTTATTCCCTTTTCTTAGACCCTGGGATTTGTCAAGGCCCTTCCCTGAATGGGTTGCTTTCTGATGTCCTTCCCTGGCTCTGTGCCTATAATACTGTATCATCTTTGAGGAGCAGGGGAAGGGCATCCAGCATAGCACATTTCCCTTCCCAGCTCTTCTTGGGCTGACGGTGCTTTCCAAAACTCTGCAAGGGCAAAAGTTTCCTTTGTATCCAGGCAGTGATGTCTAGGATCGAAGTGGATATGAGCAGATACTAACAGGCACTTGTGTCTGGCACAAAGATGTTCATAAGATATTGTTGAACCGATGTGTGAGTGAATAAATGAAAGAACAAAAGAGCAAATAAATGAACGGAGGATAAGTCAATGAATGCGTAAGAAATGGAAGCAGGGATAGCAATTTGAATAGGTGAAACAATATGTGAGCAAATGATTGAATGAAATAATGAATAAATGATGCATGGATGACCACAGTTCAGTCAATGCTGCAGTGAACCGAGGCTGATTTTCTGGCATGGCCAACCTGGCCTGGGCTAGTGCACATGGTTCTCTTGCAATTCTCCTCAGAATCTTCATTAGGATAGCAATTTTCCACCCTATTGTTTCAAGTTTGGATTGTAAGATTGTTACCATTTGTAACTCTAAGCTGCATTAGGCACGGGCTCCTCTTGCTTGGTGCTCTTGATTTGTTCAGCTCAAACCTTGGTTGGGCCACTTTTCAGCTCTCCTTGCTGAAAACTGCTATCTCGGGGGCTGAAAACAAAGGGGCAGGGGCTGGAGGGTTCAATGTGCAGCTGCCTAGCCCACATGTCTGACAGTGGGGGCCCCACAGCCTCTGTGGTTCTTGGAATGCCGTTGATAACCTGGCTGTTATGAGTGATGTTCCTTATCTGCCTTCCCACAGTTTGTGGTACTGCAGAGAGAAAGGGAGAGAGGAAAATTCACTGAACAGAGCAAAGTATCTCTCCCAGCTCCTATGGGCCAGGCACCTTGCTAGGCATTTCCCTACCACGACAGTCCTTGAGCTCAACGTTGATCTTCCTTTACAGAACTGCAGGCCCAGAGAGGTCAGACCATTTTCCCCAAGGTCAGACAGGGAGGCAGAGGCAGAGGCAGAATTAAAATCTTGGTCTTGGAGAGGTCAGAGCCATGAAATGTCTGTTAGAGGGGGCGACAGTTCTGTTTTTCCTGTGGTCTCTGGGCTGGATATGGGCCATATCTTTGGGGATGGGTTAGGTTAGTACAGGCTTAGGGCAAGGTTGCCTGGATCATCTTTGCTGCTTCTGGGAGTGAGAGGACAGAGAAGTTGGTGCCCTGCGATAGGTCCATAGAGAGATGAAAGGGACCATGAATTTGGATGAGAAGAATGGGCTCTCTGTGGCCAGTAGCAGGTCAAAGACTGGGGCTCTGAGAGGGACCAGGGTGTGAAAGGGTGCTGAGAATCAGCTAAGGGCCGGTGGAGGTGAGGCCAGTGTCCTGCCTTCAGTATCAGGCAAGGTGCTATGGGCAGGCTGCTATTTATTCTTTCTCATTCCTGGTGAAATGCTTCTGTTCCTATGCCTGAAAGGCTCTTGGCTTCTGCGAGACAAGGGTCGATGGGCAGATTCTCCAGAAATGGGGACACAGGAAGCAGGTGATTGGGGAGCACTCTGCTGTGTCCTTGGGGGTGCATTTCCAAGGTTCCCAAGGTCAAGCAAAGTGGGGCACAGCCCAAAAAGCAGTCAGGGTTAAGGTCCTAAATATTCTCACCCAAGACTGAATGTCTCAGCAGGAAGAGGAATTACCAAATTCATTCATTAAGTGCCCATTGACACTTCTATTATAAAGAGTAATCATTTGTTTTTATTGAGATCTCTTCCCTTGATTAAAACCATTAGCACCAATGAGTAACCACAGATCAATCAACAAGCTTTTGTAAATGCCCCCAATTTGGTCCTCATTGCAGCATAAATACATCGATTATACCTCTTAAGCATCTCTCCCAGCTGCCCACTTATCTCCCCCTCCACAGCTGCCACTCCAGTCCAAGTTCCCTGCTCACCCGCCATTTCTCACCTAACCCAGTCCCGTCCCTGCTTGGTTCTCCAACCCCCTGCCTGAGACTCCGCGTGCTTGTGGAACTAATACATTGGAGGCAGGAAGATGCAAGGATGGGAGCTTGTTGGGAGCTGTGCCTGAGGGGAGGAGGGAACTGGAGAGGTTTAAGCCACCAGTGGCAGCCAGGAGACTGGAGGCAGCAGCTGTGGGAGAATCTGGTGGGTAGAGCAGAGAGGACGTGGGGGACACAGTTTGGATGGGGAGGAGGGAGAAGGGGATGTTTCTAGGCTGGCCTGCTAGCAGTGCCCATGGGGAGGGGAGGAGGTGTGGAGGATGTCCACTATGGTGGTTCCTACCTGCTCCCACCTCAGAGGTGGCAGTGTAGGCTCCCTGCACTGGGAGGTCCCTCCCTGGGGAGGGAGAATCTGCCATGGGGAGCTCTTCCCTTCCTCTGTTAGCTCTGGGCCTCACGTCTCCCCCTCTGAGGCCATGGTGAATCTGAAGGCAGGGACTTCCCAGGACTTGTCAAGGTCCATTTACACTGAGGATGCCAAACACGTTTCTCTTTTACGTTTTAATTTGGTTCCATGACTATCACAATAGTCCCCACTGTCTTGAATGTCCCAGATATGTCCTGAGATCAAACAGATTTCAAAGTCTTCCTTTCTGTCCTCTGGTCCCTCTCCACTACCCCCCCGCTTTCCCCCTTACACCACCTTCAGGGGACTTGGGGTCCAGTAGCATCCCAACCTTCCCCTTACCTGCACTGATTTACTCTCTGACTTTGGGCAAGTCATTTACCCTCTCTGGCACTCAGGGAAAACAGAGCGGGCTTGGATTAGGAAGTAAGACAGACTTTCGGGACTTTCATTTGAGTGCCCTTGATTTCGTCTGGGAGAGGGAGACAGAGACAGAGACAGATGGTAGAGAAGTCCTTCAGTTCAAGGGGGCCCAAGTCCCCCTCACTGCCCACCGACCTCATGCCTGCAGGAGCCAGTGTGGTAGAAACTATAGCAGCTACATATGACATCCTGGAGGGAAATACAGAGACAGGGATTGAGAAAAAAGAGACCGAAAGAGGGAGAGGCAGAGAGAGATACTTAGGTAAGGAATAATAGAGCAGAGAGAGGGACGTGGGTGAAAGAGAAAGGAGTCTGATCACATTTTGTCCCCAAGACACTAACGCTGCCCCTCATTTTGGGACTTCTGAAAGCCCAGGATAGAAGAGAAGCCTGTTCTCCTTCCCAGGATATTTGAAGGAACTTGTGTGGGTCCTGTGGGGTGAGGTGCATTCCATAAGGAAAATCATTTCCATAGTGACGTGAGTCCACCTCTACTTAGTGCGTATAGTGGGGAGCAACACCGTTTGTCCCTGGATACGACGCCTTCTGCTTTGCACTTGCTGCTAGCACCTGAGAGTCCGCGGAACACAGCCCCCTGCTCTGACTCACGCATGCGTTTTGAGATGTCATTGCTCTGGAGGTAACTCAACAAACCCATTTTCTGAGGCCAAAATCAAGGCAGGGCTTGGAAGTCTTAACAGACGCACAATTCATTAATTTCTTCATTGTCCTCCCCTCACTGCACAAATGGACCAAGCTTGGACCATTCGTCATACCAGTCGGCATTCTCACTTACTCTGTTTTCCATTTGCACTCCGGGGTCCTTGCCAGTGAATAACTAGATCTTGGCATCACCAATCTCTGTCTTCTCCCAGGGGCCTTCATCTTTGCTGTGTGATTATTCTATTTTAATTTTGAGGGTCTCGTGACTCCTGGAGGACAGCCTCCCACAGGGGTGATGGGGGCTGGGAAGCTAGCCAGCCTTCGGTGCCTGGGACGAGCTGCTCATTACTGCAGGTGCCCGTCTGTGCGCCCCCCCGGGTGCCCTGCCCACACAGGCAGCTGAAGACGGCGCGGCTGTGCAGTTGCAGGAAGATGGCGATGGCTTTTTAATAGCTGGGGGCCCCCCTCATTCATCTGCACATGCTGAGTTTATTTTGCCATTTGTCAAATTCCGACTCTAGGGGACCTGGGTTTGGAGTGGTTTCGGGCTTCAAGATTGATGACCCAAGTGAATGACAGGTCCCCCTTCTCTTCTAAATAGATGGTGTGGCCAATAGGAAGCCCCATCGCCCGCTCATCTCTGAAAGGCCCATTTCTCCACCGCTGCTGAGGCCAGAGATAAAATATTTATTTGGGAGCTAACCAATATGCCACAGCTGCCTCCCTGCCTGTGCTAGACAACGAACGAGCTCCGAAACGAGGAGGCAGCTTAATGGCTCAACCCGGGTCCTCGCTTTGCCAAAGGGAGGAACGAATGGAAAACAAGAAGAAGATTCCAGTCCTCTGGAGACTGGGTATTCATTGGATGGAGATAGCTCTCTATGGAGGTATGCATTTCCTGTGGCTGCCTCAGATAGTCCTACAACACACTTGGGCTAGAGTAGGGAGCCAAAGGAACAGGGTGTTTGAGGGAAATAAAGCACCATTTTCTTAGGCAGGAGGGACACTTCATGGAATCTTGAATTCCCAGGAGTTGTGAAATCCTAAACCCAGTCCAAACCTCTAATCCTTGAATCCCCGCTAGAACATTTCTCCTTATATTGGAATGCTTAACGGCTATGGCGAAATCACGACTTCTCAAAGCAGATGATGCCCTGTTTGGAATAATCTGTCTGTTGAAAGCATTTTTTTTTTTTAAATGCTGAATTGACATCTGTCTCTCTCTGCAAGTTCTACCCACTGGATCAAGATTAGTTTAGGAAGCACACAGACCACATCCACTCCCTCTCCTTAATGGCTCTGGTAAAAAGAAAACCACGGGTCAAGGTGGAGTCACTTGCCCCCAGGACAGCAAACCAAGACTTAATTGCAGTTGTAACTACTCTAAGGAGGGGAGTTTTCAGCCAGCCAATCTGAATTTTCTCATCAGTATGAATGAGGTAATCAGACACGGGCTTTCTCCATTTCCCCCCACCCAAAGGAAGATGAGGTAATCAGCAAGGTAAGACCCCCACTGCCTTTCCCAGTAAGGGAAGGTGACCTTGCCCTAAACAACCTTTTCTTTTCTTTTGTTAATAGCTCCTTGCCCATCCCCCTTCTTATAAAAACCTTCCATTTTGCGAAGCTCTGAAGAGCTCCTTTGCTTCCTAGGTAGGATGCTATCTGATTCATGAATCACTTAACAAAGTCAATTAGATCTTCAGATTTACTGGTTGAATTTTTTTAACAGCCTTCAGCAGAAAGAAAGTAACCACATTCTCTTTGAGACTTCTTTCCTCCAGGCTGTCTCCTCAGAGGGCTCTTTCATGCTGGGCGCTGGGGATACACAGAGAAATAAGTCTAGTGAGACTGAGGACAGGTACCTCAAAGGACACACTTTCAAATCCCTTTACCATGCTGGCAGTTGAGGAGGGAGCCTGCGCATGGCTGGTTATTCCAACATTTCCACCCCTCTGCTCATTTCCTTCCTAACTCACCCCCAAGAAGAGAGGGTTGGCAGTTCAGGATTCAGGATGCTCATTGGGCCCTGTTTGACTTGTGGGTAAGGCCACTGTGGGTGAAGAGTTCATACCATAAATGCAAGTGTCATCTCCCCTTTGCAGCCTGGTCCCCAGCAAGTAAGGAGGCCAGGCAGGGCTGGACTACTCAGGATAGACTCAACCATGCTTTCTCTGTTCTGCCTCTTCTGTGCTTACAACCAGGTCAGGCCTACTTTGTTGACTCCACCTTCTTAGAATCAGAAGTTACTGGCATGTCTGTGTGTGCGTGCATGTGTGTGTGTGCGTGTGCGTGTGCATGTGTGTGTGCATGTGTGTGTGTGTGTGTGTGTTGTGGGGACCATTTGACTAACAAGAGAAATCCTATGTCAAGGGATTCCCTCCTATGTCAAGGGAATTAGAGACTTGCTCAGCTTCCTTGCTTATCTTGTTATTCTTGTTTTGCAGTAACTCCCTAGTTGAGGGACTCTCAGGAGGGTACAACTCAGGAATTCCCAAGCCTCTGGCTTCACACCATATGGATAGTACCAAACTTCAGGTTAATCTTTCGTTTCCTTATACAGAAAGGTCTGTGACATCCAGACCTAAACTGAATACCTACCTTAGAAAATAAAAATGTAAAAAAGATGGCCATGAGACACTTATGCCTTGCCTGCCAGAGGAGGATGGGGTAGCACTGCTGTATCTGTCGGTCTCTCTCCTCCTTGCCCTGGAGGGGAAGGGCAAAGATGGGTGATAAATGTGTACTGGGTCTCCTCCCTCTCTTGGCTCTTGGTCTATGGGTAAAGATGAAAAGCAGCTCAGAGAGATTGAACTGGGTGTGCTCAAAAGAAATAATGTCAAGAAGTACGCCCACTGAGGCTGGGGTTTTGTTCATCTGAGGGATGAATGATTTGTCCAACCTCATGCTATGACACCACAAAAGGTGGTTGGCTCGGTCTCCTTCGGGTGCTTGGTGGAACGATCGTTAAAATAATGACAGCAGTTTCTAATGCCAGAAAAGGTGGAAGTGAGCAATGAGTAAGAATGAAAAAGCAGATAAAGACCACTAGAGAAATAATGGCATCCAAGTCTCTACATTCTTTATTGGAAGAAAATGTAGCAACATCTATCAAAATTAAAGACATGTCTACTCTTTGATCCATAAATTCCATTTTTAGTTTTTTTTCCTACAGATATACTGGTACAGGTAGGTAAAGATACATGAACATGGACATTAATTCTTGGCAATATGCAAGAAAAGAAGGAACTTACATATCCATCAATGGGGGACTAGTTACACAACATGATCTGTCTTTATGAAAGACTATCACAGAGCCTTGAAAAAGAATGAAGCTGATCTAATTGTGGTGATATGAAACTATCTTTGGGACATATTAAGAAAGAAACCTTACAGAACAGTGTGCTTCCATTTGTGCAAACTACAAAGGTCTATTCACAGACATATATGCTTGTGTATGTTTAAACTATTTCTGGAAAGGTATATATAAGAATGGTAATACTGAGGGGCACCTGGGTGGCTCAGTCAGTTAAGCATCTGACTTTGGCTCAGATCACGATCTCATGGTTTGTGAGTTTGAGCCCTGGGTCGGGCTCTGTGCTGACAGCTCACAGCCTGGAGGCTGCTTCAGATTCTGTGTCTCCCTCTCTCTCTCTTCCCCTCCCCCACTCATGCTCTGTCTCTCTCTCACTCTCTCAGAAACAAACACTAAAAAAAAAAAGAATTGTAAAAAAAAAAGAATGGTAATACTGCTTTACTTTGGGTTGGGAATGGTGGTGAGGGAATAAGGAATGGAGAAGGAAGGAGGCTTGGTTTTCTTTGTATACAATTTTGCATTCATTTAAATTCATTATCATAAGCTTGTACTCTATTCTCAACAAAAAGAGTGTATAATAAAAAGGAAGCATATGCCTTCTGCACATCTGCCAAATGCTGAGCCTCTCATTGCCCCAGATATTTATTGAACACACATTGTTTGCAGCACACTGCGCTAGCCCAATTCAGGGAGGAAGTGGAAGCGATGCTTTCGGAGAACGTACTGTCCAGGTGGGAAGCAAAATGTGTTGACATACTTATCGTACAAGTCAGAGGGAAAATTTAATCTTCTCCAGGGAGCTGGAGAAGATTTTGTAGAGCTGGTGTGTAAGGTATTGGTAGTAAAATTCTGAGACCTGAAGATGGACGAACGGGACACGGCCGAGAGAGCAGCAGGAGCAAAAGATACAGAACAGGAAATGGACGACCATGTTGTGCCTGCTCGTCTGCTTGCTCTACCATCAGAAATCCTTTCTTTGGGGTTATGGTATCATTTGTTTTCAGGAGTCTTTGTGAGAATGCAGACACTTGCTTTTGATTGAGGTATAAGAGAATAGATTTCGTGGGAATACCAATAAACCAGCTCCTACCCCTCCCCACAAAAATGACTGGATTTGTAGCATTCGCCAATTTCCATGGTGTAACTCTTCCCACCATGGCTGCCTTCAAGCTACCCATACAATATGGAAGTTAGGAAGAGACACACATAATCCATTCTTTTTAAGTTTGACAGAGCTCGTGCCAACAAGTCACTGGAGACGTTAGGATCCCACAGTATCAGGGGCACCTGGGTGGCTCAGCCTGTTAAGCGTCTGACTTCGGCTCAGGTCGTGATCTCATGGTCCGTGGGTTTGAGCTCCGTGTGGGGCTCTGTACTGACAGCTCAGAGTCCGGGGCCTGCTTTGGATTCTCTCTCTCTCTGCCCCTCCCCCACCCATACTCGATCTCTCTCTGTCTCTCAAAAAGGGTATCAGAACTAAAAGGGACATCGAAGAAATTATTTTCTTATTTATTTATTTACCCATGTATACATTTTTTAAAGTTTATTTTGAGAGAGAAAGAGAGAGCATGTGTACATGTGTGCACAAGTGGGGGAGGGGCAGAGAGAGAGGGAGAGCCGGAATCCCAAGCAGCCTCTAGAGTCCCACTCGGGGGTTGATCCCACAAATGGAGAGATTATGAGTTGAGCCAAAATCAAGAGTTGGAGGCGTAACTGACTGAACAATCTGAGCCCCTGAGGAATTTTTTTTCAGCTTATTTATTTATTTTGAGAGAGGGGGGTGGAGGGGCAGAGAGAGAGAGGGAGAGAGAGAGAATCCCAAGCAGACTCCATCTTGTCAGTGTCCCACATGGGGCTCAAACCCACAAATGGTGCGATTATGACCTGAGCCAAAATCAAGAGTCGGACCCTTAACTGACTGAGCCCCCCGGGCACTTCCCGCCTTTTTAAATAAGTTTATAGGCACTGCTGGAGAAAAATTTTAAATGAACCTTAGCCACACATGGGAAAATGAAGGTGTTTGCACAATGTCAGGGGAGGTAGCAGAGTTGGGACATTATCTTCTACCTTTTAGTTTAGTGAAATTTCTACTTCTCCTTGGGAATCACTAATATAATAGATGGAGCGTGGAACTGTGCTGTTTTGAGGGAACAAGAGTGCATAACGAAAGGCAGAGAAATTTCTCCTAGAGATCAGAGGTGGGTAGGGTTCTGGCATGTGTTTTGGTCAACAGGAGGGGTCTGTGTGCTGGGGGTTATATGCAAGGACTATTGCTGGGAGGAAGGGTCAGAGTCGGAAGAGATTTTGGGGGAAGGCTTGGAAGACAAAATCCCCAACAGAACTGTTTTGTTCAGGACTGACTTTTCTTCCTGGGACAGGAACGTAATATGCTGACCTGGTGTACGGAAAAGAAAAAGTGGGCAAGTCCCATCCATGGCCTTAGGATCTGTGTGCATGTGGGCAAGTTATTTCCCCTCTGCAGGGGTCAGAGTCTTCCTCCTTTAAGGGGGGCCAGGAGGTGGGGGTTAGGAGATGGTTTCCCAGGACCCTTCCAGTGTGCCCGTCTCTGAGCCTGTGAATCAGTCACTCAGCGAAGAAGTCCCAACAACCATAATGTAAGAAGTGGGGGGGAAGAGCTGGTAGAGCCTGCTGGGTTTAGTTATTTACACCCATTCTGGACAGACAGAGAGAAATCAGAAGCAATGGGAGGCAAAAGTGAGGTTTGTTTTTGAGTTTACGGCAGGTCCAGGGAGAAGATATATTAGGGAAAAACAAGACGGAGGTTCCTCTTGATCACGTCATACTTTAAAACGACAGGACAGCCCGCCCTGAAAGCTCTTCAGTGGGGACTCATTACTTTCAAGGTGAGGTCCAAATTCCTTTGCATGGGTATAGGGAGATCCATTTTATTCCCTTGCTTGTCTTTTCAGTCTCCTCTCCTGAGTTCCCCAGTCTACCCCCCTGAATTGCCCAGGTGGTGCTCCGGGAGCACCTACTGCTAGCTAACATCCTACGGTTTGGTCCTCAGCCTTTGCACAGAACCCCTCCTGGAATGTTCTCCCCATCACATTTGCTGGGAAGACATCTACTCCTTCTTTGAAATCTTGTTCCAGCATTCCAGTGTCTTCCTTAATTCTTTTTTACGTGGCAGCCCTGCCTCCAGAGAGAGACCATCACTCCCTTCCCTGTCTGGCATCCATTCTGTGTGAATGCCATTTTAATGCATTGCATTCAAGTTTCTGTGTTTATCTCTCCTACTTCACTGTGAGCTCAGGAGGGCAGGTAACTCCTGTCTTGGCTCCTGAGGTTGAAACAATGACAACTGTTGGAGCTGGTGACTGACTCCCAAATGCTGATAAAACCAAAAAGAGAGAAGGGGAATAAGGCTCGTCCTGTAACCCGCCCTAGAGCGCCACCAATGGAGACAGAGTCCAGTGGGCCAACCAGATGCAAAGACTTCTGCTGAAAGCCAGATGGGAGTGCTAATCTACCCAGTCCCTCCAATTGTTTTTAACTGAGCCCCTAAGGGGAAATTAAGTGAAGCTCCCAGAGGGGTGGGCAGGAGGGTTGTAAAGATACTGTAGAGCAAGGTTAATGAAAGCCTTGTTCAAGGCAGCTCCATGTTGGGCTCCAATAACGTCATTCTCTCTGGAGGGGAAGATACTTCTTCAGCTCCCATGAAAACCCATGCCACTGCTAAGAGCCAGAGTGGATGTTGTGGCGTGTCACCAGATCCTCTTTCACCACTGAGGGATTCACTCCACCCACCTTCCTTTGCCTTCCGTGGATGCTGCTCTCCAGAGCATGCCCCATTAAACTTCTTGCATGCCAACCTCCAACCTGGAGTGTGTTTCCTGAGGAACTTATCCTAGTGGGTAGTATCAGCCTGCTGCTGGGGGCTGTTGAGATTAGCAGAGTGGTCAGAGTTGGTAGGTCTGGGTGATGATCTCTTGGGACAGAGGCAGGAACTGATATTACAAACAGAATGGTGACTCCATCAGAGCGACCAGGGGAGCCACAGTAAGGACTGGGGTCAACAGATGTCATAAGAGTGGTGCTTAGCCCTTGTCCCTAAGCAGTGACCCACCATGGTAGTCTGGGACTTCAGCAGAACCAAGAATGTGGCAGTGGGAGTGGGTCACACTTCTGATATCACACTGGCAGGAGCTCTCAGGGTGCTTCTGTCTCACAGGGTGCTCTCAACCATGGCTACACCTTCGACTCCCTTCAAAAATACTGATTCCAGGTCTTGAATTTGAGAGATTCTCAAGGCTTCGTTAACCAACAGTAAGGCATAAGCCCTTGCCTGTTGTAAAGAGTCGGTTTCTAATGTGTGGCTCTGGTTGAGAACTACCAATATGGTAAAAAGATGATACACTCTTATATCAGACAGAGCAGGGTTTGAATCCTGGTCTTACTGGTGGTGGGGGAACTTTAGCATGTAGCTAATTTTCTGAGTTTCCATTTCTTCATCTGTAAAATCCTGTAAATCATATATTATATAGAAATGTTGACAGGAAAATATGCTAATAGTAATCGCAACGATGGTGATGGTAGCCTTCAATCAGTGGGGTTATTCTCATGATCATTGTTATCACAATTTGTGTTCACACTTGGCCTTATACTCCTCCTCCTCCAGGGTACAGCACCCTAGGGTAGACTTGCCTTTCTTAGCTCTTGCCCTATTATGGGGGAGATCTGTCTCCTTATGCCAGTTGTAGCTATTTGCAGTCCAGCACACTGTAGCTACAGCAGCTAAGTGGAAACCCACTGCCTCTGCTGGGGTTGACCAGATGATCAAACGTTGGCATCCACGGTTGCATTTCTGCTTACGCCTAGAATAACACGTGCAGCAGTTCAGCCCTTCAAGACCATGTGCCTGCTGTGTGGAAAAGTAAGCAACACGGGTGTTACTCATACCTAAGGGCAGCAATGAGGCCCAGGGATACTCAAATGATAGCCCCAGAATTGCACTAGTTACTATGCGGCTTTGAACAAGTTCCTTTTTCCTCTCGGTGTGTCAGTTTCTTGCTCTGAAAAATAGGAGTGGCTGATCCGGAAAACTGAACACTCTGCTCAGTTTGGTGCTGCTGGTTCTCCAAACATCCACCCTCCCCACCCCAAGCAAGATGCCTTGGGGGCTGATATCATGCCTGCCTTTTCCCACAGACTCCAATGTCAAAGTCAGGGCTCTGAGAGATGCCACTGTGCTGTAAGGGACCTGAGAGTCTGTTCTGGCTGCTGCCCACCGGAGATCCCTTCAGCCCCGCCCCCCAAGGGTTGTAAGTTTCCCCATTTCTCCTCCTGCCACCGAGAACTTTAAATAGCCTCCAGCACACTATGTGGGTGCCAGAAGTTTTAATTAAATAATGTCCAGCTGTCAGAAAAGCTGTTATAAACGGTCCTTTTGTCTGCACCACTGTCTGGGAAGCCAGGAAGGAGAGAAGCTAGTGGGTTATAAATACGAAGGCAGAAGTTCAGTGGGGAGCCTGGGGGCAACAGCTTTTAGGCACCCTGAAAGCCACTGAAGGGATTTATTTATTTTTAATATGTGATTAGTCCATGGAAGGGCTCTTAGCCCTGGCTCCGTGACTGCATGTGCATAGGGGATAACCTGAAAAGGACTGGGCAAACTGGGGTCCTTGTGAAGGGGTGTCTCTCCCAGACTGCAATCAGTATCCCCTTTTACCATCCAGGTGGGAAAGTAGAAGGCAGGGTGGGTGCTGGCAATTCAGAGACAGTTCTCAGATGAACTTTCGTGATCACTTCCCTCTTCCCCTCCCTTTTTTTGGTCCCTCCTTCCTCTCTTTCAACACATACTCTTGAATCTCTATGATGTTTGAGAGTTCTCTCTAACAAAGAGGAATATATACATACTTGTGGAGTATGCATTAAGTGCTAGGTATTTTATGTATATTACTCCATTTAATTATTGTCAAACACCCAGAAGATAACTATTATAAAGAGTGATATTGTCGATGAAGAAACTGAGGCTTGTTGAGATTAAACAATTTGCCCGGGTCACATAGCCAGTAATGAAAGGGCTGGGGACTAGAACTCCATTAGGCTGCAGACAATATCTTTTGTGTATTGTCTTGCTGTGGTGCTGCTGCAAAGGTGCCTGGCACAGATAGAACTGGAGAAATATTTACAAAAGGAGGAAAGGAAGGGAGGGAAGGGGGATGGAGGGTAGCAACTCCATTCTGTCACTCACCAGAGCCAACAACCTTTCCATCATGACACATTGTCTCTGGAGAGCACAGGCAGGCAGGTAGAAACCAGTTAAAATGTATAAAACAGTTGAGGGAAAGGCGTTGCTAAAAGGTGCATAAAAACAACATGATTAGGAAGCAGAAAGTTGGTTTCAAGAGTCATAGAGGAGGTGGAGCTAAAATGCTATGGGTAGTCGGAAGAGGGAGGTATGACTTCCAGCTACAGGAATGGGGGACTCCATGGAGGAGGCTGAATTTGCGCCTTGAAGGATGAGTGGGATTTGGACATTGAGAGATGAACGGCAGGTAGGCTCATCAGACAGAAGAGATGAGGAAGAATCATGAGTAGCCTGTCAAGGAAGAGATAGACCCATGGTCAGGGCATCTGGGAACCACCGGATTGGAACCTGAGCTTCATGGTGTCCTGGTGAGGTGCCTGGGACTAATCTGGCAATGCCATGGGTGAGGGAGAGGTGGCCAGGGCTAAGGCAGCCCAGGCTGAGTGAGCCTGAGTCTGTGAGTACATGCGTGCATGTGTATATGCATGTATATGCCAAGGGGGTGGTTGGTACTTTTGCCTGAGCTTAGGTGCCATTAGATGCAAGTGGAAATTTGTCTGTTTCTTTGGTGGATCTGTTATGTACAGGTCTGCCATTAACCTCTGTCTGGGCATTCACAGAGATCTGATGGTGGGTTCTGATATCAGCAGAAACGGTATGGAGTGACTCCCAGGATGGGCATATTCTGGTGGGTAGAGGACTTAGGCCCTAGCCTGCCCCTAGGAGACAGGGTCAGGTATGGCACCACAATGGTGGTTTTGGGGGTAAGAGGGTGTAGCACAGGGACTTGGGAGCTGGAGGGAGCTAGTCAGGGATAAGGGCTCTGACTTCACTTCTCTTCATCTGTCCCCACCATCCTGCAACCTGCCACCAGCATAGACAGGCTGGCCTAGGGCCGAGGGGCAGTGAAGGCTTCTCAAGGCTATTATTGAGCTGTCCCTCGCTTCTGCCAGACGTTCTCTGAGAGTGATAGGAACACAGGTCATAGGAACAAACAGTTCACTGGTTTGGGGGAATCATTAAATAATGGTAGCCAGTGCCCTTCACCTATGTGGACAGGCCTGGCAGCATCCCCAAAGGCCAA
Source organism: Prionailurus bengalensis (assembly GCF_016509475.1). Taxonomy (NCBI): domain Eukaryota; kingdom Metazoa; phylum Chordata; class Mammalia; order Carnivora; family Felidae; genus Prionailurus; species Prionailurus bengalensis. Next base: position 21,197,674 of record NC_057347.1, read on the forward strand.
ATGGAAACTCCCGGGGCTGTTTCAAGAGGCATGGATGCTCAAAATGAGAAGAGCTGAGGTGGAGAGACCCAGGGTTACCTTGATGAGAGCCCTCCCCAGCACAAGACAAGAGCCCAGCCAAAGACAGCTGTCACTTTTGGGTGGAGAAGTCATCCCTTGATGGCCACAGAAGCCTGGCTCTTCCATTGACGGGGATCCCTTGATTCCACCTTTAGAGCAGGTGGTGTAGATAATTCTCCATGGGATGGGATTCAAGGGACATGGGTGGAGGATTCTAGTGACACTAGATACGAAGCAGGGATTCTGAATTTAGCATATCTGCCATCAAGCCCAGGCAGGTATCCTGGGTGGCCTTGGGCATGTCTCTAAATGTTTCTGGGCCTTGACTTTTATACTTACAAACATTTATTCAGCAAGCACCTTGGGAGCACCTACTGTATGCGAAGTGCTGTGTTAGGTACTGGGGAGCAGACAGCAGAGAAAAGTAAATGATCTCTGCCCCCATGGCACTCCCAGTTTAGTGGAAATAAACAAGTAGTCACATAAATAAGTGCATTATAATGCATCACAATAAATTCTCTGAGGCAAAGGTAGTGTGGGTCCATGGGAAAACCCCTGAGTTGGCCTAGGAACTGATACCTGAAGGGTAAGTACAAGTTATCTGAGTCAGACTTGGAGGAAGAGCTTGTGCAAAGGCCCTGAGGAGCAGAACATAGTAATATGTTTTAGGAGCTGAAGTTAAACCTGTGTGGCCCGATTGCAGTGAGCAAGGGGCAAAGCAGAATGACATGAGGCTGGGGGTGGAGGGCAAGAGACAGGATGATCACACAGGAGCCCTTCAACCATGAGAAAGATTGTGGACTTCACCCCATGATTGTTGGGAGGTCACTGCTCAAATCTGAACAGGAGTGTGATGATTAAATTCACATGCTAAAAATAAAATAAACAATCAGAGATGGAAAAAAACCAACAAAACCACAAAATACTTGGACCTCTCTGCAGGGGAAAAAAGAGATTTGAACAAGTATTTTCATGTTATAGCATTTACCCCCATGGGAATAATCTATTAGCAGAACAAAGAATTATGTACAAAAATATTCATTGTAGTTAAAAAGACCAAAACCACTCTGGCTGTTGTGTGAAGAGAATAAACACTAATAAGTCTCTTGTGTTTGCTTTGAGCTAAGAAAGACAGAGGCAGGGCCTCAGCCCCAGTGGGACCAGAAGCAATGATTCTCAACCTTGGCTGTACTTTAGAGACACCTGCCAAAACGCCCCCGCCCCCCCCAAAAGCCTTACCCTCCTGGTATACATGTCCCTAGGTAGACCCTCCCACAACAAATAAGACTATCCTGTTCAATGTAACCCAAGAGGGTATGTGGAGACAATGGAGTGTGAATTCCAAGGCCAGGCCAAGACAAAAGACATGGTGGCTTCTGTCTTGCTCCCACCTTCTTACATCCCTTGCTCTGGGGAAAGCCAGCTGCCTGTGGTAAGGATGACCAAACAACCCTATAGAGAGATCCATGTGGCAAGTTACTGAGGCCTCCAGTCAATAGCCATGTAGAAGAGCCATCTTGGAATCAGGCCCTCCAGCCCCATCTAATATCTTGACTATAACCTCATGAAGGACCCTAAGCCAGAACCACTAAGTCACTCCTAGATTCCTGACACACAGAAGGTATAAGAGGATGCCTATCTATTGCTTTAAGTCATAAAGTGATCTGCTGTGTAGCATTAGGCAATTGGTGTTCCTAGGGAGCTTTAAAAAATATTGATGCTCAAGCCCCATCCCCCAGAGATTCTGATTCTTTTGATCTAGGGTAAATTCCAGGCATTGGTGTGTCTAAAAGCCCTCAGATGACTCTAATGTACAACCAAGATTGAGAACCACTGATGAGTGTAGTGGGTAGGTCAACCAAGAAAACTTAAGCATGGTATTGCCTCAATTTCCAGAGCTAGAACTCAGTTTATGTTGAGGGTTCTATCCTGGGGGAAGGAAAAAGCCCAGTTTGTGGATTACAGCCCTGGGTCATTGCGCACTTATGGTCGGGTTGCCTAGTGTCCACTGCTTCTGACCAAAGGATACCTAAATTTCCCTGAGGATACAGGCCTATAGAAAGGATACTAGTGGCTTTAGCTGAAGGGAGAAGAGAAGACCAGCACCAGACAGATAAATCCACCTTCTACAGACCACAGCTTTGACCCATAAACCCTCTCTGCAGTCCTACACCTTCAGGATGAAGGTGTACAGGATGTTCAGTGTTCCAGTGATGGACAGCTCTCCTGATTCCTCCCACCTGCCATTGTGTTTTCTGCCCAGACCCTGTTCCTGCCTCTGAATATGCTCTTTGAAAACTTTATGAGCAATGATGACAGCTGACTCTGAAAACCTTTGTGCATCTTCAAGTTTCCATGGTTAACGGGACATTGTTCCTGTCTCTGAATAATAAGTCAGGGGGCCCGATGGTCTCTTTGCTCTCCTTCGTGTTACTTGCCTGATGAAACTTGCAATAAAGTAATTAAAATGATTGTAAAGGGAGCCCTAGGAGATGAAAGATGCTGATGAGACAGTCAGATGCTGTGAGCTCACCCAGCTATCTCAACGCTGCACGCCAGGGGTGAATGGGCTACTCTCCTGTGATTCTCCTAAGAATGGGCACTTGTACCAGCTGCATCCCTGTGATACCTAAGATGCTCAGAAGTACTGATAGATTTTTTTGAGCACCTGGAGCATGGTAGGTGTAAGAGATACAGAACGTAGTAAGATCCTTTTCTTCTTTTAAGGAGATCTTAGCTTGGCAGAAACAAATAAGGGAAGAGATAATAGAATGTGATGAGTACCACTCTCAGGGACCTGTGGAAGCCCAGAGGAGGCACTTCACTTGGCCCAAGAAGTCTCTGGAGGAGGTCAGATCTTAGGTGTTTTATTGCCTGGGTAAAGATGGTGGGAAGTCAGTACGAGAGGAATGGCAGGTACAATGTACAGGTGTAGGAGCTTGAGGCTCTTCAGGGAATTGCAAGCATCTCCTTGCAGGTCTAAATGCTTTCCTGGGACCTACAGCTTAGGGGGGCAGCCCAAAGGCAGCTGGCAAGCAGCACTTCTTTAGGCTGAGTACCAGGCTGTATATAGAAGGCATCCAGCAGGAAGAATTCACCATTTCCCATCACCCCACCCTGCTACATTCCCAGATCCTACTCTTGCTTTTCATCAACCATGGGTGACCCTCCCCTTCACTGCCCCGGCCAAATGTTTGTTTCAGCCCCACCTGCAGAACCAGCACTTTGATCTGCTTTGTCTCTGTTGCCTGATACACCAACCCCCTGGCTACTGGCCTGTGTTTTCCTCCTGTCTCCTGCCTACATCTTGTTGAAATTGGCTTCCATGTGATCAACCTTTCTGACTCTCAGATGGGCCTCAGTGCCTTCTCTTAGGAGCTGTATCCATAGACAGCCTTAGAATTTGTAAGTGTTCTTCCTGGACCAGGAGCTAGACAGAGGAGGCCTGGGAAGGGAGAAACCCAAATGCCTGAGGGGATTCCAGGAGACACGCCTGGAAGGAAAACCCTGGGTAAGAAGGTAAGGGGGTCCTGGGTATTTCCTACTTCCTGTCATTGGCCCTAGAACAGAAGTCACAGTGTAGGCATGTTCTGTGGATATAGAGCTAGGAAGATTGTGTAAATAGGTCACCTGGTCAGTGAAACAATGGAGGGTGCTGGGGCACAGCAAACAGGAAAGCCCACACACCTATCTAATGGGGGATGCTGCTACTTAGTTCCGCTGTTCCCCATTCCACATGGGAATGCAGGTGCAGTGTAACTAGACATAGGAATTTCTCAAGATAAATCCCAAATATGGATTTTAATGGAAAATAGTAGGCTGTTAATTCAAATAAAAACAAACAAAAAACACCTGTACATAGAAAAGAAGGCAGCATGGTTTTCGAATTTCAGCAATTCCCCCACAGAAAGATGGGCAACTAGAGACCAAACCCTCCAAAGCTACAGACGTTGACAGCAAAGCAGGTGATGAGGTACCCCCAAGAAGCCTAACACACGAGCAGATGGGGACAAATCGTTAACAACCCTAAGCCCTGCAAGGTCTCAGCATCTATGTGGCAGGAAGCAGAAGGAGCGGTCAGGTGTTTGCTGGACCTGAGAAAAGAACAATACGCAAATGGCCAACTGAGACTCACTGGAAAGTTCTATGGAGGCAGGAGAGTTTCATAGTGATGGGGAGGAAGGGGGAGAGACACCCTTTTAATTGCTGCAAGGATGGCTGCCAAAGAGGTCCAGTAATCCCACTCCCTTTTAGGGTCTGGGAGGAGGTGACTTGTGTCCCACCGGAGTTCCAGGACTGTCTGCTGTGCTGACTCAAGTCTGCCATATTAATAAAGAGACAGGGAAGGTTGGCACCACCATCCCTAATACACACTCACGTCCTTCCCACCCGGCTCCCACGACTCCTCTCGGTGGGCCCTTGCCCTGCCTCATTTGCCCAGCCTTTGCCAAAAGAAGTGGGGCAGCCAGTGCCTCAGAACAGAGGGGGAAAGGAAAGCCAGCCAATTGTATAGCAGCCGGCTGTGCTACTCCCCATGACAGGCACCTTAACATCAGCCTCCACAAGTTTCCCCTGGATCCTAAAAGAAGGAAAGAATGGGTTCTCCCACTTAGGCGCAACAATTTTGTGCCAGGAAAACACACCTTTCTTTGTTCAAAGCACTTTGAAGCCTCCTGTTTAGACTTAACAGGACAAACTTGGCCACTTAAAATGGATGCCGTTCCAACCGTTTTTGATTGGTGTACCCACTGAAAGTCTGTGAAACTCAAATCAAGGAGTCTTTTGAAGGAAAACAACACTTGTGCTCCAACAGGACCTCCTCGTTTAAGATCAAACATTAGAAGTCAGCAAGTACTACTTGAATGCAGTTATGCTTTTAGAAATCTTTTGAAGGCAAAAAGAAAAAAAAAGGGATAATTACACTGGAAAAAGAAATAACAACCTTAAGAAAGACGATGAAAACTTGCTTACAAAAAGAACGCAGAGCAACACGAAGACGGATCAAAGTCACGTGCTTGATGGAGACTCTGGAAGCAAAGAACGAATTAGCCCAGGACATAGCAGAACACATTTTACCAACTGCCTTAAGTGGTTTTCCTCTGGAAGATTTCGAGATTCCTGGACAAGATCAATAAGATAATTACCAGACATTACCAATTCTGTAAAACAGACCAAGAGGACCTTCATTTAAAATTAGCCTACATAGGGGCGCCTGTGTGGTTCAGTTGGTTGAGTGTCCGACTTCGGCTCAGGTCATGATCTCAAGGTCAGTGACTTCGAGCCCCGTGTCAATCTCTGTGCGGACAGCTCAGAGTCTGGTGTCTGCTTCAGATTCTGTCTGTTTCTCTCTCTCTCTCTCTCTTTCTCTTTTAAAAATAAATAAACATTAAAAAATGCTTTTAAAGGACTATGACAACATGTTTCATTTATATTAAAATTTTTTTTGTACAAATGTTGGGAGAGTACATTCTATGATAAGTAGGAGTTAACTAACATTAAATATGAGTTAAAGAAAGAAAAGAAACTAGAAGGTCTGCCCAGTCGACTAGTGGGTGAATGCAAGGGGTCTGTGACAAAGGTCTGAAGGGATGGACCATTCTAGACTCTATGACTGTTCAAAACTGACTGGCCAGGGATCCCCAATGTTCATACTGATGAGAAACTGCTGGGTATGGGATCAGAATTGAGTGGAATAGGGATAATAGTATAAAAAGAAAGAGTCCATATAAAAATGGGGTGGGGCCGTAGAGCCAGAACATCTCAGAAGGCGAGCTGCCATGTTTTTAAATACTACACAAACACAACCAAAGAGGGAGCCCTGTGGAGTTAGAAGGCTACCCTGAACGAAGGCCTCCTTCACAAGGTTCAGGAACATTGCATTTACATAAAAACAAACATAAAAATGTCAAGGGTGAAACCCACACAGAATTATTATTAGAACAAAGAGACTAAGGAAGAGAATAACATCTTTATAGACAGCGAAAGTGTGCCAGAGAGAGGTACCTACAAAATAAATCAAAACTGTAACCTATTACTTCAAAATGAGCTAAAAGACATTAAGGAAATGACATCATCACCCACATGAATGAGAATAATAATAATCATAACCTCAGAGATTACCTGACAAATCACAGAAAGGAATTGGAAGAACAAAGTTGTTTCAGAAAGGAAGACCCAAAGTAGAGGGAACGTGAGAGTGAATAGATATAATAAGTAATGCCTTATAGATAACAGAAGGTAAATAGGAAGAAATTCATAAGACTCAAAAGAAGGCAGAAAAAAAGAGAAGATAAAAGGAATTTGAGAGAAAATGAAAATACTAAAAGATGCCTGGAATATTTTGTATGTGGCAACTGTGGTCCCGGAAAAAGAAAACCAAAGCAAGGGGGATAGAGCAAATACTAGAAATGATAATTTAAGGAAACTTTCCCAAAATAATAACAATAATTAAAGATCTGACCCTACACATTGAAAGAACACACGCACACAGTGTGTGAAAAACTCAGTGAAAAACTGAGGCCGAATGATTGATAGCAAGATGTCTTGGTAAAATCGCTTCACGTGAAGAAGAAAATAAAAAAAGGCAGAAGAAAATTATTCAGGCATCTAGCCAAAAACCAGGAAATGGCTTATAAGGGAAAGAAAAATCAGGTTATCAGACTTTCTGACAATAATGCTTTATGTTAGAAGAAAATGAAGTGACGTTTTTACGGTACCTAAGGAAAGCAAATATAATTCAGGAGTTTTATATCCAGAAAAACTGGCTTTTGTGTACAAAGGGCACAGGTAACTATTATCTGCATGTAAGAACTAAGGAATTTTATTCCTAAGAGCTCTTCCCAAGGGATTTACTAGATAATAAGCTTCACATAAGCAAAACAATCAAAGAGACATTGATATATATGATACGCTAATATAAAAGTAGGTTTGAAGGAGAGCCAAAAGGCAGAGGGTATAGTCTGCAAGGCTATATGATTTGAAAATACAGGTACAATACAATTACACAAGTTCAGGAGACAAGGAGGGGGACAATGCATATGTTTTTTCTAATTGTTTTCAGTAATCATATTTGGACAGTAGCATTTGTATTGTTTTTCTGAGACTGTTGAGTGGGTAATATGAGGTAAAGCAAATGATGAATCACAATTAATCATTGAATCACAATTAATCATTCTAACCTTATTATCTCCTACATCCTCAAGAAACCAGGAGGCTCAGTTTGGCAGAAAGGAGATACAGATGCAAATATATACACTTTATTTATAAATGTGTAAGCATGATTATGAACACAAATATTTAAATATATGTGATAGGTTTTAATCCATTTCAATATGCTTACTGAAGTTCAGATAGACTCATCTTTGGTCAGTGGGAGTTGTTTATATGTATATATAATTGGTTAGCTTGGGAAGATAATAGGGAACAGTTCATTATCTTGAAATTGGGTGAAGAAAGAGAATGGGGGCTCCTGGGTGGCTCAGTCTATTAAGTGTCCAACCCTTGGTTTCAGCTCAGATCAAGATCTCATGGTTTGAGGGTTTGAGCCCTGCGTTGGGGTCTGTGCCAACAGCTTGGAGCCTGCTTGGGATTCTCTCTCTGCCCTCTACCACCCCCTTCTCTTTCAAAAATAAGTGAATGAACATTAACAAAAAAAGAAAGAGAATGGATCAAGCATTTATTCTGCTTTTCTTATAGGGAAAGTGTCTCTTTATAGAAGTCTTTGAAATAATAAATGGAAAAGAAGTGATTACATTAGAATGTCATTGTAAACTCTAACAAATGATGAACTTTAAGCATTGAATACCAGTGGCTGGAAGCATCATGAAAGGAAAAAAGACATCTGTTGCCTCCTGATGTACTACTTGTGGTCTAGCCAAAGGGGTCAGACCTGAGTGTGGTTGGGCCTCTGGACCCAGTTATCCTTTTGCAAGAAATGCAGGGGACAGTGGAGAGGGTTGAACTGTCTCACGAGTGAGCAGTGGGCAAACCCTAGACAGGATACATTGTGTGAACCATGAAGGGTTGGAGAGCAACCTGTAGTGCCTTAAACAGGCAAGACTAGACTCTGGTCACTAGTGACTCTGGTCACTCTGGTCACTTGGGGGATAAAACTATAGGGAAAACATAAAGGATGGTTTACTGTAAAAGTCAGAGTATAATTCCTTTGGGGTGGAGGGGAGAGGTTGGTGACCGGAAAGAGACACGTGGAAGGGACTGCTGGGGTCACTGGTGAAGTGCTATTTCTTCACCTGCATGATGGTTATGAGGGTCTTATCACAATATTGTAATATTTTCTTCAAGCTATAAATTTATTTTGTGTGTTTTTTTGTATTAGTTTTATTTTAAATAAAAAGGATGGGGTTTTTTTTTGGTTTTGTTTTAAAGTGTATTTATTTATTTTGAGAGAGACAGAGACAGCAGGAGTGGGGGGAGGTGCAGGGAGAGAGGGAGACGGAGTACCCCGAGCAGGCTCTGCCCTATCCGTGCAGAGCCTGATGCGGGCTCGATCCCATGAAACTGTGAGATCATGACCTGAGCTGAAACCAAGAGTGGACACTTAATTGACTGAGCCACCCAGGCTCCCCCAAAAGGTTTGTGCTTTAATTTACATATCAGTTTTTAAAAATTTTTTAAATGTTTCTTTATTTTTGAGAGAGAGAGAGGCAGAGAGCCAGTGGGGGAGGAACAGAGAGGGAGAGAAAGACATGAAATTCGGAAGCAGGATCTAGGCTCTGAGCTGTCAGCACAGAGCCCGAGGTGGGACTCCAACTCACAAACCGCAAGATCATGACCTGAGTGGAAGTTGGAAGCTTAACCCACTGAACCACCCAGGTGTCCCTTAATTTACATAAGTATGTAGGACAAAGGTAACATATCTACTGGACCCCTTTGGTCCTTAAGACCTCCTTATTCCAATTCTCCCTGGCAGGACAGACACTGGGTACTGGTTCTAACATGGATCCCCAACTTCATATTCCCCTGCCTTTTAGACATTTAAAGAGATTATCCAGAGAACACGTAGAAGTCACGAGAGTAAATTAACTATGGGCTTTTATTAGGCAGCCAAGAATGAGCTGAATAATAAAATAAAACTTGGCTCAAAGTAGAGGGCTCCTTGCATTTGACATTTTTACTTTATTCTAACCAGGAGCTCTCTGGGACAGTTCCAGAAAATGTCATGAGAAATGTATATTTATAATGGTGGCTCAATATTGTTAGGTGAATTCTACCTTAACATCCAATATGCAAAATTTCATGGTAATTGTGATATTTCCATCACAATGTGTATTTCCATCACAATCAGGATTCTTCCCTTTAAAGATGGGTTTGGCTTCAAGATTCCTTTAAATGGCAGCTGGCAGGACAAGGTATGCATTTGTTTACAGAACCGTAATTGCTTAACAGTGTGGAGGGAGGTATGGGCTGTTCAATAATTGTGCCAGCCCGTGACAAAACAAGGCCTTTACACAGAGGGGACCCATGGTTGGGAGGGCCAAGATGTATATAACAATGCAAAGAATTAGGGAATGTCCTTCATTCCTACTTAGGACAAACCCCCAACTTTTCTCCTTCATTAGCTTGGGTCTTCACACAGTAGGACAGAACTACTCTGCTAAGAAAATCAGTGCGTTCAGGATTTCTGAATCATTTTGTTAAGCACATTTCTAATTGTTCAAATTAGTCATAAAGGCTGTTTTTGCTATTTTGGGGCTCTTGAGCATCTGAGTTCCCTTCCTATGTTTGGAGACTTCTCTGTGGTATGAATTTTAGGGAGAAGAAGAGACTATCTTTCACTGTAACAGCTGAAAAGGCCAATTACTCATTTTCCCTGTCTCCTCTGTGGCTAGGAGGCAGGCACGTGACTTGAGTTCAGCCAATCACAAACATTCACTCCAGACTTTGTGGCCAAGAAACAATGATGGCAGCGAATTCTGGAAGCAGTAGTGAGGGGTGCAGTGGCATCCTGTTTCTACGGACGGGGTGGCTGACTCATTTGTGCGAACTTCAGTGTTTTGGGTTCCATGGTGGCAGAAGCAGTGTTTTTCACTGGTCTCGTTCTAGGGTGTGGGCTATATTGCACAGTCTACCTGTGTTCCTGCTTATTTTCCGAGGATTATTCTAATCTACAGTCTTCTTGGCAATTCTTTGAGCACCCCAATATCTTTCAACAAAGTCTTCTCTATTTAAATCATCTGGAATCTTTTTTTTTTTTTTTGTAACTTTCAATTTAGAAATCTGGCTGATAACATGGTTTGAGGCAATGCTATGATAAGTCACTTGGCATGAAAGATGATAAGACCTCACAGAAGGCAGATAAACTGATCTTTATGAGAAAGAGGAATATATATATTTTGGGGTATTGAAGAAGGAGTGGAGAGAAGGACAGAAAGAAGAAGAGAGGGTAGGGAGTTGAAACAAGATAAGGTGAAGGACCTGTGAATATTTCCTGAGATGGCTTAAGAGGATGTTAAGAAAATCTAATGTTCCATGTAAAGTTGCTTTAAGTGCTCTAGTATAAATTACTTCCCTCTTCCTCAGCGCCATAAGTGTCTAGAATAAAGAGCCAGAGGAGCACAGGAGAATTTAAGTCCTTTGGATGTTTTCAAACATTTTCAGGAGGGAATGCTACAGAGTGATGAGAGGGTTCAAGAGGTTACAAGATCCTGGGTGGCCTCAGGATCTACTTAGGAGTAGTGGAGGAAGCATTACTGCTCCTTCCAGTGAAGAAGACAACGAACTTGAGACACGGGCATGTGGATGGGAGTCAAGGGTAAGAAATGGTGGAGACATTTCTTGAAGACAAGAAATGAGGCTATACACAACTGGGGAAAGAAGATACAAAGCAGGGCAATTGGATTCTAATGGGTTTTAGTCCTTTCATTTTTAATTAGATATTTCCAGGTATAATTTACATACCATAAAACTCACGCCTTGTAGAAGTGCAAGTCAATGACTTTTGAGTTGTGCAACCACCATCATGAACCAGCTTTAGATTTCTTTTGTGCCCTTTTGCTGCCAGTCCACATTCCCATTCCTGGCCCTAAGCAAATGCTGATCTACCTCTCTCTCTATAAATCTGCCTTTTCTGGAAATCCCATACAAACAGAATCATATAAGATGCAGTCTTGGATATGGCTTCTTTCACTTAGCATCATGATTTTAAAGTTCTTCTGTTACACAGCATGTCTCAGCAGTTTGCTCTGTTTTATTTCTGGATAATACTCTATTGCATGTGTATCACATTTTGTTTATCCATTCAACAGTTAATAAACAACTGGATTGCTTCCACATTTTAGCTATTATGAGTAAGGCCACTCTAAACATTTGGATACAAGTCTTCATGTTTTCATTTCTCTTGGGTAGATACCTAATTGCTGGATCACATGGTAGCTGTATCTTTAAACTTTTGTAGAATTGCCAAATTGTTTTTTTAATTTTTTTGACATTTATTCATTTTTGAAAGACAGAGAGAGACACGGTGCGAACAAGGGAGGGGCAGAGAGAGAGGGAGACACAGAATCCAAAGCAGGCTCCAGGCTCTGTGCTGATAGCACGAAGACACGGGGCTCGAACCCACAAACCGTGAGATCATGACCTGAGCCTAAGTCAGACTCTCAACTGACTGAGCCACCCAGGTGCCCTTGCGAAATTGTTTTTTAAAGTGGCTGTACTTTATATTTCCGCCAGCAATGAATGAGGGCTCCAGTTTCTTTACATAGTCACTGAGATCAACTATTGTTGGTGTTTTTGATTAGAATTATTTTACCAGGTATGTAGTGGGATCTTATTGTGGTTTCAATTTGCCTTTCCCTAATGGCTATGGCATGCAGTACCTTTTCATGAGCTTATTAATATTCATGTTGTTTCTTTGGTATAGTGTCTATCCAAGTCTTCTGCCCATTTATTTTATTTATTTATTTATTTATTTTGAGGGGGTGGAGGGGCCAAGAGAGAGGGAGAGAGAGAATCCCAAGAAGTCTCATCACTGTTAGCACAGAGCCTGATGTGAGGCTCAAACCCATGAACTGTGAGATCATGACCTGAGCTGAAATCAAGAGTTAGATGTTTAACTGATGAGCTACCCAGGCACCCCTACTTTTTTAAAAGCAATCTCTATGCTCAATATGGGGCTCGAACTCACAACCCTGAGATCAGGAGTCAAATGCTCCACTGACTGAGGCAGCCAGGAGCCCTTCTTCTGCCCATTTAAAAGAATGAATTATTTGCCTTTTATAATGGAGTTGTAACAGTTCTTTACATATTCTTAATATAACTCCTGTATATCATTTGCCAATATTTATGTTACTTGTAATATTTATATTACTTACAAATATTCTCTCCTATTCTGTGGCTTATTTTGTTCATTTTCTTAACAGTGCCTTTTTAAGAATGCTTATTTAGATGAAATCTAATTTGTCAAATTGTTTCTTTTTTGGTGTTGTATCTATGAAGTCTTTGCCTAATACAAAGTCATAAAGATTTTTTCCTATAAAAAGTTTTATAGTGCATCCATTTTGAGCTATTTTTTTGTGTGTATGATATGATGTGAGGGTACAAATTTGTTATTTTTTGTATATTAATATCCTATGGTCCCAGCATCATTGGTTGAAAAGACCATCCTTGCTCCACTGAATTGACTTGGCACCTTTGTCAAAAATTAATTTACCATCAATAAAAGAATTTATTTTGGGACTTTCATTTCTGCTCCATTGATCTCTAAGTCTATTCTTAGTGTGGCATAGTATCAAACTTCCTTAATTTCTGTAGATTTATAGTAAGATTTGAAATTGGGTAGTTAAATCCTCCAAATCTGTACTTTCACAAAATAGTTCTGTTCATTTGACATCTTTTGCATTTCTATATAAATTTTATAACCAGCTTGTCAGTTTCCTAATAAAGAACTTTGATAACTTTTCTGGTTTGAGTTGAATCTGTAGGTCAATTTGGAGAGAATACTGAGTCCTCTAATTCATGAACTTGGGCTCTCTCTCCATTTACTTAGGTATTTAAAATTTTCTCTCAGCATTTTAGTTTTCAGTGATCAGGGTTTGCATTTCTTTTGTTAAATTTATTTTTAAGTATTTTACCCTTTCTGATGCCATTGTGAATAAGATTATTTTCATAGTTATAGTTTTGGATTTTTCATTGCTATCATATAGATATGCACCTGATTTTGAAAAATTACCATGTATCCTGCACCTTTGCAAAATTTGTTCATTATTTCTAGCCGTGGGTTTTTTTTTCTTGATTGATTTCATAGATTTTTTGATAGATTTGATAGATTTCATATTTTTCTACATATAGGATCATGCCGTATCAGAATAGAAAGTTTTACTTTTTCTTTTCCTGTCTGTGTGCTGTTAATTTACTTTTCTTGCCTTATTACACTGGTTAGAACCTTCAGCATAATGCTGAAGAGGAGTAATGAGAGTCAATATGCTTGCTTCCTTCCTAATCTTCAAGTGGAAACATTCAGTCTTTCATTATTAAATATTATGTAAACTGTAGGGTTTTCATAGGTATCCTTTATCCAGTGAGGAAGTTCCTTACTATTCTTACTTTGTTGAAAAAGTTTGATCATGAATGAATGCTAGATTTTGTGAAATGATTTTTGCGCCTATTGTGATTATGTGTTTTTTGGTCTTTATTCTACTCACATGGCATATTACATGAATTGATTTTCATATGTTAAAGCCAATCTTGCATTCCTGGGACAAATCCCACTTGGTCATAATATATATAATCTTTTTAATATGTTAATTCAGTTTGTTAATATTTAAGACATTTTGCATGTATGTTTATAAAGAATATTGATCTGTCGATCTTCTTTTTTGTGATGCCTTTGTCTGCCTTTGGTAGTAGGGTAGTACTAATGTTACCTAGTGAGTTGGGAAGTGTTTGCCACTCCTCTATCCCCTGAATGAGTTTATGGAGGTTTGGTATTATTCCCTATTTAAAAATGTGAAAGAATTCAACAGTGAAGCCATCTGGGGCTGAGCTTTTTATGCGTGTGGAAGATTTTTAATTATTAATTCAATTCCTTTGCTTGTTAGAGGTCTATTCACATTTTGCATTCCTTTTTGAATCAGTTTTGGTAATCTGTGCCCATTTGCCTGGACTTAAACTGCGGAATTTTTTGCCATGTGCTGTGCAGCTGCTTATGTCTCTGCTCAGTTTCTTAAAGCCTTCCCATGGGGCGCCTGGGTGGCGCAGTCGGTTAAGCGTCCGACTTCAGTCAGGTCACGATCTCGCGGTCTGGGTGTTCGGGCCCCGCGTCGGGCTCTGAGCTGATGGCTCGGAGCCTGGATCCTGTTTCCAATTCTGTGTCTCCCTCTCTCTCTGCCCCTCCCCCGTTCATGCTCTGTCTCTCTCTGTCCCAAAAATAAATTTGAAAAAAAAAAAAAAAAGACTTCCCATGTTATTTTAGCTTGCCATCCTAGGGTCTTTGTTTCCACCTAACTTAGCGGTCATCCAAGAATGAGCAGAGTTTGTGCTCAAACTCCTCTAGCCAATAGGGCCTCCACCTTTTGTAGGTGGATCTGTTTGAGGGCTGGGGAGTGCATTTAAAGGTCATGCAATTTTCAGCTTTGCCATGGTTTTTACTTTCCACCAGGCACTTGCAGGTCCCTGGTGTTTGAATAGCCAGGTCACGTACGGATGTGTGGAGAGCTTATCAAGCCCCCTGTAGTCTCTTATTTCCAAGATCTCTCTGTTAAACTTCCGGCTAGTCCTCAGGTCTGCAGTTCACCTTGCCTGGGATCGCCACCTGAGGCTAGGAGAGCTGTAGTTTCCCCATTCATAGCTGGCACAGACTCTCCCTTCCACTCTCCATCAAGTCAGTGCCCTCTGCCAGGGAAGCTGACAGTTTTTATGGCCAGCAAGCATGCCCTAGACTCCTGCTGTTCATACCTGAAGTTTCAAAGTTTCCAAATGTGTTGTTTGTCTTTGGCCAATTTCCAGAGACTTGAAAATGGTTGTTTTTGACAATTCTGCCTAGTTTTATAGTTTGTTTTTTGCAGAGACGATGTGTCGACTTCTTCACTCCTCTACAGCAGGAAGTTTTTTAGTCTTTTAAAAGGCTGGGTGTGCGACCTGTCAGCTAAGCCTCTCCTTGTTTTGAAGGTGCTGTTGGGCATTAGGGAGCCAAACAGTATAAGGTTTTTCTTTTTTTAAAGTCAGAAATGATGCCAGGGAAGATGTGAGTTGGGGCACTGGAGAGACTGAGAAGTGGAGAGAGGTCAGGAGGTGATGAGAGAGAGTAAGGAGTGAATGGGACAGGGACACAGAGGTGGAGGCAAGAACTGAATTCATGGTCTATTGGAAAATATGGAATTTAAAAAGCCTGTCTTTCCTACCCTTAATGCCCAAGCTAATAGCCACTGTTTTCATGAGTGTTTCTCCCAGGCTCCCTGACTGGAACTTCCAGTCCTCTGGGGAGTGGGTAGGTGTTAGGGTAGGGATGAAAATGTGTTGACCATATGATGAGGAAGGTAGGGTGGCAGGAAATTGTGTGCCACTGGGAAATGGAAATGGCCTGCATATCAGCATCAGTTAGGTGGGCTGGAGTTGCTAACTTCCACCTTAGTTCTACCTTTCACATAAAGATTTGGTCCTGATAGAAGAGGGGCAGAAAGAGAAGGAGAGAGAGAATCCCAAGCAGGATCCACACTGTCAACACAGAGCCCCACATGGGGCTTGATCCATAAACCATGAGATCATGACCTAAGCCAAAATCAAAGAGTCGGATGCCTAACCAACTGAGCCACCCAGGGCCCCCTGGTCCTGATACTCTTAAACCAGAGGTGGGCAGATTATAGCATGCAGGCCACATATGGCTTGCCATCTGTTTTTGTAAATAAAGTTTTATTGGTACTTGGCTACACCCATTGTCTCCATATCTATGGCTGCTTTTGCACTAATGATCAGCATTGGATAATTATGACAGAGGCTGCATGGCCTACAGGTATAATAACATATTTACTATATGGCCCTTTACAGAAAAAAAGCTTGCCACTCTTCTTTTAAATTAAAATTGCAGTGGATAACCTCCGTGAGGCATGATAATGTGGATAGAGCTTCATGCATACAATCAGAAGATAGGATGTTAAGTCTGGGCTATGTTACATATCAGCAGTGACCCCCAGGGCAAGCATTGGCTCTCTCTTGGCACTGACCACCTGAAAATAGGAAATCAGAGGACTCTTTCCATCATTTGGGGTTGTTGTTCAAACAAAACTACTGTATGAGAAAGTATGTTGCAAACCATGTAGCACAATATATATGCTGTTTGTTTTGACGTATACAGAACACTCACTTTGACCTTCTAAATCCCCTGTTTGGATCCATTCTTCCTGTGGACTGAATGCTGCCTTATGTACTTGAAAAAAACCTTTTTTAATGTTTATTTATTTTGAGAGAGAGAGAATACGCGAGTGGGGGGTGTGGGAAGGGGAAAGAAAGAGAGACACAGAATCCAAAGCAGGCTCCAGATTCTGAGCTGTCAGCATAGAGACCCATGCAGAACTCTTAGAGCCCCTGTGGGGCTCAAACTCACAAGCTATGAGATCATGACCTGAGCCGAAGTCGGATGCTTAACTGACTGAGCCACCCAGATGCCCTTGCCTTATGTATTTTCATGTGAAGTATGTGATGTAGTATTTTCTTAGGCACTTTCCTTGACTTGAAGAGGGATCAGGAGACCATTTGTATTACAGAAGAGAGAAAGACAGGACAAGAGGACTCTAAGAAAACAAACCCCCTTGTGTCATAGACATGCTGCAAAGGAAAAGTCCATAGGCCACTTTTCCTCCCAAGGATGTCCCTGCTGAGAAGGACAAGCATTTGAGGCTTAATCTTATGAATTATTTCTTTTCCCTTCAAGAGCCTGAACATGGTAAACCCTATTACACCAGCAAGGGTAATTTCAATGGTTGACATGAAACTGAATTTTAGGTGAGAGTTTATTAATAATTGTAAGCTTGAGTTGTAACTCAGAGCCTGGGATTCCCAGCCTCTGTGGCTACAGCAAGAAAACTACTCCTTTCAGGCATTTGGCCAAATTAGAAAGATTAGAATTCTCCATGTGGATTCCCGACTGCAATGCTGAAGCCATCTGTAATCTGGCAGACCTTCTCAGTGGGGGAGGTTGCCAGTCTCCAGGTCCAGGAGATAAAGGCCACATCTTCTCCCCCACTTTGGTGTCTGCAGGTGAATTACTACAGAATGAGCTATGATCCCTGTTCATTTTCTGCCTGCCCTGTGAGTTCAGGTCCTGGTGTGTGAATGCACAGGACCCAGGGGAGTGTTGATTGCATGTAATTGCCTACAATCAGATGGCAAGGGAGGACTTCTGAAAGCCTGATGGGGCCAGCGAGGTTAAGACTAAGTGCATCTGAAGAAAAGCAGAATCAGAGTCTGTCCCCGGTGGCGGATGTGTCCTGGGTGGCCTGCCTCAAGATGCCATTAACCAGGAGAAGTCAAGGGGGCCTGTCAAAGGAGAGTGTGCTTATTGGTATAACTATTTGTCAAAGTACTACTGGTAATGGAGAAGTCAGGAGACTGGAACTAAATAGCCAGAGGCAGGCGTGAGCGGTCAGATCCCATAATGAGAGGGACGAGGCATGAGGGACAGAGAGATGAGTGAGGTTCATTAGGGAGAGGAAAGCAATAGAAGCAGTTGTGAATGGGCAAGTCAGGGTCGTTCAGAGCTGGGCCTATGAACACTGGTTGTAATTAGCTAGTTCTCCTTTGGTTGAAAATAACAGAAACTGGTTCTGGGCAGCCTGAAGAGGGGAAAAAGACGTTGGGAGACAGTTACTAAAAGGATAACTGAAGCATCTAGTAGAATTGAAGGGTGGAGATGCCTGCAAAGATCAACCAGCATTGGGAGTTGGATTACCATGAAGAAACCAGACATTTTCCTCTCTCTGACTCTTGCCTCCTACTTCTCTTTATGTTTTCTTCATTTTTATTTTTTCACTGCCAAATGACATTTTTTTGCTAATCAGGTTGTGGCTACTAGCAGCCCTGAGTTATCACGTCCTCAGTTCTGGCTACCTGGGAAGAGTGAGTTGCTTTTCTCAGGGCAGAAACCACCTTTGAAGGGCTATGATTGGCCCAGTTCCGGTCAGGTGACCACCGCTGGACCAATCACCTGTGGTTAGGGTCACAGTGAAGAAGCGCACGACTCCTGTGGTTAGAGGAGGGGCTGGGAAAGCAATAGTTCCCAGAAGAAAGCAAGCAAGCTTCTAGGAAAGAAGAAAATGCTTCAGAGAAAGAACGATAGCTGGCAGTGACACCAGGTGTCCTGCACGGTGATTTTTTTATCTGCACCCTACTAGGCTTCAAGAAAATGAGGGCAGAATTTTTAAAAGGCTAAGCAGAAAGGCATAATATGGTGGGTGTTCTGCCCTACTCCTTCCTGTCTCCTTCCCCAGCCTCCTCAAAGAACAATCCAGTGGGCAGCAAGGCCGTGCAGAGGATGCAGTGAGGAGGGGCCACTCTGGAGATGACCAACTCTAGAGGTGGTGGGGCTGTGCTCTGTCCCGGAGCAAGGCAGGATGTGGTCAATCCAGAGGTGCCCCATCCATCAGATGTTCTTTCTAGGAACCTTAAGACTGAGGATGGAGAATTGGGGCCGCTGGTGAGAAGGATGCAGG
Organism: Prionailurus bengalensis; assembly: GCF_016509475.1. Lineage (NCBI taxonomy): Eukaryota > Metazoa > Chordata > Mammalia > Carnivora > Felidae > Prionailurus > Prionailurus bengalensis. Next base: position 21,216,393 of record NC_057347.1, read on the forward strand.
AATGATGATCTAGGAGACAGGTGGAAGAATGTTTGGAATTGGGTTCTTTTCTTTTTTTCCTTCCCCTTTCTGGAATAGATGTGGGGATGCACATTTTGCTTCTAGCATTGCCTTGGACCTTGGGGAGTTGAGGGGACCACATGGGGACCAAGGAAAAGACAGCAGGAAGCTGGCTGCTGAGAGCTGGCTCCGGTGGCAGGAGGCTTTCAGGGAGTGGGTGAAGGTGGCTCTGTCCAGCCTAGCTCAGCATAGAGGGAAATGGACCAGGATTTGGGCTGTGGGAGGCCTGGTTAAAAAATAGTGTGTCTATTTGCCCTGATGTCTCCTGCACTGCCCCACAGGGTAAGGATTCCTTTGCTGATGTGCACCCACTATGGCTGCCTGATTCCTGGGCAAGGTGCAGATGTGCAGTGCTGAAGGAACCACACGGAGACCACTTTGCAAACACATGGAGAGGACCTCTTGGAGCATTAGATGCCCTGCGGTAACCACATGTGTGAGATGAATTCCCTTTACTCCTCTGGTCATCCCCATTTCCCCCTGACTTTCAGAAGGCAGAAGGCATCTTACTTTTGCTCTGCAGTGCTCTTTTCCCTCACTCTTCTATCAAGTAGTTCATAGCTTGACTGTAATCAAACACATTAACACCATGTAAAGACAACTCCATGCATGTCATTCAGTCATCCTGAAAGGGTCTGATACCCTGCCCCCAAAGACCCCATTCCACTGATCTTCCTGACTCATTTCCACTCATCCTTCAGGTCACAGCTCAAATATTGCTTCCTGTGGAGTGGTGTGGCCCCTGTCTGGGCTGCTTGCACACTACCAGGCTTGTGGTGCTGCTTCGATGGGATCTGGCCAAGGGTGTATTAGACGGGGTGGATCCGCAGGGTGCACAGGGGCAGGAGGGGCAGGCTTAGCTAAAGATCTGTATGCTGAAAATTATAGAAAAATTATGAAGGAAATTGAATAAGATACAAAGAAATGGAAACACATTCCATGCTCATGGATTGGAAGAATAATTATTGTCAAATGTTGCTTCCTCTGGGAAGCCCTCCTGAGACCCTCTTCCTCCCATAATGCACCTGCATTACAGTACCTAATCCATTGTATTGTAATTGCTCATATGTGTTGCTGTTTCCCCCATCAGTCTGTGAATGCTATGAGGGCAATGTGGTGGGTTGAATGGTGACCTGAAAAATATCAGGTCCTGATCCTTAGAACCTATGAGTGTTACCTTATATGGTAAAGTTTTATGCATATGTGAATAAATTGAGGATTTTGAGATGAGATGGTTCTGGATTATCCATATGGGTCCCAAATGCCAGGATAAGTGTCCTTAGATGAGATAAGCAGGACACACAGAGGAGATGGCAATGTGAGGATGGAGACAGAGATCAGAGTGATGTGGCTATAAGCCAAGGAATACTGGCAGCCAGCAGAAGCTGGAAGAGACCAAGAAAAAGTTTCTGCCCTAGAGCCTACAGAGGTAGTGGGGCTCTGCCAACACTGATTTCGGCCCACTGAAACTGATCACAGACTTCTGGCTTCCATAACTGGGAGGTAAGAAATGTCTACTGTTTTAAGCCACCAAGTTTGTGGCGATTTGTTACAACAGATGTAGGGCATGAACACAAGTAGGGACCATGTCTCTTCATCCCAGTACGTCGCACATACCCCAAAAGGATTAGGTGTGCAGTGGTTGTTGAATGAATGAATACCCTAGAGGGCAGTCTTTGAACCTAGTCAGAAGACGAGGCATATCAGGGGTCTGGGTCAGTTCTTGGTCCTGCCTCTCAGTCATCTCCATTTCCCAACAACCTGGTTGCCCCATTGTTAAGGTAAAGGTAAAGCAATTGTATCTGCCCAATAGTATGGTTTGGTGGGTTAAGTGGAATGATGGGTAGGAAAGTGTTTTGAAAACAGAACATCACTGTTTTTCTCTTCCCCCCTGCCTGGCCCCTTCCTGCCCCAGGCTAAGGATAACACAACTAATACAACTAGACTATCTCTGGGCCAGTAAATACCTGTCTCCAAACCACAGTGTGTCCCGATGAGGAAAAGCTTAATGATGCCTTCAAGTGGTGGGCTCAGCTCATGATGATCTCCCTAGAACCAACTGTCTTCTTTCTCCCAACCAGCTTTAGAAATTATTGCTGGTCAGGGGCAAAGAGCTGCTGTTAGGTGGTGACCGTTAGTAGTCTTCTGGGCTACCATGCTGCTGCTTCTCCTGTGTGTCCCTATTCTTTCCTGTGGGCAGGTTCCTGACACAGCCACCTTATCACCTGTTTGCTTCTTGCCAGGTAGCATACTCCTGATGCAGCTGATTCCAGAGATCTCATTCCTGTTAAGCCTCCCTGTTGCAGTTACTTGGACACAACTGTGTTGTCAAAGCAACTGCCTCTATCAACTTATCAACTTCCCAGGAAAATATAGTGGTCCATATGAATTCATGCTCTAAGTAATTGGAAACTACTTTTTTAGTATATAAAAAAAATCAGAGTTGCTGATTCTAATGGAAAATTTTCCAGACATAGAGCATTAAAGATCTTCGTACTCTTTGGATCAGGAATTTCACACCTGGGTTCCAAAGTTACGTAAATGGATTCACAAAATAACCTTACTGCTGCATTTTCTGAATAACCTCAAGCTTCAAAACAGCTGAACCATCCAAAATAAGGGGCTAGCTTAATAAATTGTGGCTAGCAACTAATAACTATTTTGGAGACACTGGAAATAATATTTAGGTATCTATTATATATATAATATATAACATATACATTATATATAAAATATATGTTACATATATAAATATATATAATAGATATCTAAATATTATTTCTTTTTCTTCTTGTGACTTCTCATCAAAGCTCCATACCCACACATCCAACTGCTATCCTGACATGTCCCTAGGATTTTTAAAATTAACATATCCCCAAACAAATATTTTTTCTATTTTGGAAAAGTGTCAAACTTGCAGAAAATTTTCCAGTCATACAATAAACTCTTGAACATCCTTCCCCAGGATTTACCAACTGTTAACTTTTTGTCATCTCAAATGGAAAGTTTGATTCCCCCCCACCTCCCCTCCTGCCCAGAATCTGTTCCTTTCCAGGGTTCCATCTCTCCATCCGCAGCACCCCTATAAACCTTGTTGATCTCACCTGAGAGTTGTTTGAGATGCCTCCAACTTCCTTTCCCCCCACATAAAACCAACCACCCAATCCTGTTCATTCTGTCTTAAAAATAATTGAATCCTTTCACTCCTCTCCATTTCTGCTGTCATCCCCCGATCTAAGCCACCGACATTTCTTCCTTGGACTGTTGCAATTGCCTTCTAATTATGTCCCTCTTGCCCTCTCTTTAATCCATTTTTATTCAGAGTAGCTTCAGTTTGAACTTTGAAACACATCCAATTGTACCAGTTTCTTGCTTAAAATTCTTAATGGCTTATCCTCAATGGTTTGTTCATTTCTATCCCTGACCTCTTTCATACCACCCGGGCCAGGTTACGTCCTCTGTTCTACACCCCACACCACTCTCTCTTTTCCCTTCAGAGTACCTCTCATAATTGTCACCACAGGGTAATTCACACACGTTTGTTGACTGCCATTGTCTCCTAGAAGTTCACGAAGGTGGGGACTTTGATGGTATTAGTTACTGCTTATCTTCAGAACCTGTTCTACCTCACCTTCACAATGCTTGACACACATTTGTTAGATGAACGAATACACAGAAGATTTTAATCTGCTGTGAAATGAAAACCTGGAAAACCAAGTTTGAGCTGCATGTAAACTAAGAGCTTAAAAAAACCCCACTAACTGCTGGCCTGTTTGCACATTAGTATTCAGATTTTCTACCACCTACCTGTTCAGAGGTAGTGAGAACTAGTAGAAGGAGATTTACTTCTTGCCCTATCCCTGGCTGGAAATCTTGGGCATGTTCTTGGTTTCTTTGAGCCTCTGTTTCCTAATCTACAAAATGGATACATTAATATCTATCAGAGGGCCACTGTGAGGTTTAAATCAGATGGCCTTACTCCCGGGGAGGTTGGTCAGGAGTTCACACATCCTCATGCTGCCCCTGTTCCCCAATGATTTGACCTGCTCAAAATCAAAGGAAATGAAAATCTTGATGGTGGAGCTAGGTTTTATATGTTATTTGTCGCTGAGAATTGATGTTTTCTATTTGGAGAAGGGTGTGTGTGTGCGTGCATGCGTGTGTGTGTGTGTGTGTGTGCGTTTGCAATGGCTTTTCACCAGCAGGGAAGAACCAGGAGGTCATGTGTGTGGTGCACCTGCAAGGGGGTCGGTTTCCTGGGCTAGAACCCAATTAAGACTTTTTGTGAAAATTATCAAGCTCTTTATTGATGAAGCGCCTCCTCCCCCAACTAGACAACTCGATGCGTCAGTATTTAGCACAAGAAAGGTAAAGTCTCAGGAAATATCAGGGCCTTCATGTCTCACTGCACAAATAGCATAACTCCTTTCAAGGGCGTGTTATTAGCATGCCTTTCAAACAGGCTCGCAGAAGGTTGCTAACTTACACACTATGGGCTTTGCCTTCCCTTGTCTGTGGAGCATCACACAACCTTCTATCCCGCTCCCCTCCTCCCCCGACCCCCAGTTCTCAGAGTGTAAATAAGTACATGGGGGAAAGGGTTTTGGATTATACTCATGTGTAAAAGAAAGCCTGTGACTTTGGATGCAGTGGGACATTGGTGTATTAGGGTTTCCTAGCCCCTCCTTGGGGTTAACCCTCTTCTTCCTCCTTGTAAAGTAGTTTTCTGTAGGCAAAAAAAAAAAAAGGCTGATTTTACATTCTGAGTCTATGGTCTTATTTTTCTACAATATCTCATACTTTGGGAAGTGTCCCTATGCCACCGATTTTTCTGAGGGAGGGTGATGGAATCTAGAGCCAGAAACCCCTTATGGATGGTAGAGGACATTTCGAAAGAGGGTAGGGGAAGGGGTCCATGTAGACAGGGAAAGCGGGACGTGCTTTCAGAGAAAAAAAGGGCAACGTGGATGGCCACGAGGACACCTCCAACTCCCCATGAAGATTTTAAAATTTTGCATTTATTCCCTTGGTCTATGATGACAGTCAAAGGATATTTGCAGTTTTTTTTAAAAAGAAAGCTTTATTGAGAAACAATCAATCTATAAGAAATTGCATATATTTAAAGTGTGCGGTTTAATGCACCTTGACATATGTATACACCTGTGACATAATCACCACAGGTAAGATAATATCCATCATCCCCCAAAGCTGACTTGTGCTCCTTTGTAATTCACCCCCATCCCCCAGCACTGTACCCAGGTGACCAGTGATCTACTTCCCGTCACTATAGATTAGATTTCATTTTCCACAAGTGTGTATAAATGTAATCCTACAGCACGTAATTTTTTTTTTTTTTTTTGGTCTGCCTCTTTTCACTTGGTGTAATTACTCTGAGGTTGAACTCTACTGTTGCAGGCAACAATGGCCCATTCATTTTTCCCCCTCTGGGCTTATACCACAGTTTGTTTACCCATTCACCTGTTGATGGACATTTGGGCTGTCTCCAGTTGTTGGCTATTACAAATAAATCTGCTGTGCGCCTTTGCATACAAATCTTTGCGTGAATATATGCTTAAATACACAGTAGTAAACCTTTCTCTTCTCTTGTGGTGACATTTCTTTTAGTTGTCTCCAACCTCTGCAAAGCCCGACCCAACCAGCCAACCTTATGTGGTGGTATGGTGGGACATAAAGGGACAGGAAAGGGCAGCGTGGCTTCCCTATGTTCACCATCCACAGTGCTAATTCTGTGTGGTGACCAATGGTATAATAATCAGTGGCCTATAGCAGAACTGAAGGTAGTCCAGAGAAGCTACTACACCAAGGACTTGACTCAAGGCACAGCAGTACAGTGAAGCCCCTATATCTTCGGGTGGACACGTCGGTGGGTGACAGGCTGATCCCTGAGATGTGTATAAAGGATGCCAAACCTTTGCAGATACCCGATAACATCTAGATTCTCTTCTGCTATATTTGCTTTCTTGATTACTTCGCTTGCAGGTCTGAGGTTATTTTCTTGATAACTGGGGTTTGTAGGTAAATAACCACAGGGTAAGGGAGGCATTACTCTGTTATTTGTTAGCAATCTTAGGCCACACGTTAATATCGCGATAGACACTGGTCTCGTGTGAGAGAGGTCTAGGGGTTTCGTTCTCATTTATAAGCCCCCTTTGGGGGGAGGGCTTTTGTTGCACATAGGTATCCTAACGTTGTCTTACAGGGTGCACACTGGGCCTCCTTCCCTTTTTTTCTTTTTCTGGCTTTATTGGGATATTATGCAACATATGTAAGTTTAAGGTATACAACATGATGATTTGAGACACACATATATTGCAAAGTGGTTACAGCAGTAAGTTTAATACCTCCATCCTCTCGCCCAATTACCATATTTCTCGCGGTGCTGGCATTTAAATATAGTCTCAGAACCCTTTTCAAGTAGCCTCTTTGATGGTTGCTAACTTATGCCATGAAGTTTCCTTCCTCATCAATTTCAGAATCCCCCAGAAGTCTAAGGAGCAGTGACACTCACGCCGGTGGGGTTCCATTTACATCTCACAAGCACCCGGATATTTGGAATATCTGGAGGACTCACTAAATGTGCTCACTTTCATCTAGTTGCCCAGGGCTGTCTCCATGAAAGTAAGCTTTTGTACAAGCCTTTATCGCAGACTGTCAGAATTGTGGGGGGCTTTGCAGGCCACGTTGTCCAACTGTGTCATTTTCAAAAGGAGCCTGCAGCAGCCCAGAGAGGTGAGGCGCCCTGCCCCGAGTCACAGAGCTCGTTAGTGGCTGGGCTGCACTAGGAACCCCACCTCCAGGCTCCTGGTCCACTGCTGTCTCTGTCCGACTCCCCCAATCCCCAGTTCTCATTTAGTTTTTCTGTGCTTAATATGTTTTCCTTGAATTGATTTTTCTCCTCTGCCTCATCCGTTACCTTCAAGGTTATTTTTGGTGTTCCTCTCTACCTCTTTCATTTTGCAGACTGATTTCCCAGGCTTTACTAAGGTTGACGGCACTTCCCACCCCAGGGTCTCTGGCTTTCATTAATGTTCTGTTCCCTCCCCACCCTGTGTTGTCTTCCTGGGGGCTATAAAACAGGCCAGCCCCCAAGTCCCCTTAACACCATCTACTCACTCCTTTGCAGCCCCCAAGGTGCTGCTATTTCCCATCATGCGCTCTCCCACCCCCTTCAGTCTATTCCCAGCTTACAAAATCTGCTCATAACGACAACCCTCGGAGCCCATCCTTCAGTGATAATTCAAGGCTGCACCAGCCACTGGATAGTGACTACCGATACATCTTTCTGATGGCATTTCTTTTCTCCGCCGGGTTTTTGCTGTGTGGAGATGCGTCTATCTGGGATGATCCCTTCTCTCTTAACTATGCAGTGGGCGGGGAGCCTGCCAGATGCTCACAGGTAATAGTTGCTGGAGTATGGATAGCTGGGGGTTGTGTGTATGTATAGATGGAAAGAGAGCTGAACTGAGCATCATCCCAGACACCAAGTTTCTAGTTCGAGGCCCTGGAGAATCAGAAAGAAAGGAAAAAAGGGGCAGGGTCAGACGGCCCTCCTTTCCAAGCCCAGCTCTGTCACTGACACAGGCAAGACTGAATTACCTCATCTGTCAAGTGGGGGTGATAGTCAACCTCTGTCAGTTTTGTGGGGAGTACTAAATGCAGCAAAGGGCCTGAATTGCTTAGCCCAGAGCCAGACACTTTCTAGTTTTAATTTTTTTTAATGTTTATTTATTTTTGAAAGGGACAGAGAGAGTGAGCAGGGGAGGGGGAGAGAGAGGGAAACACAGACTCCAGAGCAGGCTCCAGGGTCCAGGGTCCAAGCGGTCAGCACAGAGCCTGATGTGGGGCTTGAACTCACCGAGTGTGAGATCATGACCTGAGCCAAAGTCGGCCGCCCAACCGACAGAGCCACCCAGGTGCCCCAGAACCAGACACTTTCTACTGGAGTCAGAAGGGGATGGGTTCACACCTGGGTTCCCTGCTCAGTGACTGTAAATCCTGGGCAAGCTCGTGAATCACTTTCAGTCTGTTTACTTAACTGTAATGTGGGGAGAATGTGTGCCTCCCTAATAAACTGACTGTGAGGAGAAGTACACAAAAGCGTGTAAAGGACTCAGTGCAGTCCCTGGTGTGAAGTAAGTGCTCAATAAACGTTAGCCAATAAACGTTAGCCATTTTTAAGTGTTCAATAAGTGCTACTTCCTCTTCCCTTGTAAATGTAGCCCCAGCCTTTAAAAATAAACAAGTGGGTACACATCTTGAGCATCCTATGAACTTTGAGAAGTTTGCGAGCTAAGCATCCATTAAATACTTTTACATATACTGATATTTACTCAGTGCATACTCTGTAGGGAGAAATATCAAATTCTACGGAGCTGAAAACCTAACTGAGTGGCAAGCCATTGGGCAAATGATTTGAAAACAATTTATAGCCAGGAGCCAAAACAATCCATTGCAAATTGAACAGCTGCTACACCAATTCAATTCTACATCCATTTATTAAGCACTTACTAAAGGCCATGCATAAAGATGAGCAAGGCCTCCAGAAGCTTACAGTCTATAGCAATATTATTAATATGTATATGATGATGATGATGGTGGTGGTGGTGGTGGTGATAAGGGCAATAGTTCAACAACAAAAGCTAAGATGTATAAAGAGCTTACTGTAAGATAGACACTGGCTAAGGGCTTTACATGATTTATCTCATTAAATTCTCAGAATCTTTTGAAATAAGTAATCTTACTCAAAAAGGGAAAGAAAACGAAGGTCAGAGAGTTCCTAATTTGCCCAATGCCACACAACTTTTAAGTAGCACTGTTAGATTTCAAACTCAAGTCCTACTGGTGTCAAAGACCTTGCACCCAACCACCATGTGTGCCCTTCCACGACCAATTATAATGGAGGAAACAGTCACGTGAATGTGGGAGAGGGCAAAGCGACTGGGGGAGAGGAGTGGAGAATCCAGATTCTGATCGGGGAGATTGCTAAAGTTGGCAGAGCTGAGGTGTCTTTGGGGCTGGGTCTCAAGGGCTAAGCAGAAATCAATGGTAAAGGATGGAAGAGAAGGGGATTCCAGATGGAAGGATTGGCCTGACCAATACGAAGGGGACTCCGAATTCTAGGTGTGGTTGGGAAACAGGAAGCAGGTGGTATGGTAGGAAGGGGAGTTCTTGGGGGAAAGCTTTCAAGTAAAGCCCAGGTGGGTGTAGCTTAGAAGTCTTTGGAGGCTGAGTTTGTGAGAGGTAGCATAAAGGCTAGGAGGCTTCATGTTACTTATTTTATTTTGTCAGCTCAAGTAAATTTTTTCAAGGTCCATAGGGAAAGATATTTTTTCATTTTGATTTTTGGAGCTTCCTCATGTTTGACCTGGGAGCCAGGAAAATTGGAGTTTATTGAAAAGGCAAAACCATAATGGGCTCTGAAGTCCCCTGGGTTTGGAACCCATCTCTATCACTTCCTGGCTACATGACTTTGGGCATATTAGTTAACACTCCAGAGCCTCAGTCTTATCGTCCACAAAATGGGTTTGTCGACAGACTTGGACAGATTAATATAGAGAAAGCATTTAGAGCAGTGCCTGCTTACAAAACAAGCACCCCTAAAATAGCATCAGTATTATTGGCCATGGGTCAACGACCTGTTGGCCACATGATTTTCTATAACTGAGCCTCAAAATCCTTATCAATCGATGAAGGGATTAAATATTATTTCTAGGGTCCCTTTCCCTCTAAAATGGATTCATTCCAAATGGTTCCTTTGGTGAAGAAGGTTAAGAGCAAAACAACTTGAGGTCTTTCCTTTTCTGATAAAAACAGAGAACTGTAATAACTCAGTGCATGCAGCATGAGATTCCTGCCTAACAGAGCCTTCTCAGAGTTGACAATATTAGCAAGACCGAGGGCCACCTCATCATTCAGCCTCCACGTTGTCAGTGGGGAGGTACAAAAGGCCTCTTCTGGCTAGACAATTGAAACAGCCTGTCGATTCCAGAGATCTCATTACCTTAGCTTGTTCATCAGTTTGGTTTTGTTTTTTTTTTTCCCCCGATCACCCAGGGGTCCTACCATTATTCAAGCATTTTGATCAGAAGGCAGTTTTGTCTTTGCTAAGTCTCTTGCCTGCTAGGCTGGTTGTGGGGTCAGCTGTGAGTGACTCATCTCCTGCTACTTGTCCACATCCCCATCACCTAAGCTCTTGTATGCGGCATGTTTATCAGGCAGGCTGTGTGGTTCCTATGTGCTGTGTCTCAGGCTCATCCTGCCACCGAGAGGCTGCCTCCCAGGAGATGCACACAGGATCAGTGCCTCTAATTCACCCAGTGGATATTTAGCTCATTAAACAGCAGTAGATTCAAACAGAAAAAATGGAACCATGCACATCATTAGAGCTAAACGCATTTCTTTGTCTTAGTTTTATGTTCTGAAGGGAAATGTAAGGAGCTCTGCATGCCGACGGGCTCATTGCTGGAGCTGGGGTGAGAAGCTGAAAGCATCCAGGCAGAGAGATAAAAGGAGATTGGCTCCAAGTAATATCCCTCCTTGCCGGAAGTCAGAGGTGGTGAATCCATATTTGTACACGATAAGCTGTGGGGGTCAGAGTGTCCCTTCATCAGAATATCAGACAGAGCTGGCTGTACCTGTGAGGATGAGGTCACGGTCCCTGCTGGTCTCAGGGTCAGCAGCTGGCCCGCCAGCGTGGTCTGTCCAGGCTTTCCCTTTGCCGTGTAAGGAACACTCGCCTGTGGGCTGCACCACAGTGTGGCCTGATGACAGCTGGGAATTGATTATCTCTTGGTTAGTCTTCATTGGAGTGGTAATGATATGAGGTGGCACCAAGTTCATTTAGTTCTTCGTTTGCGGTTACATTGTTCATGACCCAAAAATATTCTGGGGACTGTGAAATGATTTTAAAAAATCCCAGCTTGGGATGCACACTGGGTGTTGTATGGAAGCCAATCTGACAATAAATTATATTTTTAAAAAATCCCAGGTTTTTCAGTATATGCAGAGTCTTACTTAGATTTCTATAGTTGAGAGCCCAGCTAATGGCTTATTTCATTTTATTGTTGTTGTATTTTGCTTGCCTCCTACATATCTATGTCCCATTTCATTCTGTCCACAATGTGAAGATTTGCTTTGTCCACACCACTGCTCCCTGGCATCACCCTTGGGTATTGACCTGCGCTGTCAACATTAGGGGTGAGCTTAGATTGGCTTGAGCCCATCAGTGTGTCCTGTTCCTGGGTATGTGACACAGTTTGGGCAAATAATACACAAGGTGCTAATAAGGAGATGGCTGACCTACTGTCCTCCCATCCAGAAGTGGATGAGGCACCCTTGTCCTTCTCCTGGATGCTGTGCTCTGGAGCTACAAGGTTGGACCTAGTGAAGCCCTTTTGGCTTCCTTGATGAGGGGCATCCTGAGGGTGACACTGGTGTGCAAAGCAGGGCTGGCTCCCTAGTGACCACATGAGTCTCTGGAAGAGACCACAAGTGAAGCCAGCACCACTCCTGGATTCTTCAGTTATGCAAGCCAATTACTTTGTTTTGGGCCAGTTTTTCTCTTAGTTGCAAAGATAAGTTTTGGAACAGATGGTCCCATCAACTATAGAAATGGAGAAAACCCATGGCCAAAGATACTGTATTTGGGTCTTAACCACCAAGTCGATTTCTTTCTGTTTCAACATTGCAGATCCTGTAAGATTCTCTAGTACATATGGAAAATATATGCTGGACACTCACTTACATGCCATCACTGGTTTCAACCCCCAAGTGACCTAATGAAGGGTGTATGGTTATTTTCTCCATTTTATAGATGAGGAAACAGAGGTACACAGAAGTTAAGTAATTCGTCTAAGGTCACAGGATCAACAAGTGACAGAGCCATGATTTAGTCTGAGATTAGACTTCTCATATCCTCACAATTCTAAGATTCTATGACTCTACAGTTTCCAGAAGCAGAGCCAATGACTCTTCCTACTGGGAACTATCAACCATCCAGCCAATTTCATTGCCTAGAGCTTTCTCGGCTTTGCTCAATTCCATCTCCTTTGCCCGAATGATAATTGCCAGTTGCATCCTTAAATCATCTGCATCCTCCTCCAAGCCTGACACTTTGGTTTCTGTAACACACTTCTCCATAGCCCTATATTAGTGTGTAACCAACCTATTTCCACCTGCCTTTCAGCTCTTGCTTTACCGGAATAGTCCCAGATGCAAGTTTAAGAGCCCAAGGAAGCACTCCATGGGATTAGATCCTTGGGAAGGAACACGTAACACTCCTCCAGGTCTATCCACACTCTGAAATCTTGTTGAGCTGGTGACATGCTGGCTTTGCCCAGGTCCCATGGGGAGTGGGGGTGGGGAGTTATGGAATGTGGTCTCATTGCTCCTCTCTACCCTCTGCCAATTCCATCTTCTAGGCAGAACCTCAGCCATATAAATAACCCCTCTTGCAGTTCCCCAGTCAGGGATCTTTCCACATGCTCACATCCAGTGTTCCCACACTCTGATATTCCCCAGGGTGCTGCTTCTTGGTGCTGCCCAAACTCTGCCCTGCTGTGACCCACCCCTTTATGCAATGCAGAGAAAAGGACTCAAGACAGATTCTGCCTGGCATGATCAAGGGCATTAACAGAGTAATGAAAAAGGGCACATGTTGGCAAACAGTGGGGGAACTGTCCACAGCACCATACTTCTGTCCACAGCACCACACTTCTGAGAGTTGACTGATGCCCAGGTTTTCCAAATGCTCACCCATATTCTAGAATGTATTGTCAAACACACCAAGAGGGTATGATATATATGATATATATAAATGTACATATGTCTATCACACATATATGATATATATAAATGTATATATGTGTATCACACATATATATGATATATATGACATATATAAATGTATATATGTATACCATATATATATGTGATATATCACACACATATATATTACATGCATATATATCATATATAATACATATCACATGCATATATATATATATCTGATATATATATCTGATATATATATCTGATATATCTATCTATCTATCTATCTATCTATATATATATCTCACATGCCCCAGACATCCTGTTTCTTATCTATCTCCCATCCATATCAAGGAGTCATTGGCTTATCTCTTTGAATACAAACATACACAGGATTATATATTAGAGGGTGACTTTAATAAATCACCTAAGAAAACCCTCAGATCCCTGACTATACCAGTTATACCCTAGCTCCGTTAACTCATCAGGTGAATAATGTATTGATCTACCCATCTACCCAATCATTTAACAAAACTTTATTGAACACTGACATGTGCAACTGTGTAAGGGATTGAGGGCACCTAGAAGAAAAATACATATTTTCTGCCCTTGGAGCTCACACATTAGTGGAAGAGAAACAAATAAACAGAGTATTTTCATCCATTTAGGTAAGTATTTTAACAGCATTAATCACTGTTATGGGAGCCCAGAAGAAACACCAGGCTTTGGGAGTCAGAAAAGGCTTCCTAGGTAAGGTGACAGCTGGGAATAACAGCTGGGAATCACGGGGGTAGACACTGCTCATCGCTTTCCAGTATCTACCCTCTCTTCTTTCTGGTAATAGAAACTGCCAGGTTTCAGATAGCATTAATGGCCAAAGACTCATTTCCAGCTTCTCTTACATCTTGATGTAGCCATGGGACTAAATTATAGCCAATAGGATGTGAGTGGAAGAGATGTGTACAGTTTGGTGGCACTTTTAAAAAAGTTAACTTGTCCTCTGCTTCCTCTTCCCCACTCTCCTTGGGTTGGAGTGTGGATAAGGTGGAAGTGATCTAGCTCTGGCCATATGGATAATACCCTAGTGGATGACAGAGCCATAAAATAGAAGGAGCATAGGTACCCACCAGCCCTGGACCTCCCACCCACCTCTCACTACAACTACTGTATTTGGCCCCACTTTGAAAATAGCAGCTTGACTTCTACCTTTACGAGATAACCAACCACCCATAGGCTCAGCTCTGCACAAGAAATTCAGCCTGATTAGATACTAAGATGTCCCCTCCCTCTTGGGTAAGCGTGATCTATAAATGGTTGGTGGTCAACATGCTTTGGTATTTCTGGAGGATCTGGGGAAGAATAAAACACTGGATTCCACTGCAAGTATTGAGCTATAGCCCCAGTGAACACCCCCATCGCGTACAGCCAGTATTCCCTCCCAGGACTTCTACCAGGTCTCTTCTCTGCTGATGCTTGGAGGTGGAGTGGTTTACAGGGATGGAACAGGTGACAGGAGCCTTGCTCTGCTTTCCAGCCTGTGCTTTGGGCTGCCTCTGCCTCCCACCTACTTCCTGCCACACTCACCTCCTTGGGCCTGCCACTGCTCTTGGTAATGTTATATATCATCTTGAACTTCCCCAATTCAAAGACAGATTCCTGTTCCTGTGTCTGCGATTTCCTAAGACACAGCAGTCTTGAAGTTGTATTCCACTCAGTCCTCCTGAGGACCCCATATCCTGGGTCTTTCTTAACTGCCCGTGCATTTGGTTCATATTTTAAGAACCTGGCATTGGACTCAGTCTGTATTCACACCCTCAGTTTGCCTGTTCAAATGAACCCAACTCATTGGGCTGGGTTAGTGTGGCCCAGGATCGGTCTACCTGTACCAGTCCCACTCAGTGTCCTGTTGCATTGTCCCCTGACAACTGGAGTTATAGGACCATCTTCATACGTATTATTTTCTTCTTATTCTACCTAGCCACATGACCAAGACCACCTCCCAGAGCTACTCTTCAGGCTGAATATTGGCAAATGAAGAATAGCAGGGACAAAGTAATGCTTTTACTATTTTCCAATAGTTCCCATTTGCTGTCAGTCAGTGAACTAGAGGGCAGTCTGCTGCCTCTCTCAGGATATATGTACAGGCAATTGGGCAGGTAGGACATAGTCTGCAGGAGGCTCTCTACTCCATGAAATCTGTCTCTATGAGCTCTAGCCCTAATGGCCCCAAAAGGGGCAATTGAAGGATTCATGGGAAATCATCTGTGAAACCAGGGGTAGACTCGCAGGGATCTGCTCTCTAACCCCTGGATGGCTGGGAGCCCCCAGCCCAGCTGGTTTCTCTCTTATCCCTCTGTGTTTTCCCAACCCTGGCGCCTGTCTCTATGGTATACTGCACACACCAAACAGTCATGACTTGTGAATGTGCCTTTCTTCCACGTCTCCAGAAATCAGCACAACACCCAGCACATGGGAAGGGTTTATACAATAAATGAATCCTCAGAAAGCACGGCTGACATACTGGTTTTAGACTGTTCTGAGAGGCAGCTGAACACCATAGCACAAAACAGCTCAGTTCAGAGATTCTGAATACATCTGGCATTCCATTCCTGCCTGGCCTCCACTACCACACCCTAGTGTGTGCCCACCAAATACCCTTTACCTGTTGATGCTCATGTTTTCCTGTCCTGAGGTCCCTGGCTTTGAAGCCTGCTTTCCAGTTAATGACACTGGGCTTTCCTCTCTGCGTTCTTTGCATTTCGACAGGTCTTTAGATTTTGGTAGCTCTTGATTCTGCTTGCTCAGTGGCTTCTGGAATCTTAGGGGATGCACTTCCCATTTCTAGCCATATTCTATGAAGCCTCTGACTAGCCCCAGACCCCCTTGGGGTGTTGGGGAAGGATTTAGATAATATAGTATTTGAACCCAAACAGGGCGGGGGGCTACTTGTTACTGACATTTGGGGAAGATATCCAAATAGAACATTTCAATGAAGAGCCCCTCGTCTTTGATTCCAGACAGATTAATTGGCTCCACCTGTGCCTCTTCTTCCTTTGTTTCTTTCTTTTTTCTTTTTTAAATGTTTTTATAACATTAGCCGGTAAGTGCCTGGAAATGAACTCTCCTACTGAGCGCATTACCCCGAACTTCACACTGATCCCTGACACCACCCTACCCACCCCCAACTCCCCTGCAAGCATTTGGACTAAGCTCAAGGTGCATCCCCAGACCCCCGAATCACCTGATTCCCTGATTCAGGACTTTCCACAGTTCACCAGCACCAGCAAGGCACTTTTTCTGCTTAGGAGGAAACTTCTCCCTTTAAATGTTTTGTTTGCCTTCAAGTCCATTTGAATACAAAAATACAATGGAATTCCATTAAAATAATGTCTGGGGCCTGAGACACCAGGATAAAAGACAGGAAATTGCCCTATTCTTTATGCAAACCTCCACTTGGAGCTGACAGTTCCTGGATAACCTAGGGAAGCAAGCTGTTAAGAAAACAAGTGGCCCATATTTCATGCTGGCTTCCAGCCTCCCCTGGCTGTTTTTATTAGGAGCACAGGGGACTGTTAGAGCAGTAATACACCAGGCTGGTTTATAGTGCTTTCTCCCAAATGCTGAATTTTCATAATTGTTCAACAGGAAAATTGTGCCTGGGGCTGAAAATGTAAATTATGAAGTCACCTCGGGAAAGGTAGGAAATGGGAGGTCTTTGAGGGTGGGCTTGGATGATAAAAGTCAGCTGACAAATTCCAGAGTTGGAAGGGTTGGAGGCTTCACTTGAAATATGCATGATCTGGGACTCAGAGAAGGGAGGAGATGAATGTCCAGCCACATGGAAAGTGGTGGCAGAGGCCAGGCCGGAATGTGGACTCTTGACTCTCGTCTTGTGCTGTGCCCCTTCTCTTGCGCCTGACACATCTTGCAGGGGTGTGTAGGAAGGTTCTATATCTGAGTATTCTTGTTGCTGTTGGGTTCAGTGCTTAAAGACTGGAAGGACCAGCCAAGGAAAGTGTCCTTATGCTGAAACCAGGAAGAATGAAGTCAGATTTATGGAAGAACTTCTTGAGTATCAGGACATGGGGGTTCTAGGATGTAAGACTTCCACAGAGCGTGGATTCTTTGTACTAACTGGATCATACTTTTTAAAGAATGTTTAAGAATAAGGGTGAGTTTGGACAGGATAATCAAAGGATTACCTGCTGATGAAACAGATGGAGAATAGGTAACATGAGGGACATCTTCCCAGAAGTTTTTAAAGGTGAGAAAACCATCAACTGTCTTGGGATAGGTTAAACACTCCAAATGCTGGGGATATAAGATCAGAGAGCTGGGAAGTTCTCATCCAGGACTAGGATTTTTCAACCATGGCCTTCTAGATTTTTTTTTTTTTTTTTTTTTGGCTAGGAATAAAGCAGCAAAGCAGCTGTGTCATTGAGAAGCAGAAGTAAGTAGCTATGGACGATGGGCTCCATTGTATACCTTCTTCACCTCTCCCCAGCCAGCGTAGATTCTGAACTTCCAGAATATTGTTGGACGAATCAGTGAATAAATCAGTTGGTCAAAGAACAGCTGAAGACAGAGATGGTGGAACTGTTGGGAAGGCAAAGACCATCTCAATGTTCTGTGTTCCACATCCCAGATGGCAAAATACAGTCACAACTAATTCATCCAGGAATGAGATTTCTGACATGGATTAATTTTCCAGGTACTGCAGTCAGCTCCTTCGAGCAGAAAAACATTTTGTTTTGGTTCTTTTTTGATTTGAAAACACTTTAACCATGGTGTCTAGTTCTAAACCAGAGCTTACTAAACAGAAATGTCATCTTTTTCGGTTTCAGAACTTGATAAAACAGTAATACCATGATGCATTTTTCTAGGGTGCTTTATAATTATGGCATAACTGCTTTATAATTACAGTGTAACTTTACATACATTATTTCATTCAACGCTCACAACTTTATGAGATAAATTAAGTATATCTACATACGTGTATATATGTACGTATATATGTTCTCACTTGTGCAGAAAAGCTGAGGGTCAAACAAAATAAGAATTCATTTTTTCAAGGTTGCATAGCCATAAGAGTCAAAGTCAGGTCTCAAATCCTTATTTTCTGATTGCAGATCCATTGCTTATGCTGAGAGACTCAGTGGTCTTGACTCCTTCTCAAGGCATGTCCAATGGCAGGATCAGGGGTCTGTTAGAAACGTGGGCACTGCAGGCTGGAGAGTACAGCATGCTCAGCCTATGTAACAGGTTGGTGAGTAAGAGGAGGAGGCCAGGGTAGTGGGAGAAAGAGCCTGGTTGGAGGCCTGGACCCCGAGAAGTGAGGTTACCGACCAACCATCCATGTCAGTGCCCAAATGGGTGTGAAAAGTTGGCTGGATGCCTTCTGGCATAGCTAACCCAGAAAGGCCTGAGAAGTAGGCAGGACCTGGCAGAAGGAAGCTCTTGGCAGGGAGGATGCTCAGAGACAGGTGCTTATAGTTGGCCTGAGTGGCTTGGAGCCAGACCCCAGCCAGAGACCGGGCTGCTATGGGGCAGGGAGCAAGGTCCAGCCCCACGGGTTACATTTTGGGGTAGAAAAGGCACAGTGTATGGACCTAGGCCAGGAGGGGTGGGGTTCAGGGTAGGGAGCCAGGCTAAGCAAAAGCGCAGAGACCATTAGGAGCTAGGGCAGAGGCAGGGCTGCAGCTTGGCCTGTGCATCTGGGGGAAGGCCCTGCAGATTCCCTGGCACATCAGCACCTGGATTCAGACTGTCCTGGCATATTCCCAGCCCCACCCTCTGAACTTCCAGGGATCCCTGAGGTGCAGGAGGAGGAACATGGGGGTACACGCAAGGAATACAGCAGAAACTGTGTCACTGGTCATTTCTAAGCCCCCCTTTCCCCGTTTGAAGAGCAGCAGACACCATGCACATTGTCTGGAGACAGGGCAGTGGAGAGTCACGGTCGTGGGCTCTAGATTCTCACTTCTTAGCTGTGGCCCTGAACTAAACACGTGATCTCACTGGACAATACGGCGATCATAATAGCACCCATCTTTCCTTTTGAGGTTAGTTGAAGCATCTCACCTGGTGCCATAAATAAAAGTATAATATGACAGTATTTCCTTTGAAGTAAGGAAATATGGTCAGCTTCCTGTTGCCTACTTAACTTTGAGGATGGAAACTGGAGAATTTGAATTTTTCAATATTTTTAATGCAGCAGCTAAGGTATTATGTATCTACAATGTACTAGGCACTCAGCTAAATGCCGTAGGAAAACAAGGAGGACTAAAAGCGTAGGCTTTGGGGGACAGAGCAGGGAACTAACATCTAGTCAAAGAGCAAACGCACAACCAGTTGTAATGCACAATGCAAAGCAGGATGGAATAAGAGCTGAAAGAGGGCATATGCATGGAGTGGTCACAGGAACTCGGAGCGAGGAATGATTCATTTTAACTGGGGGAAGGGGTGGTGGTCAGGAAGGAGCTCATGGAGCAGCTGGTGTCTGAACTAGACCATGGAAAAGAGCTATAATTGAGGGTAATAGTGGAATCCAGTAGGGAAATCATCAACCATGGGTCTTGGTCTTAAATCAACTTTTAAGGTTCTAGACTGATGCTTCAAAACTAAGATTGTCCTCCTTAGGCCTGCAGGGATCTTTTAGATAATTTGCAAGTGACCAGATCCCTTTAAGACCACCTGTTTCTGGGGCGCCTGGGTGGCTCAGTCGGTTGAGCATCCGACTTCAGCTCAGGTCATGATCTCACACTCCATGAGTTCAAGCCCTGCATTGGGCTCTGTGCTGACAGCTCAGAGCCTGGAGCCTGCTTCAGATTCTGTATCTCCCCCTCTTTCTGCCCCTCCCCTGCTCATGCTCTGTCTTTGTCTCTATCTCAAAAATAAATAAAAACATTAAAAAAAATTTTTAAGACCACCTGTTTCGGTAGCTCTGGTAATGGGGCCAGGGTGTTTGCGTATTGAAGAAATCCACATGCCCTCGCCTCCCCCCCCCGCCCCCATCCAAGGTGATTCTGAGGAGTACCTTGGGTTAAGAGTCAGTGTCCTAAACCAGTCCCAAGCTTTAGCAGGCTGAAGTACCTGGAGATCTTGTTAAAATACATATTAATCACCCTTTCTTCAAAGATTCTATTCAGGGGTTTAGGATGAGACTGGAGATTCTGCATTTCTAATAGACTCCGGTGAGGCTGAGGCTACATGTTTGTGGACCACACTTTGAGTAGCAGGGCTGTAAACCATCTGTTGGCCCCTTCTTGCAGAGTTAAGAGGTCCCCTTAATTTGAAAGCAAATTCATGCTCCTCCATCCTGGGCCTTTAAGAAGTTACACATACCCAATCACCTTGAAACCACTTGCCCACACAGGTGAAAAAGGACACCCCAGAAGGGTTCACAGCACCAGCCGTGGCCTGTGTACGTGCTTTCCCCTGACTCTACTTTCCCTGTGGCCCCTATGTCTACTGTTGTTCTTGCTTTTATGCCTGCTCTGTAGAAGTCTCCTGGATCGTGTGCATCCTGCCCCTGCTCAGGGATTTCAGAAATATGTTCTGGATCTTTCTCTCTTTCCCCTGAGAGTCCAACCCCTGGCCAGTCCACCCAATGCATGGCAAAGAGATGGTTTGGTCCCACCAGACTGGCTGGCTCAGAGGACATCTGAGGACTGAGTGTGTTCAGCATGCCTTCTCTCTGACGCCAGCTCCGGAAAGACTGCTATGATGGCTCTGGATCACATTTGTCCTTTCCATGTTTTTGATCAGCTTCATTTTTGAAAAATATTGCTCACGGGAGCAATTTGTGATCAGCAGAGCAAGAAAACTCTTCAAAAGCTTCCTTTTTGTGTTAGGAGACATTACCTGCATGGGATCATCGAACTGGCGGACCAACCCTGGGATTTGGTCATTTGAACGAGTTAGCTGTTGACAGATGACACTTGCCTTTTAGAAGCCTGGCAGAACAGGCCTTGCATTGTGGATTCTTGTTAATTCAGTGGATCTCGGTTGATTTCCCCTGCTTTTGGCTCCGAGAAAAGTCTTAAGCTCACCACTCACCAGAGTTGTCTTCTGGAAGCAACATCCACATACATTTCAATTAAATCATACGAACAAATTGTTTTAATTTTCTTTTTTTAATGTTTATTTTTGAGACAGAGAGAGAGACAGAACATGAGTGGGGAAGGGGCAGAAGGAGAGGGAGACACAGAATCTGAAACAGCCTCCAGGCCCTGAGCGGTCAGCACCAAGCCTGACACGGGGCTCGAACTCACAAACTCCGAGGTCATGACCTGAGCCGAAGTCTGACGCTTAACTGACTCAGCCACCCAGGTGCTCCTGTTTTAATTTTCTTTTAAAGATGTTCTTTCCTTTTTCTTCTTTTCAAAAAGCAAGTCTTTTGTGCTAGGAACAGCACTGCATGAGAGGAGGCAATGAAGAAGTGAATTAGATTTTATCACCTGTACTCGAATCGCGGGGTGGAGGACACATGTACCAACAAATAGCTACCTCGACAATACTACGTGTTGTTAGGTACCGCAAGCAGTCAAAGTACAGAAAAGGGAGTGTTTATTTTTGGGTAAAGGAAAGAAGGAAGCTTTGTGGAAAGAGACACTGCCTTTTCTATATGGAAAAGTCAAGAATGGTCTGACTTTGAGAAGATAACCATATACGAAAATAACACAGGAGATATGTGGTAATTATGTGGACACAAACGTTATTGCATCTCTTAGGTAACCACAATGAAGATCTTGCTAATACTCATTACGGTAACAATAAGTATCTTATGAGTACTTTCCATGTGCCAAACATTGTGTTAAGCACTTTGTATGCATTAGCTAGTTTAATGAAATCTTCCCAACAGCCTACGAAGTGATGGTATTTCCCCATTTTACAGATGAGTACACTGAGGCTTGGAGAGGTGAGGTAACTTGCTCGAAGGTCTTACGGTGCTGGAATGTGTGCCCAGGAATTTAAACCAGAGACTAGTAGCTGGTATTACTTGTTGAACACCTGCTGTGCATGAGTCATCTTTTTTACCTTTAAAATAATCGTATAAAGCAGGTGTCACAGCACCGTTTCACTGAGGAAGACGAACGTGCCAAGAGGTGAGTTTTGCACATTTACACAGTCATTAAATTGAAGGACTCGGATTAGAAACCAGGTCTGTCTGAACTCCCCAGCCCAACTGTTTTTGACCTTGCCAGGTTCTTGCTCCTTCACTGGATCCTTAACCCAAAGGGGTGGCAGTAAATATTGAATGGAATGTTTTGTAATGGAATGATGGCTCCACCTTTGCTTAAGGCTGGAGGTGCAAATGGCAAGAGTGATTGCCCGGAGAAGGAAAGAAACAGGAAGCATGCATTCACAGGGGCCAGCCAGGAGGTGAGGCATAAAAGGCAGGTCGGCTTTGGTGAGGTAGTGAGGTGGTGAGGCAGCCTGGGGCTCTGGGTTCCAGCAGTCCTGGGTGACTTTGGCCTACCTACTTTACCTCCCTGAGCTCCAGTTTTCTCAACTGTAGAATGGGAATACTAACACCTCTCTTGTAAGATTGTGGTCAAGAATAAATAAGTCAGCCTGGAGCACAGAGTCTGGTCCATGGGCATGCAATACTCAGTAAGTACCTTCTTGCTGCCCTGTTTACTTCGGCTCCTGCTGGCTCTGATCAGGCTAAGAAGAAAAAGAGGTTCATTTCTCGAGCAGGAAAGATCTGATTCCACTAGGGAGGCCCAGGGACACAGATTGGCATGAGGGACTCTGGCATAATACTTGCCTATTTGGTTCTTTCTCTAGGCCAGAACGCTGGTTTCAGGGGCCTTTATCCAAGCACTAAATCCACCTAATTGCTTTGAAAAGCATGGGGTAGATAAACATCCCATCAGCCCACCTCTGTAATAAAGCCAGTGACATTTATGCCTGATGTGCAGGATGCAGGATGAACGGCAATCAGACCCCAGGTTCCCTGCCATGAGTGACAACCCAGACAAGGCACCCCCCGAGGCAGCAACTGCCAGCCATCCTGGGTGGAGTCTTGGTTGCAGCAGGTGGGGCTGAGCACCACGTGGGGCTCCCGGAAGTGGATCAGACTTACCCATGACATGAAGGGGAAAAGAACGCTATGTGGGGTGCGTTATGTAACCTCCCCTAACCTCTGGTTTATGCCTGTGATGCTTTGGGCACGAAATAAACGAGAGGACTAAATGAAGAGCCTAGCACCGTTCCTGCAGAACTTCCAGAGCTCCAAAACTATTAGGTTCCTTTTCCTTTCAAATTTTTCCTTCCTCCTGGAATCACCTCTTTGTTTGCTCTCAAGAGCCCAAGACCTGTACACACCCCATTCACAAACCCCAAAGCACACCCCATTCATCCACTCATTCATTAGTACTGTTTTCCCATTCATTCATTCATTATGTTTTGATCACGCAAAATGTGCCAGGTCCTAACCTAGATCCTCATACAAAAAATAACCAGACCTTTCCCCGGCCCTTGAGTTGTTCAGAGGTTAATGGAGGACAGTTGCATTATATCAGACGGGGTCCCAACAGAGAAGATGGCACACGCAGGTCAAGGTAATCTGAGGAGGGTTTATTCACAAAGGGATTGATTATAAAGGAATGGTGGAGCCACCAGCAGCAAGGCTATCACCCCCTCCAGGGCCAAGGCGAAGGAAGGGGACCAATCTCTGAACCCGGCAGGAGAGAGCTGTGCACAGCAGGCCACCTTGAGAGGAGCACTGACCTTCTGTCTAGGGACACAGGCAGCCTAAGGTAACCTCTCAGGAAGGGAGTGTGATAGCTCCTCCCTCCCTCAGAACTGCTCTTATGCTCCCCATTAGCTGACATGATCAGACACCCAAGGGCAATGAGCTCATTGATTTGGTCCACAGCCCTGCCTTTCTCATCTCCACCTGGACCCCTGAGATATTCTTTCCCCTTCCTCTTTGCCTGCCAGTTAGCTGACCTTAAGAAATCATAACCTACTTAAACATCCAGAAACGTATAGACAATAAAAGTCAGATACCCATGTACCCACTGCCTGTACTTAATAAATGTTGAAGTTTTGCCACATTTGCTTCAGATCTTTTTTTAAACAAGAAAAACATTGTGGATACAATGGACGCATCGATTATACTTCTTCCCCTCCTGTAACATTATTTTGAAGTTAATGAGTACCCTATCCATCCATGCTTTTATATGTTTGTTAGATAGCTCTGCTTTGAAAATGTATATAATTACCATTGTATTATAGACATCCTTTTATAATTTGCTTTTTTTCACTCAACATTATGTGGGTGTTTCGTTGTGGCTTTGTTGATTGGACATTGTTTTAGGGGACTTTATTGCTGAATGGCTTCTCTTGAATGATGAGGGTCAAGCAGCAATGTCTGGCCCAGACTTGACTTAAGAGTGGCTTTCACAGAGATTTCATAAGCACTAAAAATTACAGTGACTTCCAAGTCTCCTTACAGTTCCTCACTTTCCCACTGTAACCTTGTGGCTGTTTGCAGCTCGTAATGATGTTGGGAGGCAGAGCAACCTTACCAGGAAGAAGGGGGAAAGGTGGCTTCTGCTGCCTGCTCCCTCCTCCCACTTTCCCTCATGGCTGCCTGGCCATCGCCAGCAGCTGCCCATGAACACTACCTGTTCTCTTGCAGCTTGATTTCTTTCCCACGTCTAGCATTGTTAAGACACTTACCAAAGTCTCCAGGCTTACACGGACACCACCTCCCAGTAAGAGGTGAGGTGGAAAGCTGGGGAACTCTTATTTGGTAACTCTGTTCACAAAATAAAGAAATGCATGGATCCATCACCAAACGTCACCCAGTCCTGGAGCTTTGACTTTAGACTCTTCACCCTGCCTGCTCAAGTATGTGGCTCAGAAAACTGTGCTGGTGCCACAGGAGCCATTCCAACAAAGACCTACCCAGAGGGACCTATGGGGTATCATGGCAGGAAGACTTCTCTTATCAATCCCAGGGACGTTAAGAATACATCAGCACTGGGGCGCCTGGGTGGATCGGTTAAGCGTCCACTTCAGTTCATGTCATGATCTCACCATTCATGGGTTTGAGCCCCGCATCAGGTTCTGTGCTGACAGCTCAGAGCCTGGAGTCTGCTTCGGATTCTGTGTCTCCCTCCCTCTTGGCCCCTCCCCTGATCACACTCTGTCTCTGTCTCTCTCTCAAAAATAAATAAACATTGGGGCTCCTGGGTGGCTCAGTCGGTTGGGTGTCCAACTTCGGCTCAGGTCATGAACTCGTTTTCATTGGTTCAAGCCCCGCATCGGGCTCTGTGCTGACAGCTCAGAGCCTGGAGCCTGCTTTGGAATCTGTGTCTCCCTCTCTCTCTGCTCCTCCCCTACTCATGCTCTGTCTCTGTCTCTGTCTCTCTCAAAAATAAAGATTTAAAAAAATTTTTAAAAATAAATAAACATTAAAAATGAAAAAAAAAAAGAATACATCAGCACCACCACCACCACAGTCATCAGATTTATAATCAACATTATGCTTTTGAGCTACCTCTATGATGGCATATGTAGATGTACTTCATTTATTTTACTTGCTAAATCAGATTCCATTGTATGAACATATCACAACTTATTTCTCCATTTTTCATATTGATGGACATTTAAACTTTTAAATCTTTTGCTATTATCAGCAATGCTGCTATACAAATAAATCCTTGAGCTCATGTTAAAAAATGTTCTACAGGATATATATATATATATATACACTCAGAAGTGTAATTGCTGGATCACATGGTAAGCGCTCCCTTTTTCTCTATTTAAAATATTGCCAAATTTCTCCCCCAAATGGATGTGTCCATTCACATTCATGCCAGTAACATCTGAGAGTCCCTATTAGAACTTCATTTTTCAAAATTTCGAAATTCACATTTCAGAGCAGTACAAATCTATTGGGAGGCCACATGGTGCAGTAGAAACAATCCTGAATTACCAGTCAGTATGAGGAGATACTGGCTCTGACTTGGCCCCTGTCTTGCTGTAGGGCTAGTAGAAATATCCTCCTGTCTCTGGACCCCATTGTCCTCATTTATAAATTGAGGGCATAGACTAAAAGGTCTCTTTAGTTTCTTCTAGCCTTATCCTTTTGCAATCAGTTCTTTAAATAACAGTTGACTTAAGAGTAAAGGGAGGCTTCACTCATTTGCATCAACTTCTTTCATCAGATTCTCATCATGTCCTACTGTATATTAGACACTGAGGACCCATAGAAATACGACCATGTCCCTGTCTTCAAGCACATCACACTTGAATGGAGGAGACAGACAAGCAAATGGAGATGCTCTGGCCATGCATCCCAGGATGGCTAGAAGGGCATCAGGTTGGAAGTTATGCTTTGTGTTAGGGATGAGCTGGCATCAGGTGGGTAAAGTCCAGGGAAGGTCATTGCAGACAGAAAAAGGCATGGAAGCTGGAGGTGGCTTGGGACCTTTAAGGATGTTAAGTAATATAGGCAGGTTTTCCCATTAGGTGTGGTTGTCATCTTCCTATTCCATTTTTACTGTTATTTATTTATTTATTTATTTATTTGTTTGTTTATTTATTTATTTTTTAAATGTTTATTTATTTTTGAGAGAGAGAGAACAGAGACAGAGTATGAGCAGGGGAGGGGCAGAGAGAGAGGGAGACACAGAATCTGAAGCAGGCTCCAGGCTCTGAGCTGTCAGCACAGAGCCCAACGCGGGGCTGGAACCCTTGAACTGCAAGATCATGACCTGAGCTGAAGTCAGATGCTTAACCTATTAAGCCACCCAGGTTCCCCTTCCTATTGTATTTTTAGATTCATTCAACAGTATTTACTGGTTGCCATTTTATGCTAGTCACTCTGCTAGGAGCTGGGGATATAAAATGAACAAAAATGTTATGGTTCCTACCCAGGTGGAGTTTCCAGTCTAGCTGGAGAGACAGACATTAAGTACACAGAAAAATAAGTATCGAGGAAAAGAACAGGGTGCTATGAGAGATAATAATGTGTTGGACTATTTTAAAGGGGGGTGGGGCTAAGTCTTTCCTGAGGAAGTGAAAATTCCAGTTAAGACAGGAAGGCTAGGAAGGAGCCACAAATGAAGACAGTAGGTGGAGCCTCTGGAGGAGGGAATGTCTGGAAGCCTGAAGGAGAACAGGCTTCATATACACGGAACTGAAAAGGGTACTTGGGGAGCGTGGAAGATAGCATCAGAGAGAGGATCAAGAAAGCAAGAGATGAGGATAGGGAGGGAGGCTGGGCACAGGTCATGTCTTTTAAGACTGGCTGAGGAGCTGGGCTTCTCCTAAGGGCAATAGGAAGGAGTGACCACTGACCATTTCTTCCCTTCCTTTTTTTACTTCCCTCCCTCCCCTCCTCCCTCCCCCTCTACCTACCTTCCTTCCTTCCTTCTTTCCTTCTCATTAATGTCTCCTGGTCATGCTGAAGGGAGAGTCTAAGCATTTAATTCAGCCTGGCTCTCCATCCCAAACCAAGCCATCCTCATGAACAACTGTAGGAGCCCTCAACCCTAAAGACTTCCCTCCATGCCCTCCTACAGCCACCCATTCCCAAGGCTGCACTTGGATCTGGCCATCACCAGGAAAGTCTCCACCTGTAGAATCTCACACCCACACTTCTTTCTCTCCCCTTTGAGCCTCCTTCCTTCCCCTCCTGGTCCCTCACTTGTTTCTCCTTCCAAGGTCGCTCTTTGACCTCTTCAAGACCCCAGTCCTTGTCTACTCAACCATCATCTGTCAACCACTCTTTCACTCCTCCTCTCTGGCCTGGTCTTCCCTAGTCCCTCCCATAAGCCATCAACCTTTCCTTGCCCATGTCTTCACCTCCCTGTGCCTTTTCTGCAAAACTCCAATTGTGCATAAATTGCACTCTTTTCCTGTCCTCTGAGAACTGGGCTGCTAAAGGCAAACGCTGCAGGTGTGTCCCTTCATGAATTCATGCTTTCTGATGCCTTCGAGGCCTGGACTGTTGCCTGTTCTAGGCCACCCCGATCATCCCTTTCTCCCACGCTTGCTGACTCTTCATAGTGGTTATTTCAAATCTTCATTCCTCTTCCCCAGACTTCTTCTTCCTGTCCTCTCAACAGATGACCTCGCTTCCTACTTTGAAGCAAAAATAGAAGCCATCGGACAAGAATTCCCTCAACTGCTTGGCACAACACCTACCAATTAACCTGTATTTGTGCTCTTTTCCACCTTTCCCTTTGTCAGTAGCTGATCCTCGACCTGTGCTCTGAATCCCAAAGTTTTCTCCCTTCATGAAGAGGCTGCTCCATTGATTATCCATTCACAAGAAGGAAGAGTCCATAAATCTTTGTCCTTGCTGTGTCCCCTGTGCCTGAAACACTACCAGGCACATAACAGGTGTCTGAGAAATATTTGTTGAATGATTTCTCTCTTCTCTGCCTTCTGCTTCTGTCTCTCTATTGATCTACTGCACCAGCATTTAAACCTGCTCAAGGCTTGTTCACCATTAAAAAAACACAAACAAACCCAAACCACAACAAACTGCTCTTGACCCGGTACACCTCTCTCCCTGGCTACAGCTCCGTCTTGTCTCCCTCACTGAGCATGCGCTTGCCCAACTAGCCAGAGCCCCTGTCCTGATCCCTCTCGTTCCAGTCACCCCTCCATTCCCACCATGTGGATTCACCCTCCCAAGGAAACTGCTGCCCGCAGCACCCCCCCGCCCCCCACCCCCCCACCCCATGATGACCTCATTTGCATGCTTTTTCATGTCCTGGAGTACCTGACTTCTGGCAGTGATTGGCTCTGCTTCCCTCTCCTTTCTTTGGAAACACCCTGTCTCTTGACAACTGCGATCATCCTCAGGTCTGCTCTCTCTGGACTTTCCCAAGTCTGCCACTCTGCTCTAGTCAGCAGCTCTCTCTTAGGCAGATCAGATCCTGGCACTCCCCTTGTGCCTTCACTGTTGCTCTGCTGTCCTCTGGATGATGCCCACATGCTTTCCAGGTGATTGTCAGACTCAGCCTGATCCACCTCTCTGTTCATTCTGGAGCCTCACCTCTGGCATGCAGGTGCAGTCTACTAGAGGCTTCCTGACCTTTGCCCATGCTGGCCCTTCTGGTTACCTGGCCGTCTGTCCCCTTCTCCAAGCAGCTTGCTTGGTTTGGGGACCACAACCTTAACTCAGCCCTAGGTGTTTCAGAATGAGGTGTTCAGGCCCAGGGCTGGCCTTAAACTCGGGCCAGTTTTACGTTCCCAATCTTGTGCTGACTTTAGTTATATCCTTCACTCTCAAGATATGCTTTACAGCTTGCAAGTTGCAGCCACCTCCATCTTCTCATCTGATTGTCTCAATAGCCCTGTGAGGCAGGAATGTCACTGTTACGTTCGTTCCACAGACAAAGGACACAGGTGTCAGGACGTTACAGTGACCTTGAGTCTAGGACCCATGCCCGGGTCTTGTGATGCCTCATCCTGGCTGTGTTTGTTCTCTATCTCATTTCCACAGTTCCTCCCCATGCCCAGGCTTGACCTTACAGGGCAGCACCAGGTCTCCAGGGCCAGCCGAGGGCACTGGCCTCCTATCCCAATACCACCTCTCCGTCCCGGAACCCCAGTCAGGATGGGTCTGGCAATGGACACTGAGAGTGAGCAGATGGTGGGGACACACAATAGGACCTCTTGATCCTGAGGCTGAGATGTTTTCCTTTCCTTGACTCCACTTCCCCAGTGTGCAGTGGGTCATCTGCCGACAAGGCTAAAAATAAGTGACGAGGAAGGACAGAGATGAACGGAGCAGGAGTCTGCAGGGAGCCGGCAAGAAGGCGGGAGTGGGCAGGAAGTCTTTCGGCTGAAGGAAGACATGTCAGGAAAGAAAAACCACTACCGAGTGGGGCCTCCTGTGTTCCTGCGCCACACAGATCCTCACGGCTTCCAGCTGCCTGGAAGCTGAACTGATTCCTTCTGTCCCTGATTAATAAAACTGGTGTCACCGGCCCAGCCCATCGCCAGCTCGGTGGTGTGAGCTCTGTCAAGCCCGCCATCTGCTTTGAACCAGTTTTCAGCTGCCCCTTTGACAGCAGTTTTGCCGGAGTCTTGTCAGTATGGGTCCCCTGATACAGACGCACATGTGGACTGCTTCCAAAGGGGTTGGAGAGCCATTACCATGAAGACAGCCTACAAGAGCACAAGGTCAGACAAGGTCATGGGGTGCTACTGTGTTTGCACAGGAGGGAGTGGGCATGGCTGTCTCTCCTGACCCAGTGGGGTTCTCTGCCAGCAAGGGGGCTGAGGCTTCTCCCCAGCGTGGGCTCTTCTCAGCTGGGGGAGCTCAACCAAGTCACTAACCTTCTCTGGGCCTTTGGTGTATCATCTGCATGAAGCCTGGGATTACAGGACTTCACTGTCTTGAAGCCAGGAGGCAGACTGGATATCTGTTCATTTCCCTTCCCAGGGCTATGACATCAGTGCTATGGTTCTGTGACTGTCCTTGCTCCCTCTCATGATGTATTACTTGGAGGCCAGAATGAAAGAGGCAGGCCTACTAGACTGAATAATGGCCCTCTGAGAAGCCCACATTCTGATCCCCAAAACCTGTGGGTATTGCTTTATATCACAACAGGAGCTTTGCAAGTGTGACTAACTTGAGGATTTCAAGACTATCCTGGATTATCCAGGTAGCCTGATGTAATTACAGGGGTTCTTAAAAAGGAAAGGCAGCGGACAGGAAGGAAAAGGTGATGTGACAACAAAAACAGATATTGGAGTAATGTCGTTTGAAAACAGAGGCAGAGACCACAAGCCAAAGAACATGGGCAGCCACTAGAAGCTGAAAAAGGCAAGGGAGTCAGATTGCTCTCTCAGAGCTTCCAGAAAGCCCCAGCCCTGCAGGCATCTGGACCTGGGTCCAGCAGATCTGAGTTCAGACTTCTGACCTCCAGAACTGGAAGAGAATGGACTTGTGTTGTTTAAGCCACTATTTCTGGTAATGTTCTCCAACAGCAATAGGGAACCCATATAGCAGGAGAAACCATTTGTAACCAAAGAGAGCAAGATTAGATGACCTAATTCAAGGCGCATAGGGAAGCCGCCCTGTCTGAAAGCTGCTGAGAGCCACTGACAGCTCAGAGCCTGGAGCCTGCTTCGGATTCTGTGTCTCCCCCTCTCTCTGCCTATCCCCTGCTCATGCTCTGTCTCTCTCTCTGTCTCTCAAAAATAAATAAACATTAAACAAAAATTAAAAATTTTTTCTAGTAGCCTCGCTAAAATGACTAAATCAGGTGAAAATTATTTTAATAATATATTTTATTCAACCCAATACATCCAAAATATTACCGCTTCAACCCTAACCAATAGAAAACATTTTACTGAGACATTTTGCGTTTTATTTCTGTACTACGTCTTTGGAATTGAGTGTGTAGTTTACATTTATAGCACATCTCAGTGTGGACCAGCCACATGGGGCTCTGATTTGCGCTTGGGTCCAATCTGCACATTTCTAAAAGGTTAAGAATGTCAACTCCTGCGAGCAGATCAGTTCATCAGGCTCTTTCTAACTATCCCTGAGTGGACAATGGGCCCTGGGAAGGTGATGCCCGTGAAGGGTCTACATAAAGGGTACAGGTGATGCTATTAGGAATAGTGACCAAGGGTCAAGCCAGTAGCTGGGGAGAAGCAGGTCTAAAATCCCAGAGTGCTCCTCCCTGACCAGGGCAGGAGGGAGGACTGTGAGGCTGGCCCACACCCTTCAATATTCTTTAAGTACCTAAACTTAAGTGATATTAAAATTACTAGATATTTCCACAATGCTTTATTTAGGTCATTTCATCTTCCGTTAGAGCCGACAAGGAATCTGAGCCCCCACCGGGCACCTCTGTGGAGTGGGGTCCAGTCTGTTCCCTACTCTCATCCTTGCTGCTTCTCAAGGGTCCTCATCGTATCCAGGAGTTTGCTTCAAGTATCTTCTGGGACACAGACTAGGAACAACGGAATCCAGGAACTTGGGGGATATTTGGGAGTTTAAATATTCAACACGAAATGCCTGACCCAGAGCCTGGCATGCGGTGGGTGGCCAGTCCTAAGGGAAGCTACGAAATCGTGGCTGCTAATAAGTGGCTGAGGTGACCTGACTGGAGCCGTCCAAGGTCACACTCCAGGTCTGGCTCCACTGTGTCTGGTTTGCTGCGTCTGGCTCTGCTGTCCCCTCTTTGCTGCTGCTCTGCCCGTGACTCCGTGCAGTGCCTGTGGCTCACGCTTTACAGTCAGCTCAGAGCTCCTCTTTTCTTCCCCTTCCAAACGTGCTGTAGCTCCCACCGACTCAAGCCGACTACCTGTCCCTTGGCCCCCAGAACCTCTCTCATCCCCACCCTTCATCCCCATCCAGGGAGCCCTGGATGACACCTGACTAGTGCTTATGCATACCGGGTAGAGTTTTGATGGCTTTGCCTGTACTGACTCTGTTTTGGGGACTCGTATGATCCCACTATAGATGTCACTGAGGAACAAAGAAGTTAAGTAACTTTCGAGAGATCACACAGCTGTTGTGGGAGAGTCAGCTTTGAATCGAGGCAGCCTGACTTCAACCTGACTTACTGTGGCATCAGAGTACCTTTTTGCACGTTCCTGAAGCCTGGTCCAGTGCCTGATATCCACAGAGGCCGGTGGAGGGAAAGAATGGAAGAGTTGTTTCAGGGCTCTGATAAAGCAGGGCCCACGGGGAGGAAGATCAGCCTGATGGGCTCCCTGGCTGACCTGTGTGCCTCTTGGACGCTAATTCCTCAGTTTCCTGAGTGATGACTCAGAAGGTGCCGGGGTGGGGGGGGGCTGTTGTGTCTCCATCCCTCCTGCTCCTCACCTGCCAGCTTCCCCCTCCCCCTTCGCCCTCCCCCCAGCCAGCTGTTGGCGCGCTACTCTGGAGTCCGAGTGACAAGCACTGAAGGGAGAGGGCTGAGAGGTCAAGCTGAGTTTTGTTTCTCTCCCTGGTCAGCTGTCAGGAAAGAGATCACGCGGTCCCGGTCATGGCCCGGTTCTAGGCAGTGGTGTGGGGGGAGAGAGAGATGCAGGTGTAGAAAAGACTAGCTTTTGAAACCAGCTCTCTCTAGTGAAAGGGGTTCTTTTCATTTCCTATGAAAGTGGTACAAAAAGCGTCTGATGTGATTGTACGAGGCTTTCTGTGACAGCCACGTACAGACAAGCATTCCGGGTGAAGAGGAATTCCTTTTTACCCGTGGCCAGGAAGAAAGTTTAAAACACTAAATACCAGACCCCGCAGTGGTTTTCTCTTGCCAACGAGGTTAAATTCAGAGACTTCCGCCACCGGGCATGCCAAACACCCCAGCCGGGTGCTACCATTGTCACCTCGTGTTTCACCCTGCAAGGCCAGAGCCAGGAGAGGGGTGCCATTAATACTGATGAAGCCAAGGCCCAGAGAGGTTAAGAAGCCTGCCCAAGGTCATGCAGCCCAGAGCATTGACAACTAAGAGCAGAATCAGAGGGCCCAAGTTCCAATCCTAACTTGTCCATTTAACAAGCCGGGTGACCTAGTGCAAGTGACAACCTCTTTATGCTACAGCAGAGCAGTTAAAAGGTTACGTATCAGTTTACAGAGTAAGGCAGAGGCGATGTTGGAACAAGGCGC
Source organism: Prionailurus bengalensis (assembly GCF_016509475.1). NCBI lineage: Eukaryota > Metazoa > Chordata > Mammalia > Carnivora > Felidae > Prionailurus > Prionailurus bengalensis. The sequence continues at coordinate 21,249,850 of NC_057347.1, forward strand.
AACTTGGTCGTGAACCACCCACCCTGTTGGTCTCTCCATATGCCATCCAGCCTCCCTATGACACCTTCATTCCAGGGACGGGGGTCCACTGTTACCTCCACACCTTTGCACAGGCCATCACCTAGTCTCGGGAAACCTGTTTCTTTTCTGCGGGCCCGTCAACACACACACACACACACACACACACAAACTCTTTACAAAGTACAATGCCCATACCCTTTATTGCTGGCATTGTCATCAGGGCCACCGCCTCTGTCAGATTTGGTAAACATTTTTCGTTGAAGGTTAGATACATGTTTATTTTTAATGCATTTTACTTTCAAGCCCCCACGTGTTTATTTTTGTACTTGTGTTCTTTTGCTACATTTGCTGAATGTATTTGCTTTTTATTTTTAATCCTGGTAAAATATACATAACATAAAATTTACCATCTTAGCCATTTAAAAATATACAATAAAAGATTCTCCCGTAAAGAATTCTTCCGCAATCCTACCACATCCCTAAAACTCACACCCAAGCCCACTTCGGGGCTGTTAGTTCCTGCCAGCCCTGCCCACCCACAGTCAGCACCTTGTGAAAATGTTTGGGTATCCCAGCCCACTTCAGAGTGAATATCTCAGGTCCTGCAGCCTTGCTCTTTCTCAGTCCCCATGTCTCTTGGTCCCTAGATGGGTTGACCTTGACACAGACTTGGCCTCTCACATGGGTTCTTTCTTGGATCTGACCCTGAGCCCCCTCTGGGAATTTTTCACTTCTGATTGGTCTGGGGACTCCTTTCTCTGGTCTGACCCAGATGCCTAAGTCACAACCCCAATCCCTGCCTGATGACATGATACCTTGCCCAGTGTGTCGTCGGTTTTCTGACCTCTCCAGCAAAAGACCACATACAATTCTGATGGTCCAGAGGTCCAGAGCTGGGATGCTATGAGGATGCCATGTCTGACCCTGTCTGACTCTTGGGCCTGCCCCACTCCAGCCTCTGACCCTGTAAGCTAAAAGCTACAATTACTGAGGGTTTCTTCTGAGCCAGTCTGTGTGCTGGGAGTGTCACATGATCTCATTTAATGCTTACCACACCCTGTAGGCTGGGTATTATTATTCCTATTACACAAACATGGAAATAAAGTCCCAAAGAAATAAAAGGACATGTCCAAAGCCACATGGCTGATCCGCTATCTGACTCCAAAGCCAGTTCTTCAAAGCATAAAGAAATTTCCCCTGCTTTACCCGTTTAGCCTGCCCACCCCCATCATCTCTGGAACATCTATGGGAGTATGACCCTACACGTGTGGTTTTCAGCTCCAGCTTCTACCAGAGTTAGCTCATGGGTCCTGGACACTGGGGCTGCACAGTTGCCCACCACTCCATCTCTGGGACATCAGATCCCAGTCTAGGACAACCTTTTCAGATGAACTGGACAAAGTCTCAGATCTGACTCCACTTGCAGACAGAAAATGGGCTCTCAGGTCGAGGGCATAGCTCCGTGAGGCCCAGCTTTCCTGGGTGTTCACTGACTTACCAAGCATTTATTGAGAACCCCCAGGATGGTATCATGTTCTGGAAATGGGGATTTAGGACCCTCCATGCCCAGTCCTTGGAGGGTGTATGTGAGTCCTGAGTATTCAGGTGACCAGAGAGTCCTGCCTTCACCCCAAAATAAGAAAGAAAACCCACTCTTATTCCACTATCCTAACTCAACTACCCGTTCCAGTTCGCATATTTCCTTTAGACCATTCAAACTCGTATTTTATTAGTTGTGATAATAATGAATATATTACAACTTTGTTTTGCTTTTGTCATTCAAAACAGCAATGTTGTCATTAAAAACAACAGGTTTGGCCCACTATCAATTTTTAAAAATAAAGTTTTACTGGTCACAATCGCTCCCATTCACTTACACACTATCGGTGGCTGCTTTCACACTATGGCCTGGTTGGTAGTTGCAACAAAGACTTGGCCTACAAAGCAAAAATATTACCATCTGGCCTTTTACAGAAAAAAACCTACCAATCTTTGATTTAGACTCTTATAAAAGGGTTCCCATGTTATTGGACAGTCTTGTTGATTATAATAATTACTGGCTACATGACATTCCACTGGGTGGCCTGTGATTTTTAACTCCACACTTCTCAAGTGCTTAGATCAACCTGCCAGTCTGGATCATCTGCAACAAAGATCTTTGTGCTGACTGATCCCCTTGGGGAAAATTCTGACATGGATTCTTAGGTCAGAGCACCTGGCATTATCTATCACCAGGGATGGTTGGAATTCTGCCCCTGTTGTATTTGTTTGTTTTGACCCTGTTTTAGGAATCAACTCTCCTGACCTTTGACCAACTGATCCCAGCTGGATCCACAATCTCTTACTGACTTTTTGCTCAGTGGGACCCATCCACTTAGTTGATGAGAAGCTTTCTTTTGCATTCACCCTGACTGGCCATGCACCCCCACACTCTTCCTCCTCCATTTCTCCAGCCGTCCTCCCCATCACCTCCCTCTACACAATAGCCCTCCTTCTAGTTTCTTCCTATTCATTTTGCCCATCTCTCATTTGCAATGCACGTACCTTCAGAGGCACAGCCATCCGGATCGGATCTCTTGGTGAAGCACAAAGAGAGACACCAGCCAGAATGCCCATACAGATCATGGGGAAAGGAGGATCCATCATTGGATTCCTCCCCTTGGGTCCAACACCATGCTGGGCACCCAGGGCCAAGAGCTGCTTGTCAAGATGATTTATGAACCTCTGCCTTCAGCCCTGCTGTGTTACCTCTGCCTGCAATTCATCTCCCCATTTCCTACATCCTCTGGCTCTTCGGAAACTTTCCATGTACTGGCTTCTGATTTACTGCATGAATAGTCTATTTCTATGGGAGAGCGGCTAATAAAAAAGGAAAAACTCTAAAAATGGATTTTTGCTGAACACTACTTGCCAATGAGTTTCTTTAATTGCAGCATTAGGAACACAGGCAATTACTTTCATCGAGCTGATCTGACATAGTAATTTGGACCCTAGAGGAAACCGAGTCACTCTGGGAGGCCAGGTCCTGGTGGTTTGGAACTACCGGCCAACAGATCTCAACCCCCTTGCCCCCCTCCAGTGACTGACAGACAAGCTCCTTTCGTGGCAGCCTGGTCTGAATCTAGAGGCTGGAGGGTCCCTGTGTGATCCTTCACATCCCCCGCCCCCCAGCCCCCTCTGAGAGCTTAAGACAGAAAGGGAAGCAGGGATACAAGCCTGTTTTAGGGAGTTCATTCATTAAGAATGTCTTCCTTATGAGGGAGCTTAAATCTCACCCTTGATACTTTTTTCATATTTGCCCTACATTTGTCCTCCTGAACGGGCTAAGCAAGTCTGATCTTTCTCGTAGCAGATTTTTGGATTTTTAAGGATTAAAATCCCATCTCCCTGTAATCTTCTCCTTCCAGAATAAATATATCCAGTTCATTTTCATTTGTTGTTGACTCTGTCCCTTGCCCCAAAGAGGGTCTTGGTAGAAGTCACAATTCGAATAAAGTCATAATAATGCAGCCAGCGTGTATTAAGGGTGCACCATGCATCGGGTTTGAAGTGTCTTACATCCTGTAGGGCATTTAATCTTCGTGGCGATTCGATGAGGCAAGTGCCGTTGTTGGTCCTGTTTTACAGATAAGGCGACTGAGCTGCAACATGGATACAATCCTGGGAGTTGCGTCCCGGCGCTGTTGCTTTCTAGTGTGGCCATGTTCATCCAGTGAGTTAGCCTCATTTTCTTCATCTTTAAAATGGGGATGATGAGCCTGATGGACCAGAGAGGTTGCCAGAGTTCTAAGAGAAGTGTACCCGTAGCATGGATAAGGTCAGCACGAGGTTTTCCTTGGTTCTTTCTTGCAAAGGACAGCCCTTCAGTCTGATAGTAACCTTCCCCCATAGAAACTCAGAAAATCAGACTCTGAATCTTCTCTGGCCCAAGTCACGCTTCCTGTATGAAGTGAATACACCTCTCCCTTCTTTGTCCCGTTCCAGCTCTTGGTCCTAATTGAAGAGTGCCAGGCTACAGTGAGTGACGATTCTGGGGAGTGTGGCCTGGGTTATTTTTATGTTCATTTATTTATTTATTTTGAGAGAGAGAGTGCATATAAGCAGGGGAGGGGCAGAAAGAGAGGGAGGGAGAGAAGCCCAAGCAGGCTCCACGTTGTCAGCACAGAGCTGAATACGGGGCTAGATCCCACGAACCGTGATGCGAACTGAAATTAAAAGTTGGATGCTCAACCGCCACCCAGGTGCCCCGATTTGGGCTTGCTTCTAACATTGGCATTGGTGAGGTGGTGGGGCAGGGGGTCTCCCATGCACCCCTGCATTGTCTGTAATCCATTCTACACTTGTGACAGTGAGCAGTCCCCAAGACCTTTGCCAACTGGCAGAGGGTTTGTGGACTGTGGGAAGGCCACCTGGAAAACTAGTATGCAATCCTCTCCCCCATCCACGGTCTGGGGGAGGGTACAGAGGGAGGAGGGTCTGGTCCTGCTGCAGCCCTTCCCTCTGAGCAGCAGTTTCCGGCCTCAGGCAGCTGAAAATTCTCTCCAGCACCTCGACTTTTTTATATCAGAGCTGGGTTTCCAAATGAGCAGCTCTAGAAATATAAAACAAGCTGCTAATTTAGTAGCTACTGACTTTTTTAAACAAACACTCAAGAGGCATAAATACAGAGGGGAACATTTTGGCAAACACGTGTAGTCCCTGGGCCCAGCAAGGGAAATGCATTTCTGGCTTCTCGTGGACCAGGCACCTGTTGGGCCCTGGGCCGCACCACCTCTGGACTTGATCTTCCCCTTCGATTTGCACTGGGCTGTGTGTTCCTTAAAGGAGCCACAACCTTCTTTGGACTTGTTGCCCTTCTCATATATCTGCAGCTATGGTTCCCTGCCACGTTTTATTTTAAATATCTTATTTTGAGGTAATTGTAGATACACATGTGGTTGTAAGAAATAATGCCAAGAGACCCAGCAAACCCCTCTCCCAGCTGCCCCCAGGTATCCTCCCATCTTGCCCAACCACGATTCAGTGTCCCAGCCACTGCACTTGATCCCTGACACTTTTTGACCCTCAGCAGCCTCCATAGCCTCTTCTGTCCCCTACCTTCCTTTTCCGTTCTTTTTCTCATTCTCCCTTGTCCCCTTTGGTCTTTCTGCTTTCTCCTACCAACTCCCTTCTTCCATTTTCTCCTCTGTTTTACGGTCCTTTATGTCAGTTTTGCCAGCTCCCATGGCAAATGGGAGAATGCTCCCATTCTAGCTCTGTCCCTGGGGAGGGTCTGGAAAGGGCCAACACTCACCTTTCTGGGAGCCCCATCTTCCCTCCCAGAGAGCATGCTCTCACCCTCCACCCTGGGGCCAGTCTTAGCTGGAGAAGTGCTTCCAGGCCATTCGTATTCAGAACCCACTAAACTCCGGGAGGACTGGTGACACCAATAGCGTTGACCCAAATGACCCCTTGATCACCCAGTGTCTGGCCACTGTAAGAGTTACTAGTCAAGAGTCTGCTCTTACAGGTGGGACCATTCTTACAAGCTACCCGATTCAATTTTCTCTTGGGGGAGCTCCCCCTTTCAGAGGTCTTGTAATTTGGGCAACTGAGACTCTGAAAGAAAAGGTCTGCGTGGGTCCCCTGGCCAGGCAGTGGAGTGCTGGGGCCAGGAACTAGTGCCTCATTCCTTATCCGGGACTCCTGCCACTCAACAGATAGCCTGCGCTTTCTCCAGCCGGCACTGAGAGCAGAGCCCAAGCCTTTGGAGACCCGAGAGACGCCAACATCAGCCTTCCAAGCACCTGCTGTGTTTGGGGATCAAGTAGGGACCGTCTTTCTCATGCTCAGGTTCCCTTGGGTCCCTGGAGACACAGTGATTTCTGAGGGAGGGGCTACAAATCATAGACTGCTTCATCGTGCAGGTGCACAGTGCCACAGTGCCTAAGAGCTCAGTGTTTGTAGAGTCAGAATTTGTAATCCCAGGACATTTCCAGAGTGTGTGGTTTTGGGTGAGTCATTTTATCTCTGAGTCTCATTTTCCTTCTCTGCAAAAGAACCTTCTTCACATGCATATGGTAACATATCAACCAAATAGGATATGCTGGGTTCGGCTCATTGTTGGTATCACAAGAAGTGTACAAAGAATAGCAGCTGACAGCATTCAGAAAGTCTTCGGAGTCTGAGAAGCAGCATGCTGGCTTAGGAAAGCCATTGGATTGGACCTGGACAGATTGCACCCAAGTGGGAGCAATGGGAAGGGGGCTTATAGCAGAACGGAGATGGACTCTTTCCAGAACTTAGGCCTGTGGAAATAGAATGTAACAGGCAGCCCGTACTGCCCACTTCTGAGCGTGGTGAGCACTGCTTTCTTTTGACTGTATTTTCCCCTCGAGCTCATTACTAGCTTCACCTTAGCTCTGCGGCTTAGCTATGGAGACAGAAAGCAGATGATGTCCTGTGTCTAGGCGGTCACCCTGATCACTCACAGGAAAGATGAGTGCAGGGGCCTCTCACCTGCTGTGCACCTGAGCCTCTCTGCAGGCTTGTCTTCTCAGGAGTTTTCTAGCCAAGCGCTTCCCAAGCCTGCCTGTGCATCAGAACCACCTGCCAAGAAGGATGAAAGGATGCTTGAGAATGAGGCTGCGGCCTCTAGACGGGTTGGGGCGAGGGGTGGCAAGCAGGTGTCTAGGGCACACAATTTAAGAAAGCGCCTGCTCTCAAGATCGGGCCAGTGTAGGCACTGCGCCATCCCCTCATTCTGGCCTTGGCTTGAGATCCAAACTTTTAAAACCTTGCCATAGATTGTGGTGGGCAGCCCGGTGGGCCCCAGACTTCCGCCTTGTTTGGCCCCCGATCTGAGCTGCTCGGACTGCATGCATCTTCGGTCCCAGTTCTGTGCACAGAGCTTCCCTGCTTCCCCCAGTGCCATGGCCATCTCCATCAATATTCTCATTTCTTGGGAAGGCAAGAGGGAAAAATAACCCAAATCTAAAGGCTTTTCCTCTTCGATGTCAGTTTTCTCGGTCACTAATCCCAAGCAAACCTCCTCACCCCAGGTGGAATTCTAGCTCTCTGGGAGCTCATGTCAATCCTGTGTCCCTGTTTCCTATTGTCTTTAGAAAACCTGGGATGAGCGTGAGGACAGCCATCCTTCATTAAACATGAACGGAGCATATCCTGGGTGCCAGGCTCTCCACTCAGCTGGTGGTGGTGGTGACACAAAACTGGTCCCTGGGCTCACACAGCTGACAGGGGGCCATGCCTCTGAGCACAAGGTACACTCCTGGAAAATGTTGTGTGCTGTGACAGCAATGCATGGGGAGTCAGGGCAAGGGAGGGCAAGGCGAGGACGACCATCTCAGAGATCAGAGCAAAGCCATTCCTTGGACAGTGACACTGAGCAGAGGTCTAAGGATGAACACACTGGACTGGAAGGGAGTAAAGAACATTCCCAGTACAAAAAACAGTGGGTACAGAGGCCCTAAAGGGGGAGGAAGGAGCTGAGACCAGAGAAGGGGCAAGAGTGAGACTGGAAATGGAGCCACAGAGGTAGACCAGGCCCAGAACATGTGAACTTCGTGATCTTTTCCTACAAGCTCTGGTCAAGTCTCGTAGAACTTGGGGCCGGTGGCTCTATCTGATTGGCTTTATCAGGACATTGCTGGAGCACTATGGCTACCAGACCACAGGGCAGTAAAGGTGGAAGATAGAAAGGTAGGGGCAGAGTCGAGGAAACAAGAGTATGATGGCTTGGACCAGGCTTCCGAAGTAGATGTGAAGTGGACAGGATGGAAAAGGTCTGCTCAGAGCCAGCGTCCCCGAGAAGCTTCTCCCTCACTCCTCCCCAGATTGATGTGGCTGTGCGTTCTCTCTGGTCCCACAGTACCTGTGCCCACCTCAGTGAGAGCCCCTCTTATGCTGCACCTGTCTCCATCAGTCCACTATGGACTCCCGAGGATGGGGACTATGTCTTAGTTGTAACCTCACCCCTGGTGCCTGGTGGGTAGGAGTGCTCAGTCCACAGCTACTGAATGAACCTGACATGGTCTGGTTCAGAGACTTGACGTGGCTAATAATCCCCAAGTATCACCCGAAAGTTCAAGTGCTCTCCCTTGTAAGAAGCTTCCGGTTCAGGAAAGGTTTAGGATGCAAGTCAAGATATAGTTATGGGGGATTGTTTCAATGCTGTGTTTGCTAGTGGACTCTAAGCGTTCTGAGAGCAAGGTCCTGTCTGCTAGTTCAGCATCATGCCTCGCACCCGGCAACCTGCCTGGCCCACCGTAGATGTTTAATAAATACCCAGTGAATGAATGAATGAACTTCCCCCAACCTTCCCCCAAATGCTGTCTTGCTCTGGGATAAACCTTCCTGGTTCTTGGTCGGGAATCCAGGAAGACCTTCTTCTCCATGGATCTCTAGGTGGGTACTTGGAGAAGAGGCTCAAAAAGATATCTCCAGTCAGCGGCCCTCCTTGTCTTATTCCATTGTAGGGGTCACCTTGGGACATAAAAATAACAAGCAATTTTCTTGATGCAACTTGTTTTTCTCATTTTTACAAGAATAGGAGGCCAGGGGAAGGGCCTGAGGGGAGGCCTGATAGGACCTCTAAGGATCCGCCTGGAAAATTAATCAGTGAAAACAATGCTGATTCATGACTTCCCTGAAAGAATAGAAATATCACAGAGAATCCTGATTCTTAACTAAAATACACTCTGTTCCCCTTCTTCTGATGAGCCTGTCCGCAGACTGGGGGAGTGAAGAAAGGGGGCAGGAAGGAACTTATAACTTATATAACTAGTATATTATATGCAGGGCTTATAACACATATATAGTTATAGTGCAAGGCTTATAGCATACTTCACAAACTGCATTCTGCAAAACCTCATGACAGCCCTCCAAGGAAGGATTGTCAACTCCCTTTCGCAGATAAAGGAAAGGAGGCTCAGAGAGGTTAAGTCACTTGCCCCAGGTCACACAGCTAGTTATAAAAAACCAGCATGAGTCCAGATATAGACACCCCTTTTCCCCACAGGAGCCTCTGCAAGCTCTGAACAAAAGGAACATGATAAGAAATACTACTGGAATAAGAGAGTGATCATAGTGGGTTGGCGATAGCCAAAGAAAAGTTCCTCAGAAGAGGCCAAGCTCAGAAAGCAATTGTCACCCAGTGAGTGGCATAATACCAAGGGAGATAACGAATGATGTATGCGTAGTGCCTTTCAGTCCACAAAGAGCTTCCAGTGGTTTAGGGTGCTAATAGAATCACCCATCCTTCAGATGAGGAAACTGAGGCACAGAGACTTCAGTAATGTACTCACAGTGATTTACCTCATGCATCAGAGTCAGGGCTTGAACCCGTGCTTTCAGCCCTAAAACCAGCGTATGTTACCCTTTATCGAGCTCATGTAATCTGGGTCTTCTGCCATCTGGGGTGGGAATCCTCCCCAGGAAACTTCTGAATGATGCGGGGCTGGTTGTGATTCTGCAATAACTCGAGCTTTGCAGCAGTGTCATCCCCAAAGAGCTAAACATCAAAACGATTTAGAACAAGACGAGGAGAAATGCAATGCACGGAAGGTGGCTGCCGTAGGAGGGGGGGCAAGGGGTGGGGAGATTTGGGAGGCTCGTGGGTGAGTGATGTGTTATGCCCAGAGATGCATGACTTTTCATAAGATAGGAAAGCCTGCTCAGAGGCACTGTCCCAGGAAAAGGAAGAACAGGGAAGCCGGGACTGAGCAAGTGTTTGTGCAGAAAGAGGCAGGTCCAGGGGAGGAGAAGGGAGGGCCAGGCTTGTCTGCATGGAGCCCTTCCTCTGGTCCCCGCACAGTTGGACAGGGTTTACAGGATGCGCACAGAGTTATTAGTTAGGGAAGTGGGGCACAGGCATTCCTGGCGGAAGATGCATGACGAGTAAAGCAAGTGCATGGTCTTGCTGTTTCCTGGCTTATAGAATTGCCTGAAAGACCAGGAGTCAGGGTGAGGAGGGAAAGGCAGGTGTACCGCTTAGGCCTTCCTGCCCGCCAAGTGTTGGAAACCCCAGTCAGAACCGCCTAGTGGGCATGTGTGCTCTGCCTCTCCAGCATCCACACCCCCTTTCTCCAGCCACAGACGTTTGGTTTGGGGAGGGGGAGTTTCTGTGGTCTAGGGGCAGCTTCGGAGGCAGCTCCGGGTTGAAGAACAGGATCTGGGTGCATGCCAATTGGGAAAAGGTATTCCCCTGGTGTTACAGGTTGAATTCATATGTTGAAGTCCTCCCCCGCCCAGGACCTCAGAATGTGACCTCATTAGGAAATAGGGTTGTTGCAGCCGTGATTAGTTAAGAGAAAGGCATAGTGGAGTTGGGGGGGGGGACTCCTAATCCAATGTAACTGGTGTCCTTATTGTGAAGAGACAGCCCTGCACAGGGAGAACCCCATGTAAACACAATGGCAGAGATTGGGGTGATGTGTCTACAAGCCAAGGAAGAGGCACAGAACAGACTCTTCCTCACAAGCCCTCACCAGGAACGGCCAACACCTTGGTCTGGGACTTCCTGCTTCCAGGACCGTGAGGCAAGACGTTTCTGTTGTTTAAACCACAGTCTGGGGTACTTTGCTCCTGAAGTCCTAGGAAACAAAGACCTCCGGTGACACTGGTGTGCGGTCACCACCAGTGATGTTACCGCATCTGCCCTAATTAGCTGTTTCAGTGTCACTATAGTGACTCAGAGCCACGGGCGTCTTGGGTGAGAATGGGTCTCTGATGCCTCAGAGCTTCTGTGGGTCCACCTGATCTGCGTGGGTAACTGGCGGTACCCCAATACCCAGCGGTTCCCTCAGCCTCACGGTCCCAGGGGAGCTTGTCTGACACTGAGAGCTACAAGCTTCCCTCAATCTCTGGGGATTCTGAGTGCTGTTAATGGCCACGTGATGCCAACTAAATAAAAACGACTTTCAACATTGAAAAAGCGTCTCAGTCTCAAAGCCATCCATTGTGTCTCATTGTGCTCAGGTCTTGTCAGCTGTGTTAGCCTCAATCTCTACCATTTCCACTTCCCTAGCACTGGCAACACAGATGTGCCAGGAAATACAGATGAGGGCCCTGGAAAATGCTGACGCCAGAGGGGACTCCACTGATCATTGCTTTTATTTGTTTGTGTTTTACAGATGAAGAAACTGAGGCCCAGAGAGGGAAAACGACCTGCTGGAAGCCACACAGCAAATCATTGTTGGTGTTAAAACTTGTCAGTTAGTATCCAGGAAGGAGTTAAATAATAGATGTTTCCTAAAATGTATTTCAGGAGGACATTGGTCTTTTGGGATGGTCAAATATGTGTTGGGAACATAGATATTGTATTCAGTGTTGTTTGGAGAGTACACTGAAATTCTGCAATAAAGAATCCTGTTGAGCTTCTATTTAACCCAGTGTTTTCCAAATTCATCTGACCAGGGAACTTCACTTCCCCTTTTCGTAAAAGGCCATACTAAAGAATTAGTTCGGGAGGTGCCTGGGTGGGTGGCTCAGTCAGTTAAGTGTCCAGCTTTGGCTCAGGTCATGATCTCCCGGTTCGTGGGTTCAAGCCCCGCATAGGGCTCTGTGCTGACAGCTCAGAGCCTGGAGCCTGCTTCCGATTCTGTGTCTCCCTCCCTCTTGTGCTCTATCTCTCTCTAAAAAATAAATAAGCATTAAAATTTAAAAAAAAAAAAAGAATTAGTTCATCAGGACTTCTATTTTGAACCCGGGCTTTGGGTTTGTCCATGTCCTTGTGGTACTGGGCAGGGTGGTGGGACAGGGAGGCAGGGAGTGGGGAGTGGGTCAGAGGCTTCAAGGGCCAGTGATGAGAACATCAACACTGGGGAAGACTGGGTGGAAGTATCTCTTGACTGATGGCTTTCCCTGTTGGCCAATGAGTGGAGAGTGTGAGGCCAGAGGCGGAGTCCTTAGGGAGGAGGCTGACAGCAAGACTAATTCCAAGTGTAGGGGTTGCCAGCCAGTCCAGGGGGTTCTAGGCTATTGTTAAGATCTAGGGGTGAGGGCAAGGGCATCCGGAAGGGATTGACAAGATACAACTGTGAGTCCCAGTGTCCGGGAGGTGACATTTTGTGGACACAGATAGGATGGAGAAATGGGACCTAATACCTGAGAACCGGGGAGGTGGCAAGAATAAAGTGGAGGGTCCTAGACATTAGGTAACTGTTTCCTCTCTGTCCTGAGTACCAGTGCCTTGGGGGACACAGATATACCCCAGGAACTCTGGAGATCTGAAGAGGTATGCACCAGTTAGGTACCCAACTTCTCCATGGACCTCCGTGGGTAAGCCTGAGTACACAGCCTAGAAAACTGAGAGCCCGGTAGAGCTCTCTGCTGAGCCTGGAGCAAAGATGGTTTCCAAACTCCAGACAGAGGGACAGGCCAATTAGCCAGCGCTTTAGCACTTCTGGGAGAATGGCAGATTCCCACCAACAGTTTCCTGAACACTCAGTGTTCACTCTGTGCCCCTTGGCTGGAGTGGACCAGATTCCAGGCTCATGGAATGGTAGGAACCCCAGTGATCCAAGTTATAATTCCAACCATTCCACAAAATAACTCCATGCCCCTCGGCTGGAGTGGACCAGATTCCAGGCTCATAGAATGGTGGGAACCCCAGTGATTCCAAGTTATAATGCCAACCATTCCACAAAATAACTCCGTGCCCCTCAGAGTCACGTCCTTTGACTCTGGGTCTCAGGACTGACACCTTTAAAATAATTTGGTCTCAATCATTTCTTTATTTCCTTCTATGACTTTTTAATTCTCTGGCCACACAAGTAGAATGCCTGTGGGTTGACTTGTCTGCTTGTGTTCCAGGTTCCACACATCACTCCTCCTTGTTTCTTTGTAGATTTAAGGTGAGTCACTCATCCTGGAACTGTAAAAATGGGAAATTGCAGTTCTGTCATGAACTTACTTTATAGCTCAGGGGAGGCACATTTAAGAAATACAGCTTTCCTGAGGAAGCAGAGCCATGACACCTGGTGAGTCACCCAGACTCCAAGCCTCCCTGGGCATTGGTGTCCCCGGGGGGGTAACCTCACCAGGTAACTGGGAGGGTCCACTGGCTGTGCACATGGGAGAAAATGGTGATGATGGTGATGATAACATTGCTGGGTTTTTGAGGTTAAACATTGTGATGAGAAAGCGAGCACGGTCACTGGAGGCAAATCTTTGCCCCCTCTACTGAATACCTGATTACCTAGTGGAAATCAAAGCACTGATATACCCCCATGGGAACTGGGGAAGGGTCAGGTCATGCAGATTTCAGGTGTGTCCCATCTCATTCTGCAGGTGGCAGTGAGGGGCGGGATCCATGTTTTTCCTAGGATCCAGCGCCCTGCAAGAAAATTGACCAAGATGTTGACTCACTTCACTCCAGTAATGAAGACAACCCTGTTGGTAAAAGAAAGAGCCTTTGGGTCTAGTCTTCTCTTGATCTCATGTGCTCTGTTGCTGGCCCCCAGAGCCTGTGTATCCTGCCTTTTTAAATTTTAAATTAAAACCCCTTGGAGGTCAGTGAGTGGTTGGGGTTGGAGGACAAGCACCAGAAGACTGTTTGGAAAGGCTCCTGGACTTATCCCCATTCTAACCCTAGTTGTGCTGCCCATGAGCGAGTTTAGGGACCTTTGGGAAGCCACGCTCCTGTACTGACCCACAGTCTCATCATCTGTAAAACAGAGTTCAGTGCTAAGGACATGACTGGCTCCACAATTTCTCATGTTATATGACAAATGAGGACAGAAATCATACCACACCCATCACATTGGCCTCCCAGCTCAGGGAATCCAAACAAAAGGGCTGTGTGTCAGACACACCAGCAACAGCTTCCAACCCCCAGCCCCATTGGGACAACAGGAAAGGGGTAATTAAGGAGATGCATGTGGAGCTAGGGAGGGGCTATTTGTGCTTTCCAAGGGGCAGACTCTCAGCCTGAGAAAAATCGCCCAGAAACTGGGCAACTGGGGAAAGGGAAAATAATAATGATAATAGTTAGCATTAATTGAACACCAGGTTCTGACAGCCATCTTTCCCATCCTTTCTCTCTATAAATTTCCAGAATTTGTTTCCAGATATTCACCACCTCATTTCTGCTCCCCTCCTGGGCATACTTGTATGGCAGTTCCTGTAGCAGAACACTGTTTTCTAGTTGGGGTCTAAACAGCCTTCACCGTCAGACAGCTGCCTTTCTTAACCTGGACACTCTACTCCTACTGATTTAGTCAAACTGTGGTGGCACATGTTTTAGGCAGCTGCAGTCCCCATTCTTGGTGACTGCTTAGCTTTTGGCCACCTAATCAGCCCCTCCCCTGGATATTTCCTTTATCATTACTGCAAATCAGCTCCTTCCCACCCTGTCCTTGTGATTGATTCCTGGGCTCAATATTGTAGAACCTGACATTCATCTCTGCTAAATGTCTTCTTTTTCATTTGAGTCCATTGTTCCTAGCTGTCAAGAGAGGTTGAATCTACCATATTAGCCTCCTTTGCCAGCTTTGCATGGTGGTGTGGGGGGCAGAGGATGGAGTTGGCTGGATCAGAGCTTGGAAGGCTGGTTGCTGTGGTAAGTCCTGGCTCAGCTCAGTGGAGAAGGTGAAGAAAGGTGGACTGGAAAAGTGGGGTTCAGGAAACAGTCCTGGCTCTGGGCAGGGATAGGATATGGAAAGGAGTTCAGCTGAAAATATCAAATATGCATGAGTAAATCTGGGTTTGGCGATCGCATGGAAGGTGGTTCAATATGGCAGATGGGGCACATTAGCAGCAGTCCTAAGAAGGTGTAATCCCAGAGGTTGAGGGCACTAAGAAGGAGGCCCAGTCAGAAACTGGAAGAGTAGGGTCAAGAGTCCAGGGCTCTGGAGAAGGAGTGCCGCCAGGGACTAGGCAGGGTGTTAACTTAGACTGTTCTCCCTCCTTCTTCTCACATACAACAAGCTACCAAGACCTGTTGATTCTACCATTCAACTACCTGCAGTTGGTCTTTCCATGCCTCTGCTTCTTCTCCAGTTTAAATATTTCCATTTGCTGTTGCTAACTGATCTCCTTGCATCTTCCATATGATGCTATAGGATCTTTCAAGCTTGTAAGTCTGGACATATCACTTCTTAGTTAAGCCCTTTAATGGTCCCCCCCCCCTCCCTTGTCATTAGCACAAAGTAAAAACTCCTTAGCATGTGATAAAGACCCTGTGCAATCTGGCTGTTGCTACCTTCTCAGATTCAGCTTAAGCCACATCCATCCCAAGTGACAGTTAATCGAAACTTGCTATCCTTCCAGACTTAGTGCATCCAGATCCTTCTGGCTGGATTGCCCCCTAACACTTCTTTTCCTCATCTGTGAACTCTTTCAACCTGATGTACCCTCCTCATGGAAGCCCTCTTGAAGTCAAATGTGACTGAAGTCAATGAAGCCAAAGCCTGGGCTACCCCAGCAACAGGGGCTGCTTTCATGACTCATGACATCAACACATCATCCTGCATTTTATTAGACAATTTATTTGTATACCTCCACACTAGACCATAAGCTTCTTGAAAAAGGGATTGAATTTTGTTTACCTCTGCATATAATACATGACCAATAGGCTTATGATGAAATGGAAATGAATATTGAGGTTTCCAGCCATGCATTTGAGGGTTAGGACAGGGTTCTGGAATATTGGGGTCTAGTAGTTTAAGAAAGAGCTTAGATAAAGAACAAAGACATTATAGTGTGTGTGTGTGTGTGTGTGTGTGTGTGTGTGTGTGTGTAAGGGAGAGAGATGATAAAAACCATCAGGTTTTGGGAGCCAAAAAACCAGGGGTTACAATGTCTACTACTTTATAGGTATGCATCTTTGGATACATTCATTGATCTAAGACTCAGTTTTCTAATGGTAACATGGGGATATGATGCCCGCTCTGAGATAATAAAAGTTAAAAAAGGACCTCACCCAGCGCCTGGCATGCTGCACTCAATAAATAGCATGCACTCGGTTATCTTGGTTGTTATGCTGAGCAAATATAAGTCAACACACCAGCTGGACAGGACATTGTCTTCTCTGTAGGAGTCCAATTGTCATCAAATGGCCCTTTAGTAAATTAGAACAAAGGAGGAGACGGGATCTTAATAGCCAGACCCATTAAAGGCTCATCCTGAAGTCCTCACTGGGACAGCTAGTTAAGAAACTTGCTCTTGCGCTATAGCGGAAGACTTGGCCACGCGGCTCAGGACTTGCTCTTCTGCTGTAATGCTTGGGTCTCACTCCCCATATTGACTCTTCATTTCTGCTCTATCTATAGTGCTTCTATCAGTCCCTAGAATTGGCTGTCTTTACAACATTGCCTCCTGACAGGCAGGTGGGGGTTTCTAAGATTTCAGTTTTTCTTCCATTAGCTGCTTTTGAAATGCATGCCTTCCTCTAGAGATGCCCCAGAGACAACTATGCTGAAATCCAGTGATGGCCCCAGCCTGGCCTTATTGGCAGCACCCCAGCAAACCATCTCTCTGATGTTTGCATCCTGAGGAGGTGGCTGATCTCATCTCATTGTTTCAAGTTTCATAGATTGATATTTTCTGACTTCCTATCCAGATTCTGAAGTTCACTCTCTTTGAAGAATGAACATCCTCTTACATTCATTGTTCATTATGTTCATTATGGTATCCCCTTATACCAAGGATCAGCAAAGTTTTTCTGTAAAAGGCCACATAGTAAATATTTTAGACTTTAAATTTTTTTTATGTTTTATTTACTTTTGAGAGAGAGAGAGAGAGAGAGAGAGAGAGAGAGAGAGAGAGAAAGCGAGCAGGGGAGGGACAGAGAGAGCGGGAGACACAGAATCCAAAGACAGGCTCCAGGCTCTGAGCTGTCAGCACAGAGCCCAACCACGGGGCTCAAACCCAGGAACCGTGAGATCATGACCTGAGCTGAAGTCAGACACTTAACCTACTGAGCCACCCAGGCGCCCCAGTATTTTACACTTTAAGATGCCTACAGTCTGTCACATATTCTTTGTCATTTTTTTTCAATGCTTGAAAAATGTACAAAAAAAAATCCTAGCTTTAGGCCGTATAAAAATAGTCTGAATATGGCCCCAAAGTAGACAGCCATAGTTGACTGACCCCTGCCTACACCATTCACTAAATAAATGCTTTCGTAAATGTATTTTGCCATCCCTCCTACCTTTTGCTCCCTCCCTCTCTCCTTCTCCCCTTTCCATCTCTCCTTTTCCTATCATCCCCTCCCTCCCTCCCTCCTTCCCCTCTCCTTCCTCCATGTTTCTCCTTCCATTGCTCCCTCCCTCTCTCCCTCCCTTCTTCCTCCCCCACAACACTTACAAAGCATTCACTAGGCTTTGGGTGCTGTGGCCCAGGGATGAGTAAAACAAGACCCCGCTTCTTAAGGAGTTTTCAATATTTGAGGCAATCAAGCCTGTAAGAGTAGTCAGCGAAGTGTGCTAACAAGAATGGCAACCTGGCTGTGTTGACAATAGGCAGTAGGAATATGGTGCAGAGTATCAGTGTGATATCTTATCTCAGGCCACCACACATCCCATGGAGCCAAGACACATGCTAAAAGGGCCAACCTGGATGGTGGGCAGATCCCAGGGAGATAGGATTGGGAACTGGACTTTGAAGCAAGAGTGTGCCTAGCAGTGCTTTCCAAGCAGAAGAAACGCTTCAGCAAAGAGGTAAAGGCAAGAAAGAAAGCAACTTGTTTGAAGAGAAGAATTCATAGGAAGTCAGGTGGGGTCCAGAATATTCTTGGAGATGGGATGATGCAGCAGGGGTCAGAGATGGATCTTAGGAGTCAGAGCTGGTTCAAATCTCAATTATCTCAACTCACTAGGGGCCCTCTGGACCAGTTCTTGAAGCACCCTAGGCTTGTTCTTTTTGATTTGTGAAGTTAGAGACAACAATGCCTCTCTTAGAGGAATGCTGGGAGGAATGTGTGAGTTAGTGAACATAAAGTGGCTGGCACAGGGTTAGTGATCAATAAATGTCGGCCGTTCTTACCAAAAGAAAGGAGGAAGGAGGTACTGAGGGATGGCAGGAAAGGCTGCTGGTGCCAGATCACACTTGCCTTGAACTGACTTTGGACTTTAATATGTAGACAATGGGGATCCTTTAAAGATTTTAAGTCAGGGCATCAGATTCAGTCTGTTGTAGGCTCTAATCTCCTTTCTGACTATGGACATTGGCAAAACCTAAGGGGCATTGATTCCCAGTTCACAGAAATGACCTCTTCTTCTTCAAGGTTAACCACCTCACGAGCAGCAGACCTAAGCCTGGTCTCCTGAACTCAAAGTTCTATTCTCTTGCCCTCCCGCACCACTCGCTAACCAACTGACAGACGGCATCATGCCAGCCTTGCCCCGGCTCCAATTAGCAGACAAATCAGAGGTGGCTGGCGAGGCTTCAGGCTTTGCGCCTGCTGCAGTCATGTTTATTGTTCATCAGAGGAGAGAAGTGATGTGCCAGGCTGGTGAGTCGGTTCCCCCCACCCCCTGGAGGGAAGATTTAAGGTGATGTGGCCTATGGGGCTGGTCCCGGGGACTGTAATTCGGATTGTCAAGTATGCTTAGGAATAGAATATTTCAACAGTTCACCAAATACAGTCCTTGTCCAGGGAGAGCTTTGCGTTCTTAAGGCATTGGGGAAAAAAAAGCAAGGTTAGCCTGGGAGCTGGAGGCGTGGGTTCTGCACCCAGCCTTGCTACTGTACAGGGGGAAAGTACATCTTGTTTTTATTTCTTGGTTTCAGTCTCCTTCTGTGTAAAACGAGGAGTTTGGGAAAATTCAGAATGGTGCTCGGCGGTGTTACAATGAGGTTAGGGAAAAATTCAGATCTTTTCTCTTTAAACAGACCTCCAGTGGAAGGGAGTGGCTGGGGCATAGTAAAGACAGCCATAGAGAGCTTGCATTTGAGTTTGGGCTTTTTCTGTAACTCTCTGTGTGACCTTGGGCTTTGCCAGTCCCGTCTCTGCACCTGAATTTTCGCATCTGTGTGCCAGGCAGGTAGGGCTAGAGCAGGGATCTCTAATTGATGAGCTGTGGGTTAAATCTGACTTGTGGATGAAATTTATTTGGTTTCTGGGCAGATCTCTTTTTCTCATTCTCATTCATCCCTTCAATGAGCCAACATTTAAATACTGGGAGAGCTCGCATCCAGTCCTACATTCTTAAGTTCTCCTGGAAAAGCAGAAGGCTTAGCCACTCGGGGCCCCATTCATACTGGAAGCGCACACTAGAAGTGGGTAGCAAAGGATCCCTTTGGACTGGTATCCACTGTCCATCCCACCCAGGACACAGCATGCTGGACTCACTCATGGCCTCCGTCTCTGGAAGTATCCGGGTGTGCAACCCTGGACAACGGCCTTGTTAATTCACATGTGCCTGCCCACAGGCACAGACATGCCACTCTGCTTTCTGAGGCTGACGCTCAGCCCTCTTAGGGGCCATACAACCTCCTCTGTCAGAGTTTTGTGTGCTTAGATGACTGTATTAAAACACATAGGAATTATTTCAGTTCCTCATGTATAAATTTGC
Source organism: Prionailurus bengalensis (assembly GCF_016509475.1). NCBI lineage: Eukaryota > Metazoa > Chordata > Mammalia > Carnivora > Felidae > Prionailurus > Prionailurus bengalensis. Next base: position 21,269,385 of record NC_057347.1, read on the forward strand.
ATTAGCAGAGTGACCATGCTTTTCTAAAAGTATGGCCCTTTGGAAGATGCTGACGTGCTCCCCTAGGGGATGTGAGCTTTCTCATAGCCGGTCCCCACCCCACCCATTCCCTTGCAGAGCTATCACCCCAAGGCTGTGGCGGTCACCCCAGTTCTTGTCCAGAAACCAAATAAGTCTCATCTGCAAGTCAGATTTAACCCATGGTTCATCAGTTAGAGATCTCTGCTCTGGCCCAGTTCATGAGCCATACCCAGAGAGTTGAATCTTCACAAAAAGCAGGGGGAGGAGAAGCCATAACTACAAATTATCTTGAAGACTGGATATTTCCTTTACTGAAAGCTATCTTTATTTCTGTCTCCAGCTCAGTCTTCTTTATACAGCTTCAGATGCACATATCCAAATTCTTCTCTGACAGCTCCTTTGGATAAACACCTGCCACCTTAAACTCACCACGTCCCCATTAAACCCATACCTGTTTTCCCTGTCTCTGTCCCCAATTTCAACTACCCAGTCACCCAAGCCCAAAGACGTGGCACTATCTTGATGCCTCTCGTTCCTCACACTCTGCAGACCATCAGACCTAAACCCCAGTGATCCCACTTCCCTGATTGTGTCACTTCTTTCTAATGTCACTGTGCATATTCCAAGGTGAAGCCACTACTGTCTCTTGCCTAGACTCCTACACAGCCACAGCCTCCTAATGTGGTCTCTCCTGATCCACACTACTACCATCCAGTCTAGTCCCATCCACACACTGGAGTGGTCTTGGAAAAACCCAAATGTGAACACAGACTGAATGTTTCCAGGACCCCCAACAGATATTGGGATAACAAGGCTTATATGCTTCTGCAGGATGTGGGCCCTCTCTAAATGCAGTAGGCATGGAGGAGCCCTCCTTCTTGAAAGGCTCACACTCCCCAAAAAGAAGCAAACTGGGGCTTCCAGGGAGCTAGCGGAGCTGAAGCAGCCCAACCAGTCATCAGGAGGCCCCCATTAGATGAGCTCAACTAGGGATCCAAGATGCTCAGCCTGACTCAAATCAGTGTGATAGCTTCTAGATATTCTCGGTGTTAAAAGAGGAGAAGGGCCTTTTGGTTAGGGAAAGCTCCTTAAGAGTCACTTCCAGAGGCAGAGCCTTTAGAAATTGGTAAAATGTGAGTGTATCATTATTTTGACTTGACAGCAGGGATAGAGGCCTCCCCGTGTCCCAGATTCCAATACTAGCTGGTCACTGCTGTGGACAGCCTGACCCTTGACTGGTTGCCCCTGATATTAGAGCCTTGAGACTGAGGATTAGAATACTTCTTTCCAGTTATTATCATAGTCCCTGCCTGGTACTGGGCCTGAAGAATCAATAACTTTAAGACAGATGAATATTTAGAAAAATAAAAGGAGGATAAGAGAGTGGGTCCAGGAGGAAGTAAAGGGAATCCAGCAGATTTTAAAAGAGCCCATGGTCCTGACATGTTCTACTTTCCCTGCTCATCCCAGCCCACGCTCTAAGACAGTCCAGGCTGTGTTCAGTATCTGGGTTTATCCTTCCAGCCTGACCCCCACTCAGGCCAACCTTCTGTGATGCAGCCTGTTGAGACAGCTACTGTTACTCAAGGCCTACCACCATTCATAAAAGAGTCCATCAACATTTGCCAGTGGAAAGGTGACCTCTTTCTTCTGAAGAGTGTTGGCTGTGAGTGGGATTCAGCTGACAACTGTCAGTGACAGCAGGTAGCCACAGCCTCTATCTGTATATGTGGGAAAATGGAGGGTCAAGGAAGGGAAATGACTTGGCCAAGGAGACAATGGTGGGCTTGGCTCCAGAACTGGGTATGCTGTTGTCCAGTCTAGGGCTCATTGCATTATATGAATAGTTTGATTAACCAATTCTACAAAGTAATGGAATGCAACTCATTGATACCAACTTGCACACATGGAGGTGGGTATGAGTGAGAAGGGAGCGGCACCATGGGACTGGTGTGGGGAGAAAAAAACTATTTTGAGTAAGAGCAGAATACTTTTGTTGTTTCCTACTGCATCAGTTTTAGCTTTTATTTTCATTAAATACCACCTCCTGTTTGGTTTCATTTATTTTATTGCTCTTTACCTAATTTCTGAGGTTGAATACTTAGTGCAATTATTTTCAGATTTTCACAAAAAATAATAAGGGCATTGAAAGCTATAAAATGTCCTCTGAGCACAGCTTTAGCTGCATCCCATAGATTTGATATACAGTGTTTTTCTTTTCATAATTTTCTAGATAATATATAATTTCTTTTTTAATTTCCTCTTTGATCCAAGGATAATTTAGCAAGCATTTCTTTTATTTTTTAAAGTTTATTTATTTATTTTGAGAAAGAGACAAAGAGAGTGAGCAGGGGGAGGAACAGAAAGAGAGGGAGAGAAGGAATCCTAAGCAGGTGTAGAGCCCAATGTGGGGCTTGAACTCATGGACCACGAGATCATGACCTGAGCTGAAACCAAGACTGAGCCACCCTGGCACCCCTAGGCAAGCATTTCTTAATTTCAAGCTTTTTTTTGTCATATATATATATATATTTGTTATAGTTTCTAAAATCAAATACCTGTCAATATCACTGCCCAGAGCCAGAGCAGAGAGGAGTTAGGTCCAAGGAGGAGATGAAAAAATAAAGCCAACTTCTCAACTTCTGGCTGGGGCCAGCCAGCTAGGGTGTTTTGGTCCTACTTCCACTGATCTCGGGGAGGAGGAAGCAAGAAGGTGGAGAACAGAACCCCCTGATGTCCTCAGTTCAGTTCTCTTCTCTGGAGTGCTTTCTAGGCTATGACCCAGAGGACCGCTTTGCCCTCTACCCCTGTGTTAGCTCCCTGCTTGCCCAAGCCCTAGGAAGCCTCTTCCCAAATAGCTCATCCCCTTCTGTAGCTGCAAGTCACACCCTGCTTGGGGCTGTTTGGAGCTGTCTGCCCTTGGGGAATGAGTTGTTGGCCCATGAAAATGTATGTGGCCATGCTCTTATCTTCCCAGGAAAGCTGGGACCAGGATAGACCTGCTCCCCTCCTAGCCCCTTGTCAGGGGAAGCCTTAGAGACCATTACAGGTTTAGACAGGAAACTACCATTGACCTCACAGCATGAGATCAATTAACATGGGCTACCCACTGGGAGACACTCTGCTGGGAACTCATGTACCCCATGGGCAGGCATCATTCTCATTTGGTGGGAGTGGAAATGGAATCCCAAAAGGCCACAGGCAATTTTCTCAGGTGACACAGAGGGGGACTAGATGCAATGCAAACACAGATTTCTCTGACTCCTGGACCTCTGCCCTCATGCTGTACTGCTCTGGTCCAGTCTTGATGCTTGTCCACTGTGTTCTCAGGATTTTCTGATGGGAGTACTGAGGCCCCAAGTTTCAGGGGAGTTAGTCATAATCACAAAGCTAGCGTATGACACAGTGGGCTCAAATGAAACTGGAGTTAAATCCATCAATGAACACATGTTCACCCGTCCTGTCTTCCTGATTCTCTCCTCCCTCTATCTCCCAATCTCCCCTCCACATCTCCCTCACCCTGATCCCAGTCACTGTGTTCCTAACTGGGAAAACTGGGAGGTGTGTGTGGGGGGGGGGGGTGTGGTGGGAATTAAGGTCAGGTGGAGGGGTAGGGAAATGCAGAGGAAAAGCTATTTTGGGACAGGAAGCTAGCAAAACAAGCTGACTCTTCCATGCTGAGCATTTCCTGGCTACCCCCTTGGACCATTGTACCGCCTGCATCGATCTTTCCAGGGCATTTACTCAATGACCAAGAATCATGGATCTTTTCTTGGAATGGGATCCCATATCATTATAATAGATCATTTAAGGACTTTTACTACCATGCTGCTGGGAACTGGGATTTTAAAGCCAAGAAATGTCTTGTGGTCTTGGAAAAGCAGCCTTCCCTTTTCCCTACCTTGTGGACTTCTCCCTCCTCTTCCCTGACTTACAGCTTCACCCCTTCCTGAATTCACTGACTCTCACCCACCTGGAGTGGTGACTGTGGAGCTGTGGGGGAGGCATTTACCCTCTCGGAGTCTTACTCTTTGCTCCACCTCACAGAGAGTCCTTGATCCTTCTTGCAGACTCCTTCCTCACTTCCTTAACTTCTGTGCCTGCCCCCAGCACCGCCATATTGGGTCAGTGGATGTGTGTCCAGCATGCCATAGGTGCCAATAGGTATTTACTGAATAAAAGTGCAAACAAACGAATGAACAAAAGAATGAAGGGAGTATGACTGCTGAATTGACCTTTGGTAAAAGGGGCAAGGAGGGAAGCAAACAAGGCAGAGAAATTGCTCTGTGGCTGTTCTAGCAGTTTGGGGTAGGGTCAGGGGTGGGGGAGGAAACCCTCCAGGTTCCCAGGACCCTTGTGCCTGAGCCCTGTCCAGTCCCTTCCAGACAGCCTTGGCTAGTTCCAGACCTTCCTTTCGAGAGCTGCAGGTTGTCTCTGAGGCCTCAGCAGCAGACCCCAAGACAGCCATGGATGTTCACAGCCTGGTTTGTTGAGCACAGCTCTGACACCAACCTTCCTCCAGGGCTCACAGGCATTTTCAGGACATGCCACTTAACCTCTTTGAACCCTCTTTCCTCATCCTTGAAATGGAGATAAGAATACCCATGGGTTTCAGTAGGAATAAGTCAAAACAAGGATTGTAAAGTGTTAGCAGAGTCTCCAATGCCCTTATAGTTCTCTCTTCCCTTCCACCATATATTTTCAGAGTAACATCTCTGGTTTCAGGCTTTGCCTGAGCCTCAGTTTCTGCTTCTTTCCCCACCCCTGGGGCTGCTGGGTCTTAGCCCTATAGGCTTAGTTCTGCCCATGGCTCCCAGGACCAACCAGGAGGCTCTCACAGCCTTGGACTCACATTCTGAGACTTGCTTGCTTATCTTGTCCTGAACTCTGCCTGGTCCTGAACAATGAAGAGTGAGTGTCCAGCTGGGCCTGGAGATGCCTCCTGAGACCACTCCAAACCCAGCTATGTCTGTCTTCTCGACACACACCCAGTGTTTGAAGTTTGTGTCGCTCACATAGTAATTACCAAAGTTATTCATCACAGGGCCAGCATGTGTGTGTGTGTGTGTGTGTGTGTGTGTTGCTATAGTTACTACTATAGTTTCTTCACCTAGACCAGTGGTTCTCAACCTGACTACATAATCACATCTCTTAGAAGGACTTTTTTATTTCTTTTTTTTTTTTCAACGTTTTTTTATTTATTTTTGGGACAGAGAGAGACAGAGCATGAACGGTGGAGGGGCAGAGAGGGAGACACAGAATCGGAAACAGTCTCCAGGCTCTGAGCCATCAGCCCAGAGCCCGACGCGGGGCTCGAACCCACGGACCGCGAGATCGTGACCTGGCTGGCGTCGGACGCTTAACCGACTGCGCCACCCAGGCGCCCCTAGAAGGACTTTTTAAAATGCTGGTATCCAGGCCCATCCCCAGAGATGCTGATTTATTTGGTCTGGGCATCAGGACTTTTAAACAGTGCCTCCAGGTCCAGATGGTGTAGGGAAGGACTGATGTCCGCTGCTTCCACGGCTCAGAGACCTAGCTTTATCCATTTCTGCCTCTTCTGGGGTGCCTGGGTTAGTAGTGAGTGCACATCAGTTGAGCAAGAGTCACCTGTCTGGGGCCCTTCGCCTGACCATCCCCCTCCCTCCTGCCTGGATCAGGGGCTGCTCTTCTCTCTCATTACACTGTGTTTGATTTCCTGTTTACTGGCCTGCTGCTCTCAAAAGATAATGGGCTGCCTGCCTTAGGGCAGGATCCAGACTTTCATCTTGGGATCCTTTGTCAAAGCTTTCACACATCAGGATGTAGCAGCACCACATGGGTCTAGGGACACCTTATCCCTTCCTTACAGTCTTCCTGATTGTTAATGAAGCCCCTCCTTCTAAATATTGTCTCTCTGCTTCTGGAAACGGCTCTCAAGCCTCATCGTCCCTGCATTAGTCCTCTCTTGCTGTGTAACAGATTACCCCACAGTTTAGCAGTTTAAAATAACCGATCATTACTGCGCGTGGTCTCTGCAGGTCAGGAGTTGGGAGCAGCTTTGCCGGGTGGTTCTTGCTTGGGTTCTATGAGGCGGCAGTCAGGACATGAGCTGGGGGTGCAGTATTTGAAGACTTGACTGAGTGGAGCTGGGGGATCTGCTTCAAGCTCCTCATGTGGCTGCTGGTGTTGTTGGTAGGCAGCTTCAGTTCCTACCACAGAGGCCTCTCCATTAGGCTGCTCATGACATGGCCTTCCCAGGAGCAACTGATCCACAGACAAAGGACACAAGCAAGTGGGAGTCCAACCAGGCTAGGAGCCAGTCTTTTTTTTTTTTTTAATTTTTTTTTAACATTTATTTATTTTTGAGACAGAGAGAGACAGAGCATGAACGGGGGAGGGTCAGAGAGAGGGAGACACAGAATCTGAAACAGGCTCCAGGCTCTGAGCTGTCAGCACAGAGCCCAACACGGGGCTCGAACTCATGGACCGTGAGATCATGACCTGAGCCGAAGTCAGACGCTTAACCGACCGAGCCACCCAGGTGCCCCAGGAGCCTCTTTTTAACTCAGACCGTCACTTCCTCCATAGGCTGCCTGGAACAACCCCGGTGCAGTGTGGGTAGAAGTATACACGGACGTGGGGGTCCTGGCAGGTCATTCTCAAGGATGACTACCACAACTGCCATGTGGAAAGCTGGTCTGAGATTCCAGAGAGGGTGGCCTGTGCTTGTCCTAGCCTATTACCATCATCCGCTTGAACTATCAATCCATACAGTAACTCCTATGTGCAGGCAGGGTGCAAGAGGTAAATTGCATCCTGCTTCTTTTTGATCTTTTTGGAGAAGGGCTAACAGAATAATGCTCCCCTGGCTGTCAGTCCCAAGCTCTATAATAATACCTGAAATTTTTGGAGAAAAACTTGTAAATTGAGACCCAGGAGTAAACCAGAAGTTTCAAATGTCTCTGGAGTGTGAACTTATTATTTATGGCCACACTGTTTCAATAAGACAATAGGCATCAGACTGAAGGAGAGACAGAGGAACACATGGGTTCTGAAAAGAAGAGGGTAGGTTGGTGGAGACCCACCCTCCTGGGCTGCCCCTAAGACGTGGTGTGACAGAAGTCAAGGCTAACCCTATGAGCAACCAGAGCTGGCATCCCCCAAACCCCCAGGGAGGCAGCAGGGGTGCTGGGGGAGCGGGGGAGGAATGAATGCCAAGCTCAGTCAGATCTGGGTCTGTTCCATTTCTGTTTTTCACCCGCTATGTGTCCCCAAGCAGTTTTTCTTTTCCTGGGGCCTCAGTTTCCCCATCTATAAAATGAGTAGGTTAGACTGATATATTATTTAGACTTTTTTTTTAAAGTGGTACCTACATTTTCCAAACTAAATCTTACAGCCAAGGAGGTCAATACAGTGTTGTTACCTAATTACAATGTAAAACAAGTAATATTGTAACAGCTACTATGTACTCATGCTTAATATGTTCTTAATGTTGTTCTTAAATGCTTTGTACACCTGAACTCATTTAATCCCCACAGTGGCCCTATGAATTAGGTTTGTTTGTTGTTTTTTTTTTTTTTGTCATCATCCCATTTTACAGAGGAGGAAGCTGAAGTCCAGAGAGGTGAAATAATCTGCCTGAGGTCAAACAGCTTGGACTCATGTAGGGAGGCCCCAGGGCCTTGCTCTTGGTTCTCTGCTGAACAAATCAGAGCATAATTGCTCTGGGAGAAGTAAGGGAGGATCCTGGAAGCCCCCCTGCCTGAGCCTCTCCCTCTTCTGCCAATGAACACCGCCCCCCACCCCCAAGCACAGTCACAGACCTTTAGCATCTACGCAGCTTTTCCTTCGGCTCTGACACTTGATGAGCTTTGACCATATTTCTGCAAGTAGGGCCTGCAGATGCCTGCACCCCAACCACCTGTGATGCTTATTAAAATGCAGATTTCCAGGCCGCTTACTATGTCCACAAGATCTGAATCTCTGGGTGGAGTCCAGGAATCTCCATTTTAATCAGCGCACAGGTGGGCCTCAGGTTCACGGACGAGGAAGAACTATTGCATCACGAGCAAGGGTAGGCAGCTCGATCACAGCTATTTGGTTTAGAAAGGCCTAGAGTTAGCACTTTTCTTAAGAAGTGGGGAGACCAGGGTCTAATAGCTCAACTGGGGTGGGGGTCTTGCCTAATTGGGGCTCCACGCACAGGCACTGTTAGACCATCTGTCAAACCTGACCTCACCTCAGGCCACTGAGCCAGGTCATGGCAACCCGGGGTGCAAGAAACTCCTCTTGCCCAAGAGCAAAGCCTGGGTCTTGGTCATTGAGACATTCCAGGCCACAATTAATCAGCACATCTGTGAACACACCAGGTGACTGAAGAACATTTTTATGCTTCAGAGAGAAAACAATCTTCATTACTGTTCAGCATGGCCCCCAAATCAGAGAAGTGAATGGTGTTCAACATTCATGTGTTAATTATTGTTATTCCCTGAGATTGCTACCACCCAAGTGCTGATTACAAGCTTGACTGCAGAGAGCATCTTTGCAATGGGAAATCTGGCTTCTTATGGTCTCTCCTGGGGGACTTTTTGGTTGTTAGATCTTAGGGAAGGTCATTAATAAAAGTATTTTAGTCACAGGGCAATCGTGTCATGCTTATGACTATAGCTGTTCCACATATAAGAAACACTGTCTAAGCAGAGAAGAATGGTCAAGGAGACTGGGCAGAAAGACAGGGAGAGTGGGGAGGCATTAGCATCAGTCCTGGGTTTGTCCTGTGATGTCTGGACCAGGAGAACATACTCTCTTCTGCTGTTGTATCATAGATACACTATGCTCTAGCATTTTCTCAGGAAGTGACACCTGCAGTGATTTTTGGGTTACTTGGTCAGTTCTGTTCATTAATGTGCCTAACTGTGTTCAGCACATAATCCTGCTAGAGGGACAGTTTGGTCCTTGGCCACTAGAGGGAAGCAGTGAGTCCACATTCTGGCTAATCCCCTCCTACACGGATGGATGGAAGGTCCTACAGGTCCCTGAGAAAGGGCCCTGACAGTTAACACGAGCAAGCGAGGGTTCTTGAAGCTTGGGCATAATTTGCTTCATATCAATGTGCCTTTGGTCCTCATTTACATCTCTATTTTGGGATTCTGAGATAGCAGGGAACTCTGCTTCCAGAAGGCTGCCCCTTTCCCAGGAAGAAATTACAAGGGGGTCTTTGAGAATTAAAGTTCAGGCCCCGGGATTAAGCCTAAGGAACGGAGAAAGTGGAGGATTCTTGCTCTATGCTTTTGGGTGGGTGGCTGCTGAAATAATGGGAGGCTACTTTTCAAAAGCCAGAACGTCATCTAGAAGTAAGAGAGAGTCAAAGAGAATGTGCAGAGTTGGCACATGGGCTGTGACAGCCAGGAGTCTGAATAATAATAATAATAATAATAATAAATAATCTCATAAAGGCAGCTCACACTGACATGCTCCCTGTGGGTTGGGCACCTCCAAACAGGCAGGCATTGCACGGATGAGGGACCTGTAGCTTAGCATCAATATGGTCTCATGGCTGACTGGCCCATTGAGTCTGGGGGACCAGACCTGGCTGAGTCCATACAACGTTGTCTTCTGCGTAGGAAGTAGAGAATAAAGGCCTCTGGGGCATGGTGAGGGCCCAACATCTCAGTCTGCTGAGGAATATTTTTTAAAGGATAAAAATTAGGCAGAATTGAATGAATCCTCAAGCCCTGCACAGGGAGGGGGAGATAAGGAAGGCCGCTGGCTAATGAGCACTGCCATTCCGAACCAGATTCATTGACAATGCTCCCTGCTGAGTCCATGGGGTCCATGGGGACCCAGGTGGTGCAGTCGCCATAGTGACTTTGGGGGCAGAGAAGCCTGGTTCCACTGTGGCTGAGGGAACAATGGCCCCCCTGGACCTCCAGTGTCCTGGACACTGAAGGAGCCATACAAGCAATGTGTCAGCCTCTCCGAGTGGAATGCACAGGGGTACCCACAAGGACCTGACTCCCGTGAAGGCAATGCTAAGAGGGTGGCAGAGATGGGCAAGGGTGTTGGACCAGACTGTCAGAGATGGACACATCTCTGAGAATCTTTTAGCCTAATCTCCTCATAACACAGGTGGGGAAACTTGAGTCTGGGAGGGGAAGGAAGCCCTCCCGTCACATAACTGTTGACAGGACCCTAGCTTTCCTGTCCCCAGTGCCTTAGCCTCCTTGCTAGCACCTCACAAAACCTGAATCTCATTCCAGCTCCTCAGAGCCCTGTCACATGGCCTCAGAAGACGCCAGAAAGTAGGGAGGCTGCTGCTCTGAGTGGGGCCAGCAGGCAGGCCCCTTCTCTGGTTAGCTGGCTCTCTGCCCCGAGTGATGCCTTTTGGCACCATGGGCTGTCCTGTTAAGTCGGAACTAGGGGGCCCTCTGCTGGGTGGCTGAGGCCTGACCTGCAGGAAGCTGGAGGGAAGAGACAGGCCTCTGAGTAAAGCCCGCTGGCTGGGCTGGGCCCTGGAGGCTGGTGCAGGTGAGCATCCTTGTAAGCAGAGTCAGTGATGGCAAATTTGTGACCTGAGCTGCCTGTTTCACAGTCCCCCTGTTCCTCTCTGTCACTGTGGTCCCTGCCAGGCAGCCTGTGCCCTCTGCCCAGGGCTTGTCCTCTAGGCCCTTAAAGCTCGGGTCCATTTCCATTGTACCTCCCCCCACCCCCCCCACCCCCATTCTGGGTCCCGCTAATATGCCACTCACTCTTAAAGGACAGATGGATTATTTCCCTCCTGTCCCGAAACTGGGTCTCACCCCAATGAGTGACTTGAGGATGAGACCCATCCGCTCTCCCTGTGGGGTGAGGCCCGTGGGAGTCTTTGAAAAGCCACTAGTTCGGGGATACAGTTCCAACCTCGGTTAGAACCCTGCCCCTTTCCTGGTTCTTTCACTTTGATCACCACGGTGACCCTTGCTGACCCTCTGTTTCTCCATCTGGAAAACGAGACTGATAATTCCCATCTCCCAGAGTTGCCTTGGATATGAAGTGAGATGATGCAGCGAAGCTTCCACTGTGGGACTCGGTGGCCATTCGTTTCTTTCACGAAGGTCCTCAGTGTTTTCATCTGCGACACAGGACTTCCTGTCTGCCCCTGAGATTGCAGCCCGGAGCACCGTGCTTTGGAAATCAGAGAGTGCTGCCCGGATCCAAGTGTTATTTTTATCAGACGTGTTGTGAATCCCGGCAAGAGCAGACACACCAGAGGGCCAGCGTGAGTATAGACACCAAGGTTCAAACCGGGTCGCAGAGAGAAAAAGTGATCTACACAGAGAGTGATGGCAAGTGTCAGGACACCCCGACCTCCGAGCTGGGCCAAGGCTTTCTCTTTGCAGGTCCTTTTTCTCTTAAGGAAAAAAAATGGGGTATTGAGGCTCACTGTGGGTCAAACTGTAGCTCCGGACTTACAGCGTCTGTGATTTGGGGCAAGTATGAGGGCTCCCTGAGCCTTTGTTTCTTTATTTCTGAAGTGGGGATAATAAAACTTCCTGCAGAGGGTTGTTTAGAGGTAGAAAGCAGCATGACATGTATATAACCCTGGCACAAGGTGAGGATCCTAGCAGGTGCTCCTTCCCAGCTGAGCACTGAATCATGGATTTACACCTCTCGCTTGTTGTAAAAACTCCCAGAGTCCTCTGCTTCTGTACCTGTGCTCCCTATATTAACCCTGCCAAGCAGTCTTCTGGTCAGTGCCTGCATGTCTCCAGGGATGGGGAGCTCCTTACTGTGCAGTCAGATGGTAAGTTCCTACCGTGATGCTGTGAATTCTGTCTTTGTGGGATTCCCACCTACTGGTGCAGTCTCAGGAGCCTGTTTAATCCCTCTTCCCCTAAATCAACTGTTCGGTGACCCCTGAGACTTCTCATTGCCGTCAACCAAATCCTCACATGGGTCAGCCTCACACTTCATACCCCAGGGCCACTGCTGAGCTCGTCGGCAGTGCCTCAGTGGGCTCAAGGCCGTCAGGCTGGGCTCAGGGATTTCTCTTGCTGCCCTCGGCTCAGCCTTAGCCCTGTTAATTCCGCCGCCCTGGCTAATTCCTTCCTCTAAGAGCTCTATCCTCAGGCATGTCTTGGAACAGATCGCTTGTTGGGCACCTTTCGTTGTTGATCCCCCTTCCTGTTCTCCCAGCACACCTTCAGGGTAAGAACAACCATTCCCATTCCACGGATGAGGGAATGGAAGCTCAGAGACATGTAGTGACTTGCCAAAGGTCAAAAGCCAACGAAGGGTGGAGCCAGGAGCAGGAGATGCTGTGCTTGATTCAGGATGACAGAACCCGTTCTTGCTGTGGGTGTGATAGAAATGTGAATTCGTTCAGTACAAGATGAGCCATCTCATACTGCTATTGTTTCCATGTGTTCTGGGGAAGGGTAAAATCAGCAGCAGGCCTGCTTTGCTGAGGGGCCCCAGAGCTCGGCAGGTGCTCTCTAGCCCCAGCGACCCAGCAGCTCCTGACAGATCGCAGGACAGTGCTGGGTGTCGGCCTGCCGTGGGCACCTGCCTAAGCCGGGCCTCGCTGCTCCTCCCAAGACGGACAGCCTGGGTTGAATTTCCTCTGCCTCCATCACACAGCTGCCTGCCCCGGGTTTTTCTCTTGGCCAGAAGAGAGACTGGCTGAGAGTGTAGACGGTGCACAGAGATCCAGCATCTCCTTTGGGAACTCGGTTCTAGGGCGCATGAAAGGCAAAAGGTCCCACGGCCAGCCTCACTGAGCTGCCCCCTACAGACAGAGCCTCCTCTGCTCTCTCCGTACCCCAAACTTGTGTCACCCCTGCCTCTGTGTCCTATTCTTGCCCTTCCCTCTCCTTGGGCGCCTTCTCATCTCCAGTCCTACATTGGGCTGCCCTCAGTTATGCACAGATATAAAGAGGGCATGTGGTGGGGGTCGCACCGGCTTGGCTAGGCTGAACTACACTTCCTGGGGTCCCCTCCCCTGCACGTGGCTGGTCCAGGTGGCCTCGAGAGTGATTCTCATGGGACATATGGGGGCAGAGGTGAAACAGCAGCCACGTGTAGCTCATACCTTGTCACTTAGCTGCTAGCCACCTGGTTGGTCCTGTCCTGCTCCTGTCCCCCCATCCCCTGCAAACTTCTCCAATCTCCCCTCTGCAGAAAGGACTATTCTCATCGACCACCCCTGGAGCCACTCCCCTTCTCCAGACCCTTTGTTCTTCTCACTTTGGTTTGCCTCGGAATCCCCACAGGGCTGGGTCTGACCCATTGGGCTTCACTGCTTCTCCTTAAGGGCCTTCTCTCCACTGGCTTCTCTGGCACATTCTAGAGTGATCCTGTGCCAGACGTAGAATGGGCACCTAATGAAAAACAGGGCCAGGCTGTCCTCTGCTCGGGGCCAGGTCTGTCCTGGTTGCATGAGGGCCCTATGAGAGCAGCAAATGGTCAGTATTGCAGGTACGGCCGTGAGGTCCTGCTTGAACAGCGTCTTCGAGTAAACAGGCGTACCCACCCCTCCCCTCTCCATAAATCCGTGCCTCCCCGCTGCGGTCGCTTCTGTGGCCGTGTCTGCTGGGAAGGTCAGTTCTGATGTCTGTGCCGGAAGCTTTTGTGTGAATCCCTCATGGTGGACACATCTGTTCCCTAATCAAAACGCTGGCAGGTTTCTCATGCTGAGCCCTAATTTGCTGAACTCGTGCATAATTGAGACAGATTATCTCCGTTTTCCAGCTAGACGATTTGTCACTTACTCTTTCAGGAGTGATGCTGGGCTGGCTCAGGGTGGTATGGATGGAAACCACCACCCACCTCCTGTGTGGGAGGGCTGGGCGGCCTCCTTCCTGCCTCCCCCTGGGATCTAATCTGTGGAGAGTGGAGGTGGGTACCTTGCACAAGAATAAAGGCAGACTCCTGTTCTTTAGTGGATGTGTATGCCAGGGAGGAGGTGTGGGCAGTGGGGTGTGCTGTCTGGTGGGCAGATCCAGGAGAAGAGACTTACTCTCTTCATCTTCGAGGAAGGCCAGATTCAGGGCTCTGAACCCATCCAAGGGCCAAGAAACTGCTAGAGCCTCTAAGCTCCAGACTGGACTCTCAGAAGTAGCCAGGATCAAAGTGGCTCTGGCTCCAGATCAGTTGCAGAACTAGAAACCTAATAAACTTTGGGCCGGGACCCAAGGCCAGGGTGCAGACGTGCTCAAGTGGGTGAGAATCGGACCAGGAGTTTCTGGACCACTTTACGAAAACCTTATTTTCAACAACCAAACAAAAAGAATGCACTTGAGGAAGAGGGTCCTGTGAATGATGGCCTTCATCAGGAATGTCTCCTTAAAGAACACACCCTCTGGGGCGCCTGGGTGGCTCAGTCGGTTGAGCATCCGACTTCGGCTCAGGTCATGATCTCGCGGTCCGTGGGTTCGAGCCCCGCATCGGGCTCTGTGCTGTCAGCTCAGAGCCTGGAACCTGCTTCGAATTCTGTGTCTCCCTCTCTTCTCTGTTCCTCCCCTGCTCACGCTCTGTCTCTGATTCTCAAAGATAAATGTTAAAAAAAATTAAAAAAAAAAAAAAAAAAAAGAACACACCCTCATGCAGCCCGATATCTCCGGGTACCGGAGTCGGATTTGCACACTGATTTTATGGACAGGTGTGTAGAATAAAGTGCACCTGTCAATCAGGGCAAAAGGCAGCTCCGTGGAGACGGGGAAAGAGCCAGATGGGGAGTCAGGGAGCTGACTCTGCCCCTCCCTCCCTCTACTGGGTGGCGGCAGGCAAATCCCTGTCCCTCCCCAGGCCTCAGACTCCCAACGGCCAGAGGAAAGAACTGGATTGGCGGTCTCTGAGGGCACTTACAGCTTGGGCATTTTCTGCAGGAACAGAAAGAAGGAGGACAGACATTCCCAGAGGCCCTACTGCGCTGGGCACTTATTTCACATCCCACCTCGGGACTCCAGGAAGGAAGCAGTTTTCTAGCCACAGACCAAAGAGCCAACACTCAAACAGTGAAGTGATGCACCCAACGAGAGAAAGTGGCAGAACAGCAGGGGCCCTGATGGCTCCACCACCGGGAGGGGGGTGGCAGGGGGCGATGGGAACCCAGGCCTGGCTGACCCCACATGGGCGTCATTTCCCATGGTGATCCTCTAGGATGAGGGGGCCGGGGGGCAGCCAGTGAGGTTTGCTGTCTCACTGCTGTTTCAAATCCTGACAAAGCTGTGGGCCACCACCTGGGCTTCCCAGGGGGGGAAGGGAGGCCAATTTATTGAATTAACACCCTACCAGGCCCCTGGAATCTTCCCTCCCGCCACAGCTACAGCTCACTGGGGAGCATCGGTGACCCTGATAACATCAGAGTTGCTCCAACACAAAGCTTTAAGGAATTCATTTTCTACACTTATAAATAAGTCAATAAAAAAGATGTTCGACATAATTTCCCCAGAGAATGGAAGGAAGAAAAAGCATGAATTGGAAACTCCTATTATCTTCTGTTGTCTTGTCTCCGATGACAGATAACGGCGAGCGGTGAGGAGGACTGGCCGAGGGGGTGGGGAGAATAATGTTTGGATAAAGATTGCCTTTCGAATGTGTCATCATGCATCTGACTCAAAAAAGAAAAAGAAAAGAAAGAAAAGAAAAAGGAAAAGAAAAAGAATAAGAAAAAGAAAAAGAAAAAGAAAGAAAAAAGAAAGGCAGAAAAGACAAGGCCGTACTTCTCCAGGTCTCATTCCCACCCACATCTGGCCAAGCTGCAGCCCCTGACACTGTGAGAAAGCGTTGCTGAATTGCCCCTTTCATTTCTGCCTCCCCCCGTCTTTCCTTTCAGAAAGCTGATTAATTGGTCCCATACCAGTGGCTCGTCGTGAAGGTCTTAATTAAGGAAGAAAGTGCTACCTTGTAGTTCCTTGGGGATCGATCGCCCTGGGGAAGTCTCTTCTTCCTGCTGTTCCGCGGATGGGGAGAAGGGAAGACAGCTCTGAATCAATGGGATTAAAACACTGGAGGTGGAGAGAGAGGGTCAGTGCTTCAGGGAGCCTCCACAACCTGGGAGACACCCCGGGAAGAAAGGATAATCAAGAGAGAGTCTGGCCAGAAGATTCTGACCAGCTGGTTGAGTCAAACTGGCCCAAGGCTCCCCAAGAGGGGAAGGAATATGGGGGCCATCTGGGGATTGGGCTGAACTTTGAAGATTCAGTTTAAAGAAGATGGTAAAAAGCATAGCAGTTGTTTTGAACCCTGACGTCTCAATAGAATCATCTGGGGAGCTTTTAATATATAGTAATTCCTGAGCCCTACCCAAGTACAGTCAAATCAGTCTTAAAGCCATAATTCCCCAAGACTGATGCATTTTTTTTACATTCAAAAAAAATTTTTTTTAAATTTTTTTAGAGAGAGAGAGAGCAGGGGAGAGGGGCAGAGGGAAGGAGAGAGACAGACTCTTAAGGAGGCTCCACACTCAGCACAGAGCCTGATGTGGGGCTCAGTCTCACGACCCTGGGATCCTGACCTGAGTTGAATTCAAGAGCCGGATGCTCAACCAGCTGAGTCACCCATGCACCCTGCAAATACTGATGCATTTAAAAAATTCCCTGGGTGATTCCATGGTGCGTGGAGGGTTGGAACACTGGTCCCAAAGGTGCTACCGACCCCCTTTCTTCTCCAAGGGTGCTCCGCAGACCAGCAATGCCCACCATCATCACCTGGGGGCTTGTCAGAATCTCAGACACCACCCCAGACCTCCTGATGTGGAAACTGGAAGATTCCCAGGTCTTTCAAATGCACCTCAAAGTCTGGGAAGCCGTGGTTAAACGACAGATCGTTCTGGGCTGTTTTCTGATACCAGCATCAAGACAGTTAACTTCTCTGAGCTGTTCTACTTTCTGTGAAATGAGAGCAGTGGCACGTCCACGGCAGGGCTGTTGGGAGGAGATGGTGTCATTTCTGAAAGCACTAACGTAGTGCCCAGCACGCGGCAACTTCTCAGGAGATGCCTATTCCTTCTCCCTTAACTGAGGATTAAATGACATTAGTCATGCAAGGCATTTGAAGGGTGCTTGCATTCAGTAGGTGTTTAATAAATGCGAGCTATTATTATTTCCTCAAAGACTCCCTAGGCAGACAGAGGGAGGCTTTGCATTCCTCTGGCTCTCTCCCCATCCATCTCTTCCGACCCTGAGTGTTGCATTTTATTTATTTACTTATTTTTCAGAGAGAGAGAGAAAGAGAGAGAGAGAGAGAACATGCACGAGTGAGTGAGTGAGTTTAAGTGGGGGAGGGACAGAAAGAGAGGGAGACAGAGAATCTTAAGCAGGCTCCACACTGAGTGTGGAGCCTGATCTCATAAGTGAGATCATGACCTGAGTTGAAATCAAGAGTTGGACACTTAACCTGCTGAGCCACCCAGGTGCCCCCAGAGGGTTACATTCTTTTATCTTTTTAATGTTTATTTATTCTTGAGAGAGGGAGACAGAGCACAAGCAGGAGAGGGGCACACACACACACACACACAAACACACACACACACACAGAATCCAAACCAGGCTCCAGACTCTAAGTTGTCAGCACAGAGCCTGACGTGGGGCTTGAACTCACGAACTGTGAGATCACCATCTGAGCCAAGGTCAGACGCTTAACCGACTGAGCCACCCAGGCACCCTGAGTGTTGTATTCTAATCAGGTATTTTTATAGGTCTCTCTACCCCATGGATCATATTATCTACTGGGTCTCATTCAGCTCATCCCCCTGGACCTATTACCTAGCAGGTCCAGGAAATATATATTCAATCAACATGAAAACCATAAAGCGTTCTTCAGATGGTGAGGAGAGGGGCCGGGCGATCAGTGTGCCTGAGGTTCCCGAGCCCCTAGACCAACAATTTCTTGGCCCTTGGGAAGATCCTGACTCCGAAGAAAGAAGGAGAGTCTTTCAGGATCCATGTGTGAGAAGCAACTAACAAATATGTCATGAAATATTCTGTGGGTTGAATCACTTTCAATGCACAAAACTAAGTGCTTTGCAGACCTAATTAGATTGGGAGCTTCAAGAAAAAGAACACCAACTTCAGACTCATTTTTGGACTTCCTTCATTTCCAGCATGCTCTGGATGTAAAAAAAAATGAGGGTCAGTCCCCTTCTGCTGTCGGACCCCATGGCAAGTGAGGGGGAGGCTTGGCAGCTGGCGGTGATCCCCTCCTAATGCAGTCACCCTGGGGCTGCACACAGACAGTGCCAGGCCTTTTAATGAAACCATTTAATTGGCGTGAACAGAGACGAGTGTACGGGTCACACTTGCTCGGGGCAGGGGCTCAGACAGGAGCCTGAGGCCTCTGGGATCACACTAAGTGCTTTTCTCTGGAAGACTGTGTTGCTACCAGATCCAGGAGAGAGAGGACTGTAGCTAGAAACTTGAGAGAAAGCTCACAGCCCTCCCTAGGGAGCCAGAGATGGGCCAGCTTCCAGGACACCAGGACCAACCTAGTTGGGAGCAAAGTGTTGACAAGTGTCTCTTACAGCTCTCTGTAAGTCACTAATTTGTGTTAAATTATGCATTCATTCATTCAATAAAATTTTTCTGAGTCCCTACTGTGTGTTAGGTATACCCAGTGCTTTTCTGCCCTGTGTTCCATTTGATTTTATTTAATTAGATGAGAAGTCTCAGAGTCAAGTACTATCTTCCCTTTTTTACCTACAGGTAAACAGAGGCTTAAAAAAGCTAAGTGACAGCCTCAAATAACACAGCAAGACAGCGTTTGAAACACCTACTGTTGGCATCATGCCTTGATGAGTAGGAGTGCAGTGGTGACCTCCCGGCCTTTACGACATACGTTCCAGAACAGCCTAGGACACGGGTGACAGAACATCCCGGCAGGACCTGGTGCCACTGAGAAGGAGGAGGTTTTGTTTCAGGCAACGTTGGGCTGTATAAAGCCAGGCAGGGGCCAGTGGGTGGGGACATACCAGATCCAAGCTGCCTTCTCTGTGCCAACCCTACATCTTGAGCAGACGGGGACCCTGGCAAAAAGAGAACTCGGGCATCAAACACATGGGTCCCAGCCCTTTCTTTGCCTCTAGAGCAACATTTGACTTTGCAGAGGTCAGCTCTCGCCATCTGGGGTTAGGGCCAGATGGCTGCTGGGTCACTAAGAATTAGGTTGGCCTGATTGTTTGAGCTGTGGGGCTGCTGTGTCCCTGGAGTTGCTGGTGAAAACTCTGAGAATTTCAGGGAAGCCAATGGTAAAAGACTTGCCCTCTGCACCTTTGATAGTACATGCACACATATACTCATACGCTTCCAGTCTGGCCACATGGCCACTGTCTTGTCATGCAGCCTTTGAGGGGAGTCCTTCTTTCCTCTATTTTCTGCTTTTCTCCCAAGCCCAGCTTCTTCTTCTGTGACCTGGGGGTTCTGGTAGCCTCTCTCAAGTTGCCAATAGTGGGGTGCTAGAGGTGGTGAGGCCTTTCCCTGCCTGTCCCACAAACGGGACCAGTCACACGGCATGACCAGCCCCTTACCCACTTCACAGCCTCACTCTTGGTGTTCTATGGGCCACCTGGAGGGGACAAAGGTGTCGCTGTGGAAGAGATGCCCAACAGGGGGATGTATGGAGGGGGTTGACCCTGTCAAGTCCTATCTTATTTGTCTGCTGCTTCCCCCACTTCCACCCCCGCTCCCTTCCTACTCCTCAGGAGACAGGTCTATGCCCATTGCTGAAATGAGGTGAGGGAAGCCAGGGCCACACATAGCCAATCTTCAGTTCAGTGTGTGGGGGTGAGGTTGAGTTCACCAAGATAGGGCATCCATATTTCCCTGGCAAGTGTGTGATGCCCAACCAGCCTAATCCATCAGGCAAGGGACACTCACTGATTCATTCAGCACATATTCTAAAGTATCTACTATGTATAGGCCCTGTGCTGGGCTCTGGGAAGGCGGCAAAGAAAATGACTCGCATGGCCCCTGCTCACAGAACTTGTAATCACGTGCTAGAAAATGGTAGTAAATGAACAATGACACAAATCATTATAAAATCAAAATCACAGGAAGGTCTGTGAATGACTTCATGTGCCAGCTCCTGGCCTTCCCTGTCCCTCCAGGACCAAGTCTGAACAATGGTGAGGTAGCTATGGATGTGCCAATGAAGGACGTTGGAGGAGAAACCCAGCCCTGAGTCTGCCTTCACTTCTGACTCTTGGGCAGTGGAGCAAATGAATAGAGAGGGAAAGGAAGAAGATGCCAGCAAAAGGTGGCTTGCAGCCTGAAGGTGCCAGGGCAGGGGAGGGGGAAAGCCATATTCTGTCAATTCCATCTTTCCACATCACCGATGTCAGTCCCCTCCACCCTGTCTCAGCTTGGACCCTCATCTCTCCAAATGGAGAAATGGCAGTCCCCTGTCCTCTGTGCCCCACAATGCAGCCTCCATAGTGGTCAGCAGAGAACCTGTCTGCCTAGGGTGGGGCTTCTCAGCATTGGTACTAGTGACATTTTAGGCTGGACAACTCTGTTTTTTGGAGATGTGCTGCATATTGTAGGTGGTTAGCAGCATCTCCATTAGAGGTGACCACCAAAATTGTGAGCAAAGATTGCCAAATGTCCCCCAGGAGGCAAGATCGCTACTGGTTGAGAACCACTGGCTTAGAGATACCATGTCCTTGAACTTGACATTTGAGATTCTCCACCATCTGATTCTAACCTGTCTTTCTTTGTCTTTTTTCCTCACATCCTAAAATATAGCCACAATCAAGTACACAAGCTTTCCTGACAGTGCCCTGCCCTTTTCTCTTTGCTTTTGGCCACACTGTTCTCTCTGCTTGGGATGTCCTTCTCCCTTCTCTGACCATTGAAGAAACCCTACAAGATTCAGATCAAAATTCACTTCTGACAAGCTTCTCCAGATAGTCCGGATTCCAGTTTTCTCATCTGCTGAATCGGAACAAAAAGCCTGTTCCATGAGTTGTACAGAATCACAAAGCATCAGGGCTACAGGAGATTGGGCAATCACCAATGTCCCCTTTCATAGAGGCAGACAGAGGCACGGTGAAGGGGAGTGCCGTGCCTCAAGTCACAGGGCCAGTCGGAGACCGAGCTGGGCCTAGAACCTGGGGCTGGAAAGTCCTAGGTCAATATTCTAACTCTGTGTGTCAGCCTTTGCAAGACGAAGGCACTATCCAACCAACAGGAAAGTTAGCTTTGTGGCTCTGTGTACACAAAATGCTCTTCTCTGTAAAATGTGAGTCTAAATCAGATGCTCTCTATAGGTCATTCTATGTGCTCTGCGCCATTAGGAGTCTTTCTTTCTTTCTTTCTTTCTTTCTTTCTTTCTTTCAGAAAAGATTTTCATACCAAATACAAGGGATTCTCATTATTAATACTTCCCCAATCCATCCCACTGTGTTGAAATGGAGCCCCAGAGCTAATTCCTGAGAAGGTTAATATAACGGTTTTGCCACTCATCATAATGATGCTTTGCATCACGCCTTCACATCACTCCCCAGCAACATTCTTCAAATTCAAACGCAAACCGGAAATGACAAATGATTCTTGTAATACGCTCTTTGACACAAATCATTTCTGATTGCTTGGGACCCCGGACAACCTTGAGCGTGCAGAATCAAAAGGAGAGGGAGACGTCTTGGAAAATGAACAGCTTCGACTTCTTGCAGATGGGAACCCTCTGCTCGCAAGGCAGCAGTGGTATGTAATGATTGCCAAATGGATCATTTTTAAAATGAGGCAAATCTGTCGGGGATGGGTCTGTGCAGTGATATGTGTCATCTCACTACATCCTAAGCAACCATCAAAGTGCCTTCCGACACTGGTAAGAAGACAGACATTCACACATAAGGGCTCGCTATTTGTGAAGCCCTTGTGTACATGATGCCTTACTCATCCTTCCAGTAAGATTAGATATTTATTGTTTTTTCCCCCCTCTAAAAAGGAGGGAAGGGACGCTTAGGGAATTCCAACAACTTTGCCAAAGGACCCAACATGTTACGTTAGATCTGGATCGTGGCTTCCCATGCACCACGGGGCACCTCTAAGGTGCAATGTTCTCTCACAGCACTTTTATCATCTGGCCTCATTTTCTGCAGATTGCAGATGAAAGCTTGGGTGTTGGGGGCATACATTGATGTGATATAAGCTTGTCTGGAAATTGACGGTGGTGGACAGGGTGATCATAAATATTCCTCTTGGTTCAAATGTATTGAGTGTGGCAGAAGGCAGGTCAAGTGCTTTGTAAGCATTATTTGTTTCCAGCTGTAGAGGAGCTCTAGGAGATAAACACTAGGATTGAGGAAACAGAGACTCAGAGTAGTTAAGTAACTTGCCCAAGGCAGACCTGGAATGGGGGACTCAGACAAGGATGAAGGGGTGTCCACCAAGGATGTGTGCCCCCTCCCAAATTGTGAAGCTGGTGCTGAGAAATGGTTGCCTGGCCAAGAATGGCATCTCTCTTATGACAAATGAGGCTGCACTGATCAGTTCCCAGCAATGAGTATGTGGAAATAAAGATGTCACTTCTTGGTAGAAGTGGTTACAAAATGGATGTGCCTTCTCCTCTCTCTTATTCTCCTCCTGCCAGTGGAATGAATCCCTAGACCAACTTCAGAAGCTATGGTATTGCCTCTACTGACATGGATCCCTGAACGGCAGGTGAACAGAGCACCCCTGCCCCATTCTGGCCTCCCACATCTGCTGGCTGCACTTTACATGAGAGAGGCATGAACTTAAGTTGGATTTAGTCAATGAGATCAGGAATTATTTGTTATAGCAGCTAGCATTACCTTGACTTACACTGAGACAAAAAAAAAAGAGTCTAGTTTCAGATGTGGGTGTTCTTCACTGCTATACCATAGAGTGACCCCAAGATCGTTTAGTTTGTGCAGAGTGTAGAAAATTTTCTCCTTATTCCCAAACCCAAGAGCAAAAGCATGGTGATATTATTTCCCCCTGTGAAGCTGGCGGATGAAATGGAGGGACATTCATGATTCGGAGCTCCTTCCAAACTTGACAGCTTTTCTCAGTCTTTCTGTGCCGGTCAATGGCACCACCAGCTACCTAACAGATTGGCAATCATCCTGGATTTCTGTCTTTCCCTTACCTCCTATCCTTTAACTACCAACAAGTCTTGTATCTGTATCTTAAAAATATAACCAGTGCTGTGCTGGAGCTGGGTCGTACCAGCTTAGGAGAGCTGACTCTAATACTGTCATGAATACTGCAAGCTGGTTGGCACTGTGTTTGCAGCGTGAGGCAGTTCATGGTGGGGTTATTTAAACCATGGGAATTGGTAAATGCTACAAACCAGGTTTTCCTCCTTCCAGAGAGCTGATTATTAAGTGGGAGACAGGGCCTGGCAAGAGAGCCGGCTGGGCTGGCTATGACCAAGGAGCGTGGAACAATGGGGGGGCCAAGGGAAGAATCTGAATAGAACAGAAAATTCTAAAGGGCACCTGGAAGAAGAGTGAAAACTGGGTTTCAGGTCAACATCCATCGATGGAGAACCAGAACAAGTGGGTAAAGGAGGGGCAACTGGAACAGAATCTGGATAGATTTATCTAGGGCCCCTCTGTTAGGGGATCAGAGAGAACCAATTGCTGTCTACGACTTTCTAGCTGTGTGACTGTGGGAAAGTTACCTAACCTCTCTGAACCTTGGTTTCTTTTATAGAAAAGGGTCAGTGATATCCTTCATGGCAGGTGCAATCACTAAAAGAACACATGTATGAAAGCCTCCAGCGCAAACATGGCATGCAGTAAATGCTCAATTAAAGCTCAGTAACTGCTGATTTCCACACCTTTTCCTCACCTTCTTTCCTGTGAATGATGCTCCTTTTATTGTTTGTATTTAGTTGGAAATTAGAACCAGGGATGGTAGGCTGTCAAAACTCAAAGGGTGAAAATTCTGGGTACATGGGGCTCCTTGCCTCACCCAATAGGCAGAATGGGGATGGGCAATGAGGTCAGGGGATATCAAAATCTCCACCCAGATATGGCCAATGGGAAGGCCTGGGGAGGTGCATAAACCACAGCTGTGAAATTCACATCTTGAAACAGAAATGCTAGTCCCTTGTACCTGCAAAGTGCTTTTCAGGTTTCAGAGCCCGCTTAGACCCAGGTTTTCATTCAGTCCCCCAACAAACCAGCTTGTGGGGGGAGCAGGGAGGAGAGTATTGCCCTCCTCAGTGAAGACTGGGGGGAAATGACCACCTCTGATGAAATACAGGGCCTTAAGCTGGAGTCTGAGGGGACGTGACTGTTGGTTACTGTGTACACACTTCTGTCACCTAAACATGGAGCCCACAATTGCCCCCAAAGCATTTCATTTCTGACTAGCAGATTCCTTCTCAGATGCCCAGCAGGTGCCTTGCATTTTAATGGGCCCTGGATGCTTATTACTTGCAAAGAGGTCAGGTTTCTAAATGGACAGCCAGATGGAGAGGCCTTCTGGACTTTCCCTGGGGCCAGGAGAGGCTGCCCCTTCTGTTGGCTCCTGCCTTCCTTGCCCTAGAATGGTTCCAGTGCCTTCCATGCTAACAGCTTACTCCTCGTGAGCCCCCTTCAGGGCTCTCCGGCTAGAATCCAAAGTGTAGGGCAGAAAGGCTGGAAACACAAGCGGTGCAGTTCCAAATACAAACATCTCAGGGCCCAAATGCAAATTCTTTTTTCTGCTTGCCAAGAAAACACACAGACAACTTTAATATGGGGTGCCTTACGGAAGTGCAGTGGTGGGGATCACTGCACACCCAATCCAGTCTTGGTTAGGACACAAATAATAAAAGCCAGTCTGTGTGCCCAGAGATTTCTGGCTTGCAAAGCACATTCACAATCAGCCTCCTCCTTGATTCCTGTAGGAGGCCCAACTCAACACACTGCATTGGAGCAGGTGTTTGCTGACTGCTGAGTCCTGAAAGACCTCACTGTCCAGATGGGGAGATAGGATGTCCCGAGAATTACATGAGCAGGTGTATGGCATAACATGAGACCCATGTGGTGCCATGGGGATGTGTGACAAGGGACTTCACTTGAGGAGGTGACATCCAGGCTAGGGAGGAGGTAGCCAGGTGAAGGGGTGGGTAAAGAAGGTGGGAATAGCCATGTGAGGGCCTTGCCTTGTATTAGCTTTCTGGGGGCTGCCCTAGCAGAGAACCACCATCTGGGTGCCCTCAACAACTGAAACGTGCCATCTCATACTTCTGGAACCTGGAAGCCCCAAATCAACGTGCCATCAGGGATGATTCCTTCTGAGGATCCGTGGGAGCATCTGTTTCAGGCCTCCTTCCTAGTTTCTGGTCCCCTCAAGCATGTCTTGACTTGTAGATAGCACTCTCCCTGTGTCTTCACATCATCTTCCCTCTGTGTATACATGTCTCCCTTTTAATAAGGACACAGTGGTGTGGGATTAGGACCCTGCCTTACTGAATTTATCTTAATCTGACCCTCTGCAAAGGCCCTATTTCCATGTAAGATCATAGTCCCAAGTTCTAGGGGGTTAGAACCTCAACATCTTTTGGGGGAACAAAGATGAACCCATAACAGCACTGCTCAAAGGACAGAAAGGGGTGGAGAGACTGAAGAGGGGACAGTAAGGGAGGATGAGGCTAACTGTGTCTGCCGGGGCCTCTTGGGGAGGGTCCATAGTGCGTGGTGGAGACCTTGTCATTTATCATGAGGGCGAGGGGGAATCCATCTTTGTTGCCCTCACAACAACATCTTTGTTGACTTTTTGGGTTTTTGGGCCTGATACAGCTCCCCAAGAGCACTTTCCTTGTGGGTGCGTGGGTAGAGTTTCTCCATTCAGTGGTGAATTCTTTGAGGGCAGGACCCAAGCCTTATTATTCACTGGGACCCCCAGCACAGTGATCAGCACAGGGGAATGTTTAATAAATGCTTGTCAACTGAGCGAATTTAGTTTGATTCTTATAACAGCTGAGTGCAGAGATGCCTCTTAATTTATATGTGCTCTTCATACATTTTACATCATTGTTGCTATAATACACAATCCCTTTTGTACATCTTTATGCATGTTCTTGATTTCTCAGATTGAAATGTTTATTTCATTCTCTCAGAACTAGACTCCTTTTGTTATGTTCTCCTGGAATGCTGGATCTTACCATGTGTGGTTTGCAAAACAGATCTGATGGGGTGTTTTGTTATTTGTCTTAGGAAAGAAATCAGTAAATTATTTGTGTGTCTTTAACATAGAAGGAAGTAACAAAATCAGTTTGCCATCATTAAGGTTGACAAGTTAACACTTAAAATGCAGTCTACCCAACCCCAGCATTGTTAGAGGTTGTGAGTTTAATGATCTACTTCTAGGATTTAAGATTTGAGATTTGCCTGTCCTTTTTTTCTCCCTCCCTCCCTCCTCCCTCCACCCCTCTCAATTGGACTCCTACAGGTTTGCTCAGAGAGAAGCAAGCTTTTGTAGCCCTGGCCATGGTCTTTGGACCTCTGAAGGAAGGGAGATCAGGAACTCTGGTATGCCTCCACAGAAGCAGAGCCACTGAATGGCTGACAAATCCACTGACATGCAAAAAGGAAGTGCCACTTGCTATATTACCCCCATCCAACTGGAAAGGAGCCCAAAGAACAGCTAGATCTTTCCATCCGCTTTACAGACCAGGTGAGAGAGGCTCAGGGAGGAATGGGGACTCACAGAGCAGAGCCAGCAGGTAGTAGGGCAGGAAGAAAGATACTCAGTGGAAGCTCAGGCCATTTCTGCGAAGTGCACCTGCCCTCAGGTGAGGATGGTGTTGCCAGGACTTCATCTTTCTCAGGATTTCAGAGCTTGCTGGCCCCCTTGAGCAGCACTGTGGGAAAGGGTGAGGACCCTTACAAGACTGCCCAGGGCTGCTCTGACTGGGAGAGAGAGGAATACAAAAATAGCTAGGTCCCAAAGCCTAGTACACATTTAGCCCCACATCCGCAGGTCTGAACCTACGTGCGGGGACTGTAATGCAAGTGCTCATTCCTGAGGCAGCCCTTTCTCCAGCACATGTGCTGCGGGTATCCTGTGTCCAGGCACAGGTCCCCAGGGACTCTGCTTCCAGACATCCTTTCCTTGCACTGGGTTCCCAGGTCCTTCACTTTGTCTTGTGTGTGGTTAAGACCCACAAGACCAGGATTTTAGGGTTTGAATCCAGGCCCTAACTAGCTGTGACTTTGGACAAGCCTGTTTATCTCTCTGAGTCTGTTTCCTCATCAGTTTCATGGAAATAATTGTAGTTTCCATCTCCTAGGGCTCTTGTAAGAGCAATGAGTGCAACACGCTTAACATAATTCCTGTTCCGTACAGTTTCATTTTGCTGGGTGTAGATGATTCACATATTAGTGGGAAGCAAAAGCCAATTCAAGTCGACCCTCTCTGTGTGAGCCAGGGACTGTGCTCAGCCTCCTGGGTGTCCTTGGGGCCCTCGCTCAAAATACCTTTCACCTAGTACTCTCTCCCCTTCCGGAAAGTTTCCCAGAGTGAGATGGATTGTGTGAGCAGTGGCAGTGAAGGCTTGAATGCACAGACTGTAAAGGGCTCAGGCTGTGTCTCCCCGGAGCCCCGATTTCAACACTGTTTTGATCAGAATGATGGCTTCAGCCACAAGCAAATTGATTGGCCTGTACAATTCTGTCATCCCAGCAACTGATTAATTCCTCAGTAATGAAACTGCCTGTGGTCCCTGCTAGCATGGGAGCTACATTATTGAGCATTTACTCCTTGTCAAGTTCTCCAAGTACTTTACATACATCATCTCAGTTCTCAAAGCAAAGCCCTACTGGAGCGGGCCTTATTATCTCCACTCTGTGGATGGGAACCCGGAGTCAGTTCAGAGACGTTAACTTAGCTGCCCAAAGCACACAGTGAGTAAGAAGAGGAGCTGGTATTTGAACTCAGGTCTTTTTCAACCTTTCAGCCACATTAAAAAAAAGGCCCAGGTTTCCCAAGGAATAATTTACATACAAAATAGTTTAGACTTTTTAAGCGGACTGTTTAGTGAGTTTCGATAAATGTATACAGTTGTGTGACCACCACGTAATCAAGCTATAGACAGTTCTCCAACACCAGAAGTTCCTGCTTGGCCCTTTGCAAGCAATCTGCTCCTACCAACCCCAACCCCAAGTGGCCACTGATTTACTTTCTGTGCCTGTAGTTCTTCCTTTTCTGGAATGACTATTGTCAATGGAATCATGAAGCCTGTAGTCTTTTGTACTGACTTCTTTCATTGATCGTAATGTTTTTGAACATTGGTTTGTTCCTTTTTATTGCTGAGTAGCAGTCCACTGTATGAATGTACCACCCTTGGTTGATTCACGCACCAGCTGATGGACACTTGGATTATTTCCAGTTTGTGGCTATTACGAATAAAGCTGTGATAAACACTTTTGCACAAGTGTCTGTACGAACATATGTTTGTTCATTTCTCTTACACCATGTCTCAAATACCCATGAGTGGAAGGAAGTTCCTGAGTCGTGGGTTAAATGTATGTCCGAGTTTATAAGAACCTACCAAACCATTTTCCAAACTTCCGGTACCTTTTGGGATTCTCACCAGAAAGGCGTGAAAAATATTTTCAGCTACACTGAAACATCCTAGGCTCAGCCTCTACCTTATTCTGAGTTGCTCTGAGTTGGGAGGTTGAAAAATGATAAATGCCACATTTCATCGAATCAGAGATGCCATCAATTTCAAGATGCACCACTATTTTATGTATTAATAAGAAAAAAGATCTGACAAACTATAACACAATGCTTTCTTGTCACTCAGAAAAATATTTTATACTTATTACAACAGCCTATATATCATTCTTACATAAAATGGAAAATAAAAATGGAAAACAAATGGTTAGGGTATTCCTAGAATGTATCCACTTTTAGAATTTCCTACAATTTATTTTTTTTTAATTTTAGTTAGTTATTTTTTAAATATACTTTATTGTCAAATTGGCTTCCATACAACACCCAGTGTTCATCCCAAGTGCCCTCCTCAATGCTCATCACCCACTTTCCCCTCTCCCCCACACCCCATCAACCCTGTTTGTTCTCTGTATTTAAGAGTCTCTTATGGTTTGCCTCCCTCCCTTCGTGTTTGTAACTTTTTCCCCTTCCCCTCCCCGATGATCTTCTGTTAAGTTTCTCAAGATCCACATATGAGTGAAAACATATGGTATCTATCTTTCCCTGACTGACTTATTTCACTTAGCATAATACCTTCCAGTTCCATCCACGTTGCTGCAAATGGCCAGATTTCATTCTTTCTCATTGCCAAGCAGTATTCCATTGTACATATAAACCACATCTTCTTTATCCATTCATCAGTTGATGGGCATTGAGGCTCTTTCCATAATTTGGCTATTGTTGAAAGTGCTGCTATAAACATTGGTGTACATGTGCCCCTATGTATCAGCACTCCTGTATCCCTTGAGTAAATTCCTAGCAGTGCTATTGCTGGGTCACAGGGTAGTTCTATTTTTAATTTTTTGAGGACCTTCCACATTATTTTCCAGAGCAGCTGCACCAGTTGGGATTCCCACCAACAGTGCAAGAGGGTTCTCGTTTCTCCACATCCTCGCCAGCATCTATAGTCTCCCGATTTGTTCATTTTAGCCACTCTGACCAGCGTGAGGTGATATCTCACTGTGGCTTTGATTTGTATTTCCCTGATGATGAGTGATGTTGAGCATCGTTTTGTGTGTCTGTTGGCCATGTGGATGTCTTCTTTGGAAAAGTGTCTATTCAAGTCTTTGACTCTGTTCATGTCCACGTTTTTCCATACAGGATGTCACCTCTGTACCATCCACCTATTGATGACATAGCCTTTTGAGAAGAAGTGCTCTGTTATTATCCCCAGAATTTTCTTTCAAGCAAATCTCAACACTGCGAACTTTCTTATTTGACTACACTCATGTTTTACTCCCACCACCTAGCTGTATCACAGAGTTAAACATCTTCCTTCAAATCCAGTAAAAAAAAGAGTTGTGGCCAATGGGCTGTTTGATGTTTTAAAACAGTCCTGCTTGGGGCACCTGGGTAGCTCAGTCGGTTGAGTGGCCGACTTCAGCTCGGGTCATTATCTCGTGGTTTGTGGGTTCGAGCCCCGCGTCGGGCTCTGTGCTGACAGCCTGGAGCCTGCTTCGGATTTTGTGTCTCCCTTTCTCTCTCTTCCCCTTGCCTGATCACACTCTGTCTCTGTCTCTCAAAAATAAATAAACATTTAAAAAAAACCCAGCTCTGCTCAATGGATATCAGTCACACTAATCTTTATTGCTTTAAATACCATTTATCTTTTTTTTTTAAGCAACATAACAATTTCTCTTGCCCTTAGTAGTTGTTGGTTGGGCATATCGAAGAATGCACAGAACCCAACTATGGCACCAAGTCCACACATATGTGGGCTAGGATGATTTTCTCATGACTTCCTGCTTGCCAGTGATTGAAAAGTGCCTTCATGTGTGGGAGGGAGCCTGATTTTAGGAATGTTAACATCCTAAGATTGTAAAATACAACATATTTTACCCAAAACTTGGATGCCTGCCATGCTCTATTTTTTATGTCCCCCCAAATTCTTCCCACAGACAACAGAAATATCTATTTCATTTTCAACGCTTTTGTCCTCCCAACCACATTCTCCCCTTCTTACCCACTTCTGTTCACTTTCATTCAATGCTGTTTTCTCTCCCTTAAGCTATTGCAAAAGCCTCCGCATTTATCTACTTGCCTTCTAGCAATTTCTTCTCCTTCAGTCAATCCCATTCATTACCCACCACCTGCTCCCCCCTTCCCCACCCCAGTGATCTTTCTATTACACAAGTTTGAACATATCATTATCCTTCTCAAAACTCTTCCCTGGATCCCCATTACTTGAAGAATAAAGTATAAACCCCTTAACCTGACATTCAATTTCTCTTACATTCTGGATCCTCTCTATGAGCCCAGTATTCTTCTTACCACATCCCACTCCAGGTACATCTGATTATTTGGTGTTCTCCAAACATGCCTCGGACTTTCCCCTCTGGGATCCTGTATATGCTCTGTCAAGAAAATCCTTCTCTTCCTTGATCTTATTGAAGACTACTCATACAAGTGAAGCACATGCTTACTTGGTCATATTAGCATAGTGTATTTATGGGTAAGGTTTTCTCTTTCTCTATACATATATATGTACATGTATACACTGTATCCATACATATCCACAAATAAGTAGACACAGATAACAAATACATTCTTTATTGTTATGGCCTATATGGAATTTTCTTTGTACTCTTTGATCAGAATCTTTAATGCTTTCTCAACACCTGCTTGAACCTTCAATTATACTATCTTCTTCTGTAAAAGGGATCTATGAAGGCTATATGGGCCTATTTTAAGAAGAGTCTGAGAGAGCTGGTATTCTGGAGGCATCTGAGTGTCACAAAAAAGACAGAGAGGGGGGCGCCTGGGTGGCTCAGTAGGTTAAGTACTGGACTCTTGATTTGGTTCAGGTCATGATCTCATGTTTGTGAGTTCAAGCCCTGTGTCACAGAGCCTGCTTGGGATTATCTTTTTCTTTCTCTCTCTCCTCCCCTCACCCCCCAACACAAATTAATAAACTTAAAAAAGAAAACAGACCTAGAACTTGGTACCAGGCAATCCTGGGTCAGGCTGTGGCTTTGTTACTTATTCTCTCTGTGATCTTGACCAAGCATTGTGACCTCTCTAACTGCAGTCTTCTGATGGTCTTGAGCCATCAGAAACCTTACAGAAGCCCCTTTTCCAGCAGAAAAGGATGCTGAGAAACCTGCCATGTGCTTTTCCAAGTGTCACGGGTATGACTATTCTGGCCAGCTTCTTTTTCCCTCAGACCCCTCGCTCATGTTCTGTGGCAGAAAGATGTCTTTTCTCCTCATCCATATTATGTGCGTGTATTGGGGAAGCC
Organism: Prionailurus bengalensis; assembly: GCF_016509475.1. Classification (NCBI taxonomy): domain Eukaryota; kingdom Metazoa; phylum Chordata; class Mammalia; order Carnivora; family Felidae; genus Prionailurus; species Prionailurus bengalensis. Next base: position 21,301,278 of record NC_057347.1, read on the forward strand.
ATTGGCCAGCATGGGAACTCATTCTCAGTCCTTGCAGCTAAACATGGTCATATGACTAGTTCTTACTCAAACTGTGCTAGTGGCAGTGCTACTGGGGTCAAGGCTTTCCATCCACAGCTGCCTCCTCCATGCTTTCTTTCTGCCTTTGCTGGCTGGATGCAGATGGCAATACAGTCCTAGACCAGTGGTTCTCAGACTTGAGAGTGTGTCAGAACTGCCCAGAAGGCTTGTTAAAACACAGATAGCTTATCCCATCCCCAGTGTTTCTGATCCAGTAGGCCCAGAGAGGGGTCTGGACAGGGGCATTTCCAACAAGTTCCCAAGAGAGATGCTGATGCTGTTGGTATGGGGAACTCACTTTGAGAAGCACTGGCCAAGGAGACAGCATGCAACAGGGAAAGAGTTGGGATACATAAGTGGCTTTGGAGGTCAACAAAGCAGCTCTGTCAGTCAGCGACACCCACCTGTAACCATTAAATGAACAAGAGATAAACCTTTATTGTGTTTGAGAGTTTATAGATTTTGGTGAGTCAATGTACTCTGTACCAGACTAATCTATCCTTAAAAGCACCATTCCAATTCTTCAAGGGGCCAGGACCCAAACTCATTGCTTGGCTGCTGTCTGCCTCCCCCTCTCCTGTGGACCCAGTTTTGGCATCTCTCAAGCCCTTCTAAGTATCTTATCTGATCGCAACCACCACCACTCTGAGTCTGACAGTCCATATCCCGTGCAAGTCCTCCTGTTCCCTGCTGCCTAATGTATGGACAGTCAGTCCATCCTGTAGAGGCCTAGAATTATCTCTTACCCTTGGGACCTGGTAATGAGGGATTCTAGCCTCTCCCTGCTTGAAGAGCTCATCCCCTCTGTCCTAACTAATTGCTCCCAGTTTGCTGCCCTGGACAGGTTCTACCTCTTCTCCCCCTGCATCTAGGAACCTCCAGCTCCTTGCAGCAGGAGACAGAATGTGAGAACAGGGCCTCACCCACTCTGCAGCTGATTCCTCAGCCCTTGGCACAGCTCCTTGCACATAGTAGGTGCTCAATGCCTAGAATCAAAGCCACGGTGACCAATCCTGAGCGAAAGACTGGAACACATTGCAGAGTGAGGGAGGACAGATGGCAGGAGGTAAAGTCTAACTGGTCAATGATCAAAGCTAGGAACAAGACACAGGTCAAGCATTTCTCCAGCCGAGTTCTTGAATCCCTGGCTTGTCAGAATGTAGTCTCTCAGACATAACAGCTCAATTGTATGATAATTATATATAAAGAAGTCTAGCAAGTATTAAGAGAGCTCAATAAGCATATGAAAGCTCAAAGCAGGATTCGTGCCATTAACTCAAATTACATGAGCCGTAAGTCTGCCATCGCCTTCCTTTTAACCAGCACATCAAGGAAAAGAGGCACTTTCATTGGGTTCTTAAAAGGATTTAATTAACATAGAATATTTCACAGGCAGACAACCTATGACAGAATAATTAAAATATAGTTTGTTGAAATGCACATTAATTGGTTACTAATTATCATGTTTCGTTCCCCTTTAAGGGGATAAAGATACGCTCAGAAGTAGACACTGCTCTACACAGAAGCATATCCCTCATTTGGCTCAGCTTTCAACTAGAAGGAAGGGAAAATTCCATCACTCTGCAATTCTAGAAAACTGGAGCAGAAGCTAGAGGGAGCAAGGGAGGGGCGTCACTGTATATTGAACAAGCAGTGTGGTAGACTGGGAGTCTACAGGCCTGGGTGCTCCTCTTCTGCTCTGCTGTCAGTCCACCATGTATCTCCACTGCTTAAAACATCTCAATGTTCCTTTTACCATTACATAAATTCCAAATCACTGCTGTCTGGTAGGTTATGGCTAAGGCATTTGACTATCTTCCCAAGATTCTCTGCTTTGCCCATTCTACTCATGCTGACCTTCTTGCTGTGCTGTGAGCAAATTAAGTTTGTAATCACCACAGGACCTTTGCACGTGCCGTTCCCTCAGCCTGGAACCTCTATCCCTGAAACTTCATATGGAGTTTCTCCCCATTATTCACATCTCAGTTCAAACAATTCCTCACAGGCCTTCCCTGATCACCCAATCTAATGCTTCTCCCTTTATTCTCTATCACATCACACAATTTCATTTTATTCACAGATGTAACACTATAGAAGTATCTTAGGTATTTATTTGCTCACTTCTTTATTGTCCATTTCTATGACTGTAAAAGCTATGAGAGCTGGAACCAATCTGTTGCCTTCATGCATTTCCAGAACCTTGGACAGTGCCTGAAAATTAGTAGGTGCTTACAAAGTTTGAAGGGAGCTGAATGCAAAGATCTTTGAGGGCCTCTTCAGTTCCAACATTTTAGGATGCTTTGAACTTATACAGAACCAAGGGAGGCACAAAGGCTGTAAAAGACAGAGTGTGTCTTAACTCCTTTTTGTACCTCCCTACCAGCCCTCAGCAAAGCCTTGCCCATGATACTCTTTGAGGGAGTGTTTGTGGATTGGGGTCCATCCAGATCTGTAATTTTCTAGCGAAGCTTCCACTATTAAAGCCATGACTCCTGTCCACCTCCCATTTTCAAAGCTATAATCATGAGGGAACCACTTTAAAAGCTGATCTTCTTTATCACTCATTACCTGCTTCATCAACCTGCTTCATGGGATGCTAGCAAGATAGAGGCTCCCCATGTGGGGCTCACTTTGCAAGCTAGCCTGGATCATGGCTGATAGATGTTGCCTGTGGCTGTCAGGTAGGCACTCTTGTTTGTAAAATGAAGAGTCCAGATCTTGATAGTACTTTCTTGGGTTATGCATCTAGATTTCTGTCCTCCTTTCCTATAGCAGAGTCTGAAATGCAGTGGATGATAAAGCACGTTTTAAATGTTCTTCCCAAAGGAGGTACCAGTCCTCCCTACTAGTGCTTCAGTCTCTCCTGCTCTGTGTGTGTGATCACATCCTCCTCCACCTCGGTGATTTAGAAGATAATGAGAGGCACTACCTCCCTGCCCTGTGTGGACCTTCTCCACATGGGGTACCAAACCAGACACACAGAGACAGCCTTGAGCCAGAGTCCTGGCCCAGCTTCACCCTCAGCATTTGGCCAGATGCTTTCTTTTGTTGTCTGCTTCCATCCGTTTTCTCTCTCTGCAACTTCTCATCCCAGCGGAAATTCAAATTCAAGAGACACAGGTGAGGGCTGAGATAAATCAGTTCCTCCATGTGGTCTCGCCCAGATCAACAGAGTTCTGCACAGTCACTTAGGGCCAGAGGCCCAGTTAATAATAAAGTATTAATTTGCCTGCTTTGTGCTTATACGTAGAAATAGTTTATTTAGGTGTCCAATTACTGGAAGTATTAAACAGAATCATTCTAAAGTAAACTTTGAAAGCAGTATCTTGGGGTGCTTGGGTGGCTCAGTCGGTTAAGCGTCCGACTTCGGCTAAGGTCATGATCTCATGGTTCATGGGTTTGAGCCTCGTGTCAGGCTCTGTGCTGACAGCTCAGAGCCTGGAGTCTGCATCAGATTCTGTGTCTCCCTCTCTCTCTGCCCCTCCCCTGCTCTCTCTCTCTCTCAAAAATAAATAAACATTTAAAAAATAAAAAGCACTAAAAAAACATTAAAGTAGTATCTTCATTTTGGATCTAAGGTCACAATCATAGCTATGAGTCACCATGTGGGTGCTGGTGGGATGTGGTGGGCAAAAAATGAATGGCAGAAGATAATCATAGGAGATGAGAGCTAATATATGTGACATGGATGGGGCAGGACTGATCATGGTAGACAACGGCAGTGATGTTAAAGGAGCCTCATCATTAACCCACATATTGGGACAGTTCTTATTTACACTCTGGGACAGGTAGAAACTGTCTAAAGACTCTATTGTGTAGTAGTTAAATGGCAAAGAATATAGGGCCAGACAGTCTGGATTTGGCCCTGGCTATATCACCTACTGGTTACTACTGGGCATTGGTTTCCTCATCTAGAGATGGAGTAAATTGCATCTCTCATGACATAGTGGAGGTGAGGTGAGAGGGAAGTATTAACAAGTGTCATGAACTCAGAGTGGAGGAAATAATAACTTCTGAGTGAGGGGATTAGGGGATTAGGGTTTTTAGAAGAGTGGGCCTCAAAGGATGACTAGGAGTTCAGTAGGAAGAAAAAGCTAGATAAGTAGTAGAGAAAATAATAGTAGTGGGAAAGAAGGAAGGGCTACATTTGGGGAAGGGAATGGTATGTATAAAGCCTCTGTGTGGCTGGCCTGTGAACCGTAGGACAATAAGCAAATTAGAGAAAAAGGTGATGCTCTGTGTGAGCTCAATGCAAGGCTGAGGAATCTGGGCTTTATTCTCTGCAGGAGGATTTTTCTCTTTTATTTTCTAGGTGATATTTTTATACCTAGAAAAATAAACAATATTTATCTTAAGCTCAGTGCAGAAAACTTGAATGCCAAGAGTGCAAGGGAAAAACACTCACATGTAAACCCACTGCACAAAATAATTGCTGTTAACATTTGGTTGTACGTCTTTTCAGCACTTTTTTTGATGAATAGGTATGTTAGTGTAGTTTCACAAAAATGTTATAGGAGGCACATTTTTGAGCAGGAGAGTATCACAATCAGGCTTGCATTCCAAAAAAAGAGCCTGGTGACTGGTGTGGGGAAGAGACTTGGCAGAGATGTGGCCCAAGGTCAGGATGCTGTTAAGTTTCATTCTGGTCCAAGGGAGAGATGAAGAGGGCCTGGGTCAGGAAAGGGCCAGTGGGGCCATAGAGGAAAGAACAGATACCTTCCTGGGCAGAGATACTCCTGGAGAGAAAACTGCTACTTTTGTAAAGTCAAAGCTAAGATCAATCGTGAGTCAATGGCCAGCCAATGACTATAAGATCCTCTTCTCCAGGTTCCTGGTCCATTTCCTAATCACACCCACACAGCATGGTCTTCCACCCTGGAAGATACTCTTCTCCCTGAGAACAATTGGATTACAGACCTCCTCTCCTGGCTGCTCCAGATCTTCCCCTTGGTTGTGCCTCTTTCAGGATCCCATGAAGATTTGCAGACTGTTGGTTTGAGATGTCACAGCTGCCAGGACCCCTTTGACATAAAAGCCAGATACGGTCCTCACAAGGAAGCTTCATGGTAGCTTCCCTGACTCAGCAGGCACTGTGCTGCTGATCTCTCTTACTGCAGTCACCAGGAAGACAGTCACCACTCTCCTGGCCATAGTCCCTTCCACCATTGGCTGCATCTGGCGCACCAAGCTGTGCGCAGAAAATGAAGGTTAGTGTGAAGGTGCCCAAGGCTGGTCTGAGACAGGAGACGTGCTGAGGGTGATGGAGGAAGATGGAGAGACTGGAAAATTGAAGGTCTGAGCACAAGGCTCCGTAGATAGCCAGGATGGGCTCACAGCGTGGACCACATTAAAATCTCATCACCCACTGCTTCCCGGGGCCTCAACTGCCTTGTTGCAAGTGCTATTTTATAAACAGTGTTTTCAGAGAGTTAGCAAATCTGGAGGGGCCCTGAAAGAGAAAGTCTTCTGTCGAATAGCTTTTCTCTTATTAGAGGAAAAAAAGGGATGGTTTTCCTTGTAACCCAATTTCCGAAACCTATTATTACAGAGCATTGGGAAGATTTGCCTCCTGTCAGGCTGAGTGGGGCCAGGCCTGCTGCAAAGGGGGCCTGGAGATTGGCTGGACAGCTGCTGGGGGAAGGGATGGTGGTCAAGGGGATGGGGTCAGCACCATCTCCCCTGAATGACACAAACGGCCTTTCGCCAACTCCCATATTTTGCACTGATTTTCTTTCCTGAAACCATGAAATGGGAGGTAGCATGGTGGAGGAGCGACAGCACAGGCTTGCTGTCTCACAGCCCCAGGCCTGGTCCCAGCTCCTATACTTACCAGCCTCCTGACCCATAGTTTCCCCATCTGGAAAAGGCAGGATTGCACCTATCTCAAAGGCTGCTGTAAGTGGAAGGGAGGCAATATGTGCAGAGTGTCTGGTATACTTAGGCCTCAGCACACTGAAATCTATTCCCCTCTCATCCATCAAGGGTCCCTAGAACATTATTTAGCCAAAGATCAGCCAATGTGATAGTTTCCATTTCTTTTGATTAGGTAATAATTGTAGGGCAGTCACATGTCAAAAGTCATCCAAGAAATTCTTGACAAAGTCAGAAGCTAGGTGGCCAGTGGAATGCCACATCAGGTGTCCCAGTGGCAAGATGGACATGGCTGTTGAGTTTTAAAATGCTTTCTGAAGAGCTGCTTGCTGCCAGCCCCCCTTGGACTGCCCAGGAGCTGGGAGGGAAGATGTACCTGTGGTGTGTTTCAAATATCTCCATAGCCTATGTCCTCGGCCCATTGGACAGTGTCTCCAGGGAAGAGGCTCTGAGCAGCAGAAGTATTCAGGTCACTTGTTCTATGGGGCTTGGGGCTGTCAAGAAGGGGCCTCCTAGAGCTCTAGCAAACCCACCCTCTACCCTGCACTGCTAGAGGTCATGGGGAACTGGGGTTCTTTCAGGGTCTCCTTGGGGGCAGTGGAGATGTTGCTAAGAGGGTGAGTGCTTAGGGTAGATGGTAGATGGTAACTGACCATATGGTTTATTGGGGCCCCTGCATAATAAATGATCAGAACAATAACCAAGGAAACCTATCCTTCAGAACCCTGAAAGGCCCCAAGACAACAATGCCACAGCTTAAAGAGAGGAATAAGCCTGCCATACAAGACTTGCAGAGGGAAATGGAAAAACTGCTTCATGGCTTTTAATCTCTTCTGCCTGATAAAGAAGATTGTGGGGAAGAAAGATCCTTTAATATCAGCTAACCTTTCCTGAGTTCTTTCCATGTACCAAGCATGGTGCTATGTGCTTTATATCTTTAACCCAATTAACTGTCACGACAACATTATGAAGTAGTAGATATTCTTCTTATTAATTCTATATAGATAAATAACCTTAGGCTGAGAGAGATAAAATAACTTATACTCATGTCACAAAGGCATTTGCGAGACTTCAATGAGCCTATGGAGCACCTTGCAGAGTAGAAGGACCTAGTAATGGCTCCTTGTTGCTGTTCAGCATGAAGCCGGTGGGAATGAACCTGGTTCCCCCTTTTCTTTTTTCCTGCAGTTGAATTTTCTTTCCAAGCACAATGCAAACATCCAGAAGCACAGGAGCTATCCAGCAACAGATAAATTGGGTGGCTGTGCTGACAGGCAGTAAGGCTAGGGGGAGAATTATAAATTATATAGGGTAGCCAGGAAGACCCAGTGAGGCAGTGCCTGAGGAAACACTTCGCAAATTGGAGGCTGATGCTTTAAACTACCTTGGAGAGTTGCCTATGGGCAGAGTTGTCCTGTTTGGAAAGTCACTTTAGCTGCAGGCAGTGTTATTCCGATGGGTTTGATTCTACACAAAGATGACACAGAGTCTCCATCCTAAGTGAGTTTGTGGTTTAAGGGGAAGGAATAGTAATGAAATTAGACCATTTTAACGTGTGTGTGTGTGTGTGTGTGTGTGTGTGTGTGTGTGTGTTGTGGGGACCACTTGAAGACATGGTTATGGAAGCTGGGCTATGGTAAAATAAATGGATGCTACCTTGCAGAAAAGATAGGCTTAGGGGAGAGACAACATTTCAAAAAGTAGGAAGAGCATATGGAAAGATGTGAAATGGCCTGGGATGGCCAATTCAAAGACTATCAACCCAGTACACTGGATCCTTCCAGTGTCTGTAGCTGGGATCATCTTGCATGGATCCTCTGTCTTCTGTGATTTGTGTGGAAGGGGCTGATGGGTAATGGATGTAGAGTCTGAGAAGAAGGAATGACTAAACTGTTGAACACAAGAAGCACCACCAGAAGGTATGCATATTTCCCCCACCAGGGAGGACTCCATGCCTGAGGCTGACCAGGGAGTGAGCAGGTGGGAAGTAAGGCTAAGTGACACTTCAGACCTTGCCTTGCTGAGATGTGACTTCGATGGTACTTTATAGCCTGAAGCACATTTGAGATGTACTAGCAGCTGCTAGGGACCATGAATGAAAGGGAAGGAGCCTATTATATGTCAGGTAGGGCCTGGGTATTTTAAATATGTTCTTATCCTAATACCCTCAATGACTCTGTGAGATATTTATTATTATCTCCAATTTCTCAAGTTATTAGGAAGAGGCAGATCTGAAGATCAAACCCAGATCTGTCTGGCTCTAATGTCTATGCCTCAAATGCTTATCCTCTTCCCTTGTCTACAATCCATTTCATACCAGCTCCAGTTATCTCAAAGGCTGTGTGGGCGGGGTAAAAGAATGGGTCTCAGTTACCCAATCCACAGTTCTCCAAGTAACCCTTGGAGCAGTCTCCAAACCACATCTGCTTGTGCTTTAGGTTTGCTGTTGATTAGGTGAATGGGGCTTGGAAGACACCCCTTTTCCAATCTGGAGTGAGTAGTCCAAATCTTGATGAGATAAGGAAAATATATGTCATACATTCAGAGCTGACACCAAAATCTCTTTTAGGAATGGAACTCTTAGTGTGGAAAATACCAGGACACAGTCTCAGGGGTGGGAGGAAACTGGCCAGGGATATGTGTACAAAGGGAACTATTCTTTGAGAGGCAAGGAGAAAATTTGCTTGTTACTCTATATAGGGAGTGTATTAGTCAGTTTTCCAGAGAAACAGAACCAATAGGAGAGAGGGAGAGAGAGAGAGAGAGAGAGAGAGAGAGAGAGAGAGAGAGAGAGAAGAGAAGAGGATATATTATAGGAACTGGTGCATTACATGGTTACAAAGGCTGAGAAGTTCCTAAATCTTCTATCTGCAAGCTAGAGCACCAGGAAAGTTGGTGGTAGAATTCTACCAAGTCTGAAGGTCTGACAACCAGTGTCGCAAATACTGTAAGTACCAGTCTGAAGTCAGAGGCCTGAGGACTTGGCAGGTGGTGGTTGGTGTAAGTCCTGAAGTCCAAAGGCCTAAGAACCAACACCACTGATGTCCAAGGGCAGGAGAAGATGGATGTCCTATCTCCAGAAGAAAGGAGAGGGAAAAAAATCTGCTTTCTTTTGCCTTTTTGTCCTATTTAGATTCTCAAAAGATTGGATGATGCACACCCACATTGGTGAGGGCGATTTTCTGTACTCAGTCTACCAGTTCAAATACTAATCTCTTCTAAAAACACAAGATACACCCAGAAAGAATGATTTACCAGCTTTCTGGGCATCTCTTAAGCAAGTCAAGTTGACATATAAAATTAACCATCACAGGGAAGGAATGAAAAGAGTAAAAGAGAGATAACTGGGAAAATAGATGGTGAAAAGTTGAGGGATATATGGCATGACAGCTCAAACCTTCAGCAGACTTCCTAACCTCACAAAATTTTTAGCCCAAATGGCTCTGTTGTAAGCCCATGAAAAGGACTGAGCTTATGCTCCAGTTACCATGGAGGCAGAAATCAGACCTCAGGTGTGGATATATCAGGAACTGAAATAAGTAAGTCCACGAAGGTATCAGCAGTCAGTGATTCACGGAGATCACAGGAAGAACTCTGGACTCCCAGAAGCCTTGATTTGATCTGGGAGGGGGGGGCGGTGAGCAGGCTTACCTATACCTCCAACGAATAGAGAACTCAGGCAGGTACTTGAGTTCTACCAAAACTGAGCTTCTAGCACTCTCTGGAGCAGAGCAAGATTCAGCTCAGATAAAAGCATTGTGTTTTCAGGGACCTAGGGTCCAGGCATGTCATGAAGGCTAGCAAGCAGGCATCTGTTGGCCACAGATCAAGATACCTCATGGAGAAGACACCTGTTTGGATATTTTAAGGATGACAGCTGCCCACTGCTGCAATGAGATGTCTTGGCAATAGGAAACATTGGCTTCCCAGGCTTTTCACCATGAAGTAGATAAGCTTAGTAACTGAGGATAAAGGCCATAGCCAGAGGTTGAAGTCAGAGGGCGAATAACAGTGTCACTGCTTTTGGACTGTCAATCGGCCTTGCACTTGCAACAGAAACCTTGGGGGAAGGGACAAAGGAACTGAAGTTCCTGGAGGGGCAAAGGGCATGAAGCAGGGATGCTCTGCAGCTCAAAGACACCGGCAGGGTACAGGCATGGCTGCCTCTCCATCCACTTCGGCCTGAGGCTGAGAGCCGGTGGGAAGATCCGAGTGTGGGAAAAATGTTTAGGGCCAGCGGCTTTCCTGTCTCTGTGGCCTTGCAAAATACAGGGCCCAATGGATGTATAATTATTTATTAAAAGTTTAAATACATTTACATTCATAAAATTAAGAGAGCCCTCTTCTACCTGCTTCAGCAAAATTTCAAATATTTGTGAAGCACAATTGAATATCCTCTGCGACCTCAAAGTTTCACAGCCTCACGAGACACCCAAATTTGGGAGGAAATGAGGCCTGTGGAGCCAGAAAGGGACTCACAGTCACCTTTGAGGGAAGGCCTGTTCTGAATTTGTAGGTCCATGTATTAGTATTTACACGTCAGCTGGTCAGTGACTCCCATTTTCCTTTTAATCTTCTAGTTGGTGACCTACACAGAAAAGTGCGGTTGCTCTCCTAAGCACATGTCTAGATCCCACATCATGCTAAGTTGTTCCCAAAAGCACATCTTAGCAAATTATGCTGGACAAGGCACATGTCCTTGTCTGTGACAGGTGTCCTCACACCAGTGTGAGTGCAGGTGGGGAGGGTGCTAAGAGTTTTCCTGAAATGAGTTCTGCTGTTCTGTGCCAAATCTTCCCGGGAAACATTGGCCTGTTCCTCATCATCATCACATCAGTGAACACTTACCTAGCATCTTTAGTGGGACAGGCACTAGAAAGTGGTCTTTTTTGGTGGGGGTGGGGGGAGGATCCATTTTACAAATGTGAAGTCATTTATCTAATTTCTTGGCAAATAAGTAGAAAGCCAAGCTATCCCTTAATTTTTTTTTTTTTTGGTGGGGGATGGGGAGGGCATTCTGTGCAAGTCAGAGGGCCTAAGCTCTAAGTTGTCTAAGCACCTCTAATTTCAGAGGATTCAGATTGCAAAGGTTTGTTTTCAGGCTTTGATAGAACAGATCTAGAGTAGTTCTTCCTCTAGGATTGAGGTCAGAGAACTTTCTTAAGGGCCAAATGGTAAATATTTTAGGTGTATGGGCCATATAGCTCCGAAACAAATAACCAACTATGTCACTGTAGCTTGTAAACAAATAGGCATGGGTGTATTCTAATAAAACTCTATTTACACAGGTAGGTGGGTATGTTTATAAATTATACAATTATATATTGTATGTTATAGGAGCCGTAATTTTCTGGCCCCTGCTATACAGTATGGTCCTTACTCCTAAGTATGGCCTTTCTGATGTCTTCACTAGATCCCAGGTGTTAACAAGGTCTCTACACCCTGTCTGGGCCAGAGCACCACCACCTCCTAAAATTCCTCAGTCTTGAGTATTTCCATTCCACTCCCAACCTGGTAGCAGCTCCTTCTGGTAAACTTTGTATAGACTCGTCCCAACCACTCTCCTACCACACAGAGGTCTGGGGACACCCCCTCCCTGCACAGCTTTCTTCTTCTCTGCTGGCCTGCTCCAAAGATTCCAGTCACTTCTGCAGTCCCCTGAATCTGACCCATATCTCCTCAAGTCAACAAGAATATCATGCTCTATTTGGGCTCCACTTCCCTACATCACAGTTATAAAACTGTCCCTACACAGAGAACTAGAGGCAAGGAGACCTTACTTCATGATTTTCTCTTTTTTTGTAGATCATGGTCTTGCATTGCCCATTGCCAATGCCAGAAAGCACTTGGCTTATATATTCCATCCGTTTATACAGTTATTTATGGCCTAGGGTTAGTCCAGTGCCAGTTTTCCTGTCATGAGCAAATGCAGAAATCCCCACATTCACATCTGTCCTCTTCACCTATTCTCCACTCTGTAGCCAAAATGATCTTTTCCATTTAAACATCAAATCATCCCCAGGGCCCTTCCTAAAATGGTTCAATGATTCCCTATTGCTCTTAAGCTAACATTTAAGGGACAGGATCTGTTTTTGCCCAGCAGTGAATCCCAACACAGCAGGGTGCCTTTCCTATGCTAGGTATGTAATAAATATTTTTGAGCAAACGAATGAATGAATGAATGAGAAATGACATTTTTGGCAGAGAAAATGCATAAGCAAAGGGAAGGTAGCAAAAGGCAGTGTGGGGATTAGTGAATTATTCAGTAAAACGCCAACTCAGGTTGCTGACTACAAATGACTCCATGGTTTCATGTGTGGAAAATATGACAATTGAGGATCAGGACATTAAATTGCCATTTTTCGATTACACAAGACCTTAAATAAACCATGTCCTCAGCATGAAGCTCTTTAGTTGGATAGGACTGTCTAAGAGAGGCAAGGAAAGCTTTCCTTGAACCTGGGGTGGCTGTGATCACAGACAGACAGACAGACAGACAGACATGTATGCAGGCAAAAGGAATCATCAGTTTTCTAAAAATAACACCCAACCAGTTTTTCATGGAAACCTGAAAAGAAGAGAAAACAGATAGATAGCAAGCACACCATTTGTGCAATGTTGATGTCCTGCCCACATTAGAAAGTGAATCACCTTGGAGAACAAACTCCTTCCCAGACAGTAGAGGAAGTGACTAAGGGAACTTTGGAACCAAGTAAGGCCCCAGAGTACTCATGTGCTGATTAAATACATTTGACAGCAAATTTTAGATACAGAAAATTGGCATTTGTGATATTCAGGAAAGGGCATTTGCGATATTCAGGGATTTGGGCAGAAATGTCCCAAGACCTTTTGGAAGGTGGAGTTCAAAGATGTTCAGAGGAAAGAAAGTCATGAGCCTGTGCCTTGAGGCTGGAAGGAAGAACTCAGGGCATCGAAAGTCCTCTAAGATGTCATTTTAATTATGCACTAGCAAATACTCCCAAGTAAGAAACCAACGACCGTGACAAAGGAAAGGGGGACACTGCTTGGGAACTCCCTTAGGAGGTCAGAAGAGGACCAAAATTTACATTTATTGAGTACCCTTGGGGTGAGGGTGCACTTTCATGAATTAGTTCACAGTATCTTCATAATAACCTGTAATTTAGGTCCTATTATTTCCATGTTAGATGTGAAGAAACAGAGGCTTAGATAACTGAAAATATCTGTCTGAAATCACAGACCTACTATACAGCAGAGTTTCTGAATGTGATGTCTAATTCCAAAGCCCATGGTCCTTTCCAAACACCTAATTGTCTCCTTGGTCTTCTGTGTCTCTTTAGGGTAAATATTACATTGGTGGGCAGTCTATATTTTCAGGACTCAGGTCTTTGTGCTACCTGGGTCATAGGGTGCTGAATTCAATGCTGCAGACAAGAAGGAGCTTCATAATAATTGCATGTATGTCATTTCAGAAATGAAAATGTTAGGCCCACTCATTTACTTACTCTTGAGTATCAACATTAGAATTTATGTATGCATACATGTCATGGTTGAAGACCAAATTCTGGCTGCACCCGGGGGTCCTGAAGGAACAGGTGCACATCCATGCATGTGTATGTGTGCTTGGCTGGTCACACTTCAGTTTTAAAGACCAATTAAAGACGGTGACTGATAGCACTTGAAGGCACCCACTATGCTTAGTTCCCTACTGTGCAATGCACCCTTATAAAATTCATTCCCACCTGTAGCAAGGCAAGTCCACTTGTCATTGGCCAAGAGTCCTTAGCAAGGAAGTTTGCTTTAATGATCAGCCATGGAAACAGAAACACAATGTAGAAACCCATGGATTCTTCTTCTACCATCTACATCATTTGGAGCGCAGCAATTTGTAGAAGATCATCCATTGTCTTGCACACTCTGGTGTTTTTATTCAGGAAGATGTGAGGAACATATGCTGGTAAGTTTGGGTGTGTGTACTGAGAGGAGAGAAGGCAGGAACCTGGAAAAAATGTGTGCAAACGTGGTAAGGAGCAGAAAGCCCAGCAGGGATTGCTGGATTCCTAGCAATCGATGACCAATTTCCCCCTGGGACTATTCCCAGAAGTGTAGCTCATTTTAAAAATGGATACTCTTGCACACAGCCTTGGGTAGAGCAAGGTCAATAACTTCAGTTTATTGACCTTGCTCTACCCAAGGCTGTGTCCAAGAGTATCCCTCCAATAAGCTCTTAAAATCTTGGATTAGGTTTGGATGTTCACATTCCTGGGACTCCTTTTAGAAGTTTGCTCCTCATTTTGCCAGACTCCTTAGATTTTTGTCTCAGGGAAGCTGTTCCAATCCAGGGTGATTAAAAGATTTTTCCTCCAGGGAGTGAACTAGGGGCAGTTGTTATTCTCAGGAGAGTCAGACTATTCTCCAAGACTCAGTTCACAGGCCAATTCCTTTGTGGAATCGTCTCCAACTTGTCTAGGCCAAATGCCCTTCCCATCTTCCTCTGCATTCCCAAATTTGACCTGCTCTTATAGCACATATTTTTCCAGACAGCCCTTTTGTGTGTGTGTGTGTGTGTGTGTGTGTGTGTGTGTGTGTGCATGTGCTATCCTCTCCAATGGACTGGAAGCTTCTCGATTGCATCTTATTTGTCACTTTCCAGTGCACAGCTCAGACCTTGTATATAGTAGGTCTGGAATGCTTAGTAAATGACTGAACAAGTAGACAGAGTCCCACAGATTTCCCATCTCCCTCAGACTGCCCTTCCCACCCCTAATCACCAGCCCTGTCTTCCTCAATCTGGATGAAATCAGATAGCAAGACCACTGTCCAGGACTGCAGATGTCATTGTTGCATTGGCACAGAAACCGAAATGCTATGGTCCTGGAGGGTCACAACCAGGACAGGGCAAGCCACACCCCTGTGTGTCAAGGGTGAGTCTTGTCTGAAAGAGGATGTCACTCTTGGCACCAAGTACCTGGGGAAGACTTGCTTCTTAGACCAGAGCTGGCATCTGCGAGCCACCAGGCTGGCTATAGGAATGGGGTTCTTTAAGCTTAGCCTCAAGGGGTTTTAAATATCATGAGGCATCTCCTGGGTGAGGTGGTGCCATCTATTTGGAGCCAATCCAGAAGCTTGGAGATGGGATATCAGGCAAAGGGCTGGGATGGGTATCTGCCTCCAATGGCATGTGGATCCTCTACTGAAGACCCTGAGTATGAGTGTCTCCCTCTTTGTTCATTCTCTGCCTTCCCTTAAGATTTAGCCAACTCCCCTGAATACTCTGTCTCCTCTCAGCTGAGTCACTGGGCAGCTACAGTTAATCCGAGATCAGGTTTGGGCCAGTGGGCTTTAGGAAAAGCTAGTACAGGGAGAGAGCTCAAAGGAGTAACTGGAGCCAAAGAGAACCACAATTTCAAGGCTAGCTGCCCCTCACCTCCAGAAGCTTCCCTCCAGAGTTTAAATTCTCTAGGTTTATGCCACTTAAAATGAAGAGGTTTCTCTGCTTCTCAGAACTCAGCCTTCTGAGAAGCTGGAAGGTAGTGATGTTTCAGCTAGCACAGAATGAAAGGAAATAACACTTTCTTGGTGTCTGTCCCATATCAGGCATGTTATACTCATCTAATCGAATCTACCCAACAGTCCTGTGATGTAAGAGCATTTTGCTCATCTTATAGCAGATAAAACAGGCCTAGAATAAAGTGACCCCTCACAGGCCAGCTGTGCAGCAGAACTAGAATTAGACCCAAGCTCCCACGTTCCCAGTCTTGGCCCCTTCAGATTGCTGCCTTTGAGGCATCTACCAAAATGCATTGTATAGCTCTCCCCCAAGCCTGTCACTGGGGCACTTGACACTAAGTGCTGAAGGCACACTTGACCTTATCTCTGTGGGCTGTGTGACCCCAGGTCTGTCCCTGAGTGGCTCTACCAGACCATCAGAGTGTCCCTGCTCCCAGTCAAAGAACCAGTGGGGGAAGGCAAGCTGGAAAGGATCTCAGAGCCCAACTAGTAGAACCCCATTACTTTTAATATGGGGACCCAAGACTGTGGAGAAAACTGACTTGTCCAATGCCACATGTGGTAAATGGGATGGGTGGGTCAGGTTCCCCAGTCCTAGTCATCTGCCTTAGCCTTTGCCTGAGACAGCTAAGGCCCAATTCAGGGATATTATGGCTGCCACTGGAATGACCTGCTCCCCACAGAGGGTCATGCCTTCTTTTGGGGACAATCCTGCACCAGAAACCTGACAACACAACACTGGGCCTGTGCAGGCACCGAAGCACTGCATAGTCAGGCTAAGATTAACTGGATAAAGGCACTGTGCTCCAAGACACAGAGATAACTGCCCTGTCTCTGCCTTTTTCTCTCATTTTAAAGCCTGTGTCCCTATCGCCAAGTCAGCAATCTAATTAACTTAGATTTTTGAGAAAAGCCTCAACAATGAAAAACTAAAATCTTGATTAGGGAGGCTTGCCCTGCCTCATTAATCCACTGGTTGGTTTGCAGTGGATCGGATTGAAGTTGGCTTCCCCACCATCTCCAAGACGGTTCTAGAATGCTGATTTAAAGAGAGCAAGCCCTCAATCCTAGAGATAAAGATCTTTGCAGGTGGCACCAGCACAGTCCCTGGGTCAGTGGAAAGTCACAAAAAGTAAAGCACTCTGCTCAGGTGTCCTGAATTAATTATTTTCATTATTTTGTGCTTTTCTGCAAACAGGAATATCCAAGGGTTGAAGAAGGGCATTTATGCCTCTGAGGAGCAGTGTAAAATGCCTGCCATTCACACCTCCAGCCACTCCTAGCCTTTGTCCCTGGCCTGCCCTTGACTCTGCAGACTCTCTCCCTCTCTCCCTCTCTCTCTCCCCCTTTCTCTCTCTCTCATTAATAATAACTGACTTCCTTACATGAGCCATCACACTCCTGGGAACCTCTTCTGCCTCCATTGTCTTGTTTTGGTTTTGAGATAAAACTGTAAGAGTCAGGGCAGATATCCAAATGCTCATTTTATAGGTGAACACGCTGAGATCCAGGGAGGACATGATAGTTAGTGGGTGGCAGAGCTGGGGCTTGAGAAACAGAGATTCTGCCTCCACATCTATCCAGTTCTTTGTACAGGATACCACCTCTTTCTTTCCTGTGCCATATCTTTTCCCCCTTGTCTCTGTTGTTCTCTGGAATGGTCTTTAGAGGTGGAGTGGATATTCTTAGTCTGTCTACCTTCCTTCCCAAGAGAACCCAGGATCTGTTCTGACATCCATCTTTCCCCAGGAGAGGAAGGGGGAAGAGGAGCCCCACCCCTAGACTGATCTAAGGGCGATCTCATTTCCCTTTGCAATGGAAGGGTCAAGTCACCCAACTTTGGCCAGTGAGAAGGGAGGCAGAGTCTTTGGGGAAGCTTCTGGTAAGATTTCTCCTCTCTTTTAAGAGAGACAGAGAAGGAAGGCTTCCCCTTTCTCGTCAGGACATTGTCCTGTTCATGTTGGTGCCAGAGGGACTTTCTGTCTCTTGGAGCTAGCAGCATCTTAACTGACTAGAGTCATCCTGCCCTCCCCCCTGGTCCCTGTGGGTACACTGAAGCCTTCCTCATGCGGTGATCACCTCCCTTATGCCTCTCTCTGCCATTCTGCCAGGAGCCTTATTAGTTACACAAAAAGGGCATCTGGAAGCAGGGAGTATCTGGGCACTCTCCTATCTCAAGACAAATACTTGGAAGAATTGAGGCAATTATGATTTTGCTTTTAATTTTAGTATCACTTGTGTTTTCTGGCCATTTATACGGTACTCGACAGCTTCTGGAGATACTCCTTCTCCTACTCAAAAAATTACCTGTCCACCATTCCTTCTGGGGACAGGAAGGACCAACGAGTCAGGTTCGTGTTCTGTGACCTTTCAAACCAGGCCACAACTGATCGAATGAGGCAAAAATATCTGACTTAAGAAGGAAGTATCCCACCTGCCAGCCGGCCTATAAAACAAAGCCTTTCTTAACAGACAAAACATGAGTCAATCAACTTTCTTTTTGTCTGAGTAACCTGAACTAAAGACACAGAACAAAGTCACCAGCCAGTAGAGGAATGAATGTAAACAGACCTGAGAGGGATGTGGGCAGCCAGGGAACACTACATTACATGTTACATTACAGCCTTGCAGTAACTGAAGGGTTTGCAAACTCTTGCAAGCCACCTGGAACCCTAAAGCTCTTTCAGCTGTAGGCTCAGTAACCCCTATCTCCAGGATCCCCTCTACCACTCCTTGTGGTAATCTCCTAGGATCTGAGATGTCTTCTGGCAGCTAGAGCTCCCCTCTCTGGCATGATGCAAAGGGCCCCCAGTGATCTGCTTTGCCTCACAACCTACTACTCTCTCGTGGGTACCCATATCATCCTGAGTTGCCTGCACCCCTGCAGACATGCCATGCTCTTCTACATCTTTCTGCCTTGGTTTGTGCTACTTTCTCTGTTTGGAATGTCCTTGTTCTTTGTCCACCTGGTGAGATCATAATCATCTTCCAGAACCCATACCCAGCAGCCTCGGTTCTTTCAAGCAGATATGTTCACTCCTTCCCTAGTGTTCTCTTGCATGTATTCACTCAAACCTACTTGCTTAGTGACTATCATGTGTGCTATGCTCATTACTATGAAAAATGTTGGATAAGGAGACTGTGGTGGTTTGAGGGTGGTGGCTATTTCAGTGGAGGTGTCACAGAAGGCATCTCTGGGCAGCGTCTGCATGTAGTGAGGGAGTGACCTTGTGAAGATTTGGGGGAGGAGTAGTTTTGGCAGAGGGAACAGCAAAGACAAAACTCTGGGAGTGGGAATACATCTGGTAATAAAGTAAATGTGGATGGAGTGCAGTGAATGAGGGCCAGAGCAATGATTAAACAACGGGCCAGGGTAAAATGATGTAGGGCTTGGTGGACTCCATGGGTAACTGCAAAGAATTTGGGAAACCTTGGCATTGGGGGAGTGAGAGGGGAGTGAGAGGGGAGTGGATGCCATTGCCTGACCTGCATTTTGAAAAAGTTGATCTGGTTGTGGGGTTGTGGGGAGGTGATCAGCGAAATGGCATTCCAGGAAGAGATGATGATGGTGGCTATGGGGTGAGGAGCTTCAGGACTGGGATCTCCCTTCGAGGAAGAGCTAGCAATACTTGTTGGTGGACTGGATGTGGGAGAAAAGGGTGAGGGAAAGAGAAGAAGTGAATTTCAGCTTGGGGCCTGGGGAATTTGGTGAATGGAGGCACCAATTATGAGAGGGAAAGAACAGCAGAATGATTTGGGAGTGGAAATCAAGAGTTGGGTTTGGGCGTTGCAATTATCAACCATATTGCAAGACTTGGCTACAAATCCCCTTGAGTGGAGGGGCTGTACATTTTTTTTTTCATTTATGCCTCCCTCATTCTACTAAGCACATGTCCTCACAAATACTAATAGCAGATACTGAACCCATTATTGATGAATACTCTGACTTCCACAACACCCTTATTCCTAAAAAATTGAAAATGGCACCCAGATATCATTGTTTTCCCTGGCTCACTTGATCACCATCAAGCCATTTCATTCTCATTTTTGGTGACTCTTCCAATGGCAGAGACCATCACTCTTTAGTTCCAAGCCCATCTGATCTTCTGACTTACCTGTCCCCTCCAACAGTCAAATAAAATCCAAATGAGTTCCAGGGGAGTCTCCAGGTTAAAAACACACTTTGGAAGGCTCTCTATTAACATGCGATGGTTCAGGGAGGTGTTATGACCTGTTCCCACTGGATTGTGCCAAATTGGTCAATCACTCACCAGTCAGATACTGAACACCTTCTATAATAAGCCCTTGCATTCGCCTAGCACTTTGTAGCTTACAAAGCATTTTCATATATCCTCTCTTTGGACTTGTGCAACCAGCCTCTGAGTTGACAGGGCAGATCTCTGGGTATTAAATTCCCTATTTCATTTCAACTTCCATAACTTGTGTCCAAGGACGTTAACTAAGACTGTTCCTTCTGCCTGAAGTGTCCTTGTTTCTCTTTTGGCCTGGGAAACTTCCACTTAACCCTCCAGAATCATTTAAAATGTGAAATGACACCTTCTCTGACCCTCAGGCAGAGTTAACCATTCATTCATTCCTCCTCTGTGTTACCTGGCCATGTGGATGTGCCTATCTGTTTAGTTATTGTGCTGTATTGTGTAGCTATACATAGACATAAAACGTACAGTACATGTATATAAGTATCTGTCTCTCCAATAGGTAATAGATAATATTCTCCTTGAGGGGAGGGAATGGATCTCATTCTTCTCAGGGTTCCACTGCCTTGATATATTCTCTTGCACATAGCTAGCAATCAATAAATGAATGACTATCTGGCTATTTTAAAACCTTGAGGTCATATTGTGGGGGACTTGTGCATATTTTGCTAAGGAATATGGACCTCAGCTTGTAGGCATAAAACAGCCAATGGAAGCTTGATTTATATCACAAAAGGCAGATGGCAGGCTCATTTCATAGGATTTATTTCCCTGAAAGCAGATGAGGTGTGATTTATATCTTCTCTTGAAGGTCAGGTGATGTACTGTTCAACTCACACTGTCATTCTCTCTAACAATGGCTTTCATGGGGATGTGATGGTGGGATGGCGTCATACACAACCTGCTTGCCCTTTCTATGGAACTTCATGAAATTTAATTTCAACTCCTCAAGCTTTTATTGAGCATGTACTGTGTGCCTGACAGTGTGTTCAATGCTGTGACAATAAAACAAGGTGGTTGGGAACCCCCTTTGCCAAAACTCTGGAGGTGGGGCCTGTGAGGCATGTAGACGTGTGACATGTCTGGGTCTCAGTCCCCAGTCTTGCAGCCTTCATCCCATGCTGTGGTGATTTGCTCCCAGAGGAGCTGGATCCTGGCTGTGATCGATGAGCTCCTGTCACCCTCATGACACACTCTCCTGAACCATTTCACCAACATTCAGGTGAACCTGCAGTACTGGGCTGATGGGATGGGCTCTAGGGAGTGGGGCAGTGGAGGGCAGCAGCAATGATGAATTTAAGTGTCAAAGCTGCTCACCAGAAAACTTAATTGACTTCCTCAGGCTCTTCCTTCTGCCACATACTCATCCATTCACCCATCTATCCATGCATGCATCCATTCATGTATTCATATACCCATTCGGATCCTTATGTTTAAAGTGCATATTGTGTATCTTCATTGTTATATATTTATCCTTCCATCCATGCATCCATCCATTTATTCTTTCATCCATTCGTTCATACGTTTACACTTAAAAAAACCCGTCTGCCTGTCTTTATTGGTGCAAATTAATCCAGCCAGCCAGCCAGCCAGCAATCCAGCCAGCCGTCCCCATTCACTAAATATTTATCTTTAAAGCATGTATCTTTCTTTGCTGAAAACCGTGAGTGGCTTTCATGTGCCCCAACCTAGAAGGAAAATCCCTTATCTTAGCATTCACAATTAGCCTTTATTTCCTGATCATATCCACACGAGCACTCCCTTAGTGAAACTGGTCTGCTCATCTTCCCCTGCTAGGCTGGACCTTGCCTCCACTCTTTTTCTCCCATCACCCTCCCTCCCTAAGTGCCCTCCTGGTCACTCTCATCTACTCTTGTTTGTTGCCCTCTGACTCCTTATTTACTCAAATCTTCACCCCCTCATAAGATTGTCCACTCTACTCCTACACCAACTGCTAGTCTCCTTGGTGGTCCATCCCTTCTCTGAACTCCTAAAGCTCTTAGCATCTGACCTACCCTTTGGGCACTTGGTCCTTGTGTTGTTGTATTTATCTTTTCATAAATGTGGACTTTCTCCCCTGAGAGACCTCCCTTTACTCAATACAGCTGACCCTTGAACAACCCGCGGGTTAGAGGCACTGATACCCTGCACAATCAAAAACTCCACTTATAACTTTTGATTCCCCAAATTTAACTACTAATAGCTTACCATTAACTGGAAGCCCTGTGAGTAACATAAACTGTTGGTTAACATGCATTTTGTATGTGTTATATACTGAATTTTGACAATAAAGGAAGCTAGAGAAAAAGAAAATGTTACTGAGAAAATCATGAGGAAGAGAAAATACATTTACAGTACTGTAATGTATTTATTGAAACAACAACAAAAACAGCCTGTGTATAAGTGGACCTGCACAGTTTAAACCCATGTTGTTCAAGGGTTGATTGCACTACTGAAGACTAACTCCTTTGACTCTGTCCCACCCGGCCCTGAACCCATCAGGATTCAGAAAAGTCAGGAATGAGTCTTACTAGTCCAAGCCTTGTGCCCACTGTTGCTGACCTGAATCCCAGAACACCTCTGGTCTGAAGGCTCTGGGCCTCTGGTCTGAAGCCTCCATTCCTCAGGCCATCAGTATATACAACAAGAGTGCAGAATGGAGCTCAAATAGAAGCCTGCTTGGTGACACAGATGTCACTCTTCTGGGACATGGCATTGGGACAGAACCTGCTTTTCTTATTCCAAATCTGATGAGTCCATTCTGTAACTGACCAATCCCAGGCAACCATGCCACTGCTGTGTGTGTATGTCTTTGAGAGTTACCTTCCATTAGTCACCGATCACTGCAAAACCACTTCAAAACTTATTGTTTCTCGTGACCTTGTGGGTTGGCTGACTGGTTCCTCTTCTGGTTTTGCTTAACTCCACTCAGGTAAGCATAGTCAGTGTGGGGGTTTCCCTGATGTGTCCTGGGCCTCAGCTGGGGTGACTGGAATAGCTTCTCCACATGGCCTCTCCTTCCTCAAGGAGGCCAGATTAGGTTTCTTCAGAATGTGGCACTGTCAAGGTCCCAGTAATGTGCAAACAAAACTGCATGACTTCTTGAGACTTGGCTCCAGAGTTAACTCAGTGTCTCCTAGACCACATTCCACCCGTCAAAAAGTCCCAGCAGCCCAGAGTAAAGGGTGGGGAGACATTTCCCTTCCTGATGGGAGTAGCTCTAAAATATTGGGGCTGACTCTTTCAATCTATCCACTTCATCTCCCTTGGCCCAGCCACCAGACTGATCTCCCCTGGGTAGTACATTGTTCCAGATTAAGCCGAGTTCACCACTTTTGGAGACTGTATACAATACCATGGACTACTACCTCAGGGGCCATCCCTCTAGCTGTGTCACCTACAGCATCTTTCTGTTATGATATTCCCAACTCTAGTATATGGCCTAGGAGTGAAGGGATGGTGTCTGGGTCCTAGTCAGTGTCTACAAACGATCCTACTGCATATTTTTATAGTAGTTGCCACTATCTAAATCTACCTTTTGTTATTGCGTGCTGCTTTGTTTTATTTTGCATACTTGCACATTGTTTCTCTCTTCCACCAAAATAAGAACTTTGGGCAGGAATTTTGTTTTCTCACTGACGAATTATCAGCACCTAGAGACATACTTAGCACATGGTAGGTGTTCAGTAAATATTTTTTGAATGCCTTCCAGCTCCCTGAAGACTGTGATCAGGACTTAAAACCCATTCACAACCCCTCTCCCAGCTCCTGTCAGTAAAAGATGCCATAAACATCTGTTATTTGAAGATAATTCATTCACTGATCATGCATAGTGTGAAATGTCGTGAAGGTTCCAGAGACTGTCTTTATGTCCATTTTATACATGATTCTAAGAGTCTTGTATTTGTCCTGAGAGGGTTCTGGTCCTTGGACAAGTATAATTTCTTTGGTGAGACTAAATTTGAACATCTGGAAAGATAAGAGGATTTGCCCATTTCATTCAAATTCCTTCAAATAAATTCATCCCAGACATTCAGATGTATGCTGGGTGGACATGAAACATAAAAAGTAAAAATCCCACTACCACTGTCCCTTAAGACTTCCCAGATTTTTGTTCAGATGGGGCTGTTCATTGAAATTTAATTACAGGTTATAGGAGACATTATGTGGAAGAGATTAATGGTCTTTTCTCTGGCAGGGGATGGAAACTATACTCTATATCCTCCTGAGGCTAGAAAACTTGGTGCTCAGAGTCTATCCTAGCCAACTGAGGGTTGAGCAATGTGTTCAGTTTATACCAGCCAAGAGATGGGTGGACTTGCTGTCTACGTGTACTAGCAGGATTTCGTTGGAGTGGCTTGTATGGAACCACTACTGTTCAGTGCCCAGAAGGCCTCAGAGAGATCCTATATGGCATGGCAAGGAATAGGGGACACAGCGAGTCCACTTCCCTTACCACATCTCAATACCTGGCCATAAGTAGAGGAGTTTTAAACTGAGGGTGGGAAGCTCCTGACTCCAGATCCAAGTGATGATAGGACCCAGATTTTCAGGCTTATCTATAAATCAAATCTGTCATATAAGGACCAACTGCTCACCCGAATTAAGGCCAAATCAGTGTGAGCAAGAAGTACCAATGAGCATTCCCACCTAAGACAGGAAACGACCCTTATGGAGATCCCCATAGGAGTGACTGATGCTGTCCAGTGTACTTGCTCCATGCTCTCCATGAACTGGCCTGGCTGCAAGCTACTATCTCTAGGAACAATCCCATTCTCTGCCCTCCACCTGCTTTCAGCCATCTGCATTGCCTATGACCCATGATGGGCCCACTCCACCTGTCATTGCTGTCCCCAGGGAAAGACACAAGCATCCGTATATTAGATCTTGAAGGTGACTATGGAATGACCTGGAATCCTGAATCTTAGTTCTTCCAGAGAAATAAATTTGCTCTCAGAATCTGAAGCTAAGGCCTTCCCAAAACACATAGACACCAATCTTCAGGGCCATAAGACTCATCATGAAAGTGAAATATGGGCTTCATGGCACACGTTTGCATGGGTAAGTCATGGTCACATAAGGGATTCAGAATAAGAAGACGGCAGATTTTCCCCTTAGGAGCCCTCTCTCAAATAGCCTGTACCAACCTGGGTTCAATGACACTGCTATTTTCTGTGGCATTTTGTTTTATTTATATTACAAATATACAGAAATATGCAGAATAACAGAATACCTACCATCCCCCTTAGGTAACGAAACTCTATACAACAGAAGCCCTCTGTGACTCTCCTGAATGTTATTCTCTCTCACTTTCCTTTCCCAGAGATAACCATCATCCTGACATGGATAGCCCCATGCTGGAATTTATGCTTCTAGTGTATATGTGATAGTAAACATCAGCTTTGTCAACAGTTTTGTTTGTCAGTATTAGATCTTTAATATAAGCGTAAGTACTATTGTCAGAATTCAATGTACCTTTTTCTTTCCTCCAGCTTTTGCTATTGAACCACGTTGATGCTCTGCTGTTTATTCATTTAATCATCTACTTCCCTTTTGATGGAATGTTAGGTTGTCTCTAATTTTTCACTCCTAGAGTGCTACCATTAATTTCTTGTCCACACTTCTGAACCTGGAGGAGGAACTCTCTTGGGTAGATTTGCTCCATTTAGTTACGTGTCGCTTCAATTTAGGTATTGCCAAATTACTCCCTAAAGTGGTGGTACCTGTGTTAGCTTGAGTTCCCATTACTCTACAACCCAACAGCACTTGGTACTTTCACACTTCTAAATTCCTGCCCATGCGATGGTGGGAAATGCGGCTTTCTTCTGGATTTAATTTGCATTCCCCTGATGACCAATGAGTCATGCTTATTGGCCACTTCTGTTTCCACTTCTTTATCTTACCTCTCCATGTCCTTTTTCATTGCTCTACTGAATTGTTGATCTTTTTTCATGTTGATTTATAGCAGCGTACCTTAACAGCAGCACTATTGACATTTTGGACTGGATGATTCCTGCTTCTGGGGGACTGTTCTGTGACTGCAGGAACTTTAGCAGTGTCCCTGGCCCCTGCTGACTAGATGCCAATAGCAAGTCCTCCCCTCTCATCTCAGTTGTGACAAGCATATCTCCAAGCATTGCCGAGTGATCCTCAGCTGAGAGAATTATAGGAATACTTTATTTTTCATGGATGTTAATCCACTGTCAGCTATACAGATTGAAAATATCTTTACAAAGATATTCTTGGATAGTCAGTAGAACTGGTTCTTCTTTTCCCCAGAAGCTTTGCTTTGGAGAGAGGAAGAAAGAACAGCCTATACTGTGTCCAAAGTGCTAGTGTGAGTCTTTGTCTTCCCATCTTTGCTTCAAATCTACTAGGTATGTGTTGATATCCTTACTTCACAGATGAGGAAACTGAGTCTAGTAATGTGCCCAAGGGCACTCAGCCAATAGGTAGTAGAAACAGGGTATGAATTCAGGTCTGTCTAGTTGCTTCAGCAAAACAGAAAGAACTTGGCACTAGGAATGGAGAGGTCTCGGTTTTCGTCCGGGCTCTGTCACCAAGTGGCTGTAGGATGAGGACCTGTTCTTCATGCCAGTCTTCTTTCTCATAAGATGAGGAAGAGCCTGGACACAGATCTTAATGTGCCAGTTCATTCTACCAACAGGAAAGTGTGGTCGAGAGCGGAATCTGGAGCCAGGGCTGGTAGGATTGGGGCCTGGCTCTGCCACTACCTACTGAGTGACTTCTTGCTGATCCCTTCCATGCCTCGTTTTCCTCCCCTGAAGATGGAGATTCAACGTTTTTTAATTAATTTATTTATTATTGAGAGAGAGAGACAGAAGCATGAGCATGGGAGGGGCAGAGAGCGAGGGAGACACAGAATTCGAAGCAGGCTCCAGGCTCTGAGCTGTCAGCACAGAGCCCGACGCGGGGCTCAAACTCATGAACCCTGAGATCATGACCCAAGCTGAAATCGGACGCTCAACCGACTGAGCCACCCAGGTGCCCCTGAAGATGGAAATTCAAATATTCCCAAACTCCTAATGCTTTTTTGAGGATTAGATAAGACAACCCATGTAAAATAATAAAACATGGTGGAAGTTCCATATATGCCAAAAAAACGTCATTATAATCCTACATATAGGTGACCAGTTAGTCTGGATTGGGAAGCAGTGTGGAATGTAGATTATGACACAAGGAAACACTATTTCACTATCTTTAGATACAAATAATAACAACAACCGGGAAAAGATTTGTCAGTAGGCAACCCTCTTTAACTGAAAGATGAAGAACAGAGTTCCATGATAAGCTTGTAGTTTGTATAATTTTGGCACTTTGAAAAAGTATTCAAGCCTACCTATGGCTCATCCCCTCTCAAGAGAACTTCACATCCCTTCTCTCATCTGAGGGCAGCACTTGGCCGCTGGGCACTGCTATCTGCAAAAACTCTACAAAGATATATTTTAGTGCAGGGGCACCCAGGGATCACAGACTCTGAATTGGGGTCTAAATGCGTACCTGCCTTGCTTCCCTTTCCATGAAAGTAGTATTTTAAATGAGGGAGTCAAGCTGATCTGGACTCAGCAGACCCACGGGGAGTAGGTCAGGCGACCAGCGAGCAGGGGCCTTTTTCAAAGAGGGAGGCGAGGGGCTCTTTAAACATGCATTCTCCAAGAGCTTGGACTGCCACAGTTAATGACTCTGAGACTCGGAGAGGGACTGCCTGTTGAGTGCACTAGTAATTAGTTAACACATGGAAATAAAAGCCGATTTAAAAACAGAGCCCATCATTTATTTATAGTAATCCAGTGCAAGTTTTTTTTTTTTTTTAAGTAAAAACACTGGACATAGTTCCTAGTCAAAACCAAACCGTCTAAATAGCTTCCAACTTACCCACTCACTCACTCACTCACTCCTTTTCCTCTTACCACCTCCTTGAAGTTCACCTAGACTGACCTGGCTGAGCCCCACACCCGTCAGCTTTCAGGCTTTCATTCCCCACTCAGCCTGTTGTGCAGGTGGGACCACTACTGGATAATGCTTTCTGATTCTTCTGTGTGTGTTCTCTGATGCCTCTGTGCCTCTGCATGTCTTAAATGGAAAGAGCATAAGTTTAGAGACAGCCCAGTTCAAATCCTACCTCCAGCCCTTTCCAGTTGTGTGGTCTCAGGCAACAGACTCTCTTCACCTAGGCTTGCTGCAAATAGAGGTATCACATGTGGTTAGATGTATGAAGTCCAGAGCCTGGAGCTCAGCATAGAGCAGGCATTCGTTTTCCCTCCTGGGCAACGTTCGCATCTTTCCTTTTCGTTCCTTCTTATTCTCTGGCAGAAAAAGCAGGATGGCATATAAAGGGTAGGCTCTGGAGCCAGACTGCTTTGCCCTGAGCCCTGGGATACTTCTAATCAGCTGTGTGATTTTGGGTAACTTCAGCTCATGCTGCCTCAGTTTCTTTGACTAGAAAATGGGAATGATATTGATCACTACCTTGCAGCATACTTGTGAAGGTTAAGTGAACACTCAGTAAAAACTCAGTGCATCCCGCTGTTCTTGGTACCAGCCAGTGATGACAAGGGGGTGGGGCGGGGAGGGATTTTTAATTACTCACTGCCCACGAGTACCATCCAATGCATGCTGACAAAGGAAAGGGTATCTGCTTTCTGAGTTTGACACACCTGAACTGGAATCACATCAGTTCCACTAGTGTGGTTCCAGAGAAGGTACAGAACCTCTGTTTCCTTTTCTGGAAAACAAGAGTAACAATAACACCTATCCCAAACAACATGAGTGATCCTGGAAGCAGGAAGATCGTCCTCATCTCCAGAGTCTCCAGAAGGAGCCTAGGCCAGCTGACACCCTGATTCCAGTCTTGTGTGATTCTACAGCAAGGCCACTTGGCCTCCTGATCTACAGAACTGTGAACTATTACATGGGTGTAGTTTTAAGCCACGGAGTTTGTAGTAACTTTTTTAACTTTTTTTTTTTTTTAAAGACGGAGAGAGAAAGAGAGAGAGAGAGCACACAAGCAGGAGAGGGACAGAGAGAGAGGGAGACACAGAATCCAGAGCAGGCTGCAGGTTCTGAGCTGTCGGCACAGAGCCCGATGTGGGGCTTGAACTCACGAACCTTCAAACATGACCTGAGCTGAAGTCGGATGCATAACAGATTGAACCACCCAGGCACCCCTGTCGTAATTTGTTAAAGCAGAAAATGAATATAGTCTACAAGATAGAGGATGCCACTTGGGGGGGGGTTGGTATTGGGGGACTGTGAGCTCCTGGATGGCAGAAATTGGTGTCACTTATTTGGAGCCCCCAGAATCTGGTATATAGTAGATGCTCAATGAATATTTACAGACGAATGAATGAACAAAAACAAAATCCAGACTCAGTCTATAAATAAGTAACTTTCCAAAAAGCTGCAGGTGCCAGGATGTGCTCAAGCATAAGGAAGGATAGCTGACAAGTGAGCGTAAGAGCACGCATGATGCATCTGGAGCTCGAAATCTAATCTCACTCAGTCTGTTAGCTGTGTGACCTTGGGCACATTACTTAACATCTCTGTGCCTTCATTTTCTTATCTGCAAAATGAAGATAAAATAGTAACTACCTCATAGGGTTCTTGGGAGGATTGATTAAGAGAATACACAACAAGGTCTTAGCACTATGGCTGGCCTATTGTAAATATTGAATAAATACTTGGTATTATTTCTGAGAGAGTCTAACCTGGAAAACTTCCTCCAATCTTACAATTTCTATCACTTTAAAAATGTTTATATTTTTGTTTATTTATTTTTGAGAGACAGAGACAGAGTGTGAGCAGGGGAGGGGCAGAGAGAGAGACACACACAGAATCCGAGGCAGGCTACAGGCTCTGAGCTGTCAGCACAGAGGCCTAAGTAGGGCTTGAACCCACAAACCGTGAGATCATGACCTGAGCCAAGGTCGGATGCTTAACCGACTGAGCCGCCCAGGCGCCCTAAAACTTCTATCACTTTAAAGAGCACTGGACCCTTATTTTAATTTAGGAAAATGCCCTTACATCTCACTCCTGCTGGTTTTTCAAAGTGCAATTCATTGGCAGACAATATCACAGTGAGGCGGGTGGATAGAGGGTTTTTCAGCTGTTACCCCATTTCCCAGATGGAAAGAGTTTGGGGACACTGGTGACCTCCAGAAAGCTAAAGACCCAGACCAACAGGGGCTTGGCCTATACCAGGCAAAGCTTCTTTCTCCATGGCCTCATTGATTAGCTAAGCTAGGAGGAGAGGAGGCTATTAGTTTTGTTGTGGTTGTTTTTTTTATTGGACCCATAGTGCCTCAGATTCCATAAACCCATAAACCATAACTGGGCACAATCTATTATTAATTATGCAGGGACAGCTGATCTGGGTTGCAAACTGTCCACAGCAAACCTTGCTCTCAAAATATTGATGAGATCGTCACTTATCCTGCCTAAGTCTATTTTTGCATGAATGGCTCTTTTGCTGCCATGCACTTAGCCCTGTATTGGAACTATTTATGTGTGGCTATTTCTTTACCTGTCTCCCCACATAGAAGACAAATTCCTTCAGAGGGGGCACCTGGTTATCCATCTGTCAAACCGAGTTTGACTTTATATTCCTTCCAGTATGGAAGAAGGGGGCTGGCTCATCATAGCTCTGTCCACATTCATTTTGAAGCATCAGGACTCAAACTCCAGCAGCGTGTCTGTCCTGCTTAGGCTGGTGCTTCATACCAGGGTCCAGGGAAAACTCTCGGTTTCCACATGCTCCTGAGCTGGGTCTCTAGCATG
This sequence comes from Prionailurus bengalensis, assembly GCF_016509475.1. Classification (NCBI taxonomy): domain Eukaryota; kingdom Metazoa; phylum Chordata; class Mammalia; order Carnivora; family Felidae; genus Prionailurus; species Prionailurus bengalensis. Next base: position 21,331,712 of record NC_057347.1, read on the forward strand.
TTGCTTCCTGACCAGAATATGTGAAGCCCAGAGCAATGAACACACCAGTGTTCAAGGATAAGCACTCAAGCAGCTTTTGAAGCCTCATGTAAACTACCCAAATGCTGCTTGGCTGACGCTTGCCAGTTTTATTCGACCACAGCATGGACAATGAAGAACAAACTGTATCTAGTTGGTCTATGGCTGAGAAAGGATATTGATGAGAGCATGGCTGAACTTTCAGGTGTCAGTCTGGCACATTCTGGGCTCCCAGAGCAGAGGGTGGACTTGGGTAAGCCTCTGCTTGGGTTTAACTCAGCCAGACCTGTGAGCCCCTTGGATTCTTTCCTTTCTCTTTCCTCAGCCCTGAACCCTTGGCAAGGTGCGGGAATCTGTTTCCATAAAACCAATTTATTTTTCCATTTATTTGATTAATTGAAATTGCTAATACTCAGGCCTCAAGGTCGTAAACACTAGGTAATAAAACCCCCTTTACATCTGTCCAGTGTTTTAGTGTTCGTTAAGCACTTTCACATCTATTATCTGATGTGCCCCTTAGAACAGCCCTGCAGAGTAGGCAGGGAAGAGATTATAATGGTCAGTTCATAGAAAGGGAGATGTGTGTTGCCAATGGTTACATAGGTAGGACAGAACAGAGGTGAGATGGAGGCTGGTTCATATATTCTGCGGCCAGTTCTCTTGTAGGGTGACTAACCAGCCCAACTTGCCAGGACTGAGGGGGTTTCCCAGGGTCTGGGGCTTTTTTAAAAATGGAAAAGTCCAGGGCAAATTGGGAGGAGTTGGTCACCTTCCTTCAGAACCCCAGTCTGTCATGATGGAGCCCTGCCACCCTCACCGGGTTCAGCTGATGGAGGTGTCCTGTGACCTGGCACAGCCAAGGCAGATGTTGTACCTGGCCAAGTCGTCTGGGGGTGCAGGCTGAGAACAGTCAACCGTGACTTACAGATAACTCATCTGCACCAGATCTTGGGTTGGGGGAGGGTGGGTTGTGAAGGGACAGGAGGCAGGGCCTGAACATATAAGTGACCTTTCCTGCCTGGGCTGCTTGTGAGATAGTTCACCAGAGAAGGATACTGAGAGCCTAAGGGTGCTCAGCCAGAGAAGGGACACTAACAGGAACTGACTTGTCAGAAGAATGCATGATAGAGACACTAAAGGCCTAAAGACAGATGGTGCAGAGGTTGATGGGATGATGGAGAGGGAGAGAAAGGATCAGAGGGAGGGAGAGTGGGCAGAGAGAGGGGTACACATGAGATAGTCTTAGCCAGAGATGAGTTTTGTGAACGCCAGCTGCCATCCACAGTTATCTCTCCTTAATGGGCTATAGGCTATAGGTAGCTACCTCCTAGCCTAGAAGTCAGCCTCTTTCTTGATATATCAGTCAATCCCATTTGGCTGGGAAGGGAGGAAAGGGGAAGTGATTTGCCCAAAGCAGCCTGAGCTGCATATTGAGTAGTCCAGTCTAGATTAATGAGAATTTAGCCTTGAACCAGAGCAGGGGCTAGGCTGGCCAGCCCTGGCTTGTTTCCATCAATGCGTACCCCCTTGTTCATTTCACTCTGGCCTTGACCTCCTCCCAAGTGCTCTGGCCCCTGGAACTTGGCCATGACCCCCTGTGGCTTTAGGATGAGAATCTCAAGTTTTGGTTCTGTTTGCCTTACTTATTTTTTGACTCTAGTAATGTGAACAAATTCAAATCTGATTGGGAAGTCATTGAGCTAAACCAAGCCCAGAACAAAGCAATTGAGTAGAAAATTGTCAATACCAGCTGCAATTCTCCCTCCCCACCCAGAGAAGGAGAAAGACCATTGCTGGAGTCACTTCAGAGGCAGGCAGGGAGAGCGGCGCCCTCATCATGGGCACCTGCACTAGGTGTGTGGAGGTCGCCATGTGGCTGGCAAGAAAGGCTCAAAGGCTGGAGTAAATATGGGGAAAAATATAATGCTGGTGGAAAAACTGAAAATAATATGGTAGGAATTAGCACACAGATGGGGTTTCCTGACTCTTGTGCTGATAACCACATAGGATGTTATAGCCTGCCTTTTAGTTTTCTCATCTGACCACTTGATCTTTCATCTGATTTGTATTTTCCTTAGGCTTGACATATTTCATTTATATCTTTCTGTTTTGTTACCTGTAGTTCTTGAAGTCTGCCTCAAATTCTCAGTGGGACAAAGGGAGGAATAAGGACATACTTCAACCCACCCTTTCATGAATGTCTTCTTGGGAGTATCGTGATGTGGTGTAAGCCTAAGGAATGGGGGGGGGGAAGCAGGATGGTGGAGTGGTGAGTGTGTGCCTCACTGATCCCCCATCAGCCAGGCTGCAGCCAGGTGCAGCTAGCTAGCTACCTCTGGATTTGTCACCTCTTTCTTGTCTCAGGAGGACCCAGCAAGTGTGCAATGCCCTCTGTGAGGGGCAGAGAGGTCAGTCACAGCCCTTGGTTCAGGGTCCTATTGGATCATCATAGAGAAGTATCTTCATAGAGAAGACAGTCTATCTTTCTGGAGCTTTCTTTTCTGGTGCTGCTAAGTTCCCAGGTTTCCTCCTTCAGCCCATGTCTACCATCTCTACCAATGGACAACTTGAGTGGATTGAGACACCCCTTGTAACATTCTTGGGCTGTTGAGATACCTTCCCAACTGGCTCTCTGCTCCACTCTTGCCTCCCTGCAGTCCACATCACAGTCAGCCTAATGGTTTTAAAGTGTGAATCATTACTCTACACTCTGCATTGCTCTGGGCATAAATCCATGTTTCTCCCAAGCCTTCCAGGCCCCGCATGCTCTGGCCCCTGTCTACTTCTCTCTCCCTTGTTTGTGCTTCCCCAAGCTCCATGTGGCTTCCTAAATGTGCCACACTTAGCCCTGCCCTCAAGCATCTGCATTTTCAGTTCCTGTTGCTTGTTGCAGGACCTCCCTCTTTCTTCACACAGCAAGTGTCTCCTCATTCTTGAGGTCTCAGATGCCATGTTCCCAAGACGCCTTGTCTCCCCAGCCCACTTAAACTGGGTCCATGCCCCCCACTCTGCCCGATCTCAAAACTCCATCACATCATCCAACTTCTACCACAGCACTTATCACAATCTGCAATGGTCTTTATGTATTCATTTGATTTGTGTGTGTCTCCCTGAGCAGTGCACAGCTTCACAGGGCAGGGGCTGGATATGTTTTGATCCCTGCTATATCCCCAGTGCCCACAACCAGGGCTTGCAACACAGGAGGTTCTTAATAAATATCTGTGACATCAATGCATCCCCAATCAGGAGTTGGCAGACTATGGTCTGTGGGCCAAATCTCACCCACTGCCTGTTTGTGTAAATAAAGTTTTATTGGAATGCAGCCTAATCATTTACATATTGTCTGTGGTTGCTTTGGTGCTATAACGGCAAACACAGGATGCTTGCAACAGATGTCACAGAGCCCATAAAGCTGAAAATAGTTACTATCTGACCCTTTAGAGAAAATGTTTGCTGACCCCTGGCTTATACACAACAGCTTAGTCTCTATGGATGTTTAGAATTTCACTTACAAAGAAACCAGAGGCAGAAGGATTCAGGGTTGGTTTAGCAGCTCAGTGATGTCCTCAAGGACTCACAGCCAGTCCTGCTGTCCTGCCCTCTGCCTGACAGTGAAAACTTCCCTCAAGGTTCCAAGGTGGCCACCACAGCCATGACCATCATATCCAAGCTCCAAAGAAGAAGGAGTGTAATGAGAGTAGCAAATGGCTTTCTCCATTCCCAGGGAGAAAATCTTCTCCCTGAAAGACACCAAGTGGACTTCTCCTTGTGTTTTATTGGCTAAAATTGGATCACGTGCTCATTGTTGGACCAATCACTGTAAAGGGGAAGAGGATCCCTATGACTGGGTCAGGCCAATGATGTTTCATGCCTTGAGGGTGGATACATTGCCTTTAGAAATCAGAGGAAAGGGGGGAATGTCTACAACATACATGAATGAAGCATCCCCATTTCTTCACACCGGAGATGGTTGTGATGAAAGGCTAAAGTTTGTTTACTCCTCTCCCCCTGATAGAACTAAAAACAGATGGGCACATTATTTCTCCTTTTCCTTTTCTAGCTTTCAGGTAAATCTTACCTCTCATCTTTTACCCTCTACACTATTTTCTCTCTGCCAGCCACCAGCCTTGATCATAACTTCGGAAAGCAGGTTTCAGCTGACTTTACGACAATCCCACTTGATTGAGATTTTCCTAAGAAACCCGCCTAGTCTGATGATAAGGATTTGAAGGACACCCAGAAGGAATGTAAAATGTCCCACATTTTATTCTCCACCAGCCAAGTCCAATGTTTTAAACCCAGTTATACAAAAGACATTTTGGTTTAATGCATTGTTCTCTAGAATACCTCTGTTAAAATGGATGATACTTTCAAAAGGCCATGCATGGTGAGTTTATGACTTAATCCCAAAGGTATGAGGTCATAAATCATCTTGGACAGCAGAAATGCTGACCTTGAGGGGAGAAGGGAGCAGTGTTATAATGGAAATAGAACCACGAGCCAGTATACCTGGATTCTAGTTCCCTTTGTCTCTTTATTTTATATGTACCCAGGAAAATTCACTTTCTCTCTCCAGACCTCACCTTCCTCATCTGCTCCATGAACGGGTTGAATTTAATGATCTGCAGGAACACTTCCAGCTGGTTAAAAATGATCAGTTACGCACCCTATATGGTCTCATGCCCACATTACTGCATTCATTCATCCACCTTCCTTCAGCCGATCTTTCAATATTTATTTATTGAGTACCATCACATGCTAGGAATTTTGCTACATGCCGGGAATGCCCCTGCCCATGTGGCGCTTACTGTCTGGTGGGGAAGACAGAGAGAGTACACAAGTACATATAACATCTTGTGACAAGCATGCTAATAGGAAAAATGCTGGCTCACTGCAAGTTCATGGCAGTTCAGGGCAGGGACAGCAGATGCTACCTGGGATGAGAGGTCACGGGGCTACCCAGAGATGGTGATGTCTATGTTAAGATGTAAAGTCCGAGTTAACCAAGCTGGAGTGAAGGAGAGGAAGGGAAATTTCTCTTGTAAGGGTATCAGCACATGTTGAGAACTGTTAACAAACTGTTTATCATTTCTTCCACACCTGAGGTTCTTGCCCCCCACCCCCGCAACCAATCCACTTGCTATGTAACCTATTTGAAATTATGGTGGAAAGAACAATCAGATCTGTTTTAAAAGAACTTGAGTCAGGTTTACCCAACCAACGATTAGCATGATAGTTGATGTCTGTTTCATTTATTTGAAACCTATGATGTTCATTTCAAACATGCCATGTATATCAGATCCATTAATTTAAAACAGAATTAACAAGGTGTCACAGTGTGCTAGGCACTTGCTTGAGCCAGAGATACAAAGTAGGGGAGGAGCCAGTCCATAGGGCCAGTGTGGCTTTCTAGGAGCCCACACTGCAGTGTGGAGATAGTCAAGTACTTTAATGAGCAGAGTACAATGTGTCCTAGGTGCATAGAGGATGGTATCCTAGTCGGGCTGCTTCCCGGAAAGCTTTCAGAAGGCCATGGACTCTGAACTGAGTTTATTCTCTTATTTATTCATTCTTTTAATTTAATTGTTGTAAAATACATGTACATAAAAATTTGCCCTCTTAACCGTTGTAAGTGCACAATTCAGAGACATTAAATTCATCCCCAAAGCAAAAACCACCACTATCCCTCTCCAGAAACCTTCCATTGTTCCACATAGAAACCCTGAACATAATAAACCCTAAGTCCCACTCCCCTTCCTCCGAGCCCCCAACTGCCTTTGCTCTGCTTTCTGTTCCCATGAATTTGCCCACTCTAAATACTTCATATAAGTCAAATCACACACTATTTACCCTTTTATCTCTTTCCCAGCACAATGTCTTCAAGACTTATCCATGTTGTAGCATGAATCACTATTTCCTTGCTTCTTAAAAAGACATTTATTTATTTATTTTTGAGAGAGAGGGAGGGAGAGAGAGAGGGAGCAGAAGTGGGGAGGGAGAAGAGAGAAAGAGGGAAAGAAGATCCAAAGCAGGCTCTGTGCTGACAGCAGCGAGCCTGATGCGGCGCTTGAACTCATGGACCACGAGATCATGACCTGAGCTAAAGTCAGATGCTCAGCCAACTGAGCTACCCAGGCTCCCCTCTTTCCTTTTTAAGGCTGAATAATATTCCATTGTATGGATATGTCCCACTTTGTTTATCCATTCACCTGCTGGTGGCCACTTGGGTTGTTTCTACCCTTTGGTGAATAATACCACTGTGAACATTGATATCTGTCTGAGACTCTGGTTTCAATCTGTCTGGCTATGTACCTAGGAGTAGCATTGCTAGATCATACACTAATTCTATTTGAACTGAGCTTTGAAGGCTGAGAAGATTGAGCAGGAGGAAGCATGGATTAATGCCAATGGAGGGTGCACTTCTGTGGGACCACACACCTCTCACATAGTCTTTCACTTGCCCACCTCTCAAGGACCAGGCTGTGTGTCCACCGTGACGACCACCAGCTAGGTCATTCCCAGTTTCCCTCGAAGGGCAACCCTATTGTTCTCTGGATAATATCTGCTGCTTTCCTACCTCCTTCCCCAGTTTCATCTGGCCCAGAACATCCTAGGTCTTTCCATGGATTGGTAACACTCCCCTGCCTACCTCACTGAGTTGTTTTGAAGACCGAGAAATAAAACCCACAAGGCAGTGGTACAGATGCTTGTGGTCATGGCTGTTGCTATTGTCCTCATTGCCATCTTAGAAGACTTCACTGCAGTGAAGAACAGGTTCCTTCATTCACAACCAAGCCATCCAGGCCCAAGGAGAAAAAAAACCTCCAAGTATGACATCTTAAATTGCTGTATCTCTGCACTACACCCCAATTCCTCCCGACACCCAAATCTGTGATAATAACAGGAGTGGAAATTCATGTGCCACATCCTGAGAGATACAAAGGAAGCCAGACTGCTTTTCTCACTTGGAGGGTTGACAGACATGTCTGGGAGAATATGTTAGAAATTCTGGAGCAGAAGCCTCCTACCTCAAAGAGTTAATTCCCCAAGGCTTGGTTTATTTGTTTTCAAACATCTAAGACATATTTATTGAGAAAGAGCTGAGTGCTTGACACATTGCAAGGCCCTGTGTGGGTACAGAAGCCTAATACACGGGGGTCCTAGCCTTCATCCTGCTGGTGCATTTATTCTAAGCTCCTCAAATGCTCTGTGTCTATTTCCTGACACCTCAATTCCAGTTATACCTGCTGGTCTGGGCTCTAAGTGTGACTGTCTTTCCTGCCCAAAGGCTGTCCATTTAGGTAATTCCTTTGCTTTACTTTGGGCAGCTGACTTTTAGCTAGTGGCTGCCTGTCCAGTTTCTACCTATAGTCAGTGGAAACACTGGAACCTATCTGCCGTGGCATATGATAACATTCTAAATTGTGTGACTCATAAAGTTACCCAGGGAGTGTGGGAACTGCTCGAGACCTCTAGTAAAAAACACGGCTCCGGTTTCATCTTAGGCTCAGAATGGCAAATAGGTGTCACTGATGCTGCTGTCCTTAGCCCCCAGCAGGCATGAATAATCCATCGTGGTGCTTTGTGGCTGAGCCAAGGCGTGGCTTCTCGCCCTTTGTCAAATGCCATGCTCCTGGCGGCCACTTTTGATTGATCTGAGTTGCCACTAACAGCATGTAGTAGACACTGATGGTGTCCCACCCATTCTTTCTGGACCTCCCACTCAGCCCCCAGCTGCTGGGAGTATCATCTATAACTTCCCACAATAGCACCTTCTTCCTGAGCATTGACTTCCATTGGGCCAGATGGGAACCACCTCTCTAGGAAATGTCTCCAACGTCATGCCTTGACGGACACAAGGTACAAGTCTAGTCCCCTTGCTTTTCATGCATATTCATATCCTTGGCATTAGGCTTTCTTGGCCTCTCCCTTTGCTCTGTCCTTATTCCCTCACACCTTTACAGATTGTAATCTCCAATAAATCCTCACACTAGAATCCCTACTTCAGCTCTTCTTCCTAGGGAATCTGACCTAAGCTGCTCATTTGTCATACCTGCCTCTGACCCTATAGCCAGGAAGGAAAAGTCAAGGACAAGAAAAACTTGAGTGAATGTACAGAGCTTTACATTCTCTGTTCGATGCAATAGATAAATAATCCCCACAAATGTGTACTGAGTCCTGGACATGTGTCGGGCACCGTGATAGGTAGTACGGACACACTGGCACCTGAGACCAAGTGGTCCGTGCCCTCATGGACCTCACATTCCAGTGGGATAGGTGTAGATATGATAGCACTGGGAGCAGGCACCCTTTCTACCTTGGACCAAAGGGAAGGAGCGTAGCACAATGGAAAGAAAAGAACAGATCCTGAAGAATCTTCCAAGAGACAGACGTGGAGGCACATATTTTGCCTGGTTTTCTCATTGCCAAGAGCAGGAGTTTTATAAGTTGTGTCTCAGAGACCCTTAGAAATTTGTGACAAAACTTCAGAGGGTTCATAATTCCCTCCCCGTAATTGGAATGCATGTCTATTCATTCTTGCAGAATGATCCATACCTTCCACCAGATTCCTGAAGGTGTCTGTGAACCACAAAAGTCAAGAATTCACTGCTTAGATTTTGTGGCCAGCGTATCCAAAGGTCTTGAGACAAAGATGGAAGAGGTTTTTGTATAATAACAAAACATCCCCTGAAGAGGTAACCATTGTGAGTGCAGGCCCAGCTGTGATATCAGTGGAACATCTGGCTGATAAATGAATTCTTCTCTTTCCAAAGGTTTTGAAACATGCGGTGACTGCATTTTAGAGCTGGAAGCCTGCTCACTGCTGGGCACTTGATTGTCTCTCTGGGTGTCCTCCTGGGTCAAATGAGCAGATGATGCTATCTTATATTCAAGGTCCATCACTGACTTTCTATGATTTTGTAAAGAACCTTGGAAACCATCTATTTTAGGATAGATTTTTAAGGCAGCAGGGTGAAGTGGCTAAGTGTGGGGCTCCAGAGCTAGAAAGCTTAGGTCTGAATCTCAGCTTTGCCACTCAGGCAAGTTTCCTCTTAAGGCCTCTAGGGAACAGGAACAATAATGGATAGTAGTGCCCCCCCCCCCCCCGGCCCACACACACACAAAATGGCTTCAAAGAACAAGAATCAACCATGTATAGTGTTTAGACCACAGCCAGGAACACCATAGGTACTTAGTGTTCGCTTTTCTATTATTTGTATGTAGAAGAGAGAGCTGAAGGGGGCAGGAAGTGATTTTCAGGTCAATACAGTGACCTTGCGTCAGTCTGGGTCCTCTCCACTGTGCTGCCTGCCTGTGCAGCCTTCGCTTCTCTCAGGACGGCGTGGTTTCTCAGTATCTGCAAGACTCCAAGAACCACAGCTTCAGAAAGCCCATCCCCAGGATGGCTTCTTATGCCCCAACAATCATGGGAGTTTGAAGATGCCTCTAAGGGCCAGAAAGCCCCTGGAGCTGTTATTTTCAACTCATATTCCCATCCCCACCTCCCTCCACCAATTCCCAACACTCCATCTCTGGGCTCTGTCCTGTCAGGAAGATCCTGCTTTGCCTCTGATGCAGAACATCTTGCTGGGCCTTGGATCACTCTTCCTATAAGACTGACATTATCTGCTCCATGTGTCTCTGGATTCCAGGCTGCCATTGGCCATCTGCTGGGTATTCACAGTGCTGGCATTCTGCCATATTCTGACTTAGGTCATCTCCCAGTCAGATAGTTGACTCAGTCTTAACCTTGGTGGTCACAAGCTGCCTGCTTCCAGAACCTTCTCTGGATCAGCTTTAATTTCAGGCTAGCCACCTCTTACACCAGGGCATGTGTGATTTGGGAATGTGTGTGTCAGCTGAAGCCTGAAGTGAGAGAAACCCAGAGACGGTCAGCATTGTCTATAATGCATTAAAATGCAGTCTATGTCACTATCACTAACAGCATCACCCTCTTGCATACAGTAATTGGCAATTTACAAGGCGCATTTATGCTGTCACATTGTTCCTACAACAATCTTGTAAAGTAGACTTGATGACCATTGTATATGCAGTTAGTAAGCTCAGGCCTGGAGAAATTAAGTAATGTGCCCAAGGCCAGACAATATTTTCAAAAGGTCTGTCTGACCTGAAGTCTAGTACTCTTCCTGCTACACCACAGCTGGGGCCCCAGATGGTTAAGAGGCCCAGAGCAAGTGGAAAGAGGCCAGCACGACAGGGGAGAGGGGCCGGGTTCTCAGGAGATAAGGGGCTGGAGGACAGGAGCCAGCTTGTTTTAAGAGCGTACTTCAATGAGGGATGTCTCTTGCCTTCCTACCTGGGGAGCCTCCAGCTGGATGAGGAGCACGGGGAGCCCCAGCCACAGAAGCCCTTGTCCCAGTCTCTTTCTATCACGGCTCTGTGTCAGCCAAATGAGCCTGAGCTTGGAGACCAATCAGATCTGAGTTTCGATCTTTATTTTATGGCTGGAGAGACCTCGGGCTAGTTACTCAGCATCCCTGAGCTTCTGTTTCTTCACCTGCAAAACTGGAATAGGCACATGTGCCTTTAGGGCCACTGCAAAGATTAAATTAAGTAATGAATGCACTGTTGTAGGCAATAGTTGGGGAACAATGGCCCGAGAAGAGGATTAGCCACATGGCCAGAGGCACCCATGAGGCCTCTCTGTGGGGTGCCAGGCCAGGCTGAGCTGTGTCCTACCCACTCAGGGCTCCCTTTCTTCTCTGGGTCCCCCTCTGTTGCAAGCTAACAGTCCTCCACCTGACTGCTGTTGACGCTGTCTCCTCTGGCTACAGACTGGCTAATGCTCCCTGCCTGGCAGTTCTTAGCCACGCTGGGCCAATTAAGCTGCATCCCTCTAATTGTTTTGGTGGCTCTTCTCTGAACTCCCTCCAACTTATCTACAAATCGGTTCTAAATTTAGACTCAAGCGCCAAGTCTGGGAGCTCTGAGCTTCTCCCTGCTCTAGCCAACCGTGAGGCTGGTGTGCCTTCCCTGGTAGGGCTGGGTGTTTCTCCTCCTCTCCATCCCTCTCCCTCTGTCTCCCCCTCCCCCTTTCCCCTAATCATCAACACAAAGGCGGAGGAAGGACTGTGACATGATTTATTTTGTTTGCGGAGTGCAGGTTCATAATCAGTTAGAAAACAGTTTTTCTTATTTAAACTTTCAGGAAAGTGACGGTAGAGAATTAAAGGGGGATTAATTGAATGCACAAGTTCTTTCTGTGCCCTGGAAACTGCACAGAGGAAACAAAACAACTTTGAAATAGCAAGAGAAGGAAGGGGGAGTGGGTAAGAGTAGAGTGGTTCCTTTGCCCTTTCTTGGTGCCTCACCCCTACATCTGCCTTGTTTGCCCTCCTTAAAGCATCAGCCTCCAGTGTTGACCCTGCAGTGTCTTCATTAGGTGGTTAGGACCCACCCAACCCCAGGGAGCAGATTTAAAAACACCCTCTTCTCCCTTCTGTCCTCCCCTCCCTTCCCCTTTTCCTCTTTTCCTGGTCTTTGATTTCATCCTTCTCCCCTCTCTTTTCTGGTTTCCACCTCCTCCTCTTTGTCATCTCCCTTTCTGCTCCCTCTTGTCCTCTCCTCCTCCCCCTTCCTTCTTTTCTCTCATCTTCCTCTCCCCTCTCCTCCTGTCCTCCTCCATGGCAACATCAGACTCCTTGCTGCCAGGCATCTTTCATACCAGTAGAGCAGCTTACACTCTGGAAAGTCCTCTCCTATTCCTAGACTCATAGGAGTTAGACAACAGCCCTGCGGACATGGGCAGGTGCCTAGGAAAGAATGATCTCACTGCTAGTTAGAGGGGCAGATCAACACAGCTGAGATCTCATGACAAGTCTGGTAGGGGAGCCAGACTCTTCTGTTGTCTCAGAGCCTCATTCCCATCAACCCAGAGGACACCTGTTGGCTGTCCCCAATAAATCACAGTGGTAACATGCCTCTTTGTTGTCACCAAACCTCACATATTGTGGAGGATGCCCAGAGGGTCCTGCAGGCAAGGTGACATGGTGGAGGGCTGGAAGATATGTCTGGACAGCCAGCCACAGAGTTTTGTCACTTCCTGCAGATCAAACCTCTTTATTCAAGCATCTCAAAGGGGTGTCAGCTCACAAATTTAAATCTGTCAACAAGTGTTGGAGCTAACAACATTCTAGGTGCATGCAGAGATAACAATCCTGGTCCCCACAGAAGTGACACGTCCCTGCTCTGTAAAATGGACCTATCACTTATACATACATGACTTAAGCTTTGCTTCTACAAGAAACAGGTGGGATAATGAGTGTGAAGACATTTTACAAACTACAAAGTTCTACACAAATACAAATAACTCTTTTGTTGCTGGGATTCCAATAATTGTAGGGATAAAGCTGGTCTTAACACTGGATGGAACGAGTGCTGGAAACAACCTTTGAGGTCATGTTGCCCAACCCCTCATTTCATGGGTGAGGAAAATGAGACCCAGATAATAGTCCAACAGGCCAAACTGCAGGTGACGGGACTGGACAGTCTCAGGACCCGGGCTCCTGGCTTTGCCTCATTCTGGATGCTGCTTATAATTTGTTTTTCTTTCCTTGATGTTTCCCTCTTTCTTTTTCTTCCTCAAAATTTAATACATGCAAAGTGCCTTCGAAATACTCTTTATCCACACCTTTTCCTCTACCCTAATATTATCTATCCTATATCCCACCTTATCAAGATCCTGTGAAATGGCTTAAAAAAACTATTGACAAATCCATACGAGGGGTTAAGAAAGAAGCCATGGTGGCTAGCTGTGCTACTCCACCTGCAACCATTTTGATCTCAACAGAGGCCTTCACAGACCTCAAAGAAGCAGCAATGACTACCAAGGAATTGTAAGTTCTGTGTCAGGCCGTTGGAGATTTTATCCACACAGCCTTATGATCCAGCTTGCTCTTCTGTGGTGGGGACACATCTCATAAAGTCATCCTCACGCTCTTACCTCATGACAAACCCTCTGGCTTCTTTCCCTCCGTTGGCTCTTTCTCTACCCTTCAGAGCCTCGTGACCCTGACTGGCGGTACTGACCATTTCCACTGGCTTGACCTAAAACCCTCCATCATGTGGGTTGGTTTCTGACACAGAGTATGTGCAAATTATTCCCTATTCTCTTCCTTCTGTATATTCAGGAGTTAGATCTAGTAGGTTCTCAAAGAGTATAGGTGCAAGGCAAGAGCAGAGTTTCTGCAGGGTGAGTCCAGGGGAGAAACATTAGGTATGTATAAAAGATGGGGTGGGCCTCAAGGGGGGTTGCTAAAAGAAAACTGCCCAGGGAGAAGTGAACAGCCAATGTCTCACAGGTTAACAGCCATCTGTCCCCTTTTTTCTCCCTGGCTGGTTTGTGGACTTGCGTTTCTTATTTCTTCTTGCATGCTTAGAGCCTATTACAGATGTGGAAATGTCAGCCTTTGATGAATTCTGGTGCTAGACTAAGGCTTTGGTGCCTCCAGGACAAGCGAGGATGAAATGTCGGAATTTGGAGAACCTAGTGTCAGCGATTTTAGAAATTATTTAGTTCAACTCCCCTCGAGTGCCTTGTCAGGAAGGCGAAGACTGTCCACAGGGTATCCAAGAAGGCCTCTTTCTGGAAAGAACCAGTACCATTTGGACTGCACACCACACACTTAACAAAGAGTCGTGTCCGTGTGCACACATGTGCCCATCTGCTCTGGTGCATGTGGGGGGTGGTTTCTCCTCTACGTGTGTATATCTTACAGTTGTAGGAAATCAGAGCTGAAGGGGCAAGAGAGATCATCTAAGTGAACCCTCTGGTTGCAGAGAAGAAGAAACTGAAGCTGAGGAGGAGCCTCGTTATCTGTAAAGGGGGAACCTTGATATCTGCCCTGTTTGCCTGGTAACAGAATGGATAGAGTCAATAAGATCATGACTATAAACTTGCAAAAAACAAACAAAACAAACAAGCAAACGTTAAAGCCGTGATTAAAAACCTAGTATGCATGGGATTAGGTTCAGAACTAGGGGATGCTGTGCTCATGAAGGGCATTGCTGCTTCGGGGGGGTATGGGAAACAAAAGGCAAGGAGAGGGGGAGGGGAAGGCTATTCTCCAGACTCCCCGGGATCCCCATCCCCTGTACACAGAGCTGAAGGTTGAGCCACAAGCCAGCCAAGCAAGAAATACAGGGGGAACAGTGAGGTCATTGGATCAGGAGGGGGCTGGAGTGGAAGAGAGATGGCTCTGGCTCAGAGCATGTGTGAGGCTCCTTTCTTTGGAAGATTCTCCAGATAATAGGGCATCACTGGGGGTGGGGGGCAGTGCCAGAGTGCTGCAGACCACCAGGTCTAGGGCTCAGAGCTGCTGAGGCCTGATTGCCAATGTTCCCGGATGACCACTGGCTGGTGTGCAGGGGCAGGTGTGCGAGGAAGCAGGTAAAGGGAGTGAGAGATGTTTGGCCAAAGCCACATGGTGGGATGTCTGGGAGGGAGGGATTGGACACAGGCTCCCAAAGCAGGACGGCCCGTCCCAGGGCCGCAAGCAGGCAGGCGAAGGGAAGGTGACATTCTGTCCAGAGCAGGCATGGAGCCCAAAGCGTGGTCCTTGCTGGTGCTCTAGGTGGGGAAGGCCTGGACCACTGATGGCTTCCTTCCCACCCTCCCAACGGGGGCTTGGTGAGCCCCAACACTCCTCCAGAGAAGACAGCTCAGATTCTTGGCCCCTCTCCCTTTTTCCACTCTGCCACCCAGTTGCTCAAGCCAAAATCCTTCATTCAAAGCCTTTCATCTTCGTTCTTCCTGGTAGACCCCTCTTTGAAATATGTCCAGAATCTGGCAGTTCCCAACCCCTTCGAGGCTACCACCCCATCCCACCGTCTCACCCTGGACCCCTGCTTCTCCCCACATCCACCCTTGCAGCCCTGTGCTCTCATTTCTGCACAGCAGCCAGCCAGACCTGCTCACAGCACTCAGATCCCGTCTCTCTTCTGAGGGAGAAACCCCAGAGGCTCCCCCACTCACTCAGAGTCCAAAAACTGCCATCTCCCAACAACGAGCCCTCTGATTCTCCTCCTGCCCTTGCTCACTGTGCTTCAGCCACACGGGCCTCCCTTGTCTCAGGACGTTTGCACAGGCTGGTCCCTCTGCCTCCCCTGACGTGGCCACAAGGCTCATGCTCTCACTCCCTGTAGGTCCCTGATCAAATGTCACCTCTTCCTTACTCCCTTCCCTGTTCTCCTCATATGAAATAGCTAATTGCCTCTCTGCTCAGATACTTTTGACCTCACTGAGCCTGCTTTATTTTTCTCTTCCTTTAGCTCTTATCTCTACCTGGCATATGTGGCCACTGTTATTTTCCGGCTGCTGCAGTGCACAAAGCCAAGGGGCACCATTTGCCGTACAGAAGGCCACCAGGAGAGCACCACCTCCATGTGCACAGGGTAGGAATGCTGTTCACTTAGACTCACTGCTGTAGCTCCAGAACTAGGACCAGACCAGGAAATACCTGTGGAATGAAGCTTACCCCTTCTCTTCCCTGCACCTTCTACCCTGCATCTTTTTCTTCGGTATTTTTTCCTCTTAAGTGCACTCTAGAATCCTTCCTTCCAGGGCTCTGAGAGCCCTTTCCCATTACCTCTTGGTGTTGCAGAAAGGGAGCCGGAAGGGAGGGACCGAGCCTGAAAAACGTTTTTAAAATTCCCACGCCAGCCCTTCCCCTGACTCCACGTCCCCCGCCCCCACCTCCAGAAGCCCCATCCTCTCCTCCACATGCCAGGCTGTTCTCTGCCCGCCCAGCAGGAACGAAGTTACTGTTGTCATCCTTTGTGGTGACTGGTTGCCATGGCAACAGGGACACCAGCCATCCACAGAGCTCTGGGTCAATGTGCACCTGGGGTTTAGTTAGGTAGCCCTGGTGGTGGTGGGAGCGGCTGGGGGTGGGGGAAGTCAGATTGCTGTAAGGGCGTTCCCTTGAAGCAGGCATCTGAGAAGGGGACAGCCTCGAAATCCTCCCCTCCCCTGGCTCCGGAGCCAAATCAGGACTCCAGGACAATGGCACATGTGATTATACGTCACTTGGAAGGAGCACGACCCTCACACAGCGGCGCAGGTAACTGCGAGGGAGGCTGCATGTGGTCAGTTGCAGCCCCTGGGAAAGGTATTCCGTGTAGCATGGCCCTGTTGGGTCTACCGGGACTTGGCTGACCTGGCCCAGGACACAGAAGAGTAGACAGAAGGAGAAATGGACAAGAGGGAAAAGAAACGCATAGCAAAGTGAAGAGATGGGGCCACTTACATGGCTAAACCCAGACGTGGCCCCGCTTAACCACTAGAGTCAAGTCCCATAAGAAACCCGACTAGATTCTACATCCTTCCCCTGGCATAAACAGGTTACGTTGACCTGGATATATGGGTTAATATATTGGTTTAAGTAATGTTAGTTGCTATAAAAGGCAAACTCCTAAATCTCAGTGATTTGGGTCAACAGATGTTTATTCTGCACTCCACATAAAGAGTAATCAGCATCTTTAAAGGCAGGGGAAGAGAGAAGCACTCAGGGACCCAAGGTGATACAGGGTCTGACAAGCTCAGGGGGTTTCCAAAGTTGACCTGGCCCTCGACACCCAGCAGATAGCCTGTGAGGAAGAGTAGAGGGTCACACGGGCATCTTGGGGGACCACATCTGGGAGTGGGCAATATCATTCTGCCCACATTCCAGAGGCCACAACTTCATCACCTAGCTTTGTCTAATTGCAAGGATGTCTGGAAATGTGTCGTCTAGCTGTGCGGCCAGGAAGAAAAGGAAACTCGTTTGATAAATGGTCTCTACCACAAGCTGGAATGAATCCTGGCCCTGCAGGCAGCAGGCAGTGTCTGAAGGGAGTGGATGGGAGGTGGATAGTTGCCCAAAGCCAAACGGGAGGGTGCCCCAGGGGTACAAACAGCACCCAGTGCCATAACCAGTCAGGCTTAGAATCGAGACTGACCTCCCTCCAGAACCTTTGGTTATTTATATCATGAAGGTTCTGCCCACAGGAGCTTCCGGGGTGTTGACAGAAGGAAGGAGGGGAGAATGAAGCAGGTAGGGGGGCAGTGGGGAGGGTATGGAAAGCAGTGGTGACAAAAAGCGTTTGTAGCTAGCCACTGGAACTCTTGCCTTAGCCCTCGGGTCACGCTAGCTTTGCCCGCCACATGGCACTCCTCTGGAGTGACATACCATCCTCCCGGAGCCCAGAGGGGTGCTCAGGATTAATGTGCACATCCGTACGTGGGGGAAGCCAGGAGTGGAGCAAATAAAATCACAGCAGACTCCAGGACCCTCAGGCCAAAAGCACAGGGCATCCTGCCCAAGGGGTCCTCGCTGGTGAGCACAGAGCACAGTGACAGTCTGGAGAGCCAGGGGATCCGAGGAAGGCCACATTAGACTCATCTGGGGCCTTTCTAGAAAGACCCAAGCCCCATCCCAGGCCTTTGAAGTCAGACTTTTCAGAGGTGGGGCTCCAGTATGAAAAAGATCCCGCCCCCCAAAAAACCTGTTCATTCTTTTTTTTTTTCTAATGTTTATTATTTTTGAGAGAGACAGAGAGCAAACAGGGAAGGGGCAGAGAGAGAGGGAGACACAGAATCCAGGCTCTGAGCTGTCAGCACAGAGCCCGACATGGGGCTCAAACCCACAGACAGCGAGATCATGACCTGAGCCAAAGTCGGCTGCTCAACTGACTGAGCCACCCAGGCGCCCCAAAACCTATCAATTCTATGGATGGGGAAATGAGGCTCACAGAGGAGAAAGATAATTTCCCCAAAGCCAAAATACTAATTGGAAGCAGAGCGGACCTAGAACTGTCTTCTCATGTCTGCTAGGCACTATCTGTCCCATTGCTGTAACTGACACACATACACACACACACGCACACACACGTACTCACATACAAACTCACACACTCACACAGACAGATGTTCACACACTCAGGTGTGTGTGCACACAAAATGAGCACACACACACACACACACACACACCCCTAAGCCCTCAGGAACCCAGTGGACTCATAATCTCCTGCAGAAACTCTGACACTCAGGCAGTTGGAGGCTGATTTAGCTGCATGTTCCCATAATTGATCCTGCAGCTTGCACGGATCTAATACATATTTATCATTTCACATCGGGCAAACAGTACCTTCTGTGCCTGCTGGTGCTGCAAGAGCCTTTGCTGGAGTTTGCATATATGGAAGTGGCTCTCCACCCCAGGAGTAGCCCCAGAGAGAAGACCTTTCATCTTTGAGAATGGCAGTATTTTCCTTGAATGGCCCCCCACACACACAACAGGGTCCATTTAGAAACCCTCGGTAATATGCAAAAATGGATTGGGAGCGAAATCCCTGGTCTGAACTATATGAAGTCTGAATTACAGAGAACTTAAAAAAATGTTCATTTATTTGGAGAGAGAGAGAGAGAGAGAGAGAGAGAGAGAGAATGCACAGGGAAGGGGCAAAGAGACAGGGGGAGAGAGAGAACCCCAAGCACCATTGGTGCAGAGCTAGACGCGGGGCTTCATCCCACAAACTGCAAGATCATGACCTGAGCCAAAATCAAGAGTCAGACGCTTAACCAACTGAGCCACCCAGGCGCCCCTGAATTACAGAGAACTTTTAAATACAGCAGTTTTTAACTGTTTTCAATGCATTCAGGAATAAAATGGACAGATAGGGAGCAAAATGAGCCCAATTAGAGGCACTTTGGGGACCACTTTAATGAATAGTAGAGAAAGTCCTGTATAATTAGCATGCTTTGTGCTGCTAAGTTAGTATTCCATGTTGAAAACCAATTCCTTTTTTTTAACTGAAGATAATAGTTTGGAGGTGAGGGACAACATACACTATTCCTTTGCATGGGGAACAATTAATGTGCCTATAATAATAAAGCAGTTACACAGACCAGATTATCAATCACACTAGCCAAGGAGATTCTAGACCCCATGCAAACCTAGGACATAGCAATCCCTGATTCCCTGGCAGCCTAGGGATGTTCATGCTCACTCACTCCTGTCTCAGGCACAGTGTCCCTTGTCCAGGATGCTTCTGTCCCCTTCTCCCTGCACTCCTGACTCCCCTGGGCAAGCAGCACAGGAGCAGAACGTATTACAATAACACCGCTGTGAGAACGCCATTGATTTCCCACTCCCGGTCTCTGCTTTAATCCACATTTTTATTAAACTTTTTTTGTGTAGGAAAGAATATTTAGGGAAAACCATGAAGGACTGTCAGGCGACGTTATTAGTCTTCTCAGCTCCCGCCAACGAGCTGTTCCAGGGCAGAAATATTTGCCATTGGGCAGTGGACCCAGGGGCCAGATTGGAAGCGGGAGCTCATTTGGTCAACAGAAGGAAGGATAAAAGACCGCTCTCGAGACGCCAGGAGGACAAGGGGAGCAGCGGTTTCCAATTTATTTCACTTCTATTGAATGCTTTTTAGAACCCAGCTCCCACATCTGGCAAGCTGGCGCCATCCCTCTCTTAGAATCACGGAGTCTTAGAGCTGGGCGGCCCAGAGCATCCAAGTCCCTTCGCTCCATTCTCTTCAGGTCTTTCCAGCCTGCGAGGATCAGGCTAGGTGCTGCCATACACAGAGGAGCTCAGCAGGCGCTTTGCAAGCCCCCACTCCCCAAGCTGAGTTCAAGGCTAAGTCCTTAAAGAGGCCCCCACCATGAGCCTGGAACTGCTCCATTGTGATGATGCTGATTCCAGTATTAACCTGGTCTATGCTGCTTCTTGCTCAACTGTGAAGTGCTTGGAGACCAGCAGAAGGATCTTAGCCACCTTTTATCTCCAGTATGTAGCACAGTGCCTGGCACATTACTAGGTGCTCAGAAAATGAATGAATGAGCAAATGGCTGAGTTCACCACATTGCAACTGACAAATCCTGGGGTACTTGCTGAAAGGGAAGAGGAGACATACCCAGGAAAGGCAAGTTGCCTCTAAAGGAGGCACAGCACCCCAGAGTAGGGTCTGGAGGATCTGAGGACCACCTTGCCTACTACACGTTCGCATCCAATTGCATCTTTAGATCGTGGTGCATTATAGTTTCATCCCCAGTTTCTCTATCGGTTTCCTCCCTACCAGCTGGAGTGGTGCTGAGCAGGAAGGTGTGGGATGTGAGAACAGCAGACCTCTTCCTTGGGGCAGTGGTTTGACCAGCATGTGCTGGACACACACTGAGTCCCCAGCACTGGTTTGGCCCAGTGGGGGTGACGGAGCATTGTGCTGAAAAATCAAGGTGCTTCTGGTCAGGAGGAGCACTAATTAGGATCACAAGACACAGTGGCATAGAAGAACCCGAGAGAGTTTAGGCAGCAGGCCAACAAGGCTCACGTGACAAAGTGGAAACAAAGACCCAGAAGGTGGAGGAGAGCTCCTAATGCTCTGTGGGTGCTCTCTACCCAGGCATGGCCTCCTGGGGGAATCTGAGGGGATGAAAACATCGGGAAGAAACAGCAAATCCGAAGGGTGCATGGGAGGGAGGAAACCCACCCTGGTGGCCACCTGCTAGGACCAGAGCTCCATCTCCTCTAACCCCAGCCTCCCTTCCCTCCATTCCCACCCTGATTTCCAAGCCAGAGCCTCTTCTCACCCGCACCCTCTTCTAGCTGAATTAAGATCTCCCTGAAGGATTCAGATACAGTCTTTGGACAGTGCTTGCTCTTTCCCTTGGGAAGTGGCCATAGTTATATTTTTCTCTTGCATTTTCTGTGTGGTGGTGGTAACAGTGACAATGATGCCAACAGCTCCCAGATGGGGGAAGCAATGCAGACAGCCACCTGTCATGGGGCCCTGCCTTGCACCTCTCAGTCCACACCAGTCTTGGGCAACTTGTGTTCACAGAGTCCATCCTGGACTCCAGCTAGAGGCTTTGGACCACTGGCTAGAGAAATAGCAGCAAAACTGTGGTCCCAATGAGCTGACCTGTGATCCCCTGGACACCACATTCTTAGGACATTAGCAAATAGGAACGTGTTCCCAGGAGAGGGACAGTCATATGCAGAGCCCTAAGAGGAATTGCTAGAGGGACTAAGCTGGTTCAACCAGGAGACAAGAAGTCTCTGGGGGTTCTACATGTGGGCTGTTGGGGCACAAGGGATGGGGCTCGCTCTGTGTCACCCAGAAGGCAGAAGCAGAGTCAATAGGTGGAAGTTATAGGAAATAGAATCAGATCAAGGGAAGGAAGCTGCTAAACTCTCAGAAGATGAAATTAATATGGCCAGCACGATGGAAGCTTTTGTTCCTCCAAACAGAATACTCTTTGAGCACGGAATCACATAGTTTTCCCATGTATTTACTTCTTTTAATTCTCCACCATCCCCATAAGGAAGTCAGGCTCATTGGCCCCATCTTTAGAGGGTAAGACTGAGGTTCAGGGAGGTCAAGTGATTTCCAAGACAATCCCCTCTCCGGCATGGGGCAGAGTTGGGTTTGAAGCTGAGTCTCCTATTCCCAGTCTGGTCCTCCTTCCAATGGGCCCCAAGTCCTGGGTTCAAATACAAGTCTCAGGGATGTTGGAAGGGACTCATGCATTTGCAGATCCTTATATTCAAAGTGGGCTGGAGGTACCTTTCTCCCAGGATTGGTAGCACTGGGGAGCCCTGAGACCCCTGTACCAGGCCGCTGCAGTGCTAGGGACTCTAAGACACTGTTTGCTTTCGTGGGCCCCATGTGGGACTAGGACAAATCTCCTTTGCTCTAAGATTCCCCACAAACTGAGGAGAGGGGGGGGACTTTTGTCTTCTCTTTATCTATGTGAGCTACATGGGTATAAAACAGTTATTATCAACTTTCTTACTTCCTCTGCATCTGTCCGTCTTCCCCACCTGGTCCAGCCTAATCTCATTTCCTTCTCTGTTTTTCTATTGCTTGCCTGAATCTTGGCTCTTTGACCCAAAGACCAAGGATATGATGTCCTTCTCCAGCTCCACCCTGGAAACTCCCCTCCAGCAGCAGGTGCTTCTGGTTCAGCTGCCTGAATGGGGAGGGTCGCTAGGTGATGGGAGTGCAGGGCTGGGGGCTCCATGAACATCCTGCTGCCTAACCAACAGCACCCCTCACCTTCCACCTGACCTGCCATGATGGAATTCTAAACCTCTGGCTTCCCTCCCCACCATATCCCCCTTAGCTGCCGAACTCATCTCTTTACAGTGTAAAACTGGATCATGGCAATCCTGTGCTTAGAAGACATTGGTGGCCTCCCATTTCACTTAAGATAAACCACAGAATCCCCGTCTGCGCCTCTCATCTGTGCACAGCTGCCCGCTTGCTGTCAAGGCCACAGTCAGTCCATGGTCACTGCAGCCTCCACTCTGCATCCCGAGCACACCAACGACGTTCCTTCACACAGACTGGAGCCTCTACCCAGCATTCTTTTCATCCAGATCCCTGGTTCCCACTTGGTTCTTCCCTGGCCTATCCTTCAAACACAGGGTTAAATGCTCCCCACCTTAGAAGCCTTCTTGTGCCCTCCCAGTCTAAACCAGCTCCCCTGGAATCCCCTCCCATTGGATCACCGTCTTCTCCCCTGACTTTATCATAGTTTAGGATTATAGATTCATTTCTGTGTTTAGTTATTACATGTCTTCTCTTCTGGAAAGTAAGCTCCACAAAGCAAGGACTGACGTCTGTTGGGCCCTGGGTCCCTAGAGGAGCTCACCTCTTGCTTGTGAGGCATATAAAGAAGAAACGAGACAGGGGAGGGAGAGGGAGTGGGGGAAGGGAAGGGAAGACAAATGTACGTGGGGGAGGAGAAGGCAAGGAGGATGAAGAAAGGAGGAAGGGGAGGGAGGCTGAGGAAAGGAAGAGAGGATAAAGGATGGGAGAAGGGCTAACGTCCTCCCAGCTGACCTCAGGCTTCCTCCTCCTCCCTGTGAGCAACCTGGGGTTTGGCTCTGCTGGACTGTGGTGCCCTCACCTGACAGGTGGAGTTCATGCACCTGCCATGTCCCTGTACCGTGGGAGTCATAGAGGCATGTGCATGCACACACATGTACTCACACTCACATCTGGATGCATGTCTTAGAGCCAGAAAAGAAGCAGGCACCTGGCCTCCCTCCCCACTTTGCCTCTCACTCAAGGCTCCTTCCCCTCCCTAATGGCCTGAAGTTTTTTGGATATAACAACAGCCATAAAAAGCCAGACAGCAAGAGCAGCTGGAGGGCATATCATACAAATGGTGCCTGGAAAATCTGCACAGAGCACTTGAGGGCCTCCAGGAACCGGGCTTACCATCAGAATGATTTCTGGGAACTGGTGTGGTAGCCGAGCAGGAAATTCACAGACTGCAGGATTCCCAGACTTAGCTAATCAGGGAGGTGAGAGAAAGCCACTCGGTCCCCTCCCCTGCTGCTGGTAGCCTGTGATTTCCCAAGTAGCACTTCTGGCCTCTGCCTTGTCCCTTCTTTTCTTTTACTCTCCCCGCTGCCCAAATTAAAATGCCGGCAGCTCCAGCCCTCAGAGCTTGCTCTACGCTGCTTGGCTGCTGGATGTCTGGGCATAAAAAAGTACAGGCTGGAGCCCTGCAAACCTAGACTCTGGTCTTGACTCTGTGACCTCAGGTACATCTCTTCCCCTCTGGGCTCCATATTGCTCATCCACAGTGTGGCCTTCAGCAGCCCTAAGACCCTGACTTAGGTGCTCTCTGCTTCGAGATTAACTTTTTTAAAACATTTATTCATTTTTGAGAGACAGAGACAGAGCGCAAGTGGGGGTGGAGCAGAGAGAGAGAGGGAGATACAGAATCCGAAGCAGGCTCCAGGCTCCGAGCCATCAGCACAGAGCCCGACCCGGGACTCGAACTCACAAACCATGAGCGGAAGTCAGATGCTTAACTGATTGAGCTACCCAGGAGCCCCAAGATTAACTTTTTATGGGGCTCTTTGACAGTCAATTTTTCCAGCATAACCAAAACCTTAAAATCTCAGTGGCTTACAACAACAAACATTCCACGTTCACTGGTCTACAGGCTGACGGAAGTTCAACTGATCCAGGCTGGCCAGGTTTGGCCGAGCCAGAGTCCAGGCCAGGTCAGATTCAAGTTTGTTCTACATACCCTTATTCTGGGGCCCAAAGTGAATGGCTGTCTGGAGCATGAGCTCTCATGGCAGGTCACAGGAGTATGAAAAGTCAAGTGAAAATGTAACACCTCTGCTCATATGGTGTCCACTAACATTGCATTGCCCTAAGAAAGTCCCATGGCCATGGCTAACTCAGTGAAGTGGAGAAATGTTCTCTGGCTACTCCAGTGGGAAGCAGTGCAGAGTCACAAAAAGCTGGGGTGTGTTATTCTGTTACAGGGAAGGAATGAAGAACTTGGAATAGTGAATCACGTTCTGCAGGGCCTTTGAGAGGGCATTTGGGTATCCTGGTCAGGCACTGAGGAAGACAGCTAAGGGCAAGGTTTCTTTCCATGTTCCATACATCTTGCCATATAGGGAGGTGTCTGCTTGCAGCCTCCTGCTTGTAACAGCGAGTAGCAGTGGTCAGCAAAGTCCCCGTGATACTCTACAGTTCCTAGCCTTCCTTGCAGAGAAGTTGGCCATGAGGCTAATACTAGAATGTGCACAAAAATGATGTGTGCCATTTTCACACCGAGGTGGCTAAGTATGAACACGCTTTTCCCTTTGCCCCCTTCAATGACAGCAGGGTGACCTTGAAGTCCCAGGTGAACAGACCTGCAAGCAGGTGCAGCCTTGATCCCTGAGTCACCATGCAGAGGAGAGGGGCGCAGCCTGCGTCAAATTATGTCACGAGCAAGACATAAGCTTCTGTACTGGGAAGCCGCTAGGTTTTGGGATTTATTTGTTATTGCAGCCTAGCACAGCTCTATCCTGGTGAACACACTGCTCATGCACTGCCTCCCTGAGTAAGTGCACCGTCTCTTCCTCTGTCCCTAGTTCGGGCTCATTCATTGACCCCCAGGCAGACACCAAAGACAGACTCAGGAGAAGCTGGTGCAGAAAGGTCCTGTGTTTGGCCTAGAGAAGCCCTACCTCTGGACAGGGAGATGAGTTCTGAGTGAATCTTGGGGGAGCATTGTCAGTTTCTTTTAATAATAAAATGATAGGTACTAGGGGTGTGTGTGTGTGTGTGTGTGTGTGTGTGTGTAAGCAAGTGCACATGCACATGTTTTGTTTCAGTGCAGAGACATAGAAAACCCACAAACAAAATGGTCTACCATTTTTCAGGGAACCTCTGCTTTCATTTTTAAAATAACAGTAATATGTAGTTGAGCATTCAAACAAAATAGATATAAAATGAAAATCAAAATCTCCTGGCTCCTCTAGTCTGTTTCATAGGTGCCTACTTTAAGAAGTATATGAACCGTTCTTTGTATTTTTCTTTCAGTGGTGGCAGCGGGGTGTGTGTGTGTGTGTGTGTGTGTGTGTGTGTATAGCTTTCTTTCTTTAAGACCCTGTTCTGTAGCTTGCTTTTAATCACTTAATAAGATGGCATCAAAATCTTCCCCAAACACCATTTTCAGGTCTCTCTCATGCTACTGAATGCTTCCGGAGTATTCCATCACATGGTGGTACTATAATTTGTTTAATACGGCCCCGATTGAGGGATGCTGTTCCCACTATGGTTTATGTTTTCTGCCACAGTCGGTAGCATAATGACTATAGCGAATGTCCTTGTCCTTCTATTTATCAGCTTGCTAGCAATGGAATTTTTAGATTCAATGGAATGCATGCTGTAGATTTTGATCCATACTGTTAAACTGTCCTCCCCCAAATTGTACCAACGTCCATTCCCACCAGCAGTTCAAGGGTGCGTGATGTCTCCTCACCCGTGCTGGGTTTTCGTTTTTGTCAGTTTTGTAGTTGAAAAATGGCATATTGTTATTCTCAGAGTGAATTTCTTAGGGGAGGATTTCCTTCTTACGGTCCACTAGAAACCAGGTTCTTGAATGAACAATGTACCTAATAGGCTGTGAAGTAAATGAGCCAGAATGAGATGGGATGTGCTGGGGGCTTTGTCACTTCCAGCTGGAGCTGTGCCCCGATCAAGCTCCCCACGGATGTTCTCCGTGTCCCTGAACTTCTGCTCTGAATCCCTTCACTGGTTCCCTGACCTGTGAGCTGGGCTGCACCACATAAATATAACCCCAAGGTCACCTTTCCCTTCTTCCTTAGACAGAACCAATCCTGAACAGCCAGAGCCATGAGCTTCTTGTCAACAGAGCCGTTCAAATAAAGGCAAATGATTGCTTGTGGGAATGGTATAGAAATAAATGTCTGCCTTAGGTGAGGGACTACATGACATCCCATCTTGGATTTTTTTTTTTTCTTTTTAAGTTTATCCACTGCACTCTTCTCTGGTTTGAAAAACCATAGTACCCCTGAAGTGAATCTGAAAGATGGAGAAAAACATTTAAAAAAAGGATAAGTTACTTGCAATAAGTTGCTTGCAATCCTACCATGCGTTGTGCACATGTTGTTGTATAGACTTCTAGTCCTTTTATACACACACCCACACACACGTATACACATTTGCCAAAACCATTAGCTGTTCTCCAGAGGTGGTGTAACACAGTCGTTAACAGTGTGGCCTTTTGAACGGGACAGTCCGGACTTACATCTTGACTTCACCACTTACTGGCTGTGGGACTATGGGCAAGTCACTTTTGTTCTCAGGGCCTCAATTCTGTCACCTGTAAAATGGCCGTAATAATAGTTATCCCCCTCATAGGGCTGGTGAGTGTGTTACATACCTTAATTACAAGGTAAGCTGGCAAATAGCAAGAATTATACGTGTTATTATGTTTTATTATGATTAAAGATGGCTTTCCCTTGTATGGATGTACCATAATTCATTTATCTGAATCCCCTTCTGTTGAACTTCAGGGGTTTTCTTTTTCCCCCCAGCGTTCCCATCACTAATAATACTGCAAATTGTCTACCTGCGTGTGAAACTCCATGGCCATTTGTAGCTATGGGAATCGTCTATCTAATAACACAGCTAATTTCAAAGCTTTTGATCTGCATTGCTAGACTTTTCTGTAAAGACAGTGATACCTAGTCATTCGTCTCAGCAGTGTATGAGAACACTTACTTCCTTGTTCTTTCTCCCAAGTGGCGTGTTATTATTTTAAAGACCTACTAAGCTTCTCCCCTGCCCCAGAATGTATGATTCCATAGGCCTTTTTAAGTGGGAAACCGATTCCAGAAGAATAGCAAACAGCAGATAAAAGGGGAAGCTAAAACCTCGACATTTGCAAGATAAACCTTCGAAAATGGAAGCCTCTGAGGTTACCTCCAGGGGCTCCCACCGCTAATAAAGCTATTGTCTTGGTTCCAACATCATCACAAACACAAACCGCCCTGATTTCACTGGGTTTCTGAGAACCTTGGTTTCAGAAGGAGACAGGGGGGCTGGGAATGTACTAATCAGCACACAGGTATCTCCACTTGTGAAATCAACAGAAATACCTATGTGAGCCTTTATCGCTCAGATTTCCAGGGACTCTGAAGAATGTCTTTAACATAACAAAGAAACCAAGCTGCAAATATTTTGTCCTGGTGGACTAGTAGTTCTAGAATGTCACCACTCCCCCAGGGGCATAAGCTTGGCTAAGTCGTGTCCCCCCATCCTGCATTTAGGATTCCAGTGGGGGAAGGGGGTGGAGGGTCACAGGTCACCCGTTGTCAAGGACCCCTTCCAGCTGTAGCATTTCATTAGCCTGCACTGTTTACCAGAGAGATTAGTAGTGTGCAGGGCAACATGGTTTAAACCATGGCCCTTGACTGGCACATGTAATTGGAGGCACTCTTCAAACTGACAAAATGCATTAGCGGGTCTTGGCCCCTCGTGGGACGTCTGTTACCACCAGCCGTCAGCAGCGACCACTTCAGCACAGGACTCTACACTGTGTTGGCATTAGGGTCTCCTCAGTCCCTCATCTCAGTCTCGTCTTCTCTGGGGGCAAGAGATCCAGCCTCTGCCTTCCCCGCCAGATGAGAAAGGACTTGGGGGAGAGGGAGCAGGTACCAGCGGCACCCAAGACAGGGGCCTGATGCAAAGAACAGAAGCGGAGGCTGACAGTAACGGCTGCCATTCAGCACATCTTTCCATTTTACAGACCGTACACGGCTTCTAAGCCACAGAGGAACATGGCTTAGCTTCGCATTTGCCAGCCTTGGACTTCGGAGCCAGACTCCCTCACTGGTCATACTGACTGCGTCTCCTAGTGAGACTTGAGCAAGTCACCTTACTTTCTGTGCCTTTGCCTGCTCGTCTGTAGATGAGGATGGGGATAACAAGAGTACAGGACCTGCCTCATCAGGTCATGGGCATTGAATGCATTAATACCCATAAAGTACCTGGAAGAGAGCCTGGCACGCAGTAGGCTTTATATAAGCATTTGCTGAATAAGTCAATAAACAACTTTGAGGGGGTCGGTGTGGTCCGGTAGAAAGACCAAAGGTGTTGGGAGTCCACTCTGGCCCTGCCACTCCTTAGCTATGTGCCCTCAGGCAATGTGTCCAACTTCTCTGAGCAATGGGCTCCTCACCTGTATATCAGATCTTATAACGCTAACTTCCCCGGAGGCCTTATAGATGTGAAGGACTTGGTGGTGGTCCCGGCCCACGGCACTGCTCAATCGCCATGATGGTTAAGTGTATTTAGCAAGGTATTCAGAGATCCCATGTGGTTGATTTTATCAGCATCTTTATTTTACAGATGGGGAAACTGAGGCTCAGAAAACCTAAGTGTTTTTGTCCTAGGCCACACAGCTAGATAGTAAGAGTCAGAGCTCAGACAGGAACCCTGGCCATGTACCCCCAGACCTTACACTCTCTAGGATAAGAACTCAAATTAAATGCATGGGGCACACTGAGAGCGGGGAGGAGGAGTAGGTGTGCAAGCAGATGGGAGAGGACCACACAGTCCTGCTGGGTCATAGGTCAGAAGGATCTCCTTCTGCCATGAGAAGCAGTCTATCACTGAGGACCCTGTGTCCCCAGCTTACATAAGACACTGGGTCAATACCCTAACCTTTCAATAAGCATAAAATTAGGACTTTGGATCCTGAGTTTCCACTTGAAAAGGTCAAGGCTAAATTAGTTCTTTTCAGGGACATCAGTGTGGAAGGGTATTGGGGGCAGCAGCTTGGAGGTGAACAGCAGTGTTGAAACTGCCAGGGACAGAGAAAGATAGTGGAGAAGGAGCCCAAGGAAGCATCTAGAGTGGGAAGGGATGGAAAAGGCCTTGTCTGTGTTACTATGTGCCAGGTACCCAGCAAGATGCTCCCTTAGAGTCACAGATTCTTAAATCCTCTTATGTGAATCACATCATTTGATTCAAAGGTGGGAAAACCCAGGCTCAGAGAGGTCGAGGGGTTTACCCCTGGTCACACAGGGGCCAAAACCGGAGAAAAAGTTTTCCTTTAAACTTTGACCAAGATAACCAGACAGAGATGGCTAAATATATCACAAAGTCCACCATGATATAGTCCAAAATGAGTTTTGTCAGGAACTTTAAGTCCAGAAGGACTATGGAGGACAGGGGAACGGTGCAGGGGGACAGTATCTGAGGACAGAACCCCAAGTTAAGGACACCAATGAAAAATCCTGCAGTTGACAGGCAGTGGGGGCTTACCCCGGACCCGTGGAGACGCACTGCGTATAAAAACAGCATTCTAGCTGTCCGCGGCCAATCTGAAGCTGCTATTTAGAGCTCAAGTCCAGCTCCTCGTTTTGCTTCCCAGGGCTTGGTCCCTTGTCTTCCAGATCCAGACAGTCCCTGCACCACCTTACACTACAGGGATGTTGTAAAATTATAAATAATAACAATAGAAAGGAAGGCACATGTGACTAGACCACGCTATTTCACTATAAAATAATAAGAATAGGGAAAACAGTAACAGCAAAGACAATGAGGGTTAAGCATTCCATTGAAACCCCCATATCCAGCCACAGCTGTAAGATTCTGTGATGGAGAAACGGCCCTGGCCAGTGAGCTCTACCTACTACTCTAAGAGGAACACCATGGTGGCCAGTCTGACTCCTTGAACTCATTCCAGTAGCATGTTCCCTGAGCACGTACTATGTGCCAGGTAGACACGTGCTAGGTGCTCCCGAGAACCCTATGAGGTACATACCATTGTACCATTACTCCTTTTGCAATTGAAGAAGCTCGTCCCCAGAAGGGGAGGTCACAAGCCAGTACAGAATGGAGCAGAAATGAACACCATAGTCTACCCCATCAAGGGTCTGTTCTCCTACTACACATCCTGCCTCTTATCGGAGCTGGCTCAGCCCCTCCTCAGTATCTGCTCCCCGTGCACCTGCTCATCTACCTTAGCATGGAATGCACCCTTCTCGGCTTTGTCTTCTCCAGCCATTTCCCTTCCAGGGGGCACTGAATTCTTCTCACTAGGTGTCCATGAGGGAAAGACCACTGATCCACCGCAGAGTGTGTGGGAGGAGATGAGAGAAAGAAATCCCTACTTGGGGTTAACAACCCAGTAGGCTGATTTTTATTCTCTGCATTTCAGCTGTGATTCTAGCTAATACTCAGACATGCTGAACATTATTATCTGTTCATAGTGTCATCCTTGATTTTCTAAGTGATCCTTTAACTTCAGGAGGTGGAAGCCTGGAAAACTATATTTCCCATTACCAACTCCCTTACCAACAGGGATCACTGAGATGCTGCCAAGAAGAGGCCCCTTTGAGATTTCTGAGATGGAAGAGAAGATCCAATCCTCCAGCAACAGCTGTGTGGGCTAAAACGTGGCCTTCAGCAGATAATGGATGGGGTTTTCACTAGGGGCTTTTGGGCATCCTCCTGAAGACACTGAAACCTGTAGTGGCTTCCTTGTGATTTCTGCATTTCCGCTTTTTTCTGAAACACAGAAGTACCCTCGGACCTCTATTTCCCAGCCAAAAAGAGTTGTGTAAGCCTCCAATCCCCTATATTAAATACACTCCTATTTAAAATACCTAGCATGGCACCTGTTTCCTGACCTGACATTTCAAGTACATTAGATATTCCCTACAAAGTAGTAGCTAGAAATCAACATGCACTTAAAATTTAAATTCCTCTGTTTAAATTCCAGCTCTTCTGCTGACAATCCATACGACTCTGAGAAAGCCATTTACTTTTCTCACCTACAAAACAGGGCAGACAATATTTGTTCTGGTTCCTTCACAAGACTATCAGGAGAGTTACAGGGACTAATAGATGCAAAAGGATGCTCTAAACCATACAGATTTCTACTAAGAAGAGCATTACTATTTTTGTCCACTTTACAGAGTTTCTCTCTGAGAAAATGTATTCTCATGTTGCCCATAAGAGAGAGGAGCCAGCTCCAGGCTAGCCCCACAACTGACTGTACAGAAATCATAGCCAGTTACTCACTCCCTGCAATTTAGGCCACTGCTCTACCCAGATTCAGGATTCCACCATAAGGAACTATGATTCATAGGTCGTCATTCAATTCTCCTTGCTTCCCAGCAAGTCTGAAACCCCCGTGGCAGAGCCAGGTGTACGTCCCTATGGCTTATTTCAGGATGGCGTGTTGTAGAGAGTATGTCTAAAGGTTACGTTCAATGGGGCCAGAGTTTCAGTTTGGGAAGATGAAACAGTTCTGGAGGTCGACAGTGGTGATGGTTACGCAACAGGATGAATAGACTTAATGCCACTGAATTGCATACTTAAACATGGCTAAAATGGTACATTTTATATTATGTGTATGTTACCACGGTAAAAAATAAGTCCTCCGACATGGATGGATGTGGAGGGTGTTATGCTAATTGAAATAAGTCAGACAGAGAAAAACCAAAGTCCTTCAGGACATACTGACTCCCACTGGTGTTTGAAAAGGTTTGTGATGATTACGTTCTGCCATGTTATGCATATATTGTGTTATGATGTTATGGCTCTTAAGAAGAATTCCATAACCCTAATCCTTTTCCTATTAATGCCTGAAATGGCAATACGTGTATTCAGCAAAGACCAGCTGAACTGACAACTTGTAACAGCAAAATATGTATGCAGGGTGGGAGACGTGCCATATATTTGAATGAAAGTACAGTTATGTCTAACTTGTCTGTAACTAGATCTGTTGGTTAAATTCAGTCTCAATAATAATTTCAATAATAATTTTTTATTTTTACTGTAACAATTTCAATACGAATTCAATTTTGCCATATGAAGAGCTCATTTTTTTTTAGGTCCTAAAAATGATATAACCAGAAAGGTTATAGCCTCAATAATAAATTACTTCCTCAATAAGATGCAATATTTCAGAAGTAAAACTGTGGATGTGTAACCTCGGATGCAGCTGCTGCTTTGAGTGCAATAAAAAAGAATTCAGAGGATGTCCCCGTGAAACTTACCCATTGATTCATTTATAAGCAAATGATTGTGCTAAGAAATGGAAGCCAGCAATAAAGGTTACATACATAAAAACAAGGGCTTAAAAACACAATCATCAGGTGCTTTGTAATGAGAAGGGAGGTGACCACAACATCCCTAGCAGCTTCAGCTTTCTCTACAGCATAGTGAGCACTTAGAATGGGTGAGACTTCTTCCACTTTAGCATAATACACGCCAGCTCCAAGCCAACTTGAGAAACTTAACAGAAGACCATGGGGGGAGGGAAGGGGAAAAATAGTAACAGAGAGGGAGGGAGGCAAACCATGAGACCCTTAAATACAGAGAAGAAACTGAGGGTGGGTGGGGGAGTGGGGGAGGGGGAAAAATGGGTGATGGGCATTGAGGAGAGCACTTGTTGAGATGAGCACTGGGTGTTGTATGGAATAATGAACCATGGGACTCTACCCAAAAACGAAGAGCACACTGTATACACTGTATACATTATAGATACACACACACACACACACACACACACACACACACATACACACACACACACACACTAGCCAACCTGACAATATATTAAAAAAAAAAAAAAGAAAAAAGAACAGGTGAGAAGCTTGAAGTGGAGCTGTGTGTTCTTTTTTAAAAAAGACAAGCATTCCAAATTTGATGACCTTTTCTGTAATGGAAAGTGGCTGTCAGGAGTCTACTACTTAGCAGATATTTTCCACACACACACAAAAAAGGAAACTTAATCTGTTCCTTCAAGGTAGAGGTGACACTTTAACAATACATATGAGAGCAATTGCCTCTCAAAAAAGAGTCATGATATGGAAAGAGCATTTGGAAAAATGGATGTTTGGAAATGTTGCCATTGTTAGATGATTTTATTGCCAGAGATGATGTACTTCCCCTAGGAAAGCTTTCATATCTGTACAAAGAAAGAAAGAAAGAAAGAAAGAGAAAGAGAAAGAGAAAGAAAGAAAGAAAGAAAGAGAAAGAAAGAAAGAAAGAAAGAAAGAAAGAAAGAAAGAAAGAAAGAGGAAAAAGAAAAAAAACATGGAAAGAATGTTCTGATCTCTTTTAAAATCTCTCAAAGGGAAAGTTTTGGTAGAATTTTGAAACCATTTGTTAAAACTGCAAAAGTACAATATCTTTAACTTGTCAGGAAAACTAAACAACTTGTGGGCTTTCAGACAATGTCTAAGTAGGGCTGGATCTGAGCAGAGGAGAAAGGGAAAATCACCTCCTGTGTTATCCGTACTAAACCTCTATTAATGCAGCCAAGGGGATCATCAGCCAATTAGGCTGCCAGATGGCAAAGTTCCTCTGGGTCTCTGCTTCTTTTCACCCATTTTTTTTCAAACTTGGCAATTTGTGACGGGCTCCTGTATATGGTGTCAAAACCTCCTGTCAAGAAGTTCTATTTGTCTGCATTAGCCATAGAGATTTGGTATTGTTTTATGCGGTATTTTTTGAAGCTGGCGAAAGTCTCGAATGGAATCTAGTGACAGCCTGTGAGAAATGAAATCATCCTTATTTTAGAGCTTTCCCATAAAATTAGCAACTTTGCTATTTTTCTGTGGAGAGATTGATTTTTATATGTCTTGGAAAATAATTCAGAAAACATTTTAAAGGCTAGAGTTGCAATCTGCAGCTTTCTTCTTTCTTATGAAGTAGATAAGATGATCTTTAATGGACAACATCTATTTGAAAAGAGTCAGACTATAAAGCTCAGTTCAATTGCTCCATCAATGAATTCTTACCTTTCATCCATCCTGGGTCAAATTCATGCCAATTCCAGGGGCTCCAGGACCCTGCACGCCTGGCATCCCAGCCCCCAGCCTCTTTGAACACCTCTACTTTCACCACCACTCCTGAGCCACGCCGGCTGTCTTTCTATACTCGGAGCACACACCTTTATCTCGCCTCAGGGTCTCTATCCTTGCTGTTCCCTCTTCTAGGAATGCTCTTCCCCCAGATCTTACCAAGGCTAGCCCCTTCTTATTCAGGGCAGTTAAAATGCCACCTGTCCCACACCCTTCCCTAATGCAGTGCCACCCTGTCCTAGATCCTTGGATCTTAGCTTATTCATATGTTATTAATAGTAATAGAAGCTACACTATAAGTAATACAACAATCTAAGTCCTACAACAGTAGCACTATTTGGCTTACCACTGTATCCTCAGCAACACAATATTGCCTGGTACATAGTAGCTGATCCGTACACATTTGTAAGAAGAATAAATGCATGGATGTCTAAGCCATAGTCCTCTTTCCAAGAGAGACAAGGAGCAGCAGGGGCTGGACGTCCATGGCAGAGAGACTGGGAACTAGTGTTTATTGAAGGTCCCGCATGTGTGGGTCCCTGTTGATAAGCATCACAATCTCTCCACAATATTTCGGCGGGTGGGGATGGCTCCCTCATCCAGGGGAGGAAGCAGAGACTTAGCAAGTTAGCGAACACTTGGAGCCACACAGCTGACCCCTGGCAAAGCTGTGCCTAGGGGTCAGTGCGTCAGGCTCAGGGCTCCTGTTCTTCCCCCTGAAGTCCTCTGAGGATCACAGAGATGCAGTTCCTGGGAGCTTCTGTCACAAATCTGCTAGGGTTCAAACTTCTAATTATCTTCTACTGATTAGATTGTTTCTTCTAAATCTTTTAGATTTATCCTCTAAATCTTCTACTAAAAAATCTACTAATTAGCTCTGTGACTGTAAATAAGGAATATAGCCTGTTAAATCAGGATGGTAACAGTACTTCTCCTGCGGGTTATTGTAAGCATTAAATGAGATGATACGTGTCAAGCACCTGGAACAGAACTTGGACTATCACACGTCTCAATAAATGCTGGTTGTTGGCATTACGATCACTGTCGTCATTACCTTAAATCCTATTGTTTCTGAAGCATTTCTTTTCCTTCCTCCCTTCAATAAATACTCCTTTAGCTCCTACTAGGTGCCTGACACTGTGCTAGGTGTCCGAGATAAAAGGATAAATAGAAGGCAGTGTCAGCAAAGCACCATGGAACATGGAGGAGGGCATGTCTCTCCTTGTTTAAGGGATCACTGAAAGCTTTGTGGAGCTGGCTGATATTTGAGTGAAGCCCGAAGGATGGAATGGAATTCTTCCAAATGGAGAAGTGGAGCTAAAGAAAAACATAGTGAAATTCCTGTCAGGACTGGGCTTTAGAAGTGGGTTAACATTTTCTATGGAATAAACAAACTAATTACAGTTAAGGGGGGAAAGCAAACACACACCATTGAACGCAATTTGAAGGCTGAGTGCAAAACGTGGCTAAATTCAATCTTTCTATCACATTCCAGCTCCAGTTTTATACAGACAACATTTTTCAGAAGAAAGAACACAGGTTTTGCTGCCAAACAGTTTGGAGTCAGAATAACAAGTAAGCTGTGTGACTTGGGGCAAAATTATTTACCTCTCTGGTGTTTAGGTTCCTGACTTGTTTCTAAAAAAATGGAAAGGAGGTAACAATTCTGGCTTCATGGAGTTGTTTTAAGAATTAAAAAAAACATGACATATGTAAAAACCTAATACAGGGAGGACCTGCAAATAGAAGATATTCAGTAAATGTTCATTTCCTTCCTTCCAAATCTGGCTCCAAGCACACTGACCACACTGTCATCTCCAACTGTAAACTTCCAAGTGATCCCATTGTTTTCACAATGTTTGCACCCAAAAACTTAACCCACTTAACTCAGTTCCCAGCTTAAATGAGAGGCAGGTTTTTCCTTCCCCCAAATGGAAGCCTAGAGAAGTCAGGGCCCCTGGAATAGTAGTTCACTGGTGATGTTCCTCATTTAGTGCCTACCAAGTGACAGATACCTTGCTGAGCGCTTGGTTTCTCTGTTCATCGAGTCCTCACAACAAACTCGAGGGTAGGAACTCTCCCCATTTTCCAGATGAGGGCAATTTAAGCTTCAAGAAATAACTTGCTCAGGAATACACCCTGGCATATGAGGACCCCAGGGCTGGCTCCCAGAGTGTTCTGACTCCAACCTCATGCACTCATCCTGGGGCGCCTCTAGTAACATCTCCGGATGGGAAAGGAACATGCCCAGCCTGGGCGTACAGCTATGAAGAACAGAGCTAGGACAAGCTAGAACTGTCCATGGTCCTTATATTTTCCTTAATAGAACACGAGCATTATTATTACTTTTTTCATTTAAATTTTAGTCAGTTGACATACAACACAATCTTGGTTTCAGGAGTAGAATTCAGTGATTCCTCACTTACATACGACACTCGCTGCTCATTCACAACAACTGCCCTCCTTAATACCCGAACACGGGCATTACTGTGCATTTCTCTCCATCTGACTTGTCTACTTTTCTCTCAGTGTCTCTCTCTCACCGTCTCTGTATGTAGGCATATGTACATCATTCCCTAACCACATTCCTCCCTCTCTTTCTCTACTCCAAGTGGAGAAACTGAGCATCACAATCTTAGAGGGGATTTCTGAGCTTTACAGAGTGTTCTGTTGGGGCTGAGATCTAAGGCTCCATCCCCCTACCTTCCCATCTGTTGCCCTCCTCTGCCTTCCCCCTGTAGCGTCAGACACAGACCTTCCGCTTCCCTGCCTGCCAGTCTGACGCATGCTTCAGGCCAGAACTACTTAGGAATAATTATTTTAAAAACAAATAAACTCTTTTCCCAGTGATCTTTACTCTCCTCACATCCGCACCAAGCAGTGGCTATTTTTACTCACCCCAGCTCCTGGCAGGTCTCTTTGGAAAGTCACCATGACATTTCGTGCGGCCTGGCCTGGCATTCATCTAAAATATTTTTTCAAAAACATCCTGCTCTGGAGAAATGTCAGCATTTATGGTGCATCCACAGGGATGTATCGGCAGAGGAAAAGATGCACTTAAGAAAGTCCCAGCTTGACAAGGAGTCAGTTTGGAGGCAGACTCACCCAGAAATAGCATAGCACATGGAGGGGCATACTGGGAAGGAGTGGTGGTGAATACTGATGTCTGTGGTAAGGTCACACGGACAGTCTGGAGTCTGGAGAGAGGATGGACACACAGACTGACCACAAGTAGGTGGCTGTTCAAGACAAAGCACGGAGGATGTCTGGGTCAGTGAAGTCCAGCTGGTCTTGGATTTGAACAAGTCATATTTTCTCCCTATCTCTATCCGAGGGCTCCTCTTAGATCTGGCATGGGTAGGAATTTGGGGACAAGCAGACACCATCCCTTTCACGTTGGTGATGGAGAGGAAGCATGGGAAGAGGAACCTCAGGTTCTGGTCCTGGCTTTGCTACTAAGTTATTGTTGATCTTCAGCAACTCACAACTATCTCTCTTGGCCCCTGATTTTGCATCTGAAAAATGAAGTGGGCACTAGATGGTCCTTTCTAGACCTCACATTCTTTGAGTCAAAGACCAAACCATGAAGATGATTGCTTATCACAGTGCCAAACATGTGGGATTTAAATAGTTACAGGTCATCATTTTCATCCATCTATTAATTCATCCATCCACCTATCTATCCACCCACTTACCCTCGCTAAGAACTTTCTATATGCCGAGAACTAAGCTAGGCACTATGAAACTGACTTAACCCAAGACTTATTATCAAAGATCATATTTGAGGAGGTGTGGTAGCCAGCCTCCGACATGACTCCCAATGAGCCCTGCATTATGGTATTTACACACTTGTGTAGACCTTTCTTACATTGTACCAGGGTCAGTCAGTGTGACCAGTGGAATACCACAGAAGTTAGGTATGTCACTCCTGAGTTTATGTTATGAAAGACACTGTCTTCTCCCCCCTCCTACTCTTGCTCTGAGGGAAGCTAGCTCCATATTGCAGAGAGATTCACTCAGCCGATGGATAACCCCACGTGGCGAGTAACTGAGCTCTCTATGTAATAACCAGTAAAGAACTAAGGCCTTCCAACCACCACATGATTGAGTTTAGACATACATCATCCCCCATTTGAGCCTTCAGTTGCCCACAGCCCCAGCCAACAGCCTGACTAGAACTTCCTGAGAGACCTTGAGCCAGAACCACCTACCTAAGCTGTTCCCTGATTCCTGACCCACGGATACTCTGGCTAATAAATGTTTGTTGTCTTAACATCTAAATTGGGAATCATTTGTAACACAGCAAGAGATAACTAACACAGAAAGAAAATGAAAACAGAGACCTATAGAATTATTACATGAACATTTTGAATATTCTTAAACATCAAAGATACAAATAAGGATGAGTGTCCACTTTCAGAGAATATACAATTGAAATAAAAAATGCTATAAGGAGATAAAAGTGACAAATATGCCATGGGAGTTTTAAGGAGGAAAGCTCATGGCCAGCTGGAGAGGGACAGGGGGAATTTATATATCTTAGCTTGGGAACGTTTCATGAGTAAATGTCTTTAAACTGGATTCTTAAAGACTGGTGAGATTACAGAGCTCAAATGGAAAGGTATACCAATTGCTAAGGTCATTATAAGCCACAGCCAACCACTGGATAAATTTGGATACGTTAGGAATGACTGGTAGTTTAATGTGGTTGGTAAGTATGGGAAGAAAAGGCCTTGAATGCCATGCACAGACATGTCCCTTTCTCCTTTGAGCCATGTTCCTCAAGATGTCATTATCTCGTTACCACCTTTATTGATTTTTATCTACACATCCCATCTATTATAATGTTTATTTTTAATTTAAATTGACTAGCTTTGTAAAATTAAAATTTTACATTTTAAAATGTGTTTCTTAAAATTAACATTTTATTTTATTTTTATTTTTATTTTTAAAAATTTTAATGTTTGTTTATTTTTGAGAGAGACAGAGACAGAGGCAGAGTGTGAGCAGGGGAGGTTCAGAGAGAGAGAGGGAGACACAGAATCCGAAGCAGGTTCCAGGCTCTGAGCTGTCAGCACAGACCCCTACATGGGGCTCGAACCCATGAACTGCAAGATCATGACCTGAGCTGAAGCTGCATGCTTAACTGACTGAGCCACGAGGCGCCCCTAAAATGAACATTTTAATTTTTCTCCAAGCAATAATATCCATGAAACCCAGGGTTTGGTAGGCTATTTATATTCGTTCCAACAAACATAAAGTGAATGGTCACTGTTAAAAAAAATGTGCTTTTCGGGGTGCCTGGGTGGCTCACTCGGTTAAGCATCCGACTTCAGCTCAGGTCATGATCTCGCGGTTCGTGAAGTTTGAGCCCCGCATCGGGCTCTGTGCTAACAGCTCAGAGCCTGGAGCATGCTTCAGATTCTGTGTCCCCCCTCCCCTTCTCTCTCTGCCCACACCTGCTTGTGTTCTGTCTCTCTCTGTCTTTCAAAAATGAATAAACAAAAAAAAATGTGCTTTTCTGTGTACCCCCTAAAGTCCCCTAGTAGCCCAACAGTGGTACACCACACTTTGGGAAATGCCTCAGAAAGTGGTGTTAGCGGGAGGGCGATGCCCTGATTGGAGGTGTGCTCAGGTGGAGTCAGCAAGTCTGTCCATGTCACCATCTCTGGTGTCTGTCACCCTCGAGACTCCCCTCTCCCTTAGTACTCCTGACATCCAAGTCCATTGATCTTGTCTTCCAAATAACTCTTTTATCACCCTGGTGAAGTCCCTCCACAACTTCCCTGGTTCAGGTTCTCATCGTTTGTCACATGCACCATTACAGTAGCTTCCTGACTTCCAGGACTCAAGCCTCCACCCTCCTCTACCTTATGAATACAATTCTAACACATGACTCCTTGCTTAAGTTCTTCCCCATCACCTTCAAAATAAAAACCCAAACTCCTTAGCCTTTGCACTGAGTATTCATGCCTAGGACCTTCCAGACCTGTCCAGCCTCATTTCTGTCCCTCATCACCCAAAACAACATATATACAGACATACTTCATTCAGGCTCTAGCGATAGGGAAGGATTTATATGTCCCTGAACACAACTGTTCTCACATTGCACACTTCCATGTCTTTGACCAGGCTGTGCTCTCTTCCTGGAATGTCTTCCCTTGTCAGTCCACCAGAACAAGCCTACTTCACCCTCTGGGAGTCAGCTAAGGCTTCCCTTATTCTCCCATAGATTCACAGGTACCCTTCCCTTGAGCTACGGTCTCATGGGGTGCAAATCTCATCATATCACGCTGTGTTTTAAATGTCTCTCTTTTTCACAGTTTATTTATTCTGAGAGAGAAAGGGTGTGAGAGAGACACAGAGCAGGGGAGGGGGAGAGAGAGGGAGAGAGGGAGAGAAAGAAGGAGAGAGAGAGAGACAGAACTTCAAGTAGGCTCTGAGCTGGGGTCAGACGTGGGGTTTGAACTCACGGACTACAAGATTATGACCTGAGCCAAAACGAGGAGTTGGACGCTTAACCTACTAAGCCGCCCAGGCACCCCTAAATGTCTGTTGACACCCCACCTCCAATTCTAGACTATGAAGACAGAGTTGAGGGGGCTTTATCTATCCTTCCATCTTCAATACCCAGCATACATGAGCCACTAAATAATGCTTCTCAAATGAATGCATGGTTTACAGGGGCACAAGGGCAGGTGTGTGGTTTGGCTAGAAGAGAAACTTCATTCCAGCTCCCTCCTGCTGCTGCTTTGCATTGGTGAAATGTTTTTTTTTTTTTTCTTTCCCAACAGGAAGAATAAATGGGCCCTGGGCAGTGGTGTGGTGGCAGGCGGGAGGGGCAAATGTGATGAACCCTGGGTAGATCTCCCCAGTGCCTGATGGTCAACGGTTCCTGATTCCTGTCAAGTTCAATGTTTTTTGACAGACACAAGCCAATTAGCGATCTGCTGCCAGCGGCTGGTTTGCTCAACATGGTTTGCCTTTTTGATTTGAAAACCTAATATTTTTCATGGATTTGATTTGGTTCCACTGGGGAGCTGAGATAAGCCATTCAGTCTCAGCCGCTTAGCCGGCTCTAATGGCCCTTATCTGCTTCATACCCAGCATCAAGCGAGTTCTCAGGCTCTGTCTCCAGCTTGGATGTAGGCAGAGGCCTCCTGGGGTGTGGACACATCTGCACAGGTGGCTCGGATGACCCTGTTTGGGCCCAAAGGAAGGCAAAGGACGAATCTCCCCCACCAATTAACAAAGGTGCTCTTGGATGCCTGGGGGTCTGCCCAGCTCCTTTTAGGAGGATCTAGCCTAATTCAGCTTCTGTTCCCCACCCCCACCCCCCATCAGCCTCTGATTTGCTGCTAGGGTAGGAGCCCAATCCATCTGGCTTTCCAAAGGCAGAATATCCTGTTCCACTCATGTCGGCATCCCTGGTGTGAGCTTATAATAATAACCTCTTTTAACAATGTTTAAGCCTGTGTCCAGGGCTGGTACAGTGGTAAGCACTGTCAGCATCCCTTATTACACTTAATCCCCATAACAGCCCTCTGAGCTTGGCACAGTTATTACCTCCCTTTAACAGAAGCAGAAACTTAAGTCAAATGAGATTAAGGAAGTTATCATCACCAACCTTCAGTCTAGCAAGAGACTAGGCTGGGTCTGAATTCAAGTCGGCCTGATACCACACCCCGTGGCCCTGCCTAGCACAGCAGTCCACTGCTGTGGGGAATGCTCGGTGTAGTGTGGGTGAGGAAGGCATAGATACAGGCATTCCCTGCCTCCAAAGCCTCTTGGGTGCTGTGTGGGGGCTACTGTGGACTGGCTGACCTCCCAGAAGTCACAGCTGCCTTCATGAACCTGACTCTCCTAAAGATCCTGCCCTCTGGATGGGGTGCTGTGTTGCCAACATCTCTCTGAGCCTCATTTGTGTCTGCTATTCCGGTTAGACCCAGCTCATTGACCCTCTGGCTTCTATCCCAGAAACCAGCTTCTGCACCTAGAGAAGGATCCCCCGCCCTCCTTCCTTGCTCTCTTCCACTTCCTTGCTCTTTCTTCCACTTTTGAGTTTGCTTCAGATCTAAAGTCTCTGTGGGTCCATTATTAGGGAAGAACGATTTGGCTTAAAATTAGAAGACACTTAGGAATGTCCGAAGGGGAGACATTTTACTCCAATGGGGAATTTCTATTCAGTTCCCTGTTCAATATACAGCTCTGGTAATTGGGGGAATCTGAGGGAAATTAGAAGGCTACTCTGTTTTTATAAATGATCTCTAAAAATTAGTAGGTTAGGAGGCTAATGTTAACCAAGTGACTGGCTTGGGGTTGTGTTAATACAAGCATTGTCTGCAGAATGAGGCAGGTGATTGGCCCTTGACTTACTGACCCCCAGGTGGTTACCTGGGGAAAACAGACAAGATTTCCCTAGAAG
Organism: Prionailurus bengalensis; assembly: GCF_016509475.1. Lineage (NCBI taxonomy): Eukaryota > Metazoa > Chordata > Mammalia > Carnivora > Felidae > Prionailurus > Prionailurus bengalensis. Next base: position 21,374,318 of record NC_057347.1, read on the forward strand.
AAGGAAGAGCATTAAGGAACGCCAGAGGCAGGGTACCAGAGCCAGGACCCACTGGTGCCCCCTTCTTGAATTTGACAAGCTGGCATTACTTCACACCCGAAAAGTAGTGGGGGTGACACTCAGAGCTGCCCAGCAAACTGATGAGCTAGCAGAGCGAGCCTCGCCAGCACGCCCCAGCCTTTGGCAGGACCCCAGGGAGAGGAGCCACGACCTCACAGCATGGCTGGGGAGCTCACAATGTTCCCACTGCTCCAAATCCCTGAACGCACTTTGTGTGTCTCAATTGCAGGGTCAAGGGGCCTAGCAAAGTGGAGGAAGCAGCTTGTCCAAGATTTGGGAGCTGTTGCTAATAGTTATTCATTGAAGCTCAAAGTCAGGTTAAATGTGATTAGGGGTAGCTGCCCCACTGAGCCTTTTATGGGACCAGGTCTCCCCCCTCTCCGCCCTTCATACAGGTGCCCAAGGGATCTTCCTATAGTCCGTGTCTCATCATTGTTCTCCCCTGCTCCCCATCCCTCAGAGGCCACCCATTACCTGTGGGGCCTTTGGGATCTCACTCCTGACAATACCTCTAGCCTCTTCACTCCCCAGTTTCTCCCTAGCCCACCCCACTGAAGTCAGCCACATGTCAACAGTTCCCAGGAAGGCCAGATTGTGGCAGCCCTCCGGGGCTTTGGTCACATTGCTTCTTCTGCCTGGAGTGCCCCTCTGTTCCTGTCTACACAGGGACCCCCTATGCAGCTTTCAGGGACCAGCCTGCAGGTACCTGACTCCATAAAACTTTTCCTGACTCTCTCTGCCCCTTCCCCGCTTGTATACACTCCATGAAGATGTCTGTCATGGACCTGTTAGCGCACTGTTGTCCCCTTCAGGACCGTGCTGTTCAGCTCTCTATGACATGCTGCATATAGCACAGCGGCCAAGGGCTTAGGCTCTGGGCTCCAAGTTGTAGCTCTGATCCTCCCTGCTGTGTGATCTTAGCCATCTACTTACCCTTCTTGTTTCCTTGTCTGTACAATGGGGATGATAATAGTACACACACACACACACACACACACACACTGGAAGAGTGAAAGAATCAAATACGAAAATTCAAGCAAAGTGTTTTGCTACATGGTCTGGTCCATGGGGGACACTCAGCAAAGTTTAGTTATTACTGTTTTTTTGTTGTTAGCATTATTGTCACAACTGGCATCCCCAAACTGGTACGGCACTTAGCAGGTGCCAAAGATAATAAATATAAAAACCAAGGACTCATGTGGAAAATCCAATCTCACTGACAGGGCAAGCCCATTAATTAAATTCCTGTCTGCTAATACATACTTGTTGAAGGAGTGAGTGAGCAAGGGGGGATGAAGTCTGACGCCAGACCGGAATAAAGCTGCAGAATGAGCCCAGGGTGGAGAGAAGGCAGGTGGGCGGTTGCCCGCTCTCTGTGGTTAAGAGCCAAGACGGTGCCTCTGCATGACATCAGGAAGGAGGGAGCCCGGAGGCCCTGAAGCTGGGCAGTACACAGGTGGGGTGGTGCCAGCCCCCTGGGTCAAGAAAATAATTATTGGAGGATCAGAAATCTGTACTTTGAGAACCTTTATGCGGTTTATGTTTTCTATAATTATTTTCTTTGTGCCCTCTTTCAGTATTTAGCATAGGAAGCTATTTTTTTTTAATTTTATTTATTTTGAGAGACAGAGATAGTGCAAGGAGGGAAGGGGCAAAGAGAGGGAGGGTGAGAATCCCAAGCAGGCTCCACACTGTCAGTGTGGAGCCCAATGTGGGGCTCAAACTCATGCACTGTGAGATCATGACCTGAGTGGAAACCGAGAGTCAGATGCTCAACCAACTAAGCCACCCTGGCGCCCCGCATAGTATGCTATTTTTTAGGGTTTATTTTTTGGTGGGGAGAGAGGGAAGGGTTGTTTCTGATGCCAGCCTGTCTTAGTTGTTCTAAGGAAAAATGAGGAACATGACTGAACTGAAATGTAAATAAAAGAATGCAGTCGAGTGATAACAACATAGGATTTTGGAGTGAGACCTGTCAGAGCGTGAAGCCTGACGATTCTGCGACTGTTTTGTGCCTCAGTTTCCTTATCAGGAATATGAGGATAAGAATAGTATCCACTGCGGAATGTTGCTGGGAAGCTGGAACGAGATCATGCCTATAGAGCACGACATGTGGACAGAGAAGATAAGCAGAAATTAAAGGCAGGTGAGGGGGAAGGCAGTGCAGCATCCATAGTGGGGGTCAGGAGAGGGGGAAGATGGGGGCAGAGTCTGAGACCTTCAAGGGGCAAGTGAACTCTGGAGGATTGAGAATCTGGAGCACCTGAGAATCTCCTTCCACAGTGTAACCTATTCATCTGGAGCACTCTTCATTCTATTCACATAAGGAAGGCTGTTGTCTTGTGGGGACTTGATAACCATTTTCAAATACCTGATAAGCAGGATGAGGGGGAATGGTACAGGGCCAGGTGATCTGGTCCTTTTCAAGCCCAAGTTTCTCGGATCTAAGAATGGGGAAGAGCCCGGGAGGGTTCAAATCGGGGTTAATTACACAGATCTCAGAGAAGAAGAGGCAGCAAGACAGAGGTTATGATGTGAGCTTGAGAGACAGAATTGGTTTTGATTTCTGGCTCTGCCACTTGTTAGCTGTGCAGCCTTGGGAAAATTACTTAACCTCTCTGAGTCTCAATTTCTTTCATCTGAAAAGATGATAATAATTCCACAGAGGGGTTTTGTGAGGATGGGATGCATGGAAAGTCGTTGCCTGGTGCATGGAACATGGTTAAGTGGTTGATTAATTACATTTTAGGTGTAGTAATACTTGTAACAATAAGATAAGTAATTATAACAGTAAGATAACTTCACTTACAAGAATAACAATACACCAAACGGCATAATAATAATGCTTATGATTGTCATTGCTGTTGGTGAAGTAACGCACAATTCTCTGTCGTGATTCAGATTAAACTTGGAGTTGGGGGATGGGGGGCTGCACCTCCAGCACTCAGGGCTGCATGGTGTTGGAATGGCATCCTGAGTCTCATATCTGGAGACCAATCAGAAGAATATCGTGCCCCCCACCCCGTCCCAACCCCTGACTGTGAGCCCTGAGAACCTGGAAGCTTCTTTCCCTGGCGAATGGTGGGGAGTATTAGTCCTCCCTGTGGAGACCCCCTCCCTTTTGCGGACTCTCTTCCTTGACAAGGTTTGGATCTGATCTCACAGCAACAACAACCCAGATGATAGTAGTAATGGCTGCCATTTATCTTGCATTTGCCTTCTACTTGGCGACATTATGGGAAGCATTCTGCACACATCACCTAATTTAATCTTCAGACAACTTTGTAAAGTGTCTCCACTTTACAGGCAGGGCTCCAGGAGGTCCAATAACTTGCCTAAGGCCACAGGGAATGAGTGGAGGGGCTCATTCATTCAGGGAGTATCAGAGGCCCTTTCTCTTACAATAAGTACAAGAATAACAGAAGTGACCAGGCTCACTGCTCCCTGTTGCTTCTCCCAGAGGCACCAGCACCAGGGCCCCTTAGAAACATCAGGCTTCAATCACACTGCTCTTCTCTAAGGACTGGACACAATGAAGTCTTTGGGAAGTCATCTGAGCAAACATTATCCCCTTCCTCACTGGGATGCACCCAGACAACAGTCCATGAAGGGGCTTCCTGTGGCTCTCTCGGCCACTGTGAAGGTGCTTCCCCAGGATCAGAGAAAGCTCCTGTGTGAGCAGCTCCCCACTTGGGAGGGGTCACCTGCTTCTGTAGGCACCCCTGATGTCTGGACATAACATTGAGGCATCCTTGGATGGAGACACCATAGAGAGGTCAAAGATGGCGAGGAAGGACCGGTTAGGCAATAAGCAGTACATCATCTTTCCACTCCCAATGCCCGCCTACCTAAGGTTTGGGCATCCTGAGCTCTGGGGCACCAACATTTCTATTGGGTAGAAGGCCTCTGGAGTTGGCTTCACCAATGCCTTATTTGTTCAGACCTTGCATTTATGTGGACCTGCCATGCCTGCCAATTGGTCAGGCCAACAAAGCCATCAGAAAGCAGGGTACACATTCCCTCCTTCCTGTGCACAGGGATTGTACCCAGATGTCACTATCTATAGCAGCCCTTCCCACCACTGTGTAACAACTTTTCAGCCAATCCTGGTCTAAGGTAGGACAGGGTTAGAGGCAGGTCTACTCCATCTTCAGGGTCTGACACTTGGGGTCATTAACCTCTTCACTTGGTCAGTAACCTAGGGTCTCTGAGATCCTGTCTTGATGGATCAAGACCATTGATGTGGTCCTCAAGAGTTAGGGGCTTCCAGAGGTATCTCCTGCATTATTCCTTGTGCCTTAATCTGTCTCAGGATTCAGCCCTGCCCCAGGCATTCTGGGCTCCTGCCAGTTTTTCCCCAGACCTGGTGGTTGCTGTTGGACTGCAGCTTGTATACCTGTACCCCTGAAACAAGCCCACAAAAGTCTGATTTCAAGTCCACTTGGGTGGATTACACATTGCTGGGCCCTGCCTGCCCACCACAGCCTCTAGTTACCTGAATGGGCTGCTCACATGCCAACAGTATCTTGGAACTGTCTGCTATTGTCTGTCCTCCAAATTTCAGGGGAATTGGTTCTGTCTGCTAGATCAACACCTCTCCTTTGGGGCTGGCTAGTTCCTGATCCCTTCCTCTCCTGGCCTCCCCTATCTCACTACAATGAACATGGCTGTATCCGTTCCTATCTGAAGGCTTACCACACCTTCACCTAAGTTGTTAAGAATATGACATTCTTTTTTTAATGTTTATTTATTAACTTTGAAAGAGAGACAGAGTGAGAGAGAGAGAGAGAGAGAGAGAGAGGAATGAGAGAGAGAGAGAGAGGGAGAGAGAGAGCTTGAACAGGGAAGGGGTAGAAAGAAGCAGGGAGGGAGAGAATCCGAAGCAGGCTCCATGCTGTCAGTGCAAAGTCTGACATGGGGCTTGAAATCATGAACCATGAGATCATGACCTGAGCTGAAATCAAAAGTCAGACGCTTAACCAACTGAGCCACCCAGACGACCCAAGAACATGACATTCTTAAAAATCACCAAGGATTCATTCAAAATGCTTTTACTGCATTCCTGCAATATGCCAATTTATGGTGCATGATGCTGAATATTCAGAGAGAGGAACACTTTTATCATCCCTGTGGTATTGGAGCTTTGGTTTAGTGGAGGAGGAAGTCAGTCAATAAACTGGCAAGCAAGGAAATAGAGAAATATGCTTTGGCAAATAGTGATTATCTTGGACAGAGAATTATGTGGAATTTCACACATTCCAAGTCACACATTTCTATAATATTAGAAATTTTACAAGTATGCAGTAAGCAGTGAAAGAAGTAAATATAAACAAATAAAAGAATATCTGTCATCCAACTCTAAGACTACCACCAAATTACTGTTTCTAAATCAAACAACTGAGTACATAGTGATGCCTTTATGAAGATAAGGAAGGCTGCAGAGGAGTTAGGTTGCATTATATACAACTGCTGTATTGGTAGGGCAGTAATGATACTAATAATGCAGCTCGGATTTAGTGAGCACCTGCTACGTTTCCAACACTATGCTACTTTCTTTACATACATTGTTTCAATGAACGCTCTAGGCATTATTATCCTCATTTCCAGGAACTGCAGGTTAGGTTAGAACCAGTCACTTGACCACTGTCTCCCAGCTGGAAGGCTGAGGAGCTGGGACGAGGTTATTCTTCTCTCAGGCGGGCAGGTCCATTTCCTCTAGAAATACTGTCTGCGTTAGGGGGTGTTAGCACATCACAGCAGCACTGTTGAAAGCCTAAAGTGGGAGGCAGCATTTAATCTTCCTCTGTGCAAGTGAATTGTTCAAGTATGTATTTTTAAACCTCCATGGATATGCTGAGAATCTTTAAGGAAGGTAGTTTAATAAACAGAGTGACGAGGAGGCAGGTGTATTTATTTTTAGCACCTCTCTGTACAGAGAAGGTACTAAAGGCAGAGAACGAGAAATTGTCCTGCGCGTTAAGCAGGGAAGCTAAGAACTGAGAACAGGGGCACTGGAGGCTCGCTTCCTGGCAGGTCCCATTAGAACAGAACCTCTTCTCCATGGTCTCACTGAAAGCATCACACAAAAGCACCCACAAGGACGACCACTGAAACCACAGAACTTAGAAAACCACGGAAATATCCACTGTGGAGACACTGGCTAAACAGGTTGGAGCCCACCCACACAAGGGAGTAGTACAGAACCCTTTCAATGCACTGATCCAGTTTCGTTTGAATGGACGTGGACTGACGTCCACGAGGTGTTATTTAGAGAAACAAGCACGTTTCAGAACAATACTGTATTATTTTGTTTTTCTAAAGATAATGAAACGTATGTGTGTGAACGTATGCAAATACATTGCGTGCATCCATGCATATTAATACATATCCAAAATGCTAGTATATGCAAAGAAACATGTGGAGAGATGAAAATGCTAACATCAAAATATGCTAACAGGAGCATGGGAGAATTTCATGGTTTAGCTTGTACATTTCTGAAATGCTATAATGTTTCTATGGAGAGCTTTGATTTGAAAAAGAAACGGCCATTAAAAAGAAACAGAATAATCTTAGGTTTACTTTTGTTCCTCCCCCCCCCCCCCCAACTCCTGGCCAGCATGAGGCACCTGGGGGGTGGGGAGGGACTGGGAGCTGGGGAAGAGGACTGCCTTCAGCCCCTCTCATTACCTTACCATGTGTCAGGCCATCTGGCCTCAGACCTCAGTATTAGGCCACCTCCTTGTCCTAGAAAGCTAACCACCCTGGCTGGTTAAGGAGCTAGTGACAAGCTTGGGAAAACAAGCTTGGGAAGATGCCTGCCTCTCCTGTTTCCATCTCCATGGGCTGTCCTGATTTATTTCTCAGAGCCCAGATTTTCAGGCAACCTCTCTCGGTGCTGCTTTCTGCAGCCAAGAAGATGTTAACTGAAGATTTCCATTCATTCACTCATCTCTTTTCGAGGGAGCAAATTGGTCTAAAGGTCTCTGCCTAGCTTCACATATACACACACAGCATACAGACACACACCCATAAAAATGCACACGCACACACAGCGACACACTAACTGACAAAGACCAAGGGCCTACAACTGCTCAAACCCCATGCTCACAAAGCTACAGACACATGGCAATTACATACAGACACATACACGCATGCACACATCCACACACATACGACACAGCCGTCCAATTAATCTCCAGCTTTGAAAGAGATTAAAGAGGTGTAACTCCCTCCAGCCCCTGCAGGAGGCTGACCACAGACCTGTCTGAACTTGCAAACCTGTGTTTTCTTCTCCTCCCTCCCCCCACTTGCTCTCTCCTCTTCTCCACCTCTTCTATCTTGCCCTCCTCCTCTCCTCCTCCTCCCCTCTCTCCTTTTCTTCTGTTGTCCGCACCCTACCTAGATTTTTTTAAGCTCCCTTTCTTCTTAGAGCTAGAGGTTAAATGATGCACAAATAGAGGCAGGAGCCGGACCACCAATTAAAAGCTGCCTAGGGCAGCAAGGAACAGATTTTTCCTTGATTGTTTGTTTCTACCCTGGGTCTGTCTGTTCCCCACTGCCCCTCCGGAAGCAACAAGCTGGTGCTTAAAGTGCCCTTTCTCAGCAAGCAGCTCAGACCTGAGTCTCTAATCTCCCAGCTCTGCTCCATTCTTTTTCTTCCCTGTGGCCGGTCCCCTCCAGCCTCTGTGGCTATCTCCATAGCTCCCCCCACTCTACCTCCCTTCCACATATGGAGGCTGGGTTTGGAGAGAGGAGGAAGAGGGCTGGGAAGGAGATCTTTGGGGTCAGGGAGGGACTATAGACATTTTTGCTGTGGGCAGATATTTTTGCACATCTTTGTTCACAAGTTCCAGTGAAAGCGGTTAGGGCTGATAACAGGTATGTCCACTTCCCACCTAGTGGCTGTTAAGAGGCATGCCTCTGTCAGCATCACTAAGAAACTTTGATTGATGAACACTGTCTGCCCCGAAGCCAAGAACATTGGATGCAGGTGTAGAACTGCACACGTGTACTGTTTGCAGGCACGCACACCTGGTTTGCATGTACATATCCGCATTTATCGTCCTTTACTGAGACTGCTAGATGTTAGACACAGTGTTGGGACCTAGGCTCTGTGCTCTCACTGCCATTGTTGAACAGGGACATGGGTGAAACATCCTGCCAGTGCCCCACCCTCATGAGGCTGCTTACAGAGGAACCACTGCAACTGCCTGGGGTCCCCCCCCATCCCCCTGGGTCCCCCACTAGTTGTGCAAGCACATTTCATCCCTACACAGGACAGGCTAAACGTACCAGAGGATCAGTGGTCCTGGAAACACTCTCAGCCAAGGATACTTGGGCAGACAGTGGGCACATCCCAGCTTCCTCATCTCTTAGTTGCTGAACCTCTTAGGCATGTTTCCCAGAGCCCCATGGCAGGACTGAGCTAGGGATGTCCCAGTGGCAACAAGCTTGATAATACAGCCTTTGCTGCCTCCTCTCCTCTGCCTCCTTTCTCCAAGCCAAGAGAAGGAAAACAGGCTATAATCAGACCCTAACGAGTGACAGGAAGGTGTTCTGGAGACCCAACCTAGACCATGGGGTGTTAAGGAAGAGCATCTGGGGCAAGGGATGTGGGGCTGAGCCCGAGTCAGGCAGGGGTGAGGAGGAAGGGCTGTAAGTCTGACTCACTCCTCCCACAGGGTGCCTTCAGAAGAGTCAGTCTGCTTCGGAGTCACGAGATGAGGCAATGCGTGTGGAGGCACTTGGTAAACTGGCAAGACTTGTGTCAGTTGAAAAACCATTATAACGTGACCAGACAAAGCTCTGATTTCATCACCTCTCTGGGGTCTACACTCAGTAAAATGGTGAGATTGGGCAGTTTATCTTCAAAGCCACAGCTCTTTATGGGCTCTTTTCCAGAACTTCATGGTCACATCACCTTGTCAACCTTTTGCTCTCTTACCTCTTTTAAAATCTGCTCTAAGAAAAGTCTCTGATGTTCATCCTGCACCCATCGGGGTGATTTTAAGTCAAAAGGGTTCCTGTCTGGTATCCGTGAGCAGACTCCTTATTACTGGCCATGATACTCCCGAACTGCCCTGTGCGGCCACCTCTGGGAGGGGGGCAGGGACTGCTGAATACAGCCACACAGGGCATCCATGTTTCTTCCCAATGGGAGACCCACTTTCAGTTCACATCCCAGTCTGGAAGTGAATCTTCTCACCAAAAGGGGTGGCAGAAAATCCCCCCTTTGCCCCACGCTGAGGGTGGATGGAAAACACAGGTTAAGAGAAAAAGCAAACAGAACAAAGCTCTCCCTTGTTTAACAAATAGAATCAGCAGCTAGCATTTGGCAGAGCGTATCGGAAGGAATAAAAGCCTCCAAAAAAAAAAAAATCAGTGGATAATGATTATACTTAAAGTGCCCTTTGAGCAATTGCATTAGCAGAGATGGGGAATGCCTGTAAATAGTAACAAGGGCCCCAATAGAAGGAAATGACTGTAACAGGACAAAGATTACCCACCTCAGAGTACTCTTGAACTCCCCCACCCTTGCCAGGAAGATTTGTTTGTTTGTTCGTTTGTTGGTTTGTTTGTTGCTTGCTGGGTCAGATCTTGGCCTTTTTTTTCTTGCAGAAAATTTCAAATAAGGGCTGCAGTAAAGAGAACGCTGAGGAAGTCAGAGAGGTTTTTGATCTGCATAATAAAGATGTAAGATAACAAAGAGTTGGGGAAGGAAAGCTGTGGGAGGGGGGCTGAGGATTGAGGGAGAGAGTCTGGGGGTAAATAATATCTAGGAAGAGATTATTTAGAAGAGCAATAGGGATTGAGGAGATTTTTTTTTAATGTTTATTTATTTTTGAGAGAGAGAGAGAGAGAGAGAGAGAGAGAGAGAGAATGAATGGGATAGGGGCAAAGAGGGAGGGAGACATAGAATCCAAAGCAGGCTCCAGGCTCCAGGCTCTGAGCTGTCAGCACAGAGCCCAATGTGGGGTTCGAATCCACCAACCTCGAGATCATGACCTGAGCCAAAGTCAGACTCGTAACTGACTGAGCCACCCAGGCGCCCCAGGAATGAGATTTTTAAACAGATTTTCCTCGAATTAAGAATGCACACGTTACCTTTTACATTTCATCAAAAGACAAGCCAAGAATTAAACTACTATTTGGTTGCCGGACTCTCTTTGAAACTGAAACCACAAAACACCCCATGATCTACCTGGATTACACAACCAATCCCACACAGAGAAGGGCGACCTTAGATGGCATGGGACGCACACGAGGATCAATGGAGCCCAGAACTGTGACGCAGACCATGTTGGCACCAAGATTCTTCCAGCATCTGCACTTGTGAGAGTTTTTTTACCAAGTGTTCCGTGAAGAGAAACTATGCGGGTCTCTCAGGGCCCCACTGCATAGTGTTTGGAGTTTTCTGTATCTATGCATGTCAATGTTAATTACATAGTAAACGGTGTGTAGTTCCCATTCCAGAGTGTTGAGTCAGCCATTCTCCTAGGTTCCCTGGTTATCTACAGAGCCCTGTAAGTACTGCTTACAGTAAGAGACTGGTGCCCCCACCTGCCTGTGAGAGTCAAGTTTCAGCTGCAGAGAACAGGTGGCCCCACGAAGGCAAACCCCTTACAGAATGTGATGTTTGGGAGGCATATTTCATTTTGGGTTTGCTACATATTACACTTGAGTCTCTTCAGAAAAATAAAAACTCTATCCCTGGCCAAAGAAAGAGTAGGCAACATGGATCCCATGGGAGAAGAAGCCCTCTTTAGGCTGTGGAGTCACTTTGATGCTGAAATCATGCTTGATAGGTCTGGGATGCCCATTTCCCTCCAGGCAATGAGGATTCTGCCCAAAGAGCGACTTCCTGGATTCTTTACACGATCTCCCTGCATCTAGCCCCATTTGCAGCCTGGCATGCAGACACTTCTGCTCCTCTGCCCAGCACCTTCCTATGGACAGGGCTCAGAGAGGAATTCTGAGCAGATTGAAAAAGTGGGGGAAAAGAAGGAAAAAAACAAACCTTTCTCTGCTGTCTTAAGGAACACTGGCATGCAGCATGATGCCCCGTATACAATGCTCAGCATGTCATATGAGCTATGCTCTTCCTTCACATACACCCCTGCATAATAATGCTCTCTGCCTACATGGGGTCCTAACTGTCAGTGTGGAATGGGCCTTAGGGATTTCACAGATGAGGAAACTGAATCCAGGGAAGGTCAAGGACTTGCTCAAGGATACACAACAGGCTGTGGCCCACTCAGGACGTGAGCTAGGATTCCAGCCTCTTTGCCCACCACTCTTCTCAGTCAGATCAGATATGTACACACACAGGAGTGCAAGGCATGTCCTGCTTCATCATCCTAGAAGTTCCTCTTTTTGCAACTGAATGGAATCACTTCAGGGTACAGGGAGACTGAGAAACCCCCATGGAAGTCGCAAAAACCTCACCCTTTCCTGCTTGGGCCCACTAAGCAGGACATGGATGGATTCAAGGTGACAGGAAAGTTAAAAGTCAGGCAGGAACGCCATCAGAACCAGTGAAGTGGTACATGCAAAAGGGACTGGCAAGAGCTAGAGGGAGCCTCAGTCTCCTCATCTGGAGGATGGGTGTATAACAGGCTCTATCATACAGGGCTGAGGAAAGGATTCAGTGAGCCATAAGAAAATCATACATATCTGAGTAGAGGGCCAACAAATGTGGTAATGGTTATTAGAGGACATGGAGACCTTAGGTAGGACAACAGGACCTATTTTGATTGTGGCTGGGCGTATAGCCTGCAAACTATTTCGAGCAGGAAGCAGATAGTGCTATAGCTCAGGCTGTCAGAGCGACAGAAAAACCAGAGCCCTAGCAGTTCCAGCTGTCCAACTGGCCTCCACACAGTGAAACCTGAGGCCTCCCTACCAGGTAGGTAGCAAAGGACACTGTGATACCCCCCAGCTTCAATTGGGAGTGGCTTGGGAGCTGTCCCTGGTCTGAGCATGTAGCAAGGGGCCCCTGAGGACACCGTGCAGCTCTGGAGAAGGCAGAGTGGGGAAACCAGGTACCCACTCACTGACAGAAGACTCTGAAGTCACTTCTGACACAACATGCTACTTGTAATCTCCAGCAGTTTTAACACAACGCCTGACCTTTTGGGGTGCTCTGTCAATATTGGTTGAGTGAATGGATCCATCAGTAATACAGACTGAGGTCAAATTTAGCCCCAAAGTTCTAAAGCCTTTATCCCCTCACTTTTCATCCATCAAGCCTTCCTGTCAGAAGTCAGAATTTCCTTTGTAAAACCCTGGGCTGGCCTTTCAGCTATCTTCCACAGCCTCCAGCTCGGAGTCTTACAAATATTGCCTGGCAAATATCAATTCCCATTTGATTTTCTCCCATACACCTCAATTAATTACATGATGCTGTCTGGTCAGGACCTTATCTCTGTATAATATGAACCTGAGAAAAGAACATCTCCGGGTCGCATCCTGGAAATGCCATGTGCCTTCATTAATGCTTGGCCCTGGAGCAGGGTGGAACACCTTTGAGCCTTGTTGGAATGTGGCTGTCCAAGGGATGGGTCACAGGGCACCTTGCAGCCAGAGCTCAGCCCAGACTGCCTGTGGCTGGGCACACTAATTGGCTGGCCATACCAGGTACTCTTGCCAGGTCTAGCCGCAGTCTGGGTGCCCCAGTCACCTTCCCCACCATTAAGGACAGAGGTTTTCAAACTCTACTGGCCATGACCCACAGTAGGAAATGCATTTTACAGAGTGACTCAGTGAGTCTATGAATGTATTTTACTCCATCATTCTCAGGCAGATTTTTTTTTCACATTTTAACCTCTTGGAAATCTGGATGAGTCTTGTAAACTGTAACATCTTGCCATTAATTGGCAGCATTTTTTTTTCTTTTTGAGTGGTACATAAAATTTTGTGTCTTCCAATAGATTATAACCTTGATTCAGTGAAATATGGCATATGGGTGGCTGGAAAAAATACTTTTTATCTTTACTACATGAAATCCTATGATATTTTCTATGTACTATTCTATTTGTTTTCATTTCTTTTTTGATGTTGGTCACTACTATCCATTTAGTCAACTTCACCACCCTTGAAAGAGTCTCAGTGTGCTGTTTTCAACACACTGCCATGGAGACTTTTGTGTACTCCAAGTTTGTGTCTCCCCAAATTCCTATGTTGAAATCCTAACCCACAGTGATAATATTCAGAGGCAGGCTTTGGGAGGCTGATTAGGTCTGAGGATGGAGTCCTCATGAATGAGATTAGTGTCCTTATAAAAGGGACACCAGAGACTTCTCTAACTTCCTTCACCATGTGAGGACATAGTGGAAAGCTGGTTGTCTATGAACAGGAAATGGGTCTCAGCAGATGCTGAATTGGTGGACACCTTGAGCTTGGACTTTCCAGTCTCCAGATCGATGAGGAATAACTGTTTAAGCCACTCGGTCTGTGGTTTTCTGTTAGAGCATTCTGAACTGGCCAAGGCAGGGACAGAGAAAGATGTTCAGATACACTGCAACTAGAGTGTTTTTAAGGGTGCCTGGGTGGGTCAGTCAGTTAAGCGTCTAACTTTGGCTCAGGTCATGATCTCATGATTTGTGGGTTCAAGCCCTTTGTCGGGCTCTGTGCTGACAGCTCAGAGCCTTGAGCCTGCTTCAGATTCTGTGTCTCCCCCTCTCTCTGCCTCTCTCTCTCTCTCTCAAAAATAAATAAACATTAAAAATTTTTAAAGAGGGCTTTTAATAAAGAGGTGGACCTGAGATTTACAAGGGTTGAGCTATTGGGCCAGGTGCAAAGGTCATGATTAGGGATGTGGCGAAGAAACATGACAAGAGATTTTGAATCTGATAAACCTGAGTTTCTACCCCAGCTCCCTTCCTTATCAACCATGACAATATGGATGCGATATTTAAGTTATTAGTATCTCAGTTCGGGTAGCAGGTGCTTGGTATATGGTAGCAATTGGATCATTGGTAATGATGACGATGTGAATAACATGAAAGGAAGTAGTTCAATAAATACCAGTTGTTATCGTTACACATAGTAAAAAGAATTGTACCCAATGTGACATCAGCTGATATAAAGATTTTGATAATTATCAATGAAATTATAAGGCGTTTCATTCATTTAATTATATATGTCCTTGTAACTACAACTAAAACCCTGGTTCTTGTCTAATTCAATACTCAGTGTGTCCATAGAAGGCATCTATGTAAGAGCCATGTATGGGTCCCCACTGATGGGAGCATCATTGCTGAGTTATCCTCTTAGGCAGGTTCTCTGGCTTTCAGTTGTACCTCTCATCACAATATAGATATCCCAAACTTAGGGCTCAAACCTTTCCAACATGACCATATGAATCTTATATTTTATGTGTTAACATGTGCCTCCAATAAATTGCTTTGCTAGCTCACTGTGGTGATGCATTTTTCCTTTCTCATTGGTTACTACAGCCATTGATTATCTGAACCTGGTACTTTTACTTGATTAACTCTACACAGTTCCACACCTTTTAATTACCAATTGTTCTCCTCTTAATCAGTGTTCTCTGTCAGTCTTTGTCAGCCTAGATGTTCATTTTCATTTCATCTCTATTTGATCTGCCCTCTGATGTTTCATTAACATTTCTTCTATCATTTCTCAGGATTACTGCCCATGATTCAGCCATTATACACTTCTTAAAACTTTTAAACCTTTGAATAACTGAATGGATTGCTCATGGAAGCATAACTTTTTGATTACATAAACTAATCCTTGGAAATGCATTTAATTATCAAGAATACCTTAATGCACCATGTTAAGTTCTAAACTTAATTTCAAAAATATTAAGTAAGTAAATGCTCAGAGATGCATACAATTCTAATAAACAGATACTTCTTGTCTGTCACCTATTGTTGTCAACATATGTAAATTAACAAGCATGGTTTTATAGACAGTATTGGATGCTTGTGTGTTCATTGGCTTCAATCAATATGTGAAATATATGTGGACATTTTTAGCTAGATATATGGGAAGTTAGGTAGGCAGGGAGGAAGGAAGATAGGTAGGTAGGAAAGTAGATAGGCATACAGGTAGATAGGAAAGTAGGTAGGTATAAAGGTAGGTATGTTCGTCTTCAGTAAGTAGGAAGCTAGGCATGTGGGAAGGTAGGTATGTAGATAAGTAGGAAGATAGGAAATTAGAAAGGTGGGTAGGTTGAAAGATAGGTAAGAAGGCAGGGAGGTAGGAAGGCAGGTTTGTGGGAATGTAAATAGGAAAGAATGTAGGAAGACAGACAGATAGATGATACATGGATAGATGGATGGATGGATGGATGGATGGATAATAGATAGATAGGAGATAGGTAGATAGATAAATAGATAGATAGATAATACATAGGAAGGAAAGAAGGAGGGAAGGAAGGAAGGAGGAAATGAAGGAAGGAAGAAAGGAAGAAAGGAAGAAACACCGAAACAAAGAAAGAAACAAAGAAACAAAGAAAGAAAATTAAAAACTCAATGATTGATAATAAGGATCATCATGATTATTTTGCTTTTCTTTTCAGAATTAGCTATGTGATGTATTATTATCATCCACTGCATGTGTTACAGGTGTTTTGTTTCAAAGAGCATTGTTAAAGTAACCAAATGTAGAGGCTGTTAGACCGAGGTGGTTCCAACGGCCACAGTCCATGTAAGCAAATCAAAACTTAAGCTAGAGTCAATGTGCTCAAATACATGAGAAAATGGAGCTTCAGGACAATCAATCCCAAACAACCACTTGGGCTTTCCCAAATAAGGCAGCCACTGAAGCTACAACCAACCAAATCATTTCCTTGCTTTGCTTCCCATCTTCTCTGTAGAAAGCTTTCCCCTACCTCCTGTCAGTGGACTGCTTCTAACTACTTTTGGTCTGGTGCTGCCCTATTCACATCAATTTATGCTTAAAATAAGCTCTTAACAATTTTAATACCCCTCAGTTTATCTTTAAGCATTCATCCCTGTCATCCTCTTACTACCCAGTAATAGAGGCAGAGTGAATATTACCATTTGACAGAGGGGGAAATGGAATCTCAGAGAGGTGAAGTGACTCATCTAATGTAATGCCACAAATAAATGGCAAATCTGGAACTCAACCCCTGGGTTCCTAATTCAATGTTCCTTCTACCACAGCAGGTAGGCAGAGGTAACCAGAGGGACTGCTGGAAGCAGCAAAGGCAGATGTGCTCTCCCCATTCCTTCTGTGTAGGACTTTGGTTCCATTTAGACCACAGAACACGTTAGAAAAGAGTCACAGCCTTTGGCCCAAACCTCTTTGGCCATCTCAGAAAGCAATATTAAAACAAAGCATCTCAGTCCACCCCTTGCTCAGTGGTTAGCCTTGGCCCTAGGCAAGTTGGTGAAGCAGAAAATCTTCCAATTTTCTTGGCCAGGTCTTTGGAGTCCTGAGCTCTCTCCTTCTTCTCCATGACACTGAGCTAAGAACTGGGGTGCCCTGATGCTTCAATAGGATGTTTACTCCTTACCCAGGTATCTAACAGCTGACGACTGAACTAAAGGTGCAACAGGCTAGTTCCTGGAGAGTTCTGACAAGGTTAACCCACAAATACTATTTGCTGGTCATCCCCTTTGTGACCATCTTCCACTGGGCATTGGGGCCAGCTAATTCTCATCCCTGATTGTCAAAGTACAAGTTAGTCGTTGTAGGAATGGAGCAGTCTTGTTCAATAAACTGAATAGTGCTGCTGTGTGTCTGGTGTATGCCCAGCACTTCCCATTACATAATTGTAATTCTCACAACACACCTATGAGGATATTATTATTCCCATTTAAACGACAAGAAAACTGAAGCTTGAGAAAGCCATGCAGACTCATCAGTGCTGAACAGCTAGCACATGGTAGAGCTGAGATTTGAACTCATGCCTTTGAACCCATGCATGATGCCAAAGCCCACTCTATTTGCACCATATCAGACTAGTGGCTCCTGAGTGCCATGTTTTCAGACCTCAGCTCCACAGGGAGTTGGACCCCCAATTTTAAAGAAACTCTATCTTCCAAGTCAGTTATTCTACCATGAACAAAGATCCCAAGCTGTATGAGAAATTTTAGCAGCCATGGTGCAGTTCTCTGAAGCCTGATACAGATCAGGAACAGAGAGAAGATAAGAGGTATGTTTATTACAGATTATGGGCAAAGGACTTGGGTAAGGAAAAGATAGTATTGTACTGAGTAATGACCTTAGGCACAGTAAGGAAGAAATATGCCACCCATTGGCCAGATCCCCAGATGTTAGCATGGCAGCAAAGGTACGCTTGGAATGAGCAAAGGAGGGGAGGAAGAGAAAGCCAAGAGAATACGTCACCCCTAGCTCCTCCTGCACCTGGATCCTGGATGATGTGAGAGAGTGGGAGGGAGGGATGCGGGTTTGGTGTCTTCAGGACAACAGAAGCAGAGACACGACAAGAGGAAGAAGAGGGCTTTGGACTGAGCCCTCTTCTGCTTCTGTTTTGCAGGCTTTGTCCAGACCCTAGTTTCCCTGAATTCTAGGTATTGGAAACAGAAATAACAAAAACATGTCTCTTCCACAAATTCAAGTCTACTGAAAATCAGATATCTTGGCAAGCTGAGATGGGACTATTGGTGAGAAGATGGTGCGACAATAGCCTCTGTGACAATAACTTCTGAGTGTAGAGCAGCCACGGTGGGGGGCAGGGGCTCAGAGAAAGAGGCTGTGTGTTTCCTGCCCTAAAAGTACATGTATCAACAACCAGCAAGAAAGCAGCAGAGTGCCAGAGCAAAGTAGGAAGGAAAGTGAAGGAAAGCCAGCAGGAGCCTTGCTGGGAGGGCCAATAGTTAGTGGAGCAATGGATAGAGACAGGAGAGGGGCAGCATTCCCACCAGGGATGCTGTTCTGAAATGGCCCCAAGGACTGAGCCCACAGACCCTGAGCCAGTGCTTTGGCCGGGTGGAGGGCTGTCTTGAGCAGCATGCGAAGATAAGGTAGAAGAAAGCCATGAAAAGTACCTGCCTCCGGTGGCCACCAGCCCTTGCTACCTCTGTTTCCTAATCTGCAATATTGGGACAGTAATCTCTGCTTTTTAGTGATGTTGGAGGTATTAAAAGAGACTATGAATGTCAAGGGCCAAACCCTCTGCTTGGCCTAAAATAGTTCTTCTATGATTAGTCACTTCTTGGATGCCACTCATGGGAAGAAAATGGTTCCTTGGGGCTCCACTTGCCTACACTAGGTGATCATTAAAAGGGACGTTGGAGCCGGTCTCAGGCACAGTATAGTGGCTCCACCCCACCCTACCCCAGAGTCAGGCAGAGAGCCACCAGGCATCATGCATGGCTCCAGCTTCTCTTCTCTCCACTGTAGCTTGCAGTGGAAAGAGGCCTGGGACCTGAAGATGAGGGAGCAGACCAGCAGCAGTTGGGGCCCCAGGCCACTCGCTCTGACGGACTCTGCCCCACCGTGGGCTTGTGTGCTCGTGAGTGTGTTGCCCACTTAAGATGGGCCGCGTAGGCATGTGTGTGCTTATGCTCACGTGCATTCTTCTCACTACTCTAAAGCCCGGAGAATGATAGACGGAGGAGGAGTGAAGTTAAAACCAAAGATAATTGTCATTGATCGATCTACTTAATGACCCGAAAATGCCCAATTAGAGCCGTGTGCATGGTTGGCTGCTGAGCCGGAGGGCTGAGTAATGCTCTGCTTTTATCAAGGTGCCCTGTGGATGGCCAAGGTTTGCTGCCATGGACTCCTTCCTGACTTGACTCCCACTGGCCACCTCCTGCCTCCCTGGGAGGACAGTTCTGGATTCCAGGCACTGGGGAAGAAAGCACCCCCCACACATGTACACTTACACACTCTGGGGCCAGTTAGCCAGTAGTGGCCTCAGACTTTGGTCTCTGGGCTTGGCATGTGTAAACAGTCACCACCACGAATCATGATGAATCACCATCATGAATAACTGCCTCCCCTTCCTTTTTGCCTGAGAGTGAAGATGAGGTGAATGTAGTGTTATCAAGATCAAAGTCCAGAGGTGCCTGGAGAAGGAGGCTCCATCTAGCAGCAGCCATGTGCAGTTCTGAGGGACCAGATAAGAGAACCAGATCTACCATGGCTTGCTTCCCAGATTGGCCAGCTGTGTGACACTGGGCATCTCACTCAGTCTCTGAGCAAAGGAGCATTATGATGAGATCTAACCATTTGGGGTTTACTCCACTGCATCATTCCGGCTAGAGCCACCACCACCCTCTGCCTGGGTTATTAAAACACGAGGGGCACCTGGGTGGTTCAGTCGGGTAAGCGTCCGACTTCAGCTGAGGTCATGATCTCACGGTCCGTGAGTTTGAGCCCCGCGTCGGGCTCTGTGCTGACAGCTCAGAGCCTGGAGCCCGTTTCGGATTCTGTGTCTCCCTCTCTCTCTGCCCCTTCCCTGTTCATGCTCTGTCTCTCTCTGTCTCAAAAATAAATAAACGTTAAAAAAATTTAAAAAAAAAAACACGAGGACTTTGTTGTTCCCTGCAGTATCCCCATCGCCTCCAACAGTACCTGCTAAGAGGCAGTCAGTAACTATATACTGAATAAAAAACTGCAGGGTAAATCAGGTGACTGCTTAGAGCCTCAAATCTGTGAAACCTTTACATGAATGAGGGATCCTCTCAGTCAGGATTGTCTAGTGAAACAAAGTGAACATCCTCTCACATGGGGCACCCTGCACTGCACAACTCCAGGGGTCCTATTTAAGTAGAATACAGTGGGAAATGTGCCTCTGACGCTGCTGCATGGGGGCCCGGCCAGACTGATGTGGAACGAAGAATTTTCAATCTTTGCCCGTGAGCATTCTTGATTCATTTACACAGCAGTTGTCTGCGTAGACTACTCAATACATATGTGCACTTCTAGAGGAAGGCATGTTTTAAAATATTTCATCTCTAGACACTATGAAACTATCTTATTAAAAACTTCCTGAGAACCCATTCATAATAGGAAGTCTCAGAAAAAAAAATAGAAATAGAGGGGGCTTCCTCAACTTGATAAAGAGTATATACAAAAAAATTCTACAGCTACCATCATACTTAATGATAAAAGACTGAGTGCTTTCCTCCTAACATCTGGAACTAATAAGCAAGAATGTCCACTCCCACTACTCTTACTTAACACAGTGCTGGAAGTCCAAGTCAGAGCAACAAGGCAAGAGATGGAAATAAAAGGCATATTGACCAGAAAGAAAGAAAGAAAATTATTCCTATTTGCAGATGGCAGGATTATTTACATATAAATTCCCACAGAATCTGTGATAAAACTTCCTAGAACTAATAAGTTCAGCAATGTTGCAGGATACGGGATCAATACACAAAAATCAATTGTATTTCTATATGCCAGCAATAAACCCCCAGACAACACAATTAAAAATAAAATACCATTCACATTACTCAAAAAATAAAATACTTACAAATTGTTTCCGTTACATATTTTGTAAGTATGTTTGTTAAACACACAGATGTTAAGAATTACACATGCTGATAAAAGTAACCAAAGACCTAAATAAATGGGGAGACATACCGTGTTCATGGACTGGAAAACCCCACACGTATCAATTCCCTCCAAAGTGATGCACAGGTTAATGTAACTCCTATCAAAATCCAGCAAGATTTTTTTTTTTTCTGTAGGTATAGATGAGATTATCCTGAAATGTGTGTAGAAAAGCAAAGGAACCAGAATAACTAAAACAGTTTTGAAAAAGAATAAAGAGGTAGGGATCTGTCTACTCAATTTTAAGACTTAATTATATAGCTACACCAGTCAAGATTGGTGGAGGGATAGACACATAGAACTGAATAGAGAACCAAGAAATAGACCCACACAAATAAGCCCAGTGGATTTTTGATAAAGTTACAGAAGCAATTCAATGGAGGAAAGAGAAGACTGTTCAGCAAGTGTGCTGGAGCAAGTGGAATCCATGGGCAAAAAGGTGAACCTTGACCTAGACCTCACACCTTACATAAAAATTAACTCAAAGTAGATCACAGGCTTAAATCTAAAAGGTAAAAGTATAAACATTTTAGGAAAAAAAATGGGAGGAAGTCTTTAGGATTCAGGATTCAGCAAAGAGTTCTTACACTTGACACTAAAAGCATGATCCGTAGAAGGAAAAATTCATAAACTGGACTTCACCAAAATGGAAAACTTTTGCTCTTTGAAAGATTTTGTTAAGAGTGAAAATACAAGCTACAGAATAGAATAAAATATGTTCAAGTCACATACTAGACATAGTGTTTGGAATATGTAAAAACAACAAAAACAACAAAACCTCTCAAAACTCAATAGTAAAAAACAATCCAGTCAGAAAATGGACAAAAGACATAAAGAGACATGACTGAAGGAGATACATAAATTGTAAATAAGCATATGAAAATATATTCAACATCATTATCCATTAGGAAAATACAAATTAAGATCACAATAAGATATCACTATATACCTATCAGAATGAATAAAAGACAGCAAAATGACAAATGTTGGTGAGGACGTGAAAAAGTGAATCGTCCACACATTGCTGGTTGGAATGAAAAATGGCACAGCCACCTTGAAAAATGGCAGTTTCTCCAAAAAAAAAAAAAAAAAAAAGTAAACATGCAGCATGCCTGGGTGGCTCAGTCGGTTAAGCATCTGACTCCTGGTTTCAGCTCAGATCATGATCTCATGAATTCCAGCCCCCCACGGGGCTTCATGCTGATAGCACAGGAACTGCTTGGGATTCCCTCTTTCCCTCTCTCTCTGCCCTTCCCCCACTCACTCGGTCTCTTTCAAAATAAATAAACTTCAGAAAAAAAAAATTAACATGCAGTT
Organism: Prionailurus bengalensis; assembly: GCF_016509475.1. NCBI lineage: Eukaryota > Metazoa > Chordata > Mammalia > Carnivora > Felidae > Prionailurus > Prionailurus bengalensis. Next base: position 21,396,218 of record NC_057347.1, read on the forward strand.
ACCATATGACCCAGCAAATGCACTTCTGGGCATTTATCCCAGAGAAATGAAGGCTTATCTTGACACCAAAACCTGTACACAAATGTTTATAGAAGCTTTACTCATAATAGCAAAAACTATTTTTTTGTTTGCTAAATAAGTCTTTGGACAGGTCTTTGAATGAGCAAATGGATAAACAAACTTACATATCATGGGATACTACTTGGCAATAAGAAAGAACAAATTATTGGTACACGGACAATCTGGATGAATTGCCAGAGAATTATGTGAAGTGGAAAAAGCCAGTCCCAGAAGATTCATGCTGTATGATTCATTTATATACCATTCTTGAAATGACAAAGTTATAGAAGGGCAAACAGACTGGTGGTTCTCAAGGGTTTAGGAGGGGATGAGGACTAGAGAGACGTGGGCGTGGCAATAAAAGGACAACATGAGGATCTTTGAGGGATGGAAATGCTCTGTATCTTGATTGTATCAGCATCAGTATCTCGGCTGGGATATAGCATTAGAGTTTTTTAAGCTGTTCTCTTGGGCTAAATTGGGTAAGGGTACATGGGATCTTTCTTTTTTATTTCTTACAACTGCAGCTAAATCTAAAAGTATATTGAAATTAAAAACGCAATTAAAAAAGTCAAAACTATAGATGTGATACAATTTCATAGAACACACACATACACCCACACCCCCACACACAGGACCATGTACAAAATTGGTGAAATTTGAATAAAGCCTATTATCTTGTTAAATGTATTGGTCTAGTTAAATATATTGTGCCAATGTCAATTTCCTGGTGGTGATAGTGCCGTGTGTTATGTAAAATGTTGGGGGAAGCTGGCTGAGTGATAGGTATAGGGTTCTGTTCTGTGTTATCTTGCAACTCCTTGCGAGTCTATAATTATTTCAAAATAAAAAAAAGTTTTTAAAAAGTACTGAGCACAAAAAAAGAAAAGGTGATTTTTTTAAAGAAGTACTGAGAACAAAGTAAAATTCACAGTTTTGTTAGAGCAGTTACCACTCCTTTCGATGTGCATCCATAAGCTGGTGCTATCAACTTCAAGTTCAACCAATCAGGATGCACTGGGAGTGTGCTGGAATGACACTTCCTCTCTGGAAACTCAGAGAGCTTACACTACTCATCTCAGGCCATGTACCAGGAGGTAGGGTTTGAATATGCCTCCTCTGGAGTCCATGCTCACTCTTCTAGACCATATGGCAAGATTGAGTATGGCACAGTCTTCAAGGAGCCCCCAGACCTCTGCAGAGGGTGGGAGAGGGAATAAGATACATGTTCTCACTACAACCACGTTCCTGCATGGACCAGCTACCTTGACATAGTTCCTAGTTATAGATAGCTTTTTCATACCAGTGAGCCATCAAAGAAATAAAAAGGATGTGGAAACAGGGATCAAATGGAGAAGACATTTTGTCTACTCCTAGACAATATGCTCTGGAAGTTTTCACTCTGAGGCTGACACATCATCTGGGTGTGGCATGGCAGGCATACCAGGATGGGGTGTGTGTGTGTGTGTGTGTGTGTGTGTAGGGGAGTGCTGCTATAACAGAGGGTCTCATCTGCTTGCCCATCTGTGAAATGGGGAGGATGCCAGGATTACTGTTTCCTTAGGTCCTAATAGCGTTCCAGAAAGAATTGGAAAATAGGATACAGGGGTTGATATTTCAGCTCTAGGACAAAAGGATCAGGAATCAGGGATGTGCAGTGGCACAGTAGCTGCTCCCATACTTTCTGAAATTGCCCTAGGTAAGCAGGAGCTTAATCTACAACAAGACACTCGGGTGCTAGACTCTCTCTGGGGATTCTGCCTGAATGACAGCAGGACACTTGAATGTCCTCTGACCCACCTCAAACTCTTATGCAGGAGATATTAACAGCCCACATGCACAGGGTGGTACTGATGTGTCAGATGTTCCCAAGCACTTCATGTACATGGTCTCGTGTAATCCTCATAAGGACTCAATGTGGTAAGTCTTATCATAACCTCTAATTTACAGATGAGGAAGCTGAGGGTGCAGAGAGCCCAGGTGTCTGACCTGAAGTCATGCGTTAGTGGTGGAGATGGGATTGCAATTTCCAGCTCCAGAGCTCAAGTTTTAACCACAATTTTAGATTCCTTCCTGCTGCTATTTGACTTCTTGCTGACACGTCCTGAGAAAGCCAGGGCCAGTCACCCCCCAAGCCCATTCCTGGCCCAAGCTGAGATACAGATGAGGGGATTTTCTCTCCTCCAATCAGTGTGATTAGATCTCTCCTCCAATCAGTGAGACTTCTGCAACCATTATATTTAAAATAGCATCACCCACCCTAGCACCTCGCCCCCATCCCCCTTCTTCTCTTCCCAGCACTTATTACCCTTTGACTTATGGGTTCTTTGAGAGGTTACATAAAATAATGTATAATACACCTCAAAGATTAGGAGTTCAGCACGCATCCTTTCCTGGGGGAGAAGGAACCCTTCTTGCATGTAATTATACAAATGTTCATCTGGTACAGTCTTCCGGACTGAGCATTTTGATCCCAGCCCCACCAAACAGAAGCTAGGTCAATTACAGCTTGGTTGCTTGGCTCTGGGCCTACAACAATCTGCCTGTTTCAGGTATTTGGTATTACTGTCGTATTAGTTTCTAGAATTCAAGTTTCCCAGAAGTTTAAGGAGGCCATGGATTGCTTTGGCCACCTTCCCAGTCTTCTAAACACAAGCAATATGCTTAATTTCAGAACATGTGGCATACAAGAAAAAATACGGACTCTGGAACTGTCCAGAGCTGAGGTCAGTACCCACTTCTAACACTTACTACCTATAAACATTATTGTTATTATTAACAAAAGTAACAGCTGTGGACTGTGGAGTTCTAGGTACATGCAGGCATTGTACAGGACAATCTGCATGCATAACTTCATTTGTTCCTTGAAACAAGCCAGAAGAACGAACAGTAAGCTCCTTTAAGCAGATGAGGATATTGGAGCTTACTGGATTTCAGGTCCACCAAAATCCATAGACTCTGTTCTTTCTACTCTATTTAAAACTCTTTGAGCCTCATTTTTCACATACAAAATGGAGCTGCTAATGCCTGTCTTAGAGAGTTATTATAAGGATGCATAAGACACCATCCGGGAAACACACGGGACTTAGTAGGGGTTTGACTCTTGCCATCTCTTTCCCTTCCCCACGTGCCCAGAAGCTCATCAGGAACACGGGAAAGCTGGCTATGGCTTCTGGTTGAGAGTATAGAGGTTAAGAGGAGATTAAGCATTTACATAAGTGGATGTAAAACCCAACTTTATTTCCTCTTCAATGTAAAATTTGAGCACCCATTTCCTCCCTAAGCATGTTTGGTCTGGTAAAAAGAATGGCCAGGAAGCTTTTGTAGCTCTGCCCTTGGGTTCCTGGCTCTGAGCCTTGATCAATAACCTGCGTCTGATTTGAAAGAAATAAAATGGTGAGAACTGACACTCTCTATAGTAGTCACCATAGTCCAGCAACAGGACATCAGAACTGGAAGGTAGGGGAAGAAAGAAATTATTTATAGAAGCCATGGTTTATAGTGTTTTTTGTATTTTTTGGAATCCTAAAGCCAAGATGTTTGGTACAATCATCCAGCTTTGATTTGAGGTCCAGAGCTCTCAGACTAAAATTGTTCCCAAGTTAACTGAAGATAAGTCTACGCCATATGAATCAGCCATTAGAAAAATTAGGGAAAGTGATAAAATAAGCAAAGGAAAGGTCTTCAGAATGCTAAGCCATCCATGGGATGAGTTTTCCTTGGTCAAGAACAAGACTGCCTAACTCTTAGAAAAGTCCTTCAGGCAGTGTCTTGACTGGCTCCTGCCCTCTATCACTCCCCTGGGTCAGCTGCACCCCATACTTTGGGGCAGTTTCTAGCCCCTTGGAATAGTTTTCTAGCTCCCTCTCTATTTTTTCCCCAAGATTCCTGGAGATTCCTATTCCTCCTCTAATTTTTTCTCCTGTTTCCCAATCCTGTGCCAGAAATCCCAGAAATCTGTCTGGATTGGATCTGCTCGGGTTCAGATTCATCTGCCTTCCTAAGTGTTGGAGAACAGATCTACACACTGGATTCCTTCTAGCTGCTATGCAAATAAACTATGCTGCTCTCCTACCCACCCCAGCTCCATGCACTGACATCTCAGTTTCTAATTCCTCTCGGGCTTCCCATTCCTGCTTGTCTATTTTGAGTTAATGACTCCATTGCTCAATTGCATGACTTTTCCAGGAAGACCTACTCATTACTTCTCTTATCTGGTCCATCCCATCCAAATCTAGGTGTGACTCTGCAAAATTACCTCTATTTTGAGTATGATTACTGCTATGATGATTGATTTTATTTTTCCTGTCCAATAAAATTAGGGCAATAATTAATCATCATGTGATGATTTGGGTGTTGAATGGTCTATTCAGTCCTCATGTAGAAAAAAAAAATCTCAGTGTGTTCTGTATGTCTATAATGAGAGATATTTTTTCTTTTCTTTTTTTTTTTTAATTTCTAAAACTTGAGTGGAAATTAAATTCCATGATTCTGATTCCTGGTTCAAAGTGAGTTAGTACATTTGGGGTTTTCTTTCAGCAGGTGGAGAGAGTGTTATAATTTCTATCTTTTGTTGTTCGTTTTTAGAAGCAGCATAGCATAGTGGAAATAGAAAGGGCCCTTAGGATATTTGTAACATTTTCCCTAGCAATTCCAGTCACTGGATTCTTTCTTGGGAACTGAAAATCAAAGGGAAGGGGGAAGCAGAAGAAAAACTTTATGTTCAGAGATGCTTATCATAATATTATAAAATTGTAGCAAAAAAACAGAAATGACTTAAATGTTCAACAATGAGATAATGGTTACGTAAAGAATATATAACTCTGGGAAAAAAAGTAAGAATCAGATTGACATCCGATTTCTCATCAGTGATGTGAAGTTTGTGTTAATACAAATCAGACCACAGGTTCAGTTCTCCCATTAAATAATTAGCTTCCTGATGTTACACTATGTCTAGATATGTCCTTGCCCCCAAGACTGTGAGTGGCTTAGGACCAAGCCATACCTGTTTCCAGAACAGAACTCAAATCATATGTCCATGGAAACTCCAAGGCAAGGCTGACTGGTATCCCTGTACTTCTTGTCTGTCACCAAACCTGCCTGGTTTTCTCTGGTGTGAGTCTTTACATATGCTACTCTCACTGCCTGGAATATTCTCCCTGCTCCTCCTTTGGGTCTGACTTGAGAAGTCTCTTCCTCCAGGAAGCCTTCTTTGAACCTCCAAGTCTGGGTTTTGCATTCCCCCTTTGAGTGTGGCTAAAATCAAGAGCATGTGATGAGGTGGGAGTCATATGAGGGTGTTGTTGGAAGACAGCGTTGTTGATATGGGAAAGACAGAGAGGGGAGTCTTGATGGTTTGTCCAAACAGGGGCTGGAAGCAGATATTGAGAGCAAGATGACTGAGCCAGAGCAATGAGAACAGCGAGGATGGGCAGAGTGGCTAAGAGGGAAGAGTTCTTGGATGAATATTTGAGACAGGAGATCTTATATTGTGAAATAATAAGAAATATATATTTTGGTCTCCATCCTCAGATCCTGGCCAGAGTTTCAAAACCTTTGTAATTTTCTAATCTTATAAAGGTGCTAGGAGCATCTTTTGTTCTAATATTTGGTCTCTGACCCCAATTCCTGACACAAAATCTCCAAAGTTCCTTGGAATTTCCAGGGATGACACACATCTTTTGTTCTAGTGAAGGGACCCTGGGTGAGCTCCTGGATGGCTTCATGATGGGGACTGGTCACCAGAAAGACTATGCCATGATTAGAAGCCTGGAATATTCAGCCCTCATCCTTCAGGCAGGGGAGAGAGGCTGGAGACTCAGTTAATGACCAATCATGACTCCATGATGAAGCCTCCATAAAAATCCCTAAAGTGCAGGATTTGAAGAGCGTCCAGGTTGGTGAACACATCGGGGTGCTGGGTCAGTGGTGCTCCTGGAGAGAGCATGGAAGCTCTACATCCTTCGCCCCAAACAGTGGTCTGTGCCTCTCTTTCATCTGACTGTTCTTGAGTTGTATCCTTTTGCTAAGTAAAGCGCTTTCCTGAGTTCTGTGAGCCATTCTAGCAAAACATTGAACATAAGGAAGGGGCTATAGGAACCCCCAATGGATAACTGATCGGTCAGAAGTATGGGAGGCCTGGCCTGTGACTGCCACCTGAAGTAGGCGCAGTCACGTGGGACTGAACCCTAAACTTGTGGGATCTGAGATCAACTCCAGGTCAGGTACCCAGGTGTGTCAGAGACTTGGTTGGTATGGGGGGAAAACCCACAAGGTCAGTGTCAGAGTGTTGTTGCTTATAGAGAGGAAACCATGGTTTCTTTTTAGGGGAATGTCCCCTCCAGTGACATGTGTGAGCGTCAGCATGCTGGGTGATCAGAGCATGAATGGACCTCCCAGCATAGCCACATGTTTCTCCAGCGCTACTGATAACACCCTGATATGGCATACTTACAGGTAACCCCTGCTCGTCTGTAAGGGAGACTGGACAGAACACCCCATCCAGGACATCCACCCCTCCAGGGCTGCTTTGCTGGGAAGATGCAGTGCACACTGGCTAGGCTGTGGGTCACCATGTTTTCCTGGCTGGCTGGCAAGCAAAATCTCTACTGCCTTTTGCCCCTAGCCTGACCCCATTATGGCAATGGCACTGTTACTTCTGAACAGTGGCCGTGAGGCGGCTGGGACTGGCTGACCATGTGCCAGCTCCTGAAAGCTCAGGAGAAGTCAAGTCCTTGGAGCAAGAGAAAAGATGACATTCAGCGGATGCCAGCAGAGTATTTTGGGGTCCCGAGCCAGCCTCTTCCTCCCACTTCTGTCTTGTGATGGAAATGAATAATCACCCCAATTACAAAGCAACCTAAAGAAGGCAAAACCACTTAACTAAATGAGGTGCTTGGGGAGTGGAAGAAGGGAGCAGTCTGCAAAGATTTTGGCAGAAGGTTCTGGGCCAGCTCCCCAGAAAGCTCCTATTAAACAAGCAATATGGCTTTCAGAGCTCTTAAGTTGGTGGCCTCAGATACCTTCGGCAGCTTCTAGAAAACGTCAGCTGCATAATCGTCATCTCCAGGATGTTTAGAGAAGCCAACGCTGAATTAAACTTAGTTGGACCCCAACAGCGACCTAACAAAGGGCAGGATGAGAATATGGGGAGGCGCGCCGGAGCTAATCAGAGCCCTGGGGAAGCATGGCGCTTGGCTGTCTTCTTCTAACAACTCCTTGGGGATATAATTAGCTCATGCCTCTTGGGAGACCTGCCCTCTGCTTATTATAGTAAGCCAGTCCAGAGAAGCAAGAGCCCAACAACTAGTGTGGCAGGGAGGCCCCAGGGCTGAAGCCTGCACAGCCCTCAGCTGACCCCACTAGCCCCACTCATAAATGCTGCTCAAAGCCTGGGCTTCAGTGTGGGCTCAGTCCAATTTGTGTTCTTTGGAAGTGGTATGAGCCTTGTGCACAGAGGGAGGCAAGACAACAGGGTCTGGTTTTAACGTTTATTTATTTTTGAGACAGAGAGAGACAGAGCATGAACGGGGGAGGGTCAGAGAGAGGGAGACACAGAATCTGAAACAGGCTCCAGGCTCTGAGCTGTCAGCACAGAGCCCGACGCGGGGCTCGAACTCACGGACCGCGAGATCATGACCTGAGCCGAAGTCGGACGCTTAACCGACCGAGCCACCCAGGCGCCCCATGGTTTTAAAACAAAGAGAGACAGAGGGCCCCGTGTTCACCCAAAGCCCAGATGAGCAGAGCAGAGGATAGGAACCTATATTTCCTTTTGCCAGTAGGCCAAGTTCCTGTAGTCCTCTTTCCTGGGGTGTGGGGTATGGCTTACAGGAGCCTGTCAGGTACTGACTCTCTCTGTCTTTGCTACTCCATGTACAGCAGTTGTGCCCTGGAATTGGAGAGCGGGCACGATGGCAGAGGGACCTAGTGTGGACACTAATGAGAGTGTGGCTGGCCACTTGCTGGTGCACATGCATCCCACATGCATCCCATCTTTATGTTCAATGGCTCCCCAGGGCACTTCATTGCAATAAGATTGCTGTACTGGACACTAAAGACCTCCCTCCACCAAGCCCTTCTCCAGATCTTCCTTAGGTTTCTTGAACTCCACACTCTCACTGCACTACAGGCTGAAAGCTGCAGGACTCTTTCAAGCCCACAAGCCTACCTTTACTGCACAGAGCCTGCTCCACCTTAACTGCACCTCTGGCTTCTTCTTTTTTTTTTTTTTTTTTAAAGTGTATTTATTTATTTAGAGAGAGAGAGAGCACACACAAGGGGCAGAGAAAGAGAGAGAATGCTAAACAAGCTCTGCACTGGCAGCATGGAGCCTGATGCAGGGCTCAAACCTAGGAAACCATGAGATCATGACCTGCTGAAACAAAGAGTTGGACACTCAATAGACTGAGCCACCCGGGCACCCCTACACCTCTGACTTCTTAACCTTGATCTCAGCCTCTCTTCTAAACACCTCACCAGGGTGTCCTTTACTACCCAGCCTCATCAAGATTTTCCAGCTGGACCCTCTGTGAGCTACACTGTGACCTTATCTGACTTAACTCCACGAGTGGATCCAAGCTAAACTCCCATCTGTTCTTCGGTCCATGTTGTTCTCTGATGCAACTGCACCTTCCTTTCCTTTAACCTCTCACTCAGCTGGTGCTAAGCCTCATTTAGCACCAGCCTCCAAGAGCAAGCACGCTGTTAACTTGAGCTCACGTCTAGCAAGCTACTGCCCTGATTGTAGGAACCTGAACCTCAGAAAATAGTTCCTACACTTCTGAGTATTAAGTTCTTCAAAAGGCAGATTCTCTGTGAGATGTTCCTGCAGCAGGATGGAAGGAGCGTGAGATGAGAAGTAAAATACCTAGATCCAGGTTTGATAGCCTCACTCAGGGCTGCCCCACTGGGGCAGTTCCAAGTCTCACCACTTTTGTAGACTAAATAGGAACAGAACGCCCTGAAGCTGTGTAGCCAAATGGATCCACCCTCCCCTGCACGTCAAGTGGTATGGCCTCAGGCAAGATAACAAATGACTCTGGGCTTCAGTTTCCCTATCTGCTTCCTGGCATAGTGTCCTTCCTCCAGGACCTCAAGCTTAGGGCAAGGGGCTCTTTAGAGAATATTTAGAAATGTTATTTCTTTGCTTTGCTTTATGCCCACCAACCATGGAGAAACAGAAACTCCTTTGGGGAAAAACTTTGACGATTGGGAAGTCAAAACTTGTTTTCAGGCCAGCCGTGCTATTTCATTGGCTTTTACTGTGGAAATGAGTCCTGGAATTGTTCTGAATGGAAACCTGGTGTCTTTTTTCTGTCCCATTACACTTGTGGGAACTCTGGTGGAAAATCAAGTGCTGGGCAGAAATAAATTCACTGCAAGACCTAGTTTGGCACCTGTTCCTGCCCTGGGACCCACAGGACCCTACAAGGATGAGGCTTCACTGCCCTCTTCCCTCCGAAACATCTCAGGTTTTATAGCACACTTTTCCTATCTTTGAAGCTCTCCCCTCTACTCAGCCCTGCATTCCTTTTCCTTCCAAGGCTACTGGGAGAGAAGAATGAGGGCATCCTTGCTCAATTCTTCCTTGGGAAATCCCTACTATGCACGATGTACACAGCAAGGATCTTTTGTGTGTGTTGGATCGTTGAATACTCACCAGACCACTTAGCAAGGTGGATGTTATTACTATTCCTATCTTAAAGAGGCAGAAACTGAGGGTCTGAGAAGCTAAGTAACTTGCCTGGAGCCACACAGAAGGAGACAGTGGAGCCTGGGTTTCCTCATCTGTGAGAGGGAGATGATGGTAGTTCCTGCCTCAGAGCATTTATGTGATGGTTAAAGGAATGGATGTATTCAGAATTTAGAGCAGGGCCTGATAAAGAAGAAGCTTTCTTCAAATGCTTCCTATTTTGCTACTGTTGGTTTTTCCATCGCTCCTTCCCAACTTCCTTCCCTCCTTCCCGGACTCCCTTCCTCCTTTCTTCCTACCTTCCTTTCTCTTTCCTTCCTAGAATTTAAGGGCACTTCCAAGAACACACAAGGTATAATAAGAAGCATTTAAGTGACTTGGTGGAGGTCACGTACCAGCAAGTGGGTCACAAAAACAACAAAGTTGGCCATTTAAACAATTCGGAGTTTTTCAAAAGGGTTTACATTTGTCCTGGGCTGGCAGTGAAATGTAAATGGGTGAAGCCCTGCCAGCTGTAGCCTTCTTGCTAACTTCTTAGATGATGTCATGAAACAGGTCCGCCGCACATGTGTGTGACGGCACACACAAGTGCACGTGCGCACACACGCGCACACTGATGGGGAACACACACATACTAACGCATCACAGGCATTGGCCATTTCTGTTCCCTGTCTCATTTAAACTTCATAATAACCCTGCGAGGCGAACACATTGTCCTTATTTGGCAAATGAGGAAATCGAGGCTTTGAGAGATTAAGCTCAGTGAGCTTCCAGGCTCACATAACAGGTAACTGAGGGATCTCAGATTCAAGCCTGGGTCTGTCTGATTCCAAAACCCTTGCTTTTTTGCCTGCACAAGGCTGCCTCCCCTAAAACACAAACACATCGCAGGGTAAATATTAGTTTCTCAGTATGAGCTCTGGGAACAGCTTCCAGTGTCTCCTAAGATATTTACCCAGAGTAAAGAAGTGTGTTTTGCTCATTGAATGTAACGGAGATTAGAGCTGTAGTTTTGTTCTTTTTCTCTTTCTCCAGTCTTTGTAGGATGTGCTTGCATGAGGAAGTGTGTTTGGAGACTCTTCTTTTTAGATCTTAAGTGTAAAGTGGCATTAATTAAATGCAGGTTAGAAGACAATTTATATTTCATTTGAAAGTCTTCTTGTGCCTGGAGGTTCTGGACAGAGCTGAGTTGAGCTGTACCATGTGGCAAAGGAACCAATGTATAATTTAACAATGCAGTGGGGGCATGGGGACACAGACTATAATTTTAAAATGAGGGAAAGACTTGCCAGTAGGCAGCGTGTTTGAGTTTTTATCGGCAGCTGTGATTGCTGTCAATGGATCCCGAGCCCTTCCCTGCACACTTCACTACACTCTGTCATTATTAATCTCTCTTGGTCTTCGGGATATCCTCAGCTGAATATCAATGGTTTCAGGACAGACCTCCCCAGAGTTCCTGGAGCCCGTACCACCAACCACCCCAAACCTCTCTTCACCCGGGGACCCAATGAGCAATCTCTTCTTACCATTACTGATCCCAACCTCTCAGGCTCTTTTCATCCTGGGGTATTTTCTCAGCACCTCCTTTGGGATGCATCGGAAGAGTCTAGGAGATATCAGTGTTTATCTCACACCACTGCCTCCCACCTTGATTTCTGTGTACCATCATACCAGCCTCGGTGCAGTTTCTCTCGCGGATTCTGCTTCCTCTGACCTCAGGGCCTTTGCTTTTTTTTTTTTTTTTTTTTTTTTTCTTTTTAATCTGGCCATCTCTTCTCCAACTCTTTGCCTGGGAAACTACTTTTTGTCTTTGGAGCTCAGCTCAATTGATTTTCTGCAGGGAAAGTATCTGGTCATCTAGACAAAGTCAAGACCCCTTTCTCAGCTGCCTGGACTTTTCTTCATTGCACACATCATGGTTGATATTCATCTGTGTGATTCTTTGGCTCATGTTGATATGTCCCACCTTGTAGATGGGTAGTTTCCAAAGTAGACTATACAAGGTGATCCAGAGAGTGTTGAGATGATAAAAGGAGATAATCAAAGTGTAAACTGACCTTTCCTCATATTTTATATCCACGTTGACACTAGTGCCCTAAGTCAGCCCAGTCTCAGCTGGCCACAAGTCACCTGTGGTCCATCAGGCCCTAGGGAAGGGTGGGGGAAAGTCCAAGCAGTAGAGTTGGCAGTACTAAGCCCCATTTCTTTCACTTGCAGACGCGCTGTGATGGGGTGTCTGTGTGTTCCCAGCTAAGAGAAATTTTACAATGTATTATCCCGTTTTAACTGAACCAACCCTTACAAAACAGACCAGTAGCTTCAAAAGATTCCTGTGAAGAAACCATGGGCTGAAATGATGCTAACAGGATGGATACTATGGTCCTCCTGGGGCTAGCTCACCTGCAGTCTCAGTTCTTGGCTAAAGACAACTTTGATATAATCAGGACCAAAAAGAAAAGTCAGCCAAAAAGGTTGTAATTGCCAAAATGACTATCTGAGATATGTAAGCACATCCAGTATCATTCATGATGCTTTGTTAATAAAAATGTTAAATTAATAGTGTTTATTTTATCTACTCGTTGTTTTAAAGTTTCTCTTTGTCCATTTTTTATTACTTTCACAAACTGTTGGGATAGTGGTTGTCTTAACTGGGGCTGTTATGACAAAATAACATAGACTAGGTAGCTTAAACAGCAAACATTTCCTTTTCATAGTTTTGAGGGCTGGGAAATCCAAGATCAAGGTGCTGCCTGGTAGGATCTGCTTTCTCATTTGCAGATAGCCACCTTCATACTATGCTTTCATATAGCCAAGAGAGAGATCATCTGCCTGTGTCTTTTTTATAAGGGCACTAATCCAATCATGAGGGCTCCACCCTCATGACCTCCTCACTTCTCAAAGGTCCCACCTCTTGGTATCACATTAAGGATTAGGACTTCCATATATTAATTTTGGGAGCACACAAACATTCAGTCCATTGTAGTGGTCCATGTATATCATTTATTTATTTATTTATTTATTTATTTATTTATTTATTATTTAAAAAAAATTTTTTTTAACTTTTATTTATTTTTGGGACAGAGAGAGACAGAGCATGAACGGGGGAGGGGCAGGGAGAGAGGGAGACACAGAATTGGAAGCAGGCTTCAGGCTCCGAGCCATCAGCCCAGAGCCTGACGCGGGGCTCGAACTCATGGACTGTGAGATCGTGACCTAAGCTGAAGTCGGACGCTTAACCGACTGAGCCACCCAGGTGCCCCTATCATTTATTTAATATATTACATCATAAACACCTTTAAGCATATGGGGGAGGTGTCTGATTCAAGTTCTGTAGACAACGGCACTACATTGTAAAGACATAGAGAGCAAAGACCATAACACTTATCCCTCGGCTATAGAGTAAGTAGCCAGCTGGGTACCAGTGGCATGTCTGTGTTGAATGAATAAGTGGACAGGCTGGCATTGTCCAAGTGTTTAGGGTCGGGATTCAGGTTCTTCAAAGCTGGCATTTCTACTTGAGGCCATAGGAGATACAAAGGCCAGATGGTAAACCAATTAACAATCTTTCAAGGAAAACCAAGGTTCAAATGCAAAGCCTCCAACACTCTTGACTCAGGTACAGCAATCAGGAGACCACCTTTTGTTGCTTGAGCATGCTCTCAGAATCCTTCCCTCACCTTCTATGCCAAAACAGGTTATCCAAGTATATTTTTCAGACAGGTTCAGTGATCATTTCCTGGGAGAAATTCTGGTGAACAAATTTTTCTGCATCTAATCACACAAATAATGGAGGAAGCAGGATTCAATATTCAAGATCTCAAAGGGATGTTGTGGGGGCAGGTATCTCTGTGGTTTTGAATTCAGAAAGACCTCGGTACAAATCGAGCTCTCCCAAAATGACCTTGAGAAAGTTATTTAACATTTCTGAAGCTGAGTTTCCTCACATGGACCATACAGACAATGTGTAACTTGCCGGCTTGTTATGACAATCAAACGAGAAAACTTGTATGGTATTCTCAGGACAGTGAGTGGCTTGACAAGTTTAATATCCCCTCCATCCCACTCATGTTACCATGCTCTGCCCAGCTCTGAAGATATCTACTTCCTGCAGGACATTCCTCAAATCAACTGGTCACATATCAGTGGCCGCTGGATCCTCCCGTGATCCACAATGTGTCTACCCACACACCCGTGCCCAACACAGTGGGTCTAATAACATTGACTCTGCCAGCTCCCTCAGCTCAAGGGGCATTGAAATTCCATTGTGACAAACCTTTCCAGCTCAGGTCATACTCCTTTCTGACTACACCACTCAGCAAGGATCTCACCTTCTCCTTTAGAATCAGACATCTGAATCCATGGTTAGGTCCTCCCAGCCACATCTAGCCCATCTCCATTCTAGTTGCCTTGAAACACCTGCAGTTTTCACAACACATATGCTTTCTTCTGCCTGAAACATCCTTTCCACCATACCTTCAACCAACCCTACGACCTTCATTTATCTAATTGACTTCTCTGTTCAGGATTCACCACCTCAACAAAACTTTCTCCTACTCTCCAGGCTGGGTTAAGGACCTCTTCTCTGTTCATTCCAGCAACTCTTTATTTCTGGATCTCCTCAGGCGAGTGAATACCCCGCCTTGTTTTCCATGTCTCTAGTACCCAACATGGTGATGGATGTCTAATGGATGTTTCATTAATGACAGAACCATCTTGGCATTTGCTCATTTTCCCCAATAAAATCAAATCTTATTTTTTTCATATGACCATAAGCTCCTCTTGGACTGATATTTGTCTTTACTACTGGGGCTAACATATTCTTATTTTAGGCAATAGTCTAACACAGTAGGCGCTCAATAACTACTTCTTGTTTATCAGTTGATTGATGGATTGATCAAAGACTGAATTCCCAAAAACCAACACAATGGCTAGCAGAAAAGTAAAAGTAGGAGACAAGATTAAGAATTGGGCTGGTTGAGGGGATTCTGAGTGATTGGATGATAGAGGATATTATGGGGTTAGGGGTAATAGTATAGCTGACATGCAACCAAAACTCAGGTTTCCTAGACTCTATGGAGTCTAGATTCCATAGACAAACTAATGTGACAGCCAAGAGACCCAAAAGCCCCAAATGGTGATTCTTCCCCTGGCCAACATGACCACCCCATTTCTAGACCCACTGGAGGAATCATCTGGAAAGCCAAAGGTGACTGGACAGCATCTTCTGGGTCATTATTCCTTATCCATCCCAGCCCATCTCCTCTACCCCATCCTCCCTTAGCTGCTCCCACCCACTTCCTGGGACTGGTGCACTGGTTTAGAACAACCATGCAGAGCAGAAAGGCCCTGTCTCCATTCTGGCCTGGGATGGAGAAGTCTCCCCAGGATGGTTCAAGGGGGCTATAACAGTCTCCTGCCCCAGAATAGTTTCCCTACTTGTGTGCCGTTGGTAGAGTTACCAATAAAATACGGGATACCTAGTTAAGTTTGAATTTCATATAAACAAATAATAATTTTTAATATAAAAATATCCCATGCAACATTTCAAGCACAAGTATACTAAAAAATTATTTGCTGTTTATCTGAGATTCAGTTTTTCCTGAGTATTCTGGTTTCTATTTGCTAAATCTGGTAACTCCAGTTGTGGCCCAAACAGGTTGTTTAGAGGACCTAGACAGGAGGTGAAATCAGCATAAAGTGGGAGGGATGGCATGTCTACAGACACAAATGAGATAAGGACATTTTCTAAATCTCAGCCAAAAGCCACCAATCTGAATGTAAAGCAATGTGTTTGTGTGCACCCTGGCATCTTGGAAATCCTACCATACCCTGATCAAAGAGATGCCCAGACAAAGGTGTTCTTGGCATGAGTTCTAGAAAGTGCACTGTTAGGTGTTTCCAGCACTATGGAGGGGGCAGTGGAGGAGAGAGTGAGCTAGCTCTATGGTTATTGTTAAGTAAGCAGAAATATCCTCATAATAGAAATGGATAGAACACAAGGCTCAAAACTCACACAAAAAATTTTCTTTCTGCCCTTGTTTTCTTCCTTTCTCTCATATTCTTTCATTCTTCCTTCTTTTTCTTATTCATTTACTCTCTCAGTGGATAATGGCAGTAAAATTGGCCATGTCACAGAGCAGTCAAGGGCATGAGTTTTGGAACCAGACTGCTTGGGTTTTAACTCTGGCTCTATTACTTACTGCCTGTGTTACTTAACTTTTCTGAAAATCTGTACTAGTTCTTTATCACTACAGTAACCAATTTCCACAAATATAGTAGCTTTAAACAACCCAAATTTATTCTCTTCCAGTTCTGTAGGTTAGAAGTCCGATATAGGTCTCACTGGGATGAAATCCAGATGTCAGCAGGGCTGTGTTCCTTCTGGAAGCTCTAGGGGAGAATCCATTTCCTTGCTTTCTCTGGCATCTCAAGGCTACCTACATTCCTTGGATCATGACCCCTCCCTCCATCTTCAAAGTCAGCAGTCAGGCAAAGTCCTTCTCATGCTGCCTTTTGCCTGGTTCTCTACAGCTAGAAATCACAGTTCTCCAATGTTAAGGACTCATATGAGTAGATGATACCCACCTGCCTAATCCAGGAGCATCTTCCCATCTCAAGACCCTTAACCTTAATCACATCTGCTAAATCCCTTTTGCCATATGAGGTAATGTATTCACAGGCTTCAGGGTTTAGGTCATCAACATCTTTGGGAGGCTATTACTCTGCCAGCCATAGCCTCAATTCCCTTATGTTTTAAATGGGGATAATTAACAGCATCTACCTTCTCGGGTGGTGGTGAGGATTAGATGAGTCCATACATGCCAAGAGTTTGAAACATAGTCTGGTATTCAGTAATGCCCATTATTATTGGCTCTGTCTAGCCAGGATTGTGCTTGGTGCTGAATTGGATGCAAAGATAAATTCTTCACACCCTTCAAACGTTGTAACAGAAGGCTTCTTGGCAACACTGAAGTTTTCTTCCTTAAATCTATGCTCACCAGCAGGCTTCTGAACGGTATCTGGTCTTTCCAACAAACAGCACCAGAAGGAGGCAGCCCGGGTAATTGGACCCAACAACCTCTACTCTGAAGAAATGGTGATATCAGAAGTTAGGTTGTTTGATCCATATTTTTTGCATCTGGTTGTGGAAGCCTGCCCCCCAGATGGTCATTCCTGGGTAAGTGACCAAGTTTCACATCCATGAGTTTGGAAAACTGGATGTCTGCCCAAAGGTCCAGCCACCCCAGAAATCTCCTCAGGTATATCACTTAATTGGAATAAAACATAACATCTCTCTGTAACATGTAAAAATGCTAAATAAAAGGGGTGACATACGACCACAGTGGCATCTACCTGTGCTCACTTCCACATAAACAAAGACCAAGTCAGCAAACACCAAAAGTATGTACTCATAAGTGTGTGTACAGGTATATGAACTAAGTGTGTGTGTATACTTACATGGAGAGAGAGATAGGTATATGGATGGATGGAAGGATGGATGGATGGATGGATGGACAGACATGGAAGGAACCTCCTCACTTCCTCCACCTTCAGTATGATGATAATTGATCACTACCAGTTTTATAATCTATTTAGCATCTCCCTGGCTATAACACTGATCATCCTTTGTTAAATTCTCTGCACCCAGTTCAGAGAGGAACACGTAGTAACATGGACACTTATGCCTTTAAAAGAAGTTTATCTGGGGGAAGACTAAAGAGAAGATGGAGGTGGTATGAAAAGGAGACAAGCTCAGAGAGCGGGGAGAGGTGGAGGTGGGCTACACTGAAGGGCCCTTTCTGCAGTGACACTGAGGGGATGCGGGTGGTAAGTTCCATGAGAACTGAGCGTCCATGCAATGCCTAGGGCATTGTGCAGAGGAAGGCTGGACATAGGGTACAAGGACACTCACCTTGGCACCAACCACAGAGCCCAAACTTGAACAAAGCAGAGACTGGTAGCCTTAGGCAGTGAGCAAATCAGCCATGACCAGTATGAACTGAAGACCAAGATACAAGAGATCTCTCAGGGCTTCTGAATGACCCTGCCTCCTCCAGCCATGCTAAGGGTCGTCTAATACAGAGACACTTTTCAAGCATGAATGAGTAATATTGCATGGGAATGTTGAATATTCAAGACCAAGAACCTTTAAGTAATCAAAGAAGCAAAAATGAGAGTTGCAAACAAGTACAAAACATGGCAACTCTTCTCAGTGGTGAAGAAGCCTCCCGGGACATGGGAACTTGCCACAGGCAGCACTGTTCCAAGCTCCATGCCCTGGCAGCTCCTTCGACTAGGCAATGAGCTGCTGCAGCTATTTCTGGACTAGTGTCCCGGCCACCTGACTTGCTCCCTGTATCCCACCAACCCATTTTTCTGAAACATGAACTTAAAACATGCCTCTCTTCCTCTTAAAGCCCTCCCCCACATTTCCACCCATCACCTGCAGGAGTTTTTCTCCTACTGAGTGGACAGGGTCCAGGTGTGTGTGACAGGAAAGACCCCCAGGTAAACATGGAACAACTTCCTAGGGTTCCATCATTTTTATTTTTATATTGGATTCTATTGTGGAGCAGTACGCAAATTTAGAACAGGTTTTAAAGATAAAATATAAGACTCCCTCAAAACACCAATCCTGGAAAAAAAAGCTTCTCTGGGTTTTGTCCCTAGATCCCTCAGATTCCTTGTTCCTTTATGGCTGCTCTTAAGAACCTATGGGAAGGTTTAAGAACCTATGGGACAAAAATCCGAATTCCACAAGGATGCCTTGCCTATTGTCTGTATCTATAGCTCCTTCATCAATTACTCCATGGACATACCTTACACTTTACAATATAAACGCTGCAACTTCCTGTTCAAAATGCATGTCATGTTAGTTCATATCCCAAGCCTTCCTTGACCTCCCTTTTCAGTGCCAACATGGCACGCTGTGCTAACCGTTCCTCCTCCCCAACACAATACACAACATCGCGCACCACACACCTTGACATTTATCACCTGGTGGGTAAAATCAGGAAAGTAACAGCTAAAATAGTAAAGGTTAACATTTATTGAGGGTGTACTGTGTGCCAGGATCAGTTCTGAGCACTTCATCAGCATTAACTCTGCACCACCCCCATGACCAAGTTCCGCTGGATGGTAAGCTGTCCAACACTAGAGACTGAAGCAATGAAAGCATTTATTTATGGCTGAGAGCCAGAATGGGTTGAAGTATGGGAAAAGTGAGGACAGAGGATGGAGAGGGGGATTATTTTGATGTACCAGTTGGGCAACATTTGGTAAGGCCCTGGGTCACTGAAACACAAGATTCAGGTTTCTCAGATGGTGAGAACATCCAGCTGGGAACAGCCAAAGCCCTTGGGAAGGTTACAATTAATACATATATCTCTGCAAGTCAACCATGGCTGCTGGGGGGAGGAAATCCCTGATTAGATTTTGGTGCCTCCCATGACTTGGTCTGGGTCCTGAGCCACGGGACACACTGTGTCATGCTTTTATTAGAAACCTGAGAGATGGACCCACCTATCTTTTTATTCTCACCCCTTAAAGCTAATGAAAGAGAAGTCAGGCTTGGGATCTTGAACCTTATTTATTGACTAATTCCAATCTCTTTCTGTGATCATTCCCGTGTTGCTCCCCACTTTAAATCAATTGAAATTGCACTCTTGTTGCAAATTGGAACCACTTCAGTTCACTTTTTCCCCCTATTCATTTGGAGGTTTGAAAAGCCAAGAAAAAAATTTCCCAGAACAAAAAGAAGGATGTGGAACCTGTTGCTGCACAAATGAAAAATAAACCTCCTGGTTCTTAACCCTTGCCAGCCATTTTTCAAATACCTTATCCCAAAGGGCCAGTTTTGCACACTCCATTAATGCTGGCTGCCACTGGGACAATTACGGACAGGCAGCGTTTCCCCTCTGAGCAGCTTCTTGAATTAAAAACAGCCATGCAGGAAGGGAGGGGGTGTGTGTCTGTTCTTTCACAGCCTCCTAAAAGAGGTTTCTTCCACTCTATCCCTATCCCACCCCCCCCCCCCACACACACACACACTATGCCCACCTTTCCCACCAAGTGCAAGAGCCAAATTAAAAACTGGATTTTGGTTGTGCTGTGGTTGTTATTTTCCACCCTCGACTTTTTTTTTTTTTGAACTCTTCACTTTAATAAATTGCATCACCTAAACATTTCCTGGGATGCTGTGCAAGGTCTGAGTCTGAACCCAGAGTCTTCTATGGGGGTCCTCACCCTGCTAGGCACAGACATAGAATTCACTGCCTTGGACTAGGGTGAAGCAGACCCAAACTTTTTGTTTCTTCGTGATTTTTATGATTTTTAAATGTCCCAAGACTTAGTGTTTACTCTCTACCTACCCATCTTGTCCCGCCACTATCTTCCAAGAGATGCTGCATCTTTTCATACAAGTTTTCGAGTTCTCCTTATAGAGCCTGAGAAATACAAGTGGTGGAATTTGGGATTGCCAAGGGGAGTCTTCAGTTGAGCACCGAGGTGGATGCCTACAGAAGCTACTGGAATATAGAGCAGAATTTCCGGGGGCAAGGTATTCAACCAGCCTGGATCTAGTTTCTTCACCTATAAAATGCAGATGGCCATGGTATCAATATCATAGTCTCATGAAAGGAGTCAATAAAATAAAACACGCACACAGCAAGTGCTCTGTAAACGTTAGCTGATGGCAGTAACCGTGATAATGATGCCAAGTTTGGCATGGAATGGCCCAGAAAAGGGAAGTCACTTGATTTGGGAGAAATCGGGGAATAGCTCCCAGGAGAAGCAGCATTTGAACAAAATCCTGTAGGGCTTGGGAGGCTCAGCTTCAGGTGCAGAAGGAGAGAAAGTTGGAGGGATGAAGAGAATTTCAGGCTGGTAGATGACGTAGAGAAGGACGAGGATGTGAAGGACACTGGGGAAGAGTAGGCAGGGTCATTCCTCCATTTGGACTAAAGCATCAAGGAAATGAGACGGGCAGAGGACAAAGAAAGCAGGGCTGGCATCCAAGAGGAGCCCAAGGCCCCAGAGAAAAGGGCCTGGACTTTTTTTTTCTGTGGGGAACAGGGCCCTATAGAAAGCATGGACTAGATCTCTCTTGAAGTGCACACCGCCTTACCTAACAGGCTCCCTTACAGAGCAGCAATGTCCACATAAAAGTCGTATGACATCAGGGCTGAAAGGCACCTGAAGATCATCTGATAGTCCCCTTTTGAAAAGATAAGAAACTGTGGCTCCAAGAGGAGTGATATTCAAGCGAAGTCTCCAGGACCACATGTCACGGGGGTGGTGGAAAAGGTTCCTACAATGGGGATGAAGACCCATGTCCCTTTCATTTCGAGCTTCTGTGATACCTTTGCAGCCCATGGCACCCACAGCGATGGTAAGCCCTCCCCAGGAAAGAGCAGGTTCCCCGGCGGCCCTCATCTTCAGGGAATTAGATCCTATGCTTATTTCAACAGCCAACCAAGTGATTCCCTGAACCTAACTTATTATCAGAATCGCCTTTGGAGCTTTGTGAAGATCCAGACGAGCCAGCTCCATCCTTGGAGCCGGGGATTCTGTGGGTCTGGGCTGAGGCCCGTGCATCTGTGTTTTCAAGAAGCTATTTATTTCAAAGGCTCAGCCTTCCAAGAACATGCCCTTCGTGTCTTCCACCAGCAGGAACCCCCCTCAAGTTTCCCCACAGCGGATCGCAGTTACTTGGCAGTGTGTGCTCTCCCCATCTTGGGAGAGCACATCTGAGTCATGTTGGAGACTCACCCCACCCGCCTACCACCCAGGGCAGTATTTTTTACATAATAGATACTAGATGAATGCATGGTGCATTAAAATGATTGAGTGAATGAAGGAACTATTGTGTGAGTCAATAAATAATGGTAATAGTAATAGCTACTGTTTTTTAGTACTTGCTCTATGCCAGAAACTGCTAAATATATGTGTTATGTCCTTTAAACCTGTATCCCTATGAGGCAAATACTATTCTCTTTGTTGTATAAGTGCAGGAACTAAGGCTCAGAAAGATCAAGTGACTTGTCCAAGTTTGAACAACCTGTAAATTAAGAAATAAATTTTTAAGAAAGCCGGTGAATGGATGGATGATGCCTTCGGCTGGACTAGTGCCTTCCCTGGCAAGCCTGGAAGAGCAAGGTTGCTCTCTTCTGCCCTCTGCTGACCCAATACGGTGTAACAGAAAGAGCACAGAAGCAGGTCTGGCCTCTTTAGAAGGGTCTGAGTCTCCCTTCAATCTTAATCCCCCTTTCCTCAGATCGGTCATACTCTTTCCCCATGAGATCTTCCTTTAGCTCAGCACATCTCTCTGCAGGCCAGCTTTGGGCACCTAGAATTCCCAAGGGGCACCCCTGCCCTTGAGCTCAGTGGGAGCCCTGTGGCTAGCTCCACCTGAGTTTGTGCTAAAAAAGCACGAGCTCAGATTTTGGATGTCCCTTAAAGACCTTCCTATCTAGGGCTCTTGACTGGGGTGCGTGGATGAGTTTCAGGGCATCTTTGTTTCACTTGTTTGGGTTTATATTTATTCTCTGGGGATGGGGAAGAGTTTTTATTAAGATCTCCAAGTTACGAACCATGGTGCCTGTTTAATCCCAACACACACACGCACGCGCGCGCGCACACACACACACACACAGAATAGAGGTAAAGGTGTCACAGCTTAGAAGGAGGAAGGGATTGGGACTGGCCCAAAGAGGGTGAGTGGGACTTTACTGCAGCTCCTGATACCCCATCCACAGAATATCACTGTACCACACTCTCTAAGCCTATTTGCATTTCCTTTTCAAAAAGAGGCCAATTTTCAATCAGAATTGTCCTATCCAGAGTGTACGCTTCCTGGAGGCTGCATGAGAGATGTAGCCTTGTCTAGAGAGATCTGTACTAGCACATGGGGACAACTGCATCCAGCGGGTCCCACAGAGATTCTCACAACTGAGTGCCCACATCTAAGAAAGCACAGGGCCAGTGGGCACCCCAGGGGCTGCTCTGATGCCCCCCCCCTTATGATTCATAGTCTCTGTGGGAGATGGTTGGGGCAAACAAGTATCTCTGCATTTAGCAGGTGGGGAAACTGAGGCCTTGAGAGAGAAGGTAATTTGTTCTGAGTCTCATGGCTGGATAGAGGCAGAACTGGCCAGCCCCTCAGCTCCGTGCTTTTTGTCTACATCCAAGCTGGCTCTGGGTTTAATGTGGTTGTGTTTGAGCGAGAATGTATGTTCAAAGGTCAGACACATATTACCTCTGGTGAGTTGTACCTCTACAATCAGTCTTCCTAGAAATATCTCGAACAAATTAGTCCAGAAACAAACCCTACATACTTTAGCCGCATGTGACCTTGGATTATTTCCTGTGTACAGCTGGAATAGGAAATAGGTCTGTCAATAGCAAGGACCCCCTGGACCCTGCCCCAGTATTTCTCCTGACTGGCCCTGGCCCTTTTCTTTCCCAACAGGTGATCAAACTGAACATGCCGATCCACTTTTGAACAGAAAGGAAGGGAAGGAAGTACAATTAATTAACTACCTTTGGCATCCCAAGGGCTGGCCATGGCCATTATCTCATTTTTTTTCATTAATTAATGATTCCATGCATTAATTCAGCACAGATTTCTCTTTTTTTAATATTTATTTTTGAGAGAGAGAGAGAGACAGAGTGTGAGAGAGGGAAGGGCAGAAAGAGAAAACAGAATCCGAAGGAGTCTCCAGGCTCTGAGCTGTCAGCACAGAGCCAGACGCGGGACTGGAACTCACAAACTGTGAGATCATGACCTGAGCCAAAGTTGGATGCTTAACTGACTGAGCCACACAGGCGCCCCTCAGCACAGATTTCTTGATGGCCTAGTTGGCATTAGGCTCTGTGGTCCCTGGGATGCAGCAGTGAACAGAGTCATGGCCCAGTTCTCATGGAGAGTCTTCTCGCTAGAGACACAGACAATAATGACAAAACCAACAGAAGGCAACCAACAGGATTCCAGACAGATCAATGTGGAGCAGGGAATGGGGGCAGGGTCTCCATGAGATGGAGAGACCCTAGAAGGCTGAGAAGACCCTTTACGCTGAGAAGGACCAAGGTGGGTGAAGGCAGAGGGAACAGCATTTCAGTCAGAGGGAACAGCAGATGCAAAAACCTTGAGGTGGAGAAAGACGTGGTCTAGCTGAGGATCAGGAAGAAGACCATGACTGAAGCAGCAGCATGACACATGGAGAAGGGACAGGAGCTGAAAAGGGAGATGCAGGAAGGGACTCTGTGAGTTTCAGAAAAGAGCCCGGATTTTAGCTTTTGTAATATCCTGGTGGGGTGTGTACTAATATTTATACTTCTGTTTTATGGCTATTAGAACAAAAACAGAGAACAGCATACAATGTAGGGGACTCCTGGGTTTGGGTCAGGTGGCCGTTTGGTGAAGTACCTCCCCTGATGGTCAGAAGTGGGGTGCAGGTGAAGGCAGTCAGCAGGGCTGCCCCTGAACATTACTCTGAATGGAGGGGCAAGGCCGGGAATGTGATAAGAGCCCGCACCCCTGGGCCTTCTCCCCAGCTCTCTCTGGGGCAGCTGGAAGAGGTCCATGGGAAAGGAGGTGGCTCTCATGATGGTCCCCGTTGCCAGGCCAGGTCACCAGTCCTTGTCCAAAGCATTAGTTTCTCAAGCTAAAAGGCAGCGGTACCCGCAGAACCCACGTGGAGGGGAGACTTGAGACCCTGGCTCTGGGGAGGGACCTCCTCTGTAGGCTGGGAAGACTCATTGGGAGTGCACAGGTTTGTGGAAATGTGTTCCAGACAGAGCTGGGCTGAACCCCAGGCAAGCTGCAGACACCGAGGGCGACTTATACCCCTGATACTTGTGTTTTCAGGCCCCCCACTGTCTGTCTCCACTAGAGGAAGCATCCAAAAGACTTCCCCTTCCCCTTAAGAGGGAAGACTATGTTGCCAAGGCAAGAGCTGGTGCACGCAGTCTCCTGCTGGGAGCCACGTGTGAAACTTCTTTCCGCACAGGTCTTGGGAACCCGTGGGCCTTATCCCCACCTACTGTGGCACATTTGGGGCTGCGCCGATGGGACCTGGGCTCTGGGCCACGTCCGCAGAGCCCCTTCTGGCTGTGGCACTTGGTAGTTTACCTTAAGTGCGTCATTTGTTTGGATGTGTTTTCCCCTTCTAAATATATAGTAGCTTTTCTGTCTGACCTTGTATTTTTTTTTAACACTTATTTATTTTTGAGACAGAGAGAGACAGAGCATGAACGGGGGAGGGGCAGAGAGAGAGGGAGACACAGAATTGGAAGAAGGCTCCGTCCAGGCTCTGAGCTGTCAGCACAGAGCCCAATGCGGGGCTTGAATTCACGGACCGCAAGATCATGACCTGAGCCGAAGTCGGACGCTTAACTGACTGAGCCACCCAGGCACCCCTGTCTGACCTTGTATTTAAGACGACTTCCTCAATTGCCCAGGCTTTAGCAAGGGCTCTAATGTCTCTGCTGCATCTGGCACTTTGACCCTCCCTTCTGCTTGCACGCTCTACTTCTCTGGCTTCCATGGACACAGTTGCTAGACGGATCTCCTCCATCACACCAGCTCACACGTCTACAGTATTCATCTCGTGTCTGGCTCCATTCCAACCGCCTACGGTGAGCTGCGTTGTGCCATCGCCACGATAATGCTGTAAGGTGAGTGCAGCTCTAAACCCCATTTTTACTGATGTGGAAACTGAGGGTGGAGAGGTTAAGACACTTGCCCTAGGTCACACAGCTAGTAAGTTGAAGACTTGGGAGTCCAAAGCCTGCTTTGTCTGCTTCCTGTTGGCTCCAGCTCTAGCTGGCACCTCTCCCCACTGCCTCAGACTTCCATGTGTCCAACCGCTCACTGGATATTCCATTGCCCACAGACCCAGGCTCTTCAGACTGAATTCTTTCTCAAGCCCAGGACTGGCCTCTCCCACCTGCCTCTCTCTGTGGGCTAATGGCATCACAAAGGGGAAGGTCTACCATTTTCTTCCTGCTCATCAGCCTTCCTTGACTTTGTCATGGCATACCAGTTTCCACCTCCCTTCCGGGAGAATCTCTCTCCCTCTCCCTCTCCCTCTCTCTCTCCCTCTCTCCCTATGGTCTCGTGACCTGTCAGTCCTAGAACCCAACCTCCAGCCATGGCCATGGGCCCAGAGAGGGGCATGTTCCTGGCACTGGGAAATCAAGGGCCTCCCTGAGATCATATGTATAGACACTCTCTGCACTGGGAGAGTATAAGCCTAGCACTACTCACAGCTGGGGGGGGGGGTGCCCTCACACCAGCTACAGAGGGCAGGGATGAGGTCAACATAGATGCTGAGATGAGACAGAGGAGAGGGAACACAGGAGAAGCATGTCACACATATCCCCAAGTCCCTGACGTCACTGGGGCCCTGGATGTTCCAGGGAGGAGGATAGTTTTAGCTGGGTTTCTATCACTTGCAAACACCCAATCTGGCCCCAAACTAGGAAGCTTGTGGCCCTTCTCATCACCTCCGTCTCCCTCAAGAGGCAGCCTACTGATGTCCAAGTCCAATCTGTCCCCAGTATGTCTGGCTCTGGCTCCTTGTCTCCAGGACTCCTGTGCCCTGTCCTGATCACCTTCAATCCTCACCTGTGATGTTGGCATGATTCTCCCCAACCAGTTCTCTCCAACCCAACCTCCCCTTTTCTACCAGACAGAGCTATGTGAACACACACACAGGTCAGCCAGGCCCTTCCCAAAGTATTGCAAGGCTTTCCCACCACTTTCCAGTGATGCCTGAGTTCTTTGGAACAACGGCTGGGGCCCTACATTGCTGGAGGACTGGACTGCCTCAGCTTCCAGGTTATCACTCATGCAGCCCCTACCTTCCGAAACACTTGACCTTCACCCGGGCAACTCTTGTCACGTTCCCAAGTTCAGCTGAAGTGTCTCCCCTCAAGAAAACCATCTGTGCTCACCATTCCAAAGGCCCCAAAGCCTCTCCTCTGTGCTGCTTTAGTTTCCTGTACACGTGCCCATCTCTGTCCTCTGTCCCCTATTAGACCAATGACCCTTAGGAGCAGGAGATGGGATCCATGAGAACACCCTAGGACTCTCCCAGTGGCTGAAACATGGTGGAGCCTCAGCAAATGATTTAACCTGCATTAACCTTCTGACCCTTACTTTCTCATCTATAAAAGGTGGCACTTACGCAAGGTGACCTCTGTAGAACTCCATGATTCCGTAAGCAGAAAGCCATATTGACACATGATTACTTTGGGACATTTTCCGTAACTGAATTTTTGTAACCAAGCTGCTGGAAGGGGGTGAGCTCCTCTTTCTTATTTCCTGTTCTCCCATAGTCAAGAGATCTGTGTGTGGCCTCTAGAAATCATATTAGACCAATTAAAAAAAAAACAATAACAGAATAATTTCCATTTTCAGTCCCAATCGTCCAAAAATGTTAATCTCTCACGTTTGCTCTTGGCTGAATGCCAGAGCCAAATTAGATTTATGAATTTGGCATGATTGCAAGTTAACAGATAACTCCATGTTCTGCTGAGCCAGTGCAAACCTTTAATGTCAAATCAAGAATTGGAATTAGGAATTAAGTATGACTTACTTAGGATATTTTTTTAAAAATGAAATAAGAAACGCCCCTAAATCTTCTGATCACAGCTAACTTCCAGCCTCTCCAGCCTGCCAAAGGTTATTCTCCACTGATGTAACTTCAGGGAACAGTGGTTCCCAGTACTATGGTTAATGGGATCTTCGTTTTAACAGCGGAGGGAGGAATGGAGTAAACTATACGGGCAAATGGAAGCAGGTCAGCATCATCCCAGAGCCCCCTTCCTCTGCAAGGGATATGATAGTTGGTGCACGAGTTTGCTAGAGCCTCAGTAACAGAGTTCCACATGCTGAGTGGCTCAAACTTTATTGTCTCACAGTTCTGGATGCTGGACGTCTGAGATCAAGGTGTGGGCAAGGCCAAACTCCTTCTGAAGGCCTAAGGAAGCATCCGTTCCAGGCCTCCCTCTCAGTTTCTGGTAGCTCCTTGGCTTGTGGCAGCCTAACACCACTCTTCAGGTGGCATTCTCCCTGTGTGAGTGCCTCTGTGTCCAAATTTCCCCGTTTTATAAGGACACCAGTCATACTGGACTAGGGCCCGTGCTATTCCTGTATGACCGCATCTTAACTAATTATATCTGCAAAGGCTCTATTTCCAAATAAGGTTACATGTTGAGGTCCCAGTGGGTTGGGGGGGCATGGGTGGTGGTGTCAGGACTTTCATGTATGAATCTGGGGGTGGGGAGATACAATTCAACCTGTAGCCCACAACCCATTCAATGCTGACAGGAAAATATTTGAACACTCAGTCATTTGCATGTAGACTTTGTTTCTAGTACTTTCCACCAGAGTCTAACTAATTGTTTTGAGGGTTTCTGCTAATCATTTTCTATGCTAACCCTTTCTGCCTGTAGCCTTCTAAAGGTTACCATAAAAGGCTCTAGGCTACATTAGCCCGATGTACAAATTATATAGCTTGGCATCTTCAAAAGCAAAATGCTGGCCTGAATCTCCAGAAAAAGCAGAAATGTCAGAAAAGGTGGTGGCTGCCATGATATTCAGGAATCTATCTCTGCCCTCCTGGAAACTTCTCTTCATAGCAGCTTACTCCAGAGCTGGCTTCTCACATACCACGAGCAACAACTTTTTAAATATGTTCAGGTATCAGAGCAGCTAGAAGTGATGGTTTTTCTTTGCAGAAAACCATGAAATATGATATGTTAAACTAAAATGAATATAATAAACACATAATTGCTGCTAAATTGGTCATCATCTTTTCCAGATTCTGGTTTTGAAAGGAAGCAGGAGGCCCCAGTGGTTTCAGGGGAATTTTTTTTTAATTGAGGAAATTATATTCATGTCATTTTTTAAATTATTGTTGAAAAGATGTCCATGATCAGATTTCAGGGGAAGAACACATTGGTCCAAGTCAGGCACACCAACGTCTCATGGGAATACCATTGTGTATAGTAGCAAGTTGGAAAATAAAGAACGCCAGGATCCCATTGTGAAGCCAGGTATCGTGTGAAGGCTAGGGCATGGGACAAATACAGGAAGGGCTGTTGTGTCGAAGCAGAGACTACCAGTCTGACCTTGAACTTGCCCTCATTGTTTGTTTCCTCTAGAGGTGACAATCTCTCTGAGGGGTGACACATGGCACACACCTACAGGAGTTGGGCTTCCCCCCTCTGCCCAAGGCAGATGATGGCACCTGCCACTCTGTAGGTAGATAAAAACCAATCCTTCACTCCTAGCTTGGTCCCAAGGGAGCTCCCGATCTATGGGATCCCGCTGTGCGTGGAGATGAATGGCGTTCCCAGGCCCAACTCCCACTCCCCCATCCATCACCAGCTGCTTGCCTGTGGCCTTCACTGGAATCTCCAGCCTTCCCCGCTGCATGCTCCAGAGACCCCCTCAAGTGTGCTTCTCCTGCTTGAGCTCTAAATTACCCTGACAGCTTGTCCTTGATAAGGGACAACTGAGGATCATGCTCCCCATCAGGGGTTGACTAGCTGTGAAATGCAAAATGCAAGACCCCAAAGTGCTGGCTGTCTCCTGGAAACCAGAAAGGAGCCTAACCAGCTGGGTGGTGCTTGCTTGAATTCGAAGAGGAAGGAGCTGGCAGGTTTGGTCATTTTGCTCATTTGAATAGTTTATCAGTCCCTTGGTTTTTACTTCCCGGGCATTTGTTCCACAGCCAACCCTCCCAGGCTTCCCAATAGCAGAGCTCCTGGGTGGTATGGCCCCATTTGTCAGATGAGTAGACTGAGGCCTGGAGCAAGATTCTCAATAGCTATAAAAGGACAGCGTCTGATGCAATGTCCGTATCTCTCCCCTGACTGAGTCAAATAAGGACAGACAATTAGGAGGTTGTGTTGAAAGCTGACATACCTGTCCTCAACTGAATGACTGCTGTTCTCCGTCAGGGTGGCTGGCACATTGGGGGCCGTGGGACTTCCTCATACATGATGCTCTCATGGTTAGTCTCCCACATGAAGCAGGGTCAAGGCTGTTTTCCCACATGACAACCTTATCAGTTTGATTCCCACCTTAGAAGGAGGAGCCCAGGTCCAAGTCCTGGGCTCCAGTAGGAGAGCTGGGCTGGGCTGGGAAGGAGTGGGGTGCTGAGGTTGATGGCTGCATCTCAACTTTAGATTAGGCCTGGGCAGTCAGAACCTCAGGCCATAAGTGGATGGGAGGTGGGGGGAGGGGGGACAGGACTGGGGTTATGCCAGTGGAGTCAGGTCAGGAAAGGGCAGAAGGTTAGAAAAGAAACCTAAATGCATCTAGCTAACACTCGCATGGATGACTGAGGGGAACATGTGAAGGCTTTGAGGTCACATAGATCCAGGTTTCAATCTTGGTTCTCCTACTTATTGCTTGTCCTTGGATGAACTGCTTAACCTTTCTGGGCCTTAGTTTTCTCAAATACAGCAAGGACAAAGAGGGGTGCCTTCTTCATAGGATTATCATGAAAACGGAATGGGACAGTATCTAAAATACTTAGTACTGTGCCAGGCATACAGTAGGTGCCTAATCAGCGTTCTTTCTTCACCTCCTCCAGGTTCACAGTCCATAAGCAGAGGTGGGTCAGTGCCCGGGAGTCTTGCTGCAGAGGCCTAGGGAGTTGGAAGGATAGGTTCAGATGGGAATTGGGTCACCCCCTCAAAGAAAGGTGGGGTTTAACCATAAGGAGGATCAAAACAAGAGAAGGGTGGGACACGGCAAGCCACCACGGGGTGCTACCCAGAGCATGTTTCTCATGCATCGGGATCGATTCTTCCAACCACTGAGTCATGCCGCCTCTGCTTTATTCCTTGGGAAGGTCGGGCCCCTCCTTCCCCCTGCCACAAAGAACCACTGCCCTTGTATTGCGGAAGGGGAGAAGATAGGGGTTCTCAGAGAGAAAGCTCTCCGTCCCCGCGTGGCCCAGGGCCAGTCAGATCTCTCTGCATTGTGCTGTTCCCCTTCAACATGGCTCTGGGCGGCAGGTGCCAAAGGAAGACTCGATAGCTTATGGGCCATTTCCTCTGCAGCTGAACAATAACAGAGGATAATTATCCATCAAATGTAGTTTACTGCATTTGGTTGCAGGTCCCGTGCCTAGGCATGGTCACAGTCTGAGCCTCCCTAATGACCTGGAGAGCACAGCAAAAGATGCGATTATTCTGTTTATTGAGAATTAAAATAAATCTGGTCAGAGGAGAAGCCATCCGCTATTTGGCTTTTCCCAAAAGCAATTACCTGTAATTCTGCTGCTTCAGAAAAGAGAATCACTAGTATTTGAGGACCAAAACTATTACAGTAACCTGAGAAGGCCCAGAGGAGACTAACCATCACATTATTATTTTTTTTTCCCCCGCAGAGTCCCATCCACCTTACTTCCTTTTGCCTTGGGCTCAATTTATAGGCTACACAGCCCCTCGCAGGCTTGGGGAGAGGGCACAGTGTGTGAGTTGGCAGAGGTGTGGGTGTTCATTGGAAAATTCTGCAAACCACCTTTATCAAAGGCAAAGTGGCCTGCTGGCCTATTAGTTCAAATGGTTTCATCTTGTCCAACTGAGAAATGTTCTGGTTCTGGCAACTTCTTATTGGGTTTGTGTATTTATGCATGTTTAAATTAAAGATGCTAACAAAATAGGGCAGTTGTTGTGGCCCATTGTGTGTCGGGATCAATTGCAAGGTGCGTGGCAAGTTGGTTTTTACTACTAATGGAAAAATACTGACGTTTGCAAATAATTTACTTAAAAAATAGATCCCAGGCTGCCTGGGTGGCTCATTCAGTTAAGCATCCAACTTCAGCTCAGGTCACGATCTCTTGGGTCATGGGTTCGGGCCCCGCATCGAGCTCTGTGCTGACAGCTCTGAGCCTGGAGCTTGCTTTGGATTCTGTGTCTCCCCATCTCTCTGCCCCTTCCCCTGCTCACGTTCTGTCTCTCTCTCTCAAAAATAAACATTAAAAAACTAGATCCGAATGGTATGAAAATCATCCTGATAATATTATTACACCCATTCACCTGTGAGGTACTTAATCAAGTGGGAGATTAAAGGTTGGCCTTAGAGCCAAGTCCTAGAAAATGGCACAGAAGCCACAGCCTGTCCAGTCTAGGCTGCGTGTTCTAGCAGGAAGCAACATCTCCCTGCCTATTGTTTACAGTTCCTTACATGATAAAATGTTTGGGGATTGGATAACTTTGAATGGGTATCTTGCTTCCTTCATCCTTCCCACCCCACCACTAAATGCCATTATGCCCAAATCTGAGTACATTTATGTGATGGTATTCCACATACGTACATCATGATAGGGAATCATTCATTGCTCCCCCCAAAAGACTGCTATGCGGTCATCACCTCCAGTTCTTAGAGATATGGGGCTCTGGAAGTCCCTTTGAATGGCCCGTACTTTCCCAGAGTCTCGGTGGGAAGCACGCAGGCAGCCGCAGCAGTTGGAAGGGCAGTAACTGATCTGATGGTGTCGAGGATGCCGTGGTTGTTGGCACTCGGTACCCACAGCCGTCCTGATAATATAAAGGCAGTGGGCTTTATAAAGGGGCGGAAACATCTGCCTGCCTTCACTCATCCTTGAGACACGTCTGA
Organism: Prionailurus bengalensis; assembly: GCF_016509475.1. NCBI lineage: Eukaryota > Metazoa > Chordata > Mammalia > Carnivora > Felidae > Prionailurus > Prionailurus bengalensis. Next base: position 21,428,614 of record NC_057347.1, read on the forward strand.
CCACACATGCAAGCCAAATTGTCACAGAGAGAACTCAGAAAGCAAAGAAAAGTTGTTTCTCATTAGTGCCTTGGAAGGAAGGTGGCTGAGACCCTCTGCTTGAAGAAAACCCCAGGTGAATGTAAAATCTCCATGTCCCTTTCATTATTTGTGATTTCTCTAGATCACTGACCATGGCAGCTGGGTTTAAAGTGTGGAAAAAGGGACTAACAGCTATGGACTATACAAGCCCAGTACTTCATAAATTTCCAATAGCTCTAAGATATGGTTAGTATGTCAGAGGACGCCGTCTGCTTCCCACCCAGTATCCTTTGCTCTCTTCCTCCTCCCTAGGGGAGCTCATATGACTTTGGGGGGAGCTGATTAATCTCCGGCTGCAGGAGTGAAATGTCACTGCCACAAACCAATGAGAGCTATCGCATCCCTGACTGCTGGATTCAGAACCCAGGCTGATCTAATCAGTGCAGGACAATCTCCCAGTGAATGCTTTTGGTCCAGAGTGGACACATGACTTCAGCTGGCCCAAGCAGATTGATGGAACCGTTGTCATTAATCCCAGGGTTGTTCCCACAAGATGTAAACCAGACAGCACTCTACCTTCTGTGTCTAACGGTGCCCTTCTTCTGACCACCTGAAGAGCTGGTCAGGGCAATACTGACACCATGAATTATGGGAACACAACACAGCCAGAACCAGCTCTACCACAGGGCTGCCTGCCACAAGAATCTTTATCATTAAGCCAGTTTGAGGATGGATTCTACTATTTATAGTCTAGAGCATCCCAAGCAAATATGATTGGTGCCACTCCTGTTGATGCAGAGTATGAGTCATACATCAAATGGTGAGTGGTTTGGGGATTAACAGTCCTTGAGTCAAGCGACCCTCCCTCGTCCAGGTGAGACAGTCTTCAAGGATGAGAGGTGAGGGAAGGAAACGCAATGGTTTAGAAAAAGGCTGGCTGCCCAAGACCGGGGCTGTTTCTTTGAAAAGGAATTTAGATAGAGCCAGCTTCCCAAATCACATCTACCATGCCCAGCTGGAAGGGAGCTGTCCCTTTCTTATGCTATTTTCCACTCCAGAGTCCAGCTCCCCATCCGACACCTTTTTTAAAAGTAGGCTCCACATCCAATGTGGGGCTTGAACTCACGACTCTGAGATCAAGATACGCATGCTCCATTGACTGAGCCAGTCAGGCGCCCCTCAGCAGCCCTTTAAATGTCAGATACCAGCTTGTTAGAGAGAACGTGAATAAACACGTCTTTCTGCTATGGTCCGAAAGTGCTGCCTCTGAGAGGAGAATCCAGAGCACCGTCGTAACAGATGGTATTTCCAATATGGCCTCCACCCCCAGCTGGGCCCAGTTTGCAACCAGCTCCTGGCCTAGGAGCCTGAGTCCGAGGGAAGCACTATTTGATTGTACTTACAAAAACAATGCTGACCCACTGACCTACTAAAGTAAAAGATGTGCCTACCCTGTGCCCCAGCAATTCTGTTTCTAGGTCTCTACCCTGGAGAAACTCACTCTCATGTTTAGCTGGAGGCTTGTATCAGTATACTCACTGCCACACTGTTTGCAAGAAAGAAAGACGGGAGGAAAATAAATTCCGGTGCTATCATACAATGGAATAAAATGCACTAGCTCCATATATCAACGTGGGCGGGTCTCCACACTGGGTGAAAATAGCACGTGTAGAATAACATAGGCATTATATAGCATTTAAGTGAAAATTTAGAAACATGAAAAGCAAATTAATATATTTGTACAGATGTGCGTGTTAGTGTGTGTGTGTGTTTAGTAAAAATACATTTTAAAACACATAGGCTGGAAAGGACAACACTAAATTTATAATCCTAATTGCTTTCATGGGAATTGGAGTTTATAGGAAGGAAATGCGGGACATATGTCTTTATCTGTAAGGTTATATTTAATGTGTGTGTGTGTGTGTGTGTGCGTGCATTTATGTAAAATATATCTGAAGCAAAAACAAGCAAAACTTTTCATTTGCTTAGCTGTCCAGTGAAAACACTATTTTCAGGAAGCCTCAGGAAATAGGTCCTTCTGTATAGTTTAGCTTGCCAGACTTCTGAGAGCTCATCTCATTAAGAACTAAATCTTCTTTAAAATATGTACATTTTCTATTTAGTGACTTTTAAGAAAACAACCTTTTTGAGGTAATACACGCATACATGTTTTTAAACATTTTTTAAAGTCAACAAAAATGCATATAACAAATACACTAGCCCCCTGCCCATTCTTCACCAACCCCTGGCTACACGACCCCCCACTACCTCTTTCAATTCTTCTTGTTGCTTTTTCTGGATGTGCCCCCATAGTTTTTAGCCCTCTGCTTGAACAGCTCTTTCTGGATTTTCAGAGTGAGACATGAAGCTCCTGATGAGAGAGAGGGATATTTAACTCACCCTTACCACGCCCTCTCCCCCTCCCTCATTCTCCCAACATCATCTTATGTCAATGTTCTATTAAGTCAGTGCCTACGTTATTATAGCTATACAAACACTGTTCCCGCTAATCACAGAATTTTACTGTGATTTATTTCCTTTCTCTCACAATTTTCAGTTTTCTTGGGTTAATGACTGCCTTTTTTAAAAAAAGTTTCATTTTCTACATATGCATATGATTTTATCACAATACTTCCTCAGTTTTCTTAAATTCATTTTTCAGATGATAACCTATTGTCTACCAATTAGTAGCAGTAATAGTGGAGTAGAGAAATGAGTAGAGACCTCATTTCCAGAGCATTCTGTGTTCTTATTCATGGCAAGGCCCATGGGACTTCTGCTGTCATTTTCTTAGGAACTTCCTTTGCCAGCCCCATCTGTTAAGGTCCCCCTTTCCTGCATTCCTTGCCCTCCTCATTTTCAGACGCGCCCTCCACCACATGGGTGCTTTCTAACAAAGAATGCACCTGAAGGTGTGAGCCCTTATAAATCTGAAAATCACTGCAGCTCACCCATATGCCTGATCAACCATTTGCTCTGGCGAAGATTCTAGGCTGCGAAGCATCTTCCTTCATAAATACGAAGGCATTAACACATTAGAGTTTTAGCTTCTAATATTGTTAGTCGATAGTTTTAACATCTGTCTCGTTGTGTGTTACTTTCTTCCCCCCTCTCGACTTTACAAGGCCAAAGTGAAGAGTATAGTTTTGAGGCTTGCTTTAAAATTAGTAACTCTGGGGGCGCCTGGGTGACTCAATCGGTTGAGTGTTTGACTTCGGCTCAGGTCATGATCTCGCAGCTTGTGAGTTCAAGCCCCATAGCGGGCTCTGTGCTGACAGCTTGGAGCCTGCAGCCTGCTTCAGATTCTGTGCCTCCCTCTCTCTCTGCCCCAACCAACTCACATTCTGTCTCTGTCTCTCTCAAAAGTAAATAAACATCCAAAAAAAATTAAATAAATAAAATTAGTAACTCTGGGAGCGAGGGGAGGGTGGGTGACGGGTATTGAGGAGGGCACCTTCTGGGATGAGCACTGGGTGTTGTATGGAAACCAATTTGACAATAAATTTCATATTTAAATAAATAAATAAATAAATAAATAAATAAAAAAAATTAGTAATTCTACAGTGATAATTTTATTTTTTAAAGTTTATTTTGAGAGATAATTTTTTTTAACGTTTATTTATTTTTGAGACAGAGAGAGACAGAGCATGAACAGGGGAGGGGCAGAGAGAGAGGGAGACACAGAATCTGAAGCGGGCTCCAGGCTCTGAGCCATCAGCCCAGAGCCCAATGTGGGGCTCGAACTCACGGACTGCGAGATTGTGACCTGAGCTGAAGTCGGACGTTTAACCGACTGAGCCACCCAGGCACCCCAGTTGAGAGATAATTAGATAGATAGATAGATGATAGATAGATAGAGAATGTGTGGAGAAAGGGCAGAAAGAGAGGGAGAGAGAGAGAATCCAAGCAGGCTCTGCACTATCAGCTCAGGGGCTCAAACTCACAAACCATGAGATCATGACCTGAACTGAACTCAAGAGTTAGTCACTTAACTGAACCACCCAGGTACCCCCACAATGATCATTTTAAGAAGCAGTTGGCAAAGAGAGTGGAATAAAGTCACTGATGTCACAGTGTGGAGCTATCATTTTGGTGTCCAGTTCACAGAGTTCAGTCTGCTCCAGCTTTAGTACACACTACTTTTGATAAAATCACACACATATCAGAGGACAGTGAGGAACCCGGGAACTCCTCTGATGGAGGACCTGGGGCTCCGATGGAGAGGGGCACCTCGAGAAATGGGGCAGAAGGACTCCTCATGCTGGAGTGGAATGAACCTCCTGTCTGTCTCTTGACCTTCTGCTCAATATTTAAATTCCTCACAAAGTATCTGATTGGCCAAGTCCTGGGTCCCCCTGTTTATAGTCTCACCTGACTTCAGCCAATAAATAAATACCTAAACAGCTAATTTACTCACTGTAGAAATAATTGTCTTCCTCAGGATACAAAGAAGAAAAAGAAAGGAGGTCAATTCACTCCTACACAAAGGAAAGGAAATCAGTCTGGATACACCTCCCAAGCAATAGGCTGAATTCTACAAGGTGTTGGTCCCAGGATATATTCTGGTTAAAAACTAGTTCAACGTTGGGGCCCCTGGGTAACTCAGTTGGTTAAGCGCCCAACTTCAGCTCAGGTCATGATCTTGTGGTCTGTGAGTTCGAGCCCAGCATCAGGCTCTGTGCTGACCACACAGAGCCTGGAGCCTGCTTCGGATTCTGTGTCTCCCTCTCTCTCTGCCCCTCCCCTGCTCGTGCTCGTTTTCTCTCCCTCTCCCCTCTCTCTTTTAAAAATAAACATTAAAAAAAATTAAAAAAAAACTAGTTCAATGTGGAGTTCAGACCTAGACACAGTATAAACTCCCTACTGGCCAGGGCCAACCATGATTCTTTGCAGCACTACCTGGATAATACATTTTAACCAACTTGATCATGAGGGATTGTCAGAGAGAGGCATTTGCAAGGCACTTAAGGGGCTAGAAAGTCTTTGGATTAAGATGGCAATCAGCCATCTTTCATCAGTGTTCCCTTGCTAGGACTAGTCCAGCCTGCTTCCCACATCAATCTGTGTTAGTCTAAGGATCATCATAAGATGCATGCATTTCGCTGCCGATACTCCTAATCCAGTGACTAACTGTCTAAGTGACAGCTGGAGATCTGCAGACAGTGGAAACTGGCTGGGCCAGCTGGACAGGGTGTTCCCGTTGGCATGGTGAATAACAGGGCTCATTCTGCAAGGCAGAAGCATCTCTCTTTCACTCCACTCCAACCTAACATCATGGAAAGTGTTCTGGTTTAGGGATCTGGAAGATGTGAGTTTGTCCTGGCTCTGAAATATATGAGCTTTGGTACCTCGGGCAACTAAGTTTTGTCATCTGTAAAACAGTGATGTCCATCTTTCTCAACTGTTAGGAGGATCAAGTAACTTAAGTGTTGGTAAAGTACCTAGCGTATGTCTGGGATATGTCCGCCACAACTAGTTCCATTTGCCCCCAGACAAGGGATGGCATGCCACTGGTTTTAACCATGAAACACAGATAAACAAGGTTGCAAGGCAGGAGGAGGCTTCTTGTGAAGGAAGAGAGGATAAAAGTCTGCATATCTTAATTTAACAGTCCTCTGGAACTGAAAATCTATATGACCCATCAAGGTTGCAGGCAGGGGTGGGGTGGGGGTTCCTTCGGCTTCTGTAAGAGCCAACATACACCAATCCTCCATAACTTTGTCCAAAGGAAAGGGCCTTTGTCCTGACGGAGAGGTTAGGGAGATCCCTGTGAGAAAGTGACCTACGTGACAGTTCAGGAATACTAAAGATCCAGGAGGGCTGGGCAGTAAGTAGCTGGGATACTCATGCTCTCTCTGCTTCCTAAATGTTCAGGACCTTCTAAATTACAGAGAAGTGAGGGACAGAGGTTCATGGGCTCTAGAGAATAGGATAGAGTGCTCTGAGCATCAGGGGCAGGAGCCCAGGGGTCTAGCTCTGCCTCAGCTGCTTTGGGAATCGCTAATTCATCCCTCTGGTCCTCTCTGAATGCCCTAAACTGTTCCATGTTGGGGTTGGACCCAATGATCTTTAAGGCTTCTTTCAACTGTGGTACTCTAATTTGAAGTATCATCATATGGCCTATCCTAGCATCTGAGAAAAAGAGAAAAAAAAGCCAGAAGATAAGGAGCAGATATGCTGTATGTTTGAGAGCAAATGACTCTAGATTGGGCTTAGGACTATTCTTTGTTGTCTCGAAACCCCACAAAACCCCTCTCCAGCCCCCTGGGCTCTTGGCTTCTGGTAGCTGCGTGTTTTAAACACACATATGTCTTCCAAGGAACAACATAAATGTCAGTGTCACTTAATTGGAGAGTTGCCTGGTGTTTGTATTTGAAATGAAAGACTTGGAACTAGTTGGTCTCAAATGTAGATCAGCCAAAGCATGAAATCTTTCTCCCTGCCACTTTTTTCTCACATATTAACATTTTATATGAGTAATATATGTTCATTATTCAAGAGCACTATAGAGATACATGATGTAGAATTGGAAGTCTGCCTTGACATTCCACTGATAACCACAATTTTCAAAAAATGGTACATACTCTTTTACTTATGTATATGTGTGTGTATGTATATATACATATATTTATACATTTATATCATATAAATATACTAAAAAGATTTTTTTAATGCTTGTGGTAGGCTGAATAATGCTCCTCCCAAATACGTCTTGTCCTAATCTTCAAAACCTGGGACATTATGTTATATGGGAAAAAAGTCCATGTTAAGATGTGATTAAGTAAAGGATCTTGAGTTAAAGAGATTATCCTGGATAATCCAGGTAGGAACTAAATGTAGTCACATGTATCTTATAAGAGGGAGGCAGAGGGAGATTTTACAAACAGAGAGAAGGCTATGTGGAGTTGGAACAGAGAGCAATATGAAGATGTTGGCTATGGAGATTGGAGTAATGAAGTCACAAGCCAAGGAATATCAGCAACTACCAGAAGCTGGAAAAGACGAGAAATAGATTCTCCCTTAGAGCCTCTGGAAGAAGTACTGCTCAGCTGACATCTGGGTTTGGTCTGGGAATCCCATATCAGATTTCTGATCTCTAGAACTGTGGGAGAATAAATAAATTTTGGTTGTTTCAAGCCACTAGTTTGTGTTAATGTTATCAAGCAGCCACAGAAAACTAATACAATGTTCAAGGCTTAAAATGGAAAGCAGCAGTCTTCTACTTCACCTCTCCCAATCCCAAGACTTGACCCACCCCCACTAGAGGCAAATATTTTAAATCTTATAGCAGTTTCTTCTGAAAAATTTCCCCATATTTTTCATCAGGATGACTATGTATATTTTATGTGTTGTCTGTTGATTTTGTATTTTTAAAGGTCTTCAAAATCCTTATACCTCATGAACACATGCATGTACGCACATTTCTCTTCATCATGCCGTCAGCTTCCAAACTAATTATAACACAACTTTTGGCTATGTCTATAGTCTATTATTATTATTATTACATTTATATAAATTGATTTCATAGCTGTTCCATGTGGCTATGTTTACAGTTTCATTTTTGAACAAATTTTTGTTTTTCCTGGAGTTAATGATTGCCTCAAGTTTTTATTTGCCCACTTTGTTTATATATCCATAACTGCATTTCCAAACTCTCTGACAAAAACAGAAAATCTCTAGAAAATCTCTCTCAATCACATTCCAACACATGAGAAAATCTATGATTTTTACACCCTGACCCCCACCTTGGAAACAACTTTCCTAGATTGCCCCATCTTCTTAATCTGATCGGATTTGGTTCCTTTCTATATCTGTAGCTCTACTGTTATCTTTGAAATCCCTTTCCCTCTTTCCCGCTTGAAATCTTGGCTTCCTGGATCCTCTGTCTCTTTCTTCATTGTGCCTCATCAAAATGAAGAATCAATTCCAGTAGATCCTGGAGAAAGGGTGCATGCCATGAAGGTGATACTGCCTATCCTTGTCTTGGCTATGTACAAAATCTAGAACAATAATTTTCCCAGAGTTTTAGAAATATTTCCCTATTGTCTTCTAGCTTCTGATACTGCTGTTGATGGTTTTAATGCAAATCTGATTTTTGTTACTATGAATATGATCTTGTTTTTCTCTCTGAGAGTTTTTAGGATTTTTAGTTTGCCCTCATTATTCTAAAATTTTATGAGTTCATTCATTGTGCTGAGCATAAAATAAGCCCTTTAAGTCTGGAAACCAATAGCCTTCAGTTATGAAAATTTTTCTTACTAGTTTTTGGGTAGCTTTCTCTGGTCCAGTTTTTCACTCTTTGGAAGTTTTCTCTGACTGAATATTCTGCATTAATTTCCTAACGTGCTTATCTGACCCTACTTTTCCTTGTCACTTTGCATTTTTATCCTACTATCTGGGTTTGTTTCCCAAATATTTGACCATTCTATCGACTTTATATTCTGTTTCTCAAATTTTTAATTTCCAATAAATTTTATTTGTTATTTTATACATATTTTTGAAGTATCAATATTTTTGCTTATCTCTCTGAGGATATAAATTAGAGGGTTTCCCTTCATGGTTTTCCCCTCTCTGTTTTCTGCATTGTTTCCGTTTTCTTCAGATTTCTTCATTCTTTTAGTTTATTTTTTATTTAGAAGCTTTACTCAAATGTTTCAAGTGTCTGGTACACTTTCACATCTAAAAGTGAGGCAATAAAGAAAAGATTAGCTTTGTGTGAATGGGCTTTGCTTATCCAGTGGCAGGCTTGCATTAGGATGCTCCTGCCGACATCAAGGAATTTTGCCAAGGGTACCCTCAGCTGTCAGTATCTGTAAGAGTCTTCTCTCTTATAGGTCACCTTGTCTATCCTACAATCTCCTGTTATAAGGACTAGAGGTTTTCTATTCCCTAATTCCCAGTTTTCTGTGAAACAAACTGTACCTCCCACTCTGTCCAATCTGTGCATGGTATTCTTGAGTTCTGATTTCCTCTGGTATACCACTTCTCCAAAGAGAAAACTTCCTGTCTCCGGCTGGATGGGGGAGGAAGAGTTACATGGTTTCCTAGGGTAGCAAGGGAATCTAGGGTGTCTAATTGCTTCTTTTATAGAGTTTCAACTAGTCTTTTACTTTTCAGCCCCAAACAGAACTTCATTTTTAAAGATACCTATTCCCTTAATGTCCAGTGTTTGGGGGTTCTAGAAGAGAAATCAGTCAGCTTCTTGATTAGCCATTCAAGAATCTTGCAGGCATTTTATTTCAGCTTTCTCTGCTACGCAAAGTTAAATTTTACTTATCCATCTGTTTTCTAGCATTCAAAGTTTTCTTGATGTTTCTCTGTTTTCTTTTTTTCCTTTCTAGTTTTTGTCTTCATGAGTGCATGCCTCTTTTTTTACACTCATGTTAGTGGGGTCTTGGGTCAGAGCAGAGGAAAGTGACTGAGTTGTACCATCCACATTTTACAACAACCTATCTTCTCCTTTCCTCTTCTCTTCTAACTCTGAAGCCAAGATCTCATTATCTGAGTTGGTGGTCCCAAAACTTCTTTTCAATTGCAGGCGGGTGGTTATCACCTCTATTCCCTGTTGGATGAGGAACAGAGAAAGCCCCGTCTGTCATGCTACACCACTCTTCCTACCATTTTGCACCAACCATCCTTTCCTTTAACTCTCCTTTAAAATATCCTACCTCAGAACAACTTTTGTGGCTGAGGCATCTCACCTGATTGTTCCAGTCCTATAAGCAGAATTTGGACCCCATTCATTTCCTCACAAACACATCTCTTTTAATCTTGACAACAATTCTTATGATAAGTGTTATCTTTACCATTCTGTGGATAAATAAACCAAGGATGAGAAAGCTGATGCATGATATATCCAGGCAAAGGCACACAACTAGTAAATGGTAGAGCATCAATTCAAACCAAAATCAGTTTTACATCAGTGTCATGCTCTTTCATTCACACCCTGGGATCCAATGGATGAGTATCTTTGCCTCCACACCTTATGTTTACTACTCTGATGTGCCTACTCTGTGGCTATTTCAGAGACTGTCCACCATCACCACCACCACCACCACTACCACCAGCACCACCAATTGCCTACTCTACTGACCCTTAGTTGTAGCAATGGTCTAAACAACATCTGTGCATTGGGGAAAAGTCCTTAATAGGCAGAGAGACAGAGTAAGTTCAAGCCCCTAATTTTGTGCCCTTGGACAAACCACTTAAACTTCTAAACATCCATCTCTTTACCTGTTTGATAATGATCTATTTGGGCATTTCTACTTACATTAGTGCTCAGTACTTTATGGGGCAACCCATTCTATGACTTCAGTATTCAGATCCTCTTCCTTCTTTTTGCACTGACCTTGTTATCTTTGTCCTATTTCCCTAACATCTGTCTCCACATATGCCACGAATTAATTATCCTTGCCTCCAAGCTCCATAGATTGTTAGAACAGAAAGGAGATGAGCTTTCACCCAACCTCAAGGGTCTGCATGCATATTGAGATCTGAGTTTCTGTGCCATTGTATGCCCTTCTCTGACCATATTATTCAACTGTCATCAGCAAGCCATGTGGCAAGCGGGAGATACAACTTCCTGGGCTATTTCTCCAGTATGCAGGATACCCACTATGGGCAGAAGACGCACTTAACCATTCATCCATCTAGTCACTCATTAATTCAACTAATTCAACAAATAGTTACTGCACACCACTGTGTGCCAAGATTTCCATTAGGTCTTGGGCATAGAAAGAAGAACAAGACATAAGCCAGTCTCAGCTGCAAGTGTTGACTAGAGAGTGAAGGAAACAGATTCGTAAATCAACCATCACTGTGTAAGTTATAATCAATAAATGTGTGCTTGGGTTTTGCATCAGAGGAGCACTTCAATCAGGCCTGCAATCTGGTGGGGTCACGGGAGACTTCCCAGAGGAGGTAATGCCTGAATTCTGAAAGATGAGCCCCATGAATGCTCACTTGCTTCTACTTTTTTTTTCTAAGCCTTCTGGTCATTTAATAAGGAATGATTAAATGTAAGTGCTAAATAGATCTTTAAAGATTATATAAGCTAACTCCTGATTTTACAAATATGCAAACTGAGGAAGAAGAAAGGTTACAGCATATCCAAGCATACTGGTAGGGATGCCTGAGAAAATTCTACTTATACACTTCAGGTCCTTCTAGAAAAAGTTTCCATGATAGAAGTTTTTGTCCTGGGTCACAAATTGTCCTCTACAATTAGTTGAAGTCTGTGGCCCCTGGATTATAAACAAGATCATGCCATTTTGTTTAAAAATGTTTGAATTTAGGCACAGTGCTGGTTTGAATTGTGCCATTAACTTTAAGTGACACAATTTATTTTTAAAATTTTTTTGAAAGTTTTTATTTATGTTTGAGACACAGAGAGACAGAGCATGAGCAGGGGAGGGGCAGAGAGAGAGGGAGACACAGGATCCAAAGCAGGCTCCAGGCTCTGAGCTTCCAGCACAGAGCCCGACGTGGGGCTCGAACTCACAGACCGTGAGATCATGACCTGAACCGAAGGTGGATGCTTAACTGACTGAGCCACCCAGGCACCCCTCAGTGACACAATTTAAAGGCCCAGTAGGGCACATGTGCCTTTGCAGCACTTATAGCCCACTCTGGGCTATTACAAAGAACATGACGAGGCGCCTGCGTGGCTCAGTCAATTAAGCGACCAACTCTTGATTTCAGTTCAGGTCATGATCTCACAGTTCGTGGGTTTGAGCCCCGCTGTCAATGTGGAGCCTGCTTGGGATTCTCTCTCCCTCTCTCTCTGCCCTTCTCCCACTCATCCCCCCCACCTCCCACTCTCTAAACAAACAAACAAACAAACAAACTTTAAAAAATGTACCCAGGAAGCTGTCATTCTCTGTTCAGGACCACATGGTAAAACAAGTCACCTGAATTGGTCTGTGGTGTGCTGTTATGCCTTCTGGAATCTCCTTTCTCTCATGTGCTCTTCAGGGACTCATAAGCTTCTAACTCCACATGCCCCCAACACTGATGTAATAGCTAGAGTTATAACCACCTTCCCCAGGGTCAGGGAGCCTCCCCGCTCCATAGTGGGTCTAAGGGTAGCAGGAAGGAGCAGGGAAGCTCACTGTTGTTCTCCCTGGCTCTGGTCATCCCACGCTCTCTGTGTAAGAATCTTCTCTTAGTTCCAACTTCAAGATGAGGAAATTACTCTCTGCCCTTTCTAAAATCCCAGGGTCCCCAGGGCGGTAAATGACAGCCAGTTTCAGAAGTGAGGTCTCCTGACTCCCTCATCCAGAAACCTCTCCTTCTTTTTTCCCATAACTCCTTCAATGCAACCCTGGATGGGAAGGGAAGTTCCAGGAAGGGACCTTTGGGGCAGTTTCTGAGTCTGTCTGAAACAGTCTGTAAGGACACAATCCCTTGTCTCCCTTCAGGGAGGTTCCCATGAAACACACAGTCTCCGAAGGTGACCCTTCACACACTTAGTTTTGAGCAGTTGCCTTCCTTGCAGATGACAGGAACCTGTAGGTAAAGTAGAGGATGGGGGATGGGATGCTTCTGTGGCTCCTCCAGGTCACCACTGCCAGCACACAACACACACAGAACCACAAGCTCTTCACGGTCTTTGTTCCCAAGCACCTGCTTTGATCTACTCTTTGTATCCATCAGTTATCTCCTGTGGCATAACCAACTACCCCAAGACTTAGGGGCTTAAAGCAAAAAACTCGGTTTATTATTTCAAAGTTTCTGGGGGTGAAGAGTCCAGATGCTGCTTAGGGGGGTCCTCTGCCTTTGGCCCTTATAGGCTGCAAGCAAGTTCTCAGCTGGGGCAGCAGCCATCTCAAGGCTCACCTTGGGGGGAATCTACTTCCAAGTTCATTCTGCGGTCTTTGGCAGGGTTCCATTGCCCAGTGACAAGAAACCTTCCTCAGTGTCCTGTCATGTGAGCTTCTCCATAAAGTCGTCATGATATGGCAGCTGGCTTTATCAGACAGAGCAAGTGACAGCAAGCTACATAGAATAAGAAGTCTCTGATAACCTAATTTTGGAAATGATACCCTGTCACACCTGCTGTCTTTGTTAGGAGCAGTTCTCCAGGCCCAGTCCACATAAGCCGGGAGGGCACTGCACAAGGGCGTGAGCACCAGAGTGCTGGTAACTGGGGGCATCTGGGAAGTCTGCTAAACTAGCTTCCTTGGGCTTCTGTAATACAAACTGCATGCAAATTTACTCTCTCACAGTTCTGGAGGACATAAGTCCAAAATCAAGCTGTCAGCAGGACCCTGCTCTCCCTGAAGGCTCTAGGGAGGATCCTTCTTGCCTCTTCCAGCTTCCGGTGATGTCATTGATCCTAGGCTTGCCTCTGCATCTGCCCAGGCTCTCTTCCATCACCACATAGCGTATTCCCTGTGTTGTGTCACTGTCTTTTTCCCCCCTTTGGTTTGCATTCCAGGAAAGGATAGTACTTATTAAATACTGAATTTCAAAAGGTATTTTTTAATGTTTATTTATTTTTGAGAGAGAGACAGAGCACGAGCAGGGAGGGGTAGACAGAAAGAAATACAGAATCCAAGGCAGGCTCCAGGCTCTGAGCCATCAGCACAGAGCCCAACACGGGGCTCAAAGTAATAAACCCTGAGATCATGACCTGAGCAAAAGTTGGACGCTTAACCAACCAAGCCACCCTGGCACCCCCAAAAGGTTTATTAATACAGATGGGAGGATCTGAAATAATGCAAATGAATATGCATGATTTCACATAAATAAAATCAGTGATGCTGAAAAAAATAATTTTGCCCATGTGAAAGTTGCATGGGACACTTTCAGAACAGTGATAAGTAACTTCTGGGGAAGGGGAGGTGTGCTCATATGTCTGTGTCTCTGTGTCAAATTTCCCTCTCCTTATTGGATTTAGGACCCACCTTAACCTGGTGTGATTTCTTCTTAACTTGATTACTTCTGCAAAGACCCTATTTCCAAATAAGGTCACATTCACAGGTTCCAGGTTGATATTAATTTGGAGGGGGCCACTATTTAATCCAATACAGCTGTCTACTATAACATATAATTTTGCTCCTTCCATTCTCCCAGCGATGGCCTCATTTCATTCTGTCCTTTTTCTGTCCTCTCATTGCTATTCAGTCCAAACTTGTCCCCACTGGACAGGCTACCACTGCTCAAGAATGATTTGGTTATTCATCACCTGGTATTGGTGCCTCTTAGAGGATCAGTCCAGCTTTGGGATCATCCTAACCTGAGGCTGATCCAGGGATTTTTAGTAGCGAAGCACTTAATACATTTGTCCCCTGTAATTCCCTGGGATCTGGACACTATTTCTGCTGAGAACAAGACTTTGAGGGATTTGGTCGCCAGAGGTAAAGACATCAAAACAAATGGGCTATGTCTTTGTGATCTTAAAGTCAATTATCTCCAATCCCTTCCTCTTCCGGTACACCCAAGCCTGGGACACACAATCCCTTCCAAGAATGTGTCAGTAAAGCAGTAGTTCTCAGTGGGGTCTGTGTCGTCTTGGCAAGGGGAAGCAGCTGGTGTGGAAGTGTATAAAAATTTCCAGGTGGCTGACATGTTGTCTAAAGGTAATTTTTATATTGATTCCTTTACCTTCCCTCCCGACACAGAGATATTTGGTAACACCTAATAAAATTAAAAATGAACACGTTCACTGAAGCACCAACTCACAACAAATCCACCGCTATGTATATACTTAATATACTCAATTCACCCTGGAGAAACTCACATAAAAGCACATAATGAGGCATATAAAAGGATACTCATTGCAGCATTGTGTGTAATGGCAAAAATTTGGAAGCAGCACAAATGTCCTTCAGGAAGGGTATGGATAAGCAAATGGCAGTATATTCCTAGAATGGAATATTATACAGCAATTAAACCAACTAGATCTATATGAATGCGTAAAAATAGATCTTGAAAACAATACCAAGTGAAAAAAAGGCAAATTGTAAAACATTACATACTGAATGATGCCATTTATGTTACAAAAAAAAACCCCACACAAACAATACTACATTATGTTTATGTGCAGTAAAAGTTTAAATACCATGAACAAGAAGGAAGTCGACCGAATTCATGGATCCTGATGCCTTGAGGCATGGAGGGCAGAGAATGGGGGGAGCAAGGAGGATTTTAACTTTATCTGTTCCATCCTATTTCTTTTACACATATGTTTTTAGAAACCTAAAGCAAAACAACCAAATGTTGTTGCTTCACTGGTATTTATTACATTACTATTAGTGATTTTTCTGGCTTTGTACCTGAAAAAAAATAAGAATGAAGAATAAAGATGAAGCACCGGTTTGCCAAGATGAAATCTCCATGGGAATGTGGTCCCCCTGGAGTTGTGCAGGGCACAACCCTCATGGCCACGGGCATGACTGTGATGTCCTAACCATTTGGACAAGTGCAAAGAGCATGAATAGAGCTGGGCAGAGCAACTTTAGGTCCTGGTGACAACTCAGCTATGGAATCCTCCAAATTTTCATTGTTTGGGCTCTCACTAAGTTTCTACTGGGGGCCATATGACTGTGGACCATCCTTAGAACCAGAGCAAGAAGGAAGGATTTCGACCTGCTACCTTTCTCATTCTGGTCTACATGAAGCCTGTCCAGATTTGAATCACTGTTCTGGATTTCTAGGTGATGTCACTGTATCCTTTCAAGGGTATCCCTTCCATCTCCTTCAGGAACAAGTTCGTGTAGATCACTTCCTTGCCACTGAAACAGCCATATCCAAAATAGAAGCACATCCCTATGTATCAGTGTCACAAGTTGTCAAAATGACAGAGATGTCATCCAGATACAGAAACAACGTATGCTGGAAGGGCCTAGAATACAACATGTCCTAACAGAAGTCGTCAACTTCCCTCCAGCCCCTGGTCCTCCACTCCATTTCTCTACCACTTTTACCAGCACCGCCATCTATAGAATCATGATTAATACCTCCTTCCCCGTCAACACATACAGTCAGTCCACAGATCATGAAGTGTGGCCCAATCTTCCTTCTGAATACCCGTTAAAGACATCTGTTTTTCTCTGTTCCTTTTGCCACCGTCCCAGTCCAGGCCCGGATCACTTACATAGATGGTAGTAACAGCCTTCTAGGTGGTTCTTCCTGTCACTCCTTTGCTTTCGATCTGTTGTCTACTTGGCGGCCAGTGGGATGGTTCACAAAGAAATCTGTTCATATCCCTCCACTTCTGAAAACATTCCATGGCTTCATAGCTTCTCTGGCTCTTTAAGATAAAGACTCAAATCTTCAGTGGCTCGTGACGCCTCCCATAGTAGCCCGACCACCTCTCTACCTCTATCCCCATGTTCCAGCCTTACTGCATTTGGTATGCTCCTTTTGGGGGGCCTCTGATAGAGAAAACATCTCCTTAAACCACCTGATCCCTCGCCATGATGCCAGGCACTGAATGCTGGGTTCTCATCCTTCCCAAACTCATGCCTTGATGATCTCTCCCTGGACTTGGAATGTATTCATCATCCTCAGTGCTCTATCTTTGCTACCTTTCAAGGTTCAGCTCAAATGCCACCTTCTGAAGATGGCTTTCATGGTTGTATCTCTTGCCCCAACACACACACTCAGAATTATTCTCAATCTTCCGTGTCACAGAGTCATTTCCTGTATTCTTCCTCTTCACATCATCTGTCTGTCCTTCCTCCTGGGACTGAAGGCAAGAACATTGTCTTGCTCTGAACCAGTAACCTAACAAGGGACTTTAATATAGTAGGTGCTCAGTAGAGATGTGTCGCATTGAACTGAATAGCATCACTGGACTGAGAATGGTTCCAGGGTGTGAAGGAATAAACACTTATTAAAGATGCAGGGCATTCTAACTTTTCTAAAGAAGCTCTGTGGCTCACCTTTAAATTCCTCTAAACTTAAAAACCTCTGCCAGCCATTTCCCGTGAATCATTTGGACAGATGCACTAATAACGATGATTTAAAGGGAGACTTTGATGTCAGTGCCTCATTCACACTTCAAAAAATGTGTATTCAGAGGCACACAAAAAGGGTGTAATTACCATTTCAGGAAAATATGTTAATTTGATGCAGTGCATTACTGCTCTGACAGCTCTCAGCCCTTGCACCAAATGGTTGTAAAATAGATATTAACGGGAAACACACACACACACACACACACACACACTTCTTCCCGCTCAAAATATAGGTAGGGAACAGCGAAGGCAAAAAAGAGTAGGAGCCTGCTGTTAAGTGGGGCAGGGCTGGGGAAGGCTTTTAGCATGCTGCAGCTGAGAAGTGTGCAGCTGCTGGTAACATTTCTGGCATGCAGGAGGCTCTCTGCGATGCCTCCCACTCGCCAGGAGTACTGAGAGTCCTAATACAGGTGGAAGCGATAGGGAAGCAGCATGTAATGCTGCCTCTTGACTCCGGGAAGTCCCAGCTGCCAGTCGAGGCTGGCACAAAGGTGTCCTGTCCAGATTCCTGGGGTTTTCAAGGCTGCCTGCTCCCTCGGATCCAGAGGCCTCTTTATGGGCTGGTGAGATGCTGCATCGAACCCCCAGTGGGAAGAGCTGCGCCCTGCCTGTGGCTCAGAAGACCCCCCTGATGGTACCCTCTGAGCCGAGAGTGGGTGAGATGCCCCTGTAACTATCCCAGCTGCTTCCTCCCTAGAACACAGGTAGTCCCTCCTCCCTCGCAAGGGTGTTGTAAAGATTAAATGGGGAAATGGATATAATGCTGCCTTAGCTCGGTGGAAATGCTTCATAAACACAATTAAGGCTATTATTCTATCGTCATCTTACTATCCTTGGGAGTGTGCTGATTCAAAATAATAATCAAAGGGACTGATTAAGTGACCCCGGCCTCGGGAAACCGCCTGGAGACTTTGTGAAACGCTCAGTTTCTACCATCTCGGGAGGGGCTTCTGCTTGTGGGAAGAGTGTTTTGCACGCACACATCTCTGCGTCCCTATGCAGAGAGTGGAAGGGACCCCGGGGGGACCCAGCAGTCGGGACGACTCTCCCTTACCTGCCAGGTGTCTAGGTGATCGGGAAGGGTGAGAAGAGGCTCTTGGAGTACCTGACCCTTCCCCACTGCCCATCTGTCCAGGCTGCTAGAGTAGAATACCATAGACTGTGGTTTCACACAGTTCTGGAGCCTGGGAAGTCCAAGATCAAGGCTCGGGCAGATTGAGTATCTGGTCAGAACCTTCTTCCTGGCTCCTAGACGGCCTTCTTCTCACCGTGTCCTCACATGGTGGAGGGGGCAAGGGAGCTCTCTGGGGTCTCTTTCACTAGGTCACCAAGGGTGCCTTAATCACCCCCTGAAGGCCCACTGACTAATCATCACATTGGGGATTAGGTTTCAACGTATGAACTCTGGGGAGACACAGTCTATACAGCACCCACCTCAACAAACTCAGGACAGGTACAAAATCCTATTCTATCCCTGCATGGTGCAGAGATGAGGGGACAGTGACTTTGATTCTATCAGCTGGAAGTGAGCTAGCTCCCCGCTTCCCTATATGCCCCTGCTGGCGGCCCTGGAGGAGGGCTGAGTCCACCATTGAGACTTCACTGAAGATGACGGGAGGGATCCTATGTGTCCAGTGTTGCTGGGGTGGCAATCAGACCCTTGCATAGTCAGGGTCACAGACCAGCCCTCATGCCTCCAGTTACAACTGAAGAACTGGGGACAACAGAATGCCTTTTGTAGGGAAGTGGGTGCGGAGGAAGGCCAGAGGAGACCCTGGCCAGCCAGAGCCCAGGAGGCTTGGGGGACTCGATTAAGCTCTGCCCTGCAGAACACTCTGGGTGAGCGAGTCCACTGCCCTGAGGTGCACTCATTGTGTACCACACATCACAGCGCTGTGACGACTGTGAATCCACAGCCTCCTCCATGCACATTACAAGACGGTGCCCCTTCTCAAAATGCTTCCTTAGCATCTGTCAGGAACTTGTCATCATAATATAGTGATTTTCTGGGAACAAGAAGTTTTACTTCCATCTGCTGGAAAACTAAACTAAACTGTCATAATAGACAAGTGTAAGACATCAGCCACGTGAGGGGTGCCAGCTCAGGTACGGCGTCCGGGCACAATGCACGAACCGTGGTGGAGTGTGGAGCTCTCAGTCAATGTTGGAAGCTCGTTTTCATTGGAGGTTGTAACAGCATGCTGGGGCTTTTCTTGAGTTGGGATTTGCTCTCTAACTAAGCTCAGAGCTGGGGTGGGGCTGGGGCAGCTTCAGGCCTAATGTCCTTCCCAGAACAAACTTCCAACTCATCCCCTAAGAAACTCTGCTGCAGAGTCCAGAGGAACGCCCATCATCCATTAGACCAAGGAAGACTTCTAGAAATAGGATACTTGGCCAGCCTAGTTTATGTTTTCATTTAAAGAATGTAAATAAGTAAGTGGGGGTCTCCGGGAGCAGAAGAATTAAGAAGACAGCAGGCTTGGAGTTTTCTCTGACGCCAATAAACATGGTTATAAGACAATAATCAATTTCTATGTCTCTCTTCGGTTTCCAAAATTTGAAGAGTCACCATATCATTTTATGCACGGAATGTTTCTCTGTCAAAGGCAGAGTGGGTATTATCCTCATTTTGCAAATGAAGACACGGCAAGGCAAAGTTTCGTGGGACGTGCCCAGTGCCGTGCATTTACTCAGAGATTCATGAACACACAGCTTGATTTACTATATAAAGCATTCAGTCTTAGTAACTGGAGGAAGGGGGCATACCGTGAGTATGCAAGAACAGCCTACTGAATGAAAAAATGAAGAAATATGAATGAATGGACGGAACTCGTTAGGTTCCAGCACTGCTAAAGTGAGCCAGTGGGCCAGGTTGAGCTGGTCTGGGATAACTTGGGGGCACTGGGCTTTAGTAAGAAGCCAATGGAGACCAACAGTGAAACAGTGCTCATGATACAGGCTACAACCCACGTGGAGAGATACAGGATTGTAGAGTAATGCATGTCGGGACCATGTCTGTAACTTGGCATGCTGTAGAAGGAGCATGTGTTTTAGTCAGTCAAAGTCTGGCCCAGCGAGTTGCAAGACGGTGGACTCTATTTTATCTCTCTGGGTCTTGGTTGGCCCAATTGTTAAATGAGGCAAGAACTATCTAATTTAGTAATCATGTAAAACACGAGGCATATTGTCCTGGAACACAATGAAAGCACAGCAAATATTCATTGCTGTTCCTCTTCTCTTTAGAACATGGTTAAAGGCATTCTTCCACCCAGCAATTTCTCAACAGAAGATAATGTTGGTCCCATGCAACACCGTGACAGAAGGTTAACAAACTTGTTGCCTAATGTCTGCTTACCCAGCCCCACCTCCCACCTCTTCATCTTTACCTCCTGAATTCATTCGTTCATTTGTTCCTTCATTTGAGCATCAGGGCATCCATTCATGCTTACGTTCATTGCAGTAGATATCACTGGTGCTCACCAGGATTTTTGGTTCTCCTCTCTACAGGCACGCACTCCTTGGAGTTAGGTATGGACAAGTGCCTGGCTTTGGACAATGAAATGGGAGCATAAGGGGTACGTGTGACTTCTGGGTGAAGTAATTTCATGGTCCGTGCTCTATTCACTTTCTCTTCCCTCGCCACAGCACACCTCAGAGCGAGTGTTTGAGAAGGTGACATCACAAAATGGTGGCTTCTCTGTCAATGTGGATATCTGAATAACTATAGTCAACAGAATTCCCCCTCTGACCCACATTAGGCATACAGCATGAGTGAGAAATAAACCTTGTGATGTTTCAAGCACTGAGATTTAGGGGGGGCCTTCATTACTACACCATACTCATCCTTATTCTTACCCAATGTTTCATTTAACGACTTTCCTTAAAGTCACTAACAAGTGCTAGGCACTCTAGGTGCTGGGAGCTCCCAAGGAACAAAACAGATGCTGTTTCTGCTTTCACAGAGGTACGGTGGGGGGAGGCAAGCAAATTTATAAATGAACATACATATGGGCTTATAAATGCTCTGGGGAAAAATAAGACAGGGTAAGAAGCCCAGATGTGGTGGTTAGTGAAAGCCCTCTCTTTGAGCAGAGACCCAGCAAGGGAGTCAACCATCCAGATGCCTGGGTAGGGGGTGAATAGCTGGAGGCAGGGAAGCATGGACAGTAAGGCACAGAGGTCACATCCTGCTTGGCATGCGGCAGGAGGAGCAAGAAGGCTGCAGAAGGGACAGAAGAAGTGTGAAAAGGCCAGGCAAAGCACAAGAGAGGGCAAGAGAGGAGGTCACATCAAGAGACACTACTGACAAGGTGAGACAGCAAACCAGGCAGGAGGGAAACATTTCTAATGCATATCGAGATATCCTATCTGGAATACAAATATCTATCCTATCTGGATATATCCTATCTGGAATACAGATATCCTATCTGGAGTACAAAAAGTAGTCCTACAAATCAAGAAGAAAAAGACAAACCACCTAGATTTTAAAAACAGGCAAAAGATTTGAACAGGCCACTTACAAAAGAAAATACCCAGATTGCCATTAAGGCAATGAAAAGGTGTTCAGCCTCAAAACTCTGTGGGGAAGGGAAGTTTTGAAGCAAAATGAGATATTACTATGTACTCCAAGACTGGCTAAAAAGCCTAAAAAATTCCAAGCATTTGCAAAAACAAGAAGCCACTGAAATTCTCCTCCTTCACTGCTAAGACCACGTTAGCAAAACTGGTTAGCAATTCTAATAAGGGTAAGCCCATGCCTACCCTGTTTCTCAGAAATTCCATTCCTAGGTACACATTTCCCCATTTCCTAGGGGAAAGGAAAAGAAAAGATGCATACAGCCCAAAGCCTAACACAAAACAAATGCCCATCGACAGTAAAATACATAAATAGCCTGTGGCATAGTCAGACAACGGAAGACCTGACAACAATATAAAAAAAACACAAGAACACGGGCAAATCTCAAAAATTGTATTGAATGAAAGACTCCAGACACAAAGCAGTCCATACTCTGCAATTCCGGGTAAGTGAAGCTTTAAGAACAGGCATTATGCATCCATTGTGATAAAGGACAAGTGGTCACCCCAGGGGCAAGCGAGTATTACCTGGAAAGATACAAGGGAACTTTCCAGGGGATGGAAATATTCCGTACCTTGATCTGGATGGTAGCTACCTGGCTGTTCACACAGGCAAAATTTAACTGAGCCATACGTACGCTTAAGATCGGTACATTTTACTACATGTCAGTTGTACCTCAGCTGAAATAAGCCGCAAAAAGAGAAGAAATCAGGTTTGCCAGGTAGCGGTGAGCGAGAGCATGTAGCCTTTAGGGCCATGGTGAGGATTCTGGATTCCTTTCGAGAAAAGACGGGAAGTGATTGGAAGGTTCCAAGCAGCTCAGAGATACGGTCAGACTTACATCTAGAAAGGAGTAACTTCAGGCTTCTGCAGTGTAGAGAGCCGAAGGTGGGGTAGACCTGGGTGGTGGGAGCTGTGGTCGGTCCGGGGCAAATGTGGTTTCGTGATGGGCTGGACGGGGAGTCGAAGAGAAGGGTGGGACTTGGCCTGTGCACCTGGCAGAAGGCAGCTGTCAGTCACTGGGATGAGAAGGACCCAAGAAGCTACAGTTTGGGAGGTGAGCGGTCAAGAATTTGACTTTGAACCTGGCAAGGTTGACATAAGACACCCAACGGCATGTGGTGGAAGAGGTAGCTGACTGAGTTTGGATTAATAAGTAGATCATAGCAGGGCGCCCGGGTGGCTCAGTTAAGCGTCTGACTTTGGCTCAGGTCATGATCTCGTGGTCCATGGGCTCCAGCCCCACATCGGGCTCTCTGCTGACAGCGCCTGGAGCCCGCTTCAAATTCTGTGTCTCCCTCTCTCTCTGCCCCTCCACGCCCTCCTCTCAAAAATAAACATTAAAAAATTTTTTTAGAAAGTAGATCATATCAATCCTCCCGCCTCCCCAGATACACACTCACACTGCCTTGAATAAAGCACACACGCCTTCCCCCTTTGTTTCTTCTTATGAAAGGAAAACATGAATCTTCCTTAGGGTTGTCCTGAATCTCAGCCATAGTCACCCTCACTAGCATTTCTAGGGCTGAACAGGCGGGCGGCTGGGTCTGGAAAATGCTGCCGAGATCTGAAAGGCAAGCTGGCATCCCGCGCTTGTCACGACACCTTTTTCTGGATCTTCGCCCTGCCCCGGTGTCACCAGAGTGGCAGAACATGAGGCCACCCTGCTGCTGTGCCCTATGCTTTCAGCTGTGGTTGATACAGCTCTGATCCCCACACCCTCGCACGTAGTGTGTGTGTGTGTAGGGGGGGGCACAGGTGGAAAGACTGTCAGAACAAATAGCCTCCTTGCCCTGTGTTGAATAAACACGTCATTAGTGAGCCAGGGACGATATGTGGAGGAGAGGAAAAATGTCACTTTGGTAAAGGCCTCAATTAAAAAGGAGGAAAAGCCATAGTGACAACATTAAATATTCAGGTTTCAGGCCCATTAGGAGGTTTTATGCATGGACTCAGGCGGAACTGTCGATTCCCGGGGAAGGAGGAGGGAGAGCTCAGAGAGGTGGGGAAAAAAACCAGGCATCACAATCTCAGCACTGCCACTTGCTAGCTGTGTGGTCTTCAGAAGTAAATTCACGTCTCTGATCCTCAGTTTCTACATGTTTCAATAGACCCAGGAGTCGGGTAAGACCGTTGTCAAGACCAGATGCTATTCAGGTCCATGATTCACGGCTACAGTGAACACTCAGAATACCTGTATCCTTTCCCTCTCTTCCTGCCCCAGCCCTCCATGCTGTTAGGCAACCCAAGCTTCCTCAGCATGTGGATGAGATTGCATCACATTGGCATGAAGCAAACACTCTTTGGTTTCTTTTGACTGTTACTTTCTCTTTTTTCTTAATTTCTTTTAGTGTTTATTTATTTTTGAGGGGGGGGGAGAGTATAAGCGAGGGAGAAGCAGAGAGAGAGGGAGACACAGAATCCAAAGCAGGCTGCAGGCTCTGAGCTGTCAGCACAGAGCCCGACGCAGGGCTCGAACTCACGAACCGCGAGATCATGACCTGAGCCAAAGTCGGACACTTAACCGACCGAGCCACCCAGGCGCCCCTTTACTATTACTTTCTTAACGCAGGACCCTGGAGACTTCACGCCAAGGCACACAGCTGCAGTAAAAGTTTTTGTTCTGTGCCTGCGCTGACCCCAGGCAGCCACACGAGGGCAGCACCTCACCAGTGTCAAGTCTAGGAGGGGCATCTGCTCCTTTCCAGGCCAAGGTGCATTCACCTGGAGCCCCCACACTGGGGATACCGCGCGAGGCCCTGAGCCACAGCTCACACCTGGTGTGACCCCCGTCCACACTGAATGTGGACCTAAAGCCCTGTGACTCTCTTAACTAATAGAAGGTGTTGGCTTTGCTTTTTCTGGGCCTCCCACTTATATTTTGTTCCCTTCATTACCCTGTGCCTCCTTGGATGAAATCAACCAGCCCTTCTGGAGAGACCCCTTGAGAGGCCCTGAAATTACAGAGAGACCAGCTGTCCTCACCCCCCCCCCCCCCGGCTGAGCCTCTAGATGTCTCCAGCCACGGTTGCCATCCGACTACACTGCAAGAGGGACCCAAGTGAGACCAGCAGCAGAAGTTGGCCAGCTGTGCCCAGCCCCCTCCCCGGACTGCGGACCATAAGAACATGGTGTTGTTTTAAGCCACTGGGTTGGTTGTGATGGAGCCACAGGTAACGGAAATCAGCAGCTTGTCTTGTCTCGCATCTTGGGTTGGCCGGAGACTGCAGTCCATGAGGGGAGGGGGAGAGAGCCCCTCCTCCATATCTCACCTGCACAAAACAGCCTCCTGGCCTCAGCCTACGTCCAGTCCCTCCCTGGGATGCAGCTTCCCAGGGCCCGGGGTGGGGGGTGGGGCAGTAACGCAGTCAGATTCCACGCCTCACTTTGCCTTTCTTCTTCCCCCGCAAGGTCCCATTGAAAGGATGTTGCTTCTCTCTGCCTCCGCTGAAATAACTCGCAATTTAACGCCTGCAGTCTGGCCCACCTGCTCCTTAGCCGTCCCCAGGCCAACCTCAAGCCAGGACTCCCTGCTTTGTACTGATTAAATGCGAGAAATCCGAGTGTGAAGAAGTCATTTGTTAGTTGTTAGAATTATTTGGAAAGACGGGCCACCTTCTGATTTGATTACAGATGACCAAATACCTGGGGGCAGGAAGGAGGGTACGGGACCCCCTCTAGGTGACCATTCTGAAATGCACCGATAATGTTTGGAAGAATAAGTAAATAATTCCTCTTGCTTGCCTGCTACTGACTGGAAAATTAGCATTAATGCTCTGACTAATAAAATGTAAGTTTAAAAGAACTACTGAACGGGGGTGCCTGGGTGGTTCTGTCGGTTAAACATCTGAATTTGGCTCAGGTCATGATCTCATGGCTCGTGAGTTCAAGCCATGCATCGGGCTCTGTGCTGACAGCTCACAGCCTGGAGACTGCTTCAAATTCTCTCTCTCTCTCTCTCTCTCTCTCTCTCAAAAATAAATATTAAAAAAAAAAATTTTAAAGAACTGCTGAATGTCCGAGGAGCTTTTTGTCATTATATGTTCCCTCAAACAATGAATACCAAAATCAACTACAGAAGCAGGTCTGTAAGATGTTGTGTGCTCATAAATAGACTCCACCTCCTGGGGATTCTGGGTCTGGTCTCTCATTTTATTAATGAAGAAGAAATGGCTCACAAGAGGCGGGGGAGTATCCTAGAGAGGTTCTAAGCCTGGATCTGGCAACGCGGGATCCTGCTTCTGTTTGCAGGAGCCTCTGTGACCCAAAGTGGGCCTTTAAAATCTCATCCCAGGGCGCCTGGGTGGCTCAGTCGGTCGGTTAAGCATCCGACTCTTGATTTCAGCTCAGGTCATGATCTCAGGCTTCGTGAGTTTGAGACTTGCATTGGGCTCCATGTTGACAGGGCAGAACCTGCCGGGGATTCTCTCTCTCCCTCTCTCTCTGCCCTGCCCCTGCTTGTGTTCTCTCTCTCTCAAAAATAAACTTAAAAAAACCCAAAATATCATCCTAAAAACAGTAATTCTGAGCTGAAATAGGCATAAACGAATATAAAATTTAAATTTAAAATTTAAGAACGCTAAATGTATAGAGACTGTTGGCCTGGGCTTTCTCATCTTGGAAGAAGAACACTTCTTCATGGTAAGCTACCCGCCCGTACTCTGTGTCTGTCATCCTTCACCCATATTTGTCCGTACGTCAACACAGATTTACTGAGCAACTACTTTTCTTAGGTACCTTTGGATTTAAAGGGCTCTCCAGAAGCTTACAGAAAACTAAGATGCAGCGAGATATGCACTATGATAGAGAAAGCATAGGGCACTGGGCAGACACAGAGCATGAGTGAGGAAGGGGCAGAGAGAGAAGAAGACACAGAATCCCAAGCAGGCTCCGAGCCGTCAGCACGGAGCCCGACACGGGGCTCGAGCTCACAAACCACGAGATCATGACGTGAGCCGAAGTCAGACACTCAACCGACTGAGCCACCCAGGACCCCCCCACCTTCCATTATCCATTCTGTGCATCCACACACACCCCCACCCCGCCTTCTTCGTGCTTCGCTCCTACTGGCTCATACCTACGACCATCTTCAGAAGTTACTCCTGGGCTCCTGGAGCCCTACTCAGAGAGCAGAAGTCCAGGAGAGCCGCCGTGTCCCCAGGGGCCAGAAGCCAATGACGGCTGAGATGGAAATGACACTCCAGACCCACCCATGGGTTCGGCTGAGGCTGGCACCTCACCTAAAATTGCACTCCAGTTTGGTTTTTACCCCTTCCCTATCCTGCTCTTTTAAGGATTAACCTCCGTGACCTGATTTCACAGGGGACAGAAAAAGCACAACTTACAAGCCTTCTTAGTATGTCATGTGCCATTGGGACACTGTTTCCTCCCTCAAAGTTATTTCTCTGCCTGACCTTTCCTTTGAGACCTTATCACAGAAGGAAATGGGTTTTCTCGCAGTGTCCCCATAGTTTAAACTGTGTCCCCCAGGCTGCGATGGGGTCTGTCCCACAGAGCACAGGGTCTGCCCGGAGGAGAGTCTGTCGAGGATGGCTGGAGCCCAGGGAACATCTCCGGAGTGAATTAGTGGAGTGAGTTAGAGGCATGGGGTGGCCAGGTATGGTGGGCGGAGGGGGGTGCTTTCTCGGGCAGATTCCTGTGAGCTGGGAAGGCAGAGGAAGAATTCTGAGAGAGGCAGACCAAGCAGGGCTACAGGGTCTGTGCCCAGGGGTCAGAATCCACATCAGGGCAGGTGGGGAGGGGTGCGGTGGGCTGCTCAAGAGACTAAATTCCCACCGGTGGGGTGCAATCTGCACCCTGGCACCCCCAGTCTTCACAGCGCCCCGCCCCTCCTCCCAACAACATAGGCAAATTCAAGCTCCTTTGTCCAACTCCAGAGAAATGGATAACAGGAAAACCATCCAATGGTGGACCATGAGACAGCTCGGTGAGGTTCTAGACTTCTACAAAGGCTTAATGAGAGGGGCAGCTCTGGGTAGTGGTCACACCCAGAGACGCCAGGCCAGGCTCTGGAGAACTGCAGCCTGCATCTGCGGTCTGAGCAAGGTGATCTGAGACAATCGCTCCCCCTGCTTTTGCCTTCATCTCCCCATCAGTAAAACAAGGTGAACAAAGTACCCCGCACGGAGTTGTTAGGAGGAGTCAGTGAGCTAATATTCGCGAAGGACCTACAGCAATGCCTGATGCCAGGGGAGCGAGCGTTTGCTGTGGAAACGATCCTTAACACCTCCGTGTTAGTGGTCTGGTTTCATTAGGTAAGGAAACCGAGGCTCAGAGGTTAAGGAAATTGACCCCAATGATAAGCTGATTCCGTTTTAGAAACATCGCTTTAATGCTCGATGTATCCTCTGCAGAAAATGGCAAAGCTGGCATTTAAACAGAGAGCCCGTGGTCTTTCCACACCTCACTGCCTCACGCTGGCAAGAAATATGGGATATTTTATTATATTAAGGGACAGGCAGTGATTTCAGGTTATCTAACAAAGACTCAAATACAGGTCCAGTGGGGACACACTTTATGGGTTCAGAGAATGACTTCTAATTAGCACGAGCACAGTTTACCTGTGAGTGAATGACTTTCAAAATGCGTTAAAAAAAATCCTTCCTACCTCCTCAGATAGGCTAAATATTTCTTTTGAAACTGCGTCTCTTCTATTAATTTGCTTAATGAACTCCTGCCTTTGATTCCCAGCACCGGGAGAGGTAACTCAGAATAAGCACCACTCCAGAGATGACAGATCTCAAATTCCTGCGAAGACAGTGAGGGCTTATTAATGAGGACTAATTGTGGGAGGATAAGGCTGAGTGAGGGAAAAGTCAGAAGCGAAAATCCACTTCACCGCTTCATCATTGTGAAAACATACCATAACTCAAGCCCAGCTCACGAAACTTACCCGTCGATTTTTTTTTTTCCACTCAAAAGTCCTTGGGTTTCAGGAATAGATGGGAATGATCTAAAATTAGCTTTTGGCTACTTGAACTTAAATGAAAGATTCTTCAATGCTGGAGGGGGCTGGAAACATGAGCTCTTCTAGACATTTGAAACATTTCCTTCCCAAGTCTTGCTTGCCTTGTTAATTTGTATCACAAACTCCTCCAGACGCTGCAAGGAAAAGGTCAACCAGCCTTTGTCTTGAACTATCCAGGAGTGGAATTCAGCTCCCTGTATCTCCAACACCCCCATATTTTCCTCACTCAGTGTCTTTAAACTCTTTCTAAAACGGTGGACTAAATAAATTGCAGCACATGTACTGGGTGTAGTACCATGAAGAACAAAGTATTCATTCACTCATTCAGCAGTCACTGAATGCCTCCTTTGCATCAGGTACTGTTCTAGGTGCTAATAACTCAATGATGAACAAAACAGTAAAAACAACAACAGGAACAAACCAAAACAAACAAACAAAAAAACAACCTCCCACTGCATCTAGCATGGAATGTTGCACATAGTAGATCTCTATGCTGTTACTGTTGATTGAGGGGAACTGGAAGATTAAGAAATAAGGGCCAAATATCAAAACTGAAAAATGCCCCCCCCACTGTTTCCTTTTTACAAAAAGGTCTGTGTGTTCACTGAGACCTGAAATTGATCCAACTTTTTGTGAATGGCTTTCTTCACAGTGAGGCAATGAAGGTAGGATTCTAGGTCTTCAGACCCAAACATTTGTTCATATTATGGTCTCCTCCACCTACCCCTACCCAAAGCCTGCCTCCAAGTAAAATGCTCAAATGCTCCAGAGAAGGGGCTGGTTGGGTGAATGAATGAATGACTGAATGGACGGGAGAGTCTGAATTAAAAGACTCAGAGCACAGGACCCTATGTATTTCCCCACACCTCCAGAGACCATCATCATCGTTCTATGTGTGTGGAAATGTCTAACAGGAATGTACTGGGTGGGGGCGGGCGTGGGGGTGGGGGTGGGGGGCAAAACCACTTGCGGCTCCTTTGTCAAATGCTTCTTGAAGAGTAGACGTTTGGAAGCTTATGAGAGCTCTTGCTGTCTAGCCAGACATTGCCACCGTAGTGCTAAAGGCTAGAGGGAATTAAAACATCATTTGGAGGGAATGCATCATTGATGGAGGAAAACCAAGTATGAGGAAGGGCAGGGAAATGGAGTTTGAGCAAACTGCTGAGAGAATGAGTTTGCAAAGTCTGAACCTTTTTTTTTTTTTTCTTTTACCTGAGGCTCAGAAAGAAATAGTCCTACTGCCCCATCTATGCTAGAGG
The DNA here is from genome assembly GCF_016509475.1 of Prionailurus bengalensis. Lineage (NCBI taxonomy): Eukaryota > Metazoa > Chordata > Mammalia > Carnivora > Felidae > Prionailurus > Prionailurus bengalensis. The sequence goes on from NC_057347.1 coordinate 21,458,422, forward strand.
TCTCCCAGTGCTAATCAGTAAGTAGCCAAAGTGAGCTGGGAATTTAATACACAGAGAGTTTGACTGAAGGAATAGTGGTAAATGGAGTGGTAAATCCCCTGGGGATTTTAGGGAAATTCTCCTGAGGAAAGAAAGCTAAGGATCTCTGGCTCTCCAAACTATTATAGTGCCTAAGCTGAGGCTCTCTCCCCTGCCCACCCCCGTCTCACCCACCAACCCAGGAGTATTAAATACTTGAATGCAGGTTTGTGACCTCTTTGGCATGCCCAACACCCTTGGAAAGGCTGGCCTCAGAGCAAGAACAATGCTCATCATAGCCCATAAAAGAAGACATAATCACAAATTGGTGGGAAATGCCACTGTTACATACATGTACCTAATAGGGGAGGGCTGGATGAACAGGACATTGGAAAGTGGTTTAAAACCAGAGAGAGAGAGGGGCACCTGGGTGGCTCGGTCGGTTAAGCATGTGACTTCGACTCAGGTCATGATCTCACGTCGAGCCCCGCGTCGGGCTCTGTGCTGACTGCTCAGAGCCTGGAGCCTGTTTCAGATTCTGTGTCTCCCTCTCTCTCTGCCCCTCCCCTGTTCATGCTCTGTCTCTCTCTGTCTCAAAAATAAATAAACGTTAAAAAAAAATTTAAAACCAGAGAGAGAGAGAGAGAGAGAGAGAGGATATATAAAGTGTACAGTAAATGCATGGGGTAAATCATGAAGTTTTTATATAAGGGGATAATCTGGCTGTATCCACAAAATTACAAAAACACGTACCCTTGATCCAGCAATCCCACTTCCAGGAACTTCGTTTACAGACATTCCCACACGTGTGAAATGGTGTGTGTACCATGTTATTGTGACATTAACTATGCAATCGGAAGTGTGGAAACAACCTACACGCCGCAAGCGATACAATTCGATAAATTGTGACACGTGTGCTCATGGGATTGCAAAGTAGAGCAAAGGGTTCGTTCAATTCATTTAACATTTACTGGATTCTTCCTTTTGTCAGGCACTGTTCTAGGTGCTGAAGAAATAAGGGTGAACAAAACAGTCAAAAATCCTCGCACTGCGGGGGCGCCTGGGTGGCTCATTCGGCTAAGCATCTGACTCTCGATTTCGACTCAGGTCATGAGCTCATGGTTCACAAGCTCAAGCCCACATTGGGCTCTGTGCTGACAGTGGAGCCTGCTTGGGATTGTCTCTCTCTGCCCCTCCCCTGCTCTTTCTCTCTCTCCCAAAAATAAATAAGTAGACTTGAAAAACAGAAAGATCCTTGCCCTGCAGAGGCTTACATTCCGGTGGGTGAAGTATCCTTTTAGGTACCAATAGAGAATGATCTCCATGACCTTCTGTTGGGGAAAAAAGAGCAAGATGTCAGCTTTCTATGTAAGTAGTGTCATATGCATTGAGCATCTTTGCAAGGAAACACAAGAAACTGATAACAAGGTGGCCTTTGGCCAGAGGACAGGAGATGAGACTTTCCCTGGTTACTTTTGCCATCCTTTGAATTTTGACCCTTGGAGGTTACCTATTCAAAATAGCCTACCTATCCAAAAAGTATAGTTTCTGTTTTTGTTTCTTATCAACAGGCAGCATAGGATGTGATCATTGGCCCTGATCCTGTCCCCTCACTTCCGTCTCTCAGCTCTGTAGGAAAGGGCTGGGGTGATCACCCCGTATGGGAGGTGGGCACAAGCTCTGTTTCCCTTCTCTTATTCTCCAGCTTGTTCTCACCCACACCCTCTTCCTCTCTTTCTCGCCTTTACTGCTTTCAGAACACACTGAGGCTGCACTTACCTTTTCTGGCCACGTTGCCCTCAGCTCCCGAGGACGTGGGAAGCAGAAGGGCTGTGGGCGTCTGTGGCGCAAAGCAGACAAGAGCATTCGCTGCATGCATTCGGCCAGAGGACCTGCTGGGTCCCATCTTTCGGGTGCCTCCACCCAGCACAGATATGTAGATGGGAGACAGGTCCAGTATGGAGAGAAGGATGCTGTTGGCCGAGGCAGCAGAAGGTAGGCCTAACTAATTGTAAATCCCTCTGTGTGTGAGCACACGTGTCCATGTGGGTTGGTGGCCAACAACCTTGGACCTTCTCAATTCTAGCACTGAAAGTCCCACGTCCTGGGAAACCCTCAGTCCTGGGACAGTGTGTCGCCCTAGCTGGTGTGGAGGGGGGAGGGAAAGAGAGAAGAGGAAAAAAAAAAAAGAAGAGAGACATTGCCAACACAAAGACTTTGCTGTCTGGGTTGCTCACCATCTTGGCAACTCACATTCTAAAGTCCCCAGAACGTGGCTCCTGTACTGACCACATGGATGATGGACGTCTCCCAACCTCAGTCTGTTTACCCATAAAATGGGGCTGATAATCCACCCCTCCTGGCATTGCGAAGGATCCACCGCCTTTTCTCTATCACAAGCTGCATGTTGCCACTTTGCTCCCAACCCGGCCGAGCTCCTGTGGCTCGTCCCCATTGGGACCCTCTTCTTGCGTTTGCCTGGCTAAATCTCAACCTGGTTAAATGCCATGATCTTCCTGCTCTTTGAGCCTGAGGAAAACACACCATTGTGCTGACTGGCCTCACTCTCTGTTATGAGCTCAGACCTCCACGGGACCCTTGGCGCTGCCCGGCGATACCGCCATAGTCCCCAGGTCACGTGTCCTTCTCTTGCTCTCCGAGGTCACCCCTGCACGCACGTCCCCTGCCCCCACCTCTGGCATAACACCCACCCTGCACTCTCACTTGGGACCTTTACGTATTTACTGAGAAAATAGAAGCAACCAGAAGACAAGTCTGTTGCCCTCCTGTCATCAGTCCTGCCCTGTGCCCATGGCACAGGGACATCTGCACCCAATCCCCGCCTACCCTCCTGACACAGGGGTGAAGCATCTGCACTCCCATCAGAGGCTGGCGCTTCTGCTGGTGCCTGGCTTCCATGCCTCCCACCTGCCCAACACCACAGCCCCTACGGTGGTCACTTCTCTCCATTGTCCCCCAAGGCCCCACATGGCCCCCCACAGCCCCTCACTCCTGGAGCACTGCCCTCTGGTCATGGATGTGCCCTATACTCTCATCTCACTCTCTACTCCTCTTCCCTCGCTCACTGTTAGGGACTGAATGGTTCTCCCCCAAATTCAACTGTGGAGGCCCCAGCCCCCAAAGTGACTGTAATTGAAGATAGGGCCGTTAAGGAGCTAAATACGGTTACATGAGGCCCTAGGGTGGGTCCTGACGCAAAGGGCTTGGTGCCCAGAGCAGAGGAAGAGACAGCAGAACCCTCTCCGCACACACAGAGAGAGAAGTCGGCTATCTGCAAGCCAAGGCCAGAGGTCTCGCCACAAGCCAACCCCGATGGCATCCTGATCTTGGACTTCCAGCCTCCAAGACTGCAGGAAAATAAATTTCTGCTGTTTAAGCCACGCAGTCTGTGCTGTTGGGTTACAGCAGCCAGAGCGGATGGAGAAGCTCCCTGTGTTCCCGGCTGCACTGACCTCCTGGCTTTTCTCAAAACTTCCAAGCACATTCCCCTTTGGAGGCTGCATGTGCTGTGTCATCCTGTTGTCCTGATATTCTCCCCTGACATGCCGGCTTGGCCGCCCCTTCCCCCTCCCCTGGGGTCACTCAGATCTTAGCCGTGGAAGTTCCTCCTCCCAGCCCACCTATAGTAGCCCCGAGAGCTCTCTCCCTCTCACTTTGACTCTCTCCTGTCACCGCCTCTGCCCGCCCTATCTGCTCGTTCTCGGTGTCACCCTCACCGAGTCAAAGTCAGTCCCTGTTCTAGTCCTCGCCCCCGAACACGGCTGGCAATGGAAGGTGCCAGTGGACTTTCCTCCAATGAATAAATGGAGGGCCCAGTGTGTGCCAGGGGCAGCCCTCAGCCAAGCATTACTGGGTTGTTCTCAGCTGCTCTGCTGTACCTGCTCCAGGTGGCCTCAGAAGTGGCAGGTGTCCTTAGGTGGAATCGAGGAGAGGCACCTGTTAGAGGTGGGGGGGGGAGCAAGAGAGCCTCAGTGGGGAGCCCCATGGTGGAGGTGGAGGTGGGGGGGGAAGGCTACGGGCCTGCCCTCAATGACGCCACTCCAGCAGGGAAAGAGCCAAGGAGTCTCAGAAGGTCAGAGCTGCAAGGGTTCCCAATGGTATCAGGCGAAGCCCCTATCAGAGAGCTGAACGCTTTCCACAACTTTCTCAACAGCCTCCCCCCCTCTATTGGACACTCCAGGGGAGTGGTTCTGCCCAGCACTGCCTCATCATGGGCCACTGTGGGCCCCCCCCCCCCCGCACTGTCTCCTGCACCTTCCTCCTAGAGCCACAGGGAACTGGCCTTGGTTTTCTTCCACTGGAAACCTCACCATTTCTTCCTCGCAAAGCTCAAGACCTTTTTTTTTTTTTTTTTTTTTTTGCAAATTTTCCTTTGGAATGAATGAACGAATGAATGAACGAACGGCTGCAAATTTCTCCCAGGCTTAGTCACCCTGCCTGGTCTCTGCTTGTTCTATAACGTCACCCTTAAGTGTGTTGTCCAGAACATTTCTTGGGATTCTTGTATTCTCAGTGCCTGACACAAGCAAAATAATAAAGGCAGGAAAATAGTGCTCAACAAATGTTTGCTGGCTGAGCACGTGGACAAAATCCTGCTCTCATTGGGTCCGCTGGGCTGGGGCTGCAGAGAGGCCACCTGGGGGATTTATTTTTCCTCCCACAATGAGAGAAAAGATTATGAAATAGAAAATCATCCTGCTGTCGCTGGGGAAAGTGGGGTCTTGGTGGGGTCAGTCCAATGCCTGAAGCAGTGATAAAAACTCAAGCTACTAATAATTCCCACCCTGTGAATTTATTAAAATCCTACATTTTCTCATGCAGACGTTTTGGAAAGGAAATACATTTTCTATTGCCACTGACCGCTATGTCCTTATTCCAAACTCAGGCTGGCCCACCTACTGCGATGTGCTCAGCAGCGTGGGTCAAGACAGCCCTTGCCCAGTGTCCCTTGCCAGCCTGAAGGGACAGTGAAACCCCCAGGCACCTGCTTCCTTCGAGGCAAGTGATTTTCACCAGTAAGCAAGCCAGGTTCCTATGGTGATTAACTGACTCTATTTTGTTTTTTATTCCAATTTTTTTTTAATGCAAGAGTAATACAAGCTTATAAAAAGTCAAATCAGAGAGAACTGTATAAAGAAAAATTTAATAATCTGCCATTTCTTTCTGCCAATTGTAGCTTCTTCAACAAGATCATAGCAGGGCGCCCGGGGGGCTCAGTCGGTTAAGCATCTGACTCTTGATTTCAGCTCGGATCATGATCTCATGTTTCATGGGATAGAGCCCCGTGTCAGGGGCTGCACTGACTGCACAGAGCCTGTTTGGGGTTCTCTCTCTCCCTCTCTCTCTCTCTCTCTCTCAAAATAAATAAATAAACTTAAAAACAGATCATCAGGGAATGACCTTTCATGTTTTCCCTGCACTTACATGTGTGGGTGCATATATCATTGTTCCCCAATTTTTGAAGTCAAAAATGAAATCATATTGCACACTTTATACTGAAGCTCGTTTTTATTCCTTAAGGCATATATTACGAGCACCTTTTCAGTCAACACATCCAACACATCTAAAAAGATCTTACAGGATACTTTTTTAAACAGCTTTATGGAAATATAAGTAGGATCCAATAAAATGCACATATTTAATTTAAAGTGTAAGATTTGGTAAGTTTGACCTTTTTAACAGTCTCTTTGATGATGTGTAATATTCTGTTGTTTGGATGCAACACAATCTATTCGTCAATTCCTCTATTGGTAAACTTGAAATTATTTCCAATATTTGCTAATACAAAAAATGTTGTAAACACACACACACACACACACAGACACACACACACACATATACACACAACATTGCACATTTGCCCTTATAAACAGAGGCTTCGTTTCGTTGTGGTAAATTGCTAACAGCAGGTTGGCTGATCTAAAGACACCATCATTTTACATTTTAATCAATCCCTTCAGATTGTTCCCCATGTCACAGTCCTGGCCATCACGGACAGGCTGTGTCTCCAGCTTGCCCTCTTGCATTCAGGACCATGTCCTCAAACCGCACTGTGACTGTCGAAATACACGTGGCCCTGCTCCACCATTCTTTGTAGAACCTTCTCGTTTCTTTCCTGAATGGGACATCCCGGGGAAGGGAAGCGTGGTTTGCTTCCTCACATCTCAATGAATCTCAATGAGATTTGCAGGACTTTTAAATCTGCACTTCAATTTCAATGCAGCCTACAACTCTCTGTAAACTGAGGCAGGCTACAGGCTTACTTCTCTGATCCGGTTTCCTCAGATTTAAAAGAAGGCCGTAAAGAGGGACTCACTCACTGGGTTCTGAGAATGAAAGGAAAGCCAATACGAGAAAGATCTGTAACAGTGCAGAGAACGGGCTGTTGGCTCCATAAATGGCAGCCATTCCTACTGCATGCATTTTCATCCACCTGCACACCGTGTCCACGCCACCCAGTCGGGAAAAGCATTGTTTGTTTGAAACTACACAAGAATCCCAGTTAACACTTCAAAGGAGTTTTTGCGGAGTCCACAAACTTTCTCGACCGCAGTCCAGTTGGTTATGGCAAAGACACCTTGGCCCCTCTCTCTTACCCATTGCAACTTTCCAGAAGGGAAACAAAGAACTAAGTATATTAAAAAAAAGTGAGATGCAAAGAATAAAGAACATGGACCCAAGCTGTTGGTGAACATTATAGTTCACGGTTCAAGTTACTAGTAATCCCACTTATCTTGTACATCAAAGCACATCTAGGAAATTGAGATTATTATTAGCCCATAAAACCAAAGGAAGGGCCTCATGTTGTGACCACAGGTAGACCTTCTTGGGTCACTAACAGTGTGGAGACCTTACTTCCAGTCTCTGCTTGGGAGAACGATTGCTCCATATTCCTACCCAAGGCAGGAACCCCTACTTGGTTCATTTGGTCTCTGAAACACGACTAATGATGGAGAACTCACCATCACATAAGAGCCCACTCTTTGTTGGTTTACTCAAATCTTTTACATGGTGTCTGCTTCTCCATTCCTTGAGGGACACCCAGTGAGTGTCATGTTTGAGGCAGAGAGAGCTCTGCCCTCCAGGGGCCCAAATCTTATGACATATAATGTGGTTACCACAAAGGTAGCAAGGACTTTGAAAATCAGACTGGGAAGGTGGGCTGAGAGCAGATATTCCTTCCTTCCTCAAGGCAGAGAAAGGGTGAGATGCTTCACACAGGGACATTCCAAGGATGCCTGTTATAAGCTCCAATGCTCCCCAGACAGTCAGTGGTAAGAGTTTTGGCTTGACCATAGAGCGTGGGGTGGGGTTTTGGGACCAGAAGGCCTAACTATGTAGTAACTGAATCCATTTCTCCAAGCTTCTATTAGCTTCTCTGAAAAATATGGTGAATCCCCCATCAGCAGGGTTATTGTGAAGAGGAAGGCTTGCTATGTGTATTTGGACCCCCCCCCACCACCACCACCATGACACTCCCAAGAGTCTCTCTCAGCTCCCATCACAGTCCACCAGAGAGGATCCCTGCTGTGGCAGACCCAGGAAATATATTTTTTTAAGTTTATTTATTTATCTGAGAGACACAGAGACAATGCAAGAAGGGGAAGGGCAGAGAGAAGGACAGAGAGAGAATCCTATGCAGGCTCCGCATCATCAGCACGGAGCCCAATGTAGGCTCAAACCCACGAAACCATGAGATGAAAACCTGAGCTGAAACCAAGAGTCGGATGCTTAATCAACTGAGCCACCCAAGCGCCTCCAGACCCAGCAAATCTTAGGAGCACACAGAGCTGTCTCCAGGCAGGTCAAGGGCCTGGGAGGAGAGGCACAGACAGTGTCTGCCCCCGTGGACCCCAGACCCCTAAGCATCCTTTATCCTGGCTCCCCTTTTTGGACAAAGAGGTGCTGGTGGGTGAAAGCATTTTCTCCTTGGGGGTCAGAATATCTAGTCAGATTTTTTGGTTCCTCTTCTGATGGCTACACATCACTGACAGTCTCTGGGCGCTACGTTCCTCATTTGTGAAGTGGGAGCATCAATACTCATTGTGCCTGTCACACAGGGCTGACAGGAAGATCCAACCGGATGAAGGAGGTGGAAGGCTGTATGGATGCTGGCGTGTTTTACATGTGTGAGCCCGCCACGTTTTGGCCTTGTGCCTGCAGAGTCACAGCTTTTGGTGAATGGCAGATTCCAAAACTCGACACCCCAGAGAGTTTGAGGGGACACAGAGATACGACGGGGCCAGGGCCGGGGTGATGAAGAGTCAGGCCCCGAGCAACGTCTCCAGGCGGTGCCAGTGGCCAGACTTATCTACCTTGGCTCCTGAAATGTTTGTGTTTGATGCTGATACCACTGACCGTGACAGACAACGCGATCCTCTCCTGCTCTCGGCACACACAACTGCCACACGCCCAGCCGCAGCGCCGGACTGCCCGGGCTCAGGCAGGCTCAGCACTGATTCCCGATGATTTTCGGGCAACCCCCCGGGGCCACCATTCCCAGAACCCCTCCCAGAGTTTAGCTGCTGTGAGCTGATGATGGACAGAGACGAGACGAGCATCTTTAGTTGGGCGGCCTGGGTGGTGGAGGGGACGATGGGCAGCTGGCAGCAGAGGTGTGGAGGTCAGTTTCAAACCAGGCTGTTCCAGGTGTTCAGTGCAATCTGGATGCAAGAGAGCAAGACTGGAACTTGAACCACCTGCTTTCACAGCCTCGTGTCTACCCTACCCTCTGGCAGCTTCCCACTATGCCATGGTCACACATGCTTGCCTAATGCACAGGCTATTTCCCTCTGCCTTTGCCTTCGCCTTTCCCGTCCCCGTCCCCTTCTCTTTCCCCTCCCTCCTCCTCCTCCTCCCCCCCCTCCTGCTGCTTGTTCTTTTTGGTTTTGTTTTGTTTTGTTTTTGTTTAAGCTGGCTGGCTATCTCCTACTTAGAAGCAGTTAGAGCACAATTTCTGGAACCCCCTCCCCAGCCGGGTGAGCACGCACTCGTGCTGTTGTGTTCTCTCTTGTTGGCTTTATTGTAGGTTATTGGAATTGCTTGTGGTCGTTTTGAGCTCCTTTACCGGGGGCTTACACGACACAGTTGGTGGGCAGAGAAGAGGGAGAATGGGTAAATTAACAGAATAACACAAGAAACATCTGGAATATACAGGCTGTGATTTCACCCGGGCCACTCTGGAGCGTGGCATCCGGGAAACGGGCAGGGTGGCTCAGAACATAGTCGCCCTCAGTACAATGGAGTCTGGCATTCATTAGTCACAACCGAAGCCACCGGGAATTTTTTTCTGACCAGTCAGCGACACGAAGTGCCCGGGCCACCATCCCCCCACACCTCTGGCACACACATCTTGCCTGGCACAGGCTGGCAAGCCCCACGGTCAATCCTCCTGGCCCTCTGGACCAGGCTGGCACTGATGCCTGCTGTTCTCATTTCCTGGCAACTTTATTTGCTTTCTTCTTCTTCTTCTTCTTCTTCTTCTTCTTCTTAACATCACCTTTTTTTAAAAAAAATTAAAATACAGCTGGTACACAATGTTACATTAGTTTCAGGTGTACAACATAGTGACTTGACAAGTCTATCCGATACAGCTGCCATCTGTCACCGTATTACAATGTCCTGCAACTTTCTGAGGATAATGCTTTTCTATAGATCCTTCCAATGCTATTGGTAAATCCTACTAACTTGCTTGTCTCCTGCCACTGGCAGGAGCTTCCCAGCCATACTCCCATAACCTGCCTCCTTTGTCTCCGTGGCTGGTCCAGTTACCAACCTCTCGCTGCCGTTAGAAAGAATCCTGGACTTGGAATCTCCACTTCCAGATGGCAGCACGGGTGGGGGGTGGTCTGTGACCCCCTCCCCAGCAAGACAAGCCATTCTGGTGAAAACGACTTCAAAAAGCACAACTATCTAAATTCTCTGGAAATGGTCCCCAGGGCACCTATGGCACAGGAACAAACATTTATTCAAGAACATCTACTGAAAGGCAGTAAGAAACAGACTGAGTCACAAACGGTTTCCTATCTCCAGCCCCCAGCTCAGCCTGACAGAAGCTCCACTCTGGTCAGGAGTGACTATGAAGATGACGCTCCCTCTCCCTTCCAGTCCCCGTCAAGGATTATCATACGTCACCTTATTAGGAGGGATGTGCCACTGGTCTTACTCCTCCCCTCCAACTCCAAACCGAAGAGGCAAAATTTCTGATGTGTGCGGAGGAGAGGTTGAGATTCCTTCCTCTACAAGGCCGTCACTCACAGGATGGAGACTCAGCCCCAGGTGCAGCAGGTTGAGGGAACTGGGCCCCCCCATTATCCTAGCCCCAGCTCACTCCCAGGGTAGGTTTCACACTGGGAAAGTCAAGCCAAGGAGACAGAGGCTGCCACTGTACCCAGAGACCAAAGTGGTGGCTCAGAGATTTTTCCCAGAGGCAGAGGGAGAGGGAATCCATAATAAGAGAGCTGAAGCTCTCTTCAGAGAACCTCACTTTATCTGAAACAGCGTGGGAAAGTTCAAGCCTGAAGGTGCGCTTGAAAACAACAATTTCTCTTGGGACACCTGGGTGGTTAAGCAGCCGATTTCGGCTCAGGTCACGATCTCACAGTTCGTGAGTTCAAGCCCCTAGTCAGGCTCTGTGCCGATAGCTAGGAGCCTGGAGCCTGCTTCAGATTCTGTGTCTCCCCCTCTCTGTCTTTGTCCCTCCCCTGCTTGCACTCTCTCTCTGTCTCTCTCTCAAAATAAAGAAGTAAACATTAAAAAAAAAAAAAAAAGGAAAACAGGGGTGGCTCAGTCGGTTAAGTGTCCAATTCTTGATCTTGGCTCAGGTTATGATCTCATGGTTGGTGGGTTTGAGCCCCACATCAGGCTCCATGCTAACAGCACAGAGCCTTCTTGGGAGTCTCTCTCTCCACCTCTCTCTTTCTGCTCCTCCCCTGCTCATGCTCATTCTCAAAATATATAAATCAACATTAAAAAAAAATTTTTAAAGAAAACAGTAACTTCTCTTAATTAGAAACAACATGCTTAACCACGTACTAAGTAGTGCACCAGAGAGCACTAGGTAAAGAGAGAGCTAAGGAGATTCCACCTGGGGTCAGAATATACCATAAGAACTAGCTTCAGAAGCTACCTTGGCACTAATTTAATTGGCTCAGACTGCCAAGAAATTCAGGTTTTTCATAGTGTGATGGGCAAAAGAGTGGTCTGAGCAATTTCTGTACCTCAGGATGTTGTCGAAAATTAAGAAAGCAGCCAGTAATTACAGCGGTAATTAGTGGAGCCTAAAGGCTAGTTATGATGCCAAATACCTTAACAGACAGACAGGTAAGGAGGTGGTCAAAGAGAGCTCTGTGCAAACTACTGTCACTATTAGCTGAGGGTGACTGTGCATACACCCAAGGCAGTGCTCTCTGAGAGTATCACCAAACACTCCACACCTCAGGGAAAAGAGAATTCATTAAAACAGCAAGCCAAGTGGCAAAACAATAAATAATAAAACCACAACAAAAATAAACCCTGGAGAGGCGAGATGAATCAGTATCCAGAGCTGCTACAATATATTACCTAAAATGCCTGGTTTTCAACACAAAATTGCAAGTCACACAAAGACGCTGGCAAGTGTGACCCATATGCAGGAGAAAAGCAATAGACACTGTGAAAGGTGTGAAAGGGATATTCAAGGAGCAGAAAGAAAAAAAAAATCGGTCAATCAAGAATCTTTTATATCCAGCAAAACTATCTTTCAAAATGACCGTGAAACATCTTGCCGCACTGTGCCTGGTCCTGGGGCTCCTTTGTCCACACATACCCGGCTCCCTTCACTTCTGGATGGAACAAGGATTGTGCTGCTCCCTGCTCCCACTGTTGCTGTCAGGATGTGTTACCTCTCCCCGATTCTCCCCAAATTCTGTTTTTCTCCCTGTGGACCCCATAGAATGTGAGATTTGGAAAGCTCCTAAGAAGCATTTGGGCCAATCTCTCACCTAAAGATGAAGAAAGTGAAACCTAGGGAGGAAGTGACTTCTCTTAAGCCACTGGCCTAGAGAGTGGAAGAGCCTGGACCAAGCCCCTCAGGACACATCCCTGCAGTCCCTGAAGCCAGCCTCTGACAGGTGGGCCTCGCTTCAACCCTCTCCTCTGACATCTTCCCCATGTCTGCAGGTCACTTTGACATCAGTGAAAGAAGACAATGCTTCCTGAGTGTGTCATATGAACCAGTGATTCTGTGTTCTCATATGACCCTCAACAACCATTAGGGGGAAGATACCACTATCATTCCCATTCCACAGATGAGGAAGTAGGAACCCAATAAGGTTAAGCAACTTGCCAGAGTGCACACACCCTGACTGCAGTACAGTTAGGTTTGAACCCACTCAGTCTCTCTGCAAAACCCACCCTTTAGACTGCCAAGCTCCTGGGGCAGCTCCTCTCATCTCTCACCCCTGTAGCCATTGTCCTCCTAGCCCCAGTGGCCTCGTGCCTGCCTCACGATAGCCTCCCCCCGAGTACCCATCTTGAGCTTCTTCCTTTCCAATGTCCCCACCCACCATGTCTGGAGCTCTGGAACCTCCGCCCCAAACTCCTATCTTTTGCTTTTCCTCCTTCCATGCGGGGGACCTGGCCTGCATCCCGAGCAGTTCATGGGACTCTTTCGGCCTCATCCTGAGCCTCTGTAAGAGGGGACACAGCACAGGTGCTACCTCACAGCACTGGTAGGAGGATGAGGATGCTGATAAAGAAAAGGAGCTCATCTTGCAAAGCGGAACTTCCTGAGATAACGGGGACACGACAAAACAAAACAACAGCTGGGACCCCAAATCATTAACTCACCTGTGAGGGGGAGGTTGACAAGACGCTGGTCTCTGCATCCCCATCCCCACAGGTAACATGAAACAGGAGGGGCCGTACCCTATGGTCCCTTCCAGCTCTCACCCTCTGGGTCATGTGAGAAATGAAGCTGCCTTGTAATTTGCAGGCTGCCTTGGGGCTCCAGCACTCTAGGATGATGAATGGAAGGCTTTATTATGTCCTTTTCTTACTCCACGTGCCTCTTAAGTGATTAGTGTAATGCTTGGTACACAATAGACTTTTAATTAATATTTGTGGAATACATAAATGCACGAACCAAGGAAGGGCTTCAGCAGGAAGGGACCGGAGCCCTGTGTGACAACAGTGCCCGTTGGCATATCCCTCCATTCCTCTGTCACAAGGGAAATAAGGCACTGGCAGCTGCAGTGCGAGGGCCCAGGGCCGAGAGGGGACGCTTGGCACAGGCTTTATGCCCCCGGATGCCCCCTCCAGACGTGAGGAAAGGAAGCTGGCATCCCTCTCCATCTTCGTTTTTTTTTGTCTCCTAAGCAGGTGAGCTTATAGGGGATGTAGCTAGGTGACCCTGGAGAGAGAGCCCCATGTTGTGGTTGGGGCTGCAAGTTAAAGGCCTCCCTTTGGAAGTTTGTGAGCAGGAAGGTGGTGATTCTCCCTCCTGGAGATGCTTTTCTTCCCGGCTCCCATCCCTGGTTCTGCTTCCCCCATCACCCCTGCCCCCCAGGAGCACAGGGCCCCTCTCTTTCTCCAGGTCACTCATCCCTGCTTGGTCCAGCCCACTGCCTCTACTGGGAGGAAGGAGGGACATTCTCCCCATGGACCACAGAACAGTGCAAGTGGGGGCTCATCAGATGGTGGGTGAGGGGCATGTTGATAGCCAAGCTCCACCCTTCCTCCCCATACTGTGGGCCTCAAAGTCTTTAACCTGGGTCCCCCTAGTGAAGTGAACCTTTTGAATGGCCCAAACCGTAGCAGCAACCCCCATGCACAGATCTGGAGCTGGCCTTGACCACACTCAATGCTTCTCTCCTCATCTCCAGGGCTCCCTGCCACACCACCTACGGTCCCCACCAGATTGTGGCTACTTGAAGGAGGCGACGATGGCTGGCATCTCTTTGCAGTGTGCCAGGGCTTAACACAATGCCCGCTCCCCAGCAGGAAGCCAGAGGTCAGTGTCACTGTCCTGTGAACCCTGCCTGGCTTTCTCCATCTTCACCCCGGCCTCCTAGGCTCAGGCTGCCCTGATTTTGGAGCCAATCCCACTCCAAGTGTGGCCTGTGGCAGGTGCAGGATTTGGGGCCCAGCTTTGTGATCCTAGAAATCTGCCAACTTGAGAGCTTACATAGGTGAGCCTTGCGAACACCAGGTGCCATCCTCATGCCAAGCCCGCCCCCCCCACCCCTGCTTCCCCACTGGGCTGGACTTAATGCCCCCCACCTCAGTTAGGGACCAGCTTTGGTCACCTGCCCGTCTCTTTGATCTAAGCACCCCTTCCCAGTTTACCATTCATTCTCTCACTCGTTCTTTCAACCCCAGCTTTCTGATACATGTTCTGTGCCAGGAGGAGGGAATGAGGTTGTGATGTGTGGGTCCGCACAGTTCCTGAGGCTCAAGAAAGTCAAATGAGAAGCAGTCAGATGTGATGGAGTCAGGAGACCCAGAGGGCCCTTGTCTCGCTTAGCCGAGAGCTTCCCGGACAAGAGGGAACCCTTTCCTCTCTCCTGAACTCATCACCCTTAAACGACCAGTTGCAAGGACTAGAGATGGCGGTTCTTAAAACTTAAGAGTCTGATGAAAACAGGACTGCTTCCAAAAAAAACCCAGATGTATTCAGAGACGACATTTTGCAAAATATATGAAAAGCACTTAGCTGACACTGGAACCAGGACTGGGATGGTCTCAGGGATTTCCAAGTCCTTCAGTGACTTAGAGCCCAGAGCCATACAGTACTCCAGCACCCGTACGGAGTGCGCCCACTCAGACGTCAGGTTCGTGTTTGTCTCTGTTCTTAATTTTTTTGTTTGCTTCATTTTGACCTGAAACCATGGTGACATCAGGCATTTTTTGACTGGGTCCCGGCCGCACAGCAGAACAGATGCGTGATTTCTGGTCTTCGGGACAGGCATCCTCCTTTCCAACCACAGTGAGCAAGCAACAAGCTTCTGGCAGCCAGAAGGGGTGGGAGTGGGGGCTGATTCATCTTCCTAATAAAACCCATCCATCCAGTTTCTAGAGAAAACAGATTGGAGATCTCCCCAGAGCTAGACGTGGGGAAATAAAGTAATAACGTTATCAGTCTTCACAGAGCTATTTAAATACAGATTGGGTTGCTGGGGAGATAAAAGGGAGCCCCTTTTGTTATGAAAATGAAGGGAAGTAGGAGGGTTGAGTTTCTGTTTTGATATGCTAATGAGCGTGATCACCTCCTGGGTGGGGACCGCTGGGGAGGCTGTGTTGCCCAGCATATTTATTTGTGCAGTTTAATTTAACAGCTAGGCTACAACAGGGCTGCAATCGGGATTGTGTAAAGATAATTACAGCCCCATTATTAATCAGACGCCTGCGGGAAGCAGCTTGCTGGCTTGCTGCTGCCTGGGCTGCGCACGAATCGCAAGCCGGCCTCGACACAGCACCATTGTGGTCTCATTCTGCCATCTAGTGGCCACTTCAGGAATTGCCTGGGGGGGGAACGGAGTTCAAAAAAACCAAAAACACAAAAAAACAAAAACCGAAATATTTTGGTTTCTTTTCAAATAGTGCCAGCCACCTCCTAGAAGGAAAAGAAACTGCTGCCATTTCTGAAAAAGTAAGATACGGCCTAGCCTTTGGAAATCAGGCAGCCAGTCTTCTCTTTTTAGTGATGATGCTGAATCAGATCTGAAAGCGTAACTTGCTCAAGGACACGGTTTTTGGCTGGGATTAGTATTTTTAATTTCAAATCCATTGATTTTCCTAAAATGCCAGTGTATAGAAACACAAATATTTCTCCAACCCTTCATGTTTTCCGTTTTTCCAATGCATGCATGAATGAATGAATGATTCAGTTCCTTTCATTCCCGTACAGGCAGGAAGGAGGGACTCACCCTCTTCCTGCCTTTCCTCATCTGCCCTATCTATTCTTGGTTTTTTTTGTTTTGTTTTTATTTTTTTAATTATTACTTTTTATTTTTTCTTATTATTTATTTTTGAGAGAGAGAGAGATCACAGGGGAGGGACAGAGAGAGGGAGACACAGAATCCAAAGCAGGTTCCAGGCTCTGTCTGAACTGTCAGTACAGCCTGATGCGGGGCTTGAACTCATGAACAGGGAGATCATGACCTAAGCTGAAGTCAGTCACTTAACCTATTGAGCCACCCAGATACCCCTGCCCTTGTTTTTTCTTACGCAGCTTGTGTGAAACTCTTCCTGTCCATCCTTCCCCTCTTCCTCTTGCTTACCAGCATCCGTCCGTCCTTCCCAGCCCATTCTCAGACTAGGTGGAGGGTCAGATATGGAGAGAGAGGGGGCTCTTTGTAAATTCACCAGGTGAAGGTTCCCAGCAACTGAGCTCTGGACATTCCCATAAAGTCACAGGCATGCCCCAAAGTCACCCAGGTAGAAGAAGCAAGCCAGGTCTGGTCACTACATCCCCTGGGAGGCCACCGCCCAGCCCCTGGCTGAGTTCCTGAGGAGCTCCTGGGGACAGCTGACTGTGGACGCATCTGTGTCCCCAGCTGGAACGCTGTTCTGAATAGAACTTGTTTGTGTGACATGTCATGCATTTCTGCTCAGAGTTGCACGCACACAATCACGAGGGCCTTAGCTGGCTTGCGCTCCGTATCTGGCCTCGGGATCAGAACTGGCCCTTCTGTTCCTGACCCCAAGAGGGTTCGTGGTCCTCACATTCCTCCTGGAGCCAGACCAGGCTGGCCCCCTGGGATGGATCTGGGAGGGGAGAGGAATGAACAAACGCCCAGGCTCCTCAGATTGTGAGATACGACGAGAAAAACACCCAGTTTGCTCAGGACTGCACGTAGGTCCACTGAATGATGCACCACGGATCACACACGGGTAGTATATATATTGCCCTGGTGGGAATAGTTAGTTGGAAGCCTCACCTGAGGGGAAGATGCTCTGCTCGAGTGGGGACTCAAACCAGTCGTTCACCACGGGCCTTCCCCAGCCAGAAGGTTGGATGTTGCGAGAACCCGATTTGATGTACTAACCCTTCTTTGTTCTTCTCTGTACTTCTCCCCCTCTTTATGTGTACTCTGACTGTTTAATTCTGTAAAGCCCCTCTCCCTTGTCATTAATAAAACTTTCCTCCACGAAACAGAGCGTGCCGCTCTCAGGAATTACTATTTTTCAGAACAAACACAAGCTCTGGAAGGGTGGCCGCTGGGTCTAATTGCCGTTGACATTCTTTATCAGAATGAGTCCAGCATCTAAGGCAGGGGGTTTGCTCAAACATGAATATCAGATAAAGAGCAGACACAGCTAAACAATAGCTCCCAAAGCACATTGGCCATAATCCCTGAAGTTTGCGAATGTTACTTTATATAATAACATGGACTTTGCCAGTAGGATTAGATTAAGGATTTTAGGGATGAGATTACTCTGGATTATCCAGGGGGTTGGGGGGCACTGTCATAAACAGTGTCCTCATAAGAGGAAGGCACAGGGAGCGTGGACCACAGAAGAGGAGGAACGGATGAAAAGAAGAGATGACGGTGATGGAGGCACAAGCCAAGCAATGCTGGGGACCACCAGCAGCCAGAAAAGGCCGCGAACACATTCTCCCCAGAACCTCTCCGGGAGAGCAGTGTCCTTGGTCTCACGTTGGTTGCAGCCCAGTGAAACCCACGTCAGACTTCTGACTTCCGGAACTATAAGAGCGTAAACTTGTGTTGTATTGAGCCACTGGGTTTGCGGTAATTTGTCACAGCAGCAGCAGGAAGCTAATACGGTATCTTGCACTGGGGACAGTTTCTGCCTCATTCTGGGTCTTTCTGGGTATTTCTCTGGGCTGCCACCTAGGCTTAGTGCGCAGATTTGGTCTGGTGAAGTTCCTAGCCAGAAGAGTCCCCTGTGGCCAGGGCGAGGGGGTGCCCTTCCCAGCCGGGGCGGGGAGGGGGTGCCCAGAAACCTCTCCTGGGTGCATGTGCAAGAAAGTAAACCCCAGCTCTTGTGCAGGAAGTTCACATGCACGGCAGGACAGGGGAGGGCATGTTTTGGCTACGGCTGGCAAAAGGGGAGTTTGAGCTCTGGTCTGACATAGATCCCTCCCCGCCCCAGTCTATGTGTGGGGACTCATCCCCAAGCTCTTAACCTTAAAGCCACCAGCACAACCACTTCCTAGTGACAAGGGGCATTTATTAGACAATCCTACAGAAAGGACTCTTCATCTGAAGGACTGGTTCCTGAAGTCCCACTGCTGTATCTGCCAGCAGCTGTCTGAGGGCTAAGGTTGGCTGTGCCAACAGCACTGGATGGGGTCAGCACTCACTAACTGGGAGTGCCTGGAGAGCTGCCGATGGCCCCTGGTCAGGTGCTATGGCCTAGTGAAGGGCTGTGCCACTCGTCCCATGGGTCTGTTAGAAGGCTACGTCATGTTCATTGGTCAAGTGTGTTCAGATTGCCCCAGGCAGATTGCTGGGGTGTGGTTGTTCAATTAAAAGGGGAATAGAAAGCAGAGTCACCCATTGGCTGGACTGAGCGTTCACCACGTGCTAAGTAAGATCAGAGCAGATGTTTCTTTCTTTCTCTTTCTTTCTTTCTTTCTTTCTTTCTCTTTCCTTCCTTCTTCCTTCCTTCCTTCTTTCTTTCTTTCTTTCTCTCTTTCTTTCTTCCTTTGTTCCTTTTATTTTTATTTTTTTAAACGTTTATTTTTGAGAGAGAGACAGCGCAAGCAGGGGAGGGGCAGAGAGAAAGGCACAGAGTCTGAAGCAGACTCTAGGCTCTGAGCTGTCAGCACAGAGCCTGATGCGGGGCTTCAACTCACGAACCGCAAGATTACGACCTGAGCCCAAGTCAAACACTTAACTGACTGAGCCACCCAGGCATTCCCCACCCCGCACCCTTTTTTTTTCTTTTTTTTTGGAAAGGGAGAGACAGGGCATGTGAGCAGACCAGGAATAGAGGAAGAGGAGGAGAGAGAGAGAGAGAGACAGAGAGAGAGAGAGAGAGAGAGACAGAGAGAGAATCTCAAGTAGGCTCCACACTCAGCAGGGAGCCCGACGCTGAGCTCGATCCCACAACCCTGGGATCATGACCTGGGCTGAAACCAAGAATCAGAGCTCAACCGACCGAGCCACCCAGGCGCCCCCGGAAGGTGAGGCCCAACACCTTCCCACTGTGCATTTTCATTCTGGCACACTTAGGTGCACATCACATCAAGCAACATTTCTTCATTAATGGCTGCCCCCCTCCACCCCCATTCTCCCACAAACTCCAAGAGCTGAGACGAATTTTCCTTTCAAGATCATCCAAACCTAGCACCGATCTGGTAGATGTCATCACTCAACAAAGGGCGCTGAGTGACTGACTACAGCATTCAGTCTCCCAGTGACATCCATTGAAAGGTACAATTCTTCTCTAAAACCCGGCTTCTGTTCATCAGAAGCCTCTGAGAGGCCCCACTAGTCCTGAAGACACACGCTGCAGACTCTTGGGCTGGGCTCCAGGAGGGTCAGTGCTCAGGGAGCTGCTGTGTGATTCTCTCAGTGACCCTGGATCCTCCTGTCCCTGTCCTTCCTGGGCCCAAGGAGAACCAGGAATCAGAGTCTGATGGATTCATTTCCTGGGGCCGCACATTATCCTAGTGCTAACAGTGGACAAAGTGAAGACACTTTCCTCCTCGGGACCTTCTCATGTCCCTCTTGTGTCCTCCAGCTGGAGTGGCAGCAGCTAGCCTCACTCCCTGGCTAGCATCAGCCTCCTGTTCTTTCTCTCCCATTCTCCCCCTGCAGTTTGTACCCTGTGGTCTTGATCACTGTGGGGCATATAGGAGCTTGATGGGGGAGGGGAGCTCCTTTCTGTTTAAACCCACATAGGTTTTCTCTGGTCCCCCAACAAATAAAGTTCTTAGGCTCCTTACCCCACGTTTCTAGAAGGCCGCACATACAACACACAGCTCAAAAATAAATGTGGTGAAATGCTCCTCTGTAGTCTGCCCTCCAGATCCACTGATCAGCACCTACATAGAACTACCTGGAACCCTAAGCATCTGTTTTGTGATTGACAGTGTCTGGTCCCCGGACACACTCCTGCCCATCTCTCGCCCCGTGGCCTCCGAACCAAAGGAAGCTGTGTTGGAATTCGAGGCAGGCGTGCACTGCTGTGTGGCCATGCGGATAGAGACCGTGGAGGGTATGAACTGCAGAAGCCTCGGGGTTAGCAAAAAGGGAAAGCCATGAACTTTTCAAATCCCTCTTCTCAGATGGTAGGGCAACAATTGATTCCTGCTTAAAGAGAAGGTCCAAGCTATTGTTTCTTTTGTTGTCATGTGTCGTTCTGGCAGAACTCATGACTTGGTGCGGTGTTTGCAAAATCACAAACGTAAGAGAGGTGGCTGAAGATCATGTCGCACTAAGAAATAACTTTATTCTGAAATGTGTGTGGATAGTGTGTATGTGTGTGTCTCTATAAACAGGAGTCAATGACAATCATAACATAAGTGATAGTGTATTGGGGTTTGGAACAGAACCCATAAGATATTAGGGGTTTATAGAAGAGGAGATTTATAATAGGATTTGGCTCATGCAACTATGGAGGCCAAGAGGTCCCAGAGTCTGCTGTCTACAAGCAGAAGAGGAAAACCAGTGGTGGTGTCCAAGGCAGGAGAAGACGGACGCCCTAGATCAAGCAAAGGGAGAAAATTCACCCTCCCTCTGGCTTTTTGTTCGATTCAACCCGTCAACAGGTTGGACAATGTCCACCTGCATCAGCGACAGCCTCTTTCTTTACTCAGTTGACTGATCCAAATGCTAATCTCTTCCAGAACACCCACACAGTCACACCCAGAAATCACGTGTACCAGCTCTCGGGCCATCAAGTTGACATATACAATTAACCATCACAGACAGTAATTTTTGATGACACTTACATATTTAATAATATCTTTTGAGACAATGACCTATCACATATAGCCCCTTTGCAGTGTCTGAACACAATAGGTAAAATTCATGGTCTTCTTCTGAAACTAAGAATTATTTTCATTAATGTGTTTATCGACAATTCTAGTTGCTACTGTCTCAGCAGAGCAATCTGTCCAAACTGGAATTAATAATGATAATAAGAGAGTAAGAATTACAAATACTCAGAAGTCATCTGATTTGCTATGACTGCCAATAAAACACGTCTTAGGTGAATATATTGACTATTAGAAGGCAATTAGTGCCTTTGCTGAAATGAAAGCAAGAAAAATAAATTTTATGTAATAAATGTATGATATTTATAAGTAATGCATGTTTTTATTTTATTACTCCTCTGAATCTCACTGTATCACCAACATAACAGCCACACGTGAGCAATAAAAATTGAATGTAGTCATCTTTGATATTTTGCCTTCAGTCATATACAAACCACAGCCAGATTGTATGTATATATAAAGCAAGATATGTGTATAAAATTATATATATATATATATACACACACACACACACACATACACAACACATAGATGCATATATATGTGTGGCAAGACTTTATATATAAACATTATATATTTTCACGTGTAAAACTCTAAATGTATACATTTTATACACACATGTAGCTTTATATATAGATATAGATATAGATATACCTGTATCTAGAAAGATAGGTATGTTAGAAATTTATAAAGATATATTCTTCAAGGCAAGAGGACAGAACATATTTTATTTATTTGGGGAAGGACTTGATTTTTGCCCCTTGAATATTTAAACTTAAGGTCCACCGGCCTCCATTTGCTTGAGTCCCCCAAATTTAAGAGTGGGTCTGCCCCCCGCGCCTGACTTTGCAACAAACCTCTGAAGTACAATACATGTAGCAGCCTGAACAAGAGGAGGTTCCTCCTAAAACATGTGGTTAGCGGGCTGGTCTTGTACTCTGTGGCAGAACTTTCCGGCTGACGCAGCATACAGAAATCGCTTTTACAATGCGTTTGCTTCACCTGATGTTTTGGGTTCAAGGGACACCATACGGAAGTACCACTGAGCGCAAGGATGTGACAATCAGGTGACTGTCACTTTGCAGCTGCTCCATGAAGTCACAATGCCCACTGGTTTGCATCCACTGGCAGACAGTCCGCTCGCATAGTCCTTACCAAACGGACACATGCCCGACCCCTACCCCGGGCACAGCCGACTGGACCAGCCGTGGATGCCTGGCTCAGTCCAGGCCAGTCACGTTCTCCGTCCTGGGGACAAGTTAGCTGCAGGCACTGCACGTCAAGCTGTGTTTGAGAGGAGGAGGCCTGTGGGGGCCCCGTCTGGAGCAGGGGAGCAGGCATGGATGGAAATGAAGCAGGGAGGCCCTCTCAGAGAGGAAAGAAGGCGGCTGCAGACAAGTAGAGAAGCAGGGTGAGTGACGGTAGCAATGGACAGGAATCTCGGTCCGTGATTTCCAGTCCCCGTGGGGCCTTGGCATCCATCCGATATTTTTCTGTCCCTCTACTTTGGGACATTCTCTGTTTTAATGAAGTTAGTCCTTTGCAATGATAAGACCTGAACGAGACAGAGAAAGTGAAGGGGAGGAATAAACTCGACCGAGGTTACACAATCAGGTTAGAACCAGACTCAGACGTTCCGACTCCAAGTCCAGGGCTCTTTCCCCTCGAGCACGCTGACCCCGGTTTCAGCTCATCGTGAGGAGCCGTCAGGGTACACGTGGCCTTGACTTTGACTCCCAGGAGGTCAGGGATCACAGATCCTGCCCCTCATCCTCTCTCTGGGGGGTTGGCATCACACCTGGTGCAACGGCTGTTGGCTTGGCGAGCAGCCCGTGGTATGCTTGCTCCCTCCCCGGCCCTGGTAGGTAGTTCAGTCCACCTTCGTCAGCCCAGTGGTTCAGCCTCTGGTTCCATGTCAGCAGGGCCTCCCTCTTCTCCCCAGGCACTGGAGACACACTGCCTCATTGCTCACTAGTTTCCGGTTACTCTTTCCCGTCTTTCTGAAAAGGTGCTCCCGGGTCATCGGCTTTGGCCAAAGCCACAGGAGTAGAGGTGAGCCCATGTACAACACACTACATGTTCTTTTCCCTCTGCCGCAGCCACGGATCATGTTCCAGTAGTCGCTGCCCCTTCACGCCGGGTCCCAGGGTGAGGATGGTGCAGAGCACAGCCCTGGCCAGCCTGTGCAGGAAACCTCTCAAGCCACCGAGTCGTGCTGGTTGATTGTTCCTGTGGCACAATCTCGGCGGTTTCTAACTGATACAAGTTGGGCCCCTTCTCCCCATCCTCTTCCGGGCAACCCTTCTGATGACCTTTCAGTGCTGGGTGATTTCTCCTGCAGCACATCCCTCCGGAGGACTGCTCCGCTCCCCCATTCTCAGGCCTTTGCTAGTTGGCATCCCTCATTCCAGAATGTTCTGTCGTGGAGCAGTCTGCATCTTGGGCATCTCAGCGGTGCACACGGCGGAACCAAGCCCTTTGTTTCCATCACGGCCTGGCTCTCTTCTCTTTCCCCTCTATTTTTCTGATCTTTGCCTTCTCTCTTCTGCTCACAGGTCATCAGCCTTGGCAGCTTCTGGCCCTACACGTATAAAACAGCCTGCTCATCAAACAATTCTCGACCTGCACCAGGGTTAGCACCCCTCACCCCTCACCCTACCTGCTCCCCGGAGGAGAAAGAACAACAGACGAAAATAACCACGATGTTGACAGAATGGAACTTGATAGTGTACAATTGTAAAACAACTTCCATTTTTTTCTCCCTCTCAGGACTGTCTGACAAATCCAGTCTATCAACCCTGTCTCCCCACCCACAGATGGTATCTCAGGCAGGTCCCTCCATTTCTTGTCACTTTCAGGAAATTAAAACCCCTTTGGTCACTGCTAGTCCTTAAATGGTCTGATTTCAGCGATAAAATGTCCAGTCTCTCGTAATTCTTAAAACTTGGAGCTTCA
Source organism: Prionailurus bengalensis (assembly GCF_016509475.1). Taxonomy (NCBI): domain Eukaryota; kingdom Metazoa; phylum Chordata; class Mammalia; order Carnivora; family Felidae; genus Prionailurus; species Prionailurus bengalensis. The sequence continues at coordinate 21,482,366 of NC_057347.1, forward strand.
AGGGTCTTTCCAGTCTCCCTGGAAGCCTGGAGTGGGTAATGCCAGTGTGGTTGGGTTCTTTTCTTTTTCCTCCTCCCCTGATGATTCCTGATCCTTCCAGAAAGAGAATGAGCTTTTGGAAAACAGATTGGGGGCATAGAGGTTTCTACTTGACAGATGCTGTCATGATTTGGTTTTGGAGTAAGATGGGGTCAGAGGCTATTCAAAAAAAGAGGACTTTTCTCTAGTCACATTTTGGGGGGCCTCTGGGGGCCCCTCCCATGGGTTTCACTGCGCTGTATGGCTCTTTGGCGTGGGCGATGCGCTCCCCGTGAGATCTCCAGTGGGCACCCCGCCATGACGTTTTCCCCAGAAGTCACTTGGGAGTGCCCCCTTGCTCCCGCAGGCCACCTCTTGACAGGGCCCTTCAGGAGAGGTTCCTTAAAGGCAATGGCACTAGCTAATGTCTCTGCAAAACACAAGGACAACACACTTCAAAGAAATGTCCTCTGCTCAACTTCTAACCTCCACCCTATATCCCTCCGCCAGGGTATAGAGCTCAGGGTTGAGCTCATTGCTGGTGGCCCCCTGAGCGTGTCCTGCATGGTCAGTGAAGCACTTTGCTCTGAAATGTGCAAGTGTATTCCACTGTGGTTTAGCTTTGACCTTGAGGGAGGGGGTAGTTCTCAGCCAAATCTGAAGAAAAATAAGGATTATTAGCATGAGATCGTATGTTGAGAGTTAAGGCCCATGATTCCAGTTTGATCCCTGGTGAAAAGAGCAAAAGATCTGAGTAACATACTGGCTCATTCCTGGGTGTCAAGACAAATGTCCCTGCCTCCCCAGTACACCGTCTTCCCTTATTTCCCAGTTGATTCTGACGCTTATGAACTCTGATTACATATAGACATGGAGTTGGCAACGACACATGGAAGCCTAGATGGCTTCCTGCAATTAACCATCATTAAACAAAACACACCCGTCGCTATTTGCCCTGGAGCAGTCCGTGCAAAGCTGTCCTTCTGAGAAGCAGCATGAGCGCAAATTAGTGCGTGGGATCCAGAGCCCCCGCCCTATGACTTTGGATTTGAGGCGACCATTCAAAAGCTCCGTCTCTTCTGGGGTGTCTTCCTGTGCAAGGCATGGTCTTCTAACGGCACTCCCACCTCACCCCGAGCAAGCTTCGGATCAAGCCATTGTCTGTGATTTCTCCGCAGCTTTCAGAAGTCTCCTTCTTGTGTGTTGTGGGATCCATGTTTCAATTCAAAGCACTTGGAACATTCGTTTTGATTTTAGAGAAAATCTGCTCACCTTTTTGGGTGTGGGTCGTTTGGCAGATTTTGTGTATATACACATGCGTATATACATTTCACATATATGTGTGTGTGTGTGTGTGTGTGTGTATGAACTAGTAAATGCAAGAATGAAAACATCCCCAATGCTACTTGAATCAACTTTGATTAACATAAAAGTCAAAACCAGAGACCACACTTGATTTTTGAGCAAGAAGTCCTAGAAACTTTAAGATTCTATTGACACAGTCCTTAGAATACAAGGCATGCTTAAATCAATTACACATGTATAGACACAGATGCCAGAAGGGTCGAGGATACCTACATACCAGTTTCTAAGAAACTAAGTTAAATATCTGCTCAGTTTATATCCTGTTATTATCAAGTGCTTTCTAAGCCTACAAAAGGGCAAAGTATTTATTCCTGTCTTCTTGAAAACTTTGTTTTAAAATTTCTAAGGCCAATTGACTTGTAACCTTGAGACTATTCATATTTAAGACACTACATTTATTAAAATATTTGTTCTGAAAACGGTGTTAGTTTACTTGAGGCTGTAAGCTTTATTTGCCATAGGCGGTGGATTTTATTCACCAATCTTGAGATAATTAACCCGTTGACTGCGACTTCATTGATTTAGTCCTAATTAACTCAAACAGTGTAACGTCTGCATAGATTCTCTTACCAGTGAGAGCATAGCTAAAGGCATTCATTTTTGTAAAAAGTTACATAAACATTTTTAAAAAGTGACTCTAACAATTTAATTTAAAACACCATGCAGACTTCTTCTCATTATGGAAGTGATCTAGAATCACTGAGCTTCAATACCAAATACTTAGAGTAATTACATCACGAATTTACTTTTGCTTCTTTTCCTCTGGATCCAAAATTTCTTTTCCTCTGAACCCACCACCAATAAGCATGGAAATGGAGCCCAAGCTGCACAGATAAAGAGCTGGCATTGTCTGTTGATCTGAAGTTCACTTCTATTGAATGACTTGTACTGAATCTTACTGTCCCAGGCCCCATAGTGGACACAGGGGACCCAGAGATGACGGACAGATGTGTCCCACATGGGTTCTTCTTTTATGAAGCCTGAAGGCCTTTATTCATGGATCCTTACTGCAGATAAGGATATTTGCATATAGTTGTGGGGACTCATTCGCCACCTTAAGCTATCCAGAAAGACATCGAGAATTTATTTACTAGCTCTTTCCTAGTTAAAGAACTTTGAGTCAGGAACAAGGGATGATCTACTCTCAAAATGGAGAAATCAGGTTGTCATCTCTTTGTTCTGTGAGTTGGTTGAGAATTGGTGGGTTAAGAGGTGGGTGGGAAGGGCGGTTCTGTAGAAAGAGTGTTTCCCAGGGACGGAAAGCCATTTTGGCCCTACATCTGCCACTAATTTCCTTTGTGGCCCTTTGATAAGTCACTCTCCCCTTCCAGGCCTCAGTTTCCTCATGTGTCAGATAATGAGGCTGGATGGGGTGACCACCGAGGCCCCTGAAAGTCTTGAGACTGTAGGGAGGAGTTTATGGGATGGGATGACTGATCGGTTTGGACTCTTGCAAAGATTCCATACGTGGCCAGCCACCTGGGTCCTTATTTCTCTCACCCAGCTCTGTGGTGGGCTTCGGGGAGCAAAACAAGAGGTCCAATCCCTAAGCTTAACTGTTTCCTTCTCCACCCATCCAGTTTTGATAAAAGCTTTTATTTGTCAAATTATTTTCAGAGCAAGCTTTTGCCACTGGCAGACTGGAGTTCGAACCCCAGCCCTGCAGAGTCACTGTTCACTTCCCTGGGCCCCAGGGTCTTCCTCTGGAAGATGAAAGCTGGCTTCCCACGGCCAGTACAAAAATCAAGCAGGAGAATGCATCTGTAAAGCCCCTACACACTGACTGCATGAAGCAGAGGTCAATACGTGCATATTGTTGTCCTCTTGGCGACTTGTTACCACTGCCCCTGGACAAGGCGCCCGCGATCATTCCGGGCATGTAGTAGAAACTCACTCCACACCAGCTCTTACTACTGTTTGATGATGCTAATTTCTCTCTCTCCCAGACACCCCACCACACTTTCCAGGTTGTAAATCTGCCTCTCATCCTTCTAGCCAGCTGCCTCTTGAACGGGAACCAATTCTCTGTAATCAAGCCTGGGGAGACGGCAATTCCCCGTCTCCACATCTGCTGGGTACTCACAGCTTTGTCGCTCTCCTTGGTTAGAATTGAAATACTTTATGGCATTAATGCTTCTCAGATTGAAACCTGCAGGCTTGGTTTTCCAATTTCCCCCCTGGGACCACAGCAGAACTTATCTTCCAGAAGACAGACTAATTGTGAGGTCCCTGACGAGGCCCTGGATCCTACTGGTTGGCTGGCTGAACATCTTCCGGCACAATGAACAAGCGTTATCGAGGTGGGATTCGGTCACCTGTGGTTGAAAGGCTATCAACAAGAAGGACACCAGGGACTAATACTGCTGAGAGGGCCAGCAGAGATGGGGGTGTCACATTTATCGCTCGCGACATGCCAGGCACTGAGCCAAGAGCTCTGCTCCCAGACAACTCTGGGATCCAGGGTAAAAATAAAAATACTAACTCGATATGACAGTTATGCAACTGAGCGTTCAGAATGGGTGCTGGCCAGAGGCCCCTTCTGGTGCATTCTGTGTGAATATCAAACCTGGCCAGGACAGAATTATCATGATTCCTCAAATCTGCTGATGTGGAAACTGAGGACCGAGAGGTTAAGCAACTTGCCCAAGGTCACCAAGTAAGTGCAGAGTCTGACGGGCAGCCGGGATGCGATCTGCTTGGGACACCTGGGCTCCTTCTCTTCTCCCCCCTCCCTCCCACAGGCCCCGATTCTGTCCACCCTGCATTTTCTACATAACATCTCTTGTTCCCATCTCATTCTCCTTCCTTTGCATGGATGTTCTTTGAGCCTATGCCTGTGGGTAGAAATTGAATCCAAGCTGAGGCCCTGTAGAACTTCCATTAGCATTTTTCAAGGAGCCTCAGAGCCGGTTTTGCCTAAGGGCGGAACTTTTAGGAGTTTCTGGCCCAGGCCTACGAGGGCCTTTCCCTATCTCTAGGCACAACCAGCAAAGGTTCACGGGGAGCTGTCAGTCAGAGCAGCAGCAAGCTTCACTTTCATGCATTCATGCCTACACTACCTGAAACTTGACTTGAAAAGGAACCAATGTTTTCTGGGCCCTGACTATGTGCCAGGCACCCACCCACATGATCACATTGAATCCTAAAACCCGTCTCACCGTGGGATCACGGGGGCCGAGATTCGAATCCCAGCTCAGTTACTTATTCAACCTCTTTTGTCAGTTGGAAAAATGGACAGCAATGCTTTCTACCTAATGAGGTTGTTGGTGGGGTAATACACAGAAATATTTCTCATTCTTTTAAAAATTTTTTTCTTAATTTTTTCTTTCTATTTATTTTTGAGAGAGAGAGAGAGAGAGAGAGAGAGAGAGAGAGTGTGTGTGCAGGGGAGGGGCAGAGAGGGAGGAAGGCACAGAATCCGAAACAGGCTCCAGGCTCTGAGCTGTCAGCAGAGAGCCTGATGTGGGGCTCAAACCCACGAACCGCGAGATCATAACCTGAGCCGAAGTCAGAGGCTTAACCGACCGAGCTACCCAGGCACACCTCTCATTCTTTTTTATAGATACATCATACGCCATCGTAAAGATGCATCATAATTTACTCCACCATTTCCCTAATGGTGGACATCTAGGTTGTGTCCAGGCTTTGTCATATATTTTTAAGAATCTGTTTTATACCAATGGGAAAAGTAAAGGAGTATACATCATTTGGCTTACAGACATGACCAATGCTCGCAGACTGTCAGTATAGTGGGCAGTCTATATCTCAGCAGATCACAGGGGTTTTAAGTGAAGGACAGTAGAGTCTACTTTAAAAAAATAATGAAGACATTGTTGACTTCCAAATTGTTGATTCACAAGTGGAATAAAATATAAATTCATAGCTAAGAAAGAAAAGAAAAAAAGGAAACTAGACACATAAGGTGTTTAGCATAGTACCAGGCATACAGCAAGTGCTTCATAGGTGGTAGCTGCTGTCATTGTCCTCACTGGGGACAAGAACAGTGAGGAAGGCTCAATGCCCACCCTTAAGGGCATCTAGCACATAGGCAGCCGAATCCTCCTGGCTCCCAATACATTATGGCAGATGATCTTTCTTTGCAAAACGAAAATGAAAACAAACAAACACAAAAACCCAAAATACACAAAAAAGCAACAAAGCTTTTAACTTGATACCTTTTAAGTTTAAACTGCACAGGAGTTGAAAATCTTTCAGAAAATGAGGATTTAACTACTTTTTTTTTTAAGTCTACAGCTAACTACCTTTGTAATCGCTCTGGAGGACGGGGCTGTCAGAAAAAAAGCGGTAACAAAGGGGCAGAGCTATGTCTTTGCTAATAACTTTTCACACCCCAGCTTGCCGTTAGAACCTCCCAAGGCAGGGAGCCTGCTGCCCAGCTGAGCGGGGAATTAGCTCGTTCCAGCTTTTGGCAAAGCCACAGATTCATACACGGGGGTGGCAGGGTGGGAGTGAACAGAATTCGTTTTGAGAAAATCATTCCAATCTCTTCCCTCATTTTCTCAGTTATGCTTCCTAATTTGGGGGTACCTTCTCTGTGTGGAATTGTACCACAGTGGGGAGGGGAAGGGGAAAGAGAAGAAACTTGCAAGGATGGAATGAATGTCCCTGAAGGTCTGTACCCCGTTCTCAGATTTGGTCTTCACAGCCATCCTGTGAAGTCTGCAGCGTTATCTCGACGTCACAGTCAAGAAACCTCAGACTCAGGGAGGGGAGGTGACATTTCTACTGGCACACAGAGGTACAGTCAGCACAAGAGCTGTGGGCTTTCCAGCCCCCAAGCTCATACTCCTCCCACTGTATCAGGCTATCAAGAGGTAGGGAACCGGCTTCCTGCTCTGGCCATGACACTAATTCATTATTTCAGAAGCTTTCTTTTCTTCTCTGGAGGATCCTTATTATGCAATATGATGGGTCAAGGGAAAGTTTGGGTGAGATCAGATATGACTAATGGATTTCACACAAAGGGCAGCTCAGGGCTGGATGAGATTCTGAGGCAGCATGTCTAGCCTCATTGGGAGAGAATGCTGGGATTGACTTGCGATGTCTGCCTTGGGCACATCTGTGGGTGGCTGGGAATGTTTCACTGAAAGTGCCGTGACTGTTATTCTTATCCCCATAGCACATTGCAGGATGGCAGCCTCCCCCCCACCCCCACTTTTAAGCAAGAGGAAAACAAAGAAAGGGGAAATGGAGAAGGAATATACGTGTATTTGGAAAGCAAAACATTTCTCAGAAATTCCTAGCAGCCGTCTGTTTGTGTCTCATTGACCAAGATCGTGTGGCATGGTGACACACAGCTGAGTGGGAGTTTGGAAAAATAAGCATTTTGACTGGATCCACTTTTACCCCTCAGAAAAATTAGGATTCTGTTAAGTAGAAAAGTGGAAACTGGATACTGGGCGGGAAAACAGCAGTGTCTGCATGTGCACCGTCCCTGGATTGGATAGCGCCATGGTCCCTTGTAGCCAAGTCAGCCATCTGACAACTTGGCAAATTCAGTTCTTCTTGGGTTTGATGGTGTTTTCTTCAATGAATATGCACTGTCTGGTGCAGGAAGGATCTTTAATGTCGAGATATTCAGTGTGAGCGAATATACGCCAATGGGCCAGTCCCTGGTAGTTTGATCCAGGAGGACAGAGAATCCACGGGACAGGAATCCCAGTGAGCAATGCTCAGAAAACTGTGGCCTGACCGACCACAGCACAGCATCCGAGGATTGGCAGTGATCCCACCCAGGCCTGGAGGAACAGGAGAGAGATAACAAGGAGAGTTCATGGCCGCGCCGGAGGACCCTCCGCGGAACTCAGTCCCCTGACTCCCGGAGAATAATACCACAGTGCATGGGCATCCGTGTCCGTCTTCATGGGGAAATGTGTGTCCTCACGTTCTGAAAATGTGTGTCCGTGGTGAGACATCAGAGTCAATCCACAACGAAGCTTTCTTCACAACTGGATACGTTTGGTGAGTGACAGATACGTGAGCAGATAAGAGGAGATCTGTCAGTGCAGCATGAACGAATGAAATTTGAACTGAGATCGAAAATCTAGGCAGGAGTTAAACTGGTGCCTATAGAAGCGTCCAGTAGTGTGCATGCCTGTGGTGTGTGCATGTGTGTGGGGTGGGAAAGTGTCCCCGGCAGAGGGAACTGAATCTACAAGAAGCCACAGTCCTCTGCCCCCTCCTCTTCACAGGGACTGTCACCCATGCTTCGCTCTTCTGTGCTCTCCTGGGGACAGCGCCCTTGGCTGGGCCTCTGGTGATTCCCAGATGATATACAGTCACCTAGCTACCCCTGGAATTCAGACAGACAACCGCTCTGAGCTGCGGGCCTGGGGCCTCTGTCAGGAGCAGCCCTGACATGGGTGGAGGGCCAGAGGATCTGATGGGTCCCGGGTGAGGGAGCAGAGGCCTGAGCACGATCTGTGGATTTTTCACAATCACTCTGTGACCTTAGGCAAAACACATTTTTGCACTTCAGTCTTGTTGATAAAATTAGAGTTTTGTGACACTCTCCACTTTAACCCTTAGCCCAAGGCCACCACTTTAATAAATAATAATAATAGCAATTGTAGTAACAATGTCTGCTTTGCCACTGGCTCAGTTTGGCCTTTTCCTCTCTCCATGGGTGACTTCCTCTCTCCGGTCTCACTCTCCATTCCATTACCCACACAGAAGCCTGAGGGGGGGGGGGTCTCCCTGGAGAATACTGTGATCCCGTGGCCCCTCAGAGAGCTCCACAGTGATTTCTGTGACTGTCTTCCATGAGCTGGCCCCTTAAGGCAGTCCCGTCTCAACTCCCACCCCACTTCCCACCCTCTGGTCATCTGTGAGCTTCTCAGAATGAGTTGGGCTTCTTCCCCTCTGGGTCTTTGCCTGTACCCCACCCACCTGAATCGCTGGATGGATGGATGGATGGATGGGACAAGGGGCAGGTGCATAAGCCATACGGCTCTGGTTTCCAAAACTATCATCACCACTCATCATTCTCAGTGTCTTCATCTGTGCCTCATAACATGTCATGATGAAGGTGGCTAAGATTACCTTGGGATTCTGGGGTAAAGTTGTGGGGACGTGTTCCGGGGCTTATCACGACCAGCATGATATGGTCCCTGGATACGTGACACATGGAAAATCCCCACCTCCCTCCCACTCCTCTTGCCCATCATGACACATCCACTTGAACAACTGGGCTGCAGCCTGAGGTCAATATATGGGCCTGGCCCTTGTGCATACAGCCCTTTTTAAACTGGCCACTTGGAGATCTGAATCCAGCCTGCAGGGTAGCAGCAAAAGGGATATTTCCTGGCTTGCTACCTTCATCTGGAGAAGGAACATCCAAATTATGTCAAGCTGGGGGAAAAAAAATCACACACACACACACACACACACTGCATACAGATTTCCTTTGTGACATTACTAAAGGTCCTCTCAGGCACCTGGTTTGGGGTTGTTATAACAAGACAATTATGTGGTACCAACTGCCCCTTTCCTCCCCTAAGTGAATTGTGGCACCATTTCTTGTAGGAAGCCTTCCATGATTACCTCTTTTCTTTCCACTCCCCTACATTGATGCTGCTCTAGTCCATTTCCATGACGACGTGTGTGCCAATGGGATTCTTCCCAGAATGGAAGTATCAATTCCCTTACCCTATAGGTCCCTCCCCTGGGGAATAAGAAGACAGGGAATTTGAGCCTGTGTGTCCTCAATGCCCGGCTGTCATCCCCGCTGACTCACTGAGCTACTGAGTGGGGGCTTCACTCATCTCAAGCTTGGTTCTTTCTTTCTCAAATGGGGATGAGCAGCTCCTGTTGGAGACCTTGGGAAGGAACCCAGAAGAGTTTGGAGATCCTTCGTGAGTACTTGCGAAACGAGCTTTTGCTTCCAAACTAGAAGTGTGAGTGATAAAAAGGAAAATACCGATGCTGAACACACAGAATATACCCAAAAGAGCAGGGCTGTGGTCAAAGCATCTCTGTGCCAGCCACACCTCATCCCCATGCCCTCATTTGTTTACCAGACTTCAAGAAGCACCCGTCAGCCTGTTTATCGGTGGATAGGCATAAAGCAATTTTCATGCCTTAGAGTCGCGCTTTTTTTTTTAAACCTCAAATCCCATTATCCATCGAATGACTTTGGCCTAGAAAGGAATTTTGACTATTTCTGAAAATCAAATTCACCTCCTGGGGTTAAACACTTGCTACCACTGTGATAATTCAAGAGTCGATTCCCCACCAATTCCTCCTTGGTCTAGAGGCATCCTGGAATCAGGAAGAATTTTAGAGTCCGAGGGTTGGGAGTGGAATCCCGGATTCCTCGCTTCACAGCTGGGTAGCGTTGGGCAAGTGACCTAACCTCTCTGAGCCTCCAGGTTCCCATCTGGAGGACAAGAGCCCCTATCGAATCTCACGGGTGAGAGAGAACAAACAGTAAATGAGATAGCATCCAACTGCATGCATGGTGTATACACACGACATGCCAGTCGCTTCCTTCTTCCCCTGCCTCTGAATGCCACCCAGTTCTGCCTCCAGCTGTGTGGATGGGGCACATAGGCTCCTCTGGCTGGTTCATAAGTACCCTTTCCTTCTTCTACATACTCCTACATTGACACTTCCGGGGCACAGCTGTGCTGACTTGTGCATTCCTTACAGTGCTGGTGGGCTACTTAGCACATAGTAGGTGCTCAAAAAAAAAAAACAAGCCCTGTTTCAAGCCTGTTTCAATGAGCCCGGTAGGTAAGAAGTGCTAAAGCCACTCCTCGTAGGAGAGTCGCAGGAATAACTGAGCCATGCAGCAGGCCTTGCAATCAGAGAAGGATGCCATTTCCAGGGTAATAAGTAACTACTGGCAGTCATTTTGTAAACACATTTGGCCTCCTGGGGTGTCTGCTTTGAACCTCTTCCGGACTGTAAATTCTGGTGTTCCTTGAAGAGTGGTTTTTACCCTGCCTTCCTGCGGATGCCCTCTAGATGGCGGTGTTCAACACAGATAAAGCCCTTAAAGCCTCTGGAAGCTCACAGAAGGGAGGAAAAAAAAAATCTCTTTTTATTATCAATGCATTAAGAATGAATTTATCATCCTGGCTCAGCAAAAGCCTAGTTATTCGGTAAGAAGCTTTATCCCCAGCTAACGTGCAGCTTAATCAGTTCGGTTAGATACAAAGCCAGCTCAGGCCTTTGTCTCGTGCTCAGCATGAAGACGCCAGCCTTCCTAGCCTCAGGAACTCGGCTTCTCCCCAGGATCCTCGGGCTGGGAGGTGACAGCAGGGTGTGGGGGCGATGGGCACTACACTCTGAAGTGAGAATGAGGGGTGGGTTTCTGGTAGAATGGCACAGATAATAACAAGTAATTGCCCCAGATGCTTACTGCACGCCAGGCACTGTCCAAATGCCTTCCTGTTCCAACTCACCTAACCCTCATCACCTTGTTGTATAGACGGGGAGACTGAGGTCCAGAGAATGAGTGAATCACACGAAGCCCCCTGGCTAGCTAGTGGGTGACAGAACAGGCATTGGACTCAGACCTGACTACAAAAGCCATGATCTTAACTGTCAGACCATGGGTGGGCTGAAGAGACACTCCAACCCTCAACATTTGCCCACCCCATGTGGCCAGAATGTCCCCCCTCCCACCCACAAGTGAGACAAACAAGGGAGGTGGAAAAACCCATTACAAGCTCAACCCTGTTGGGGAAAACAGTGCCAAGCACACCCCTCCACACCTCTGGGGCAGATGACATAGCAGAGAAGCTGGAGAAACTATGGGTTGTTGGAAAAATGCACAGAGGGACCTGACTTTGAATCCAGACTCAGCCAGTTTTCTAGGCAAGTTAACAACATCCTAGAATCTCAACTAATTCCAAGGGTGCAATCCAAATGGCGGGGCGGGGGGTGTGGAATCTAGGCAGCTGCAAATCCTCAGAAGCCAGGAAGTGGGTGGTCAGCACCGCACAGAACACGGGTCCCAGAAATCAGCTCGGGCAGGCTCCACCCATAAGCAGTAGGGCTCTCTAAAGGTAGGAGGGCCCTATGGGGAGCAAGGTCTGCTTGACTAGGGAGTCCATTTACTTAACGGTGAAGAGCTTTGGTGCCAGGCAGCCTGGATTTCACTGTTGGGCTCTACCCCTTATTGGCCATGTTAGTTAACAGAGCTGAGCCTCAGTTCTTTCATCCGCAAAATAGGTAGACTAAATTAACGTACCAAAAAGCTTAGCCCAGGACTAAGATAAATGAGGCACAAAGAGCGACACCTGTCACTAGGGGCAGGGGGTTGGGTTGAGAGTTCGATTATCCCAAACCTTGCTCCTAGCCTGCTTTCCCAAAATGCCCGTGTTCAGAGCATTTGCGATCAGTCTCACAGCTTAATCTTCACTGCCCGCTAAGGGGCCTGAGGCTCCTCTCGACAGCATTTCTAAATGGCTGGCTTCTTGCTTTGCTCAGGGGTCTGTATATGCATTTCTTGGAATTGCTTTCTTGAACACAAAGATCAATACCGTCCCTGCCATTGGTCTTGGGAGAGGATGGAGGCAGTGCGCAAAATGATGGTGTGGGTGGGATGAAGGAGGCAAGGCTTGAGGGCAGTGATGTTGGTGAAGGGGGTGTGGCCAGGGAGGACAGTCACTCCTTTGGAGTGACTCATTCACCAAAATGAGGCTGCCCTGACAAGTTTTTGGTAAAGGTAATACATAGACATGAGAGTCACTAAAGCCAACACTTGCAGGCTTTAAAGGAAATAGCAAGGAATAACAGGGGCCAGTCCTGAAAGGTCCCTTCCACTTGTGACGCTTCATGAGAATGGTACCCAGTCATTCTAAGAGTGGGCCTCTCTGTGCCATATGCCATCTCCAGAAGTGCCCTTGGCAAGAACTCAGCAGGGATCCTCTATGTGAGAGCTCACAACTGAAGACATCACTATACCTGTGGGTGGAGTGTGGTACCACGAGGTTCAAGGGCCTCCTAAACCTGGAATTAGAAGACTATAGTTTCATGGGGATGCTCTTTACTCCAGTGGTCCAGCAATCACTGAGAGTCCATCTAAATGACTTTTCTATGAGAAATTTCACACTGCAGCTTCTAGAGGGATGATGAGTCTAACACAACCCAGGCCTTCAAGAAGATAGCAAGACCCCAGAGGAGGGAGAAGATTCTACCACTGAAGAAGGCATCTGAATCACAGACAGAGCTCCCTGAGTGGGACTGTGCCCCTGCTACACAGGCCTGGAGACACTGGCTCAATGTTAGTGGTGTGGCCACAAGCTGGTGGCAAGGCAGTCACTGTGTCCCAGTTGCTCAGGATGGAAACCGCATTTCGGAGAGAGGTTAAGGAGCTTGGCAAGATCACACATTTGGAAGTAAGAGAAGAGGCTGTGTTTGGGCCCAAGCTTAAGCTACTTTGTTCATGACGAATAGACCAGGCAGAGTCTGGTCCCCCAAGCTGTGGGGGAACATGCTTGACTCACTGGAAGAGTCAAGGGCCATGAACTTGACTCAGAAATAGAAGGTGAGGCCTTAGCTGCCTTCTGAGAATGGACAGGGACCCAGAACCCTGGGAGATTTCTCAGATCTCTGCCCTCTAGGGCTCCCAGATGGGGCAGGCAGAGTAGAGGGCAGGGTGGCCTTGGACTCCAAGTTTGAATCCAGATTCCCAGGCAAGAACTAGTAAAATGATAGTAATGAAAAATTGAAGATGGCATTGGGGACTGACTTTTTATTTTGCACTTAAAAAACTTACTATCTGCTATTCCCATCATTCCACATAAAAAGGACACTTTAACACACACCTAATTAAGAAGATTTTAATCTCATAAAAAGAATGGTCCTTTAAATTTAATAACGTTTCATGTATGAAAATTCTCTACTCTTTATTTTTTCCCATTTTGCTGCAGTCAAAGGCAACCTTCATTACTCACTGTCGGCGGTCCACGGGAATCCTGGCCCCAGGCCACCCTATCCTGTGTCCTAAACTCTGGGTCATTTTTGCTATAGGGGGAGTCAGGCTATTCAGCCTGCTGACTAGGGGTGATGGCTTGTCTTCCTTGGGTGGACAAGTCGCCGTTTGGAACTCGGGGCAAAAACTGATAATTTTACACTCACTCTACCTGAACTAGTGAGAAAATGTGCACTGTCTCGTCAAAGGTGGGTTAATTTTCTTCTTCTCAGACACATGCTTCCATACTGTGAAACGAACCAATTTAGCAAAGAGTTGCTAATTAGACATCTTTGGAAAATTGGGTTTCTTGGATGGATAAGACTGATTTGCAGACACTATTCTCACTGCACACCTGCTAATGGGCACTTCCAAGGTACTTGTGACGAGTCCAGGAGAGACTGAGCCAATGGCAGGGAGCACACGCAGCTTCTGGATTGCGCTCACAAAAGGCAGTTTCCCTGTTTAAACTCTCGCTAGCTCCCACCGAAGCAATTATTTCCAAAGTCGCCTCGGATGAAAGATTGACTGCACCCTGCAAGGCCCAGGGCTGTCACTGCCTTCTTGGAGGCAGCCTTTGTTATTGGCTAAGTGCTCTCGTGTGGGCACAGACAGTCCACCTGCACCGGAAGGTGTGTGACCTGAGCCCAGCCCTGTGTTGGCATCAGGAGGGGACACGGGATTTCTCGTGCCTCCTCCAGAGCAAAGCTGATAGGAGAATATTCGCTTGTAATAAAAAGGTCGATGAAAGGGTAGAGCAACAGTTAACAAAGACTCAACACTTACTGGCCCAAGGAAAGGAGGAAGAAAACGAACGTCTCTGTACTTCTGTGAGGTGCCTCACTGCGGTAGGTGCTGGGGGTTCACAGATAAGCTGGACAGGGTTGGAGCCCTCAAAGTGGGCCCCAGCTTGTGGGGGAGACTGACAAGTAAAACAACAGCAATGAAGGTATCTTGGGGTGCCTGGGTGGTTCACTCGGTTGAGCGTCGGACTTTGGCTCAGGTCATGATCTCAGGGTCTGTGGGTTCGAGCCCCGTGTCAGGCTCAGAGCCTGGAGCCTGCTTCCGATTCTGTGTCTCCCTCTCTCTCTGCCCCTCCCCTGTTCACGCTCTGTCTCTGTCTCTCAAAAATAAATAAAAATGTTTTTAAAAATTAAAAAAAAACCACAAAAAAACGAAGGTGTCTCTTCTGTAAGAAGCTTATGTGCAGCGTTTGTGACAAGAGTTCCACTGAGCACCTGGAAGGTGGGGAGTCTCATAGAAGTGACACTTGATAATGACATGGACTGATCACTCACTGAGGCTCAGGTACCCTCGTGAGCACTTTTATAACATTATTTTATATCCCAACAACATACTATTACCCCCTATTATATCCCCTATCCCTCCTATTATATAGAAATGGAAACAGGCCTGTGTGAGTGTGTGTGTGTGTGTGTGTGTGTGTCTCTGTGTGTGTGTGTGTGTATGGGCCTTACTTCTCCCTATATATACACATAAACACACACACACATACAAATATGTGTGTGTGTGTGTGTGTACAGAATTTCAACTGCCTAAGGGTACCCCTCACTTGTACGAGTTCCCTCCAAGGTCCTAGAAATCCCTAGCAAAGTGGTCATATGTTTTGTTTTGTTTTTTAATTTTTTTAATGTTTATTTAGTTTTGAGAGAGAGAGAGAGAGTAGGGGAGGGGCAGAGAGAGAGAGGGAGACAGAGAATCTGAAGCAGATTCCAGGAAATGAGCTGTCAACACACAGCCCAATGTGGGGCTCGAACTCGTGAACCGCGTGATCATGACCTGAGCCGAAGTCAGATGCAGTGGGTTGACTGAGTCACCCAGGTGTCCCTCCATCTGGATTCTAGTCCCTTCTATGCATCGTTACGTTACTACCAGCCACTCTGGTGTAGGAACAGCTTCCAGGAATACCCAGACACCTACCATGCCAGCTCAGTGCGTGAGCCACGTGGTACCACGTAGGGCTCCTGCACCCCACCCCTGATGCAGATGTGGGTCAGGGAGGAGGGAAACAAGGTGTGAAATGTTGCAGAGCCACAAGCCAGTCTGTGGGAAATTCTCCCAGTCGTGAGGTATGTGGCGCTGTACAAAAAGGTTCAGCCTATTCAAAGCAGGGCATTTCCTCCTTTCAGAGATGTGCTTGTGGGTCCGTTAATACGTTTGTACCATTACGTGCCGTACATTTCTTCTGTTCTCTGCATGGAGTCTTACGGAAGAAGGTTTCTCAGAATTCCTGAATCTGTGAGCTGCAAGCATGTCACGGTACCCCAACAATGGTTACATCTGTGTTTGACACAGCCCCCACTCTCATGATACCTTTTCTGATCGACCACGCTAGGAAAAAAAAAGTCTGAATTCTATTTCTATTCACTCCTTAGAGAATCATATCACAAAACTGCTGTCGTAGAGCGTGCCGCCAGAAATGGTGGGAAAAAGTACGACAGAGGTGGGTCAAGCGGCTCATTAATAAAGTCTTATTTTTCTGGAAACTGCTTGCGGCCTTTGTCGGCTATTTTATAATCTGCGGTCTGTTGTGATCGTTTTTATTCCCATTCTCGTTTTTCCTCACATTTGCACCTGAATTGGTATTTGTTATTCCTGCATTCTTTTCTCAATGGGGATCCCCGGAAGGAAGGATGTAAGTTTGGAGCCCTTCTGTGCCTCCTGGGGGGAGGTGTCTTTCCTGTGTATGTCACCTGTGTGTCACTGGTGTGTTGGACTGTCCTGAGCCCCCCTCCCTTCTCCCTTCCTCCGGTGACAACATCAGCCAGACCCTAACAATTCCAATTTTCCTTTCTTCCTCAAGACTAGTGGCTTTTGCACTAACACCTCCCAGCTGGGGGCCGTGCTGCAGACACAATGAGGCAGTGGATCAGCCAGATGCTGAGCACCTTCCCCGGTCACTCCCTGTGTCTGCCCCACTCCTGGTAATGAACTCGGAAGGGCCAAATGCTCCCTCCCACACCGAGTACTTTCACGCCACCCTCTCAGCCCAGACTCAACCTGGGCACTTGGATGTTTGCTCCCTGAGTGGCAGGTACAGAGGGCCAGTCTCCTCTGTGCCCAGTGAAAGCCACTGGTCTGCAGGATTAAGGCCCTCTTAGGCCGGGCACCCCATAAGATTTAGGAATACTAAGGTGAGTCTCGAACCCACAGCTGTGCATGTGCCAGGGACAAGTCTGTGTCCTCATATGGTTCAGAGAAGGGCCCTGAATCCAACCTGAAAGGTCAAGGAAGAGCTTCTCGGAAGAACGAACTTGATTGAGTCTTAAAGGCCAAGAGAGCACTGTCCAGGTGAGAATAGGCAGCCGGCTTGTAGCACACACACACATCGTCTGCCAGTTACTCAGTTCAGCTCTCGTTTAGGTGCTGCTACAGAAGAATTGTGCACACGCGATGCAAGCCCCGAACCAGCTCTCCTTAAATTAAGCAGAAGGGAGATTGTGCTGGGTGGGTCTGACCTAATCAGGTAAGCACTTTTTTTCCTATTTTTTTTTTTAATGTTTATTTATTTTTGAGAGAGAGAGAGAGACAGAGACAGAGACACAGAGTGGAGCGGGGGAGGGGCAGAGAGAGAGGGAGTCACAGAATCCGAAGCAGGCTCCAGGCTCTGAGCTGTCAGCGCCGAGCCTGATGCAGGGCTCAAACCCACAAACTGTGAGATCTTGACCTGAGCCGAAATCAGATGCTTAACCGACTGAGACACCCAGGCGCCCCAGGTAAGCACTTTTGAGGAAGGCTAGGCCTCCCCTGAGTTCAGAGACTCCCAACAGCCACCGGGTCTACCATTCTTCCCCCCTCCCCCACTCTGAGTCCCCACTCCCCATCTTCCTTACTGACCCTACCTGTGGCAACAAGCTTCGGCTCATGCTGTGGGACTCTGCAATGCTCATGATCTTTGCCTGCCTGCCCTAAAGACTTGTATTTAGCCAGCCCACAGTTGCATAAGCTGGTTTATGATAATAAATCCATATGTATATATATATGTATCATATATAATAAATCTTTTGTCTTTCCTATTGGTACAGCATCTCTGATTGACTGCTGATTGATAAAGGCAATGGCAACACAACAATAAAATGAGGATTTATCATTACCGGGCATTTCTCTCACTCATTCTCAACAACTCCATGAGGTGGCTGCTGTTATTATCCCCTTTTATTTATTTATTTTTTTAAGTTTATTTATTTATTTGGAGACAGAGAGAGACGGAGCGGGCGAGCAGGAAGGGGCTTAGAGAGAGCGGGAGAGAAAGAATTGCAAGCAGGCTGACCGCGTGGTGCCCAGTGCGGGCTCGAACCCACGAACCGTGAGATCACAACCTGAGCCGAAACCAAGGTTGGACGGACGCTCAGCTGACTGAGCCAACCGGGCGCCCCATCCCCTTTTGAAGGTGAGAAAACTGAGGCACAGGGAGGCGGAACAACCTGTCATATGGCCGGTCAGCCTCGGCACCTGGACTGCCATCCATCTCCCCCGGGGCCTCATGCTGTGTGAGGGGAAACCAGCAGGTCTCAGTCTCTGCTGCTTAAAGCAGGGAGTGATCGTCACCAAGATGGGAAAATCCAGGATTCAGGTAAGAGTCAGAACCACCCCGTGTCCCGGCCTGTTGTCCTCCTCGATGGTGGAGAAGGTGAACAGAAGGATGTCAGAGGAGAGAGGATGTCAGGAGGAAGGCACTGCTGGACTTAGGAGCAAACTGGGGCCCTGCGAAGGCACAGAGGAGCAGCAGGGTATAAACAGGCTTTAGGTTTGTCATGTCAGCTGGACCAGGTTCCTTCTGATGCGCAAGTCTCACCAGGCCCTTGCCCTCCGTGGAACAGAGACTCTTCGAGGGAGCTCCTCCATCAGTAACCAGGCGGCCTCGGGTGGGTTCCCACAAGGCCCTGCCCACTGAAAAAAAAAGTCAGTAGTGCAGCAAGAGTTCGTATGAAGTTTGGGGAGCAGACAAATTTGACTCTTTAACCTTTGGCATTGCCCAGGCAGGAAGGAATGAGTCTCTAGACCTTGCATATAAAGACACAGTTACCACAAATTTGAGGAGGTGGCTTTGTGCTTTGGCACAGGATGTGGGCCTGTATTGCCAAAGGAAGAGAGAGAGAGAGAGAGAATGGATATCAGGCATCCTTGCAGATAATGGTAATATCAGTACTGGCATAATAATAGCAATAACCACCCGCTGTATCTTTAAAGAGCTTCATGGTTAACAAATGATTCTCACATATTGAGACGTCTAACAAGACATCTTTTGTCACTTCTATTATTCCCACTTCACAAATGGACAGACAGACGGTCATTAAGGGATTGGTTCCAGGTCGCACAGTTGGAATGCGCGGCTGGTCTTGGCACGCAGATTGCACTTGACCCCATTCACTGCTGTTCTGGGTTGCCCACCCCCCCACCACCAAGTGCTCCACACACACACACACACACACACACATGCGCACACACAACTGGACAAGGATAATACTCCCCCTGCCCTGGCTGCCTGCTTCCCTTTTGCTTTAAGAACAGAATACAGAGGTGGGGAACAGCTGGAGAACCGGCCGACTTCTAGGCTGAGAGATGATGAGGAGTTTGCACCGGCGGTGGTCAAAATACAGAGATTAATTACACTCAACCCAAGAAACGGGCTTTTATGGGCTGCCAGTCAGCAGAAAATATTTTGAAGTCCAAATTTGAAAAATGTCACAACTGCTGTTTTGAATTCATAGATATTTTGGGTGCCTAGCAATGCCTTCTATTTCTATTTCTTATTTAGAGAAAGTACCTGTCTTTAAAAATCATGGGGGCTTAGGAAAAGCTCACGCCATGGTCTAGTTTGGGGCTCTGTAGGTCCCATGGGTCAGGCTGTTGGTGTGGAACACACACTACAGGCAAAGATGAGCCATTAGGAGCTCCGTGCGATGGGGCACAGAGACCAGGGGCTCACCGATGTGACTCCCAGGTCCTCCTCCCCCCAGCTCTGTGACCTGAGGCAAATTCATCTCCACACACCCGTTTTCTTCATCTGCAAACTGGGACCTAGATCAACAACCTCTCCCCGCTGCCTGCCGCAGAGACTGAAACGAGATCATGTAAATTCATTAACTGCCCAGAGCAGGGCTTGGATGAGAAGTGAGGTTTTAGTCCTACCCACACAACCCTTGAAGCCACCAGCAAAATGCTTTTCAAACAGTAAACGTTGGATGGGTATGTGTGGAAGGAATGAATGAAAAATGAAGAGAGCCTTACACTGAAATGTTAACGCTGTTACCCTGGCAGTGACCCTAGAATCTCTCCAGCATGTTTTACACATTTTGCTAGGCAAGAAATATCCATGGTGATTCACAGATTTTCTAATAAAACAGCCGCGCACATCTACCATGAGTTCATAGGGATAATGATGACAAAATACCCGCAAAGCACTTTTTGAACTTTTTGCCGGCAGTTTCATCGTGTTCTCCTAATAATGCAGTGGGCTGCTGGGACCACCGATGCCCTTGCTACTTGTTTTACTGCTGCTCCCTGCTTGCTTTATTGGGTATGTGCTGGAGGGCTGACCTCCATGCTGAGTGCCATATGTACGTCAGCCTGGTGGATCCCTGGGATGGAGGCTATTAACAGCATTTTATGCAAAAGAAAACCAAGGCTAATGCTTTAAAAATAATAATAAAATAAAAATTAAAAAAAAAAGCAGCTTGCCCACAAGTCACCCAGCCCTGGCAGAGCCAAATTTGGACCAGACTGATCTCAAAGCCACTGTCACAAAGCGAGCGTCCATCTCGCATCACACAGATGAGAAATCTGTGACACCTGCTCCAAGCGACCCATCTCGTAAGGGGTAGAATCTGGAGCCCGATCCATGCACTCCTGAGGCAGATTCGAAGCTGCTTCGACCGCCTAACGGTCTCCAGATCAGGCGATGGTGAAAAAGAGGACCCAGTCGGTCTGCCTTTACTGAAGGCTTCCATCTGTGAAGCGTGTGCTAAGCATCTGATAAATGTGGTCATTCGATCTGCCCGGGACACAGTGATGCACGCGCTCGGAAAGAGAAGCTCAAAGGTTCAGTCTCGAAAATGTTAATGGCAGATATCTCAAGCTGGAAGGATTTCAGGTTCCGATTATTTTCTTCCTCTGGATTTTATATATGGTTTGATTTTTGTAAACAAGTAAACAAGAAGACTTAAAGGCATAGTTCAGAGCGACCCTGCGTTGGGGGTGTAATCCATTCCTGCTTTCCAGCTGGGGAAGCTGAGGGGGAGGGTGAAGGGTCTGTTCAAAGTTACCTTCCAGAGCTCCAGCTCATGCATGCCTGAGCTACCTCCTGGGAGCCCCAATCTGCCCAGGGCAGGAGAGTGGCCATCTAGGAGATTCTATAATCTCTTCCACGACAAGGGCATAGTTTCTTCTGCCCCAAATAGGTGCCTGGCTTCACATGGCAGTGGGGCCCCGGGTGTTCCTACAGCAAGGACAGGCGTGGCCATTCACTTGGGCTCAGGTGGCTTGTGTGTTGTGAAGGCTCTTTGAGGTGTAAAGGGCCCCCTGGGACCTCGCATTCTTCATCAGTCACTGTGTGGGAGGCTGGAGGCAGGGATGGCACTCGGTGGGGTAGGGCCAGCAGCCATCAGTGAATGGGTGAGCATGTCAGGCAGAGGGGGTGGGGGTGGGTGCACATGCCTGTTCAACCACCGTGGCTGATCTGTTCTTCAGTGTCAGGAATTTGATGCTATGTCCTAAATGTAAAAGTTGGGGACATAACTAATTTACATGACTCCATAGAAAGTTCATGGTGAAAAATGACATTTGCTGGACAATACTGGGTGAGCACTCAGAGACCATTAAATTCCAACGTTGTCCACAGAGGCAGGCAGGCCGTCTATGACAGTAACAGCCAGACCCACTTGGGGAACACATTCGTTAAAACATGAAACCTCCTTGTGAGCTAAAGCCTTTCATCATATGGGCCAAAAAAGACCAGCTAGCAAAAAGACCCGCAGCTAGCAGGGTGTGGTAAAGACAACACTAGTCCCAGGGTGTGGCTCTAACAACCTTTGGCTCTGACAAGCTGGGCATCTTTGAATAAGACACTTGACCTCTCTGGGCTCCTCATCGGTAAGATAAGGAAATGAATACTAGCTAACCAGTCTAGTGCAGACACTAGATCGTCAGAAAGACCCATGAGTACCCCGGATGCAGTTCATATCAAACATTTATTGGGCACCAACTGTATCCAGTACTGCACTGTGGGAATCAAGGAACAGCAGGAGATGGTAGGGGCTGGATTTGGTGTGGCCACAACACATTGCTCTACATTATGGGGGAAGCATGAAGCCCCTCTGCAGCCAATGCCCTGTGAGCCACCCCCCCCCACCAAACCTCATTAGGTCTGAAGCACTTGTTCCCCCAGTTGAGGAAGCTGCCTCACCCAACATTATTTCCTCTGTCCACTGACTGATTGGTGCTGGAGTCTGAAGTTCTGGCCCTTCTCTTTGATGAGAGACATCCTTTCAGGGCGACCCCAGCCCCAGGGTTCCTCATGGGAACACGGATGCTACATGTGTTGTGGCTTCCCTCTCTGCCCCATCTGCTTCCCTTGCTCCTTCATAGGTCTTGTCCCTGAGAACAACCCCCAAAATGCCCTGTATGCAAATCTCGAAGAGTCAGTTTCTTGGGGGGGGAACGCAAACATTGCCATGGGACCCCACAGACTTTAGACAGGGGGGCGTCACTCAGAATGGATGTTTCCCATCCCATTTCCCGGGGTGCAGGCACAGATGTCCCTTGTGCGGTTTCTGGGAGTGGATTGGGTCGTCCATGCACTGAGAGATAGCTCTTGTGAATATGGCCCAGGGGTCTGGTAAATGTTTAACTTTGAAAGGGAGAGGAAGAAAGCCCAAGTTCTTGCTCCCTGAGTATCAAAGAGCAACATTTCTTTTGCATGAAATCAAACTGCTTTAGCCTGATTTATCCTGGCGCCCAGAAGCCCAAATCTACCCCTTGAAGTTAGAAAAAAAAAATCTCTGAGTTGAGCACATGGAGGAAACTCACGGGCATTTATTGAATCTGGGAGAATTCTAATAGAATATCAGAGCTCTAAGAGGAGGCTCAGAGAGGTTGGCTGAGCGTGGCTTCGCTGTGAAAATCCCCAGGACCACGAGGGCATTTTCCATTCAACAGGCAGAAAGCCACCATCACAGTGGATTCAAAGTATGGTTGTGCCAGAGGACAGACTCCAGCCTTCCTTCTGGCCCACCAACATGTTTAACTCCTACTTCAGGAAAATCGGGCTTGTGTTTAAGGCCATATGCTCTCCGGGAACCACTGTATACACACCAGAGCACTGCAGGGCTTACACAAGTGATGCAGATCCCAAATCTGGCGCTTGCCAGCGTGTGTCCTTGGAAGAATTACCTCCCCTCCCAGAATTCTTGTGTGTGTGCTGATAAAATAAGGCTCATCCTTCACTTGCGGGAATTTTGGTAAAATGGGAAATAACGGGACACCCTTAACAGCGGCTCGGTCCTCAGAGCTGTTACTGCTACTGGTAATAATATCTAGAGAATACGGACATTACAAAGTAAATGAATATTAGCTGACCAGTATAGTGCAGAGGTTAGACCCGACTAAACACCGAGTCTACTTATTTGAGCACTGACTTTGAATAGCGCGTAAAAATGCACACTCCCAACACCTATCTGATGCTGGACGGCAATGCTACCAGCATCATTGCTGCTTTTTTTTTTCCCCTCAAACCCATACATTGGCCAAAGCTTGGCTGGAGCCCCAAGTATAGAGGGAGGGAAAATGGTGCCTCAGACATGCAGGGAAATGCTGGGCTGGCAGGGGTGACGGGGCGGGAACCGTGACTTCCAGGCTTACGATCTTGGGCAAACCGGCCAATCTCTCAAGCGTCAGTTTCATCCATTCAACTGACATTGATTATATACAGATGTCTCAAGCACGGCGCCTCTTACATAGGCAACAACACGGTGGGTGAGCCAGAGGCCAGCAAAGGGGGCATGCTAAAGTGAGGGGGCATGCAAGGGGGCAAGAGCCAAGTGAACACAGCAAAGGCCAGATCACTGCTCTCTTGCTGTGGGTTGCAGCCCAGGGACCCGGCGCAGCATCCCTCACATCAAAATACTCAACAAAGAAACGGATGAGACATCCTGCTGCCTAGAACAGGGAAGGCTGGAGGTACCGCTTTGAGCTGGGTCTTCAATGAGGAACAGGATGAAGGATAGGAACGGACCCTTCAGGCAGACCCAAGAGCAAGCGCAAAGGCGTGGAGCTGAGAAAGCCTCTGAGGTGTTGGGGAGCACCTAGCATGGTGCTCACAGAGTGTGCAGAGGGCAGGATGAGAGCCCGCGGAGGTACTGGGGAAGTAAAACGAGACAGCCATTCACAACTGCCTGGGCGATAGGTCAGGCGGTATATTTGCCTCTTTTGCTCCCTTGGTGTATATACGTTACAGATGCATCTTAGAATCGCACTTGTCCTGACTCCAGATTTACATCTCATTGTGTTGGTCCATGAATGATCATTAGTAAACGAACATGCATATTGATGTGAAGCTCAGTTCTGTGTGCAGTGTTATCCATGGATTCATTCATTCGTCCAACAGATATTTTATTCCGATAAATGCTAACTGCTGCTCAGAGTGCCTGACCAAGGCAATTTGCTGAGGCACGAGTTTGCGTTTCCCCGCTTCCGCTTGCCTGCAGACAGAAGGCTGCTTGGGAGAGGTCTGATGTTTGGGTGTGCTTTTTCCTGCTCTAAGTTTGTGCTTCCGGTCCCCGGGGACACTGTTCTGTGCACATCGTGGGGAAGGAGGTCGGGCTTCTCAGAGGCACTGTGGCACCTGCCCTCTCCACCTGAGCTCCCACGGGGAGCCTCAGTCACCCAGAGTCTAGCCAAGCAGGGGCACAGAGGTCAGGGAGAGGCCGGGAGCCTGGGGGAAGGGAAAATCACAGCATGCATGGGGGGAGGATGAGAAGCACATGAGAAGAGGTGGTGGCAGAAGGTGGCAGCTGAGGAGGGGGAGGCAGGACTGTGAGGAGCAGACGGTGGCAGGGTGGGAAGGGAAGAGGCAGGAAAGAAGAAAATGAAGTGGAAAAGGGACGAGAGATACCAATGGATTGGAAACGAGGAGCTTCGGAAAGAGAAGATGTTGGAACGAAAATTAAGGACGGCAGGTAAGTGGGGCCAGGAGGTGGGAGAAGGTGGGGAGAAAGTGAGCTGAGAGAACCGTGTACTCAGACCCGGTGGAGGAGGGGTCTCCATGGGAGCCCTGGGCTCAGGCTGCCCCGCAGAGGGGAAGGGAGGAGAGCGTCTGGCTGGCCCCGCTGGCTTGCCAGCCTGCACAGATTCTCCAAAGCGAGGAGCTGTCGCGTGTCAAAATATTCAGTGGTGATGCATGAATTAGCAGAGATCAGTCTGTGTTTAAGAAATCTTGACGGAGCAGCCCAAAGCACAAATCAAAGCCATCAAGTGAATGAGACTGTTCATCCGATTAACACACATCCAGCACCTGGCTCTGCAGAGCGCAGGAGCAGGGCTGGGGCTGGCTTCCCGACCGCGCGGGCAATGTTTGCCCGTTCGCTTGTCTGTCCGTGTTCCATGGCCGGGGAGGGGATCGTCTCCAGGAATGCGCTGCGGGCTCTGCTTCAAGGTCATTGCATCCCTGGGTTTTCAACAATCATAAAAGAGCTCATGCCGGGGCTCAAGGTAGGGCAGCATTTCCACCACCAGATGCGAACCCATGAGGACTCCGTACCAAGGGGATCAGGGCGGTCCAGCCGCCAGCTCCCTCTGCTCTTGGCAAGGGCTGAGGCAAAGCCAGCCCCAGGCTGAGAGGCTGAGCCTGGAGATGTCACCAGACTCTCTCCCCAGCAGACAGATCTCAGAGGGTGGGAGCTGGAGTTGGCAGGGGTGGAGGAAGGCATCTCGGGGGGGCCTGGAAAACTCTGTCGCCCTGAAGCTGCATCTCTTTGCTAGGCCTCATGCCTGGATTTCTACCTTGAAGCTCTACTGGGGGCAGGGGTTCTGCCCAGAGCCCCAACACATCTGACAAACACCTTGACCTCCCACTAAGTTCTTCCTGCTCTTTCTTCTTTGTAGAGGGATTTGTTCCCTGTTCCCCCAAGCCTAGGTTGGAACCCACGTTTAACCTGGACACATACCTGTGTATCCTTCCCTCATTCCTTCTCTTCCTCCCTCCCTTCCACAGGCCACAATTATCTATCAAATGCCAGCTCTGTGCCAGGCACCAGTCGAGCTTTCCTTCTAGATGGGGGGGAACAGCTTTAGAAAATATAACATATAGGATGTTAGGTGATAAATGCCAAGGATGAACGTTAAGGAACGGGGATAAGAAGGCTCGATGTGAGTGTATGGACAAGTGCTGTGTGATCCAGATGATACAGAGAAATGGCAAGCCTGCCCCTTCCTGCAGGTCATGCCTCTTGGAGGTGGCTCTGCCTGGAGCCCAGTGTGGCATGAGGGCCATCTTCCTGGGTTGGGTTCTATAAGCTCCCACAATATTTTGTTTTCTGCTTTTACCCCTCTCCAGATTGCCAGCCTACTGCAGGGCTCTCAGGGTACCACCGGTCAAGGTGGCCTGGCACCTCTGCCCTGGCATGAATTACAAATAAGCCACATCTGTTAAAATAAAAACTAAAAAACTAATAAATAAATAAATAAATAAATAAATAAATAAATACATAAATAAATAAATAATAACCAAGCCACATCTGATGGTCTCAGGGTGATCATGGCCTCCATACATAACTGTAGTATAGGATTACAGTGGACAGCCCACAGGGTGCTCTTTATGAAGACTACAATGTGAACGGTGCTCCCTAGGGTTGGGCAGTACACAACCTGTGGAACTGATCATGGCAGCCTACCTGGGTCTGCTGCACAAACACTGCAGGGCCATGCTGTGGTTGGACTCCACGTAAAAGAGTGTTAAGCAAATAGTTTCTACCCGAGAACTGGCTTCCACCAGTACTTGGTCTTTCCATCTCCCATCCCCCATCCTGGAACTTGACCCACACCCTTGGAGACCTTTGAGACCTGCCTGCCCCTTCTTTCTGACCTTAGCTGGTCCTCCATGCTCTGTCACCTGGCTGACCTGATGACCTCTTCACTGCATTTGCATTTCAGGTCTCCCGCCCCCCATTTCTCTGGTAACACATCCACCCTGGCCAGCTCCTTCCAAGCTCCTAGAGCAGGGCATTTTGTCTGCTTTGCCTTCCTGCTACCCATGCCGTGGAGGCGCTCAGTTCAGAAAGCACTGCTCCCCTCCGCACGTCTAGAATCATAGGGTGTCGGATCTTGTCCATACAGCATCCATCACGCCTCAAAAAACAGCAGAGTCAGGTTGGAGACCAAGACCTGTCTGGCTCCCAAGCTTTGTGCTCTTCACCTCGCATCACTGCTGCCCTTGGTGTGTGTGGATTCTCAGCACAGCGTGCTCAAGAAACAGACACTGATTCCCCACAGAAAAGATGGCTGCCTTAGCCACTTCCCGAGGGCCAGGCACGGGAGTTAAGTTATTCGTCCAACTTCTCTGACAGTGAGAGCCATCAAGGGGTACTTGCTAAACATGTAAACCCCAAAGACCACTCACATCCACAGTATCAGGATTTCTGGGCAATGCTGTATTTAAAACACATCCCAGATGATTCTCATGACTGTGAGATTCTAGGAAATCTGGGGAGAGGATAGTAACAATAGCGAACATTATTGAACATACCCTTCATGCCAAGAACTGTCCCAACGGCTCTCCATATAGTAATTTTATCAGTCTGCTAACAACTTCCTGAGGCAGGTCTTATCATTATTCCCACTGTACGGGTGAAGGAAGGTAGGCACAAAGAGGTTAAGAAACTTTCTCAAGGTCGTACAGCTAACTTCTTCTGACTGCACAGCCTGCCCCTTGACTACCACGCTGTGCTGCCCGGCAAAGAAAAGATCTCTTGTCAATTTGAGGCACTGGGAGAATGAGCGATCACCTAAGCGGTGAGATAAAAAACCCTTTGGGAAAAGGAAACTTGCAATACACTAACAGTGCTTGGAATTCCGTGCCATCAGAGGGCTCCATCGTCCATCAAAATCTGGCCCAAAGGACTATACTTGAAGCTGCTATCATTCACTTCCAGCTCTCGTAAAGGGAGGAGTTAGCAATAGCTTGGCTCAGGAGAAAGGGAAAAGAATGAGTCTGTTGCCTGGTGGTAGAAGGGAAAGGTAGCCATCAGGTGGGACCAAGCAGGACCTCCTGGCTCTGCTCTGCCCCCACCATCTCTATTTGCACAGCTCTGCTCTCTGCAACTCTAGCTCCCTCCACTCTGTGACAGCCCGATCAAATGGGGTCCATCAGTCCTCCCACCCCTGTTCTGTCACTTTTCATGACATTTATTTTTTACCATTAGTTTCCATATACACGTGCGTTTCGTTGCTCCTCCTATTCACTCAACAGACTTTGAACTCCTTCAAGATTGAGATGAAGTCATACGTATCTTTGCATCCCCACAGTGCCCAGAGTATTCCTGTTCCCTGAAGGTGCTTGACAAATGTTTCACAAATACACATACAGATGAGTGGCTGGGACACCCTAAGAAAACTTCATGGACTTTAGAGCCCTGAGTAGGCTGCACAAGAGCAGTGTCTCTCAAAATTTAACATGCAAAGGAATGATCTGGGGCTGTTGTTAAATGCAGATCTTGGTGCAGAAGGTCTGAGGTAGGACCAGACAGGCCGCACTTGTTAACAAGCTCCCAGGTGAATGCCAAAGCCACTGGCCCAGGACCACACTCTGCTCTAAAGCAGGACTTTAGAGGATCACTTTCCTCTTATTCTATGTGCTGCCTCATGCTGATTTAATGTTTCACAAGGAAAGAACTGGGAGCTGGGTTCATTTCTCCTAAGAGGCTGTCTTCTGTGCTCAAGCTGAGCTAAGTCAACATTCTTATATGGACCATACACTAATTTCAAAATCAATAAATATGATTCAATTCAATTCAATTCAATTCAATTCACTGCAAAATGCTGAAGTCCCAGTTTACATCACAGTTTTACCCATTTATGACATCTATCATGGCACCTCTCACGTTTCTGCATTTCAAACATTTATTCCCACATCAACATGCCCACTGTGTGAGATAATTAAAAAACCAATGCTTCCACTAGGGGCACCTGGGTGGCTCAGATGGTTAAGCATCTGACTTTGACTCAGGTCATGATCTCACAGTCCATGAGTTCAAGCCCCACGTGAGGCTCTGTGCTGACAGCTCAGAGCCTGGAGCCTGCTTTGGATTCTGTGTCTCCCTTTCTCTCTGCCCCTCCCCTGCTCATGCTCTGTCTCTGTCTCTCTCTCTCTCTCAAATAAGTAAAAGAAAAACATTAAAAATTAAAAAAAAAAAGAATGTTTCCACTGTATTATTTTTCACATATTCTCTGCCTCTTTTGGTTAAAAACAGTCCCCATCCCATCAGCTGAGAGGCTGGTTTCCTGTCTCCCTTGATAGATCTGGGGATCCTTGGACTCGTTCTGTTTTTGTTACTCTTTTAATGATTTGCCAGGGCTGATGGCACGACTGTGTGCACACGATGAATCAGGAAACTTCTGGCTAGACTAGTCAAGTGCTTGAGTCTATCATAACACTGCAGAACCTGCTTATGATGGACACAGCCAACAGAATGGTACTTGCACCTGTTACTCATTGTCTCAAACTCTGAGAGCCAGGTTTTGCACCACCACTTATACTCTCTTCCTGCCTAACCCCACTTTCCACTCTTTCATGTCAAAGATGGAATCTGGAGGGCACCCGTCCTGGCACCCAACGGTGACTATGAAACTCTTCCCTTTGTCCCCTCTTCCTAAGTCTTCTCTGTGGAGGAGACACAGTGGACCTCTATATGAATAAAACACCTTGGCCTTTGGGCGTGTGGGGTGATCCCTTTCTCATCAAATATGAGATGGAGCTTTTCCGCCCAGCATGGACTAGCAATCCGGGTCTTCTAGTGCTGCACACTGCGCCAAGGATTTGAAGCTGATCGTGCAAATATATAGACGTAATGAAAAGATTTAATTATATACAAATTAAGACAATGGAGACACGAGATTGACGGAAGGTTTAGTCAAAGCAGAAAGTTAAAAGAGGCCTACAAATCACAGCTATTAAGGGGAAATAAAAAATACGGCTCTGAGGTTCCTTGTGGCCAAAGCGTAAGGGGCAATACAATCAGTTGCGTGGTCAGCAGTGGAAAATGCTTGCCATCTCCTTCCAGTTAACAGTGCTTTTTCTTGGTGATTAGGTCTAGAAGCAATTTCTCCTACAAGTATTCATAATGGGGATGTTGTACAGTAGAATAAACAACATCATTTTCAACATCTCTACAAGGTGTGTAACATCACTTTGTAGGACACTTTCTTCAAGGCAAGTCAGAGCAAAATGTTCTGCCTCATATCTGGGCAACTCAGATAAAGCGAATTCTTAACTTGGATTGAGAAGGAAAGGGGGGTTTACTAAATTTTCTAAGATGTCATGCACAGCTCAACAAAATATTAAATATCCTGATATAATTTTATATTTGTTAAATCAAAAGAGCCTTCATAACACAAATTGCATGAAGTGAAACCCAACAAAATCAGTGTAGGTAGTGAAATATGGTCAAAGAGCTTTCATGGGTTTTGATTTTGCACAAAATTCAACTAAAATGTGGGGTGAAACTAGAATATAGGGCTTGTGTGGAGTCGGACAGACCCCAGCTCTACCATTTACCCTGTGAGGGACCCTGGACAAGTTTCTTACGATCTCTGAGCTTCAATCCTCTCCAGTAAAATGGAGACACAAATATATTTACACATCAAAATGCTGATGTAAAAACTGAAGGAGGTGATGCATTGGAGATGTCAGCATATTATCTGGATGCACTAAACACCCAATGAATAGAAGCTCTTCAATTGTTATCATCCATAAGTACATTGTCCAGTACGATAACTACTATCCATACATGGCTATTGAAAGTTAAATTAATGACAAGTCAATAAAATCTAAACTTTAGTTTCTCATTCACAAGTGTTTAATAGTCCCACGTGACTAGTGCCTACTGTATTGGCCAGCACAGATACTGAGACCTTCCCATCATCGCAGAAGGTTCTATTGGATAAAACTGATCTAGAGGGACATATGAAGGACATATCATTGAAACTATTCTTCAAAATATTATTTCTCTCAAGCTAGCTTTGGTAAAATTTGGGCAAGCGATACTCTTTGGCAAAAGCCTGGTGGGAAGGTATTTTGATTTTCTAAGCAAATTAGATCTATATCCTCAAAAAAAAAAAAGGAGATAGCTCATGAAATTTGAGAACACTGGCGAGGCTGACCTTCTAAATTGCCTGCTACCCCCTGGTCATGTGGAAAGTGGACCGAGGGTCCATCTCTAGGCAGAGTGAGAAATTGCCTTTGAAAATAGTCCTGCACCTGCTGCAATAACATGAATATGTAAAGTATCAGCTCCCCGGCCTTCCTTGAATTGTTTCCAAATTCCTGTACTTTTCCCGGTTTGAAATAGTAACTGCTATCATCAGGAGAATCCCCCAGAAACAGAAGGAGGAACAAAGAGAACAATTACATGAAAACCCAGCTCTCGTCTGCTGTTGGCCTACAGGCCAGGAATGTGCAGTTCCGGGCTCTTCGGCATCCCTGCTCATTTGCTCCTGGCAAGCTCCCTTCTTGCTGTGTGTCCTTCTGTCAGCGCCGGGAGTGAAGAGGGAGCAATTCCATAATCAATCTTCAGCCCTTTGAAGAAACTCCAGCAATGAACTCGAGCCACATTAACAGCCTCATGCTTCTTCCTTGACCTCGTCCTTAATTGCATGACCAAAGTTCAAGAAATCTTGAATGCAAGCACTGCCTTCAGATAACTGGTAAACCTCTCTCCCTTTTGCGTATCCCCATGAGGCAGGGATGAGGAAGTGCTTTCGAAGAAAAGGAAGCGTTTCCAAAGGTCTAGAGTCCTCTAGGTTGGCTAACTGTGGCACTCCGGAGGACAGGTTGGTAATTGCCTGTAGGAATTTCTAAGCACTCTGAAAACATCTCTGACTATTGTTTTTAAATGAAAACATGGGGAGGGGGGCGGTAAAGAGAGGAGATCTGTCCAAATAAAAGCTAGAAACACAAGTCCGACTTGATACACACAAGAAAAGCTAAGTACCTTCCCTCTGTGTGTGTGTGAGGGTGGTGAGGAACAGGGGGGCTGGGACATTCGCATAAATGTGGATTTCCACATCTCGGTTTTTTCTAAGTGGGTTGCACTTGCAATATAATGAAAGTCAAGTGTGCACTCCAGGGCACGGTGGCTCGCTAAGGCTGATGGGGGGGGGGGGGATACTTAATGTTTATTCCTGGAAGATGAAATAATTAAAATAAGGAAATGAAAGCCCTGACCAAGGCTGACACTTTCTTAAAAGGTTTTGGCTTCATATTTATCGCAAGAACAGGAGTTTGTTTTCACGGACAGAGGATTCATTTTGCCCACAAAACCCATATTTCCCTCACCTGCTTTCCATTCAGACAAGCCCCATGAGAAAAACGTGATCTCCAATTCACCAGCAGTAAGAAAGATAAAGGCCTGGGAACTCCACAAGTACGTTCTCCTAATTATCATAACTGGCATTTTTTTTGTATTTGGCAAACCATCTATTCAGATTAAACTACAGCGCAGGAGTCTTTTATTTGAAGATTGCCAGTGTGTGGTGGAGAGGTAGCTCAATTGTGTGATTTCCACAGCGTTAATAGCCCAAAGAGAAGCACTGAAAGAGAGCCCAGTATTTGCGTGCAAGTGATTTTTGTTAGGGAAGATCTAAAAATACTTACTGCAGCCTCTCTCCCTGTCCTCTCCCCTCAAAGCCAGCCCAGGACCTTTCCCTATTTAAACACCCAGAAAAGATGTGTCAGAAGTCGTCTGTTATTACCCTCATGTCCCAGTTTCCCCTAAGATCTAAATAAACAAACGAGTCCAACAAACGTGTCAGGAGGCTCCGGCTCAGCTTAGCATTAGGGATATATTTACCCATTTAATAACTGTTATTTATCCAGTCATTTAATTGCACCATTGTAAACACCCAGGGAAACCCTTGGGGGAAGGTAGCTCAGTTGCTGAGATGAGACAGATATTAAAGCCCTGTTCCTGCAGCCCGGCCCCCTCACAGAGCAAGTCTCCGGGTCTGGGATTGGGGTGAGTTTTTTTTTTTTATATGTCATAGGGACCCACCAAGAGGCCTCCACCCACTTGGCACGCTGCTTTTCACAGAGTAAGTGTGCGATGTATCAAAAAAGGGATGAGTGAAGAACACAGAAAGGGGGACTAGGGAAGAAAGAAATGCTCTGTTTAGAATATGTGGAGATCAAAGTCTCCGCCAGCAAAAGCCTTCGCCAGTGACCAGGGCTTTGCTGGTGCCACAGGACAGGTGGGGGCCAAGCTTTAAAAGGCTATTCATCAGTCTAGGGCCACAAGAACTGTGCATCTTGGGGTTAGGCCATCACAGCAGCAGGTACCCCCAAAGGAGTGATCCGGGCATCATGGCAGCGTTCCTGAATCCAGCTTTGCTTCCTAGCCTTTGACCAATGCCTCCTCTATCAGTCTCGGGGATTTGGAGGCTTTTGTTTTTCACTCTCTGGGAATCCCTCAGACCTGCCAACATTCACTGTGGCTCTCCTTTTGAGATAGAATTTTGCATTTGCCTTTGACCTTCTCTTTTAACCAATCTCAGGTCATTAATTCATCTGAGTAGGCTCTGGATCCTGGGACCCAACCCGAGTTCATCCACCTGGCTGGTACAAGCCAGCCTGGTGCCCTTAAAACTCCCTCCTCACCTCTAGTGAAGGTCCCAGGTACTCCATGAAAAGCATTTGCAGCTATAATCCAGAAGCTCAGGAACCATCTAGAAGCGGCATCATGTTTTCCCGATCCCTCTTGCTCTGGTCTGATGTTTCTAAATTCTCTCAAGGGCCATCTTTTTTTTTTTTTCCCCCAGTTCTTCGTCTTTGCCTAACTCCTTCAGATTGATATTCCAGTCAGTCTAGGTTTCTGGTTTGTGATACTGACTTTGCCCCAGGAAACCTCTGCGGGAGAGGCATTTCTGCCATGCCCTCTCATGGACCCACGCTCAGTGGTTTTCCAGCTCTTTTATGGTTAGGAAAGGACCCAGCAGCAGAGGACCAGGGGTGAACACATCACGTGAGCGCCACTCACTATTACTGGATCATGGACTGTTAAATGTTCTCTGCAATCAAATAGGTTGGAGAAGGCCGCTTCTGACATTCCCCTTTAGAAAGTCATCATGGACGTGAGCACATAAAAGTCCTCACTAGTCTGTGGGGAAGAAACTGCTTGCTTTGCGTACTCAGTGCTTCCCATGCCTATGTGAGCACCAAACCCATTTTTATAATGTTGCATCTAAAACATCCCTTGGAGCTAGTATCACCCAGAACACCACCCACTTTGCAAAAATCTTGACCTTGCCCAAATTCCCCGCTCTGTTTTACACGCGCGCGCACACACACACAGACACACACGCACGCACGCGCGCGCGCGCGCACGCACATGCTTGCCCACAGGCAACAGACCGCTGTGCTGACATCATTCTCCATTTCAACAACACCCCTTCACAGAGCCACAGTCCTGCTGCAGAAACAAGGCCCATACCCCATTTTTGCTGCAGAAACAAGGCCCATACCCCCATTTTTGCCTCCACAGGCCCCGCTGACCCACAGGGAGGCACTCATATCCACAGATACTAAGAATTCATCATGCAAATCAGGGTTCGCAAACTTCTGAAAAAGAGCCAGATAGTAACTATTTTAGACTCCGCTCAACTCGACTTTGCTCTTGTAGCCTGAACGCAGCCACAGACAATATCTGCACAAACAAGGGTGGCTGGGTTCCAACAAAACCTTATTTCTGGATACTAAAACTTGAATTTGATACAATTTTCACACGCCACAAAGTGTTGTTCTTCTTTTGACTCGCTTTCTACCATTTGAAAATGTAGAGGAATTCTTAGCTCACCGGCCACACAGAAACAGGCAGCAGGCTGATTTGGCCCGTGGGCCACAGTTTGTCAGCTCTCACTTTATACCATTAAATAGGTTTCTAAAAACTGCCCGGATTTTTTGCACATAGAATCCTATTGTAATGTGTCCAAGAACCTGCTCCCTAAAGGATATTGTGACGAACCTTTAGCAATGCAAATCCCTCGATTCCTAAATCTGGTGCCAAGCATGGGCCTTCTGAAAAATGACTGCTCTCCTTGGCCCTCTCAAAGGGACCTCGGCACTGAAGTCTGGCTTTCTGGTGTCCCTGCATCCCAGGAGGAATCTCACGCCAAAAGAGCCTCTGTCTTTGGCCGACGTTAGCCCCACTGGCTCTCCAGCTGCAAGAGAGTTGGCCTCTGAGCCGGTTCTAGTTGGAAGCTCTCTGCCCCCAGCTCCACTCAAGGAGTTGTGTGTTTTCGCCACAGTGACACAAGCTGCAAGACAGCAGAGATGCCCGTCTCTTGTTTGCACGCTGTCACTGCCGTGACAAACGTTGCATCCCAAGTCTGAGAGCTGCTCTGACTTACTGACAAGGCCGTCCTCTCCCCCTGAGAGACAAAGCCGGCCGCCTTGCCCACACGTGTGCTTTGCCATTAGCTCAGAGGCAGGAGGGACCCACTGTCAGCCAAGACGGTCATAGATAGCATCTCGCCCCCCACTCCGGGGAGATGTGGAAATGCTCAACCAGCCAATCATTTTCCCTCCAGGATGCCAGGCACCCAGCCTGATGGGGACTTTTCACTGCTGTGACTGAATCAGTGGGGGCATGGGTGGGGGCGGGGCAGATGCTGGTTTGGTGTGCTTTTTGAGGAAGGTTCTGGGTACTGAGCAGGTGGTAGGAGTTAGGTCGACTCTGCACGGCACTAGGGAGTGGCTTACGTCATCAAGTTTTTCATTCATGATTCACTCGGGCATTCAACAAGCACTGGCGGGGTACCAGTTTTGTGTGAGGCCCCATGCTAGGTACGGCTGATGCAGAAGCCGGTGAATGGCACAAGATTGCCTCTCTCCTGGAGCTTCCTGCCCAGTGAGACAGACAAGGACCTAATCAACCTGTCACAACACAAGGCTCCCGGAGAAGGTGCACAGTCAGCCAGAGGGAATGTTTCAGTCTCTCCTTCTCTCTTTCCCTCGCCGTCTCTCCTTTTCCCCTAACCTACTGAAATGACTTCTCACGAGGGTCCCAACTCTGATGGCGTGCCCCCCACCCTCCTTCTGCAAATCCACTCACGGGAGCAGCCATATACTTTAGAACCTGGTAACCTCACCATGACATTCCCTCTCTCAAACACCTTCCATGGGTGGATGTCTATAACGCTTAGAACTAAAATCCTACCAGGGCCCATGAGCTCTGTAGACCTCAGACCCTCCATCTACACCCTCCCCTCTTTGTTTACTGTGATGTTTCCAGATGCCTCATACATGTTCTTTCTTCTCCCATACATACAATAGGCCTGGAACCCCATGGTTGTATCCAAATGTTGACTCCCTTACGCATTAGCTGAACGATTTGGAACATGTCAGTTCACCTCTCACTGCCTCAGTTTCCTCCTCTGTCAAATGGGCATAATAATAGTGCCCCCCTCAAAGGGCTGCTGCGAGGATGAAACGAGGTAATACACACAGGTGCCTGGAAAGCACCTGGCACAGAGGACACACTCAATAATGTCTGTCACCACCTTATCATCAGCACTGCTTATCTTTCAGCTGGAAAGCTGAATGCCCCTTCCGCAGAGAAGCCTTCCTTGATACGATTCAGTTAAGCATTCCTTTTACATATTCTCTGAGTACCTTGCACTCTCTCTTTAAATCATGGCCACAAGTGGTCTTTATATGGTTACGTTTCAAATGGCGGGCTTTTGGTTTAAAATCTGTCTCACTACACTCTAGCTTTCAGGAGGCTTGGGTCCATGTCTACCCTGCTCCTGGTGGCATGCCTGCTCTACGACAGGCATTAAATAAAAGGATACTGAATGAATAAAGGAAGGAAGGAAGGAAGGAACGAATGAATGGAAAGGGCAGGACAAGGAAATTCTTTCCGGAGGACGTGATCCTGAGAGTTTGAAAAATGTGAACGTGAGATGCCAGTTGGGTGAAGAGGCAGGAGCGTGGGCAGAGGAGATCGCAGGGACAGAAGGCAGCTGGGGCACAGGCACACAGAGGGGACGCTCAGGGAGCTGAGCCGTGCAGTGTTACTGAGGTCGGTGTGGAGCCGACAACTGTGGTGAGCGGGCTCCCACATCATTAACCTCCCTGGGCCTCTGTTTCCTCATCTGGAAAATAGTGGAGGATAATCTCGATCCTGAGTACTGTGGGTGGCGTCTTCCTCGAAGCAGGGAGCACCAAGAGATGACGTCCTGGGGACTCCACTTTGCCTGCTGTCCCGCCCTCTGATGTCCCCATCTGGAGATACCCAGGACTGCTCAGATTCTGAATCAGTCTTTTATTTTATTTTAATTTAAAAAAATATATTCACTTACTCATTTTTTTTTCTATGCCAGCCTCCTCTGACACCTTAGCCACTTCCTCTACCCTATTAGTGAAGAGCTAAGACCCCCCCCACCCCAGGATCCAGTGCCTGGCTCACAGCCGCTAAGGGCCTGAGTTTCTTGCCTTCTGATCAGACTCGGGAGCAAGACCCTCTGGGTGACCTCCGGCTCCAAGCTGTGGCCTCCCTCACAGTCCCCTCCCTGCACTGGCTTTACCTGACTGCTGGGGCCACCTCTCAGCCCGGTCCTCAATACCTGGAGGCCACTGGGGTCCTCGATCTGCACAACTGCCCTCCTCTATGTCCAGCCCCTCGGACAGTGTGCAAGTTTAGAGCCAAATGAACTAGCGGGCAAAGGGAACCCGGTGGTGGCTGCCATAGGGGGACGTGCCTGGACTGGTGTGGTTTCACAGCAGAAGAGAAGCACTCTTCCCCAGCTGACTCATGCACACACCTCTGGGAGCTACTACCTAAAACTTGCCCTCCAGGCACCTGGGTGGCTCAGTCGGTTGAGCGTCCGTCCGACTTTGGCAAAGGTCATGATCTCACGGTTTGTGAGTTCAAGCCCCGCATCAGGCTCTGGGCTGACAGCTCGGAGCCTGGAGCCTGCTTCGGATTCTGTGACTCCCTCTCTCTCTGCCCCTCCCCACTTGTGCTCTGTCTCTCTGTCTCTCAAAAATAAATAAATATAATAAAAAAAAAAACTTGCCCTCAGGTGGAATGGTGACGGAGGCTTTGCTAGAAGCAGCCTTTGAGTAAGGGAGGAAGGGGTCAGAGGGCTTGGATGTAAAAAGGGCCGAGTGCAAGGTCTCTCTCTTTGTGTGCAAGTATGTTTATGGATCCCTGGTGCACACAGACCTCACGAGCTGCCCTGAGTATGGTACACCCAAATACTGAAGACTGAATACCCCAGAAGTTTACGTAACACAGCAGGGGACCCAGCCCTAAAGCCAGTGTTTACCAGGTTTACCTTGAGGAAGAAATGGCAGCCACAGGCCACAGCAGGAAGCTGCCCGGTCTTCCGTGTGTGTAAATACTAAAGAGCAGATGGGTGTTCTGTCCCTCTCGTTCCTGCATGCACGCAGACATCACTAACAGATCACAGCACACATTGTTGCTGACTCTAAACCGGGTCTCGGAATTCCTCTCCATAAAGCGAGCAATTCATTTTCTCTCATGCATTCAGGAGCTGAATCCCCTTCTGCTGATCTCATGCTCCCGGGGGGCTGGGGGGCCATGTAGGCAAGGACTTTAGATTTATCTTTTTCCAGCACAGACATTAACCTTCTGCTCTTTAATTTTCGCAGGTGAGCAAAATCTATGCATTTGGGGAAAAAATCACTCATAGAATCTGGGTTATGAGATATTATTTAAGCTCATTCATAGTTCATTAGGAGGCAGTTTATGGGGCAAAAGGTTACAAAAATGCTTGGCAGTGGGCCAGAGTCTTAGGATGCTTCTGGCGAGGGGCTCTCTTGACATCTCGGGATCTGGAGGAGACTGTTGTGGGGAGGCCAGGAAGTCCCATTCTGTCCCAGTGCTTCCCAAACTTTGCTGCAGTTGGGGGAACTATGAAAAATCCCAAGGCCCGGGTTGGACGCCATACCAATGACATTAGAATGTTTGGGGGGTGGGTGCCAGGAACCAGTAGTTTGTGAAGATCCCAGCTGATTCCAATATGCAGCCCAAGTGGGGAGCCACTGGTCTGGGCACAACACGCTTTAGAGCTGCCCATCTCCCTTCTCTTTGAAGAAGTCATCAGAGCTCACGGGGTCTGACAACAGTTCCATGAGACCATCTGACCCTGAGACAGACCAGGGACTCAGCCACAGAGAAGCAAAGTGGGTTAGGTTCAAAGGATGTGGGTTAGTTGGCCACACCTGGGATCTTTCCTTTCAGGGCAGGAGATGCTGCTCCAATGGTATATAACAAAACAGGAGGAAGATGATGTTTTCATGTTGAAATTAATATGAGGGCGCACACTGAAGGATTAGCATGTGGCTCCTTAAACAGCAGTCCCATCTTGGAAGGACAATTTTCAAAGCAAATTATACACACACCTCCCCCAGTACAACAACTAAGGCTACCAAAAAATGTTCCCCTTTTTGACTGAGTTTTCAAAGGCCAATGATTCTCCTGTCCCACTGGCTGTCCTGCCCCAGCCTGAGGACCAGCCCCTGCAGCAGGAGCCCCTTCCCAGGAAGGCGTCGATGTTGGAAGGTGTGTAAATTGCACCGGCCTTCATGAAAGGGAATAAACGCAGGGAACACCATTTTCTCAGGCCGGGTCACAAGCTTCAGTGGCTCACGTAACGAGATTATTCCAACCTGGAGGCCAATTGGAAAACCAATTACCAACCATTAAAGTCCCATTGCCCGCCTGCCACCCCCCACCCCCCACCCCTCTCGTGAATCTATCACCCTGGCCCTCCTCTTCCATCTGTGTGCAGCCATGAGAACGCAGGCAGACTGCGAGGGCACCCAAGAAAGTAGGACAGGAGCACACCCCTTGCTCAACTGAGCAAACAACTCCTAGGGAGGAGAGAAGTCACACTCATCGCACCCCTGCGTGTGCCAGGCCCCATGTGAAACGTTTTTACAGGCAGAGTCTCATAGCTACTAGTTCGTCCCTATCGGTCATTAGCCCACAGATGCTAAAGACTTGGTGAGTGTGTTGTTTCCTGCCTCTCCGCACATTTGCAGACATCATTAGTCGATCACGGCGCGTGTTTCTGCTGAACCTGAACTGGGTCCTGGAATTTCCCATAAGGCAGGGAGGGAGCTGGCATCCGCTTCAGAACCCTGAGGCTGGGTCTGCTGAACTCACCTTCCCAAGGGGATCCCCACTTTACTTATGAAAAAGCCACTCGCCTAAGGCTGCCTTGCAGGGAAGAGGCAGAGTTGGAGCTCCAGCCTGGACTCCTAATATCGGAGTTTCTCCCAGGCCCGGTGTTCCTGGCGTCATGCTTTCCCTTACCTCTATGCCCCTGGACGTGTCCCTCTGCCAGCCTGGCTAATTCCTGCTCTTTCTCCACGTGCCACCTGCGTGAAGCTGCCATCACTGCCCCCCTCCGACCCCTGAGAGTTGGGGGGTCATCTTGTACCACCCTGGACGTCTCACAGAAAGCCCTCTATGGTAAGGTGTTTCTTATCTGTGTTTCTTATCTGCCCTTTTACAGATGGGATTTGCTCCAAGCATTTAGCATTACTCCTGCCTTCTTGCTCTCCCACCGAGGGATCAGCAGGGAGCAGCGCATCATTTACTGACAGCCCTGGAGGTAGGAATACCCAGGCAGGGATGCCGTGTAATTGAGTCAACGGTCAACTTCACCACACACTCTTGAAATCAACGAGACAACAGCGTTGAAGGAAAAGGCCCTCAGAGTGTCGAGAGTCACGTCCAGGCTTCAACGACAGACAAGGAAGCTCTGCGAGGGTCATTCTCTCCCTGCCTGCCCATGAACTGGAGAAGGAGACTCAGAAGCACGGCCAGAGAGGGGCGCCGGGGTGGCTCAGTTGGTTAAGCATCCAGCTTTGGCTCAGGTCATGATCTCATGGTTCATGAGTTCGAGCCCTGCATAGGGCTCTCTGCTGTCAGAATGGATCCCACTTCAGATCCTTGGCCCACCCCCCACCCCCCACCCAATCTCTGCCCCTCCCCTGCTCTCTCTGTCTCTGTCTCTCTCTCAAAAATAAATAAACATTAAAAACAAAGAAGCACAGCAAGAGAATAAGATGCTGGTGAGCATTCTGGGGAGGCCAGCGGGAACCTACATTTGCTTTCACAGGGGTGAGGGTTGCTTGGGAAAGTGGACAAAATCCTTGGTTTCTTCCACATTGCTTCTGGGCAGGAAAAGAGGAGGAAAAAAATAGATCCTGGGCAGGGAGGACCTGACCAGACTTCTGGAGCCCCAAGCAGTCTCAGGAGAGCATCAGGAATCCTTTGTGGCCCCAGGAGGTATGTGACAAAACTGAGAAAGAGCCCTTCCTTAGGATAGTGGTGACATTTCCCAGCATAGAAGGAATTCTGTTTCATCAAAGGAAGAGTCAGCCTGAGCCACTGAGCTGTGAACTCTGTCTTAGCAAAGGGGTAACATCCATTGCCCAAAGGTGGCCCTCCAGCCCCACTCTCCCACAAAGCACAGCCCCCCAGAATGCCAACATGAAGGCCAAGGTTTTGTTTTTGCTTTTGTTTTGTTTTTACTTTTTTTAATGTTTATTTTATCTGTGAGGTAGAGAGAGAGAGACAGAGCATGAGCAGGTGAGGGGTAAAGAGAGAGAGAGACACAGACTCTGAAGCAGGATCCAGGCTCCGAGCTGTCAGCACACCGCCTGACGCGGAGCTGGAACCCATGAATCGTGAGATCATGACTTGGGCTGAAGTCAGATGCCCAACCGACTGAGCCACCCAGGCGCCCCTGTTTTTGTTTTTAAAAGGGAGTGTCCTCTTTGCTAGTGAGAAGGCGGTGGGGGTAGGAGACAACTTAACACTTGGTTGGCACACCTCCCATGTTGGGTTTTCAAGAGTAGTCATTGCCTAGGAACAGCTGCTCTCTCTATGACCACAATGCCTGTGAACTCACTGGCTGCCCAAGGCCGGCAGGTGGGAGAGCACAGCAGAGGGAGAAGGGTGGCGGTCTCTGTGGGGACATTCTCTTGGCCTGCCCCCAACTCTCCTAATTCTAACCTCTCCTCTGGCTCAGAGGTGGGTGGCCTCGCAGAGCACGCCTGTTGGGAATGGCTGAGGAAGGAAGAGTGGGGGCATGTGCAGAGGAAGTAGAGTTTTCAGCTGAGTCCAGGTTATTCTTTCCTGTACCCAGAGGTAGGAGCTCTGTGGGATGGGGATTTTACCCCAGGCATAGCTCTATTCTTTCCTCCAGGAGATGCCACCTTTTCAGGCCCTACAACCTCATCACAGGGGGGCTGGGAGATAAAGAAGGAGTAAACGTGAGCAAGAGACCACTTCCCAGCATGCAAGACTAAAGTGACACTTTATGCAATAGTGTGTGTGTGTGTGTGTGTGTGTGTGTGTGTAAAGAGGCAGAGGTCTAAAACACCCAATCTGGGGTTTGAGTTCTTAGGGTTCTTAAGCAATTGTGAGCCAGCCATGCATCATTACAAGGAGTATCTAATTTATTGATTGAATCCACATAAATGTCAGTTAACAATGTTGCCATAAAATCATGTCCCTATAAAAGACCCGGAAGGGTTCTCTTGTGGGAATAAGGGCAGAGCAGTACTCCTGCACTGGACAAGCAAGCTGGGAGGGGGTTAATGAATTCTACAACCTGCTGACTCAGCCAAGGTGGATGGGAACCCATGGGCTCCTTTTGCTGGTCTAGCGGGATTCTGTGTGGGGGTGGCCCCTGTGTGTAGGTATGTGTGTGCATAATCACCCACGACCTGTGTGTGTGCCCGTATGGAAATCCATGGGGATCCATAAACAGGCACGTGTGTACGTGCATTATACAACACGAATCTGGTCTATGTTTTGGGGTACTGATGCAAATGTTTACCCTGAGTTCCTACACAGCAGTCTGTAGCCTTTCCATCTATGGATCCCAATGACTACCACGTGGATGTGTCCTAAGTGTCAATCAAAATGAAAAAGAAGCACATGCGTGTCTGTCAGTCTCTGAGATGAGCCTTGTTGGGGTGGGACAGATTAAGAATTGGATAGAGGTCCATGCAT
Source organism: Prionailurus bengalensis (assembly GCF_016509475.1). Lineage (NCBI taxonomy): Eukaryota > Metazoa > Chordata > Mammalia > Carnivora > Felidae > Prionailurus > Prionailurus bengalensis. The sequence continues at coordinate 21,524,975 of NC_057347.1, forward strand.
GGGCCAGCATGGGGGGAGGTGACAGATTAGGAGTTGGATAGAGGGCCGTGTGTGGGCCAGTGTCGGGGGCTGACAGCACAGGTGTGCTGTAGGCAAGTGTGTTTCTCAGGGAAAGTTCTCGCAAGGCTCTGACTTGACTATGTTCCCCAAAGACAGAGCCACCTCAGGCCCCCAAATTTCCCAGTTCTCCACAGTGGGGTCCAAAGAGGCCCTCCCAGCGCTCACAGACTTTCTCCCTACCCAGCTCCCAGGCTTCTCCAGGAACCTGGCCAAGGCAGAGGCACGAAGTGGAGCTTCAGATTCAGGGGCATGCACTCTCCTGCCGAGTCCAGTCTGGGGTATGGTCCCCGCACGCTGCCACCAGGCAGGAGGTCATTCCTTGAGTTTGACCCTCCAGCATCGTTCATGAAAGTCCTGGACTGTGATTCCTCAGCCCAAACCGATTCTGGCTTACCCATCCATATGTCCTTCCTCCTTTTAGTTCTGTTCTGAAAGAGGTCTGGACTCCACTGCTTTTCTCTGGAAAATCTGAATTTCTCTGACCCACCTGTCATCCCTTGGATGACCTCAGTCACAGCTGCCCAGAAAGCTTCCATCCCCAGGCCCGATGGCACTGCCCTGTTCACCTGATGACACTGATGTCAAGTTAATTTTCATCCCTTCGCAATGACTTGCTGCCAGCTCATTACCACTTCCTGAATTAATTGATTTGTCATGGTTTCCTCTCTTTCCTCTCCTTGCTCTCTAGGTCCCTAGAGAGAGAGAGACCAAAGCTGGACTTACTCTTGGCATATAGCTGTTCCAACACTCTCATTTACAGACACGGAAACCAAGGCCCAGAAAGGGGAAGTAACATGGGCCTACTGAATAATTAATTTCACAGAAATTGTATTGAGTGCTTACCATGTGCCACATCCAGGGGTAGGCTCACAGTCTCCGGGAAGGATAGACACGTAGGTGGGCCATTATAATGGAGCCTGGTGGATGTTATTACATTGAGAAGCATGGGCGTGTCGGAGCAGAGAGGAGGGGCTCCTACCCAGATGGAGGGGATGAAGGAAGCCTTTCCGAGCAGGTGACACATGAGTTGTTTCCTGCATAGAAGCTCACCAGGTGAGGGGGTTGGGGGAGTTTGGGCAGATGGAGAAGCTTCTAATCTAATGCACTGCTATGGGCTCCTTTCCAGGGCACCTGCTTCTCATTCTTAACATCCCGAAAAGGAAGAGGTGCAGAAGCGTGGAGGGAAAAAGGAGGCAGATAATACAGGCATGAATGTATGAATGAATGCATGAATAAGTCAATGAATGCAAGCCACATGATCAGTGCCCCTCATGGGCTGGTGTATCGTGTATGCTTGCTCATTTCATCCTGACTACATTAGTGTCCTTTTCATGTGACTTCTCAAGTAACTGCAGGTCGGGGAGAGTGAGGAATGGGTCACATCATGAAGAGAGAGGGAAGCAGAGTTCCAACCCAGCTCTGCCCGGCTCTGCAGCTGGGTCCTCCCCTCCGTCCTGCCAACCTAGTTCAGACGGCAGATGAGAAACGCCGAAAGGTAAGGCTCTGTCCACTCCGTATTGCAAGGGAGGGTGGGCCTGGCCCCTGGCCACCGCCCCGGTGAGGGGAAGGGTCTCCCTCGGGCAGCAGAGACAGCACCGTCCCACCTGCCTGAACCCACCTGTGTGGATCAAATGGGGTCTCTGCCTGTCAGCATGCTAATGGGGCCTTTACCAGTTCCCGAATCTGTTGAATCTTCTTCTTCACGGAAGCCAAGTGAAGTTTGATTTTTAACCTCGCAGAGTCATGAAATCTATTTTTTTAACGTTTATTTATTTTTGAGACAGAGAGACAGAGCATGAATGGGGGAGGGTCAGAGAGAGAGGGAGACACAGACTCTGAAGCAGGCTCCAGGCTCTGAGCTGCCAACACAGAGCCTGACGCGGGGCTCGAACTCACGGACCGCGAGATCATGACCTGAGCTGAAGTCGGACGCTCAACCGACGGAGCGACCCAGGGGCCCCAAACTCACAGAGTCATGAAGCAAACCGGTGACTGGGGCTAATGCCCAAGCCCTGTCTCTTTCCAGGCTCCACAGCCAGCCTGCCCCCAGGGCAGGCTCGGCTGAACTGACCCTGACCTACGGACTCATGCCACCCTACCCCCGAGCGGCAGGCAGTGCACAGCGTGTGGTGCACTCTGGAATCACCTCAGGAAGCCTCGACGATGCTGATGCCCGGGTACCCCCCCGGAGGGGCTGATGTCCACTGAGATGCTTAGAAAGCCTCCACGTGACGTGAGCGGCCTGGGCTGAGAACCACTGGTCCAGGGAGCATCCTTACCTGGGACAGGGACTTAAATAGCCTTACGCTCTGAAACAAGCTTTTGATGCTGGCCCACTCTGACCTGTGCTCTGTTTCCTTCTCTTTCGGGATCCTTCTCCTGGCCCAGACTCTCTAGGGCTGACGCCTGTCTCGTCCCTGTCATGCTCGTGTCCTCCGCATACAGATAGATGGGCTGAGTCCTGGGTAGCCAATCTGCTCACAGACCTTACTGGTGCTGTCTGCTGAGTCCTGGAGCCCCACCTATCAAGACATCCCCTACTATCTTGGGAGCAAGCATCCCGAAAGGGACCCAGTGCTTAGAAGCCTTGGTTCAAATTCTAGCTTGGCTACTCACTAGTTGTGTACCCTCCCTGATAGCTGGTTTTCTGGCCCATCACAAATGGTTGCTACAGTGACTCATTTCTTTGCAATAAACTAACCCAAAACCTAGCACAAAAGCAGCATTTCTCTGGCTCAAGAAGCCACAATTTGGGCAGGGGTCAGCAGGGACAGCTAGTCTCTGGGGCCAGCGTCACCTGGGGGCAGCTTCAAAGCTGGAACTGGAGTCCCCTGGAGCCTCTTTTAACTGCACGTGGCACCTGGGCTGAGAAGACTCAAACAGCCAGGGCCAGGCCCCGGGGCTCCCCAGGCATCTCTGTCTCTGTGTGTCTCTCCATGTGGCTTCTGGGTGACCAAATGTTCTACCTGTGGGCTCAGAGCTCCTGTGGCTCGTGTCGGAGACAGAGCGAGGTGAAACTGCATCTTTCATGACCCAGCCTCAGAAATCACACAGTGTCCCCTTCCACTGTCATTCTCGTCACCAAAGCCGTCTCACGGGTACCTCTGGATTCAAGGGGTGAAGAAACAGAGTCTTCCTCAAGATGGGGCGGTGGCGGGGCGGCTGGGTGGCGCAGTCGGTTAAGCGTCCGACTTCAGCCAGGTCACGATCTCGCGGTCCACGGGTTCGAGCCCCGCGTCGGGCTCTGGGCTGATGGCTCAGAGCCTGGAGCCTGTTTCCGATTCTGTGTCTCCCTCTCTCTCTGCCCCTCCCCCGTTCATGCTCTGTCTCTCTCTGTCCCAAAAATAAATAAAAACGTTGAAAGAAAAAAAAAAAGATGGGGCGGTGGCATAGCAAGGTTCAGGGAGAGCAGGTGAGATTGGAAAGTATTCTTATAGCCACTTTGGGCAAAGACACCTTCCCTAAAGGGGATCCTACTACTCTACCATAAAATAGACTTCGTTTATTAAAAAGTACGGCATAAACCCTTCACCTAAACTAAATAGAATTTATCAGTAACAAACCCTTCGAATGTATCTCCCTTAAGCCTCACAGCGTCTCACAGTAGGTATTTGGTCATTTTACAGAAGGGAGAAGTGGGGTACAGGGGGGTGAAGGGGCCAGCCCAGCCACCCACAGTGAGTGACAGGCCTGGATCTGAAGACTGTGTGGTTTTAGAGCAATGGTTCTCCGCCAGGGGTGATTTGGACCCCCGGGAGACATCTGACAATTTCTGGAGACACGTTTTGTTGTCACAATCTGGGGTGAGGGGGCTGCTCCTGGCATCTAGTGGAGAGAGGCCAGGGATGTTGCTAAACATCCTACAAGCCACAGGCAGTGCCTCCCCCCCCCACCCCACCCCCAAATAAGGAATTATCCAGTCTAAATGTCACCAGTGCCGAGAATGAGAAACCAGGCTCTAGAGACGAGATTCTAATCACTACATTATAGGCATTTCTTAGTTGTTTCCTCTGTTCTAATTTCCTATACCAGCTTCTTTCCCACCCAGCCCTTGGCTGGATCCGTTCCACGGGGTTTGGGATTATTTACAGCACCTACAATCTGGCATGTCTGTCAAGCCCCTGTTCTGTTTTTATTTTATATTTTTATTTTTTAATTAATTAATTTATTTAAATTTATTTTTAACATTTATTCATTTTTGAGAGACAGAGAGAGACAGAGTTTGAGCAGGGAAGAGGCAGAGAGAGAGGGAGACACAGAATTGGAAACAGGCTCCAGGCTCTGAGCCATCAGCCCAGAGCCCGACGCGGGGCTCGAACTCACGGACCGCGAGATCATGACCTGAGCCGAAGTCAGACGCTCAACCGACTGAGCCACCCAGGCGCCCCATGTTTATTTATTTTTGAGAGAGAGACAGAGAGAGAGAGAGAGAGAGAGAGAGAGAGAGAGAATCTGAAGCAGGCTCCAGGCTCCAAGCTGTCAGCACAGAGCCCGACGCGGGGCTCGAACTCACGAACCATGAGATGGTGACCTGAGCCGAACCGTGATGCTCAACTGACTGAGCCACCAGGTGCCCATCAAGCCCCCACTTTCGCTCCTGGGAGTTGTATTCAGGGCCAGGGGGTGGGTAGTCTCAGGCTGACTCACCCTGCGGGGTCTACGGTCTGGTCCCAGCTGCGCCAGAGACACAGCTGGCCTGCTGGGAGCCTGTTAGGTCAAGAGTCAGATGCAATTGAAGAAAAGGGCAGGGGAACGCTGTTTGAAGCCTGCAGCCTAAATGTTACCGCCCCTTCCCCAGGTGCTTCTCCTGCAGGGAGAGGCGGGGAGGAGGCTTCCAGTTCCAGGAAGGAAGCGGGTATTCTTTCACATTTGCATTGACGTTCGTACAATGTAGTCAGCAGTCAGATATTTTAAAAGCACTACAAGTTAACCTTTAGCTTAAAGGTCTGCTTTTGTTGCCCTCTCCTCCCCTCTCAACTGCTTGCGGGCACGCTGCCTAATGAGCCCAGCTCAGACCATTAGAGGCTGGGCAGATGCTGGGTGCAGCATGAGGCCGCCCTCTGAAGCCTTTTAGGAAGAGCTAGCAAACTGACAACGGGAGAGGAGATCCATTCATTGCAAGACAATAACTGCCCTCATGCTCTTGACAGAGAACTCCATTAATTCTGGATGTGGTCAAGGCCTGGTGCGCCAAGGGCACCCTCTGGAATTAAGTCTTCTAATGTGGCCACGATCCTGACAGGTGGCCTAAGGGCAAGATCAGGCCATCACTGAGGTTGGGAAATTCTAATGGGAGGACTGTGGCCTCCGCCATGAAGGGGAAGCAGGGTTGCAACACAGCGTCAGTGGGGAGTCAAACAAACTTGATTCTGAATCCTGGTCCTGATGCTTACATGCTGAGGGATGTTGGGCAAATCACTTGATCTTTCTAAGTAACAAAGAGCATCAGATACAATGACACAGAGTAGAAACTCGGTGTATACACATTGCTATCATTCTTAATCCAGTTCTGCAGAAGTTGCAAGTCTGATCTGGAACACAAAACTACTGGCGTTCCTCGGGTCAGGACTGGGACATCTGTATGTCGCGTGAGGCTCAGGGCCCCTGCCTCTGAAGGTCTTTGCTGGCTACTCTCCAAAGACTGCAAATCTGAGATCCCCCTGGAGGTTACAGTCAGCTAATGAGGCAATAATATAGATCTGTGCCGCCCAGTATGGTAGCCGCTGGCCACCCTGAGAAACTGAAATATGGTTGATGTGACTGCGTATCTGAATTTTAAATTGTATTTAATTTTAATCGATTTACATTTAAATTTAAAACTGATACTAAATTCACTTACTGGAAGACCTTTACGTATGTATGGAACAAGGTTGTAGTGAACCTAGTTTTTCAACTATGACTTTTATGAAATCTACATGCGGAGCAAGTATTCCACTGATAACTGGGATGAGCTGTATGTAGAAAACATACACCAGATTTTGAAGACTCACTGCTATCTCATTAACAGTTTTTGTGTTGATTACATGTTGAGATATTGTAGATAGTCTGGATTAAATAAAAGATATTATTAAAGTAATTCCACTTGTTTCCTTTTACATCACTTCCACGTGGCTAGTGGAAAACAAAATTACGTATGTGGCGACATTATGTTTCTACTAGCCATCACCGATGTGGCCTACTAAAACAGCCTTAAATCTAGACTCCAGTCCGCCCCTAAGCTGGGGACAATAGTTCTGCCTGGAGTTCCACACTGGGGAACCTGAGCCAAAGCTTCAGACGAATAAAGCATGTACTTGTGCTGACTCTGTTCCCTTGTCTCCGTGTACACATTTCCCTTGGGGACCCTGTGCGAAGGTGTGACTGGGTGAGTTTTGCGAGATCTAGATGGTCCTGGGTCTCTCTGTGAAGTATGATCCTGATATCAGCTCTTTAAAAGCTCACTGTCCTCTTACACACATTACTTACCCTCTGCTGAATGTGTCTAATCTTTATTCTCCCACCGCCCCACCTTTTAGACATCTACGATATTTCTCGGGCTAACTGCCTGCAGAGAAAAGGAGTTCTCCATGCTACTGGTCCCAAAGGTATCTTCTTCTATGGGGAGTCTTCTCATCCCAGCCCTGCCAGCTTCGTGGGTCTAACCCAACCTCTCAACCTTTTACAGAGCTAAGGCTTGGCTCATTTCTATCTCAGGCCTTCTGGACCAGGTGTCCTGATAGGCCCACGAAGCTGTGTTTGGGCCTGACCACATGGCCATTCCCAGTAAAAGCTCATGCAACCAAGGGGACGGGCAGGAGGCAGGTGCTGCAGCAAGTCAAACAAAGAGCAGAACAGCCAAGCTTGGGTCCCACGCGCAATTTGCACAAGGCTTTGTGATATTTAACCAACTGTGGAAAGAGATTAATATTTCCCCCCTATATCCCCAAGTCAGGTCTGAAACATATCCATCAGCAAACTCATTTCCTCCTCGGGATTACTGGCAACTGTTTTTGCTTGCTTACTGAAAAGCAGTGGCAGCCCTGATGGCGTCCATGTATGTTCTTTAGCTACTGGGAAAAAGTCCTTAGAGGTCACTAATCCAACCACTGCATTTCTCAGTGAGGAAACCAGAAGCCTGCACAGTAAAGAGTGACCCCTTTCAGCTTCGAGGTCATGAGACACTACGGTACCAGTCCTCCAGTTTAGCTAGGAAGGTGGTTACATGTAGAGGACATCTCGTAGGATTTAGAAAGAGATATGGCTTGATCCTGGCTTGCCTACGTAATGACCAGGTGTTTCTGACCAAGATGCCTCTTCCCTAAGCCTTGGTTTGGACTCTGAAACTGGGAATGATAATGTCTATTTCCTGGATTGGTTTGCAAGAACACGGAACCTGATGTGTAGCAAATGCTCAATAAATGGCAGTCCCATCCTCAGAGCTATTATAATAAGGCCCAGAATATGTTAGTTATTGCCTTACGAGCTTCTGAAAAATTAAAAACCTATGAACTCCCAATCATCTTTTATTTTATTTCAGTACATCACCGGGACAAATCCTTCTGGATTTCTCACCCTTGTCTCTTTCTGACATCCTTGGTAAAGGCAGCTGAATCCCACATTCAACGTTATTCTTTGGATTGGTGAGGACGGTGGGGGGGAGAGGACCCTAAGTCCTGCGCTGATCAAAAGCTGTGTTCACTCTTGCTTCCTTCTGACTCTCGTCCCCATTAACTACAGGGCAGGAAGAAGCAGACATGGCACGTTCATGTGGGGCACTGTTAAGCCAACCAAACAGCCGGGGATATGGCAATGAGTGGACAGTAGATCTTCATAGGTTTACGCAAAGTTGGGGAAATTTTAAGCCCCATCCCCTGGATCATGGCGGCAAAGTCTTGCCACTCTCCTAAAACCACAGGGATCACTTAGTTGCAAGCAGCGTGCTGGAAAGTGGAGGACTGTATTCATAAATTTGCTTTTAGATTTCCAACCATTAAAGTGGCAGACGGGCACTCACTAGGAAAGCTGGCACTTGTTTTTATCTTTGACGTTCACCTCGGTGGAGAAGTATCTTCACGCAGAGGGTCTGCAGAGCATGGACAGGATACGCAAGCTCAATTCTAGAATCTACCAGTGACTTTCTCTGTGACCTCGGGGAAATGCTGGCTGGGTATCTCAGAGACATGGGAAGGGAGCTAACGTTATCGGCCCTTGACTCCTCAGCTTGTCCAGCAGCAGAGGCTTTAGTCCAGCTTCTCATCAAGGGTTAACCTACTTGCCCAATCGCAAAAGGCTAGTAGGTGGCCTAACAAGGAGGGCAATTTAACCCAAATCTCCCATCCCCTGAATCCCACCACACCCACCTCATTATGTCATGCTATATCTGCAGAAGGCAACGTCCAGAAAGCCCTAGACAAATGACCACGGGATCTCATGGACCCAGACGGGGTTTAAAGACATAGAGTCAAGGTGACTTTGGAAGCAGATGTGTATCTGGAGTCTAGATTCAAATGGGTGCCTCAGAGCCCATGCCCCAAAGAACCTGCCTACCTCTCCACCCCCATGCTCTTATAGACTATCAGTGGGTCCCAGCCTGCAACCATGTCCATGAGCAGGGGCAGCAGGCTGCTTCACCGCCTTATGCTCGATGCCTTATGCTGATTAGGACTGGCCACACTTCTTTTGTTGGTTCATTTATATGTGATTTCTGTTTCTTTATACACCTGACTTTTCATCTGTACATTGCAGACGCTGGACTACGGGGATGAACAACCCATAGTCCCAGACCCCTCCTGGGTTGGGTAGAAGCAGAGCATCTCAATACTCAATCCACTCTCCTTTCCAGGCTCAAGCACTTGAAGGTTTTCCACTGCTGGCTGTGAAGGACTTCATCGCACCTTGAGCTCCACCCCATGCCCTCAGGCTTGCTCTAGGTCCTTTCTGTTGGTTTATTTGGCTTCTGATCCGTTATAGCTGCCCTGATATTTATATCCTGTGGATGTGCCATTCTTCTCCGGGTCTGCCTTCTCCCCCCAGCTCCCCTGACAGCTGCAGGGGCCTGAAAGCAAGGTGAGCAAGGTGTTCCAAACCCAGGCAGTCAGATATGACGCAGTCAGTCAGAATGAGGATATGGCCCCAAACTGTGCTACAGAAACCAGAGAAGACACAGAAATTGTGAGGAAACGTCTGTGGATAACAGAAGGGCCAGGAGGGTACGGTTTCCCTGGACTAGAGGTCTCGGGACTGCAGAATGACCATTTGAGACAAAGGTAGTATTGTGGGCCCCGAATGGCCAGGCGAGCCTATGTACTAAGGTTGGGGGCATTTATTGAGATCGCGTTGACAGCACAGTTTTCCATTTGGGGCCAGAGGCTACTTGCCTTTGGACAAATTACACCACCTCCTTGTCATTCCCCCACTGGTAGATGACAAGAATAGTGAGTCATACTTTCCCACGGCGTTGTGGAGAGCACTGAACAAGACGGTACACGCAGAGGCCCAGCACACAGCGAGTCCTCAAGAAACACCTGCTGTTGTCGTTCTGTGGTTCTGGAACGAATCGCGTCATCTGCCATGTGTTCTTATTCCTTTGCCATTTCCCTGCCTGCATCCCTTGCTTCCTTGCCCGTAAAGTGTGGCCGTAAAACCATGCAGTGAAAAGGTCCTAGTCTTGTCCCTAGAGGCAGCAAGGTGCTTAAATCATCTGAGCAGGGAAGATGGGGTGACAGGAGCCCAAAGCAGTAACAGGATGGACTGTTGGGGGTGCGTGCCTGAAAAGGGAGTGATCCCTGAGTGTGCTGGACGGAAGAAAGAAGATACGTGGGATCTCCTCGGAGCCAGAGGAGGAGGGTTAGGGTTCCCTGCCCAAAGGAGACCCTGACCAAGGCCGTTAGACACTCTGACCAGGACGCTGCTTGTGTTTTCAGCGCTTCATTCACGTACCTCGCTATTTCCAGCCTCCACCGCTATAGCTAATTAAGGCAAGAGAAGACTCTGCCCTGCCCTAGAAGGTTCTCAACTTGCTATGTCTGGCCGTTCGCCACCGCTTCCCCTCATTCTACATCCGCTTCACAATCTCAGCATGGGTTTTCGGGAAATTCGCAAGTGTTTAAAGGCCTCAGAAGGCTGAAACGCTAAGGTGCCTTTAAGACTGTCAAATCTAGGAAGGAAAGAACCACAAAAGAAAATTCCCTTCTACTGTTTCATCCCCCAAAGCAGCTGTATCTAAGTGTACTAACAAAATGTAATCCTGAGGACATGCTGTATTCCTTTAAAAGATTTCTAAGGTGAATTTCAGTTGTGTTCTCCACTTCAGTAATAGATATATCTAATTAAATACTTGAAAGTCCATTTAATTTTTAATTCGGGAAGTCATTCACGGTGGAGGCAATTTAAACAACTCAGGAAAAACCTCAAACCCCAACAAAATTCCATTAACTACGTGGATGCCTTAATGGTACATTTAACTAATGTTGAATTATGATGAGTCCCCGTAGAGGTACCTATGCAGTGTATCAATTCCCTTTTGGGGAATACAAGCTTTTAGCTTTTAATGATCAGTGCAGTTGATTAGATTGACACAGTGGCAGTGATCAAGGTTACCTTTTATAGTTCACTCCTCAGAAGAAGAACATTTCCTCTGGCCTTCCCTTGAAATTCAGTGATCCCGTAGACCTTACATGAGAGTGACTCTCAGAATCTTCCTATGTATTTGTCACCTTCACTGCAGGTGCGCAGGGCATGGAGACATCCCTGTGGGAGTGAGGCATGACTGGGGGCTGCTGCAAATGTGGTTCTCAAGCTGGGGCCACAACGTTTGTCTCAAGCCATTGGTCCACCAACCACATGCAGGGTTCAGAGATCTTGGCTTGAATTCCCTCATGAGGGTCCCCTTTCCCTTTCCCAGAGATAGATTCATGGGGCTGGAGGGACAATGGGGGTCATGTAGCTCAAAGCACTCATTTGATTCAGTGAGGAAACAGACCCAGAGAGGGCAGATGGCCAGGAGGAAAGGAGGGGCCAAAGCACAGGTGTTCCACTTTTCCTTCATGTTCTCTTACCACCTTCCCCTACCTTTGCCATGCCCCTGAGCACCAAGGAGAGTGCAGACTGGACCAGCCCAAGGAGAGTGCAGACTGGACCAGCCCTTATGATTCATGTCCTAGGGGAAGAGGAGGAGAAAGACAGAGCGGAAAGGGAGATAAATCACTAAAAGGAAAATTCCATCCTCAAAGATTGCCGTGATGAACTTAATGGAGAAGCAGAACAAACACACTTGAAGCAATTAGGAGAAAATTATAAGACAATATATAATTAGGTGCTAAATTATGTGGCACAGAAAATGGAGAAAGCTTTATGTATTGCAGTAGCCTGAAAGCCTTTGTACAGGGGTTGGATACATAAGTGGCTTTGAATCATGTGGATTATTGAAGGGATGGGTTTCTTTTCTCTGTGTTATAAAGGATATGAATATTTAATGTGGCTCTGGAGTCATGCAGCCCTGACAAACTTATTGAAATTCTATAAGCCTCAGTTTCCTTATCTATGAAATGGGAATAAGACGCCATTACTGGTGTGGGTTTGCCTAAATAGGAAATAATCGCAACTGAAGGTGCGAAATTGAGCTCCTCACATCAAGAACAGAAGACAGGGGGTCAAGGGCTGCCTGTTTGCTAGTATTTACTTTAGTCCCATAGGACCAAGTCCTGCTTCAACCCAAATACCCTTATCCGTTAAGCAAGAACACCCATGTGACAACCTACTGCAGATTTCTTGTTATCTGATGATCTGTAGTCCTCTCCTACCCTCTTTGTCTACAGATAAGGTTATGCAACGTGGATATGGCTTTGGACCACTAAAGCTCACCTTACGAGGTAGGGCGGTGGATTTAACTTACATCACTGGTGTCACAATATGAAAAGAACTCAAATCCATCTGGAAACCTTTTAGGGCTCATGGGCAGGTGTTGTACCACGACAGAAATACGTAAGGAAGAGGTCAGCTTGTTGCAGGAGGTGTCCAAGGAGAATACGCAAATGACTGATGAAGCAAGGCATTTTCTCCCGACGCCTCTTAGCGTGGAATGTGAGTGCGGAGACAAACTTGGTGTGAAGTATGGAACAATGACATCAGAGACCATGAACCGGAAACAGAGGGTGACACATTATCATGCTGCTTACATATGTAATGATGAAGTACATTCCTTTCAGCCCCCCACCTTGGGATGCCTCATTGCCCACTCCCGATGAGAGGGGAACAATGCCAAGAACAAAGATCCTGAAGATTTGAACAGTTGGACCAACCTTGATCTTCTCAGAGCTCAGGGTTCCCAAGGACCATTGGCTACTCAAAATAAAGGAGAAGAATTCTAGTAGAGGAAGCACCTATTTTTAAAGTCATGGTAACGGGGGTGCCTGGATGGCTCAATCGGTTGAGCAGCCGACTTCGGCTCAGGTCATGATCTTGCGGTTCTTGGGTTCGAGCCCCATGTCGGGTTCTGTGCTGACAGCTAGGAGCCTGGAGCAGAATCTGTGTGTCTCTCTCTTTGCCCCTCCCCTGCTCATGCTCTCTCTCTCTCTCTCTCTCTCTCTCTCTCTCTCTCTCTCTTAAAAGCAAATAAACATTAAAAAATAAAGTCATTGTAATGGCTAAATGAATAGGAATCAAAGGGTCTGTCTTTGAGCCTGGAATACAGCAGGTATGCAAAAAAGTAGCCAATCTCTTCCCCAGACGGAAGTTTTCTGAGATGGATGTGATTGAGTTAAAGGAGGATGAACTACAACAACCACCAGTTTCCACTGATAGCTTGACCCTGCCTGTGACTTCAGGGCCACACATTAAAGAGAAGGGCCTTGCCTGGGAAGGAGACACCACATGGTCAAGAAAAGGATGGGGTTTAGGGGCGCCTGGGTGGCTCAGTCGGTTAAGCATCTGACTTCGGCTCAGGTCATGATCTCATGGTTTGTGAGTTTGAGCCCTGCTTTAGGCTCTGCGCTGACAGCCCGGAGCCTGGAGCCTGCTTCGGATTCTGTGTCTCACTCTCCTTCTCTGCCCCTCCCCTGCTTTCTCTCTCTCTCTCTCTCTCTCTCTCTCTCAAAAATAAATAAATGTTAAAAATCTTTAAAGAAAAGTATGGGGTTTAACGGTGAGGAGAAGGTAGATTAGATTCCCTTTCAATTATTTTTTTTTAAAAAGGCAGAAAGATCTGAGTTTATGCAAACTGTGTAAGAAATGGTCAGGTAGCCAGAACAGGAGTCCACTGTAGGGTTCTGAAAATGCTGACTCTTTTCCTTCCTGGTTAGTGGGTTCCCCACTGTCTGTTCCCACTATGACCAATAGGGGGGAAAAATCCCCAAATACGAAGCCTTCGCTTATTCTCAGAGATGGTACAGATGGGGAGATAGCTGATACTGCCGTGTCCCGGGCTGCCTTACAATCATCTGGAGGAGAGAGCCTCTTGAGTAGGAAGCGCAGCCAAACAGAAGCCTGAGAGCAGGTGGAACCCCTGGGGCCGTGGGGAAGACTGGGAACAGACCCCAGTATAATTGCTTCGAGGCAGGGCATCATGTGAAACATTTTTACTCAGAGCTGTTCATTGATTTTTTTTTTTAATCTATAGAAACATAATCATCTTAGAATTAGAGAATATCGTGTAGCATCTTTCAACTCAGAGCAGAAATCTGTTCTCTAGAATCACTGGAAGGGAGGGGGATTCTGCTTAAATAGATCCAAAAAAAAAAAAAGGATTTCAGTGTATTCATAGGCAGCTCTTCCTATAATTGACTTTTTAAAAAATTCTATCCCATTTGTTAAAAAGCTCTACTTTAAAAAAAAAAGTTTATTTTTTGAGAGAGAGAGAGAGAGAGCAAGTGAGCAGAGGAGGGGCAGCGAGAGAGAGGGGGACAGAGGATCCGAAGCAGGCTCTGTGTTCTCAGCTCGGGGCCCGATGCGGGGCTAGAACTCACGAAGCGCAAGATCATGACCTGAGCTGAAGTCAGACGCTTAACCCACTATGCCACCCAGGCACCCCAAAAGTTTTCCTTTATATTAAGCTGAAAACTTACCCCTGCCAATTTTATCTTGGCTGGTAGCTAAGGTCTACAACACGATGGCTTATCCAAACATAAATATTCCATATTGCCATTTCTTTAGTAACTTCTAATTGCTGGTCTCAAGTCTTGTTTTGAGAGCTATTCTCTCTAAGTGGAGTGACCCTCTCTCCTTGGCATCAACTTTCTCTCCTCCCTTTTGCCCCCTTTTTTTGTCAAAATAAAACAAGGCCCTTTAACCTATTCTTGGCATGAAAATGATGGGGAAATGAGTCCTAGTTGGGCCTGCCAGCAATCATGTGGCCCTCCCTTCTTTAACTGCTAAGCATCTAGGAGTGTCATATTTTCTTATGGAATCTCCCTGGTGGTGGTTTATAATGTATTTGCATTTCAAAAGTAAGTGCTTAGGAATGTGGCTGTCCTTTTGAGAAAATACTAATGATCCTGTATTTACATTTGAGTATAAATTATGTTGCCCCTCTCTTCCCCCATAGTCTGGAGTTTTGGGGCCCTGTTTCACTACCCACACAGGAGATGGAAATAGGTTTGTGAGCGCGCTGCCCGAGCATCCCTCCTGGCCTCTCTAGTGGATTCAGCGTCTCCTCCAGCATCAGGGAAGTTCCCTCACATCCGCTGACTCCCCGCTTTGGTTCAAGCCTGGTGTTAAGTTCGGAGCCACCCTTCCCTTGAGGCGCTTTCGGTCATTTCTATTCCTTTGGAAGAGAACATCACTGGGCAGACTCCTAACGTTGTTAATTTTTGAATCTTTCTCTGACCCAAAGTGAAAAAGAGCTCCAGGGAAAGTTTCAGTCAAAGACATTTCTGCTCGCTGATTTAATTCAGGAGCTGTCAGTGTTTACGCATATGCGGGCACTTAGCTACATTTGCATCCACATCAGACTCCTCCCTGCTGACAGCAGGCCTGTCTCTTGGAGGGGACAGATGTAATTATCCTTTTGCAAGTGCAAGGCACACTGTCAGGATTTTGCTCTGGAAGAGAGAAAAGACCCAGAAAATGAGCCCGAAGAGGAGACTCCATGTTCTGTTGAACTCAGAAAGCTCCTTGGGAGCAGGCCCTTCCCAGCCTCATTTTTCTGTCCTTTTCCATTCTGCCCTCTCTTCGCTTGTCCCCAAAGCGTCCTTGTGGAGAAGGGAGGAAGAGGGGATAAAAGGCATGAAGGTCCCCTGTAGTTAACAAAAAGGGGAAAACTGGAGCTACTTTTTATCATCTCAACTCCCCTCCAGATACCTGTTTCTGGCCTTAAAAGATGAAGGAGGATCTACATGGCTGGTTAAGCATTTTGTCCTTGTACCCTCCCTAGATGCAGAAATAACATAATCAAGTTTTGACCTACATACACTAGCTAAGTTTTATCAAAATATGGCTGGTTTTGTGAGTGGCAGGAGAGACGGGTCCTCCACAATTCCTGTCATCTCACATGACCCAGGAAAATCTAGACGTTCATAGAACCACATCCTGAATCAGTCACAGCAGGCAGGGGATCTCGGCATGTTCATAACACTGAACCCAAAAGCAAGCCTGTGGTCGACCAGAAAGCCGAATGAGACACAGCCCTCTGGACAACAGCTGTTGTAGGCACTGGAGTGCCCCACTGGCAGCAAGATGGAGACTGCATAGGAGGGGTTGAATGCTATCAAAATCACCCTTTTTACACCCAGCTAAGGAGTCCAGAGCCAGCCGGTAAGCTGCTGCAAAGCCCCAAATCTTCAGCATCAGCCAGACATGACCACTAATGCATTTGTTACCTTTAAAAAGTGCTATGTGGATACCTACTCATAAAAAAAAAAAAAAACGCTAAAGATGAAATCAAATACGTTTTTGCCACATTAACCAGTAGCCCCAATTTCTGGAATGTATCTGCTCTAGTTCAATACATATAAATCTATTCCAGAGAATAGATTGTGAAATATACACCAGAGAAAGTCTTGTGCAGGTTCTTTGGAAGGCAGGCACAAAATTTTCTTGGGAGGGTTGATAAGGACAGTGAGGAGTCAGAGCCAATCTAGGCATCCATGGTTAGCATATGGGTAAGTAAGAAAAGGTAAATAGGTATTAAGGAGTATTACATAGTAGTTGGAAGAAGCTGGCTTCAATATAACACGTCTTCATCTGTGTGTGTGTGTGTGTGTGTGTGCGTGCACGCGCATGTGTACAAGGGTCAGATGCCGGTGCCGCAGGAACTAGGTACCCTGTATCACATGGCATGGTAATGAAGTTAGTCACAAACAACATGATGAAAGGTGGAAAACAAGCCGACCAGGAGTAAGTCTTGACTCTTGCTCTCTGAGATTTGGTTTCTTCACCTACAAAGCGAAGAGCCTAGTACCGTTTCCCAGGCTTAGGGATGGCTCATGATAAACCACCGCATGTAGGCCTGGCTGAGAAATTTGAGGTGTTTGCCACCCCTGCACAAGCCAGACTCATTCTTGCTATAGTAGTATAGTCTGCTGCCAGCACCGGTCCCTGCACTGTTCAGATCCCAGTCACTAGCCGTCTCCCTCAAAGCCCTCTCTAGCCAGAGGGGACTTCATAGCAGAGCCAGGATATAGTGTTTGAGCAGCTATCAGTGAAGAACCCATTATACCTAGGAGAGCATCGAACTTCTACTCCAAATACCCTCTAGGCAGGTTTCCTTTTTGATGACTCTTCTATTAGAGATCTCTTCGAAGCCCATTAAATCAGGTCGAAGCCCAGTTATTGGTTTTTGACGGGTTCTGTTGCAAATGGTTCTTCTCTCGTGTGAACCAAGATAGATGCCAGTTCAACCACACCCTTCTCATCACTGGAGGGCTGTGCAGGGCCATCCTGTGGGGGAAGGGAAGTCTCTTTCCCCTGTGGTGACTTGGCAAATGCAACCAGATTTAACCTTAACACCAGAGAAGGGAATGAAAGGAAATGAACCCCCAAAGCCCTACTGTTCCAGGCATCAGGTAACCAATGACATGTGTTTATGTTACTTTAGAAAGATATAAAATGACACCATTTCTATCTTTTCTCACTGCAACAAATTCATCTTTGCCCCAAGAGAGTGCTGTCACTGTCCCTTGGATGAACTACACTATCATCTTTCCCAGAGACTTTAGAAGCTTCTGAGAGCCCTGCTATGCCCCAGCATTGTTCTGTCCATCCCACGGACACAGGAAGAACTCTGAAAGACCCCACCCAGGCCAGTCTTCCAAATCAATAAAGAGATACCTTCTCTAGGTGCTTCCATTCACATTTTCAGCAAATATTCATCGAGTCCCCGCCATGTGCCAGACGCTGCAGGGTAACAATGATTAATGTGTGATCTCTGTTCTCACCGTGAGGCTCTAATTCTAGAGACCCCTTTCTTTCTCATGGGAACTGAGAACTGGTGCACCATGATGGTTCCCGGTGTGGGCTCTGGGCCCACAAGGCCTGGCTTCCAGTCCTGCCTTGACCAGCTCCTGGCTGTGTGATCCTGGACACGTTACCTCATGGGTTAAAGGGAATTCACTGCTGTGTTATCTCATATGCTTGTGTCCAAGATCAAACAGGCTGACGGGGCACCTGGATGGCTCAGTTGGTTAAGTGTCCGACGTGGGCTCAGGTCATGATCTCGCGGTTTGTGAGTTCAAGCCTCGTGTCAGCTCTGTGCTGAGCTCTTGGAGCCTGGAGCCTGCTTCGGATTCTGTGTCTCCCTCTCTCTCTGCCCCTCCCCCACTCATGCGCAAGTGCTCTCTCTCTCTCAAAAATAAAATAAACATTAAAAAAATAAGCTGAAACACACAAAGCACTCAGGACCACGAGGCACTAGGTAGGCACTCAGTAATTTTATCCCCCTGAATACATTCCACCAACACTCTCCCACTTTCAGGCCAACGTGTTTTATATCTCATGCATGTGAATTACGAACTCCAGCTATCAGTGCTTTATACAGATATTTATTTCTTTTCCATTAATTTATGTCTATAAATTGTGCTAAGCTCTAATTTTGTCAACTCTAAAAAGCCTTTTCTGACAAATCCCAGGTCATTTTAAGTGTTCTTTACCCCTCCCCCTTCTCCCTCCAGGCCCGCTCCATGCACACTTAGGTTTATACAACGTTGTCACCTCTGGGTTCAGAAAAGGCAAGTGACCAGCAAGAGATCATACAGCTAACTTCCCATGCTAGATGTTAGGGATCAGATGCTGGTCTGTCTGATTTCAAATTCTGTGACTTCTGGGGCACCTGGGTGGCTCAGTTGGTCAAGCATCTGACTTCGGCCCAGGTCATCACGACCCATTTCATGGGTTCAAGCCCCATGTCGGGCTCTGTGCTGGCAGCTCAGAGCCTGGAGCCTGCTTTGGATTCTGTGTCTCCCCTCTCTCTGTGCCCCTCCCCCGCTCATGCTCTGTCTCTCTCTGTGTCTCAAAAGTGAATAAAGATTTTAAAAAAATTAAAATTGACTGTCCAGGGGCACCTGGGTGGCTCAGTCAGTTAAGCCTCTGACTTCAGCTCAGGCCACGATCTCGCGATTTGTAGGTTTGGGCCCGGAGTTGGGCTCTGTGCTGACAGCTCAGAGCCTGGAGTCTGCTTCCGATTCTGTGTCTCCTTCTTTCTGCCCCTCCCCTGTCCACACTCTGTCTCTGTCTCTCTCAACAATAAATAAAAACTTAAAAACTTATTTTTAAATTAAAAAAATTCTGTGACTTCTTACTATGTTATTCTGACTTTCATCACATTGTAGAAGACTCTAATAAAAACATACTATTTCAATTACTATTATTTCGCTGAGTGTTCTCTATGTTCCAGGGACTGGATAATATGTATGTGTGTGTGGGTGTGTATAAAATACACATATATTATCTATAAGTATAATATATGTATATATTGTAATGTAATATGTGTATACTATATGTATATAGTTATATATTTATTATGTAACATATGTAATATATATTTTGTTACACATACATACATATATATGTTATATATATTATTATACAGTAATATATATCAGTAATATCTATAATATATATATTACTGTCTCATAATATATATAAACCTGGGGTTTACTAGAAAAGACTTCTTATACTTGGCAAGATCTGAGCTCTTAGAGCAACTTACAGACATAAATTTTCACATATTATGTAATTAGTATTATATACAACTTATAACTTAATTATATAAATTCTATCCCTACACCATTAGGTACACTTATATACTTATACCCATGTAATGCATATACATACAAATATACTTATGTAATATAAATATGTATACGTGTCTATATAAGTACTCATTTAACCCTCATACAGCTTGGAGAGGCGAGTACTATTATTATGCCCATTTTATAGAGGAGGAAACTAAGGCTTAGAGAAGATAAGCAAGCTTCCCGAGGTCACAAAGTGAAAAATGATGGGACTTGAACCTGAATCTGTCAATATGTATCTTTTCCATTGTTTGTACTTCACAGTACTTCATACACTGGGGTTCAATAGTTCAGGCAAAATAAATGCTAACTGAAGGGATCAATACATCATATCCCAACTCCTACAGTTCTTGCTCATCCTCTACACCCAATCTGCTGAGCTGGAATTTGAATGCACTTTAGCCTGGGGTGGATTTTCTGGGCCCTCTGGTGTGTGTGATGGTGATAGGGCATGTGAGGTAAGCCTTCATTAGCAGGATATGTTTCCATCTCTCTTTGGGTCTGTCAGATCCTCGGGTGGTGGCAAGAGCTGCTGATCTAGACCCTGGACTCTGCTCATGGCTCACTGCTGGCTGGGGCAGTCCTGAAGGGCCAAGGATTTGAGATCTTGCTCAATCAGAGGCCCCAGGTTGGCCCCGAGCTCCTGTTTACGGTTGGCTTTACAAATATTGGGAAACTTCAAAAAAAACCAAAACACTCAACAACAACAACAACAGTGCTATCCAGCAATAAATTAAGCCAGTCCCAACACTCACGAAATCCATAATGGTATAGATATCCAGATAGACCTTAATTGTGATTTAATAGTGTTTACTGTAATTTAGCTCCAGGGAAATGTACTTTCAATTAACCAGTATAAACACAATGTCTACTTACCCCATAAATGTTCTCCTAAATGTGCTCATTAAGGCCTACATCCAATGAGTTTCATATCATGCCTTCCTTTCTTTCCCCAAAACACCACTCTACTTCAAGATCACCTTACCTGTATCTGGATTGTTGGTCTATTATCTGCCTCTAATTTTGCCTATGCACCTTAATTCACCCTCCACACGTGACTCCCCCTCTTTAACCACATTCTAACTCCTGGCCCTGCATGCACACTACTCCACAATATGGCCTCCAATCGACCCTTCTGGACTCCCCTTCCACTGTTCACCAGTATCACCTCGCCAAGCACTTCTGTATCCAGGCCTTTGTTCATGCTGTTCCGTCTTTTGGAACTGCCCTTCCCACCATCTGTTCACATGAAAATCCAACCTCTCTTTCAAGACCATCCTCAAACCTTCACCAAAAAACATTGGTAACTTGTCTGTTTAAACTTGGATGTGGCTTTGCTTCTCTTTAAGCTCCATACTGATTTCTCTATTCTTCTCTAATGGAATTTAGGAGATATATACATACACACACACACACACACACATATATATACATATACATATATATATATATATACACACACACACATATATGTCTTTCACCTCTACAACAACGATTAGAAACAGCGGTCCTGTGTTTTTATCTCTGTACCTTCACAGGGATCTGCATATAGATGCTCGATACATGATTATTGAATTAAACAGAGTTGCCCTGACCTGATAGGAAGTATACAAGGCAACACCCAGCTGCTTGGCTCTTTAAGAGACAAAAAGACTCCGGCGACCACCAAGGTTCCCCCTGTGTGTGAGTATTCACGATTCATCCAGATCATGTTCTTCACCTCTAAATAGTTCTTGTAGTTATTCAGTAAAATCCTTCAGACCTGATCAAATATCTGCTGACACATCCTTAGAGCGTCTTCTCATATATAAGTAACTGCAGTGTCAATAAAAATTCAGTGGTAGTTACACAATAGGACTTGAATCGGGAGTTGGGAGATCTCAGTTGTAGCCCCAGAAATATCATTAAATTGCTGCAGAACTAGGATAATTGGGGCTCCGTCATTTCATTCCTGTGCCTCTGTACACAGCAAAAGTGAGATAATTGGCTGGTGAACAGTATGGCGCCTTCTGATCGCATCCAAGCTGGGCATCAGTGACCTGCCATCCTGGCCGCCCATTACAATCACCTGGGGCTTTACAAATACCACTTTCTGCTCCAGCCCAACCAACTGATGCTCTCTGAGGTTATCACCCAGGCATCAGAAGGTCTTTCAGCTCCCTAAGTCATTCCAAAGAGCAGCCAGGATGGAAAGCCTCTACTCTGGACAGATGCTTCTCAGATTTTAATGTGCATTTTAACAAACCACCTGGGGATCTCTGCAGAGTCTGATTCCTTCAGTCTGAGGAAGGACCCAAGAGTCTGCATTTCTAACTAGCTCTCAAAGTGATGCCAGTGCTGTTAGTCCATGGACCGCACTTTAAAGAACAAGACCCGTTTTATTGTCTTTAAGTTCTTGAAGGGCTGTTCTTAGAAAGAGCCACATAACTAACCACAGGATGTGTTCTTGGCCCTAATAGGTGCTAGCTACTCCTCAGGCCCTGGGGAGGAACAAAGAGTGTCTGACTTCAGAAGAACCTAGGAAAATGCTCCAGAAGGCAATCAAGACAATCAGGACTGGTCTAAAGAGAGCCACCAACAGAAACAGATGCCTAAGAGACTGTAGTAAAATAGCTGGGAACTCAGAAACTTTGGACGAATGCTGGCTTAAGGCCTTAAATCATAAACTAGCCATCACATCCCCAGTTCCCAGAGTCCCACAGGCCTAGCCTTCTCCAAATTATCCAGGCAAAGCACAGATTAATTCAGACAGCAGTAATTGATTACCCACTGTGACAGTCATTTACTTATTGTCTCCCAGCCCCACTGCCACCCTTCTGCACTCTGCTCTATACTTCTGGGCCTAAGACTGCAAACCACATTTCTCCCTTGCTTCCTGACTCTAAGGGGACCAACTGTCCCAGTTTGCCCACAACTGTCCCCATTTTAGCCCTGAAAGGCCCACATCTCAGGAAATCCCTTACTTATTCTTGCTGGCTTGCTATTAGGTTCCGCAAATAGGTGTCACCAGGGGAGATCAGTAAGGAGGGAGAAGGGGCTGTCTTCTTCCTGGTTTGCTTGCTGTCCCCACCACTGAGACCCCGGCTGGTGGCAGGTGCCATCCAGCAGCAGCAGTTGGTTCTGGCCTCCTGCCCCTCTCAGCACTCAGAGCCAGCTCAGTGCTCCACTCAGATGTCCTAGCAGTTGGGTAGTGTCCCTCTGCAGAGGCTCGAGCCCCAGCCCCATAGGTTCCTCTCCTGAGCTTCTAAAATCTGATGATCCACTTCTTCCCTTGTTCCTCCAGCTCTGGGGGCGAGTTTCTATTTCTTGCATTTCTCATATCTGGGTTACATCAGTGTGCTCCATTTAAACCTGTCTAAATATTTTTTTTATTATTTTTTAAGTTCATTTATTTATTTTGAGAGAGACAGGGAGACCGCGAGCAGGGAAGGGGGAGAAAAAGAGGGAGAATCTCCAGCAGGTTCTGCACTGTCAGTGCAGAGCCCATGCAGGGCTCGAACTCACAAAACTGTGAGATCATGACCCGAGCCGAAATCAAGAGTTGGACACCTAATGAACTGAGCCACCCAGGAGCCTCTAAACCTGTCTCAACACTGTTTCTATGTTAAATTCCTTCTGATGATAAATCTAGTGTGGTTTTGCTGACTGGTTCCTGGCTGGTGTATATGCCCTGGACGCCAACAAGTCAAACAGATGTTAGAAATATAAAGGCACAAAGCATAAGAGACTCTTAAAAACTGAGAACAAACTGAGGGTTGATGGGGGGTGGGAGGGAGGGGAGCGTAGGTGATGGGCATTGAAGAGGGCATCTTTTGGTATGAGCACTGGGTGTTGTATGGAAACCAATTTGACAATAAATTTCATATATTAAAAAAAAAAAAGAAGAAATATAAAGGCAAATACAGCACAATGTCGCCCTCTAGTGGAAGGGCAGAGGAGTACCATTATTACAATGTAAAGTGCTAAGCGCTAAGCCAACTACACACTCAGTGTTAGGACAGCCCAGGGCAGGGGGTTCCCAAAATAGGAATTCATGGAAAGCTTCCTGGAGGAGGTGCTATTTGAAATGGATTTCAACTGGGGCTTTCACAAAATGAAGAAAAGAGCAATGGCCTTTCAGGTAGAGGGAACGCCGTGTGCCAAGGTATATAGAGCACAACATGCTCTAGGTATACAGAGCACAACATGCTCTAGGAATGATGCTGCAAGGTCAGAATAAGGACAGTAGGTAGAGGAGTAGTGGACAGTCCAATCCAGTTGTCTCAATCTGCTCAGGCTGCTACAACAAACCATAGACTGGGGGGCTTAAATCCCAGTTCTATGGGATCTTGGACAAGTCCAAGATCAAGGTGCCAACTGACCTGGTTCCTGGTGAGAGTGTGCTCCCTGGCTTGCAGATGGCTGCCTTCTTGCTGTGTCCTCACATGGCAGGGCAGGGAAGTGCTGGTGTCTCTTCCTTTCTTACAAGGGCACTAATTCCATCATGGGGGCTCCACCCCTCATAACCTCATCTAAGCCCAATCACCTCCCAAAGGCCTCCCCTCCTCAGACTGTCATATTGGGGCTTAAAGGTTGAACATATAACTTTGTGGGGAGGGGGACAGGAACATTCAGTCACAGCAGGCCTTTCGTGCTAAGTTACGATGTTTAGAGTTCATCCTGTAACCTTGAAGCCATTAATAAGCGATTTTTAAAGAGGCGATGCCAGGGTCATATTATCATGTCTACAGGTGGCTCCCAGGGTGGTCAGGTGGGAAACTGAGATGGAAAGTTGACACCTGTTAGGGCTCAGTTTTGCTCAATTCTAGAGGCCAGAAATCCATGGTCCTGAATTGTAAGAAACAGGTGGATGCTTTAAATAAGGATGCAGGATATGAATTCAAATCCATCTAGGTCATTGCTTCAGATGACCTGGGCACATAGATATTTATACACACACAGAGCCAAGACTGTTTGATTGAAAGAATAGAATGGTTTCTTCCGAGGGCACACTAACATGATCAGAGTGTCTTAGTCTGTCATGAAGAGGGGGTGGCCATTCTGATGGACAGCTATACAATCTT
Organism: Prionailurus bengalensis; assembly: GCF_016509475.1. Classification (NCBI taxonomy): domain Eukaryota; kingdom Metazoa; phylum Chordata; class Mammalia; order Carnivora; family Felidae; genus Prionailurus; species Prionailurus bengalensis. The sequence goes on from NC_057347.1 coordinate 21,549,300, forward strand.
GAAGGCTCCAGAGAGCACGCACTAGACTTTATAACAAGCGGATGATCCCTTACTTTTCCGGGACCCAGAAGCCACTTGGACAGGGAAGATGCCCGAAAAGCGTTAACAGGGGAAACATGGTCCTTTTCATGGGCAAGGAGTAGACGACAACTAGAAATACGCAGGCAAATGTGCCAGAGGGAAAATTCTCCAGCAGGTGCGTGAAGGTGTGGATACTGGACCAGAAGTCCTTGCAATAAGTTTTGCAATCAGTCGTTTTGGGAAATGCTGTGAGGGAGTGAAAAGGCTAGTGGGAGGCTGGGACCACTTAAATATACCTTTTAATATTTTTTCCAATTAAAGTCTGAAAGCCAGCCTCTAAGCCTAAAGTGCTGGAGGCCGTTAGCCACCCGAGGAAAGGAGGTTAGGCACAGGTGTGCCAAAGCTACAGAATTATAATAAATACATGTCCCAACTCCGCAATGGCTGAACCACCGGGCCCCATTTGATGCTAAAAAGGTCCATTGTGAAGCCTATCAAAGATAATGTCACTTTATGGAGTGAGAGCCAGCCATTGGGAACACGCCGTCCCCCAGGCAGGGTCCAGGCAATGTAAGGAACACTGACATGCTCCAAGGGCCACCTTTACTGGCAGAGGCCCAAGAGGGAGGAAGCCATCAGTCTTTCTGAGTGGCCATTACTGATGTTTTGGTCATCATCACAAGACATAATTGAGACCATCCCGCCACGTCCTGCACTAAGGTTTAAACACAAAACCGCAAACATCCAGGAGATAGAGAGATGTGTCAGCATCCACACCTGAGACAGTTCTGGGGCAAATGTAATTGACTATAAGCCAGAAAGGAGGCCACGGTATTGGGAAACCAGAGAAAAAAGTGGGTGCAAAGTTGGGGGTGGAAATGAGGGGCTTAAGAATGAGATTGTCTTGTTCTGCCCCGATCATACATAGAGCCCCTGCAGGCCTGGACATTATGACACTCTGAGAGGGATGTGAAGGAACCACAGCACTGGGTGGGCAGAGAGACGCTGGGAAGCGAGACAGGGGAACTCCAGGGGGTGTTCAGTCGGGGAGACTGATGGCCCAGGAGAGCACCATCCAGTGCGGGTCACTGACATGCGAAGGGCTGTCTCAGGAAAGATCAGTGACACATGCTGAGAGAGGCCAGCAGGGAGAACCAGGACAGGCGGGAAGAATTCCAGGCGCGCCCTGCTGTATACATGGTACTTACCGCCTGGAATGGTCTTGTTTATCTGTTGGCTTGTTGACTGTCTCTTTTCCAGTAGACTATAAGCCCCATGAGAACAAGGACCTCATCTGTCTTATTTTCTGCTGTGCCCCGAGAACTGGGAACAGTGCCTGGCATGTGACAGGTGGCCAGTGAGTATTGATACAACGACTAAGGGAGGTTAAGAAACAGACTCAGCCACTGTTTGTAAGGTAGGTCTCAGAACTGGCTTTCCAAACTTAAAAAAAAAACCCTTTCTTGAAATACCCCTCACATGGGACCCCAATATAGATGACAGATTAGTGTGGCATTTTAATAGTATACATTTATATCATAAGTCCTAATATAAAACATGTATTATTAACTTATAACGGATGAGAAATCTGGGAATGTTTTGATAAACATAAGAAAACCTTTGAAATCGAGGCTACCAGAAGACCAAGAATATAATTTATTCCTCTCTTATCTTTGGCTTGCGGAGCACTGAGAAAACCCTGATTCATGCAGAGAAGTAGTTGCAAATGATGCCAGTCTCCAATAGCTCATCTGGCAATCTCAGGATAATTCTTTAATTAAACTGATGCAGGAACTTGAAAAGGGAGTAGCTGGAAAATTCAGCTTGAAAGTTGAATCTCTTACAGTTTGTAACAGTGGGTTGTGCCTCTTACTATACATTCAGAAGTCAGACAAGAAGAGGCAAAGACAATAAGTGCCAATTCTACTCTGATGTGTGATATTATCATGACTCTGATGAGTTACACATTCAGTTATAACTATACAACCAACCACTGGGCCGTGCTGGGAGTCAAGCACCTTCTCTGTGCCTCACTCCTAACTGAACACAAGACTGTGTTTCTGAGCCATGAAACTCTAATTCCCAAGATGTAGGAGCTCAGGCATGATGTTGTCTTTTTAAGAAAAATCAGTGAAGGGGAGCCGGGGTGGATCAGTTGGTTAAGCATCCAACTCTTCATTTTGGCTCTGGTCATGATCTCATGGTTTGTGGGTTCAAGCCCCATGCTGGGCTCTGCACTCACAGTACAGAGCCTACTTGGGATTTTCTCTCTCCTTCTCCCTCTGCCCTTTCCCTGCTCTCTCCCGCCCCCCCCCCCCTCAAAATAAATAAACTTAAAAAAAAAATCAGTGCAAAGATGCAGCCTTCATAACCAATGACTCATTTTCAGTAAGTTCTGATATCCACAGATAACCCTGCTGGGAGAAGGGTTGCCAGAACCACACAAAGTGATCTGGTAATACAAATTAAAGTATTTGTGGTTAAAATTTGGTATATGGCATTTAAGTAGTATGTTGTTGTTCTAGATGACCTTACTAATTAAATATGTATATATATGTAGATATGTATACATATACCTATTACGTATATATACATATCTACATATATATGTATATATACGTAATAGGCATATATACATATCTACATATATATACGTATATATGTATGTATATGTAATATGTATATATATGTATATATGTACACATGTAATATGTATATATGTATATAAGTATGTATATGTAATATCTATACATATATGTATGTGTGTGTATATATGTATATGTGTATGTGTATATATGTATGTGTATATGTATATATGTAATATGTAAATATGTATATGTATACATATATATGTATATATGTATACATGTATATATGCATGTATATATGTGCCATATATACATATATGTATATATGTGTGTGTATGTGTGTGTGTATGTATATATATATATATATAGTTTAAATTAAAAACTCTTGCAGGATTCCAGCAGCCCTTGGACTTAAGTATTACCAGACAAAGCCAAATCCAAGGGTTCCCTGGGAATCTGAGATTCTTCCAGACTGGCCGGATGCAGTCATAACCTTTCTGATGCATGAAGACTACACAGACTGCAGCAATGAGGGCAGACGGAGATAAGCCCATTTATGGGCTTTACCATGAGACTTGTCATTACAAGTGCCCCAGTGAGCAAGAGCCATGACTCCCAGGTTCCTTGTCCCAACATTCTGGTGTGGGAAGGTATTTCCATCATAATGGAGATGGCAGATGGGCATATGTAGAGACAGTAATGACCACCTGGGGATGGAGAGTAACCAGCCTCCAAACCTTCACAGAGATGGCAGAGACCCTCATTTCTGTATGCCAGTAAAGGAAGAAACAAATTCTTTCACCCAGCTTAAGGGACTATCCACCTGCTAAATATACAGTGTCATCCTGTCGTTTAACTATATTTGTGATTATGAAACATCAGAGTATGGGGTGCCTGGGTGGCTCAGTCGGTTGAGCATCTGACTTGGGCTCAGGTCATGATCTCATGGTTTGTGAGTTCGAGCCCCACGTCGGGCTCTGTGCTGACAGCCCAGAGCCTGGAGCCTGCTTTGGATTCTGTGTCTCCCTTTCTCTCTGCCCCTCTCCTGCTCGCACCCTGTCTTGCTCTCTCTCAAAAATAAATAAAAACATTAAAAATTTCAAAAAAAACCCCATTAGATTATAACAGCTGCCATCATATACTAGGTACTTACTATGTGATAGTAGTTTCATCTAGATACTTCATAATAGTATAGTTTCATAATTGATTTATACTAGATAGTATAGTTTCATATAGTTACATAACTATAGATAGGTAGTTTCATAATTGATTTATACAAATTATTTTTTCTAGTAGCAATCCTAGAATTCCCTTTTTTTTTCGAATCCACATTTTACAGAGGACAAAACCGAGGAATGTCAACATGAACCTGGCTAAAGTCATACAGCTAAGCATGCAATGAAGCCATGATTCATATCCTTACAGCTTGGCTCCAAAGTCCAAACCTTTAACCACTTTAAACACATGAACTGGGGCGCCTGGGTGGCTGAGTCTGTTAAGCATCAGCTCTTGATTTCAGCTCGGGTCACGATCTTGCAGTGCGTGGGACGGAGCCCCATGTTGGGCTCTGTGCCGACAACACAGAGACAGCTTAGGATTCTCTCTCTCCCCTTCTCTCTGCCCCTCCCCTGCTTGCGCTCTGTCTTTCCTTCTCTCAAAGATAAATAAACATTAAAAAAGAAAAAAGAAAAAAAAATCCAGAGTTACGAAATTCTCCAAAATTTGGTAAAGTTCTGCAAAAGTCAAGTAAGTGTCATACCACTGATACCCATTTCTGTGAGTTCATTGACTACCCAGTTACATTAATTGACATTAGGTTTCATCCCAGTCTGTGCTGAGACCTTTGTCTCTTTCATGGAAACTCATCTCCAAATTTATGGTGTATGCCAAAGGAAAACCAGATTCACTCTCCATCATTTTGGCGTGTAACCAACATCACTAGGATGCCTTTATATTGTTGAGTGAAGGACGCACGTATAAATGTGGCAGTGAACTCTGAGATATACGGTGGCAGGGGGAAAACAGGAACCCTGCATGAATGAACTAACACGACACAGTGGGAAGGACATCATTTAGGAGGCAGGCAGTGGCTCTGTCACTGAACGCTTGCACGGCCTTGGACTGCACACTTAACCTCTCTAAATTTCAGTTTTCTGAGCTGAAAATGGGGATGATTGTAGCCCCATATCATCCCCTGTTGGGATAATGGAACGATCACATTTTGTTTTTTATTACTTTTAATGTTTATTTATTTTTGAGAGGGCGAGAGGTGGGGGGAGAAAATGAATAGGGGAGGGCCACAGAGAGAGGAGAACAGAGGATCTGAAGCAGGCTCCATGCTGACAGCAGAGAGCCCGCTGCGGGGCTCAATCCCACGGGTGAGATCATGACCTGAGCCGAAGTCAGACACTTAACCGACTGAGCCACCCAGGCGCCCCGGAATGATCACCTTTTAAATGTCTGCTACACAGGGGCCGCTTACATGTTTGGGTTCTTCCTCCCCACCCTCATCTTTCTCATGACGTTTATATACATGATTAAAATGACCTCACATATCCAGTATATGAAAGTGAGTATCTTATCAAAAGTTGTAACAAGGAATTATAAACTCTGACAAAGTGTCATGCAGATCTGAATAAAAGGCTTTGAGGATGAGGCCATGTTATTTCAGAACCCTGGCTGCCTCCAATCTTGCCAAAGCTCCTATCAATATTTAGTCCGTTAGCTAAAACGGACTTTTTCTTCTTTCATGACTTTTGAATTAAAGGAGACTCTGGAGAATTCATGCAAGACCTCCCTGCTGCTTTCCAAGTGACAGATAAAATGTCTAATATTCCATGGGGCGGCAGGGTGGCTCAGTCGGTTAAACGTCCGACTCTTGCTTTGGGCTCAGGTCATGATCTCACGGTTCACAGTGCGAGCATTGCGTAGGGCTCTAGGCTAATAGCTAGGAGTTTACTTGGGATCCTCTTTCTCCCCCTCTCTCTGTCTCTCCCCCGCTCATGCTATCTCTCTCTTCTCTCTCTCTCTCTTAATAAATAAATAAACTTTAAAAAAGGTGTCTAAGATTCCAAAAGCCAAGGTGACAGCTGGGGACAAAGGGCATAAACAAAATGACCTAAACTAGATACTGAAAGAACATAAAAGGCCTCCATGTCTGGGCCCAGTGAGCACAGGCTTTTCAGACAAGTTCTGGATTTGCACCCCTTCTCCTGTGGGAACGTGGTGCAGCTTCCTGGGAGTCAGCTCTCCCGAGTTAGAGTCTGTGGCAAGGAACTCAGTAGACAAGGACAGTAAGCAGTAGCCAAGTGGCCAGTGCCCAAGCCTGGCTGGAGTGCTTGCCCAGCTCTCTACTACTGGCCAACGTCCACCTGCTTTGCCGCCCAGTCCTGCCGGGGGGCTGACTTGATGAGCTATTTCCCCTACCCAGGGTGTGTCCCCTATGGCAGAAGCCTCACTAATAGCTCTGACGGCCAAGCCCTTGACCATCACCTTGTTCTGTTGAGTCTCACCTGCAGAGAGAGTGGGGCTGGTGACAATGGGTGAGTTAGTGCTGGATTCAGCAGGTACATTGAGATGTGATGCCACCTCTCCATAATGAATATTTGTCAGTCAGCTTAACTGGGATTTCCAATCTGACTCCTTTCAAAGTGGGATGTTTGCTGTTAAACACACATGCACACCCACCCACACACAACAACACTATTTCTTTCACAGCCTCTACCTGTGAGCAGCTTGGATTCCTGGTGATCACTTCTAGGAGCCTCAGTTTCTCTCCAGTGACCTGATCCTCCAAAGCAGAGTCCAGATGGCCAGGAAAGTCTGGCTTTTGAAACCTACCCACGTCACCTTCTGCCACCCCAGACAATTTCATCCCGGCTCTCCGGGCACCTAGCAAGTTCTAATTTCCCCCAGGCCTTCCCAGGGGCTATGCAGAAAAGCCCCAAGTTCAGCCAGGCACAAGTAAACCCAGGTACCTAGAGGATTTGGAACAGCTCTGAGGACCTCTTTGTATCCTTCCCCAGAAGTAGAGACCTCTGGGAGGCACCTGGTGAGGAAGAAAGAGAAGCCTCAAAGGAGCAGTGTTCTATTAGCTTCTAGTAATAGGTTCCCCAGCGTCCAGCCAGAGGCTCCATATTTTACCTCTCCCTGCAGCCCTCAGCCCGCCCTTTCCTGCCCACGCCTGGGCACACATAAACCGCAGAAATGAGACTAATCTTGCTCCCTAGGTACATGCTCCCCCCTTCTCTACTCCAGACAGCTTCCAGGGTACCACGGTGCCCTCAGCTAGCAACGGTCAACTAGACACAGTCCATTCTCCCTGTTAATTCATCAACTAGCATTCCTGAAGAGCCCTTATCTGCTGAGGACAAAGAGGAGAATGGACTTGCCTCTGCTCTTGAGGATGGGCTAGAGGGTGAGGCAGATGAGCAAATGGGCAAGAACAAAGCCCTGTGGTGCATGCTAGTATAGAGGGAAGCACAAGGATGGGAGCCCAATGGAGGGGAGTGTGGGAAGGCTTCAAGAAAGAAGGAAGGAAGGGGGGAAGGAAGGAAGGAAAGGGGGAAGGAAGGAAGGAAGGAAGGAAGGAAGGAAGGAAGGAGGAAGGAAGGAAGGAAGGAGGAGGGAGGGAAGGAAGGAGGAAGGAAGGAAGGAAGGAAGGAAAGAAGGAAGGAAGGAAGGAAGAAGGAGGGAAGGAAGGAAGGAAGGAAGGAAGGAAGGAAGGAGGAAGGAAAGAGGGAGGGAAGAAGGAAGGAAGGAAGGAAGGAAGGGAAGGAAGGAAGAAGGAGGGAAGGAAGGGAGGGAGGGAGGGAAGGAAAGAGGGAGGGAGGGAAGGAAGGAGGGAGGGAAGGGAGAGAGGGAAGGAAGGAAGGAACAAAGGAAGGAAGGAAGGAAGGTATAAGTATTCACTGGGCATAGGAGGGTTGTGGGGGTGGAAAGTGTGGGGAACATTCCAGGCTGAGGGAGATGCAAATGCACACATATACGGACAAACAGAAGGGCAGCTCTCTCCGGGAGCCCTATGAGCTTTGCGCACTGTCCCCACTGGACGGAAGAGAGGACTGAGCTCCGGGGCCCCACAGCCAGCCACCTGCAGGGCCGGGGCTCATTCCAGTACACGCCCTGCCTTTCCAGGAAAAGGGCTGGCCACATTGCCAGAGGTGAGGCTGCTAAAATAAAGCACAGTCACTGCTGCCCTTGCCAAAAAACCCATTAGACTGGCGATCCGATGAGCTAACTGGGCGTAGCGTACGAGCTCTTTCCAAAGAAGACAGGAATGGGTTACTGCTAGAAGTGAAACAAGCCTCCTCAAGCAGCGGGGTCTACTTTCCATCCTCAGCAACAATAAATACACGATTAAGGGGCAAACAACCCTGGTTACCCGGTGGGGTGAGGGTCTCCCCTACTCTTCTCCCGACGCTGTCGGCCCCTTGGGTCACACGCCTCTTGTTCCTCTGCCATCCTTTGAATAAGCCACTGCCTGGGGGACGTGAGCATGTCAGCCTCTGTTCCCAGGTCGGGGAGGGATGTCGTAACCTGACAGCAACAGAGGCGGGCGCTGAGATGCCATCCACCTTCCCCGCCTCAAAGCAGGCTCGCTTTAGAATGCTCTCAGGGATCTCTCACTAATCTTTTTATCTGGATATTTATACAACGTTCTGCAGAGCCAACTGCCTGCTGCTTTTCTAAAAGAACAGAAATGACAACGTCAGCATTTCATGTACCCAGTAATTCCCAAATGCCTCGCTCCCCCAAGGCATCCCAGGCAGCGGCTGGGTGCGCAGGTGAGGGGGTGGGGGGAGAGGCTCTCGGGAGGGGGACAGGCTCCAGTCCAGGGTCCAGGGCCCACGGTGTTATTGGGCACGGCTGTCTACTCAGGGACTCTGCCAAGCAAAACAGGAGAACACAGGAAGGGGGGGGGGTGATATGTGCCAACGAGCACATGATGTGCCTGTTATCCTCACGGCAGGTAGACAGTGCTGTGACTCCACAGCTGAGGAAGCTGAGGCTTTGAGAGGCGCTAACACATTTGGTGAAGTAACACATCCCGGATGTGGCAGAGTCTGCCCACTGGTTGATTCCTGGACTATTTCTGCATTCGTGTTTCTGACAACGAGCCCAATTTTCACAACGGGTTGGTGCTAACGTCAAGAGTAGAGCCTGGATCCTCGGTCTTCTACGCTAGTGAATAAAGGCTCTCATTCTTCACCACCCTCATTCACAAACTCACAGCCGGGGCTGACTCTGGGCTGGGTCCTGTGCTTAGCCCGCACCCTCTGGGAGCTCCGTAGTCAAAACCAGATGGGGAAGCAGAGGGGGAGCTCCTGGGAGTAACCTGCTGCCCCGGGACACGGCCTGGGAGCTGGTGGTAACCCTTCCGAGTGACCCAACAGGTCACTGTCATTCCCACTTTGTAGTGGAGGAAGCTGAGGGGTCAGAGGTGCTGAGTGACTTGCTAAAGGTCACGTGGTCAGTAAGCGATCAAAGCAGGATCCAGGCCCAGGTCTTGTCTCAGGCCAAAGCCTGCTCTCCTAAGAAAAACATGCTATTTGCTGCCACGGCTCAGGCGTGGGTGGGAATCATGGGAATCAGGGATCACTTTCCTGGGAAGTAATCTTAACTGATTATGGAAGGTTGATTCAGAGTCAACTGAGAAAAGACAGGGAATGTCAGATATCCCAGAAGACTGCATCAGAGGCTGGGAACAGAAGAATAGAAAACTCCGGGTCAGGAGTAAGCAGGTCTCAGGCAAGGAAATCTCTTCATGCCCTGCAAAAGAGTTCAGATTCTACCTGAAAGACAATAGGGAGCCAAGAAGGACTATATTCAAAGGAGGAGCTGGCATGATTTGCATTTGGGGAAGGTCACTTTTGCCACAGCGTGGGTTGGGTGAAGGCAAGTCTGGAGGCGGAGAGATCCGTGGGTGCCACCACAGTCCAGAGCAGTTGCAAAGGCAGAGGCAGTAGCGACACAAAGTGAGTTTTGAATTCAGACGTGTTAGAGGTTACGCTTTTTTTTTTTTTTTTTTTTTTTTTTTTTTGCCAGAAACACATCCCGAAAGACATGGCCCTTCACTTACCACAGTCTAATCGTGCCTACCATCCTTCCATTACTGTTCCCGCCGGATGCTCCAAATAAGCGGGGATTCTGTGCACGGGGGTTTGGGAGTCAGTTTTGAGGCTGGGAGCACAGAAGCAATGCATGAAGCTGAATGTGCCTGCGTTATAATCCTCTCACCTCATTAAACAGCACGTTCATGAGAATTTATGTGCATCAGTCCAAAATAAGATAAAGTGAAATAAACACCGAAGTGCAACGACCCGGGCCAGCGTAGCTTTCCGCCGTGTCCCTTGGGTGTGCTCATGTCCCCACCAGGCAGAAAGACAGTTCCTGGATGCCATTTCTCTCCATGTTTAGCTCTTCTCGCATAAATTTCCTCAAGCCTCTGGCAGCAGTCACCACTTGTCTGCTAGTGAGTACCAGCCGCTGACAAAGGGAGTGAACAATGGCGAAGAGTTATTAAAGGAAGAACTTGAGAACAGCTGATCTACTTCATTTGACAGCCTGTTGTTGCGTTTTGTCTTGGGGAGGGGGCGTTGTTTGTGGGCGTGTTTCCTTTGGGTGGTGACTGGAGAACACACGTATAATAGAGTCATATTTTCTGCGGGTGGAATCGTCGCCAGTCCTGTTGACAGAATGGAAGCTACCAAAAGTTGCAGGTGCTCTGCATCGAGCCTCGGGCATCCAGGGCTGCCTTCACCAGACCAGTCTGGCTTTTACGTCCGAGTCGTTTGACCACACCACTTCCTGGCACTCGGCACGTGCAACATCTTGGTGCCATTGCCTGAGCCCAGAAATCCAATCCCAGCAAAATTACTTGGACCTGGCCGTTTCAGCCCATTAACCCACGGACAGGGTTGGGAAAAGCACGTCCAGCACCAGTCGGCACCCACGGTCTGGAGAAATGTGGACAGAGGATGCTGTGGAGACGTCTCGGGGCAGGGGGCAAGTTGAGACACAGACCCAATTTTGTTGCTCCCAAGTGACCTTGGGCCTCATTTTCCCCATCTCTTAAAGGCAGAGACCGCAAAAGGCGTGCAGGGAACAAAATGATTTCAACGTTCCCTTCCACTTGGAAAACTTGAGGGTGTTGGGAGGAGCTGCCTCTCGAGGAGAGGGAGGAGGGTCACTGTGCTCCCCAGTTCTCATGGAGAAGGCTCTCTTGGAAGCAGGCATCCCCGAAGGGGAGGACCCGTGATGAAGGGGGAGAACTCCCTCCTGCACTCTCCTGTCGCCACCCCCGAGGGCAGGCTGATGTGTCAGAGACTAGGATGCTAGGATAATGCCTGAAAGAGAAGCCCAGGGGAGTCAGCCTTACTGACTGGCAGGGACGGGGCAGGGGGTGGGGGTGGGCAGGAGGCATCCAGGGAGAAAGGGTGAGGAAGCGCCCTTGTCAAAGTCGGGGCCCAGTTTTCAAGAACGAAAACAGCAACGAAAGAAGAAAGGTCTTTCTTACTCATCTTTGTTCCTGCTTATTCTAGAAAATGCAAGTTGAGAATGTGTTTACAGATCTAAATCAGGCTTCTCCACCCCAGCAGTACTGACATTTTGACTGGATACTTCCTCACTGTGGGGGCTGCCCTATGCCATGTGGGATGTTTAGTTTCATCCCTGGCCTCTGCCCACTAGATATACCCTCAGTTGTGACAACCACATATGTGGAGACACATTGCTGTATGTCCCATGGGTGGGGGGAAGAGGGGGAGCAAAATCACTGCAGTTGGGAGCCACTGCTCTAACTAGAAGATCGGTCTTTTCGAAACCTCAGTTTGCCTGTATCCCAAATGGGGTGACACCTGATCAGCTCAGTTCACAGAGTGATTGTGGGAAATTAAAGAAAACCACCTGGATAAGAAGTCCTGCTACTGTTTCCATGACCAAAGCTAGAGTATCTACCTCTAGGGGTCAGGTGAGAGAGATCATCCCAGCAACCAGTGGCCCTTGAATTGGGATGCATGCCAAGCACATGACAGGCGTGGAAGCCCCTGTGCCCCCAGCCTGCATTCGGTGGCTCAGGCTTGCTCTGCGTCACTGGAACCAAACCCTCCCAGCTTCTCCTCGGAGCATCAGACAGAGACAGAATGCTAGACAGCCAGCAGGCTGTGCAAACGGAATGGGGAGCCCAGTGTCTCTACTTGTCATCATGCATGGCTATTCTTTAATAAGGAAAACAGAGAAAGCCATCTTTCTTCCAAGAGGGCAATGAGGACCTTTGCCAAAGCAGCTGTTTCCTTCTAGAATCTCCTAGATACAATGAAGCCACAGAAATCAGTGGTGCAGGAAGTTTTCCTTGTGTCATCATTATTGATCATTGGACTGTGGTCATTTGTAGGCTGGAGAGGGGAAGGAAGATATCTGTAGGGTCAGAGGGGACAAGCATACGATTAGCTTAACCTTCTCCAATGGCCTCGGGATAATCTATGTCCCCTTCCTGCTGGGGAGCAGAAGCTACAGACCTAATACAGGTCCTCTCTAAGGGGAAGGGATAGCAGAAGGAAGCAGGTGTTTGAGCACCAACTATGTTAAAGCAACGTGCTAGATTTTGCATGCGTTATTTCAATCCACATATAAGTCTGATGCTTAATAATTTTGATTTTACAGCCTAGGAACTGAAATACAGAAAGGTTAAATAACTCCCCAGGATGACTGGGGAGTCAGCATTTGAACTCATGGCATTCTGATGGCAAAGCCATGTTCCTCCCCCTTATACCTTGCTGCCTTCTGATAAGGACATTGTTTCTCCAAAGTGGAAATACAAGATATTGAGGGCCTAGCACTGAGTCTGGTCCAGAGGGGATGTTCACCAAAGGCTAGCTGAATTTGATAAGCAAGTAGACACAAAGATAATCTGACTGGGAGCGATGAGACCAGAATTCTGATGCTGGCTTTCCCACCAAGTAGATGCTTGGCCTTAATCTCATAAGTTCTACAGACCTCAGTTTCCTTATCTGTAAACCACCTTTGTAAATCTTTCCTTTGATTCCATGAATTTACCCCTAAAAAAGCTGAGGTATTTGCTTATCAATGTTAAAAGTCTTAGACCCCTGATGTGACAGCCATTCTGACCAGGAGGGTTATGGACTGGACAGAGGTCAACTCTGGTGCAATATATCTCCTAGTGTGGGGACTCTCCATCCCAGGACATGTCTATTGCTAAGGAAATGGGGTGGGGAGGAGGCGCGTTTCTTTGGTGGTTAACGGTCTCGCTCCAACTCCAGCTGAGTTTTGGAAGCAAAGGGGTGATTCTATGTGCTTCTGCGCTGAAGACACATGTGCATCTCTGTTTAGAGGGTGGACTTATGAACAGGTGCTGTGCAGACAGAGCACACAGTGTGTGTGTGTGGGGGGGTCAGCTGTGCAGTCCCGCTAGGCTGCATGGTGTGGCATTTGTTGGTGTATGTGCTCTGAGTTCATCCACATCTGTGTACATTTGTGTGCATGCATATGATACACTGTACAGCAATGGGCTTATACTTGGCACATGTGGGCTTAGGTGCTTAATGTGCATTCCTGGGACACGTGCAGATTTGATGCCTCGCTTGTGGCGGGCATGTCAGAACAGGGGTCTGAGAATCATGCCCCCAAGACTCCAGCAGCGTATGGGATTTAGGGACAGGAGGAGTGGGTTCTTTACATAAACAGGAGCCGCAGAGCGAGCCGAGTTGCAGCACATGCTGTCCAGATGTGCCACCTTGCAGACACCCGGGCAGGCATCCCCTGAGGATGGTCCTAATGATGTGTGTGCACAGCTGAGTCAGCTCAGGTGAGATCTGGGACTTCCGTCACACAAACGGCCAGTTCCCATTTGTCATTTTCTGGGGATGAGTTTCCCCCGATTGGGTCATCTTTCCCTGTACGTGGTGGGCACTGGCTTGTGGCCGTTAACATTCAGAAAGACGTCCTGTCTCTGGGTTGAGTGGGGCTGTGGCTTCGCCACTTCCCTCTGATTGCTAGGCTTGAGCAAGAGTTGGAGGAACTTCTGACCCAGGCTCCTGCAGGGAGGGCAGCTGAGTTAGGTAACCAGTGCTTTCCTCTTAAGATGGAGGGAGGCATGGGGAGAAATGCAGGCAGGAAGCAGCGTGGCCACGGGAGACACCTTACTAGGTTACCAATTGGGAAAGCCGGGTTGCTGGGGAAGGCAGACGGGATGACACGAGGAGGAAGGGATAGGGTGCCGCGAGACACCCCCCACACATAAGTGAGCATAATTGGGCCCTTGGTGCAGCAAGGAGAGAGTCAGGAGCCAGCCAACCCCAGCCTGGGAACCGTGGTCTGCTCCCAACTGGCTGTGTGATAGGAGGTCAGTTGTTTATCATCTCTGGGCTTTAAAGTCGCTCTCAGGAAAATGCCATGTGCATTTTACAGTATGACACAACAGTCATCAGTGGGGAAACTACGGGCTTTGGGTCCCCACAGGGTCAGGTGTGATTCCTGTCTCTGCCACTGCATAGCTGTATGATCCCAGATGAGCGAATCTGCCCACCTGCACTATACGTAAATTCAGAATTAATAATATTATGAGCCCCAGATGGCTGTCTTGAGGATTAAGTGAAATTACTCTGCAAAATGGATGAAACTACACAGTCAGGATGATGCTTCTAGAGGCATTAGTTAGTTGTAAACCATGGATACGCGGAGTGAAATTCCAACTGCATCCACTCTTGGCTTATGGGACTGAGAGATGCTGGGATGAGGAAGGTAAGTCAGGGCGAATGGTGGTGCTCTGTGTTTCCTGACACACCCTCAGATTGTGCCTTCTCTCCTGTTGTCTCACCAGAATAAGGGGATGGAGATTGGGACGAAGCCTGAGTTCCCACATCTCTCAGACATGGCCCCAGAATGGCCAACTCTGTCAACGCCTCGACACAAGTTGGGCCCTGGCGTGGCTCAGACTGTAGCCAAGTCACTCGGCATAACCCAGTCCGATGGCCGTTGATGCTGACTACACGCCAACATTGTGTGCGACCCCGGACAGTCAGAGACCAAAACATTCAAAAGTCCCTGTCCCTGAGAAGCTCACAGTGTAAGAAGGAAGGAAGGGAGAGCGAGAGGAGGAGAGAGAATGATCTAGAGGAAAGGGGAGGAGAAAGAAAGGAGCAAACAACTAGTTGTATGTGTTACATAATGATCCTACAATAAATGTATGCGTCTGAGACACGGTACACGTAGTGGCCAAGTACAGGGGCTCTGGCTTCAGACCGGCCAGTTAGGTGTGAGTCAGTAAACCAACCTCTGTGTCTCATCCTGTCATCTGCAAGATGCATTACGAGTATTAGCACCGATTTCGTCAGGTCATTGTGGGGAATTTAACGGAATCATGCACAAAGCGTTTGGAATAACACACAGCAAGAGTACTTGCTGTTACATTATCGTGGTCGTAGCTACGTTCTTGGAAGCCGTGGCGGTGGTCGTAGCGGTGCTAATGGCAGTGGTATTAATGGCAGTGATGGCAGTGGTGGCAGCAGTGTCATAACCCCAGGTGGCTGCGATGGCCTTTTCCGCGCTGAGGTGCAGGACAAGCTACGTGCACTGGGATGCCCCCTCCGCCATGCGTGAGGGTGGGCGTGCCAGACACAGGGGCTGCAGCATCCCAGGCAGAGCTCACAGCACCTGCGAAGGCCAAGAGGCATGAGCGATCACGACAGTTGTTCAAGGCGAAACTTGGGTGTGGCCTCTCAGAGGACACCCACTCTTGGAGGACCCAACCAAGCTCGCTCCTTGGGGCCAGGAAGTCGGGAGCACTGGGAGACTGGTGAGTGTGTGTGCTATTCCCTCCCACCCCTGTCACCCCTCTCAGCTGCTCCTCAGCTTCCCTGAAATTTGAGAGTCTTGTGCCCCAGCCTGCAGCCACACCCATACCAGCTCTGGTTTCCAGGGCTCTGGGCACCTTTTCTGTTCCCAGTCTCCCAGCACCATCCTGAATGTGGTGCATCTTTTTTTTTTTTTAGTGTTTGTTTATTTTTGAGAGAGAGAGAGAGAGAGAGGGACCACACGTGCACAAAGGGCAGAGAGAGGGGCAGTCAGAGAATCCGAAGTGGGCTCTGCGCTGACAGCAGAAAGCCTGATGGGGGTTCAAACTCATGAACTATGAGATCACAGCCTGAGCTGAAGTCAGACGCTCAACCAACTGAGCCACCCAGGTGCCCCTGAATGTGGTGCGTCTTGAACTAGATCTCTCAACCCTGGATGTCAGAATTCTACTAATAGCAGAATTAAAGGCTCTGGTGGTAGAAATATCTCTCAGTTTCACAGAAGAGCATTTATGGGAGCAGAACAGGGGAACTGGAGAAGGAGAAGACTCGGTAAGGTGAGAGGTGAAAGCTAGTGGGCGTCCAGACACAGAGAGGACAGCATGCTTCTCTAGTGCTACCCCTTTTCATAGGTTCCATGCTGGTTCGGCCAGTCCTCCTGGACTCCTCACACCCCTCACTGTGAGGGAGGGAAGAAGAAAAAAGAAAAACAAGGCAGAAATGAACTTAGAGGCTGCTGAAGCCATTGGTAAAACTCAACTGGACCTCACCTGCCATTAAGTCCAACACTTTATTTTACAGATGCAAATACTGGAGCCCAGAGAGAGCTGGGAACTGTCCAAGGTACTGAGGTTTCATTTTGGAGGTGAGCAGACAGAGGCTCAGAGACTTGCCTGAGGTCAGATGTTAACACAGGAGCTGGGATTCAAACTGCTGACAACCTATCCTTTGTGCCAATGTAACTCCTGCAAGCCACCACTGCAGATTCAGGAACTGCCCTTCAAGTAGGAAAAGTGACTATGCCAAAATCCTGTAGTAACTTAGGGACAGATCTAGAAAGATCTGGGATTTCTGATTCACCTTCCACTACAATGCATGGAACTACCAGGAACCAAACACGGTGTCCTTAGCAAATGCTTGTTCAAGGCCAGCATCCTCAACAGCAAACTGTTACAGCCTGGGGTCTAGTGAGCGTCAAGGACAGCACAGGTAGGGGGGCATATTCTGTCCATAGCAGTCCCTTTACCTTAAAATAACAGCTTTCTTTGAAAATGACATTCTAATATCCATGGCCCATGGAGGGAGGAGAGTTCTTTCCTCTCTCCTGATGAGAAAGACCCCCGACAGATGTCAGATAAACTGTGTGTCACTGGACAAGTCAGGTCCTCTCTCTTGCCCTCAGTTTCCTCATCTTGAACCCCCAAAAATGATGGTATTTAGATATGTGGCTTTCAGGTTTAGTGCCCTTATAAGAAGAGACAGGAGACAGCCTGCTTCTCCTCCCCTCTCTCCAGCACTTGAGGATACAAAGAGAAGACGGCCATCCGCAAATCAGGAGGCGGGCCCTTGCCGGACACCAGATCGGCCGGTACCTTGAACTTCTCAGTCTCCAGAACTATGGGAAATAAGCGTTTGTTGTTTCTACCACCAAGTGTACAGTAATTTGTTATAGCAATCCAAGCTACGCAGAAATCAAAGTCATACAACATAAATAAATGTTTCCTATCATCAGAAATAAAAAAAAGAAAGAAGAGCTCCAATAACACCTGCGGGGGGCACCAAAGTCTGAGAGGGCTCTGAACTCTCGTCCTCATAAGAATGCCCATGGGCAGGGGAGCAGATCCGGGCGGGTCAGTCCCTATCCGCCACCTCAGCACAGTTTCTCTCTCACCCTTAGGCCACCTACTCAGAGGAAGAGCCTGGGCCACACGCTTTGCATATGTTAACTTGGGCAACAACCTATATTATCAAGGAGAGAGAACAAACCTCACTACAGATGAGGGGACCACAGCTGTGACATGAATGATGCCTGGGATGCCAGACTCTGCAGTACTGAAGCCCTGTCTCTATACCCCTCTGCGTGGCCACCCTGCAGGGTCCAGCCTGCCACTTACAGAGCAGTGGCTAATGAGGGGCTCTACGCTATCAGCCTGGGACCAATTCTCTTTGTGGTCTCAACTACAGATATAAATTTGGTTCAGTTCATAGACCTCATTAATGCCAGGGTTAGTGGGAGAAGCTTCACAGCTGATTTATCTTAGGGAATCAAAGACGACCTGAACCGCCCCCCCCGCCCCCGAGCATCAGGGAATGAGTTGCTCAGTGGGGCATCTCTGCTGCTCTCTCTCATCTCCCAGGTGCCTCCTGTGGCCTGCAGCCAGAGCGAGGGCCTCAAGTGTCTCTGGGAATCTCAAGGGACAACACCCATTTGAGCTGGCCTCAGCCAGGCCCTACCTTCTAGACCAGCACTGGTGGGTTGCTGGAGGTACAGTCAACTATTGCACATACTAGGCACAAGGAGGGGATATATAGGAAGGCAGTAGGGACACCTTGTTCTGTCACTAACTCAGTGTGTGTGTGATGTCTGAGCCCCCAATCAGTCCCATGAGTGATTGACTTAGAAGTTCATCGAGGTCCCTTTCCGCTCTGATACCGACATGACCCAGACTGTCCAGGAACTAAAACTGTCCTTGGGAGGGTAAGACATTCATTCACGTAATTCGTATTCACGGAGCACTTACTATATGCAATCCATGGTGCCGAGTGCTAACGATGCAGGGGCAGCCACGTCCACATGCATAAATACCCCAAATAATTTCAAGTGGCATGAGATAAGAAGCAAAGAAGGTATAAAAATAATAGCGTTGCATTATATGAATTTCACTTCTATCCTAGAAGTAATCATAGGGAATAACTTGCCCCAAATCAAAAGGTAGGCAGAGGTTCTCCAGGTCTAGAAACTGTGACTTCGATTCCTAGGTCTGTCTGCGGCACAAGAAAACCTAGCCCAACATTCGGTGCTCAGTAGGTTTTCGACAAGGAGTCGCTGAAAGAAGGAGGGGGAAGAGTGGAGTAAAAGAATAAACGGAAGGGAAGAAGGAAGGAAGATAGCTCAGAAAAGACAGATAGGCATCAGCACTCTCTCCTGTTCCTAAAAGAATCTGAAGACAGTCAAAAGGTTAAATAGCTCACCCAGTATCACACTGGGAGCAACTGACAGATCTTAAGTGTGGAGTGAGGTCCCTGTCCACTGGAGCTCCCAGGAAAGGCCTCATGAAGGCAGAGTGAGTAAGAAGGGAATGACATTAATGATTGGAATTCGGTAAATCAAAAAAGCCAGGGTTGGCAGTGAGAGTGTCAGTGTGACCTGGACTCAGTAAATGTGAGTTCTTTCACCTTCTTGTGAAAGTGAGGATGGGGAAGAGAAGCAGGGGCTGCTGAGAGCTCTTGAGCTGGGGTATAAAGTCACACAGAGTAAGCACTGCATTCCATTCTGGGGCCGATCCTCTCTCTAGGGGCAGAGCCAGTGACCGTCTACACAGTCAGATTTGAGGGGTCTAGCACCCCTCCATCTTGGGGACAGACAGCCTACCCAAAAAATGGGATCTAGTGAAATACTGGAATTGTTAAAAAAAAATCTGAGCCAAGCAATTATTTATCTGATTAGTTCTTTCCAACGGTAAACTTTTCTAAGCCACACAATATGGAAGCTACTTGCTTCTCTCTTAGAAGCCAGACCATGGGCTGAGTAATTTTCCAACAGAAGGGACTGGCAGCTCATACCAGAATCATGTCACATAGTTACAGAGCCTTCTAGGACTTCTTGTTATGCTGAGGTTTTTACTTAGTTTTCTTTCCACAGCATGAGCTCATTCTTTCACAGGTAGGCTTTTTGCTGCCATTCTGAAGTTCAAAGTTAAGTAGTCTATGAGTTCTGTGTGCAGGTGCATGCCCAATGAGCTGGCCATTCATCCTTCAGCAGAACTGACTGTGTACCTACAATGTACTCCCACACTGTGGTGGACAGCAGAGGTACACGGGTGAGTAATCGAGACCCGATCCCCGTTCTCTGGAGTTTACAGCCTTAGTCGCCGAGGACCTAGTGCCCACAGTCACGCACAACCTGTGGAAGTGTGAACTAGCACGATCCTTTTGGAGAGCAATCTGTCAATTTGTAAGCATAGTTCTGCAAGCCATTGACTGCTGTTCACCACGGCAACTTCTCTGGGCCAAGAAAATCGTCTGAGGTATTAAAAAGAAAGGGGAAAACCCCTGTATATACAAAGGGGGGGCATTTTTGTGTTAGTGTTAAAAGCAGAAAATTTGAAATAATCTTAGTGTCCAATACTAAGGAGTGTTTATGTAATTTAGGGCACATTCGCTTTGTGGAGTAGAAGCATTGTTAAAAAGCCAGAATAAAGAGTTTCCAGTGACATGGAAAATGTCTACGGGACAATGTTGAGTGAAAAATACTGGATTTGGGTGCCTGTGTGGCTCAGTCGGTTAAGTATCCGGTTCTTGATTTCAGCTCAGGTCATGATCTCACAGTTCCTGAGTTTGAGCCCCGCATGGGGCTCTGAGCTGACAGTCTGATGGTGCAGAGTCTGCTTGGGATTCTTTCTTTCTTTCTTTCCTCCCCTGCTCATGCTTGCAGGCTCTCTCTCCCCCGAAATAAATAAATAAGCAAAGAGAGAGAGAGAGAGAGAGAGAAATGCATGATTCGAAGTTGTTTATGCAATAATATCACAGCCGTGGAATCCTTTTTTTCACACTCGTATGGTACTTTTCAGCTTCTGAAGTAGTTTCACATGCACTACTTAATTTTGAAATTCATGGCAGCTCTTTAATAGAATCAGGCCAGGCATTATTATTCCCATTCTGAACATGAGGAGACAGGTTCGCTGAGGTTGATGCATCTAATAACCACCAATTTCACTTGCCTTAGAAGTGTGGAGCATACAGGAGAATCGTTACCAACGCTTTGAAACGTGTTGACTTTTCTTCATGCTTGACGCCAGCTTGAGAACTTGGAGCAGCCCACCCCTTCCCTTCCCATCTTCTCTGCCTGCTGAGAGGAAAATGAGAAGACTCCCATTGGTTGAATTCAAGTAATCATTTCCCACAACTGTCTCGTTGTGCCTCCACCACTGCTGCTCTCCGCAGCCAACTTCTCTGCGCTTTCGTTCGGGCACTGCTGTGGCCGGAGATGGTTTCTTGCTACCCAGCATATAAGATATCCCTAGGATGCAGGGACCTCCATTCAGTGAGGGTCAAGCAATGACAAAGCTATCAGGGGCAGGTGGGAGACAGTGGTCTTCAGCTCTGCTCAAGCAGCTTCTCCCCACCTCTCTGGTCTCAGCATTAACGGTCCCTTCTGCCTCTGCTTCAGTTACACTGCTCTGATCTGCAGCCAGCACTTACTCCCATGTCCCCCCTCTTCACCACTGCTCAAGCTTTCCTTCTGCCCAGTACCTCGTTCCTGTGTGCTCTGCCTTCAAAGAGGTCCCTCGCTCCCTTTGAGGTCAGCTAAAGTGAGCTTCCCTGGTGGCAGAGTCAGCCGCCCCATCCTCTGTTTTGTAAACACTGCGTACCATCCTCTCTTACTATTTGCTGCACACTGTATTCCTGTGTGCTTGTATGTTTCAGTCTGTTCCACAAGGTGCGGATGTATATTTCAGTCTGCTCCACAAGGCAGTGAAAGTTCAGGAATAGACAATACACAATTACACTTCATCATCACAAAAGCATCGAAGATAGAGGTCTTCTCAATCCCAAGCCTGTAGTTGAGAAACAGGTGCAAACAAGTACACAGGGTAAAATAGCTAGGAAGCCGCATGCCCCTATCGGAACTCACATCTACTTCTGCGACCCCCGTCTCTTCCGTAATACCAAGCAAGCCTTCCTTAGCTGATGACTGAAAGAATTAATGATTGATCAAAGATATTGCCCAGCAGGACCCCCTCCCTGTGTACCCATGTGAACCTTCCTTCTGGTGACCCACATTGTCATAACTCAGAGAAGAAGCCTGAAATGGTCCTTCCAGGCTGGTTCACTGGACATTTGGTGAAGGTCATCCAACAGATGGAGAGGGGCAGCTGGGAAATGAATAGCTCAGCTCTGGTTCACATGGGAGCCCCCAGTAGGACTCTTGCCCTTGAATTCCCTATGATGGTTTAAGCCCCATCATATTTTACTTGATGATATTTTACTAGGTTGATGGCCCTTGTAACTGAGAGAGCGCAGACCAGAACACTGGGAACACTGCACAGGAAAACTAAGTCTGGGGATCAGGTAGCTCAGGTGACCTGACACCTGTTTGCAGACTCTGGGGAAGGGTCTCAACATCAACTCCTGGAGTCTGTGATTCCCCTCTGCTAGGGTCTATTCTCTCATAATTGCTAGAATCAGGAAGGACTTTCTAGACTACCTAAGCTGCTATTCCTTTTAAGTTATCCTATAATCAGGAGTTTATTTCCTTGTCGGGTCTCTTTTATTCCTTCTGGTATTGCCTCAGGAGAAAGTCTCAAAGTGGTATTAATATGCCTCTTGCAAGTCTCCAAACATTTGCTATTTTTTTTTTAACAGAGAACAAGTATTGGGCACAGAGCCTTGGCAGAAAACAACGTCTAGTTACAAGTTAGCAACACTGTTTGTTTTCATTATATCTATTTTTACAGTTACCTTCTATTTATGGTGAATGATAATATTTAACCATTTGTCTAGTGATTTAAAGTTCCCATTATAAATATATACATTTCTGGGGGGAAAAAAAAGAGAGTCAATCTAAAGAAAAAGATTCTATAAATAATAGTCCAGGAGGCATGCAGGTCAGAACAAATAATGAAAATATGGAAATAACCCACCATTTGGGAAATGGTAGTTAATTCCAACCACCTATTTTGCAGGTGGAACAGAAGCTCAGAAAGGGCAGGTGTTTTGCCAGAGATTACCCAGCCAGCTCCTGGCTCAGTTCTCCCCACTTGTCTCTGCCACGAACATCTCCAAGAGCTCTTTCTGTATTTATTTTGTGACTGTTAAAGAAATGGCCAAGAATGCGTTCTGTTGACAAGAAGAGGCACATGAGGTGGGACTGGGGGCTTGAGGGGCTGCGTTCTGGATTCCCCAGCAGGGAATAGGCACCTTATGTTCTATGTGGTGTCAGCAATGTGGCAGGCACCTTGGTGGCACCATTGGTTACTCACAGACTGAACAGAGCTCAGAGAGAAACAGACCATTAAGAACTTACAATACAGAATAACAGTGATCGCTTATAACAGAGCATTAATAAAGACCACAAAAATCTACCTAAAAGAGGGAAATGAGTATCTCTGCCTCTGTAAATAAATCCATGGCTTGCAAACAAAAACACGCCAGAAAAACCAACTGCAAATGCACTCCTAGAAAAGGAGACCAGATGTCCCTGGAATCTTTTTAATTAAATTGTGAGTCAATTGCAAGCCAGAGGGCGGGGGGCTGAGGGGAGTGGAATTTTGCTTTCTAAGACTGCCAGATGCAAAGTCCAATTTCCAGGATAATATATCCAGGGTGGAGGAGGCTTTCCAAAATTTAATTACATATTGCCTAGCAACTGAGGAGATGAACAGGAATGAAGTTGGGGGGCCTGGGGTGATGCATTAAAGATGTTGACGCCCCAGGTTGGAGAATGCATACTGACATCAGGCTGTGGTCAGGAGCCACAGAAGGTTGGTTCAGTTACATATATTGTGAGCTTCATTCTGTTCTGTTTCCCTTGGGCTGACCAATTTGGCAACCTGGCAGAATTAGGACCCTGCTATCTTCATTTTTCAAAATCAAAGCATCTTTTCAAAATTTTTGTATGAAGTAATAGATATTAAAACGTTCCTGCCAAGTGGAGTCATAACTATTAACAACTTGGTACATATATTTCCAGAATTTTCCAATCATAGCTCATATGTCTCTTTCTAACTTAAATGAGACATTACAATATATTGTTCTGAAGTCTGCTTTTTTTTTCTCGAATATATGGTGGATATTCTTTTTTTAACTTTTTTATTGTTTTACTGAAATAGAACAAACACATAGGAAAGTCCACAAACAATGAAACCACCATCGAGGACAATAGTTAGGCCGTTATCAGCTCCCCCTTCCCCAGTGCTAGCCTCCCCTGCAATTCTCTTGTACGCCTCCCTCCCCTAATCACTAATCCCTTCCTTCTCTCCAAGAATAATTATTCTCCTGACCTCAGTATATGTCAGTTTTGCCCGATTTTGAACTTCATATAGAAGGAATCAAACACTATTCCTTTGTGTCTGGCTTATTTGCTCAACATTTTGTAGGAATCCTTCATGTAGCTCTGTGTCACTGTGGTTCATTTTTATTTTATTGTACTCCAAAGTCTGGTTACATAATCATCAGTGGACCCATTCCAATGTTGATGAAATTTTAGCTCGTCTCCAGTTTGGGGCCATTGCAGATAGAGATGCTTTCTGCACTCCTTTCCATAAACCTGTAAAGACCCTTCTCTTGGGCATATAACCAGGAGTGAAGTTGCCATTTTTCTATAACATCTGTGTCAATCTACGCTCCCAACATTGATTTGGGAAAGTTCCCAAATTCGTCTTTTTCAATGTCCGCATCATGTTTTATTGCGTGGACATATTCGTAGTTTTCTATTGATGGAAATTTGGGTTGTTTCTGATTCTATACACGTTTTTTATTTAACAAAAACGCAACGACAAGGCTTCCAGGAAAATCTTGACATTTATCTTCTAGCACTTATGGGATTATTCTTTAGGATGAACTCCTGGGAGTGAGATTTGGGGGATCAAAAAGTGTGTGTATTTTAAACTTGTATATTTCCAGGTTTCCTTAGTTTCTAAGTTAATTTCCTACAACTCCATGATTCTTTGGGCTCTTCCTGAATTTCATCTTTCTAGTTTCTTCCTTAAAACCATTCTAACTGCCAAGTGTCCTATAAAATGTGGGCCCCAAGGACTGATCTTTGAGCTCCTGGGCAGCCTTGAAGGGGCCGGGTGAAGAAGTGGGGTCTGGATGTGCCGTGAATCTAGACATGGCGATCACAGTTCACAAGTCTGCTCCAAAGCCTAAGAAGGAGCCAGTCTCTGAAATGTGCTTCTCAAGTTTTGCCTGAACCTCTTAATAGCTTAGAGCACACAACCTTATTGCCAAAGAACATGATTCACATGGATCCCAGGGATTCCCGGATCTTTCTATGTCTTTTGGACATACCAGTCATGTGGGAAGAAAAGAGTATATCACGTGAATGCTGACAGTCAGACATATATCGAGAGTCAGCTGCTGTTCTAGACAATGGTTACCCAGTGACAACTGACATCTGGGAGACAGAAACTCAGGGCAAAACTTCTGTCATGTTGAAATGATGTATTATGTGAGCCCAGAGGAGGAAACAGATACTTTTAGTAGCAAAAGCAACGGCTTAATGGAAAATTCATCTATTTTCTGCTACATCTGGGTCAGGTTGGATGGGGATTACTAAGCTTTAAGTGGGATGATATTGTCAGTAACTCCTCTTTCCTGACCCCCTCTGGTGTACCAGAAGCTGTATGGTGAGGTTTTATTTAGGTGAGGTTTTAGCCCTTCACATTTTTACAATAACCTGATATATTTCTTGTTCTCCCTCATTTCTCAGTGATGAATGTAAGACTCAAAGAGAATTAAATTAACTTGCCAAGATTGTGCAGCAAGGACAGGTAAGACCAGAAACTATTTCTACCCAATCCCAAGAACCAGGTTCTTTTCGTCATCCACAAGACATTTTTTAAATGTTTATTTTTGAGAAAGAGAGAGAATGAGAGCAGGGGAGGGGCAGAGAGAGAGGGAGACACAGAATCCAAAGCAGGCTCCAGGCTCTGAGTTGTCAGCACAGAGCCCGACGCGGGGCTCCAACTGGTGAAGCGTGAGGTCATGACCTGAGCCGACGTGGGACGCTCAACCGACTAAGCTACCCAGGTGGCCCTCACAAGACATTTAACAAAAAGCAAAGCAAAAGCAAAGTTCTGTGGCCACAGGTAGATGCCCTGAGGCTTCCCTCCCATGCTCACCTCTGCCTCCTCACACTCGGGGAATTCTGCGAGAAGCCCTTTAACAAGGTGAATGGAAAGCGCAAACAAGGATGTGAAAGCCCCAGTTGTACCAGAGACCTGGCACCTTCCGAGACCAGAGCAGGGGCATGGAATTTAAAGACAGTGACACTAACAGCTTCCTCCCAAGGAGACTTACATAAGTGGCAAAGCTGAGGCTTGAACTCACACCTCCTGGCTCACGATTTGCATTCAGGAAAGTTCTGCTGCACTAAGTCATTGAGATGGTTTGCTCTTAACAAGAGCCAGGGGACATTTAGTGATAGCCGTGTATTTATATACTAATTAAATTTTATTTATTTATTTGATAACCATTTATAGGAAGGGACAATAGTTCATTTTGGTTTTTAAATTGTGTGTGTGTGTGTGTGTGTGTGTGCGTGTGCGTGTGTGTGTGTGTGTGTGTGTGTGTGTAAAGAGGCAGTAAACATTTCAGACTTATTACATATGGTCTCGGTAGCAACTATTCAACTCTACCATTGCACCATGAAAGCAGCCTTAGATAACATTAAAATGAATGTGTCTGTATTCAAAGAAAAAAAACTTTATTTACAAAAAAAAAATGACACGGGACACAGGATAGCCACATGGAAAAGAATGAAGTTGGACCTCCACCTCACACTGATCACAAAAACTAACTTAAAAATGGATTAAAGACTTAACTATAAGAGTTGGAACTGTAAAATCCCGGAAAAAAATAGACATAAGTCTTTATGACCTTAAATTGGGCAATGGTTTGTAGAATACAGCAGCACAAGTAACAGAAGAAAAAAAAAATAAGACGAATTGGACTGCACTAAAATCAAATTTTTTTGTGCTGCAAAGGACACCATTAAGAGAGTGTGAAGAATCCACAAAATGGGGAAAACATTTGCAAACCAAATATCTCATAAGGGACTAGTATCCAAAACATATGAAGAGAGTTACAACCCAAAAATAAAAAATAAGTAGCCCAATTAAAAAAATGAACAAAGGATCTGAAGAGACATTCCTCCAAAGAAGATATAAGCACATGAAAACCTCCTCAGTGTCGTTAGCCACCAGGGAAATGCAAAGCGAGACCCACAGTCAGGTATCACTTCACACCCACGAACATGGCTATAATAAAAAGACTCATTCTAAATAAAAAGACAAGTGTCAGTGAGTATGTAGAGACACTGAAGCCTCATTTCACATGGCTGGGAATGCAAAATGGCACAGTCATTCTGGAAAACTCTGACAGTTCCTCAAAGTTAAACATAGACTTGTCACATGACCCATATCCAAAAGAAATAAAAACATATGTCTACACAGCACTTGTGCATGAATGTCCATAGTAGCGTTATTTATGATAGCCAAAAGGTAGAAACAACCTAAATGTTCATCCGCTGATGAATGGATAAGTAAAATGTGGTATATCTATACGATGGAATATCATTGAGCCATAAAAAGGAATGAAGCACAAATTCATGTTGTAACATCAGTGTAACTTGAAATCAATATGCTAAGGGGCGCCTGGGTGGCTCAGCCGGTTAAGCATCCGACTTCGGCTCAGGTCATGATCTCGCGGCCAGTGAGTTCGAGCCCCGCGTCGGGCTCTGTGCTGGCAGCTCAGAGCCTGGAGCCTGCTTCAGATTCTGTGTCTCCCTCTCTCTCTGGCCCTCCCCCGTTCATGTTCTGTCTCTCTCTGTCTCAAAAATAAATAAACATTAAAAAAAATAAATCAATATGCTAAGTAAAAACCCCCCAGTGATATTGCATGATTCTGTTTAGATGACATGCCAGGATCAGGCAAATTTATAGAGACAGACTAGTGGTTGCCTAGGAATGGAGACGAGGGGTTAGAGGGAAATTAGGTGTGCCTGCTAAGGGGGTTTCTTTTGGGGATGATTAAAGTCTCCTAAATTGATTGGGGTAATAGTGCCTGAACCCTGCGGTTATACTGAAAAACCACTGTATACTTTAAAGTGGTGAACTGTATGCAATGTGAATGAGATCTCAATAAAACTGTTACATCACAACCACCTAAGAAAACTCAGATGGCAGAGTGTATTTTTCCAACCCCTAATTTATGGGATTGCAGGTGGAGCGCTGGATGAGGGAGACAGAGAAAGGAAAATGACACACATCGCTGCTTTGATAAAGCATACAGTCCAGTGGCAGAGATAAGGGTGGAGCACAGACTCATTCTAATCAGTACACGATTAGCAACTGTAGCAGGTGCTTCAAAGAAAATAATGCAGACAAGAGAGGAAGAGCTGGGTCAAGTAGAGCCCGTGGGCCATGATGAGGAATTCTGTTGTTGTTGTTGTTGTTGTTGATTTTCCTTAAGTGCCTTACTGAAAGCTCTCCCTGCCTGCTGTTTAGAAAACGGGTGGGGAGAGATCCAGAATGGAAACAGACCAGCAGGAAGGTGGACGGAATGAGAGGTGTCTAGGTGGAAAACCAAGAGATCATGATGCTGGGTTGGATTTGGGGGGGGGGGCGGTCAGGGGAGGGACAAATCAAGATGCTTCCCCAGTTTTCTGGCTTAAGCAGCTGATGGGATGCAATTTTCTGAACAGATTTACTGATGTGGGTGGTATGTGGGGAGCATCCCAGGCCAAACCTCTTAGAAACAGGGAAAGAGAGACACTCATTTATCAATTCTCACCAGGAAGGTCCAAGGGTCAACAGCTCTCGGAACTGACTTTCCTCATGTTCACAACTGCAATAGCAATACCTACCTTGCTGTGGGGATTACCCGAGTCAGTATTTGTAAAGCTCTTGGCACAGTGCTTAGTATATGTAAGCTCAATATCAATGCTAAGCAAAATATACCGAACGCCAAGGACAGCAAAGAATCTGCCTCAGGAGGAAAAGAGAAGCAAGGAGAAGCAAGACCCTCTGAGACAGTGCAAACTGTCCTGGCCTGCTGCCCATAGTCATGCCTCAGTTTCCTCCCCCGTAGAGTGAGCAGGACGGTACCTAGTAGTGGCAAGCACTCAGTGAGTCAGTACATGCAAAGTGCTTAGAGCAGTGGCTGCGTGGACATGTCTGACAGCCTGCTTTGGTATTTGGAACTGGCCCTGACTGAAGACAGGACGCACGATGCTTTGTCTTGACAGGAGGCGTCTCGTTGCAAAGTCGGGGCACCTGCTAGAGCTGGGAGCTGGTTTTTCTCACGTGAGAGATGTGGGGGTCCGTGGTCCAGCAGCACAACGTCACTTCTAGCTCTTTCCCCCTGAGAGGGCTAGGGCCCCGTGGCCCTGTCAGGGGTGGTGGGGACTCTGGCGCTGGGTGGGGCTGGGATGCCTCCTGAGGGTCAGTGTCTCAGTCTCCCCAGCTGGGACGGGAAGGAGGCAGCGTCAGACGGCAGCAAGTCACTTTGGAATAATTAAGCAGTACGACTGGGAACTATTTGGGGCAGCCCTTGAAGAACTAACACCAGTGGAAGCTGACTGCAGCCACAGTGTTGGCCCCAGCCCCCTTCCTCCTGCTCCAGCCTGACCTGCTGCCTTTCCCAGTTTCCAGGGGAGAGGATGCGGGAGAAGACCCCCCACAGGCACTCAGTGAGGAAGGGCTTCTGTGTTCTCAGAGCCCTCAGAGGAGGAAGACTCGGCCGCCTGAGTGGGGACCGGGGGAGAAATGGCCGCAGAAAAGAGGGAGGCTGATGAATTATGCATGGCTGGAGGGGATGGTAAACAGTCCCTGGATGGCTCTGATGAGCTTACAGCAGAAAGCAGCAAGGGGGAGCTGGGCGCTGAGTCACAGCAAAGGGGGTGATTAGTCTGTCAGCTGTACCCACCTCTAGGTGGGGCGAGGTTTTGGGCTGAGTCACACTCTGCAGAGGGAGAGAGAGGAGCTTGGACCCCAAAAGGACCAAGGAGAAAGTGCGTATTCCTGACGAGCCACACTGTTGCTGTTCTGAAACCCTCCTCTCCTTTGCTCTCAGGCTCAGTCTCTCTGTCTAGGAACCCTCCAGGCGACTCACCGGGACTACCCAAATCTCAGCCACGAGGGCACTGAGCCTTTTCTCCCTTCAGCGAGGAGAGGATGTAAATAGTCTTCCATTGCCTTCTGTGTGTGTTTGAACATGTCTTGTGGACAACCTCTAAGTCCAGCCTGGGAATCTTGAAGCTGGGCCAGGAAGCCAGGAGTGGGACTGAGTGATGACAAGCCATGGAGCATAGAGCCATAGCAAGCCAAGACATAGGGAAGCCAAGATCCCACAGTTAGCCCCCAGCAAGGGTTGGTCTGAATGGGGTGGGCAGGGAGATGTTAAAGGAGATAAGACAGCAATGAGAGACACCAAGATGGATGAATGGGTGGGTAGATGGGTTGATGGATGGATGGATGGATGGAAAGAAGGAACGAAGGAAGGAAGGAAGGGAGAGTGGATGGATGGATGGATGGATTCATTCATTCATTCATTCATTTACCAATACATGGTTATTGAGTACTACTATGTACCAGGGACTCCTCCCAATGACAGGAATACAGGAATCAGCAAGACAGTTGCAATGTAATTATTCTCATGGATTAGTATGATGAGGAGACAGACAAAATGCAAGCAAGCAATTAACACACAAATTGACTTCAGATAACAAATGCTTAGGAAAAATGAGAATGGGAATGCTATGATTGACTAGGAAAAGGCCTACTTAAGATACAGTGATTTGGCGAGGAGACAGGGTTGCTGATCCTGGGAACCAGGAGGTGAGTGTACATAAAGTCCCTGAGGCAGAGAAGAACTCTGAACATTCAGAATAGCAGAAGGGCTGGTGTGGCTGGAGAGAAGAGGGAGGAGAAAGTGGGAGGAGGTGAAGGTGGAGAGCTAGAAGGGCCAGATCGTGCAAAACAAGGTGTAGACAGATTTCCAGTGCTGTGCGAAGCTGTTGATGATTTCCCAGGGACTGCAAAGTTTTGTTTATGAGGGGAGATCCCAGGAAAGAAGTGGGTGGAAATATTTATCCAGAGCCTGCAAAATAGCCTCAGAGTTGTAAGAACATCAAAACACTTGAAGACAGAGTAAAAGGAACACTTATGAAGCCACGTTTGTATGCTGGAGATTCACATACATTGTCCTTTTTATTATTTATAACAATTCTCACCACAGATGAGATTAACTGAATTCAGAGTTAATTCACATGTCCTCACAGGAAGTGGCGGGACTTGATCTCTGACCCAGACAGAGCCCACGATCTTAATCACTTGCCTCCACTTTGGAGAACGGGAGGGCATGTTTAAGATCTGCATGTCAACTTGTGCCTCTGACATGTGAGGACAGGCTAGGCCTGACAATATGGCTGGCTGGTGGTCGAGCAGAGCCAGGACGAAAGCCAAGACCTTTTGACTTGTGGGTGGGCTTCTCTCACTACACCCTTGGCAGGCAGTGTGATGTAATAGAAAAGCCAGAAGAATTTGGGATCATTCCCATGCCCTCCCTTAATACTGTGTGTGACCTTGGACACATTCCTTCACCTTCTTGAGCCTCAAAATCCTCACCTATAAAATGGGGTATTCATATTGATTTCAGTCTATAAAGGATTGTTGTAAAGATTAAAAGGTTGTAATACCATATGCAAAAGCACCTGAGGCAATGCTTTATAATACACATACACACACACACACCTGTCCATGTATATGTATATGTATACATATACATATATGTGTGTGTATACACACACACACACACACACACACACACACCTGTTCATGGTTTACCCACCCACTGGCATAGATACTTCCAAAATATGAGAATCCTGTGGAAGCACCTGGAAGCAGATACCTGGGAGCTTTCCTTTTGGAGGAGGGCAGTCTGGGGCTTGGGCTCCCTCCCATGGGCCTGTGACCTCTGGCACTTGGAAGGGAGGAGCTTGAACTCATGTTTTAGCTAGGCAGCTAGCTGGGCTTCCTCCGCTTTTCCAGTTCCTGTTCATCCTTTTCCAGGCTGACCCTGTTTTCAGTACTTCTTGCCTCATAAGACTTTCTAGCTAATGCTCTGGAGATCAAGGCTTTAGCCCTACATCTTTGGGCTTGGGCCCTCCTAGGTTATAATATCAATCACACTGTACTTGGCTTTGCCCCTCCCCCTAG
This sequence comes from Prionailurus bengalensis, assembly GCF_016509475.1. Lineage (NCBI taxonomy): Eukaryota > Metazoa > Chordata > Mammalia > Carnivora > Felidae > Prionailurus > Prionailurus bengalensis. Next base: position 21,580,881 of record NC_057347.1, read on the forward strand.
GATTTGGTTGATGGGGACATGTAAATCTGACCATATGGGCAGAAGGGATGGAAAGTAGAGTTGTCAGGTAAAATCCAGGACATCGTTAAATTTGAATTTCAGATAACAACAAATTTTGAGTACACCTAAAATATTGCATGGGACATCCTTATACTAAAAATTATTTGTTTGGGGCACCTGGGTGACTCAGACGGTTAAGTGACCGACTCTTGGTTTCAGATCAGGTCATGACCTCACAGTTCGTAAGTTGGAGCCCCAAGGTAGGGTCTGGAGTCTGCTTGCGATTCTCTCTCTCCCTCTCTCTCTCTCAGTCCCTCCCCCACTTACGCTGTCTCTGTCTCTCTCAAAATAAATAAACTTGAAAAAAATAATCCTAACAAATAAAAATTATTTGTTTACCTAAAATTTGAATCTAACTGGTGTTCTGTAATTTTCTTTGTTGAACCTGGCGAGCCTAGCCTGAAGTCGGCCATTCTTCTCATGACTTTGAGCCTCAGCTCTGATCCCGGCTTACCTGGGACTGGGCCTCACACCCAGACCTCAAAGATATGCTTCATTTTCCTGGGACTGAGCCATCACGTGGAAACCTGTTTCACAACACCCCAGGCATCCTGACCTTCTCTTTCTATTACCATCCCTCTCAGAGTCTTCCCCACCCCTTTGCTGGCCGTAGACGTCTCTCATGCCAACTTTCTCCTGACTAGCCATTGGGAATGCTGTGTGTCCCAGTGGCCTGTTCCTGCCTGAAGCTCCCTCTGGAGAAGTCGGCCTGCTGCTGGTCACCACATGCTCTCTGGGTAGCTGGTTATTAGGCAAAACAGCTGTTTTTGGTCTTGCCCCTCCTGACCAGCAGTATTCCCATCCTGCTAAAATTAACCGCCCTCCTCTCTTGGCCCTGTGCCAAGCTCTGATGACACCTAGTCTCTGAGCTCCAAGAGGACAGGGGTTGTGAATCTGAACCAACATATACTGTATTCTCCATCTGATGATACCACCAGTCTCAACAGCACCTGTTAGAGAATATATGTGGAATAAATGAAAATAGAATGGGAAACTGAGGCTCCGAGATCATTGGACTTATTATTATTTTTATTATTGAAAACAGAAAATCTGCTGAGAGACAAGCAGAAGTTTCCAGGGTACAGTTGGCCAATTTCGCCTGGATCACCATCCCACAGTCCTCTCCACACATGCATTTTTTGTAACCACATACATACGCACATATAAAATATGTGGTTCTTGGGGCGCCTGGGTGGCTCAGTCGGGGAAGCATCCGACTTCAGCTCAGGTCGTGATCTCACGGTTCATGAGTTCGAGCCCCGCGTCGGGCTCTGTGCTGACAGCTCAGAGCCTGGAGCCTACTTCAGATTCTGTGTCTCCCTCTCTCTCTGCCCTTCCTCTGATTATGCTCTCTCTCTCTCTCTCAAAAAAAAAAAATTAAATAAACATTTAAAAATATATATATGTGGTTCCTTTGGCAACAGGGCCTCAGAGTGAAAGACATCCCAAAAGGGTGAAAAGGGGGAGAATGGAGAGAAAGTGTAGGTACAATTTGGGCCACTATAGCAGAATTCTCAGTTCAGACCAAGGATTTGGGGCACCCTTTACTTGACAGGCCCTCCCTCACCAAGGCCTGCACGGAACTGTCCCGGCTTAGTCACTTTTTTGCTTCTGCCCCAGATGCCAGGGCCCTGCCCTCCCCGGCTCCTCCCCGAGCACTGAGAAGATGCTTAATGAATGAGCTGAACCCAAACCCTTGGCTGCCAAATTCATCCCAGCCACAGTAACCTGCCCTACAGCAAAATGATTAACTGGATGGATTTTTTTTTTTTTAAAGAATAATCCCCTTGAAAGAGCAAAGGGCTCGAGAGTTAGTGGTTTAATCCCAGCTTTTATAACATCACTCAAGGGAGGTCTCTTAATTCCAGGAAAGGGTAGTGAAATCTCATTGATTATCACAAGGAAAGAAAAAAAAAACTGCTTAAATCAGGAAAAATGCTGAATTATGTGTGTCTTTTGTTTTTAAGAAAAAGGGACGTATTTCGGATAAGACATATTTAAAATAAAAATTACTAATTAATAAGGGGCCAAGTGAGCAGCAGGGTCACGACATTCAGACAACGTGGGGCCAAGATGCTAATGGCTTTGTTCAAGGTCCCACCTTGGTACTTACTGACTGTGTTATCTTTATCACTGGGAACCTCTGTGTTCTCATCTGTAAAAGTCACTAACAGTGTGACCTTTGGTCATGAGAGAGTGAAGTAAGACAGGAAATGTGCTCACTCTCTTCCTTGAAGGGAGGTAGTCTCAGCAGCCTCCCTGTGGAATCTCCTGCCTGGGAAGGCCTTGGGGACATCGCCACTGTGAACCCCTTAGGGCACGGCCCCTTCGAATCTGACCTCTGGTTAGGAGACGAGACACTGATTATCCCTTTCAAACCAGAACGTCTACAACGAACAAATATTTTAAAAATAACATGCTAAAAACTCTAACGCTGCAGTAATTTATATTTTTGACCTTCCTTTCTCCCAACCACTTACCAGGGACAGTACTTTATTGAGCTCTCTCAACCCTTTTCAACAAGAGGGGACAATTACTCTCCCCATTTTACAGCTGGGGAAAGTGAATCACAGAAAAGTGAAGTGAGATGCCCAAGGTCGCACAACTCAACACACGGAAGAGCTCTTTCTCTTTTTTTTCTTTTTTTCTTTTTTTTAACGTTTAATTTATTTTTGAGACAGAGAGAGGAGACAGAGCATGAATGGGGGAGGGTCAGAGAGAGAGGGAGACACAGAATCCGAAACAGGCTCCAGGCTCCGAGTGGTCAGCACAGAGCCCGACGCGGGGCTCGAACTCACGGACCGCGAGATCATGACCTGAGCCGAAGTCGGACGCTTAACCGACCGAGCCACCCAGGCGCCCCCAGAGCTCTTTTTCTAATACAAGACTACATTCTCCTAAATAGCCTGCCTTGGACTCCCTATGGTTTCACTCATTCAACCATCATTTGTGGGGCACCTGCTGTCTGCCCCTCACTGTGTTAGGCACTGGGAACCCTGTGGAAAACATGCAGTCCCCAGCCAGAGCTCACAGTCCGGCTGTCTTTGAACTTGGGATTTGAACCGGGTCTGCTTCGCATGCTCACCGCGATGGGCAAAAAGTAGAGCAGATCCAGTCCAGCCCCAGAGGCAAATTGTGGTACCAAAGAGTGTGTGACATTCATGGACTTCCACACACTTGATTCTCTGCTCATCTGGCTGAGAACTGTAGCCTCTGTTGAAATGTTCCTACGATCTGATAGCCTGTATACTGGGCTTGGAATCAGAGTTTCACATCGATTCGGGTTACTTTTGCTTTCCTGAGCCAGGAAGTAGGCTCTAAATTATTTCTAAGCTCGCAAAGGTCCAAGAATATGCATGTTGCCACAGCGAACACTAAGGCATACCTCAACATATTAGAACAAGTAAAAGCTGCTCATGAGGCCAAGGCCATTTTTTTATTATTTTTACTTCTTTCCCCTGTTCCTGTAGAGTACCCTACACCTGCATAGTGAGCACAATTTTGAGGAATGAATGAAACCCTAATGGGTTTAGCGCCATACATCGACGGTAGAGTTTGCTCCTGGTTCCACCCAACTATTTAACACATGAGTGAATTTGTACCCAGGGAGAACCAGGCAGAGGGTTAGTGAGTTGCCTCCCTGTGATAGGAGGTTACATTGGAGTGAAAAGTAGCCTCATCAAGTATAGAAAGATTCCAAACCCTTCCCTTCCCAAAGACTTTCCCTGCACAGTCCCATCTATTGCCCTGTCTTGAGAACCATCATCCCCACACAGCTGAGCTCCAAATCTGTTCTAGCCCTATAATCCTCTTTGCAGCCTTAGCACACATGTCAGCTTGTCTGCTGGCCATCTCTCCATGAACAGTCCACAGTACCACAGACCCCATAAAAGCAAGACTCAAGGCTTAACACTTAAGACAGCATCCCTCTGTGACATCATTAGCACAAGAGTTGGGATTCCAATCCCGGCAGCCTGGCTTCAGAGCCCATGTGTAACCACAAGACGACCCCTGTCTCCGGGCCCTGTGCTGGGCATTCTTTGTTTGTAACCCCACACCAGTCATTTCTCTGCCTTTCTCTGCCCTTCTCTGGGCTTCAGGAGGCTGACTTCTATGCAATCATGCCATCTGTGCTCCCTTGCCCTCTGCCTGAAGCTTGGATGTGGCCAGTGGGAGACCAGAAGGTTGGGAGGGGGAAAAGGTGGGGATGTTTACCCCCACACCCTACCTGTTCCCTCCCAGCCTCACTCAGGTACCAGCAGGAGCTGAGTTCCACGGTGACAACTCCCCCATGGGTCTGGTGACACCATTTCCTTACTTTCGTCTGAAGTGCCAGGGCCAGCAATCATACCCCACTCTTGTTCATCCTGCTTGCTTCTCCACAGTTGCTGTTTCCCTTATCCCTGCTCACACCTTTGCAAAAGTCCTTTCCCTCTTTTTCCTGCTGGCATCCATTCAGATTCTAAACCTCAGTGTCACCTCTGACTTCTCCCTCCCATCACGTCCCCTCTCCCAGCATTATGAAGGCCTGTGGATTCCATCTAGGAATGTATCTAGCATTTTGTTCTTCTCGACCTTCCTGCTCTTAGACTTTCCATTAGTTTCCCACCTGGCTTCCCCGTGTGCAGGCTCTTATGTCTCTAAGCTGGCTCCCACAGCAGGCAGAGCCCTCCCCACCAAACCCAGATTCACTCTTCTTCTTGCCTCTTCAGAACCGTTCAAAGGTTCCCTAAAGCCCGAAGAATGAAATCAAAGTCCAAAGCCTAGAGTAGGTCTTGTTCATTTTTGTATTTCTCCAAGGGCCTTGCCCGTATTCAATGTACATTGTGGTGAGTGAAGAAAGGATTATCGTTATCTGTGAAGTTCCAAAAGGTGCATAGCACAGGAGCACAGGGCTACAGCAAGAGCATCCTCAATTTTGTAATCTCAACCAGTGCCGCCGCCCCAGGGTGAACAGCTTTAAACGCCCTTCCCAGCCCTATCTGCCCTTCCTTCCTACTTAGCCCCAGTGCCTGCACCCACAGCAGTTTCGAGCCTCTCAGTCCCCACACGGGGAGGCAGGACAGTGCAGCGGTCAGGGGCAAGGGCTGGAGTCAAGCTGCCTAAGTCCAATTCAAAGTCTATTTTCTTCCCTAAGAAGGAGGGATAACAATAGTTCTTACCACATAGGGTTTTTGAGAGGATTAAATAAAGTGTGAAGCATGGTACTAAGAACAAACCAAGCCGTCAAAAATGTAAGCAGGAAGTTCTATCTGCCCCGTTATAAGACAGGATTCTTACATTGCACACTACTATACAGCATGTGCTTGTTCGTAGATGATTTTATTCATATGCTCCCCCCCCCCCCAGTATAAGATGTGTTATCAGCCTTGCTTTGCAGAGCAGTGAGATTCAGAGAGGTTATGTATCTTGCTCAAGATCACCCAGCAAGTAAGTGCTGGAGTCAAGACTGAAATATGGGGCTTCTGATTCAAAAATACACCCTCCCGTGTGCTATGCTTGATGTACTGTGATGTCGGATCAAAAGGCAAGTCATTTTTTTTTTCAAGGCCTAGCTCAAATGCCCCTTCCCTCATGAGAGCTTCCTTAATGCCTTAGATTCACCAGTCTTTCTTCTGTAGTCTAGAAGTACCTCAATTATGGACCTGCTCTGATGAACTGCATTTACTTGTGTGTTATCTTTGCGAATTTACATTTCTGGCCCATTCACTAAACTCCGGGTGCTTTGAGGACACGACTGCTGTCACAGTCCTATGACAACATGACAATGTACAATCTCAGTGACCAGCCGGTATCTTGCATAAGCTAGACAGGAAGGCAATAAACATATGGAAGGATTTATCAGTCCAGACAAATGACTTTTGCGGCAGTAACAAATAACCCTGCAAATCTCAGGGGCTTTCAGAAACAAAGGTTTGTTTCTCCCTCATTTAATCTCCTTGCAAGCCAACTGGAGCTCAGCTGCATGCCACCCGTAGTGTGGGAGCCTGGCTGAAGGAGCAGCTCCTGGCTCTGTCACTGATGGTCTCATGGGAGATGGACAGAGGAAAGAAGGGAGAAAACACACTGGGTGATACACATGCCTGCAGTCACATCTCGTCGGGCAAGTCAGGACCCCCGGCTAGTTCTGATGTCAGGGGCAGGAATGTAACTCTCTTTCCGAGAGGGGCTCTGAGTATGGAGAAGAACTATGGCACATCAGAAAAAGCAAACAGCCGATCCATTCAGAAGGAAAACTGGCTCCACTGAGAAGTACATGTATAGCTAGTTATTGAATGCCTACTCCGAGGCAGGAAGTATCTTACATGTTGCACATGTAATCCTTGTTGAAATACACACACACACACACACACACACATGCATGCATGCACACACACATACACACACGCATGCACGCACACACACACACACACACACATCTGTGCGGATACAGATCACTGTTTCATTTTTACCCTTTCTCCTAAATCACCTGTTCTTTTTGATTCTTGAGGCTTCTAATCAGAAAGCGTCACCCCTTTTCCAAGAAATGGAGTAAACTCTTGCTACTGCAAGTGTTGCCCCAGAAACAGTGGTATTGGCATCACCAGCTAGCTGTGTAGACCCTCTGGCCCTGCCCCAGACCTGCTGAATCAAGATCTGCATCTTTAAATTTTTTTTTCAACGTTTATTTATTTTTGGGACAGAGAGAGACAGAGCATGAATGGGCGAGGGGCAGAGAGAGAGGGAGACACAGAATCGGAAACAGGCTCCAGGCTCTGAGCCATCAGCCCAGAGCCTGACGCGGGGCTCAAACTCACGGACCGCGAGATCGTGACCTGGCTGAAGTCGGACGCTTAACCGACTGCGCCACCCAGGCGCCCCAAGATCTGCATCTTAAGATCTTCAGGTGATCTGAAGGCACATTCACATTTGAGAAGCACGGATGTAGAGAACAAAGGGAAATGGATATATTTTCTCTGCACTGGAACAGGGAGCACCAAGAGCTGTCTGGTGCTGCCCACTGTTGAAAGCTCATCATGCTAATTTTGTAGAAACAGGAGAAAATGCCAGAACCCGCTCTTTTAGAGCATGTGGGAGCAGTGGCATGGGTGCTGCTGAAAGCCCGTGACCTTAAGTGCATTTTCCAACACTTTTCCTCACCATTCACTTGGTCGTTAACTGAGTCGGCGAACGTTGTCTCCACGCCTGCCACAAACCAGGAACCCCTGCCACGCACTGCAACGTGACAAGGGTCTCTGCCCTTGAGTGGCTTACTGTTTAGCGGAGGGAGGCAAACAGGCAAATAGATACTGGCAATATGGTGACATTTTACTTTGAGACCCAAGAAAAAGAAGGCACTATGGACTGTCTTGGGTGTCAGGGAAGGCTTCATGGAGGAGGCGCTCTTTAAGGTATGAACAGGAATTCACTATGTAGGAGCTCCAGAGGGCCTGGCAGCTTTCCGGCAGCGACCGGCAGTTGGGAGATCACTTGAGCAACAAAGAAATACTGGATATGGCTGGTGCTTAGGGTTGGAAGGAGGAAGGGTGAGGTCTTCAGTGTTCCTAGGTACAATTTCTGGAAGGCTCAGTGCAGGAGCCTGATGGGATATACAGGAGGATGTGGAGGGACAGGCTTTGGTCAGGAATACAGTGCAGGGCCTGCCCCTCTCCGAGCCTCTTGATTTGACCATCTGTAGGCTCAGGCTCTGCCCTGTTTCTGAGCTAATCTAGAGTAGGGCAGGTGGCAATTTCAATGAAACATATAGTTTGTTTTAATGTAGATAATTTTCACATAATGTAATTTAAATTTAATGTTTAAGTAGACAACGTGTATATTATATATAATGTAATCTATTGTATGTATAAGCATTTTATATTCACATACACACACACATATATATATGCATACATACATACATACATATATATGTCTTTTGTGTGTATACATGATCCTTTGCATCATAGGTCCATGAGTTCCTCAGCTTAAACCATGAAATCTGTCCTACCTCCTAACCCTACCCACCCCCCACCCCCCCGCCCTGTATCCCAGTTTGGTCTGGGGACAAGGACAAAAAGTGCATTGCTGGCCACAAGCAGCACCAGGAAGGTGTGGACCAGAAAGGGAGACAGCTGTTGAAGTGTGATGTTAGGGGGAGCAGAAGGAGGAGGGGGGCAGGGTGAGGGTGAGGCAGCTCTGGTGGCACTGAGGGGGCAGAGGAGTTAGTCGTCTGTCCCCAAGCCTCCGAGTCACAAGTAATAATGTAGGTGCCCCTGCATACAGAGGCAATTAAAGTACAATTAACCTCCCTGAACTGCTGTTCTGAGTGCATGTCTGATAATGATTTGGCGATCATTAAATATGGGGGTGGGTGAGTGGGGGGACCACAGAGATGGGGCAGAAGAAGTAAAACCTTTCTCTGAGCCTTTGGCTACCTTTTGGAGTTCTCTGTAACACTCAGTCCCCAGTGCAGCTGGGGTACTAGACCACCACATCCTCCCCAGGCCTGGCCTTGGGAACAGAAGCGGCAACGGCAAATTCATGTTGATGAGTACAAATGCTTCCTGTGTGGGGAGGGATGGGAGGGGAGCCACTGCTGACAGCTGCCTCCAAGGAGCCCGCTCGGTTTATTAAATTAGCAGGGTCTCTCTTGTAGCGAGGGCACTGGAGAATGAAATGCCAAATGGATCCGTTTCATGGAATCTGAGACTGATAAATTTTCCGAGCTGGAAAGCTCCTTGGAGAGAGGGACCTGCAGCCCAGAGATAGGAAATGACTTCCGTAAAGTCACAGTTGCTTCCTGAAACTCAAAACTAAGAGGACCCAAATGATGGCAGGTGAATTCGCTCCATAATTTATCACGTCTGCATGTTTAGTGTTCTTTATATTGAATTTACTTTTGATAAGGAGTACCTGCAATCTCAGAGGTAATTTACTGTGGAAGATAATTCTTAAGATTTCCCATCATTATTAACATTGACTTGAATTATGTTGCATTTTATATTGGAACATGGGTTTAATTTAACCCACGGCAAACAATTCTCTCAGTTAAAAAAAAAAAAGAAAGAAAGAAAGAAAAAAAACCCTCCTTTCCACAATGAGAAGTCAGCCTGGCTTCGTACAAAGATAATACTATTGTGAGTTGCAGTTCCTTCCCTGTATCTGCCTTTTCAATCAGATATTCACACCTGTCTTTAAAATCTTCATTAATGTCCATTGTTAGGCCGGGCACCTCAGAACAGGTAATCAGTCCACACCACAGCACGGATGCGACAAGCCTGACAGATGGGCAAAGAGTTAGCCAGACTCAGCCTGAGGTTAATGAACTTCCAATGCTGGGCATTGCACTAGACCCTGAGGATACAAAGGTCAGAACCACACCATTAGGTAGCACTTTTCCAGAAGCTCACTGCCTCACCAGAAAAGGTGGCTGGAGAAGGGCAGTGTACCCCCAAACAAATATAACCTTCTTCCGGCATTTGCAGGGAGCGCAACTCAGCCCAGGCTGAGGCTGCATCCCATGACTAGAGTAGCAACTCAAATGTCTCCTTCTGGAGGTGCACTGTCCAATATGGTGGCCACTAGCCACAGATGGCTATTTCAATTTATATTAATATTGCAAAATAAAAATTCAGTTCCTCAATCACACTAGCTACATTTCAAGTGTTCAATAACCATACTGATTTCTCATACTGTTTTCCATAATAGCTGTACCCATTACTATTCCCACCAACAACGCACAGGGTCTCCTTTTCTCCACATCCTCACCAACACCTGTTATCCCTTGTCTTTTTGAGAAGAGCCTTTCTAACAGGTGTGAGGTGGCATCTCATTGTGGTTTTGCTTTGTATTTCCCTGAAGATAAGGGATATTGAGCATCTTTTCATGTGTCTGCTGGTCATTTGCACGAAATCTTTGGAAAAAAAATGTCTATCTAGGTCCTCTGCCCATTTTTAACTGGATTGTGTTTGTTTTTAGTGTTTTTGTTTGAGTTTTGTTGTTATTGTTTCTTTGTTCCTTTGCTATTGAGTTTTATGAGTTTCTTATATATTTTGGATATATATTAACCCCCAAAGATACATGGTTTGCAAATGTTTTCTCCCATTCTGTGGGTTGCTTTTTGATTTCTTGATAGTTTCCTTTGCCGTGTACAAGCTTTTTAGTTTGATGTAATCCCAACAGTTTATTTTTGCTTTTGTTGCATCTGATTTGGTGTCACATCCAAAAAAATTTTGCCAACACAAATGTCAAGGGGCTTTTTCCCTGTTTTCTTCTAGGAGTTTTATGGTTACAGGTCTTAGTCTATTTCAGTTAATTCGGGGGAGGGGAGTGGTGTAAGACAGAAGTTCAATTTCATTCTTTTGCATCCATTTTTTTCCAGCACCATTTATTGAAAAGACTATACTTCCCCCTTTGAGTATTTTTGGCTTCCTTGTCAATATATGTTGGCCATATATGCAAAAGTTTACATTTTTGGCATTCAATTCTGTTCCATTAGCCTATGTATCTATTTTTATGTTGGTTCCATACCGTTTTGATACTATAGCTTCATAATAAAGTTTGAAATCGGGAGGTGTGATCACCTCCTTCTTTCTCAGATTGCTTTGGCTATTCAGGATGTTTCGTGCTTGCACATGAATTTTAGGATTGTTTTTTCTATTTCATGAAAAATGCCATTGACATTTTGATAGGAATTATATTCGATCTATAAATGGATCTGGATGGTATGGGCATTTTAACAATATTACTTCTTTGAGTCATGAGCACAGGCTATTTTTCCATTTGTGTCTTTTTCAAGTTTTTTTCATTGATGTTTTATTATTTTCAGTACCCATATCTTTCACTTTCGTTAAATTTATTCCTAAGGGGGCACCTGGGTGGCTAAGTCGGTTAAGCGTCCAACTTCGGCTCAGGTCATGATCTCGCGGTTCATGATTTTGAGCCCTGCATCAGGCTCCATGCTCACAGTTTGGAGCCTAGAGCCTGCTTTGGATTCTGTGTCTCCCTCTCTCTCTGCTCCTCCCCTGCTTACACTCTGTCTCTGTCTCTCTCTCAAAAATAAATCAACATTAAAAAAAAAAAAAACTTAAAAAAATTTATTCCTAAGTATTTCATTGTTTTTTGATGCTATTGTAAATGGGATTGTTTATTTCTTTTCCAGATTGTTGTTATGTATAGACACACAACTATTTCTGTTTTGATTTTGTATTCGACAACTTTACAGAATTCATTTATTGGTTCAAATAGATTTTTGGTGGCATCTTCAGTATTATCTATTATATAAGAGTATATCATCTACAAACAGAAATAATTTTATTTCTTCCCTTCCAATTTAAATGCCCCCCCCCCCCGCCCTTTTCTTGCCTAATTACTCTGGCTAGGACTTCCAGTATTATTTTGAATAGGAGTGGACACTCTTGTTCCTGATCTTAGAGGACAAGCTCTCGACAGCTCACTGTTGAGTGTGACGTTAGCTGTGGGCTTGTCATAAGTGACCTTTATCATATTGAAGCACTTTCCTTCTATACCTATTTTGCAGAGAGTGTTTATCATGCAAGCATGTTGAATTCTGTCAAATGCTTCTCTATGTCTGTTGAGATGACCATGTGATTTCTACCTCTGGTCCTACTAATGTGGTGTGTCCCATGTACAGATTTTCCTATGTTGAACCCTCCCTGTATCCCAGGAGTTAATCCTACTTGATTAGGATGTGACATCCTTTCCACGTGCTGTCGATTTTGGTTTGTTGGTATTTTGTTGAGGGTTTTGGCATCTCTGTTCATCAGAGATATTGGCCTATAGTTTTGTTTTCTGGGTTTTCTTGGAGTGTGCTTATCTGGCTTTGGTATCAGGGTAATGCTGGCTTTGTAAAATAAGTTTGGAAGTTCTCCCTTCTCTTCAAATTTTTTTGGAAGCGTTTGAGAAGGAATGGCACTAATTATTCTTTGAATGTTTGGTAAAACTCACCAGAAAAACTATTTAGTCCTGGGCTTTTCTTTATCAGGAGGTTTGGTTGTGGGTTTTTTTTTTTTTTTTTTTTTTAGTTACTAATTCAATCTTTCACTTGTTATTGTTAATCTACTACTTCCTGTCTATACAGATTTTCTATTTCTTCATGATTCAGTCTTGGCAGATTATCTTTTTCTAAGAATGTATCAATTTCTTCTAGGCAATCCAATTTGTTGCCATAAAGTTGTTCATAGTAGTCTCTTATTTGTTACTTCCTTTCTTCTACTCACTTTAGGCTTTGTTTGTTCTGTTTTTTTATTCCCCCCTCCTTCCTTAATGTGTAAAGTTAGTTTGTTTATTTGAGATCATTTTTTCCTTAAGGTAGGCATTTATCACTAAACTTCCCTCTCAGGACTGCTTTTGCTGTATCCCGTAAGTTGTGATTTCAATCTCCATTTGTTTCAAAATGTATTTTGATTTATCTTTTGATTTTTGGTTGACCCATTGTTCAGGAGTGTGTTGTTTAACATCCGTATTTGTGAATTCTCTAGTTTTTCTCCTGTTATTGATTTCTAATGTCATACCATTTGATTGGAAAAGACACTTGGTATGACCTCAGTCTTCTTAAATTAACTGAGGCTTCTTTTATGACCTACCATCTGATCTAGCTTGGACAACGCCCTCTGTGCACTTGAGAAGAATGTGTATTCTACTGCTGTTGGATGGAATGATCTGGATATGTATGTCAGGGCCACCTGGTCTATAGTTCAAGTCCTTATTGATTTTCTGCCTGGATGGTCTGTCAATTATTGAAAGTGGGGTACTGAAGTCCTCTACTATTATTGTATTTTGTCTATTGCTCCCTTCAGATTTGTTAGTATTTGCCTAATATCTTTAGATGGTCTGATTAAGGCCACAAGTATCATGAATAATCAAGGAAACATGGCACCACCAAAGGAAACTAATGAAATTCCAATGACTGACCCCAAAGATGTGGAGATCTGTAAAGTGTCTGACAAAAATATCAAAATAACTTTCTTAAAGAAATTCTGTGGACTATAAGAAAACAAAAATGGACACTTACACAAAAGTATGAAGTGCATAATAAAAATGAGAAGTTTGACCAAGAGGCAGAAACCATTATACACACACAAACACACAAACACACACACACACACACACACACACACACACACACACATGCTGGAGTTGAATAAAATAACTGAACTAAAGAATTTAACAGATAGCTTCCGTAGTAGACTCAACCAGGCAGAAGAAAGAATTAGTTAACTAGAAGACAGGTAATTTAAAATTATTCACTCAGAGGAGCAAAAAGAAAAAATGAAAAAAAAAAAAAAAGTAAAAAAAGCCCTTTTGAGTTACAAGACACCGTGAAGAGAAGCAATACATTATTGAAGTCCCAGAAGGAGAAGAGAGGGATAAAGAGGCAGAGAGCTTATTTAAAGGAGTAATGACTGAGAACTCCCCAAATCTGTACCGAGATATGGATATCCCAACTTCATGAAGCTCATAGGTCCCCCTAAAATTTCAACCCCAAACTATATCCTCCAATGTACATTATAATAAAACTGACTTAAAGTCAAAGACAAAGAGAAAATTTTGTAGTCAATTGAGAGAAAAAAATTACTCATATGTAAGGCAACTCCCATAACGCTATCAGCGGCTTTCCCAGTAGAAACTTTACGTACACTTTGCATGGCAAAGTTGTCCTTCAGAAAGGAAAGAGAGATAAAGACTTTCCCAAACAAAAGATCAGGGAATTCATTACCACTAGTCCTTATGAGAAATGCAGAATGGAGATCTTCGACCTGAAAGGGAAGTTGCTAACCAGCAATATGAAACATATAAAAAGAAACAGCACCCTGCGAAAAGCACATAAATGGTCAAATTCCAAATACCCTAACAGAGTACTCTGATGGAATATTAACTACTTAACTCCAGTATAAAGGTTAAAAGACAAAATTATTAAAAATATCCATAGCTACAATAATTTGTTAAAGGATACATGATATATGAAGGGGGAAATTTTGACATCAAAAACATAAAATGTGATAGAGGTAGAAAGGGTAGAGTTTTTGTAAGTGATCAAAGTTATTATTAGCTTAAAACAGACTGTGATATCTATAACATGTGTCATGTAAACCTCATGGTGGCCACAAAGCAAAAACCTACAGTAGATAGGCAGAAGATTAAGAGAAGGGAAACAAAGCATCCCAGTATGAAAAAGCATCAATTCACAAAGGAAAACAGCTCATCAAGAGAGGAAGAAAGAAACAAGGGAACTATAAAACAAAAAAAAAAAGTTAGTCAGATGGTGGCACTAGTAAGTCCTTATCTATCAGCATAGAGTGGCTGGATCCATATAAATAAACAAGACCCAACTCTATGCTGTGACTGAAGTGACTGAAGAGAGTCACTTCAGCTTTAGGGACACAACAGAGTCAAAACAAAAGAATGGAGTAAGATACTCCACGAAAATAGAAACCAAAAGAGAGTGTGGGTGATAAATACACTTCTACCAGACAAAACAGATGTGGAGTCAAAAACTGTAGTAACAGACCAAGGTCATTATATAATGATAAAGAGGTCAGTTCATTAAGACAACATACCAATTGTAAATATATGTGCACTCCACATGGAAGCGTCTAGATAAATCAGGCAAATACTTTCACATCTCTAAGATGTTCTCCAATCTCATTCTGGTCAGCCCATCAGACATGAGCTTAGATGGCCTGGTTTGGGCCGCCTGTAGAAAGGTTTTTGCTAAATTGCACTTTGGCATTAGGTCATTGGTCTGCTTTAAGAAAATTTGCTGTAATGAAACCCTTTCGTGTATACCAAAGGCATGCGACTGAGGACGTTCCATTCTTCAAAACATCTGCCCCTTGTGAGAACCAATGCAGAAATGTCTCAGGTTTTAGGTCCAGGAAAACCTGAGCTCCTCTTGAGCAATGGCTTTGGGTTTATGTCCCCGTCGGTGAGGTTTGAAAGTTATCACATTTCATTTCTCCTTGTTTTAGCTGTTAGGAGGTTCAGAAGCGAATTTGCTACCCACCTATAGCAAGATGTTAAAGCCTATGCACACACTAACCCCACCCTGGTTTGGGGTTGGGTTATTTTTGTGCTTATGTATTTTAATGAGCTATGAAACCATCAGTAACATTTTCCAGGGGAAAGGCGACAAAGGAGGCTCCCGGTGCGCATCCCACAGCAAACAGATGACAACTTCTTTATCAGCTACTTCTCTATCCCCATTCCCACCGCCTCCGAGCTATTTGGATGGTGATTTCATTTTGCTGCCTTTATTTTTCTTTTGCTTCGGCAATCTTCATATACCATTTCCCTTTCTTGCATGGCATGCAATTTTTTAATCTGCCTTAAACAAGTTTCTTTTAATGAGCCGCGCAGTTTCATGAATCTTTGCCTAGAAGAGTTATTAATTGTCTATTAGGTATCTAGAACTGTTCTAGGTACAGGGGCAACGATGGCAAATAAACTAGACGAGGTTCTTGGTGTCACAGTGTTCCCGCTGTCCTGGGCATTCGGGAAATAGAAAAAAACAAGAAAACATGGAAACAAAATGAACAAGGAAACAAATAAATTTAAAAAATGTAACTTCACAGAGCCTGCTAGCTTTGTGGAGAGACTAGAGAAGGTAGTACGATCACAAGAGTGGGAAGGAGAGACATGGGTAGGGTGTGAGGAAAGGCCTTCGAAGGTGATGTCTGTACCGAAATCTACATACTGAAGTGACAGCCACACACAGATATCGGATGAGTTTTCCGGGCAGAACAACGGTTCTGATGCAGTGGTGAGGGTGACGTGTGGGAAGGATGTTTGCACCCACCTGGCAACCTCTAAGCAGCTCTCAAAACCCTTCTCTTTCTCATTGACGTAATCCCCATCACTCTTGACATCATTCAGACAGAAGGTCAACCGCTTCGCGTCTGCACACCTTTGCTACCTGTACAACCCATGCTGAATTGCACCTGTCACTTTGTAAGCATCCCTTTCTCACCGGACCGGGAGCACGAGGGGTCCTCGGGGAGGAGGAGAAGAGCACCTCCCTTCTCTCTAGCACTGTCCTGGCACATCGAAGGCACCTCATTTTATTTTTCCAGATAAGCCTTTGCTAAGCTGATGGTGCAGGCAATGCTCACACTCGAGCGAGATCTACAGGCACTGGTCTGAGGGATGCTTCTATTTGCAGATTCAAGAGGTGTTTGTGCTGTTTGTGACCTGGAGAGATTGGCAGCAGGGAGCCAGCCGCCTGAGCCAGACTCTTTGGGAGGAGGGAGCCCGCTACCTCCTTCCTCGGAAGAGCCCCTTCTGGGAAAGGAATGACTCTTACTGTGGTATTGGATTTCCCTGCAAGATTTATGACCCAATTTAAAGTTATGGGGCTTTTATTAATTATAATAAACACCAATTTCATTACACTTCAACTTCCAAAGAAATTACATACTATGGAAGGGAAATAAAATGTTAGTTTTGTGCTAATGCCAGGCACACATTAACTGGCTGGGTATGGTGTTCATCCTGGCTGTCCAGCTGGAGCAAGGAAGGGGCATTATGGAAAGAAGAGGCTGAGGACCTGTTTCCAGAATTTAAATCCATTTGGTCAAAAACAATGGAAGTGAGCTGTTCTGCCCCACGGGGCTTGCAGGATCACTCCCTTTATGTGGAGCTGCGTTGGGTAATGCATTTTGAGCCCTAAGCTTTGAATTCTAGACCTGCTGTGTGACCTTAAGTATGTTCTGCCCCTCTCTGAGGCTTGATATCCTTATCTTAAAAATAAAGGTCAGGCTGGCTATAAATAGAGCTCCTCTCTTGTGCCAATTCCAATGCATAGGAGGTAGCCACCTACAAGGCTATTTTTGAAAAGGGTTTTGAAGTTTCATCCAGGATTCCTGGGAAAGAGCATTATGATGAATTAGCAACGTCAGCTAGAAGCACACGCCAGGGGGACGGCCAGACATGGCTGGGTATCCACCATCCCAGAGAACGTCTGATGATGTCAGAGCCCATTTTGGATTTCTCTATTTTAATTTAAGGTCATAAGATCACTTATTAGCAGACCCAGGACAAAAATCTCAGGATGCTGGATTCTTGGTCCTTTAACCACATAACAGGTAAAACGGAGCCTACCCCACGGTGATGTAAGGATTCGGTGATGCTTCTTATGGCATGAGGTTTGCAGTAGAAGGCACTTAAGAAGTGTTATTCCCATCTTTCTGCGTTTCCATCCTGCCCTGAACTCATACCCCCATGCCGGTGGGTGGCTTCTCCATCTGATGTGGGTTTCCGAGAGCTTACTCTTCCAAAGCCTCACCTGAGTTGACATGAGGAACATGGGGGTTTTCTGCTATATGCTCCTTGGGCAAAACCTACAGCCCCACGGATTCCCGAAGGAGAATTCTGTTTTCAAGCTGCTTGGTTTTAGGCCTTATCGTTATGGACTTTCCAACTGTAGGCCACTTTTGGTTTTGCTGGGGAATGGAAAATATTTTGACATTTCTGGGATGATGGGGGTTGGTGACCCCACCCCACCCCCGCCGGGGGCGTGGAGAAGAGAATTCAGCAACTTTGCACAATTGCTTCCTGCCAGATGTGAAATTAAGCTTCCGGGTACAAACCCCGAGTGCATTTGGATAATGGGTGGGAAATCCTGCTGGGGCTCTCGGGGAGGGGGGTGATGGGACGAAGAAGGAAGGATGGGCTGAGAAGCTCTGTGTGTGTGTGTGTGTGTGTGTGTGTGTGTGCATACGCACTGAGTCTGCTGATGTCCATGATCACATATTTCTTGTTTTTTTTCTAATGTTTATTTTTTAGAGAAAGAGCGAGTGAGAGAGAGACAGAGCATGAGCAGGGGAGGGGCAGAGAGAGAGGGAGACACAGAATCTGAAGCAGGCTCTAGGCTCCAAGCTGTCAGCACAGAGCCCGATGCAGGGCTCAAACTCACAAGCTATGAGATCATGACCTGAGCCAAAGTCGGATGCTCAACCGACTGAGCCACCTGGGCGCCCCGATGATCACATTTTTCTGAGCACAGAACAGATAGTAGCAGAACTGTGCCCTCCAGAATGCTCTCGCCTCTCGCCTAGTGCCACTGTTAAGAGAGTCGCATTGACATCCCCTGGGAGAGAAGAGCCCGCGTTTGGGGTAATTCAGACCTGAGGCTGAATTCAAACTTCAACCGTCACTAGCTGTGTGAACTTGGGCAAATCCCTTAACTTCAGTGGGCCTCAGTTTCCCCATCTGTTAAATGGGGTTAATACCGGTGGGGTGTATAATCAATTGATGTACACCACGTGAGTAGGTGAGAGAGGCGCTGTATTCAAGACACCTTGAGGGGCGCCTGGGTGGCTCAGTCGGTTGGGCATCCGACTTCGGCTCAGGTCATGATCTCACGGTCCGTGAGTTCCAGCCCCGTGTCGGGCTCTGTGCAGTCGGCTCGGAGCCTGGAGCCTGCTTCCGATTCTGTGTCTCCCTCTCTCTCTGCCCCTCCCCTGTTCACACTCTGTCTCTCCTCTCTCTCTCTCAAAAATAAATACACATTAAAAAATTTAAAATAAATAAATAGATCACATCCTAAGAGGCCGAGTAGTGGTAAGACAAGAACATGGACTTCGGACCCCATAAAACCTGAATTCAGATCCTGAATCCACCATGTACCAGGTGCAGGACTCTGAAGCAAAGCCCCTCAACTTCTCTGAGCCTCAGTTCTTTCACCTATACAATGAGACAAGGGTAAGCACGAGGACTAAATGAGATGAGAAACGCGAAACCCTTAGTACACAGCAGGTACTCAATAAGGAACTATGGTTTCCAAATATGAATGTGTTGTTCTCTATACTGTTGTCCAACCAGCCTCCAATTGCTTCCGAGCAAAGATACTATTTATCGGTGCTCTTTTCTCTTTCTGCCTTGGGGCCTGGTAGAGGGCAACGGGAGCTCTCGGTGACCTGTCCTCAGGCTAGGCCTGTGCTTCTCTCCCTGGTCTGAATGTGCCTCTCCCCGGGACGGCATCTTGCAAGCTGGCGCACAAGCAGAAGTCACTTCCACAATAATCCCCCTGATTCCCTTCGCCAGCTTTGTTTTCCCTACCGGTTCAACCCACTCCATCAGATGTTTTCTTTGGGGGAATCTTCCTTCCCGCCAGCCCAAGTTCTCATTTTGCATATGCAGAAAGTCAAGTGACTCTAGCACAGCCAGAGGATGAATATTCATAATCACTCCTCAGCTGTGCAGTGGACACAACATGCTAACAAGGAGGAGGGGGAGGAGGACGGAGGGGAAGGGGGGAGGAGGGTCTGCGCACTTGGCTTGTGGATGCTCAGAACTCCCAGAGCACAGGCCTTAGCCCAGTGGCCTGGCTCCTATCAGGGACTCTCCGTGCTTGATGGATCTGGTGAGTTCCAACCTCGCTGCACCAGAGCCTTGGCCCTCTGGGCATCTCACTAATCTGAATCCTCTTGGGACGAGTGTATACTTGCACACGCTATTCATAACATGAGAAACAATTTGCCCCAGAGATTACAATCCACACGGTCGCCTGTGGCCCAGGCCGACCTGGCCTCAGTGTAGAAGGCAACACTCATATTGTATTCCATGTGCCTGGTGTCCTTCCCCTGGGGCTGTACAACGAGATGGCCCTGGCCCCACCTGTCGCTCACTTATTCTGCCCTCTGCAAGCACCCAGAGCAAGGCACACCCTCTCATTAAAGGGCAATTGGAGGACATCCCTGCTTGACATGAATCAGACATTAGGGAGGAGCGGCCCCTTGGTCCTATCGAGTAGGAGTCTTGGGCTGAGTGGCTGGAGGCTTTGAGATGATGAAGTTTCACTCAAGTTCTGAGATGACGCTGATGAGCAGGTACATTGGAGAATCGGTGTCACATTACGTGAAAGGGATCTTTTCACTTAGCGGGTTACCTGCATGTGTGGCCACTGGACAGACACCGAAAAGGAGGGACTTTGGAGAGAGATGTGAGCTGCTGTTCCAAATGTTGAGTGTCAAAATGAGACACCCTCAGAGGCCATTTCCTCCTTCCAACTTCATTGATATTCTGCACAGCATCTATCAAATGCACTTCCACTGTTCCAGAAAAAAGAAGATGGTTTTGCCCGAAAGCCTCTCTCTCCCTCTCCCTCCCTCCTTTCACATTAAACTTTGTATCCTGGCATCGCGCCCCACTGGACTCTGCACCTGCTGGAGGGCAAAGACCACGTCCTCATCATCTCTGTGCTGCCGTGGCACAGTCCGGGGTCCGCTCCGTTGTGGCATTTAAAAAACGGTTTTGAATTGAGCACACTGTGTTTTCATCCAGCTCTCTCCAATTGGTTTATATGGACCTTCCCGGGAAATGAAGTTTGCAACCACTCCCGGCACACAAAAGGCATGGCCATGAGGTGGGAAGACTGCATTTGCAATAAACACACCCACGTGTGCCAAACGGCGCTGCATTTCCAAACGGCAAATCCCCATGGAAAGCTATATACCCCTTCCAACAATATTGCCTTTGCTCAAGTGCACCCGAAATTCTAGTTTCATAGCCGCTGTGCTCTCAGGGAAGCGCCAAGCTGCGGTCCAAATGGGCTGGAGCCCATGGTGGGGAGCTCACTGGTGGCCAGAAGGTAGCCCCAGATGTGCAGTTGTGGATGGGTTTCTGGGAGGGAAGGGGTCTGTTGTGCGGATAATTCTAGCAACGGTGAAAACAAGCCTGAGAGTGGGGACAGGCGGGTGGAAGTGGGTTTACATCAGGGACGCCCATGGCGGAAACTGCAAACAGATAATGAATACAGGTCGTCGGGACAGTGATAGCAATGCTGACTGGTGGCATTCAAAGCGGAGGAGGCAGTTATCAGCAAGGTGATCTGGGCTAACGAAAGGGTCATACATATTTTCCCTGCAACATACAAGATACTGGCGAGGCAAAGGGATTCCAAATAAGCTAACAGTTAATTTCGTTTTATCCCCAGGTCGGGTGCTCTGCCCACATTTCCTTCTGTTTTTCGACTTTTTGTTTGAAATAACTTTCGGCTTACAGAGAAGCTACAAAAATAGTAGAGTTCATGCACTCCCTCACCCAGCTTTCCTCAACGTTAGCAACATCCTTAATCCCAGAACGATCCAAGATCCCACACTGCATTTTGCTGTTGTAACGCTTTTCGTTTCTTCCCATCTGTGACCACTCCATGTGCTTTCATGATCTCGGCAATTTTAAGGAGTACTGGTCACTTATTCTGTGGAAGATCTCAATCTTGTCCCGATTCTAAATGGAGGAGATACACCACCGTCACCAGGTTACGGGGCCCACAAGAATACTAGCTTTCATTTCACAGTCACATTTGTCTTGACTGACCCAACTTCCCCTTTCCTCCAGTGACTTTTGTCTGCTCCCCACATTCATACTCAGTTACAAAGGGAAGACTCTCAAGTTTGAAGAAACAACAGAAAGCTGAGTCAAAGCTCTACAGAAACCCCCCAAAGATGCAGAGAAGCTCACAGCAGAGGCGGCACCCCCAAAGAATTTAACCTCTCCCCGAGTCCTAGCTTAGCCACATAATGGGGCGAGACGGCTGCCAGCTGTCAGCACCGAGGCGGCAGTAATGAGCTGAAACTAGGCGTGGGCTCCCAGGGTGAGCCTCAGGAAAAATGTGGGCACCAAGCTAGTATGGCCAAAGCCAGAGGATGGCTGGGATCTCACTCACACAAAGCAGAAGGGGACGTGCTGCCTCTGTACCAGTGAAAGTCAGAGCCCACAGGAAGAAGCCAGAAGTAAAGAGGACAAGGCTGGGGATGTGATTATGTGAAGTCTGAGTCCCTTCTCTACAAGAGGGCCTGGGAGACCCAGCATCAGATACATAAGACTGTCTCACTTCAATTTCAAATCCTGAAATCTGTGTTTAAATTTCAATTACAGTGATATTCTGTAATTTGTAGGTTATGTACAGATGTCATGTATATAAGATCATATCTTCCTGCTTCTTTATTCTCAGCACATAACATATTTTATACAATTGGGCAAGTTAAGAACCTCAAAATTCCAGAATATCTACATGAACTGAGTGATGTGGAGTTGTGCAGTGCACAACCTGTACCACTGTACATACAAGACAGTCTTCACAGGTGATTGCATGAGTCCTATGTTATGAGGGTGGGGGAAGAGTATCCTACCTTAACTTCCAGGACCCTAATTATTTCACCGGTCACATAAGCATGGCAATCCCTTTCTCCTGGGGTTATCATGCATTTCAGAAAGTTAACCTAGATAAAACACGGTACTCAGCAAATAGTAGAGACTAGCAAAGTTAGTTCCTTCCCTCTCTTCACCACCCTCACTACACATTAATAAGTATCCACGTGCATTCTTCAAGCCTGTGTGTGTTCACCAGTTAGTTAAACATGGGGAGGAAGGCTGCCATTACCACACTCATCCCCCAGATGAGTTAGTCTCCCGTGACTGACCAGCAAAAGAAAGTTATTGGTGGTTTTGCTTTCTTTTTCTGAATATTATTCCAGAGGGTCCCTCCTGCGATACCCACACCTCCATGGAGCACATGATCTTAGGAATATATATCTTTCAAATACCCCATCCACATACTCTCCCAATACTGAAAGCTTGTGCATTCTCATTAAAATAAATGACCTACTGTGTATTATTTGTTACTGCTGGGGCGGGAATAAAAATCTAAACACTAACTGTATTATTTTGACTCATGACAAGTAAAACAAAAAAATCCCTATCAGGTTATTTATCAGCCTAGTGGAAAGTCCTTAACCTCAGAACAGCGATGCTTGGTCTATTTTGATACAATTTCCTTGCCGAAGTGCAATAAAGACCCACTAATAGACAGTTTTATACACACCCAGTGAGGTGTAAGGCAACCCACAAGATTCTGGAGAAGGCAGGGGCACGTAGGGAAGAAGATGGGCCGCCCGTTGAACTGTCTCAGGGGCTGTGCTGCAAGCCACAAATTTCCACCTGTGAGCCACAGGCCTCCTCCTGTATCCAAACTGAGCTGCAGACAGCAGGGAGGTGGTACAAAGCTAACTGGAGAAGACAGGGAGACTGGCTCACAGCTTCCTGCTTCCTGGTCCTGGGATGCTGGCCTCTTTGGATTTAGGTGCCTCTTTTAGGCAATAGGGCTCCACCAGACCCAGAAGGATTGTCGTTGAGGGTCACATCTCTTCTCAGGTGGGCCAGCAGGCCCAAGCTCTCTTTTTTCCTCCTCTGGCCCTCTCCCTCTGCTCTCTGGCTCCCAGAGTCCCTCGTTTCGTACTTCTGTCTCTGCATTCTTTGGAGCGTCTTTTTCACCACCGACTCCTCCTTCCGCCTACCCTCACTCACTCTCTTCAAGCTCGGCATATTTCTGGGATTATGGCAGCACCAGTGACCACAGAAGGAAGATTCTGGAAAAGGGACACTGACGTCAGCAGCCTCGCTACTGCGGCTGTTGATCCTGACCCTGGCCTCCCCCCGGAAGCTGAGGAGGAAAGATCTTCCACAGAGACAGGGTATGTAAGCTTTCACCTGCTTCTTCCCCCAAGTCTGTGGGTCAGGCCCGTGTCAGGTGAATTCCCCCAGGTGGGCCTCAGCCTCCTTCCTCCATTCCTCTCCTGTCTCTCCTTTCTCTGATTATGTGCCACCCACCACGTGCCTGGAATCGAGCTCAGCACTGGGAGTTTAAAGGTAACCAAGATCCAGTCCCCGCAAACCCACATTCCACCTAGGGAGACCGATTTGAAAATGAAGAGTTAGCAAGCCGTGTGATAAGCTTTATGAAAGGAGGGATCTGAACAGGCTTATCCCCGGAGTCCCTTTAAATGCCCGAACGGGAGATGTGTGGATGGTGTGGCAAAAACCGTGATGTTGGTCAACAGAGGTGTAGTGATATTGACCTGGTTTCCGGGACTCCGTGAAATTGCCTTGGCAGCCTGTTCCAATCAGGGGTTCTGCATTTCCAGTCAGGGGTATGATTGCCTCATGAATATAATAGGCTTCATCACTCGCCTAATGACAATGACATTGTGGCTATGTTCCATCACTCCCGTCCCAGGTATGGTAGATTTGCTCACTCCAAAACCGTTGTGAGTTCCTTTTTGTGTGTCTTTTGGTAGTGCAGAGACTGGGAAAGCTAAAACTACATTTCCCAGACTCCCTTGCACCTAGGGATCTGACTATGAGCTAGATCTCTCGATCTTTGTTCTTCAGTCTTTGCGCAAGACTGAAACTGGAATCTGAGTTCTGCAGGGGGAGGCAGGGAGGACCAAAGGAGGGGCTCTGAAGACTGGGAATCATTCCTGGGAGTTTATCCTCTTCCTTAAGCCCTGCCAATTATTTTGTAAGCCACCTAACACCTAGCGATAAATCCCTTTCCCTTCAACTATTCAGAGTTCTTTCTAATGAGTGCAACTGAGCCTTAGCCAACACAACACCTGAAAGAAAAATAAACCCAGCATGGCAGCACAGAATCCAGTTCACACAGAAGGAAACAAGGGTATACCCTAAAATGCACCCCTTCCCACCCACCCAATGCTTAGAGGCTCCTAATTTTGAAGTTATCTCTGTTTAAAAGTGTCAAGATTACAAAAAGGAACGTCCACTTCAGCAGTGTGATACCGGAGTTGTCCAGCCTCAGGCCAGTGAATGGACAAGCAGGTGCTCTAGCAGTCAGTACAAGATTATCACCATCCAGGCTTTCTACCCATCAGCGGGTGAACAGGTTTCCGACCACTGGCCCGAGTTCACTAGGAACCTATGTTTTGGGGAGAAAAAACAGTAAGACCCCAATTCTTCAAGGAGTAGAATATAAGAGCAGAAATTCTGCCAGAACTGTTAAAATGCTACCATTTCCCCTAAATTCATCAATTTCCAGGAGATTAATGTCAAATCCCTGGGAAGAAACAAACATCCCAGCAAGCATCCTGCCACAATCTGCATGGGATGTTTGCCCACATACAGCAGTCTTCTCTGCTTGAGTCCCTGGGAACCGCTCATATTTCAAAAAAATAATAGATATGAAGAGAGGAAATTATATCCTCGACAGAGCAACATCCATTCCGTTGGCCCATCTCCCAAGACCTTTGACTTTGCAGGAATATTTTAGTTTCAACCTCTCTCCTCGGTGCCATAAACACAGTAGCCGCAATTTATTCCTTTCCAGAAGCCATAAAAATTATCCCCCTTATTTCTCAAAATCATGGCAAATTAGCACCTTTGGCCATCTTTTTCTCGGGCCTGGGCTTTCTCTCTCATGGCTGCAGACACATGAACAATTTACGACGGTCCACAGAGGGTTCCCCTTTCTTGCATGCTGATGGAAAATTCCAACCAGTAATCTCCATACTCATCTATCCCTATGCTCATCTCATGTCTGTAGAAATAAATCTAAAGTAGCACTGTCCAAAGTGGGTTTAAAGCTCACCGGGGCTCTAAAACGTTATCAGGTGTCCCACACATAAAGTATATTGTAGTAAAAAAAAAAAAAAAACAACAACAACTTTGGGAAATGCTGCACGGTTTAGATTTCAGCACGCGTATTTGCTTATCCAATACATCCTACGGTAAAGAAACCTTTTCAAGTTTCAGATTCGGTCAGTTCAGAATTCCCAGTTTATTTAAACAGGGAAGGGTTTTATATTTGCTTCCCAGGGTTCTGTGGGTTCCCAGTGGGGTAGATGATGACGTTTGGGAGTAGAAAGTTTGAATTACATAACCAGGGGTCTGTGCATGGGACGAGTTTCCAGCTGCCAGAACACCTGCTGCCGATGGCTAAGACTCACAGCCAGGGGGCTTCGTGCTGGGCTCAGGAGAGGGGCTCAAGCCTAACAGGTTTCTCCTGCTCACTGCTCACAGTTGGTCCTGAGCAAGGAGGGAGTGTACGGCTGAATCTGCAGGCAGGGTTTAAAAAAATATAGCCGTGGTTATGAGGAAGGCTGCAGAGGCTTTCTGCTCAAATGTGCTCCCAGACGAGCAACATCAGCATCACTGGCAATGCAGAGTCTTGGGCTTCACCTCTGAATCAGAGGTTGCAATGTAATGAGATCTAAGAGATTTGTATGCACATTAAAATCTGAAAAGCACCGGTGTTAAGCTGTGGCTCTCCATCCTGCCTGCACTTTAGAATCATCTAGGGAGCTTTAAAAATACAGATCCCTAGGATCTGTCCCCAGAGATTCTGATTCAAATGCTCTGAGGCAGAGCTCTGGCATCAGTGTTTTCCAAAACTTCCTATCATGCAGCCAGGACTACTGGTCTCACCCAGAGGAGTGCTGTGGGTAATGAGGGCAAACTTAGGAGACACCACGAGGACCGCCACACCCAGCCTCTTCCACGTCCCTTCTTGTTGGGACCGAGGAGTGGTTCTTTGGAGCCTGTGGCATGGTTTCCTGCAATGAGTTAGAACGACCCGCAGAATATTCCAGAGCCTCTGGAGAGGCCTCAGCACAGATGCTATCAGATGGAAACGCCACACTACCCTTCTGGGCGCAGTTACTATGGTGACTTCTTCCCAAAGAAATGTAGGAGCTGCGCCATTACATCTCCGGGTCTCAGCACCTCATCAGAACAACATCCTTGCAGGCAGGGATGCAGGTGAGGTAGAAGGCCAGCAGCCATAGCTACAGAACGCTCTTCCCCTGGGAGCTGGTTGGCGCCATCTTGAAATCTCCAGTTGGGTTGAGAATCCAGGGCTGGACAGAGAATTTCAGAAACAGGAAGCACCCCAATGGTGCACAAGCCTCAAGTCCTTACAGGGATGATTCTTACAAGGATGAAAACAGACACATATATTAAGTAATTCCACATACCGGGCAATTTGCTTGAGCCGTCTAGTTCAAAAGATGATTTTTTTCACTGGGAGGTAGCTACTAGCCTTCCTGTCTTTGGGACAGGAAACCATGATGCCTGGCAGGTCAATGTTTTCCTGTTACGTGGTAGACAGGGACTGAACTCGAGCGGGGATGACACGAAAGGCTCTTTCTTCTGCACCACGGACCAGGGCATTCAGAAGGCACTGTCCCTAGCAGATACGCAAACCAGTCCTGGTTCAGACCCAAGGCAGCCAGGACTGATTTCCCATCTCCTGGAGATTCTGACAGTGGACCACTAGACAGCCCCCACCCATCAGAGGCTGGAGCTACCCATCACCCCCTTACACCGTGGTCTTCCTTTGCTCCTGTGCTGACGTACATTAGGAATGCTTGGTGAGTGTCCTCCAGCAGAGGGATGTGTGAGGACAGGCTGCGTGGAGCTGGGACGCAGGAGAGACTGAAATGCTAATGCGGGGTCTGAGCTCGCAGATACAGCATTCAGTCAACCACCCCTCATCCGCAATGGTAAACAGGAGAAAGGTGATTGCCACTGACCTAGCTTGAAGCTGGCCCCCACCCTGCTGGGGCAGAGAAAGAAGCTAGTCTGCCCTCAGACAAATGGGAAACGACCCGGACAAGTCTGTTAGGGTGGTCACAAGCTGAGGTTCTTAAAAGAGGCTGACACTGGGCTGATACCTACTCTCTTGTGGGTTGTGTGGGAAGCATTCCCAAATAGGAGATGTACGGTATTCCGAAAGGGTCCACCCAGTGAAGCTGGGACTTCCCATCAACGTTGATCAAATATTTCTCCCTTAACATTCTGGACAGCATAGGGAAGGTATTGTCATGGTGGAAATATACCTATTCTCAGGCTGGGCATAATGCCTTTGTCCACTTGTATGAAACTTGTCAATAGTTTAATAGGTTCAAGGCAGAGGCATGAAAACTCTTTCCTCACCGTGTGTCCTATAAACACACGGGCGTATATTAGAACATGCTGCCGGGAAATGAGGACATCATTCAGTCAGTTGAGACTCCTGGTTCCATCCACCATCTCCTCCAGGGCTGTTGGAATGTAAGTAGCTCACAAGGCAATCTGCATTTCTCTAGGACTTTGCATCATTTAAATGAAAATGGATCTGTCATCAGCTCTGAGGCCTTGGCTTCAAAGCATGCTAAGATCTCACTGGGGAGGTTGCTGGGGACAGAAAGGTCACTTGGCACTGAGTGGGGCCATGGACAGAGTGACTGCCCTAGCTGGCAGGCCCTGCATGTCTAAATTACAGAGTCCAGGAGGCATGCCTAAGACGGGCACCACTGGCCTGACTGATGTTCGGGGTTGTCTGATCTCTTGGGCAGGGTGTCTTCTCAATTAGGGGATAGATGCTCTCATGGCTTAGGGTCTGTCTAGGATGCAATCAACCCCTGCCAAGGCTTGGATCCATGGAGTTAAGATCTGGTCCCTTGAGGCAGGGAATCAGGGTCTCAATTCACCAGGCTAGGAATCACAGTCTGGGAACCAAAGGGTCACCAGGAACCCCAGAAGCAGACTCCCCGTTTTATGCCTTTGCCACATAAGGATAAGATGAGGTCAGCAGCTCAGTGGGTGCCAGAACACTGGGGCACAGGCAGCAAGACTGACGCCAGCCCCCTCTTCCCGATAGGAGTGGAGGGCTTCTTAGGGCCTGGTTCTCTTTGACATAGGGGCTGGCCAGGGAAGGCAGAGGGTGACAGCCTCACTTTGCAACTGCCTTCAAGGAGCCTGTGTGCTACTCCCTTTTGACCATCTCCTCCCACCTCTCAGTGGTGTCTAAAGTCTCTCTGTTTGTCACCGGGTTTGCTCCCCGCCGTGCTTTCGCCTCACACATATTCTCTCCCTTGGTCCCACTTGTCACTCCTCTCTACCATGAGCATAGCACGCTCATGTCAGCTGTGCTCTATGTGTCCATTCATGCTGCTGGTTGGTCTTGAACTGTTTCTTTCTCTGGATGCCTCTCCAGCCTGTCTACCCTCAAGGAAACCTGGCGATCTCTGTCTTGTGTGAACCCTCTGCCAATGGCAACAGGGGACTTACCACTTCATGCCGAGCCCCGGATGACTACAACGTCTTCAATGTGTGCCCTAGAGTTCAAGTCCACACTGGCTTTAATTGTAGGCTCTTGTTCAATGCCATCCCTCTTATTCAGCTTAATTCAGCAAGCATCTATGGAACACTGACCATCAGCCAGGCACACTGTGTTGGGAGACTCGAGT
Organism: Prionailurus bengalensis; assembly: GCF_016509475.1. Lineage (NCBI taxonomy): Eukaryota > Metazoa > Chordata > Mammalia > Carnivora > Felidae > Prionailurus > Prionailurus bengalensis. The sequence continues at coordinate 21,609,962 of NC_057347.1, forward strand.
AGAAGGCAGGAAAACAGCTTATGCCCCGCACAGTGAATCGTAAGCTTCCGTTGCAATAGATTTTTCTAGTCACAGAGCACTGAGTTCTTATAGACTGTACGGAGATATTTCCCATTATGCTGTTTACACCTGACAGCAGCCCAGTGTCCAGAGTTGCCCTCTGCCCTGGCACCTCCTCTTGGAAATCCAATCCATGGGTTTCCTCTTGGAAAGCCAATTCTCATAGGCCTGACTCCATGCCATGTTGGGTGGGCAGTAGGCTGCATGGTCTTGTCCAATCCCCTGAGCAAGGCTAGGCCAACCATATTCTCTTTCTTTGGCATTTGTAACGTGGACTCAAAACTTCCAGTGATCGTCGGACTTGCGGTCATACAGACCCAGGGGCCAGGGACACAATGGTGGATAATCTATTTTCTACTGTGTGTGCAGGGAAGCCAAAAGAGACAGACACACACAGAGAGGGGCAGAGAGTGACAGCTATGAATTAAACAAATACACAGAAAAAAATCAAAGAGAGAGAGAGAGAGGAAAGAGAGAGATGGAGAGACAGAAAGAGAGAGACAGAGAAAGTGTAGCTCATTCCATTCCTGATGGTGTCTCGGTTCCTGATTCCACACCCCTGTGAGACTGGCAGTAATTCCTGCCCTTGGGTACCTTGAAACACATACCGCTGTATCCTTCCAACAGTTTCCAGTTTAACGAAGTTGCCTAAATGGGTTACTATTACAAGCAGCCACATAAAGACGGCTAAGATGCGCTAGGAGCAACTGAATCGTTCCATTGCACAGAATAAATAACTGAGTCTCGGAGAGTCCCATTGTCTTTAGCAAATGGTCGGGGCTGGAAATTGAAGCTGGGCCTGTGGATTTGAATATGCTGTCCTGCGCTTAGAGCCTGATCCAGAGTTAAACACTGAGTAGGAACCTCAATTAGCACTTCTTAATTTGTTGAGACATGGAGCTCTCTGGCGACACGGTCTTGATCATTCTTGCCCTAACCCCATGTCTCTCCTTCCCTTCTCCCCACTGCTGACCTGACGTCCCCTGGCTGTTCCCTCAGCCATTTCCTCAGCCCAGCATCATCTCTGAGTCACAGCAAAGAGCCCACCCATCGGCCATTGGATGGGGAGCGTGGAAATCATGGCACCATTTCGACGGTCCCATCTGGGGTTGCCCACGGTTTGTCTCATGGACAATTTCCCACGATGCCTCCTTACATAATTGGATAATTGGGATGGGCGGCTAAAGGCAGAGGCGGCCCCGCACCTCGGAAAACATTAATCAAAAGAACAGCAGTGGTGCCCGCACTCTTGGCAGTTTATCACAATTTCCGTAACAAGAGGAGCGAGGGGTATGGAAGGCATTATCCTCTCCCGGAGTTTCTAACACAATATCCCAGAACAGCAGGCCCACAAGGACATGGTGAGGCCATTCTCCATTCCAAATAACATATACTTTTTTGAAAATAAAAGAAGCAATTCAAGCATTTTGGCTTCCCAGGGTGAGTTGGCAGGCATACTTCTCATCTTGCAGATGCCTTCGGGTGAAGGTGTTTTAATAAGAGAGAGAGAACAGGAGGAAGATAGCAGAACTCGCCAGAGGCAGGGAGGAACCGGGGAGCACGGGTTGTGGGGCCCACAGGCTGGGGGAGGTGTGGGCGGAGAAGCAGGGGAGCGATGCCTTGCTTCTGCTCAGACACCCATGCCAGGTAACCCCGAGCCCCTGGCAGGGTCCCCTCAATGCCAACCGAGAGGTGAAGAATGAATTCTATTTGTTTCACTTCTTGATTCAACCACAGTTAACGAGAGCACAGAAATGATTCTTATATAATTGGGGAGGGGGCCAATGCATTTCCCAAATTAGTATACCTTTTGAGAACCTACACCTGATAAGGGCACGGGTCAGAGGAGGCTGCATTTCTTTGAAACGATGGAGATGTTTCTTTCACCCACCACGGAGGCAATGGGGTGTAGTTGCTCGCGAACGAACCCCGGTTCCTCCACCAGCTGACCACAGGACCCTGAGCAAGGGACTCGGCCTCTCTGGATCTCGGTTTCCTCATTAGTAACCTGGGGATAACGGGAGCCCCAGCCTCATAGAATTATTATGTGTGTTGAATGAGTTAATGCCCATGAAGTTCTAAGAACAGTGTTCGGCCCACAGGGGAGTTCCATCCATGCTGGCTATTACGATTCAAATGACATTTAGGGGTGCCAACTATATATCCTACACCTAGGATCCGAAGAGGAATAGAAGAATCTGCCCTCAGAGCATCCACATTCCCGATGGATGATAGACACTCAAAAATAACAAGAGATCGCAATTATTGAGCACTTGCTGTGTGCCAGACACGGTGCACTCTACTCAACGAGACAGATGCCGTTCCCTATCAGGCTTAAGATAAATGACTGGCCCAAAGTCACACAGCTAGAAGTGGCAGAGCCAGGGTGGAGACTCAAACCTGGCTATTACCCCTATCTGGCCTCATAATCACTGATTCCGAGCATGAGTAGTAAAACCCACATGAGTCTTGCTTCAAAATGATGCGAACATCCCCAATCTGGCTCTTCCTCCTCGCAGAACCCCATTCTCTTTTCCTTCAGAACACTGATCACAATTTTCGATTGCACTTTTATTGATTGTCCTTCTCCCCAGCCTATAAACTCCACAAGGGCAGGGGACAGATCATCTGCTTTGTTCATCACTGCCTCTCTAGCAACTGGCCCACAGCCAGTTGTGCAGTAAGCACTCAATAAACAGCACTGCATCAACTCGGACAGACCACCCGTCTGACGGTAAACAGCACGTCACATCACCTTCCTGAGTCTATAATAAGAATACGAAGAAGGATGTGGGGTTTTACTCCAGGGCACTGGGGAAGACTTCTCTGGGCAGGTGACACGGAAACTGGACAGAGATGATGAGGGGGAATGCATCAGCCGGAGTGAGGGTGGTTTCAAGCATGTGCACAAGAAAGTCCATGGGCGAAGCCATGGCTAAAGGAAAAAGAGGTACCAAGAGTGTCTTGGGCTCCTGGTCACGGGCCCAGAAGAACCATGGAAGGTCCCAATTGTGCCCTACCCAGACTGAGTGCCTGTTGGCAAGGCTGTAAGGCATTCCTCACACTGAGTTTCTATGTTGCCAAAACCTTTTCGGGATCCCTTTGAGGGAGAGTGAAGGAATAAAGATGCTTTTCTCTTTATCATGTGAAGACAGAGAGGTAACACTTGGATTAGAGACCTCTGTCTAATCTACAAAAGAGCATACACAGGTTAGAACTCAGTGGCTGGCAGAAGTAGAAAACCCTGCCCCCATGGGAGTGGAAACAGGACGGACACGCATTCTCTTGTCCAAGCTCAGGGGTAGGCAAGACTGCACCAACAAGTCCTGGGAACCAGGCGGCCTCTGACGTCCTGCTGTGCTGTCCCAAGGGCATCATCCTTGTCTTCATGGTCCAGGATGTGCTCTGGTCATGCCAGCGTTCTAACAAACAGTGTGCAAGGGACGGGGGAAGGAAGCAGCTTCTGGCCCCTTTCTGCTTATATCCTGTTAGCCCGGCCTAGCTCTACAGCCATACCTGCGTCCAAACGAGGGCTGAGAAATGTGGTCCTTATGGATGCAGGAGATCACGAGCCCAGCTAAAACTCAGAAGCCCTAGAGAGAACTGGAACAGATACCGGGGGGAAGGGGGCACCGACCGCAGTCAATGCCCATAGCAGGTCCAGCCCTTTGCACACTTTCACCTTGCCTCTTGCATGTGCAGTGAAATCACTACCTGCACGGGGGGGGGGGGGGGGGGGGGGGGGCAATGTATTCTCAGGCTAGCCACTATTTTCTATTTATCCATGGGATACCATGTCATGCCCATCATTTCAGATACCGAAAGCCTTGAAACACAGGGTTGCTATCAAACTTGATTATGCTAACCGCTAGGATACATATTTCTCTGATGAAATCAGGGGTGGGAGGTCTGGAGCGCCACCTACAGCCCCATCGCCTTCAACAGCGCACCCCCCCCCCCCCCCCCCCCGAGGCCCTGGGAGTACAACACAGAAACCTCTGGCTTAAGGCAAGTGGCAGAGCTGGAGACTGTCAGCAGCACTTTCTGCACTCATTCCTCTCCTCCGTAGCAGCACCTAGAGCTTATCGCTTTTCCAATCCGGAGGGTTTCCCCGCCCCCCCCCCCCCCCCCAGTTTCTGCCAATTCTCACAGATTTCTGAGCTTCTTCATTTGGACCTGCAGGGAACCAAGATGACTGGGCACCTTGAGGGTTTTAGAAGGATGAAATGAGATAGTGCATGGGGATCTTAGCATAGAACTTTATGTGTTTACATTTGTGTATAAAAACAGCTTACTGCGTGGTTTTCAATAAATGTTAGCTATTATTATTCCTCAAAATGTATTCCGCTTAGGTGACAATGCAACTTTAACATATATATAAACATACAAATATAGACACATAAATACATAAATACATACATATGCATATGTGTATATAAATACACATATACAGATACATACATGCATATACACATATATGTGTATGTGTATATATGTATTTAACCGTGTATATATGTACATATGTGTATATGTTTATACATGTGTTTACACATATACATATACATATATATGTGTGTTTATTTATTTATTTTTTTTGCCAAATTGGCTTAACAGTGAAATTGTGCCTATCGTGTGGCAAGCTCCACTTGTGATTAATAAAATACATTTCCCTTCTAAGTTAAATTCTCCACCAGGGGACTTCTCTTGATTCTTAGCTACTGCTATTCCGTTTATCAGGGGATCAAAACGAGCAAAGAGCTCCCCCTTTAACTCATGCTGAGTTTCCCGAATCTTTTTCTAGGATAAGCTGATTTCTAGGACATCACTACCATCAGCCCAGCCTACCGAATTTCACCTATATCACAAATCTGAGCCATCATCGCCTTCCGTCTCAATTTTTTGACAAGGTTCTCAAATAAGTTGCACGTAGCCCACTTCATACACATCATAAAAAGTGCACTTCGTCTTTTTGCCTGTCCATAAGATGTTCCTGCTGCCAGTTGTGACACAAATACAATTATTAAATGCTACACATATATCAGAACCCCCAAAATAGTTGTGATTGTTGGTAACAGTACTTTTCATATTTATTGAGCACCTACAATGCGCCACTCTAGGCCAGGTGTTTAATGCAACATGATCTTAATCCCTCCTGCCAGCAAGCCTGTGACACAGATATCATCAGCTCTTTTTTTTTTTTTTTTTTTTTTAAATTTTTTTTTCAACATTTATTTATTTTTGGGACAGAGAGAGACAGAGCATGAACGGGGGTGGGGCAGAGAGAGAGGGAGACACAGAATCAGAAACAGGCTCCAGGCTCTGAGCCATCAGCCCAGAGCCTGACGCGGGGCTCGAACTCACAGACCGCGAGATCGTGACCTGGCTGAAGTCGGACGCTTAACCGACTGCGCCACCCAGGCGCCCCAGCTCTTTTTTATAAATAAGGACCCCAAAGCTCCGAGTCTGGGTTGGGTTCCCTAGAGAACAGAGCCTGAGGCAAAACTTACTTGCTAACCCTGCATTTGATGGGGAGCGAAATCCCAGGGAAGCTTGGATACAGGAGAAGGGAGGTGGGGTACGGTAGAAAGGGAGGCGATTTCAAGGGGGTGCGTGTGCAAGCCGGCCACACCAGCAGAAGAAAACACAGCTGGTTGCTCCACCGCACAGGATGGCTCTGGAGAGGCCATATATGACCTCCGCACATGGCTTGGACAGGCACGCGATGTACCGGCTGGCTTCTTCGAGTCTTCTGTCTTTTACTGCTCAAAGGTGCCCCTCCCCACAGCGTGTTGACTTCCCCATCCTTCCCAGTTATGTTATCCTGCCAGTGGGGAGGCCAGAGCCTCCCGCGGAGGCTGGACCTCGATGCTGGATGTCTGCGGCTCCCTCCTCATCAGGTGCAATGGAGGCCCCGATCAAGCCCAGCTCTTCGTCCCAAGGGAGGCTCAATCAAACTGTGGTATTTGGGAATGAGGAGATGGTGATGGCGGCCAGCACCTTATGATTGCAAGAATGGACTAATGCAGGATTCCTCAACAGGGAAGCAAACGTGTGACAGAGAACAAGGGACATCTGGGGCCAAGTAGACCAGGGGTGGCACATAACCGTGTTCCGGTACATCCAGCCGACGTGACTGACTTACTCGCCCAAGGTGACACAGACACGGCAGGGTCAGCACTCAAACCCGGGCCAGTCTGGCTCCAAAATACTTTTATTTCTCAATGACATCAAGATGTTCTGCGCTGCTGAGATTCAGAGCAAGCTGGGGGAGGGAAGTGTCTGATGCATTCCTACAGGCAGATAAATGCTTATCAAGTCATTGTAGGGGATCAGTGGACAAGAGTGCCCACAGGCCCGTGTTGTCCTTTTCTAAACCCTAGGAACAGCTGCTTTCGGAGGACACCGGTCGTCATGGTTGGGATGCTTCACGTGATCTGCTGTGGCTGCCTTAGCTCAACCGAAGGGCAAGCCCCAACGACAGCTGGCGTATGTAGGCGACATATGAGGGGGTCAACACTCCGCCCTCGCCTCTGCCCGCTGGATGTCAAGGGCACCAGCGATGAATCATCCCCTTGAAGGGCTAGGAGGAACTGCCCCATGTTTTGCAGGGACAGTCTGCTTGGATGTCCAGTGACAAAACCAATAATCCAAGCAGTGAGGTTCAACAGCTGTGCAAAGCCAAGCACTCTGCTGGAGATGCGGACTCTTTCTGGCATGCCCTGCATTAGGAGAGCCCCTCACTCACCAACAGCTTCCCTGCGTTCCTCTGCGTCCGTCTCCCTGGCTCGGAAGCACGAGTGGGCCCCACTCCTCTCTCGGGCTGGCTCTGCTCTGCCTCCCACCCCTCCCGCCTTCTCCTGGAGACCGTCCTGGCGCCTCTCGCACACTCCGGGTCTTCTTCCCCGCTTTGGGGTCTTCCCCTTAGCCTTCAAATCCGCTCAGATTTATCCCTATTCAAGATGACATTTGCCCATCTCTCCTCCAGCTACATTCCGTCTTTCTGCTTCTCAAGTCGCTCAAATGAACATCGATGGGATCCAACCCACATACTCAGTTCTTAACGGTTTCAGCGCTGGCTTCCTCTTGCCGCTCCGCTGAAATGCTTGCTCCCCAGGGGGCCGGGGTAAACACCCACTGGGCCTGCCTCTCCCCACTGCACCCACTCCCCCTTCCTCTGGTAATCATACCCCAATTCTCCTTCTAGAAAACCACTGCCTTTCCCATGCCCAACCTCCGAGATTTGCCTGAGCTGCACAGGGAACCGAGGGGGAAGAACAGGAGATCGCCATTCGTGCGGGGATGGACACATGACACCTTTTCCGGGACTGCTGAGCGCGAGGCTCTTTCCCTCTGCTGTGGCACTTAAACCTGAGACAAAGCGAGCCTTGGACTGTTAGCAGCCACCCGCCACCCTAAGGAGACAGCCTGCTTAGGAATGAAGCCAACCTAAAGGAGACAGCTGAAGGAAGGAGGACAGATGATCTGATCCCAGAACATCCTTTGAATGTCTGAACCCTGTCACCCCGGGTGACACCCGCCCATCCAGCTAACAGCCTTTTTGCTTAAGCCAGTTTATTGGGATTTATATGCTTGCAGCAGAAGGAGTCCCAGCTAATACAGTAATTGAATATGGCCTTCAGTAAAGTGTGAAATGCCAGTTCAACAGCTTCCTTCCAGTGGCCCTCCAGAGCGGGAGCCGGTGCCCCGCATGGGAGCGAGAGCCCAGCAGGCTCAGGTCCCAGCTCTAGCACTTGCTATCATGATGCCTTCAGGCTAGCAACTCTGCTTCTCTGAGCCTCAGTTTCTTCACCTGTAAATGGGGCCACTAGGCCAGTGTAGTGTGCTCTGAAGATACGGTAGCAGTTCTCTGGATGCTACGGGCAGACAGTGGCGGCAGTGGGGTCCCCACGGTGTTGTCCCTCTCCAGGCTGAACACTGCGGGTGGCCAACCAGCACGGGTTCCTTTAGCCCTCTCCTCCTTTGGCTCCGCTTGACCTGTGCTTTTTTTTAATTTTTATTTTATTTTTTTAATGTTCTCGAGAGAAAGAACAAAGGAGGGGCAGAGAGAAGGCGGGGACAGAGGATCCAAAGCGGGCTCTGCACTGACAGCACAGAGCCCAATGCAGGGCTCGAACTCACACACTGTGAGATCATGACCTGAGCTGAAGTTAGATGCTTAGCTGACTGAGCCACCCAGGAGCCCCTCGACCTATGCGTTTTGAATTTCTCCACCTGCCTTTCTAATCACACCTTTTCTTGGCTCGCTGCTCCTCCTCTAAAATGTAGGTGTCTTCCAAAGTTGTGGTCCGGGCCCTCTTGTAGTCTGTTTGGACCCTCTCTCTTGCAACAATATCAGCTTTGCTTCTCCCACTACATGCTGCATGCTACCCTCTCGATGTCCCAGGGGGGCCTCCAGCCTGGCGTGCCTCAGACGTCACACGTGCTGTCTCTACTCCAAAAGCCCTGATTCCGAGCTTGCTTCTCCTCTTGACTCTCAGCCTTCTGCTAACGGCACCTCTCTTCTCCAGGTCCTTGAGCTTGAGCCCTTGAAGTCATCGCAACTTCTGACCTTTGCCCCAAATCTGTTTCCGGGTCCTGTCACCCTCAAACCCTTCTTTCTTATCTCTGAAGCACTCCCCCTTTCTTGCTCCCAGTCTACTGCTGTAGGTCCTGCCACGCCTGGGGTCATCCCAGCAGTCCAAATGGTCCCTTAAAGGTCTCCCACACCCGGCTCGCTCCTCCTCTCACCTGGTTTCCTTCTGAATGCATCTTGTCAATGTCAAAGCCTCCTAATTGACCTCCTCCTCCTCCCAAACTGCCATGAGTGTCCTTTGCCTTTTGGATGCAATAAACATCATTCAGCAGACGTTAATTACAATATCTCCTCTGTGACTGGCACTGTGCCAGGCATTGTGAGGAAGACAAAATTAAAGCGGACGTAGTCCCTGACCAGGGTCCTTGCAAGCTAGTGGTTTTGGTGACCACAAAGCCTGAGCCTGTGCATGCACGTGTGTGTGCATTTGCACACACAGGCGCGTGCACACAGTACTGAACAATGCAAGCTTTCTTCATTCATTTCCCCCCGTCTTCCCGATTTTAATTTGTTTTCTTGTGCGTCCTGCTTACGTCAGGGTGAACTACATGCATTTCCATGTCCTCCTACTTCCCTGACTCTGCTTATGCTGTTTCCTTCCCTCCAACTCCATTTGGCCAAACCCTGTCTATCTTTTGCAACCTTTCTCATATAATTTTCTCCCATCATTCTTCTGTTGATTATTCTAGCAGCTGTGATCTTTCTCCTCTCCTCTCCCGAAGCACCTTATAAGAAGCTCCACCTTGCATTTCTATTAATGAAAAAAAAAAAAAGGTATTTATGTAAGTAACTTATCTGCCCAATTTGACTGTAAATTCTTTAAGAGCAGAAACTATGATTTATTTTCACATCCCCAACAACTAAGAAAGTGTTCCTCAATTAGCGGTAAGCATGCACTTACCGACACAAAGCATGTGCATTATTTCGGGACGGCTATTTTGCACTACAGAAGAATTGTTTACCTAAGAAAAATTATTTAAGATATCCCACAGGTTCTTTTAAATAAATCTTCAGGTGCATTTTAACTTATTTATGGATTATCAAGAAGCCTGGAGGAGAACTGTGGAATGGGAGAAATCACACACACATACACACACAAACAAAAAAGTGGAATTGTTGGAAACCACTGCCCGTTAATGATTTCCCAGAAAGAACAGGAGAGTAGACGTTCACCCACTATGGGAGCTGCTGAGAAAATAGGATTTTGTGTTCAGAAATGGGATTGAGGCATAGGATTTACTTTTCAAACTCTGCATTCGAAAAGCTTGATTTAGAGAAGCCAGCCTAAGGAACAACACTCAGGTAGATGCTGTGACACACACGAGTCGTACCTGCAGAGGGGACCTGGGTCTTACTGGAGTGTCTGAAGGATCCTGGGACATGACATGGGAGTTAGCCTGGGGTCCCGGCTGCCAACAAGGGCCAGTCTAGGGGACCTGATGGACAGACCATCCTGGCTGTTGTGTGATGACTCAAGATGGGGTGGGGATGTGACGTGCTCGCTGTCAGCTTCCCCGGAATTACTGAGCAGGCTGGGGCCGTAGGCTGTCTGGCTGGCTGTCCGTCTGAGTCTCGGCAATGAGTGCAGGAGGTGGAGGAAGAAGGAACAGAAGGCCATTTTGGACCTTCAGCTGAGACCCTGCATTCCTCCCAGGGCTATCAACAAGGTGCAGATTTGGATCCAGATGGTCTGGGAAAGATGTCAGCCTGGCTATGATGTTCCCAGGACCAGGATTCCCGGGCCAGCTCCTGATAGCATGGTGGTGAACAGACGGAGATGTGGGAGGGCAGCAGTGAAACCCTGAAACCAACCTGGTGTTCAGCACCCGGGAAAACCTGTGTTCTGGGCTGAAGTGCTCTTGTGACAGCATCGTAGTTGCCCTGATGCAGGTCTTGATGCAAAGGGATGTCCTGAGAGCTCCGGATGTCCCTTCCCCACCATTATCCTGCAGACCATGATTTCACCGCACACATACCAGGTTTCCTGAGGGATATTGAGTCATCAGCTTCTGTCCTAGCCCTGGGTGTCCAGTATTTAACAGTGAGAGGCCTGGGTTCCTCATTCACGAAGTTTATGGGAGGATTCTATCAACTGTACATGGAAAATTCTTATAGAAGTACCTGACCCGAGGTGCCTGGGTAGCTCAGCTTGTTAACCATCCGACTTCGGCTCAGGTCATGATCTCGCAGTTCGTGGGTTCAGGCCCTGCATCAGGCTCTGTGCTGACGGCTCTGAGCCTGGAACCTGCGTCAGATTCTGTGTCTCCCTCTCTCTCTGCTCCTCCCCCGCTCATGCTCTGTTTCTCTGTTTCTCTCTCTGTCTCTCAAAAAATGAATAACGTTTAAAAAAAAGAAATGTCTGACCTAACATAAGCCCTCAGTAAATGTTAGCTAACATTCTTTGTGCATTTGTTATTTATTTAATTAGCCATGTCCCACGTTCACCGTCCAGTGAAATACAGTGACTCTCCCCAGAGAGGGCAGGGAAGTGTAGCTGTTGAGAGCGTGAAGTCAGAGAGACCTGAGTTTGAGTTCAGACTCTTCTGCCTACTAGCTGTGTGACTTGGGGCAAGTTTCCTAACTTCTCTGAGTCTCGTTTGAAAAATGTATTGTAATAATATCCACCTTGATAGGTTGAAGTGAATATAAAATAATGTCAGCAGAAGTTCTAGCATGACACCTGGTACTACTGACTGATAAAATGACATCGATGCTAATATTAAAATATTAATCTTTGTTACTGGTAGCATTTCTTCAGCAGATATCATTTGGGTAGGGGATGGGACAGCATATAAAGGAATGTCAAATTAGCGGTATAAACTCTGGGTAAGGAGCTTCCAACAACAGGAGCTGGCAGGACAGAAGGCAGGTGAGGCTTCTTTTTTTTATTTTTTTAACGTTTTATTTATTTTTGAGACAGAGAGAGACAGAGCATGAACGGGGGAGGGGCAGAGAGAGAGGGAGACACAGAATCGGAAGCAGGCTCCAGGCTCTGAGCCATCAGCCCAGAGCCCGACGCGGGGCTCGAACTCACAGACCGCGAGATCGTGACCTGAGCTGAAGTTGGACGCTTAACCAACTGAGCCACCCAGGCGCCCCAGGTGAGGCTTCTTCTAGATAGGGCGTGGGCAGGCCTGGGACAGTGGATTGGAGGAGGGGTGCATGTAGAGAATTCCAAGCAGGGGACCGGGTGCTTGCTCATTTGAGAAACACTCCAGTGTTTAAGGAGGAAAGATGATAGAGTTGCTTTTAATTATCTTAAAGACCCTTGTGCAAAATGGGCTTTGGAGTTTAGATGGGGAATTATTACCACAGCGTGATGAGCCCTGATGGCCTGGCATATATCTCTGACAAAATGGGGAGTCTGCGAGATAAATGGCTCAAACCAAGCTAATTATGGGGAACTTTCACGGGAGAGAGAGAGATACATGAGCGTTCTCAACTGCTCTGCCTCCCTCCCACAAGAAGCAGTCACCTCTGCGTCCCAATACCCAAGAGCAGTGTTGACGATGACAAAGAGGAATCAGTGCTCAGGGTTTGCTCTGAGCTGCTGATGAGTCTGGAAACATTGTCAGGCACACACCCTCATCAGTGCAGGGCATTCTGCATGGTGTTGTGGACTAATGGAGCTCCCTAAGGCTGGGGCAGGACAGGCTTTTGTTCCCTCAGCCCACTTCTGAGCACTCGTCCAAGACTCTCATCTCACAGGTGGGGACACTGGGGCAGGGTTGGCCAATGTCACACAGCAAGGTGTTAATGAACCTGCTAACTTCTATATCTTCCATTATTGCTTGGTGATTATTGCTTGGGAATTATTCCAATTATTCCATTGCTTGGGAATTTATTCCATTGCTTCCACTATTGCTCGAGAATTTGACTAGTATCAAATTCTTGTTCTGTTACTTTTTAATGCTGGGGTCTTGGACAAGTTCAATAAACTCTTAAGAGCCTTGGTTTTCTAAATTTTTTTTAAACATTTATTCATTTTTTGAGAGATAGAGAGAGACACAGAGTGAGTGGGGGAGGAGCAGAGAGAGGAGACACAGAATCCAAAGCAGGCTCCAGGCTCTGAGCTGTCAGCACAGAGCTTGACATGGGGCTCAAACTCACGAATCGTGAGATCATGACCTGAGCTGAAGTTGGACGCTCAACCGACTGAGCCACCCAGGTGCCCCAAGAGCCTTGGTTTTCTTATTTGTAAAATGGGGAACTCATTCCTTCCTTCCTTCCTTCCTTCCTTCCTTCCTTCCTTCCTCCCTCCCTCCCTCGTTCTTCTTTCTCCTTCCTCCTCCCTTCCTTCTCTTCTCTGCCGGGTGACCAACTCAACTCATCGCTGTTTGCCCAGGACTTGCCTTATTTCAGCACTGAAAGCCCAGCAACCCAGGAATCCACTCTGTTTCCGGAAAACTCTATTTCGCTGTTCAATGATATTGCCTGACTCTGACTAAATGACAGTCACTGAGACAGAAGATCCCCACTCTCAAGGAGCTAACATCCTAATTCTATCAGGGGAATACAGACATGGATACATCAATACATTCAGCAAATGACACACATTCTACACATATGAAACTATGTGTCAGGCTCTATACTACATGTTTTATAAGCATTGTATAATTGTATCCTTAGACAATACTGGGAAGTAGTTACCAATACACCCCCCTTCCCCAATTCTTAGATGTTGAAACAGAGGCTTTGCTTTATGAGCTAACTTCTTAAGATCACACAGATAATGAAAAGCAAAGCCAGCATTTAAACCCTGGAATTGTGATGCTCATGTGCCCAGCCTCGACACTCTCTCACCTCATGAATGATAAATATGGGATTCAGATAGGGTAGAGGCCACAGAGAAAGTCCCCTTTTGCACAGGCTGCTGATTAGTTCCCAAGAAGATTGTGTTTGTTCTCCCACTCCTGGCTGGCTGAGGCTCCGTGGTCCAAACCGGGCCATATAACACATGCAATGCAAGGTGACCCCTTGGGCCCATCTGCTCCAGCTCCAAGCACCTGGCAGATCTGGGAGCCCTTCCTTACTGTTTTACCCCCACCCTAGAGAACCTTCAGTGAGGAGGTCCTGACAACCACACCACTGACCCAGCCAACTGGAACGCACGAGGGTCGGGAGCCTGCACGGTTCCTGGGGTGTGGGAGTCTTTTGGCTTTGAGGAGCCATTAGCCAAGAAGTATCTACCATCAGAAGATGGAAAGTGGGCGTTACCCCAATGCAGCCAGAGCTCTGTGCCAGGAGGACAAATGGAGCCCATTTCTCTCAGGCCTTCTGGTCCCCTACAGATGACAGGCTGATGAATGAGGACTGTGCCTGAGGAATATTTCCAGCTTCCAAGGCTGACTGGTCCATCCGTCTACCCAGCTACATTTTATAGGAAATGTATGGACAGGTACTGGTGGAAGGAACTTTATTCATCACCCGGTCCAAGGATTCATTTTGTAGATGAGGAGATCGAGAAGCAAATGACTTCTCATGGTCGCACAGGAAACCAAAGAAGGGAAGTCTAAGCCCCAAATCGCCTGACTCCAAACACACAGCATTGCTACAAAACTGAGTGGCTCCTTCCCATGGCTGAGCTCTAAAATTATCTATGGGGAACATGACTCCTCTTTTACCATCTCCCTGCTCTAAGACTTTGGGGCAGGGGAGTGGATCACCAGCCAGCATTAGCTGGAAGGGGCAGTCTACAGAGTTTTTGCTAGATGTGGTCCAAATGGGTCTACAAATGCTCTCGAGGCCACCAGTGGACATAAGGTGATCGGCGGGCAGAAAGAAGGTGGGAGAAGAAGGGGAGATGTGATAAGGAGGGGTAAAGGGAGGAACAGAGGGTTCTCAGCCCAGGCTAGACCAGAGTGAGTTTTAGAACCCGACTTCACCAGGGTCTGTGTCCCATACCGCATGCCCACCCAGCATCCACACAGTAGAAGCGTTCAGGGAACAGCCCAGGATTCACAGGCAGAGGGAGCGGGACTTCCAACTTCACTACCACCTGCGGTGTGGACCTTGAGCAGGTCTGAATGCGCCCCCCTTCCTCCCCTGCCACTCCCTTGATCTCTGCGTCTTCACCTGTTAGAACACCTGAGTTACAGGCTTGTGGGGCAGGTCCGAGGACATATTTATAAAATGCTTACCACCGGGCCCGGCCGACGTAATAAACGGCACTTGGCAGACACATTGTGATACCTGCCTCCTACGCTGTGCCAGGTGTGACAATCCTCAGTTGTCCCCGAGCCAGCTCCGGGGTCCGGCCTGCAGAGCAGGCTCTGCGTGACATTTAGCGCTGCCAGCTGTGGCACGAGGCACACCTGCTTTTCCGTTAGCTCCCGGTGGCATCGGGAACACAGCACTTAGAGTCCTCCCTGGGCAGCTGGAACTGCAGGGACAAAACCTCAGCATTACTGCAGAGCGGACAAGTACGAAGGGGCTGGCAATGCCGTCAGGCTTGGAAGGACGCACCGCCCACTTCCCTTCGCTGGGGACTCTCCGGGGCACGCAGTGTCAATTTCCACTTGCCGAAATTCTGTTCCCCCATCGACGTCCAGGGACTTGCTCTGTGTGAACAAGAGGGCTGTGGAGACTGTTCAGCCTTTCCCCTCCACCTCCTTCTAGGAAGGCTCTTTGATTCGATCCCGGCTGGGTTATCGACCCGCAGGGTGCAGTGAGGGACGCAAACACTACTTGGGCATCTGTGTTTGGACAAAGCTGTCCACGATCCTAGGCTGTTCGGTTCACCGCTGCCGTGGCCTTGGGCCAGCGAGCACCCTGTCATTCTAAGTTACCCTCAACCAGAGCTCGGCCCCTGCAGGGAGATCGGGGACAGGGAAGGAGGAGAGGGCCAGCCTTGTGACAACAATGTAGACATGTGGATAACCATCACTCTGCATCTGCTACCCCTTGACCTCTGAGCTGGGCAGAAAGACTGAGGGTCAGTGCACCCGAGACTTTCTCTGCCTTCCCTGCTTCCCCAGTAACCTACTATGGGGTTGATGCCTCGGAGTTTTCCAGAAACCAACCTCAGTGTAGCAGCGCAGAGCCTGGAGACAGCAGACCCGACCTCAAGCCCAGCTGTGTGACCTGTGCCTGCTTCCTTAACCCTACCAAACCCCGGTTCCTCATCTGTAAAAGGCTGTGGCCATACCACCATGCACAAGAGCATGCAGCTGATGAAACACAGATGCCCCACGTATGGCACTTCTTTCCCCTCTTCCAGGGAAGGCGGATGGTAGCCCAGAAACCATTGCATCACCACATCCAGCCAACCTTGCTTCTGGTGCATGGGACACAGGAGAAGGCCACCGAGACTCAGCCCCCAAAATGGCTGAACTTGGCCTCTGAGGGGCAGCCTGGTGCTGGTTCCAGCAGCTCTCCTCTTCCCAGAGCTGGGGCCTCGTCTGCAGCCCCACCTGACCCTTAGACTCCAAGGCTCACCCTCCCCTATGACAGCCTGGCTTGAGAACCCCCAGCTCCATGTTCTAGGACTGGAATGATGTCACTCTTGTGGCTGGGGCTGTTCTGTTCCCACAGTCCAGGCTTGATCCACTTGTGCGTCCTCCAAATCCGGGGAGCTGGTCTGATCCCCACATCTTCCTGGGCTGGGGCTCTCGTTTGACCTACACCGACCCATCCTGGACCCCCGGCGTGGAGGCTGTGATCCACTGGCAACACTCTCCCTCCTGTCTCCCCATCTCCATCCTTCTGGATTTCGAATGCTCTCTTGGCTGGTGAAAGATCTAACCTACATGTCTCTTTAAAAGATCTTCAGAGGCTTCAAAGTGTTTGTGTGCCCCCAAATGAGGTGATTCTTGAGATGCAAAAGGCTCCAATTGCAATAAGTTATGACCCAAATATGGAGAAAGATGACTTTCAATATTGGTTGACCTCTTGCAGTGCTGTTTTGGGGTCCCCCGAATGATACTCTCACTCGGGGGTTCTCAGACTCGTTCAGGTGATTAAGTATCTGAAAGTTTCGTCCTCCTCAAGAAGCAAAAATACTGTTATTTGATTCAACTGAGAGTTGCAAAACTACAAAGGTAAGTCACATCTGTTCTTTCATGGTTTAAGCACTAGGCTATGTGCTTTACGGGGAATAGCTCACTCATCCCTCCCAAAAATGTTTGAGGAAGTATTACTACTACTTATTGCCATTTCACAGATGAGCAAATGGAGGCTCAGAGGTTAGGTCACTAGTCCAACATCACATCGTGAGTCCGGAATCGGTGAACCAATCCAGAGAGTTAAATCAACTCCGTGGCCCTTATCCCTGTCTTCCCCACCCCATCCCTGGGACTCAGAGACAATGTCATCAGTTAGCTGTGACTGTGTTATGTGGAAGCCATGTCAAATTACAGCCATTAACACATGGGCTGACTCTCACACAAACAAGATAGCCAATCTAGGCATGAGTTAGCAGCTGTTTGATAATATTTGTCTGGCTAATTTTGCTAATTGTGCGTTCATTTGTCATCCGCTAGTGAGTGACAGCAGGCTAACAGTAGGAGGCACCAAAGGTTTGAGAAAAACATATGGGAGAAAAGCTTCACTGGGAGGCATTTCGATGTCTTTGCCTACTTTTTTTTCATCCCCCTGCCAACTGGAAAAAGCCACCATGATTGTGTCAGACTCAGAACAGCCTGGCCTGGTTGGTGGAAACTTGTGTTATTTTAGAGATGTCCATCCCTGCCTGCCTGCTCACTGGTGACCCTTCTGAGGCTCCCTCCTGGGGTTCTCACCCGACGTTCTGGAAGGGTGCACCATCTTCCCACAGGCAACGGTGGCAGGCGGGGGGGGCGTGTGTTAATGCAGCAGAGATTCTCAGCGATGTGGGGGGCGCTCCCGTGGGGGCGGAGCTTACAAGCAGCTTAGTGGTAGGAGGGCAGTGCAGGTCTGACGTCCCCCCACCCTGTGGAATCTCCATCCTGACGCGAGCCATGCTTCCCTCCGCAGGCTACATACCGGTGCTCTGTATGACGTGACCATCCACCTCCTTCCACTCTCTGATTGGACTTGGCCGCCCAGCCCGAGTGCCGCCAAACCACAGACTGACAGAAAACAAGGGCTTTGAGACTCACTCCAAACGATGAGCTCCATCCTGCTGCTTCTGGCGGAAATAGAGAGCAAAGGGCTCCGCACTCCTCAAGAGCTGGCCCTGGGGGGTGCAGGGGGTTGAGTTGGACCGTGGCTACTGTGGGGTTGTAGGAACTACAAGTGAGTGGAAGGAGTCGGTTGGTGCAAACGGGGAAGGAAAATGGAACAGAGCCCCAAAGAGAGAAGGGGAGCTCCAAGAGAAAGATGGACTCTGAAGGACTAGTGCCTGGTGTCCTACTGCCCATCCCATTCCTGGCCCCAGTTTCCACCAGATGTGGCTGCCTTCAGGTGCCTGTCCTTAGATTGCTGTGAAATTCTCTCCTGCTTTCTGCGTATCTTTATCATAAGTCACCCAATCGCAGCCTTTCCGCTCAAGCCGGCCTGGGGGGACCTATGTTTCTTGCCAACAAATAGCACTGCCTTCAACAAGGGTGCACAGGAACAGCACGCAGGGTCCCGGACCTAAACTCCCTCTCCACAGACCCCTCCTGGGCTGTCAGAAACCTGGGCACCTGCAGGAGCCCGTTCTGTTCCTTCCCTGTTAGCCCCTTGCCTGTCCGCCCTCCACCCCGCTCCTCCTCCTCCTCCTCCTCCTCCTCCTCCTCCTCTCAGAGCTGTTTACAGGTTTGGTACATTTGCTTATTGTTCACTCCCAAGTTCTCAGCCTCCCACTTGACTCTGTCTCCTACTGTGATCCTTTCCCTCATTCCTGCTGAGCAGGGGTTCATTTACATTTCACTCACCAACCTCATTTAGTTAATTTTCTACAGTTAATTCAATGTTCACCGAGTAGCCCTGGATTGCCTTTGCATTCATCACCTTCCGGGCCTCTGAAGGGTTTCAGAGTGGTGGCTTCCCCGCCCAGATCCCCACGCAGGAAGAGGGGCAGGCTGGGAGCAGGAGATCCTGTTGCGGGGTCAGCTCGGTAGCCTCTTCTGGCAGTGGCTGGGAGTCAAGCCCCCCGGGGTGGGGAATGCCCTCGGCCCAGGCAGCTTTGCCCACAGAGGAGGCACCCTTCCTGCCTGGTAATAATTCAGTGTGCATCCGACTCTAGGTTTACTGCCTGCTGTGCAAAGCATTTCCTTCACCTTAGCCTAAAATAGCTTAAGCTTCAGGGGGTGCTGCCTACTGCCTATATTATTATAACAGTTGGGAAGTAAAACAATAAAATAAAAATCCTCACAAAATCACAGTGGACAAGGTGTGGAGGTTGGTGAACAGAGACACAGAGCTAAAGGCAGCACAGTCCTCGGTCTCCACCCCCACCCCCTCCCCCAGCCACACCCCATCCCCATCTCTAAGCAGCTAGCTGTGCAAGTGGCCTTTATGTGTGACGACTCTCAGACCACCTGATCAGGCCCCACTGTGAGTAGGTGCTACATGTGACCAGCTTTTTGTTGGAGGCCTTCTCCCAACCACCCTGCAGGCTAGTTAAGGAACACATACAGCAAGTAACAGTAACTGAAATCTCCCGTTCTGCTAAGGAACACAAGTTCTTAAAACAAACAAACAAACAAACAAACGTGGCACAGAAATTACAAGATTCTCGGTAATCCTTTCTTCACCCCCAAGGCAGTGAAGACTGGAATCTACCCCTGACAATTTTCCTTACGCTTCTCGCACCTCAGGACTTACTGGCCAGGAACTGTCTGACCTGGTGTCTTTCATGTTTCATTTGGGCCGCAAGGGCCATACATAAAGAGGTAGTCACTGTACACGTGGAACCTTCCAGAAACAATTCCAGAAATGCACCTGTAGCTTGTATATCTTACAACCCTGGCTCAGTTCGCTGTATCTCTGGGCTGAGATACTGATCGATCCCCTAGCACATCAGGGTGGGAGGATGGGGGCTGGAGGGGACTGGAGCCCCCGACCCACCAGCTCTGCCCCTTGAGTGTGCAAAATGCTGTCAGCAGCAGAATCCAGCTTAGCGAGTGCCGAAGTCCCACCCTCCCTGTGGGCAGGGGGGCAAAGGTACTGAGAAGCACCCCTAGACCCCTCTTTCACCACCCACCTGCCCAAGCCTGAGCCTTGACTGGCTGCTCCAAAGCTCCAATTAATTTCCCCTGCCTGCACCGGTTTTGTTTACCATCTCCTCCTCTGGCCTGATGCATGCACAGGAGGGCTGGTACAGCCCTAAGGAGCCCACTTTAGCAAAGCCGAGCACCCCAGCAAGCTCTCCTCGGTGCTGACACCAGCTTACCAGGGTCTCGTTCTGCGTGTTATCAACAGAGAGGGTCCTCAGGATCCTTCAAGCCATCAGCCAGCCTGCAGGTGCAGTTTGGGAAAGGAGCACTTGGATAAATTGTTCTTCATTAACCAAGACTTCTGAACGTGGGCCAGTCTCCATTAACGTCAGAGAGGAAGGCTGTGCATTGGGCCTGCTGGAACTTGCGTGGGGCACAATCGCTGTTCGGCAGGCATGCTCCACATTTCCCTTAAGAAAGGAATGCTGGTCCTGATTCCAGCAGACCTCTAAAAAGGCACTTTATTAAAGTCTCAGAACCGATTAGACAGGAGTCATGCTGGGTCTGTCGGGCTCGATTTATATCATCTCTGCTTCCCCCCAAAAAGAGCCGAGCCAGGCAGGCAGCCTTCCCTGGAATAGGCAGGGGTCAATTCCAAGGCCACCTTCCCTCCATGATCCACAATGGGCTCCTCCCTCCCACCCATGCCCAGGTCCCCCCTGCAGAGCAGCCCTGCCCCCCACCCTCACCCGGGGTGCAGGAACTCACTCTGAGTTCCACTGTCCAATACAGCAGCCACGTGGTTCATCTGAACTGAGATGTGCTGTAACTATAAAATATATATCCGATTTTGAAGATTTTCTATAAAAAAATGAAATACCGCACTGTTTTTTATATGGATTTCATGTTGAAATAATAATATTTTGGAGAGGTGGGATTAAATATAGTATAAAAATTAATTTCACCTGTTTTGTTTTGCTTTTTGAAAAGCTACTGGAAAACTTAAAGTGCACTGGTGGCTTGCATTATTTTCCTACTGGGCGACCCTGGTCTAAAAGCATTTAGACGAGAGAGGTCATTGGAGGCTCTGTGTGAATAGAGGGACAGGGGAAGATCAGTCAGGCTTAGATTCCGGATTTCCCTGCTCAAAACTCTCTAAAGGCTGCACATGATGGCTTCCTTAAGGCCCCAGGCCCCTGACACCCTGCACAGGCTGACCATGGCCGCCTGCCCCACCTCATTCCCCACAGCTCTTTTCCCTCCTTCCGTTCTAGCCACTCTGGAATTTCTCTTCAATACAGCCAACCATGCCCCCATGCAGCCTTTGCACACACGGATCCCTCTGCCTAGAATGTTCTTCCATGCCCTAGAATGTACCTCTGCCCTACTCCTTCCTCTCTTTATTCAGTTCTCAACTGGAAAGTCACCTCCTCAAAGAGACCACCCCTGATTCGCTCCCCCAGTCTCAATTCGAACCAGTCACCATCCCTTCACCTGCTTCATTTTTTCATCAAAGCTCTTACTACCGTCTGACATGAAATTGCACACTTACTTTCTGTCTCCTCCAGACAAGGAGGCTCTGTCCCTCTTGTCCACCACAGTGCTTGACACATACTAGATACCCAGGGAATGTTTGTTCAGTGAACACACAACAACAACTCCCAAGGCCACTGGGATCAGGCCATTTTTCAGATGCTTCAACTCAGGCTTGGGGAGAGGTTAGTATAGGGCAGAGCTGGGATTGGGTCCACTGATTGCACCAAGCTTAGAAGGGACCTGGAAAGTCACCTGCTCTGAGATCTCATGCCCTGGGAATCTGCCCCAGCCCAGGAGGCTAGGGCCAACTTGTGGGGGGGAGCAGGGGGGTAGAAAATAAGCAAAGACAGCAAGGCCACTCTGATGTGCTCTGGAGAGTTCCTGTGGGAAGTGGCGGCCAGGGTTAAAAGAAGAGAGGGGGTTTGAGGTCCCACATGCTGGCCCACATACATCCTGGCTCCACAGTGGCCTTTGAGAAGGTACTGGGGGCCAAGCGACACAGTCTACCAATAATGAAGGCCCCTCTAGATTCCAGAAACTGACCCCAGAACCTTAGAGCTACAAGAGGTCTGCACCTCATTCCCAAAGAATTACTCTCAAGGAAGCTGGTAGTGTCTGTGTTTGTTTTAATCAACAGCAAACACTTGATTCTTTCAGCTCAACAGCTTCTTCCTTGTAGTCGACGTTTTTTCAGACACGTGTTCCAGCTTTCGCTTTCTGCAGCTGTACTGTGCAAGACTGATTCCTCTTCCGCAGAATAACCCTTCCAAGATAAGAGGTCATGGTGACTTGAAGAGTCGAACTTTCCAGGAAGCACACTGTCCACGGAGCTGCCCTGCAATCTGACCTCAAGGCCACCACTCAGCAAACATTGTTGCTTCACGATGACTCACTCCTGGGGACTGGTTCTCCGAGGCCAGAGCCTCCTCCTTGCTCACCCGGAATAACCCCGGCTTGCCACGGCCAGCCTGACTTCTCTCCTGACTTCCAAACTCAACTATGCATTTCCTCAATTACTTTAGCAACATCTGTCCAAGCACCTGTCTGAGCCAGGCACTGTGTTACACTCTGGGGATAGAATAATGGAGAAGACCCAGCCCCTGGTCTCAAGGAGCTCATGGTCTAGTGAAAAATCTGCAAGTCCACGGAGCATTAAAACAGCATGGTCGAGGCTCTGATGGAGGTACGTGCCAAGAGCCTGGTCCACGGGCACAGGGAAGGACCTGGCTTTCCCGGGGGGTGCGGGGAGGCCTTCCTGGAGGAAGAGATGCTAACTCCTCCTCCAAGACCAATTCCCAGTAGCCAATTTCCAGTTGCCTATTGGGACGTCCAGTCTGTACGTTCCACAGATGCTTCTAGTAGAACCCACTATTCAGTCTTCCTTCTTAAGCAAGAGTATTCAAATGATCATCTCGTGTTTTCTTTCTGCCTCAGCCTATGTCACACACACACACACACACACACACAGAGTTACTACTATTTCCTTATCTGCCTCAGCCATGCCCTCTTCTTTCATTTGCTCAAGCAGTTCCTGCAGCTTGGTCCTTCTGCCACTCCACTGTCATCAGTGATAGAAGCGTCCTAGCAGGTATCAGCCAGCAAGTGAAAATGGATCCTATTGCTAAAAGACAAGACTCCCCAGCCACAGGCTCTGTAAGGCATATGAGGATCTGGTCCCAACCAGCCATCCCAGTATGGTCCCTAGGAACGCTGGTCTACATACCTCGGGCTCCAGCCAGGCAGGCCTGCTTGCCCTTCTCCAAACCCTCATGCTACACTGACCTCCCGCTCAGTCCTTTCTTCTCAGCCCCACAAACTCCTACTCATCCTTTAGAGCCCACTCCTCTGTCTCACCAGCCTACACTGGGCAGTCAGTTGCTCTTCCCAAGAAAAGAACATTATTTTATTACAGTGGTTCTATTCTGATACCTGACAACTCGTTGGGTGTTTCTCTCAACCTCTAGGCTGAGGTTCTCACAGCCTAAGGGCAGCAGGCATAATTCTTTGATCCCCAGCATGTGGTGTCGAAGCTAGCAGTAACATTAATAACTGATGCTATTATTTATTACTAATGAATACAAACAGAAATAGAAATGAGTAATAATGAAAGGAACCAGCACCATGATGCTAATAGAGCCGGTCGGCACACCAAGCCTGTGTTAAGCAGTCTGGAAGGAAGACATCATTTAACTTCCTAACATTCTACAAAATCTTATTTCCGCTTTGCACACCAGGCACTGCGGCTCAGAGAGTACCCAGGCCCTTCCCGAGGTCACATATCTTACAGGTGGCCGAGGCGAGATTTGAACCATCTGACCCCTGAACCTGTGTTCTAAACCACTATGCTACCCTTGGACCAGGAAAGGTACTGAATCAATAAACTCACAAGTGCCAGGGATCTGGCCCCTTAGCACCCCTTACCTTCCAAGGACTTTTCGATGACAACTCTTGTGTCGGGGAGGAGGCACAGTACACTGGCAAAGCAAGACTATGCTTTCCCTATCACAGGCTGCGTGGCCGTGGCGGTTACTCACTTCCCTGAACCTTAAGCTCCTCATCTGTAAAATGGGGAAGTGATAGCTCCTAAGCCCAAGGGTCAGTGTGGGGTTACAAGACATGATACATGCAGAGCATTTAGAGCAGGAGAAGAGCACATCATAAATGGTCAATAAATGTAACCTCCTGACATGATTGCTGATGCCCTAGCACTGTAGCTTTAACCAAAGCAAAGTATGCTATCACCCCTGAGTAGATTGTCCCTCTAGGTGACAGCACCGTGGATAAAGCTCTGGGCTGGGGGCTGGCGGCGGCAACAGGGAAGGAGAGTCAGCACGCTGGAAGCGGGGTCTCTCAACACAGTATAGAATAAAGCTTTTCCAGGTCCAGGCAGAAGCAAAACCCACTTGGAGGGGGGCGCCAGTGGATACTGGGAAGTGCAAGCTGAGTTGGGCAGGCAGGGGGTGGGTGGTGAAGGTTGTCAGAGACTCACCATGCCCCAGGGCGAGGCAGAGCGTTGGGACCCTGGCGGCTAGCAAAAGGTTTGAAGAACCCCATCTCAGATGTCCATGTCCCCCAAAGTCTGTCACTCCGGGCATCAGGCTAAGAGACCAGACAGAGGCTGAGCCTTGACCTTCATCCTGTGCCGGGGATGCTCTCCCTGTGCCCGTTTAACTTCCTTCTAAAGCTGCACGTGACCTCAGGGTGGGAGTGGCCCCTGCAAGGGAGAAGTCACCAGGCAGGCCTGCAGTAGCCAAGGCTGGGAGGTATGAGGGGAGCCTTGCAGAGGGTCTAGGAGAAAGCCAGGCTTACATGGGGCAGGCCTGAGGAGAAGCCACCGCGCGCCGAGGAGCCAGAAGACAGAGGAGGAGTGCAAGAGTCACATGGTGAGCTGAATTCCTGCCTCAGGGCAGGACAAGACCCAAGAGGCCACCGGGCCCTTGCTGTGTGGCTCCAAAAAATGTTCTGACCCTCTCTGGGCCGCATTTCTTCCACTTCAGAATGAGGAAATGACTCTGACATCAATTCTATATCAATCAACATCATTCTCTAAAGCTGTGAGGAGGAGACAGGCCTTAACACGTCCCTCTGAGCCTCTGTTTCTCCATCTGTACGATGGGACTAAAAATGGCTATTACGGTTAATATGCATACAGGACACATAATTAACATACAGTTAATTCTCACCACCCTCCCTCCACCAAGCCTGAGCGCGGAGCACTGGGGGGGGTGGGGGGGTGGGAAGGGGTCTCTTGCCTGGCCCTCTCCCTGCCTCAGCGACTCTGGGAGGCTGGGTGGTCCTTGACGCACATCAGCAGGTGACAACCTGGCCGCTGGACCATCCTCTCGACTGGCAAACATGACTTTTCAGCCAGAGCTCATGTTTTGTTTGTGGTTTTGTTTTCATCAGAGTGTAGCATATACTCATGACAGAGAATTTGGAGCAAACCAAAAAAAAAAAAAAAAAAGATAAGATAAGATGAGAAATCATCTGTGACTCGGCAGTCCAAAGACATTTGGACACCTCCTTGCCTTTCTCTTTCCACGCAGGGCACTTTCAGGTTGGTGAGATCACCCTGCCATCCTTCTGGAAACAGGGTTTTCATGCTGATGCTGTGATTGACCTAATCAGCCCCCTCCTCACCATTGTATTATGGTGGTTCTAAATGTCGTCTCTCCTAAATCCAAAAGTCAGAGATACACTTAATTCATAAAGCGGGTTTTTAAATTGCCTTTAGGATTTTTATTTATTTATTTTGTTTAGATGACCAGAAGCGGACTTCTTGGTACGGAACAGATGCTGACGTTCACGGCTGGCAAGCCTGTGCCTGCAAGGGCTCCCTCATCCGACTGTGATTTGGGACATCTGAGAATCAAGGATCAGGAATAAAGAGTTTCTTAGGGAACTGGGCCTCAGGCTTGGCCCAAATCCCTAAGGGAAGCATCCGTGAGAGCCTATGCATTTATTTATTTTTTTTCCTTTTCTGGCCTAGTTTGAATAGACCCGCAGGGCAGATGGGTTTCCTGAGCGGCCGGAACTTTAAATATCTGCCTGGGGCTTCCCAGGCTAAATCCTATAAATATTGCCCTTTTTCTGCTATCCTCAGGGTAGGGGAGTTTGGAAGGTTGGCCTAGAAGGGGAGAAAATGCACCCTCCTTGGTGCTGCAGGCACCGAAGTCCAGGAAGTGGGGAGCTGGTGTCCTGACACGCCAGGGCCTGACTGGGTCAGGGGAGAGACTCTATGCCTTCTCCAGCCAGGGCTTCTCCCCTCTGCCCTCTGCTGGCTCTCCCCATCCCTTCCCAGGGCCCCCACGGCTGCTGCCCCTACTTCCGGGGCCTGGAGACAGCGAGGGCCCTGAAATGTTGCCCAGCTCCCACCAGCTCCCTGCTTCTGGAAAGGGTGTCTTGCTTTCCATGATAATAACAACTGAGATTTAGAGAGCACTCTCACAGCCTTCGGAAGGAAACTTCCCTGGCATCGTCGCTGTCCTCGCGGTCACAGTCTCCCCTATGATGAACCCCATTCTGCCGATGGAGAAATGGAAGATTTGGACACGTCGACTCACAGTTAGCAGAGGGTAGAGGCAGGCTTTGAACCCAGAGAGGATGACGCTTCAGCCCCTAGGCTCAGACTGGCTTACACTCACCCCCCACTGTCAGGGCTCAACAACCATGCACAGCTCAGCTGCACTTAGCATAACCTCTGGGGGCCAGCCCCTCTCTCAGGTCATTCCAGCTGCACACAGGGACCATCCATGCCAGCCCATTGTTGGGTCCTCAGCACTATCTTACTGTCTTTACACAGCACAGGACACAATTTTTGGCCGTGCTCTGTAGGTTCTTTAACTATTACAAGGTTCTTTAACTATTACAAGGACATCTCCTCCCATATGGTAAATACCTCACAAGCAATACAGTCATACCCTGACAAGCTCATTAATCCTCCCAGTAGTCCTGTGCAGTAGAAGGAAAAACCAGAGAGGTCAAGTAACCTTCTCAAGGCTACACAGCCCATTGGTAATCGAATCAGGACTGGAAGCGGTGTCTGTTGGCTCTAGGCCCGGTGATTTGGCCTTTTTTTCAATCTCTTGTTTTTCATATGAGACAGCAGAAGTCCAGACAAGAGGCAATTTAAGGTCACAGGCATGTCAGCCGCTGGGAGGCTGGGACCATATCTAACTCTTCCAGTTCCCTGGCCACCCTTCATTAAGAGCAAACAGAGCATGAATGAATCAAGAGAAGGCACATTCCACCGTGCACATCCTTCTGGAGCTTGGAGAGGACGTGGCTCTGACTGGTCGGATGAACCCTGCAGAGCTAGGAGACCCACTGGGAGCTCCAAGGCTGGATGGAGCCAAAGGGCTGGCGAGTGGGCAGCGGGAGCCAGAACACTGGGACTTACAGAGGGTCCACCCGCTGCTGCCACAGCAGGGCGGGCTGTGGTCAGCAGTGCTGTCCTCCGGTCCTGGCTCTAGAAACAGGTGAGCTCTGTCCCTGCCACAGCAACCCCCTTCAGAGATGAGCCACCCACGGGCATCTAGGAGCAGCTGGTGGTGCCCGTCACCACTGGGGACAGCAGGGATCTCCCTGGTCCAAAAGAAGACCAAGGTATCAATCACTTCATCAAGGTGGATCCTGAAGGCTTGATGTCAATAACACCAGGGATGAAGGGGGAAGGGAAAGGAAAGTGCCCACCCTCCTCAGCTCAGCCCTGGGAGAGAGATGCTGTCCTTGGGGAGTCCCTGCCCAAGGCGTGCCAGACTCCAAGAACCACGAGATCTCCTTCCACTCCACACCCATCCCCTCCTGGTCGGTACGCTGGCTCTTGGAGTGAGGGCATCAGCCTGGTCTCCTTAGTGATCTCCGGGGACATCCCGAACACATCTGGCTTCCCTGTGGGAGCCGGTGGACCAGCCCCTGCCCTCACGTGGCTTCAACAGCAGCTTCCTGAGGGGTCACCCTGAAGCATCTCCGTCATCAGGTGCCCCTTCTCACTGAGCAAGGCTATGTTTCAGAATCGGGACCCCCAAGTCAAGGCCCAAAGTCAGAGGACAGACCACCTGTGGCTGGAGTCTCTAACAATATCCCCATAGAGATAAGTTCTGTGTTCAGTGTCTTCCTGAATCCGTGGTCACCTTGGACCCAGCCTCTCCTCTGATGCACTGTTTGCCAGCACAACACCAGGCACTGAGGGTGCAGAGATGAGCAATGCACAGCCTCCACCCTTCCTTCTCCTCCCTCCCTCCCCTGAATCCCCTCCCCCTTCCTTCCTTCCAACAGACATGAAACTGAACACAACAACGCACCGTGGCAGGTGCAGTGCCAGGGATAAACCAGTGCACAAGAATACAGTTCCTGCCTCCACAGAGTTTAGAGTCTCGTGGGGGATAAAGTTATCCCCCAAATGATCACAATACAAAAATCACTGCAAATCGGGCCAGGACTGTGAAGGCAAGGTCCGGGACAGTTTAAAGAAACACAACAGGGGGCCCGATCCAGGCTGGGGCGTCAAGAAAAGTTTGCCGTCTGACCTGAGAACCACATGACGACAAGGCTGGGGTGGAGAACGCATGGCAGGGCATGTGTGAAGGCCCACAAGCCTCCTTCCTAGAGAAACAGAAAGTCAGTGCAGCTAGAGTCCAGAGGAGGTGGGAGGGCGTGGGCAGTGAGGTTGGAGCGAGACGGGAGGGGAAGATCTCAGAGGGCACTGACGGCCAGGTTGCGGTGTTTGGGTTTTATTCTAAGTGCAAGGAAGAGCTGTTGAAGCTTCCAGCCGGGGCGCCGGGACGCATGAGATGAACAGTGCAGTGAGATCTCCCTGGGTGGGTGTGCACGGAGTCGGGGCACGTGGGAAGGACTGATGGAGGAAGCCAAGTGCAGGAATCCAGGTGAGCCCAATTATGGTGGGAGCCCCCCACCCCCCGTCCAGGCAGAGAAGACATTCTTTCTAGCTCATTCCCCTACCAGACTCTCTTGGAAGAAAAGCAAGTCCCAAGGAGCCCTACAGGATAAACCCAGAGTAGTGGCCCAGAGGGCAGAGGCACCCAAGACAGGCTGTCCCCATACACACCAGGGGCTGGAAGAGAATCCCACACTATCTACAGCAGCCCCCCAGAGCTCGGCGGATCATCCCGCATGGGACCCCAAGAGAAAGGTCAGTCGCAGCCTCCTGAGCTCTTAGCCTCCTGTATCCCACAGACTTAGAGATGCGGCTCCATCCATGGGAGGGCACATGGGGGGGAGTTGGGGGTCCCTGGCCCAGCATCCTCGCCACAAACGCACAAAGCACACACCAACGCACAAACCATTGGTTGTTTCTGCCCGTGCAGTTCAGAGTGGAGAAAAGGAGCAGACGGTACAGGAGGAGGCAGGAAGGGGTCCCGCAGGGGAGCAGCCTCCGGGCTTCTCCCTGGGGAGGAAGAGAGAGGCTCTCTGCCAGCCATAGCCTGAGACTTCCTGGAGATCCGAATGCATCTGTGCCGGGACAGCCCAGCTGTCACCCTGAAGATGCCACCTTAAGCCAGAGAAAGGCTGTTCTCTCGCTGTCCCTATGGCCACAGGGCTACTCGGGCTGCAAACAGGGGTATGGCCAGGGAAACACAGAGACAACGTTCCCATGGGGCATCGCCAGGGATGCCCAGGAACAAACAAAGGAGGCTTTCCTTTGGGGTGGCGGGAGGGGAGAGATTGAAGAAGCCTGCATGAAGACACCAGAGCTGGACCAAGTTTTCAAAACTGGATGGGAGGTCCCCCATGGGGCAGGGGTGGGGGGGAAAGCTCGAAAGTATCAAGGATGGGAGGAGCAGCCTGAGTGCAGGAGGGAAGTGCACAGAGCAGGGGGAACCATGTGGCTGCAAGGCCCCCCCGGCGGGGGCAGGGGGTCCCTGAAGGGCGGGGAAACCAAAAGTTGTGAACCCAGCTTGGCAGGTGTGATCCTGCAGCAGCAACATTGATGCTTAAGTCCCGCTCGTTGGGAAGGAGGAGCTCAACTCTTCCCAATCGAACCGAGACCTGCCGTCCATCTTACAGTGTCTCAGAACCTTTGGAAGTCACCTAAGGGTGGAGAGCCCCTTTCAGGGGTGAGGACACAGAGGCCCGGAGAAGCGCAGGGATTTGCTCAAGGTCACGCGGCAGCCGGGGGAAGAGCCAGGACAGGGGCGCAGCTCTTGTGCCTCCCAGCTCCTTTCCTGCTTTACAGAGGCTGTCGTTTTTCTGCCTGGGCGAGGAGGGTGTGTGCAGGAGGCAGGAATTGCATGCGAGACAAAGCCACGGATGAGTGAGTGGCCGGTCATCTCTCAGTGACAATCACTATGGAAACAAATGGCAGAGACAGATTGGGGCCCTGAAGTCAGGGGTCAAGCTTTTTTTATTCCCGACTGCACATTTTGCCAGAGGAAGATGGTGTGTGTTGCTAAGACGTAATTCAAGTCGGACAGTTCGGGAGGCAGGGACTATTCTTTGCCTCATTAGCAGACCGATGGATGCCAGCTGCCGCCCCAGTTTTAGAAACCGTGCCCTGTGTCAGAGGGCTAACCTCACAGCACCGTGGAGGTCCTCACCCTTGCTGCTTCCAGACCCGCACTCTCCCCAGTAATGAGTGGACGCTGCCATTCCAGAAGTGTCTCTCTCTCTCCTCCCAAAGCCTCAGCATGCCAACTTTGCAAGGCCTCTTAGAGGCTGTGAGTTTCAACCTTTTCAACCCTTCAAACAAAATCTGATTTAATTCTTGCACGACTCCGAGGTGGGTAGATCACCCTATTTCATTCATGGGAAAACGAAGGGGGCTGGCCTAAGGTTACACGAATGAGGGAAGGACAAAGGGAGTCCCAAAGCCAGAGCTTCTGAACTCCAGAGCACGCTTTGATTCCTTTATCCCCAATGTAGTAAAAAGAAAAGGTATTGAGGGGCGCCTGGTTGGCTCAGTCGGGTAAGCATCCAACTTCAACTCAGGTCATGATCTCGTAGTTTGTGGGTTCAAGCCCCACATCGGGCTCTGTGCTGACAGCTTGGAGCCTGGAGCCTGCTTTGGATTCTATGTCTCTGTCTCTCTCTGCCCCTTTCCTGCTCATGCTCTGTCTCTGTCTCTGTCTCTGTCTCTCTGTCTCTCTCAAAAGTAAATAAACATTTTAAAAAATTAAAAAAAAAATTTTTTAAAGAAAAAGTATCAGTCTGCACCCCCATGTCCCAAAGAGCAGAATAAAATCTCAAGGAGGAGGGTAGCACTGCAATGTAGAAAGTCCAGAATGAGTGTTCATCTCTGAATATTCCACCCATCACGTTTCAGGATGGAAACATCATGGAGGAGAAGATGGAGGAAATTAACACAGATCAGGGGCAGGCTACATTTGCGTAGCACTTTACAGTTTGCAAAATGCTTTCTTAGCCCTCCCACTATTTCATCCTCAGACGACCTTGCCCAGTGAGAGAACGTGACGATGTGACTGCCCAGTTTGCAGACCAGGTTACAGACCCCGGGGGACCCGGATTCAAATCTAAACCATCTGACACCAACTCCTGTGATTTTTTTTCCATGAATATTGCTTTTCTTTTGCCTGTATGTGAATGAACGGGAAGCGAAGGGGGGAAAGCCGACCTTCATTGAACAACAGTAGTAGAAGAATACATGGAGAAAATAATCACAGCCGTCACCATTCATCAAGCATTCATCATGCAGACCAGTCCCGTGCTAAACACACCGCACACACTTTCTCACTCCCTTCCCACCCCAGCTCGGGGAGGCGGGTGTTCTGAGCCCATTTTACTGGTGGGGAAACCGAGGTTCAGGAAGTAAGGTCCTTGTGGTTGTTTCCTCTGCTTCACTCTCAGGGAGTCTTGTTTCCTGGTAACGGAGTTATTTTTAACCGTAAGGTGCTCATTTCCTTAGAATTTTATGTGTGGGAACTGTATGCATCCGGGAACAAAGGCGGGTTCTAGATAAGATGTGTGTTCACTTCTGACACTCCAGTTACTCTAAATGAAATTCTCGTCCTGAGGTTTTCAGGGCACCGCGTGGTATAAATCCGGTCTGACAACCTATATAAGAACGTGCCCATAGTTCTAAATTTTCAGCCACAATTTATTGACCCCTTCACCCAGGGCCTGTGTTTAAGATAGTTTATTTCCCTTGCATTTCCCTTGGGGTGTGGGAGGGTGCTAATATCTGCTTCATCCTTACCTGGTGGTGGGGCCCTTTGGGAGCTGAGCTTTTCGGTGGGGGAGAAATGTCTACTGGGGCCACCCAGCCTTGGGCTCAGCATGGCGACAGTCCCAACAGTTGGGGAACATAAGTGCATTTGGTCAGCAAGAACTCCCATGTCCAAATCTCATGAGAGTCAACAAGAAGGCTGACGACGAGGGGCACACGGAAAGACCCCTTTTTGCAGGGAGGGCATGGGTTCTCAGAGGGAGGCAGACAGAGAACAGTGGAGGGGAGTGGATAAAGGAGGCAAGACCATAGCGATGAGGGTAGGGAGCTGGATGGGAGTGGAGAGCTCACAGGGGAGAGGAAGGAGCACCATGAGAGAGCACCACGATCAGGTGTTGACCACAAGCACCCCTTCTGAGTCACATTTGCTTTGTGTGCCAGATGGGAACGTTTCTGCGCTGCCTGCTCCTCAGGGGTGCCCTGGGGGGGTGTCCTGTGGGTGAGATGGGCCAATAGTGGTGAAAGTCCTTTGTGTGCTAGAGAGCGCTATGCAGACCCAAAGCTACAGTCATGGTTACCCCTGTCCCCCGGGACCATAACCCATCCCTCAAGGGCTGAATGATGAAGGCAAGTCTGGGGATGGTCTCTCCACCCATAAAACGGACCCCTGGTGGCCATCCCTTCTTCTGCTCTTGCCCCGTCGTCCCAGAAACTCTCCTGAAGCTAACGTTTGGGTCCCCCAACAGAACTGGACCATCATCAGTCAAGGGTGGCTGAGGACCCATTTGCACCTCTGTGCCGATCCCCAAAGGCCCAGCAGATCCCTACTCTTGGAAGTATGACCGTGTGTGGTCGCTGCCTCCTGAGACCGGGTAACTCTGTGGACTCTAGAGGCAGAAGCTTGGCTTCAAAGATCCAGTAGGCCGCATATCCACCACGAGGCCTTGATCTCAAGTCACTTAATCTCCCTGAGCCTCAGTTCCCCCCTCTGGGAAAGGAGCCCTGTGATGTCTACCTCACAGGATTGGTGGAAGGATGAAATGGGTAACAGGTTCACAGCCTCAGAGCACAGCACCTGCGTGAGAGTTTACCAGTTCCCTGGGGGTCTCAAGACCAGCGAGCCCACTGGCATGGGAAGCCTGGGGCGGTGAGCCAGGAGGGCTGTTGACCTAGGCCAGCCAGAGGCCCCCAGGGAGCCACAACTGTTTTGGTGGAAGACAAACTCAGAGCCGGCAAAGCACTCTTCAAGGACAAATGCAAAGGGCGACAGGAAATGAACACGGAGAAGGGGCAGTGACGATCCTAACCAAGGAGGCCCTATCCAGAAGGATCGAAGACCATGAGAGCAGTGGGAAACGAAGATGGCAGGTGCCGTCCTGGCCTTGAGCTTCAATGTCAGGCCACGTGTGGCCAGCCCAAGCCCCGTAGCCTCAACTAGTCCTGAGAAGTTTTTCCAGGTCTGTTTAGGTCTCCAAGGGGTTTGCAGCAAGAAGCGACCTGACCTGAGTCAGCCCCCCACGGAAAGCAAATCCACCAGCCTCCCGTGACTTGCTCGCTTTGAGTCTGCCGGAGCAGCAAGCAGCACAGGGGAGCGCAGAAGCAAGCGTGAGAAGTGGAATTCATGCCCACCGGCTACGCATCTCAAAGTGGACACGGCAATGCGATTAGAGCATAAAGATCCATAATCAGATTCTGACAAGGAAACCCCCCTCCTGGCGCTCAGGGGCATCCCCAGCAGCACAGATGACAGCGGAAGATCATCAGACCTTAGCATACGATGCGCCACTGGGCATGTGGATCATTACCGTGATTAAGGTGCTATGGTAAGCAGTGAGTGGGAGGAAGGGGCCAGATCCTATCACGGGTCCCCTTGGTCTCTGTGTGTCACAGCCAGGGTGGCTATTCCAGCCCGGTTACATGCCACCTCTTCCTGAGACACAGCCAAACGGCTGTCGGTCTTGTGAGAATCCTTCCCCTGCCGCCTGGCCATGGGGGTGACGTGACGGGACAGGGGAGCCCGAGGCTGGAGGGATGGCACAGGTTATCAGAAGTTCAAGGTGCTCCCTGCCATGGCAGAAGTACCAGTATTTCTTTGAACGCTAAAAGGAGGTGGAAACTGATTAGGCTGATCTTTCATCAGACCTCTTCGGAACAGTATAGACCCTTTACTTTTTTTTGAAGTTATTAAATTAAATTAAATTTTCCTTAAATACAGTATCTTTTTTCCACCCTCACCTACTCGTGGCAGGGAAGAGGAAACCCCATCCCTTCCATTCAGGGGATTCCATGATTAAAGCCTGGGATGGTGAGGATGAAGTATAAACATACTATTTACAAAGGGGAAGAAGGTATCTGTTGCTACCTTAACCTTCAGAAACCCCCATCCCGAGGCCCCTTTCTCTCCTTTATAAAAAGCCCCTTGGAATTCATCTGAGTATAGAGCAGTCCCTTAGTCTGGAGGGGTACTCCAACCCCAAAACGGAGTAGGAAGCTCTGAGATAAGCTGAGCAAGACCGTGAATGGGTACTACCTCAGATCTTAGCGGAGGGGGGGGGAGGCATTTGCCTCCCATTACTGTGTAGTCACAGGCCTACTGGCCAAGCCCTGATTTCCATCGGCCCCATGTAAACACTGACTTTCTTTTTTCTATGTCCCCGCTCTTCCTGACTTCCTACAGAGCCTCCCTCCCTTCCACTGGAGGCATTTGGTTCCTTGCTGGTTCCTTGATGGCTCCTTCCTCCCCTTCTCACCTTCCTGTGGAAGGAGTGAAGAGGGGAGGGAGGTTAGAGGTGGGGCACACTCTTTATAAGCTTGGTCATCAAGACAATGTTCCTTCATTCACTCCTTCACTTCACAATCAAGGAGTGTCCACGATGGGCCAGGCGCAGGGAAAAGTGAAAAAGACATGTATGCCACCCTCGAGGAACTCAGAGTCTAGTGGGGTCACCCCTCCCGCAAGGGGAGGGGGTGGGAGAGGAGAGATGGAGGGGCTCTCCCATCCTGGGGGTCTGAACTGAGACTTCCACGTGGGGCCTTTGGGAAGGCTGAGCCAGGGAACCAAGTACATCGGTGCAGCTGGCAGAGACGGGCCGACACCTAGGACAGGGTGGCAGGGCCAGGGCCAGGGGAGCAGACACGACCATGGGAGCTAAGATTGGAGGGAGCACGGGAGGACAAAGGGCAGAAGTGCCACAGTGGGACTTGAGTTCCCTCTCCGCCCCCATCACTAGGTCCAGGGACTTGCTTTCCCCTGCGCCTGGGCCTGAGATCACGGTACCAAGTTCTGACTTCCAGAAAGGGAGACGCAGAACTGGCAGTTTCATACATCTGATGGGACATGAAATATGAGAGGACATGTAATCTGATGTGAAGATTGGAAAGCAATTCACAGTTGTATCTGCCCTACGGTGGTGTAAACATCACATATTTGTATTAATCAAGATGGAAAGGAAAGAAAGCTATGAGCACCATGTCATGGGGAGACTTATCATGGCCACTTCCCCTCTGGAGCGACAGCAGATATGTGACACAGACACATGGCCACTTCCCCCCTGGAGTGACAGCAGCATGTCTGTGGAGGCACAGGCAGATTCGCCAGGAAAAGGGCCCTGTTCCTTCGGTCTTTTATTCTGACTGCCACTCTGAGATGGCCTCTACTGAGTCCTTCGAAGATCTAACATCAACAATGAACTAACTTACAGTGGACTAAATGTTCTAAGACGGCTTGTGGGCAAAGTGTTGGGGGACATGGGAGAGGAATCAAAGAGGGTGTAAGGGAAATCTCCATCGAAGTGGCTGTATTTGAGCTGGGTTTTGAAGGATGAATAGGAGTCCGTGAAACAAAGAAACAGAGAAGGGTTACTCACGCAGAGAGACGTTCATATGCAAAAGTCACGTGAATGAACGTGCATGAAAGACTGGGGATGGCTGGCAGTCCACAGCCCAGGATCCACTGAAAATGGGGATGGATGAATTTTCTATCTCTCCTTCAAAGAGATGAATTTTGAAAACATTTGCAGGGTCTCCCACACAATGATAAGCTGCCGCTGAGAATTTTAGGTTCTAGTCAAAGGGGGACATCAAAAGCACTGATATTTTTCCTTATGTGTTTGGATGGAGTTAAGTCACATGCTATCAGTTTTTAACCACTCTTAAGTATTTTCAGATTCCCATTGCTTTAAATATGAATTAAGATTATAACTAACATTTACTGGGCCCTGCCACGTGCTGGGTACTTGAGATGCTGTGTCCCCTTTCACTTTCTTAACCCTAAGTGATAAGTACTATTATCATTTCCATTTTGCAGCCCAGGACATGCAGGGTGAAAGCGCTGAGGTCCCTTGCCCCAAACTCTCAGTCTGTAAGTGTCAGGACTGGGACTGGAACCTGGGTCCATCTGACTCCAAAACGCATGCCTCTCCCACTGCATGATGCTGGCTGGGGACTGCGGGCTGATCTGGAAAGATCACTCACCTGGGGAAACAGATTCAACCCTCCGAGAGTCCCCGCTCAGAACTACAGAGCTCCAGAGAATCAGACTGGAGTGTGGGAAGGGAGACCCCATACAGAGCCTCATCTTGTGGCTGAAGCCTTTGGAGACGGCATGTGGCCGAGCCCTCTGTGGCACTGGCCAGAAATCACACGGCCGTGGCTCAGAGAGTTAAAAGACGCTACAGGTCACCTGATCCTCAGGATGGAAGGCTTCTGCCCTGTGATGCTCACCCCCACCAGGATCACAGACTCACACATCCAGTGCCAGCTGGCCTCTGACAGCATGCGGCTGTGGCCTCAAGTACGCAGTCTGTGCCTCGGAGAGGGCAGCAGGGCAGGCCCGGGCTTTGGAAAACCTGGAGTCCAAGGCCTGCCCCGGCTCTCCTTTTTTCTAGCTGTGCACTTGGGCCAGCGACTTCTCCCCCTGGATGCTCAGTCTGGATGTAGGAAAGGAGGGACTGAGGGTGGGTGATGGGTACTGGGGAGGGCACCTTTTGGGATGAGCACTGGGTGTTGTATGCAAACCAATTTGACAATAAACCTCATATATTGAAAAAAAAAAAAAAGGAAAGGAGGGACTGACTGTTAATGCCTAAGTCACCCGGCGATGGGGAGGATTAGACAAAGCAATGGAAGGGAGATGATGCAAAGTGTGTAACACGCGCACGCACACACACACACACACACACGCACGCAGTAAGGTAAAGGATCAGGAGGAAGAAGATGATGCTTCACCGCAGAGGTCCACGAACTTCCACAAAGGGCCCTAAAAGTTTTAGGTCCACTAAAGCGTGTCAGGTGCCACTACTCACTCTGCCACCACAGCCTGAAGCAACCACACAGATGTAAACCAATGAGTGTGGCCACGTTCCAACGTGTCTTTCTTCAAGGACACTTCAATTTGAATTTCATATCATTTTCACGTGTCACAAAATCTTCTCCCTCTTCTGATTTTTTTTCCAACTATTTAGAGATGTAAAAGACCATTCTTAGCTAGAGAGCCGTGTGCAAAGACCGGCGGTGGGCCAAGTTTGGCCTGCAGGCCATGTTTGATTACCCCTGCCTGGTGAGTGAGTCTCCCTCAGCATTACAGGCATGTGCATGATAACACGGACATTCACGGGCCACCTCTTCTGGGAGACTCTCCTTGTCCCCTTTCCGGCCCCGGCCTTCAGCGGACTCCTGTGGACAGTGCAGATGTCATAATGCCCTGTGGTTGTGTGCTGGCCAGAGTCCAGAAGCTTGTCCAGGGCCAGACCCCAGCTTGTCCATCTCGTATCAACGGAGCCTGGCACGGTGCCGGACACAGAGGCCACTCACTCAGTGCTTCTGCTATGAATGGCTGTACTTTTGTAAACACTATCCACCCTTCCTGCACTGCCTCAAGGGGCCTATGACCTCCTATTCTCTTCCAAAGAACCCAACGGATTCATGAGGTTATTGAAAAATACGTGGTCGACGTTCACAAATCATGCATTATCTCTTCCTTTGGATTCCTTGGGCCTGCTCTCCAGCCCTACCTGACATACAAGAAAAGTTGTAGGCAGACAGGAGCCTCAGTTTCCTCATCTATAAACAAGGGATCACGAACGGTACCAACGCCAGCTAGTTGTTGTGTGAATTGAGAGGCAGTCACATAAAGTACCAAGCACAGTGCCTGGCACCTAGTAAAAGCTCAGCGAGGATTAGTTCTTATTTTATTATCCTCCAAGATAGAAATTGCTGCCCACATTTCCCACCAAGAAACAAAGGCTCAGAGAGGCTAGGAATGCACTTCAACATCAAAGAACCTCTACATCTGAACCCTGGCGTGGTCGACCCCAGGCCCCACTCTGCAGTCAAGTGGCTGAATCTCGACTCAGGCCAGGACTGACTCTACCTACTGCGAGTGGCCTGGGTCTCGGAGACTTAAGGCCACCAGGGGCACGGGCTCTAGAAGAATGAAAGCCAGTGAGTGAGCAGCTCCCCCAGACAGCATCCGAGGGAGACTCCTCAGGGCCATCTTCCTTAATCAGATGCTCATGCTCCATTTACCCCTTCCCAGAAACTGCAATTTCCCTCTGGGTCCAAATACCTCTGCAGGTGTATTAGACCAGGTAGGGCCTCCTGCTGCCAGTCCGAGCTGGGGGCTGCTGGGAAACTCAGTGCCTCCTCCAGCTGAAACGGACCTAGAGGGGACCACCCCCCCTCGCCTGTACACAAAAAGAAGCAAAGCCAAAATGAAATCAGATTGTCATCAATGCAGACCACGTTCTCCCCGCCAATATCGAGACGAAGTCTATTCTGCTGCCTGTCACTTGAAAAGTAATAAAGTAATACCGAAGGAAGTTATAAAAAACCACAGCAAATACCCCTCCAGAATACGGAAGGGAAAGTGTGGGGGGGGCTGGGATGGCCGCAACAGGCAGGGACCTGGAGTCCCGGCCCCAAAGCCAGCAGGTCCTTAGACATCGCCTGGACCGTAACTTCCTACACCCCTGCTGTCCCCACGGAAGGCTGAAGCCCACACTGGGGAAGGGACAGACACGGTAGGTTAGGAAAGGAGTCCTGATGAGCCCCTAGGGCCAGCGCTTTCTGGGGGGTCTACAAGGCCTGGAGTATACGGGGGTCTACAAGGCCTGGGTGTAGGATGTCCACCCCTCAGCCCTCCGTGATTTCCTCTTGGGAAGAAGAAAGTGCTGACGTGCCGACACCAGCCTCCCGGCTGCTTGGCAATTACATCCCCTATTATAAAGCCGTCAGTTAACCAATTGATCTTCCGAGGTATGATTTAGTCTCCCATTTGTCCAGCCCTGATCGATTCATTGGGATCAACAAGTTTGGAGTCAGAAAACCTAATTGTGAATCCTGGCTCTGTCTTCTTATTAGTCAAGTGGCATAAGTTTCTTCTTCTCTCGGAGCATCCATTTTCTCCGGTGTAAAAAGAGAAGGGCCATAACCTTGCCTATCTGGCAAGGTTATTAATCTAATAATCATAATAATCACAATCATAGATCCCACTTCTTGAATGCATGCTGTGTGTCAGGCACCATGATAAGTGATTTATATACACAATCTCTTCTTCACACTGGTTCTGGGAAGTGGGTCCTATTATCATTCCCATTGTATTGATGAGGAAACTGAGGCTCCGGGGCTAAGCATCTTGATGAAGATCACGCGGCAAGTCAGAGATGGAGTTGAGATTCCAAAGCAGGCTTCTCGGACTACAAAGCCTGTGCTGAACCAGAAGCTATTCCTTCCGTGCTCGATGTTAGTATGGCCCCCACTCCTCTGTCCTTGGTGACAAGTCTCTTGCTCCAGCCTCAGGGAGAGAGCAGGGCCCTTGGGTGCTGTAGACCCTCCACTTTCTTTCCAAACAAACCTCTATTGTATTCAGTATCCCCCTCACTATGATTCAGGGGAGGACAGCGCCGGTTGTGATCAATTTGTGGAATCTCATCAAACTGTACACACGCGAAGTGCACTTCGGCAAGTGTATCATATTTCAATTTAAAATGTTTAAAAAAGAGAGACCCGAGGATCGTGATGTCTTCAAATTGCTTTCCACCGGAAGACAGATCAAGAGACAGCGAAGGAAGTAAACATGGCAAATGGTTAAGAACTCGTGAATCTAGGTGAAGGGAAGACAGGCATTCATTGTGCTATTCTTTCAAATTTTCTGTGGCTTTAAATTTATCATACCCAAAGGGCAGAGAAGGGACACAGGAAGAACTATATCGATCCCTGCCCCCGGTGATGTGCTGTGTGACCTTAGCCTCAGTGTCCTCATCTGTACAATGGGCACTAGGAATATTAATAGCACCTCTTCCTAGGGTGTCTGCAAACAGGAAAGGGGAGCATATACATAAATCACTGGTCATGATGCCTCTTTACAGTAGCTCTGAAGAAAGCAGAGGAGCAAAATGATGGAAGGTGTCTCGGTCCTTGATGAGATTACTGAGTCCCTGAACTAACTAGTCCTGAAACAGCCCCTCCTACAGGCTTTTGGTCACATAAGACTTAATCCTTCATAAGCCATTAAAATTTGGGCTTTTATCACTAATAAAATTACACTCCCGCTCCTAAGGAAGCAATCTGAAACTCAGAAAAACATACCCTCATAATAGGAAACACAGAAAAACATCCCAATTACACAGAGATAGAGTTAAATTACATCTGTAGGGGAGAATACTATGTGGCCATCAAAACTGATGTCAGAAAATTGTTTCATAGCATTGAAATATGCCATTAACCTACTGATACCCGAGACCAAAAATGCAAATATGAAAGGTTGGAAAAAATATAGCCAAATCTTAGGCTACATTTAGGTATTTAATTAAACGCTTCAATATTTTCTGTATTTAAAATGACTATTACATATTATTTGCATAATAATTTAAACAGTAGTTTCTAAATTGTATTTCTGACACATACAAATATTGGAAACAACACTACATATGTGTATGAGATCCCCCCTACAAAATTCATGAAAAAAGTGGAAGAAAATGTAACATAAGAGTCATTATCACTAACTTGTGACATTAAGGGTGACTTTTTTCTATCTTTTTATAATATATACATACGT
Organism: Prionailurus bengalensis; assembly: GCF_016509475.1. Taxonomy (NCBI): domain Eukaryota; kingdom Metazoa; phylum Chordata; class Mammalia; order Carnivora; family Felidae; genus Prionailurus; species Prionailurus bengalensis. The sequence goes on from NC_057347.1 coordinate 21,650,908, forward strand.
TACAAATTTTGTACAATGAGCACATGTCGCTTTATAATTTAAAATGATAAATCCAATCCTCAAAAATAGCAATTGGTAATTTTTAGGTCCAATATCATTGCCTTCAGATTCTATGCCCACACATTCAATCAATTCAATAGATTGTCATTGAGTGCTTCATATGTACCTAATGCGGTATAATAATAATAATTATGAGTCCCTTTATTAGACACCGTGATCATAACTTCATATACATTATCTGTAATCCTTTCAATAGCCCTCTAAAGTACTAAGGGAGCTGAATCAAATTTGTGTAAGGTCACGGCTTACCAGTGATAGATTCAGGACTCAAACCTCAGTCTATTGTATTTACCTATCTGATCACCCTCCTCCAACTGTAGTGAAGGAAATATAAATCCTGCAATATGTAAACCCTGTTAAAAAATCAAAAATCCCAAGGAAGCTTAGAGAAGGAAGAAACAGCATCAGGCTGGCGAGACCCAGGAAATTTCAAAAAGGAAGTGGTGAGGTGTGGAGCCATCGAGTGGGGTGGAAACCAGTTTAGGGACAGAGGGAACACTGTGGACTGTGGCCTGGATGTGAAGGATGTTGTCCATTTCCAGGAACTGCCAATGCAGCCCAGGTTGGCTGGGGTGAAAGGGTGGGTTAGGAGGAAGGAGCAAAAATGGAGACCACAGACTGCAGCATGCCCTGACTGCCAACCTTTGGGATTTAAATTTCATTCACGGGGCAAGGGGAACCACGGAACATTCTTTAGTCTACAGGGAGTGGGGATGACTTTAGGAGTGGTATGCTTTGCTGAGAGTATCCAGGCAGGATCATGAGGGCGAATTACAAGAGAACCCAAGAGGGGCGCCTGGGTGGCTCAGTCAGTTAGGTGTCCGACTTCGGCTCAGATCTCATGGTTTATGGGTTCAAGCTCCGCGTCGTGCTCTGTGCTGACAGCTCGGAACCTGGAGCCTGCTTCTGATTCTGGAGTTTCCCTCTCTCTCTCTCTCTCTCTCTGCCCTTCCCCTGCTTGCACTCTCTGCCTCTCTCTCTCTCAAAAATCAATAAACATTAAAAAAAATTGAAGAAGGGAACCCAAGAAGCAGGAGGTTGAGGACACTGGAGAGGCACTTGAGCTAAGCCTGTCCACGGACATTACCTGATCTTGGGGAAATGGACATATAAAGGTTTAAAAGAATCATCCGAAGTCCCAGCACCAGGAAAGAAATGAGGGAGGTTGAATCTCCAGTCCACCTGTCCCCATTGCCCACCTGCCTCTGTGGAAATGGTGGCCCACGAAAGGTGGTTCATGCCTCTTCTGTGACCCTGAAATGGGGTACAGAGCGGGGGAGAAGGCTTGTGCTCCAGTGTCCCCAATCCGGCCACCGGTGTGTGCAGGACCTGTGGGGCCTCCCCGTTCCTGCCCGCTGCTCCACGGTAACCTCTATGCCTAAAGCTGGGAGCACACTCTCACTCTCACCCAGGGGCATCCCAGGAGGCCTACCTCCGAGCAGTGAGCAGAGCTCCAAGGAGCAGAAATGTCTCTGTTAGAGCAAAACATCATTAAGATGAGAAGAGGCAACATCTCTCCCGCCCACACAGTGCCAGTGGAGCTGTAAAATGTGCCGCCAAATTAAATGTGGGGAAGAGCTTCGCCAGCTCTGGCTGCTCATCCCCAAGGACAAGGGCAGCCTGATTCCCTCTGACTTCCCACCCCCGGCTCTGCCGTGAAGCTGTGAGTGTTTTGTCTGAGTCTATTTGAGATGGCTTATGCAACAGAACCTCATCTCTAAGAAGAGACGCTTTGCTTTCTTTCATACAACGTTCTCATTGTCAGGGAAGTTTCCCTGACATGAAGCCTAGTTTTGCCTTCCTCACTTATACGAAGAACCTTGAAGGCTCCAAAGGGATACACACTTCAAGAAGATGTTCAAAGCCCCAAATAGACTGAATCTTTATTCTGCAGGGAAGTATTTATTGAGCACTGCCTCACTACTTTGTACCTGAATTTCGGCTCGACCTGCACAGTCCTTCCACACGCTCCATTACCCCGATTTTCCTCCACCCATCAGAGGTGGGGAGGTCAGGGGGAGTATTCTCCCATTTGACAGAGGAGGAAACGGGAGGCTCAGTGATCGCGGCGACTTGACTAGTAGGTCCCATTGAAATGAACCAGTGGGTCTGGGTCCACTGACTCCAAATTCTGTCTGTTCAATACCACCCTCTGGCCAGCGCTGCTCTAGGCGCAGTGGGAAGCATGGCCAATAAAAACACACAGTTTTAAGTTATTGTCTCTTAGTTTCAAAACTGCCCTTCTCCGTGTTACCTTCTCTTGCGGGGGGGCGGGGCGGGGGGGTTACAAAGCCACTTTGCCTCCGCACCTGGGTCCTGGTGAGGGTCTGCCAGCAGGGGGCGCTAGAGGAGGGTGGGCAAAAGAGGGGAGGACACAGGACCTCTTACCCCTGCTTCCAAGTGGCTTCCTCCTGCTTACTTGGATTCCTGCAAGCATCACCTCAGCAGTGCTTCCCAATCCTGGCACAGGGGGCTTCTTCCTAAAAGCAGCAGCTGAACCCAGGGTGCGGGGTTTCCAATACTTGGAGACCCAGAAGCATGCACCTCTCTCCCAAGACAGCACCGGCCTGCAGGCACACCTTTCTTAGTGGTCTGGGTCCAGCACCGCCCACCCCCATCTTCCCACTCCCCCAGCGGTGTGTGCGCTTAGAGACTCAACTACTGGCCAGGCAGCCCCTCCCCCCACCCCAGAGAGCGGAGCTCCAGCTTCAAAGGCCCCTCCCTGCAAGTGTCTACATTTTAGTAATTGGCAATTGTTTCCTTCAGCTGGAGGGCCATTGGCTGCTTCCTGTAGCAGCTTACTACGCTACACCTTAGTGTTCGATTTTCCTCTTTCACTTAGCTGGTTAACAAATTTATTATCTAGTCAAAATGTCTTATAGTAAGTTCTTTCCCTTCCAATGACAGGTGTAGCTCCCATCTCCCGAGTGGACACTGACCCACAGACGACCGTTGAGGGCCTGTCGATAGGTTGTAATGTGCAATGGGCCCATGAAACCCCGTAGAAACAAATCTTTTTTTTTTTTAAGGTTTATTTATCTTTGAGAGAGAGAGAGAGAGGGAGGGAGTCAGAAGGTGAACAGGGGAGGGGCAGAGAGAGTGGTAGACACAGAATCTGAAGCAGGCTCCAGACTCTGAGCTGTCAGCACAGAGCCCGTGCGGGGTTCAAACTCGTGAACCATGAGATCGTGACCCGAGCGGAAGTCAGATGTTTAACCCACTGAGCCACCCAGGCGCCCCACAAACAAATCTTAAGAGTGCTGGTAAATAGTAAGGCCTCAAGAAGGAGCTAGTAAATGGAAAAAAAAAAAAGTTAAATAATGGAACACCATGGTGCTGAGGGAATACTTGGGCAGTAACCCAGGCAGGAAAGGCAACTGGAGACGCAGTTTAAGGGAGTAGCTCTTGCAGAAGAGGTTCAACCGCTTGGAGGGTGAGGATTAAAAGTGAGGAGTGAGTGGCATCTCAGGGCCAGGTCGGGGTTGTGGCGCAACCCAGCCCTTTGACTCACCAGAAGCATCCATGATTCCCAGGTATTGACATTACAGCAGACCTGTGACCTCCTGCCCAGCCAGGAAGCTGCTCATTTGGTCCAGATGGGCTCCCCCCGCCCCTCTTCCTGAGAGGGTCCTCCCTGCCTTCGGATGGCTGCCGGCCTCTGCAAGAACAGAGGCTTCTGGAGATATGCAGGGGTCACCTTGCCTCGGGCCTCGCAGCTGCTGCCCTATTTACCTGGCCTAACAACCAGAATAATGGGGATTTGTTGTTTTCTGTCTGCAAGTGCCAGAGAGAAAGAACAAGCATCTGGAAAAAGAGAACCACCCTCAAGCTGCTTGGGGTCCCGGAATGACCTCCAGAGAACCCAGCCACCATCACGGCCCCCACCACAACCACCGCCACGTCTCTGCTCACACACACCCCTGTCGCTACACACCTGGAGCTCTAACCTGATCCTCCTGGGTGCTAAGACTGTCCTCTCTGATCCAGGTGCATTCCCGACCAGGGGCAACCTCCAAACAAAGGTTTAGAGGGAAAGACAAGCAAGATGCCCTTGGGGGTCCATGCAATATGGGATCTAGTTTGGCCAGAGGTGAAGGACTATGTTGAGGATTTCTGGGAAACCATTTCACTGGGATGGGCTCCTACTACTCTTGGGTACCCAACATGTGTTCCTGAATCTTTTGGTGATGGTACTCAGTGTTTCCTTTGGGGAGCCACCATTCATCCACTCTCTGTCCCTGGATTCTGCCTGGGCCCACCACACTGCCACATCCAGGGGCTGGCATGTGCCCCAACATGATCCATCAGTGTATTTCACCCTCTGGCTCCAGTCTCTCCAAGAATGAGCATCAGGGGGGCCTGGGTGGCTCAGTCTGTTGAGCGACCGACTTCGGCTCAGGTCATGATCTCACAGCTTGTGAGTTCAAGCCCCGCGTCGGGCTCTGTGCTGACAGCTCAGAGCGTGGAGCCTGCTTTGGATTCTGTGTCTCCCTCTCTCTCTACCCTAACCCACTCGCATTCTGTTTCTGTCTCTCTCAAAAATAAATAAACATTTAAAAAAAGGAAAACAAAAAGAATGAGCATCAGACACACGTGGGATGAATTCAGAGCCCATCTTAGGCTCTTAATGAAATTCTTGGGGAAGGGTCACTCTCTTTCTGCCATGGGAACGAGGGCAGTGAAGTGCCAGCCTCACCTCTGTCACTTTGTGAGGAGAGTCTAAGAATGGAGCCAACATAGCAGCAATCAGAGCCAAGATATGAAGAGGGACATTTGAGCCCCTAGATCCAGCCATGCCTGAATGCTTCAATCTGTGAACTAACACATTTTCTTTGTTGTCAAACCTCTTTGAGTTGGGTTTCTACCACTCCAGACTGAGAGAGTCTTGACCAAGGCCCATTGTGGGGTGAACAAGTTACATACCCAAATGTTTGATGGGGGATTTACGGTGAATCATTAGACCCATGGAGAGAAATGACCTCTGCTAAAGCCCTTTAAAAGCTTCCTGCTCTTCTCAGGATAGAACCCCAATGTCGAAACCGTAGTTTCAGAGCCTTCTGGGATCAGGCCCTTGCTGAGCCCTCTGGCCCCGCCCACTCCCCTCTCCCTCCCAAACTCTACACTCTGACCACACTGGACTGTAAGTTTCTGATGCACCTCGTCCCCTGCATCGGACTTCTATACGTGTTGCCCCCTTCCCTGAATACGCTCCACCTGACTGACTCCTACTAGACCTACAAATATCAGCTCAAAATCACAGCTTCAGGGAGGCATTCCTTGGCCCCAAAGGGGCTGGCTCCGCGCTGTGAGGGCCCCTGCAATCATGCTTTCTTCTAGACTCTGCATGCCTGGAAGCCTTTGCTCACTGCCTGCCCACCCTAGGACTCCAGATCCGTGGTGGCCACAGCCACGCTGCTCCCACGTCCACCCTCCTGGGATAGATGCCCAATAAACACCGTGTGCTGGACGCCTGAAAGAGACAAATGATACAGGTGGCCACAGGGAGGTGGGAGTGGAAGATCTCAAAACCAGGGCTGAGAGACCTGTGGGCTCAGCAGTAGGTGTGTGGTCATCAAAACCCAAGCCAAGGTCATGACTCCAGGAAGAGAAAATACAGGAAGGAAGTACAAGACCAGAAGAAATGGATCAGCTTTGATGACAACTGGAAAAAGAATCTTTATTTTCATGTTTATTTTATTTCTCAGAGAGAGAGAGCACATGTGAGAGGGGGAGGGGAGGAGGGACAGAGAGAGAGAGAGAGAGAGAGAGAGAGAGAGAGAGAGGGAGACAGAGGATTTGAAGTGGGCTCTGTGCTGAGAGCAGAGACCCTGATGTAGGGCTCAAACTCACAAACTGGGAGATCATGACCTGAGCTGGAGTAGGACACTTAACTGACTGCGACACGCAGGTGCCCCGAAAAATAATCTTTACAGACACCTAGACCATGAACCATGTGGGTGAGGGGAATGAGTATCCATTGGCCAGGGGTGAGGTCACTGCTGAGAAGGGACGCTGCGACATGCTCTGTGCAGAGGTGGACAACACCTCGGCATTTTGCAGGACCCGGTAGAGATGGCAAAGGGGCCAGAGGGCAGTTCCCCTGGGGGTCAGATGCAGTCATCAGTCAGCAGCGGAGGCCAGGATAGACTAGGGAGCACATCCTGGCTGGTGTCCCGGAACTGGAGAGCATGCTGGGAAATTCCAGCCTCTGACACCATGTGGCTAAAGCTGAGCTGCATAGTAACAGGGGCTCCACAAACAAGGTGCCTGTATTGTCCTGTCCTCGAAGAGGCGGCCAAATGGGTGTTTACTGTTTGCGTTTCTCCTCTGGAGCGGGCTCCCTGTTCTGAGAAGATTGCCGGGTGGTTTGCATAATTGGCTGCTCAGGTTGACGACTGCTCAAGCAGGGGCAGAATTGCAAAGAGCCCACCCTCCTGGTCTGGCTGGAGAGGTTAGGGGATGTATTCAGGAGGGAGGGAAGACCTCAACCAAAGGGATCCGGGTAGCCGCCTGCTGTCCCAGGATACAAGGAAGCATCATGGAACCTCAGAGCCTAAAGCCTCTCCCCACATCTGCCTTCCAGCCAGCCTCCACATCTGAAAACGGGTCAGAATCAGCCCAGGAGAAGCCAACCCAGGAAGCCAAGTCCAGTTCCACCGGCCTCTTATAGAGCCACTGAGCCTCTTTTGCTAGCAAAAGAGATCGAGGGGCACACTGTCAAACGAGGAAGCGGGTACAGAAAGAGAACAAGGCGATATGTGTAATAAATACGGAACCCAGCAGAGTGGGAGGTGGATATCAAGGAAGGCTGCCAGGGGGAAGCGACATCCAAGTAGAGTCCTGAAGGAGTATAGTGCCTGGTACACAGTAGATGCTCAAATACCAACAAATGAGTGACCAAATGGAAGGATGAAGGGGAGGGCGGACGTTCCGGGGGGATAAAAGAACTCGCCCAGGCTGTTCTGCATCCCAGAGCTGCAGGGAATTCTCCAGTTTTCCTGATGCCTTGTAAACTGCACACATTTGCAGGGTGTGATGGACCTGGGGCATGTCCTCTGTTATTACTTGGGGTCGGGAATAAAGTACTCCTGCCAGCTTGAACCGCGGGCTGCTGAGAGAGAACGACTGGAGCACAGCTGCCTCCCCCCCCCCCCCCCCCCGCCCCATCAACAGGATGCTCTTTAAAAATGTAAGAAATCCACCGGGGCACTGCCAGCACTCTGATTGTCTTCAAAGTGTATGAAAAACGTGCTTAATATTCATGCTCCATTCCAAAGAGGCATGGATAGGGACCAAAGAGGAGGGAACAATTGGGGGTAAAGAAATGACTGGTGTCACCGTGCATTAACATATTCCTTGAGGCTGACCTATTAAAGCCACCTCCTACAGGAAGCCTTCCTCAACTACAAGTCCCCTCCTCTTCAGACATCCTTCCACTTCACTCCTTGCCACATGTGGACTTCGGTGTCAGTGACTGCACCAGTCCCTGGGACCGTGCATCTGTGCCCCCTTCCCACCCTCACAGGTCCCCTGCAACATGTATGGTAAGAAGTCAGCATTCCAGATAAGAACGTCGAGCCTCAAGAGGGGATCAGAGCCAAGGGTGCATAGCTCGTAAGTACTGGAGTCAGGCTTCAAGCCTGTGTTGTTGCCAAAGGTCTCCTGTCCACCACACTTACACGAGTCTCCTTCCACGCCTCCCTGTCTCCCTGTCTCATTTCCGGTCTGCCTCTCTCCACTGCAGCGCCGCTTTCTGGGTGCCCTGGGGTTTCCCTCTCTGGTCGGGTGCCTTAAGAGCAAAGAGCCAGGTATTCACATTTTCCTATCGGTCCTGTGCCATTTCCCCATTTCTGGGCACAGAGTAGGTGCTGACGATACGAAGCACAGAGAGGAAAATGTCAGCACGGAGGGGAAGCATCTGTTCTGGGACTTTCATTACTCAGATGAGAAAACTGAAGCCCGGAGTGGGAAAGTGCTTTAAATATGCATGGAGTGGAACGGAGCAGGAGGCCAGCTAGTCATGCCATTGGACCTAATGCACGGTGGGTACTAAATAATGTTACTGTTACACTGCGTGCAACATATGTGATATACATGCATGGTATATAGAGAATATGTATTACCTATAAAATATAGAATACATGTACGTATGTTATATGTAATACTCATTCTAGAGCATATACACTCTGGTATATGTTGTGTATATTATATGTAACCCATGCTCTACAACATTATCATCCTTTGTCAGCGTCTGAACGGGAACAGAAAACCACGCATATATTGGTGGTGGCAGTTCTGAGGATGTCACAAATACAGGTCTCTGGTTTGTGGAGCCAATCAGAAGCACTGCAGGTGACTGACTTTCAGGCAAGCAGAGGCCAACAGAAAAAGACAATAAAGACATTATTACATCGGTGAAGTGTTTTATAATCGACAACTTGCTTAATGGAAAGTTCACTGAATTTGGCATCAGAAAGTCTGGGACTGGGATGCTTTCTGTCAATCAATAACTGGGTGACTAGGGCTAAATTATTTATCTTCTTTGAGTTTCAGCCTCCTTCCTTGCAAAATAAAGCAGCGAGATAAACTCAGAAGAAAATTATAGAGCACACAGACCCCAACTCCCCAGCACTGTGCCCATGGCAGCCATTACTAATTGATCACCGAGCTGTCTGTGCTATGCCCAGCTGGAACCCCGTAACACTGCCCCTGGCAACCACCTCCAGCTGGCTGGAGTGAACATGTCAGATGAAACCAAGCAGCCTCACTGGAGTAGATATTTCTACAACCCATTCCAGCTCTGACCTTCTGACTCCATGCATCCATGTGGCCAGACTGGCAGAGGAGGCACTGCTCTCCCCCCTCCATCACACGATGAACTATTGGAGGCTCAGACAAGTTCAGGTTTAGAAAGGTGGTGAGCGGTGAGGTAGTCCGACACGAGCCCTTTCTGAACCGGCCTGGCAGGGACAGTCACAGGTCTTACATAGTCCCTGACTAAAAAGGCCCCCAATCACTCAGTCAGTGACCAGGGCCAGGGGAGTGGAAGCTCCATTCTGGCTTCACTCCCAAGGCAGCTGAGGGAGACTCCTCTGGACCATTGTCAACCTGGATTCACACCACCCTGCATACCAGGCAGTGGGGGAGGTTTCTGATTCCTTTTCTTTCCCCTTCACCTCATTAAGAGCTCAGCTTCCTTGACAGTGTTTATCACCTCCCTCTCCCCTACACACACACACACACACACACACACATTTCATATTGTCTCCAGAAACTTCTTTCATTGGAAGGGAAACTTGTGGATGGTGGCTTGGAGTAAGACATCAGCCCATTCAGGCAGGTGCCTGGGAAGGTGGGAGGAAGGCCGAGGCAGGGTCAGAACACGGGCTCCTTGCCCTGCTGCGTGGCCTGTGGGAAGCTGCTATCCTCTTGGCCTCAGTTTCCCTTCCAGCCTGATTTTCTATGATCACCTGCCTTCTGACCGCCAAGAGAGCAGTCTGGGTTTCTTGGCTAAAGGGACTAAATGCTGATAGATCTCACCCCTACACTGAGGGAACCCGGCTTTCCAGGACCCTCTGAATTCTACTTCCGTCACCCCACTTAAAATGCACTTCAAGGTCAACAAGTGAAAAATGCGTAAGAGGAAAGGAAGGGAGGCGGCGTTTGCTGAGGGCCTATCATGTGCCAAACAATGCAAACATGCCCATGTGCTAGCTCATATGCCACTTTAGGCATGGGAGAACCAAGGTTCAGAGAGGTTAAGCAACTTGCCTCAGATCACACAGCAAGTGGCAGATTCACACGAAACACTTCTGACTCCAAAGTTCATGTCTTTACCCTCCACTGAGAAGCTCTGACACAGCGTGAGACATGGAGATACACAGAGCATCACACCATGCCTGCCTCCCAGAGCCTCCAGACTACCAGGGAGAGCCTCCAGACTACCAGCCTTCCAAATAGTTATGCTGGAAGGCCAAGCACAAAAGGGCGGGTACAGCACAAGAAGCATAGATAAGGGCAGACTAGGCATCTTTTCAGGCTGGCCAGGCCTCCAATACAATAATGACCACAACAAACAGTAATAATAAGGATCAACATCTACCTGCACTAGCTCACTTAGCTATGAGACAGGTGCCATTCGTACTCTTATTTAAAAGTTTTTTTAATGTTTATTTGTTATTGAGAGACAGAGCGAGACAGAGCATGGGCATGGGAGGGGCAGACAGAGGAGGCGACACAGAATCCAAAGCAGGCTCCAGGCTTCCAGCTGTCAGCCCCGAGCCCGACGCGGGGCTCGAACCCGCCAACTGCGAGGTCGTGACCCTAGCCGAAGTCAGACGCCCAGGCGCCCCAGTTCTTACTCTCATTTTAAAGAGGACACCAATGGGGCACCTGGGTGGCTCAGTTGGTTAAGTATCTGGTTCTTGGTTTCAGTTCAGGTATGATCTCACAGTTCGTGAGTTTGAGCCCCGCATCAGGCTCTGTGCTGACAGCATGAAGCCTGCTTGGGATTCTCTCACTCCCTCTCTCCCTCTCTGTCCCTCCCCCACCCTCTCTCTCACACTTGCACTCCCTCTCTCAAAATAAATAAACTTCAAAAAATCAATAAATAAAGAGGACACCAAGGCACAGAAAGGCTACGTAACGCGCCGACGGTCACACAGCCTGGACGTGTCAGACCCTGGCTTAGTTCCCAGGCAGGCTGGCTCTGGAATTCCCACTTTTTACCACCTCTCTCTGCTGTTTATCATAGCATCGCCTCCCCCCAATGGCCAGAGGAATGAGAAGAAGGCCTGGGGAATCACACGAAAGCTCCTGGGTCCCTTTCCTCTCTCCAACAGGGGGTGACCAGGCCAAGGGGGTGGGAATCTTGGAGGAACAGATCTCAGCTCCTCTCCTCCCCGTTCAGGCCACTTGCCTGCCATCCTGCTGTCCCCTCCTCCCCCAAGTCTGCCAGCCCCTCACCATGCAGGCTTTGTAGACAGGAGAGGAGCCGCAGTCCCTGTGAGTGGCCACTCTTCAAGGCACTTAGGTGACATGAGAATAGCAAATTCCCTACCATGAACAACTGTGTAGAACAAGGTGTTCTCTGATCTCCATCTGCATACATGTGCAGATGGGATCGTTAGCAGGTAGACTGGAGAAGAGCCAAGCTTCGGAGGATGAGTTCTTACAAGTTGTTTGTCCTATCTCTCCTGCTCTCACTAAGTCATGGAGACAGTGTGGACCCTGGGATGAGGCAGCCCTGGACTAAAATCCCATCACGACACATTGTAGCTGTGTGACCTTGGTAAACGCCCTAACCTCTCTGAGCATCCTCTCCATCAATCTTCCAGGAACTGGAAGGGAGGACTTGGGAGGACTCAGGAGGACTAAAGGAGATATGTATATACAGTAGCTCACGTAATACCTAAATCACTCCAAAAAGAAACATCCGTAAATCACCATAAAAACCAGTAATAAAAATAGAATGCAACCCACTCAAAAGATCCAAGAATCAGAAGCTAAAATGGGAAGGGGACCAAATCGCATTGCCCATTAACTCAATATGAGAAACAGTTTAGACGCATTTTCCCATTTTATCTCTTCATCGATAGATGACATGGTGCCCATTTCACAGATGAAGAAACTGAGGGTCGCGGGAGCTCAGCATCTTCCCCTGCAGGAATGGCACTTTCCCCACTCATCCCTCTTTGCTTAGATCAGTTCAAAGCTCCCGGTTTTACTGGCTAATTTTGTACAGAGTCGATTTCCGGTTCTATTTTATCCCTAGTTCCTGCAATCTGGAAATGTGCTCCGCGCTGATAATTTCATCTATTCTGGTACATCAGCCATTTCCACGTGGGCCTCTATTTGAGCCCCCGCCCCCACCGAGTCTTCATCGGAGCCCCAAGGTGGGCCCTGTTCCCCGACTTCCAAAGGCCTGTTTGGCACCCCACCACGGTCGCCCCACTGACGCCTCCAGACGCCATGTGGCCAGAAGCAACTCACCCCACCCCCGAGCCCCTCATTTCGGATTCCCTGCTTTGGTGAACGGCATCCCCGCTGATCACCCAGATCCTTCTTGGGTGATCAGCGACCTTCTTGGGTGATCCTTCTTGGGTGTTTCTCACTCTTTTCGCTCTCCGGACACTCCCACACAAGTGCCCCCCCCCTCTTCGCCACCCCCATCCCACCCTCCCCACCCAGGCTCTGATGAGAACTCTTGGACTCTTCCTTGCAGTGGCCCAAGTGGCTTCAGGACCCCGCTGTCACCTCTGCAGCCTGCTGCTTGAAGCTTATCAAATCTGATGGCAATCTAGTCACTTCTCCCTGTAGCGCGTCACGGCAAAATGGTTGACGTACTGCTCCCACGATATACCTCATGCTTCATTAGTAGTGGCAATAAACACGTCAGTGTCATAAGCTCTGTACATACACTGTCTTATTAACGCTGCACCACAGCCCTGTGATGGAAACGGTGTAGAGCCGTGTTGCGGTGTGGGGCCCCGGGCTCAGAAGCGTCCCGTGCCTGGTTTACTGCTCCGCTGCTGCGGTGTTGAAACGCTTCCATTTTGAAGGGCCTCACGCTTTCATTCTGCCCTGGGCCCTGAAGACTATGCAGCCCGTCCCACAAGTAGGTACGGTTAATATCCCCACTTTACAGCTGTGAAAACCAAGGCGACACAGCTTATAAGCCCAAGAACTCCTGACAGCAGCCATTGCCCTGAGGACCTACTGTGTGGCTCACCCCTACTATGGGCTTATTATGTGCCATCTGCTCCAGGCCCCTCCCTCCCGCCGGCCTCACACCCACCCTGCAAAAGTGGGTGGCCTTTGCCATCATTTCACTTCCTGAAAACTAAATGGCTTTTTCACAATCACGAAGCTTGGAAGTGGCAGAGCCGGAATTCAGCCCCAGGTCTGCCTGACCTCAAGCCCAATGCCTCTCCTGCCATGCTGCTCAGAATAAAAACAGTGGTCCCACCATTCCGGGACCAGCCCTAACATCTGGTGAGCACCGCACAGGGGGACGGAGACTCTGCGGAGATCTCCGGGAATAAAGCCCGAGTGCGCTGTGTTCTGAGACCTGAAGAAGCCTCCTTCTTCCTCTAAAAAGCCGTTCCCTTCTCCAAAGCAGCCGCTCACCACAGGTCGTGGCTGCTGCTTTCCATGCTCTGCAAGGGAGAAACAGAACAGATTGTCGGAGCAATTAAACCATCACATGGAAAGCCCAGAGAGACTGGGAAGGGGGTGGAGATGCTGTTTCTTAATGGTCTGCCTCTGTATTTAGCCTGAAATCCCTCAATCTCTAACCCTTCCAGGGGGCAGGTGGAGGTGAGAGCAGGGTCGGGGGGTTTGGCGCCGTTGGACTTCTGTGCCAGGAAGCGCCCGTCTGCCGGCATGGGGCCCCCTGAGCACTATGCCTTACAAGGGCTCACCATATGGCAGGACAGGAAACCCCAACTGTAAAACAAGCAGTGAAAACCACAGGACAGCCTGTCTAGGTGAAACCTGGCAAGATGATTCTCTAAGGATGTTAAATCAAGACCGGGGAGCTGGCCTGTCCCACGGGATGCCAGCTCCCCTCGGGGGTTGGGGGGACATGTGGGTGATGATGTATGGCCAGCCTGGAGCTTCAGTCCCAGTTATAAACGGGCCTCCTTTCTCTCACTGTCAGCCAGTGCTCACAAGTCAGGACTGTGTGTGTGTGTGTGTGTGTGTGTGTGTGTGTGTGTGTCAGGGGGGCGGGGTGGCGCACAGAGTCCCCCATCTGTGTGCACATGTGCTTTGTAGGGCCTTTTAAAACTACAAATGCCAGGGCCCCACTCCCAGAGACGATGACTCATTCTGGAATGGGGCTCAGACATCTGTGTTTACACAAAGCCCTCCAGGTAATTCGGAGCATGGCCAGTTGAGGAATAACTGGTAGGTATAACAGGCATAAAACACATTTGGGAGTTTGGGCTTTACGTTCTAGTTTTGGTCGCTTACTGCGCAAGGGACTTTGAACAAGTGTATGTGCATCTTGGAGCCTCAGTTTCCCTACGTGTAAATGGGAATGGATCCTCAGCTCCTGGCATACAGTCAACACTCAGGAAGTGCTGCGGGCTGACCGAATGGCTGGCTGGCTGGCTGAATGATGTCAGGAGATGAGTAGGCGCATCAACGAATAGCAGCGTTCGCTCCTGCAGGCACGCGGAGAGGGCTGCGTGTCTCAGGTGGGGCGGCCCCGGAAACAAACCCTCACCACAGCAATGAAGCAGTCGATTGGTGAGGGGGTCCCAAGAAGCCTCAGCAGAAAAGCTGGGAAGTGGGGGCAGAAGGGAAGGAGCAGTTGAGGGTGCGTGAATGAGCCCACGACCACTGCGGACAACTGAGGCACGGTCCCACCAGGATCTCTGAGAAAGTGCAGAACACGCTGGGCTATCTAAGCCCCAGCTCTCATCATCAATGGCTGAGGGCTTCCCCCCCCCCCAGGGGTGTGAGCTCCAGGGCACTTCTGCCCTGTCCTGCCGGTGGGTAGAGAGAAGGCCATCCACAGGCGGATGGAGAGCCGCTGCTGTCTGCTACAGAGCCATCAGCAGCCATGCAAGGATGAGTGCCCAGGGGATGTGGGTGAGGTACCCAGGCCATCGGCCCCACTTCGCCACTGATCGGGATCTTCCCGCACTGGGCTTCGGAGGCAAGGGCATGACCCACTGGTGGCCGGGGGTCCAAGCTCCTCACATCATGCGGCTGCCAACACCACGAGGGGCTAGCAATGCAAAGTCCTGCTTATCCTCAGCGTGTCCGTTTCCTGGGCAGCCTCAGGCTAGATCAGCATTTCCCAGCCTCTGTACTGCCAACATTTTGGGCTGGTGACTTTGTTGTGGGAGCTGTCCTTTGGATCATAGGATGTGTAGCTGCATCCCCAGCCTCTACTCCTTTGATGACACTAGCACCTCCCATTATGACAACCAAAACTTGTCCCCAGGCATTGTCAAATGTCCCCAGAGTGGCAAAGTTGCCCAAAGTGGAGAATCACGGGGGCGGATGGACGCCTCGCCTCATTCCCTAGACCGTAGCAGTTCCCCATTAGACTTTCTGAGTGGTTTCGTCCTGACCAGGCCCCGGTTCTGCTTAGTCTCTGCTCAGATGGATGCTGTGCTTAGAACACATCCCAGAGACAGGCTGGATCCCAGATGTGGGGCATGCCGCCTCCCTGCAGAGCCGAGCCCTGAGCTACAGGTGCAGAAAGTTAAACAGCAAAGGTGGCAAGGGGTATCACGGTTGGGCGACAGGGACCATGCTGAGCAGGGAATTCTGGCACCTTCTGGTTGAGGAGCCCAACCAACAGTCAGCCCCAGAGGCCAACCCCGGAAGACAAGGAGGCACAGTTGGGCATACCGGTGAAGAGTTTTAAGTGCTCTGTGAGGCTATGCAACTCTCCTAGAGTTATACAGGGAGCGAGGGCCCAGCCAGCCAGCAAAGCAGTCCAGGCCCACTGCCTCCAAATTGCATCTTTCCATTACACCAGGTGGCATCCTTGTTGAAGGGGAGGGCATGAGTCCCTCCACCCCCCGCAACAGGATAGAGTGATGCTCAGAATAAACCCAGGTGTCCTGAGTCACTCGAGCGAACAGCCGACTCACTGGTCCTGAGTCCTCTAAAGAACAAGGCCAGCCTCCCCCTGGTTCACTGACTGTCCACCAAGTGTGAGAAGCCAACCTTGAGGCACAAAGTTGTGTTTCTCCCCTGGCCCGCCCCCCTCCACTCCTTTTCCTTTATGCTTCTCTCCAGGACTCCTGTGCCGGGTGCATGCCAATCAGAAGGTACACAGTGGCCTCTGGCCGTCTGGCAGGCATGATTTACATCTCGACCCAGAAGCTGGCTGAGCAGAGAACCAAGGATGGGCAGTGGGGCTCCAAGCCTGCTGTGCTGTCGGCAACCCCTGCTCATCCCGCCTTTGTTTCCTGGCCTGTCAGGGAAGCAGCCTACCTGGGCTAAACAAGATAAAGCAACGAGCAAGAGCAAAGAAACTTTTGTCCCCACCCGGCCTCTGCTGCGATCTTCAGGAGGCCTGAGTGGGCATGTTTGGTGGCTGGGGCAGAGCTCTGGCTGCAGGGTTGTTCATTTCATACACACGCATGCCCGTACACATGCACACACACACACACACACACACACACACACACTTACACTCCCACACAGGCCCTAGAAAGTGGCAGGTTTGTCCATCCCTGTCCCCTCCATTCACATGGATAATTAAAATGCCTCTGGGTGATAAGAGAGATAAGAGGGAAGCAAGCACAGGACCATAGGGTTGGAAAGAACTCTCCAGAAATGCAAGGTTGTGTCGGGGCATGCCTATGTAGAGGTGAGGACGCACAAACACAGAGAATTAGAAAGTTTTCTTTGAATCTCCCTATCGCGTCTGTATTTATGAAGAGGTCCTAATCCAACAGATTAAGGGGTTTTGATAGCCCTACAGACAGCTGGGACTCAAGCTTGGGCCTTGAGATGCAGCCCTGAGCCGTGGCTCTGGAACAATCTGCATCCACGGCTTTGCTGAGAGAGGAGGAGGGGGTTGGAGTCCTTGGTCTCAAATGGGGGCCGTGAAGCTGTTGACATTCCTAATCATTCCACCACGAGCCTGAGAAAAGCATCAGAGGTGACAGTAACAACCAGGCCTGTGGCTCTTTGTGTTGCCAAGTGTCTTCCCATCCGTCACCCCGTGGGAGCCTCATGACAACCTGGGGAGGGTACAGGTGGGGAAACTGAGGCTCGGCAAGTCTGAGCAAGGCCGGAAACGATGAACTGCAAACTACAGATTTACAGACGTTGAACTAATATCTTCAGCAGCAGCAGCATCTTACCCCTTATTTGCCAATCGTGGCCTAAGACGTCTCGCGGACAGAGTCGTGCCTCAGCCACGCCTGAGTCCCCCACAGGTACCAACCAACAACTTGACATACAGTCAGGGATCAATACCCACTTGACGATGGGTTCGTTAACATAATACACAACAGGAACCCAGCACGGAAGACAGTAAAATACTCACATCTAGTGAGTTTGGGCTTTATGGGCTCAAAGCCAGGAAGAGTAGTTTTTCATGCTTTAAACACAAAACAAGCAGAGACTGATCCTGTCCAGAGCTCAAGTGATCTCTAGGCTCAGACTAAGACCATCCGTGGTTCCCAGCTACACGATGTGCCCTAAGGAGCACCAGAAAGTACCCCCTCCTCGAAAACCTCTCTTTTGCCATCTGAGATGTACACTTGCACTCCGTCCAGCAAAGGCAGCGAAAAGTTCAATTACTCGTCTGTGATGAGCCCACCACACCTTACTAAGGAGTAGTTCCTAAGATGAGCTCCTGCTTCACAGCTGATGCGCAGGAAGAGAACACAGGTCAGTTTTTTTTTTTTTTTTTAATTTTTTTTTTCAACGTTTAATTTATTTTTGGGACAGAGACAGAGCATGAACGGGGGAGGGACAGAGAGAGAGGGAGACACAGAATCAGAAACAGGCTCCAGGCTCTGAGCCATCAGCCCAGAGCCCGACGCGGGGCTCGAACTCACGGACCGCGAGATCGTGACCTGGCTGAAGTCGGACGCTTAACCGACTGCGCCACCCAGGCGCCCCAGGTCAGTTTTGATAAGGGGTGAGCATGTCAACAGGGGAAAGCTCTAGGTGTCGTAACATCCTGTTACCAGGGACAGTGAAAGGATCCTAGGCAGCTAGCCCTAAGGAAAAAGAGAGAAGCTTCTTCTCTGAGTCACACTGTCCTTCTGTGCAAATTAGGGGTTGAGCCTGGTGAGGGATGGTCCAACAGAACTAACCCAGGTCAAATGGCCAACATCGGAGTTATGGCTGGGGTCAGTCCTGGACGCGGCTCACCCACAGAGAGAGGGAATCTTGTACGAACTCCAAGGGAAGGGGGTACCTTGAATCTCTACCGTCTTTTCTCTGGCTTGGCCACTGGCGTTTCTGGGTTTGAAGCACAGACTTAGGTAGAGCACCCAGAGCTCAGGACGGAGTAGGAGCCCACATACCGGAAGCTACCAAAGGAGAGCCCGAGGCTGTGAAACCGAAGGGGTCAGAAGCAGGTACTAAGTGCCAAGGATCCCGGACCCAGGGAGGGGAGCAAGCGTCAGCCAGACAGGTCATCAACTCGGTGCTGTGGTCCCAGGTCTTCTCTTCAGGATGGCGGGAGCAAGCTGCCATGATGGGGGTGAGGGGGCAAGTGCACAGAGTGGACAGCCATGCTTGGCCCTGATGGAATGGCCGAGCTGTACCCTTCGCTGCAGGAGCAGGCCCAGACTTGGGGTGACCAGGTGCCTCTCTGCGCGGCCCAGTAAGGCAGGGATGCAAGGTCTAGAGTGAAGACAGGGCAGGCGGGAGTGCTCTAATTTTCAATTACTGTGCTGACACCAAATGGAGCTCCGAGGCCCTCCCTCTACTCCGGGGTGTGTTTGACTTTGAATCACACGACCTCCTGAACATATAGACATAGACAGCCGTGGCTCGGTCCTGCTCGCTCGTCCAGCCGGGCCGCCATGGGGCAGGAGCCGCAGCCCAGCGTTTACACACAGGCTTATTAAAGCAAATAGGGTTTGGCCTAGATTGCAAATAGGCCCTCCTTCGGGCAAGTGTACTGCTGGGATCCTCCGGGCATTTCATACGGAGCACGTGCCACCAAAACGGGCCTGCCTGGCTGCCCTGGACCACAGAGAGACCTTGCCAGTCCCATTCTCCTTGCGCCCCAGGGATCCGTAAATATTTGCTTAAGACAAGGAACATTCTCCATGCATCATCCCACCCTCTTGGACAGGGGAAGGAGATTTTTCCCCATAATCTCCTGCAGAAACCGGCGCTGCCTTTTATGGAGATCTATCCGGCCCCCCCCCACCCCCGCCCCTCTTTGCCGACACACACACACTGTCTCAATGTCTGCCTGGCTTCAGTTTTCCCACCTGGAAAATGGGCAGGGCCCATGACATGCTTTCTCCTCAGGCATCCTGTGCTCCCTGGGAAGCACTGGGAAGTGAGGAGCACTCTGCGCTGGGCGTCAGGAGCCCTGCAGTCCAGTCTCAAACTTCCCCTTTCCTCAGGGAGTGACCTTGAGTACTTCCTAAGTCCTGAGTCTCCTATTTTCAGCTGCAAAGCGAGGGGGCAGATTGAATGATCTCTGAGCTCCCTTGTCTCACTTCTGCCTTTCCCTAGTAAAGCCTGTGTGTGTGTGTGTGTGTGTGTGTGTGTGTGTGTGTTTGGGAGAGAGAGAGAGAGAGCACAACCTTAGCTGTCTTCGCCTGCCTGGCACCCCCCCATCCATACATCTGGGTTTCCCCTGGGGAGCCATCTCCTGTGGCATGCCATCTTGGTGGGAGTATCCGTCAAGATGTGCTTGCTGGCAGGCGGGCAGGAGACTCAGGCAAGCCCAGCCAATCGCTCTCTTTCTAGAAGCTGACTTGAATTGGGCGCCCCTAGGATAGAAAGACTGGAGCCCATCCACCCATCGAGCCCTGCCTCCAAAAGCCTGCTCAGGCATTTCCTCCTTCCTAGACCCCCGGAGGTTCTGGATCCCTCTCCCTTCCGAGGCCCCCTTTCCAGCCCTAGTTCTGATTTTGCAGGTCACCTGCCATCCGCCCGTTCATCTGTGTGCCCGAGTCCTTCAAGTCTGCTCAAATTTCACCTTCTCCACGAAGCCTTCCCTAGTCTCCCCATGTCTAACTGCAGCCTTCCCGCCTCTCCTGCCCACCCCCCGCCCCCGGCCTGGCTTTGTTCTTCTACACAGCACTTTATCACTGTGGTTTCATTGTACGAATTTACGTACGTGCTCTGGGCCCTGGCCGTCTCTCCCCCGCTAGAACATAAGCTCCGTGAAGGCAGACATGTGCATCTGTTTTGCTCATCGCCGCGTTCTCTGTGCTCACAGCAGTATCCGGCACATGGTAGGTACCCACTCAATATTGGTTGAGTGAATGAGTGTAACGCCTGAAAGTCAACAGTGGTTGGTTTGGGTTCTAATTCTGATACTGTCTTCTGTCCCCACTCTGGATCCCTGCTGTCCCTGGCTGGGAAGTCTTTTGCTGATAGGGGATCAGGAAGCCTGACCGAAAGCAGGGATCACCACTCACATATGGTTGGGGGGGGGGCTCCAGGGGAAGGTTTAGAGGGTCCTCCTTCAGGGCAGGGTAGCTCACTCGTCTACAGTTTCTTCACTTTCCACCCCTGTGTCCTCGACCAGCCCCTGGAATCTGAACCACTTTCATTTAAGGAATCTCAAAGTCCTGATCTGTTGTCTAAGAAAGTCAGAGATGAAGAAAGGAAGAGAAAAGGAAAAATGCAGACAGGACTCAGTGGGCTAGAACCTGAAAATCAATTGAACACACCAATTTTTTGCGGGGGAGGATTTAACAACTCATGTTCCTGTGGTGACATCAAGGTCCTGAAGAGGACAGAGGTCCAGGCAAGCCCACCAAAATCTTCTGGACTCGCGGGGGACCTTAGGCCCATCTCTCTGGCCCCATCAGTAATCTGCTCTTCCACACAAGTTCCATCGCTTAGGCTTGGGCCCCACATCGCTACTCTCTCAAGGTCTGTCTTTACATCACTGATGCTTCCTGCTCAGTGTCTCCCCTTGGGCCCCTCGTCTTCCCTCACTCACTGAATGAAGATCCCCCCCTCAAGTCCCCTGGGCATCTCACTCCACACTCCATCCTCAGGAAAGATTTCCCCAAACTCTCCTCTACACCCCCGAATCTGGAGCTATCTCATGGCCACCTCTACCTGAAATCTCCTTGGCTCTCTGCCAATCTTTCCTCCTCACCTTCCTTAACTTCTCTGCACCCCAGACCGGATGAGCCTTCTGGGACCATGTCTAAAACGGGGTGTTCATCCCCTTCTCAAATAATTGTTGAGCGAGTTTAACAATATCATTCAGGCACAGGTTCTTTGTAAATGGCACCTGTGTTATTTGGGCCAACTGAGTCTCAGACTGTAAATGCCTCCCCTTTATTTCCACAATCTGGTATTGTGGATACAGCTGCATATTGGGAATCTCACCTATGTGTTCCCCACTCCCCAGGACTCTCCCCAGGCCTGGGAGCCATGTCCCAATCCTCAGTTTTCACTGGGCATGGACTCCTGATATGAACCCCACCTGCTTCTCCCTGACATCTGTAGGGCATCCTCCCAGTGCTCTCTCCTGATGGAAGAGCCCAGGGTGGGGCCAAGGAGGAGGCAGGGCAGGGGGGAGGAGAGTGGCAGGGTTGAAAACCGCGCCTGGTGATGTCCATGTACGAGCCTGTCCAATCCTCAGAGGCTCCAGGAGGAACGTATTCTTATCTTCGCTGGACAGATGAGCAAACAGAGGCTCCAAGAGGGTCAATGGCATGTCCAAGGTCACTGAGTCATCAGGAGGCCACTTTGTTCTCTCTCCACACAGCTGCCCGAGGAGAAGGGTAAAGGAGACAGATGTTGGAAGCCCCCAGCAAACTCGCTCTGGCTAATATACCCTTAAAAATGTGGTCCTGGGGGCAAAAGCGGGAAGGGGAAAGAGGTGTCTGTGCCAACGAGAGGGCACAGGGAGGAGGGCGCCTGTGCTCGGTCATGCTAATTTTGACATTTTCCTGTGCGTCTGCTTGTCATCATCAACTTATAATTTAACCTCGTCGTGGCGATGCCTCTGGAATGTCAACAAGGCTCGCTGGAATTTCATTAGAGCCCGGCAGCTGGCCCCTGGTATTTCTGATACAAACGATGTACAGCTGCATTCTGGCCCTGCAGTCTTTATCCCCCCATCTCGCGAACAGCGGCATTAGACACACTTAATCCGGAGAGATATTCCGCGCACCAAGAAGAGGGCTTGTCAGTCCCTCCAGGGGCATCTCCTATGGACTGCTCTGCCTGAGCCAATTAACCCAGAGTAATTGCTGAAAAGCATTAGATATTGATGATGGATACAGGGGGCTGACCCCAGGGGTGGCTGGAGGGAAAGTGGTGAATAATGAAACTTCTCTGGGCGTCTGCACAGCATTTGCCGCTTTCAAAGCCCCTACTCACACACGGTCGCAGTGGTCGGTTGATACAGGCTGGGGAGCTGGCAGTGCTCCCCCCCACATAAAAGTGAAAATTAAACTTTGGAGCAGGAGATGATTTTGAGTTCGCCAGAACAGAGAAACACAAAAAAGCTGGGCACAAAACTCCAATGTCTGGATTTTGCACTCCAGACATTGGATGGTTGGATTGTTTGGCCAACAAATATTTATGAAGCACCTACTATGAGCTGGCCATTGTGTTTGGCTGGAGGATGTGGTTTCTCTCTCTCTTGTATCCATGGAATTTCTTTGTACGATCTTCTCCTTTGGGGTCCTCCCCTAAGGGACATCCTTCCCTGATTCCCTACAATGCACACCTATTTACCTGCCTTTGCTCCTCTGGCCCCATCGGAATCTGTGCTCAGGGGAGGATTAAACCTGAGTGTATAGAAGTTTCCTAAGGGGCGCCTGGGTGGCTCAGTCGGTTAAGTGTCCAACTGCAGTTCAGGTCATGATCTCACAGTTTGTGGGTTCGAGCCCTGTGTCAGGCTCTGTGCTGACAGCTCAGAACCTGGAGCCTGCTTCAGATTCTGTGTCTCCCTCACTCTCAGCGCCCCCCCCCCAACTCATGCTCTGTTTCTCTCTGCCTCAAAAGTAAATAAACATTAAAAAAAACATAAAAGAAGTTTCTTTGTCCCATCCCAACAGTAGCCTCATGACACTGATCCTTCCCAGGAAAAGGGAAGCCCTGTCCTGTTATAGGATTGCTGCATCTTTGTGAACAGGATGGAGAGCCATCTGGGGCCAGAGGGCCTTCTTGGCCCTGGAAACAGACTGTCAGCAGCTGCCTGCCTGGCCTGTGGGTTCAACTGTCCTGGCCAGTCCTTTGCATCATGGAGTGGCATGGAAATTTTGAACCATGATCCTGGTGTATCTATGAGTCCATGGGATGTAGAGTCTTTGTGCCTCGTATCCTGGCATGCACCCCTGAGATACTCAAGTGGAGTAGAGGCAGGCAGGCACAGGGGTGAGTTCATGGCAGAGACCACACTGGGCCCAGATCTTCCCTGGGTTGGGTGCTTGACTGTGCCAGCATTAACCAGGGCTGGACAACCTCTTCCCTGGATGTGTCTACCCAATGCTGCTTAGACTACAGCCCCTAAAAGTCTCACTTGCTTGGGTTCTGTCCCAGTGTTTTCAAGATCCTCAGGAAGATGTTCCCTATTGACGTCGGGAATTTGGCTGGCTTACTGGACAAGGAGGAGAAGAATTCAAAGAGAACTTTCTGGAATCTAGTACCTGGAAACTTTCCCCACCCCACCTCCTTTATTTTAACCACGAAAGGTCCAGAAAAAGCAGGGCTCTTTTTAAAGCTTCAAGTACCCGAGAGTGATAACAAGAGTTCAAAAGAGGTAAGAGTCACGTGAAGGCCCAGAGACCCATGGATTGGTGAGGAGACCGACAGGTGGACACAGAGGAGACCCTTGGAGAGAGGCAAAGAAGCACACGCACTGCCAGCTAAACACACACAGGCGGGGACGCAGGGACAAGGGCAGTTGCAGAGTCAGAGGGATGGGAATCCAAGGCCAGAAGAGAGATGTGCAGATCACATGGCCCAGAGCTTCCCACAAGCAAGTCGGTCCAAGGGCAGTGGTGCGGCCAGACCACCTGTGATGGCATCCAGCCTGCCTCTTACTGCTGTGTGACCGGGAGTTATTGCCTTGTCTCTAGACCTCAGTTTACTCAGCTTTAACATGAGGACAGTGATGGCGTCTGACTCACGGGTTTGCTGCGATGACTCAAGGGGTCCGGAACCGTGCCTGCCAGAAAGCCTGTGTCCACAGCCAGCCGCAAGGATGGTGAGGTGCAGGGTGGGACCGTCGGGCAAGTCCTACTGCGTGGTTTTACTTCTCCGGCGGTGCCTGTGCCGCACTCCCGGGGCCACAGCATGCTGGGAGGGAGCAAGGCCAGCCTGGGGTCACTCTGGCATCAGGGTTGGGTCCCATCATGCTTTCAGATGCCACACAAACTCTGCCTCAGGGATTGGGGAGGGACAGGGGTTTAGGATGGCCGAGAGAGAGGGTCTTGACCCTGTGGGTGGATTCTGCTGTGTAAGCAGGGAGAGGGAAATCACACGTGGGTGGGGACCCCACACCTCTCCCTTCTCCCGGGACTTCTGAATGTGGGTCACACGTAAAACCAAAATAGAAGAAACGGCAGGGAGGGGGAATTCAAAACCCCTCTGAAGCCTGCGGCCCAGGCCGTCAGGGTGGACCCAGGCTGCACTTTCTTAAGAACACAAGAGTGAGCACTCACACTGCCTGCTCACCTCTCTCCTTCATTCTCTCCTGCATGAGGAGCCCAATGCGGTCTACTCGGTGCCTGGCAATGGGTCGTGGAGACACTGCTTCCCTGGGGCAGCTCACAACGAGGTCATCAGAGCCTCTGCCTTCCTTGCTTCGACACAGCCAAGCTCCACTAGCCCAGGAGGGGGTGCTCTCTCACCCTCCATGCACAGAGTCCCTTGGGGGAACCAAGGGACAGTCATCAGACCCCAAGCACTCCATGCTGAGTGGGAGCCAGCACAAGATGTCAGGGTGGGTCCTACCTGGTTCCCTTGGGATAAGAGGGGCCAGAAAGACCCCTCGTGTCAGGAAAAGATGTATAAACCCACCCCTCCTCCAAGAACCTCCCCCCCACGCATTTTCTCCTCCCAATAGCACTCTTACAGCATAAGGGCTGGTCACGTCGGCCAATGCACGCATGGAGGTTCAGGGATGCCAAGGCCTTTTCTCAAGGTGACATAGCTTATAGATGGCTAACGTCTCACTTGCAGGGTCCAAATCACATGTTCTAGCCTCACACCCACACTCCTCCATCCTTGCTCCCTCACATGCAACAACAAGGAACTTGGGGAAACTCTGTCTCGTTCAAATGGGCTCTGCGCAGATGAGCTGCTGGGTGCCCCAAGTAACCAGCTCCCCCCATGCCTATCAGGCCCCTGTCTGTATCGACCGGATGCGCAACAGCCAGGGCCCCGGCCACCTAGTATTCCTGGGATTCTGAGCTGAGCCTCAGCCAGGGTGAGCCTCGTGGATTCTCACACAGCAGCAGCCAGGGGTGTGGGCTTGAAGCCCAGTCAGATAATATGAAAATAGTAATAACTGAAAAACAGAGACACAAAACACAAGGACACTGGGACAAGCATTAGAGGTGAGATCCACAAGCAGGCACAAGAGGCAGGTAGGCGGGGGGGATGGAAGGACACATCGCCACCGATAGCCACGTATTTTCAGGACTCAAGAGCCCAAGGACAGTCCAAGTTCAAGCAAGGCTGAGTGGGGAAGGAAGGGCGTTGGCTGAGGCCTGGTCTTCACTCCATTCCTGCCGCTTGGCCAAGGTCGGCTTTCACAGCATAGAGACGTTTCTCAGGTGAGATCAAAACATCCAGAAAGGACGCAGTGGGTCAGAAGAGAGGGGAGGCCAGAGGGTGGTAGGAGACAGGCCTTCACCAATATGGAGATGGGGACCACAGTGGGAGGGGAGGTGCTTTTCTGAGAACTGGGGCCAGGAGGCAGCGGGCTGTGGTGGATGCAGGGATTTGCCCCCAGGCCCCTATTCAGGAAGAAAGGACTTACTCCCTCAGCTGCCAGGGCCACCACCTACAGGAAGCCCTCCGCTGCCAGCTCCCTTCAGGCTTTGTCTGCACGGAGCTGCCTTGCTCAAGATCATGCCTCCTTTACAGGGTCCTCCATCTCCAATACCGATAGGTGGGAAGGTCCTGGGGCCTGAACACCCTGTCCCAAAGTGGGACACCTCAGAAGGCTCATTCCATATTCATACCTCCCCACGGTGTGGGTCAAGGTGTCCACTGACAGGGCCATGCAGCTCAACTTCTCTTCTGCCGCGGCCCTCCTTTCTGCGTGCCCCCTCCACAGGTGTTACCCAAGAGCATTCCCTTATAAACTGACTGTAGGAATCTCCTTTGGCAGTCTCCTTCCTGGGGGACCCACCCTGTGACACATGGTTAAACACTGAGCAGAAAGCCCATTCTTGCCCGGCCACACCGTACAAAGAACCTTTAGGGCTGTAATCTCCCCTGACCTTCACGATGACTTGGTAAAGAGGCATTACTGTTCCCACCCAACAGATGCGAAAACTGAGGTCCAGAGAGGTTAAATAATTGTTTGAAGGTCAAAACAGCAGGTAGTTGGTACAGCCAGGGCTCAAACCCAGGTCTGTTGTGCTCTAAAATGTATGTTCTTTCCTCTGGTACACAACTGCCCTGGGAAGGGAGGGGAAGGAGGGTAAGAAGGAAAGAACTAGAAGGAAGAGGGGGGGAAGGGAAGGGAAGGGAAGGGAAGGGAAGGGAAGGGAAGGGAAGGAGAAAGGATCAGCTAACACTTAGCACTTACTCCAGACCAGGCAACATACACACCATTTTGCATTTAATCCTCAAAATTTTATGACGTATGTATCACTTTTATCTATGTTATAGATGAAGAATTTGGCTCAGAGAGGTACAACAGATTGTCCAAGGTCACACAGCCAGTAAGTGGCAGAACCTTGATACAAATCCAGTTCCATCTTATTCCAAGCCTGGACATCTTAACCACTACTATCAGGGAGAGTTAGGGCCAACCGGAAGGCCGAGGGACCCCAAGATGGAGGTGTGGGCTAGAGTACTGGGAAGTCAAGGTCCCAGGTGCCTGAGTAGAAGGGAAGCTTGGCGAGATCAACATCCTGGTTCTCCTGGGAGTATACGGGACCTGCTTGAGGGCTGACCCAATTCAGGCCTGGAGCCATCGCTTAGAAATTGCACCAAGCCAATCCCTAGCCGTAATTATCACCAGGCTTGCAGCACTGGGCTGAGAGCTGGAAATAGCTCTGTATTTATTTACCCTGCAATTACATGCTACATTAAATGCTCTGCGAGAACATGGCGATCACCCTGCAATTAACTGGTCCCTGCTTCCTGGGCAAGAGAAGGCTGGAGACAGTTACTGGGCGAAATCAAGTGCTGCCTGGTTTCTTAATGGGCCTGGGGGTCACCTTGGAACTTGTGCTGCTGGGCCTGGCTGGAGGTTGTAGCTCTCAGCAGGAGAGGAGCTCTCTAGCTCCTGGGGAGAGGGGTTCACATCCATCAGACTTTGCTGTGAGTTCTGGAAGGAGCTGGCATATAAGCCCCTCCTTGAGCTGCACCCTACCCTGCCTTGTCTCCTCCACTCCTCTCGGAGCACCTAGTGACTCTCTGTACTTAATTTTTGGAATTCCTGGATCACCACTCCACCAGCTTTGCATGGGCATATTTACCTTTCAAGAGTCAGCTCAAATATCACCTCCTTGGGCAGTATTCTTGGAAAGAAGATTGCAAACGATAGTGAACACCAGACAGACCTGGGATCAAATACCAGTATCATTATCCAATAGCTGTGTGACTTTTGGCAAGTTACTTGACCTCTCTGAGCCTCATTATATGCATGTGTGTGTGCACAGATGTATAGAACTCCCTGACATCACATGCATATGCATTATGTACATATATTAGAACTCAGTATCTTAAAGTTGGGAGCAGATCGTAGCAGGATGGAAACAGCATGGTACCTGACTAGTAGGTACACACTAAATTTTTGCCCAATTAATGAACCAAGGAGTAAATCAACCAATCAATCAAAAGTCAATTCGGAGCTGAGAATACGTATGCACCCATGTTTATCTTTGTGGCTCCCCACTTAACTTCCTACACATAAACATGGATCCGTGTTATTCAAAAACATAATATGCAAACACGATGGTAATTGGTTTCTAGTTGCCTGGAGATTCCAGAGAACTAGTTTCTCAGGCTGTGCAGATAGATTAAGAATGCCAGCAAAAGGCATTAAGAAAAGAGTTAATTATATATTTACTACCTCTGTCATTTTCTCCTAATTATGTCTTGGCAAGCAGAGTTTCCTGGATGAGACTTAAATCTCAGTGTCTTTAAAAATATAATAATAAATCAATGTGAAATGGAGTGCTCCCAATAGCCAAAAATGCCCAGGAAAGTTTTCAATCAGTGAGAGCCCCAGTGAGCCGGGCTGGCACCTGTTCTGACTGTGTTTGGGCTCTAGAGACCAGATACAGGGCCAGACAAGCCACAGAAGAGCAGAGCTACGTCTGGGTCCCGCCACCGAGGCTGCCTCCAAGTTGGATGGGGGTCACCTGGAGGTCCCGTGGCATCACCTGTTGCCAGTTTCCCACAAGGCACCAGGAGGGAGAAGCCGGGTGTGAAAATCATTGAGCCGCTCTTGTGGCATTTTGCTTGGTTTCTGGATTGAGAAGGCAGGGACCATTTAGTGAGCACCTTCTACGTCAGTGGCTCTCGGCTGGGAACAATCTTGTCCTCGGGGGCATTTGGCAAGGTACGGAGATATTCTCGGTTGTTATGACTCAGGTTGTGCTAGTGTCTAGTGGGTAGACGCGAGGTATGCTGCCACACATCGCCCGATGCACAGGACAGCCCCCGCAACCACAATTATCCAGCCCCAGACGTCAACAGTGCTGAGTTGAGAAGCCGCACTGCAGGTGACAGCAGGCTTGAGGCTGGGTGTTTCCATACTGTCTATTATTGATTATTGTCACTCGGTTTTCAGGGCTCTTTGTGTGCCTGTCTTTTCTATTTTGGTTCCTAACGATAAGGAAAACCCGGGCCCAAGCACGCTCAGAACAAATGCCCAGGCTTCCTTCGTTGTAACCGCCACACTTCCGTGGCTGTGGTCACTCCCATCGAGAACCACACAGCGCTCGCCAGGGGAGGGGAGCAGATGCTCTGGTGGCCCACGGGCACCTGCACATGCCGGCTCTTCCTCTTCTCCTTGGGAAGAGACTGTGCTTCTCTCACGGGTCCCAGGAAGCAGACCAAGAGGAGCCAGGCTGCTGCTACCGCATCAGAGTGACCTGGGCAGGAGGCCCAGGGCATCCTCTGTCTATGAGATGAGCAGGAATCGGGCACCACTCCTGGGCCATTTCACTGTGTTCCATCCCACTCCGTCCAACACACCTACACCATCCAAGCAACTGTTAGGCCCACCTACCGGTTTCTATGATCTGAGTCTCTTGTCTATTATCTGAAGGTCTATGTACATAAAAGGCCCAAAGGGATTTTTCTAGGATGTTCACTTGTGGTCTCCACAACCACTCTACAGGACAGATACCGCATGTCCTTTCACAGCCGGGGGCGGGGGGGAGAGGCTCAAAGGAACTAGATGGTTCACTTAAGGTAATACAACCAGGAAACACTAAAACTGGGGTGCAAACACCTGTCCACTCAACCCCAAGGCACGTATTCTTGCCGTGACAGCTGGCTGCTGAGCGAGAAGGGTCATTTTTGAGCTTTACAAGGGGGGGGGGGAGAGGAAAAGCATGGACCATCTCTAACCCTGACCTCTTTCCTGTCCCTAGCATCTGCGAGTCTCCCCACAGGGTGCCAAACGCTGAAAGGAGACTCAGTCTAAGAGCATAAGGGATACAGTCATTTGGGGACTGGTCATGGACGGTATGAATATAGATGTGGGTGACAAACACACAGGGCTCATTGATCTAAGAAGAGACCGAGGCTTCTTCTGAACAGGTGTCAGAAAGAGTTTAATAAAGGCCTCGAGCCATGATGAGTCATTAAAGGCATGAGGCATGTGAGGAGGACAGACCAGCTTAGCCAGCTCTGGATAGTCTACACTGCAGATGGGAACTTGGGAAGCACGCTATGTAAATTACTGTAAACATCTTCACATTACCCTCCTCCCGCTGTGCATACACACACACACACACACACACACACACACACGTGCATGCGCACGCGCACACGCACAACTTCTGTCTAATCCAGCATTTCTCAACCCCTGTCCCATAGAGCAGCACTTTGGAAATTCTGTGTGCACGGGAGCTTTGCTGCCTCCACACAGGGCCCAGGTGGGGCCTGCCATTCTGCATTTCTAACCAGCCCCCAGGTGACACTGACGCAGCGGGTCCACAGGCCACACTTGAGATAGGAAGGCATTAGGATGCCAGTGAAGCAAGACATGCACAGGTCTTCCTGGAGGCTGAAAGATTCCAGAGGTGGAGCATTTTGGGAAACACTACACTACACTGAACAAGCATCTGGGACTCTAAGGAAAGGAGTGGGGGATAAATATGGATAAAGACGTTTAAAAGGCCTTACAGGAAACAAAAGAGGCTTGTTTGGGAGAACCATCATGCTGGGTAGGTCAGATCACATCCCTCCCCTCTCTGCAGCCGGGGATGGAAAAGCCCTCCGGGTGGCCAGCACGGCCCCCAGGACGTCCTGCCTCTCACCACCCTCCCCATCTCCAGGCACACAGGCCTGTTCTGGGAACACTACTAGCTGAGCAGACTCCAGCCCCAAGTCTTTCCTCTGACAGCCAACCCTACTAGCCCCCCCCCCCCAGCCGCCTTCTTTGCTCAAAGGCCGCCTGCTGGAGGAGGCTTTCCTGATGGGCCAATGGAATTTCACGACCTGCTATCCCTGTCTTAATTTGCTTGACCTTTTCTTGTTCCATTTTTCCGATGCATTTTTGCCTTCAGACACAACGCACCCACATACCTCGTCATGTTTATTGCGCATCGTTTGTCTTCCCTACTAGATTACAAACTCCACGGGAGCAAGAATTGCACTGCCGTCACTTTGTTAAGGTTTTCGTTTTTTAAGAAACCTCTACACTCGGCGTGGGCTTGAACTTACAACCAAGATCGTGCCGACTGAGCCAGCCAGGAGCCCTTCATTGCTGTATTGCTAGCACCTACAACTGTGCCTGGCATACAGTAGGTACTCTACACCCCTCCTGAATCAGCAGTTGAGCAACTGCAAGTACAGAGATCTTAGCAGCAGCGGAATATAGGATGCATCACCCTCCAAAGGTTTTCAGCCACAGAAGCTATTTCTTTCTTATTTTTTTTCGCCCCCTCCGGGGGTGTCTCAGCATGACCACTATTCCTAAATGCACATTTTCCAGGAAATGTTGCTGTAAGAACTCACCAAGGCTCCAGCCCTCATCCATTTTCCTTAGTCCTTCCTGGCCTATTCATATTCATCCCCTGCCAGGTCCCAGGGAGATGGGTTCCATACGTTTATTAGCCACCGTATACATGTATCTTTAAATCTGCAAGAACAATGGTGCTCCCTGCCCACTCTTCTAAGTGCCCACCCCCCCACTCCCGGCACTGCCGGGGTGGGGGGAGAGAGAAGGTACCAGGTTTCATACCAGGCCTTTTAAGCAATAGGTGCTTCACAAATACATATTTAAGCCTCAAAGTAATCCTCCGAGGTGAGTCTTAATCCCCCATTATACAAACGAGAACCAGAGTCTCAGAGAGATTAAGTAGCTCGTACGACTGGGATTCAGATAAAGGTCTGCCATACTTACAGCTCCTACACTCCCCACAACGCCAAGGTGGGGAACCTCCCAGAGCAACGTCTGGCAAGTGCCAAACTGCAGAATCGGAGATGCGTGTCTGTCCAGGGTGTCATCCTTTTTGGCAAAAGCATCAGCACCAGCGACAACAGCTAATGCCCCCTGAAGTTGTGCCATATGCCAATCATTATTCCTTTTTAGAATTTATTTGTTTAAATTCACATTAGTTAACACACAGCGTAGTCTTGGTTTCAGGAGTAGAACCCAGCTACGGGTTCTACATGACATGGGTCCCAACAGGTGCCCTCCTTAATACCCATCGTCCATTTAGCCCACCCCCCACCCCCCGCCCTCCAGCAACCCTGCTTGTTCTCTGTATTCAAGAATCTCTTATGGTTTGCCTCACTCTCCGTTTTTATCTTATTTTCCTTCCCTTCCCCTAGGTTCATCTGCTTTGTTTCTTAAATTCCATACATGAGTGAAATCATAGGATACCTGTCTTTCTCTGACTTACTTTGTTTGGCACAAAGTCAATCATTATTTTAAGCACCTAACATGGATTTCAGTCTTTTAATTCCCACAACCACATGGCCCTCACTTCACAGACGAGGGAACTAAGGCAGTCGAGAAGCTTCACAATGTGCCATCTTGCCCAGGGTCACGCAGCTATGGAGCGGCACGGCCACCTGCGCCAGAATCAGGGAAAGAGTCAGGCCATACACAGTCCCGGACCCACCTGCTGCTCCCGTGAGCACCTCACCATGCTTTGATGCTCTGGGCAACCCCAGCTCCTCCTTGCCTCTTCCCTCAGTGCCTTCCAGCGCTCCACCCTAATCACGCCCCAGCCTCCGGCTCTGCCTCCCGGCTCCCCGATGCATCTTTTTCTTCTGGCGGGAGGGCTCTGTGGACAGGAATCTGTCCTACAACCTCCCATCTCTGCAACACGCCCCCATACGGTCTTCCCAGGTGATCCATGCTGGGAGCCAGGGTCTGGCACCAAGAAGGCCCTGAGAGACTGGCATTGGCACAGGGGCACCTGAGACCCAGAGGAGCTCTGACTTGCCTACTAAGAGCGCACACAGTCATAAACCTGGACTGGGATGCAGGCCTGGGAATCCCGTCCCATCAGAGTCCTTTACGTCATTTACCAGCCAGCCAGAGCGCTACATAAAAGTGCCGAGGGACAGCCCAAGGGTTCCTGCTCTACCTTCAGCGGGCTTATCATTTGTGTTCACACGTACTTTCTTCACTCACCTGTTGCTTCACCCAAGACATCTTTGGTTCCAGTAACAAAGTAATCAAAAAGACAATCACTTCTAATGGAGATGAGATTTATTTTGTAAATCAATTGCTTTATTTCCTCCAGGTTGGTCAGATATAATATCGCATTAGTTTAAGGTATACAACATAATGACTTGATATGTGCATACATTCTGAAATAATGACCACAATCATTTTAGTTAACATTCACCCCCACCCGTTAATTTAATAAATGATAACAGAAATATACTTATAATAACAAACAGAGGTGGGGCGCCTGGGTGGCT
This sequence comes from Prionailurus bengalensis, assembly GCF_016509475.1. NCBI lineage: Eukaryota > Metazoa > Chordata > Mammalia > Carnivora > Felidae > Prionailurus > Prionailurus bengalensis. Next base: position 21,683,923 of record NC_057347.1, read on the forward strand.
CAGTCGGTTAAGTGTCCAACTTCTGCTCAGGTCATGATCTCGCAGCTCGTGAGTTCGAGCCCCGCATCGGGCTCTGTGCTGACAGCTCAGAGCCTGGAGCCTGCTTTGGGTTCTGTGTCTCCCTCTCTCTGCTCCTCCCCCGCTCATGCTCTCTCTCTCTCTCTCTCTCTCTCTCTCTCTCTTTCTCAGAAATAAACACTGAAGAAAAATTTAAGAAAAATAAACAGCAGTAAGCACTTAAAAAATAAAGAACTATTCAGGGTTCTGTGACAGCGTACAATTTGTGAGGGAAGCAAGAACGAATGTGACTTGGCCTGGGAATCAAAGAAAACTGCCTGGAGGAAGTGGCATTTGAAGTGAGATACAAAGAACGGTAAGAGTACATAAGGCAAGAAGGGGCTTGAGAGGGAGAGCACGCGCAGAGGAAGGCCCTGCGGCAGAAAGACTGTAACGCCGTCAAGATTATCAGATAACCATAATATAGTATAGAATGTATACGTAACACATAAAGTACAAGGCTCTCTCCGAGGAAAGCAACAAACACTTACTGAGTGATTCCCAGATGTCAGCCGCTTCATCGCACCCATTTCACAGCTGGAGTAACTGAGTCTTGGGAGGATTAAGACGTTTGCCAAACAAGCGCGCAGACCCTGTTGATGTTCCACATCAGCATTCCTCTTCCTCGTGCCTGTGTGCCTCTTTCCTCCAGCTGTTGTGGTGGTTTTCTCGCTTCTAATGACCTGCCCCTGCTACTCCCTTTGGAGGCCTGTCCTGGGGTCACTGTGTCCATTTGCCACCGCTCCTGGAGAACTGTAAGGTGCCTGGGAGTTAAATGTCCCTGGAGTGTCCCTTCAACGGTGATGGCCGGGAGCATGAGGCCCCGCAGCACTGCCTAGAGCGGGGACATGCTGGAGTCCCCTGGCGGAGTCAGGCTCAGCCAGGCCCTGGCCCCAAATTGTTCCCTTGCCTCACATCTCCTGCTTCTCTGGCCTGCCTTCCCCATCTCCGCATTGGATTCTCCTGGGATCCCTTCTTAATAAATCACTCAGACAGGAAGTCTCACCTCAGAGACCGCTCCTGGGGAACCCGACCTAAAACACAATCCGCGTCTGTCTGAATCTGAAGCCCTTTCTCTTGCTAGGAAGACAAGATGATTCAACAGAGCGAGGGGAAAATGAGTTAGTAATGTTAATAGGGAGGAAGAGGAAAGCCCCAGAGAGTTAAGGGAATGGTTAAGCATCCAAGGATGCATAGCTTCTAACCCAGTGGAGAAAGCAGGCCTCCAGGGTGCGGAGGGTGACGTTACGGAACAATGACAAGGGTGACAGAAGTCCCTCCAGGACAGAGGGAACCGTGCCATCTGGGTGGAGGCATGGCATGCAGCCCTGTAAGGGAAGGCAGGGCCAGGCCAGGAAGGGGTTCCTCAGGATCAGGCCAAGGAAAAGTACGAGGTGGAAAGAATGTGCTTTCTCAGTAGCCACGCTTAGGTTCCAAGGCTGCACCCACCACTTCCAGGCACCAGGGCACCTGAAACAGGGAACTCAGCTTACTGGGCAGTGAGATGACGTGACCTACTTCAGATGTTTGTTTTGAGGGTGAAATAAGAACAGCACCATCAAACCCCCCCGCCCATTACTAGAGATTCACACTGCGTTTTTTTATGTGTTTGTTTTTCCCTTTCTCTCTCTCTCATTACAAGAGCTCGGGCTCATTTCTGTGAGAGGACTCAATGCAAAGACTTCAATCTACAGAGTAAAATTTTCAAAATCACATTTTAGAGAAACTCAGATTTCAGTGGAATGTGTGACAAGCTAGAGACCTGGAGACCGATGAGATGGTTGCAGGAGACCTCTGGGTTTGGTCATAAAACCTGACCTAGGAAAGTGGCAGCGGGCACAGGACGACATCTACAGAGACGCTGGCAAGGGCAGCGAGTGAGCAACTGGCTTGAGGAAATGAAGGGCAGCCAGGGACCCAATGGGATTTGAGGTTTTGAGCTGGTGTCTGAATGAACAGGGATGAGAGAGAGAAGACATACCTGCTTGAGGGTGAAGGTAGGAAGTTGGATTTGATGTATGTTGAGCTTAAAGTAACATCCAGACAGGGGCGCCGGGGTGGCTCAGTCGGTTAAGCATCTGACTCTTGGTTTTGGCTCAGGTCATGATCTCACAGTTCATGAGTTCGAGCCCCACGTCGGGTTCTGTGCTGACAGCATGGAACCTACTTGGGATCCTTTCTCTCTCTCTCTCTCTCTCTCTCTCTTTTTTTTTAATTTTTTTAAATGTTTGTTTATTTTTGAGAGAGAGAGAGACAGAGTGTGAGCAGGGGAGGGGCAGAGAGAGGGAGACACAGAATCGGAAGCAGGCTCCAGGCTCTGAGCTTCCAGTACAGAGCCCGATGAAGGGCTTGAACTCACAAACCGCGAGATCATGACCTGAGGTGAAGTCGGACGCTTATCCGACGGAGCCACCCAGGCGCCCCGGGAATCTCTCTCTCTCTTTCTCTCTCTGCCCCTACCCCGTGCACACATGCTCACATCTCTCTCTCAAAATAAACAAATAAACACACTTAAAAAATTAATAAAGTTACATCTGGAAATCCAGAGAAGCAACAGCATTTGGCCAAAAGAGCCAGACAGACCTGTGTTCAAATCCCCAGCCCTGCCGCTCACTAGCTGTGAGACTAGCTAAGTATCAGGACCTCTTTGAGCCTCTACTTCCTCATCTGCAAAAAAGACAAGACAAATACAGGTTGCTTTAAGGACGGAGGCAGGCAACATCATCTGGCAACTCGTAAACTGTTAGGTCTACGATACTTTTTTTTTTTTTTTAACGTTGATCAAGCAAATGGAAAGGAGTCGTGAGGTCAACCTCAGAACTAATATTGTAGATTCCAAAAGCACTGAACTGAAGTGGAAGGCTGAGGCATGAGCATAAGGTGAGATCAATTACCTTTTGGAAGAAAATGTCCTGTCAAAGACCGACAGGCACCAAAGATAAATTTTCAGCTAGTCGGCTACTTCTGTTTTCCCATAAGGAGAACAACTCCATTCAGTTGTACAAACATTTATGAGCCAGACGCAGTGGAAATGGGGACCCTGAGATGAATAAGGCTCGGTTCCTGCCTTGGGAGGACTCACGGTGTCTTGGAGGGGACAGACATGTACAAAACCAAACAAAGGGCGATGTGAGAAGAGTTACATCAGAGGCCTGAGCCACGAGGACTGAGGGTACACCGAGGAGGGAGTGATTGATTTCGCCGAGAGGATTTTATGCGGAAATAGCCAGAACACTAAGATCTCTCCCAAAGCATTAAACACGCGTAATCATTTTTCAAATAAATTAACCGTGAATAATAGCATTCACTTAATTATTAATTCAAAAATGATGGTTCAAAGACGAGGAACAAAACCAAAAACCCTAACCCCAAATTTCTAGGTCATCATGGTAAAATGGGGAGGGAGATACAAGAATCCAGGCCTGCAAGTATAGGGTCCCCTAGATTCCAACTCGAACAGCCTCTAAGCCACACGGATCCTCTGTGATGCGGTTGACCAGGGCTGGCCGCTAAAACAAAAACATCCACCTGCGCTTTATGAGTTCTTGGATATGAGGCCGGGTGTCAACACAGAGGAAAAATATCGTGTCCCTATTAACTGAATCTCAAGCAGCCGCTGCAAAGACCAGAATGATGGACCTGGAAGGAGCCTTATAGGTTCAGCTAATTCAAACCCCTCTTTCCGCTTTCCTGATAAGGAAAAGGCACCGAGAGGGGAAGTGATTCACACAAGGTCACCTAGGTGTGGAGAGCCAGGACAGAGTCCAGAGTTCCTGATTCCTCACTGAATGCTGTAAGACACCATCTGCCTCTCGAATGAATCAATGACTCCAGATCCTATAGGGTCCGTAACGCCATCAGCACATGCACACATGCGCATGCGCACGTGCGCGCGCGCGCACACACACACACACACACTCCTAAAGTGACCCTCAGTGGGCCACCACATCCTTTGCATGGAATAAGGGTCTGCCATGCCCTTGGCAAGAGCCCACAAGTGTGGCGCTCAGAACCAGCCCATGGAGTCTGGCCTCCGGGGGATGACAGTCCAGCAGGGAAGGATTCTTTAGTTCACGGACTGCTGGTTTCCCCAGTGTTCCCCAAAACAGCCTCACCTGACATTCCCTGCCAACCAAGGCAGGAAGTTCTGCTAATTTCCTTAATAACTTAACAAGATTATCAACCACCACCCTGTGGGCACAGATTTGGTCTTTCCTTTTGGTTATGGGAACGCATCCATTTTTCACACAATTATAGCCTGAGAGGATCATCACTGGGGCTGCCAATCGTGGGCTTATTAGGAGCAATTTAGACGTGAGATTGGATTTCCTTTCTGCACAGAACTTTTTGTTCAAAGTGAATGAACTGGTGTTCCTCATTAATATATTAATAAAATGTTGTCCAAGAGGTGTTTGATCTTTAAGACCGGCCCGGTGGCGGAAGAGTGAGAACACAGGTGGGGGTCCTGGCTACCTGTTGCCCCTCTGTACCATCCAGCCCTCCATTTGGGTCTCCGGGCCTGTTTCTCATTGCCTACGGTGATAGAGTTGGGCGGGGTCGGTTGTTCAGAACCGAAGGCCCACAGTGCAACAGAATGATGCATATTACCGATCTAATGCCTCACGGACTAACTAAATTGTGACTTCTCTCCTCTTGGGCAGAACCGATGTCTTCTGAGTGTGAAACGCCAGTTAGCTCAGCCTGGTCTGATGTTCTGTCAATGACATCATGGGGATTTAGAGAAAAACAAAGGGAGGGGGGCAACTGAGGAAATTGATTTCTAAGGTCTGTCTCTGGTCGACTGTTTATTCATTGAAACTCAGCTTTCCTGACCCTGCCAGGCTGAATTTGCTTCCACCCCTCCAGCACTGCTTATTTGGGATTTCTGCTGTGTACACATAGTGCCTTCTCCCCACTGGGCCATGCCTACCTTAAGGATGTGGGGTGAATGCTGGTTATGGCTCTACCCAGGAACGTGCGAGAACCGGCTCACACTGGTTCGCCAGAGCCAATTACGTGCATTTCTTCCATGTTCAATGACTTATTGAAACCAGTCATGATGGGAATATTTACAACGGGAAAATCGAAAAACATTACAAAGCAGGACTTGGTTTCGTCCCAGAAAGTAACTTGTTAAATATTTACTAGCACATCACTGACTATATTCTCACTGTTTAGGTTTTGGGGTATAATAACTGCATAGTTGAATTTTGATGAATAAATGAATGATCAGAGTCAGAAAACCTGGGAGCTGATAGGTTTCAGGAAGGCCAAGCTACGTGTACAAGTGAGACAGAAAGCTCCCTGGGTAACTCGCAGGAGGGGTATAAACGAGAGCAGAGGTTTTAAATCTCGGCCGTGTACTAAAATCTGCATCTCAGTCCTGAACCCCTGGGGTGAATCCCTTGAACATCGGTATTTTCTAAATATCCCCACGTGATTCCATAACATGGCCAAGTTTGAAACAGACTGGCTTAGAGAAAATTCCTGGACTAATCTTAGCCCCTCAGGACACCCATCTCCCAGCACCCCAGGTGTTCCCTGGTCCCTACCATTTGAATACGGGGAGCTTGAGAGTCAAGTTGAGGGATGAAATTTCTCGGGTAGGTTAGCGGCCATCCATCTGATAACAGGCTGGGTCACAAGGAGGTTCTCCATGTATGGTTTCGACTTTTTGGCTCATGTCTAGGATGATGATTTAGTTAGGTGGCCATTAAAAAAAAAAAGCACCTCAACTCCGTGGAAAAGAGTTCAAAAGCCACAGCCCAAAGACAGTTTCCCTACAAGTGGCTAGTGCATGCCCATTGTCCCCACCTCCCCACACTTGAATGCCACTGCCAGTCCCTTTGCTCCACGCTACATGTCGGCTGTTTTTCTCTCTTTAAAGGGCCATTACAAGCACCACCTTCTCTTTGAGGGTCTCCTTGATCTCCAGAGCCATCAGCAAGACACAGAGGCAAAAGCGTGGGCTCTGGAGTTCAACAGACTCTGAGTTCAAGCTCCAGTTCTGCTTGATAGCTGTGAAGATTCAGCAAGTCACTGAGCCTCCCCGAACCACACGTCCTGCCTGTATAAAATGTGGTTGGCAAAACTTAGAGAAATTGACAGAACACATCTGGATGTGTCTGGTATCATGGAAACGGGAGAGGACAGAACCATGCTGTTTCAGTCTCATCAGTCCTAACCTCACTTGCCATTTATTCTGGCTGCGTCATACCCCTCTCTGACCCTCGGTCTCCTCCTCTGAAAGTGATGGAGTCCGACTGATGCTCTGCATGGGCCTTTTAGGTTCTAGAGGGACTTCGTGTCTCTGCCTCTCACCCGGCAGAGGTATCTGCCTTCTGTGGTGATTGATCTTTTTCTATATATGACCTGTCTCTCCAACCAGATTAGGGGACCCCAGAGAGCAATGAATGTGCCTTATTAGTCTCTGTATCTCTAGAGCCCAGAAGAGTGCCCTAAACTTAGGGCGTTTATCACATTAGACTTAGCTCTCTCCTGCTTTGTGGGTGCCTCATCCAATGAAGGGGCCAGCCTGAGCTATTACAACACTGTCTGATGCTCCAGCCCCAGGGGTCTGTGCCCCCGCAGGCCTGAAACTACTGTAACTGCTTGTAAATGGCTCAGTATGTGTCAACTGTCGGCAGGGACCTGTGGATACATTTCCCAAATGGTAAGAAGAGCCACGTAGTAAATTACCAATGGATCAGCCATGGGACTGGATAAATGTTCTTTCAGATGTCACCCACCTGGAATGATGCGTGTCCTTTCGGACACTGTGTGGTGTCACCTGGATGGGGCCAAAGTAAACCACTGGAAGTCACGCCATGCTGTGGGGCCAAAGCCCCATCCCATCCTTGGACCCCTAAGTCACGAGTTACACTCAGCAGTCTCTCCTCAGTAATTGCCTCTTTCCCTAAGTGATGCCAGAGCCGATGCGTTTTTTATTTCCCCTTAAATGAGGATTTGCTAGCGGGCCTGTATTTTTTTCTCGCCTAATAACAACTGACAGCAAAGTGTGAAATTAGCTATAACAAGCACCAAAGAGTGAATTTTGCCAACTCCCAAACAAGCTGAGGAATCAGTAGCTGGCCCTCAAGACCCAGTGGCCTCAAGATGTAGTGGTCTTCCTGACCCTGAGCCCACCAGAAGGGGGTAGGGCAGTCTCCTGGCTCCAGACTCCCACTGGATTTGGGGGTTGGGAAACTGGTGACCCTACAGCTACTGGGAAAGTTCACTGATGCCAACACCGGCCCATTTGATGCAAGCATCCCAGAAGATTGAAGCAATACAAAGGAAATGGGGCTCGTTGACATGAGGTTTCAAACAGTGCTCCCTGGAAGGGCTGGTCTGTATGTGTGATTTCAGCTTTTTATGTACAAGTTCAAAAGCGCTGGAGAAACAAAGGAGATCCGGGACGTGCCAGAGGACTCCGCACTCCTCATAACTACCTTGCCCACTAGCTGTGTGGCCTCAGAGCAGGACTGCTAGCGAGGGCCATGCTGGCCAACCCCCCCCTGTCACAAGGCCACTCTGTTCCCAGAGGTGACAATACCAAGGGCTCCCGCTGGGGTGGTGCAACCCTGGCAAGGAAATTTTCTCTCTCTGAGTGTTAACTTCCTCATTTGTAAAATGGAGACAATATTGCCATATTCACGGGACAATTGGGAAAATAAAATTGGGCAAGTGTATGAATTAGGTCATTTTCCCATCCTCGCTGCAAAGCCCAGTCCTCATGTCCTAACTAACCCTTGAGGCTTGACACCCAGAGCATGACAGAGGGACACTCTCCTCTGCTTACTCCTTGTCCATGTCTCCTGCCTCACCCTGCCCCCGCCCCCCACTCTTCAGCATGTTCCCTGGCTCCTGCCATTTTCTCTTTCTCTGACTCAGTCCCACTCACAGCCTTCTGAAAGGGATGTCACAAGTCAGGGAGCCTCCTCCTCTAGCCCTTTCAAGATTCTGGGTCTCTATTCTTGTCTACAACTGGCTCTCGGCTTCAAACCTGCCCATCTATACTCTGCCCTCTGTTGGCCCCTGATGACCTGATTCTTGCTGTGCTCCCTGGACCTCCATTAAGCCTGGAGGGAGCTATGCAAGGAGGAAGAGGACGAAGCAATTGCATGTGTCAGCTCACTTCCTGTAGGCGTCCTGCCCACTTCCTGTAGGCGTCCTGTCCACTTCCTGTAGGCGTCCTGTCCACTTCCTCTTCCTGCCGGCCTCACCCGGTCTCACGCCTCACCCCTACAGCAGTAGTCTGGTCCACTGACTTCAGTCCGATCCAGGTTTCAGTTCTTTCCAACAACTTGACAGCACTTTTCATTGTACTCTCTCTTTCAGTTCTGCTGGGTCCCCTCTCCAAGCTTCTAAGCTTTAATTATACCACATCTTCCTGTTCCCCCAGTTCCTAGGGGTGGTGGCCTCCTGTAGGTGTTACATCTGGGATAACTTCTAGTTCTCTCTCTCTCTCTGTCTCTCCTTTAAGCTACCTGGGTAGCAATTCATTATTTTTAGGTAATATTGCTCTTCCTTTCATTCTCTTTTGTGCAAACACTCTTGCGGTGTTTTTCTCCTTGCCGGACACTAACTGGTACATCTACATACAACCCATGACTTGCGACTTTCAAAGTGCATATCAGACAAACGTACTGCTGTCATCTATCATTCATCTCGCTAGTCTTTCTTCTTTCTAGCCTTAGGGCCCAAAGCAGTGTCTGGCTCAGTAAATATTGGTGAATTTGCGACTCACAGGGTAAAAGAAGGAATGCATGATGCCCATGGGGGTCAACACAGTTCAAGGCACAATCACTGGGGCTTCTGCCCAGGCTCCCTCACTGGGATGGCAGTGGGGCAGATTTCGGCCAGGAACGTTCCAGTACAAAAGTCATTGAAGATCTCTGCAATCATGCCCCAGTGAGTTCACCAGACACTCAATCCATGAAAGAATGAGGCCTGGAGTCCTGGGATTGAATCCTAGTTCTGCAACTTAATCGCTGTGAGACTTTCAACGAGGGATTCAATCTCTTTGACCTCGGTTTTCTCATTCACAGGAGAAGGAATGTAAGTCGCTTCTTCTGCCTTATCTCCTGACATTTGCCCCAAGAGCTCCTGCATACACATCCCAGGAAGACACTCCCCTTCCTCCAAATGCCTCATTCTTGCTGGCTTGCAACACTCCTGGGCCTCACTCCTACTGATCCTCCTGCCTGGAAAGCCTTGACCCAGTAAAGCCCCACTTAGTCTTCAAGACGTTACTAAGATATCACCTCCCCTGGAAAGACTTCCTAGACTACAGCACAGTGTCCCATGCCCGCACAGTTAGCAGCTGTGTCTTCTGATGCTGGGGCATGACATATTGCACCTGCCAGAGAAAAGATCGGTCTCGACTGTGATCATCTCTTTGTGTGTCCCTTCGTGATTGGATCACAAGCTCTTCGAAAGAAAGGACTTTCTTCTGAGTCATCTCTACATCCCCGGGGCCCTCCAAGCACGCCTGCTCTCCACGTACGCATGCACTGTGTTAACCACCAGGCACATCTAGGTGAATCAACAGTCATGGCTCCACCCCACTGGAGCTTACAGGCAGGTGGGGAAAACAGACCAAAACAAGAAAACAATTAATGAGCCAGCAACGAAATACGAATTTTGAATCCTGAAACGTGTTGTGAAGATGCAAATGGTACCCTGGTAAAGACTAACTGGTGGAAGGGGATTACTTGGGAGTCTCCTAAGAGGGCTCTCCAAAGAGATGGCATTTTAGCTGAAATCTTCAGGCTGTGAAGGAGCCATCCAGCTGAAGGGCTGGGGAGAGCTTTCCAGGAGGAGGACTCAGCACGTGCAAGTTCACAGGATGGAAAGAGCTCAGCGTGTGTGATGCTCTGGCAGGGGCCGAGGAAGCTCAAGTGCAGGGCCACATACATGGAGAGACGGCGAGAGAGGGGACGCAGTGTGTGGACTCATGGGAGGTGCAGTGGGAAGGTGCTGACATAACTGAATCTGATTTTAAAGGATTACTCGGACTCTAGGCTCCTCCCTTGAAAATGGGGCTAATACCACCTACCTTTCAGGGTTTTCATAGATGTGAGCCCTTCTTAAGATATTGGCCTCTACGCCAAGACTTCAAAGATGGAAGAAGACAGCCTTGCGAAGACTGAGGTCATGCTCGCGGTACTTGGCAGATAATAGGAACTCAATCAGCAGGGTTTCGTTTGGTTGTTTCTCTTTAGTTGTTTTTGTTTGTTCGTTTGTTCAGCAAATGAATGTATGAATCACTTGATATTTACTCAAGGTCTGTTTTATCAGGGGTGGTCTCTGCTTCTTGCTGGCAGCTAAAAGAGCCTGACCATTCAGTGCTGATTTTTTACAGAGGTAAACAGGTCACCTATGGAAGTGGCCACCAGCCAATCCTCACACCCTAGTTTGACTTTGCTTTGCCGAAGGAGGGGATGATGTGGGAGACCACCATGCTAAGGGCCCTCTGAAGTAGCCAGAGAAACAGCACTGGCCCATGGAAGGCAAGCTGAAGGCCAGCGAGGGAAAGTCAGAGTGGCCAGCACCAAAAGTGGTCCTTGAGTTACAGTGTCCTAACCGAAGTCTCAAGTTCATTCCCCTACACCAGCCTGATGAGCGCAACTCCAAGGTTGAAGAAGAGTGCCATGGGGGAGCCTTTGAATGTACCGTGGGCCAAACTCAAGCTTCAGCATCTTCACTATTGCTAAATTACCTGCTAGGGGGAGGTGTATGTGTTCAGCAAGTGGATGGAAATTCACTCCTCTGGACCGCGAGCCGAGCACACAGCCCGTTCCCTCTGGCAGAATAAGCAGGTAGCTGTGTTCCAGGCTGCAAAGGGCCAGATGGCCGCTTTAAGGGCTTACACTTAAACTCAGGTAGTTCTCAAAGGGCCAGAAGACATCATCTGGCATCCAGTTTCAAGCCTACCAGAGAAAAACCTCCTGGCCTAGAGAGGGGAAGTGACTAGCCGCTGCCAAAAGCACCCCCAAAACAGTTTGCTGATTCTGGAAACAAACACACTACAATTGCCTGGTGGTAATTCCTAGATAAATGACCAATGGAAAGGTATTTGGTGTCTCTCACATTGGAAGAACCCCCCAACGTGTGTGTGTGCGCGCACACACACACACACACACACACACACTTGAAATGAGTTGGTAAACTCAAAGGCAAGAGAAGAAAGGTAAGACTGGTCTAAGACTTAAATTCTTACCCCACCTCTACATTACTCTGCCCCAGGATCTTGGTTCAGTCTCCAACTACCCTGTTCCTCTGAATGCAAGTTTCTAAATAGCCAATCCATTAATTCCTCCTCTAGCATGGACAGGGCTAGGGAAGCTCTGTGTGTGTGTGTGCGCACGTGTGTGTGAGGTTTCCTCGTTTGGCTCTCAGAACAATCAACTAAGGCAGATGTTACTATTCACTCTGTTTTATAGATGCAAATGTTAAATCAATCTCCAAATATTTAGGTCCCTGCTATGTGCTAGACACTGCCAAGCAGGACTCCTATTCTCATGGAGCTGACACAGTATCAGAATAGAGAAACGAAGGAGCATAAAGTAGAAATTCATTAGTAAGCCAAGCCTTGAACTGGACTCTATTCCAGGTCTCTTCTTCTTTCTACAGCACTGAGTCTTATCTTGTTAAGAGTAAAGATTAAAGTGGAGACAAGATGATCCCCAGGGAAGCGACCCACTCATCTTCTTTGTCCTGAATCTTAGAGTGATTCTAAGTGATTCTAAGACAAGAGGGTCATCTCTCCCTGCAAATGACTGGGGTGCAGCAAGTGTCTGTAAACCATGCCTTGATTAGGCAGAAAGGAGATCAACAAGCTTAACTCGTGTGTGTGTGTGTGTGTGTGCGCGCGCACACGCGCACACACACACACGCACATGCAGGGGAGTCACAACTACCCAGCAATTTGCTACAGGGAGGACCTTCCCGTCCTGCACATACACACTTAAGTCCCCATGCTGGAGGCTCCCAGAAGCCCCAGAATGCTCTGAGTGGAGCACTGCATAGACCTGGCCTCAGCGTCAACCCCAAATCAAATCCCCAGCACCCCTGGTGCTTTCTTGCCAAGTGTAAGGCCCCAGCTCTCCCACCCATCTCACGCATGTGTACTACACTTTTCAGTTTGCAAAGAACATTCGTGTTGGTTTTTAAATATTAAGAGTCTACCATAGTGGCCTGTGGAGAGGGGGGACAGGAGGAACATTTGGCCAGGGTGTCACATTCAGATTTACCTCAAATTTAGACTTTTGATTTCCACATAAGGGTCCACAAACAGATGTTGCTATTTAGGGTGTTTGAAACACTGACTCTCTGAATGCAAATATTTAACACAAGCTATCATTTTGTAATTCTGTTTTACCATTTCTCAGAATAAGAGCTCTAGAAATGGGAACGCTTAAGGCATATGACTTTGACAGACCCTAAAAACACCTCTGGGAAGTCTAAAGAACGGGGAATATCACCCTCACTCCACACATGGGGAAACTGAGGTCCAGAGCCCCCAGCTCAGAACCATCTAGAACAACCTCGTTCCACGTGGCCGGGAGCACCAGAAAGATTCCCTGAGGAATTGAGTAGGGTTGTCAATGTAAAATCCACATTGGATTTCTTTTTTTTAATGTTTATTCATTTTTGACAGACAGAGACAGAGCGCACAAGCAGGAGAGGGGCAGAGAGAGAGGGAGACACAGAATCCGAAGCAGGCTCCAGGCTCTGAGCTGCCAGCACAGAGCCTGACATGGGGCTCGAACTCACGAACTGTGAGATCACGACCTAAACTGAAGTTGGACGCCTAATCGACCGAGCCACCCAGGCGCCCCAGATCCACATTGGATTTCTAAGAGTACAAAAAAGAAGGTTAAATATCTCATTAATAATTATATTTATGACATGTTGATAAGATTTTGGACATATTTACAAAATACATTGTTAAGACTTGTTCTACCTCCTCCTTTTCACCTTCTTAAATGTGGTTATTAGAAAATTTGAAATTACATATGAAGCTCACGTTATATTTCTATTGGCTGATGCTGCTCTGAGGGCAGAAGGTACCATCGAACTGCTGATGCCAAGTACATGCTGGCTTCTATAGCAGCAGGGGGCATTCCGGCTAACCATTTAGAAACAGCCTTGAGGAGTTTAGACCAGCTCTTGCCCACATCAGTGGAAAGGACTGGAATCCGGGCACTGGGGTGAGCCAGGGCCTTTGGACCCGCCAGCCGTTATTTCCGAATCCACGGACATCCATCGAATGAGGTCAGCACAGTCGCGTGGGGGCTGGATGAGGGGGCTAACATTTTGGATGAGAACGTCACACTAAATGCAGGCTTGCTCCCTATAAATCACCTTGATTTGCCGCAAATGAGATGGCAAAATGAAATACGCAGGCGGAAATGAAATGTTAGCGGTAATGGCGGCATCGTCGCGCTCCAGCTCGCTGCGGAGAGAGGGCTCGCCTCACACAAGCTTCGAGCAGGAGCGCTGCAGGGGAGGCTCCAGGTACCCGGCTGCTTCGGGACCTTGTGGGCAACAGGGAGCCAGCCCTCAGCTACCAGGGTGGTGGGCAGGGGGCTGGGCTTGGGGGGGCCCCAGTTAGAATGGGCGTCTCCCAGGGCCCAGGCCAAATAGGAACGAGCCCCCGGGTAACTTGGGACCCGCCAGGCCTGAGCCTCCAAGTTCAGACTGGGAGACAACGTGTTTGTGTAACCCAAGTGAGTTCCGAGAGAGAAGAATGCCAGGCTCCATGGTGCCAGCAAGCCACAAGGCCTCTGCTGGCCTCCCCCTCTGAAGAGATCTCAGCCAACCCTCTCCTGGGAGCTTTAGATGTACAAGTTCACGGGGAGACCGTGTCTTGTGTTCTTGTGACCTTGAGTAAGTGCCTCCCTGTCTCTGGGGCTGGTCCCTTCTCTTGTACAACTGGGATAATGTTGGCCTAGATATCTCAGGGCCCTTTTAACTCTTGACACATGCCATATGGTCTCATTCTAGCACACACAAATACACACACACACACACGGAGCCAGACCCATACACACGTACCCACAGAGAAACACGCGCAAGTACACACACAAATGCACACACAAAACTGTACACACGGAGTCACACTCACACAGACACAGGAGACACACGGATATCTACAGACACACAGATACAGACACACCCACAAGGAAACGTACAAAGACACACGTACACAGGCCCATACACAAATGCATATATAGACGTCTACACACAGACACACAAACATATAGGCACGTGCACCTCTTCAGACACGTATAAACATGCACAGACCTATGCAGACATATAGAGACATATAAACACACACCCACAGACCCCAGCATAAACACACACACACACACACACACACACACACACACGCACACACACACGCACACACACACACAACTATTGCCCCTTCTGTTTTCATACCCATTGCCTCCTCCGTCCTACAGACCAGACTTTGGCTCCAGACCACTCCCAAAGGCAAGGACTATGCTCTCGACCTGGCATGTGACTCCACAGCCACATATCTGGGTCACCGGCCACTTCTCCACCTCCATCCGCAGCCCTGTGTCTTCAACCCCCTTCTCCAATGGCCTCTTCTCCATCACGCACAAACGCGTGGGAGCTCCCCACACACGAGAAATCCCCACACCCTGCCCTCCTCCCTGACCCATGTCTCTTTCCCTTGAGCGAGAAGTTCACCTGCATGCCTCTGTCCCTCCCCGCCTGGTGCTCTGGGGCCCTCTGCCCCTGGCTTCTGCCTCCGCCCCTCCATGGAAACCTCTCGGGCAGAGTGACCCAGGGGCTCTCTAATTGCCAAATCCAAGGCACTCTTTATAGTCCTCACGTGACCAGGCCCCATAGCATCTGCCCTCGTGGCTCACTCCCTCCTGGCTCCCGTGACACCACTCGCACAGCCACCCCCTCCTCTGAGGGCTCCTTCTCAGCCTTCATGTCTACCCTCGACATGCTCTGGGGCCCACCGTCCTGCCTCAGCCCGCACACACCTGAGCCCAAGTGGACAGCCCTCTGCTAGGCATCTCCCCCCACGCGTGCAGCAGGCATCCTCCAGAGGTTCCACTTCTGCTCCGCGGTCACCACCTCCCTACCTCCCTCTGTCCCCTATTTCAGTTGTTTGGACCACAAGCCCTGCCTGGCCCTGAGCCAGGAGTCTGGAAGTCAGCCCAGATTTCCTTCTCATTCCCTTCAACCCATTGTATTCCAGTGGTCCCCAAACCCTGCCCGCTTCACCCATGATACCCTCCAGGCCCTACCCATCCACTGTGGCCCTTGTCCAAGGTCATTAGAATAACATGCCATTCTCACACTTCGATTCCCACAGCACCTTCTCCTCTGAAGGACCCAGTGCCCATGTTTTAGACATCCTATAATCTGACCTCTGGTTATCTGCCCAGTCTTCTCTCTTGCCCCTCCTTCACACAAAGCCAAGACCACAGAGACGCCTATTTCTACGCCCAAATTTCCATGTACCTTCTCCCGCAATGGGACTGAATAGTTCCAGAGGCAGAACCTTCCCTACTTATTGCCACCAGTGTCCCCCACCCATTAGGGAGCGTCCCCTGATGAGCCCTCTCAGCCTTTAGGCGGGGTTAGGTGCCCCTGCCCTGCTCTCATAGTGCCGTGTGTACATGTTCAATACAGCCTTTATGCAGTCCAATATCACCCTATATTTGCATTTTTCCTCCCCCACTATACTGAGCTCCTTGAGGGCAGAGACTGATTTATTTCTGAATTCTCAGAGACTTGCCACAGTCCCTGTACACAGAAGGTGATAGACAAATATTGACTGAATAAATGAATGCATGCATGAATGAATGAATAAATGAAGACTAACTCAGCTCAGGGCAAGAGTTCAGGTCCTGCTCAGAGCCCTGCCTGTTTACTGGGAAGGTCAACCTCCAATGTGGGTTCCTGGTGACACCTAGCAACAGTTGCCATGACAACTGAAAGCACCATTTTCCCAGGGCAATCCTCCCCCCATCCCTGGACTCTCCCCACCTGGCTAGGCAGAGGAAGGAGGCAGCCTTCCTGCTTCAGAAGGCAGGGAGCGGGGTAGGCTTCCTGAAACAGTTGATCATATGGTCTGGGGTGGAGGTCCTGATGGAGACGGCTCGATTCGTGTTGTCAGATGTGCTTGGGAGCTCTAGGCAAAAGGAAGGACAGGCTGGGCCAACTTGCAGTGGGATCCCAGGGACAGTCAGAGGGAAAGCTTAGCACAGGGTCTCTATGTCCTCAGGAAGCTAGGAGGAGAGGCTGTCCCTGGGGGATGGGTGGTGGGGAGGGTGGGAGGCAGCTGGCCTGTGGGTTCCATCCACAGCACAGACTGTGCAGTGGGATGTTCTGCCTCTCAGGCCCACCCCCTCAAGGTGCTCCCCAAGGACCCACGCCAGGCCCAGGCTCCCTTCCTGGGGCAGCTCCTGGACACAGGTTCGCCAGTTCCTAACAGACCCCTTGATAAATCACCACGCTTGTGTTTACAGTTCAATGTCAGTAAGACCCCAGAGAGGAGAAGCTGTGCCTGTTTGAATCATTACTGCATCCTCAGTGCCTCGCATGGTGCCGGCACGTTGATGCACAACGGTGTGTATCCATGAATCGAAAGCTGTTCTGAGACAAGAAGAAGACACTCCCGAGACTGGGAGGCCGGGAAGAGAAGCCACCAAGGGCCTCTTCTGTGCCCATCATGGCATAAATGGACATCTTTATGGGAGAAGAGGAACCCAGGGCTCCCAGAGGGCAAGTGGCTTGCAAGGTCATACGGATAAAGCGGTAGACTCAGGATTTGAAGAGGCCTCTGGCCCCAGGGCTGTATGTGTTGCTCTCCCCGTACCAGAGCCACTGGAGCAGAGATGATGCCTCCACGCCTCCCTGCCCTGGCTTCCTCGTCCCATTCCAGCCCCCACGCACTCTCCAGGCAGGGAACACCTGAGCCTGTGGCTCACTCCCATGTAACAGAAAACCTCCAGGTGAGAGGGGCTCTTTCTGTCTCTACCCTGTCACCCAGGCACCCTGCCAGTGCCTGGCCCTGATGGATAAGAGGTACTGAGTACATTACTGCCAGAGACACCCCAGGCAGGTTCAAAGCAGAGGAAATGTAGGTCCCTCCAGCTACAAGACCTTGGCACAGCCACCACCCCAGAGAGGGGAGTCGACTTCATAAAGGTATTCCGTCTCTCTCTTTCTCCTCCCCTAGAGCTGGTCTTGGTTCATTCCTGGCACCCTACAGCAGCTTGACGGAATCGTGAAAGTAATTCCCATGATGCCATTTTGCCTACCTCATCAGGCAGAAAGTTTCTGGACTTTGGATTCAATTTTAGCCTCCACTGCTCATAGCCAGAGCCCCTGGATATGCTAGGTAACTTCCCTGAGCAGAATGCAGGGCAGTGGGTACAGCAAAGAAGGACGCCTTATAAATATGGGCTTCGTTTTGCAGGCTTCATCTGGCTTCCTGTCTCAGCCTAAAAGCACCCAGTTGCTGGCTCAGTCCTGCTGTGCTCCAAGCACGAAATGTGGCTCAAGGGGCAGGGGTTAAATGGCATCCAGCACAGAGTTCCAGAAAACCTGCTATGGACTGAATGTGTTCCCCCCGCCCCCAAATTTATATGTGATGGTATTTGGAGCGAGAGGAAGTAACCAGATAATGGGGGCAGAGCCTTCATATGGGACCAGTGCCCTCATAAGAAGAGACCCTCTCTCTCTAGCCACGTGAGGACACAGCAAGAAAGTGGCCATCAAGAAGGCAGGAAGCGGGTCCTCCCCAGACAGTGAATCTGCAGACACCTTGGTCTTGGTCTTCCCACCCTCCGGGACTTTGAAAAATCAATGTTTGTTGTTTAAGCCACCCCAGTCTCTGGTATTTGTTAGCGGAGCCCGAGCTGACGACACCACCCCCCCCCCGCCCCCTGCCGATCTGGTCCACACCTTGAGGCCCAATTCTGAAAACAAGGCCTTTGAGCCTCAGCGTCCTTATCTCTGAAATGGGATAATAACAGCTCTTCCTGCTTGATACAAAACTTCAAGGGGCCATGCCACGGACAATCCTTGGCACAGAGTAGGTACTGGCCGTTACCAGCGCCCTTATTGCCATGTCTTTCCACCCGAATCCCCCTGTAAATAATGCAGCTGTCCACCCGGTTAAATCTGGGGCTGGACTGAGGTGACAGAAAGGCTCTGCCCTCCTAAAACGCCAGGGCAGAGGCTCCGGTTTAGACCTTCATCACAGTCCAGTCCCCTGCAGGGGTCCTAGGCTGCCCTGCCAAGGCCTGAGCTCACAGACGCATCGCTCAGAGGCAACATCTCCTAGATCCTCAGGCTGGAGTCCCAGCCAAGGAACACTGTGCGACCCATCATGGGTGCCATGTGGCCAGCCCTGCATGGCTCACTCTGGTTCAGGGGGCCTCGGGGAGGGCTCCCCCATGAAGCATCCTCTGCCTGCCTCTCAGAGCCGCTCCCGCCCGCCTGCGATGAACATATCTTCCTAATTTCCGAAGCTCAAGTTCTGGAGACAGCAGCTATCCCTTCATGACCACAAAGGAGTCCACAGATCAGACAGTGATAACTCTGCACTCCTTCTGTAAGGAGATTTTCTTCGTAGGTCTTCGATTAGGGTTTTGCCAGCCTCTTAGATCCCTGTGGAAGGTTAATGCTTTTAAGTTTAAAAAAATAAAAAGCTAAAAGGAAACAAAAGCTTTTCCTAGTTGTGTGACCTTGGGCGGGCGCTCAACCTAATCTCTAAGATTCAGTTTCTCCTTGTGAAAACCGGAAAGATGACCAACTCACATGCTGTTCTGGGGGCTCAGAGGGAATCACGCATTTGTAAGCGTACAGGGGGAGATATTGTTAGGAATGGGCCCCAAACCTCTTTCAGATGGGAGCTCCAAAATAAATGTATCTGTCAAAATGTTAAATGAACGCACGCTTTGATCCAGAATATGTAAGCAATCTCCATACGCAAAAGTTGACCGAGGTGTGTTTGCGTGTATATTCAAAACCGGAAACACCACTGCCTTTCACACATCCATCTTCTCAGGGAGACACTATGAAATCAGTCCCAGATGATGGAAAGGAGTTTGATATAAATCATTAGTACGGAAAAAAAATGCACCCAAGTGCAAATATAGTTGCTGCAAATAAAAAGGAGATAGTCGTAGATGTTGCCATCACTATTGGTATGCAAGTGTTCATATAATCTACTTTTACTGGAAGGATCCAGAAGAAACTGCTGACAGTGTCTACCACTGAAGAAATGGTTAGGGGATCCAGGCGTGGAAGACAACTGTGGCTTTTGTTTTCTATCTCCCTGAGTGTTTTGAATACGTGTGGCATGTCTGTATGTACCTGATGCTTATCAGGTAGTTGAACATATTAGTTTATTAGAATAAAAGGAGGGGCGCCTGGATGGCTCAGAGGGTTATGCTTCTGACTTCAGCTTGGGTCATGATCTCACGGTTCCTGAGTTCAAGCCCCACATCGGGCTCGGTGCTGACAGCTCTGAGACCGCCTTGGATCCTCTCTCCCCCTCTCTCTCTGCCCCTCCCCTGTTCAAGCTCTCTCTCTCTCTCTCTCTCTTTCTCTCTCTCAAACATGAATAAACCTTTAAAACAAAGGAATAAAAGGAAAATCTCAAATATACCTCATGTGTTGCAGTGTTAAAAAACCACCTCAAAACACAGCAGCTTAAGACCACCATGGTTTGCTATTTGCCACAAGTCTGTGGGTGGGCTGGACGGTGCTAACCCGGGTGAGCCCAGGCAGGTGCATTCATCTGAGGGTTGCCTGGGACCTGGGCTCAGCTGGGCCTGCTGCAGGCTGAACCTCCCTGTGTTCACGGTCTCTCATCTCAGACTTATTCATGGTATGGACTCCAGGTTCTACGAGGGCCAGAGAGAAGATTCAAGGGCTCTTTGAGGCCTGGACTCTAGAACATGTCACTCCTAGAACATGTTTGGGCTGAAGCAGGTCACAAAGCCAGCCCAGACCTAATAGATGGGGGAAAAGACCTCACCTCTCATGGAGAATTGGCAAGGAATGTGTATTTGATATATTTGACCTACTGCATTAATGTTAGCATAATTGCGGTTTGCATGCCCAAAGACATTATTTTTATCAGTGCATTTTGCCGTCCTCCAGGATCCAGGAGTCACTGGGCCATCCGACAGGGAAGACCTCACTTAATAAATATATATTGAATGAATAAATGAGCAAATGAATGCCTTCAGTTCCCTGGAAGCCTCTTGATTCTAACTGCCTTGACATTCTGGACCTTCAGGTATATCTGCTCCAAATCAGCCTGCCCCAGGAGGGCCACTGCCCTGGGTACCCATTCAGGAGTGTGGCTGAGCTGGGCTCTGTGATGGGCGAGGTAGGTCATGGGGACATAGCTTCTACAGAACTCATCACCTCCTGCCCTTGCCCACTGGGATTGCCCAGAACCCTACACATGCTCAGGGGCCATGGGCTTAGTCTGTAGAGCATCCCTTGAGAAATCCCCAAGTCCATGAGTCCTTAACATTGCCACCTCATTTGCCTCCTCTCCTCCCCAGGCTCTTCCAAGTTCAAACACTCACTGTGCTCCCCACCTATCACGGAAGTCACCAGGCTCGAGGGAAAGAGCCACACACCAGGAGTCAGGAGACAAGCCTTCTGGTCCAGGCTCAATGTTTGTCTGACCGTATGACTTTTGGAACCCCACCTGCCACCTCTGGGTCTCAGCTTCCTCAGTAATAGAATGAGGGCCAATCAGACCCCGAAGCCGCAGTGGGGGAGGGTGGACAATCCAGGACTGCTTTGCTCCAATCAGAACAGCTCCTTATTTCAGCCTCTCCTGTGTTGGCATCTTTTAATTTTTATTTATTTTTACTTTTTTAAGTTTCTTTATTTTGAGAGAGAGAGGAGCAGGGGGAGAGGAAGAAAGAGAACCCCAAGCAGGCTACACAGTGTCGTCACAGAGCCCGATGCAGGGCTCGATCCTGCCAACCATGAGATCATGACCTGAGCTGAAACCGAGAGGCAAACGTGTAACTGACTGAACCTCCCAGGCACCCAGCATCTGTTTATTTTTTAACAACTTCACTGAGCTACAACTATCTCCACAATGGACTATTTTTAACAAAGGCTCTATCCTTAAAATATAATAATTTTAAATAAATTTAAAAACACTACCCAAAAAAGACACTTTTAACATATCTTTTAGCTGTGCCTTGTCGAGGGTCTGCGCGTTCTCTGGAGGCGACGGTAGGGGGACGGGGAGTGCGTCAGACAGGGGAGGTGGCTGTGACCTGCAGGCAGGGGGGATGCCAGAGCCTGCAAGAGTAATCAGCTGTTTGGCATGCCCCCAGTGATGAGAGGCACCCAGCCCTCGGAGTGGCAGCTGTAGCGATGCCAGCTTCTAGAGGCAGGGTCTCCTACACACACAGAACCTTCTGCAGGAATAACAGTGACTGATTAAGCCTCCCTCCCATCTCTCTCAGTACCCACAGCCAAACACGATGTTTGTTTCCTGTATTAAATCTGGAGGAAATCTACCTGAAACGGGTCGAAACAAATAAAGGTGCTTCCAGGCCTGGTTCCGGAGGAACAGAGCTCTCTTGTAGCCCGCCGCCCCCCTTTCACGCAATCTCAGAGCCCCAGATCAGCACCAGGAAAAGCCGTGAGGTCGGGGAGCACTCTGGGCCCCCCCGTTCCCTATCAGTCACTTGGTGACTGGTCTCTACTGAGCATCTACAGTGGAAGCCAGCGCCCTGCCGTGGAACAACAAAATAGGCTGGCTTTGTCCCTTAGCTTTGCAGCTTGCTAGTTGTGTACACTTTGGCAAGTAACGTAATCGACCAGCACCTCCGTTTCCTCCTCTGTAAAGTAGGCACCATGATGCACCCCTCAGTTCGCCAATAAATACAGAAATGGCTGGCACCGGGGCGCCTGGGTGGCTCAGTTGGTTAAGCATCTGACTTCAGCTCAGGTCATGATCTCACCATTCATGAACTTGAGCTCCATATCAGGCTTGTGGCTGTCAGCGCAGAGCCCGCTTCAGATTCTCTGCCCCCCGCCCCTCCCCCACCAGTGAGCGATCTCTCTCTCTCAAAAATGAATAAACATTTTTTTTTTAATTTTTTTTTCAACGTTTATTTATTTTTGGGACAGAGAGAGACAAAGCATGAACGGGGGAGGGGCAGAGAGAGAGGGAGACACAGAATCGGAAACAGGCTCCAGGCTCTGAGCCATCAGCCCAGAGCCCGACGCGGGGCTCGAACTCAGGGACCGCGAGATCGTGACCTGGCTGAAGTCGGACGCTTAACCGACTGCGCCACCCAGGCGCCCCTGAATAAACATTTTTAAAAACTGGCTGGCACATAGTAGCATTCAACAACTACCACTTCCCCATCCTCTTCTCTCTACTAAGAGCAAGCTCAGAGCTCAAAGGACAGACTGAGAGCAACTCTGTCCTCAGGAGCTTATACAATAGTTTAGGGGAAAGGAGGACAGATGTGTAACAAACACACTCGGTCGTCAAGGTGAAGGACAAGAGGATTGGCCAAGGTCACAAGTATGGCCGCCTCCTTCATCCCTTTCTGCACAGCTTCCCTGTCCCCAGCAGCCCAGTCCTCTAGCCAGTCGCATCCTCCAGTGCTGTGCCACCCGGAGCTCCATCATGCCCAGCCTCTGAGCCTATGAGAACCTGATCTGGCAGTGGGGTAGGGACATCTTCTTCAGATGTCAGAGGGCCTCCTGCACCACCATCGCCACCACGATCATCGCTGCAGAACACTCCCCCCAAAGACGCCCATGCCCACATCCCTGGAACCCATAATATGTTACATGGCAAAAAGGATCTTGCTGATGTAATGAGGGCCGTAGACCTCAAAATGGGGAGGAGTATCCTGGACTATCCGATTAGCACATGTCTAATCCCATGTGCACTTAAAAGCAGAGGACTCTCTCCAACTGGAGAAGCAAACAGAAAAGTCAGAGAGAGGTGAAGCATGAGAGGAACTAAACCTACCAGTGCTCAAGGGGATGGCATGGAAATCACGAGAAGGGGTGCTTGATGCCTCTAGGAGCAAAGAGCAGTCCTGGCTGCCAGCCAACAGGAAATGGGCTCACAGGCCTACAACCTTGAGGAACTGAATTCGGCCAACAAGCTAAAGGAGCATGGACACGGATTCTCTCCCAGAGCTCCCAGTAAGAAATGCAACCCTGCCGGCACCTTGGCCTCAGCATTTCCAGACACTTAGCGGAGGCCATAATGGGACCCACCCCCTCTCCCAGACCCATGACCCACAGCAACTGAGGTGGGTATTATGTTAAGTTGCTAAGCATGCAGTAATTAGTTAATAGCGATAGAAATTAAAACAGGTACAAACACTCTACTACCAATACCGTCACCACCAAATTACTACCGCTCAGTACGCCCATCACCCAGATGGTGATCATGCCGTTTTCACCATCACTCCCGCCCATCACTGTCTACACTCCACCGATATCAACACCACCTCCAGCACTTCCTATCACATTCCACCATGTTTCATCATCCCACTACCATCATTACCCCCATCATTGCCATCAATATCACCCCATCTCCTCCCCCCATCATCTTTACCCCCATCACCTCCACCCACCATATTCACCCATCACCTCCACCCCACCACCTTTACCCCCATTGCCTCCACTCCATCAACTTCACCCCTTCATCCACCATATCAAATCCACCCTATCAGCCCCACCGCATCACCTCCACCCCATTACCCCAACCTCTATCACCTCCACCCCATCACCTCCACCCCTAACGCTTTCACCTCATAGTCTCCACCCCACCACCTCCACTTCCACTCATCACAACCCCTATCACCTCCACCCCATCACCCTACCACCTCCACCCACCACCTCCACCCACCCACCACCTTCACCCCCATCACCTTCATCTCCACCCACCAACTTCACCTTTCCACCTCTATCCTCACCACCTTCATGCCCATCATCATTGTCCTGGGCCCTACACTCTTATATAAGTACTAGGCTTCAACCTCTCCAGAAAATGTCTACCTGGTTTGTGACTAGCCTGTCACTCTTCTAGAAGACTTCTGCTCTAGATTCGCATCTAGCACCATCTGGCCTAGACACACAAACGAGGTCCTGCCCCCTAATCTAATTGTTGCCAGGCGCTTTCCCCTGAGTTGAATCTTGACAGTAACTGGGCAGGTCTTTCTGAAGCAGTGAATACGATATCCACTCGAGAGAGGAAACTTGCTGCCATAAAGCCCCTGCTGTTCCTGCATGTGTCTCTCGCTTCTTCTAAACCTAGATCAGAACCCTGGGATGTCAGCAGATGGGATCTGAGTTGAGTCTGCAACACCTTAGTGCAGAGATTCACAGCATCAGGTTACCAGAGGAGATATTTTAAAAATACTGATACCTAGGTCCGGTCTCAGAAACTCTAACCCTAAGCTGATCTGGGATGTGGTTAACATTTTAAAGCACCCCAAGTGCTTCTAATATGCAACCAGGATCAAGAACCACTCCCCTAAGGCTTTGTAACAAAGACTTACCTCTACTCCTGTTTGGGGTCTGTTGTGCCTGACCCAAACTTGATTTTGGCTGTGCCTTTCTCACTTAAAATTTCCTGTATTGTTTGGGGTGCCTGGGTGTCTCAGTCAAACATCTGACCTCGGCTCCGGTCATGATCTCATGGTTCGTGAGTTCGAGCCCCGCATCCAACTCTCTGTTGATAGCACGGAGTCTGCTTTGGGTCCTCTGCCTCCCTCCCTCTCTGCCCCTCCTCTTTAAAATGAAAAAACTTTAAAAAATATACATATGTATAAAAAAATAAATAAACTTTATGTATATATGTGTGTATATACATACATATATATATAGGGTATATATATATATATATAGGAAATGTGTATACGTATGTGTGTGTCTGTGTGTGTGTGTGTGTGTGTGTATATATATATATATATATATATATATATATATTCCCCATGTTCTTTTCAATTTTGGCCAAGACATTAATGACAACAGACCTGTTCCCTGTCACTGCCCCTCCAGCACTGGTCATGCCCATAGCAGGGTCTTGGACACAAATCCCCCATATTTAGGGATCTCTCCATGCCCCACACACACAACCTACTCAGAGCCAAGAGCATTCCCTAAATGAAATATTACTAGGAAGTAAAGCAGTTGGTTGCTGTGATATGCATCATCCACCCTTGAAATGCTTTATGTCTTTTAATAACTACATTTTACCCAGCATCTCCTATGTTCCAAGCACTATGCTAGACACTTCAACCGTGTAACCCAAATAGAATCTGGAGCCCCACATAGTCTGGTCTGGTCCCCGCGAAAGAAAACCCAGCCTCGCAGGCAGCAGAATTGAAACGCAATTACAACCCTTACTGATTTCTTGATATGAAATGAAGAAGTGGTTCATTAATAACCCGCAACTCTTGTTAAATACCTCTACCTTCTGCTTGCCCCCACGGGTCACACCGCAGCCTCTCTGTTCATGCCTCATGTCAGCTCCCCAACCCAAAGTCAACCTATCCCCAACTGGCACCCTTCTGTTCCATGCTTGCCCCCTTTCCCTTCTGCTTCTAGTTTTCGCTTTCCTGTGCCATTCTTGGCTCTTTGGGATGTGAATTCCCATACTTCCCACAGCATGTGTATTCTCTCTCTCTCACTCACACACACAGAGCTCAGATGCTGATTCTCAACTGCTGCAAAAGCTCATGATATGAGCTGGTAGATCCCAAAGACTATCTCTTTAGTCAGTAGATATAGGCAGGTGGGGCCAGGGCGGATAAAAGACCTCGAACACGTCATTTAATGTAACTTATTTTCTCCCTAGATCATACAGGTATTATCTCCCTGAACTCTCAGTAAAGCCTATGAGGCAGGTGCTACTTTCCCCATTCCACAGATAGGGAAACTAAGGCAGAGGGTAACTGATTAACTTAGTGCAGGCGGGATTTGAACCCAAGCCCGCCTTCCTTGCAAGCTGTAAACCAGCCAGACCCTCCAAAGGCTTTGGAAAGGGCCTCCAGAAACCTGGTCGTGGTATGTAAGGAGCTGGACATCCAGCAGGACTGGGCTGCCCAGCACCCGCCAGCTGTTTACTGCAACTTCACTAATGGCCGGACTCCCCTTCCAGAAACAGCCTCAAACCCCTCCTGTTCCCAGCGACTATGGAGATGTCAGCCTCAGCACCAGTTAGTAACTAATGAGGCAGAAAGGGTTAATTCTGGATCCCCCCAATTCTTGCACAAATGGATTATCCAGAATTCCCTGCTTACAGTTAATAGGACCTTGCTTTTTCTCTTCCTTCCGTCCTTTGTAGGCAGACGGTGGGCAGGACGGCGGCCCCAGGGGAAGGGGCACCTGCAGCGTGCTTCCTTCCTGTCCATAGCGTTAGCAACTCTGGGCTGTTTTCTTTCCGTCTGCTTTCCCTCCTGGCACTAAAAGCTCATTAAGGCTCAGACAGAAGAGAAATGGCTGGAGTGGGGAGAGCAGCTCTTTGTTTCCCAGAAGTACTGTTCTGGGCTTTCACTGCCTGCTTCCTAGCAGTCTGGGCCTGCAGTGACCCTCAGAGACAGCTGGAAACCTGGCCAGGGTGGGAGACGCAGGCCGCGCAGGCCTCGGGCCCACCTGGACCCAGAGGGGCGCCCTCTCCACAGAGCGCAAGCTTGGTTTCAGACCCCAGTATTTGCCGGTTTGCAGACATTCACACCTGGATAGGGCTGCCTTTACCTGCATACTATCTGAGAAGCCACAGTCTGCTGAGCAAATGAATAGTGTAAACGAGGCTGGGGAGTGGGGGAGTGTTTAACCTACTTAAGAGAATCTCTTTTCTCAAGCACTTTAGCACCCTTCCCTTTGCACAGAGGAGAGGGACGTGATGAATGCAAGCTGGCCGGCATGGGGCCTGTGAGGCCGGCCAGCGCACAGCACCCTGTTCTCTCTGCAATCGGCCCTGGGAGTCGACGTTGCTCGTGGGCAGGCCCCCGCAGACACTGACACCTGGCTCCCAGACCTGCCCTGCCCCAAGAGCACCCAAGGCTAGCACCTCACTCCCTCTGGGCCTCTGGGTCTGCATCTGGAGGGGAAGAAGGCGAAACAGATGATTTCTGAGACCCAGCGCTGCCCTCGCACGTGCTCATAGATAGTCATAACATCACAGAACGCTGTAAGAATCTGATTAATTCCACCAGCATGTAGTGGGCATCTGCCATGTAGCCGGGACTGTGCTGGATGCACGAGAAAGTCTCAAACCCTCCCGTCCTCGATTGTACTGCCTGGTGCACGGGCTTGTCACCAAGTGAGGCACTTACGCACACGTGCACCCAAGTTGGCAGAAATGTTCGGGGAGACCTCGGTTCCACTGAGTCCCTCCTCACACCTCAGATGACCTACCCCTCCTTCACATTACCCGTGAGGTTCTCTCCACCCCTAACCACGTATGCTAAAGGAAAATGCTTTATTATTATTAAACACTCTTTATTTCCCACTGTTAATTGTAAGTGAGGCCATCTGAAGTCAGTGTGGCAGGAGGCGAGGAGTTAGACTTGAGTTTTAGACCTGAATGCCAATCATTTGGCCACTGGCCTTGGGCACTTAGCCTCCTGTGGCCTCGTTTTCCTCACCAAAAAAATAGGGATATAAATGCTGCCCTCGTGCATGTCGGCAAAATGACATAGGGACCAAGTGAGCCTGTGTACATTAAAGGGCTTCGGAGAGCACACAAACCTGCCTGTGCAAACAGAAAATGCGGACGCTCTCTTTCCCGGGATCCTGTCCAGTATACCAGCTGTGTGACTTTGTCTAAGAGGCTTCCCGACTCTGCCTTGGTTTTCTCCTCTGTGAAATGGGCCTGGTGGGTTTGATCTCCCAGAATCCTGAGGGTGCACGAGAGCTCCGTGCACAGAAAGGGCTTAGCAAACGGTGCCTGGCTGAGGCCATCATTGCGCACGTCCTGGATGCGGAGTCTCGCAATAGCAGTTTTGGAGTATTCGCTGCAGAGACTGGGGACGGCGGACTCCTGTCCCGGCCACCTTCACCCCTGCACTCCAAGTCAAGATGTGTATTCCCACCAGTGGCGTGCCTGCCCCGAAGTCTTAATGAGAAGCAGGAGCCCTGCGGCAGCCAGAAGGGGCAGCCGCTAGCCAAGCATAAAGTTAATTTAGCTTCTGTAAATGTCTGGCGGTTTGGGGAGCAGGGAGCCGGGCTGGGCCCGTGGAAGATCCTCCGTGGTCTGCCTTGGAAACGATGGGGGGAAACAGCCCTGCAAACCAAGGCGTCTCATTCCCGCAGCCACCGCGCTGCAAGAAGCAGAGGTGCATTGTTAGCTGGGGTTTGTTTTCATCTTCAGTTGGAGAGGTTTCCGAAAACACTCATTTCGTTGTTTTTCTGCTCCCTGCTAACTCGGTGAAAGTGGTTCTTTTAATTAATTTGGTTGTTCCTCCATGTGCTGTCTTCGAACTCAATAAAAATGGTCTTTTTAGGCTCTCCGTGGCTCCTGCGGTCCCCAGCCAAGTTTTTTCTTCTCCCCCCATCCACGACCCCCTCAGGATCGGTCAAGTCCCCACATGCCAGAGATGGACAGGCCACGTGGGCCAACCCACCACATTTCACAGATGAGTAAACTGAGGCTGACTCTGGGGTGGTGATGTGTGCGAGGTCACACGCTGAGCCGGTGGCTGCGTTGGGATCGAAATCCAGGCAGGAAAGGCTCAGGGGTCCAGTCAACATGGGACGGCTTCCACTCGGACGGCGCCAGACCGTGGTCACCAAGACCCGCAGTTGTTAAGAAGCGGCTTGACACTGTTCCCTTTAAACAGATACACGTTTACAGATATAAACGCCCGAGCGGTGATTGTTTTTACAGCTGCAGCCATTCTCCTATTTAAAAATGAATAGACGAGTTTCTCGATATTTTGCTCTAAAGCAGATTTCTATTCAGCAACCCCCTTCTCCTACTGATGCTCCTCATGAAATCAAAGCAGTGGACTGTTGTAAAAAAGAAAATTGGCCTCTGGATTTAATAAAATTACCCAGGAATGTGGCAATCCACTCTGAATACATGTTTAAGGGGAAGACGAAAGTGCTCCAATGAAATATTAATAAGAACCTTGAAAATATTAACAATACCTGGTACTGAAATGATGAAGCAAAAACAAGAAAGGTGATCATGTAGTGCAACACCAGAAAGCGTGGCACTTTTACATCCCGCCTCCGCCAGCTTCCTACGCTCCTCCTGCCCGTGAAGAAGCACTCGGTGGAGAACCAGGGCTCAGCCAAGTCTGCCCCCAGCCCCAAATGTCCCAATGCCCCCGAGTTTCCAGCCGAAGGAATGCTTTGAAACATTCTCCACGTTCCCAATCACTGAAATTCACCAGTGTCTTTCCAGACATCCTTGCCTGGTTCCATGGCCATGGGACTTATGCCATCGCTGCCCAGGCTTTTAGGGATGGATACTCCTTGACCTCTGTCTCTTTCAAGAAACCTTCCCAGATGCCTACAGTCAGACGTTATCTCCCCCTCCCTGGACCGACCCGCACACATTCCCTGCAATTCTCCAGGGGCCCTGAGGACTAGCTATACCTATTTCAGTTCAGAGGCTACCTCTTTTGCATACTCCAAGCTCCTTCAAGGTTGTGTCCATGCCTGATTTCCAGGTAGGGGGCAGTGGAGTCATGAGTTTGAGCCTCTAGCTGTCATTTACATACCCGCCATTATCTCCTGGATGTGTTTATGTCCTTCATTATCTTCTCTGTCTCTGTCTCTCTCTCTTATTGCAAGGCACGAGTCTCCTCTCCTTTACACACTGCCGTTTCTTTAGAACAGCACCCAACCCACAGCAAGCCCACGGCAGGCTTATTGATTAGACTCCTAAAAGCAGGTGGAGATTTCTGCACGTGACACTGCGTCTCCTAATGTCACATTTTCACCTTTAAAGTGGGAATGGGGCACATGGGTGGCTCAGTCGGTTAAGCGTCCAACTCCTGATTTCGGCTCAGGTCATGATCTCGGAGTTGTGGGATCGAGCCCCACGTCAGGCTCTGCACTAACAGCACAGAGCCTGCTTGGGATTCTGTGTCTCTCTCCCTCTCTCTCTCTCTCTGCCCTTCCCCATCTCGTGCACTCACTCTCGCTCTCTCGCTCTCAAAATAAATAATTAAACGTTAAAAAATATAAAGTGGAAATAATAATAACTACTCTTCTGTACATTCGTTATTTCACATCCACGGACCATTCGACCTTACAAACAGCCCAGGAAGGCAAGTTTTATTATCACACTCCACTCTACAGGTGAGGGAATGGAGCTTAGAGGTAAACGAGTTTACACACCCCAGAAGTAATGAAGCAGAGTCATTGATGCTGAATTGGGTGTGCCTGTGGATGATACCTTTCCAAATGGAAGAAAGACATCCAAAGGAAGAAAAAGCCCCACTGGGAGAATCCATTACCCTCTGGCATTAGAAGCGGAGATACTTTCAGGGGTGCCTGGGTGGCTCAGTCGGTTGGGCGTCCAACTTCGGCTCAGGTCGTGATCTTGTGGTTTGCGAGTTCGAGCCCCGCATTGGGCTCTGTGCCGACAGCTCAGAGCCTGGAGCCTGCTTTGTATTCTGTGTCTCCCTCTCTCTCTGCCCCTCCCCAGCTTGTGCTCTGTCTCTCTCTGTCTCTCAAAAATGAATAAATGTAAGAAAGAAAGAAAATTTATTAAGAAGCAGAGGTATTTTCACCCGAGGGAGCTCCGTGAGGCACAGGCACACGCGGCCCACCTGCCTCCACAGGGGCCGATGGTGGACCCAGCCCCCTCAAGCTAGCAGGACTTGGTACCTCTCCTCTCCTTTCTTTGCCCTCCCAACATATGTCTCTCAGAGAGATTTTCTTTTTCGGCAAATATATTTTCAGACCCTCTACTGTTCCGGGAGCTATGTTAGTAACTGAGGCTTTTTGAGAAGTGTCTCAGACATGAGTCCTGCACTCAAGGAGCGTTTAGTCCTATTGGCGTGTGAAGGCGTTAACGTTGAATTAACCTTGCTTCACACACATCTGCTTCTGGCTATGGATTTACTCTTTTAATAATGCATGGATGCGCTCTCATTTACATACTCTACTAGGAACATTTCTTTTCCACCAGCAGCCATTAACCATAGCTTCACAGGAGGAGATGTCTGGAGTAACAAAAATATTGGAAGAAGTTTTGGAACAGATGAGAGCTGGCTCCCACAGGTGTTCCTGGAGATGAGCACAGATCTTCAGTGAATAAATAAAATCTTCCCCCTGTTCCTCTGAAACGCTTTCCACTCCTCTGGCTGCGGCCGTCCTGCCCGCATCACACACACTGGGGGAGTCCTCTTCTTGGACTGGATATGTCTGGCTCTCTTCCCACTCTTTCCATCTCTCACTAAGCTCTGGCTACTCAGGTCTCATTGCAGGTTTTTAAACACACCCAGTACTCTCCTACCTCAGGGCCTTTGCACAGGCTCTTCTGGCTTCCTGGAAAATTGTTTTCCCAGAAAGCCACATAGCTCACTCTCCTCCTCCTCAAGTCTTAAAGCCTTTGTTAGATTAAGTCTTCCCTGAGCACCCCCAAACTTAAAATCCAAACTATTCCTCACTATTCTCAACCCTTCTTCCTTGCTTTACTTTCCTCCCTGCCACTTTCCCCATCTGATAATTATACATTCTACTCGCCTGTTTTCTATTGTCTGCATTCTAGAAGGTAGGCTCCGTGAAGGTAAAGATTTTTGTCTCTTTTCTCTATTGCTGCCACCCCAGTGTCTAGAATGGTGCCTGGTACAAAGCAGAACATCAATAAACCTCTGTTGAATGAATGAATGCATACCCCAAGGAATGTCTTACAATGCTAAGACTCTTTTTAAAAAACGATCCCTACTACTATCCAAGTGGTATAGCTCTTTATAATTCAGGAAGCATATTTGCATCAGTGATCTCATGTATTCCCTGTGCAGTAAACTGAGTTGTGTCCCCTCCAAAATTTATATGCTCAAGCCCTAACCCAAACATAACTACATCTGGAGATAGGAGGTAATTAAGGTGAAATAAGGTCATGAGGGTGGGGCCCTAATACGATAGGACTGTGGCCTTTTAAGAAGAGGGAGAGAGCCATAGAGACAGCCACAGAGAGAGATCTCTGCCATGTGAGGACTCAGCAAGAAGGCAGCCATCAGCAAGTCAGGAAGAAAGCTCTCACCAGAAACCAAATCAGTCCTGACCTTGGACTTCCAGCCTTCAGAACTGTGAGAAATAAGTCTCTGTTGTGTAAGCCACCCAGCATATGGTATTTTGTTTTGACATCCTGAGAAGACTATGATACCCCACGAAATATACCCTGCCAGGCAGATTGGATCATCCCGTTTTCAAGATGCAACAGCCGAGGCCCAGAGAAACCGAACGCTTTCCCCAAGTTCACAGAAGTAGTGGTAAGCCTGCCCCTATTCCATGGTGCCAGGCTTCCTGGCCCAGAAATGGTCTGTCCCCATGCCCCAGGCCCACACACTTAGCTCCTCCCCTCATGACTACATCCCACCACCAGTGTCTACCTGCAAAGGGTCTGGAAAAGGAGATAACAGCACTTTTCAAACACATCCCCCATCGCATGAAAATTGTGAGGGCTTCTCATGAGCATATTGCGTGGAGGACCGAGAAAGAGCTCGCATTTTAATTGGATAAAAAAGAATTCATGCACTTTTGCTTTGCTCCTCAAAATCTATACCCTTCCAGTGTTACTTCCAGCCATCTGTACTCATCCATCCATCCATGCATGCATCCATCCATCCATCCATCCATCTATCCACCCCCTCTTCCTTCTTTGTTTCCTTCTTTCCTTCCTTCCTTCCTTCCTTCCTTCCTTCCTTCCTTCCTTCCTTCCTTCTTTCCTTCCTTCCAACCTCCCTTCCATCCATCTGTCTAGCCATCCATCCACCCCACCCATCCATCCATATATCGTCCATCCATTCAATATTTTGGGGTGTCTACTGTATGAGTTAACACCATCCATGCAAATTTAATTTTACTAAAGGGAACCAGCAAGGAGACGCAGCCCAAAGCATTTATCAAGGGCTCCCTTTGGGGTAGATGTATGTCGCTACCTTGAATTTGTGCCCTCACTCAATCATCAAGCAGTCCATCTCCCCACTGCAGGGGGCGGACTTAGAGACTCAGAGTCAGGTGACATGCCCGAGGGCATGGTGCCACCAGGTGCCAGAGCCATCATCGTTGTGTTTCACCGCCTGAGCTTCCTCCATCACACGGCACTGCAGGTGAGAACCATGAACCTAAAACTGCTTCAGGGGTCATGTCCATTTTCCTCACCTCCTGCCTCCCCAGCCACACTTCTCACCCTTCCAAAATTAGCCGGTTCTTGTCACATTGTACACTCAAGATATGGGCATTTATTGGCAATTTATACCAGTTGTAACTCAGCAAATCTGTTTTTCAAGACAGGTACGAAAACTTTACAGCCGCTTCATTCAGAATAGCCTCCAACTGGCTGTAACAGCAGAAATATCCATCAACAGTGGGATAAATAAATGGAGGGACGCTCCCATAACGCCATATAGTAATGACAGTGGACAAGTTCGGCTACACGCAACACCATGGACCATTCCCACAAACGAAGACGAACAAAATAAGTGAGACACAGAAGAATACACAGCACACTATTCTACATAGAGAAAGATTAAAAATATATCTGAAAATAAACTCGTGTTAGAAATGGGGGGGTGGCAACTTTGAGGGAGAAGGGACAGAAAGGATGGGAGGAGCTGTGATGGGCAGTCACCCAGGTGGCTGGATGATTCTGGATTCCTTGATCCATTTATAGTTGCATCCTCTTGTGATAATGCATTAAGCTGTAAGACTTAAGATTTCTCCTTTTTTCTATATGCACGTTAGGCATTCGTAAGTTTATTTTAAAGGGCTGTTACAATGGTGTGCGATAAAGGCCAGTGTTGAGGGGGCTCAAAATGCTGCCAGGGAGAGAGGAGATAAAAGGAACTGGGGATGGGGAAGAAGGGTGGAGACAGAGGACGGAGCTATAATGTGATCCACAGCAAGTACAGAGGGGGTTTGAGGCTGTGTAGCCAGAGGCGTATTTCTGGGCACCCTTGGCTCAGCAGGAATTTTCCCCATTCTTGCACGTGCAAAATGAATTCAAATGTATACGTTTTGCAACTTGCCTTTGTTTGGGGCTTTGTAATTTACAGTTTGCAAGGTCATGATCCCTGCAAAGATAAGAACTGTTAATCCAGGCATAAAGTGGGCCTTCAGCAAATGTTTGCTTGAATGAACACAAAACACTCTGACCTTCATTAACACCATGATTTCTCACAGGCAGTCTGCAGATAAGCAGGGTAAGTGTTACTAGTTTCCTTACACAGGGGGAAACCAAGGCTCCTGGGAGTTAAGAGGCTTCTTACAAACAGGCCAAAGCCTGGAAGCAGGTTGAATCCTGGCTTGCTGCCTTTGAGGCCTGTGCACTTGGACAGTGCTGGAAGCAAGAGCCAATGCCCTCCTTCCAAGCAAGGCTCCCTCCCTAGTCTAGTTGTGAAAGCTAACATGAGTCAAGCCCATGTTAAGTCCCACACAGGGCGGCGTAGTGCAAAGTCTTGCCTTCACCTGCAGCTGCATTTTCTCTTTGGTTATTGGTGACCTTTCACTACTCGAAAAGCATGCATACTCTCCCTGCTGAGGACACAGCAGAGATGCAATAAATTATCACAACAGCTCATACAAAATGAAAGTGGGCCATACCCTTGAATCTCTCTCTCCCTCCCTCTCTCTCTCTCTCTCTCTCTCTCTCTCTCTCTCTCTCTCACACACACACACACACACACACACACACACACCAAGAAGCAGGAGGCCTGAAGGGATAGCAGCCAGTCCCCTCGCAAGGACTGAGGGATTTGCTGCCAGAGGATGCCCAGGTAGAAGCTAAATTGTGCTGTCCCTTGTGAGTGTCGCTTAGCATAATTATATCCCCAGAGAATCCAGGCTTCCAGATGGGCCTTAGAGCATCGTTTACATACAGTATTTTAGGCCAATAACATGGTTCTAATGAAGCAGGAAGGAAGAACAAGAATAATAAAATTAAAAAGTCAAATTTCCGTCCTTAATCTCCAGGGCTGCAAATAGGACGTGGCTGCGGCTCAGAGGCGGTGAGGGGGGTGGGGTTGGGGGGGCAGAAAGAAGCCTGTTTCTTACAGAGTCCGTGACAGGGGTGAGCCTCAATCCCAATGCCTCTGATCTGCATCTCCTTGGAGTGGGAGAAGGTGCAGGGAGCCTAAAAAGACTCAGGGAGGGAGATCCTGAGCTTGTCTGCCTGCTTCCACATCCCTCTCCAACTTGGGGAGTCCCCAGAGAATGTGGCCTTTAGCAGATCCATTTATTTCAGGTTGAAGGAGTGGCGTCCGGGGACGTGTCCAGAAGTGCTTGGAGAGACCTCCAAGCAGATGGGTCCTGCTCAACCACGTGTCCTGCCAACTGAGACCTGCCTTTCCTCTCGGGCTGCCGCTCAGTTTTCGGCCCGCCCCCAGTTCAAATGCCTCTGGGAGACCATTTCTCGCATGTGTGCTCATTCGTTTATTCAATGTCTGCTCTGAGATGCACACTAAGGGTCCAAAGAGGGACACAACTGCCGCCCCTGCCCTCAGGGGGCTCACAGGCGCGCGTAGGCAGTTAAGAGCAGAGGAAGGTTCTCAGTGTGTGTGAGGTGCTTTGACAGAAAGCAGTTGTTAATGAGTTATTAATGTGTAAAGTGTGTGCACGTGCTGGTGGGGCACAATTAACACTTTCTTCCAGGTCCAGAGACCTCTGTGGCCCAGCCACAGCCACCACCACAGCCTGAAGTCCCACCTAGCCCCCGGGAAGGCACTGCTATGCTCATCCACTGGCCCCTCTTCTCAACCAGACTCCCCGCCC
Source organism: Prionailurus bengalensis (assembly GCF_016509475.1). Lineage (NCBI taxonomy): Eukaryota > Metazoa > Chordata > Mammalia > Carnivora > Felidae > Prionailurus > Prionailurus bengalensis. Next base: position 21,719,965 of record NC_057347.1, read on the forward strand.
AGCTAGGTTCCTGAAGTATATCCTTCCTCCCCACCCCAGCACAGAGCGAACTGAACGCACCCATGACCTTGCTCAACTATGCCAAGGCACCAGACAAGTCCTACAGCAGTGGCCTGAGGTGCACTAACACTCATAACAGAAGACCAGGGCTTAGTCTTTTTTTTTAAGTTTACTTTACTTATTTTGAGAGACAGAGAAGCACGCATGCAAGCAGGGGAGGGGCACAGAGAGAGGGAGAGAGAGAGTCCCAAGTAGGATCCGCACTGTCAGCGCAGAGCCTGATACAGGGCTCAAACTCATGAACCATGCAATCATGACCTCAGCCAAAATCAAGAGTCAGATGCTTAACTGACTGAGCCACCCAGGTGCCCCAAGATCTAGTCTTATTTGAGACCTGAGCACCCCCCCAATCTTTTTTTTCTACTTCCAAAGATTGTTTCTAAAACCCCAGCGTGGATTCACTGATTTTCAGTCTTTCCCAAGAAGATGACAGCAACCCTGTATACCCACTGAGTGTGGAGTTGGGAGGTGAGGGTTCCAGCCTCACCACGTCTGTCTGTCTGCATACCTCTGGGCAACCTCCTTCCTCTTGTATGTGATCTGCTGCAAAGTGGGTGACTGAGGGCAGGAAGGGGGAGGAGTGGGGAGGTTCCTATGCCAGCAAGGTCATTGGCAATTCTTTATATCCCTGTGTCCACACAACAGTCTGCCTACCCTTCAAGAGATGGAATCCATGTCTCCTTCCCTTGAGTCTGGGCCACCTTGTGAGTCACTTTGGCCAACAGGAGGGAGTATCGCCATGCTAGTTTGAGGTCTAGGCTCTGGGAGACCAAAAAATTCCCACTTCAGCTCTCCTGAAGCCTGACCCACCATTTCCAAAGGCCTGACCACCCTGCTGGGGAGACCGAACGGAGAGACAGGGGTGCTTTGCTAACCCCTAGATGTTCTAGCCATCTCAGCTGCGGGGACAAACATGTGAAGGACCACTTTGGATTTCTAGGCCCAGCTGAGCCTCCAAATGTCTGCATGACATTTGCCGTGAGTAGGAAAGATGAGCTGAAGAACTACCCAGCTGAGTCCCGCCTCATAAACTAATTTATGGGTAAATAAATGGTTGCCAAGCCACATCATTGGGGGCAGATAACTGAAACAGGTGCCAGAGGTCAATGCTACAGGCATATAACCTTATAAACACTGGTGCCTGCCGCTCAAGGCTCGGATTCTGGTTAGGAGTTCTGGCTTGAACACTGAATAGTACCTGAGAAAAATAGATCATTGAAAATCTATTGTCACAAAGACATTTCACTGTCATGGGATGTGTTGTCACAGGAATTAGCCAATGCTGGTTGGCTGAGTCCCTGCAGATGTCCCTCCAACATGGGCTCGGAGCCAGCTTGGTTCCAAACATGGAGGGAGTAAAATTTCACTCATTTCACTCATAAATGTCCAATTATTTTCCATGCTTCCCTCCTCTCCCCTCTATCCCCACCCCTCCCTCAAAGTACCAGAGATGGAAAACCATGGAAACAAATGGCTTTGTGTCCTACTGAATGGGAAACATAGCATCTGGGGCTTAGAAAAGCAAAAGCTGTTGTGTTGTTAATAACATTTTTATGGGTGATTTTGCTGTCTTTGTTGCAAAAAAGTAGCACAGGCTCAGGTCTGTTCTTCCAGGCGTGAGGGGTCAGTGTCCCTTATAGAGCTCTGTATCTGTTGGGATTTGCTCTCAGCTGACCCACTTACACGCTTCAAATCCACCCCCCTCCCAATATTAATAGCTACCAACTTTCAAGAACTCTCCATGGTAGCCATGGGGTTGCATGGTTTACTTACACTGGGTCCCTATAATGAACACTTCAGGTCACACTTCTTAACCCCATTCTTTCAGATTGGAAAACTGAAGGCCAGAGATATTAAACAATATCTTATACCTAATAGGTAGAGCTGATATTTAAGCTGAGGTCTGCAAGGCCCCGAAGCCCATACTCTAAGCTGAATAGAGTTTCCTGTCCTGACCATTACCAGGATCACTCATTCATGCATATATACATCCATGGATTCAGCACACGTGTTCATTTATCATTCAACACGTTTCATGATCACCTACTCTGTATAGGAACAGAGTATACATTAATGAAGCAAACAGACCCAGTATCTCCTGTCATGGACCTTATGGTCTCTAGGCCATAGATACCCACCATGACCTTTACCATAAACCCTCACTTTACAACATCCTTGAGCCCCTTTCTGCAATTTTAACTCAACAACCTCCCCCCCACCCCCTCCCCCCACCGCAATCATCCTGACCATGACTCAGCATTCCACAGCCTGGCCCTGACTTTGATCTCTGCTGTATTCTTCACACATTCTAAACTTTTCTCTCCACAATTCCTGACACAGTATCCTGAGTTGTCTTCCCACCCATTCAGCTCTGGGAACTTTGCAGGTGAAGGGAAAAAGGGAACAGAGATAAGAAAAAGAGAGATCCAAGAAACGGTCCAGAATCAAAGTGGGTAACAGGAAGTCAAGGGCAGTGTTGCTCAACTTCAGATGAAGAACTGACCAGTGAGAAATCAGAATTGACTATCTTCTGTCACCTCCTCCCCTACCCTCGTCCTCACCCTGTGTCTTGAATATTTTCTCTGATGTCCTTTTTCTCTCACACTCCTATCAGTAAGGCTTCAGCCCTGGCCCTCAAAACCCCTAAACAACCTACTTTTGGAGGGTCAAGACCAGGCTAGTCACATGGGTGAGCATCTGAGAAGACCTCCATAGCTTCTCTTAAAGGAAGACTTGCATCGCTAGATTACAAAAATGGCCCCAACTTCCCACCTCTGCCTATATCCGTGCCTTTTGCAATATGACTTTGTCACTCTTTCCACCAAGAGGCAGTCTGTTGTCCCACTCTCTCTGAATCTAGGCTGGCCTGCTGGCCTGCTGCAGCCACTAGGATGTGGCAGAAGTGATGATGTGCCTGTTCTGAGCCTCTGTGCATACTTCCGCACTCTCTCTTGTATCTCTGCCTCCACTCTGGGTCTACAGCTCTTATGTGCCAGGCAGTATTCTAGAAACTAAAGATAAAGATGTGAAAGAAACAAAGCATGGCCCCCACTTGGAGTGAGTTTATATTCTAGTGAGTCAATGAATGATGAATGAGAATCTGAAATTTTCCAGGTTAGAAAGAACCACTCTTCAGTCTCAAATAATACTTAAATCTTACACAGTATCTCTACAAAGACTTTGAACTCTTCCAAAGCCAGGGAGCTCCCTGTGTGCCAATGTAATGGCTCCAGTTTTAGATGGCTCTCACTCCTAGAAAGACTTTCCTTATAATGAACTGAAGTCCATCCATCAGGAGTGCCCACACTTTGATTTACGGATCCTCCTCAGGGCCACATACAGCATGCCGAGTGACATATCTATCCTGAGCTCTCTCGCCTCCCAGATAAATCTTTCCTGTTCCCTTAGCTGTCCCCCAATGTCATGATTTTGAGGTCTCTTGCCATCCTCTGCCTTGAGCTTGCTACGTTATTTTTCTGCACCCTTCTACAGTTTGGTTCACAGAAAGAAACTCAAAACTTACCAACTTGTACGACCTCAGCACATTTTATCACCTCTTTGGGCTTAAGATTCCTCAGTGTTAAAATGAGGAAACGGGACTCAGTAGCTTCCAAGAAGAGACAGCGATATGCAACAGAACACATCCTAGACACTCAACAAATATTCTGTTCTTCCTCTGATTTATTTCTATCACTCTCACCCCTGTATCATCTCATAACCCCTTTTTTTAACCTGTAAAATTCTACCTTTTGGTACAGGGATATGAAATCAGAAGATTTGGGTCTGAGTCCCAGCTCTAACACTTAATAGCTAAGTCACTTTGGACATATTACTTAACTTCTCTATCTCAATGTCTTCCCCCATAAATCTGGACCAGGGCTCCTTTTCCTCCCAGCTCATTCATGAGAATTCTTACGGAGGCTGTGGGTGACGGTGGGGCTGCTATACGTGAAAGCACACTTCCTTCAGGACGCTCTGCAGTTAAGAGATGGCATGTTGGTACTGTCTTGAAGTGTGGATGCTAGGCCAGCAGTAGAGTGAACACCATTCCATTTTGTAGACACGCTTATGGAGCCCACTTCCAATGAACTTGGCAGCTCCGTTTGCACATGAAAATTCAATACCATTTCCGTAACTCTAGGCAGTGTGGCCATAATTGTCCCTCCTAATGGGCACATCATGTTCTGTGATATTCTGAGAGAAGAAAACTATTTAAGAAAATGCCATGGTAAGTAAATATTTTCCTAGGCAATAGGCTTGGCACACGGAAATTTCAGAATGGTAGCAGAGCCTTCCTTGGATGGACCGACGATCTAAATGGCCCAAGGTTTCGGCCACAGGGGCAGGCGTCTGCTGCATACCTCATGGTTCTCCAGGGTACCCTCCACCCTGCCCTCACACGGTCCATCTCTGCTTCCCACTTCTGGTTGGCCCCCAACTACTGCGCGATCCAGCCCTTTCCCCCAACAGGGCTCACAAGCACCTTGGTGACGTGGTCTTTCCACCTCCTATGCAGACCCAGCAGTCACATAATTCTAACCTGTCCTCCATCCAGCCCACTGCCATATTTCATAGCCAAGTGCCAATAAACATGCAATTCCTTCCAACCAGAAGCCCCGCTCCCTGCCTTTATTCATCTGATCTATTCTACTCATCCTTCAAAACTCAATAGAGAAGCTGCCTCCTGCAGGAATCCCATGCTGATAACCTCCAGAAAACCAGCTCCATGGAGGTCATTACTTCCTCTTCTGTGTTCATCTTGGACCTTAAGTAGCACATGTTTCCATTCATTCAGATTTCCTGTTTATCTGCCTGTCTCCTTCTGGACTGGTGAAATGGCAGTATCAAGGCCCCAGCTATCTGCGGCTCCAGCACGTAAAGTCCTCAGCATATGGGAAATGTCTGCGGCAGACTAGAATAAGGTAGAAGTGTTGCAACTATGCAAAGATATTGAAGTAATGACCGTACTCTGGACCCCCATCCCCAAACTGAGCACTCTAACCTTTCCATATGCCTGACCCCTGAAAGTCAAAAAGCAGACCCAGACAGAAAAAAGGAGAGACTATAGCCTGGTTTCTTTGCCCTCATGAGACAACAGTGTATGATGGCCAGGAAATGTGTAAAGACATCTATGTGGTACGGATTACTCGTCACCGAGGCTGGAAAGGGCAGAGCTGAGCTATTTTTTCACAACTGCAAATGCATGCACAAGTTGGGGGTGCTGCAGTGGAAATGCCGGGTCTTTTATACTGATGAGGTGGCAAAAAGGCCAGCTTCCCTGGGTGTGGGGGCTGATGTGGTTACTCACAAGGCTGCTTGGCTGTACAGGATCCTTCAGGAACCTCTGCTTCATCTGAATACAAGCACCATAAAACTCAGAGATCAGGGACACAAGGACTGGTCCCGGGTTGGGGAATTTCTGCCCATTTATAGATTTGAAGCCTACTGAACCTGATCTCTATTTTTAGTGCCTATTCCATGAAATACAAAAGACGTTCTCCTCCTAAATGTTTATTTACTTTGAGAGAGAGAGAGAGAGGCAGAGAGAGAGGAAGAGAGGGAATCCCAAGCAGGCTCCATGCTGGCAGTGCGCAGCACTATGCGGGGCTCGATTCCACGAACCATGAGATAGATCATGACCTGAGCTGAAATCAAGAGTCAGGAGCTTAATTGACTGAGCCCCCCAGTTGCCCCCACAAAAGAGCTTTTTTGAGCACTTATTCTCTGCTTGGTCAAGAAGGAGAAGAGAAGTAAGTGTAAGTCTATCTCCCCAATCTCAAGGCACTCACAGACTAGGTGGGAGCATTCGTAAATTGCATTCACAATCTTTCACACACACACAAGAGCTCACTCAGCTCCTGCTGTTTCCAGGGCCTGCTGCCTGCAGATGTCTGGATGACTGGTTGAGATGGGATGGACTGGGGCTTGCAGGTGGGTGTTTTATTCCCATAAATCAAATCTGCTCTCCCTGCTGCTGATTGGGGAAAACACTGCCCAGATTGGGCTTCCCTACCGTGCGATTGCTTTCCTGCAATTCTTGGGTGTAGGTAGGTTTATCCAGAAAAGTCTAATTCCTGAGAAGAGCAGAGGAGAGAGAAATTTGCTTCATACTAGCAACATCACGACTAATCCCTTTCTCAGAGGAGCTTCATGGCATCAAGCAAACTGGAGACGTGTGACTTCTCTCTAATCCCCTTAGCTCATCTCCCTCTAGTGAATCCAAATGTTGCACCAGTGCCAGAGCTTGGCAGCCTGGAGCAGTCGTGGAGCAGTGGGAAACGTGCAGGATCTGTTATCCGAACACTTACATGGGTCCTGCCTCTGCCACTTAAGAGCTGTGCCTCTTTGGGTTAATTACAACCTCTCTCTGCCTGCCTCAATTTCCTCACTGGCAAAACAGAATTGACGATGTAAGTATCGGAGAAGATAATGTGTGTGAAATCACACTGTGATTTTCAGATTGTACAGCTCTCCTCTCCTTAACAAGCTGGGTGCCTACTGGGTGGGAAAGTTCATACCTCCTTAATTTTTGGATTTTTCTGAATCTGGCCCAAAGCCTGGCACTTAATGAGCACCTCAGTGAATACTTGTTAAATAAATAAATTGGGAAAATGGAAGATAATTCCCTCAGTGTTAAGGCATCCCTCCAAGCCAAAAGGTAAGAGAAAGGAAATTTAATCTATAGCAAGTTTGGGATCCTCAAGATAAATTTTAAAAAACTTAGTATTTTTCTGAACAGAATGTGTGTACACGGGGGGCACCTGGGTGGCTCAGTCAGTTGAGCATCTGACTTCGGCTCAGGTCATGATCTCAGGTTTATGAGTTCAACACCCACGTCAGGCTGCCCCTCCCCCCCAAAAAATAAATAAACATTAAAAAAAAAAGAATGTGTGTAGGTGTGTGTGTGCGCACATGTGTGTGCTGATTATTCCTTCTGTGGCTGGATGTCTACATTATCTTTAAATAACATGTACTCTGAAAACTTTTTGGCTTCAAGTTATATGAATATACTTTGCTCAGCGTTAAGAGAATAGAGATGGTTGACAGCCTATGTCTTGGTTCCCATCCTTCATTCATTCATTCTCTCCTTTGTTCATTCATTCATTCATTCATTCGTTCGTTCTTGGAAGCAAATGACTCTGTGCAAAAGCCAAGCCTCATTACGAGGGAAAAAATGTCTGACCCAGCCTTTCGGCTGACAAACTCCCACTGATCCTTCCAGATAGTATTGTCACTGGGCAGTGGAACATTTGAAATCCTCCTATTGTCTCTGTATGCAGCATTTACCATCATCCCTTATCTTCAGTTTTATAATTTCAGAGATCAAAATCTTGAGACCTTCCTCCTATAGATATCATTCCTGTAACCAGGATTTACCGTCACCAGGATCCTCCAAAAATCCCACTTATGAAAAGACTGTCCGTGACAAGTCTAAGTCTACTCAGAGAATAGCAGTGATTTCTGTGGTCCTAAATCCAAACTTTGGACTGTAGATCATGCAAACAGGACCACACAGACAAGGTGCCTATCATCTCCTCATCATCACTGTACCCAACACAACTGTTCTGTCATCCCCACACTGAGGTGTAACCCTGCCTATAATCTCACTTTTCTATCCCTCCTCTCTCCTCCCTTCTCTTCCCCTCTACTTTCCTCTCCCTTGTCTATTCCTCATGTATACCTGGTTCTCATGCACCAGGCCCAGACTGTGATGCATGAAACTTCTGCAGTGTTTGCTGTTCCCAACTGCTCACCACACCTCCGGCCCTTTATTCCCTACCCCTTCCTGTCTCAACCACCACTCGTCCCCCTGTGAAACAGCATTCCCTTCCCATGCTTTATGCTTCCAAATTTTGTTCTCCTGGGTTGCTGCCTCTGTCTCAGGCTGGCAGCTCCATTGTTATTATGATCATATATTAAGTTTAATGTGTCCACAAGGCATTTTACACACTCATAAAAATCAGGCCCTCTAAGAGCTCCCTGTGCTGAAGACAATGGAAATACCATCCCATGACTTAGCTGGTGTCTCATGCCATTATGTGGCCTCTAAATGTGAAAAGCTGGGTGGTGGTTGTTTATTGTTGTTTGTGTTACACTTGATGATATAAATACAGCATTTTGAAGAGGACTAAGTGATTTCCCAGCTTATAAGCAGAGCCGAAGTCTTGATTACCGCCATTTGGGTGACTTCCCACACTATCAGTGATATCAATAACAGGTGACATTTATTGGGTGCATACTGTATGCCAGATTGTGCCCTGAACATTTTACATGCATTTTGCCACATCATCTGCCCGACGACCCTGTGTGACAGGTCGTATTTAATTTGGAAATATTAAACAAAAGAAGGAAATTGAGATATAGAGAAGTTAAGTAATGAGTTCAAGGTTGAGCAGCACAGAGGTGGGAAAATTGGAATTATCCAAACCCAGATTGTCTGGTTGCAGAGCCTTCCTGCTGAAGCACACACAGATGAAGTCCGCTTCAAGGTCTAGGGACTCAAATGACTTAAAGACAAGTTTGACAGATTAAGTGGATGATGATGTGCTCTTCTCTTTACAAAACTCTGCCCAAAGCCCTCTTTGACCAGTCTCTGACAAGGACTCAGTCCCCACAGAACCTCCATCCCCCACAGGGTTTAGCTTTATTTTTCCAAACCCAGGAGACAACAGACAATAATAGTCAAGGACTCAGAGCAACCTCCTTGTACACTGGGAGTTGTACGTGCTGTGGGCCTGCACACAAGTAAAAGAATAGTAAATCAGATGCTCCTTCCACAGAATACCAGCTCTGTAAAGAATGTTGGGTTCTCTCTGGTCCAGTTTGCCAGCAGTGGATAACGGATCAAGTGATCTCCAAGTGGTCTCCATTGCTTCTGTACCCTCTTGCTTCATCAACACTTTGCACTTCCCTCATCTCCTTCCCTCTTTGCTCCCCATTTTTCTCATTCAAGGCATCTATGACCCACAGTATGATTTTGTTTGTTTGGGAAACATTGGTATCAATGAAGTACCCCTTTTAAGTATGAAGAAACCAAAGCTCAAAGAGATTGTTACTTGCCCAGAGACGTGAAGCCTGTTTAGTACAGAGTTTGGACAAGATTTGAACTTCCTGGCTCACAGGACAGTGTGCTTTCCAAGCAATGGGTGGGGAAATGTCCCCACCCATAATCTGTTCCCAGATTATGTCCATTACAAGGATGGGCTGCTAAGCCCACACCAGCAACACCCTATTCAGGCACTCACCTTCCTGAGATCTCCCACTTACATTTCACATGCACACATTTACTTTTAGACTCCAAAACATGCCAAAATGCTTATAATGTCCTACCTGACATTTGCTCCTACTCCACATCCTCGGTCCCACAGCCTACAAACTTGCCGCTGGCCATGGTGCTGATCAGAGCAAAGCGAAAGAACCCTGGGGCTCCAAGAGATGCACGGCACATGAAGACTCACAAAACAGGAAATAAGGCACTGTTCTAGGGATTCAGTATAAAATGACAACTGAGGAAGGCCTTATGCCCGTCTTCAGAGTCTGTCTTCTAGAGAAGAGACACACAAGTAACCAAAATGTGTCAACTGGGAGGACTTCCCCAAGAATTGAGGATGAGAAAGGAACAATCATGTGAAAACTGGGAGGAGAGAAGTTCATGAGAAGTAAGGATTCATCCCAAAGGCCTGCATTTGGAAAAGTGTTGGCATGCTTTAGTATCTCTCAGGTAGTCCAGCGGGACTAGAGAACAGTACGGGAGGAAAGAGGAAGAAGAGACCAAGTGGCCAGCAGCTAGATGGGAGAGGACCATATGAATCATGGAATCCTGCTTAGGTTTTTGTTTTTGTTTTCTATGTGCAAAAAAAGTCATTAAAGGGTTTTAAACTACAAAGAGATAGGGTTCAATTTATACTTTAAAATAATATTCTATTATAGGAAATTTCAAGCATACACAAAGTAATCAAAATAGTATAATAAACCCCCATGAACCCACCACCCAGATTCAACAATTTTCAACATTTTGCCATTCTTGTATCATCTATGCTTCCACCCACTCTCTGTTCTCCCACTCGTTTATTGTTAATTTTACAGTTTTATCCTTCTTTTTTAAGGTAAAATTTATTTACAATGAATTAAGCTGTATTATTTTGACACATGAAACCCACATTCTTATCACAGAACACTTTCAGCTTCCAGAAAGTTCCTTCATGTCCCTTTCCCAAACCCCATCAATTCCCCACCCCAAGAGGCAATGATGGTTTTTAACATTTTATCTTAGATTTGGGGGGGGGCTTGTTCTAAAAGATTCTATTCATAGATTCATACAGTATTATTTTCTTGTGTCTGGCTTCTTTTACTCAGCATGTTTTTGAGATTCATCCATTTGTGCATATCAGTAGTTTGTCTCTTTTTTTGGCTGATTAGTATTCTATTGTATAAATATACAATATGTTTGTCAATTAACTGGTTGATAGACATTTGGACTGTTTCCAATTTTGGGCCATTGTGAATAAATCCGATATGAATGCGGTACAATTCTTTCCATGGACATATGCTTTTGCTACTCTTGGATAAATACCTAAGAGAGGAATTAATTTAGACTTTTTTTAAGTATTAGGACTAGAGTGAGAGGGCAGGTATGGTGGCAAGAAAACCAATTATGAGGCAATTACAATACTTAGGGAGATTATGACGGTTTACCTTGGGAAGGGATTATCGTAAGACTGGATGGGAGCAGATTTGAAATATGTATTGATGAGTACAATCAATTGTTGTGGATGAAATAAAGGTGGAGGTGAGAGAAATGGAAGCATCAAAGATGACCAATAGGTCTCTAACTTGACTAAACTGGTTGCATATTAAGATATATTACTGAAATTGAGAAGGTGGGCAAAGAAGAATAATTCAGAGGGCAATCCAAGGGTTTTGTTTTGCAATGCACGAGACACCCCAGAGTAGACATTATGCAGGCACTTAGAGTCTGGAGCTCAGGAAAAAGTCAGACTTGTTGCTACCCTTGCATGCAGCTTCCACCTTGCCCAGATCTAGACTTCTCCCTAAAAATGCCTCAAGATCTGGTAGAAAGATGGAAAGTGGATTTTATTTCATGGTAATTTATTTACTCTGGTAAATGGCTAACAGCTACCTGGGACACTGTGCAAAGAAAGACTCCAAGACCACACTCATGGTTGGCAGAAGGAAGGAGTGATGTGGTTGGTAAGTAATATGTTCCATGGGCATGGAATCATGGCATGAGGAAAACCAATTCAGATACTGTCTATTCTTGATCAAGTAGAAATCTATGGGTACAAATTCTAAAAAGTGAGGATGCTGCTCTGGAATCACCAACTGGATCAATAGTACAAGTCAAGGTCCCATATTATGCAAACAGTTAATAGATTGACCCTGTTATAAAAGAAAGAGACCCAAAATGGAGTCACTTGTGCTAAGCCGCATGTCAGCAACCCAAGACGTAATACTTAACCTCACTGCAGTTTCAGATTCCTCAGGAATGTAACTTAAACAGTCAATCTGGACTCACCTGTTCAGCACTAGTGAGGTCATCTGCCTGATAGATCCCCACCTTCCCCCAAGGGAAGGTAACCCTGCCTGAAACAAACCACTTTTTCTTAGAAACTTCTTTTTTCTTCACCCTTCAGCCCATAAAACCTTTCCATTTTGTACAGCTCGTCAGAGTGCCCCTCTATTTGCTAGATGGGATGCTGCCAGGCATGAACCACTGAATAAAAAGTCAATCAAATCTTCAAACTTGCCAATTCCATTTTATTATACACACTTCCGTATCCAATATGGAGCTATCTTTTTTTTTTTTTTTTACTTTTCTTTCAGTTCCTCTACCAAAGTGCCACTGATTCAGTAAGTCCTCAGTGAACGTCTTTGACCTTTGCTCCTCACACTGTAAAAATCCCAGAATACACTGAGTTTCTCAACCTCAGCTGGGATCCCCTGGCATCTTGAGGTTAAACAACCCATTCTTGTTTTTTTTTAAATTTTTTTTTTCAACGTTTATTTATTTTTGGGACAGAGAGAGACAGAGCATGAACTGGGGAGGGGCAGAGAGAGAGGGAGACACAGAATCAGAAACAGGCTCCAGGCTCTGAGCCATCAGCCCAGAGCCTGACGCGGGGCTCGAACTCACGGACCGCGAGATCATGACCTGGCTGAAGTCGGACGCTTAACCAACTGCAACACCCAGGCGCCCCGACAACCCATTCTTGTGAAAACCCACTGTAAAGGATTTCAAATTTTGGAATACACTGATGAATAATTTAAATATCTTGGGACAACCCATTCTTGTGAAAAACCCACTCCAAAGGATTTTAAACTTCTGAATTCAGTGATGAATCATTTATCTACCCTAGGGGAAAATGTCAAAGAGAAGATTAGACAGGTAATCAATGTGTAATAGTTGGCTCCTTTTTCCTTCTCGATAGAAGGCATGGGTGAGTGAGTGTTCTTGCTATTAATAAAACTACGTATGTATTTATTAATTACTTCATTGAACCACCAAGCTTTTATTGAGCACTTAGTTCTTGCCAGGCCCTATGCTTGCACCTGAGTACAGAGACAGCTAAGTCATGAGCATTGCCTTCATAAAGGCTCACCTAGACATGTGAATCAATCCTGGGAGAGTTGGCTATACTACTTTGTTAATCAAGTCAGAGAAGACTTCTCAAAGGATGGGAAATCTAAACGCAGTCTTGAATGAAAATTTTAAAATTTCCCCAGAGATGTTTAGAAAGGGTATTCCAAGCAAAGGAACCAGTGTGGAAGATATCTGGACATGGGATGGGGCAAAGTGGGCCGCTGCTGATGCTCAACGAGGCAGTAGATGTAGGCAAGGCCTGTCTGATGACTGGACTTGCTCTTCTGGCCACAGTACAAGCCATCTCTGGAGTTTGAGCAGAAGGACGTGATCAGATATGTATTTTAGAGAGACGTAGTGGTGATGCAGAGACTGTGAGAGGGGAAGGGATACAAGAGAAACAAACCTGCAGGCAGGAAGCAACCAGAGGTGGAGAAGCAAGGCTCCAAACCAAGGGGGTGATGGGTTCTGGCTGTGTTAGAATTGGCCTTAGTGCTTGACAATAGGAAAGGAAGGGAGAGGAAAGTAAAGTTTCAGGAGATATTTGGAAATGAGAATTGACAAGATGCAACAATTAAATGGCTGCTAAGAGTGTGAATGTGAGAGTGTGGGGTGGCTGGAAATGGGAGCCTCACAATGTACTGGGCAAGGTCATTCGAAAATGCCTGATAGAACCAATGTTGGCCTGATTCCAAACCCAACATTCTTTCCACGGCCCCACATGCCCAGGTAGCTTGACTCCCACACCACCTCCTCCAGGAGCCATGACAGACCTTTCTAGCAAAGTCCATAGTCCTACAGACGAACACACACACACACACACACACACACACACACACTCTACCCATCTGTGTGTGGCCAAATCCCTGCTCTTCTCCAAAGCCTAATTCAACTGTCTTCTAGTCTAGGAATACTCAGATTCCCTCACTTGAAAATTACATCTTTCTGAACTCTAAATTCTATATTTACCTTACATCTTTAAAAAAAATTTTTTTATGGGTGGCTCAATCAGTTAAGCTTCCATCTTCGGCTCAGGTCATGATCACACGGTTCGTGAGTTTGAGCCCTGCAATGGGCTCTGTGCTGACGACTCAGAGCCTGGAGCCTGCTTCAGAGTCTGTGTCTCCCTCTCTCTCTGCCCTTCCCCAGCTCACGCTCTGTGTCTCTCTCTCAAAAAAAAAAAAAAAACTTAGAGAAAAGTTATAAAAATATTTTACCATGAATGTGAGTCAGTTCTATACATGCCATCTTCTAGCTAGACTATGAGCTTCTAGAAGCTGCCTATGTGAGATTTATCTCCAAGTCTTCTTCAGGGGGCTAATCGTGGCCCTGGCTGCTCAATTCAAAGACGGGCTGTAGGCCTTGGGATCCTGTCCTTAAAACTCCCTTCTCCTCTTTCTCCTCCCAGACCAATGGACTCTGTGGATCCCAAGGTAATAATGGGTTAACCGTTCCTCCCACATATTTAGGGAATAAAGATGCCCTTACCTCCTTTGTGGGAATGTAGGTGCATGAGACAGGAGGGGAGGAGAGCAGGCCCAGTTGGCTCTCCGTGGACTCCATGTGGTGGCCTCATGCTCACTGAGCACCTACCATGTGCCAAGTACTACACTAGGAACATCCTATGAATTCTTCTGCAGTCACCTGCTAGGTAGATGTTCCCGCCCCTATTTCACAGAAGGGGAAAGTGGGACTCCTTAACACCGAGTACCCTGCCCACCAGTAAATGGCTGAACAGAGATTCAAGCCCTTTTCCATCTGTTTCCAAAGCCCATACATGTCCCCTGTACTGCTTCCCAAGCAAAAAAGACCTCCAGGGTATCGTTCTTACAGGCTGCTTGCTGTGCAGGGCAACCCTTCACAACCAGGCCACTGGAATGAGGGAAGGTTCTGCCTACAACCCTGTCACTGCTTTCTGAGAAAGAGGAGGAAGGCAACTGAGAGGCAGACAACGGAGAGGGGGAGAGAAGAAAAGCTGAGATGAAGAGCAAGAAAAGAGCAATCGAGATTGAGAATTCTAGAGAACTGCTTGGTTGAAGTCTAAAAGTTCCTTCTCCCAAGTGGTGAGAATGATGTTTCCTGAGGGCTCACCACGGCCAGCCACTTTGCCTGTGAGAAACTTTGCCTCCAAGAGACTCCTAAGCACTTTGCCTACAAGAAATGTATTGAATCCACCAGTACCCTTGAGATGGTATGAGCGTTATCCGGGACTTCAGGTGAGGAAAATGAGGCATGCAAAGGTTAAGTATTTCTCCCAACGTCCTATAGATGCCAGATCACAGAACTGGTGTTTGAGCTCGGGGAATCCGAGCCTACAGTACAGTCTCAGGCACACAACGACAGCGACTAGAGCAGGCCTGGCTGGAGAGATGAAAATCTCAAGTCTGAAGTCACGATCGCTACCCTTGAAGGATTTAAGGCGATGAC
This sequence comes from Prionailurus bengalensis, assembly GCF_016509475.1. Taxonomy (NCBI): domain Eukaryota; kingdom Metazoa; phylum Chordata; class Mammalia; order Carnivora; family Felidae; genus Prionailurus; species Prionailurus bengalensis. The sequence continues at coordinate 21,735,053 of NC_057347.1, forward strand.
AGACCGTGGAGCCAAAATTGTGACCAACACAGGCAACAATCCTGAACCACCAGGTAATTAAGTCATTCGTCTCCACGAAGATCCCCCCTAGTGATCTACACAGGCCAGCGGTTCCCAGCCCTGGCCGCACATTAGAACCGCCTGGGGAGTTCTTACAACACACTGTTGCCTGGGCCTCATGCCAGACCGACTGAATCAGAACCTCTTGGAGTGGAGACTCAGTATCCATATTTTTTTAAAGCTCCCCCGGTAATTCTAACGCGTGGCCTGGGCTGGGAACCATTGATGCAGGTAAATGTGAAGAGGCCATCACGAAGTGGAGAGCCAACTTTGCTCAGCAGCTGAAATGCTTCCTCGTAAGCTGCCAAGGCATTTTCACAAAGACTCTTTAGTCTGCCAGTGTCTCAAGGACAGGCATTGCATCTACCACAATTATGCTGGTATCACCCATGACACTTCTCAAAGTGAATCGTTGAGTCACAGAATCAGAGAACTGGCTGGGACTTCAGTGATCACTATGTACAATATTTTCTGCAGTGTCCTTCCGAGCTCTGGGAGGCTGTGGGAATGGCCAAAGGGGATTGCCTCCAGGCGGAGATAGAGACACAAATCACTGCTTTGGCATAGTTTCCAAGGAACTTGAAACCAGATAAAGTTAGCAAAACCACCAAAAAACCCCAGCATATGATGTCTTTAATTCTTTGGTTATAGGTAAGATTATTTATTATCAAGCCCGAGCTCTGAAGCAAGCCTATATGTCAAACCTCAATGCCAAGAGAATTAAAGCAACAGCAGCACCAGTATTCCAATCCAGAAGCTGAAGACAGGCCACTGCTGTCCTCAGGCCATGGTGACAGCTGGCCATGTCCTGTGTTCACTGGGGTTAGGTACGCATGTGTCTCTCTCAGTATAGACTTTCAGTACCTTCCAAAATAGGAACTTAGCACAATATTTCTAACACTGTGCACACCCACGCCTAGTAGGTAGAAAACACCTAGTAGATAGTAGAAAACCAATAAATATTTCTCAGGTAGAATAAATACTAGAGCAGACATCATTTATTCTCTGACCTTCTTTGTAATGTTAACTGGATACACAGAGTCCTGGGCATACGCAAGTATACACTTCAGAGAAAAGAAATTGAGGAAATACAAATATTCAATGGACAGGTGAAAAGATTTTTTTTTTCACTGAAATTTAAGAAAAAGTAGATTAAAAAAAAAAAACACTTCAGGGACACCTGGGTGGTTCAGTTGATAAGTGTCTGACTTTGGCTCAGGTCATGATCTCACAGTTCATGGGTTCGAGCTCCGCTTCAGGCTCTGTGCTGACCACTCAGAGCCTGGAGCCTGCTTCGGATTCTGTGTCTCCCTCTCCCTCTGCCCCTCCCCCGCTCATACTCTATCTCTCTCCCTCAAAAAAATAAAAATAATAATAAACATTTAAAAAGGCATTATCCTTAAAAATTTCTTTTCTTTTCTTTTTTCCTTTCTTTTCCTTCCTTCCCTTCCCTTCTCTTTTCTTTTCTTTTCTTTTCCTCATCAGATCTGCAAATGATTTAGATCAGTAATTTCCAAGCCTAACCGGGAAATATGGGGAAGTAATAGTCTCAGAGGCCGTTAGTGGGAACACACATTGGAATAGCCTTTTTAGAGGGCATACTGTTTGACAATTTTAAGTATGAATGCATTTTGACCCAATAATTGATTTCTAAAACATTACTCAAAGGAGATCATTGGACAAATGTACAAAATGCTACTTATAATTGCTTAGAATGGAAATCACCTAAATTCCCTTAAGAATAGAATCGATTGAATAAATTAGGGTACGTGCACACAACAGAACAGTATGCTGCCATTATGAAGGAGGAGATAATCCCTAAATGACTACTGTAAAAGTTGTTCACGGTATGTTGTTAAATGAAAATCCAGACTACAAAGTAATATAATTAAGATAGTCACATTTTTACTAGAATATGCACATTTATTTCATTTATTTTTTTTATTTTTTTAGAGAGAGAGAGAGTGTGTGTGAGCAGAGAAAGAGGCAGAGACAGAACGAGAAAGAATCTTAAACAGGCTCCACACTCAGCTCAGGGCCTGATGCAGGGCTTGATTCCATGGCTCTGGGATCATGACCTGAGCTGGAATCATGAGTCAGACACTCAACCAGCTGAGCCATCCAGGCGTCCCTGAATATGCATATTTAATATGCAATCGTATATAGGAATATCTAGATAAATAGATATAAAGATAGATGTAGATAGATACATAGATAGATAGATAGATAGATAGACAATAGACAAACAGAGAGATGAGATTATCTTTGAGGGTAAATGCCCACTTGTTAGTCTAGGCGGTAGGTTTATCTGAGGGCAATCCACTTTCTCTATTACATATTTTTCTATTGCTTAACTTGTTTAAAACTCTACATAGACTTTTTGCTTTCACAATCTAATAAATCTGTTTCTGTGTTTAAAATAAGACAAGAAGTGGACGCACGTTCTTCTTTCACTAATGCGTCCACTTCTAGAGGTTACAGGCACACTCCCACCCAGGTGAGCAGGACACAGTTTCCGCCCTGAGTGTGGACTCCTCTATCCTGTTCTCCAGGTTTTCCAATTAGTCCCTTCTTTGACTCCAAGATCTCTGTGGACAGGTGCCAAATGAACGTGTGATAGAAGGAAGAAAGGGGGATGGAAGAGAACAGGAAGAGAGGCAGGGAGGGGAAAAGGGACCAACTGAGTTTGCCTGGATGGAAGGGTTTCCTGAGATACAGGAGGACGTTCAGCGCTAACACCAGGAAAGTCCCAGGAAAGCCAGGCTGAGTTGGTCGCCTCAACAGGACAAGAGATGCCCGTCTCTCCCTTGTTTGAGAACCTACAGTAGCTGCCAATGACTCTTCTGCAGCAACAGTACAGGCTGGTAGACGTCACAAAGGATGGATTCCAATCCCAGCTCTGCCACTAAATAGTTTTGTGACCTTAAGCAAGCCACTAACCCTCTATGTGGTTTAGCTTTTTTCTGTAAGATGAGGGGGTGGGACCATTTTTGAAAGTCCTTAAAGCATTCTGACTCAGTACTGAGACCTCTGTCTGGGCTCTGGCATTATTCTCATGGTGTTTCAGCATGAGAATGTTTATATCTACTTTTTGACCACGAACCTGTAGCTTTTCAAGGGTAAAAGCTGTGTCTCTCTGTATATATGTGCCCACACCCCCAGGCCTGGTGTCATGTTGGAAATGTGTGGGTTGGCTCTACGCCTGGTGGGTCTCAGGTGGTTGCCATCTTCCACAATCCAGATGTGGGAAGTCTGGCCCGGCAGGAAGAACTTTATTACTTTATAGCAAGCAGGTGAAATGTTTTAAGGGGAGGAAACAAAAACAATAAACAACAAATCCATCAGCTCAGCTCCAGTGGTACCACCCGGAGCCAAACGAAAGGGAAACTGATGTACTGAGGCTGTGTCCCTAATGGTTTAGGGAGCTGATTATGTTCCTATCTGCCCAACTCAGCTTTCGGGGGCATCACCTCGCTAGCTAGAGATCAGCCATGATAGGCACATTTGCATCACAGAAATTGGCAAATGCTAAAAAACCTAGGTTCTTTTTTTTTTTTTTAATTGGGAACTGACTGGTTAGCTCAGGAAAGGAAAAAGTAGCCCCCAGCCTACAGCTTCTTCGTGAGGATGTAGGGACATCCTCCAGCTGGAGCACTGAGCCAGCCCTTTCCTGAGTAAAGCCAAGGTTACTATCTTGGTTAGCAGAAGTACTGGAAGTCAAGTGAGAGGAGAAGGGAGGAAAGGAACGAGAAAGAGGGAAGACTAACAGCTTGTTAATGGGCCTAAACAAAACACTGATCTCAGCCAGTCATTCACAGGCCTCCTGGGGAGGTAGGGACTTGCCAGACATAGTAGGTCTTCAAGCAGAAGCTGGGAAACCATTTTCCAGAATGATGTGAGGACAGAGGAAGGCTCCAAAAGTAGAAAAAGCAGGGCTTTGAAGTTAAGACTGGCCTAAGCCTGAAGCCCAACACGACTAAACCATCTGTTTGACCTCAGGTAAAATTATTGAATCTCTCTGGGATTCAACCTCCAAAATTTTCCAATGGCAATAATAAAATCCAATGAACAGGATTAAGTGCCATTTAGGTACATGCTGGTCCCATAGTAGGTATACTGACTGAACAGGATGTATTGGCTGAGTTACAGAGAAAGATATCTGAAACGTGACATCTGTGGACCTTGGACACAGTTTTTGAATGAAGTGCTTAAGCTGGGGACAGTTTGCAAAGCGATTTCTGACTCTGGTCGGCATCACATTCTCAATGCCTATTCATAATCTCCATCTAAGCTAAGCTGGTGGGCCAACTATCGTGACCACAGAGAAAAAGTGACGACCCCTTGGGAGGTGCTCTCATAGACGCTAGCAGTCTGTGTTCAGGCTTAATGGGTACCTAAGGAAGTAGAACCCAAAAGCTTCTGCAGAGAGGAGATTATCAGGGTGTGGAAAAGATTCAAGGCAGATTCTGCTTGACAACTTGCAGACCTCCATCATTCAAGTATGTGATTCTCCCTCCCTCTTGAGCCATAGGGTAGCACCCCATGACATCTTCTAAAAGTACAGAGGTTAACCTTCATGGTCTAGGAAGAGAGGTTAAGTCAGAAGTCAGAGCTAGGACTTGGCCTCTCTGTAACTATGTCGAGAGGGAGCTTCTAAATCTCTACCAAGGAGAAAGAGCTAGAGGAGAATTCCATAGGCCTGCAGAGTCCTGCACAGCATAGAGGGATCAGGGTGAGGATACTTGTTCCCACAAGGGATTGCTGACCACCTCCCCCCACCTCTGCTGATGACCAGAGTCAGAAATCACTTTGCAAACTGTCCCCAGTTTAAGCACTTTATTCAAAAGAAGAAGGAGGTCAACACCACTGGTCATCATGGAATCACAAGCAGTTCACAAGCCAAAACAGTTTGTGCTCAGCAAATGCTGGTCTACACTTGTGCTAGTTCGTTGAATAATCCATGATGCCTACCTTGCTCTACAGGCATTCAACTCGGGCTGGGGACTGTGACTCCCTACGAAGCTTGGGGACAGCACCACAGAGGCTGAGTCTGCCCTGCCACACCTATGGATCTGATAATTAGTGACTTTTATCCGCACTGCTCCTGGACCCAAACAAGCCTTTCCAATTCTGTGGCCCAGTCCTCAACGGGTTCCCCCAAACTCTTAAGTTCTGAAGCCAAAGGCAGGTGTGGTACACTTCTCAGAAATCCAGAAGTCAGTTGGTATCCTCTTGGCTTTTCATTTGCGCATAAATTATTTGATGCACCATCTGGGGTGGTAGCCTGGGATTAGGCCAACATCTCTACATCCCTGGAGAGCACAGAGCGTAGGGAGGCGGGTGGTAGACAAGTGATATATCCAGGTATTGGGATACACCCAGGAACTATAAGAAAATGGACCTACACTCCGCGATCCATCACTTGATTGACTCATGACCTTAGTGCACGTCACAGCTCCTGTATGGACCTCATCTTCCCCATATACTACTCCCACGGGCACCATTCTTTCTATCCCAACCCATCCACGTCTCTCCATATGGTTTGGCACCTCCTGAGACCAGTTTACCAGCCTCTATACTGATCTCCTTCATCTACTCTTGCCTCCCCTAACTAAACCTTGATAATCAGGGAGAAAATAACAATAAGGATGTAAGTAAACATACAAATGAAGAGGAGGAGGAAGAGAAGGAAGACAGGAGTCGAAAATCATTGCTTATAGTCTCAAGCAAAGACATTTTTTTCAGCAAGTCCAGGAGAGAGAAAGGAGCAGAAAGATTCTGGCTAAGAAGAAATAAAAAATACACTCCCGTGGAAGGATAAAGGTGTGACTTTAAAGAAAAAGAAGACAGCAGGCACAGACCGAAGAGAGACGGTGAGAAAACAGGACAGGGCGGGTGGTGTGGAAGGGCAGGCATCAGGCCACATGGCTGGAACCGCTAGCTCAGGGTGAAAATGAAACAGAAGAGCCGCTGTGCACTGGGCCAAAAGCAGCTGGGGGCTTCGGGGGCGAGGCACCTTTCAGGCTAGTCACCCTGGTGCAGGGCTGTGCTGCACCTGAACTTGAAGCTGGCTTCAGCACCACCCCGCTGCATCACAGCTCTTCTTTGATCTCAAGATGCCAACTCCGTTGCTGGGCGCCCCAAGACACCCCCCATTCAACACCAAGGCCCAGCTGCTACAGCAGCCTGCGGAGGAGCAGGACATTGTGCAAATTGCTGGGTTATTTCAAAATTCAGTTAAACAGCCCTGCGAAGAAAGCTGTGTGTCCCCATATTTTACAGATCAGGAAACTGAGGCTAGAGGAATTTTTAAGGCTGTAGTGTTAGAATTTGGTGAGAAGCCAGGATAGAGCCAGCTGCGAGTGTTTTAATAACTTGTACTTTTCCCTCCGGTTCTGAGCAATATATCCCTAATATGAAAAATATATAAACTAATAAAATAACAAAATGAAAGTCACCCATAACCTTCTACCCAGAGAGGAATAAAAATTTTGTGTATTTCCTTCTAGTCTTCTTAATTAATTTGTCTACGTATTTATTTATTTATTTATTTACTTACTTACAAAGTAGGATTGTATTGTATATACTGTTGAATCTTTTGTAGAAATTTTAGTTCGTGTGATGGACAATTTCTCTCTGGCCACTATATGTCCTTGAGAAACTTATTTTATTTGCTACACAGGAATACATCATACGGTTACACCATAGTTCATTTGACCCTTTTTCTACTCTTGGACGTGTAAAGTGCTCCATACTTTTGGAGACTTTTTGAATGCCTTTAAGGAATGTCTTTTAATATAACTTCGTGGGCCCTGGCACTAACTTTTGGGATCTCATAGAGATTGCAGTGTAGACATACGGATTCAACAAGAAAAAAAAAATACACGGAAAACCCTTGTGACAAGAAGTATGATCACAGAGCAAAGTTGGTGGCATCCAGTCAGGTTTCATTGAGAAAACGACATTGCATTTGGACAGGGCTCAACAACCTCTTTCTGTAAAGAGCCAGGCAGCACGTAGTTTAGACTTGCATACCCAGGAGTCTCTGTTGTAACTACTCAGCGGTGTCACTGCAGCACAAAATCAGACGTAGAAGGTACAGAAATGAATGGGTGTGCCTCTGTTCCAATAAAACTTTATTTACAAAAACAGACAAAGGGCTGCGTTTGGCCTGCAGGCTGTAGTTTGCCGATGCCTGATTTAGACAGATGGATTTTGTGAGGGCCTTCTCAGAGGGAGGATGATTTGGCTGGAAGGAATCAAGACAGCAAAAATATAGAAAGAAAATTCGGGGAGTAGGGAGAGCTAGGTATTTAATGGTTGGCTGGGACAGGTAGGGGTCCAAGCCATACAAGGTCTGAATGCCCCGCTGAAGTCTCTGGATTTTGTTGAGGAGCAGAGAGAGAATCCCTTCATTTTCATGGAATCATTTTAAAGTATTTGGGCACCCATGATGCTCCCACAAATGACAGCTGTCTCTGGAAGGGTTCCAAACCTAGAAACGCTGATTTTGGCTTCATCTCTATTTGTTTTTCTGTCTTCTTGCTTACCTCCTTTAACATTTCCGAATTCACTCCATTTCAGTACATCCAGAGGCCAGGAGGTACCCAGTTGGAAGAGTGGGACAGAAGGAGAGGAAGTTCTCGGCTGGCTGCTTCCTCACGGGACTGTGGATCTCAGTGCATGTGACGGAGCTCGAGGGAGAACAGCTGGCCACCCAGGTGTGGAAGTCAGCGGACCCGCGTCCTGGAGCGCACCTCCTCCTGGGTCTGCACCTCTCCATCTGGACTGTCTGCACGTCAAGCCTATAAATGGACTCCAGGTCCTTCTCTTCCCACAACAACCAACTCGTCTAAGACACTGGCACTGGAGCGTGATCTCACCCTGGGCAGCACCGCATCACCTGGGAACTTGTTAGAAATGCAATGTCTCAGGCTCTGTCCTCGGACCCACTGAACCAGAAATTCTAGGGGGGAGGGGGCAGGAACAAGCAATCCGGGTTTTCACAAGCCCCCCAGGTGACTGTGATACGCAAGGTGGAGAATCACAAGGCCTAGGATCTCTGTACCCCCAGGAGGTCCCCATCTCAGGGGTCTAGGCATGTGCTACTGAACATTGGATGAAATGCAATCCATCTAATAATACCAAGATATCATTATTGTTGCCATTTGAAAGATGCAAACGCTGAGGCTCTGATATGTTAAGGAATTTTATTTGAGCCTGGGTCTTCCATATTTCAAAGCTCGTGCTATTGACCACTTTGTTCTAGTGTCTTCTTGTTACAGAGAGGGCTAGGAGGTCCATGAAAGAGTACTTCTCTAAAGGCTGTCATGATTTATTTACTTAATAAACATTCGTTGACCACCTCTTCTGTGCCAGGCCATATCCTAGAGTATTATATATATATATATATATATATATATATATATACACACACACACATTATTAAACGCCATCCCAGCCTAAGCCTTATGAGTAGGCAACTTGCCTCAGCACTTTCAGAGCCGGAAACACTGGCTTAGGAAGGCCACGTGACTTGTTTCAGAGCCACTGTAAAGGTTCACAGAGGAGGCATTGCTGGCTCCAGTAAGCAGGGGTTGGCTTTATAAAGGAGGTAGAAGCTGCACCAGGAAGGACCGAGTGTATGTGCAACAGGGCAAAGTTGAACAGGCCGAGTGAGTTGTATGGTGTGGGCATCTGGGGATCCAGCGGCCTTGGCCCTGAGGAGACTGTGTGCCTGAGGCCCCGGGTACCTCTCAAGCCCTCCCAGAGCTCAGACACGGATAACAGAAATAATAGAAAGTGCCTTCTCCAGGTGCCCTACTGCTGAGTTCCATTTCTTCTGTGGAATTGGCTGTGTGGCCTTGAGCAAGTCACTTGCCTTCTCTGAGTCCCCGTTTCCCCACTGGTATAAGACTTCAGCAGTTGATTTCAAATGCTTTGGCAAATGTCTTTTTTTAATGTTTATTTTTTATTTTTGAGAGAGAGAGAGAGAAGGAGAGAGAAGATCCCAAGCAGGCTCCACACCGTCAGCACAGAGCCCAACACGGGGCTCAAACTCATGAACCTGCGAGACCATGACCTGAGCCGAAATCAAGAGTTGGATGCTTAACCCACTGAGCCAGCCAGGCGCCCTGCAAATGTCTTTATTTAAATAACATCCTACACTGAACTCCAATACATAGGATACTTAAAAAACAAAAACAAAAACAAAAACAAAGCAAAACAAAACTAGTTGTTCTAATTGATTGGCGAGGCGGGGGGGGGGGCAGTGGAGAGCGGACCACCAGGAGCCCCTCCCGAGCCCTGACAGTACTCCAGGCAGGATGCAGAGAAGTCACAGGAGTCCACCCACTCTAGCCTCTGTTACCGTGTGACACCTCCTGCTATTCTCCCCCGTGCTCCTCTTGGCCACGCGGGCCTTCTTGCCATTCCTCGAACATGCCAGCCTCACACCCTCCTCAGAGCCTTTGCACTGGCTGTTCCCTTTGCCCATCATTCTCTTCCTCCAGACATCCTTCCCTCTCTCAAATCTTTGCTCACATACTGCCTTCCCCTGAGGTTGACCAGGCCCCTGATTTGAAATCACCTCTCATTCTACATGCTCCCCTTTCAGCCTCCCAGCGCCCCGGTTCCCCTTGCCCCCCATCATTTCTAACTTTGTGTGGACCCTTCATGGCGAGAGCTGCTTACGGCCAGTCTGTCTCGGGAGCAGGGAAACCCCTGGAGAGCAGAGATCCTTGTCTGTCCATTGCCTGTGCCTGGAGCAGCGCTTCCGACCACAGCGGGCCCTGGAGGGGTGTTGGTGGTAGTGGAGACGAGCACTGGGGGCACCGACTTTATAAGCTGTCTTCCTGTGTCGTGTGTGCTTTGTCTGGAGCAGGGCCAGCACCCAAAGGGCACCAAGGCCAGCCAGCTCTTCCTTAGAACTTCCAGAGTGCCAGAACGAGGCACTTGCCCCTTCCCCATACTTTCGCCATCGTGGCCCACAGAGCCAGAAAGGGAGGGAGGAGGAGCAGGGAGGGCACAAGAGGAGGGCTGGAGAAGGAGACGTTGGACAGAGCAGCGGCTCTATTGCAGGTGGTGGGGGCCTGGGATCTAGAATGAGCACTGCGTGTATCTCCCATGTACCCCACTGTACCCCAAGCAGGAAAGGGACTAGGCGCATGAACTCAACACCTACCAGGAGCCAGTTCTGCAGGCAGGCATTTTCCATGGGCTGACTCATCTATCCTCCTGATGACACCCGGGATGCATAAGGAGCCGACCCCCGGAGACATGCTGGAAGCTGCCCGGGGTCACACAGCTAGTAAGGGAGTGCCTGGGACTCCGGTCCAGGCCCTCTGGCTCCAGAGCCTGGCTCATCTCCACCCATGTTATCTGAGGCACGCGCACTAGACACATAGCGGGGTGCTTCTCGGGGGGGCACAGGGCAGAAGCCCAGGAGTCCCCTGTTTGTCGCTTTGTTTTCCCTCTCTCTTTGCTCTCCTGCAGCCGCAGGCCCTGAAGGCACAGTTCAGGCACCCGGGTCCCTGTCACCTGCCCCACGATCCAGCCCCGGGAGGGAGGCAGCTTTTTGCTCACGCTCCCTGCGCTCAAGTCACCAGCATTACCGGGGGGACGCTTGCCCACGTCATACCCTCTCCCTGAGGTGCCCGCAGAGGCTGTGAAGCCAGCAACCGAGACGTTTTGTCTGGCTAAGCTTTCGGACTGATTGAAAGTCTGCCGAACCCGCGCTCCTCCTGGCACAGCTCTTCCTGGAGACGGTTGCCATGGACCACACAGCAATGCAGCCTTCACTGTCAGAACTAATGAAAGTCGGGTAGCTATTAGGGGAAGGGTTTTTTTTTTTCTCCCTCCCCCTTGCACATAATTCCACTCCTCCAGTGAGGTGTTTGCATTTTTGCTCCGTTGGTGAGATGTTAATTGTGTCCTCATTGTAATTCCTTGCCCGCTGCCATCACCCCCTTCTGAGCACAGGCCCCGGAAACATGCCTCTTTGAGATAATGAAGCCAAGTGACCGGAGGGAGGGCGCCCCAGCCTCTTTCTGGAGTGATCTTCCTAAGCATCTGACCAGGCCACGGGGCTGCAGAAAAGCCTTCCGTGGCTGCCAGAGACCCCAACACACTGCGCTCAGAGCCAGGGCCCAGCTGAACTTTGGGACCCAAATCCCTCCTTCCTCCAGAAAGTCCTGAGCCAGGGGCCCAGGGGAGCCAGCTCTACTCCCTGCCACATCCGTAAGTCTGTTTCCGCTGCCCCACGCCCTGTGTCTAGAATGCCTCCTGGCCCTCTCCACCCCACCAATTCTTTCAGGGCTCAGCTACACCAGCCACCTCCTCCGTGAAGCCCTCCATTCCTATTGCAGGCAGACCTATGGCTCCTCCCTGTTCCCACAGGAACTGCTTGTTGAGACCTAGCTTCTCCTCTTGACAGGGAGTTCCTTGAAAGCAAAACCAGGCTCTGATTCATCCCCAAATTCCCAGAGCCTAGCACTGTGCCTGGGCATCTGTGAGGCTGCTGTCTACCTCTGCCCACTCTGCCATGCAGCTCGCAGCAGGGAAGGGGCGGGGTGGGGGGGGGCGGAGGCCAGCACAGCTGAGCCGAGCAGTGAGAAGGTGAACAGACACATGGGTGCACTGCTGTGTAGACGCCACCTACTCACTACTGCCCAGCCCACCACAGAGACACCGAGAAACAGAAGCCAGGTCTGGGGCCCTAGGAGCTCATCCTGGCTGGTATTTATAGTAAGGTAATTAGCTCCCTTCCTTAGCACCCCTGGAGGTGCTGGGAGACGATCTGAGAAGCAGGAATAAGGAAAGCAAAGTGATGGGATTGCCATAGAAACGTGGGGAAGGGGCTCTGGAACCAGCAGGAAGGGGGCCAGCTCCCCAGCACTTAGGATGCCCCTCACCTGTACAGGCAGGAGCTCAGGGCTGGGAGAAGGGTTTCCAGGGGCAACCTCTGAGATCTCGCTCCTGTGGGCAAAGCACCCTCCTCCACCTCAATCCAGGCTGAAAGGAGCTGTCTGCTTCCAGCTCAGGGGACCCCAGTTCTGCGAGAGGCTCCGGGCCACGGGGCAGAAGTGCCCCAGAGGTCAGGACCCCAGACTCCTGGAGAAGCTCAGGCTACTCCCACCACCACCACCCGCTGTCCATCAGGGGAGGGCGGGAGGCAATCTCCCTGCCCAGGGGCAAGGTAAGGGGGTTAAGATGGCCCATCAGGGCTCCTTTCCACCTTGGGACTCTCTGCATCCCTCACCTGAACTCTACGATCGCCTCCTGGCTGCTCATTCAGTCCTTGTTCTCACCTCCCTTTAGTCGACTCTCCACGTTTCCACCAGAGTGTGATATTTCTAAAATGCAATTCTGATCATGTCACTTTCCTGCTCAAAATTCTTCATCAGGTCCCCACGGCTTTCAGGATAGAAATTCTTACCACTCTGCATGGAATACAGGCTGAGTCTTGCATTGGCTCTCTGGCCACTTCCCCTCCCTGCCCGCTGCCCCCCACCCCCAGCACCCAGCCCCTGTAATTTTCATCTCAGTCATACTAAGCAATGTGTGGTTTTGCAAACCTTCAGCTGTCCCTTGTCTCCTGGTCTTTGTCTGTGCTATTCTCATTGCCTGGAATATCCCTCCATCCCTCTCTCCCTCCCCCCTCTCCACCTTCAAACTCTTCTTTAGCTTTTAAGTCTCAGCTGCAGGACCCTCATCTGTCTTACCTGTCTCCCCAGGTAGATCAGGTGCCTCTCGTGTTGCCCCCCCCCCCCGGACTTTCCATGTCCCCACCAAAGCCATCTCATGGCCAACCGAATCACTGGGTTTCCTGTTGGCCTCTCCAACTATTTATCAAGTTCTTTTAGGTAGGACCGTGCCTTACTGATGTTTGTACCCCAAAACCTAACACAGAGCTGACACCCAAACACGTGACTGAAATATCACAGGGCAGGGGCCTAGGTCAGGTGGGTGAGCGACAGGGGTGCAGGATGTAAGGAGACACCTCCAGAGTTGTGTGGGACAGGCTGATCACGGACTGACACAAGGGGTTTTCCGCGCTGGCTTTCTGTTTGTCAGGTCTGGGTAGGAGAAAGGGGGTCATCCACTTGGGGAAGGAATGGAGAGGCTGCATTTTCTGAAAGGCCTTGATCTCTGGCTCCACGCAGAACTGAGCAGTATCTTCCCCTTCATTCAAACCTCCAAGGAAATTCCCAGCGTCTTGTATGGAAGCCAAGATAGGGAAGGCTCAGCATCTGACTCCCTCCTGATAACCCTCTACCACTCAGCTCCAGGGGGCGCCATTCACAAAGACTGCAGAGTCCACGGTGCCCTCACAGTTATCCGGTGTGGCAGCCGTGTGAACCAAGACTCCTCGGCCACCTGCAACAGCAGCCAGGTTTTCCCGGCACGAAAATCAAAACACACCGAAAACATCCTCACCAACGTTTGAGGTCCCAAAGGTGGAGAAAGGAGAACTAACTCAGTGCCGGCAATCTGGCTCCAGAGACCACAAATGGCCAGCTTCTCGAACTTTCCAACAGGATGACCTCGGCCAAATCTGTTCCCCTCCTCTGTGAAAGTGAGGCCCCACTAGGTCATCAATGGGCATCAGCCTGAGAGATATACAGAGAGGGAAGGATATAGGCAGTATAAGGAAACAGCAAGGGTTAACAAATGCGTCAGGGAACCCAGCACCTCAGTGTTCACAACAACAACCTCTTCGTTTCTCAGACACAAAAACATGTCCTGTCTAATATCATGGAGTGTGTGAGCAACAAGGCCAGCCTTTTGTGGGGAGGCCAGGGCTCATCAGCCACACAGCTGTCTTCTCTTGCAGTGACAGGGTGGGTCTGACAGCTTTCATAGGTCTTTATTCAAAATCCGCTGGAACAACGACGTTATCTTCCGTACCCGTTCATCAAAGATCCTCCCGTCCCCAAGGTGAAGCCCCAGCCCCTCCCAAAAAGAGCCCAAGAATATTGTCTCAGTTCCCTGAACCCAGGGAAAGCTTTGCCTAGCACCCTCTGGTGGCATCGGCCTGAATTACTGGCATAAAACCCAGGAGGAGACGCATTACCTTCTGGAGCAAAGCTTCTTTAAGTGTGGTCCAGGGACCAACTGCACCAGAGCCCCCTCAGGTACTCGTTAAAAATCTAGTTTTCCTTGAGGTATCCCAGACCCACTAAATGAGAACCTAGGAGTGGCGGATATTTATTGACATAAAATAGACTTTGAGAAACTTAATACCCAGCTATCACAGTAGGAAGATGGGATCTATTGGGTACCAAGTGTTTATTCAGGCACTGTTTCTGGGCACTGTATATATATATATATATATATATATATATATATGTATAAATATAATATAAATACACATTATATATAATATAAATATATGTAAATATAAGTACAATTTAAAATAAATATATAATATAAATATATTTATATTTTATAAATATGTAATATAAATATATTTATTTATATAATATAAATATATTTATATTTTATAAATATGTAATATAAATATATTTATTTATATAAATATAAATAAATAATATATATTATTATATATATATAATATATATATTTCCTAGAAATAACAGAAGAGATATAATCAAGGCCTTAGCTCTCCACCACAAAGGGACCATTGAGCTCCCGGAGGATAGGATCTAGAAGCCACAGCACCCAAGTTCGTCCCAAAGGGAAGGAACACAACCTCTAACTCCAACTTGGCTTCCCACCCTCAGCCCTCAAGCCCTTGCACTTCACTCATCGGGATCGGCTGTATTTCTTTCCCCTAAATTCAACTCCCGGTTCTCAAAGCATCTTGAAGCTGCACGCTCCTGTCTGCCACTTACTAGTTATATGGCCCCAGATGCCTTGTTTAATCTCTATAAGCCTCCACATTCTTCTCTATAATTAGGAGGCATAGTTCCAGGGTTAGGGCAAGTATTAGAAATAATCGTAGGAGCTCAATAAATTAGCGACTTCCCGACTTAACCGCATTTTCAGAATGGCACGCCCGTGCTTAAGAGACCCCAGTGGCTTTCTGGCTCTCGTCTGCTTCTCCATGACTCAAACTCTCCATTTCAACCCTTCAGCACAGCTGGCTCATGTCTGCCCCCCTGGGTCTTTGTTCCAGGTGCTCTCCACCTAGAAGAACCACGCACTTTCGTCCGCCAGCACAAACCCTCCCACATTTAAAGGCCGTGTCCAGTCCTGCTTGCTGCCTTAGGGGGGCTTCTCGAGGTCCAGGCCTACACAGACCTCTCTCCCCTCTGTTCCTCCCCGACACGCTCTCTCCACTCTACCTCCCAGAGATGACAGCAAGGTTGGTGGTCTGCAGGCACTGGGGGTCCAGGTCCAGAATTTTCTTTTAACGGAGGACTAGCACTAGGCCACAAACTTTTTCTGCGTGTGTGTGCCAGGCGAGGATGCATTTTTAAAGGCTGCCTTCTAATCTCATCATCATATCACAAAACCACATTTTTCTACCAAAGGAGAGTGATAAGGAAGAAAATCATATATATAAGGATTGTCCTTTAAATGGAATAAACTCAGTTTTATGAAAAGCTTACTGCAATGTCCACCTTTGGCTCGTCTTGCCGTGGATTTCTGAAAATGCCGTCAAAGGCCAGCCCCTGGACAAATGCGGGGGAATTCTCTGATCCAGCACAGCCACCTGTCCCATGCAGGAATATGGCCCTGGCAACTTACTGACCACGTTCTCCACACGTCCCCTTACTGAGCACTCGGTGTATCCCAGACCCTGTGCCCAGCCCCTCATGCGTTTTCCACCATTGCTGCGGCTACCCACTTTTCAGAGGAGGCTTCGAAAAGTTCAGCAATCCGCCCAGGTCCAGGTAAAGTGGTCGAGCTGGCCTTACAGCCAAGGACAGCCTGCCTCCAAGCCTGGGCTCCTTCCTCTACTCCACGCTTTGCTTCTATAACAGGAAGAATGTGGAGAAGGCAGGGATGTGCTTCTCTTTCTCCCTACAGCCCATCCTCAGTATGCAGACACCAGTCATTTATTCAACCAATAATTCCGAAAGCCCACCGGTGCTGAAATACGGTGCCAGTAAGGCCAGACGCTGCGCCTGCCCTCATGGAGGGTTCACTACAGCATGTACGAATATGCCAAATAGTCAGCAATAATGCCCTGCCTTGCTACTAGCTCCCTCACTCAATTCCAAGGGCTTTGTAGAGACCACGGTGATAGCCGGGTGAGTTAGATGGGTAAAAGTGCCCTGGACCGCTCAGGGCTCAGTAATTATCGGATCCCTTGAACGGTCTGCCTTTGCTATGGAAATTGATGAGCCAAAGGCGCTTTTCAGACCACAAGCCCCTACACCCCAGCTCCACTTGATTTATTAGAGAAAGGAACTGAATCTAAAAGGGACAGATGCAGTATTGATTCTACACCTTAAAATATGCCTCCCTTGACTCCCTGCTCTGCCCCAGGCCCCCAGCCCCCATTTGCTGCACAACAGATCACAGCAAATTGCTCTTTTCAAGGACTTGTTTTATCCCCTTAGCCCTCTGATCTTACAGCTCTTCAGACCTTCTCTCCCCTTCCTCAGCTTCCCTGGGGCATCCACTTGCTTTCACCTCACAGCTCCAGGGTGGTCCATCCAGATCACTCTCAAATGCTTCAGATTGACACAGCCCAGAAGTCATGGCTTCTGTACCAGGCTCTTCAGCCCTTAACCCAGGATGGCTGCCGGGTCAGCCTATTCCAGGCTCTCTTAGTTCCCCCAAGTCAATGTCCCGAGCTCACTAACCTCACAACCCAGGCCTCCAACCAGAGCTCTATCATATCACTGGCCTATATGCCCTGTCACAGTCTGACAGCCAGCTTCACAAGGTCATGTCTAATAGACAGGATCATAGCTGGTGGGGGGGGGGGGTCTCTGCAGAGTCTACTTCTCACTGAGGACACCACTGGCATTTTAGGGGGGACAACTCAGCTTTGTATGGGGCTCTCTTGCATGGCAAGGAGACAATCCCTGCCCTTCTCTCGAAACAAATCTCACCACGACAACCAAACATGTCTGCACGCATTTCCAGATGCCTCCTAGGAGGAGAGAGCTAGTTGAGAAGCAAAGTGCCCGTTCTACTTCCAAGTGAAGTGACTCGTCCAAGGTCATTCAGTAAGTCAGCGGCAGGCCTGGTGCTCTGTTGGGTGAGGGGCTATCAGGTATAATAAGAAGCACTCTGGAATCAGAATCTGGCCTTCTGGCAATTGTGTCAGTGCGATGTCGGCACAAGGAGATACTCAAGAGGGTAGACTTGCAGCCCAAGTATCCAGCCTTCCTTCCATCAAGAAAACCTCCTTCCACAACCCGGTCCAGCTCACACCTTTGAGGAATCTGCATTTTTTTTCTTTATTGGGTGACCCCAACAATGAGGGGGAAACGAGTGCTTAAAGCAGCTCTGGCTTTAAACTCTGGCCACATCCTACAGGCTTTGAGCGATGCCCTCTTCCCCACATACCCATGCCCCCTATTCTGGTGAAACCCCAGGAGTCTCAGCCTGAGAAAGCATGGGCTCTCCAAACAGGTGGAGGGCTTGGCCATCTGACCCCAGCCTCCCCTGCTATCTTCTCCTGATGCATGCCCACCTCTGGCTGTAGGACTGGGGAGGCTCCAGGCAAAAGCCTTCAGACTCAGCTGGAAGGCATTGGCGGTCTCGCCATCCCCTCCCCATCGCTCTCACACGCGGAAGGATACCAGCTATATTTTCTTCGAGAAGAAATGGCAGATGGGTGATACATAAACACTGGACTAGGAGCCAGGAGCTTGAGTTGCTGCATTGGCCTTGCCTGGCACTTCCTAACTGGATCCTCAGTTCTCTCCCCACTCAGGGCAGACCAGAGACACCTACGGGTGCCTCCCCACTAGAGTGTCCCGTCCAAGAACACTCTACAGTGACATCCAACTCCGGCAGTGACCCACCTAGTCTTCCAATCCTAAAACGGACCCGACATATATATAGTCTTAACCACTTCATACCTGAGTTTGTCTCTTCACATGACTCGTGGGTCTGTAACTTCTTAGAGACCTGATGAAAACTTGACAGCCCACACCCAGGAGGAGTAGCTTCTATGAAGAGAGCGGGCCTGAGTGGGTCAGACCCAAATGGCCTCAGGCAGTTCCCCTTGGTCCGCGGCAGGTGAGAACCAAGACTGGTGCCCGTATGAGGCAGTCCCAAAGTTGGGGCCGGGCCTGCAGAATGGAGTGGTGGTTAGGAATTGGTCTTGGCATTTCCCCATAACGCAGCTGGAAACAGGAGAGGGATGATGGCTGCGTGGGTGTCCCATCCCACCACGCTCTGAGATGTACCACTGGAAGGGCATGAGGCGATTGACTCTGAGATTCCTCCACCATCTCTCTTTCTCAGGTGAAAAGAAGCCAATCTAGGAAGGAGCTCAACAGAGCAGGCTTAAGAATGTTCACTGGAGCCAGTCCATGGCACTGAATCAAAGTGGAAAACGTTAAAGCCCACTGGGAGCTTTCCAATCAACATCCAAGAGGCAATGAATACAAAGGAAAGGGCATGTGTGAGCTCTGGGGTCAAAGGAACATAGACTGGAATCCCAGCTCTGCTCCTGATGAGCTGCGTGACCCGGAGCAAGGCATTCATTTGGGCCTCAGTTTCCTTGTCTGTAGAGAACGTAGCAGCATACCTCTCGTCTAAATGAAGAGGGAACGCATCTGGACCCTCTTCCCTACTTCCATGGGGCAGGAGGTTGAGAACAGCTCCACAGTACCCTGTGGTTGTGGTGACGGTAGGGGGAGAAAGAGGCAGAAAGGGGCAAGTCAGCAAGGAAGCTGTAGGCAGGACATTCCAGGGATGGTAGTGGATCCTGGGCACCAGGACTCTAAAAATGAAGGCATGCCCTGCGCAGTAAGCAAAGGTATTAAACCTTCTAGCCCTGGGGCCAGTGTCCAGACCAAGAAGCAACACAATGGAGAAGGGCTCAGGCAAAGGATGGGGAGGGGCAGTGTCATCAGTGGACAGCCAGAGAGGAGCACCCCTGGGTAGTAATGGGGTTCCAGCTCCTTGGGACACTAGACAGCTTTTGTCTATAGGGGGAGATTTGGGGGACTTCAGAGGAGCTTAAGAGTACCCAGGAATGCTTAAGTGTTACCCTAGTCTTCCACTCCCCAAGTCACTGCCTTGAACCAGGGGAGAGGTGAGCGGGGTGGAGAGGGAGCTGATAGGGCCCACGGTTGCTCTGTAAGAGCCATCTTATTTCTGTCTGAGAAAGGCTTTGAAAGACACCCAAGTCTGATGCCTAACCGACTAAAGGCAGGGGTAGAAAGTAGACCCTCCTTTTCTAATGCACATCATTTGCCTCACTCCAAATTTGAAAATAAGCTTCAATTACATAATATTTGAGGCATATATACACATATGTGTATATATACGTATGTGTACATATATATGAGGCATATATATATGGCATATATACATACATACACACATATGTGTGTGTATATATACATACATGTGTGTATATATATACATATGTGTGTATATATACATATGTATGTGTATATATATACATATATACGTGTATATATATATATATATATATATATATATATAGGAGAGAGATAATGTGAGCTGGGGAGGGACAGAGAGAAAGGGAGAGAGAGAACCCCAAGCAAGCCCTGCACTGTCAGTGCAAAGCCCCACGTGGGGCTCGATCTCATAACGAGATCATGACCCTAGCCAAAATCAAGAGTTGCCGCTCAACCGACTGAGCCACCCGGGCGCCCCTTGAGGCATATTTTTAAAAAGCATAAGCAACAATACAATGAGCTGCCATGCATCGTGGAAATAAGGAAATAAGGCACTCTGAGTTCAGCTGAAGCCCTCCCCACAAGGCACTCTTCCTGACCACACCCTTCCCCCACCTCCCGCAGAAGTCATTGTAATCTGGAACTTCAGACTTTATATTTGTATCACATGTTTCTTTATCCCCGAACAATATCTAGAATCAGTTTCCACGTTTTCAACCTGTATATAGATGGTACCATAAAGTAAGTGTATTTTTTCTGCAGCTTGCTGCTTTTCACCCACCATTACGTTTGTGCGACTCATCCGTGCTGACATGCGTAGCTGTGGTCTATTACTTTTCTCTGGTGAAACTTTTATTATTTGAGAACGCCATAATTTATTTCCTCATTCCTGTTAATCGAGGCTTTTTCCATAGTTTTTCTCTTAGAAAATGCTGCTGTGAACGTATCCTAGCCTGACTCCACGCACAAATGTGGACATGTTGCCTTCCATCCGCGTCACTTTGTTTTCTAGGGCACCCTTTCACCCGGCCCCACACCCAAGCCACCCTGCTCGGGCTCTGGTTAGGTTCCTGTTATGAGACCAACACTTGCCTGCTTCCTGGAGCCGGTCTGGGACGTGGCGCTCTGACTTTGCCCTTGGGAGTTCTTAGCCTTGCCCTCCATCTTCAGAAAGGAAGTGCTGGGTTAGTGACCTGCCACCAGCCCCACGAAGTCCTGTAGGACTTGTGCTAGCACGAGCTCGTCCCTGGTTCCTGTCTGGCTAGACTATAAGCTCCAGGAGGTAGGGGTTGGGTCTGACTCATCCAGTGCTATAGCCCCATCCCAGGCACGGGACCTAGAACACTGGAAAATGCCCTTTAAATATGTGTTGACTAGATGAAGGCATGAACTGATGCTTTATGGAGAAGGGGTTCCAGATAACCAGGATTACTTATACACCTAACTTGCATTTCCCTTTACCTAGATGTCCCCACCTATGGGTCCATAGCAATCCCAATGAATCCCATGCAGTCACTGGCCCCGGTGCAAAAACTGAGAGCTGCCTCTCACCTTTTAGTGAAGTCTTCTCAAAGAAGCAAAGCCGTCCAGTCTCTCCCACACGGGATGAATGCTAGCCCCCACCCACCCCAGTCATTTGGGCCATGTGACGGCAACCTCCTGCCATCTGTCGGCCTGAGGCACCCCATCATGCTAAATCCCTGGAACCCACAGCCTGTAGAAGGCAGTGAAGTTGGCCTCCCTCTCCCTGGTTAAGGTCACTTTTTGATGTAAAACACATGCTAAGTTGAAGCCTCTGATAGTACTGCATTCCTCAGAGCAGGTACTGACGGGAGGAGGGAGGAGCAGGTACCGACAGGAGGAAGAACAAAGCACAAAGCGCTCTTTGCAAAAGCGGGGGTGCGCCTGGATGGCTCCGTCGGTTAAGTGTCTGATTCTGATTTTGGCTCAGGTCACGATCTCACGAGTCATGAGATCGAGCCCCACGTGGGGCTCTGCGTTCACAGTGCAGAACCTGTCCAGGAGTCTCTCTCCATGTCTTTCTGCCCCTCCCTCACTCACATTCTCCCCTTCTCCTCTCTCTCTCTCTCTCAAAAATAAATAAACAAACCTAAAAATATTTTATTTAAGGCGGGGGGAAGAATAAAGGAAAACTTTTGGTGTTCACCGGAAGGGGGATGGGACCAAGATGCAGCCATGGGAAACTGAGGACACTCTCGTTACCAGGGTGCTGTAGTGCCATGAAAACCACAGAGTCTGCAGCAGGGGACCTGCCACCACTCCTGCCTCTGCCACTTGCTGACCTTCGACCTAGATGAGGTCAGCTAGTCTCATCCAGGAACAAATATGAGCTGACATTTACTTTGTGCCAATGACAGCCACGGACCTGAGGCATCGTATGGTACCCCTGACCGAATCAGAGAATCACCCCACAGACTTCACAGCCGGGCAGGCCTCACCTCATGCACACATGGCCTCCTCCTGGGGCATATGATCCAACGTGATCCCTGCAATGTCCCTGTTGGGCAGATGAGGATGATAAATGGAGAAACTGAGGCACACAGCTACCCAGTGAGTAAGGATGGTGCAATTTGAACCCAGCGTGGCCAGGTTGGGCCCAGCAGCACACATCACCCAGGAATCATGAAGCAACTGCTAAAGCTTGGATACTCCAGCAAAAGCTTGAAAATTATCTCCAACGTTCGTGACCCCGGGCCTATCAGACTCAAATCCCTCCCTGAACCCATTTTATCATAGGCACATTAGAGGAAGTTGCCATGTCATTGAGTTCATGCATTAGCAAACTAATTTAATAAATATTAAATCCCTGCTGTGTGCAAAGTACCGTCCTAGGCTCCACAAAGGCAGAGAACGAAAAACCACAGGGTCCCCGCTTTGGAGATTGCTCAGGCTGGGATATGCAAAGGTTCACAGTTCAACATAATAATGACTGGGAGGGATCTAGCCACAACGTGCGATGAGAACAATGAAGAAATTTCCTGAACTCGTCAGGGTCCTGGGTGAAGTCCCTGCTACGTGGCCTTGGACACGTTATAACGTGTGTCCCACCTCTGAGTCCTCAGTTTCCCCACACGTAAAAACCATAACACAGGCTGATCGCCTGGTTCACCCAGTCCTGCTGCACTCCGGCTCCTGTTCCAGGGCCCTTTTCTACTGGTAGTGACCAAACCCTGGGTGCCATGAGGGAGGCCACCATGGAGTGAGGCTGAAGACTGAACAGGTGGACAGAGAAGCCCCAGACGGCACAGTGGACAGGGGATTCCACGCTGTCGGTCTCCTTGGCATGAGTCTACTCTCCTCTTGGCCTTTTTTTGCAGGCACCTGGGATTTGAAGCTGGCAGCACCATCAAAGACAGGCTGGTGGCTGCATTATAAAAGGGTTGTATTCCCTCTTGTTGATAAATAAATGCTTTTTCTTCTAAATAGCCAAGCTGGCGGGTTTCACTGTAAGTGGTTTGCACTCAGTGGAGAGCCGGGACTGGCAACACGGCCTCCTTCATCTTTGCAATATTAATTAGTTTTCCAGGATGCTTTATTTTAATCACGAGGAAATGAGAAAAGCAGGAATCCCATCATCCAAGGAGCTGGGGGGAAGGGGGCAAATAAGACACAGAGTTAGAAAAGAAGGAGAGATGACAAGCAGGGGACGCAGGCAGGGACACAGAGGGGTTCACGAAAGGGAAGGCTCAACCTGGGAGGCGAGGAAGGGAACTGATGTTTCATAAACATCTACCATGTGCTGGGCATGACAGTAGGCTCTCGCCTGCCCTGTTTCAGTCAAGCTGAAATCAATATGCATTTACTTTCTTCATTTTATAGATGAGCAAACGGAAGCTCGGAAAAATCCAGTGTCTTTCCCAAAGTAACAAATCTAATATGTGGCAGATCTGGGGTCTGAACCCTAGTATTTCGTTTTGTTTTGTTGCTCCATGCCTGTATCTTTTTTTTAACTATATCCACTCAACCTCCCACAAATATTTAGCCATCAGTATAGTGCCCGGGCACAGTACCCGGGATGTGCAACCTCCAGCCCTAAACACACACACACACACACACACACACACACACACACGAGAAGAACACTCGACTTCATGAAAATGATGCCATCATATCAGGGCGGGTTTTTTTTTTTATTTCTTTAATATTTATTTATTTTTGAGAAAAAGAGAGAGAGCAGGGGAAGGGCAGAGGCAGACACAGAATCCGAAGCAGGCCCCAGGCTCTGCGCTGTCAGCACAATGCCCGACGCAGGGCTCGAACCCACAAACCGTGAGATCATGACCTGAGCCGAAGTCAGTCGCTTAACCGACTGAGCCACCCAGGCGCCCCCATCATATCCGTATTTTGAAAAGATCCTTCTGAGTGTTGGGCAAAGACTGGAAGCGGGACCATTACAACTGCCCAAGTGAGTGATCACAGAGGCCCCGGTTACAGGGGTGGCTGTCAAGATGCGTTAAGAAATATGGTCGGACCGCAAACTCTCTAAACTCATTTTCTCCTGGCAGCATCCTACAGGATGAGGCTACTTGAAACAAAACTGATAGCACCCCTCTAAGAACCCAGAGGAAGAGTTTTAGAGAGAAGGACAGTGCAGGAGAAAGTGTGATCGATATTTTCTGCTCCTTTGCTACTAAACAATCCATAAATACACATGGATACCTCAGGACAGGCCAAGCAGTCTCTCGGGTGCTAGAAGACCATCTTTTACCACTGTGCCTTCAAAAAGCTTCCCTCCTGGTTAGGAAAGGAGGGATTCTTTCCTAAAAAGATACCTGGCAATTCGCATCAGAGAGGCAGGGGCAAGAAGTGAGAGGCAGGAAGGAGCAGGCTGAGTTGGCCTAACTGGGGGCGTAGGGGGTGGGAGGAAATAATCATTCCCCAGAACGTACTGTGTGTGCTATGGATTGAACTGTTTCCCAAACGGAAACTCAGAACGACCTTATTTGGAGATAGGGTCATTGTGGATGTAATTAGTTGAGCTGAAATGAGGTCAAACTGGGGCCCGGGTGGGCCCCTCATCCAATAGGACTGGTGTCCCTGTAAGAGAGAGAAGACGGCCACGTGAAGATAAAGCAGGGATTGTCACGTTGTGCTGTCACAGCTAAGAAACATCCAGGGCTACTGGAAGCTGGAAGAGACGATGAAGGATCGATCCTTCTTCAGAGGCTTTGAAGAAAGCATGGTCCTGCCAGCATCTGGATTTCAGACTTCTGGCCTCCAGAGCCTTGGGAGAATAAGTTTCTGGTGTTTTAGGCCACCCAGTCTGTGAAGACTTACACAGTGTTCATCACACTTCCTCTTCCCCCAGAGCTGCACAAGGTGGGGGCCTGAGTGCCATGGGACAGGGATCGGAGCCCCTGGGATTGACACGGGCAGATCACCCCACCCGTGCTCAGCCATCCACCGTAGAGGTGAACTCGGAAAGACAGATAAAGAGAAGTTGCCGGATCTGATCACGTGGAGAACCTGAGAGCTTCCCTCCATGATGTCATGCATCGTTTCAGTCCCCAAGAGAAATGAGTGCTCACTGGGTGTCAGGCACAGGTTTGAAGCTGAAGAAAAATCGTGGGCTGAACGGGACACGGTTGCCCTTGAGGAATTCACAGTCCAGTGAGGGAGAAAGATATGTGACCAGACACAATGAGGCGAGCGGCGCCTCTGCTGTGCAAACAAAGCACGCAGAAGCACAGGCCTCTGGAACTTCCTGCTTCCCTCACCAAGGAACACCGAGATGGCGAGGCCCCTCCTGACTCGACACCAGCTTGCAGCAAAAGACAACCTGGCCGCATCACGCAAACACGTCACGGTCCACGCATCAACACTGTAAATCCCCCGCGGAAAAAGCAAGTCAGGTGCGAGAGAGTGTGCATCTTACCGTAGGCAAATTCTATGACTTTGCCCCCAGGGCGGATGGGGAAGGTTCCCTCTAGACAATGGCATTTGAACTTGACACGGACTATGAGGGAAGATAGGCCAAGGACAGGGCACTGGGAGACAAACTGCCCCTGGGCTGGCGACGCTTCTTTCCCTAAGAGTCCCTTAACCAAAATGCCAGCTCCACGAAAACAGGATTCAGGTTGCTTTGATTGCTGTTCTGCTCATAGCACCTGGAAGAGAACACAGTAGGTGCTCAATGTGTAGGCGGATTAATTAGTCCTATGAGGGTGAGACTGTACATGAATGTCTCATTTTTTTTTAATGTTTATTTGTTTTTGAGAAAGAAAACGCACACGGGAGCAGAGGAGGGGCAGAGATGGGGCATGGGGGGGGGGGGTGCATGGAGGATCCAAAGCAGACTGAGCTGTCAGCACAGAGCCCGACGCGGGGCTCGAATGCACAAACCACGAGATCATGACCCAAGCCGAAGTCAGACGTTCAACGGACTGAGCCACCCAGGCTCCCCTGCATATGAACGTCTCTAAATGCTCCTTGAGTGTGGCCTCCACCATTTGGGAGCTCGTTGCTTCCTTGGTGAAGCACCTACTAGCCTGTGCCCCACCCTGGGTTGTTTTCTGGGAATACCAAGGTGGGTAAGACAAGTGCTCCTAGGGCTCTGGGCCAGCTGAGATGTTGGCAAATAAGCCATTTCCATATCCACTGTGTGCTGCAGGAGGCTGTTGGAAAGAACAGGGTGAGAGAGAGCAGGCAGGCGTTGGTGGAGGAAGTGACACGACATGGAGTTTTACAGGCTGAGCAGATTAGCCTGGCAGAGGAGGGGACGATGCTCTGGAAAGAACCTGTCAGCTCCTGGGGATGCCAAACAGTGCCCTGTGACCTAGAGTGTGACCTAGAAGCTTGGTCGGTGAGGCTGGCGGGCCATACGGGACCCCAACACATGCCTTGGAGGGGCCAGGATTGCATTAGGGAAGCAACTGGGGGCGGGGGGGGGGCGGTAGGAGGAGCTAACAGATTCAAGTTCCCAGATATTTGCAGCCCGCTTTGCAAGGCTCCTCTGTCCAGAGCACCTTCTCTCACCCCGGCAACACGGAACACAGCCCCTGCAGGTTGTCCCAGGGCGGCGGCATCCCACAGTGGCAGGATGAGGGAGAAGGCCTGCATGACATTACCTAATTCAACAGCCTTCTTCTTCTTTTTATCAATTGGTGATTAATAGGTATTACATCTCCCTCCAATCCATTCTCAAGAGAGGTGTTATAATAACATGTCAGGAAGGTGTGGATACGCGGCATTACGGAGCCCGGTTTATAATGCAGTGTGTAACAGATGCTAACGTCCCGATTATGCATTCCGGCATCATTTATACTCAGCTGCATGGTACGGTAAGGCTCGTCACATCATAATTCTCCAAAGCAGTTGCTATTAATCACTCATTCATTATTAAAACACATTGTATTCATTCCGCCTGGCAACAGGACCAGGGCAGGCTCTGTTTACCCAGGGAAGCCATCCCCAGACTTTGGCAGCCTCGGCCCAGAGGACCTCTGGCTCCCAGGATGGCTCAGGGCCTCGAAGAGATACCTCGAGGTAGCCTTGAACACGGGACTCAGAAGAGATGTATCTCAGGGCGCCTGGGTGGCTGAGTCAGTTAGGCGTCCAAGTCTTGATTGTGGCTCAGGCCATGATCTCACAGTTCCTGAGTTTGAGCCCTGCATCAGGCTCCATGCTGACAGCATGGAGCCTGCTTGGGATTCTCTCTTTCCCTCTCTCTCTCTGCCCCTTCCCTGCTCATTCTCTCTCTCTCTCTCTCTCTCTCTCTCTCTCAAAATAAATAAGCAAACTTTAAAGGAGAGGAGAGGAGAGGAGAGGAGAGGAGAGAGAGGGGAGAGAAGAGGAAAAGAAAGGAAAAGGAAGGGAAGGGAAGGGAAGGGAAGGGAGGGGAGGGGAGGGGAGAGGAGGGGGAGGAGGGGAAGGGGAAGGGAGGGGAAGGGGAGGGAGGGAAAAAAACATATGTCTCATCCAAAGGGATACACGTCCACAAGAAGGCTAGGGCTCCTGGACACCAAGACCATCTGTTCCCCTGGACAGCATCTCCTATGCCCACCTCCCCCTCTACTTTGAAAGCCCCACTGCTTCCCTGGAAGACAACTGTGCTGGGCTCCTTCACGCTCACGTTGTCTCAATGTCACCTGAAGCCAGATCTGCCCCAGGACTGTCAGGACTCCACCTCCAAACTCACTTGATCATAAGAAGCCTTAGGGTCTCAGAGTCAATCAAAAGGTCTCTAGAGTCAAACCCTGTGTCCTCCACAGCTAGTTTGTGACCGTGCGGCTTTGGAAAGAAATCTAACTTTTCTTTCCTTCCGCGTCATCAGCTGTGCAGCGGGGTGGATAATAATAGAACCAACCAATAGAATTGCTGTTAGGAGAAAATGAATTAATCTTGACAGAGCCTTTGTAAGATGCCTGAAATATAATTCACATCAGCCCTTGTTATCACTTATTAAAACAATCCTAGCCTCTCTTAGGTGTCCCCCACAGCTTTTGGGGGTGGGGGGTGGGGACACCATTCATCCATTCCATTCATTCCATGAATCTGGTGAGCACCCCAATTGTGCCAGAGACAAGGAGACAGGTTAAGGCACAACCCCTCCTTCAAGGAGCTTTCAAGCTAGTAAATCGGTGTGCTAAAATAGTGCCTCGAGGTCTGTAAGCCCCTCCAGCTTTCCCCAAAAGTCTCTGCAATTGACTATGCTATATAGTTTACACAGTACTGTTTCTACTCAACATCCCATTGAGGGCTCATCCGAAAGGTGAGCAGGGCAAGGATTACATCTTTCACAGTAAACAAACACGCCCCCTCTCCATCTAAGGCTAGGATGCTGGATGGTTCCCACACTTTTCATGAAATATTTCAGTCTAACAATGTACAGATGATAATTTAATGAATAAATAGAATATTAGAAAGGCCTTTGAATCCTTCTTTTTGTGCCATCAAATGGTAACCACCAATCTCAAATCTGGTGTTAGAATTTCCATGCCTTTTTCAAACCATTTACCACAAGAGTATATACAAACAAATGTATATTTCTGTATACATGCTTTCAAACTTGATATGAGTGATACTGTAGTGTACATCTCCTACAGCCTGTTTTTTAAAGGATTGATTGATTGATTGATTGACTGTGTGTGTGTGTGTGTGTGTGTGAGAGAGAGAGAGAGAGAGAGAGAGAGAAAGAGAGAGAGAGAGAGAGAGAGTATGAGCAGGGGAGGGACAGAAAGAGAGAGAGGGAGACAGAGAATCCCAAGCAGGCTCCACACTCAGCGCAGATCCCGATTCAGGGCTCGAACTCACAAACCCTGAAATCATGACGTGAGCCAAAATCAAGAGTCAGATGCTTGACTGACTGAGCCATGCAGGTGCCCCATCCTGCAGCTTGTTTTTTTAAGGAAAGCATTTTTTTTTACGGGAAAGTTCAAATGTATACAGGTAAGTGCAATCACGTAATGTACCTATCACCCAGCTCACTCATGAGTACTCACTCAATGAGTACTCACTCAATGAGTACGTACTGATTCTTGATTCACCTGTGCTGATGCCACCCCTATCTCCCCTCACCCAATTATATTTTGCAATTCCATTTGGAAATAAATTCTACACACATTTGGATGCATAAATCTTAACTGTACACTTTCTAAAAATAGATCCATCTTGTATCGCTATTTCTATCAAGATGTAGAACACTCTCATCTCTACAGGAAATTTCCTTCTTTTCCCAAAGTCTTTTTCCCCCTCCATCATCCCCACATCCTAGGAAACCACTGTTTTGATCTTTCATCTTAGACTACATTTTTTCTAGAACTTCATATAAAGAGATCCACAGTATACGGCCATTTGTATCCCTTTGGGGGAAGGCACTACATCTCTGAGATTCATCTGCGTGTTCCCACATATCAATAGATGGCTTTATTCTACTGCTAAGTAGTTTTCCACTGTCTGAATATCGTAGGTTGTTCATTCTCCTGTTGAAGAGCATTTGGACTATTTCCAGTTTCTGCCTATTGTGAATAAAGTTGCTATGAACATGTTTACGCAGTACTTTTTGTGAATACTTGTTTGCAATTCTCGGGGATAAAGGTGTGGAATTCCTGGGTCAGGGCATGGGTATTTTTTAACTTCACGAAAAATCACCAAACTGTTTTTCCAAGGTGCTTGCGCCATTTTCCTTTCTCCCCAGTGGTGTCAGAACGTTCCAGCCTTTCCGCATCCTCACCAACTCCTGCTGTGAAGCGCATTTCATTGTTCAAGACTTTTGTCTCTTTCTATCAAGCTGTCATTCCATTATTGAGTTGAAAGAGTTCTTTACATATTCTGAATAGAAGCTCTCTGTCAGAAATAGGTTTCAGAAACATTTTCCCCATGTCTGTCTATTCATTTTTCATAATGTTATATTTTGTTGACCGGAGTTTTTATGTTTTAATTTTTAAGAAGTTTTATGTATCATTTCTTTTTCTTTTACTGACCATGGGCTTTGCATTTGGTCTTAGAAATGTGTGTCTACCTTGTGAATCTTCTAAAAGCTTTATAATTTGAACTTAAATACTTAGGTCTAAGATCCATCAAATATTAAATTCTGTGTGGTGTGAGGTAGGGGACTGAGTTCTTGTTTTTCAACACACAGATATCTGGGTATTTCAGCACTTTTTGTTGAAAAGACTTTTCCTTTCCTCTTTGAGTTACTTTTGTTGTTTGTATCAAAAATTAATCCACCACATATATGTGTGTGTAAGTATCTCTGATCTGTTGCACTGATCAATCTATGCATCTATCCCTATGCCAATACCACACTGTGTTACTGTGGATTTAGATCAGTCCTGAAGACAAAAAGTGTGAGTCCTTCAGCTCTTCCTTTGCAAGAGTGTTTTGACAATTCAAGATCATTTGCATTTTTGCATTCCCATTTAGAAGTTAGAATCAGCTGATCTACCTCTATTTTTAAAAAGCCTCTTGGAGGGGCGCCTGGGTGGCTCAGTCGGTTAAGCGTCCGACTTCGGCTCAGGTCATGATCTCACGGTCCGTGAGTTCGAGCCCCACGTCAGGCTCTGGGCTGATGGCTCAGAGCCTGGAGCCTGTTTCTGATTCTGTGTCTCCCTCTCTCTCTGACCCTCCCCCGTTCATGCTCTGTCTCTCTCTGTCTCAAAAATAAATAAATGTTAAAAAAAAATTTAAAAATAAAATAAAAATAAAATAAAAATAAAAAGCCTCTTGGAATTGTGCTTATAATTTTGTTGAACTATGGATCACTGTGGGAAATTCTGATATCTTAACAACATTGGATATTCCAAGTTACCAATATGGAACTTCTCCCCACTTATTTAGGTCTTCCTTCATTTTTCTTAGCAAAAATTTTATAGTTTACAGCAGAGAGGGTTAAAATTTTTTTGTTAAAATTTATTGCTCAGTATAATTTTCATACCATTGTGAATAAAATGTTAATTTTACTTCCCTCTTCTTTTCTGTCAATATATAGAAATATAATGCATGCTTATGCATCATGCAGCCTGAAATACAAGTAAATCCATTTCAATAGTTCTAAGTGTTTTCTTTGCTAATTCTTTAGGATTTTCTTGTAAAATAGTATGCTGTGAATTCAAATTCTTTAAATTATTAAATACAATCTTGCTTATCAATATAAATTAATAAGAAGAATTAAATTCTCCCTTTTGAATCTTTGCACTTTGTCTTTGTCTTGCATCATTGAACAGGCTAGAACCTTCATACAATATTGAAGAGAAGATTCAACATTCTTGCCTTTTTTCTAATCTTAAGGGGAAAGCACTCAGTGCTTCACCATTAAGTATTAACTGGATACTCTGTAGGATGCCCTTTATCAGACTGAGTATTGTGTAGTGCTAGAAGATATCTGTTCCAGTCTGCTGAGAATCTTTGACATGAATGAGTGTTGAATATTGCTAAATGCTTTCTTCCTCTATTTGTGAACATGATCATATAGTTTTTCTACTTTAGCCTATTAATCTGGCAGATTACACTGATTAATTTTTGAATATTTGAATCAAACAGGTATTTCTGTGATAGACTTTAATTGATCATGATATAGTATGCTTCTTATATATGGCAAAAGATCTATCACAATTTTGTTATGGATTTTTTTGCATCTAGTGGGGGATATTTCGTTCTCTTGCGATGTCTTTGCCAACGCTTAACTTGTAAAATGAGTTCATACCTATTTCTTCCTCTGTTTTCTGGAAGAGTTTGTATAAGATGTTTGACAGCATTCACCTGGGAAACCATCGGGGCCTGGAGTTTATTTGGTGAAAGGTTTTGAAATTCAATGTCATTCATAGGTATAGAGCTATTCAGAATTCTAGTACCATCTTGGATCAGTTTGGGTTTGCTCAGTTGAGTTTTTCAAGAAATTTATTCATTTCACCTGAACTGTAGAATTTGTTGGCATAATGCTTTTCATAATAGTTCACTTTTATCCTTTTAAAGCCTGTAGGATCTGTAACGATACTCACTCCTTAATTCCTGTGATATTAATAGGTAATTTGTGTTTTCTCTCTTTTTTTAGTCTGGTTAAGAGTTTATCAAATTTATTTTTTGAAATTTGATTTTTTTTTCAGTTTTCTTTCTTGTTTTTCTGCTTTTCTTTAATTTTTTCAGACATCTGCTCTTATTTTTATTATTTCCTTCCACTTACTTACTTTAGGCTTCGTTAGCTTGTGTTACTTTTTGTCTTCCTATGGTGGAAATTTAGATAATTATATAACCATCTTCCTAATATAAACATTCAAAGCTACACCTATTCCTCTAAACATTGGTTTATCTGCATCTCTCACATATTTTTATTAACTAATAATAAAAATAAACAGTGACAAAGAGTTATGAAAATAAAGTAGTACAAAGAATATCCAAATATCCTTTATATAGATTCATCTTTATCAATATTTCTCTCCATTTGCTCTGTGTGTGTGTGTAATTATTTTCTGAAACATTTGAGAGTAATTTACATTCATCATGGGCTTTATCCCTAAATACTTGAAAATGTGTTCTTCCACAAGTACGAATACTTGCTTACATAGCCACTGCAATTATCAAATTCATATATTTACATCCATGGGATGCTTCTAATACACCATCCATATTTCAATTGTGTCCATTTATCTAAAAATATCCTTTACAGGGGTGCCTGGGTGGCTCAGTCGGTTAAGCATCTGACCGGCTCAGGTCATGATCTCACGGTTTGTGGGTTCGAGCCCTACATCCGGTTCTGTGCTGACAGCTCAGAGCCTGGAGCCTGTTTCAGATTCTGTGTCTCCCTCTCTCTCTGCCCCTCCCCCACTCACGCTCTGTCTCCCTCTGGCTCAAAAATAAATAAACATTAAAAAAAATTTTTTAAATGTCCTTTACAGCATCATTCTCTTTTCCAGTACAAGATCCTGTCTAGTTGTCAAGTTTCTTTAGCTTCAGATAATCTGGAATGTTTCCTTATGTCTTATGACAATAACATTCTGAAGAATACAGCCCTTTTATCTTATAATAGAACGTTATCCACTTTGGGTTATGTGATATTTCCTCATGATTAAATTAAGGTCATACACTCTCCTGGGATATCACATCTGGAGATACAATGTTCTTCATTGGTGATGTTAATTTTGATCACCCAGTCAAGGTGCTGCCAACTTTTTCAGTACATACTTACTGATTTTTTTCCTTTCCACTAATAATCAGTGTATGGGAGACATTTAAACATCATGTAAATATTGTTACCAAACCTGACCCCTAGATTTAATATCCACTGATGATTCTTCCCTACCCATCTTTACTATGATGGTTGCAAGATAATGATTTCCAAACTCCAGCACTCTCTCCAGATGGACCAGTCTGCCCACAGCTTTCTTTCCTTTTCTTAATTTGTTTCTAATGTTTATTTATTTTGAGAGAGAGAGAGACAGAGTGTGAGTAAAGAAGAGGCAGAGACAGAAGAAGACACAGAATCCGAAGCAGGCTGCAGGCTCTGAGCTGTCAGCACAGAGCCCGACGCAGGGCTCGAACCCACAAACTGCAGGATCATGACTTGAGCTGAAATTGGGTGCCCAACCCACTGAGCCACCCAGGCGCCCCCTGTCCCCCCACACACAGTTTTCTAATGTAAGCAATTGGCCTCCCTTCCCATGCATGGATGTATGTACATACATATGTGTTAACCTGCGTATTGAATCCATTTCTCTATCTATCTATCATCAATTAAGAATGCGGATTCATGAATTCTTTTTTTTCCCCAAAGTTTATTACTCATTACTATCCTTAATTATCTCAGTGCTCAACTTGTCTCAGATTTGGCCAATGGGACCTCATTCAAGCTGCCTCCAGGTCACTCAGTAACTCTGCTGTGTCATACATCAGTGTAGGAATATACCAGAATTATTTTTGCATTCTGTTATTGATTGCCATTAGGTTCTTTACAATTTTTCACATGGACAAACAATACCAAAGTATGAATTTCTCTGCAGGTGTCCTAAATACATATATGTTCCAGGAAAGAGCTAAGCATAAAAGTTCTGGCTCTCTCAGGATGTGAGAACCATCTATTTTTACCATGTAACTATTCACTCACATGACTGTGAAATAAGTAGTTTTGCCAGTGAACACTTTCATCAACCGTGAATGAGAGTTCATGTTGATCGACACCCTAACACACACACACACACACACACACACACACATTTGCCATTTAATAGGTTTCAAGTTAATCTCACAGTTGTATGAATCTGCATCTCTCCATGTGCACATTGGCCACTAAGACTTCCTCTGTGGGCACTTAACCATTCATATACATCATTGTCATTTTTTACGTTGAGCAATGAAAAATCAGATGCATTAGGTGAAGTACCCTACAAGACAGAGCTGTCATGGATGAGACAAGAATCCCCAGGTATTCTAACACTGAAAAAAAATTCTGTCTATCTATTCTGCTACTATATAGATTTATGACATAGTAGATATATCAGGGTGCGAGAGAGAGAGAGAGAGAGAGAGAGAGAGAGAGAGAGAAGGAGAGAGATAGGTTGGGATAGTGGTTTTTTTAATGTTTATTTTTTGAGAGAGAGACAGAAACAGAGCCCGAGTGGAGAAGGGGCAGAGAGAGGGAGACAGAGAATCCAAAGCAGGCTCCAGGCTCTGAGCTGTCGGCAAAGACCCCAAAGCAGGGCTCGAACCCACAGACCGTGAGATCAGCACCTGAGCTGAAGTCAGATGCCCAACCGACTGAGCCACCCAGGCACCTTCAGGATAGTGTTGTTTAAAAATGACATTCTGGCTTGAGGTTTTCAAAGCCATCCCTGGATAAATATAACATCCAAGGCAAACCACTCCGAATGTACCCTTTGCCTCCGATCTTTTTCCTGAATCAAATCAAATCGAAATGGATAAAAATCAAAACAACCCCAAAGAGATGTTCTAAGAAGACAGGCCCCAGTACTGACCATCTTTCTATGTGGGTTTATAGACTGAACCAATGAACGTGGGCACCAAGTCAGCCTCAGAAACTGTCTCTTTGTCTCTCTCTGGCATCCCGTCTAGGATGCTGCCCAGGTGAAGATAGGACCTGAAGCACTGGCCCGATTTATATCCAGGAACAACTCTGGGCCAGCTGCATTCTCTGACTGCCTTAGGAAACAACTCTTCTAGCCTATGGCCCAGGCCACTCTAGTGGCCCGCAATGCCCCTGCCCTCTCCCCCAGCCTCACCGCCACCTCTGCCCCAGGACCTCGCATTAGCCTGGGATGAACAGCTGTGTCAGTAGCAGGCAGGGCAGAGCCCTCCTGCCCTGGGCTGTCGCTGCAGAGAATCGTCTGGGGAGGGAGGGCTCAGCCGCCCGAGTGCCAGGCACATGTCAAATCCAATTTGGAAGAGGATCTTGTTAAGCCTCCTTATCTGATGACAAGTCCTCCTTTAAAAAAAAATCATCAGTTAAGAAGGTTTTGCAATGTCTCCCAGTCACCTGTGCTCAGGTCAGATAATGCTTCCTGTCAAGAATACATTCCTTATATCGCATCAGACCCTTGATTCAAGGGGATTTGATTAGTCATATGGGACTTACCTATAAGCTTTGCCGGCCACTCATCAGTCTCTGCCCTTCAGAAGCTTTGGGACTCGTTTTTGTGACTATAGAGCCCAGCATCTTGACTGAGCACATGGTTGGTTTTTATTCCTATCTTATTACCCTTTCAAGACTATGGGCACCGACAATCATCCAACCAATTGCTTGTGAGCCTGTGGTGAAAGAGTACACATTGCTGGTGACAGCCAAAGTTGTTCTGACCCCGCTGAGAAGAAATGTTGCACCAGGTACAAAGCTCACAAAAGCACATGGACTCAAACACTCCCCTTCGGGGGTTTCCCAAACAGGAGAGTAGGGCTCATATTGATTAGATATCTGTCACGGGTTGGGAAGGTTTACCGTCACTGTGCTATCCATTTTGCATATCAGTCTTCTGACACGTCCTCTTACACCCATTTTATAGAAGAGGAACACTAAACTTAATTCACTTTATTTACATATTTAACAGTCCTGAAGTATTTACTTCTTGCTTTGACCAAAAATGAAAGATATAGGAGTGCTGACTGACTCCTCTTTAGGAGAGAAGGGTTCTATGTACAGATATGGAGAGGTATGGTCCCTCCTTCACATACAAAGAAAAGTATTAATAAAAAAGTGATTCATTGATCGGCAAGGGCTAAGAGCTGCAAGCATTTATTCACACTGTACATCAGACCCAAGAAACCCGGATCATAACCTCTTGGCACCTGTCACTTACTTGTCACCTGCCACTCTTACACCCATTTTATAGATGAGGAAGTTAGAACAATGGCTGATGATTTCTCCAGTGCTGCGGCATCATTCTGATGAAGAACCTTGCATTCAAACTCAGTCTGCCTGAGTCTCATCCCCTGTCCCTTCCTCTATAAAATACCGCTTCGGGAGGAGGAGTTTTATGCATGGACATCTTCAGTACAGCATTGTTCATAAGAGAAAAAAGTGAGAAAAAGTGGCTCATAAGAGGAAAATGTTTTAGCAAACCATGGGAAATTAACCCAATGGGTTATTTTGCCTTCTTACAAATGATAATGTTCAATTTTAAAGATTATTTAGCAATACCAGGAAAAGCGTATCATATAACATCAAGACAAGAGAACAGAATACAAAAGTATTCCTATGTAATGATTATAACTATATTAAAATGCATATCCATATGGGAAAAAATGCTCCTGGGAACTTGGAAAACACAAGACTTTTTTTTTTAAAGATATTAGTAACTTCACGTAATTTCTCAAAGACTCCATTATTGATATGAAGTTGTATTTGAAGAGAGGCACTCATCTGGTTGGAAAGAATAATATGTTCAGAAAAGAAAAGACTAGAATTTGACTACTTGCTCTTTCATATACTAAATTTGGGGAACAGAGCAATTTATGTATAATCTCCGAGTCTTTTTCATTTGTCAAATGGTGCTCTCACCATTAACTTCATGATGACATAATGCAAATTAAAGAAGGTAAAACACACACAAACACTGAGCCCACTGTGATAAATTCATTAATGAAAACATCACCCATGATAAATTAACAAAACAAGAAAAATAAAGTTAAAGGATGGCACTTCTCAAGCCTCCGCCACCCCCAAGCTCTACTCTAGGTTTTCCAAAGCTGATCGGGAAGCAACATTTCAGCCCACACACATATACACGCTCCCAGGGAAGCCAAGGGAAGTGGGTAAATAGGGGGATTCACTCCCTGCCGGTGTCATCCTCAGCTCAACCCAGCCCCAGATCACCAACCCTGAACGCATTATATATTAATCCCTGGGCTCTCCAGTGAAGCCAGCCTGTGAAACTAAGCCTTCTTTGGTCCTCGGGCATTCACAAGATAAGGCCATGTTACAGGCTGGGCACTGATGGTCCCTGAAGCCTCTTAGAATGAATGTCCTCACTCTCTGAGACCTTGTGAACTCTCGTCCACAGGGATGTTGTGGGAAGATTCCCCTAGCTTCACTACTGCTAGGCACACAGGAGACGCTTGACAAGATGGACCTACAAATGTTCCTACATGGTCTTCTGGTTGGGCTTCTGTGCTCTCTCAGCTTGAGGTTGCTCTGTCAGGTCCTCACTTCCCCAAATCAAGTGCAGAGTCAAGTAGACTGGAGAATGGGAGAGAGGGGGGAGGCATCAGAAGTGAAATGCACATCCCCAGGAGCTAAGCAAGCACTGACAGGTTTCCAGTGATCAATGATGCTCTGGCCCACAGCATCTTGCCTGAGGAACCTCCACCTGGGCTCCGAGCAGCAGGCCCTAAGTGCGCAGTGGCTGGTGACCCCTTGGCTGCAGCCAGCAATCTGCTCTCCCCAGGAGAGGCACTCCCTGCTTCCCGCCCAGGCCCAAAGAGGAGGGGTGAGGGGAGTGGAAAGTGGTGGTGGGGAAGGGAGGGAGACTAATATTAGCAAAGATTTAGAAAGTACCAATCACAGAAGAATAACACGAGCTTGCTAATTGTGTGCTCAACCACCCGCCAGGAAGATACCTTTACCCCCATTGTTTTAAAGATGAGGAAATTGAGGCTCCAGACTTGCATTTAATCATTCTTCACCTATTGGTTGAGCACTGACTACAGTCAAGCAACTGTGGCCCCAGAGGAGACATGAAAGATAGTCAGAAGGTAGAATTTCTCATTCGGCAGTGATGCTTGTTCAGAAGCCTCCTCAGAACACACTGTTCCCTTGGGCAGATGCTCTCGGATCAAGAAGAAATTGGCAGAGCAGTTGTCCAAGCTGTCTGCTCCGTCTTGCCTGCACCAAGTTGAATGAAACAGACCTGGTGCCAGGACCGGGGAACAGTGCTTTAAATGGCTGCACTTGAAGCTGTTCCTTAGAACAGCTCTTGGCTCACAGCAAAGGGAGGCACACCTGGCATTCACCCATCGGGAAGGCAGCGTGTTGGGCCCCGCTCGAAACTCAGGCAGGGAAGCCTGGGGCACTATGACAGCAAGGAGACGGGCTGCCGCAAGGGGCTGTCCCTTCTTCCCATGGAATAGGAAGAGCACCAGATTTGGAGTCCAGAAAACACACACACCCTGAACTGAACTTGACTCTGCCACCTGCCTGCTGTGTTTTTGTGGACCACCTTCCTAAGCTCTTAGAATCCCATCTACAGAAAAGATTTGGGGGGGGGGGACAGAAAGTGAGCCAGGCACGTACAACAAGTGGCCCAGTGCCTGGCACACTTCTTTCCCTCTGAACGATGTTTCTGTGTGAAGGACAGGGAGGGGGAGGGGAGGTGAAAACCAGGAGGCAGGCATCCTGAGAAGTGGGTGACAGGCTCGCCCTATAACCCCCAGGGTGGTGGCACAGACACGGACACTGCCGTTCCCCAGAGCTCCTGGGACAACTGCCAGGTAGGGCTGAGAGCTGTCAGCAGGAGGCAGAGGAAAGTGCAGGAGGCTGGACACCAGTTAAGACTGCGATGTCCAACAGTCATCAGGGCAATCTGAATAATTCTGTCCAACGTTAATTCTATAGCCTCAGGCTATGTCTAACGAGCACACCGTCCTCCCGATGATATGGCCTTACAGGCTCGGACACATAAGAGATTTCAAGGAACCACTTGGGACAGAGCAACAACTTTCTCTCAGATGCTTATTTCAGCAACCAGTCCCCCTTGTGGGTCAACACATTACTTCTAGCCAAATCCATTCTGCTTTCATTTCAGCCCTCTTCCCGTTGAGTTCTCTTGGGGCACGAGAAACAGCTAGCTTGGTCACCCCATTACGTGCCCTGGCCACGTTGCTAACAGAGAGCATAGCCACACATCGCATTTGCCCATCATCCAACAGTAAGAGCGTGCAGCCTCCTGCATTTGGTATTCTGGATGGCACGCAGGACAGGGCTGTACCTCTCCTTCGGGAGGTTTTAGACGTTTGAATTACAGTACGCTAGAACTCATCTTTTCCAATCATCCATTTAGTACTGGAACCCTTGAATATTACCCATCGCAGGAAGCCATTCAAACTCCTGCTTGGGTTCTTCCCTTGATCGGAAGCTGGCCACCCAAAGCAGCCACTTCATTCAGGCTCTAGTGCTGAGTGTAGAGATGAGTCGTTTCCCAATATGTGTTGAATATATGAAGGCCATTAATTGATGGCTCAAATGCTTTTTCATTTACTCATCAATCCATTCGTGAGACATCTTTCTCTCCTTGGGGTGCCTGGATGGCCCAGTCAGTTGAGCGTCCAACTCTTGATTTGGGCTCAGATCATGATCCGGGAGTCATGGGATCGAGCCCCACATTGGGCTCCGCATGAGCGTGGAGTCTGCTTTAGACGCTCTCTCTCCCTCTTTTTCTGCTCCTCTCCCACTCATACACACTCTCTCTCTCCTTCTCTCTCTCAAAAAAAATTTTTAATTAAAAAAAAGAAATCTTTCTCTCCTTAACCTCTATATTTTCACTCCAATATCTGCAAGTCTCTCCAGGCTTAATACTTCCAATTCCTTCAAATATTCCTCATACGGTTTTGTTTCTAGCCCCGCCCTACCTCCACGATCTCAGTTTCTCTCCTCTGGATGGTGCTCCTTGCAAAACGTGGCGCCTCGAAATTTCACAAGTTGAAAACACCATATTTTGAGGTGACCTGCACCAACATCCCCCTATCCGTGTATCTGTGTTTTCACTAATGTGGCCCAAACAGCACATCCAGGTATATACGTGGAAATATGTTCCATACACACAGAACGATTTTGCAGGAGAGCATGAGGAGCATTCCTCCCATGGATTCTGCGGCCCCGCACTAGAGACACAGGCCGAGAAGGGGGGAGAGGGGGCAGCAAGTCATGTGAGGCAGAAACAAGCAGCATAATAAGGTCAGCACCAAAACCACTTAGTTGGAGGTCACGTTGAAAGTCCAGGTCGCTCTCTGGTGAAGACACAGAGAGAGCTGTTTGACTTGGAGGCCCCTAAGCCCCTGCGTCCCTCCTGATTCAGCAAAGTGGAGAACGGACCGACTTTCAATCCACACTGGCTTGGGCTTGAATCCTTGTTCTCCTCAGCTATGTGGTGTCAGACAAACGCCTTTCTCTCGCTGAGCCTCTGTTTCATTACCTGCGTAATGGGACAATGATGTCTCCCTCCCTAGGCAGCTATGATGATTAAGGAAAGCCACGGATAGGGTCTGGCACAGTGTGGGGAGCACATGGGGCTCAGAAGGGGTTGCGTACTCCCCAATGGGAGGGCTCTCCATCCTCCTTAGAGAAGTCTTCTTTGAGCAAAGGCCTGACATCAGCGACTTACACCTCAGTGTGGGCTAGTAAGGCAGTGCGATTCCTCCTGTGGGGGAGTTTGTCTGCTAAGGTGTTAAAGAAATCTTACGCTCTAGTCAGGGGGTGGCCGTGATGCTGGTGGTGGCATTTTATTTTATTTCTTACCAAGCAGCGTTCATGAAGGCTCTGAAATAGCTTCTTCCCCCTCTCCCTCCCTATACCACCTGCTTTCTCCTTGGCTGGGATGGGGGTGGGGGAGTGTACATAAAAGATGCCATCTACAAGCTCATGAGTATTATCAGCATGTCTTACCTACTGGGCAGCGTTTTCCATGGCATAATCTGGTTAGAGACACAGACCTCTGAGCAATAACCAGAATTGCTGATTTACTAAGCCAATTTCAAGAAATTTCAATCCTTTGGTGTGTGTGTGTGTGTGTGTGTGTGTATGTGTGTACCAACTGTATGCACTGTGAACCATCAATCTGCCAGCATGTTTTCAACCATTTACTCAACAACCCTTTACTTAGCATATATTATGGCCTAAGCACTATTCTAGTGGTGGAGAGAAAGGTGAATAAGGTCCTGTCTCTAGCGGAAGAGAAAGATGTAATCAGGTAAAGTACGGAACAGCCTGGTTTGTATTAGCCAGATACACAAAGTCAGTGAATTCAGAGCACAGAGCAAGGAGCGGGGAGCATTCCCAGGGGAGGAGGAATTCAGAGAATGTACAGAGGAAGTGGCAAATGGGCAGGGCCTTGACGGATGAATAGGAGTTTTTCCAGCACTGAAATGACAAAAGGACATTTGAAGCAAGAGAAACGGCTTGTGAAAGACTGAGAGTTGGGGCTAGGTGTATCAGGTAGGGGGAATGAGAGTGCCTGAAGCTTGGGGCTGGTGGAGTGTAATGGCAGAAGAGGTAACCTGAGGAATCTGGGTCTGGTGTGTGAAGGACTTCAGTGAAGGAACTTTAGCCAGAGAGAGGTGACAGTACTCACCCTGACCAAAGATGCTCAAGTCCTGTACTCAGACAGTGGTTGTGGGGTGGAGACAAGAAATGCCGGATTCGAGGCACGTGTGTCAGATAGAATTGCAGGGCTGGTGACGGATGTCGGGGGGAGGGGGGAGTTGAGGATGACTCTGAGGTTTCTGGGTTTGCCGATCGACCAGATAACGTCATCAGTAACCAAGATTGAGGATGCAGGAGGAACAGGTTCCGGGGAAGGGAGGCGGGGGCGGAGGTTAGGTAAATAACATCGAGGGGCACATCTTCCATCAGCTTCAAGGACATTACTCTGCCTGGGCCTTGGGATGAACATCAGCTCTACTGTGCCTTTAAATGACATCCTCAAATGCCACCTCTTAGCCAGACCATGGAGAGTTCCGCTGGAGAGGCTTCAGGGCACCTCGCAGAAGCCCATGTGGGTCATTTGAGGAGGGCCACACCAGCAAGCACAGAATAGAGCTTAAGAGCACATACTCCAGGACCAGGCAGCCCTGGGTCCGAATCTTCTCTCCTGCCACTAACAGGTTATGTCGGGCCTGTTACTTAATCTCAGACCATTTACTTAATCTCTCTCAAGCCCTGGTTATTCTCTATAAAATGGGTATACTGATAGCATCTACCTCATAGGTTACCAAGAGATTAAATGAGTTAAGTGTAATATAAGAAGCTCACAAGAACGTCAGGCACGTGGCAAGAACACTGTTGTCACTGTTAGGAGTATACTTTTCTTCTTCAAACATTTATTTGCGCGTTCGCTTTTGGTGTGAAGAACTCTTCCACAGACAAGGACCGAGTCCCCACAATTCCCTATGCCTAAGCTTCTTCCAGAAGATTTTGTTAAGGCTGACACAATGCAGTCCTAAAGCCTGCCCTTTAGACGTGTAGACCACACTCCCAGCCACTGTCAGCAGGATGTGCATCTGGCCACGTTCCCGGATGTGGGACTCTGACCAGGTCCTCTGTCCTGGAGACAATGCTGGTTGAGGTCGGGAAACAGAGCATGACTATCTGACCCTGAAGGCTGAGGCTCCCCAGGCACCGTGCTCCGGCCAGCTGGGCCAACTCTTCCCTGGAATGCAAGCGAGCACGTCCTTGCTTCTCTGGATCCTGGTCTTCTCTACAGGTCTCATGAGAAATGGAGACGGTCTGCTTCCATCCAGGGAATGGGTGCTCCAGGGCTGTGCTGCCCAAGCCCAAAATTATGGAGCAACCTGATGTGACCTTGAGCATGGACAGGCATTGATCCTGCCCTGGCTGTGTCCACTGTGAGGACAGCTGGCTAATCTCTCATGAAAGTGTATTAGGTAGAAATGTTCTCTTGCCCATTCCACAATCTTCATGTTGGGGGCCACAGGAGCTGAGGCAGGAAAGATGCTTAGCCTGGAATCAGAGAAAAGGCTCACCCTATAGGCTGCTTCCAGCAGCTTCCTCGGCTGGGTGTGGCCAGTCAACCCTATAGCATTCCTCCTGATTCTACTGAGGAGGCAAGTGTTCAGCCCAGGGCTGAAGAAAGGGAGAAGAATAATAAAGGAGACACAGTAGAGGGGCCATGGGCTTGGAGTCAAAAGACACTGGATTGAGCCCCAGCTCCACCTTTCACTAACTGTGTAAGCTTGACATGTTACCAAACTGTCCAGAGTCTGTTTTCTCATCTGGAAATGAGAATAACAAGATCTCGTCTACATCGTGTTATCGCGAGTGTCAAGTAAGATGATGTGAAGAGAAACACCGCTTTGTTAGCCTGATTTTTTTTATACCAAAATATATGTAGTTCAACTTCTATATGTACTTCCAAAATGTATTGCAGTCCCAGAACAATGCTTAGGTCATCTCTCTCCATATCTTTTCTTCTGTGTGCCTGCAAAGCCAGCCTCCGTGACCCCGTCTCCACATGCTCAAATATGACTCATTCTTCAAAGCCCAGCTCCAAAATCTAATCCTCTGTGAACCTCCCTCCCCCTACACGCGCACACACACACACACACACACACACACTAGGACATCTGGGGATGTTACGGTAGGGTGAATGTATTTTTCATGTGGAAAGGACATGAACTTAGGGGGTCCAGAGGGTAGATTGGTATGGGTTGAATTGTGTCCTCCCCAAAAGGCATGTTGAAGTTCTAAACCCCGGTGCCTCTGAATGTGACCTCATCTGGAGTCGCTACAGATTTAACTAGCTAAGACAAGGTCATCCTGGAGTAGGGTGGGCTCCTGACCCAGTAAGACTGGTATCCATAAAAGAAGCAGAGGAATACACAGGGAGAAGATGGCCATGTGATGAGGGAGGCAGAGACGGGAGGAGCGTGCAGGCAAACCGGGCAATGCCAAGGATTTCTGGCAAACCCCAGACGCTGGAAGAAGCAAGGGAAGATTCTTCCCTACAGGTTTTCCTCACAGGTTGGCCCTTCCGACACTTTGATTTGGGCCTTCTAACCTCGAGAACTCAGACAATCAATTTCTGTTGTTTCAGACCACCCAGTCTATGTACTTTCCAACAGCAGCCCTAGGAAACGAATGTATCCGCCATCCTTCCCACCACTGGACGGTGACTTGGCCTCCTCTCTCCTCAGCCTCCACAGCCAGTCTCATCCCAGTGACACCCCCTCCTTCTTGCCTCTCCTGTCTGCCTCATCTGACTCATCCTCCGCATCACACCCTTAGTTTCACGTCTCCTCTCCTCACACCGGGATTATTACAAACGCTTTCAAGTAAGTGTTCCCGCTACAAGTTCCTTCAGGTGAGTGTCCCTCCATCCACCCACACGGTGGCTGGAAGAATCTTTCCAAAATATCAATTTGATCATGTTTTCCCCTATAAAACCCTGAGTGGCTCCCCTGAGTCTTTAGGACATTGACAAAGGTATGTAAGCATCTCTGTCTCATTCAAGACCCTAGACAATGAGGGCTACAACCATCACCCAGGAATCATCTGCCACTCCCACATTCCCACACACCCTTTGTGCCAAGCCTACTAGAGTATTCCAGCCTCCAACGATGGTGTCCATCTAAGGATCTTCACATACAATTGCCCCCGCCTTCAACCTTGCTTCTCTCCTCCGCCTAAGAAGGATTTCTTCAAAATTAGCTCTGATATCACCTC
Organism: Prionailurus bengalensis; assembly: GCF_016509475.1. NCBI lineage: Eukaryota > Metazoa > Chordata > Mammalia > Carnivora > Felidae > Prionailurus > Prionailurus bengalensis. The sequence goes on from NC_057347.1 coordinate 21,779,771, forward strand.
CTTCAGGAAGTCCTGAACCTTTCCCCTCCCAGCCTAAATACGGTGCCCCTCTCTGCACTGCCATAGGGTCACCTTGACCCAGCACATTTCCACCACTAGGCTGAGCTCCTTGGGGACAGGAACCATCTCCGCCACTTGTTTCACCAAAGCCAACATGGCCACAGAGCAGGTACCCAACAAGTAATTCGTTCATTTTGTTTTATTGTCCCCATGATATTTATTGATGCTCAGCAGTCTCCGTTACGGGTTGGGGCCAGGCAACATGCTAAAAACTTAAGTGCATTGTTTCATTTCCCCCTTCCGCCAACCCTATCAGCTTGGCATCATTATCTTCCCATGATTACTAAAGCGGCTGGTCCCCAAGACATGCCCGGCACACACAGCCAAAAAGTGGCAGAGGGAAGGGTCTAGTCCGGGCACACAGATGTCACCACACTGCCAGAATGATGAAGGGATGAGCCAATGAACGTCGAAGAAGTCTCACAATTAAAAGTTATTCCCTGTTGCTCATCGGAATGCAAATGCAGACCTCCCTAGTTTGAGCTGCCACTTCCATATCGACTGGCCTCTCGTCTAGAGAGGTAGAGAGAGAGAGAGAGAGAGAGAAAGAGAGAGAGCCATTCTCCCATGGCTGAGGGAGTTATGGTCCTCATCCGTCACACCCAACTATGTGTGTCTGCGTCAGGGGAGGGGACGAATGAACACAAATGGTATAAACACTAGCAGAGGCAAATGAGGAGCTGTTTTATCTCCTTGGCACAGAACATAAAACCGGGGCCAGGGTTGCGCTCTGACCTTTATTTACGGTGTGGGGTGGTGAGCGGTCCTGACAGGGGAGGCGCCCTCCTCGCGCACCCCCCACCCCACCCCACGCCTTGTTGGAGGCAAAGACGAATTAAAAACACAAGCTGCTCAGAGAGAGATAAATCAATTTTCATCAGAGCAGAGCCTCTGACGCCACCCTGACAAATCAATATATTTCTCCATAATGGAGTCACTAAAGCTGCAACCAAGTCACCGAGAAACACAAAGCAGCCTCATAAAGAATATCGCAAAGTAATAGAATATCCAAATATGAATTTCAATTATCCGCCTTCAAGGGCACACTAATATCTTCAGGAGGGGAGTCCATCAAAAATTGATGGAGCCTGGCTTCACTGCCCCCAGTCAATGCCTCTGTGGGCTCCCAGGGTTCCCACTGCCCCAAGCCAGCAGACAAGTCTCCCCCAGCCTAGAAGAAGAATCTAGAACCCTTGTCATGTGGCCTTCTCCGAGGGAGATGGGAAAGCTCTGAGCAGAGGACCCTGCCCATTGAGAAACTCCCTGCTGGCCCTGAACCGGGGAGAGGGCTTTCACCAGCCTGCACAGAGTCTAGGCTGGCCCAGTGGCCCTGCAACCTAGACAGGGCTACTGAGATCAAGCCGAGCTGGTGCCATCACCCAGATACCCAGGGGGAACCCACCCAGGCCAGGTGGGACGAAGACTTAGCTCTGCTGCCTCCTGGCCTCCCCCCTTCCCTTAGCAGGCTCTCAGAGAGGGGCCGGCTGCTGGGAATGGCAGCCAGCTCCCTGCAGGTATCCTCTGCCCAGTCGTGAGGGTGGCCCTGGGAGTCACTTTGGTGACACACCTGCCTCTCACTCAGATCCCTGAGTCACCACGACAGCGACAACGACCACACGGGTAGGAAGGATACTGGCTCAGAGGCTGGAGTTGGCTTCCGGACAGTCTAGGGCTGAACCCTGGAGCTGCCTTGTGTAGTCTGAGTAGTCTTGCAAACCTCAGTTTCCCGAGCTACAAAACAGAACGAGGCCATCCATCCCACCTGTTCATAAGATTGTGTGACCACCAGTCTTTACTGAAGGCCTGATCTGAGCTGGGATCCTTGGAAGCTCTTTATACTACGTATAAATGACTACGTATCGAGTCGTTTTATCTTCAGAACAACTCAGTGAAGTTGCTACTATTTTTCTCATCATTTTAGATAAGAAAGTTGAGGAACAGAGGTTAAGCTCGAGGACTGCTATCACTTGTATTACTATAATATTTAATATACTTTCCAAGCGTGTTCTGAAAGCTGCTTCATGCACCGAAGCATGATTGATCTGTACAATAGCATTTTTAAAACTCCGATTACTACCAGAGTCTTCTAAGTGGTCTTTTGACCCTCCAACCCATGCTCCTCAACGCTGCGAGGGAGATCTTTCTAAAACACGAATATGGTGATACTGCTTCCTCATCTAGATTCCTTCCATGGATTCTCTGTCCTTTTTGATAAAGTCCAAGCCCCTTTTAACTTTGCAGCCAAAGATCTCCTTCATCTGGCCTTGATTCGCCTATTCAGCCTCCATTCTCAATGCCCCCCGTGTCATGGTTTATTCTGATTCTCCCCCAGTTCTTTCTGGAATATGCTCTGTTCGCTCATACCCTGGGAGTTTTGTGTATCTCATCTCCTTTGCTCGTAATGCCTATCCTTCCCTATTCTGGAAAACACCCTCCCTTCCCATTACAATCACCTCCTCTGTGAAGCTTTCCCTGCACCCGCAGGCAGGTCTGCACATGAGCCTTGTGTGCCCCAATCCTAGATCCTGGCCTCCCTGCTACACAGCTCACTTCTGCACGCTTCTGCCCTCCCTTTGCCTCCCTGTTCAGCCAGGGTGTGCTGGATGGCCAGGCCTTGTCATGAGTATATCCCAGGTCTCGGCACACAGCAGGTGCCTACGTGTGTGGTTTATATTGTCTTTATTTTGAACTACGGTGGGGTGGGGATGATGAGGCACACAGTCTTATGCCTGACAAGGACACAGCTGGTCTCAATGCTGTCCTGGGACAATGTCAACCCAAGAGGACCCACCTCGCTAGTTCAATCAGAACAGAAATTTATTTAAGGGTGTCAGGTGGCTCTTGAAATCTCCAGAAGGCCAGAGAGCCAGTGTCAGAAGGGAGAAGCCTGAAGTAACACTCAAATCTTAAGTACCCAGCTGCTCCAGTGGGGACCCTGCCACCACCATGTCTGGACGCCTCAGCCCCTACTCAGTGTGAGTTAATAAATGAATGGCGGTGAGTTGTCGGGATAGTTACTGCTATCTTACCGGGGAGGAAACAGGTGTAATGAGGTGGTAAGTCTTCCTCACAGCCCCACACATAGCAGGCTGTGGAGGTGTGTTGTCGTGTGCAGAGGTCTCTGCTGTGCTGCGGCCACCTGCGGCATGGGTGGGGGCGGGCAGGTGTTTCTGGAGCTGAGGAGCCTGGTGGGAGCTGAGACACGTGGTTGTGGGGAGCCAGGAGGAGACAGTGTGACAGAGGCAGCCGGCCCTCCCCATCTCCCCATGCAGGCTTCCTCCCCGCTCCAGGCACACCGCTGGCCCATGTGGTTCAGCCCCCATAGTGGCGGAGGGGGCCCTGGGATAGAGTTTTCTGCTCAGCGGAGTGTGAATGCATGAGAAGTGGGTCAGCTCCGGGCTGGAGCATCCGAGGGCTGGCGTGTCTCCTCCACCGTCTCGTGGCAAGATGCAGAGGACCCGGGGGAGGACAAGAGGCCCTGGAGGGGGCAGAGCCACCGTCTAGAAAGAGCCTCAGCCCTGACCCATCACGAGGAGGGCTGCCCTCCAAAGCACCAACCGGCCTGCAGCGCGGGCAAGAACTGAGGTCTACGATGCTTGACGCTGAGCCACTGAGATGCAGGGATCACTTGTAAGAGTCGTCAGCTTGCCTTCCCCAGGTCACACGGGGAGGGGAGTCCTCTGCCTCGCACCCCGAACTGGGGAGCCACAGCTGCAACTGGGCACCCACAGCCTGGCAGGCCCACAAGGATGAACGGGGACCCCAGAGGGGGCAGCCGTCGAGGCTGGTGTGCCTGGACAGGACCTGGTGGCCCTGCACCCCTCCCCCAGACGTTGCCCCCCTGCATCTCTACCATTTGCCTATTCCTGAGTTTTAGCCTTTATAATAACCTGGTAAAAGTTCTGAGTTCTGTGAGCCATTCTGGCACAGTGGGAACCCTGAAACCCTGAGCTACAGCCAACTGGTCAGAAGCATGGGAGGCCAGGACTCTCACGGGCATCTGAAGCAGGGGACAGTCTCCTGGGATGAAGCTCTTAACCCGCTCTGCACCAACTCTGGTAGCTAGTGTCACAGTTGAATTGCAGGCCACCCAAGCTGGTGTCCCAAGAGCTGGACAATGGGTTGCTGTGAGGAATAACCCCACACATTTGGAGCCAGAGGATTATAAGTAAAGACCGATCAGACAGGCGTCAGATTCGAGGCTTCTCCGGCTAGAAATGGGGACCAACTACCACCGGACTTGGACCTCCCTGTGTCCTCTGCCTGCCTCCCCACCCCCACTGGCTGATGATCACTCTCACATCTGCTGGTCTCTCCCTAGCTTCATTCTGAACTTGGGAAAGCAAAGAACAGGATGATCTCTGGGGATCTCCTCCAACTATAATAATCTCGAATTAATTCTGGGCAAACTGAGACGCCAGGCCACAGCCACTGTGGGTGGCCATGGCCAGCAGTTTGGGTCCAGTTGGGGGTGCAATCCCTTCCTCTCTTCCAACCTCACCCTAAACCTCGTTCCCAAACCCGTCACCTAGCAATGAGTTTTGCCTGCGATGAAGTAGCTAGAAACGAAAGACATGGGGCGCCAGGACCCCTCTTCTTATAGTCTTTCCCCTTCCGTGGGGTCAATCAGATGCCTCTGCTCCCTCTGTTCTTCCTCCACCTGGTCGATGATGATGAGGGTTCCCACGAGGAGCCCGATGTCACCTGACTCCCCCACAGGAAGACGCAGCTGGCCTCCAGAGCGTGGGGACCTGCCCCGTTCTAGGAAAGGAGCACAGTGAATGAGAAGCAGGGTGGGGTGGTGATCAAAGTGCCCGCTCGGGGACCTAGGTCTCAAAGTGGTCTGCAACTGAGCTGGCTTTCCTTGTGCTAAGCATCCCAGGCTTCGGGCAGAGGAGGCTGGGGCCCCTAGACCCCCATTCCAGCTCTGCCTTGTCCTAGCTGTGTGACCAGCTGGAACCTCTCTGAACCTCAGGTTTCTTCATGTTCTAAGGGGATTCCAAGGACAAGGCTGCTGTAAGAATTAAATGAGGGACTGCATGGGGTGTGACGCGCACGCCTGCACTGTGAGCACGTCCTGTAGCGAAGACGGTCAGCACCGCTCCCTGTGCCTCACACGGTGCCGGGCGCCTCGTACGGTGTTAGTAAAGGTCTGAGAACGGGAAGATGGAGAGAAGAGAGAAAAGAAAGAAGGCGGGAAAGGAGGACATGCGTGGTAAGAGGCCGGGACCATCGCTGTGAACAGTGAACACATCTGACCTGCGTGAGTGTCTGCGGAGGTGGGGGTGGGTCACAGTCTGCTCAGAGCACCCCGCGGGGTTCCACTCTGCCCCACTCCTTGTCCCCACTGAGAAGTCCCACTTGCCGAGCTCCCACTGACCCCTGGTTTAAGGAGCCTTAGGGCCTGGCACCAGCAGGTGAAGCTGTCCTCATGAGGGAGCCAAGGGGACACGTGGCCTCCCTGCGCTTCAGGGAGACTGCCGACAGCCACCTGCTGCATGCCACACACATTCCCCTGCAATCTACACGTATTCAACCTGATAGAGAGGCGCCTATTTATGTCACTGCATGACCGGAGGCAGGTCACCTGTCAGAGCCGGTTTCCTGACCTGTAAACCGGGGAGGGTGAACAGCCCCTGCCCTGCTGACCTCGCAAGTGGGGGTGGTTCTAACTCTAGAGGACAGAGGGCTAGAAAAAGGAGTTACTATTGGGGTCGCCTCCAGCACTCTCTTTGGGCAAAGCATCGCTTGGTGTCCTGCAGATGCAAAATAGAGTCCGTTTCTTTCCTGGGGAAGGCAGCGGGGAGGAAGGTGATGTCAGGAGAGGGGGTGCTCCAGGTCCCTTTCAGCTCTGGCTGCAGGTTAGACCCTCCCAGCCCCCGCCCTGCTCTGCTCTGGGTGGGGGCTGGGCTAGTGCCTCCCAAATACCCACCCGCGCTTCCTCGGCTTGAGAACTCCTACAGGCTCCTCCATAAAGTGAACATAGATAAACCGAAGGAAAATAATCTTAACATCAGTCTGCACGGCGATGTATACCCCTCCCCCAGAGTTCAAGGGCCTGTGAACTATGAGATGAAACATTTATGAACCTGGTTTTTAATAGCTCGCATTTATCAAACACGGATTACACGTCAAGCGCTATGCGAAGCACGTGATAGGCTTTATCCCAGCGAGGGCTCACAGCACCCTATGAAGTGGGGCCCGCCACCACCCCGTTCTCCGCGGGGGAAACGGGCAGAGCTATTTATGGCGAACCAACACCCCGGCTCTGCCTGATTTCAGGGCCAAGCGCTGTGCTCCAGGCCACTGACTGGGGCTGGACAGACAGCCTGAGAGCCTCCTCTGCCTTGCACCTTGGGCAAGTCACTGCCCTCTCTGGGCCTTTTTCCTTACCTGCAAAGTGAGGTCACGAGGCTTCCAGCTCTGTCACTCTCAGGCCTACAGTCCCATGACCTCTTCTTGCTTAAATCCTCCGGCCTCTTACTTTTCTTCTGTTTTCAACTTCCCAATACCCGCAAAATGTATTTGAAACCAGGGCAACTAGCCTGGAGACCTGCTCTTAAGAAGAGTTATCACAAGATCTTGGCCACTCAGTTGCTTGAAACAGAGAATCTTTTTCCTGATTTTCATTTTCCCTATAAAATCCAAAAACTCTAGAGAGTTGTTGTTGGATGGAATCAGCTTTGGAAATCGTGGCATCACATGACTACACTTGATATACACATTGGTCATGGGCTAGGAACCCATCCCGCCGTCCTAGAAGCCCACATCTCATGCTTTACCTGGGACAGATAATTCCCGAAAGTTTGCTCTGGAGTATTAAAACGTTCTTGGCTAAGAAGGACTATCACCACTTATTATGCACCCTCCTAGAGATCCACAGTGAATGTAAAAGATTCCCAGTAAAGGTCCTGATAAGTCCTGCAGTAAAGAAATCTTGGCAGTTTTGTTTCATCTAGATTCTTCCCAAGCTTCCTTGGCCACAGAACCCTTTTAGTGAATACCCAAACCGAATGCTTAAAACGGGGCATACGAGTCCCTGCCAAAGCCACATGCCATCTTCTTGGGCCCCCATGTCAATGCTTCTTGAAATCCAGAAGATGGGCTATGAGTGAACCAAGTACAGAATGCAGGGTAATGCTAGGTGTCACAGTACCAGACGCACTGCTTCTTGCCTCACAGGGGCTCTGATGAGCTGGGAGGCCTGCAATTAACAAGGCAGCTGGCCCAGTGGGGCAGGAAGTACTGTCATCCATCAGCCAGGTGGGCTCAACTGGGTGACAATAAAGCCACGGCAGAAAGCCACACCTTTTCATTTTAAGGGTGGCTCTGAACCCTTCCAGCTGTCTGTGGGGTTGGGGAATTCATTCATTAGCACATTGTGAAAGGATGAAAACAGACACATTAGGAAAGACAGAATGATCTCACCCTACCTCTCATATACTTTCCAAAACAGGATCAGTTAGAGCAAAGTCACTGCCACCCATTACTCCACCTAGTAAGGCTCCATTAAACTCTTACTCTGTGCAGACTCTGAAGATAATGCGGTGATGAATTAGATTCAGCCAGTGCCTTCCAGGGGTTCACAGTTCATGTGGAGACAGGCGTGCAAACAGTTACAATACTGTTGTAACGTGGGCAAGAGAGAACCTACATCTGTCTCTTCCCAAAGCAACATCCACATCCTGAGCATCTTCTGTGTCCCAGAGGCTGCTCTAGGCACGGAGGGAATAGACAAAAAGGACACGGCCCCCGTCCAAAAGATGTTTCTGGCCTCTGGGATGCTTCCGCGCCCAAACTGCTCCTCGAACACAGTCAAACATGTCCTCCTCTCAACTTTGGACTTCCTCATCACGGTGCTCATCACATCATCACGAATTTATTAGAATGCTTGCTTTTTCCCCACCCAGGCTGCAAGCTCCCGCAAGGGCTGGGCCCTGCATTACTGATATTTGTATAATAAGTGTATCTCTTAGCAACTGCCCGAAGATAGTAAATGCTCAGCAAATACCTTTTGAACTAAAGAGATGCATGTCAGGGTAAGGGAAGTTTGTAAATCAGTATATTATAAGGCGACTCTGATGCATGCCCCGGAAAAGGAAGAAGCGTTCAACCAAGAGATAACAGGGATCCCTCTGGGTGACTATGGGAGAAAAGAGAGCTCACGAGGGCTCGTGGGAAACGTGCATCGAAATGGACGCTGGAAGACGAGTAGACTTTCAACAAATGAATACTAGGGGACTTAAAAGGAGTAAATTCTGGAAACAAACAGGAAGAGGGGCACCTGGATGGCTCAGTGGGTTAAGCATCGACTACGGCTCAGGTCACGATCTCGCAGTTTGTGAGTTCGAACCCCGCATCCAGCTCCGTGCTCGCAGGGTGGGGCCTGCTCCGGATTTTCTCTCCCTTTCTCTCCCTGTCCCTCCCCCACTTGTGTGTGCACACACACACACTCTCTCTCTCTCAAAATAAATAAATAAATAAAGAGTTAATTTTTTTTTTTTTTTTTTTAATAAAACCAAACAGGATAAGCAAAGGTGAGGAGCTGACTGGGAAAAGAAAGCATTCCGGAAAGAGCACGCCGTGTGTCTGACCAGAGTTTAGGGCGTGTGTCACCAAGAGCTGGAAACTGAGGCTTCCCACCTCTTGGGAAGGCAACGGGACCCCACCGACTGATGAGAGCAAAGCAGTGATGTAGTAGCTGAGTCTTAGATGGGGCTGTGCGACAGTGGTGAATAGGGGAGGGGAGGAAGAGAAGCTGGCAACGGATGGATTAGAAACATCCATTTTGAATCGGCCGTCCTACCCCCTAAAGAAATTGCCAGCCCCCCCACCCCACCCCCCACACACCGGCCCCACAGCCCAGGCCTCAGAAGAATCATCCTTGCACTGATCAAGTCTCCTCCCTTTCAGCCACCGGGTCACATAAAGGTCTCTGCCCCCAGCTCCACTCCAGTCCTGAGCTGTCACCAGCCAGAACCTGATCACAGCCAGCCCTGACTCAGCCCTGCCTGGTCACCCCACTGCCCCTCCGGGGATGCCGGCCTGAGGTCCCCTGACAGCGCAAGCAGTGGTCAGGACTGCCAGCTGATGGCATCATCCTAAGCTTGAATCCTGTCCCCAGAACACCAAGAGGCCTTTCACACTTTATCAAAAACGAGAGGGAAAAATATTTCAGAAGGAGATTCCACAGGTCTTTCTTTTAATCTTTCTTGGGGTCTGCTGGGCAGGGGCCATTGCTGAGGACCACTGCTCACGGGGTGGGGGCCAGGGGAGGGGAGAGGCCTCTGGAAGGTTTGAGAATCTGGAACAAGGCATCTGAGTGCTGGCCCTTTGCTGAGTTACCTTGGGTCAAACCCCTCCCTTACTGGGGGAAGTTAGGATCCCCAGCTGTCTGGGAGAACTTTTGTGACAATTGTGGGTGCTGTCCTGGAATCCGAGGTACCTTGCTCTGCACCCCAGAGCTTGATGCTGTGCGATGTCTGAGGAAGGAGGGTCCTAATGCCTCTGCAGGGAACAAACGTCACGATGAAGAAGAGGGAAGACAAGTCTGGCTGACCCGGCCTGGGGGCCTTGCGAGAGCATGACTTTGGAAGAGCTCCCCAACTTCCTGGAGCTTGAATTTCCTCAGCTATAACGTCCGCCGGCCCTGCCACGGTGGGCTGTTGAATCAGATGGAGAGTGTACACGTGAATGTTCCCTAAGAGCTGTGAGGGCTCAGAAAAGCGGATCATGCCTCAACCACCCATCCGGAAGCCTGTGCGTAGCTGGCCTGTTCAGTCGGCAGAGGGAACCCAAGGCCTCCCTAGAAACACATTCTCCTTCAGAGAGAGGCCTAAGCCCCAGTCTAACTCATCAGAGGCCTGACTCCAGTCACCCCAGTTTAATGCCTGCCTCCCCCCTTCACTGTGAGCATGAACTGAGATCATCTGTGTAAAGGAAGATGATAAATACCAAACATTTAGAGGCGCCTGGCTGGCTCAGTCAGTTGAGTGCCTGACTCTGGATTCCGGCTCAGGTCATGATCCCAGGGTCTTGGGATCAAGCCCCATGTCGGGCTCTATGCTGAGTGTGGAGATTAATTAAGATTCTTAACAATTTAATGGGGCGCCTGGGTGGCTCAGTCGGTTAAGCGTCCGACTTCAGCTCAGGTCATGATCTCACAGTTCGTGGGTTCGAGCCCTGCACTGGGCTCCGTGCTGACAGCTCGGAGCCTGAAGCCTGCGTCGAATTCTATGTCTTCCTCTCTCTCTGCTCCTCCCCTGTTCATGTTCTGTTTCTCTCTCTCTCCTTCAAAAATAAAGACATTTAAAAAAATTAAGATTCTTAAGAATCTAAGAAAAATCAAGAGAAATCTTAAGATTATCTCTCTCTATATTATTAATATATATTTACTATTTATTATATACCAGACCGTATGCTGGGCTTCTATTATCTGATTTAGTTAAATGTTCATACTAACTCTTTCATACATATGTGATATAATGCATGAGATATATCTCATAAGATATGTGATCTACATATATATGTGAGAGACGATATGGATACAGATATATTTTCTCATCTTAGAGGCAACGAGAGGATATGAACTCAGGTCTCTCCGCCTCCAAGGATCTTGCCTTTCTCTTCACAATTTCCTACTCTTCTTTACGTGGTACAGGGCAAGGGGCGAGTTTCTCTGGCTGGGGGGTGGTAGTGCCATGATAATGCTCAGTAAATGTGTGTTCTTTCCCCTTCCCTTCCAAAGAAGGTGCCGGGAGGAACCACACTGTTGAGAATCCCCAGGGCCCTGGAATGGACCAGGGTGGCCTGGTCCTGTTGGGCAGGCTATACAACATCAGCCGTGGCTCTGGGATGCTGGACAGAAGCCCAGGATGCAGACACACACATGCATGGCCACAGGCCAGGGGACTGAGGGTGCCAGTGAGGCTGGTGCCCACCTGGCTTGGGAAGCCTGGAAGGGCCTGGCATCAGCAAGGGGAAGCTGTTCTTGGGAGGGAGCCAAGGGAACCCACAGCCTCCCTGGGCCTCACTAGGCCTGTTGAGGCCACCTGCTATGTGCCAAGTGCTGTCTCCTGCAAAGCACATTTATTTACATCTGAGGACAACCCTTTGACAGATTGGGTTTTCATCCCAATCTACAGATAAACCAGTAGTTCTCAACCAGGGACAATTTTGCCCCCCAGGAGGCACTGCGCAGAGAAAAATTGAGGAGAGGGGAGGTACTACCGCCCAGAAATACTGCTAAACACCCTACGGTGAACAGGACAGCCTCTCCTCACAAAGAAGTATCTGGTCCAAAATGTCAATAGTCCCAAGGTCGAGAAATCCTGAGATAAAGAAACGGTTTCTCTGAGAAGCTTACCACGTTCACATAGCTGACGAGTGCTGGAATCAGCTTCCAGGTCCTGATCCTCTGATTCTGAAACCAATGCTCTTTCTTTATATCTGTGATGGGGAGACTAGTGCCCACCAAGGCCAAGGAAACTGAAGAACAGAGAAGCCTACATTCCTTCCGGCAGACAGAGTCAAGTGCATCCTGATGAAAGGTCCCCCTGAAGTCTGAAATGCCCCAACAGGAAACACCCCGAAGCTTCCCAAGATGATGTTGTCGTTGGTACCAAAGGTTTGGGACTTGTAAATGATGATCTCTTCGTATTTGGAATTTTGTAAGTGGTCGGTTCCCTCTGTGACCGCCCCACCACCACCCGCAGGCACAGCATCTGTCCTTAAGTGCTCATGGCCTGGGTGAGCTCCCCAAAGTCCAGACAGGAACCACACTGCCCTCAGTCACCTCAACCAGGCCCCTAGGAGTGGGCCGTACAGTTCATGCCACCTAGGTCAAGAGCCTGACACACAGTAAGTGCATAACAGGGAAGGAGAGAGTCGGGCAGATGAGTGTGAGGACAGCCATGGCAGGCATGAGCCAACGAGGCCAACACAAGCACCATGACAGCTCAGAAGCAAGACTCTGCACTGAGTCCTGTGAAAAGGCACGATAAGGCTTCAGGTCAGCAAATGGCCCCTCCTCTCAACGTCAGTTGGCACCATGTATCCCAGAAACCAAGTCTCTACTCACAACGGTCCCATGATTAGTTAGGTTTGATGCCAGGAAGGAAGCCCTGCATGTCACCATTTTGGTGGGCAGACAGGCAGCCAATCCTTCCTAAGAGTGGGCAGCTGAGCCCTGACTCTGGCCCTGGCCGCCTCACCCCACAACTAGGAATTTCTCGGCCCCTACAGTCCATACCCCTCACGTGGGCAGAAAGAACAGCATCCCAATCTTTGGAATCCTACACTACTGGACAGCTACAGCCAGCCACAGGCGTCACTGAGAGTCTGGCAACCAGAGAGTGAGCTTGAGACCCCACAGGCCTGTCAGAGCTCCAAAGCCAAATGGGATACTTTGCCTGAAATAAAGGCTCTTCCTGCTGGGGAAGTTGGAAAGCCCTTGATTAATAATTCCAAGAGCAGAACCTCCCAGCTTCTCTGACTTCTGGCCAGGAAGGCCTCAGCCAGCTATGGCCTGGCCAGCCTAGGCAGGCTGAGAACCACATTTGTTGCCTATGGCCAAGCGGTGACAAACAGGCCTGCCCATTGGTCGCTGGCATCCTGAGAACAAGAACATGGCAGGCACACAAGTTGGGCTACGTAGAGAGAGGGCTAAAGGACCAGGGCAAGCACTAGCACCTTGGTGGGAGAAGACCACTCAACAAACCTAGCACTGAGATTTGCTACCGACACTCCAGCTTGCTGCTTCTCTGACTAGTAGTGTTCAACCTTGGCCGCGCATCTGAATGAACCTGGTGAGCTCTGAAAAATCCTGTTGCCCAGACTTCAACCCAGACGTCTCTGGAGGGGGACCCAGACATCCGTATTGTTTAAAGCTCCCCAAGTAATTCCAATGGGCAGCCAAGGCTGAGGATCATAGACTTTCATCTTCCCTTTTGGCCTTGGTTAGTTCTCCTGGCACATGATGATTCTGTTTTTCAGTGCCCGAGTATTGTTTACACTCTAAAGTTAGTAATTCACACCAAGGACCTGAGCTCCACAAAGAAAGGATTGAAAGGTACGAGTCCAAAAAGGCAAGACTCTTACATTTTAAATAATCACAAAACAATCGAACAGTAATCATATTTTTTGCAACATCTTTCTTATGGAAACCATGCTCGACCAGGGTGTGGCCAAGCACAATTCTTAAAAAAACAGAAAATGTGATGACGTCACTCAGAACACTCAATAGCTCCCCATGACCTACGACACTCAGACAGGCTGGGGTCCTTCCCGGGGAGTTTCTGGCCTACACTTGAAGCACTGCCCTCCTGCTTCTGACTTTACCCAAGCACACACCTTGCACACCCCAGGCCCACCTGTCCAGAAACTTCAAAGGCACCGCTCCTAGCCCTTCCCCGTATCAAAATTCTACTCCTGAAGGCCGAGCTAAAATGCAACCTTCTTCACGAAGTTATTCCAGTCCCCCCAGTTGGAACGAATCCCTCCCTCCTCTGCCACACGCCACCCCCGCCATGCACAGTATAGATAATTCTCTCATGACAGTTCTAATTAAAAGTATATATTTATGTATCTGCAGCCCTCTAAAAATACGACATTCGCCTGAGGGCAGGGAATGTGCCTTATCCATCCTGGCACAAAGTAGGCCCTCAGGGAATGCAGAATGAATGAATGAATGAATGAATGAATGAACAAACAGCAGGTTGAATAAACTACACATTATAGATATGTGCTTGGTTCTCCAAGACTGAGACCTTAGTCATCATGTGCTGTTCAGTTGTGAGATGCTTTCCCAGCAAACAGACGGAAGTATTTTCCCAGGAAGGTAGCCTTGAATCCATCAAGTGAAATCATCATTACCCATGTTCCGTGTTAATCCTCTGGGCTCATAAGCATGCCAGATAATTAGCGCCCCTGTGCAGGCAAGGCAGGGAGCAGGCTGTGTGAAGGAAATGCTGTCTCTGCTTGTGGACAATCAGGCAGAGGATGCAGGGTAAGGGACAGAGAGCCACGATGCCAAGGGCTCCCGGGGACAGTCGTGCTTGTGTCTACTGGGTGCCTCTCCCCTCCATGAGCGCATCCCTGCTCCACCCCCGTTGCACCCAGAAGTGCCCCCCTGCAGGCATTATAGCCAGATAGCTGTTGAATTATCCAGTTCCGCAGGGAAATACAGGCTGGAGACAGGTGAATGTGACACTGCCACTCTTACCCGGTGACCTGTGCCCCTCCCAGCAGAAGCTCTACTTCGCATACTGCCTAGAAAGGCAGAACGGGGGAGTGCATGAGAACAGGAACTTTGAGACCTTGGCGATTTCCCAAATCTCTTGTGCCTCAGTCATATACACAAAATGGAAGGAACAAAGGACCTCCCCCATCACATCGTTGGAAGATGCTTTCAACACTGCCCTGCCGGTAGCAAAATGCTCAGTAGATGATCTGCTCGCTTCATTTACCTCGACAGTTCAAGGGAATGGAATCTCCATGTGAGACTTCCCTTTTGCCCCACCTCTTCTGCTCCCACTGAGTGGAGGGAGCTGCTCCACAAACCCCCTGGAGACAGGTGCCAGGCAGCACAAGTATCAGGCCATCTAGCTGGGGAAGCTCCAGGGAAGTGACGAGACACAAAGGGACCGGCCAAATAATTCGGATCCCTACGGCTCACACCTCGTGACCTGCCTTATGCCCTGTGGTCAGTGTCGTCACAGCCTGCTCCACCAACCCTAGCTCCTGTCACCTCCGCCCTGGGCCTGCCCGGGCTCTGGACCAATGAGAACCGTGTTGAAAAGATGAACAGCCCTATCTTGGGATACCATGGCATCTGGAAGGAGTCTGTGGTTGCCTTGACTACTGCTGAGTAGAGTCCTACTGTCCTTCTGGCTCCCTTCCCACCCATAAACATTCTCTGGTGAACACCTTTTTATCTGTGGTCCATCTGGGAACTCGCCATCCAGCATCCACCATCCATCCAAAGGGTAACAGTTCTTGCCTTTACAGGAAGAACTGTACCTGGTCCCCAGTTGACTAGCAGATGCTCTTCTTTACAATGGAATGTCAGCTAACACATGTAGAAAGAACGATAGAATTGGGGACTCACTATTTCACAACCTCTAGTGAAACTGTTAATTCTGGTTCAAATACCACGGTAAACAGAATGTTTGCAGGGTACCACAGCATCTATCATCCCACAGATGATGGGGATAATCTGATCGTGGGAGAGGACGCAACAGGGAGATCCAGAGGTTGCCACCTTAACCACGTGATCAAAACCAGCATCTCTAAGACTGGGACAACCACAGACTAGGCTCATCCTGTTTTGAGACGACAGGAAGTACGCAGCTTCATCCAAGGAGTCCTCTTGCCAAAATCATTACCCTAAATCTCATCAAGTCCTTAAACCTAACTCCCGGTTTACAAGAAATGCAGGGCAGGGAGGAACGGGTTGAGTGAAACCACAAGGAAAGAATCCGATTGTCGAAAACAATCAGTCTGTTTTCTTCCAAAAGTCAATACTAAAAGAAGTGTGAATAGCAGCATTATTCAGAACCACCCAAAATGGAAATGACTCAAATGTCCATCAACTGATAGAGATAAATAAAATGAGGCATAGTCATACAATGGACCATCATTTGGTAATAAAAATGAATGAAGTATGATGCACGCTACAACATGGACGGACCTTGAACACAAAAGGTCTACCACAAAAGACCACATACTGTAGCGTATGATTGCATTTGTAGAAATGTCCAGGACAGGCAAATCTACAGGGACAGACAGCAGACTGGTAATTACCCGAGGCTAAAGTAGAAGTGTTTGGGAGAAAGGGGAGAGCAAGTGGCAACTGCTAATGGGCAGAGCGTTTCTTTTTGGAGTAATGAACATGTTCTACAATTCACAATACTGCGGATGCACTAAATCCACTGACTTTAACACTTTCTATGGATAAACTGTAGGATATAAGAATTGTATCCCAATACAGCTATTTTTTTTAAACTCTGCATGTACGTGTGTTAGGCTGGGGGGAGAGCTTTTCGATTAAGGAGACAGAATAACCAAATGCAGCCCATGAATCTTGATTGCATCTCGAATGGATCCTGAATGTTTCAAGTTAAATGCTGTAAAAAATATTTGGGGGACAACTGAGGAAATCTGAAGACGAACGGGAGGCAGCCTGTTTACAGTCAGAGCACACACAAGGAGGGCACAAGAGCCTGGCAGGATAGGACAGGACCCATGTGAGGAGGCATCCAAACAGAGCAGCAGCCCACAGGAAAGGGAGATGGTCTTCATTCAAGAGAATGGGAGCAAAACAGTAGATAAGATAATGGGAGGCTGATTTCCTACTGCTGGAGAAAGGAGAGGCTGATATGAAAAGAGGAAAAATCTAGAATGAACCCTGTGGTAGTAGACAGGAATTGACAGTATTGGTGTGAGGGGCACCTGGCTGGCTCAGTCAGTGGAGCCTGACTTTTGATCTCAAGGTCGTGAGTTTGAGCCCCACTTTGGCTTTGGAAGTATTGGTGTGGGGTCAAGGTTTTCACTGTAGATGTAAATGTATGTGTAAATACCCTAGTTCCGTCCACTGAGCCAGGGAGTAGGGGAACCCTAGTTGTGATGATCATACCCAGAACCCAGATCAGAGCTCTAGGCAGCATTTCCCACTAAAAGGACCCAGTCTTCACTGGAGATGACTAACCACAGGACTGAATAAGGAAAAGAAAGAGATGGGCCAGAAACTCTAAAAGTGCTCAAAAGTTGCCAGAAAATGTCAAAAGAACACAAAAGTCAGCCGGAAGAGGTTCCCAAGTACAGGAAAATTGGAGTTTTGAACTAAATAATGATACAACCAGATTATAACCCATTGAATAAAACAGAGATCTGAACGTACATTGATACAAATATATAAATGAATAAAAAAGGGAGACGAGAGAGCTCTTCTGTGTTTTAGAAAGTCAACTAACAAATGTGGATGAAATGATGGAATTAGAAAATCAACATTTGGTGAGTATCACAGCAGTAACTCAGGCAAGAAAAATCAATGATGATAAAACCAGCGGGTGAGAGAGAGTTGAGAAGTGGGGTTTTACATGGTCTCAAAGTGTCTCCCCGGAGGACACCGTGGTAATCAAGTGACAAAAGTGAACACCGTAAGTACTGGGACAAATGGGGACAAACTGGGACCTCTGGGCAGAAGGCAGTGGGAAGAAGTCTGGATCAGTTCTGTGAAATTCAGCCAAAAATTCACCACCTGGGTCTAATCAAGAGGGAAACCCAAACTGGAAATCAAGATGGCTGCCCTTGAATTATAAGAAGTGTCAAGGTCATGGGGCACCTGGGTGGCTCAGCCTGTTAAGCATCCAACTTCAGCTCAGGTCAGGATCTCACAGTTCGTGGGTTCAAGCCCTGTGTCGGGCTCTGTGCTGACAGCTCAGAGCCCGGAGCCTGCTTCAGATTCTGTGTCTCCCTCTCTCTCTGCCCCTCCCCTGCTCATGCTCTGTCTCTGTCTCTCAATAATAAATAAAAGTTAAAAAAAAAAGTTTTAAGAAATGTCACAGTCATGAAAGTCAGGGAGAGACTAAGAAACGGTGGCAGAGTAAAGGAGGCTTGGGGGGATCTGACAACGGAGTGACCCTGCATGAGGTCTTCTGGCCAGAGATGACATCAGTGGGACATGGGGGAACAGACACACAGGAGGTCTTTGGACTAGTCTTGCAACATTTATATGTTCAAAATTGTTTCAAAAAAATAAATAAATAAAAAGAATTATGCACATCATCTCTTCTTGGAAGATCTTCGGAGCCTACCCAGTGTTGCCTCTGGGCCTGGTGCAAACTCTGCCTGTTTAGTGTCAAATAATCTTACTGTGCGGCCTGGGCCTTACTCATTTCTATTTCTCTAGAGCTTAGCCCAGAACATTGGAAGCACTCAGCAGGTGTCTGCAGAATCGGTGTTCTGATTCTGAGACTGGCCGGCGTATCCCCGGACATGCTGACTGTTGGTAAATTCCTGCAGATACTAAGTTCGAATACGCCTCTCTGCAAACCCGAGAGCATCTGTCTGCCCTGGCAGCAATGAGCTGCGTGTCCTGGACAGCATCCTGCTTCTGAGGGGCACACTGTCTTGAGATCACAGGCTCCAAGGAGCAGCGCTCTTGCCTCATTGCTTTACAGAGAACAATGGCTCCTGTTTGTTTAATCCCAGCCCATTGTGGCAGCCTTGACTGCACAGAGCTCACTCGTGATTCATGTGAATGTCACTTGAGCTCCCAGAGGTTTGCAGCCATAATTCAACATTTGTTAATAGCCACTTAAAATGTCCCTGAAATAGCTAACAGGCCCAGGGGATGGAAGGTGTTCTGCTAAGAAATCATTCCAGGAAGGCAGAAGCAGCCTTGGCCCAAACTTTAGAAGACACTGTTACTTCCAGTTCATGGAGATACTTCTCTCTCCGCACGCCGCCTCCTCACACTCCACGAAGAGAGGGACAGACACCAGGGAGAAGGAAGGAACCTGGAATCCCTACATCACAGAGCCCTGTTGCAGCCACTTCTGCTCTAGAGAGATGTCCCTCGACTGCCATATCTGGTGGGGGGTGGGGAACACAAGAGAACACAGTGCAGAGGATCGCACTGGAAAGCCTTAGTTTAAAGAACAGACAGGAATGGGGCGCCTGGGTGGCTCAGTCGGTTGAGCGTCCGACTTCGTCTCAGGTCATGATCTCACGGTCCGTGAATTTGAGCCCCGCGTTGGGCTCTGTGCTGACCGCTCAGAGCCTGGAGCCTGTTTCAGATTCTGTGTCTCCCTCTCTCTCTCTCTGCCCCTTCCCGGCTCATGCTCTGTCTCTCTCTCTCTGTCTCAAAAATAAAGACGTTAAAAAAAATTTTTTTTTAATTACAGAAAGGAAGAAACAGAAGAACAGAGTCCTGGAGGAGCAGTCAGCAGGTTTCCACATAGGTGGAAATGGCAAGAGGAAGAAACTCACATGGGTTGAGGTCTACCGTGCCATACTCCACAAATGACTGAAGTCTCCCCAAACCAAACTGAGTATTTGTCCAACTCATGTGCGATTGCAGGATCTGAATCCAGACGGTCTTGCTCCGGAGCCCAGTTCTTCACCACCGTACTATTCTGCCACCTGCAAATGTGTCCATCACAGCACACCCAGCCTGGATGTTCAAGTTCAGGTCGCTGGTTCGGAAGCAGACGCTGCAGCCCCCAGACCGAGCTCTAGCCACCTGGTTCCTTAAACACAGCTGTGTCTCCTGAGGCTGTCATTTCTGCCCCCCGGAGTCAGATTTCAAGTGGGGAGGTGGAGGCAGAAAGAGCGGGCAGGGCAGAATCACATCACATCCGATAACTGCCACTCGCTTCCTAGGGTCAGACCCCTGAGCTCCTCCTTTGGCAACTTGGACAGATCCCAAGTGTCACCCTGGCAAGAGGAGACTTTTCAGGCTTCTAGACTTTCCTGAAGAGGGTGCTGTGGGATCGCTTGGCACCTCCACCTGTGCGTGCCGAACCAAGAGCCGGGCGGCCTTCCTGCTCTGCTTCAGCTCTGGCAGCGACCAAGCTTCTGGCTCCCAGGGGAGGATGCAGGTAAGTTGAGGCACCTTGCACCTAAATCCAACTCTTTTGAGCTGGAGAACTGCTGATGAACGGCCTGACTTCACTCGGTTTGGCGCAGTGCAAATAAGCTTGATGTCTCACAGAAAACACCCCAAGGAAATCAAAAGGCATGACTCCCATCCCCAATGGTGACACTTTCCTGCTGAGTGACCCCGTGCCCGTCACTAAACTTCTCTGAGCCTTATTTATGTTCAACGGTGAAACAGACACACTGTTACCTTATCCAGTTTCAGCATTCTGGTGAAGATCAAATAGCATCTTCTAAAGAAAGCAGCAAGGATCTAGATTATCTGGTTCAAATCTCAATTCTCCCAATTCTTAGCTAAGTGACATCAGTCTTATCATTTAACCTTTCTGAGCCCCCATTTTTTCCATACAAAAAAAAGAGCTACGAATATCATATAATTCACAGAGCTCTGGCGAAGTACTTACGTTAGAACAGCACCTAGATATATGATGTGCTCAGAAAATGTTAGCCACTTACAGGCTTTGTA
This sequence comes from Prionailurus bengalensis, assembly GCF_016509475.1. Classification (NCBI taxonomy): domain Eukaryota; kingdom Metazoa; phylum Chordata; class Mammalia; order Carnivora; family Felidae; genus Prionailurus; species Prionailurus bengalensis. The sequence goes on from NC_057347.1 coordinate 21,799,956, forward strand.
AACATGGGGTGACCCAATGAGAGGAATTCTATTTCTGACATAGTTGTAAGTGTCTCCAGTAGCTTACAGCCACCAGTAATGGCAGGCACTGGGTGCCTGGCTTGACTACAGACTCATTCCCCGTACTCTTGACACCTGCTGATGTCAGTATGGACTTCCCAAAAAATCTTTTCACTCTTGGATTCTCCCATCACTATGCTTTACCCCTGGCTCGTCTTAGTAATAATGAAAATAACAACAGCAACAAAGTAGATGGTGCTGTGCATCTGGCCCAGAGCTGAAGTTTCCTTTCTATCACTTCGTTCAATGACTGCGAGCAATCCTTTAAGGCAAGTGCCAGGATTATTGTTACTGAAGACAGGGGGACACTGAGGTCTGGAGAGGGTAAATACTTTGCCCAAGGTCGTTACTAAGCTCTGTTTTTGACTCCCGGAACCCTTCACTTCTGACACCAAATGCGTGGGTTTCCCCTCACACCAAGCAATTCTGATACCGACTCCCCAAAGTTTGTGCAGGACCCCACGGGTTAAGGGCTCAGTCCCATGAGACTGCCCCCCACTTCAGGTGCCAGTCATGAGTCCAAGTCACCCACACTTCTGACCAGTTAGCTATACATCAGAGACTCCCACAACCCCCTCCTCGGGTTCATAAATTTGTTAGAATGGCTCACAGAAACTCAGGAAAAGTGTATTTACTGGTACTGCTTTATTTATAGGAGACAATTCAGGTTGTATCCAAGATATGGGGGAGGGGCACAGAGCTTCCATGCCCCTCCCCCAGGCACGCCACCCTCCCAGCACCTCCCAGAAGCACTCGGAATCCCCTCATTTGGAGATTTCTGTGGAGGTTCCATTACACCGGCACCTGGAAAGCTGGATTAAATCACTGGTCACTGGTGATTGACTCAACCTCCAGCTCTCTCTCTTCTCACTCACATGGTTGGTCCCTCTGGCAACCAGCCTCCAACCTAAAAGCTATCTGGGGGGCCCCCAAGAGTCACTTCATCAGCATAACATCAGGTATGGTTGAAAGGCTCTTCATATGCATAGCCAAAGATGTGCCTCTCACCCAACCCCTCAGGAAATTCCAAGGGCTTTCAAAGCTCTTGTACCAGGAACCAGGAATGAAGACCAAATACATATTTCTTATTAATCAAGAAATCACAGTCACACGAGCCTGGTGCATACACCTACCCGACACGCAATACCATGATTATACCACAGAGCTAAGATATCTCATTATGTCATTATCTCAGGTGCCAAAGCCCCTTCATCTTTCCAACATTTGCCACAGTCCCCTGGTGCTCTTGGGCAGGGCATCCTCTGGGCCCTGCCCTGGCATCAGCCTCCTTCCCAGCCCCTGTAGCTGGGTCTATCTCTACCCCCCAGCCACCCCAGAGTCATCTCTAATCCATATACCTCCCAGTCTCCCCAGACTCCACATGGAACCAGGCCAGACCAAACCACCCCAAGATCTGCTCTCTAGGTTTGGATCTAGAGCCTAGAATTTATGACAAATTCCTCTGGGAACTGCTTCTCAAGGAAGGCATGCACACTCACTTTGGGAGGCCAGCTCTTTGAACAGCCACCCCAAGCCCTGGCTACCAGCACCCACACACTTCCTGTCTGAAGGAACTGCGTATCCACTCTCTCCTCTATAAGGACTGTCCCCCAGCACCCTCTTATTCCCGGCTTCAGAAACACTTAGCATCAGCACTACACAGTATTGGGAAATAGAGTGGTTCTGCAGGCTGTGTGAGCTGGCTTGCATCTATTATCCATTCTTTCCAAAGCCAAAGGCCAATGGCCCTCACCTCTGACTTCAAATATCTGTTCAGGAAGGAAATAAATCAAAGATGCTCAGCTTTGGAAGTAACTTTAGAGGCCAGTAAATCCAACTCTTCACTTGACATTGATCTACCTCCACAGCACTGCCAATAAGCAATTGTGTAGCCTCGGCTGGGGCTGATGACAGGGCACAGGTACTCTAACCTCCCGGGAGAGCTCCCTCCAATCAGCAGGTAGCCACCTCTCTGAACTTCTGTCCCCCACCCCCAACTGCTGTTAGCTCTGCCCTTGGCCTTGCACAAAGAAAGCTTTATTCCTGTTCCTTAGGCCTGCCTTCCAAGGGTTTGAGGAAAGCAACTGCCTTGCCTTGGGTCACCTACTTCCCTCTTCAGGCTATTGGTCTCAGTTCTTTCCTTCACTCCTCATCACTCATGGGTTCTGTGACCTACGAGGAGCATCACCCTTGGTCAGCCAAACATCGCTGACCACCTCCTGCTTTAGAGATGGGCCCGAGCCACTGCCACCACGGAAGGCTCCTCCCTGTGGCTCAAAGCCAGGCTGATGCACATCCAGGAAGAAATGGCAGCAAGGGCTGGCTGGGGGAGGGGCATGGGAAAGGGAGGTTTTCAGAGAGAGCAGAACTGGGAAAAGATGAGAATTCAGGTGTTGGTGAAGGTGTGAGCTAGAATGTGAGCAGCTGGGGGTATGCAGCAGCTGAGAGACTAGGGATAGCTCAGCTCTTAGGATATGGGCAGCTTTGGGAAGGGGTTTCCTTGGACCAGAAGGTCCAAAGAAGGACAAACCAGCTGCACCCAGTGGTATGAATCCTGATTGGACAGATGATCATTTGAATTACAAATATATAAATACATAAACATATATATATATATGTGTGTGTGTGTGTGTGTGTACATATATATATACTTATATATAAGTAAATAGAAATATAAATATAAATGTAAATATAAATATAAATGTAAATATATGTCCCCTGGAAATTGTTACAGGCCCCAGCTGAGGACACAGATCCAGAAAGTTCAAGTCTTAAAAGACTTTCGAAACCGATACTTCCTTCTTTCCAAGGCAGACATAGGTCCATATGCCTGGGTGGTTCTCCATGTTACCAAACAGATGGAGAAGCTAAAACTCACCAACACATAGGTCATAGTCCCTGGCGGGGACTGAGATGGGGTTTCTCCTCCAGGGGATTTACTGAGGGAATGACGTCAGGAAGAGCCTGGAAGGGAGGGAGGCATGCAGGATACCGGCAAGGGAGAAAAGGTAAGCAAGGATGTTGAAACCACAGGAAAATTCCAGCTCAGCCTGATCCCATGGGAAGCTCTGGAGTGTCAACCGTCAACCATAATTGGTTCCATCTTGAGGCAAGATGGCTGGCAATTTGTACTCCTGGGTCAATTAGTCGCTGGCCGTCGGCTGCCCCCAGGCGGCATGGAGGTGAATAACTTCCCAGAGATCTCCAGGAGTGGCAGTGCCATTGGTACAGATATGAGTGGTCAGGAGTTGTACTGCTCACATCAGCAAAGGGGATTTGGGCAGCATCTTCCAAGGGTGCCCTTGCTAATTCATGCATGCACCGCCGCTCACAAGCACAGGACTAGTGGGATGGAAACTTCCAGTCACACCTACAGGCTGCAGCCAGACACATAATGGCTCATGGACAGGATTTTGAGAGTAGGGTTTGTGCCTCCCTTTACCCCACTACAGCCAGTCAGTGTTTCAGCTTCCACTTGCAGATCTATCTAAATAAAACAAACAAATAAATGGATAAATGTGTCTGTTTGAAGAAAAAAGCACCAGCTCCCTCCACCAAATATAAAAGTCGTAGCTTCAGGTAACAAATGTGGGATCAGAAAAATAAATGTTGGCTATGTTTTATTGCATTTAGACTTCTAGAGGTTGGCCTTTGGAATCACCGGGTTCAACCCCCTGATTTTATAGACGAGGAAACTGAGGCCCACAGAGGCTAATTACCTTGCCCAAGGTTGTACAACTCAATCAACAGAAGTCAATTAAATCCAAATACATTCCTTCTGTGTTTCATGCTTTATTTCTTGAGTATAAATTTCCATGATCACTAAGGTAATCAATACAGAATGTACCTGAGTCATGAGAAAATAAGTACTGGGAAATAGAAAGATGCTTTAGCACCCAGGGGATGTGACTTTTTGGAATGTTCTTCCCCAATAAAGCCCAACATGATCAACAGGCTTCTATCACATGCTTCAGATTTTTCAAATAATAAACATGCGTGTCTGGAAGCATCTGCTACCCAGTAACCACTCAGGCCAGGCGGAATGGACTAGTTTTCAGTCCACAGCAAGGGAGAAATGTGATATATGGAATTTCACACTTGCAGGGGTTATGATGTAGGCCATCCGTTTCAGGTTATAATAGATTGTGAGTCCAATGACCCTGCAGTCCGGCTTGCTATTTCAACCCAGTTCCATCAAACATAAACACGCAGACAAAAAAAGAGAAAACACCCAGCATACTTTCAGGTATCACTAGACCTGGGTGGTATATTTTTGGTCTGATGGAGAACACGGGATTCTTGCTTGGCACTTTGAAATATGAACTGTTCTACGGAGCAATAGCTCTGACAGCAAACTTGATGCTAAAAGCTGCCAATTCAGTCTTCGGGGGATTTTTTTCAATGGGATCCCATGTCAGCTCTTCTTCTAGGCATCCGCGGCAAACTAGGATTCACTTTGCAGAAAATTTTCTAGAACTCATCTCTTCATTAAGGGAAGGACTTTCTGTAGAGAGGAAAAGGGAAGCCCTGTAGAGAGGGGGAAAGGACCAATTACCAATTCAATAAGCTCTCGGGTAGCCTTCCTTCATCAGCCACTCTGGAGGTCTAAGAGCTCCCAGGGACAGAGGCACAGACACACAGACTCTCCCCCACCAGCAGCTAAGCACTAAGTGGCCTGTGCAGTAACATCAGCTTTTCTCTGCAAGTAGATGGTGTGGGTCATTATCACAGTCAGCTCCCGGTCACTGCCCCAGCCATCCAACACATCAGAGAGAATTCAGTACACCCCTGAAAACTTGTTTTCCAGGGAGCCGCAACCTAAAGTAATACAGACCGGAACCAGCTCCACGGAAAACCGCTCACTTAGCTTGGCAGGGGTCGCCTCTCCAAGGACACGGCAAATGCTCACAAAACTTCCAGGTATCTTAAGGAGTAAAGGTGCAATTTAGACGTAGTGCCCAGAGACTTTACAGGTGATGGGGAGTTAGGCTCCACACGGTGGACTGAGGCAGGCAGGAATGTTCTAAGCAAAGAGAACCTCATGGTCTCCGTGGTCCATGGTCCATGGTCCTCATGGTTCCTCATAGTCCTAAAGTTGTGCCGCATCTAGAAACAGGGTCAGGCCTCAGTCGGGAGATCTAATTTAGTGTCAGTGAACACATCTGTGGTTCATCCTAGCAAACATGCAACAAACAGTGGGGTCAAGATGGCTTCAGGTAAATGCACAGCTAGACTGTCAATAAAGTGCCATTGAAGGAGAGTACGTGGTGTTCAGTTGTGAACCTAAAATCCAAGAAGGCTGAATTAAGAGGGGTGGTTTCCACTCGCTCCCACAAATTATCCCTGGTGCTTCTGGCAGATAAGACAAAACACGTCTCACAAGAGGGGTATTGATTGGACATCTCTTTGGATTTTTTTGTTTACTTTTGAGAGAAAGAGAGAGAGAAAGTAGGGAAGGGGCAGAGAGAGGGAGACACAGTGTCTCAAGCAGGCTCCAGGCTCTGAGCTGTCATCACAGAGCCCGAGGAGGGGCTCAAACCCACAAACTGTGAGATCATACAGACCCCGATGCAGAGCTTGAACTCAAGGAGTGCGAGATCATGACCAGAGCCGAAGTCGGACACTTAACTGACTGAGCCACCCAGGTGCCCCAACATACCTTTGGATTTTACTTTCACTCTGAATGGACCTTTAAGGGCATCTTTAACACCCCGGATGCTACCCTGGGGACCCAAGAAGAAGAGAGCTAGCTGACACTGATCAGAAGTGTGCTGCACATCAGACAAGGCACCACATGTACAGAAGCTGTGATCCCAGGCACGAAGGTACACAAACACGCACACATTATGTGACCGGATGGAGCTATTCCCAAATGCCAAAGTAATACATGTAATTATGTCCGGGATGCTACCATAGGCAATTTTCTTGTTCCTTCCTTACTCCTTCCCCACACTGCCCAAGTTTTCTCCAATGAGCATGAACTGTTTCTGTCATCAGAAAGTGCGGTATGATAATAATTTTTAACAATGAGACATGCCATCCTGGTGTAGGTGGGATCCTAGATACCTACATCATAAAAGGAAGCTGAGAAAAATGGCCGTATCAGCTATAGTGTCACCTTAGCTTCCAATAACTTTAATCCCCCTTAACATACTCTGAAGACACACTTTGAGAGCTTACCATGTGCTAAGCAGTTCCAAGTCTTGAGAATAGAAGGTCAGTAAAGACATCATGTCTTACAGGGAAGAGAGACAGAAATAGGCAATGTCTAAAAATTATCACTGGTTAAGGAATTCAGGTATTAAATTAAATCATCTCTGAGGTCTCTTCTAGCGTAAACACTTTCTGCGTGTAATGCTAGGAAAGGCACAGTGAGCGCTCTGACAGACGAATATGAGCCAAGATGCTTTTTCAAAGACAGAGGAGGAAGAGATTCATTTAGATTACGGTCATGGGGAGAGGGACCGGCAATGATTTCCTGGAGAAGGCTACAGAGATATTAGAGCTGGATTTTAAAGGAGGAGTAGGATTTAAATGAATAGACGTGGAGAGAGAGGTGGGAGAGCAAAAAGTAAGTAAGGCCCACGAGCAAAGGATTCTGGGTCCGTTTGGGAAACAGAAGGCAACTGTTTAATCAGCAACTGTCTGCAGGATGTATGCAGAGAACGTGTTTGAGGAGACAAGATGCCTGCTCTCACCTAGCTCCCCATCTAGAAAGGGTTGGGAAACGAGCTGTGAGCTCTCAGATGACAAGGAACTGGTCTGGCTTTATAACCGCTGCATAGCAGGTGTCCTCTCTGATGGATAAAGGGACGACTGAAGGAACACGCGGTAACATGCCACACTGTGATAAAAACACTACGCCTCGTATGGAGGTCACTCCACGCTTCTCGGGGCTTGGGGGGCACGAGCTCCCCGGGGTGAGATTAGTAGCCATGAGCTGGTTCGTGGAAGCCAAGATGGTGTCTAGGCAGCAGAACTGATATGGACCAAAGCGCTGAAAAATGTGAAGGTTTGACTACTGTGAAAATTACAAATCCCACCATCACAGCAGTCGCCTGTGCTCTAAAGCTGGTGGTGAGTCACGGTAAGGAGGAGTGGGAAGAACACTGGCCTGGAGTCAAGAGAGCCAACGTCTAGCACAGGCTCAGTCATACTCCTGTGGGACACGAAGCAAAGCAAGGGGCCTGCCCTGTACGCACCAGGCTTGGGCCACTCACTGGCTGCTGTCGCACTTTACCTCCCTGAATGGGTGCAGCTCCCAGTGGCAGGTATTATTGTTTCTATTTTAAAGTTGGGGAAGGGTGCCTGGGTGACTCAGTAGGGTTAGGTGCCTGACTTTTTATTTTGGCTCAGGTCATGATCTCACGGTTTGTGGGATCGAGCTCTGCATCAGGATCTGTGCTGACAGTGCGGAGCCTGCTTGGGATTCTCAATTCTCTCTCTCCCTCTCTTCCTAACCCACTCACGCTCTCTCTCTCTCTCTCTCTCTCTCAATCAATCAATCAATAAATAAATAAATAAATGGAAAGTGAGGTTAGGGAACTTGCCTACGATTACACAGCAAATGGGGGTACAGTTAGAACTCCAACTCTTCTCTCCCCAAAGCTCACCATCTTCGTGCACCTGCTGCTCATGTAATAAGAAATATTGAGAGGTTGGGTGCGGATCCGCCAGCCTTGGGCAGGAATTCCAGTGAGAGTCCTAAACCCTCACCTCTACATCTCTGTAATGCTATGCGATGTAGATGAAGAAGATCTAACAAGATCTCGTTGTGGAGAGACCTTTCTTTCAGTAAGGAAAGGTCAATGAAAGAAATCTCAAATTTAAAGCGCAAACACATACAATTACGGACATCAAATTAAAAGTGCCAACTGAAGGGTCATTTGCATTCCTGAACCTGGAGGCAGATGAACCCCAATGTGATGAGCAGAGAAACAGCGTGAAACAGTCACGTGCTAGTCACAAACAATGGAATTGCCACCTGTCTGTCACAGTTAGCTATTGAACCCAGCTGTGACCTCCGCTCCAAGCAATCCCATTTACACAAGGCTGGGCTTTAACCCTGGGCTCCAAACACCTTGCGGCCACCTCCACCCCCCCCGCCCCCGTTTCTGCTCACAGCGTTACTCATCAGCTGACTCCTACGGTGGGCTGCAAACAGGGCAGGGGGGCTGGACAATAATAATCCCCTGCTAACACGGAGAGCAGCCCCGCCTTACATCTGCACAATGTACAAAAGGACATTTACATGCATTGTCTCACATTCCTCATCCCCCAACAACCCTGTGAGTTACAAAGTCACGTATTACTACCAGATGTTACAGCGAGCAAGTTGAGGCCTAGAGAGGACATAAAATATGACCCAGGGAATAAGCTAGAAAATGATGGAGCTGTGATTCAAACCTCCTCAAGCCAAGAGGTTGTTCCTAACCTTATCCTTAGATCACCCACCACCATGGCCAGAGACACCCCATCCAGATCTCCCTCCTTCCACCTGAGGTCAGCATGGCAAACGCCCCCCCCCCCCCGCCCCCGCCCCAAGCAGGCACTACGGAAGTAAGTCCCATTCGGCTTTCCCAGGAAGGACAAATACATGCCTATCTGCATTCAGATTGTCCCAGATGAGGGCTAAGAATGTACCTGCATGAGCATGGAACACACCTGTATACATGGTGGTGAGAATTCCACACCTGGCTTCTTGGGACTTTTAACCTCCACAAACAGCCTTCCCCTCTGCTAGAATCATGGCTCATTCACTAATTAAAGGGTATTACGCACTTCATTGCACACCAGCTAAGAACTTGGAATAAGAGCTTATGCAAAAGCATTAGTCCTGGAGACAGCACTAGGTATGTTTTATAGAAAAAGAAAAACGGAAAAAGCGATCCACCTGGGACATCCCCTCCCCCATACTTAACTTCTCTAATAAGTCAGCCACCGCATGTAAAGAAAGAAGCCACTCAGCATGGGAAAAACCCAGGCAGGGCCTAATAAATAAGCCAAATGGAGAGGGATGAGCAGCGGAGAGATGGAATGGGCAAGAAGGCCAGTGAACTGACTTCCCCCATCAGCAAGGTTCCCTGCCCTCTTCCGGTGCAAGAGCCCCAGAATCAGCATACTATACCCCAGACTAAAAGGTACAGGGGTATAAAGGGGGAGTGGGAAGGATTACCCCTCACTGCAAGGTCTTGGAACAAACCTGGTGCCATGTCCCCTCTCACAGAGGCTCAGCATGGCTTCCCACTGTGCTCAGAGGGTGAGAAAGGTCAGCCATCCACTTGGGGCCTCCTCCAGGTTTCCTCGAGTGGATGCCCTTTTTGACACTGCCCAAACAGCTGGGAGATCCAGCCCCGAGGTTCATCCCCCTTTCGGTGCTGGGGGAGGTCACACATTGAGGGTCAGTCCAAGGAGGGACACCCGGCCAGATGAGCCCTGGACTTGCTGAGGACAGCAGATAATGACATACCACTTACTATTTCATAAACCATATCCACAAGCACCTTTACTATTTGAGAGACATCTTGGAGAGGTCAAAGGCTCAGGTAAGGCTCTAAGGCCTGATCTTTGGTCTCCTGGGACTCCGGGGCCTCCAATTATGGGCTAAGTGCAAAACATCAACTGTGGGCCAAAGAACCTTTACTTGGAAATGGAACTTGATCATGAACTGAGAGGAAACCACTAGTTGGACACGCAGTGACGAGGGTGCTTGAGATCTCGGTCCGGGGTCTGCTACCGCAGTTTCTCTGAGTGTGTTCCGGGTACGTTCAGGCAGACAGAGGAACAGCTGAGTGCATTTTTGAGCTGCAAGGTGCAGTGGTGAAGCTGAGCGTTGCCACGGCACTAGAAAGCACGGGGTGGGATACAGGGATGGTTTCAGCCTCTGAGAATGAGGCATCGTCCCCTCCTCTCTCAAGCCACCTAGACCATCGTTTGTGCATGAAATGTATGAGAGTCGTTTGCTCCGTTCAGAAGGGCTTCCAGTAAGGCCGGTCCCTTCCTCCAGTTCAGACCCCCTTCCCCTTTCGTATAAATGCACTGCCACTGCTTTTGCTGTGCTCTTCCTCACAGTGTTTGAAACGGATGGTAAAAACAGCTCCCCCAGGAAACAGAGCTCTATGGGATGCCCCCCACCCCCGGCACTGTGGGCTTTTCCAGAATCACAGCTAACTGCAAGCACAGAGGCTGCAGACAGAAACTGGTTATGGCATTAACTGGTTATGGCAGAAACTCAGAGCAAGAGGCCAGCAGGCAGTGGACCTGAGAGCGGGTGGAGAATGGGTGCACTACCAGCAAGGTGGGGCATGTCTTAATTAGGCACAGGGCCCCGGACAAGTGCTGGTGACAGAGCCCATCCAGTTCCTTTGCAACTGCTGCACCTGTCATCCAGAACCTACCATTGCAATTTGGCTCAAGGCTCGGAGACTCAAAAGCTCTGGCTTCTCCCTAAGGCAGCTATGGGAGAAGCAGCCACCCTGGGCTTCTGGAGGGTCCCACAGCCCCTGAGGCCCCAGACCCGCCTGGAAGCAAGGAGGCGTGCGTAGCTGCAGTCTCACCCCCTTATGCCAAGTTATGCCTAGCAGCCCACTAACTGGGCAAACGGAGAACCCTGGCAGCGACAGCTCTCCTCCCATCCTTTCTCTGCCCCTCCAGGAAGCCCCATCCTGAACGTGAGCCACATCCCCCTCTGCCTTTCCTCTTTACTCAGCTCCACACTCCTCCTCCAGGCTTTCCAATCCCACAGCTGCTCGCCCCCTCCCCACACCACTCCTCTGGCATCCACGTTGTTAAGCGACTGCACAGGCAGCAGCCCGAGCCTTTGAGTTTCAAGCCGAAGCTCCCAGACAAGGCAGCCTGGACCGCCTCGCCCTCACAGGCATCTCCCTGACCGTCCTCCTACACACAGGCCTCCACTTACACGCTCCTCTTGGGCCCAAGCACCCTGGACATCTCTTTGCTTCCGACCTGCCAGCAGACCAGATGGAGACCGGGGGGTCCCCCGCCCCCGACTCTCCTCTCCCCACACGGAGCTCGGAATCCACGCAAGAAAAGGAAGCACAGAGACTTCCACCCCTGTGAGCATCACCTGCTCCAGCAAGCTCCCAAAGCCACTGATAGCACCCAGGCTGTCTGGGGCCCCACACCCCCTTCTCTGGCAGCTTCAGCTCCAGCCCAGCCCACAGGATGCAGTGCCTGATGCCACTTCCGAGCAGAGAAAGAGACAGAGAGGGGGGAAAAAATGCCACCTCGTCAATGACAAGCTGTTCCAATCACACAGCTCAGCGACCAAGTGCCCCAGACAGCGGACAGCTCAGGCCTCCTCCCTCTAGTTGGGAGGAAGCCAGCTCAGCACATCTGGGGAAGCGATCCCCCACCGCAGGCCCCCTGCTCGCCCTCCACACCTGACCAGACCACACTGCCCCATCCTGGCAGGCACACCGCTCCAACCAGTTCCAACAACTCTGGCCAACTACCCTCCTGGCCTTCGACTCAGGCACCACGCTCTCTCCTGCTCCGGGGAACGCGGAGACCCCAGCGTGGCACTTCTCAAGAGAACCATGCGCAAAAGTGAGCTGAAAGCCAAGTACTCACGGTGGTGAAGTCCTGGTGGCCGCACTCCTGCCCTTTGAACTTGCAGTAGAGCATCATATCCTTCAGGTCGTGGCCCACGCGATGCAGGAACTCCAGCATGCTGAACTGCTTGGGTTTGTAGTGTTTGAAGTTGGCCTTCTGCCGCAGGGCCTCCAGGACCGTGGGGTCTGCCAGGTGCGGGTCCGGGATCTGCAGGTTGACGTCGAGCAGGGCCAGCAGCTCCCCGGCGTGGTACAGGTCATTGGTGGTCAGCCTGGAGAACCGGAAGCCGTTGAGGTTGCAGAGGGTCACGGCTGGGAAGACCAGGCTTTGGGCCACCACCTCATCCACCTTGGTGACGTGCTGGTAGGAGAGGTAGTAGGACACTCTCTCGGAGCTCTCCACCAGCAGCAGGCCCAGGGAGCCCACGAAGGCCACGGCCCAGAGCACACGCCGGATGGTCATCGGCCCATACACGAAGATGTGGCGGATGCCGTGGAGGGTGGAGGTGTTGGCGAAGATGTGGATGCTAGAGGGCTGCAGGCTGCCCTCGCTGGGGCTCTCTTTGAGGTCCATGGGGACCCTGTGCAGTTCCGTAACTGGCTTCAGGTTGATCCAATTTCGGAGAAGAGTTCCCAGTCCTCGGGCTCTGCTTAAACCTTGACGTTCAAGGGAGAGAACACGGCAAGGCAAGCATCAGGCCAGACGCCTGGAGTTTATCCTGGGAGCCCAGCCGCACGCTGCCAGGGGTGAGTGTTTATATAAACCCATTCAAACTCTAGCTCCTGATTTTTTCCAGGCGATAAGGAGGGCTGGTTTTATTTAGGGAGACACCAAGGTGATGTGGAAGAGATGTGGGTGGGAAGGGAGAGCTTAGCCAATGGAAATAAAGTCCTCCCCCCTACACACGCCACTAGAGACAAGATTAAAAGCGAGAGCGAGGGAGAAAATGCTTCAAACAAGTCGCTCGGCAGCCCGGAGCCTGTTAGGCAGCGCATAATGCCCCGCGGTGAGCATCCCGGGGATGTCGCGCGGCCACGCTGATGCACTGCGGGCGGGCGCAGCGCGAGCCTCCCGAGCCGCCGCCGCGCCGCTCCGGACCCCGGATTCCGCTTCTCGCCGCCGGCCGCCGGCCCTCCTCGCCGCCTCCTCCGAGCCCCCTCTTTCGGGCGGAATTCCAAATGCCGGCGGGCCGCGGCCAGCGCCCCGGAGAGGGGGCAGCGCGCCACCGCGGACAGGCGCGGACCCGGAGCCTGGCAGGACGCGGGGGCTCCACGGGCCTCGCCTCTCCCCCGCCTCCCGGAAGTAAGGCGAGACCCAGAGGCCGCCGAGCGAGCCGGCCTCCTCCCCTCCCCCGCCACCCCCTATCCCGGGCTGCGAGGTGGGGGAGGCGGGGGAGACGGGGGGGGGGGGGGGGGTGAGCAGAGAGGCACGGGGGCGAGAGGCCGGGGGGAGGGGGGAACCCCCGCGAAAGTTTCTTTTTGGCCGTTTTGGGAGGAGCTAGTGGGAGGGGGGGCCGCCTTCGCTGAAGGTGGAGTGAGGACGTGACACCCCTCCCCGTAGATAGATGGCAGGGAGGCACTGGATAAACTCCCGAGAGCCAGGTGTGGGGGTGGAGGCAGAATTCCTTTGCTGGGATTCTGCTCCCGGGTCACACACACTCGGCCCGGGGCCCTCAGAGGGGAGATGCTGAATGTGCAGAAGGTAAGAAGCAACCCAGAAACCACAGTGCCTCTGCCACCGGCCGGCGGGAGGGGGACATTCCAGGGAGTGAGGAAGCCCCTCCGGAGACCCGGATAAGGAGCAACAAGTAGCCCCCACCCCACAGAGCCGCTGTGCTATCCCGAGGTTCTGTATCTGCAAAAGAAAGACAGCTGGGGTTCCAGGTAGGGCTGGCTGGCCCCCTTTGGGCTGTGTGTGTTCTGGCCCCCGGATTTGCCAGATGGAATCACAGCTGGAGATAGAGGTGGGGAGCATAGGACTGGGGTTTGAGCAGCCTACCTCCTTTTCCTGAAAATCCACTGGAAGTCAGCCCCTGCTAGGAGGTGGGTGTGGCTTGCCCCGAGCCAGGGATCAAATTGGTTGGAACCTATGGAGTCAGGGATGCTAAATCCTCATCAGGAGGAAAGGAACAGAAAGTTCCAGTGGCCAACCCAGTGCACACAGCCAAGCTGGGGCAGAGCCACATGGAGGCGCCTTGTTGAGCCAACCTGGTGTCCCCAGGGCACGCCAAGCTTAAATACTCCTTGGAAGGCATTTGAGAAGAAGGCAGCCTAGGGAATGTCCCTCCTGGATTGTATCTACTTCAAAATATTTCTCCATCCTATCTGCCCTAAACCAGACCCAAACAGAACAGAATCCGGATGCTCTCTGAGGCAATAAGCATGTGGCATTGAATTACTGATGTATTGATCCTGGGAGCTTACGGTGCGGAAGCATCGCAAGGAAGCACAAATGCCAGAGGGTACCCAACCTCATCCGTGTGCCACCTCCGAGGTCCCAGACCCCTGCCTAGACAGGCAGAGGGTCTTCAAAACAAGGGTGCCAAAATTAAGAACCTGTCATATGTCAAGACCTGTGTGAGCGTGTCTTATCTCACTTAACCCTTCCAACCGCCGTGGCAGGTATATGCTGCAATATCACCTCCAGTATACAGATGAGAAACTGAGACTCACAGAAGATGCCTCCACCAAGTTACACAGCTAATAAGTTCCAGAGCTGGGCCTTGAACTCAGGCATGCTTGCCTCCAAAACACAGGCTCAAAAAGCAAATCCAAACACTCCCTCCCAAATGTAGGAAGGGGCAAACATTTCTATCCCACTTCCCAAGTTACACACACACACACACACACACACACACACACACACTATGAACCACTTCCTCCTTCCACATACAGAAAGCAGCCCTATCCCTCCTCCCCACCAGGCCAATCAATCCCTGTTGTCCATTTTTTAGCTCAAGTCCCTCCTCCTACAGGAAGACTTCCCCCATGAATCTAATCTTGGCTCATCAGTTTGGTTAACAAGTGTGTTGAACTCCATCTGCACCACACCCTGTATTGGTTTGGGGGAAATGAGGAGGAATCCAACACATTTCTTACCCTTGACAATTCAGGATTCAATGGGGGCAGAGGTGGTGTTGGTTTGCAATCTGGCCCCTGGACACCGACGGCAAGGAGAGACCAAGAAAGAAGCAGACCTCTCCAGATGGGTAGGTGGCGGGTTACATAAGCCGGGAAGTGAACTAACAAGGCTTGTCTTGGGCACCACAAGAAGTGTCGATTTCCATGCCTGCTTGCTAGAACATTAAATGTTTATGTAGAGGCCTTAACTGGCCTCAGTCACATGTGCCACCCAGATGTTCTCAACAACACCTTGCTCTGCAAAGCTGTATCCTTGGGCAGCGTGGGGAAGGCAAGCAGAATGCACATTTCAAGAGGGACTGAGGAGCCTCCGACTGCCCTGGGTCAAGCTCGGGGTTAACCAGCGGTCTCGTCCTCTCGATCACCTCCTTCAACATTCCACCCCTCTTGACCGGCTCTTCTAATCTCACATGCCCCCCTCCTCCACTGCGTGCCTGAGGGGTCAGCAAGGGGAAACCCCTTGCTGCTTCAGGGTGGCTCATTTGGGACAGCTCTTCAGCCTCCCTGAGACAGCTACCATAGCAACAGCCTAGGCACAGTCAAGAGAAAACACAGATTAAGATCATTCTCCCCCAAACAATATTCTCCATGAAGAACCCCATCGTCTGAACCACTGATTTATTAAAACCTGTAGGTTTGGGATCAGATCACTCAGGATGTTCCCTTGTGTCCTCGCGTGATTTAAAAAAGATGGTACAGGGGCGCCTGGGTGGCGCAGTCGGTTAAGCGTCCGACTTCAGCCAGGTCACGATCTCGCGGTCCGTGAGTTCGAGCCCCGCGTCAGGCTCTGGGCTGATGGCTCAGAGCCTGGAGCCTGTTTCCAATTCTGTGTCTCCCTCTCTCTCTGCCCCTCCCCCGTTCATGCTCTGTCTCTCTCTGTCCCAAAAATAAAATAAAACGTTGAAAAAAAAAATTTAAAAAAAAAGATGGTACATCAGCAGACTCACCAGGTATGAACACACAACATTCTGTTGGGATAATGGCACAGGTGCCTCCTTGCAAGGCAGTCATAACATCCAAGGCCATCTTACTTTGGAGGACAGCTTTTCCCATTAGACACGTCAGTGTTCGGTAAAGACAGGCCTTGCCGGGGGAATTCAGTAAGGGCTTCTGTGTGTGCTGTCTTCTAGGCCAATGGGGGAGACAAAGACGAGCCAAATGATTGTAGCAGTGGAAAACAGAGCGTGTGCACCTGGCCTTGAGGAGAGGAGCTTGGCAGCTTTAGGAACGTAGCCTTGTTGTATGTACCATACATGTTAGCTGGGGAGGCAGCACTCTTGGGTGTGAGGAGATGCACTGGGGGGTGGGATATGCCAGACCAAGACTCCCACCTTCTCCCCTCTCTCATTGGTGCATGTACCATTCCACGTATGGCATTTTCAACAGGTTCAGCCTGCAGCAGGACAGCCAGATCCCCAGGGAGATTGGAGCGATTCCCCCTCCCCCCACAGAGAGATGCAAAGTAATTCACCCATCCTGGTGAGATGTCTAACTGCAAATTCCAGTAGATGATGCATGATGGGGGCTTGGTGTTTTCAGCAGTATAGCACATCGATCCACGGTAAGAGTCTGGGCAATGGCTATTTCCAGAAACTTCTGAGCCTAATGGCATGGAGTGTCTCAGTA
Organism: Prionailurus bengalensis; assembly: GCF_016509475.1. Lineage (NCBI taxonomy): Eukaryota > Metazoa > Chordata > Mammalia > Carnivora > Felidae > Prionailurus > Prionailurus bengalensis. Next base: position 21,816,356 of record NC_057347.1, read on the forward strand.
GGGGTCCCCGTCGTAGCATATAGAACAACAGACCCTATTGGTGGATGATTCAAATGCATTAAAGCCTGGGATAGCACTTTAGTCTGCCTGGCCACAGTGGTTTTACTGGTTAGTAATTTAGGCTTCTGCTTTAGTACTCTTTTTTTCTTTTCCACTAAACCTGCTGCGTGCAGGTGTGAGGGGAGGTGAAACTTCCACTCAATGTCATGTTCTTTTGCCCAGTCTCGGAATGTGACCCCTGATCACTGTTTATATGGCATGCGTGTCCATACGTGGTACTCAGCTTCTCTAATCCTCTAATGGTGGCAGCCTGGTTTACGTGGTGATAAGCAAAAGCTTGAGTAAGGCCAAGTGTCCACACAAACCGGGCATATTTAGAATCCTCACTCAGAAGGAGGGGGCCAATATAATCAATTTTCCCATCTCTCACCAGATGGGAATTCCTGAGGTTGACTCCAGACCCTTTTGGCAGTTGCCCTGGGTATTATTTGTTTATTTAAGATTTTTATTTTTAAGTAATCTCTATACCCAATGGGAGGGTTTCATGACTTTCATGTCTCTAATATCAAGACTCATGACTCTAATATCAAGAACCGCATACTCTACCAACTGAGCCAACCAGATGCCCCAACCCGGGGCGTTGGAGAACACACAGAACATGTAGTTAACCAAGTCACTGTATTTCAAGGGCAATCCAGGATCCTTGGTAATATGCCAGCCTGCCCCGGCACAACAGTGGCCACTCTTCCTAGGCACCTAATTCAGCTGTATCAGCTGATGGGGCACTTGCTAAGAGTAGGGAATCAGTTTCCTGATTGCCACGGGTGTCCGAGCTAGGACGTGGAACACAGGATTGCAGGTGAACCCAAATGTCTTTTCCACCTTTTCTGAGACATGAAGGCTTACTCATGATCATCCGCCTCTCAGCTTCCCATTGTCCAAGCCATAGAGCTAATCCCTTTAGAATAGTCCACTGTCAGTGCAAAGAGCTAGTGGCCAGGACTCATGAATAATCACAAGCCAAACCCCTCTGAATTCAGCCTACTGGCTGCCATGGTTCCTTTCTGTTTCCAGGCATCAGCAGGAATTTCCCCCACCCCCTCCCCATAGACCATAGGGGCCACCATGAGAACAGAGAGGCGCTCCACATTCTACAGGACCTAGGAACCCCTGCATTTCTAGAAACAGTGGGCTGGTGGACAGAGTGCCCCTCTGCTGCAAATAGGCATGGCCCTTTGATCACAATGGGGGTTTGAGCCATGGTGGAAGTGAGTGGATGGTACACGTTCTCAGCCCATCCCCTGATAGAAAAGCGGAGCGCTTACCAGGATATGCTGTTCCTTGGTGAGAGGCTCCACCTGGAGGAGCGCGCTGTGCACTGCCAGGAGCTGGTGCTCTATGAAGCCATGTCAGTTTCTTGCCCCTTCCAGAGCCAAGACCAAAATCCTAGGGGTATTTTCTCCTTCTGTCCTCTCCGCCACAGTGCGCGACCCCCACCTTCTGCAGTCACAGACACGTCTAACTCAGAAGGTAGCCCTGCTTGGGAGATGCCCAGGCTTTAATCGGTTTCATTACTATTTTTGCCTTCCCTTACCCTATGTCCACGCCTGCCCTTTCTTTACCAGGTAGCATAAGGGATGGAGGTACTGTGCCAGGTGGGGAATGAAAGTCCTCCAAAACCCCCAAATGCCTGCAAAGGTTTGCACCTCCCTCGTGTTCCTAGGGGTCGGATGGGCTTGCACCTCACCAACCACAGCTTCTGAGACAACATGGGGCTTATCTGACCAGGTGACTCACCAAAACTTTACACTGGTGCCTGAGCCTCGAATTTCTGTGGGTTCACCAGCCACCGTCTCCCTCGAAGCAAAGTCTGCAGGATGTCCTGCAGCAGAGACAAGTCTTCCCATGTTAATGTTATATCATCAATGTAACGGGCCCAGTTTACTGATGTGTGGGAGGAGAACAGGGACAGGTCTGGAGTGACCATCCTGTGACATATTGTGAGGCTGAGCAGGGAGCCCTGGGGAGGCACTGGAAAGGTCCACTATTGCCCCTCCACATAAGCGAATTGATCTTAAGTCGTCAGACACCTGCACTTGCCAATCTGTCCATGATTCCTTGTATATGTAAGGAAACGGGCGTATATAGCAATTCAACCTGACAGTGAATAGAATGTTTCTACACAGCTCTTCTTAAGGGCCCTTTTTATTAGGTAAGACTCATTTACAATTCGCAGTATGGCTTATGCATGAACATCATATATTCCAGGATCCTTAAAAGTGTTTTTGTGGTATTCTATTGGTTAAACATCTTCCTCTCCAATCAGATTTACAACACTTATCCCCTTGGCCCTGTGGGTATGTATGGGGGCAAAGGGGACTGGATTTAGATTGGGGCCATTTGGCCCAAACTTTCAGGCTGTGCCCTAATTTGTGGTCTTTTTGACGAAAGCAAAATATTAAGTGTCTGGCTAAACATTAAGGAAATTTCCAGATAAATTCATTTGCAAATCAGGCAATTTAACTCCCTACTTAGACAATGTGCCGCGATTTTTGCTCTGGTAAATTTATTCACTTATGAATACATGAAAGCTTGGATGAATTCATGTTCTCTGACACTGATTCTGCTTTTCTGAGAAGCAACAAGCCGGGGGGACCCTCTTCCAACCCTGGGGGATCTGAGGTCTGCCCAGAACCCAGAGTCTGCTGCCCAGGGAAGGTGAGGGCACAGAGGGCAGCCTGCCATCTCAAGCAAGTGGTGACAGGTAGGAGAGTCAGGAAGCTGAGACCTACAATGACCTCGGATGCTAATTTGCTATTTAACATATGCTAGATACAGGCTACTGTCACAATAACTCCCTAATTAAAAAAAAAGACATCCTTTTCTAATATACAGGTGGCATTGTTACTTCATTACTACTTCTTAGTACATTACGTTACTATTGGAGTCGATATTGTCATTGAGTAATATACATTACTATATCGTCAATATACAACTTTTTCTCCTGACCTCTCATTGACCTAAAGAAAGGTTAAAGGGGCGCCTGGATGGCTCAGTCCTGTAAGCATTCAATTTCAGTTTCAGTTGTGTTCAGGATCTCGCAGTTTGTGAGTTTCAGCCCCGCCCAGGGCTTGCTGCTGCTTTCAGCTCAGAGCCCGCTTTGGATCCTCTGGCTCTGTCTCCCTCTCTCTCTGCCCACCCCCCACTCTCATGTGCTCTCTGTATCTCCCTCTCAAAAATAAATAATAAACATTTATGGGGTGCCTGAGTCACTCAGTCAGTACAGCATCCGACTCTTGATTTCAGCTCAGGTCATGATCTCACGGTTTGTGAGTTCGAGCCCCATGCCAGTGTGGAGGCTGCTTAGGATTCTCCCTCTCCCTCTCTCTCTTTGCTGCCCCCCTGCTTGTACTCTCCCTCCTCCCTCTCTCTCTCTCTCCCTCTCTCAAAATAAATAAACACTTTTTAAAAAGAAGAAAAAAGGTTGAAGATCAACTATTGTAAATCAAAGTGTTTCCTGTTGTTGGCTGGTTTTTTTTTTTTAATTTTTTTTAAACTTTTTATTTATTTTGAGACAGAGAGAGACAGAGCGTGAACGGGGAGGGTCAGAGAGAGGGAGACACAGAATCTGAGACAGGCTCCAGGCTCTGAGCTGTCAGCACAGAGCCCGACGCGGGGCTCGAACTCACGGACCTCGAGATCATGACCTGAGCTGAAATCAGCCGCTTAACCAACCTAGCCACCCAGGCGCCCCAAGCTGGTTTTTATTTTTTTTTTTTAATTTTTTTTTCAACGTTTATTTATTTTTGGGACAGAGAGAGACAGAGCATGAACAGGGGAGGGGCAGAGAGAGAGGGAGACACAGAATCGGAAACAGGCTCCAGGCTCCGAGCCATCAGCCTAGAGCCCGACGCGGGGCTCGAACTCCCGGACCGCGAGATCGTGACCTGGCTGAAGTCGGACGCTTAACCGACTGCGCCACCCAGGCGCCCCCCAAGCTGGTTTTTAAATAAACACCTTATACAGCAGCTAATCCCATCTGGTTTTGTTACCTCAGCATATGCTTAGCAAATAATTTGTCATAAAGCAAATAATCTGTCACCAGGGAGGGACAATCAGCAAAGGCATTTAATGTGTGACTTATTGAGATCTTATTTATAGTTGTTTTATTTTTGCCTTCCAGGAGAAAACTACAGAAACCAGTCCACACAGAGAGGACTTTTAGGGTTCAGCTGCCTATTGATCTGAGCCCCGGAACGGATATAACTTGCTGCACAGCCTTTGGAAAGCCATGTAACATCTCTGCGCCGTTTCCTTGTTTGTGCTAAATTATTGCTGAGGCCTCTTCCTGCACCAGCTTTCTATGCCACTGCAATTTGACACAATCCTTGACCAAATCATAAATACCTTGTTAATGGGATAAAAATGAGTTCGAATCTGGGATTCTGGTCATTAACCCCATGTCACCATCTGTTAGAACGCTGGGATGACAGGGTCAGGTGAATCCAAATCACATGTTAAACATGCAGGTGTCTGTTCCATCCTCTCTCCACACCCTACACCCTCACTGAATCAGAATCTCTAGGGGTGGGGCCTGGAAGGCTCTCTTTCCTTTATGAGATTACAGAGGGCAGTATGGGGACCCCACCCGAACCAGCCAGGTTCCAGGAGCTCCTCCTATCTATGAGGCACGCCAAGCTATTTTCCAGAGTTTTGCACTTGGCATTTCCCTCGGCCTGGAAAGGTTTCCCCCATGGGTGGCTTTTTTTCATGTGTCACCTGCTCACAGAGGGTTTTGGCTGGCCTCCCTCTCTCCACCCTCCATCCCACTCGCTAACCCATCACTTGTTTCCTTTTCCTCTCAGCACTAGTCACTTTTTGAAATTCATCTCCCCTCCTTGTGCATTATCTATTACCCCTACTGGAATAGGAGGCCCTACTCCACCCACACCCTACCCTCCGGGGGCAGAGACCCTGCCCGGCTTGTTGGAAGCTGTACCCCCGCATGAGAGACCCAGGAGGTGCTCTGTGATGTAAGAATTCCCTTAGCCTCAAAGTTGAGGCTGCTTGTCTGAGATGCAGGAATGGGGACCCTCTTCCGACCCTGAGAAACCTGGGCCTTGTCCTGAAACCAGTTCCTGAGGGTGGTGAGGGGCATCTCTTACCCCCCCCAGCCCCGTCCACGGCACTGAGGAAGACCCGAGTGGCACCAGCAGGCGGCCAGGTGCCCGGAGAACCTCAGCTGGGGTATTTGATGGAAAATCCTAACTCAGAGGCTGTTGACAAGGTTCTCCTCTCTTCACAGTCTAGCAAAAAAATGGGTGCTGGTGGAAGCTGAGGTCAGGTGTGAATGGAGTACTGCTTACCTACCCCATAAAAGGGCCGTTCCATTTTCACTCCCCCTGACCAAAGACAGCTGACCTTGACATTTCCCATACCAGCTTTTCTCTACTTTCCTAATCTGATGGGATAATGATGTCATAAAGAAATAACTTAAGCAGTAGGTGTTTAATAAATGCTCGCTGATGTAAAATTAGGAAGACAATCGCAAGAGGACCTCCAAACTCTCCCTTACCCTCAATCAGTTTTTTGATAGCCAAAAATTAGTTTGTAATATGAGCACTCACCCCCTTAGTACAGAATCAATGGCTTCTTTCTCTTGTTTGCTTTCAATGAGACACATATACCTGTAGCCCCTTAGTCACCTAAGGCTCCAGGTAGGCTCAGGAGGGGCTCCAGGACCACACCCGACCTCTCCAGTCCCTCTGTTTAAAGACACAGAAGTCCCATCTCGAACAAAGCAGGTGTGCTTCAAATCTACCCCATGCGTAAAACGAGGTACCCGGGACCCTGAGGCGCTGGCTCCTGATTTAATGTTGTCATTTCCCTTCTCCACGGGGCGTGAAAGCCCCCTGACCCCCCTCTGTATTATGTTTGCCTTCTCTAAATATCCTTTTTTGCGTGTGTCTGTCTTTATGCGCCTTCCTCTTTGAGTCTGCCTCTGCTCCTCTTTCCCCTGGGATAGAAGTAGGAGAAAGAACCCATCGCTGTTTTCTCTGTCTCTCACCCCCCAGAGCCAACTGTTTCACGCATGAAGACAAATGAAGTCAATCAGCTATAGACAGGCTTTCAACAATTTTATGGGCACCACCTTGGCCATAGGTGAGCTAGTGGCAACAGGAATGCCAGGGAAAGCCCACCAGTGCCTAAGGGTTAGTCCTGCTCTGATTCCAAGGGGAACTTCCTCCCACTACTGGTTAGAACTCCTTCTTTTTTTCTTTTTTTAATGTTTATTTATTTTTGAGAGAGAGAGCATGAGCAGGGGCAGGGCAGAGAAGGAGGGAGAGAGAGAGAATCCCAAGCAGGCTCTGTGCTGTCAGCACAGAGCCCATGAGGGGCTGGAAATCACAAGTTGTGAGACCATGACCTGAGCCAAAACCAAGAGTCAGGTGCTTGACCAACTGAGCCACTCAAGCACCCCTAGAACTGATTCTGATCTTTGGGAACAAGTCATTGGCGGAGGTGATATTTTATTCCTACCTATTCAATTTGCTTATTACAACCTCCTTGAACCTTCATGAACCCTCCCTCGCCCATCCACTCACCTTCTTATATCAGTCCTCCCTCCCCCCTGCTCCCCTCTCTCTTCGCCCATCCCCACATCTTCTAAGAAGTGGCTCAGTGTGTATGGATCGGAGTGTGCCTCATCTGTGTACCCCTTTGCGTGGGATGACTTTTCTGTATCTCCAGCATTCATTTTAAGTCAATTTACTCCTTTACCTCTGTCATAAAGCAATGAGAAATAAAAGTAATGAAATGGGAATAAGAAAGAGAAAAGGCAGGATTGAGAAAAAAGGAGCAAGGGGCGCCTGGGTGGCGCAGTCGGTTAAGCGTCCGACTTCAGCCAGGTCACGATCTCGCGGTCCGGGAGTTCGAGCCCTGCGTCAGGCTCTGGGCTGATGGCTCAGAGCCTGGAGCCTGTTTCCGATTCTGTGTCTCCCTCTCTCTCTGCCCCTCCCCCGTTCACGCTCTGTCTCTCTCTGTCCCAAACATAAATAAAAAGTGTTGAAAAAAAAATTGTTTTTAAAAAAAAAAAAAAAGGAGCAAGGCATTGTTATAATCACATTCATCTTTTTCTTGCATTTATACATGTTCAACTATAAATTCATTACATACATGTTCACGCAGGCAACCCAGTGGCAGGCACCACAGGGGAATAAGGAAGTCATGAAAGACACAGTCCCTTCTCTCATGGAGCTTTGTGTCTCCCTGCTGAGGCACTAATAATAATTTGTATCAATACCACACTTGATGTGACGTGTCCAGTAGGCTTTATCTTACATGATTTCCATGAGCAGAAGAGGGGTCGTGGTCTCTGTGGCATGAAAGAGGAAACTGAGGCTCTGAGAGTTGGAGGACATTGAGAAGACAGTAGGAGCATCTGGGGCTCACGTCCTGGCTCCCTGACTCCAGATTTTCTGTCCTTTCCACTCTGCCATCATTCTAAGCAAGCATCCTCTGCAGACATGTCACAGAGCTAGGACACAGTGAAGCTGGGCAGAGTCCACTGACCATGACAAGAGGATTAGGCTCCAGGGAAAAGAAAACCAGTGAGAGCTGGAGAGAGAGAGGCAAGGAACGATGGGCGGGAGGTGGAGGCTGGAAGAAGGTCCAGAACCTGGCCAGGGGGTGATACCGCGGAGGTCGCTTCAGCCCCTGTGTGTACCCATGTGTCGTCCAGAAGGCCACTGAAGAGGCACTGGAGGCAGATTTTCAAGAGCTTTTGTAGAAGGAGTGAGATGGAGGTGTCTTTTCACTCTCTCTGTGTATATATAAATATAAACATATACATATGTATATACGTCTCCTCTTTCTGTGTCTGATTATGCATTCAATTCAGCATGGATTTAAGGACTGCTAATTTTGGTCTGGGCGCTTTGATAAAACAATCTGGAGAACACCAGGAAGGAAGAGACATCATTTTTCTGTTGTTGGAGGAGGTGATCAAGGGAACGTGCCCCCCCCCCCCCCACAGTTGATCAACGAACTGGTCCCAGGAAATCAAAAGCTCCTCACTCCCTCCTCTGTCCTTGGAAGTCATGCTCTGCCCACCATTCCTACGATGGGAGCTGCTTTCAAGGACGCAGCCTTGAGAGTAAGGTGTTGTTGAGGACATCTAAATGGTATACGTAACCGAATCTAGTTAGGGCCTCTGCATAAACATTTGGATAATGGCAGGTTAGGTATGGAGGTCTACTCATCTCTCAATGCCTAAGACGAGCCTGGTTAGTAAGTTCCCTCGCTTATTAAAACTGCCACCTACCAACCTGGAGAGGTCTGCCTCTTTCCTACGACTCTCCTTGCCCTCTGTGTACAGGCACCCGTGTGCAAACCAACAGTTGTCCCCAGGGTGTGGCCAAGGCAAGGGTCTACGCATACTGCAGAGAGAGCTCTGGATTATGGGATAGCAGGGGATGTGGCATCCAAATGTCCCGAAGTTCTCTGTGCAGACTGCATTTTCATGGAGGGAAGGGAATTGGCATGTACTGAGAGCCAAACTCTCATTTCATCTGTGAGGTTTTTTGCCCATTTTACAGACAAGGAGACTGAGGCTTCAGGAGGTATGTAAATTGCCCATGAGCCCACTTCAAGTGTGGGGATGCGCTTCTGGTAAGAGTTCAGGGTCACTGAATCACACTGCTGCCGGTGCACGTAATGAGGCCGTGAGGGCTGTGGTCCAGGCTTCAGGTGCTGGTGCCAGACGGCTGGATCCACCGCATGCCAGCTCTGTTATGTGAAGCACGCTATGTACCTTGTCTAAACCTTGGTTTGCTCATCTGTAAAATGGGGATAGTGTGAAAGCACCTGCCTCGTAGGGAGAATGTGAGGAGTTAAAATGTGTGAAGCACTAATGAGTGTCTAAGAAAAGCCCAGTAACTATAGCTGCCATTATAAGCGCCATCATTATCGTTACTGCTGTTGTCAATAGGGGAGCTAGGTGACATGAAGCCACCCCTGTGGGCTTGTGATCTTTCTCTGGCCCCCATACCCCAACCTATTCCCATGCAAAATGGCGGGTGTGCAGTCACGACCCAGGGCTTGAACGTGAGGGCAGACGAGCAGTGCAGGTGTAATAGCCATATGCTGGAGTCCAGCTAGGGCCCTTGGACAAGGAGAGGACTCTCCCAGCTGGGGTTCAGGGCCTTTCCCCTGAGATGGGCGGGGACACTCTGATCAGGTCACTTGCCCCCTATTAAGCATCTCTGGTGTGTCAAGCTCTACACTAGACTGTGAAGATATAATACTCAATAAGACGTATCCCCTTGAGCTCTGGTGCAGCTTTGGCAGATATATTTTGCTGGATCTGTTTCCTCTTTGGGGAACCAGAGAGGCCGGAGGACTCCCACGGTCCCTTGCAGACCTACCCCCTGAGTAGTGCTGTGAAGAGACACTCTTCCAGCTTCTGTCCCCGAGAAGAGCCTTTGGTCTTCCCAAGGCTGGAGGCCTGGAGACTTCTGCTCCTTCTTCCTGTCAAGTGTATTTTTTTTTGTGAGATTTGAGGAGTGAGGATCATCCCCAAACAAGGCCAGTTGTCTTTGAACTTCCTGACCCCATTCATCCACCAGCACTCCCTACATCCACCAGCCCCACCTTCTTTCTTAACAAATGATTCCTACATCCACATATCTCTACAATACCTGCCAACCAAACTCCAAAAGCAAATTGCCAACCACGTCTAAGGCAGCTGTTGATTTTACTGACCATAGCAAAGCATGTTCTGTGAGTCAGATCACAGCAATAAATGTCAGGAAGGACTGAAGGAGGAATCAAGATTTGCTCTGTCACCCACAGAGCTTAAGGTGGATGAATAGGACTGCTGTATACACATTTGGCACAAGGGAAGAGATGTGTGATGGAGCCAGGCATATTCTGGGGACCTAGAATGGAATTTGTGTGAAGGTTCCCATCTCAGTGCTGCAGCAGACATTAAATCCTTCTGGGACTCTCCCCAGGAATAGCCAATGTTACTCAAGACAGACACTTATTGTATGCCAGTTGACGATGCCAAGGGTTTACCTGGATTGTGTCAATTAGTGAGAGTTTCTCAACTTTGGCACTGTTAACACTTGGGGCTGGATAATTCTATGCTGTGCAAGTGCTTTCCTGTGCACTGTATGGTAATTAGCCTCATCCCTGACCTCTACCCACCAGATGCCAGCCGCATCCCACCGCCACCAATTATGACAACCAAAAATGTCCCCAGACTCCTAGGAAGCAGGATCATTCCTTGTTAAGAACCACTGAGTGAATCTTTTTTTTTTTTTAAGTTTATTTATTTATTTTGAGAGAGAGAGAGAGAGAGAGAGAGAGAGCACGCGCACACACACGAGTTGGGGACAGGCAAAGAAAGAAGGAGAGAGAGAATCCCAAGCAGGCTCCGCGGTCTCAGCGTGGAGCCCTACACAGTTTCCATCTCACGAGCCATGAGATTATGACCTGAGATGAAATCAAGAGCCAGACGCTTAACTGACTGAGCTTCCCAGGCGCCCTGCTGAGTGCAACTTAATATAGACCAGGGAGGTGGGTGCTATTACCGTCTGCACTTTATAGCTGTTTCTCCTCTAAACTGAGGCACAGCAAAGTTAAATCATGTGTCCACAGTCACACTGCTAGGAAGAGCTGGGAGCCAGCCAATCTTCTTCCACAGACCACACTTTTACTGTCTTTACCGCACCGCCTATCACCACGTGCATGGTGCTGAGGACTGGGTAATGTGCAATAACCCCGCACAAAGATGGGCCATTAGTCATGGCGGTCCCTTCTGCCGGGTCTGCATTTCACTACCTTTCTTTCTATGAGCTGCACAACAACCCTTCCTTGTAGGTGTATCTCCCAATTATAAATGAGCGCTCTGAGACCGGGATTAACAGGAAAGGGTTGCCCCCAGGTCACAGAGCAGGCAAGCCACGAGGGTCCAGAATTTGAATGCCCCAGCTTGTAATTCTCTGCCCTCCACTACTCAGAGAGTGGCATAAACACCGATGATACTATGGGAGACAGGCAAGAGACTTAATAAAAAATGAATGCAAATTCTGGATGATGGATCTATTTAGGGGATAAATTATTATGCGATGGTATAAAAATAGATCAAGGGAGAGCACATGAAATTACAAGCCTGACTGTGTGAAAGATGGAGAAGGTGCATGGAGAGTGTTGGGTACATTTAATTAACTTTGCTGGGAAAACATTCTGAGGCTCCCACCTGAAACCAAAACAGTCACAGTCTTCGCTCAAAGTAACGATACTGGCTGGCGGTCCTATAAGGAGGAGTTATAATCCAATAGAGCTTGAAATCATTGATTAAAACAATGCCAATGCCTAAGCCCTTTGAAGGACAATCCTAATTCTAAAGGAACCACGTACTGTTTGTACATCAAGTGTGTTCTATGGGCTGCATACCGCTGACATTGAAATGTCCCACTAAGTTCTCTGCACAGACCTATACCTCTATTTGTCCTGTGAGGGTTTTCTGCCCATTTTTCAGACAAGAAGACTAAGGCTTCAGGAGGGTAAGTAAGTTGCCCATGAGCCCACATCAAGTGTGGGGATGCGCTTCTGGTAAGAGTCCAGGGTCACTGAACCACACTGCTGTCTGTGCACCTAATGAGGCCATGAGGGCTGTGGTCCAGGCTTCAGGTGCTGGTGCCAGATGGCTGGATCCACCGCATGCCAGCTCTGTTATGTGAAGCACACAATGTACCTTGTCTAAACCTTGGTTTGCCCATCCGTAAAATGGGGATAGTGAAAACACCCACCTTATAGGGCCGAAGGGAGAATGTGAGGAGTTAAAATGTGTGAAGCATTAATGAGTGTCTAAGAAAAGCCCAGTAACTATAGCTGCTATTATGAACGCCCTCATTATTATTACTAGTGTTGTCAAAAGGGGAGCTAGGTGACATGGAACACCCCCTGTGGACTTGTGATCCTTCTCTGGTCCCCATGACCCCACCCCATCCCCCCGCAAAATGGCAGGTGTGCAGTCACAACCCGGGGCTTAAACGTGAGGGCAGATGAGCAGTGCAGGTGTAACAGCCATACGCTGGGGTCCAGCTAGGGCCCTTGGACAAGGAGAGGACTCTCCCAGCTGGTGTTCAGGACCTTTCCCACGAGATGGGCAGGGACACTCTGATCGGGTGGCTTACCCCGATGATGCACCCCTGCAGGTCCTCCCTGCCCTGAAGCCGCTGTGATTCTAACCCCCCCCCCCCTCTTTGCAGGAACACCACAGCACAAGGTACTTTGTACCTGGGTCTCCTTAAGCCTGAAAAGAGCCTCATAAAAGAACCTTATTTTCCTTTCAGAAGAAAGTGATCAGGCACTCACTGGGCTTCAGCTGTGTTCTCATCCGTTTTGCCTTGACATACAACAGCCCTACAGGCACTGTGATGTTCATCTCACAGATGAGGCACCGGAGGAGCACGGAAGTGTATTCGTTCGTTCATGGTTTTGATGGAATCGTAAGCATTAGGAAATGGTGCGTGGGTGTGCACTGTCAGAATTTCTCCTAAACAGCGTTAAATGTGGTTGGAGAAATGGAAAAAGTTTGAGGGGTCTGTTTGTCTGAAAAAGAAATGAGAGCAACGTGAAAAAGAATTACCAACTTCCCCATCTCTGAGTAAAACCTAAAGTCCTTTCAACGTCCTGCACCTGTCACAAGGTAACCACCCTGACACATCTTTTACTACGTATTTCTCTCTTGTGGTGTCTGCCCCTCCCCCACCTGGAACATGACCTCCTGGAAGATGAGGGTTTGGGGCTGCCTTAATCAAGTCACTTTCCTAGCATCAAAACCATCTCCTAACACATGGATGAGACTCAATCAATACTTATTGAAATAATGGATGAACTTAAAAAAAAAAAAGTCTGCTACGTAAAACATACAGAGATATCCAACCAGAGATGGAAGAATGTCTTTAAAAAGTAACAAAGTCAAGCCTATAGCATCTGAATGCCCTGTTATATTATTTTTCCCCTCCCTCTCAAACAGAATTGTCTCACTACCCATAAGCTTTTTGAGGATACAGAACATGCCCGTTGAACACAGTATCCTCAAAGGCTAGCAGAGAGCTTAACACATCAGAAAGGCTCAAAACACTATTTAGGGAAAAAAAGTATGGCCTCGAAAAGCATATGTTCACCCTTTTTTCAAATGTTCACTGGTTTACCCCTTGTACCAGGCTCTTGGGGACAATCCACACAAGGCCATCCTGGCCACCACCCTCCTCAGGTTCACTCTAGCCAGTACTTCTGCACAAATGAGTTTGCAACAGTCACGTATTCTCCGATAGTACAAGATGGACCACAGGCTCTTACAAAACAGAACAAAAGAAAAGAAACAAAGAGAAAGAAAGAAAGAAAGAAAGAAAGAGAAAGAAAGAAAGAGAAAGAAAGAAGGAAAGAAAGAAAGAAAGAAAGAAAGAAAGAAAGAAACCGTGACAATTTCATCGCTTGAGTTTCTTGCCCAAACAGGTCAGAAACCATGTACCATTATGTCGAAGCCATTACCGCAAAGCCAGTTTGCTTCTAGACTTACGATGGTACTTCAGGAGCATGAGTTACACTCCAGAGAGGTCATTAGTTGCTATAAACATGTTATCGAGGGCAGTGGTGTCCTTTCCAGCCCAGATGCCCCCGGGTCAAGTGTGATAGCAGGAAATGAGGGTCAAAATAACGAACCTCTCGCCCTTATGTTCCTTTCTGTTGAATAATCGATGTGTGTCCGTTTTATCAAAATGTTCTTTCCTCTCCCCCTTTCCCACATCCCTGCCTAATTTTTTGTCCGGTTCTTGATCCCTACATCCTTTGACTGGTTTTCTGTCCTTTATTCCTTTCTCCCTTCACATCTCCCACAGCGGCTGCTGGCGACAGCTTTGCTGGGGTTTTCAGCACTACCACCCTCGTACCAGATCCTAACTCTCAGGAGAAAACCATCATTTCTCACTTTGTAACGGCTTCTCTGGACTTGGTTTTAATTAGGTCAGGGTCACCCTTCCCAGGCTTCCGCTGACTCTACCCCCACCCAAATAATCCCGCCTACCCGTGGGGGCTTGAGGCTTCAGCAGCCCCCCTGCCAGCAGCCCATCTAGCCAGGGACCCACATGGCATTGTGAGTCAGCTCCGGGATGGAACGCCGTTTCCCCCATTGGCTACCCACCGTATGTGGACTCTTGGACGGCTTGTCTATGAAGTAAGGATGCCAATATTTACCAGATTGTGAGGAAGAAATTGGGAAAGTGTCTGAAGTTCTTTTGAGGGTGTGGGTTTCAATGAATGTTTATTCCATTCCCTAGGCATTGGTCCATCGTCTTAATTCAACAAACACGTACTGAAAGTTTCATAACTGGTATGACCTATTTCACCACTGTGGTCCCATGGTGCTTTGGGGAAAGGAATCATTGAAGCCACTTTTCCTAACCAGCATAAAGTCCAGAGTCTCCCTCCCTCGCGGTGTTATTTTTATTTTCCCCCATCCTCATTCCCTCTGTTTACCCATGAACGCCAGGGCACTGTCAGTCTATTGAGTATCGGCGCAGATTCTTTAGACTACAAGCACAATTGTGCCTCATCGCCACAAGAGGTCACTGATGAAGAGTGGTCTCCTGTAGGTCCAGAGACACCTGCCCACCATGGCTGAGGCCATGCCCACAGGGGCTGGCCTAAATCACCGCACAGACTGCAAGGGGGAGCTGCGCCTAGGCCACGGTGATAACTCTCCTCGTTCGCAAACACACATGCTCGGCCATTGTCCCTAGGTCTGTACCCCGTGTCAGAAGAGTCAAGAACTGAGAAGCTTCTAGTCTGGCTCACATACTGAAGCCTGTGAGCTTGGTGAGGGCCACCACTCTCCAAACTGCTGATTTCCCTCATCACATGCTATAGGATCGGGATTACCTTCTGGGCCCGATTCCACCCTGTGGGCCTGAAGGAGCCCTTCAAAGTCAGTCCACACCTTCCCAAGCCCCTGCACAATGAGACGGATAGTTTCTGCTCAAGTTCCAGTAAGTTTCCCAACAACACTCACGGAGTCCACTTATCACTTTCCCGCAGCAACACGAGTACCTCCGATCAGGTCTGCCCTGCGCTTTCTGCTAGATGCTCCTTTGCAGAGAAGAGCTACAAGTTTTTTCCTTAAACAGTTACGGTCGAGTGTGACCAGGTGCCAGCCTTAGTTTTAAAAAAACATGAAACAAAACAAAACAAAACACAGGCCTGAGGGGCTTTTCACTTCAGGGAAGACGTCCATGAACTCCCAGACCATTCCAGACATAATGGAAGTTCTCTACGCGATTAACCAAATCCCACCACATCGGGAACGCTTTAGGGAGACAGAGAGATCCTAGGTGCCCAGGGGAAATAAGAAGATGGGCACAGAGGCATATGCAGGAAACAGCCGCCCTGAGCAGCCCCAGAGGATTTTAGCCACCTCAACTGTCACCCCCCGGCCCCCACCGGCCCCCAAGAAACAGCCCTTCATGGAGTCTTGGGATGTGGAGGGGGTGGGGAGGGTGTGAGGCTCATGTGAGCTAGCCAGGCTGTGGATGAACCCAGAAAAAGGGCCTATCTCTAAATCAGTGTCCCCTTCCCTTCTCTCACACACTGTGCGTAAATGTAGAATTCAGGAATCAGGGACTGGGGCCAGGAACAAACACCCACCCACCTTCTAGTTAATTCCCTCCAAAACACAAGGACGGGGGCACTTACAGCCTTAAACTGTGTGCTATGCGCCGGCCTCCTTCCAGGGAAATCCAGTAAAGTGCATCAAGGATCTGTAGACTGATGTTTACACTCCGTACGTGGAAAATGTGACGGGGAGGGGTCAGTGCACTTTGAATAAATAAAGCAGATGAGGCTTGGCAACGGTTGAAACATGAGGAAATGGCTTCCTGCAGTTTAGAGTCGTGACTCGGCTCATAAGTTAACCTTGAATATAGTTTTCAAAAATCATCAAGCCCTCAAAGCCTTCATCTCTAGCAGTGATTAGCCATGATGCACGAAGCAGGAAGTTAATATATTTATGCCTAAGGAGGCATATGATGCATGAAAACTCTATTCATTCTGCATTCATTTGCCGGCTGTTTACTGATGGCTTGCTCAGTGGCGGGCACCATGCCAAGACCCAGGAGACGCGACAGTGAACAAGCATGGCCTTCCCTGCGAGGAGCTTACAGTCGAATCACAGCAGGAGACAAGGAAACGGCACCTCTGGAATACCCGCCACAGGCCAGAAATCGTGCCAGAAGCTTCTCCACCCATTAATCTTGACACCAACTACGCCATTTTTTTTTTCTATTTTATGTATTGGTCGACCGAGGCTCAGGGAGATCAGCTATTTTACCCAAAATGGTTAACATCAGAAGATCCAGCATCCAATCCAGAGTCTGTCTCATTGCACAATCTGTGCAATCCTTAACACACTCTTTCTCCAAGAGCCAAACCCTCCCTTCTGTACCGAGCTCTGTTTTCTGAGTCAGTCCCATCTGTGGAATGAAGCGATGAATGCCGATGCTGGCGGTGCCTAAGCAGGTCAGCGTATTCCTCCGTACAACATGCGAGCAGCTGTCTTTCACTTAAAAGTATATTAAGGCAACTAAAGGGAGGGTATGAGGAGTCAGAACCCCCTTTGAAAAGAATAACAAGGAGATAACAAGCAAACAACAGCAAAAGTTATGGCAGTGTTCATTGTGACTGACCTACGAATGGCTTTGAATCTGCCACAACAACCCTACCGGGCAGATACAGCATCATCCTCGTTTTGCAGATGAGGAAACTGAGGCACAGAAAAGAAGCTGGTCGAAAGTTACACAGCTAATGAGTGAGGGAGCTGGGATTTGACTCCAGCATTCAAGCTATTAGAATGACAGGTGGTACTTCTAACGATAGACAGACGACGATCTGAGTACATCCACACAGGGACCCCAAGGGCTCAGCGTCCCCTAGAGCTCTTGGCCCACTACTCCAGAAATGGAAAGGCAGTCTAATCCCTCTAATCCCTCTGGAAATGTGCTGTCGAGATTGACTCCA
This sequence comes from Prionailurus bengalensis, assembly GCF_016509475.1. Classification (NCBI taxonomy): domain Eukaryota; kingdom Metazoa; phylum Chordata; class Mammalia; order Carnivora; family Felidae; genus Prionailurus; species Prionailurus bengalensis. The sequence goes on from NC_057347.1 coordinate 21,833,438, forward strand.
GCCCTGACACTAGCAAGGGAAGTGGGTCATCTCTGTAGAGAGTTTTCACTTATGGCTCCTCTGGCTGCCCTTGGAGATCAGGGCGCCCTGACCCCAGTTACCTGGCCCGAGGCAGAACAGGAAGCAGTTCCCAGTACCGGGTTCTCAAACCTTGTTTTCTGAGTGCACATTACCGGTAGGATCCGGTGGGGCTGCAGCCATATTGGCTTATGGTACCTTTTGGTTTTTTTGTTTTGTTTTGTTTTTTGGGGGGAGAGAGAGTGTGTGTGCCCACATGAACACAAGAGTGAGGAAAGGTAGAGGGAAAGAAAGAGAGAGAATCTTAAGCAGGCTGCACACCCAGCATGGAGCCCGACTCAGGGCTCGATCTTACAACCCTGAGATCATGACCTAAACTGAAATTAAGAGTCCAATGCTCAACTGACTGAGCCATGCAGGCGCCCCTCCTAGCTGGCATCTTTCACCAGGGAGGTGGGAGTGGGTGAGAAAAAGCAATACTTGAGTGTTACACAGTTTTCCTTGTCTCCCCAGATCAGGGAGGTTTACCCTGAACTGGTTCGTTGGAGATACTCTGGCATCAGACTCTTGCCTGCTGCACTTCCTAGCCTGGGGCATCCAACCCTGTACCAACCCTGTGGACCACTTGCCACACAAAATTGCTAAAATCATTTACAAAGTAACCATATTTCACATCAAACTCCAGGTACTTGTGAAACGGGAAGAGAGTACTGCTAATAGGGATGCAGGGACAGTGGGCCTAAAATGGGACTGTCCTTGTCACACCTGGATCTCAGGTTACCCTATGTATATAGGACCATCCACATGACAGACCCTGCTATAAGTGCCACACCTAGATGAACTCACTGAGTCCTCACAGCCGGCCTAAGAAGGAGGAAGTCTTGTCACCTCCATTTTACTGGTGAAGAAACTGAAACTCAAGGTCACATGGCTGGAAAGTAGGCAAAGCTCTTCCCTCTATGCTCGATTTCCCTCTCCCCCCACATCTGCCAGCCCCTCATAAGAGAACAGGATGCCTTTACCCTGACTCTGGCCCTAGGCTGGGCCTCTGCCAAGGGGAAGGGGCCAAAGGAAGGAAAGGAGGAAGAAGAAAGATGGGCAGAGAGGAGGAGAGCCCTAAGGGCAGACGAGGCTATCTGGGCAGCTAAGCAGCACAGTGTTTCTAGTGCTGATCTCTGGCCCCTTGATGCATGCTCATGACTCTCAGGATTGGCATCTGGGGGCTTGAGGTCACAGAGTGAATAATGATCCTGGTCTTCCTGCACCTGCTCGTGGGGAGAGCCCTGCCAGAGCCCGAGGTGAGGATCGAATGGGAAGACATACACATCTCAGCCTCCCTATCTACATACCCTATCCAGTGGTCCTCCCATATCTCCCCAAGCAATGGATCAGTGAAACCCAAGAAGCTTCCCAGTTGCCATGGAAATGGCACGGATGCATCTAATAGGGAGTAAGAATGGAAGGAGTGGATTCTACAGCTGCCTTAGGCAACCCTTGAGTAAGTTTTCCAGCTACCGTTTGCATGCAGAGTCCAAGATTTCTCTGGTAATAGGAAGAGCCCTGAGGTTCTCAGTGTGCTCCAACTGGCAGTGGATTACCACATTTTCACCCCAGCTCTGACCCAGGTCCACTATGCAGGGCTAGTCAGCCCTCTTCCAGCCTGATACCTTTTGGGGGATAGCCATTCCAAAATACGGGAACAAGAAGAGGGGTTCCCCAATAGCTATACAAAACCACTTGCTGTCTGAAGCAAACTCATAATGGAGCAGCCATGCATGGGGCGTGGAGGGAGAGCCCGCAAGGGTGCCTGACCCACTCATCTTTCATTGGTCTCAAAAGCAGCTGTGTTGGGGACCAGCACCAGGTAAGTCAAAATCGTCCCACCCATGGTGGGATGCTCTTACTTACCAGGCAGACTTGTCTCCTTTCTACCTGAACCTGTCAATGTTAGAGGCTCTGAGGACTAGTTTACAAGGGGGTACAGGGAAGCCTAGGAGGAAGACTGGGAATCACAGAGAGAGAAGACATGTTGAAAAGGATAACCCTCAAGTGGGAGTGAAGACGGGAAGGAGTGGGGGAAGGTCAAGGGAACGGGCATCAACAGGCCAGGTGCTGCCCTGGGTGCCTCGTTCTCTGTGTCCTAGAGCTGCTTGGTCCCTTTTTGGGACATTTGTTCCTATCCTCTATAGCTATCTCTTCCATATCTGAAATTTAGTGTTTTTAGGGACAGAGTGACAAGGCACAGGGAGCTGAAGAACTGTCCAGAAGGCATCAGAAATGCCTACAGAGAAGCAGGGGCTAAGGCTCTGGAAGACATTATTGCAGGGACACATCTCCCCACGTCTTCCTGAAGACTAGAGCCTCCTCTAGCTGCGTGTTAACCCCCAACCCCCTTGTCATATATTTAAACCATTTGCCTGACCATCCAACTCTTAATCAGGTGTGTAATTGGGGAGCTGGGGGTAATGCGTAAATGAGCATGGAGTCCCCGGTCTTTCATTTTTGTTATGGCTTCCAACAGCTGAGTACCCACACTCTATCCTTTTGTTTTACAATCTTTTCCTTTCCCACCTCATTTTCCACTCCACAGGCTGGAGGGTCAAACACTCATGGTCTTTGTTAAAGCCCCAACTGGAAAAGAGTCACTGTCCCTACTTCTCAGCACAATATAGGCTCGAGTAAGGAGCAAACACATTCAGATGTACAAACAATCCCTGTGGACAATCCAACTTTGAATTTAGCTTGAGCTTAGGGTTCAGTTCTATCCTTCATCTGGTTCTGTTCTAACTTGAAGAAGCAGAGGCTGCTGGCATCTAAACGTGGTAAGAGACCTTCCGTTCACTTTGCTGCCCCAGACCCCAGCTGGAAGATCCAACACCAAGACTGGGTTTCTAGGCTCTTACCGACCCTTTCGAGGTAATCCTAGGCTAAGAAGGTGCCCCCTTTGCCTACAACTCTTTCCCTCATGTCTGAGCCTCACAACTGACCATAACACCCCTCCTTTCTTCTGTCTGTTCCCCAGGGTGCAGTTGAAAAGGTTTATTTGCATCCCAGTCCATTTATGATTTACCCAAAGCCTTTGGCCCAGAACAGACCAACACGGGTATCCTCACTTTACAGAGATGACCAAGGTGGAGAGAGGGGAGGGGACTTTCTTGGGATCACACAATCAATGTGTCATGACTATAGGCATTTGAAATGCAAGTTTGACCCCCAAACCTATGATGTCAAGCACTCTGTTCCAGGCTTTGGGGGTCCTGACTGATGGGTAGGAACAGGCAGGCAGAGGGGGGTGGGCAGCGGAGGTAGGCGTGGGTCAGGAATAAAAATATACCAGAGAAAGGAATGTTGCTTACTTTATCCTGCAATGTTTTCTTGGGTCTTCTTTCCATTCTTGGCTGAGAGCATGCATTATTTATCCCTCACACACAGAATTTTTGCAGTTGTAATAAAGGTCAGAAGAGGAGAAGAGAGTTATCTAAATCCACAGCTATATTCAGGTGCACTTAGAATGACATATCGAGTCTAATGGAATCCATTTGGGAACAAAATAAAGATGTGAGCTTTGGTGGTTTTTTTTCCTTCTTCCTTTATTCTTTTCTTCCTTCCTTGTTTGCCTATAATAAAAAAATAATTATAATCAGGTTTGTGACCTTCCTGGACCCATCCCCCTTCTTATCTCCGCTGACCCCAGTGTTGTCTGCAGGCATGAATCAGAGAGCCTGGAGACCTCTACGACCCCAATTCTCTCTGGCATAAGCTTTCCCATCCTGGATTTTGTCACTCCCTTGGGTATCTTTGCTTTTCTCTTTCGAAATCCTCAGACCTGTTCATTTTAATTAAAACAATAAATATATGCTGTGTGCATTTTGGGGGCTCAACTTTGGGGATATTAAGGCACAAAAGCAGACAGATGGGATTTGCCATTCCAGAAAAGATGGAACCCCCGGGCTGGTACTTGCCAGTGCTGTAATGCACTTCTGTCAGCCACAGGGACATGCCATTATCGGTTACTGACCTTTTCATCCTTCTCCGGTGACAATCCCTGACCTGATTTCCGGTCACTTCAGCCATTCAGCCAGCCACAGTGAGCCATCAGGCTGGTGCATCCACATCAGAGCCAGGGGACCTGCTGCCTTTACAAAGGATGTCTGAATACGTGGCTCATTAGTTTTTTCCCCCATTACGTGAGGGAAACAACCTGGGTCTAAAGAGGGGGTTCAGAAGGTTTTTTATCCCACTCTTGTTCCTGAAACTCCACCAAAATACAACCAGAAAGACAATACAACTGCGGAAGCAAGGAAACTGCCAAGAACCTCCCAGCAACAAATTATTGATTATATCCACCAAGTGCAGTCAAAATGAAGATGAGGGAACCTGGTGGGAGGTGCACCGCCTCACGTCTGTGGGAAGATGACCATTTCCCCAGAGCAAGGGTCCTTGTCCTGAAGCAAGTGTCCAGGGAAGCTCTGGGCAGAGCGGCAGTGTCTGGGGCCATCCGCAAGCTCCAGGAGGGACAGACAGACACTGCAGAGAATGAATTCCCACCTGTGGAAATGAGAACACGAACAGGCTTTGGGAGCGATGACGGCAATGCATACTTCCAGATTTGCGACTGAGGGATAAATGGTAGTGCAGCATTAAATAAGAAATACGATTGCTCTGGGAGAGGAAGACGAGAGGAAAAGGGAAGGAGAAAGTGATGAAGCAGGAAGTTTGGGCTCCCAGATAGGAATAAACATGACCCAAGTACCTTCTTTGTGCCAGACACGGTGCTAGGTAATTTAAATATAGCTATTTTTTTTTATGTCATCCTCAAACTAGTGCAAGAGAGAGATGATTTTCTCTGTTTTACACGGTATTAAATTGATAGTTATAGAGGCTGGATCCTTTTTTACAAGGTCAAGCACAACAGGCGTTTTTTAAAAATTTGTTTTAATGTTTATTTGTTTTTGAGACCGAGAGAGAGAGAGACAGAGCACGAGTAGGGGTGAGGCAGAGAGAGAGGGAGACACAGAATCCGAAACAGGCTCCAGGCTCTGAGCTGTCAGCACAGAGCCCGACGCGGGGCTTGAACTCACGGACCATGAGATCATGACCTGAGCCGAAGTCAGACACTCAACGGACTGAGCCACCCAGGCGCCCTAAGTACAATAGACATTTTAACTCTGGTGTCCTGGTGTCAAAGCCCAGGCTCCTTCACTTACATCAGCGTCACCACTGCCTTCGTCTTCATCATCACTGATGATGGCACTGAGCCTTTGGCTATGTCGCCACTGGGAGTGTGTACAGGAGGCATTGAATTATCACAGCTCCGTTTTGTAGTCAAGTGAACGGGGCCTCAGAAAAAGCGAACATTCTCCAGATCACACAGCTGGTAGATGGCCGTGTCCACACCGGTTTGACTCCTTACTTTACTGCCTGCCACCACCTGTGGGTACACCCAGTGACCCCGCTTACTGGTTCACACACCGTCCTTTCTGTCTTGGATTTGGCCTCCTCGTCTACCAAAGGAGCAGTTTGTGCTAAATGATTTAAGATTTCTTGCCAGTCTGATCTGACAAACGAATCTAATTTCAGAGCAGCAGTAGGGAGGGAGTGTCTAAGTTTGAGTTTGTGCTTCCGAAATAACCTGTCTTCTCTCTTCCCGGCAGAGTGCTGGTAACTATACTGAAGAACCTACGACTCCTGTAAAATGAAATCACGTGGCAAAATGTGATCATTCGGAAAGAGAATGAAACAGCCCCCCCCCCTGGCATTTTGGCACAGGCCTTTTCACACAGCTGCCAATCACAAGTACACCCTGGCATACTTTCTGAGGAGCCGACCTCTTCTACCCAAACATCCAAGTGGACCACTTGGAGCTTAGCACAGTGACATCCCATAATCTTCACCCAGGCATCCGGATGCCCTCCCCCAACCTACATGCACCTGGTCGATCAATCACCAAGTCATCAATTTCACCTCCGGAATAACCTGCAGTCACCATGGATGCCATGTCCTGCTTCTGATTATCTCCCCCCTGCACTACTGCTCCAACCTCCTGGTGCTTACCGCAGTTCACCCTCCTCAGCGCTAGGAGAACATGATTTCAAACACGAAACTGATCATGACACGCTCTTATACTAACCATCTTAAATAATACAGTGAAAAGAACCACCGGCATCTATGAGCAAGCCATCCATCGTCTGACCCTACCCTGCTGTCCAACTTCACATAGCTCTCATTCCATCTTGTTATGCCTCAACTATACTAAAGCACTCAGGCTTCTTTGATACAGGATGAATGTCCATGCTTTCTTGTCTTTTTGTCCTCTTACCCCCCCCCCGCCCCCCCAGAATGCTCCCCATGCTCTCCGGGACTCCTGGATTCTGGTGCCTGGAGAACTCCTATTCATGCTTCAAGACTCAGTTCTACTGTCAACTTCGCTAAAGTTTATCAACCTCACTTTCTTAGCTAGAGTCAATCACTCCTATAGCTCTAAAGCTCTAGCACTAAAGAGATGATATTTTAGATAGTTGGTTTTGTGTTCGCTCCCTTTACTGGACTGAGATATCCCTAGGGAAAAAGGAGACGGCTAAATACAGATGACACAACATATCCTGTGTGTCAATATCTATTTAAGATTAGGCTGCGCTGGTTGCTTTGCTAGGTGAAGTAATAAATACTTGAATGACTGAGCCAAACAAATTAAGTCAGAAGCTGAGGAGCATCCATGGTGGAATATTTGAGAAAAGCATTTGATAAGGTCATTTTGCAAGAGTCTATGAGGTCTGTTCAAGAAACACACATTAAATGCTATTTGGCTATATAGGTTGCCATAAAATTATGCGGAAAACAAAAGAATTATGTCACTGGGAACTTTTCCAAAAGTTGCTAATGGTCTGGGGGGAAATCAATATTCACAGCAATGAAATAATCAAAAAAGAATTCAATATACCACAAATTAAATTATGGGATTAATAAAATCCAAATCAAGACTCCAAAGGGATTTTCCGAAGGGATTTGGAAGATCAAAAACAGACAAGAGCAATCTCAAACAAAATCCTAGCAGGTTTATGTGTGGCAATAGATTGCTACTAAAATTCACATGAAAATGGAGAGGACCCAGTGCCTTCTCTAAGGCAATTCTGGAGATGAACAAAGCTAGAAGGCTTCTATTATCAGATAGTCAGACGTATTTTGAAGTTTTAATAATTAAGACGTTATCATATCTGCACAAGAATAGATAAACAGATGTGGAGAAAAATAGAGCGATCACAGTCCTATACGTATACGGCTGCCGGATGTATCACAAGCAAAGAATCATGTCGCCTGTCCCTTACGTTAGTGAGATTCATCTGTACTGTTGAACACAGCATGAAATTGTCTATGTGCCTTGCTGCGTGGTGCTCTGACAGAGTGTGCATCTCCAGTGCAGGGGAGAAGTGACAATCATTTTAATAAATGGTTCGGGGCCAATTGGACATTTATATGGAAAAAATGTATTTTGTCCCCCTTACCTCACATGACACACAAAAATCAGTTTCAGATGGGTTGCCTTTCTAAATGTGAAGGCTAAAACCATGGAGATTTTACAAGAAAACATGTTTGTGACATTGGAGAAGGCACGGATTTCTTAAACGTGTCACAAAAGGGGCTAGCTGGCACAGAAAAAGTCATGTAGTAGATAACATTAGAATTTTAATGATGTCATTGAAGGACACAACTAGAAAGGTAAAAAGGCAGTCTGGAAAGTAAGAGATGATATTTGCAATATATGTACACAACAAGGAACACAAATTCCAAATATATGAAGAACTCCTACAAATCGGTTTAAAAAAAAAGCAACCCCAAAAAAGGAGGCAGAAGACAGGAAAACACAGCTAGCCAGAAGGGATATACAAATGACAAATAAAGCTGCAGAATGTGTTCAGCCTCAAGAATCATCATGGAAATCGGGGCGCGTGGGTGGCTCAGTTGGTTAAGCGGTCGACTTCAGCTCAGGCCGTGATCTCACTGTTTGTGAATTCAAGCCCCACATCAGGCTCTGTGTTGACAGCTCAAAGACTGGAGCCTGCTTAGGATTCTATGTCTCCCTCTCTCTCTCTCTCTCTCTCAAAAAAATGAATAAACATTAAAAAAAATCATCACAGAAATTGAAATTCAGAGTTCAATACCTCTCACGCCAGAATGGCTAAATAAGTAAGACAGGAAATGCTAAGTGTTGGCAAGAGTGTGGGTAACTGGATGGGGCGCCTGGGTGGCTCAGTCAGTTGTGTCAGACTTTGGCTCAGATCATGATCTCACAGTTCGTGGGTTCAAGTCCTGCATCGGACTCTGTGCTGATGGCTCAGAGCCTGGAGGCTGCTTTGGATTCTGTGTCTCCCTCTCTCTCTGCTGCTCTCATGCTGTTTCTCTCTCTCTCTCTCAAAAATAAATATACATTAAAAAAATTTTTTTAAAGAGTGTGAATAACTGGAACTCTTATACACTCCTGGCCAGATTGTAAATTACTGCAATCATTCTGGGAAACTTTGCAGTATCTACAAAAACCAAGCATAACTTTAGTCTAAGACCCAGGACTTGCACCTCAGGAGTAGGCATAACAGAGCTGCATACATATGTATGCACACCAATGTACTGTGTGCATAGGTTCACATATGGTAGTAAAACATTCATGGCAGCATTATTTGTAATAGACCCAAAGTTGGAAATTACTCAAATACCTACCAACAGTAGAATGAATAAATAAGTCATGGTGTATTCACATAAAGGAATATTATATAGCAATGGGCACGAACCATTTAAAACTATATTCAACAATGTGGATGAATCTCACAAAATGGAAAGTTGAAGAGGACAGACATAAAGTGGGCAGACAATATGATTCTTAGTACATAAAGTTCAAAGCCAGTTTTTTTAAATTTTTAAAGTTTTTATTTATTTATTTATTTTGAGAGAGAGACAGCACAAGTTGGGGAGGGTAGACAGAGAGGGAGAAGAGAGATAATCCCAAACAGGCTCTACACTGTCAGTAGGGAACCCCATGTGGGATTCAAATTCACAAACCATAAGATCCTGACCTGAGCCAAAAATCAAAAGTCAGACACTTAACCAACTGAGCCACCCAGTGCCCCCAAACCAGTTTTGATCAAAGTCAACATAATGATCATTCTTAGAGTGGATAGCAGCTGGAAGAGGGCTTGATGGTGGAGAGTGCTTCTGGGTTGCCAGTAATATTCTGTTTCTTGATCTGCCTGTTGACTGGGCGAATGTAGTCATTTTGTGAAAATATACCAGGCCATTCACTTCCGTGACATACACACCCTTCACATATATATTGCACTTCAATAAAGAATAAAAACATATTTAAGATGTTCACAAGAAAAGGAGTAACTAAAGGAAATCAAAGAAAGCAGATATTAAAACATATTACAAAGCTACAGTAATACAGAAGGTATGGTATTGGCACAAAACTAGGAATATAGGTCAATGAAATACAATGGAAAACCAAGAAACATACCTTGGAACAGAAAGGAATTATTTACAGGATCAAGAAGATATTTTGGATCAATGAGGGAAAAGAGAATTATTCAACAGTAGTGTTGGGACCATTTATTGACTAGTTAGAAGGGGGAAAAAAGCTAACTACCATCCTCAAATCATTGCTAAAATGAAGTACAGATGCATTCAACATATGTACATACGTTGTGTGTCTTTAAATTTTTGCTTAAGTAAAAACACTTATATGACCATGAAATCGTAAAGCAGATGAGGCTATTGTGTAATCTTGGCAGTGAGAGATTAGGGAGACCGTTCTAAGCATACAAAGAGATGAAAAACTACAGACAAAGCATTGTAAGTATAATGTAAATTATCAAATTATAAACTGTAGAGAGTAGAAAGAGATTGCCTATACTGGGCAAAGCATTGATGCCATTTAAATACAAAAAGCTCAGGGGCGCCTGGGTGGCGCAGTCGGTTAAGCGTCCGACTTCAGCCAGGTCACGATCTCGCGGTCCGGGAGTTCGAGACCCGCGTCAGGCTCTGGGCTGATGGCTCAGAGCCTGGAGCCTGTTTCCGATTCTGTGTCTCCCTCTCTCTCTGCCCCTCCCCCGTTAATGCTCTGTCTCTCTCTGTCCCAAAAATAAATAAACGTTGAAAAAAAATTTTTTTAAATAAATAAATAAAAAATAAATACAAAAAGCTCTTTCTAAATAACAATAATATAAATACGCTCCAACAGAAATATATACAAAGGATAAAAGTATGTATATATATATAGTATACATATATACTATATACATTATAGTATATATAGCATAATATGTAATATAATATATATACTATAATATATAGTATATATAGTATAATAAAATATATATTATATATTATATATATACATATATTCTACAAAGTGGGAGACAAAACTGTCTAATAAATTCATAAAATTCTTACATCTCAGTAGTAATTTAAGAATACTAATTAAGAGTGGTGCCTGGGTGCCTCGGTTCGTTGTGCATCTTTCAGCTCAGATCATGATCTCACATTTGTGAGTTCAAGCCTCACGTCAGGCTCTGTGCTGACAGCTCAGGGCCTGGAACCCACTTTGGATTCTGTGTCTCCCTTTCTCTCTGCCCCTAACACACTCGCATTCTGTCTCTGTCTCTCTCAAAAATAAATAAACATTAAAAAAAATTAAAAGAAAAGAATACTAATCAAGAGAGGTGCCTGGGTGGCTCAGTGGGTGAAGCATATGACTCTTGGTTTTGGATCCGGTCATGATCTTGTGGTTCGTGGGTTTGAGCCCCGCATGGGGCTCTGTGCTGAGTGTGGAGACTGCTTGGGATCCTCTCTCTCCCTCTATCTCTGCCTCCCTTCTGCTTGTGCTTGCATGCACACTCTCTCTCAAATAAATAAACTTTAAAAAAAATACTAGTTAAGATACTAACGAGATATCATTTTTCATATATCAACTGCACTTTTTATGACCACCCAGTATTGGTGAGGAGGGATGAAATGACAGGATTCTAAATTAGTACTTCTTTTCTGAGAGATAATTTGGCAATATAGAGAAAGTCATAAAATACCTATACTGGTTGACCAGAAAGTTCCACTTCTAGAATTTATTCCTAAGGAAATAATCAGAGATGCAACCAAAGAGTTAGGTTTCCTTTTAAGGGAATTCATTGTAGTTTTATTTATAATTATAAGCAACAGTTGACACAAACTGTGTATGAAGCAGAGACTGTGTTGAATAATCCAGGGATGATGGGGCGCCTGGGTGACTCAGGGGGTGTAGTGTCTGACTTCGGCTCAGGTCATGATCTTATGGTCGGTGAGTTCGAGTCCCGCATCCGGCTCTGTGCTGACAGCTTGGAGCCTGGAGCCTGGAGCCTGCTTTGGATTCCGTGTCTCCCTTTCTTTGTCTCTGTCTCTCTCTCTCTAAAACAATGAATAAACACTTAAAAAATTATAATAAAAGAATTTAAAAAAAAGAATAATCCAGGGATGGGAAAATATGCAGTGGATTAAATTTAGAGGAAAAACAAAAAATATCAAAGCTCTTCTGGGTCTGGGAGGGGCTCACGAACCCGTCTTCTTCCCTCAGACCTTTTGGGATTCTTGATTACACTTTCCTTTACTGTTCAGGACAATATTCAAGAAGCTCTTCTGATTTTGAAGATCTACCAATGCGGGACTTTAACGCTAGGAGGAGCTGTTTATGTGCGGTGTTCCATTTGCAATGTTTATATGGCTATTCAGTGTGCTAAAATTACACATTTAAGAGTGACAATCCAATTTCTCCTTAAGCCTTTAAATTTAACTTGGACGCTTTTTTCTTTATATTAATAAATATGATGGCACAGCACAAAGAGTAAACGGTTGAGAATCATATTTATTTATTTATTTTTAAGTTTTTTAAATGTTTACTTTTAAGAAAAAAAGAGACGGAACAGGAGCGGGGGAGGGGCAGAGAGAAAGGGAGACAGAATCTGAAGCAGGTTCCAGGCTCTGAGCTGTCAGCACAAAGCACGACGTGGGGTTCAAACCCACAGACTGCGAGATCATGACCTGAGCTGAAGTCAGATGTTTAACCAACGGAGCCACCCTGGCATCCCAAGAATCATATTTTTAAAGACCCACAAGTAACATGGGAAAATAGGCTGTGTTAAGAAAAAAAGCCAAGGCATAATACATGTACAGTATATTTTGATATACACTCCAAAATGTCTATAAAGAGACATGTAGAGAGATTAATGAATGATTTTCAATTTTTTATTTCTATATTTCTGAATTGTTTGAATCTTGAAAATTGTGTGGGTGTTACTTTTATAATTATAAAACAAGCTATTTTAATTTTGCAAAGAAATTAAGCAGAAATAAGAATGGTGTTACATGATTTCCTTTTTTAAAATTGTTTTTGGCAATGGAATTCCTTTTCAAATGAAATCTCACATGGGAAACGAATATTTGAACAAATAAAAAAAATGGCTCTGTTGAGTAACAGTGGTGGATTCAGACCTCACCTGCCCGCTCTCCTTCCTGCCCCCCACCTGACCTTTAGCTTCTCCCTACCCCAGCGCCCAGCCCCTGAGGCACTTCCAAAGAACCCCAGGGCATCATGGGGCTTAATTCAAAGATTCTTACTTTAGTGGCGCCTGGGTGACTCAGTCGGTTGAGCGTCCGACTTCGGCTCAGGTCATGATCTCACAGTCTGTGGGTTCGAGCCCCACGTCGGGCTCTGTGCTGACAGCTCAGAGCCTGGAGCCTGCTTCGGATTCTGTGTCTCCCTCTCTCTCTCTCTACCCCTCCCCTACTCATGCTCTGTCACTCTCAAAAATAAACATTAAAAAAAATTTTTTTAATCTTTAAAAAACATAAAATAAAATAACTTTCAGGATAAGACCCCTTTTTTGAAACTCACTGTATCGTACAGAATTGTGTATCCATCTGAATATACACATAGGCATGGAGTAGCAGAAAGAAATGCCAGAGTGCCCAATATTGTTATATCTGAATGTAGAACCAAGGCTGCCTTTAATTTTTTTTTATTTTTGTTCATCTGTATTTTCTAATTCGCCTGCAATGAACACGTATTGCTTTTACAATAAGCAAAAAAAAAAAAAAAAAAAAAAAAAAAAAAAAAAATGCCCTTTTTCCAAGGTGAGCAGGAGTTGAGAGAATGATTTACTTTAGATACAGTCTAGTGTTCTTTTTCTGCCAGTAAGAGATCCAGGTGATATTTGAGAATTATGACTTCAGGTCTAATTACTTTTTAAAGAAATGCAGCCGTACTTTATTCAAGCATATTTTATATCCAATAAAACTCTCAAATCCTAAGCGTATAGCTGGATAGATGTTGGCATATATATATTCTGGTGAATGCATTAGTTGTTGGTGTTGTTCCTCTCTTCAACTTTTATTTCTAATTCTGGATGCTGCCTAAATTTTTTTATTAAGGTATAACTGGCTTATCATAAACTGTACATATTTAAAGTATACAACTTGGTGAACTTTAATGTGGGAAGGAAAGTCAGGTATTCCTGGGTTTCAGTTCTGGACCTAGATCTTTCTTGACCTTGGGTAAATTACTTAATCTCTCTGACCCCACTTTTCTTACCTATGGCTCATATTTTCATTATTTTCTAGGATTCTTCGGAAGACTAAATAAGTCATATATGTACCCAATAAAAAAGGGCCGTTGTGGATCCTGTCTTTTTCCAAATAGGAAACCTGAAGGGGAGCCTGAGTGGCTCAGCTGGTTAAGTGTCTGACTCTTGGCTTCGGCCTAGGTCATGATCTCCAGGTTTGTGAGTTTGAGTCCCACGTTGGGCTCCACACTGATAGCGTGGAGCCTGCTTGGGATTCTCTCTCCCCTTCTTTCTCTGCCTCTCTTTTTCTCCTTCTCTCAAAATAAATAAATAAATTTGAGGAGGAAAAAAAATAAGGACGCCTGAAACTCAGGGAAATTGAAAATGTGCTTAAGGCCATACAGCCAAGCAGAGAGTACAGTTCCCTGAATGACCTGAGTCTTCCTGTTGGAAACTTTTAAAGATGCCTCCTCCTGAGGGGACCCCAAACAGTGTGAGAAGGGGCGCCCAGAGGCCACGAAGAGGGAGAACGGGGGCCTCTCCAGCCCTCTGGCTGCTTTCCTGGGAACTCTTGCTGCAGAATGAGTGATGGGAACTAGCACACCATGTTGCCTCCAGCCAAACGCTCAACTGACAAGCCTCAGTTTCCTCATCTGTTCAAGGGAGACATGAGATCGGTAATGACAATGTTTGGAGACTCCTGTGAGCCACATGAGATAACAGCTAAAACCAACTTTGAAAGCTCTGCAGAAGTGACCCATGGTTCAATGTAAACTCTCTGAGAGAAAAGAATGTCGGGAGTTTACAGCAGAAAGGAACTCAAGCATCATCTGTAGGCTTCTGAACCCTCTAGCGATGTAATAATAATCCTATTAATTAACAAAATACCTCCCGTGTGTCAAGGGCCCACTAGGCGTGCTACGAGACAATTTTTCAGACACCATCACATCTAATTTTCGCCACAACCAGGCTAAGTAGACAGTATCATCTCCACTTTACGGGTGAGAAGATAAAATCCAAGAGAGGTTAAGTTCATCATCCAAAGTCACACGGCTGAGAATCTTCTAGCGCCAGGCATGTGCTTCCGTAACAGTATTCCTCAGTTTCTTTCAGAAAATAAACGAAGAAGAAACACTTCCTGGCTCACTTCATGAGGCCACTCTTGATACCAAAGTCTGCTGAGAACACTATTTAAAAAGCCATGAAAATTACAGACCGATATTGTCCATGAACACAGACCCCAAAATTCTTGGAAAAGTAATATATGCAAATAATACATCACAACCAACTGCTTTATTCTAGCAGTCCGAGGAGGTTTCAATATTTAAGAAGAAATTCCCCACATTAAAAAAAGGGAGAAAAATCATGTAATGATCACCTCAAAATATACAGAAAAATCACTTGACGAATTCAATACCAATTCATGATTTTTTTAAAGCAGCTATAACCTCAAAATAAAGAGAACCTCCTCTAACTGATAAAGGGCTATAATAAGAAAAAAATCACAAATAACAAAATTAAATACTTACCGTTGAGGAGTATGTCCAGAGCAAAGATATCTGTTCTAACTACTTGTACTAAATACTGCATTGGCTATCCTAACCAGAATAAAAGGCAAGATAAATAAATAAAAGGCATAAGGATGGGAAAGAAAGAAATAAAACTGTCTTTACTCACAGATATTGTGACTTTTAATCCCAAGGAATCTATAAAAACAATACTAGAATTAGTAAGTGAATTTAGCAAGGATTCAGAATACACAGTAAAATCAATATACAAAAAAATGTAATTCTGTATATTAGTGACAAGCAAATGGAAAATGTAATAAGAGGAATATCATTTATAATAGTATCTAAAAGCATGAAATACTTAGGGATAAAATTAACAGAGTATGTGCAAGACATCTACATTGAAAACTACCAGAGAATACAAAGAGAAATTAAGGAAAACGTAAGTAAATGGAGAGCTATACCATGTTTGCGGAATAGAAGCTTAAACACCAGTGAAACTCAATGAAATACAGCCAGAATTATAGTGGCCTTATTATAGAAATTGACAAGCTAGTTGTGATTGATTTGAAAATGCAAAAGACCTATAATAATGAAAACAATGATGATAAAAGATCAAAGTTAAATACTTTCAGTACCCGGCTTCAGAATTTACTATATAACTACAGAAATCGAGACAATGTGCCATTGGCATAGTCAGATATGTTAATGAAATAGAACAGAGAGTCAGAAATGGACCCATCCATGTATGGTCATGTAAGATAATTCAGTGGAGAAAGGCAATCTTTTCAACAAATGATACTGGCTTGATGGGTATCCATAAGCCATAATTCCTACCTTCCATCACACACAAAGATTAATTCAAAATGGAATCACTCCTTCCAGGCCACATCACTAATCTGAGGCTTAATATCTAATCTAATTACAGTTTCAACCTCCCCCAGAAATGTAGTCTTAAATGTAATTTTCTAGTCAGTACCAATAAGGCAGTCTGTCACCTGGCACTCTTCATGCCCACCAAAAAGGTGAGGTAATCCATCCAATAAAGCCCTTTGGCCCCCCAAAAGAGAGTGACCTCACCTAAAATAACCTTTTTCCTGTTTATAACTTCCTTTCTCTTTCTGTGTTTGGAGTTCACCTCTGCATGCTACTTGTTAGATGCTGCCCAATTCACAAATTGTTTACTAAAGCCAATTAGATCTTCAATTGAATTGTGTTTTTTAACAGTGCAGACAAAGATTTCCCTAGGAGGACACAAAAATCACTAACCTCTTCCCCAAGAAAGAAAAGAAAAGAAGACAGAGAAGAATGAAGAAAGAAAGGAAAGAAGAGAGAGAGAGAGAGAGGCAGACAGAGATAGAGGGAGGAAGGGAGAAAGAAAGAAAGAAAGAAAGAAAGAAAGAAAGAAAAGAAAGGAAGAAAGAAAAGAAAAGAAAGAAAGGAAGAAAGAAAGAAAGAAAGGAAAAACTGCTAAATTGAACTTCAACAGAACTGAAAACTTCTGCTCGTTAGAAGACTCCATTAAGAAACTGAAAAACAATGCCACATAATGGACAAAATACATACATCTGACAAAGGACTTGTATCCAAAATATAAAAGGAACTGTTTCAAGCCAATAATAAAAATGGACTCAACTCAAAGTTGAGTCACTCCTTAAAAACATAAACAAATGGATAATAAGCACCTGAAAAGATGCTCAACATCATTAAACATTAAAGAATTGCATATTCAGGGGCACCTGGGTGGCTCAGTTGTTAAGCATCGGACTTCAGCTCAGGTCACGATCTCATGGTTTGTCAGTTTGAGCCCCCATCAGGCTCTCTGCTGTTAGCCCAGAGGTGCTTTGAATCCTGTCTCCCTCTCTATCTGCCCCTCCCCGCCTCTCAAAAATAAATAAACATTAAAAATATCTTTAAAAGGAATTGCATATTCAAACCAAAATGTGGTATGTCACACATTAAAATGCCTGAAAGTAAAAAAAAAAAAAAAAAAAAAAAAGGAAGAAAGAAATTAAAAAAACCATCAAAATCACTGATGAATATGCGGGAAACTGGAAATCTCATTATGGGGGGTGCAAAATTGAGTAACTGCTTTGGAGAATAGCTTGTCAGTTACTTATAAAGTGAACCTTGCATCTACCCAATGACCCAGCAATTTCACTTCTAGAAATTTACCCAAGATAAATAAAAACATTCATCTGCACAAAGACTTGTACACAAATGTTCCTGCAATCTTATGCACCAGAGCATGTATGAAATTGGAAACAGCCCACATGTCTATCAACAAGAGAGTGGATAAGCTGCGGTATATTTCTATACTTGCATACCATGTAGCAATAAAAAGAAACAAACTACTGATACACACAAAAGCATGGATGAATCTCAAAACACTTTGTTGTGCCAGAGAAGGCAGACACAAAAGAATACATGATGCTCAACTCCACTTACATAAAATTCTAGAAGAGACAAAAATGAACTCTGGCAAGAGAAATCAGATCAGAGATTGCCTGGGGTAGAAGGAACAGGTCCAAAATTGAGTCATTTGCCCCCCTACAGAGCAGACCAAGACTTAACTACAATTTCAACCCACTCCAGGAATGTGACCAATTAACAATCAATCTGAAATTTCCTTGTCTGCACTGGTGAAGTAATCTACATAAAAATCTACATTTAAAATCTACGTAGGGACGCCTGGGTGGCTCCGTGGGTTAAATGGTTAAGCGTCCCACTCTTGATCTCGGCGCAGGTCGTGACCTCACAGTTTGTGAGATTGAACCCTGCATTGGGCTGTCCCCCTCTCTCTCTGCCCAGTCCTTGTTCTTTCTTTCTTTCTCGCTCAAAATAAATAAACTCTAAAAAAACTCTACACATCTATTTTATTTACATAACATCTACATAATCTACATTAATAATCTAATAATCCACATTAAACAAAAACCCTGCCTTTCCCTTCTCCCCAAGACAACGTAACAATCTTTTCTTCATTCTTGCTAATAAATTCTTGCCCCATCTCTCCTCCCTACAAACACCTTCCATTTTGTACAACTCCTGGGAGCATCTCTCTACTTGCTAGGTGGGATGCTGCTTAAGAAAGCCAATTAGATTTTCAAACTTACCCACACTACAAAGGGACATGAGGAAACTTTCTGTTGTAATGCTACTGTTCTGTATTTTGATTGGGGCAGCGGTTCGTTCCATGGGTATATACATTTGTCAGAATCAAGATGTACCTCTAAAATGCATCCATTTTACGGTTTGCGAATAGATTGCACACCAACAAATTTGACTTAAGAAATAATGTTTCCCAGGTATTTCTTAGACCCATTAAAGGTTGAACATTTATCTCTGCCAGATTGCTTTTGTCACCTTTACTGTTTCATGGCAATTCATACAACACCTGGCACGCGGTAAGTACTCCATACAGAAAGAGACTGAAAGAAGGTGGGGTGGCAGAGGCTATGGTTTGCAGGGGTGAGGGGAGGAGCAGGGTCCCAAGTGTGAACACAAGCAGACAAGATCTGCTCTCTGTTACAAACCGCTTCCAACCACAAGGTAGCATCAGAGAGCACAAGAGAGGCCATTCCTAATCAATCCAGCAGATGGCAGCAGGCCCACATCAACCTCTAAAGACACCGAGTGGAATTTTCAGGATCTTTTGTGTCGTGGGCATCTCAGTATTTGCTTCCTCCAGTTGTGCTGTCTCTGCCCGGATCCTCTGACAGGCAGAGAAGGGAGACTTAAGTGGGAGAGGATGGGAAGACACCCACGAGCCCCACGTATGCCAGACTCTGTTCTCCACCCTTAATAGATAGTAAGTACCTCCTATCCACCTCAACCCTGCATCGTGGGCATGAGTTTCTTTATTCTAAAGACAAGCAAACAGATGCCCAGTAGGGGAGACTATATTCCTTAGCGCCGAGCTAGAAGTGGTAGAGACGGGGTTTGAGCCTAACTTTTCCATCCAGCCAACACTCCAAACCTGGAGGCCACAATGATCAATGTAACAGCATCCCAACCCCTCTGGAAGCAGTGATTCATTTAATCTGCACAACCCAGTGATGCAGGGACTGGCTCTATAGCCATTTTAAAGCTAAGTGTGAAACTGGGGCCCTGAGAGAGACGAACTTGAACAGGCTACACCATTAGTAAAAATGGGGGCCAGCAATGGAAACTCGGACCCTTAACTACAGGACTGTTCACCACATGGCCATTTTATCAGACCTTGTAGGGACATGGAAGAGGCTACTGGCTGTAGAGGGAGTATCAGTCCTGCTCCTTCCAAATGCCCAGGGGCGGCTAAGAATGGCTTCTGCCTCCGCCATGTTCCTTAGAGCCCAGGGGCATGCAGGGGCTCACTGTTAGATCTGACCATGTCCCCAGCCCTTAGGAATCTTCTAAGACCCAAGACTGTCCATCTGTCTAGCCAGCCAGCCTTTGCTGAGTACCTACTGAGTGCCAAACATAGGCTATGGAGACAATGTCCACCCGCCAAGAGCTGTTGTGTTGGGAGTAAGATCATTTGCAAGTATAGGAAAAAAAAAAACCAAAACCACAAGGACAGAATTCTGCGGGTGACTGGTCAACACGTGGGTTGCAGAGAATTTCTGCTTAGTCAGGGAGGACTTCAAAGGAAAATGGGGGTGGGTTCTTCCACTTAAGCCTCGGGGCTGTGTAAGGCTTACAGAGATGAAGGGCAGCATACAGTGAAGAGCTTTGAAGAGAATAGAGAGGCCGGCTGGACTGGATGGAGGGTCCTGTAGGGAATGGGTGGAAATGAGACTGCATGGGCGGGTCAGGGACAGATCCTGGAGGATCCTGAGGGTCCAGAAGGGGGCCTTTCACCGCCTTTTATAAAAAGGATGATTATGATGGCTCAGAGCTACTCTTGGTGTGTAGGAGGGCATGGGGAGATAAAGTCAGCTCCCAGGAAGAATCACATGGGCCAGCTGAGCGGAACAGAATGGGATTGAAGAACTTGCAGGGGAGGGAAAGGGGGAGCCTGGTCACATCACATATGGGGCGCGCGTATCTAAGACATATATTAAAGCATCTCACCCCCACAAGAGCCATGGAAGATCTGTGCCACCATCTCTGTTTTATAGGTGACTAAAACAAGACACAAGTGGTTAAGGAAGCTTCTCAAGGTTACCCTGTCTAAACCCAACAGGTCTGGCGTTTCAACTCACGGACCAACACCAAAGTGCACTTTCCTAGCCGCTGTGTGATAACTGCCTTCGTGTCACGGATACAGCACAATCCAGGCTGGCTAGGTCGGAGAGATCGCTCACCTTGTCTGGGATATCTAGCAAGGCTGGGGGGATAGGGCTGATGAAAGGATTAACACTTTTCCCACACACTTTTCCCCAGTGCTCCAGATACTCAAGTCTCCAGTTGGAGATACATACCTAGAATTTTAGAAGCACACGGAGCTGAGAGGAGCATACCCGGCTTAGGAAGGCAGAGGCTGTATGAGTGACAGGTACTTGCTGGCGTCTAGTCTTCTTTGAGGCTGTTGGAAGTCAGCGTGGCCCCCAGGAGACAGAAGCTTTCAGAGAAGGGCACCGGTGCTGTGAATGCTAAGCACCTTTATCACCCGTTCCCGGAAAGGGAGGAGATGAACCCCCTTCCTGCCATACCTGAGGTTCATGTACACCTGAAGGCCAAGGGGTGGGGTGGGGAGGAAGTGCTCCTAAAACCGCATGGGAACTTCTCCCTCTACCTCTTGGGACCCGGTTGGAGACAGGGACAGATTGAATTTGTTCATCTGATCAGGCCAAGCCCCAAAGGGATTCCAGCAGAAGCAAGCAGAGTCCTGTCTGAAGACGCACGGCCATGGCATACAGCTGGCACGCACCAAGCACCCCATGCGATTTGTCAATGTGTTACGCATGCTGGAACCCCTGAGGAATGGGTGTGTGCATGGGAGAGAGGAATGGCGGCATTGGGTCCCCACAGGAGGAGATGAGACCAGTGGCAAAGCAGCGTTTGTAGCTCGTGGGAATTTGGGGGAAATGGCCAACACGCCATTCTGTACTCTAGCTTTCAGAGTTCCAGAAGGCCTCTGGAGAATCCAGCACCCCTCAGCATTGCATTCACCAGCCCCTGGAGGTCATCTTCTCTTGACTCACTGCCATAACTCAAGACCCCATCCCACACAGATGACAGAAACATCATCACCTCCCAGTATTAGGCTCCCCAAGATGTGACCTTCTCCGTGTGGCTTTTCTCACTTCTCAGTCTGAAATGCTGCTCTGAGCATTCCCTCCATCACTTCCCACCACTCCCCTCGGGCGCTCTCCACCACCCTGCTTCCCTCAAGGTGGCCTGTGCCACTTGCCTTGAGCCGGGGTCACACGCGCCATGCAGGAGAGAAGGCAACTGCAGGATGCATGTCAGAGCGCTTTCTTGGGTCAGTCTCAACTTTGACCCCACCTGCCCCGTCCCCCCCAATCACAGGCTTCATCCTCTGAACTGAGCCCCTTCCTCCACTTCTGCTTTTTTCCTTCCCTTGGGTCCCTCCCCCGTCCTTACACCCACCAAGAGAAACTGAAAATGCCTCCCTAGTAAAAGTCATCTCTGGGCTAGCAAGTTCCCTTTCCACTTTCTTACATCAAGAAATGAGGTCTTTGTTTCCAACCCTTCTGTTCCGGATGAGACCTGGTGAACTGGGGCGCTCAGCAGGGGTCCAGAGAGTGTTTTCCCAATAGAGAAGCCGGCTGACTTCCTCAGCCCTCAGCTGGGAGATGGGGGCAGTTTATTTTCAGTACCCCTTTTTTTTTCTTTTGGGTCACTACACCCACATTTTCAAAGACACAGACCTCATTGACCCTTCCAGTTTTGCTTGGCCCCTGGTCACACCCCTTGCACCACCTCTGGACAGGCCGAGAGGGATCCTGGCAGAGGAGGCAGGAAGGCAGGAGAGGAAATGGAGGTTGAATGAAGAAGCTCAGGGGCCAGGTGGGAGCTCGGTTCTGGGTCTGGCCCGGGCACTCCACACCTCTGGGTGCAGTACCTTCAGACATGCTTGCTGAGGATTGGAAAATATCCACAGGATCTCTGAGTGATTTCCAGCTCTGATGATCTGAGATTTGCCTATAAATCATGAACGTGAGTCTGAGGCCAAAGAGATACCAGGCTTTCAGGAAATTGAAATTATGAATTTGACTTCTCAGTCCAATAAACTGATGTCACCTGGCAGACTCTCAGAGGTGAGCAGTCCAGATTGACTTCTTACAAAACACAGTAGGAGAAGAAAAGAAAGAGAGAAAGAAAGAAAAAAAGAAAGAGAGGGAGAGAGAAAGGGGGAAAGGGAGAAAGAGAGAAGGAAAGGAGAAAAAGAGAAGGAAAGAAAGAAAAGGGAAGGAAAGAAAGAATGGAAGAAAGGAAAGGAAAGGAGAGGAGAGGAGAGGAGAGGAAAGGAAAGGATAGGAAAGGAAAGGAAAGGAGAGGAAAGAAGGAAAGAAAGAGGGAAGGAAGGAAGGAAGGAATGAAAGGAAAGAAGGAAGGAAGGAAGGAAGGAAGGAAAGAAGGAGGGAAGGAAGGAAGGAAGGAGGGAGGGAGGGAGGGAGGGAGAGAGGAAGGAAGGTCTCATTGAGAAGCACTTATGTGCCAAGTAGTATTCAGGGATCTACATACATTATCTCATGGCTTTTTTTTTTTAATTGAGAAGTAATTCATACCATAATATTCATCTTTTTATTTAAAAAAATTTTTTTAACGTTTATTCATTTTTGAGACAGAGAGAGACAGAGCATGAACGGGGGAGGGGCAGAGAGAGAGGGAGACACAGAATAGGAAGCAGGCTCCAGGCTCTGAGCCATCAGCCTAGAGCCCAACGCAGGGCTCGAACTCACGGACCGCGAGATCGTGACCTGAGCCGAAGTCGGACGCTTAACTGACTGAGCCACCCAGGTGCCCCAGTATTCACCTTTTTAAACTGTTTGTGGTTTTAGTGTGTTTACGAAGTTGTGCAATCATCACCACTATTTAATTACAGAATATTTTCATCACTTCAAAAAATAACCCCATATCCATTAGCAGTCACTGTCCCTGTCCCCAGCCTGTAGAAGCCACCAATGTACTTTCCGTCTGTACTGATTTACCTCTTCTGGACATTTCACATGGCATATATGTGGCATTTTGTAATAGGTGTCTTTCACTTAGTGTGATGTTTTTCAAGATTCACCCATGCTGTAGCATGTGTTGCTACTTTATTCATTTTTATGGGTGAATAATATCCCAATGTGTGGATACACCACATTTTGTTCATCCCTTCAGCAGTTGATGAACATGTGGGCGGTCTCTACTTTTTGACTGTTGTGAACTATGCAGCGAGGGACATTAATGGACAAGTTTTTGGATGGACAGGTGTTTTCAATTTTTTTAGTAGGTACCAAGAGTAGAATTGCAGGGTAATATAGTAACTCTCCCTGACTTTTGGAGAAACTGCCAAACTGTTTTCCATAGTGGTTGCACCGTTTTACATTCTCACCAGCGTGTTGGAGGGTTCCAATTTTTCCATACTCTAACCAACACTTGTAATTTCCCAACTTTTTTTTATTATTGCCATCCTGTGTCTACGAAGTGATCTATCATTGTGGTTTTGATATGCATTTCCCTAATGACTAATGATGTTGATCTTCTGTTTATGTGCTTATTGGACATTTGTATATGTTCTTTTCATATCTTCCTTGAAGATCATGTTTTTCTAAGCAGTCCTGACAAACTCAGGCTTTAGAGAGTTTAATCCCTTTACATTTAATGTAATTACTAGTGAAATAAAAAACTTTTATTTTATAAATAATCTGTCATTTTTTTCTGCTAGTCTATATTTTTCTTGTTTCTCTATTCATCTATAGCTTCTTTTGTGTTAAATAGATATTTTCTAATACATTATTCAAATTCTCCTGTTTTCTTTTACTATTCTTTTAAAAATTTATTATCTTACTGCATGTTTTGGGAATTACAACTAACATCTTAATTTATAACAATCTAGTTTGTATTAATATCAACTTAATTTCAGTAGCATACAAAAAAATGTTTCCATAGAACTTTATTCCCTAACCCCCATGTGATTTTTTTTGGCTATTTATTGTCATACAAATCACATCTTTATACATTGTGTGTCTATAAACATATATTTAGTGTTATTGCTTTATACAACTGTCTCTTAAATCAGGAGAAAAATATAAATAAAAATACAAAGAAATACAAACAAAAATAAGAAAAAGAAAAATATAATAAAAATACATTCTATTGTCTTTAAATCAACCTATATATTGCTTTTACTGGTATTATTTCTCTATGTGAATTCTAGTTTTTGCCCAGTGTATTTTATTTCAGCCTGAAGGACTCACTTTAGCACTTCTTGTAGAACAGATTTGCTAAGTAGGAAAATCTCTCTGTTCTTATTTGAGAATGACTCAATTTTTTCTTCACTTTTAAAGGATTGTTTGTCCTGGGGTGCCTGGGTGGCTCAGTTGGTTAAGCATCTGACTTTGGCTCAGGTCATGGTCTCACGGTTCATGGGTTCGAGCCCTGCCTCAGGCTCTGTACTGACAGCTCAGAGCTTGGAGCCTGCTTCGGACTCTGTGTCTCCCTCTCTCTCTGATCCTCCCCCACTTACACCCTGTCTCTTTGTCTCTCAAAAATAAATAAACATTAAAAAAAAATTTAAAGGATTGTTTGTCCAATATAGAGTTCTTAGTTAATGGTTTTTGCTTTCAGCTCTTTGAATAAATTATGCCTTTGCCTACTGACCTATGTAGTTTTTGATGATGAGTCAGCTGTTAATCTTATTGAGTATCTTTTATGTGATGAGTTATTTCTCTCTATTTTCAGAGTATCTTCATTGTCTGGCTTTTGACGGTTTGACTATGTGCGTGTTGGTATAGATTTATTTACATTTATCCTACTTGCAGCTTTTCTGATGTGTAGATTAATGCTTTTCATCAAGTTTGGGGATTTTTAGGCCATTATTTATGCAAATATTCCTTCTTCCTCTTGATCTCTCTTTGAGCTTTCTGGGACTCCCATTATGCATATATTGGTTCCTGTAAGTCTCAAATTTCTGTTCTTCCCCCCCACCCTTTTTTTTTTCTTTCTGTGCCTCAGACTGGATAATTTCAATAGACATAGCTTCATGTTTCCTGATTCTTTACCCTGCTTACTCAAGTCTGATGCTGAACTCCTCTAATAAATTTTTCATTTCTGTTGTACTTTTCAACTTCAGGATTTCTATTCGGTTGTTTTTAATTATTCCTATATGCTTTATTTAGTGACGCACTCTCATACTTCCCTTTAGTTCTTTAGATATGATTTCATTTGATTTTTAAGCATATTTAAAATATGTAAGTTAGGGTTTTTATTTGTCTAGAAAGTCCAACATCTGGGCTTCCTCAAGGATAAATTTATACTGACTTTTTCCCCCTATGTATGAGCCCTACATTCTTGTTCCTTTTCATGTCTCACAATCTTTTGTTGTAACCTAGACATTTTAAATAATATAATGTGGCAACTCTAAAAATCAGATTCTCTCCTCTCCTCAGGGTTTGTTGTTGTTTCTTGTTTGTTTACTTAATGCTCTTTCTGAACTAATTCTACAAAGTCTGTATTTTTTGTTGAGTGTGACCAATGAAATCTCTTCTCAGTTACCATAGTTGTTAAATAGTGATTGGACAAAGATTTCCTTAGATGCCTGAAATCAATAAGTCTCCCAGTCTTTGCCAAAGGGCAAAGGACAAATGTGTGTTGGGCCCTACCTTCAGCATGAGCTGACATTTATAATTCTTTCTTAGCCTTCACCTCCTGCTTGCTTAGTGTCTCAAGGTTAGTCAGAGGTGAGAACTTAGGGTCTTTTAAGACTTTCCTGGGGGCACCTGGGTGGCTCAGTCGGTTAAGCGTCCGACTTCGGCTCAGGTCACGATCTCACGGTCCGTGAGTTCGAGCCCCGCGTCAGGCTCTGGGCTGATGGCTCAGAGCCTGGAGCCTGCTTCACATTCTGTGTCTCCCTCTCTCTCTGCCCCTCCCCCGTTCATGCTCTCTCTCTGTCTCAAAAGTAAATAAACGTTATAAAAAAAAAAAAAAAAAAAAAAAAAAAAGACTTTCCTGAACCTGTGCACAGTGTTATGTATATACATGGCCTTCCGGATTCTGCATAGCTTTGTTAGGTGTTGATAATCCCATTCAATGATCTGCAAACTGAGGCCCAGAGATGTTAATTGACTTACATAAGCTCTCCCTCAAGCAGTGAAAGACACTAGATTCAAACCCAAAGTCATGCTCTCTCTGCTCCAAACAGTAAGACACCTTCAATTTCCACAGGTATGCCTCTTCCTTGCTAATTGTAATTCTGGCTTTAACCCAGCATAGAAGCCTTCTACACCAAGTTTGAGATTGAAGGGTCAGCTCTTGGGAGTTTGCAAGCACCTGGTAATAGAGACTTAGAGTCAAAGCTAATTCCAGGGAATCTCAAGAATGGAGGAAGAAAAGCTCACCCTATGTATGATAAGCCAAAACTACCTGTGCATTTTAAGGACTTAAGGGAGGGGATACTTCAAGGCCATCACAACTGATACCAGCCCATTTTAAAAGCTGTCTTTTATTGGGCCCTCACTGCAGATACCTGGCCCCATGACAAGCACTTAGACTGTAGTAGGTCTATGAAACAGCAAAAGAAAACTTCAGCAAGTGACTTAAAAGGGGGGGCATATGATTCCAGGGTCTAAGATCTTAACTCCTAGGGTCAGCTTTTATTGAATCCCTTCAATGGAATGCTTGATGTACAGTCAACTTCAAGGACAGAGAACTCACTACCTTCCAAGGCAACTCAAGCCCCCATCAGGCTTCTCTGCTTATCAGATGGACATCCCAGCACAGTGGAGCAAGCAGAGTCTTTAGCTCTTTGATTCCACCCCTTCTGATCTGTGTGATTTCACCAAGTCACTTCCTCTCTCTGAACCCATTTCCTCATCTGAGAAATGGAGAAAAGCATGCCTGGTTGGCAAGGTTGTGGGAGGGCTGATGACATGAGGCCATTGAGCGCACTTGGCCAAGCAGTTTGACAATAGCAGCTGTCTGGGGGTTCTTCCGTTAAGGAGCTGAAATCCGTGTCTGGGCAGTTTCCATCCATTGTTCCTAATTCTATTCTTTCAGCCCAACTTCCTCAGCCGGTACTTTCAGGTCTTGCGCACAGCAATTGCATTGCCTCTTTTTATTTATGTAAAAAAATAATTACTCCCTGAACAACTGCCCAAACATATGACTTCCTTCACCACCATATTTCCTGTCCTCTAGAGATAAGATCCGCTCCCCTCACCACCCACAGTGTGGGAAGGTCTCCAGCTTGCTCTGACCAGCAGAGAGAGAAAGGGCATCTCTCACTGCCCCATTGCAAAGTTTGTACCTCTCGTAACGCAACCCAAGAGTACCTTTTGTTTTAGTTATGCCACACGGTGGGACTGTCCAGGGCCTCATGTTTGCATCTAAATTTGCCTATATCTTCCCCAATCCTTTTAAAATGCATCTTGTTAGAGTCAGCACGTGTCCCAGGCATCTGAGGCCCTGATTGTCACACCCATCTTAAAGCCAAGTATTGAATATAATGAAAATAAATCCTACTACATCATCTGATTTCCTCCCCGTGCACTTCCACCTGCCAGTGGCAAATGTCCGAGGTAGATGAGCACCCCAGGCTATGCCAACCAGAAACAAGACTGGGGCCTGGGGGATGCTGAAGTGAAATCCGCAAGTATTTACTCGGCACCTGACACACAGCAGGCATTTGCAGACCCAATACCTTAACAATCCTCTACAGGGAGGATCCTCTACACTCTGCTAATAGCTCAGAGAGGGGACACAAATCGGGGTTTCTCTGACTATCCTCACCCCCTAAATTGTAATTCACTAGGTCCAGAGTGGGCTTTGGAGACCCTGACGAACCGCTAGGTGATTCTGAAGCTAGCGGTTCACCTACAACAGCCTTTCCTGCCACCGCAGGTACTGGGCTCTGAAAGTCAATTCTTAAGAATTTCCCCGTGAGTCAAGCCTCCTTTGGCTTGCTTCTTGGCCAAGTCTGCACAAATCATGGCAGTGAGCCTCTTCTGGAGGTGAGAGGGAGACGGTTGGAGCCTTCTTCCACCTCTGCCTCTTGCTGTTCCCATGGGATTTTTTCAGAACGGACCCTCAATATCACCTCCTTCTGTGACCTTTGATTAGCTTTCCAGATCTGGCCAGAGGAAGCGGGAAACCCCAGGCGTGATGTTGCAATGGCAGACTTTTTTAGTACAACTGGAGTGCTCTCTGCATCATGAAATTCCCCCACAGTAGAAATGAGACATTCCTGGGCTGCCCGCCAGGTCTTGTCCCCAACCAGGTGCGCGTACGCAGAGAAACAAATGGCTCTTTGCCCACCGTGACACATCATGGCTGCTTCCTCCTCATTTCCCACCGCAAGTACAGCAAGACACTGCATCAAATGGTAGCCTTGAAAGACGCTTACTGGGGCCCCTGGGTGGCTCAGTCGGTTAAATGGCCGACTTCGGCTCAGGTCATGATCTCGAAGTCTGTGAGTTCGAGCCCCGCGTCGGGCTCTGTGCTGACAGCTCGGAGCCTGGAGCTTACTTCTGTTTCTGTGTCTCCCTCTCTCTCTGCCCCTCCCCCGTTCGTGCACTCTCTCTCTCTGCCTTTCAAAAATGAATAAATGTTAAAAAAAAATTAAAAAATAAAATAAAGACGCTTACTGCACAGATCTTGTAGACTTCCTTATCTTCACCTGCCATCGTGCAAGCCTGTTCCTTAAAGGCACCCCTCTGGGTCACAAGAGAAAAAGAGAAAAGTGCTTCTTCCTTCCTTTTCTGCATGTGAGTTATGGTGGAATCTTTTTCATGGTTAACAAGTGGTGACAGGGTTTGTGCAGAAAGACTCCAAATTCAGTAAGAGGTTCACGGGCTCTCTGTCTGCATTTGGTTTGTTCTGTTATGGAGAGACAGTGCTGAAATGTCTATGTGACTCTGACTTTAAGCCAGTGACCTAATCGCTCTGAGATCCTGTCCCTTAATAGTAAAATAGGGATAAGGATTCTAACTTCCTCCTGGTTATTAAGCAACTGAATGAACATGTAGTACAAAGGGCTCAGCCAAGCTGCTGACGTGTCGTAGGGGCTCTGTGTCTCTATATCTGCGGTCATCCTTTTCTACATCTTGCTACACACAGTGTGGTCCCCAAAGAAGCGGCCTCTGGGTCACCTGAGACCTTGTTGGAAATGTAGGATCTCATGCCCCATCCCAGACCTGTTCAGTCCGAATCTGCATTCTGGCAAGTTTCCTGGGTATGCACACAAGCATTATAGTTTGGAAGAAGGGGTTAGGTCACTAACTGGGGGGTGGGGGTGGGGAGGATGGGAATGGGTATTACAACAGCTTTCTAACCAGTTTTCCATCTTTTTGCACTACTCACCATCTCTGCCAACCTGTGCCTGATTTATATTCCATCTCCTTGGGAGAATGATCTTCCTTAAGTAGGACTCTGGCCTCCTCACCTTCCCATGTGTTCATGGTTCCCTGATGCCTAAAGGATAAACTTCTTGTGGTGGCATTCAAGTCCCTCCTCAATCTGGACCAACCCCATCTTTCTGGCCCTGGTGCCTGCAGATGCTGTGCTCTAGCCATCCTGGACAATGTCACTTAGAGGCCTCAGCTCCTAATTCCAGAAATGAGTCCCCATCCCCATGGGGTACTGTCATTTCATGATCTTCCCCAACTGACTCAAGCTCTGCTTCCTGGAACGCTCTTCTCTCTCTCCAAAACCTTCCTCAGTCGTTGAGGCTCAACTCCACTGTCATTGTCAGAATAGGTGCAGATCTAGCCCATAATGGATGAGTATCTCGCAGTCAAGAGCTTGGGTTCCTCCTTGGCCCAGCAACAACTATCTAAATCCCATTGGGAAAATCGCCTGAACTTTTGAGCCATGGGTACTCCTATCAACCCTATTTGGGTAAAGGAGATAATGAAGGTGCCAACCACAGAGAATTTGTTCTGAGGATTCCTTGGGGGCTACTGTGCCTAGCCCAGTGACTAGCACATAGTAAATGTCCAGTAAAACTCAGGCAAAGCAATTACCTTGTAAACCCACCTCAGTGCAAATTCCATAGATAGGTGCCTATGTGTGGTGTATTCACCATTAGAATCCTGCTGCTTGGCTCAGCTTCTCATACACGATGGATGTGCAATAAATATTTGCAATAAAAAATAAATAAATTAAACAAACCAACAAATACATAAATGTAAACAAATGCCTAGAAAGTGTTGCGTAATTTGTAAAGCTCTGTACAAATAAAAGGTTGTTATTTTGTTTGTTTGTTTTCATTTTAGTTACCAGAATTTAGATAACCTGAGAGAGCCAGAGATCCTAAATTTATTATTATTGTGGTTGCTGACTTATGCTGTCTTCCAGCTCCATGTGAGTGGGCTATGACTTCTCCATACACAATTCAAAGAATATGTGCTGTGGGGTTTCCCCTCCATTATTTCAACATCTTATCCAATCTGTTTTCAATCTTTTATCACCTTAACATATCTTCAGCCTTCTCCCATAATAACTATTTGAGCCGCAATCTTCTCTAGTGTCCTGACATCACCAGTCAGGCTGCAAAAGCTCCAACACTCAGTCCATGTCCAAGTTTTCTGGGGACCCATGTCTGTCCTTGATCATCCCTCAACCTCAAACACAGAAGAGATATCTTTTCTAAGAAACTGTAAAAGAGGGGTCTCAGCAAGATGTGGACCAAACATCTGGGTGAGGGATATGGAAAAGATGGCTCCAAAATGGTGCTGTTAATTGGAAGGTCAAGAATAGCCCAATAGGCCTGTTAGTTCATGCAAATCGCAACTTCCCAGCATAATTGTCACCATCTGCTCTCTTCCAGGCCATCTGTGCCACCCTGCCCCCACCACCCCTCACACTCCATTCTTACTGTATCTCTCTCAAATGCAGGGACTCAGGCTAAAGAAGTCAGAGATTATCTCTCTTTATATTCCTATCTTGTCAAATGGTGGAATCACCTGCAGGCCTTATGAAACTGTAGGTTCTGAGTCAGTAGATCAGTGGTGGGGCCGGAGATTCCCCATTTCTAGTAAACTCCAGGCAATGAAAAGGTTGCTGGTCTGTGAACCACACTTTGAATAGGAAGGGTCTACTCTATTCCTGGACTATGGATCTCATCATTCTCCTGGAATCTTAGAAGCCCATCCTTCTGCTAAATCCTTTGGTTTTAAATTTTTTTTAATGTTTATCTACTTTTGAGAGGACAGAATGGGAGTGGTGGAGGGGAAGAGAGAGAGGGAGACACAGAATCTGAAACGGGCAGCACGGAGCCTGACTTGGGACTTGAACTCACGAACTGAGAGACCATGACCTGAGCCGAAGTCGAATGCTTAACCGACTGACCCACCCAGGCACCCCTGCTAAATACTTTTTTTTGAAAATTTCTTATAATTTTATTTGCCAATTATATTTAAATAGAACGGGGGGGAATGATTTATATATATATATATATATATATATATATCGAAAAATACATTTGAAACATGGAAATTTTCTTCTATAGATTACATAATGCAAATTAATCATTGAATTAATAGTTATTAAGTATTTTTCATGTGTAATAAAAGATGAGTTCTAATTATAGTGTACTCTGAACATTTACTGTCTTGTTTTTGGAGACTATTTAGTCCCTTTTATAGATATATAAACTTTCCTACATCAAACAGAGCTTATGCAGTATTTTGTTTGTAGAAGGCAGCGTGTCAGTCTCATAAAGTAGACTAAACCTTCTTTCATAGATATGTTGACTCGTGATCAAAGTATCTACCAAACTAAAAAAAAAAACATGGTTTAAGCATCGGTCACTTGGAAAGTATTGCTTTATGGAGCTGTGCAGACCTTCCAAATGTTGACATATTTTATTAACATAATGTCAAAAATTACCTTCCTAATCTCACCACTGATGTCATCAGCAAGGTCTTGAAGTATTGGGAAACTATCAAGCCCCCAGTGGTAAATGCAAGTTTTTTTTTTTTAATTTTTTTTTCAACGTTTATTTATTTTGGGGACAGAGAGAGACAGAGCATGAACGGGGGAGGGGCAGAGAGAGAGGGAGACACAGAATCGGAAACAGGCTCCAGGCTCTGAGCCATCAGCCCAGAGCCTGACGCGGGGCTTGAACTCACGGACCGCAAGATCGTGACCTGGCTGAAGTCGGACGCTTAACCGACTGCGCCACCCAGGCGCCCCTAAATGCAAGTTTTTAAAAATTCCAATTTTCACCATAATTTTTCCCCAGTTTTACTGAGATACAGGTGACGTTTGATCTTGTATTAGTTTAAGGTATATAGCACAATGATTTGGTATGTGTATATATTGCCAAATGATTGCCACAAAAAGTCTACTCAACATGAATCACCTCACATAGTTACACTTTCTTTTTCTTGTGATGAGAACTTGTAACATTTACTCTCAGCAACTTTCAAAATATGCAATATAGTATTGTTAACAATAGTGTCCGTGTGGTACATTACATCCCCATAACATGTTAATGTTATAACTGGAAGTCTATACCTCTTGACCACCCTTTGTTAACTACTTGTAACATTTATTGTACATCTACTGCATGGCAGGCCATTGATAAGCACTTCAACTGACTTATTTGATGTAATGTGTGCACATCCCCACTTTATGGATGAAGAACCCAAGTCTCAGAGAGATATATGGAGTCTTTCAGCTCCTGAGGTGTGGGACTGTGGGCTCAAGCTGCAGTGGGGGAAGCTATGGCTGCAGACGAGGACCCCCCCTTCTGAGAACCCTGGATCACTATGGATGTTTGCTTTGCGTATTTACATTTCTGCCACTACAAGCCAGTCTCCATGATCTGAAAGTGGATTAGCACCCACTTGCTATAACCCACGCAGGTGCCTGTGGATGGGTGTTTCTCAAGAAAATGGGCACCATGCCATCTTTGTTAGAGTTATCAAGGATGCTTGTAATAATATTATGTCCCCATCCCAGGTAATGGCTGAGACTGGTTAATTTTTCACCAAGTTCCTTTTCCTTTCTGGGCATTAGACTATATTTCCTGGGCCACAGCAGGGAGCCATGAGATTAGTTCTTGATGATGGGATGTGAATGGAAGTGACATGGTGACCTCTTTGCTGTAGCAATTAAGAGCCGGTGTATCTTCTCCACGCCCCCATTTAATTCCCTTATTTGTGGACTCTGAGGCTATAGGGGATGGTAGAGCCCTAGATGGGAAATCTAGGTCCCTGAATAACCCAGTGAAATAGAGAACTCTGCCCCCCACTGACCCATACTGCGTTGCGGCTTGAAAAGTGAGTCATTATCTCGTTCAGCCATTGAAACTGTGGGGTGGTTGGTGTAAAGTTTGTTTTCCCTAATACATATATATAACAGGTCTTGACAGGAAGACCCCAGAAACCTGCATTTTTAGAAAGCCTTGGGGTAATTCTGAAAAACTGGAGTTTCATGAAATGCATCAGGCCTGGGGCACAGGGTAGAAGTGTATCTGTGTGGCCTAGAGAGTTGTGTAAAAGACAGTGATAGGAATAATGTTTTCTATCACCCTTTTTCTCATTCCTTTTTGTCTCACGGAACATCAGTCAAAGTCTAAGCGCACTCCTTACAGACCAACATGGTCACATGTCCTTTCTTGCAGATGAATAAGTTAATTTCCGGAACATGAGCTCAATCTCAGAGCGCCCTCTGAGAAGCTGATTGAAAACAGAAGTCACAGAACAGAGCCCACATGCACACCAGGTATTTTATCCATCAAAACAGCAAAACCTGAGAATGAGTCATCTTTATTTTCATATCTGTCATCTTGTCTGTCATTCAGAGGCAGAGACCAAGGCCTGGGGCAGTGTGAAGGTTGTGGTTAAGTGAAAGAAAATAATAACATACCCATTTTAGGGCGTGGGAAAGCTTGTGTGGGTCTGGAAATTTCTCTCAATTGCCACCAATACTTGAAAGCAGGTACCTGCCAATCCAAAGAACTGGCCTCTTAGTGACTCTTTTTTCTCTGTTTTTTTTTTTCAAGACTCTAGTGGCACAATATTGTGGTAGTTCCCTCCACCCCCAACATACCTACACACGTGTACATTATACTCATACCTAAAGCCCAACGAGGGAGAAGGTCCCCTTCCTTCTACTCTTGCCTGGTGTGGTTACTGGCTGAGCTGGGAACCAGGGGAGAACAGTTACTGTTGAGTAGAAATTAATCTCCCTCATCACTTTCATGGTACCTGTAATGGGGTCCTCCTCTGTTAACCATTCACTGTTATCTTAGTCACCGGTGAATGGCCCTTTCTGCAGAACCCTCTGAGACTCTATCAGACTCTGGCAGGGAGAGGACAAGGGGTAGAGAAGGGACGGTCCTTGTCGAGCTCTGAAATCACAGCATCAAACAGCTGGTACAGACCATTGACCCGAGGTTGCTTTCAAAACCGAGGCAGAAACAAAACAAAACAAAACAAAACAAAACAAAAAAACCGAGGCAGGAAATCTGTTGCACTTGGTGCTCCAGACTGAAAAGAAATTGGCCTCTGCCCCTTCTGAAGTCCATTCAAAGTCTCATGTCAGCTCAAAAAGATTGATCCTCTCTTCCTGATTGACATACACACTTGTTGCAACTGCTTACCTGTTTCTAGCTGGGGTGTGGCCCTCCTGGCTCCAAAGGAAAGAATTAGATCCTAAGGTAAACCCCTCTAACATAGCAAAGGCCATATCCAGGCTCTGAAAACTCAGAACTGAGGTCTTCCTCCTTTGGCAAATCTGGTTGCTGCGTGCTGTACAAATTCTCACTGCAGTAGGTATAATGTTGGGATATAACAGGTTGTTTGGGGGTCCACAGACCCCGAGTGCCTCGAGGGCAGGGAGTTTTCCTTGTGCACCACTATAGTGGCAGGAACATAATAAGCATTCAACAGAATACTTGCTACCAAACATAAGTGAATGAAAGAAGGAATGAATGTCAACTGCTCAATTTGCTACATGCAGTTTATAAAAGCCAACTCAATCAAAAAGAACTGTCTCCAAGAAATGAGAAGATATAGTAACTAAACTGCATCATGCAAACATGATCATCCCAAACCTCCAACTTTTAGCCAAATGCATGAATCACCAGCGAACAAAGAGGTTGTGTTCTACAGACCCAGTGATCTGGTTTGAGGTTCCATTTACTCTTGTGACCTGATTCTTGTAAGGGGTTTCAGGCATCTGGAACTAAGCAAACCAAGCCCCACCCAGTGACTTGCAGACACGGAAAAATGAATAAATAGATGCACGCATTGGATTAACTCCTGCTTTGCCTTGCAACTTGCATTAACAAATCAAGACCAAAAAATATATAGGATTCAAACTGAAGTCACATTTCTGAGACCGGGGGGTAACCACCAAAACATGAGACAGGGTACTCTATTCTTTTTCCAATGATGTAGCCTACTTCCTTCAACCGTTCGTGTCTCAATTTCCAATACTGAGTAAATTGAAAGTATTATTACGATGCCTCTGAGGTTTTGAAGTGTCTGTCACTGAAGTAAAATTGACAGTTGGGCTGTAGAGAATGCTCTGGGAAAGGGTTCAGTGCACAGAACGTCTTGGGGAGGAAAGTGGAGATGGGGACGGAGCTACGAACTTTGTATTCAAGGAGTCTTGGGATCATACCGCGACCATGTCACTTGTTAGCCTGATCACTTTGGACAAGTGTGATCGGACAACCTCGTTGACCATCAGGCTCCTGTGTGTAAAAATGACGTCAGAGCAGAGCACGCTGAATACGGACATCGCAGGGGTTAAATGAAATCTATATAAAATGCCCTTCACCTAAGATGACGCGGTGCAATCAGCTTGAGTCCTACTCTCCTCTCTTTCTCGTCCCCAACCTTCCTCAGCTCGCTTGTTTTGTCTTCTCTTCATTCTCTTTCTAACATTTTATCCCCTCCTGGTGTCCAACACAGTGCTCAATATCTTCTAGAGACTCGGGAGATGCACAGCGAATCCGAATGCATCTAGTTGAATACAATCAAATTAAATACGCTTTCTGGTCGACTCTCTCCTCTTGAAGCCTTGCCTCTGACCTTCTGTGGTTCATCCCAGCTCAGTGTTCAGGAGCCCTGACCTGCACCAAGTACTCAAGGAAACATCGAAAGTGGCCGCGCCTATGTCCCAGGACCCTCCCTGGTCGCTGAAAGTTTGGACAAGGGATTAGGGAAAGAGATGCCTGAGCAGACCTTTTCAGTGTTCTGCATGTTTGACCCAATTTCCCTCCCATTGCCATCGATCTCTGTATTGGCACATGGGCATGAGGTGGCCCCTTCAGAACACATGGTACTTCCCGTGGGCCGTTATTCACAGCACAGATAACAGGAATTAGTGAACCTTTCTTATCCTTTCCCCCACACATGTGTACACAGGAAGGTGACAGCCACCCAGAGACATACTTCAGGTCACATGGAACAACGCTGTGACCTGCCCTCCCCTCACTAGCCGTGTGGACTTGAACCTGAACAGTAGGAAGGGCCAATGCTTCACTGTCACGGTCCACGAAATGGGTTTCTTGCAGGTGTTGCGAGGAGTAAAAAGAAAAATCAATTGTGCTCGTTTCTTTCTTTCCTTCCATATTTTGACACCTCATAGCATAGCCACATACCAAGTGCTGGGAACCAAGGTCCAGATCATTCTCCCTCACCCGGTAGAATGCAAAGCCCTGAAGTGGAAAGATGCCCACGGGTGAATGGCACTGACAGGTTACCTGGACACCATCCCCAAAGGGAGCCTTGGCCCCTCCTCTGAACCACAGTCCTCTCCATCACTCAACACACAGGGGCTGTCCTGGCTGTAGGGGGCTCCCCTTTGGACTGGCCTGAGGCCTGCTGGCCTGGCCCCTCAGAAGCTGTGATTCTACTCCTG
Source organism: Prionailurus bengalensis (assembly GCF_016509475.1). Taxonomy (NCBI): domain Eukaryota; kingdom Metazoa; phylum Chordata; class Mammalia; order Carnivora; family Felidae; genus Prionailurus; species Prionailurus bengalensis. The sequence continues at coordinate 21,870,516 of NC_057347.1, forward strand.
CTTCCAAGGCCTCCTAGCTCCCCATTCCCTCCCTCTGTGCCCCAATCAGTCTCAGAAAACTAAGAAACTGAGGACTCTTGCTCAGAATTTTAGCCATATGTCACCCAATATACTCAGACCCTCTGCTGGGGAGCTCCTGGCAGATGTGGGTGTGAGGTCTGCCTCCACTCCCTACTAACTGCATGACTGGTTCTCTCTCTCTCTCTCTCTCTCACACACACACACACACACACACACACATCCTGCCCTGGACTCTGCTTCTTGCCCTATAAATAAAGGAGCTGGTGCTAACATTTTTATGGCCCTATCTTAATAAAGGACAATGTTCCGTCTCTACAATGGGAGCCCCTGGACCCCCAACTCCTGCATCATGCATACAGGCCATTGCATATGGGTCACTGCCACTGGACGGATGGAACACATGGCAAAGGGGTTCCCCGTGGGAAGGTCATGGGACCAGTGCAGTAGGACCTTGTCATTTCTCAGGCCATTTCTTACAAACATCCTTGGCTAGGTTCTGCACAGGGGAAGATAAGCCCAAGCCAAGGAGACAAAGCAAGGCAATATCAGGGCCAGACATATCCACATACTCATCACCTCACGGAGCCAGTGACTGGAGCACAACGATGACATAGCAAGATTCCTAACGGTTCCTGCCCTGTTGACGTCTCCTTGCTAATTCCCAAAGAAAGCAGGGCCAGGCATCCAAGCAAACTCTGTGTATGCACCCCACCCCTGCCTTTCCCTGCTGTCTCCACTTCCAAAGGGCCAGAGTCCCTCCGTTTTCTCAGCCTTCAAGAGAAAGCCTGGAATTTCCTCCCAGACCCTGAAATTGGGAAAGTCCCAGCTGTGTTTATTGTCCCTAAAAGGCAGGATCATCCCCATGAACAGGCCTGCACTTTGAGCCTGAAGGCAGGTCATTGCTCTGGCGTTTTTCCAACCCAACTTGTGGGGCTGCCCAGTGGCCGGAGGTGAGGCCACACAGCCACACCGTCCCTCCTCCCAGCTGCCTTCCAAGTCCCCAGTCTCTTGGGGTTTCTCCCCACCCAGAGTGGTGGATGAAGCCATTGTAGGCGCTGGTGGTCTAGACCCTTGTTAGAATAAGAGGGGCGCCAAAGGGACCTCTTTGCATGAGCACCACCTCCACAGCCCCTGAACGTGGGAGAGGATTGGCTTCACAGAATTAAGGTGAAAAGGCACAGCAGCGTGTGCAGAGCAGGTCTGAGGAGTGGCGGTGGGGGGGGGGGGGGGGTGACTGTGAACTCACACTTGTTAGAGGCAGCAGCCTTTTCTTGCCCACAGTTCAGCTGCTTTCCAGAGGGAGGGCAGGCCACGTGGGAACCAGGCTGGGTCTGCACTCCCACTCTGGGCGACAGAAGATCTGGCCTGTCTCCTGGCTCTACCCTTCCCCCGCTGTGCAATCTTCATCTGCGCTTACCCTCTCTGAGTCTCCCTGTCTTCCTGTGTTAACTAGCAATGATTAAATGATGAGGTTTAAAGGAGTTAATGCTTGTCATATCCCCACCTCTGTGCCTGGCGAGTGGGGTCTCACCAGTGTGTGCCCTCCTGACCTTGGATGCTCACCTTTCTTCTATTCACCCCATTCAGAGGCCCTCCTCCACCTCCTCTGCCCCACTGTCAGCACATCTCATGTGGTTTTCTGGGAAATTTCCCTTCTCTTTTGTGAAGTGCACGGCAAATCGGGTCCTGTCCTTATATGAGGAAGTCCTTCAGCTCTGGGCCTTTCCCCAACGTTCACGTGAGGATCTCTGCCCAGCCATCTAGAGGATTTTCAGCAACGCTTTTCTTTCCCCGTGTTCCCTTCTAGGCACCAGCAGCCAACTCCTCCTACCCGAACTCCTCCCCCGCCTGCCCACCCCGAGTCTGCCCAGAGCCATAGCTGGGCAGAAGTGTCACCCATTATCACCACCCCGGCACTCCAAGAACACCCTGGCTTCAGCCCACTTGCACCCACACTCGGCCTGGACATTCAACCCGGTTAAGGCCAAGGTCATCTGGCTCAACAGATGCATGTGTCCTCAGTAGCCTTGTCAGCACATCAGCTCCATGAGTCCCGTGCCGTGTTCATGGGTGAGAATCATTCTGTTAACTAACCCAGGGCAAGACATGTATAAGGCCCTAAGCCACTGTTATCCTACACCTGGCCATTCAAAGGCAGTGAATCACTAGTAGAGAAAGATCAGGAAGAAAGCCCGAGCACTTACGAACCTCCTCCCCCTTCTCCCTACCTGTCAACAAGAGAGTAAGCTCAGAGCTCAGAGCATCAGCCAGACAACTACAACCAGTTCACCCTGAAAAAACAATGTTTATTTTGATTGCATTTATGGCAAGCAATATTGGTTTCAAATTTATAGCAGTTATAAAATGTTTCCTTTCAGAATGCATCTATTTAAGCAAAAAAAGAAGAGTCATTTTAAAGAAAACCACTAAGTGTGTAAGAGAACAGTGTTACAAAGACTTTTGTGAAAAGTCACAAAGGTAGAATGCCAAAGCTGGGGATGAGCTTTAGCTGAATGACGCATCCTAACAGGGATAGTTCTAGGCCCTTAACATGCCGGTGGGAGAGGTGTTCGGATCCCAGAGTTTGATAACGTGCGCATGAATCTCAGCTACGAGGGTATCATGACCCCAAGATGAAGGCCATCTTTTTTCTTCTGCCAATTCATTCATTCATTTAGCAAGCAGGGATGTTCAAAAAAGCAAAAACAAAAACAAAACACCAAAACCCAAAGACTGAGACCAAATTTTTCTGAAGAGGGTGTCTCATCCAGTGCCAAGTCTGGGCTCTGGGATGAAGTTGAGGAGAGGGAGATGAGGTGGGCAGGCCAAACCTCTGGCATTAGGGGTTGGCTGGTGAGATCTGGGTTCACCAGTCCGGTGAGACTGGGGCTAGCTGGAGGCAGACTGAGATGTGCATGGGCCTCCAGGCTATGAGAGCCAGCTGCTTCTGCTGCACGTGTGACATCTCTGAGTCAAGATGATGTGCCCGGACAGGTCTTCAAGGTGTCAGAAGACGAGATGGTGAGGTCACGGGTTATCACTTATTAAGTTTGTGCCATAGAAAGGTCGCACAAATAGTCAGAAGCCCTAGATCCTAATTTCAGGTCTGATTTCAGCTGATTGCATGACCTTGATCAAGTCACTTTACCTCCCCAGGCCCATTTTCTCACCTGCAAAAGGGCAAGATGGGTAATATCTCTAAGCTCACAGGGCTGTTGAAAGAATCAGAGGTGAGCTTCACCAAGGCAGGGACCAAGCCTGTTTAATGAGCTGATGTAGACTCAGGACCCATCCCATGGGAAGCTCTGGTTATTTTCATGAATTAAGATGTCAAGTGTTGGGGTGCCGGGTGGCTCAGTCGGTTGGGCATCTGACTTCAGCTCAGGTCTTGATCTCAGGTCTGTGGGTTTGAGCCCCGCCTCAGGCTCTGTGCTGACAGCTCAGAGCCTGGAGCCTGCTTTGGATTCTGTGTCTCCCTCTCTCTCTGCCCCTCCCCTGCTCACACTCTGTCTCTCTCTCTCTGTCTCAAAAATAAATAAGCATTAGAAGAAAGAAAAAAAAGATGTCAAGGATTCAGCAGGAATGTCCCACCTATTCTAAGTTCTTAGAAACGGTAGCCTGCCAATAACTGCCAATCTTTCTACCATGCTTTTCCACCATGAGGATGAATCCGTGGAGGGACAACAGTGAGGAAGCTAGTTGAGTTGTCTGGTGGCTCTCTCTGGATTCCAAGAAACTTAAAAGTTGGCAAGTGCATGGATCCCAGGTCCTGGGTCCAGCAAGGCACCTGTGTGCAGGTCTAGACCTACAAACTCCAGCTTTCAGTTTGTCCTTGAGTGGGAAAAGCTGAATGACTCTGGACTATAACCCTGACCATGGAACAGAGAGAGAGAAAAGCTGGCTAGCAAGAGGGAAAGGTCAAATCGCTTGGTATTTTCCTCCTGAAATCCGTCCAATGACCTGTGTCACAGCAAAAAAGCCACAGGAAAGCGTGTGGACTTCCCCGGTCACAATGATTAATAGCTGCTCCTTCTTTCTGCTGCCTCTGTGGGCTTGAGAGTGACCCTTTTGTTCTCCAGAAAATCTCAGATACATTCCTTCCTTCTGAGCTCCAGACACCCACGAGGGTGGACCAAGTTGGCTGCATTTTGCAAGCTGCTTTGGAGCTGAGAGGATAAATAAGTTTCTCTCTTTGGAATTTCCCTTTTGTTCATTCACTAGAACATTATTAAACACTTTCTTGGTACAGGCTTTATCTATGTATCAGGGAACCAGGAGCCCACAGATAAATGGAAGGGCAAGCAAGACCAATAGAGTAGATAAACACTTGTTTGGGGTGAACATCGATGCTATAGAAATGTAGAATAAGGACATCTTTTCTTCCTTTGCTTCCAGGAGGAAAGGGCCTCTGAGCTGGGTTTTGCAGGATGAGTAGAAGTTGACTGGTGAAGAAGGGTTAAGTTCCTCCAGAAAAAGGAAAAGCTTGTGCAAAGACCAAGAAGTGTGCTCTTGGAGGAGGGGAAGGTGGCGGAGGGGGGAAGTCCCCGTAAACCAATTTGGACTTTCTGAAGCCAAAGTGCCCGAAGTTCGAAAGGAGAGTTGAGGCCAGAGAAAGGGGAAGGGACTGAGAGATGACCAGGTTTCGGATAGGCATGCTGAGGGGCTTGGAGTTTATCCTGAGGACACAGGGGAGCCATCAAGGGATTCTCAGCAGGGAGGACACATTGCTGAGATTGGATTATTTTCAATTCTTTCAGCATCAGGGTGGAGGATGGGTGAGAAGTGTGAGACCATGGCCTAAGAGCCCAGCTGGGAGCCTTGCCATGCCCAGGAAAAGTGCCTTAAGAACCCAAAGAAGACAGTGCCCATCAGGAGGCTAAAGAGGGGGCCAGACTAGGAGGATAAAGTAGCTAGAAGGGCCCAAGACAATCTACGATTTTCTATTCATTCTGCCGAACCAAAAATCAACTCCTTGAAGCCATGTGCCATGCTCTACCAACCCCAGAACCCCAAGCAGCTAATAATGCCTTTCACAGAATTGATCTCTGGTAGAGCTTTATTAAAGGATGTGGGATAATTGAATGAGTGAAGGAGTGAATGAAATCCTCCTCTAAGACCACTGCAGTCTGATCAACACTGGCCAGTGTTGTCATCTCCTGTCTTAGCTTCCCTCTAGGGAAAGCGGAGGTCCTGAGGAGGTGAGGGTGACAGGAAAACTAAGTCATCTCAGAAAGAAAGCACCTCCTTCTCCCAGAGAGGCCCAGCTGGTGTCAGCGGAGAGAAGACTCTGGACAGGAAGTCCTGGCCTGGAGGGCTCCCCAGGGCACAGCTGGGGATTTCTCCTTGGGACCTGGGGTCCAGGCAAGGCCGAGCAGTGGAAGGCACCCTGAATTTGTGGTCCACTTCAGCTATTTAATGGCTGAACCTCAATGAGGGCGACTCAGCATACAGCTGTGAGGATCTAAAAGAGGGAAGGCTGTTGAAGATGTTTCTTACTGAGAAACATCATTATTGTGAATGTGTACGTTAGAGAAGTATAGCAAGTATGGAGCTTTGGTTTCTATTGTTTTCTAGCTAGGTGGCCGCATCCAACATGTTTCACTTCTCTGAATCTTCACTTCTCAACTGGAAAATAGGAAAATAGAGTGTCTATCCCTGCAGGCTGGTGTGAAGATTGGAAACGAGAGACAATACACATGATTTTGACCAGCTGTAAGATGTGGCATATCTTAGATAACAGTGGGAGAGGTAACCCGAGGATGGCATTTCCTTGGGGACGGGTCATCTGTTGGCCTTAGAGCGCTCTCCACTCTGTGGGCACGGGCAGGTTCCACCGCAGCCTCAGGACAAGCATGTGAATGACCAATGGTTAACATGTCTGTGCCTCATTGTCCCTCACCAACGCTTCAGGTGGCTGAAACCATGTCTGTTAAGCATCTAATGCTCTGTGGAGGGCGCCTGGGTGCCTCTGTTGGTTAAGTGCCCGATTCTTGGTTTTGGCTAAGGTCATGATCTCATGGTCTCGTGAGTTTGAGCCCCACATGGAGCTCTGCACTGACAGCATGGAGCTTGCTCGGGATTTTTCTCTCTCTCCCTTTCTCTTGCTCTGCCCTTCCCTACTCTCACTGTCTCTGTCTCTCTCCAATAAATGAATAAACTTAAAACGAGAGCTCTGTGGACAGCATGTGACCCAGAGATACGACCCCCTCCAGGCAACTCCTTCAAGTTTAAAGGCATGACAAAAGTGACTCTGAGGGATTTATTCAGTTGCAAATTTATCTATTTGCAACTCTCTTACCAAATGCCCCTGATGCTCCAAGAACCTTGTGGTAGAGGAGAGACTCCTTCCCCAGGAGAGGAGGCAGAGATCAAAGATGCAGCTCAATCCCTGGTCGCTGATTTGCTGTGTGACTTTGAGTAAGTCACTGCTTTCTTCAGGCTTTAAGATCCTCGATCTGCAAAATGTGGCTTGGGTGCCAGGTTCCCTTCTGCGTCTCCCTATTCCCAACCCAGAGCTGCAATGTTCATAACAAACACCCCTCTTACCTGGGGTTGCACCCACTGGAGGGAGGTTAGTCTCTCAAGCTTATAGGACATTAGCAACTCTGAGTTCTGGTTGGCTTGGAGAGAAGGGTGAGGGTCTAGAGTCAGACTTGCCTCTTGATTTCCCCGCCAGCCTGGCTAAGAAGCCAGTAGGCCCCAGCAAGGTGGAGTTCTTGTCTGGTTTGCCAGATGCAAATAATGGAAGACAGAGGTGTTTTGTGACTCTCTTTTTCTTAGAAGGCTTGGAAATTGCTATCAGTCTTGGAAAAACCTGTGTCATCCTTCAAAACAGGTTGTCTGATGTAACCAAAACCACCAGTTTGGATGATAAGTCCCAATGAAACAAAAATGAAATGAGAGAGAAAGAGAGAGAGAGAGAGAGAGAGAGAGAGAGAAATGGGGAACTAGAAAAAGCCACTGTAAGAAAAAAAATGAGCAGCAGAAGCTGATGACTAGAAAGGGAACCAGAATCTTGATGTCCAGCCCAGAGCAGTGAAGATAAGAAGAATTACATTGCAAAACACATCCGAGAAACAAGAATGAGAAGGATGCGGTTTTGGCCAAGATGTGAGAGCAGAGCCCAGACTGTAGACCACACTGGGTTTCAAATCTGGGTGTCCAGACCCACTTCCTCACCAAGACACCTGACAAAACAGTGATGGAGAGTCCAAGCAGGATCAGACGTAGACACAGAAGACCTACTTCCAGTCCTTGCTCTGGTACCTTCTTGCACTTGACCTCTGGCAGGTCATTTGACCTGTCTCTGTGATGGCATGATGGTCCCCGACCTGCTCATCCTGCAAGGTTGTTATGGGTGTAAAGTGAGATGATGCTAATTCTGGCCTGTGGTCACGAAGTCTAAGGGCCCATCCGATGGGGAATTTCCAGAACTTAGATTATTTCCTTCCTCTACAGCTGCTCTGGAAGTGAAGAGTGATGAAACAGAGGGACCTCAGCATTATAAAGAGATTCAGAGTATTATCATTTCCCTTCTCCAGATGAGAACTAACCACTCAGCCAAGGTATTACACTGAGTCAGTTGGGAGGGGTGAGCCTGCTAGGGGGATGCCCAGTGTAGCTCAGACCCAGTCAAAATACAGTCAAAACACAGGAGCTAGATTTTTCAGATTTTAACCCCTTTATTGGCCAAGGTCTAACCACTCCCAGGCTCTCAATTCACACATTCGGCAAACATGTGCCCAGTACGGAGCTCACATCCAGCATGGAATGGACACTTGATCACTGCTTGTTAAGTAAATGAATAAATGAATGGTGACTGAATGCCAGGCCCTCTCCTATGTGCTGGGATACAGTGAAAGAATAGATACACCCTGCCTATCCTCACTTACAGTGTGGTGCAAAAGACAGACATATAAAGAACCTTGGAAATGCAGGGCACATCAAGTGTCATGGAAAGAAAAGTGTAAAGCTTTAAGGGAACCCAAGGCAATTGTGTGTCAAAAGGAGTCTGGAAGGACTTCCTGGAGAAGGCCCAGCAACCATTCCAGGCAGAGGAAACAATGCGTGGCAGGGCTGTGTTTTGAGAGAGACATTTGGGACAGCCGTTAGGTATTACTACAGCCTAGAGCAACCAAAAGAAGTGATTCATGAGGCATGGCCTGGAAGATGTGCCGTGGCGAGGTCAGGCCTCTCGATGGCCGTACGAAGGAGGAGGACTCTCTCAAGTAGATACATGGGGCTGCTGAAACACTTTTGACAGACCATATTAGCGGTTTGGGATACATAAATTTGCCATCAGTACAAAGGACGGACCAGATGGTAGAGCTTCTATTTGGCAGGAGATCACATTAAGCTGTTTTAATAGAGCTTAATCGAAGGTGAGTCCTTTGGGTCAAGGAAGTGGAAATGTTTGCAAGAGATGCCTCAAAAGTAACAATGGGCATGTCTTTAGAGGCCAACTGGATGTGACAGGAGGTGGGGAGGAAACTCTAAAAATGGAGCTCTGCTTTCAAGCGTGGCCATCTGCGTGAGCAGGCAGATGAATTCTTGGTGGGGGAAGCAGATCTGGGAGTAACATGATACCAGGGACTGGGGGCCAGGATGTATCTGCCTTCCTCTCACTCAGCATGGCACCTGGAAAAGTAGGTGCACGTAGAGACAGTATCAGGGGACGATTTGGAGAGCTTTGAAACCCCTCCTCAAAAATTCTCCAAAGATGAGGTTGAGAGAGAGAGGGAGAGAGACAGGCAAACCAAGCAACAGACTCTTAACTATAGAGAACAAAATGAGAGTCACCAGAACGGAGGTGGGTGGGGGGATGGGTGAAATAGGGGATGGGGATTAAGGAGTGCACCTGTTGTGATGAGCACCTGCTGATGTACAGAAGTGTTGAATCATTATACACTAGAAACTAATCTAGAAACTAATCATCTACACTAGAAACTAATATCACAGTGTATGGTAACTGACTGGAATTTAAGTAAAAACTTAAAAAAAAAATTCTCCATAGACTCTCTTCCCAAAGCCACCCCAAATGAATGAGTAAACTAAGGGAAAATAATGCGGCTCATGTGCAAACGCAATCCCAACAGCAGTCCTATACCACGTCTTCCAGCCAAACCAATTCCCCAAATTCCTCCTGGGTAGAGACGTCACACTGGCCACAGGGACTTATTGCATCTTGGTTGAAAGAAGACAAGGAAGGAAGAGGGGGAGGGAAAGGGGAGATACACAGAAGGAAGGATGTCTTTGTTGGAAGTGAGTGACATCCAGGTGTAAATGCCCAGTGGGCTGATACAAACACAAGTCTAGAGGTCACCTCAAGTAGTTTGCTAGACAATGAGTCCAGAGGAAAAAGAGTCTAGACCCAGGGTAACAAATTCAGCTACCACAAGGGCCAGGTAGAGAAGATGAGTGAGTGAAGGGAGCCCAGCAACAGGTAACAGAGCAACTGTGGGGGAGGGAGGCATCTCTGGTGAACCCGGGAACATAGGCTTCATCCAAAGGGACAGCCACCCCTCTGCTCTCACAGGTGACTGCCGTGTGGGCATACGGGCTCCATGTTGCCAGGTCTGATTCTACCAAGACAAACCAGGTGCCCACAGTTTTAAGTGAGAAATCGGTCAATTTTACATGCTAGCAATTAATTTTTCTTCTCTTTAATCTCTATGCAAATAGAACCAAGTTGTGGACCACCAGTTTGCCAACTGTCATGAAGAGTAGGAGTGAAAATATGAATCCTTAGAGAAAAGCAGTATTCAGGGATGCACAGGGAGGAGACACCAGCAAACACAGTGTATAAGAAGCAGCAGAAAGCAATAGGGAAGAGAACAAAGCCTCAGACACAAAGGTGGGCAGGATTTCCTGAAAGGGCGGGCCGCAGGCAGCATTAACATGGCAGTGACTTCACACTGGATCAGGTTGTAGGGAATCCTCTGCAGGAAGTGATAAGAAAGAAGGTCACTGCCGAGACCATAAGATTTGCAGCTGAGTGATGGATGTGGGAAGTAAATGGAAACAGAGTAAGAAATTAATTGTAGGAGAGAGCACAGAGACCAAAGTAGAAATCAGTGATTCAAGTTTTGTCCCAGGAAAAGAAGGAAAGAAAGAGAGAAGGATGCCCTTTGAGGGAGGATGGGGCTAAGGGAAACAGGTTTTTTTTTTAATGTTTATTTATTTATTTATTAAACATTTATTTAATGTTGAGAGACAGAGACAGACAGAGTATGAACAGGGAAGGGGCAGAGAGACAGGGAGACCCAGAATCCGAAGCAGGCTCCAGGCTCTGAGCCGTCAGCACAGAGCCCGATGTGGGGCTCGAACTCACAAACTGTGAGATCATGACCTGACCTGAAGTCAGATGCTTAACCGACTCAGCCACCCAGGCGCCCCGATGTTTATTTTTTAAGTTTATTTATTTGTTTTGAGAGAAAAAGAAAGAGATAGTGCGAGCAGGGGAGGGACAGAGAGAGGAAGAGAGAATCCCAAGCAGGCTTTGAACTGTCAGCATGGAGCCTGATGAGAGGCTCAATCCCATGGCCCTGGGATCATGACCTGAGCTGAAATCAGGAGTCAGATGCTTAATCCAGTGAGCCCCTCAGGTGCCCAAAATGTTTATTTATTTTTGAGAGAGAGAGCAAGTGGGGAGGGCCAGAGAGAGAAGGAGACAGAGAATCCCAAGTGCAGGGATTCCCAAGTGCAGAGAATCTCAAGTGCAGATGATCCCATTCAGGGCTCAAACTCATGAACTGTGAGATTATGACCTGAACTGAAGTCGAGAGTTGGACGCCCAACTGACTGAGCCACCCAGGTGCCCTGGAAATAGGTTTCTTTTAAACAAAGAAGACCTGAGCATGCCCATTGGGTTAAAGGAAGGGAAGAGTAGAAAGAGAGAGTCAGAAATAACACGGAGCTAATGGAGAAAAACAGCTTTCTGGAAAAGTCTGCAGGGGTTCAAGGATGTAGATCAATCAGTGACCCTCAACAAGAGGGACAAGCTCTTCTGCAGGAGAGAAGAGATTTGAGAAGATGAAAACAGATTTACGCTCTGGGCAGAGGGATGAGCATGGAGGGAATTCTAGCCACACAGTCTCCACTTCCTCAGGGGGTATGTTGTCTCCTGAGAGCACTGGAGCCTGAGCCTGGAGCCTGAGTTTTGGGGTACACAGAATGGAAAGGATGAGGCATGTGTGCCAGCATCACTGGGGTGCTTATCCAGGACAATGGGATGGTCAGGAGTTAGGGGGTGTGGTCAGATGGCCTGCATTTGGGTACCAGCACGTGGGAACCACGGAAACGCAAGAATTGGCAAGGCGGGGAGGCAAGGAAACCAGGTAGGGGTGGAGGGCCCTGCAGGAGCTGACACAGTGCGTGTGGAGTTGCTTAAAGGGGAAGGAAGTGGAAGCCTGTGGTCAAAGAAATAGATGACTAAGTTGAACTCCATGAAATGCAGAAGGTCAGGGAGATGACAAAGTCCAGAGAATGGGCCAATGCTGAAATGATGCGGTGCTGGGCTCACTTGAGGGGCCCAGGAGCCATTAGAGGCCTTCCCAATCAGTTTCTTTTCATCCCCTGATCTTTTCCTTCCCTTGACCCAGCACCTCTCTACTAAGCCTTCCATGGACATGGTGGACAGAGGTGAGCTCTAGAGAGAAGAGAAAGGAGAATGAGAAGGAGAAGGAAAGGACTGGGAGAGCATGGAGAAGACTGGCCTTGGAGTGGGAACACCTAGGTTTCAGTCCTAGCCCCGCTGCTTCCCAGCTCCCTCATCCCTGAGCAAGCCAACTGCTATGCCTCGACGTCCGCATCTGTAACATGGGAGTCACGATATTGGCCTCATCTACATAACGATGCCTTTGCTAGATTCACATGATCTAATGAATCATAAAGCACATGCAAAGAATTCTAATCATGGGTGCCTCATGGCCCACAGTTTTGAAATCTTTCCTTGGTAACCACACAGAAGTTCTAGAAGACATTCAGTAAATACTTAAAACTAATGGTTATCCTCATCATGAAATCAGAATTGTGTCATGGCGAAGTTTGTCATAGCTTGGGGATAGAAGGACATCCTAACTATATTGGGAGCACGTGATGTGCTGGAAAGTGAACTGTCCACAACAAACAAGTGTGCGTGTGTGTGTGTGTGTGTCCAATATAGTCCTTTCTGTCATCTTGGGGCACAAATGGTTCTCTGCTCCTTTATCCTCAGAACCCCCAAGTTGTCCAGATTAGGAGGAAATCTCTGTCTGTGCTTAAGTGGCTGCTCCCAACTTTGTCACAGCTCCCAAGAGCCTTGGGGACCTGTCCAGTCGAGCTCCAAGTCCTGCTAAATTTCAAGCACAGTGGCCAGGGCTCTCGGCTGCCAATGCTTCTGGCACTGCCCTGTGGCATGACTGTGGACTGCTGGCCCCACACAACCCAAAGTCTGTCTCTCTCCCTTGCTCTAACTGTGCCCCTTCTAGTCCTGGCCACAGTGCTACCCCGGGGCTCCCAAAGTCATGGTGTCTTCATTTTACACTGGCAGGTTTGGCCACGGCCCTTACCATGCGATGGCTGTATCGACATGGAGAGTGTCTAAGAACTTTGGACTCAAGAGAAGGGACCTCAATTTTCTCCCCTTAGGAGGTCCTTGGTCCTTAAGCAAATGTACCCATATTCTCCCCCGTGTCCAGCTCTGCATAGCATGGAGTGTTAAGAGGGGCAGTCTTTCCCTTTGGCCACCAAAGGCTCTTTGCTCCCTTCATCAAGGACAATGAGGACTGAGTGCCTACAACGCAGTGAGTGCCTACTTCTATTGCTTCAGTAAGATTTCTCTAAACAAAGGAGGTTTGCCTTAGGGAAAATAAATAGCAGCTGGCAGTCTCACTGGAAAAAGTTAAGCTCTGGGTCACCAGGCACTTCCCACAGCACACACATGCATACACACAGCTTGTCTGCTCTGATTTAGGGAGTGCACTAAAATCCTGGGCAACCCTCTTTTCCCCCCATTTAATTTTTTTAAGCTTATTCACCTATTTTGAGAGAGACAGAGACATCGTGAGTGGAGGAGGGGCAGAGAGAGGGAGAGAGAATCCCAAGCAGGCTCCTCACTGCCAGCGCAGAGCCCGACACGAGGCTCAAACCCACGAAACTATGAGATCACGACCTGAGCCGAAACCAAGGGTCGGACGCTCAACCGACGGAGCCACTCAGATGCCTCTCTTTTCCCCATTTTAAATTAAGCTGGGCAGGGCTTTTCAGGGAGGAATCTCTATGGCACATGCAGCTCTGACAGTTCCCTAATTCATTGATTCTTGTGTCTCTCTCCCTTGCTCTAACTGTGCCCCCTCTAGTCATTGATGCGCCCCATGCTAGGTGCTAATGCCAGGATCACACAAACAAAAGTCCCTGCCCACAACTGGCTCCTGCTTGCTCGCCATGCCCGCCCCATCATCAACAGCTCCGGAGAGAACAATGTGCTTGTGAAGTTTCTGTCATTACCCTGACTGTATTTCTGAATAATATATACGTTGCAAAGTTGAGCTATTTGGCAACGCTTTATTCCAAATCCTTGCATCGAAGACAAAGAGATGTGTGTGCTGTGCGAAACCACATACCCCCCAACTTCTTCCCTCCCCCGCCCAGGCAAATACTGTCTGCGTGTTCATCCAGACTCTCTCAGGCTCTGATCTACAGTAAAGGCAGAAGAAGCTTATGAATGGAGAGCCAGCGCTTTGCAACCTGGGGCTACACGGCTATGCCAGCTGAAACCATTAGCTAAGAAGGAGCTCTTTGTTCCCCTGGGAAGTTTCCCTTTGTCAGGATGCAACATTTTGCAACCAAGAAAGAGAAGCGGCTCATCCCCCAAGAAGGGCCCGTGTGGTCGCTGAAAATGTCTCCCTGGCTTGTGCCCCCCAGCCCTGCCAGTACCTCTTCCCCGTATAGAACCAGTGGGCAACTTGGAAAAACCACAGCCTTGCTTCTATATTCATCTCCCTGTCTGAGAGTAAACTACCCTGCGATACAGATATCTGGGGCAACAATTTGAAATTCTTGGACTGTTCGTAGGTTCAATCAAACACTATTTATTGAGAACCCCGCTGCAGGAAAGACACGCGCCGGGCGCTGGATGCAGCACAGGCTGGAGCCTTGAGGTAGGATAGAGCACAGCACAGAGAGTTCTAGAAGCAGAGGGAGGGACTGAGAGCCACGCCGAGGTCTGAAGGCAGACAGGGGCCTGTCACAATGGGAGCTTCCCGTGAGAGCTGGCTGTGTGAGGACCCGAGGCCCTAACTCGATTCTGGGGCTGCTTCTGCCTAACTCAGGCTTTGGTCAGCCCCCAAAGGCTCTCCCTCTGTCCCTAGGCAGACAAGAGAACGGATATTAGGAAGAGCTTAGGAAGTCTAAACCCCACTGCGTTATACTACAGATGCTCAGTAAACTTTCACAGAAAGAAATGAAAGCATCTGCTGCCTAGGATTGGCATGGGTGCCCCGAGGCCTCCTGGAGCTTGCTCAGGTCCTTAGAGTGACACAGCTCTTTACACGCTGCTTACAAAGCACCCTTGGTTTATCACTTCAGACAAGTCTCGTGACAATATTAGAAACAGCTGTCTTAGTAATCACACTTTACGGAAGAGGCCCAGAGAGGTCAAGGGGTTGTGCAAGGCCACACAGCCTGACAGAGGCACAGCCAGACCTCTGGCCCTGGTGTTCGGATGCCGCCTGGAGCTCTTCCCAGGAGTCCAGGCGGCTGCTTCTTCCTCCCCCTTCTCTCGCTCTTTCTCCTCTGGTTTCTTTCCTTTCTTCCGCCTGTGCCTCTTTTCTGTTAGTGTCACCTGGCCCGGCCAGCATAGCCTGTGCTTCGTGGACCCTACGGTTTAGCCCAGGGGTGTCCAAACACAGGCTGGAGATCACCTGAGGCCCAGGGGAGGGCAGATTAGAAAAAATACAGCTTTACATAACAAAACTACAGATTGTGACTCAGTGGGTCTAGGGTGCAGACCGGAACTCTCCTTTTTTGATAGGTTCATTGGTTCTTAACTGTTTGGAGGTCAAGGATGCCTTTGCTAATCTGATGGAAGCGATGGTCTCTCTCTCTCTAGAAAACTACACAGTCACATAAATATGGAAGACAATTCCAGATGGTCCTTGAAGCCTAGCGGGAGCCAGGGATAGGAACCTTCATCTGGACAAAATGGACTGCTCTCTTCCCTCACCTGCCCCGGATTTCCCATACTCAGCCCTTTTAAGGTTGTTCTAATGGGATCATGGGCCAGTATCATCAACATCACCTGGGAGCTGGTTGGAAATGCAGGATCTCAGGCCCACCCGAGACCAGGGACCAGAATCTGCACTTTAACAAAATCCCAAGGAGATGTGCAAGGACTTTACATTTGCAGGGTCTGTAAGTTTGTTATAAAATGTGCCCCTCCTCCATCGAGCACTGCCAAACCCCGTGCCCACCTTAAATGCATCACCACCCAGCCTTCCCTGAGCCTCAGCAGCTCCGATCTATCCAGTGAGGGCAATTGTTTGTCTCTTGAATTTCCCTTAAAAGCAAGGGTCCAGCAAAGGTGGTAAAATGTTCCTCTGTGTCTCCCCGCCCGCTTTTCATGACCTCTGTTTCCCTAAGATCCACCCCCGAGTTCAGCACCTTTACAAGGGGCACCTCCAGTGTGTTTACCTGTCCCACTGACACTGCTCAGGCCACCCTGGGCAATGCGATCTCTAACTGACAAAAGTGATTTCTTCCCTGCTATGCTGTCCTTCCTTACAGTCTATCGAAGGATCCGCAGTGTCTCACACAACAATTACCCTAACAGTTTACTTATGCTCACCCCCCCCACCCCCATGATAGCCCCTCACTGTAGGGTCAAGAGCTGGTCCATGAGGGCTTGCCCAGAAGGCAGTCTGAGTGACAAGCTGGGACACCACTCCCTCCCCCGCCTCCAAAGAACCCAGGCCATTGCAGATGAATCTTTCTTTCTCTTGCAAAGGTTATCTGCACCCCCCTGACTCCCACTCCCCCCACCCCCTGTAATATCCTTGGCTCCTTCATGCAAATAGACATAGGGCAGGTCCATCCCGGAACGCAGTAAATGTCTTCATGCTGGAAGCTTGGGGTGAACCAGTTCAGGTGTTTTCATCAACCCAGCCCCACTTCCCATGGATACTTCTGGAAAGCAAGCTTCATGTCTGGTTCATTTCTCCTTCCCCTTACCCCAGTCCCCTTCCCGGTGCTCTGCACGGAGGAGATGTTAATCGTATTCGTGCTCTGCTAAGCAGACAATGCAGGATATGAGCAAGGGTGCTACACGGAGAGCCCAGAAATGGACACAATATGCCATTAGTTTTCTATGTCACCTCAGGCCCGTCACTGCCTCCTTCTTGGCCTCAGTTTCCCCATCAGTGAAACAGGATGATGATCTCCAAGGTCCTGTGCTTATCTGACATTCTGTATAAGAATAAAGAATGGATTTCTAGTCCTTGAAAGGAACCAGATCACAGAGTTGGGGTCCCAGGAAAATGGGCTCTGGAACTAAGAGTAACCTGGAAGAAGGCCTGGGGGAGGTATCTAGAAAAGACCTGGCTGGTGCAGAGCCTACTGTGTGTCTCACTCAAAGGCCTGAGTGGCAGGATGGGGGAAGGGGGGCGCCATGCTGGATGGAGACTTTGCAGTAACTACAAAGCAAACCAAGGCAGGGGCGAGGTGCTGGCTTCTGATATTTCTAGAAAGCTCAGTCTTAGTTCCTCTTTCCATTTCCCCTGACATTGAGTGGGAGTCTGGGGTGATGACAAAGGCCCATGCGGAGGATGTCTGTGGGGGGTGAGGGTGAGCCCCACTGGAAGAAAGGAAAGGAGGATTATTCACCAAGGAGTTATTCACTTTTCCATTCTTCATCTCTGAGTTGATGAGCAGGGGGCTAGGGGGCCTGTGTATTCCAGCGAGCTGCAAAACCTCGACCCTGCCTCTCCACAGTGTTCTACTTTGGGCCTTTCCCTTGTCCACTCCTAAGCAGGGGCCCGATCCAGACCTTGTGCCGGAACATTCCCAGCACAGCCCCACATGAGACGGCGCTGGCTCCAGGCCCAGCATCTGGAATGCGGGCTCCGGCCAAACTCATTATTTTCCATGGGATCCGGGAACTTCCAAAGCTGCCTCAGAGTGGGAATTTCCACTTGTTTCTCCTCCTCTGTGACTGACCTTCCAGCTGAGGAGAGCATCGCTGCTTGACAGCAAAGGTGGGAGGGAGACAGCTATCAAGACACCTTCTCCTCTGATTCCCACCCCCTTCATCTTGGGTCTGTTGATTATTATCTCACACTCACAGAGACTGAGTCACTTTCCAAAACTGATGACCCTTCTTGGCAGTAGATACTTAGCTTCAGATACTCAGAAGTCCATCTAAACACTCCGAGAAGCCAAGAAGCTTTCCTGTTGGCCAGAGACCTCCTGTTGGCCTTCCCGTCTGGAATATGGTTTCCTCACGTAAAAGAGCAGATGTGGAAATACACCATCTCTCCCAGTTTTTTGGTCCAGGGTCCTAGGACTGACCATGACATGACTGAACCAGGATCTCAACATCTTTCAACCTGTTAACCTGGGCAGAACCCAAAGAATGGATGGGCTCCACAGGCAAAGGGGATGCAACCCTCCCAGTCCCTGGCAAAGGACACTCAGAGAGATTAGGGAAGGGTTTCCACTGATAAGAGGGAAAAGCTCTTGGCAGCAGTGGAATGAGGAAGCTGAGATCTGAATTCTAGGCTCTGCTCATCTAATAACATGCCTCAAGGAATCCTATCATATTTGCAGAAGAAACGGATTCACTGAGATCAATGTGAACACCTTTAAGCTTTTATGACTGTGATTCTGGGGGTTTCTGAGGACATCTAAGGCAGAGCTGTGGCACTAAAGCAGATATTTGAATCCTGTAACACTGTCCCATCTGCTCACCGGCTCTTCCTGGGAATCCAGAAAGGAAGGGGGCATGTGCTGCCTGACTTCTGCCTGCCTGCCATATAACCACAGACTCCAAATCCCACAGTGACTTAACCACGAGGGATGTTTCTCCATTCCCCTTCGGATGCCCGCTACTTTGGCAGATGTGGAGGACAGAGGGCACCCAGGGATATTACCAGGCAGCCAGTTGGAGGATGTGTCACAGTGGTGATGCACAGACACACTGGGTTCTACACTGGGAACCTTGGCAGGTGACTTAAGCTGTCTGTGCCTCGGTTGTCTGATCTCTAAAATGGGAATTAACAATACCTACCGGATGGGGGTTGGAGAATTGAAAGACTTAGCACATGTAAAGGGCATAGAATATTCCTGGCACACGGCAAGCACTGTATGAGTATGACACGCAATTTATCTGTAGCACTACATGACCTCTGTGGCATCTGCCATGTCTTAAACCCAGTGAATCTTGGAATTCAATTCTACGGTTATAAAATCCTATAGTTTGTCTCAGCTTCAACTGTGCCACCATCCTGGATTTTAAGAAGCAAATGGATTTATTATGCTGCTGGGGAGTCCACCAAGGCCTCGGGGCCCCTTCCTGGCTTGAAAACCCCACGGGCTGTTGCCTGAAGGTTGGCTAGAGGGGGGCATGAGATGCTGTCATCTCTCATGATCTCTGTTTCCTTGCTTCCTTTTCAACCACAGAATTTTCACTTCAGAGAAAGTGGAATTCTTAAGAAAATCCTGTTGTGCTCACATCTGTGGTCTCTCTGGACATAACTTACCCCACCCACCCCACTTCTTTTGGTCTTAGCAGCAAATGGAAAAATTGTCCAGTCCAGACTCACTACTTCCCTCCTACTTCCTGGAAACCTCCCAGGGCACTATCCTTGCTCAGCACATTTATGACTCCACTTTGTCATTCATTGAGAATGATGCTGCCCTGGGCCAAACTTTCTCTTAGCTCCGCCCTCTTTACTTTCCATAAAAAGCAGGCAGAGCAGCCAGAGGAACCAGAGGAGCAGAGAAGCTGAGACCAGCTTGGAAACCTCCAGCTCTCACGCCCAAGCTCCTCATTCCCTGCAGACATGAAGGTCTCCGCAGTGCTTCTGTGCCTGCTGCTCACAGCTGCTGCCTTCAGCCTCCAGGTGCTCGCCCAGCCAGGTAAGCCCCTCTCTCCTTCCCTCTGAAGCCCACCACCCCATCTCTGGGTTCTCATAATCAGGAAAGTCAGAGAAGGACACAGAGGGAGCCAGATCACACAGCTGCTCCAGGGCAGAGCCTGGATGAGAATTCCAGCCGTGGACCCCAAATCCAGTCCTCCCAGGACTCCAGCTCTGTAATCACACCCTCCGTGTAGTTACTGCCCCGGCTCCTTGCAACAGGGGTTGGGGACTTGGATCATCAAAAAGAAGGGGACTCTGGTGGAGAGTGTGCAGGGTATCTCTAGATATGGTGGAGAGGAAAGGAGGAGACCCAGAATCTGGTCTATGCTTCGTTCGGTCCAACATCCCGAGGCAGCAAGTATCAGAGAAACTCACAACTTGGAGCCTAGAGGGGGACCCATAGCTGGGTTCCCTGAGCTGATCTTCTCTGAACCTGATAATTTGGATTATTCACTACTTCCAGGATCAGTGATTAATGATACTCCCAGGAATTATCTAGTTTTAACAGCTTCCCCTTCCCACCACTCATTATCAATGCTATATACCCATTATAAAGCAGAGGAAGCTGAGTCAGCATGCGATTCTAGCTCTGAAGCATAGGCAGAAATATTGGGATTTATGAGTTCTACCTTTACTCCTGACTTCCCTTCTCCTGCTCCTTCCTACTCTTTCTTGCTATGATTAAGATCAGAAGAATCTAACCCATCCTAACATGCTTTTTCTTTGTGGTTCTATTTCCAGATGCAATTAATTCTCCAGTCACCTGCTGCTATACACTCACCAATAAGAAGATCTCGATGCAGAGGCTGGTGAGCTATAAAAAAGTCACCAGCAGCAAGTGTCCCAAAGAAGCTGTGATGTAAGTGGAACACACCAGCCCTCCCTGGGCCAGTTCTTCCTTGGGTAGCAAGGGACAAGCCTTACAAACTTAGAGAGTTAGGCCATCTAATCTCATCCTCAAAGGTGCCCAGTGGGAAAACTGAGGCCACAAGGGACAAGGTGACTCCCAACATCACTCTCCATCTGAGTGCTTACACAGACCCTCCCAATTTCTGTAGCGGGAAGTCAGGACGCCCTGATGTCCTCTCTCCACCTGCCTTCCTCTTCTTGTTCCCATGGCAGCTTCCTGGGGCAGAATGGGCTGTCGTCATAGGCTGAGATCTCAATGGAACTCTATCTGACTGTGTTCTCTCTCCCCTACAGCTTCAAGACCATCCTGAACAAGGAGATCTGCGCTGACCCAAACCAGAAGTGGGTCAAGGATTCCATGGCACACCTGGACAAGAAGACCCAAACTGCAAAGCCTTGACTACTCACTCTGAAACCGAAGAATCTAAAATTAATTTATTTTCTTCTAGTTTTCCCTAAATGCCCTCCTGATGTTATTTTATTATAATTTCAAAGACTACAAACTTTGTTTATTGATACTCACATGATGCCTGAAGTACTGTTAATCTTATTTAAGTTATTGATGTTTTAAATTTATCTTCCCTGGATACTAGGGTTTTGTTTTTTTGTTTTGTTTTGTTTTGTTTTACATATGGAGACCAGACAAATTGCTTTTCTCTGGGAGGGGGGGAAGTTCCACCCCTGGGATGGTGTGAGTGTCCTTGCAAGGACCATTAATGCAAAGACTATGTTTTAAATTCTAAAGAATTGCTAAAAATGCTATTGTGGAGATGTATATTATATAACTATTGATCAATATATAAATATATATTTTTGTACAAAACTGCCTTTGGTGTTTTCTTGAAAGAAATTAAAAAGCTGAGTGTAATCTTGGTGATTAGGAGGGAACATGTTTGCAGAGGGTGGGCTTGTGTTGGGAGGAGTGACAATGTGGATTGGTCCTGGTCTTTTTCACTGGATAGGCAAATCTGAGTGCCTATAGAAGAATCTTTAAGTCAGGACCCAGTCAAGCATTCCAGCCCTACCACTCTAGTCCCCAAGACCATCTGTCCAGATCCCAATTACCCTTGTCACCCTGTCTCCTTAGCAACGCCCCATGTCCTTTCTCACAGCCCTTGACCCCTGCCCTCAATCTCTCTCATCATCTACTACTACTGCCCCCTAACTGGGATACTTGCCCCCAACCTCTCCCCCTCCAAGTAATCTTCCAACTTGGAGTAATACAGACACTGCCGACTTTGGGAAATCAAGGAGAAACTGAATGACCACTGATAAGACAGTCAGATTCAGATTTCATAAAGAAGATATGACTTGAACTTCTCCTTGATGAATACATGAGGTTTTTCTAGAAAAATTACAGTATCATTTAGAAGAGGAGAAAGAAGAATGGAGCCAAATACCTGGAGGTAGAAATGATGATGGTGTGTACATCAAAGAGGGTGAAAACCAATCAGGTGGGAGTTGGGGTCCATGTCGGTGTCAAGTGTTGGGGAAGTTTAGAAAGAAAAGTTGGGAAAGGGTTTTGAATGTCAGGATGGTAAGTCAGTACTCAACTTCATAGATTAAAAGGAGATGTTGACAATGTTTGAGCCAATGAGGAAGGACATGCCATGTTCAAAGATTCAGAGGTGAGTTTCAGTAAATGTAACTTATTGGCTTCATACACGTTTGGAGAAGTATGGACAAGGGAGAGGCTACTGTCATGATCCAAGAAGGAGATGATGAGTGCTTGAATATGGAGCCCAAGAAGCAGCTTTGGAGAAGAATGAGCTAGGTAGAGTGAAATGCTGTGTGTTGTAGATGGAAGAGAAGGACCTGTGACCTAAGACTCAGAAGCCCTTTCTACAATCCACATTCTAAGAGACAGTTTACCTGAAATCAGAACGTGCTTCTCTTCACCACTATCCCCATTTCAATCCAAGGAGCACAGGATCATCCATTTATATGGATGGATCTCTTTTCCCTGAATGTCCACCTAAGGTCTGTACTTCCTTGCATGGCATTTGACCTACCTGTGAGGCATTTGACCCATCTAAGCACAGGCAGCCCTTCCACTTAAAGAAAGCAGATCTCTTGCCCTATTGAATAAATTCTGCGTGGTGATTTTGCAGATTCACCAGTCTAGTCTGGTGGTGAGATGGCTACTGTACCAAGCTAGACCAGGCAATGCCTTCAGCAGCTGGGGAAAACCCTGGCTGGCAGGGACACTCGAGTTCTAATCCCAGTCCTGGCATTGACTCACTCTGTCATTCAGAGCATATTGGGTATTCTGAGTTTCCATCAGTAAAATGGGGGTGATAATGTGCTACAAATAGGAATTTGGCAGAACCTAGGTTCTAGGATCTGGGAGTGTGTGTGTTGGAAAACCTCCATCTCCAACAGTTGGAGCTGGAGATGAATAAAGGGGATTCTGCTTCCATATTCCCAAGATAGTCCAGGGTCCCTGGTTCAGGCTGAAGGATTCTATCAAAGCTCCAAGCTCCCCAAAGTGCCTGATACATCTGTCAGAAGACAACTTATTGGCTGCTTTTTATGGAACTCTCTGACCCATCTGTCAGGTCCAGTAGCCCTCCCTGCTTCTCCTCCACTCCTCCAGTCTACATCCTTGATTGCCAAGCAGGACTAAATCCTCAGCTGCAGTGGATGCCAGGGGGGCAAAAAGGAACGGAGTGCGAGCAAATGGGACATCCACATACAGTTTAGGGAGCATCAGACCCTCTAAAACCAGGCAGATTTGTGATGAAGGGTCTAGAAGGAGGGGAGGCCAAGGGAGAGGCAATCCATGTGCCCAAGCCCAAAAGCAATCCACTCACATTCCCTTCCCAAGCCACATCTATTCATTTTCAGGAAATCTTGAATCTATTTTTTTTTCTCCAGCTAAGCAAGGGAGTCCTTGCTCCTTGCATGATAAAACTGTGAACATGAGGCGCTGGCAATAGGCCCTGGTTCAGGAGGCAATGCCAAGTGTGGTGTATTCATTTCCTGTTGCTGCCAACAGTCTGTTCCAGGAAATCTAGGCCTTTTCTATCACGCTCGAAATTCTTCCAGCCTGTGCTCATTGCCCAATTCCAAAGTCGCTTCTACATTTTTTAAAATATTTATTATGGCAGCACCCCATTTATAGATATTCCAGATATCAAAATCTCTTTTAGTTTCTTATTGCTACTGTAACAATTTATCATTAACATAATGGCTTAAAACAACACAAATATATTACCTTATAGTTCTGGAGACCAGAAGTTTAAAATGGGTCAGTAGGGCTGCATGCCTTTTGGAGGCTCTGGGGAAGAATCTGTTTTCCTGCCTTTTCTAATTTTTAGAGGCCACCTGCATTCCTCATGGCCCCTTTCTCCATTCAACATAGCTTTAAGGTGGAGGAGGAGTGAAGCTACAAGGGATCAAAGTTTTGATACTATTGAAATAAAGATGGCATTAACCTGAACCATGTTGTTATACATGATAATTATAGTCAGAGCGACTACTATGAAAATAACTAAAATATACATAGTAAAAGAAAAAAGGGAATAAAATGGTATACAATAAAATAGTATTATTTATGTATCACAAAAGAAAACAGTAATGGAAAGAGGACCGAAGACAGTGAGATGGCCAAATAAGATGTCCCTTGCTCATATCTCCCCCTTAACAGCAATAATTTTGCACCCATGCAGGGACAAAAGTGCCTTTTGGGAGCTGTGTGATCCAGCACCATATGCCAAGGAAGAAGTCACCCATTCATTCATCAAGTCAAAAGCATTCAGATATTGGTTCTGGCTGTGGAATCTGCAGGGACCTCTCTTGGCTGTATTCTGGGAGTTCCTGGGGAACACTGTCTTGGACAGTCACCTACAGATGGGAGAGCATCTACCAAAGTCCAGATTTTTAGTGGAGAAGTTCCAGCACACTGTTGGAAAAAAATAAACCAAGTTTGGATGCATTGGAGAGGGCAAAAGGAACAGTCTGACATTACCTGCATCACTCCTTCTCCAAAGTGCCACAGACCAGTGCCGAGAGAGACCCTCTCAGCCCTTGATTTCTCCTGTGGGGAAAGTGAGGGCATTTGGGGTGTGCTTCCCCAGCTTCCCAGCTAGGTGGAAGCTACCAAAGAGATCTATTTGTTTCCTGTCTCATCCAAAGTACTAACTCATTGAGCTACATGACTCAAGGAACAAAAAGAGGCTGACAGGGCAGCAGATAAGACTTTTTTAAGGCATTCAAAGGGCATGGATCCTACTAACTGCACCACAGACTTCATCAAGAAGCCTGCCCACAGGCCACTGGAGACATCTCACTGGCAGATCCCTTTAACTGGCCCCACGGGCACCCTCAGCACTCTATGAGCTTCACCAAAACACCCCTCCCCAACCTGCATCTGTTTCCCTGCATCTGTGACTGCTCCTGACAAGGGCAAGAGCAAGCTTTGACAGACAGCTAGTGGTCCAGCACAGAAAACCACCAGCAGCTGTGATCCAGAGAGAGACCATAAATGTGAGCTTTAGTTATGCCCTTGAGGAAGCAAGACAGACTGTCAGCATTCAACCTGGTGTATTGCAGGATTGAGAGAAGGCATACAAGCTTAAGAACTCTGTCACAAGAAGGAGAAAGAAGAATGGAACAGACATATCTATAGAAGTTCTGAGAAAGCCTCAAAATCCCTAGCAGGGCTGACAGAAGGAAGTTGTCTCCCAAAGCCAGTCAGCAAAGACTAGAGGAGAGGGGCACCAGGGTGACTCAGTCAGCTAAGCTTGTTAACAAGTCAGTTAACTCTTGTTTTTGGCTGAGGTCATGATTTCATGGTTTTGTGAGTTCAAGCTCCATGCTGGACTCTGTGCTGACAGTGTGGAGCCTGCTTGGGATTCTCTCCCTCCCTTTATCTCTGCATCTCCCTTACTTGTGCTGTCTCTGTCTCTGTCTCTCTCAAAAATAAATAAACTAAAAAAAAGACTAGAGGAGGTGACTGCTGCTTCTTCTTCAAATTCAAAGAAACACAACAAGACTTCGAGGATATGTAAAATCAAAGAAACATGACACCACCAAAGGATCACAATAACATTCCAGTAACTGACCCCAAAGGCATGAAGATCTATGACTTACCTGAAAAAGAATTTAAAATAGCCTTTTTAAGGAAGCTCAATGAACTACAAGAAAACAGAGAAAGTCCTTTCAACAAAATCAGGAAAACAAAACATCAACAGAATGAGAAGTTTAGTAAAGAGATAAAAAGCATTAAAAAGAAGAAGTTGTGGAGCTGAAGATGCAATGAATGAAATAAAAAATACAATAAACATCATCAACAGCAGAATGGACCAAGGGGAAGAAAGAATTTGTGGAGAAAACCTTAGAAATTATCTAGTCAGAGAATAACAACAACAAAGAACGAAGAAGACTGAAGAAAGCCTATGTGATCTCTGGGATATTATTAAAAGAAAAAAAAAAATCTGTGAATTATTGGAGTCCCAGAAAGACAGAGAGGGAGAAGGGGCAAGAAAACTTCTTCAAAATTTTTTTAACGTTTACTCATCTTTGCAAGACAGAGAGAGACAGAACATGAGTGGGAATGGGGCAGAGAGAGGGAGACACAGAATCTGAAGCAGGCTCCAGGCTCCGAGCTGTCAGCACAGAGCCCAATGAGGGACTTGAACTCACGAACTACGAGATCACGACCTGAGCCAAAGTCAGACGCTCAACTGACTGAGCCACCCAGGCACCCCAAGAAAGCTTCTTTAAAGAAGTAATGTTTGAGAACTTCCCAAATCTGGGGAGAGATTTCAATATCCAAATTCATAAAGTTCATAGGTCCCCAAACAAACTCAACTTTAAAAACTCTTCTCCGAAGACATATTGTAATAAAACTGTCAAAAAAAAAAAAAAAAACAAAGACAAAAAGAGAATCTTAAAAGCAGAAAGAGAAAAGAAACTTGTCACTTACAAAGGAACTCCCATAAGGTAATCAGAGGATTTCTCAGCAGAAACTTCACAGTCAGGAGAGAGTGGGATGGTGTCTTCATTACCATTAGACCTGCCTTATAAGAAATGCTGAAAAGGGTTTTTCGAGCTGAAATGAAAGGATACTAATTAGTAACATGAAAACATATACATCACACTAGTAAAGGTAATTATATAGTCAAGTTCAGAATAGTCTAATACTGTAATATTATACTGTATTAACCACTTTACTATAAAGTCTAAAGGACAAAATTATTAAAAATAATAGCTGCAATAATCTGTTAAATGTTACACAATGTAAAGAGAGGTAATGTAGCATAACAAACATAAAAGGAAAGATATAAAGGTAAAGGTTTTGTATGCAGTCAAAGTCAAGCAACCAGGCATAAAATAGCTTGTTGTATCTATTGGATGTATTATGTGAGCCTCATGATAGCCTTAAGGCAAAAATCTACAGTGAATACACAAAAAAGAAAAAGAAAGGAATCAAAGAATACCACTATGAAAAATCATCAATTCACAAATGAAGGGAACAAGTGAGATAGGAGAAAGGAACAAGGGAACTACAAAATAGAAAAAAGTAAGATGGCATTATCAAGTCCTTACCTATCAATATTCACCAAATGTGAATGGACTAAATTTTCCAGAAAAGGCATACTGTGGCTAAATACATTAAAAAGCTATAAATAAGACCCAACTATATGCTTCCTACAGGAGACTCACTTTGACTTTACAAACACACATAGGCTCAATGTGAAAAGATGGGAAAGATATTCCAAAAGAGAACAGGAATAACTATACATGTAGCAAAAAATAGACTTTAGGCCAAAAACTGTAAGCGACAAAGAAGATCATTATATAATTATAAAGGGGTCAATTCATCAGGAGGATATAACAATCATAAATATAACTATACTCAACATTGAAGAAACTAAACATATTGAGCAAATACTAACGGATCAAAGGGGAAAAATAGATCACAATAATAGTAAGGGACTTTTATACCCTCTTCAACAATGGATAGATCAACCAAACAAAAATCAGTAAGGAAATGTTGGACCTGAAGTACTTTCGATCAAATGTACCTTACAGACATATATAGAACATTCCATCTGATCAAATGGAATGTATACAGAATGTACATTCTCCTTAATCACACACAAAACATTCCTCAATGTTACATGATAGATAACAAAGCAAGGCTTAGCAAACTTTAAAAAGATTGAATTCATGCCAAGTATCTTTTCCTAACACAATGGTATGAAACTATAAATCAATAACAAGAGAAAAACTGGAAAATATGCAAATATGTAAGGATTAAACAACACACCCCTAAACAATCAATGGGTCAAAGAAGAAATCCAAGGGAAATAAAAAATATCTTGAAAGTAACAAAAATGGAAACACAACCAACCAAAACTTATGCAACACATCAAAAGCAGT
Source organism: Prionailurus bengalensis (assembly GCF_016509475.1). Classification (NCBI taxonomy): domain Eukaryota; kingdom Metazoa; phylum Chordata; class Mammalia; order Carnivora; family Felidae; genus Prionailurus; species Prionailurus bengalensis. Next base: position 21,897,947 of record NC_057347.1, read on the forward strand.
TCTGAGAGGGATGCTTGTAACAATGGATGTGAACATTAAGAAAAAAAGAAAGATCTCAAATAACAAACCTAACTTTATACCTCAAGAGACAACAAAAAGGGCACACTCAGCCCACAGTTAGTAGAAGGGAGGAAGTAATGAATATCAGAGCAGAAGTAAATTAAATAAAGACTGAACAACAATAGAAAAGATGGACAAAGTCAAGGGCCTCTCATCAAGCCCCCTTTTCATTAATATCAGCGATTGGTTGATGAGCTTGTAGTGTGTGCATATAAACAAAGGCAGGTTGAAACAGCAAACGGACAACTGGTTTTCAAAATCTAGTCTTTAGATCCTTGAGATATGTACAAGAAGAGAGGTTATGAAGACTCCTGTCTTAGCTTCCAACTGAGCAAGTCCACTTTGATTTTATTCATAAGTTTGGCTTCCCCTCTATTCTTTTTATAAGAGAGAGAAAGAGTGAGAGTGTGAGTAGGGGAGAGGGGCAGAGTTAAAAAGAGGCAGAGAATCTTAAGCATGATCCATACTCAGCACGGAGCCTGATGTGGGGCTCAATTCCAGGACCCTGGGATCATGACCTGAGCCCAAACCAACAGTCAGACACTCAACTGACTGAGCTGTCCAGGCACCCCATCCCTTCTGTTCTTTTACTTGTAATAATATTTTCATAGATAATCTGATATTTTAAAAACCACAGCATCCCATGATCTTATTAAGTGCTTTGTAGTTCAGATAGCCTATGAAACAGATAGTGGTTTAAAAACATGTCTGCAAATTCTTTTATGGTCCTCAAATTAAGAGATGTGCTCTATATTCCCTAACTTTGTACCTGGGAGTCTTAAACCATCATGTAAAATATCCATATCCAGCTATGTGGAGGGACCACTGGAAAGATGGGGGTGGGGGGCAAGAAGCTTCCATCTGATCCAACCCCCAGCTGTTTAAGACCTCCCAGCTCAGACACCTGACACTGAGTGAAAGCCTTGAGATGACCCCAGTCTCAGCCATCATCCAACTACAATGATGTAAAAATCCCTGAGCAAGAACTACCTGGCTGAGGCTAGTCAAGTCCCTATATCCAAAAGCAAAATCAATTATTGTTCTTGCTTTAAATCACTGTTTTCAGATGGGTTGTTATAGCATTTAATTACTAGATATACAATTTTAGGTATTATTCTAAAAATAGAGAAGTCTACTTTTCTGCTAATGTCCTATTATCGCATTCTTCTTTGGGTTTAAGAAAAGCCACCAGGATTTAAAGCAGTAAAGGATTTTTTTAGTCCATTTTAAAGCCCAGCCAAAGTTTTACTTTCTCTGGAAACTGGGGTCCTGGAGATGCTGTCTGAAAGGAAAATTGGGGAAATCCCTTACATTTCTTTGATTTGGTAACCCTACTTCCTTTCTTTTTCTACATAAAGCGTTTCATTTCAAAAAAAAAAAAAGGAGCCCTTGGTAACAGTCATAGATCACACATTGCCTGGGCATAGCCAGCACCTCACCAACACACCAGAGCTTGAATGGAAAGCAGGCCAGCATCAATCACATTTCTCTCTCATTTCCTAGTATGTTCCTCAGGGGAGGGCAATGGCTCAGCAGATTTACTATTCCATCCTATGATTCATTCAGAAGAACAAAGCCCTGTCATCCACTCACTTTCTTCTTATTCCTGTCTTCTCCCTATAAAAGGCAGGCAGAACCCCCAGAGGAGCAGAGAAGCTGAGACCAGCTTGGAAACCTCCAGCTCTCACGCCCAAGTTCCTCGCTCCCTGCAGACATGAAGGTCTCCGCAGCGCTTCTGTGCCTGCTGCTCACAGCTGCTGCCTTCAGCCTCCAGGCACTTGCTCAGCCAGGTAAGCCCCTCTCTCCTTCCCTTTGAAGCCCACCACCCCATCTCTGGGTTCTCATAATCAGGAAAGTCAGAGAAGGACACGGAGTGAGGCGGATCACACAGCTGCTCCAGGGCAGAGCCTGGATGAGAATTCCAGCCGTGGACCCGAAATCCAGTCCTCCCAGGACTCTAGCTCTGTAATCACACCCTCCATGTAGTTACTGCCCCGGCTCCTTGCAACAGGGGTTGGGGACTTGGATCATCAAAAAGAAGGGGACTCTGGTGGAGAGTGTGCAGGGTATCTCCAGATATGGTGGAGAGGAAAGGAGGAGACCCAGAATCTGGTCTATGCTTCATTCAGCCCAGGATCCAGAGACAGGGTTCTGCAGAGGCTGCAGGTATCAGAGAAACTGACAACTAGGAACAGATTGCTCAGAGCCTAGAGGGGGACCTATAGCTGGGGTCCCCTTGACCTGAGGAACTGGACTATTCTATGAGCCTCTCCTAGAAATACCCAGATTTGTCACCAGTTCCTCTTCTCTTCTTAATGAGCTGTGGTATCCTTCCACTTTACGATCCATGCAAGTGAGAGAGTTTCAAGACAGATTTAGGTACTTCAAGACAGACCTAGTCCTTAGGGATTTAGGGTGGGTGGCTTCCCTTTCCTTTGACTCCTCCTCCTTACTGTTCCCTACTTTTCAAATGAAAGTCCCAGCACACACCCTCAATAGCCTTTGTTGTTGTTGTTTCAACAGAGGGGATTAATAGCCCAACCACCTGCTGCTATAGATTTACCGTTAGAAAGATCCCCATCCAGAAGCTGAAGAGCTACAGAAGAATCACCAGCAGCTATTGTCCCAGGGAAGCCGTGATGTGAGTGAAGCCATGACCACCCACACTCATCCCTTGATCTTGAGCTCCGCTCCCAGACAGTGGATTGGGTTCTATGATAAGACTGAGTTGGAATTTAACCCTCAGATGCTTAGACTAATCCTATCCCAGGAATTTTTTTTTTATGGGAAAAGTGAATTCAAGAAAGTAAAGAGACTTCCCATTTTCAGCTCCCTGTCCAGACATTGGTTCAGGTGTCAGTTCTTTCATCTAGGAGCCAAGATGGCTTCACCTAGGTCAGCAAAAACAGCTGCTTCCCCAGAGGCCCCTTCCTAACCTCAGGCTAATGGGCCAGGCAATTTTTCCATAGAGTAGGTTACACTCCCAAGCTGAATCTTCAAGGTGCTCCATCTAACTGCCCTCTTTACCCACAGCTTCAAGACCAAACAGGCCAAGGAGCTCTGTGCTGACCCCAAGCAGAAATGGGTCCAGGATTTCATGGAGTACCTGGACAAGAAAACCCAAACCTCAAAGCTATGAACCTTCATGCCCACAATGAAGCCAAGTCAGTACTCAGGGAACAATTAATGTATATGCCCTGTTCTTTCAACATGCATTCTGAAATTATTCTATTACAATTCTAAGGAATATGAAATTTGTGTAATAATGTGAATCATGGTTTTTCTTAAGTAGTGTATTATGTCTTCTAAGTTGTTAATATTTTAATTTAATGGGCTCTGGAATTGGATGTGTTTCAAATGCAAACCTTTGACCCTTCAGACCCTTCAAAACTACAGGGTGCTCCTTCCTCACTACCTCACTGTAGTGTTGTGAGTATCTGTGCATGAATCAATGCAAATATACATATATTTCATTTTTAGGAGGGGATGTCCCTATGAAACATAATATTATTATAGAACTGAATATTTTTATATGTACAGCTCTTGAATTTTCACATAAAATATATTTTTGGATAAAACCTGACTTTGATGCCTTTTTAAAGGATAAGATAAAGCTTTCTCTGGAGTGCCAGAGAAAGGAGGGCTGGATTCAGAAGGTGGGGCTTGTGTTCCGGAGGAATGAGTATATGATAGACTCTGGGCTTGCCCCCAAGCTGGGCTCACCTGCATGTCAAGGAAAGTCAGCTTGGCTGGCGCCAGGGTTAGCCAGCTCCACAGCTCCAGATCTGACATCAGTTTCAGTCATTTGTTCAAATACCTTCTTCCTTTCCAAAGTCATTTCTTTTCTCACCATCCCATGCCCTACCCAGTGGTCTCTCCTCTCAGTTGTTGCATCAGCCTTGTGGCTGGTTGGTTTTCTTTCTTGTAATCAACTTTGAATCCAGAATAATACAAGTATCCCCTGCATTAAGAAACCAGGGAGGGGATCAACAGATGACTCCAGAAGTTCCCTTCCACACCTAGGAACCACATGTCTTAAAGATATCTATCTCCAGAGGTTGAAGAAGACCAAAGAGGGTCAGGATCCTGTATCCAAGGCAGCATACTGACAAACCCTTGATAACTTCAAGCTGAGCTTCTTGGAAGGGGGGGGCAGTTTGCATCAAAATTGCAGTAGAAATCTCAAGGGGTCAGGAGAAGTCAGACACTTTGGTGGCAAGCAGACAATTTACTGGTGACTATTTGCTGCCATTGTTGATGCTCAGACCAAGGTCCAACAGCTCTTTCCCCCTCCTCCAGCCCAATAGTCCTCATCTCCAAACATCAATAAGGAGCATAATCTCAAATACCAATGGGGAATGACAGGAAGATGACCAGGGGTAGGAGGGAAATAGATGCGATCGTGCAATGAGACACAGCAAAGTCGTGTGGTGCAGCCAGATACAAGCAGAGTGTCAGGTAGTAAGACAGGCAAGGAGAGATGTGTTCCATGTGCCCAAGCCCAAACAGAATCTGATCACACTCTCTTTGTCAAGCCTATCTTTTCATTTTCAAGGAATGCTGAACTCACTTGTTCTCAATGGGCCTCTCTGGACCCTGAGTGTTAAAGAGAAATTCCAAACGACAACCAGGAACAGAAGCTGATACATAACTGGACATAAAATTTAATGGGATTCAAAAATCTGACTGGCTATACCACTCATGTGCCTGGTAAATTAGGGCAAGTTATTTTTCCTGACTGAGCCCGCATCCATGGAGATTTATAGTACATCAATGGCTCTCATGTTGGCCTCAATATCTCTAAGACATTAATAAAAAAGCAGATTTCTGGGTACCATCACCAAAGATTCTAATACAGAGTGTTGGGCGGGCAAGGTGCTCCTTCCATCTTTGCAACTGGTTCCCAGCCCTGTCTGCTGAAGAGTGATGGGTACACTTTGAAGTTCCCTGATGTCCTCTTTCAGATCAATGCAGTCTCTGGGCTTGACCTATGCCTCTGGCTTAGACATGAGGAGTCTGAACTTTCCCATCCCCTAGACTTGAAATAGCAGAGGCTGAAAATGCCAACCACATGTTCGTGTGCTCGTCTACATTTTCCAGCCTACACTGTGTTTATTGAGGGGCCATGTGACTGGATCCTAAACGAGAAGGTGAGGACCAAAATGATGGAAGCCACTTCCCTATAAACAGCTCACACTTTAGGGCTTCTCTTCCTCTGCTGTGCTGACCTTGGAGGCAATGTGTTCCAAAAACCTCAGCTTTCAGATGGAGACAGCCCACATCCTTAAGCCGTCAGAGGAGAGCCACTTGGCCTACCCTGTTCAGTGACATGCAAAAGAAATAATTTTTCATCGGGTTAAGCCACTGCAGTTGGGACCCTGGCCTAACCCTGATTAATGGAGGAATCGGTACCATGATCGTGGGTTGCCAGTAAAAACCTAAAATGTGCAACATTGACTAGACATTTGGCAGAGGCAGTGAGGAAGCTATCTCAGGTTGAAATGATGGAGAATCTTGGTACAAAGTGCCAGAGCTGACAGGCTTGGTCTGCTGAAATTGTAGCTCCAAGGAGAGAGTTTTAAAAATATGCATCCATAATGCATTGGTTGTTTTTCTCTGCACTTGTTAGGGTATTGCAAGAAAGAGATGAACTCAGGAAATAATTGACTGTTTTTATTAATTAAGTAATTAGTTAATTTTTGAGAGAGAGAGAGAGCACACATGAGCAGGGGAAGGGACAGAGAAACAGAAGTAGAGAGAGAGAATCCCAAGCAGGCTCAGCACTGTCAGTGAAGAGCCTGACATGGGGCTTGAATTCACGACCCATGAGATCATGGCCTGAGCTGAAATCAAGAGTCAGATGCTTAACTGACTGAGCCACGCAGCACCCCAAGAACTGACTGGTTTTAACGTAAAATGAACTGGAATAAAGTCCACAAATTCAGGATCTCACATTGTTGGAAAGCCATCTGTTTCTAGGCCTCAAACATTAAGAGAAGGTAATTTAAGGGGAAAAAGTAAAAGGATTTCAGTAATAAACATTCAGGAAAAAACTGTGAGTTGGAGGAAGTAACTTAGGGCACAAATCAGACTGAAGTTGCCGCTCTGCCTTTTCAAGCCTCGTTAAGAGGAGGGGAGAGAGAGAGGGAAAGGTAAAAAAAATAATGTGAGAAGTATATATAAAAGATCCAGGCTGTGGCTGCTGGCATATATCAAATAGCCTGGTGGGAAGATATTAGAAACCTGCAACGTTCTCAAGGGCGGTAGACCATATGGCCAATAAAACCATGAATGAGCCTGCCTGAAAACAAGATACCACTGGCCGTTCCAAATAAAAACAAACTTCAAGCTCTACAGTGCAGCAAGCCACCTTCAAAGGCTGCAGAAGCCCCTGGAAGATCATGTCTCTTCTACACCCACTTCAGAGGAGGCCAAAGAATAATGTAGAAGGAGAGACCTCACAAAAGCAATCAGGCACCAGGATCAACAAGACAAAAGAGCGTCCCCAGATTGCAGAATCTAGCCTAACCAAGGGTGAGGGACTTTCACAACATCTTTTTGGAGGATTTCAGGATCGCTACAGAGCACTGGCCACTGGTGTCACCATCCTCCCCTCCACGAATGAAGTAGTTGATTGCAAGCACCTGTCCTCTCCAAACCAGATATATTACGTCAAGGGCAAATAACTGGTCTTTTCAGTTCACAGGTCTCTGGACAGAGTGAATCCAATGCCCTCACCTGCCAGAGAAGACCACTTGCCATCCAGAGATCCTGGACATTTAATTTGATGCAATGACCGTATAGGACTTTGGGTTGATCTCTCTTGGGGATTGGTCAATTGCATTAACCTAGGTAGAGAAGCAGTGACAAAGGGCAGACTGTATAGAAACTATTAGCCCTCACCCAGGATCTTCTCTTTACTTCTCAGCCTCCTTGCACTTGGAGTCGTATGATGAGTTAGGGCCACAGGATGTAGGCAGATGTGGTAGTCATGGCTTCCATGCCTAGTTCTTTAAAGCTCCCTGTACAATCTATCAACCCTCTCTCCCTGGCCTCAGTGAACTTGAAGGCCACGTGTTCCAGATGCTGGCTGTGATTTACAAGAAGGCTGGATTGCTGAGTCACTCCTAAGAAAAGAGCGCCTTTGGCAAGCTGCCTGACCAACATCAAGCCGTGACATGAACAACACAGAAATAAACACCTGTCGCAGTGAGCTGCTGTGAGTTTTGTCCTTGCTCTGGAAGCAGAGGCCAGTGTTACCATGACCAACTGGTTCCGGGAAATACTTTCACCATCCTTTGCCTCCGTGTTCACCATACAAAGGACTGAAGTTGATTGTACCAAGAGGATTACGTAAGATCATGTAATAAACAGTAAAATAAATAAAAGAGCTTTGGTTTTTCTCAGGGCAACTCTGAGAAGCAGGCTTCACTTCTATTCCTTTTTTTTCATGTTTATTTATTTTGAGAGAGAGAGAGAGAGAGAGAGAGAGAGGGAGAGAAAGAGAGCGCAAATGGGGGAGTTGCAGAGAGAGAGGGGACAGAGGATTCAAAGCAGGCTCTGTGCTGACACCAGTGATCCCAATGCAGGGCCAGAACTCATGAACCGTGAGATCATGACCCGAGCCAAAGTTGGATGCTCAACCTACTGAGCCAACCAGGGCCCCCTGGCAGACTTCACTTTTAGAAATGACTTTGCAGAAGAGGAAACTGCTTGCCTTCCCTAAGCCTCTGTTTTCTCATTTTTGAGATGAACTTAGTTAGAAAACCTACTTTGTAGGTTTATTGGGATGATTAAATAAGTGAAGTAATACAGTGCTTGCTCACATTGAATAAGTTAGCACTGCTGTGGAGAACATGCTATTTCTTTAGACACATTGTTAGAATTTTTATGTTAACATATATTGGGAGTAACCTTCCTCCAAAAGTAACAGGAAACTGCAGACATCTTCAGTGACTTGAGAGAGAGAGGCAGCACACCCTACATGGTTCTGTTTGGCACAAGGGAAAACTGAGTCTAAGGGCTACTGTGCAGTGAAGGTTTCACAAGGTAGGGAGTCAAGAGTCAGGGGTTCTAGAATCGGACTCAGCCTAAAACATACCACATTGCCTTAGGGATTTTGTCACTGGTCCTCAGGTCTCTATTTTTTTTTTAAGATAGTTGGAATAAAATGAATGTTAATGTCTCTTTCAATTCTGTGTGTAACTTTGCATGATTAGAGGAAGTCTAGAGCACAGCTGCAAAACAAGAACAGAAACAAAACTAAACTAAACTAAAAAAGAGTCCTAATTCCTGGGATCTTTTTTTCCACTGATCATTCATCCTTGGAAAGAAAGCTAGGATTTTGTTTTCACTCATTTCCTGCCCATCGCTCAGAGTCATTCCCCACCAACACCCCACATGTATCAGGCACCAGACCAAAAAAAGTAGTGGACCTAGCCCAGGTCACTTGTCCATGAGAGAACCCCCAGGAAGAGAGACAAAACAGCTGGTGAAGCTGCCCCCACTGTTAGAGACAGCCAGGCAGCTGGATGGAACAGCCGCTAAACTTGGATGTCTCAGATTCAGTTTATTCTTTCCCACTGAAGTGTCTATGGTCCAGGTTAAATCCAAACCCCTTGGAGGAAAACACAAAAATGGAAAATCACTTGCTGATAGGGCCCTCTAGACACCCAGCAGTTACAAAATTATTTCTACTAAGGGAATATAATCACTCAACCATGTCAGCCTAATGCCTCTGAGGTCAAAAACATTCCAAACATGTTGTTTGGACACACTTTCTGAGATTCTGCATCTCCCACAAGTGCAACTCAGGCATTTCTGGAAACCATCCCGGGGTTGCATGTCTTTACTTAGAAGCTGGGGGAACCTGGGGAGAAGATATGGAGAAAGCCATCTGGCCAGACTTGGAGTCGTTTTCTAGCATCCCCTGGCTGGCAAAATCCTTCTTATTTCCTAATAACAACAAGAACGACGACGACGATGATGATGGACTTCCACTTACAGAGCAACTGACTACAGCCATCTGATCACTCTTCTGAGCACTTTATATATACTAACTCACTTAATTCACACAAGAATCCTCTAAGGTAGGCATGATTCCCTCCATCTTAATCTAGCAGAGTAGGTAAGCTGTCCATGGCATCAAAGCTAGTTAGTGGCAAAACCATCCAAACTCAGGATCTTGATTCTGGGGTCCACATTAGACCATCTCACCTGGAACTGAGCAGGAGAGAACAATGAAGGTCCAGGTTTTCTGGTTCCTACTTGGTCCCTTTTTGAGTAATTATAGACGAATTATTCCAGATGGGAGCTTAGAGACCATGCAGGCCATCAAGGGCACTCTCTTAATCCCATGCCCATGACAGACATCACCAGTCAGCCTCAGAATCCTTCTCAACACACCTCTCTATGACCTGTTCCAATCAATCAACTTGATATTTAAGTGTGCAGGAAAAACCAGGCGACCCTTGCGGTGTCTCTATGGCAATATTCAATTCTGTAATTCACCACAGTGACACCATGAAAGACTGCCTGTCCTTGCAGCATCTCCCATTAAGGGGCTTGGCGTTGTGCACAAAAAAGGATACGTGCTGGATTCTTGTCTCCTCTTTCTCTTTGATATTTTTAGCTACCAGTCATCTGGTCTGGAACATGGGCTCAGGGAGCGAGGGCGAAACAGATTGCTGGTTTTCCGAAAGTATTTCTTGAACACTTGCGGGGTGAGAGCATAGGGGGCCCCCCACTCTGCTTCAAACAGACCTCCACCACCGTGTCTTTGATGTATAGGCTTTTGCTATTTCATTCCATTTGGGGGAGAAGAGAGTTAGCAGCTAAGCAAATAGTTTACAGATTCGCAAGAACCTCCATACTGTTTCCCACAGTGGCTGCACCAATTTACATTCCCGTCAACGGTGCACGAGGGTTTCCTTTTCTCCACACCCTCACTAACACTTGTTATGCCTTGTCTTTTTGATAGCCATCCTAATAGGTGTGGGGTGGTATTTCATGGTGGTTTTGATTTGTCTTTCTGGGGAAGGGTCTGTCACACTGTACAAACTTTCAGTTATAAGACGAGTAAGTTTTGGGGAATCTACTGTACAGCATGGGGACTATAGGTAATAATACCACACAGTATTCTTGAAATTTGCTAAGAAAATAGATTTTAAATGCTTTTACCACACCGAAAAGAGGCTATGTGAGGTGATGGGCCTGTGGGTTCACTTGATTGCCATGATCACTATATATACATATATATACATATATATCACTATATATACATATATATGTGTATATATATGTATGTATATGACTTATATATGTATATATGTGTGTATATGACATATATATGTGACATATATATGTGACATATATATGTGACATATATATATATATATGTCAAAATGTCACACTGTACACCTTAAATATATGCAATCTTTATTTGTCGCTGATGCCTCAGTAAAGCTGGGGCAGGAATTCACAGGAGGTCAAGATCAATAAGAACAATCTAGTCATGTCCTAGGACACTAAAATCCCAGGGTCTCAAAGCCTATGACCATGAGATTGAAACATAAGGACGAGGTTCTCATGTGCTACAGTTCTGGCGGGGCAGGGGAGGGAGCCTAGCAGGAGTTTTAGGAACCCTTCCTGGCCTGCAAATCCTAAAGGCCACCACATGAACACAGGGACCAGGGGGGTTCCTGGATGTCCTCATCATCATGCCCTTGGTTTCCCCACTTCCCTCCCCAACTATGGATGTGTCATTTGAGAAAAGGCAGAGCTTTTAAGAATTACTATCCAAGGTCCATATGCACACATTCTATACTTTGCACACAAGTCATTCCATATGCACACATTCTATACTTTGAGCCCCAGGACAGATGACAAATGTGCCCCCCTACACACACACACGCACACACACACACCCTAGTTTGCCTCTTATGTCTTGTTCATTTGCTGGGACCTGGAACTTGGTCAGCAGTTAAGCGCTTCCTTCTTCATGACTTGCTCATGACCCTGGCCAGCCAAAAGCCTCCCTGGAAGGTCCCACCCTCTCTGCTCTTTTTTAAAGGTGGGCAGAGCAGCCAGTGTCTCAGAAAGGCTGAGACCAACCCAGAAAATGCCCGCTGTCACACTGAAACTTGCATCCTCACCCTCTGTCTACCAGGAAGGTCTCTGCAGTGCTTCTGTGCCTGCCTTCAGCACCCAGGTGCTCACCCAGCCAGGTAAACCCCTCCCTCCCTACAGAAAAGCTAACCACCTCCAGAACTATCAGATCAGCAAGAATCTGCAAAGACTTGCTACAAACCCTGCATTTTAAAGATGGGCAAACAGGTGCCATGAGTGAACAAGAAACGTCCCAACCAAAGCTAGAAATCCAGGTCACCAAAGCCAGTCCCCACATTCTTGCCTGACACGAGTATTGAGAAAGGCACCATGTGCGTCCAAGATCTGACTGCCGTTGCAGTGTTCGGTGATGGGGCTCACAAAAGAGATGTTCTTGTACTGTGGCACAGAAGGTATTTTTGTCAGTAGCGTAGGGGAAAGAAATCTTTTGATTGTAGAACCAGAATCTTTACCGAACTGAGATGGCTTTCGCAAACAGTGGTTTGAAGAGGGGAATGAGGTCCCAACAGAATCTCAAGGTGACATGTTTTGACTCTGGGAAACCATGTAGGTGTTTGTATCATAACTCATTTTTCCATCCTCTGATGACTTAGATTTCTTGCATGTTTCAGTCCGAATAAGATGATGCATGCTGTGGTTGCAAATAATCCTAGGTTATCAGTAGCTTAAAACAATGAAGGTTAATTTCTCACTGTACTAAATTATCTCTAATGTGCTGGCTAAAGCTTTAGCCTCATATACTGAGGATTCTTTATTGAGGAGCAGCTGCCACTGGGGACATTGCTGCTTACTGTGATAAAGAAAAAGAAAGCTCGGGGTGCCTGGGCGGCTCAGTCGGTTAAGCGTCCGACTTCGGCTCAGGTCATGATCTTGTGGTCCGTGGATTCAAGCTCCGCATCGGGCTCTGTGCTAACAGCTCAGAGCCTGGAGCCTGTTTCAGATTCTGTGTCTCTCTCTTTCTCTGACCCTCCCTTGTTCATGCTCTCTCTCTCTCTCTCTGTCTCAAAAATAAATACATGTTAAAAAAATTTTTTTTAATGAAAAAGAAAGCTCTTGGGGGTCTTGCACGGACAAATACAAACTCTAGCTCAGAGATGACACTTGCCACTCTGTTTTCTAACTTATTGATCAAAACTAGCTATGGTTCCAACCAACCAAAAGTAACCAGGAAATGCAAGTCTATCAAGTTTCCAGAAAGCAGAGAATGGAGAATATTTGGTGAACTGTATCATGACTATCACAGAGCCACATAGCTCCTCATAATGGCAGAGATAGAACTTATTGCACTGACCAAGATTTTCCCATACCCTTGCCAGGGGTGCTGGGTCCCAGATGGGGACAGTGAATCAAAGGCAGAGACATAGGACCTCAGAGCAGATGGATTCTACCTGCACATCTTACATCATTTCTTTGCCTTCTCTGAAATATCCTTCCTTTCTTACAAAATCATGATTTTAAATATCTACATGTCATTAGTGGCTTATCCTTTCTATTTATTTCTCCCCCAAATTCAGCTTCTTTCCCAACCATCTGCTGCTTTAATGTGGCCGGTGGGAAGTTCTCTGTTCAGTGATCATAGAGCTACAGAAGAATCACCAGCAGCAGAGAGCCTCTGACAATACTCACCTTCTCCCAGCCCCAAAATTCATTTCTCAGGGGCAGCGAGCAATACAGGATTATTTCAAAGTTACTTGGAGTTATGGACTCAAAGAGTTCAATCCATGGAAATTCAATCCATGAAATTTCACAACAGGAAATTTTCACGCCTAACTCCCTGCCTAGAAGCTTGTTCAGCTCACACTAGTTTCTTTGAGTCAAGAGCAAGGATGGTTTTACTGGGCCATCAAGAGTGGCAGATAACCCCCAGATTCCCCTCCTCTCTCTGTCCACTTCGTCCTGTCCAATGGCAACCCCCTTGCCCCATGGCAAATGGTCCTGGAAGGTTTAAAAGGACACAATTCAGTTAAATGGACACAATTTTTGTAGAGGATCTTTCTCATTGTTTCCCCTTCATCCCACCAACCAGGCCAAGGAGGTGGTCCCAGGGAGGAGTGTGTCTAGAATGCCATGAAGTACTTGGCCCCAAACCCCAAACTTCAAACCCATAAATATTCACCTTTTTGAAGCCAGACCAGAGCCTGAGAAATGCCTGATTCATTTTCAACGGTCTTCCTAAGATTCATTCCAAAATAATCTCATCCTCATTCCAAAAGGAAGAGCTTTTATTTCATCATTTAAAAAATTTTTTAAATGTATTTATTTTTGAGAGAGAGAGAGAGACAGAGTGCAAGCAAGGGGGAGGCGGAGAGAGAGAGAAAGACACAGTATCCGGAGCAGGCTCCAGGCTCTGAGCTGTCAGCATAGAGCCCCAATGCGGGTCTTGAACTCATGAACCACGAGATCATGACCTGAGCCAAAGTTGGCACTTAACTGACTGAGCCACCCAGGTGCCCCTTATTTCATCATTTTATTTTATTTTATTTTAATATATTTTTATTTTAGAGAGAGAGCACAAGAGGGGGAGAGGGGCAGAGAGAGGGGGGAGGGGCAGAGACAGAGAGAGACAGAGAGAGAGAGAGAGAGAGAGAGAGAGAGAGAATCTCAAGCAGGCTCCAAACTCCGTATGGAGCTCAAAGTGGGGCTTGATTCCATGACTTTGGGATCATGATCTGAGCTGAAGTCTAGAGTCAGACACTCAGTGGGCTAAGCCACCCAAGTACTCTTTTTAATCATTTTAATAAAACATATTGCGTTTAAGTTATTGAAAAACTTTAAACTGATCTGCCAGGAGGGTCTGCCTTGTTTTTAAAATATAAAGCAGAAAGTCAGCTCCCTTCTTCTCTGTGACCCCCAACTCAGTCCCTTGCAAAGTATGAGTAATGGGACTCCTCTCCTCCCTACCTCCCTAGAATTCTGTAGAAGTCCTGGCGAAGATCATCCATATGAAGGTATTTTGTGTTTTTAAGAAAAAACATTGCTCTTTGTAAATCAAAGCATGACTCATAAAGTGAAAGTACATGTTATTTTAGTAATACATAAAAATAGATACTTTTTATTACAGTCAGCCATTGTAATATTTGTGGGGGGTTCTATATTGAACTGGGGAGGGAGAAAGATAGAAGTAGGGGTAAGAGGCATGGCAATGGGGTGGGAATTGTGTGCCTGACACATAGCCTTTTGGTTCCACTGGTCTTCAATGAGATTCAGGACCTCATCCTCTCCATCCCTCTGATTGTGGTACCTAAGAGCGGCTTCCCAGACCCCAAGTACTTTAGCCCCTCATTCAGGAAAACCTTCACCCCATCACCACAATTCCCTTCTTGGCAGACCTCACACTTGCCCCAAGTCTCTCCAGTGGCCTATTACGGTAGCCTGTGATATCATCCCTGTGCCTGAGCTTCTTCTTCGGATTATCCTCCAGCTCCCAATACACAGCTAAAACAAACATTGGAAACCAAAGGAAGTCTAGATGGCCCTTGGAAAGAAGTTGACTGAGACTAAGGCTTTCCAGGCACTTAGAGAGGCTTCATCTTAGAACTTAAGCCAGCTCTTGATGGATGGGCAAGTGCAGGGGCTTCTTGAAAGGTATTTCAGGCTACGTTGATAGGAGACAGGTATGATTTGAGCAAATGTCTGGAAATAAGGATGATTGTGATGTGTTTATCAAATTGGGTGGAAGCCCACTGGGAAGGTGATAGGGTCAGCATCTGTGTGAAGCAGTGGGGAAATTTGGGAAGGAAGGTTGAGGCCAGTCTAGGAAGGTGAGGAGTTGTGTTCCATTCATATAGTAAGAAGTAAGATGAACATGTCATATCAACGTCATTTTTATTGCCCAAATTAGGACACTTCTGAGAAAAAAAGGAAGTACCATTAATAATTATGCTGAGACGACTGTTGGTAGGAATGTTGGTAGTGCAGCAACTGGAAAACGGTATGGAGGTTCCTCAAAATATTGAAAATAGAACTACCCTACACTCCAGCAATTGCACAAGTAGGTATTCATCCAAAGGATACAAAAATTGCTGATTCAAAGGGACACATGCACCCCAATGGTTACAGAAGCAACAATAGCCAAATTTTGGGGAGAGCCCAAATGTCCATCAACTGATGAATGGATAAAGAAGATGTGGTATATATATATATATATATATATATATATATATATACGGTGGAATCATACTCAGTGATGGAAATAATATCTTGCCATTTGCAACAACGTGGATGGAACTATAGGGTATTAGGCTAAGCGAAATAATTCAGTCAGAGAAAGACAAACATCATATGATTTCACTCATATGAGGAATTTAAGAAACACAACAGATGAACATAAGGGAAGGGAAGGAAAAAATAAGATAAAAACAGAGAGGGAGGCAAACCATAAGAAACTCTCAAATACAAAGAACAAACTGAAGGTTGCTGGAGGGGAGGTGGATTGGGGGGTGGGTTAAACGGGTGGCATTAAGAAGGGCACATCTGGGGCGCCTGGGTGGCGCAGTCGGTTAAGCGTCCGACTTCAGCCAGGTCACGATCTCGCGGTCCGTGAGTTCAAGCCCCGCATCGGGCTCTGGGCTGATGGCTCGGAGCCTGGAGCCTGTTTCCGATTCTGTGTCTCCCTCTCTCTCTGCCCCTCCCCCGTTCATGCTCTGTCTCTCTCTGTCCCAAAAATAAATAAACATTGAAAAAAAAATTAAAAAAAAAAAAAAAGAAGGGCACATTTAAGGGGTGAGCACTGGGTGTCATATTAGAGAGATGAATCACTGGGCTCTACTCCTGAAACCAAGACTACCCTATATGTTAACTAACTTGAATTTAAATTTTAAAAAATTATGCTGGGACTATATATATATATATATATATATATATAAATTAACTGCCCCAAACATCTGGCCACCCTAGCATCTGGATGCCCTGCTGGTGTAACTCCACATAGTCTGAGGCTGCCAATCTGGAGGGATAATGGCCCACTCCATCACACTCCATCCAGCAGTCCACCGCATTACATAGCTCCAAGGGGTACAATTCACACCAAAGTCCCCTTGGGTCACTATGTGTTGTGGCTGTGGCACAAGGTGATATAAATGGCACCATGAGGCACTAGAAACAGTACTGACCTGGGAAGCAGGTGACTTCCAATTCATATCCAGAATTGGTCTCTCCCAAGGTGTTACATTGGGCCTTGATTGCCCATCTATAATTTGGGAATTATCACTTTTTTTAATGTTTATTTATTTTTGACAGAGAGAGAGAGATGGAGCATGAGCGGGAGAGGGGCAGAGAGAGAGGGAGACACAGAATCCGAAGCAGGCTCCACGATCTGAGCTGTCAGCACAGAGCCCGATGTGGGGCTCGAACCCACAGACTGTGAGATCATGACCTGAGCTGAAGTCAGACACTCAACCGACTGAGCCACCCAGGTGCCCCTGGAAAGAATCATGTTTTAAGGAAAGAACTAAGGGACCTAACAAATGACCTCACAAAATCTGCTCTGAGAGCACTTTTCTTGGAAAATGTCAGTTCTCCACCCTGGAGCAGGGAAGGCTGGGCACCAAGTTCTGCAGTCATGCTCCCAAGTCAGGCAGGCCACTCCCAAGTCAGACAAGCTGGCATGGCTACTGTCCATCAGACTGAACCTTTCTCAGAAGCTTCTCTGTGAGAGCCTCGGGTAGAAGCATGGTCTCCAGGAGCCGTCAGAGATGTTCTGGGGACTACTGCAGAATGGCTCCTGTCCAGAGTAATCCCTGGATTGCAGTCCAGGCACAGCAAGTCTCCCAGCCTCTCCTGCAGCCTAGCACACCTCAGCCCCGAGTGCTATTCAGGAAGTTTTAGAACTGGGATAACCCAAATGGGCAGGAAGACCCAGGCTTTTATACCCCATATGAATCTGTCATTGAGGCAGGCTGCTCCTGGAAAAGGGCATGATCCTGGGCAAGACAGCACTCGCTCTGTCAGCCAAGGACAGTTCCTACAAGGAAACAGCTTAGAGCAAGTTGACTGCCAACACACTCAGCAGCTGGGGAAGGAAAACACCAGTTCTGGGAGGCAGGATCTGGCAACCCACCAGGGAATCCACCGGGCCCTGGCCCTTCAGCTGCTCATCCACTCAGTTATAGGATAGATCCTAACTCATCTGAGAATCTGTTGAGGCTCTTTTCCTCAAGCAGCTTGTAAGAGCAAGGCTAGTGGAGTGAACTAGTGCCCCTCCTCACTGCTGCAGCTGGTCTTGAGACTGTAATACTGTGATGTTGTGATTTATAATAAGAAATATAAGAATATATGATGTTCAACCCTATTTTTGGCTCAGAGCTCTTACAACCCTCAGAATTTCCTGTAATGAGAGCTATAAAGGTGTCTTTTGTTACGTTAATGAGGTGACTTTTGGAAAACACCTAAGAATGGGGGCTGGTTGCTAGAGGAACCAACCACATGACTAGATGGTTGGGACTGAAAGTTCTACAAGCTCTAGGGAGCGGAGAAGGGCTGGAGCTGAGGCATCTCCAATGACCAATGACTATGTAATGAAGCCTCCATAACAACTCAGAAGGACAGGGCTCAGAGATCTTCTGGTTGTTGAGCACATGGAGATTTGGGGAGAATGGTGCCCTGTAAGATAGCACAGAAGCTCCATGCCCTTTCCCCATACCTTGCCCTATGGCTCTCTTCCATCCGGCTATTCCTGGGTTAAATCTTTTTATAATAAACCAGTAATCTTGTAAGTAAAATGTTTCTCTGAGTTCTGTGAGCTGCTCTAACAAATTAATCAAACCCAAAGAGGGTGTCTTGGAACCTCCAATCTAGAGCCGGTCAGTCAGAAGCACAGGTGACCATCTGGACTTGCAATTGATGTCTGAAATGTTGGGTCAGGGGTGGATGGGTGGTGGGTGCAGTCTTGTAGGACTGAACCCTAACATGTGTCATCTGATGCTATCTCCGGCTAGATAGTGTCAGGAGCGAGTTGAATTGTAGGACATCCAGCTAGTGATGGAGAACTGCTTGGAACACGCACGTGTGCATGCGCACAGATGCGCGTGCGCACACACACACACATGCGTGCACTGAAATCAAGATCAGAATCTTAGATATTTATTAACTCTTTCCTTGACACTCATTCTAGATTTCCCTCAACCTCAGCCAACACTTTCCCTGGTCTAGGTGGCTTGACCTCAGGGTATTACTCAGACCCTCATTCCTGAGGAGTTCAGTGCCTGGTCATCATGCTCTTCTCAGGCTGTGACACCATCAAAATTGGGTAAAGGTGTACTGAGAGATATCCAAGTGGATCACCTGGGAGCCAAATATAGTCTCTTCTGCCCCTGTTTCCACCTCCTCTTGCTGGCCTGGGTTAATTACCCTACCAAGATGGTGGCTCCTTCCTCCCCTTACCTGTGGGTCTCTTAGCCTGCAAGTCTAAAGAGACAGAATGTAGCCATAGCTTGAGGTTTAATGAGACTCTTTCTATAAACTATGGTTTTTCTTCCTCAGGGAACCAGGACTTCTGAGCCCACAGAGCCCTCAGGTGCAGAGATAGGAAACCCAAACTTCCCCAAGTGGGTCACTGGGAGTGATGGTAAGGAGGACCATTCCTAATTCCACCTCTTGATACCTGGATATGCAAATTTTACCTGTTTGGAGATACAAGAGTATTTATTAGTTGATTTAGGGTATACATTGAATCCTAGAGGATGGGGCTGTATCCATACAGCATATTTTTTTCCAAGCTGGTGCCTCAGCTATGCCTTCAATAGGCCATTCAATTACTTTACCAGACTGGAAGCTTCTTGCTGAAGAAGTTATGTAGTAGGATCAGTGGACCCCATGGTCATATGCCCAGTGCTATCCCTCATTTGCTATTAAGTATGTCTCTGGGTCTATAGAGATGTACTCTATGCCAGTGGATGAACACTCTATAAACCTTCAGGTAATGATGTTGGCTGAGATACTACTTGGAGAAATAATACCCAACCCATACCTGGAAGTGTGTGCCTATTCCAGTTAAGATGGATCACTTTCCTTCTCAGGGTAGAAGAGTTGCAATGTAATCACATGTGTATTTGCCACCAAATAGCTGGGTAGTGTCCTTGATGGATGATGCCATGTCACAGACTCAACCTTGGCCTCTGTTGCTAGTAGGTTAGACATTTAACTACATTGGTCTTGATGAGTGGGAACCCATGCTACAGGGCCTATGTGTAACGTAAACCCCTGCTATTCTGTTCATGTGCCCACTGTCCAATACTGCAGGGGCCAATGTCCACTGGTCATGTCACTCTGTTTGCTTGGCCATTCAATGCCTCTCTTGCTCTCCAAGTTCTCTGATGGACAGTAATAGCAAACAAAGGTCTTCACCTCCTGTGCCTTGTCCCATAGGTCCATCCACATGCCTCCCTACCAGCCTTTCTTTTCCCTAATCTTTCTACCTTTCTCCTGCCCGACCAACCATCCAGAGTATTCCCCACTGGCTACGAGTCCACACATATTCTAATCTCAGGTCACCTGAGTGGACGACCGGGAATGTTGATCAAAGCTGTGTCCTCTTCACTCTGTCTTTCAAGGCTACCCATAAGGTGAGCTGTAGAACAACTGCCATCCATTCTTTGCTGTATCCACATAGTGACACGAACCACCTGTGAACTGAGCTCAACCATTCTCTTCCTCTGTTAGTTCCTCCATAAGTGACTTCTCAGGCAGCCATGGGTGTGAACCGAGGGAGAGGCACTGCAGTGTGGATGACATCAGGGTGTGAGTCACCTGCTTCTCTGGCTTACTGTGCCCTCTGGCCCTGCTGGTGCCCAGGCCATATACACGGTTTTAATATCTTAGTGGATTGCTGCTGGGCCCACCTGGCATTATAACCTGGTGGTCTGACTAAAACTCACCTCATGATGGGCAGTTTGGGCCGCAAGGTCACTTGAATTCCTTTGACCGGGGTCTTTGTCTCTTCAAGGGCTCCATCCGACACTGGGAATTTTTTTCCCCAAAAGATGTAAATTCTCCTCTTTAGGTGGCACAGCCTTGGTTTGGAATCCCAATTTCCATTTTGTGGTTCTCCTACCAAGCCATGGGCTGCATGGGGTGCAGTGGGCTTCTTTTCCCAGCACAGAAAACTCTAATACCATGAAGCCTACCCAGTGGTGTGGCGCAAGCCACAGGAATGGTTGTATCACACCTGCACCCGTGCAGAACCCGCTCCTGTTCAACACCCCAGTGACAACAATAGCCTTTTGGGTATGGGATCAGAGCAGTCTTCCCGAGGATAGGGGAGCTGACTCCCAGGCACCGCTCCTCTTTTTTCATGGTGGAAGCAAGAGACGTATATTCTTTTACTTGGAGGAGATTATCTGAGCTGGGATGTCCCTTTCAGAGTTGTCCACGATTACGAGAAGGGGACATGCCTTTATTACACCTATATCACCAACCATTGGATGTGGGCTGTCCCCAGAAAAAGAGAGTGTGACCCTGAAGAAGGAGGCTCCCTACAGCCAAGGGCATTCCCCAGAGAGACGTTCAGTGCAGGCTGGTCGGCTACCAACACAGCTGCAGCTGGGGAAACACAGTGCTGATAGGTGGATGGGGCTCCCGGCAGGGCACCAGGGCATCCCCTCCAAGGTTGCAAGCCTGGGCCTGAGGCATGATCTCTGAGCCCTGGCTTGGTTCTGCAACTCCCTTGTAAGGAGACTCTTAGAAATTCACATTTTTCTCACTGAGCTTTAGTCTACCCAACTATAAAATGGAATTCTGAACTAGATGTATGGCTTCCAATCAGCTATGCATCACAATCACTAGGGACATGTCTAAAAGAACAGGTTCTTTTTTAAATGTTTATTTATTTTTGAGAGTGAAAGAGACACAAAGCAGGCTCCAGGTTCCAAGCTGTCAGCACAGAGCCCGACGTGAGACTTGAACCCACAAACCGTGAGATCATGACCTGAACTGAAGTCAGAAGCTTAATCAACTGAGCCACCCAGGCACCCATAAAAGAACAGATTGTTGTCGTCGTTGTTGTTGTTTTGGCATGATGTCTTTATTTTTTTTTTAATTTTTTAATGTTTATTTATTTTTGAGTGAGAAAGAGACAGAGTGCGAGAAAGGGAGGAACAGAGAGAGAGGGAGACACAGGATCCAAAGCAGGCTCCAGGCTCTGAGCTGTCAGCACAGAGCCCGACGCGGGGCTCGAACCCACAAACCATGAGATCATGACCTGAGCCGAAGTCAGAAGCTTAACCGACTGAGCCACCCAAGCACCCCAAGAACAGATTCTAAGTTATCTTCCCCAAAGACTCTAGTTCAATGTGTTAGAGGGAGGGGGAGAGGGGGACTTGGGACCCCTATTCTACTTCCTAGATTTGCTTCAGCTCTGGATTGCCCTGCACTGGCTATGTATTCCCAGGAAAATTGCTTAATATCGCTGGTAAGGTGGAGATCAACATACCTGCCACTAGCCAATGATGTGAGATCCTGGGTCAATGACACTGTAACAAAGGCGTGTTGGTATGTGTTTATCCTAGTTCAGAGGCATGTCTGCACAGAGAGGCAGCTCTCACTTTCACGAGCTTTGTCCCACACAAGGAAAGCATTTAGCTTCTCTAAACCGCCATTCTTTTATCTTTCTAATGAGCAGTGTAGGAGCACTTATCTCAGATGTTGATCAGGAGGATTAAATTGGAGAAGGCACACAAACTCTGTACTCCCTGGCTTGGAGAACAAATACGACAGAAACAACCATCACTGTTTGTTATTTACCGCACAGCAGCTGCAATGCTGAACCCTACAGGAAAATGAGTTTGTAGAATGTTTCTTCCAAGGGAGTTCCAAGCAACTTTGGGAAAGGCCGGTAGCACATGCCAGCTGTTTCCCTTCTGTAGAGAGAGAACCAAGGCCCTGGGATTGAGAGAGAATATAGCAGAAGATGTGGGCTCTGGGACACAGAAGCCTCTCATACCCTGCATGGCCTGAAGGATTTCGCTGCTGTCCTTGGGCCTCAGTTTTTCCATCGGAGAAAGGAGAGGATAGAAGACAAGGTGTTCTCGGGTCCTATTTAATTCCTCCTCCAGTTGTGTGGTCTCAGATGAAATCCAAGTCCGAGCTATAAAA
Organism: Prionailurus bengalensis; assembly: GCF_016509475.1. Lineage (NCBI taxonomy): Eukaryota > Metazoa > Chordata > Mammalia > Carnivora > Felidae > Prionailurus > Prionailurus bengalensis. The sequence goes on from NC_057347.1 coordinate 21,920,222, forward strand.
GAAAGCGGAGAGTCTGGATTCCCAGGTTGCACAGTAACCTAATCACTCTTGCTCCTTAGGGACCAGGATGGGAGCCGGGGGCTCCGTTTCCATGACAGGGGACTCATCTCCCGCCAGAGTCATTCCTGATCACACACTTCCATCCATGCACCAGCAACAATGTGAATCGCATCTGCCTTGGGTAAGTGCTGGCCAGGAGATCATCGAGAGAGAACACAGAAGGAAAACAGACAGAACCTACCTTCAGAAGGCAGCTGAGCCAGCCTGAAGAGCTGCCGACCGCAGATGGCGGAAGAGATTGGGTTAAGGAATTTCACACAGAAGCTCCCCAGAGACCGTGACGCTGGCATCTGGGAGAGGATACCTCAAAATGAAAATAACAGACCGACGGCCTGGCATCACTGAACACTTGCCCAGCTGTGACATTGGCATCATGCATTTGTCCTCTGGGACCTCCTCCCTCTACCTGGCATTCCTCGTGGTTCCTTTTCCGTAACACAGGCATTTCTGGCAAAGTTTGCCCACAGCAACACGTCTCCATTTGGAACCATGAGTCCGTTTGGGGGAGGAATTATGAGAATTCCATTGTCTTAGACTTTGAGTCCCTTCCCAGCAGCTTCTTCTGAAGTCCCTTTAAAAAAAAGTCATGACTGGTAAACTTACTCTCCCTCCACGCACGCAAGACACAATGTAGGAAACGATACTGACCAGCGGCAAACAGCGCAGCCTGGCTTCTAGGTGCTAAGGATGGGTTCCCTCTAGCGGACGGTTGGTGCAGATGCGGGAAATGGTGTACCTCTAGGATAGAAGTCACTGTTCAAAACACCTTTTCACCCGCACAGATACTGCTGTATAAGTACTGGTGAAAAGGGAACACTAGGTGGCAATGAGAAAGAGTGGTTGGACTGGAGAGTGTTACGCTAAGTGAAATAAGTCAGGCAGAGAAAGACAGATACCGTATGTTTTCACTCTTCTGTGGATCCTGAGAAACTTAACAGAAGACGATGGGGGAGGGGGAGGGGGGGGAAAAAGGTAGAGAGGGAGGGAGGCAAACCATAAGAGACTCTTAAATACTGAGAACAAACTGAGGGTTGATGGGGGGTGGGGGAGAGGGGAAAGTGGGTGATGGGCATTGAGGAGGGCACCTGTTGGGATGAGCATTGGGTGCTGCATGGAAGCCAATTTGACAATAAATTTCATATTAAAATAATAATAAAATAAATAAATAATCATTTAAATGCTTAAAGAAAAAAAAAAACCTTTTCACACATCAATCCATTTAACCCTCACACCTTGTTTTAGCCCCCTTTCCAGAAGGGGAAACTAAGCTCCAGCTTCCTATACCTCATTCTTTCTTACATCCCATGGTTGATGAACAAAGGGCTTTTATCTAATAGACACCGTAGGCATTTTCCCTGGCCCCGGTGCCAAGTTGTTCTGGACTTTCACTTTGAGGAAGCCTCTAGAAGGAAGGGGCTGCATTATTTGAACACCATAGCCCTTGACCTATTGATGTGACATCCACAAGAGGTGTCCAGTCCCCTCTGCACACAGTCCCTATGCCATTTCCACATCCACATCCACGTCATAGGTCTTCGATGACGACTGTCTGCTGGGGCAGAGGGAACCTGGCCAAAAGCAGGGATGAGCACAGAACGCAGGGGTATCTGAGCAAATGTCCCTAAAATGCACCCAAGCCAGTATTTGCTGCAGCGTTTTTCTCCAATGCCCTGGAGTACACAATTTCCCATGTCTGCACCAACTGTCCGCTAGAGAAAGCCGGTCTTCAGCACCCAGGAAGCACGTGGGGATGGGGGTGTTCACCACTGGTCCATTAGTGGTGCCTCCTATACCCTGACTTGATGTGTGTGTTGGGGAAGAGGAGTTTGGCCGGATCAGTGCCATCTCACACCACATTCCATGCCGTACCCGGGAGCTCCGGGTGTGAGACACGGGGGTCGGCAGCTTCTGTGTCACGTAGATGGCTCCACTTGCCCTGACTGATAGATTGGGATTCCCCCCTGTGGTCTCTCTCGGGGAAAGGCTTTGCCAGCCAAACCAAGCTTGGAAAAACACAGCATTCCAACATCTATATCTGCCACCCAGCTTTGACATTCTCTGATGCTGAGATCCAACAGCCTCGTAACTGTAGGATTCCTGGAGTCCTTCATCCAGCCCAAGTTTGAGTTTAATACTGTCCAGGGTTCTAACAAAGTCAGCAGGCTTCAGGAACAGAGAGGTGTTTCAGGTCTCTGGTTGGGATCCTGGCACGGTGCTGAGCCCCTCACGGGGATGCTGCCAGAGGTGGAAACAAGAGCGGCTCCCCTCCCTTGCGACCACTTTCCTTTCTTCCTCCATTTGCTGCAGCAGAGGTGTTTCCATCAAGAGTAAATGGAGCCCTGAAGATAAGCCAACACGAAACATCTCTTATTCTTAGATTGGGCGTGACTCCACCTCCCGTTCCTATCTCATCCCCGGAACTGGGTGGAAAATGTGCCATGCCCCGGCCCATTGCTACCCTTTCTGATGTCCTGGAAGCCATCCTGGGGCCCAGCGCCTACTCTGCAGATTCCAGATCTCATTTCACCATTCTATGACCATGACCCTGCCAAGGGAAAGGCTTCCCTCCCTCCCCTTAACTCTCTACCTCTTACAAAATAAGGGATATCAACTCTATAAAAACTGGCAGAACAGAGAACAGGGAGGCTGAGACAAACCCAGACACCCCCCAAGTTTAGGACGTTGGGGCCATGCCCTGATGAGTGGCCCTTTGACCTGGCTGGTCTCCACACAGGTCCAAGATGGGCAGGGCTGTTCCAGCACCAGGGTTCCAACGCCCAGTGCCAGCTTACACCCATCCCTTCCCTCGACTGCCCACCACTTCTCCCTCTACCAGCGATAGACTCCCACTCGGACGACTGCAATGGTCTTAAGAGTGCTCTCCACACCTCTAGTTCCTCCCACCCATCTATCTCAGCCCCAGAGAAATGCTGATCTTCTGTGAACTGAGACCTCAGAGAAAGGCTAGGGGACACTGATTTAATCATCAAGTGACACTTTTCACTGAAAAAGAGGCACCACAAGACCTGTCTTAAGGAGGGGATGAGGTGAAAGGCAAATGTTCTGCAGCATTGACTCAGGTTGGACAACGAGAAGAGGAGGTGAGAAGCAGAATTTAGTGGCAATTTTTGTGCAGGAGCAGGAGAAAGGTCTAGAAAGTTTAGGATGCAAGCTTGGAGTCATGTTTTAGAGGCTCTTGAAAGTCAATATGCACAGCTTGGGTGCAATTCTGAAGGTGAGAGGGAGACACTGACCAGCAGGGAGAGGAAATGCCACCATCAGAAGTGTGTTTTGAGGAAAAGAAAGCGGGTGGCTGTGGGCAGGATGGGATGTGGAAGGGAGGGCCCAAGAGTAGGTCTCTGCAATGATTCAGGCAAGAAGTAACAGGAAGGCAGTTTTAGGAGGGATGGAAAACACTGGGATTTTACCGAAGATATTTAGTGTGAGGAGAGAGAGGGAGGGCCAGGGACTCAGATCCTAGAACTAGCTCCCCAATACCACAAGGTGGTCTTTTGGAGCATGACCACCTGAAACCCAATTTTTCTTCCATCACTATCCCCCTAAACCCTAATTATAGAGGTTTACGTACATATATTTAAAGGGACAGGGTCTGCGTTTTTTGGTGCCCCCTAAAATTCCACTGTAGTACGTGAACTTTGCCAGCTCTTCTTTCCAAAATGGAACCCGCTTGTATGGAAACCAGCCTCCTCACCAAGGTAAAGACCAACGAGCAGGACTCATGCCTGCCAGTCTCGGGGAGAGATGGTTGCTGTGGACAGCGGCACACTCAGGAGCCAGGGGCACTGAAAAAGTCCCAGCCTGGGGACTCCCTCATGCACTTAATCGTATCAAGTTCTCTTTCAGGGGCTCAGTTTTCCTCTCCATTAAATGGGAATGATCCTGTGTCCCAGGTAGGAAGTGAGGGAATCCGGCAGATGACCTCCCAGGTTCCCTCAGCTCTAAAAACCATGTCTCTTAGCAAAATATCATCATGTGCATTAGCTGGGGAAGAGCTGGATGGAAAAGTGTTTCAAATTTACATGTAGGGCCTGCGTTACTACAAACCCATTCCATTGCTCCATCGTTGCCTGCCCAGACCCTGAGTTTTTATCAAAGCCCCCCAAAAAACCAAAGTCCTGGGAGCACTTAGCAAACAGGCCACTTCTTCCATCCTCATGCCAGATCCGGTCGTTCTGTGTGCCATCTGCCACCAAGATCTCATCTCTGAAATCCAATCAAGCGGGACCCTTGAAGATCCAATCAAGGGTAGGCACACACAGATGACTAACATGTCACCATGCATCCTGATACTCAGAAATGACACTGAGCTTGGGCAGAAGGTAGAGTATGGGTGGCCTCCGTGTGCACAACCACCAATAGAATTCATTTCAACCCCTCTTTCTTGTAAAGCCAGGGCTCTTCATTAGGAAAATGGTCCTCAGTCCATTGCCCTCCCACTGTGTCCATGAACCTGCAAACTCAACGCATTGGAGATGTTGGGACCTCTGAAACGCAGAGTTCCTACTGGGTAGCAGGGACCAAACACAGATGCATGACACATAATTGATCATTGCATCCCCAGCTTTTTCTTTAGGCTATGCCTCTGCGCTACATTACCAGGACTGTTTGCGCAAACCATCTTCCTTGCATGAGACTCAGCCACCAGTGCTGAGTGCTTTCACTCTAGATCGATGGCTTCCAAACTGGCAGTGAGTCAGAATTGCCAGGACTGCTTCCAAAAACACAGATTCCCAGGCTTTATTGTGACACTCTGGTTCAGAACACTGGCTTATGGAGAAATGCCCCTTTCAGGTTTTTAATTAGTTTCCCTGGGGACCTGAGGCACAGGCTGGTCTGGGACCAGGCACTGGATGCTCTCTGAAGTTCCTCCGTGCTCTCAGCTTTTGGTCCCACCTGCCATGTGTTGAACTTGCAAGGCAGTCTTTGTAATGACCTGCTTGGTCAATGACCACGTGCTGCTGGTCATTGCCCCTCCTGGATCACCATTGGACTAGCGTTGTGACCTGCTGGGAAGCACTTCACCTCTTTCTTTTAACATCTCTCTCCATTGTCTCTATGACATTGCAACCTCTGAATAAATCTGAGGTGAAGCTGTAAAAGGTGGCCAGGACTTGTAATTCCAGGATAGTCTTCCATCTGACCTTAACATTACTTGGGAGTCGTTTCAGAAGAGTTTCCACTGAAGGAGAACTATTTCTCTCCCAAGCTCATCTATCTCCATCCACCACTGACTTATTGTCTAGACCGCTGTCTCGCTGTCCGGCAGCTAGTGGAGTCCAAGCACGTGGTCATACATGCTTCAGCTAACTGCAAACTAGGAGGAGACAGAAGGGGAGGACAGGGCGACCACCTTCCTGGGAATGGAGCAGCCACAGAACTTGGCCAATCCTAAGTTTCGTTTTAGCTTCTCACACTGATTTCCCAAATCCAGACTGAAACCAAAAGCAAAGGAGGGAGATTGTGAAATCAGGGGATTTACTGACTACAGTCTTTGATCTCCCTGCAGAACTTGGCCGTGGTGCCTCTTGGTGTCTGTCCTACCTGGGAATCTGTCTCCCATTGCTTCTGCGCCCAGAGCATTCTGTGCCTCTGGTTCATGTGAGGACCCGGGACCCTCATTCTTCTCTGTATCCAGGAGACGCACTACTTCCTCGTGGACAGCAAAGCTCCCGCTGTGGTCCACCTCTGTCACGTGACCTCATCGGGAACCATGAAAACTGCTAAGGGAGTGCTTCTGTCCAGTAGCCCACACCTGGGGCCCCTCCTCTAATCACTGCACCCACTTGTTCTGAATATGCATAACAGGTAACTTACTAAATACCTACCATATGCTAACAACTCCCTTTTCCTGTGTCAACTTGTTTAACTCACACTCATTTCACTGAAAAGGAAACAGATACACAGGTTGAAATATGCATCCAAGACCTGGCAGTCTGGCTCCAGAGTGCATTATCGTGACCACCATCCCGCTGGTCCTAGAGCAAAGCAGCAAAGAACTCTTTCCAGCCAATTCCTAGATGTCCAGTTCTCAGACTGGACTCATTTCAAGAAGATAATCATGGAAGAATAAAATGAAAAAAAAAAAGGAGGGATCACAAGTATCTCCTGGCCTAGAAGTGGGCCACATGTCACAAAGCTGGGGTCATCCCTCGACCTGTGCCCGTGGAGGACTTCAGTAAAGAATCGGATCACTATACCCCATAGCACGAGATAAGGCCTCACTGTCTTTCCAACCACCCTCTTGGGTTGAAACTGGCACTGAGGCCCCTTGCCATCCCTGATCTTGGGCATTCCCACATTCTATATATGAGGCAGGGTGGACCTGGTGGAATCTAGTTAGGTCACATAGCTACTTAACAAGCAGGCCAGGATTCTGCCTGTTTGACATTCATCTCTTGCTTTCTACAAACCCACTCGTTGTCCTCATAAGGGACTTTAGCTGCTGTTTCTATTTCTTGCTTCCAGATGTGCCCTTATTATCAAGCCACATCGCTGGAGAATAAATATAACCAGGACTTTTTCAATGGAACGGTGGCCTTGTGTGGTTTTTGTGTGGATCAGTGCTATGTGACGCAACGGGCAGGGACAGTCCCAAACACTTTAAAAAAAGCTGCCATCCTAGAGGCCTTAAGTTCTGTCTTCTTTAAAGAGGAAATCCTGAGTCAGGGATATGTTTCCAGTGCTAGAACTTTTGTATCATTGAGAGGATACTGTGTTTTCAACACAGAGAATAAACAAAAGGTAGAAGTCCTAATGTCTCTTGTAAATAAATAAGAAAAAATAACTGAACTCCCAAACCAGGGAAGCTATCAGATAATTCACAAAATAAAAACGTAATCCATTGAACATGCACGTCAACATATCCACCAGTAATAAAAGTTTGAACAAGCAGGTGCTGGAATGATTTCTCTTTATTTCTTTCTTATCGAGGTAATACTCTCCTACCATAAAGTGCAATACAGATAAGTCATTTTTATACATGTATGCATTCCACACATCCACCACCCAGATCAACATTTGTAGAACTTTTCCAACCCCAGAGCCTCCCTTTTGCCCTCATATGCTCCTGCCAGTTCATATCTATAAAAGGGAGCCTCTAGGCTGAATCCTATCACTATAGGTTAGTTTTGCCTATATACATGATAATATTTTATTAACAAAGCATCGTACATTTTTAAAGAATAATGTATTAGTTTTCTACCATTGTCATAATAAATTAGCACAAAATTAGTGGCTTAAACAACATAAAAATTACAGCGCTGGAGGTTGGAGGTAGGCCTTGGGTCTCATCACACTAAAATCAAGACATTGGCAGAGCTGTGTTAATTCCTAGAAGCTTTAGAGGAGGATCAATTTTCCTGATCATTTGGCTTGTTGGCAGAATTCAGTTCCTTTGGGTCATTGGACTGAGATCGTCATTTTCTTGATGGCTGTCAGGTAAGGGCCGTTCCCAGCTTCTAGAAGTTGCTATAATCCTTGGCCCAGAGCCCCCTTCCTCCATCTTCAAATCCAGTAATGTGGACCAAGTCCCTCTCACTTTGAATCTCTTCTTCTTCCATCTCCTGTCACTGAAGCATCAGGAAAGAGTCCCACACTTCTAAAGATTCATGTGAGTACATTGGACCCAGCTGGAGAAGGCAGGATACTCTCCTCCCAGGTCCATACCCTGACTCACATCTGCAAAGACCACTTTGCCAGGTAAGGTGACATATTCCCAGGTTCCAGGGACTAGGTGAGGCTAATTAGAGCGGTGATGGTGTCCGTTATTCTGCTTACTACAAATAGTAAATGTTGTCCAGAGTAAAACTTTCTAGAAAGTGCTATAGTGATATTCAAAGCCTCAGCATTTTATACTTTGTGATATATCAATTCCAAACCTACGGAAATAAATAAAGACATAGGCAGGGTTTTTAAACTGGCTTTTTCATCATAATAATAATTAAAATTATTTTTTAAATGAAAACATAAACAATATATATACCCAACTATAATGAGCTTTATATAGAGGACCAATATGAAGCCTTTAAAATTCAAGCAACTAAGGGATATCAAATGATTTGAAAGAGTATATGACCAATGTTAAGTGAATTAAGCTGTGAATATCATCATGTGTGCATTATGTCTATATATGTGTATATGGATATATGGGTATATGTATGTGTAGATATACAAAAACACATATATACATATATGTTTACATATGTATATGTACATGCAGTGAAATTAAGAGAGAAAAGAGGAATAAAATAAAAATATCAACTCAAGTTCAATCTCAGTATTTAAAATTCAAATAGGGTGACCAGCTGTCATGACTGAGACGACACTGAGGGGTTTCCAGGGATACTGGACTTGTAGTGCTAAAAACGAGAAATTCTAGGCCAAACCAGGACAAGATGTTCACCCTAAATGTAGGTACGTTTCGTCCTCATTTTTAGGCACTTCTGTATATTTTTTATGTTTCCTACAAAAAAGAGTGCAATCATTAAAAATCACTAAAAGTCCTTCAGTGTTTTGTTCTGAGGTGGGGAAAATCCCAGCGTCTGGACCTGGGAAACATGCCAGAAGTCGTTCTTAGATGTTACAAGTCCTGGCAATGTTGCAGACGAGTGAAGAAGTGTGCTACCATCCACAAATGAGAGACCTGAATTTCAAGGGCAGCTTCTGGAGGAAGCACGGTATTCCCCTGGATGGCAGCAGCCCCTGGTTAGCAAACAAGAGTTGCAACAGAACCCTCCGATTCTGTATAACGAGAACCACCTTGGAGATCAGAATAGGGAAAACAATTGAATTAAAAAGCATGAAGCCAAACTTGAACACGTGGCAGCTGCAAATTGCAAAAACAATTTCTTACTGGCGATCCGTAGTCTGGAAGGTGGCCAGCATTGCTGCTTCAGGTGGGCATGTGCAGGTGCACTTCCGGGATGGTGCTGACATCACATCCGCCCGCTGCCAATCACCCGTGTTGGCAGATGCCTTGAGAGGGAGGTTTTACGTTTTCAGTTCATTCATATGGTGGAATACATTAGTGTGTATCATACTGACCTGAAGTTTCTACAATTGACTTAACGTTATGCATGCCTTTTTTTTTTTAAGCTAGAATAAAAACTAGTTGTTATTTTTGACATAAAGATCATAAAACACGTTTGGTCCAGAATGTTATGGGGTATAATATAATATTAAATTAGGTAGACTACACGGTCCCACTTAAAAAAAAACACTAATAACACAAAACGGCGACTGTTTTGTATGTGAGGTGGAACATTTAATAGCACAAAGGCTCCTTCACAGTGCTTCATAGTTACTAATGTAGAGGTTCTTAGCCTTCATGAGTTTAATTGTGATCTTCATAAATAATGAAATAAAAATATTGCTCTAAGGGCCAATTAACACCTGTATCCGTTAAGGGCTTTATCATAATTTCCTACTTTACTGAATTGATGTGGATAACCTTGTGTGGCAGTCATTGGTACAGTTCCCTGACATTTAGATAAAAGTCACTTACGGAAGGAGAACAAAAATAATACATCATGTTTGATTTAGAATGCCAAGAGGTGCACTGTAGATGATGAAACTATTTACATTCACCAATCTGTTCCAAGTTAAAATTTAAAAAATTAAAAAGAGTGGACTATTTTGAATGTGAAGTAAAAGAAATCGTTTAATCAAAGAATGTCACATAGAACAGTTACTTTTTTACAAAGTTTAACAGTTAATGAACTGAGGTAGATACCACGGAGCAGGTGGTAGTGACTAGAGACATCCCCTGAAATTTTCAGTTCTTATTCTTCTGTCACATGGTAGGATTAGCTTTCCATGCCATCTCAAAGACAGGCAAGCTGTATGACCCACTTTGATCAATAAAATATAAGCAGAAGTGACATATGTCACTTAAGGAAGAGGCCTTTAGAGCTATTACAAGAATCCCCATGTCTCTGACCTGCCACAGTGACCAGGGTATTCCTGGTGATAAAGACTCCGACAGCCCGAGTGAGGAAAGACTAGAGCAATACCAAAGCCCTCCACTCACTTATTAGTGAAGGAACCCCCGGAAGCTGGGTAAGAGGCACCCCATGTGATGTTGTGCTGTGCTGTGCTATACCACACTGTTCCAGCAGGGACAGAGTAGGGTGAGGCAGCACCTAGAATCCACACTACCAACCCAGCCAGGAAGCGGGGATCACAGCAAATGCCCCCCACATAACCGGCAGAGCAGGCTCAGAGACTTTAATCCACATCCCAGTGGCTCCCAGCAAAGACCCAGGAATAACTGAACAGCTCACTATTATTAAGACAATGTTCTAGTTGCCATAATAGCACAGTTTTGCCCTCACATTGAGTCCAGTGACCCTGCTTACCTCTCTTTCTCACATCCAGCCCATAGCCCCAAACACCATTCAGGAGTTTATCCTAAATTCCCATCGATTGCATGGAGTTATAAAGGACAGGAATAGACATTACTAGTTAGTTTGTTGAGTCTCAGAGATCCCCTGTGCCAAGAAAATCTTAAGCATTGAGTGGGAATGATGGTTAAGGGCTTGGTGGCATAAGCTACATATCCTCGAGCCCAAATAGAATCTGTTCATGCTGTTCTTATTAAGACCCATCAAGTAATCCTCCTTGAAATCATGTACATTCCAGCTGGGCCCATAATCGTTTCTCCCTGCAAAACAGACTTACAGACACAAAACATTGGAAATCTGGGGACCTCCACTAGACTGAGACCCTACCTGTACCAGGGACCAAAGAGGCCCAGTGCATAACTAAGCATGGTGCCTGCATCTCTGAATTCTGGTATCAGTTCTTAACTAAATTTTCCAAGTGACTCTGGGCACATCATTTTCCTACCCTGTGCCTCAGTTTATACATCCGTAAATGAGACATTTGAACTAGGTTAATGGATTTGATTAAAAATCACTCCGCGCACTTCAAAAACAGAATCTAAGACATCATCTCCAAAGATTCTCACTCATTATACTGAAGTGGTTAAGGCATATCTTACTAATAATTGCCCAGAGAACCCTGATATTATAGGTGGATCTGGGGACTATGACATTAGATGGTCCCTGGGGTTTTGGAGCACCTCACTGCAGTCTTCTACCTGGTCTTTGTCTCCTAACTTTGAATTTCAAAATGGTTTTCGTTCAGACATGACCACTGACCAGTCTTGCTTTGTCATGTAGTCGCTGTACAATCCATGACAAATCATTTCACTTCCATAATTCTTTCCCTCATTTGTGAAGTGAAAAGATTAGTGAAATTAAATGCAAATGTCTCTTCCAATGCAATCTATAATTGTGTGACCACTGAGGACACTGGAGACTGAACTGGAAAATGAACGCAGCAATTCTGATTCCCGCGTGCTCTCCCATTCCCATTGCATCCCTTGAGAACCACCTAAAAATTCAGATCTATTTCCATACCAGGATACTCATTTCCTGCCTGCTACTCACAGGTTTCTGACCTCAAGCTCCCCTTTGCAGCCACTGACCTGTAGGTGGGTTGTCAAAACTGCTTCAAGAATTTGTTTGCTGGGAAAGCACTGTGGAGAAGGTAAAGGGAAGAGGCAGAACGACCACTTCCTTGAACGACACAGCCAGGCTGCTGGACAGACATGAACTTGCATGGGCTAAAGTTTCGTTTTAACTTTTTTATGTTTGGATTTCTTGATTTCAGTTTAAAAACAAAGCAAGAAAGGGAAATTGCATAATCAGAGTGACTTGCCAGCTAAGAACTCTGAACTCCCTGTAGAATTAGGAGCCTGCTGCTCTTTGGCATATCAACACTGGGATCTGACCCCCATCTCTTCTGAGACCCCACAACATTCCATTCTTCTGGTTCATGGCAGGACGTCACTTCTCTGTTTCCAGGAGACTCTTCTTCTTTCTTCATCTAAAGTGTAGGCATTTCGGGAGGACTGTCTTTAGCACATATCTTTTTTTGGAAATGGTTTTGGGGGGAACTGGTACAAGAGACCAAGAACTACATTTTGAGTTCCTTTCTAGCTTGTTCTAGACAGAACACTCATTTTATTTGACTATTGCTAGTGGCTACCTTATTGCACGTATTACCATACGCCACTCACTTTGCAAAGTAAATTTTCAGTGTTAGGTAGTTTAATATTCTCAATAAACTTCATTTCCATATAAGAAAAACAAAGAATAAGTAAAGAATTTGAACTACAAAGAAATTAGATTACTTGTGCCTTCTCTGACATAGATATTAACTAGTAATCCTAGTATCTAAATCCAGACTTTTAACTACCATGCTGTACTGTCTTTCCTAGGGCTGACAGCTGAAAACCCTTGTCTGCAAGTTCCTGGCATCCCAGCCTCACTGGTTTCTGATTGGATCATTTGCAGATAATCATACATAAATTAAGTTACAGAAGAGCTTAAATATGATTTAACCCTAGAAAAGAAACTATGTTACATGGGAAGTACCAATTCCCATTGTTGTACCCATGGCAGACATCAATAATCAATCATGACTTTACATTCAATACTCAAATGAAGGCTTATTGTTTATTTGTTTTCCCAACAAACCTTTCTGGTCACCTACCATAAATCCATCAGGTTAATACATGATTGAAAACTATTTACCATTCCTGAACTTTTCAAAAATCCATACTTTATAGATGAGGACAATGAACCTCAGAGTCAAGATTAGTTCATGGTCACATTGGGCAAGTCATTAGCTAGTTATTGGCTAAATCAGGATTAGACTCAGGACATGCAATTTATTTCTATTCATTTGATTATTCCTTTTTGATTCCCAAGAACTATGATTTCCACCATTATTTCTGTCATTTGTTTATAGATGCATTTTCCATACGAAGACTGCTCAGAGGAGAAATTAAAAATGAGGTCTTCAGGGTATTTTGTAAGACAATGATTTTATTTCCAAATTAAAAATATAAGCAAATTTGACCTGTTAGCCTACACAGCCCCATAGAGATCAGTGATACATGGTATATCTGGCAGGGGGACTGTCCCCAAAGTGATCAAAATCCTGCCATCCTGGAAGAACCAAAAGAAAACTATAGACCATCTTATGAACATAGATACAAAATACTCCACAAAATATTAACAAATAGAATTCAACAATGTATGAAAAGAATTACACAACACAATCAAATGGGGTTTATTCCAAGTACACAAAGATATCAATATGATGATACCAATAGAAAGCATTTGACAAAACCCAACACCCATTCATGAAAAAACTTTCAGCAAACTAGGAATAGAGAGATGTGTCCTTAACTTAATAAAGACCATCTACAACAGGCCTACAGCTAACATCATATTTACTGATGTAGAAACAATGAAATGATGTTCTTAATCATGAAAAAATGCTTTTTCCCTAAGACTGGGAACAAGGCAAGGATGTTCCCTCTAACCACTCTTATTCAAAATACTGGAAGTCCTAGCTAATGCAATAAGACAAGACAAGAAAATAAACAGGTATACAAATTGAGAAGAAATTGAAAAAAAAAGGTCTTTGTTTGTAAAAGACATAATTGTCCATGTAGGAAAAGAAACACACACACACACACACACACACACACCCCTCCTGCACAAAAAGCAATTATAGCAAGGTATCAAGCTACCAAGTTAATACATAAAACTCAATTATTTTTCCACATGCCAACAACAAACAATTTCAACTTGAAATTAATAGCACAATACTATATATATTAGGACTAAAATATAAAGTACATTGGAATGAATCTAAGAAAATATGTATAATATCAATATGTGGAAAACTACAATAATTTTAATGAAAGATTAAAGAACTAAGTAAATAGAGATCCTATGTTCATGGATAGGAAGAATCAATATTGAAGAAGCAAAGATAATTCAATAGAAAAGGAAATCTTTTCAACAAATGGTTCTTGTCATCCACATGCAAAATAAAATAAAATAAAATAAAATAAAATAAAATAAAATAAAATAAAATAAAATAAATAAAATAAAATAAGACAAATCTAGATACAGATCTTATACCTTTCACAAAAAGTAACTCAAAATGGATCATAGTCCTCAATGTAAAATTCAAATCTATGAAATTCTAGAAGATAACATAGAAAAAAATTAAGATGACTTTGGGTTTGGTGATGACTCTGTAGACACAACACAAAAAGCCTGATCCATGAAATTAATAAATTAATAAGTTGGACTTCATTACAATGAAAAACTTCTCCTGCATGAAAGACACCATTAGGAGAAGACAAACCATAGACTGTGAGAAAACCTTTGTGAAATACACATCTGTTAAAGGGCTTGTGTCCAAAATATACAAAGAACACTTAAAACTCAATAATGAGAAAACAAACAACCCAATTTAAAAATAGTGACAGACCTCACCAGAGACACCCACCAAAGAAAATATGCAAATAGAAGATTGGCATATGAAAATATATTCAACATCATATGTCATTAGGGAATTGCAGATTAAGACAATAAGAAACAACTACCCACCCAGGAGAGTAGCTACAATCCAAAATATTGACAATAGCAAATGCTGGCGAAGATGCAGAAAACAGGAATTCTCATTCTTTGCTAGTGAGAATGAACAATGCGTTGTACAGCCACTTTGGAAGACCCTTTGTCAGCTTCTTACAAGGCTAGACATAGTCTTACCATATCATCTAGCAATCACACTCCTAGATATTTACCCAAATGACTTGAAAATTTATGTCCACATAAAGGCCTGCACAAGAATGTTTACAGCAGCTTTATTCATAATTGCCCCAAATTGGAAGCAACCAAGATATCCCTCAATAGAGGAATGGTTAAATAAACTGATACACACATATGATAGAATACTATTCAGCAATAAAAAGAAATGAGCCATGAAAAGACACAAGGGAAGCTTAAATGCCTATTTCTTTTAAATTTTTTTTTCAACGTTTATTTATTTTTGGGACAGAGAGAGACAGAGCATGAACGGGGGAGGGGCAGAGAGAGGGAGACACAGAATCGGAAACAGGCTCCAGGCTCTGAGCCAGCAGCCCAGAGCCTGATGCGGGGCTCGAACTCACGGACCGCGAGATCGTGACCTGGCTGAAGTCAGACGCTTAACCGACTGCGCCACCCAGGCGCCCCTTAAATGCCTATTTCTAAGTGAAAGCAGCCAATTTGAAAAGACTACATATTGTATGGTTCCAACTGTATGACATTCTGTAAAAATAAACATATAGAGATATTATAAAGATCAGTGGTAGCCAGAGATTTGAGAGGAGGAGCACAAGGGAGTCTCAGGGCAGTGGGATTTCCACATGATACTGTAATGGCAGATACATAAGGGAAGACGAGTAGAAGAGGTCAGTGGTTTGCAAACCTAGCTCCTTCCCTTCCCTCTCCACCCCTACCCCACTGTATGTAAACAAAGGGAACTGAAGGCCTTTCTCAAACAGACCCATTCTACCTGCATGAAATATTGAGTTTCTCCTTATGATTTCACTGGAAAGAAACTTTAGTGTCTAAATAAAATATTTGGAAACACCACCCTGCAAGATCAGTATGTGCTGTCCAATTCTCATGCTCCATAACATAAGATTCCATGGCATTAAAACTTGAAGATTTTCCCAGACTCCACCATTCTGCCAGGGTTCTATCAGGCTACCTGTGTGGGGTTTTACAGGAGGCTGCCAGGGACCTGAGTCTGATGGAAAGTACAGTCAAAGACTTAAAACCCAGTCTCAGGTCTCCTGGGCCCCCGAGAGGGCCAGATCTTTGATTGTCTTCACTTCACTATGACTTCAGCTTCCATTCTTCCTTTCCAACAGAACATTTTCCATTTCAAACATTTCCATTTCCATTTCCTTAACATTCCATTGAGGTCACTTCCTGTATTTCTCTTGGTACAATGACATACCCTTTCACCTCTACTCCACATAATCTAAGTGAATGATAGAAACTGTTTAGCTTCCTTCTTCCAGCGTTTGGAAATCACCCCCAGGATCTGGTGCCTACTAAGCATATTCAAAGTCTTACTTCATGCCCCTGCCCACACACTCTGCTCTCTATAAAAGACAGGCAAGGTGTCCAGAGGAACAGCGAGGCTGAAACCAACCCAGGAACTTCCATCTCTCACACCCAAGCTTCTGTGCTTCCCTCTGCCATGAAGGTCTCCGCAGTACTTCTGTGCCTGCTGCTCACAGTGGCCACCTTCAGCATCCAGGTGCTTTCTCAGCCAGGTAAGGCCCTCTCTTCCTAAGGCTTATCATTTTAACTGTTGTAGGTACTACCATCCCAGCATGCTTGCTGCATAGCCTACATTACAGAGATGGAGAAATTGAAACCAACAGCAGAGATAAAAAGAGCTGTCATGGCACAATTAGCCAGAACCAGAACCAGATGCCCAGGCCACTGAGGCCAGTCCCCATGGTCCTTCCTGACACCAGCTGGAGAAGAGACACTAAATGCAGCCACTACCTCAATGACCCTTACATTGTTTGGGGATGTGACACAGAAGGAAGGACCATTTCTCATTGTGGATGTGAAGAACATTTCAGGCAGTAGTGCAGAGGAAAAAAAATTAGTGCTTGGGGTTTCAAATTTTGAATTACAGCCAGCCATGTAAGAATTATAAGGACCCAGGGGCCTCTCAGCATGTGACAGAGGTTGGCTTTAGAGCCCATGGGGACAGAAAGCTGGGAAGCAAGTTCTTAGAACTTATCTTTTTGGTGTCAGTGGTTTTGGATCAGTGGATCCTCCTAATGGCACTACAGGATTAGTCTTGTCACTTGAGATTTCTCCATTCCAAGTCAACAATGAGGGTCCCCAGACTCCCAAAGAGGAAACTGACTCCCGGGCACCATTTCATCTGTGGAATGTGAACTAAGGCACTGGACTTGGGAGTGCCCAGTGTTCATTGGAACTTGTATGTTTGTTTTGTCTTTTCCTAGCTTCTCTTCCTGCCTTTGCAAATGTATCATTCTTTGCAAAATGTTTTTCAGGTTCAGTTTCCATCCCAATTACCTGCTGCTTCAGTGTGGTCAAAGGGAAGATCCCTATGCAGAAGCTAGAGAGCTACACAAGGATCACCAACATCCAGTGTCCCCAGGAAGCTGTGATGTGAGTAGATCATGCCCTGGAACCCTCCACCAAAAGTTCTATCTGAGTTACATGGAGAAACTGAGCTCACGGGAGGGAATCCATACTCTATCCAGGCTAACCTTCTGGGAGCTTGGCCAGATCATCCAAGTTCTTTCAGCCAGGAGCCTGGGGGCTTCCCCTGGGACAAGAGCACAGTTTCCTTTTGAGGACTTTTCCTCCCCGACCTGTCCCCATCCAGCCCCCTCACCCAGAGAGAAAAAGCCGCTCAGGTTTAGGGTCCAACAGGCCACATTCCTGGACAAAATCCTCAAGGTGCTCCATCTAACTGCCCTCTCTTCCCTCCACAGCTTCAAGACCAAAACATCCAGAGAGATCTGTGCTGACCCCAAGCAGAAGTGGGTCCAGGATTTCATGAAGCGCCTGGACCAAAAGTCCCAAACCCAGAAACCTTGAACCTTTATACCCGGACTGGAGAGACAGAGCCTGAAGAAAATCTTATTTATTTTCCCCCAACCCTCCCCAAGGGCAGAGTGATATTATTTTTTTACAATCCCAACAATAGCACTTTGTATAATAATTTAAAGCACATTTCTTAAATATTATTTAACTATATTTAAGTTATTGATGTTTTGACTTTGTCTGATATAAATGTTAGCAAATGTAAGGTATAAAATCTGATGGCATGTTTTCTTTCCTGTGAACTCAGTCAAGTTCATGGCAGGAAGTCATTGTTCTCCCTCCAACCTGCCTACAGTATTGTCAGGTCCTTCCATGGATCATCAGAGTGAAACACTTCCGAATTCTTAGAAAGTCAATGCTCCTGTACTGCTGTGTAGTGTTGTTGAAATTAATGTTATTTAATGACTATATGGCATTTTCAAAGAAAAAAATATATGACTTTAAACTTGTTCTTTTTTTAATGTTTATTTATTTAGTTTTGAGAAGATGAGAGCACAAGCAGGGGAGGGATGGAAAGAGCGGGACACACAGAATCTGAAGTAGGCTCCAGGCTCTGAGCTGTCAGCACAGAACCTGACACGGGGCTCGATCTCATGATCTGTGAGATCATGACCTGAGCCGAAGTCGGACGCTCAACTGACTGAGCCACCCAGGTGCCCCTAAACAACTTGGTCTTACTTTTCATGGGGTAACATTTAGCTAGGAGGAAGAAAACAGCAGCAATGGCTGGCAGTTTAGGGTTTGGGGGCCATCCTCTAAGAAGTATTTTAGATTCAACTAAGGTTCAGGGTGTTCCAGCCTTTGGCTCCAGTCTTTAACATCACCTGCACATTTCTTTTCTCATCACACCTCCTTTTGTCCGGTCTCTCTCTTGCTTCAAACTTTTCTCCATAACCCCAACTTTTATCTAATTAATCCTCAAACCCAGATTATTGTCCTAGTAGTGAAACTAGAGGAAACTAGATGTCTATAACCTAGAAGCTCTTTCAAGGCTTTTCGTTAAAAAATCTTCAACAGGACTGGTCTTGAATGGGAATAGCATGCAATGGGAAATGAAAAGATTCTTCAGAGCTGGTACAAGAGGGGGAGGAAGAGTGGATGGAGGGGGAAATCCCATCTGGCTGGACTCTGGAAAAACAAGACGCACTAAAAGTTTTGGAAATAGGAGTGAAGAACAGTGTCACATTCCAAGATGCACATGAGGAAGAATGACCTGGTATCTGAGTATGGGGTCGGAGTAAATGAGGGAGGGCCTGAGGGCAGGCAGGCCACTGTAATGGTACAGGGGAGGTGAAGCAGGCTGGGAGTGGGGGTGAGGTTAGGTAGAATGGGCAAGATGGAGTGGTATGCTAAATGTTGGAGAGGGAAAGCATTTGACCTGGAACATAGACCTTCTCTTACAATCTCATAAGGCAACTATTTAGAGACAGCTGGTGCCCTTGAGACACAGAATTAAGCTATCTCCAGCCCCAATCTCCCAAAATTGCAAGCATCTGTTTGAAGGCATGGGAGTTCCTTTCCTTAATAGTCTCTTAGTGTCAAGATTGTCTTGTACTTCGTGAGCATGGCTGGCTCCATTTTCAGACATGAGGCCCACCATAGTAAGGCACAAAGACCAGACCACTCCCTGAGGGAAAGACCCACTGACCCAGCTCTGCAGGGCCTGTAATCTGTGATCGTGTGGAAGGATACGACAATCTGAGTATACTTGAAAGCATGGCACTTGGGATCTGGTCCCAGAACTGACCCTGACTCTATGTCACTTAGGACAATTGGATCTCTCTCTCCGGCATTAAGATGCCCCATACAAAATGGGAGGTTGTGCTGTTTCATAGGCAGAAAGTGAGGGGACCTGGCAGATGGCCTTACAAGCCCCCTCCATGTCTCTTGGAATCTTGGCCATGCCTGTTAGCTAGGGTAGATTGGGGAAGTAAAGCACCCAGGATTAAAACCATTGAGCCAGGGGCAGCTGGGTGGCTCAGTTGGTTAAGCATCCAACTTCGGCTCAGGTCATGATCTCGCAGTCTGTGAGTTCAGGCCCCACATCAGGCTCTGTGCTGACAGCTCAGAGCCTGGAGCCTGCTTCAGATTCTGTGTCTCCTCTCTCTCTGCCCCTCCCCGACTCATGCTCTGTCTCTCAAAAAAATAAACATTAAAGTATATATATTTTAAAAAACAAACATTGAGTCAGCCAGGAGCCTAGCCTATTACAAGTCAGATATATCACCTGTCTAAAGACCAGCTTTCCACTAAAGTCCAAGGTAGCACAGTCAAGCCCCAGGGACAATAAGCAGCTGAGTATCAGCTGGGTAAGAGGAGCACTTCTGGCCACAAGAGCTCCATCCATTTCTCACCTCTCTTCCACAGCCTCAAGGACAAGCTGGCTGATGACGTCTGGGACCAGGGTTTCATGAAATAGCCTGACCACAAATCCAATTTCCAACGTAAGAAGACACAGCCTAGAATGACACCCAGGCCACAATCAAAACACAATCCATTTGTTTCCCCTGAGCTTTGCCCAGCTAGCTACACTCCAGGACTGTGTCATCATATTTCAACTTACAACGAACTTTGTTCACAACATTAAACATAAACACATAAGTAATGTGTCATCTCATTTAAGTTATTGATGTTTTACATGGCCTAACTTGAACATTAGTGCTTTGGAAATCCACATCCTTATATTGATTGGTTAATATCTGTGAACCCGACTTATTCCCTTGTCAACTAGGAGTGAAGACTGGGGAGGTCACTTGAAGATGATGGCCATCCTCTTGGGCACACCTCTGATTTCACCCTCAGGTCACAGCTTGCCTCAGGCTGTGATTCACTTCAGTCTCTCCACATATGCTGCCAGTGTCCTCCTCACTTCTTGCTTTCTGACCACAGGCTCCTCTTTGTGTGCCTTCTCAGGTTGGGATTTGGCTCAGCCTACACATTCACCCAAGGCTCAGAAGTGTGGGGGAGGGAACACAGGGTGACAACCTACTGCCAATGAAGAGTGGAGGCAGTAGTTCACACACTCCTGCCACCCTTCTTTCCAGTGGTGGATTCTGGGAGCCATTCCATAGGCTTCTCAGGTAGTCCCAGGGGAATCAGTCCCCACTACCCTCTATGCTGACCTGGATTATGCATACTTGTGTTGGCTTCTCCTCCTTCTCCACCTCTGCCACCTGCTCA
Source organism: Prionailurus bengalensis (assembly GCF_016509475.1). Taxonomy (NCBI): domain Eukaryota; kingdom Metazoa; phylum Chordata; class Mammalia; order Carnivora; family Felidae; genus Prionailurus; species Prionailurus bengalensis. Next base: position 21,941,002 of record NC_057347.1, read on the forward strand.
GTTCTGATCCCTGGGATCCTTGATCCCTTTCCATTGATCACTTCCAAATGAACTATCTGTACACAGGTCCTCATCTAAGGCTCTGTCTTATTGAGTCATGGCTTCATACAGTCAGTATTTGTTCTCCTTTCCTTTGGTCAATGCCTGGATCTCAACAGACAAGTTCACTGGCTCAGGGCCAGGCATTTAGCTGGGAATTTGGTTGGGATTTTCACCTGGGTTGGGGCTAGGACCAGAATCAGGGACTTTCCCAGTGTGCTCTTTGGGACCAGGGCTCAGATAAGACCGTGAACTTGACCAGCATATTTGGTAGGACTGGGTCCAAGAAGGTGGCCTACAATTCAGGGCCAACAAGATTGGGACTAAGTTAGCTACATAACTAGGAGAATGTTGACATAGAGAAGGGTGTAGCAAATAAGCAAATATATTGCAGATAACAGAAGTCAAGCCACTTATTGTTGGAGAAGTTTCCATAGACAAAACATAGGAATGTCAGAAAGCTAGGGGAAAAAAGCATGTTGTGTTGGCCTGAAATTGGAGGTATTGTTGCAAATGTTAGGATTTACAGGTAGATGACAGATGATAGATAGATAGATAGATAGACACAGAGGTAGATAAATACAGAGGTAGAATGTAGATGATAGATAAATAGATGATTGGTGATTGATAGAAATACACACAGAGATCATAGGATATGTGTACGTTGAACATATGCTCACCCACCAAACCTTTTTTCAAATCTGCCAAATATTTTCCAAAACTATGGTGCTAATTTACACCCACTCCCACCCACCAGCAATGTATAAGGACTAGAGTTGCTCCACATTTGGTATTGCAACACTTCTGTCAATTCTTTTTAAGTTAGCCATTCTGATTATGAGTATAACTTCCCATAATCCACATAGTAGCGGTTTAAAATTTCATTATATTCATGACTGCTGAGGTTGAGCATCTATTCAAATATTTGTTGGATGCCTTCTTTCATGAACCCCAGGCCATGCTTTTTGTCCATTTTTGGTAATGCTTAGATTTAGATTTTGTCCATTTGTAGATTGGCTGTCTTTTTTACCAAAAATTAATAGAAGTAACTTCTGTATTCCTAATAGGAATCTTTTGTCAGATGTGTGAATTGAAACACCTCTCATAATCTGTGGTTTTTCTTTCCACTCCCTTAAATATGTCTTTTGATGAAATAAGCTTCCTAATTTTAATATGGTCCATTTATCAAAATGTTCCTCTATGATTTGTCCTGTTTTCTGTAAACCATCCATTCAGAACAAGGTTTGGTCCCCTGTGGAATCTGTATGGGCTGGAAGAACAATTTAAGTCAGGCCTCACATGATTCCTGTTGGGGGCCAAATGGAAGGAATAATGTTGCAGGTGGATGGGATATTATAAGTGAATGTGGAGATAGGAGAGAAGGAGGTGCGAAGGAAGGAGTAAGCAAGAGGTTTTGCACTGTTTGCGGGGGGATGGAGGGACTTCCCTCCTCTGGTGCCACAAGGGTGCTATTCTCTTCCTCTGCAGGCTTGCCTTTCTCTGGAGAGACCAGCCCAGGGGCAGAGAGTGCCGGTTAGTGCTGGCTCACTCCCTTCCCATTGACTGCCTTTCTAGCAGTCAAATATCCATTCTGTAAAGTGGAAAGACTGTACTATCTCAATACTCCTGACAGCTTTGAAGAGTAAAGTGAGATGGACAGGGGGAAGCGTAATACAGGGTGCTTCTCTGACTAGTCGTAGCTTTAAGCTGTGACAGATCAAGGCTTCCCAACAAGTTATTCCACGAGAATAGACTTCAATGGGTAAACCTCTGAAAATCACAACATGACATAGTGAAGCCAACTCCAGCATGTTCCAATCTAAGACAGCAGGGCACTAAGATTGCCCAGGGCAACTGGACACTGCTTGCAGGAGGCTTGGATCCTAAGGCTCTACACAAGAAAATGATTCTAAAATTACAGGATTCTAAGTTCTGGGAGACTTATATCGTATAAAGATCATCGAGCTAGAAAAGAGGTAGCTGAACTTCTGCTCTAAACATCATTGAGTGAAACCCCAAGCCAATAGAGTTTCCATAAGCTCCCACTCTGACCAGGGAGCCTGGGTGAATTTTCAGGTATCCAGAGAATAGCGTCCATTTAGGGCCATCATCAAATAATCCCAGAAGGTCTCAGTATTTCTTTCCCTAGGGCAGAGTCACCCTGGTTATATGGCAGTAGGCTCCTCTGGGGAAGGCTTAGCAAAGATTTACAGTATAGACCTCTGAGTTTCCAGATTTAGCAAAAATACTGCCAATTGCATAGTTACACTAAAAAAATTGCTCACTGTTTTTATGTGAAACTCAAATTTAATGAACTGTCTTGTATTTCACCTGCAGCCTAGCATTGCAAGGGCCCTTCCTGGTCTTCCTGATCTGAAGATTTCAGGTCTATGAAACTGTTTAGATTTGATAACTGGGTAAGATGCCATGAATCAATGAATTCAAGTCCCATGAATACAGAGACTTGTATTGGGTTTCAAGAGGCCATGAATTCAAGTCCCATGGATACAGGGACTTGTACTAGGTTTCTGCCCATAAAACTTAGAATTTTCTGCCTAAAGTCAAGCAGTCCCCTAGTAAGCATCCCATCTATTTCACATCTAGGGATCTCATAACTGCTGCCACTGATCCCTGCTGGCCAAAACACAGATTACCTCTCCAGCCCTGGGGCTCCTGGGGGATAACTGTGCCCACCTTGTCTCTGCTGCTCAAGAAGCAGCACTGTCCAGCCTGTGCCATCCCAGATCCCACTCCTCCCAGTGGGATCCAGACTCAGATGTATCACAGCATGGTTCCCCAGCATGGGCCCCAGACCAGAGGCGTGAGCATCACTTGGTCACTAGTTAGAAATGGAGGTTGTTGGCACTGTGATGAGCACTTTCCATTGATTATCTTATTCAACTCTGACATCAAAGTGAGGTAATAACTAACCATCAGTTTCCTCTTAGAGGCCCAGAGAGGTAAGTGATTCACTCCAAATCACATAACCAGTCAGTGGTGGATATAGGACTTGAAGCCATGACTGGCTGACTCCAGATCCCTGGCTCCTAACCCCACTCTCCTATGAGATAGTGTGTCCCGAAGCAGAGGGAAGGACAGACAGGAGTCCCTACAGACAGGAGGGTTTGGATGTTTCTTCACCCACTCAGTTTGTGGGTTCAGGGTGCATGTATAGGAGTGGTCACTAATGGAAGAATAACACACAAGACTCATTCCGTCCAATTTATTGACATAGGCGTACTTGCGGAAAATTTGGGATTTAATGTGTTAGCACAAGTACCTGGAAATGATGTTAATGCTCAGCCAGATTGGCTGATTGGAGTCTAGGCTTACAAAGAAGGCTGCAGTTAATTAATCTGTAATTCTGAGACTTCCCTGGGGTGTTAGGAAGGAGTGCAAAGGCTCAGAGAAGTGGATCTGTTGAAAGGGATCTACTTGCTCCCAGGGAAGGCCCTGGGATGCTTCTTTTGCCAAGGCTTTCTGGTGGCTTCACTAGAGATCAGAGATGGCTATGGGATGTGCTGTAACTCCATGGTTCCCAAACTTGGGTACACACCAGAATCACCTGCAGGGCTCGTTGAAACACAGTCGGCCACACAACCTTACCTGTGATGATTTAAGCAACCATGATGCCAACAGACACTCCTAAAATATATGAGCGACCCAATCCCAGAATCCCATGTGGAAGGACCATTTCCAGGAGCCATTTCTGGTACTGGGTCCAAACCTATGCCAGTGAGGGTCCTAATAAGGAATAGATAACACTTAAATTTGAGTGATCTGGGCACGGATTAGTAGAGGTTATTTAGCAAGATGTGGGCTGAATGTGGAGAAACCACAGGGGTGCTTTAGTACTCTGAGGCTAATAACAGTGTAGGAACTGACCCCTAACCCAAAGAGGAAAGCCAAGGTATGCGCCCCCCTCCCTCCAGCCCCTGGAGAGAAGTGAAAGCCATTGATTGAGGACTGCATCCACGCTGAGGCCCAGAAGAGGCAGCAGACCTCACCTTACTCTACTCCCTCTCTCACGCCCCAAGGGGCTCCCTAGTGCGCAAGCACTGCCCACAGACGGCAGGCCCGAAGTCCTACTCTAGAGATCCACATAGGTTGGCTTCCCCGGTCAGAGAAGAGGGTGGACCAGAAAGGAATGTGTGTCCGGGGGACAGGTTTCCTTTCTCGTGTGGTTCTTGACAAATTTTGTGTCAAAGTTATGTAAGATGTACAACATGAGTTGGAGTGGGGGCGCCTGGGTGGCTCAGGTCATGATCTCACAGCTTATGGGTTCCAGCCCCATGTCAGGCTCTGTGCTCACAGTTCAGAGCCTTTAGCCTGCTTTGGATTCTGTGTCTCCCTCCCTTTTGCCCCTTCTCCACTTGCTATCTCTCTCTCTCTCTTTCAAAAATAAATAAACATTGAGTTAAAAAAAAACATGAGATGGAGTGCACACTCTTTTGATATTCTCTGGAACAAAATTGTGAAAGATTAATCCATGGGATGCTTGAAGGAATTAGCTACAAAAGCCCTTGGAACCAGAGGATGTTTTGTAGGAGGATTTTCAATGACTGATTCCATTTTTTCAGTAGTTTTAGAATTACTCTTTTTTTTTGGCAGTCTGGTAAGTTACATTTTTTAGGAAGTCATCCATTTCATCTAAATTAAAATTTTTGGCATAAGGGTCCAATTTTCCTTCTGGAGTCTACAGGCTCCAGGGTGACACCTCTCCCTTTATTCCTGCTGCTGGCTATCTGTGCCTTTTTGCATGTATGTTTGAGACAGACAGAGAGAAAGGGAGAGAGAAGGAGAGAGAGAGAGAGAGAGAGAGAGAGAGAGAATCTATAGCAGTCTCCACGCTCAACGTGGAGCCAGACTTAGGATTCGATCCAACAACCCTGGGATAATGACCTTAGCCAAAATCAAGAGTTGGATACTCAACAGACTGAGCCACTCAGGTGCCACTTTTTTGTATTTTTTTTCATGGTGAGTCTCAGGAGAGCATTAGCTTCGTTGTAGGTTCATCAAAGAACCGACTTTGAGCTCCATCAATCCTTTCCAGTATATATGATTTGATTTTCTATTTCACTAATCTTAGCTCTCTATTTCCATGCTTTTACCCTCATTGCACACAAGTGAAAAACAATTTGCTAGAGTGGAAAGACTCACAAGAATAGAAAACCTAGGGGAAAGCATTCCAGGCAGGTCCAAAAAGTAAGTAAGGTCTGGGAGCTGGGAAGAAGCATGGGGAACAGAAGGCTCAGGCCACGCCCCTTGGCAGGTGTTTTCCCAGAGTCCAAGCCCATTCCCCCTCCCACTGTGCACATGGGGATGTTCGCCCAAGCTCAAGCTCAGCCAGAAGCTCACTGCAGTGGGGAGCCAGGCCCAGAAGCAAGGACCCCACTTTGTTCTACTCTGCAACCGCCTTCCCGGCAACAGCTCTAGAAACTCAACAGTCCTCCCTGAAAACAGGGGTCCTGGACAAATCAGTGGACTTCAAGCCATATCTCTCTGGGCCTGAGTAGCAGAAGGAGGCACCAGTAGGTGACAAGAGGAGCCCTTGTCATCCATCAGAAGCTGGCTTTGATTGGTCTCAAGTACGAGACTTCCACATAAACCCGCCCGGAGGAAGACTTCTGCAGTTCAGTGGCAGTGATTATATGTAAACAGACCAGCTCTCTCTTCTGGTGCCGCCACTCACTTCCCACAAGACTTTGGGGCAAGTTACTTCATGTCTCCGCACCCCAGCATCTTCATCTGTAAATGGGCACGATGATAACGGTATACACCTCGTCAGGACTAGATACATCGCCCATGCAGAGCCCTCACACGGCGCTCTTTCTCTGGTTGCAGAGAAAGCCAGGCCCTGGAACAGCTCCTGGGAGCACTCACTATGGAGAGTGGTACCACGTCTGTCTTCCCACTTCCTCTCTGTGGCCTGGGCAGCTGGAAGGAAACAGTACCTGCCCTGCTGCAGCCACAGCTTCCTTCTTGAAATTCCTGGAAAACACTGGTAGCCAACCCCCAGCTCAGCAGATTCAGGAGCGCCCTGCATCTCAACTTGACCATGACGCGGCCCAGGCAGTCGTCCCTCTGGCGGCCCCTGCCCTCTCTGCTTCCTTATAAAAGGCAGGCAGGGCCACCAGCATTGCAGAGAGGCTGAGACCAGCCCAGAAAGTTCCAGATCTCACGTCCCAGCTCCCTGCGGTCATGAGGGTCTCCGCAGCGCTTCTGTGCCTGCTGCTGGCAGCTGCCGCCTTCAGCCTCCAGGCGCTGGCCCAGCCAGGTAAGCCCCTCTCTCCCTCCTTCCCGCCCTCTCTCCTTCTTTTCCTTTTCCTCTCCTTCTAGGAAGCCCAAAGCCAAAGTGTCCCACTTCTGAGCCTATCAGAGCCCTGGGAATCCTCAGAGCTTCACTTTAACATCTAATTTTAAAGACAGAAAGCTGAAGACCAAGCTGGGGACAGAGGGTCCTACACGTCCACCCCCAGCCATTGCAGAGCCAAGATAAAACGTAAGCTGTTCACCCCAAATCCAGGGCCTTTTTTTTTGACCCTGGCCGACCTTCACAAACTCGGCACATGGAGCGCCAGAGCCAGGACCTGTCACACTGGCCTGCCCCTGTCTGCAATGACGTGTCCACACCACGCAGCTGAGAAAACCTTGAGCCACATGGTCCAGGTCTCACCCCACCTCGGGGCTTCGGGCAGGAGCTCTGGACCTGGAGTGGATAAGATCCATTTCTGCCTCTTTCCTTTCCTGTCCCCAAAGATGCTTCCTGCCCTATTCAAGCTGAGAAAAACCTAGCGCCTCCGAAAAGGCTTTTTCTTTGTGACTTTATCTCTAGGTGCATTCAGTGCCCTGTTCCCTTGCTGTTTCACGTTTAACAATAAGAAGATCCCCTTGCCGAAGCTGACGACCTATCGAATCACCAGCAGCCACTGTCCCCAGACAGCTGTCATGTAGGTAGAAAAACGCTGCTCACCCGCTCCCTGACCCCACCCCACCCTACCCCACCTCATTCCCACATCCCCGCACCTGAAGTGCCACCCCAGAGGACAGGCATCAGACCAACCCGGGACCTTATACTCAGGGGGCACGATTTTACCAGACTGTGATTACACTGAAAACAGGCCCAGAGAGGGCTGTTTTCCCCCCCACACCCCCTCCCACCCCCGCTCCCCGAATGGGCTTGCAATCTCACAGTTGCTTTGTCTGATGCCAGGCCAGCTTCTCCGGGGCTTCTAAGAACAGCGACTACCTCCAGAGTCCCCTTCTTTCCACACACCCCCCCTCCCTCCTGTCCCAGGGAGGATCCCTCACCTGGAGCAGGTGGGCCACGCAGGGTTTAGAGCACAGTGAGTCCTCTCTGGATCTAACTGTGCAGCCCTCCTGCATCCACAGCTTCAGGACGAAGCTGGCCAAGGAGATCTGTGCTGACCCGAAGGAGAAATGGGTCCAGGAGTATGTGAAACAGCTCAGTCAAAAATCTCATGCCCTGAAGCCTTGAACTCGTCCAGCCACACTAAGACCAAGCCAGAGTGTGAGAAACGACGATTTATTCACCTCCAGCCTGCCCGGCTATACCCTGGACTAATTTTACTGTAATTTTCAAACAGGGTGCTTTCCATATTGTGACGCAAAAAAAAAAAAAAAAAAAAAAAGCACCAGGTCTTAAGTAATATTTATTTATTTATTTATTTATTTTTAATTTTTTTTTTCAACGTTTATTTATTTTTGGGACAGAGAGAGACAGAGCTTGAACGGGGGAGGGGCAGAGAGAGAGGGAGACACAGAATCGGAAACAGGCTCCAGGCTCTGAGCCATCAGCCCAGAGCCCGACACGGGGCTCGAACTCCCGGACCGCGAGATCGTGACCTGGCTGAAGTCGGACGCTTAACCGACTGCGCCACCCAGGCGCTCCATCTTAAGTAATATTTAATGTTATTTGAATTGCTGCCGGCCTTGGGGTTGTTTTTAATATTGGTGATCTTTTTTTAAAGCAAGGCCTTGAGCCAGCTGCTTCCTGTCATAAGCCCCAGTTCCTCGACCTATAAGCTGCCAGCAGTGGGTCTGTCTCTGCCTAACTCCCCAGCCATTGTATGGGCTTCCAGATCTTGGGTTGCTGAGATCCGGGGAGGGGAAGACCTTGCGAATGTGAAGTGTAGCTAACTAGGTTAGTGCAGAAAGGAGAAGGCCATTGGTAAGATTGTGGGCTTGTTGCAGAAAATACATTTTGTTTAAAAGCTTCTAAGGGTGTTTTCTTGGGGAAGCGGCACTTCCAACCAGTAGGGGGCGCTCCCAGGCGCATGTGGCTGGCGGAGGGCGCTGGAGGAATGCTGCCGACCTGGGGAGGCCCTCGCGAGGTTGGTGGCTGGCCGACCTGGGCTCATCGGAGTGTCGCAGAGGGCCTGGATCAGCAGCCCAGCATGTTCTAGAACAATTACTCCGGCCCCAACATCAGCTTCTAAATGGTCTCTCTGCCACCATGCCTCCCCGCTCCAAGCGGTCCTCAGAGTAATACAGACACTACGTGCACCTGACCTCCAGGGGAAAACGAAATGACCCGGTCCTAGTTGGTAGCGACCCTGAAGGATGCCAGAGCGCAGTCACGCCAAAGATTCTTCTAGAGGAAGCACAGGATGGAAAGGAAGGGAGAGGGGTTGGAGTTTGGGGTTCCGGGGACGAAAGAGGTAGAGTCCTTTAGAAAGGAAGGTTGAGGTGGGGCTGTAGAGGGATTGGAATATCAAGGGGCGGGCGGGCGGGCGGAGTTTGGAGTCTGTTCTGAAGGCAGGAGGGAGGGGCCAAAGGCCTCAAGAGCCATAGAGAGGGCAGAGGCATGCCAGGGTGGGTGGCCTGTGACCCTGGGCTGGGGGAGTTGGCAAAGGAGAGCTGAGAGCAACTTACTGCCCTGCGGTAGTCCTTACAAGAGAGGATGGGAGGAAGCAGGGCGGTCGTGGGGGCAGAAGGGAAGAGGCAGTTTAAGAAGAGTGGGCCAGACAGACACTGTGCTGCCAGGGAAAGGAGAGAAGCCTGTTTTAGAGCAGCCATGAGAACTCCCCTAAGGCCACTCCTTTAAGGGCGCCAACCCTGAGACCCAGAAGCCACATCCCTCCCTTGCTGTTCTCCCTGGAGTCCCACACTGCACCAGTCGGGGCCTGTGATTACCCCTTTGACAGGGACGGGGCCTCCGCTTCCCCTATGTGTCTACCTTGCATGCTGTGTCAGGCCGTCACTTGCCATCTTGGGACACACGGGAGAATTCTGGCCTGAGAGGCAGGAGCCCCAGGCTCTACCACCAGACCTGACCCTGACTTGCTGTGTATCCTCTGGCCTATCTCTGTCCCTCTCCAACCCTCAGTCACCTCATCTGTAGAATGGGCCTAGCAACATCTTACAGGCAGATGACCTCACAAGATCCCCTCCAGCTAGGGCAGCTGTGACTTTGGGAACCCCAACCCTGAGTTCCCGTTTTCTGCTTCACCGTGCCTTCCCCCCCATCCCAACGCTGCCAAACCTGGAAGCAGAGAATCTACATCACTGTCCTGAATTAATGTTCCCCCCAGGCCCCAAGAAAAGGCAGTCAGCTGAGACATGCAAGTCATTTATTGTCTCTGTTGATAAGAAGTCAATTCTGGCACCAACCAGTCTTCCCCATCCCCACCCACCTGACCCCTGGCCCCAGCTTCTCAGTGCCAAATCCCTGTGGGATCCAAGAAGCCCAGGGAGGCAGGAATTGAAGATTCTAGCATTTAAATATATAAAGTGCAACAACATAGCTTATTAAGACTGAGTCAACCCTCTACGACCTTGCAAAGCTGGGCAGAAGGACTGGCATAGGGTCAGGGGCTGAGGCGGGGGACAGGTGAAGCCATGCAGTCTTCAGAGTCCAGGATGGAAGGAAATCCACTCGTGTTTACTTTAGCAGGCATGGTTTCTTGGACTTTAAAGATTGATTAACCCATTGGGCTGTCGGCAAGACACAGGTCTCTCTGCCTCCCTTCAGCTTGATTCTGTGGGAAAAGAACAAAGGAGGAGCCGAATCACCTTGAGTTGCCCCCTGGGTGCCACACACAAGTCCCATCTCCCCCTACTTGCTGCTGGGTTCCCCTAAGCTTCTCTCTCTGGGCCTGTAAAATGAAATTGTGGCATAAGACCTGCGGCTTGTACACTGGAAAGAACTCCCAAACCTCGGGAAGAGCTTATTCAACTGAGTTTCTCCCTTTTCTGGAGAGTGTGATTTGTTGTATTAGGGCGGGGTAAGGGCTGCAGACACTCTGAGGATTAGCTAGTATGGAAATTTCCGTCCTAGACTATCTATGAGGGCCCTCGATCCAACGTTTCATGTGTCTGTGTCCATCTGGAACCCTCAGTCATTGCTTTAGATTCACTGTGTGTGTGTGTGTGTGTGTGTGTGTGTTTCTTTTCTAACCTGCCCACCTCTTTAACTTGGCTGTTGTCCAACCAAACTATAGACCAATTCTAACTTTAATTATCTGGGTGACCTCAGACAAATATCTCTACTTCCCTGAACTTCACTGTTCATGATAATGAAAATGGGTGCCCCAAAAGGGTTAGCCAAGATCATATACGTGAATGCTTTCTAGATACTGAAAAGCGGGGGAGGGGGGGGGTAAGCTACCTCAGTCTAACTTTCTAATGACCCTATGATGCGACTGTCATCTTAACTCCATTTCACAGATAAGGAGTGCAGAGGAGTGCCCAGACAATGAGGTGCAGAAGAGTTACCCGCCCAAGGCCAACCAAGATTATGGGTTGGCAAATCCCGAGGCAGGAAATAATTGTGACCCCCTCACTTTTCCCACTACACAGTAATTCCTGGAGCTTTTAAGCAGTCCCTTCTTCTGGACATAAAACATCAGGATATAATACTTGGCGCCTTGGAGTTCCAAGAAACCCAAGTCACTGTGGGAGTGCAGGGGCATCCCTCCTGGCACCTGCTAAGAAGCGCGGCGCTCCCCCTGGCGCCCATGCTGGGCTCTGCACACCTAGATCTTGGCGGCCTCGCTCCAGGTTCGGAAACCAGAATCTGGTGGAGCATCGCCATCTAGCGTCTGCCATTCTAATTCCAGGTGGGCTGATTTCTGGTCCCTGGAGGAGGGAGTCAGGAACTGACCCAGGGAAGGCCACTCACATTAGACTACTGCGGGAGCACGCGGAGCTGGTGTTTTTGTAACACTGGATTCTCTGCGAGGAAATCTTCTTCTCCACAAAAGTGAAGCAACAGTTGGAGGACGATATGTGCACTGGAAGAAAAACACACAAAAAAATGGTTTGCATCTATTTCTTAACCTGGACGTTGTTCCTTTTATCCAAGTGGTTAGAAACAAACAAACAAACAAACAAACAAAACCTTTTGGGACAGGCCCAGGCTTGGGGACTACATCCAGCCCAGTGCAGTGCTGTCTCATCAGCCACCTAGTTCTGTAGGTAGGCAGAGGGTCAGGACATTGGGGTTCAGATCCCAGCTCCCTCCAATCCAGCTGTGTGGCCTTGACCAAGATGAGCCCCCATCTGGGCCCCAGACTTCCCATCTGTCAAATAGGACTTTTTGGACTGATTTTTAAGAAGCTTCCAGTTCTGACATCCCACCATGAGTGCATGGTTCTGGCCCAATATTTGGGTTTAAGGGCTCAGGACTCCACATTCTGGGGGCCCAGTGAGCCTGGTGCACACAGGACAACTGTGGTCTATGGCTTTCGGTCAAGACTAGGAATGGTTCAAGGAGTTCAAACGGATGAGATGACCAGGGAAGAGCTTTCAGGAACTGAGATGCTCTCCACCCCCTCTCTAGAATGCCCTTTACCCAGGCCCTCAGCCCTGTCCAGGGTCCACCCCCAACTCTGCCACTTTACACACTCTTTGCCACCCCCCACCCCCCAAGAGACTCAAATTCCAATCCTGGCTCCTTCCTCCTCGTTTCATTGTCTACGCAGCGTTTTTCAAGTGCCTGGAATTAGGTCAGTCTTCTTTCCAGAGCCCCGAGGGCAAGCATTATCAATCCCATTTTGCGAGCAGGGAACGAAGAGTTTGAGAGGTAAAGTGACTGGCCTGAGTCACTGGGCCAACACTTGCCCGACAGTGACTAGCCACCCGTTCTAGTCTCGGTCCTGACTTTACACTCTGCCTGTTATCTGTTCCCCGGTAGAGGCAGGACCCAGTCCCTCCTCTGGGCCTCAGGCCTCCTGGCTTGCCTAAATAGCCTCAGAGCTCCCTGGATGAGGCAGGGCCTGCTTCGGCTGAGGCTGACAGCTGAGCTGTGGCGCTGGCCTCAACACCTTCTCCCTCCGGCCCCTTGCCCCTACCACATCCGAGTCCTCCATTCACCCTCTTCAGGAAGAATTCTTCCAGGAGGAGGGGAGACAGAGGCCTTGAGTTCAGGGTGAGCCCTGCCCACAAGCCCAGAGCACCCTCCCCAAGGAGGAGCGTAGTGACGCCAACCACACTCACTGCTCCTGCTGTCCGCCTCGCGCAGCCACATCCCAGCCAGCAGCAGGCACACCAGGGCCACGGTGATGAGCTTCATCCTGGGGGGTCTGGCTCAGACCTCCTTGCAGCGGTCTCGATGTGTCTGGTGAAGCTAAGAGCTCTTCCCTGGCCCATGCTGCGGGGCCCAGAGCTTTTATTCGATGACCTGAGTGGGGTTTCCCAGCCCCTGGTGCAGAGGTGGGGAAGTCACAGGGAGGAGAGACGCTTACTCACGCCCAGTGACCACATGGAACACTCCTTTCCCCACCTCTCCTAGGTAGTGTGCAAGGTATGGGGAAACTTCTCCGAGTGCAGGAGCAGATAAGGATCTTGAGAAAATGAGTAGGAGCCGTCCCAGCTGAGTGGGAAGTGGAGACAGGAGAAAGGAAGTTGCCTGTTTGTGGCTTCTCTGACCCCACATCCTTCTGGCCCGGGCCGGAGCGGCTGGCCCGGGACATGGTGGAGAGGAGGGCCGGGGCTGAGGCATACCTGTGTTTCAGCCCCGTTCTGCAGGAGAGAAGTTGCACAAACCCACATATCCCAAGTCACACGTGCGCTGCAAGGTGGAGAGAGTGACACACGTCCCGAGGGTGTGCCATGAGAGGTAAATCTGCTATGTCACGTGCCTGGCCCAGATCGTTGCCATTGCTATTTTTTCAATCACTCAACACTCCTCAACAGCTTGCTCTGCCCTAAATCCTCAGGGAGCCCCAGGAACGACAGCTACCGCTAACGGGTGGTGCCTCATCTTGACCTGGCTGCCCTTAGACTCACAGATTAACAAGTAAAAGCCACACAGTGTGAGGCCTGCCGTGGATGTGCCATCTGGAGGGGGACGGGAAGGACCAGGAACTGCACAAGGGCATCCAAAAGGCCGCCCAGGGGAATGTTCTTCACGCAGAGCTTCCTGCAGAAGGGCTGAAGTAGGAAGGGGCGTGCCAACAGAGGAAGGGGCTTGAGTAAGGACAGGGAGGCATGGGGGACCACACTCCTTGAGGGTGTGGGGGTAAGGAGAGTGGACTGAGTAGGGAAGTGGCAGGAGAGAGATGCGGCTGTGTAGCCACAGAGTGGCCAGGTCATGCCAGACACCGTGAGCAGTGCTTGGCACAAACAGCACATAGTAGTTGCTCCAGAAAAGGTCGCGGGGCCGAACCCATGTATTAAAACCATGAGGCCGACGTGCATTAAATAACCAGAGAGTGCTGGTGAGGCTGATATACTTTGCTCGTGCACCCTCTAGCTCAGAGATCTGCGTGGCTCCCCATTGTCATTTGGATGGAGCGCAGGTGCTCCCCTGGACATTCATGGCTCCTCGTGCTGTCTCCACATTTGAATATCTGTAATTCCCCCACATGCCACAAGTGTCCCTACTGCTAAGATCTTGCTCCTACTGGGACTTCCACCTGCAGGGCCGTCCTCACGGTCTCCCTCAGTGGGCTTTCTGCCCTTTTCAAATGCCACTGTCCCTGTATAGAGCCTCTGCCGTCCCCAGCAGATGGGCACTCGGCCTCCTTCAAAGCCTCCTGGATCACTCCCCCGAAGGTCTTATATCCCTGCCAGTCTCCCACCCCAGCCCTGTGTGTTCTCCAAACTAACACCTGGGTGGGAGTCCTGACAAGTTGGAATTGAATGGGCCCTCAAAGACCATCTGCAGCAGGCACTTTTAAAGCTTCCTGGGACAGCTTTTGAAAAAAATGCAAATACCAGAATCTGAATCAAAACTTGGTGCCTCTACATGTTGAAGGAAAAAAAAAAAAAAAACAAACCTCTGGGACATTCAGACACCAGAAAGATCACGGGCCCAGTATGGCTCCAGTAGGAGCCTCAGAAAGAGGAAACAGACTTGCCCAAGGTCATACTGAGAATTTGTTGTGGAGATGGGACAGCAGACGCTGAAGTCATCTGCTCATCTGAGCTCCATGCGTGGCCGCCTCTGAGAACACATTTCCAGCAAGGACCACAGCTAATGGCTGCTCTGCTCCATCAATTCCCCTCCATCCTGCCACCCAAAATGCCCTTGAAGTAGCAGAAATCACTAACCCACAGTTGCCTCTCTCTTATTCCCTTGGTCCTTACAGACTGATGCTTTTGGATTCCTCTCCCATCATTTTAGCAGAGTCTCCCTGGGGGAGAAGGGAGATAAAGGTATTGAACGTAACCATGTAATCCCAGGGCTCTCACTCACTTGGGGCCCGGAGAGAGGCTACCTTGCCACCCAGAAAATTCCTCCCTCTTCCCTTCCTCCCAGGCATGCTTCCTGGCCCACTCAAGAAAGGGACGGAAACTTACTTTCCCTTTTCCCCCTCCCTGTGGCCACCTCAAGCCCAGGGTGGGAAAAGAGGCACAGAAAGGCTTAATCATTCCCTCCGAGGAACATGGCATAGAGGTGCAACCCTTTCTTAGTTAGAAGCTTGCAACCAGGAAGTGCCTGCAGGAAGGCTTTCTTATCAGTTATCTTTTGTGAAATAGGTGCCCATTGACTGAGGATGGTTAGAGACCAGACAGAGCTCAGCTGGTGTGGATCTCTCACAAGTTCATTTCCACCAGGGGTGTCCAAGAGTGACCTTGAGTGGACTGCAGCCTGGCCCTGCCTGCTTGGTCTCCAGTCACATTTCTACCTGATCTTTGCCAACCAGGACATAGAAACCCACGGGGGAGGACTCATTTGCTACCACCACAGCTGCAGAAATACTGGCCCAGCTTTGTCCACCTCAGGGGCCCAGTCTTCTCCGTTCCCTCACTTAGGGAGGAAGCATACCGTGGATTCTAAGAGAACTGGGTCAGATCTCCGCCCTACCTCCTGTTAGCTGTGTGGCCTCAGGCAAGTAACTTAACACTTCTGAGCCTTCTTTCCATCCTTATGAAACCCACTGCCAGCTGGACGGGTACAAACTCCCCCCACTGTTTTGAAGACCGGCTCCCCAAACACCTTAACCCAGCTTTGTGCTATTTGAAGGAGCAAACGAGATTTCTCACCTGGTCTTGGAACAAGGGAGAAAGAAAGGAAGAGGGGGTGAAAAGGAAGGAGGAGAGGAAAAGAAAAGAAAGTTGAATCATTCATAACCATTGTGAGGCACCCACTATACACTAGGTCCTGGGGACACAGGGGACACAAGGCAGACACCGGCCCCGAGCCCCACGGGGAGCCTCACTCAGGGAGGCAGGTACGGAGAATTGTGGTAAGTTGTGGTAAATGTTCCAAAAGAGGCACAGTGTCCTGTGAGTTGCATCGTAGGTGGAAATCCTTCCCACGGGGCCTGACACATAGTGAAAGGTGCTCAGTAAAACCGCCCTCCTCTCCTCTTCTCCCCTCAATCCTGGACCTTCCGAGGTTCGTCACATGACCCCGGCAATGCCACCGCCTCCCCACCCAGGGCTGCTCCCCCAGTCCCTTCCCCTTCTAATCAGTGCTGCCCAACACCCAGGCAAGCTTGCTGTGGTCGACCCCGTGAGCACAGCGTCCCCTCTGGCCCCAGCCCTGCACCAGCCTCATGTCAGCAAGCACAAGGCCAGCCCAGGCAAGGTCCCCCCAGCACCCAAACGCCTTGGAACTCACAGCCTTGCCTGGTATTTTCCAGTGCCTCTTACACTCCGCCTAGGTCCCCTCGTCCCCTATTGCTCTCTAACACCCAGCACTTTCCTTCTTTTAAGGCAGTCTCTCTTATCTCCTTCTCAGTGACAATGTGAAGGAGACATTGAACTGCTCTCATAGCAACAGGCGAACCTCGGGGGCCCGAGGAATGTCACAGCGGGGACGATCGCCGGCTTTTCAACGTACAGCCACAGCCACTGAGCTCCTGGGCTTGACAAGAGCTCGCACTGCGGTGCCGGGGGGAAAGTGGGGGGGGGGGTGAGTACAGATGTCTTGGCTCCACTTACAAAGTCCTGCGCGATGTGGCCGACAGAGCGCCAGCTGCACGGCACTGTCACTGTTCTGCACACGCGCCAGGGGTTCACTGCCCCGCTGCCTGGGCCCCCTGTTCTGTCTCCAGCTGGCTCACTGCCCGCGGCTGTCCCACCTGAGCTCACGGGGTGAGCCGGGCTCGCTCCTCAGGGCAGGCGACTCTCACTGTCGTAACTGCCTGGCGGTCCACACACCTGCCGTATCTGGAAGCTCCTGGAGGGCAGGGTCCCTCCGTTGCGGGCTGCCTTTGATGCCCCAGTGCCCAACACAGGGCGCGTGTGCAGTGACTGTTTGCTGAAGGAGGAAGGAGAGGTCTTATCCGTATCATCGACCCCAGCCAGCGATGAGAAATGTTGGCCCTGGGCCTTATAGGAGCTGCACAGTTTGAGCAAGTGACAGAGCGAGGGTGGGGAGCTCCGGCCCCAGGGCTGTGCGTGTTTGTACCACCCCGTACTGTCTCCTGCCTCACGCACATGGATACGCATCAGGCTGTTTGCATCAGTGCTGCTGGCACTACTTCTTGGTGCCACATCTCAGTTCCTTATGTGTTCATTCATTCATTCATTCATCCATTCGTCGGGCAGACATCTTCAAGGACCCACTCTGTCAGCCCCTGTGCAGGCAGTCAGGTTTGGGAGGAGACCTGGCTGCCAGAACTAGAGCCTAGAGAGGGAAACAGACACGAAAACCAGTAAGCAGCACAGACAGGCTACAACTGCCATCATGCAAAAGCCACAGGCTGTGCACGCCCAGTCCGGCTGGGGTGCCGTGCGGCATTTCAACGGGGGCAGGGAGGGCGAAGGCAGCGTTTGCCAGGCGGGGGTGGACAGGACGGGTGCAGTGAGTTCTGGGGAGATGCCCGGTATCCACCCCCAGCTCTTCTGTGCTCCTGCTGGTGTGACTGACTTCTTTCAGGTTGCTCAACCTTGAGCCTCCCCCCCAAATCGGGATAATAATAATATCTGTAATAGGCTTGTATGAAAATAAATGTGACATATTTCTTAAGGGAAAATGAACAATTGCTTCACAACGATGGGTAGCCAGTGTGTAGGCTGGTGTTTCTAGAGCCTGGGGGAAACCATGTAGGCTGCAGGGAATGGCTGGGAGGGAAGCCAGCAGGACTGTAGGGGTTGGTTCCACAAGATCCTGTTTATGAGACTTGGGCCTTGGGACTTGACTCTATTGGCAGGAGAAGGTCTTAAGCAATCTTTTGTGCAGGAAAAAGGTGCAGCCAGATTTTTGGTTTGGACTGAAGGCTTTTGTTAGAGGCCAAAGGAAATAAGGAGCAGAAAAAGGCAGGAGGCCTGAAGGTTTGAACGGACCAGAAGGGGTGACAGGTGAGGAGGTTCCGTGTGACAATCAGGATATGAGGTCTCTGGGCTCTGCTGCTCATTTTCCATGGGACCTTGGGCGGGTCACTGCCTCTCTCTGGGCCTCAATTTCCTCACCTAAAACGTGAGAATGCTGACCTAAGTCGAGGACTCTTTCCCCACAAATGGGATTCATAATAGGGTCGTTTGGGAAGCTTTTATCAAAAGACACATGCTTGGGAGGGAGGGGTGTATTCTGAATCCAGGTCAACTGGAGGGTCTCGAAATGCCTCCCCAGGCAATCCAGCCCCACCGCTGCACCCCATCTGAAGCCCCTAGCCTGGATGGCCACTGAGACCCTCTCTGGTCTGGCATTTAATGGCTCTCCGAGTCTCCAAGTTCAGGCAGACTCCCACCTATCCCCCAAATAGCTCCCTCAAACACCCCCAGTGGAACTGGTCTTCGGATCAAGCCTGTTATGCTGGGGGGGGGGGGGGGGAGGACTTCTGGTGAGGAACCAGGGCAGCAGAGCCTCATTGGGCTAATGCTAGCCCCTGAGCCCTTTAAGACCACCCCCCACCCCGGACTCTAGGAGTCATGGGCTACATTTAAAATGCCTCATTTGGAACTTAGAAAGCACCCAGAAGTCAGAAGCTCAAAGAAGCCTGGGAGGCATGACATGGGCTTGGATCATAAACGTGTGGTAGACTCAGTTTCGTGGTCCCTGAGCTGTTTGACCCTGGATCAGAAATATCCACCTTGCAAAGTCCCCATGAGGATTCAAGGACTTGGCATGGGTCAGGTGTGCGCCACAGATAGCCTGGCACCCGGTGGAACGTTAGCCCTTTTGCCCTTCTCCCTCTGGGCCCCATTCCCCACAGAGCAGGGAAAACTCCTAGGAAGAATTGGGGTGGGTCACCTCACATTATGGATGAGGATCTGGAGGCTCTGAAAAGAAAAGTGAGATATTCCATGGGGACCCAGTGACAGAGGCCCAAAGACAGCCCCACCTCTCAACTGCCAGGTCAGGCTCTTCCTCTGTGATTTTCTGGCCTTGTGCTCATGCTCAAAGAGCTGTACTGTGGCCAAAGAGAGAAGGTGGGCATGATCAGGGCCCCTAAGATGCTGGAAAGCCCGCTGCCCACCTGGAGGCTGGGGCACGGTGCCAACTTTGCAGGGAATGGTGGAAAAAATGCCCCAGCACTTCCACCTTGCAGTGCAAAGATGCAGGGACAGGAAGTGGCAGCAATTTGACTCTATGCCCACCAAAACCAAGAAGGCCACTCATGATTCAGGTGACACACCCATAAACTTCTGGGAAAGCCCCCTGGGGAGCATTTCTCTTCCTGCGGTGGCAAGTGGACAGCCCGGGCCTCACCACGGCCCACCGCCCAATTCCCACTACATCCTGTGCCCAGAGCCCTGTGAACCCAGGCCAGCTCAGAGCTGGCCCTCCCCCAGGGGTGCTCCCATCACCAGGTCTGGCCCCCTGGGCTCCCGAGTGAGCAGAACTGACGACAGATTGTGCCCTGAGCCCAGACTCCTCATCCCTCAGAATGGGAGCCATGCCTCGGACGTGCTAGCCAGCAGAGCTCGGACATCCAGGTCTCCTCGTCTCCACCCCAATCCTCTACTGTGATGGAAAGAGCACTGGACATGGGGTCCAGACACCTGCATTCTAATCCAGGTTGCAATTTACTAGCACCTGGTCAATTCTAATCATCTTGAAGCTCTGAGGCATCATCTCTGAAGCTGGATTCACTATGCTCTGTCTTAGGAGGTTAATACGGACCCATGTGCAAAGGCCTCCAGCACAGAGCCTGACTCATCTATCGTGGTTTTGGGGAGCACTCTGTGTTTCCTCCCTCCCTGCTTGCTTTGTGTGAGGCATCTTCATAGCTGCTCTGAAGAGGCGATTTTAAACTGGCCAAGTCCTGTTTCTCCACTACCGCTGGCTCTTTGAGCTTTGTCAGAGGTGGGTGCATTTCAGGAGCCAAGTTCACATGGGGAGCATCTGAAGTCAGGGCTGCTGCCTGCCAGACGTAGCCAAAGTCCTCAGTCTGTGTGTCCCACCACCTGTGCCCATGGCCAGCATAGGTCACCTCATTTGCGGGGTCAAGTGCAAAATAAGGGATCCTTGTTCAAAAACGAAGCATGTCAAGATGGCAACAGCAGGGACCACACGGAAAGCATGCCACGAAATCTTCCCTGTCCCCGTCAGCCCTCTGGTTGTGTTTCTGCAGCATGTTGGATGGACATCTGTTGGTTTACCCCCTGGAATCTCCTCCAGCCCCCTCTGGGTCTCCTCTACCCAGGTTTGGAAGGTGACTTTCCCAAATCATATCATTATGGTTTTATTGTTCCAAAGTTCTCAATGTAAAGACATTTCCCAAATGAGCCAGAAGCATGTACTTCACTTCCCACAAGCATGTTCCGAGAGACACATTACCTTCAAGTCACAGCCCCAACTCCCCTGCAGCAGAGTCAAAAACCAGGACTACTGCCAGCAGCCAGATCTCACATGGCAGAGAAGGGACTGGGCAAAAGGGGCAGATGTGAAAATAGGTAGTATTCCTTCTGCTGATCTGAGGTCCATCCTGCCCACTATTTCCAGCTGGAGCTAGAAATCTCCACCAAAGACTTCTACCCAGATGTGATGTGATTCGGCCAGATGGAACACTTTGGGCACCCAGCATGTGCTAGGTGCTCATGAAAGGGATCTGTCAGCATTTCCCCTTGCCACCTTCACTGGACGGGCCCTTTGAGATCCAGGTGTGATAAAGCAGCTAGATGGCACTAAGCCCCCTACGCCCTCTTGCCCGTTCTCTTCTTGCACACAATCTTACCAGCATCTTCAAAAGGGAGAGGAAATGGGTAGTGTGGCTTTTGTCCCAGCTCTGCCGCTCTTAATCTCTGCCAACCTAAGTGTCCTTATCTAGAAGGATCCCAATCATCCCCTTGCTTAGCTGATCAGAGGTCATGAGCCCTGCAGGAGACAATGGCTGGGTACAATGGGTGTTTGGCAAAACAGATGGCTACCAAGCCTCGTGCCCCTCTACCATTACTGCCTCTCACTTGCGTCCTTCCCCAGCCAGACAGCTGCGATGTTTCATCCCTCCCGGCTCCAGTTCCTCCCCACCCACCTTTTCTTACACCACACATTGGACTCTGACCCTATGACATCATGGAAATTGCAGTGGCCAACTTTAGCCACCCATGACCTGCTTCTTGCTAAATGCAAGGCCCCGTTGGCTTTGTCTTGCCTGACCTCTTGGTACCCTTGACTGTGTTGACCCTTCCAGAAACTTCCTCTTGCCGTGGCTTCTATGACAGGCCTTCTTGGATTTGCTCCAAACCCTATGGCTGTGATGTCAGACACTTGGTCGGAGGCTCCTTGCCCTCTGTTCATCCCTTAACCCTGGTGTTCCCTTAGCCCTCAAGGAATGGTGGTGGTTAATAGCTAACTTTACCGTGTGCCAGGCACTTCTCTAAGCACTTCACACGTGTTAGCCCTTTTACTGTTCCTCAACACCCTGGAAGTAGAGGGCAATACCCCATTTCACAGATAGGGAAACTGAGGCACAGAGAAACTACCCAGGATTACTCAGCTAGTCATCAGGCAGGTGGGATACAAACACAGGCAGTGGGACTCCAATTCTCAACCAGCACTTTGCCCTGCTTCTCAGCACAGACTCCCCCTCCCCAGGAGCTGCCCAGACATCTAAACTTATCCTGCAACATTCCTCCTAATCTGGCCACAACCTATACCACCTGTATCCCCAAAGTATACTCTATGCCCCTACCCTGGATTCCCCACCCTGGTCTTTGCACTTGAGCCCTATGCCTGTTTCACCCCCCTGATAAGTGTCCACTCTTGTTCAAACACACCTGCTCTGCCAGGCCTTCTCCCTTCTTCCCAAAGCTCCACTTCTCTGGATCCCGGGAACTGTGGGCTCCCCCCTGTCTTCTACCCACTGCCTTATAACAAAGCTGTTCATTCCCAAGCCTGCCTTCCTGTCTGGACGCTGAGCTCCTGGCTCAACACAGTGCATGCGATACTGCTAACGAATGCGGAGGTGACCTAGGGAGCTGATCCATACCCAGATGGAGCTGGCGACTTTAACCTTAAGCTTAAGCTTAATCTTAACCTAACCTAAGTCGTGTCATTCAGGTCCATCACGTGCTCATATGCATACAACCATGCACACGCACACTTGCTCCCTGGCTCAGAGGCCCTCTTGGCAGCCCCAGCTTCCTCAGGGCATTGTCCCTGCTCCTTGTGGCTTTCCAGGCATCTGAAAATCCTGCCTTTTCCACAGTGTCTCGACCCAACCCCGAGATGCCTGAGTTTTGCCTTCTTCCATATTCTAGTCATTTCATGGGGCCACACAGTTACAACCTGACCACTGAGACATATCTCATGTACACAGGACTCTCTCTAAGCAGGAAGCAGTGGGTGTCAGTCACAATGATAGTCTTTATATGTTCACGGCAATTTGTGGCTTCCTTGGTCCCTTACACCCATGTGTAACTCTGAGCCTCACAAGGTGTGGAATCATTATTATGAATCTATTTTACAAATGAGGAAATCAAGGCTCACAGAGATTAATAACACACACATGCTTGCCTCTACCTGAATGCCCTTGGCAAAGTGTTGGGCCCAATGAGGCCCATGTCAAAGCAGGTTCATGCAAGGTGGACATAGGATGGGCCAACACCCAAAAGAAGACAAGTTTTCTCTAAAGGACTTCACACAGAGCATTCTTTGTGGCCCCTGCATCTGCATTTCCAGGGTCAAGCCCCTGCTAACATCTGACCTGTGTCGTTAAGCAAGCAGGTAAATGCACTATGGCTTTGCTAGTTCAGGTACAGGCATCGGAAAGGCGAGTTGAATTTAAGATCGTTAAGTAAATATGTTTTTCTACCTTCAACCATTCATAATTCCTTCTAATTCCAGTATTATCAGGTTGAAGGCACTTAGAAGATATGCTTTAATGGAGAGTTTATCAGGATTTGTAATTAGCAGAGCAATAGTGAGCTCTTTAAAGTAGCTGGAAGCAGATTAAGCCCACAAAAGAGAATCATCCACTCAAAAACACAATCGTAATATCCATTTATGTGCCAACAATTGCTGTTCAATTATAAATGCGTATACTCCAACAGCCTCTGTATATCTTACTCCTGATGCAGTATGTGACATCCCTCCCAGCAACAAACACCCCTTAACTAAGTCAACAAATACTTAAAGGATGCCTACTAGGTGTCAGACACTCTCCTATGTCCTGGGAACCAGGATCCAGATAGCACTTGCCCTTGTAGAGTTAATACCCTGCAGGAAAGACATAATTTTCAAGGCTAATTATATAAACAAGATAATTTCAAATAGGATAAGTCATTGAAGAAACATAACAAAGGCACACGACTGGGTGGGGATGAAAAGACTATCATCTGAGCTGAGACCTGAATGACAAGAAGATATGAAGACAGAGGGGTGAAATGTGCTAGGCTGGGAGCGTCTTGTGCTGAGGCCCAACATGGCGCCTTAGCTTACACCACACTCTGAAGAAGACCTGAGACAAAGATTTAAGTGACAGTGGTTTATTTGGGAGGTGCAGGAAAGACTACTAAGGGAGTAGGGTATAAAATGAGGAAGGGGAAGACTAAATAAAGAGTATCAGGGCAGCTCCACGGTGGGTGACTGGAACTCAATCTCCAGGGGATACCGTGGGAGACAGCGCAAAGCAAGGTCCTGAGCTAGGCCATGCAGGAGCGAGGGAGCAGGGGTATTTACACGCCAACTCCTGTCACTGGTGAGGGCTGCTCCCTGACACTTCTGTCCAGCCGGGCATACAGGAGGAGCAGGTTTGCATGGCTGAGGTCAGCTGGCGGGCGCTGAAGGTAGGGATGTGACCAGGGTCACAGCTGAGGGATGTGACCAGGGTACTGGCCACGTCTACCATGTGCAGAGACCAGCCTGGAGTGTTCCAGAAAGAAAAGTCAGTGAGGGGGGCATATGAAACGTATTGGGGGACATTGGTAGGAAACGAAGTCAGAGAAAGGCAGGGAGCAGCTCATGTGAAGCCTGGTAGGCCACGATGAGTCTGAATTGTATTCAAAGTACATTGGGAAGGCGGCCGAGAAATTTAGTCAGGGTGAGGAACCGACTTGAAAAATGTAATAATAAGGTTTTTCTCTGAGTTGTATGGAAAACAGTTTTTTTTGGAGAGCAAGAGAGAATGTAGGAGGACCAGCCAGGAGGTAATGGCAGAAGTCCATGCAAGAGGTTCTGGCAGCTTCTGCTGATGGGAGGTGGTGCTCAGTGGAAGGACCCAAGTGTGCTGTAGCAGCAGAACTGACAGAGGGAGGGGTTCTGTGGCAGGGAGAGTCCAGAAGGATGGAGCTGTGGCGTGGGCGTGCGAGACAGGAGGGTTACCAGAGGAGCAGGCTGGGCCAAGGGACTAAGGAATTGCGTGCCTTGGATTCGTCACTCCCCCTTCTGGCCTCAGTTCTCTCATTTGGAAAATAGGAGAACAAACCAACTTCTGAGGATGCTTTTAACTCTAATAGTCTGTGATTTTAAAATAGCAACCAAAACAATCTTTTTTTTTTTTTAACATTTTACTTCTTTTTTTCCCCCCGGGATGCAAATTCTTTTTTTTTTTTTTAAGTTTGTTTGTTTGTTTGTTTTTGAGAGAGAGAAAGAGAGAGATGGAGATGGGGAGGGGCAGAGAGAGAGGGAGACAGAGAATCCCAGTGCAGGGTTTGAACTCATGAACCTTGGGATCATGAGCTGAACTGAAACCAAGAGTCAGATGCTTAACTGACTGAGCCACCCAGGGGCCCCTGGGATGCAGATTCTTGAAGTAATTTCATTTTTTTTTCATGTTTAGATCCTTATTATTGGGGCTTAAAAGCCCTATGGACTTCTCCTTTACCACGCCTCTCCCTCAACCCCAGAAGTAACCATTATTCTGATTATTAATTATAACACTCTCCTGATTCTCTTTATTGATTTTATCTATCATCTATCTATCTATCTATCTATCCTTTTTTTTTCTTTTTCAGTTTTGCACTTTATATAAATGGAATCCCAGGGCACTCTCTTAGATGATTTACTTTTCTTTTTCTCAACTGTATGTTTTTGAGACTCACGCATATGATATATGCAGTAGTTCATTACTTTTCTCTGCAACATAGTATTCTACTTACGGTAACACAATCTGTGCATTCTATCGTTGATGGACTTTTGTCTGTTTCCAGTTTTCACTCTTTAAAAAAAATTTATTTTAATTCCAGTACAATTAACACACAGTGTTCTATTAGTTTCGGTGTACTATATAGGGATTCAACAATTCTATACATTACTCAGTGCCTGTCATGATTAAGTGCTCTTAATCCCCTCTTAAACCCATTTCACCCATCCCCCTACCCACCTCCCCTCTGGCAGCCATCAATTTGTTCTCTATAGTTAGGAGTCTTTTTAACACTTCTTTTTGATAACGCCATAAACCCATGTGAACCACCATGCAAAACAAAGCTAACACCTTGTAAATAACCTCCTTCCAACCATATCTTCCCTCTTCTACTCTCCTTGACTCCTCCAACCCACCATAACCAACACCCCGAATTCCCTCGCTTTCCCTTTTCCATAGTTTTAATCTGCATGGGTTTCTAAAATGTATATGTGTTTACATAGGTTAATTGTACTTACTGCAAAGGTATCATGCTTTTAGATTTTAGAGACTTCCTTTGTGCTGTATAGCATTTTGTCAACATGCATTCACATTATTGAGTGCCACAGCATTGCATTTGTTTTAACTGCTGTATAAAATTGCACTGGTTAAGTATACTCCTATTGACTCATCTGCTTTCAAATGGTCATTTCAAATGGGCATTTGAGTTTTTCCAGATTTTTGCCATTGTAAACAGTGCAGCTCTGAACATGTTTGTATATGCAAGACTTCTACAAAGCATATACAAAAAAGTAGGATTGCTGGTCTAGAATATTCACTGTTAGGAGATAGTTCCAATCATCTTCTAAAGTAGCTGCATGAAAACACCAGCAAAGTATGGGAGATCGTATGGATCCACATTCTCTCATCCATACCTGGTATATTCTGAGTGTTCAGTTTTTGCTAACCGATTATTTTTCATCGAGATCACTTTCTGTATGGATTTGCATTTCCCTGACCGACAATGAGATTAAACATTTATTTGTCTATCAGCCATAGATGTTTCCTCTTCTGTGAACTGTCTGTTCCTGTTTTTTTGTGTTGTTGTTGTTGTTGTTTTTTATTTTTCTTCTGGGTATTTTGTTTTTCATATTGATACCATCAGCCTGCTTCCTGCCTGTAGAGTGCTGGGGCTCAAGATCATTTTATGGCCTGAAAAGTCAGTTTTATTTAGTGTAGACCAGCAGCATTTTGGGTAATATAACTCTCTCAAAAACTTTTTGGAACATCAGCAGCCAAACTCACAATTCACTTTGAGGCCACGCCTTTCTTTTTCTCTCTAGCTGTGATGTCAATTACTTTGACGCTATCAGGTTTTGTAAGATCCATTTTTTTTCCAGAAGTCACACCCTTGATTTGATCTTGAACCTCAAAGGCTGAGTATTCATAACCACAGCTTCTTAAGCTGTGTCCTATTTTGAGAACATTTTATGCTGAAGAGATTGGAAATGAGGGATGATTGCCCCTTTCAACTCTGGAAGCCCTAGAATTTCTAGACTTTCTAGATTCCCTTTCAGCTCTGCTTGCAAAGAAACCGGTTCTTTTCTGCTGACATCTCCTTCGTGAACCTTATAAAATGGAGTTAGTAACAACCAGCTCGCACGAACCACATTCTGTCTCAAAACCTCTTCCAAAGCCATAAATTCTGTAGGTATGTTTCCCACCTTCCAAATGATCACATGTGATGTTTTACCAAATATTTCACTACCAGCTTACATAGCTTCTTCTAGTCCCCTATAATAATTTCTTCGCCACTTGCCACTCAGCCCTAAAGCCCAAAAGCACACACTTTATTCTTTGGTGAGTGCAGTACCTCACTTCTAGGTACTAGTTTCTGTAATGGTCAGCTTTGGCTGCAATAACAAAAGCATCCCCAAAATATCAGTGGCTTATAACAAGAAACATTTCTTTTTTGCTCTCAATAGGTCAACCGAATCTCCTCTCTGAGCTGCGGGTCAGGTCAGATCCTTGTTTATGTCTTCCCACACCTGGGCCCCGGCTGAAGGAATAGCTCTCACTTAGGACATGACATTCTCCTGGCAGAGGGTCCAGGAAAAAGCAGATGGGCAGAAACTTGCAACACTTTTAAGGCTTCTGCTAGAATATAGCAGGTGTCATACTTGCTCACATTTTATTGGTTCATGGAAGTTACATGGCTGAGTCCAAACAAAGCCAATGATGTAGGGAATATATTCCAAATCATTTTTTTTGATGGGCTTTCATTGTTTATTTTATTTTATTTTATTTTATTTTATTTTATTTTTTAAATTTGCATCCAAATTAGTTAGTATATAGTGCAACAATGATTTCAGGAGTAGATTCCTTAGTGCCCCTTACCCATTTAGCCCATCCCCCTTCCCACAACCCCTCCAGTAACCCTCAGTTTGTTCTCCATATTTATGAGTCTCTTATGTTTTGTCCCCCTCCTTGTTTTTATATTATTTTTGTGTCCCTTCCCTTATGTTCATCTGTTTTGTCTCTTAAAGTCCTCATATGAATGAAGTCATATGATATTTGTCTTTCTTTAACTAATTTCACTTAGCATAATACCCTCCAGTTCCACCCACGTAGTTGCAAATGGCAAGATATCATTCTCTTTGATTGCCGAGTAATAACTCCATTGCGTATATATACCACATCTTCTTTATCCATTCATCCATCGATGGACCTTTGTGCTCTTTCCATACTTTGGCTATTGTTAATAGCACCGCTATAAACATGGAGGTGCCTGTGTCCCTTCGAAACAGGACACCTGTATCCCTTGGATAAATGCCTAGTAGTGCAATTGCTGGGTCCTAGGGTAGTTCTATTTTTAGTTTTTTGAGGAACCTCCATACTGTTTTCCAGAGTGGCTGCACCAGCTTGCATTCCCATATTCCAAATCATTTTAAACAAGAATAGAGTCTCCCTCAGATATAAAAGAGCTCTTGACACACTCTCGTATCAATCTTTTGTTAGTGTGTGTCTTGCAATATATTCTCCAATCTGTAGTTTTACCTTCAAGCTGTCTTTTTAAGAATGAAGGCTCATAATTTTAATCCAGAAACATTTATCCATCTTTTCTTTTGTTTTGTGTCCTGTTTAAGAAATCTCTTCCTTCCCCAAAGTTTAAAAATTATTTTTATTAAATTTTCTGTTACAAATTTTTTAAACGTTTTTAAACATCTAAGCAACTAGGGATGCCTGAGTGGTGCAGTTGGTTAAGCCTTGATCTTGGCTGAGGCCATGATCTCACAGTTTGTGAGGTCAAGCCCTACCTCAGGCTCTGGGATGATGGCTCAGAACCTGCTTGGGATTCTCTCCTTCCTTCTCTCTGCCCTTCCCCTACTTGTGCATGCATGTGTGTGCACATGCCTTCTCTCTCTCTCAAAATAAACATATGAACTTTAAAAAGTTAAAAAAAAAATTCGAGTATCTGGACTTGATTTTTGTATCTGGTGTAATGGATTGGTTTCATCTTTTTTCCATATGGATTGCCATTTTTCCAGAGCTAATTTTGAACAGTCTTTCCTTTCCCCTTTGATGTAATGTATGAACCTGACCATGGCTTCATACATATATGGTTCTGTTTCTGGGCTCTCTTGTTTCCTTTCTTTGGTCAACTTGTCAATCGCTGCATTGACTTATAAGTCATAGTAAGTCATGGTGTCTGGTAAAGTCAAGTCTCCCATCTCTTTATTTTTGTTTTCGCTTTTTGTTTGCTTTTTATTCTTCAACCAGAAGTGTTCTGACTATTTTTACTTTCTTACCCTCCTATACAAACTTTTGAGCCATATCATCAAGTTCCAGGAAACATTCTGCCGGGCCCCAGGCTACGCTCTTACATGTACTAGCTCACTGAACCCTCACAAGTACCCAGGGAAGGTCAGCATCATTTACCCCAGACTACAGATGACAAAACTGAGATGCACAGAGATCCTGGCCCACAGCTATGAAGTAGTAGCTCCAAATTCAAACCCAGGCCCATCTGACTCCGGAGTCCCTGTCGTCCCCACATCACAGAGTTTGGGGTGGATGTGCTCAGCTCAGAGATGCTGAATCAAGCCTGCCCTCTGGTTCCCACAAGAAAGGGGAGGTTGCCAAGGCCCTCATCAAACAACTAGCATTTCCTCTTGCTCATCTGCATGCTCCTGGCACCCAGCTCATGCAGGCAGCACAGTGGACTGAATGCTAAGCCTGAGGCCACAAAGCCTGATGCATCTGCAGAGTCCTTAGCAGTGCATGCTGTCACTGTGCTGAGCCCTCCAAGTGACCGCGGGAGCCATGCAGGTAGGCTGTGTTTGAGTTGACTCATTCTCTCCAACTAAAAGAAAAGTCAGGGGCCTGGAACCTGGAAAGGGTTCACATTTGAAGAGAAGGCAGGCAGCTGGTCTCCACAATAGAAGAGGGTGTGTATTGGGAGGTGGGGGGTGCTTCTGTGTCCCTGTGTGTACATGGTGGGGCGGGGCGGGGGGGTATGTGTGAATATGTGTGGAGTGTGTGTGTGCTGGTATATGTATCAAAGCAAATCTGGCCACTATCTGGATTGGCTCTTTCATACCCATTCTATTCTTTAGTCCTTGAAAGGAAAGGAGATAATCTGAAGACTCTCTCTTAGATGCAATGAAACAAAGCCCATTAAATGACTTGCCAAGACATTCATGTTCTCAGACCCCTTAGTTAGCGGGAGGGATATTTAAGGTACTTCATCAGCAAGGTTATTTTGAGCAATGAAACAATAGAAGTGGAGCAGTGGTTGTCAATACCGGGCCACAGCTTGGGCATCACCTGGAAACTTCTTGGAAATACAAATTCTCGGCCCCTACCCCAGATCTACTGAAAATTCTACCACTCTGGGGGGAGGCTCAACAATCTCTATATTACTGTTTTCCTGGGTGATTCTGGTGGTCCTAAAATTTGAGAAGCAAAGATTAAGAATTCACCACAGCACACCACAGAGTATATTCCCAATGAATACTAACAATAGTAGCTGGAGCTTACAGAGCTAGATGGTGCAGAATCAAGGACTTAGTCTCCAGCCCTCCTGATTCAAGACATATTTGTGCACCAAGTCTTATCTCCTGGGAGACAGATCTGCATATCCGGGAAGATTAGTGTAAGGTCAGACATTGGTGTTAAACAGAGATTAAGCACTCAAGTTCAGGGCCTGGAAGAATAACAGAGCGGAGTCTGAGACATGTAAAGTACCATGGATACTTTGTAGTTTGCTATTTAAGACTAAGTCAAATGAGGGGTGCCTGGGTGGCATCCGACTTTGGCTTGGATCATGATCCCACGGTTCGTGAATTTGAGCCCCACATCAGGCTCTCAGCACAGAGCCCACTATGAATCCTCTGCCCCCCTTCTCTCCCCTTCCCCTGCTTGTGCTCTTTCTTAAAATAAATAAATAAATTTTAAAAAAAGACGAAGGCAAACAAACATGTGGCACTCTTATATATGACATGTCTGTACATAGAGCTTCTCATACATATGAGCTGCTAAGTCTCCATTATCCATAAATGGCTTAAATCTCTAGTGCAGTTATCAGGTTGGCCTAGAATGGGTTTATCTTTTATATTATAGATACCTTTTAGAATTGAAATCAGTTTACAACAACATTAAAGTAAACACACACACACAAACATATCAATAATAGTCCTATAGCCCTCAAAGAACTGTTCTTTTCTCAGTTAGCATTGCTTAGCTCTTCACGGACAAATCATATCATCCCAATAACAGCAAACACCCAATTCTGTGCTGTCCTTTTTCACTGGCTTTATCAGAAATATTTTCTGCAATGCCCCTGAGCCTCCCTAATTGCCATTGTGATAACTGAAAAATATTCCCTCAAACAGAGTTGACATCTTTAATTACAGGTATTGTCTAGCTACCATTATTGCCTAAAGAACAATATTTGTAACTACTTTTCTGTAAGTCACTTTTCACCTTGTGATGTTTTTCTTTAGATTAACTTCCTAGAAGTGGAATTATAAGAAAAGGAGATGTGAATCTGACTCCTGGAACATATAGGCAAAATGTCTCCAAAAGAAATGTAAGTGTAGTCTGTTAGCAGCGATACATAAATACATCTGTTTTACAAAAAGTCGTTCTCAGTATTGGGTGTATCATTCCAACCCTCACAGCCACCTTTTTTTTTTTTTTTTGCCAACTTAGTGAAAATGTAATTGTACCCTATTATTGGTGTAATTTTCCTTTTTGTAAATCCCAGTTCTCTTTTTGCCAAAGACAGAGCTGGTCAAACTGGCCTCAAAGAAAATTCATTCCAATCTGGGCATACATGTACATGTGTGCGTGTCATGTGCTTATGTGCATCAAGATACATACATGTGTCTGAGTATCTGAGCATCTCTGTGTGGGTACTTGCTTCTGTGTTTACACTCCAAGGAACAAACGTGTTGTGCAGTGTCCATATCTGAGGGTTTTTTCCCAGATACCATGTTTCCAAGCATGCATTCTTCCAGAGTATGTTTATGTGGATCTGAGATTCAACTCATAGATCATGTGGATCTATGTATAATGGGATCATGGAAGCAATATGATAAGTATCCATGGGGAAAAGACCGTCAAAACGTCCTCATGGAGTGGGGGGAGTTGGAAATCACCGAGACAAATCTGCAGATTTCAAACTTTTTAGACCAACACAACTTCTTTCCTCTCTGCGCTTTTATCCATACAACTCTTAAAGGGAACCTCAAACTGTAAAGGGGGGTGGGAGCTACAGGCTTCCAGTTATGGAATGACTCAGTCATGGGGATGACAGGTACAGCATAGGGAATAAATATAGTCAATGGTATGGTGAGAGCGTTGTATGGTGACGGGTGGTAGCAACACTTGTGGTGGGCATGGTATAACATATAGAGTTGTGGAATCACTATATTGCATACCTGAAATTAGTGTAACACCGTGTGTCAGCTATATGTCAATAAAAAGGGAACTCCAAACTACGAAACAGATGGAGGTAGAGGTGGAGGAGAGGCGGGCTCCTCTCCCTCTCCCCCTTCTTGGACTGTGACAAGGGGCTCCTGGAGCTCTTCCCCACACTCTGGAGCGCCCCAGGTGAAAACCAGGTATCTAGATAGCCCCCCAGGGGTCCTCATCTGCCCTGCCGTTCTCTAAGGTTAAGCCACAGTTTCCAAGCAGCAATAAAAGAACCAGCTACATTTATTGAGAGCTTTCTATACGCCAGGTTGTGTGCTCAGCTCCTTGCTACCCTATCTCACTTTATCCCCCACGTGTTCCCCAGGAGGAAGATCCTGATGGTACTATTAAGAAGGCCAGGGGCACCTGGGTGGCGCAGTCGGTTAAGCGTCCGACTTCAGCCAGGTCACGATCTCGCGGTCCGTGAGTTCGAGCCCCGCGTCAGGCTCTGGGCTGATGGCTCGGAGCCTGGAGGCTGTTTCCGATTCTGTGTCTCCCTCTCTCTCTGCCCCTCCCCCGTTCATGCTCTGTCTCTCTCTGTCCCAAAAAAAAATAAATAAATAAATAAATAAAAACGTTGAAAAAAAAAAAAAGAAGGCCATTCCACAGTTGAGGATTCTAAGACCCAATACAAGGTGACTGGCATTATAAAAAAGGTGTCCAAGTTCATTCATCGTCTGTGTTATGGAGCCAAGAAATGAACCTAGATAGTCTGGGTCCAGAATTCTAGGTTCTTAACCCTTCTCTGCAAAACCTCCCTTTTGGAGTTGAATCACATCTTTTGGTTTTTAAGTTCCCATTCCCCAGAACTTGTGACACCCCAATTTTTTGTTCGTTTGTTTTTCTTTGCTTTGTTTTTAAGTGGAGATATGGAAGTGGCCCCCAAGTCATGCTCAGTCTCTTATCTAAAACTGTCTGTGATTAGAAAACAAGGGTATAGCCCAGAGATACTGTCTAACCTGAGAGTCAAGCCATTGACTTTGACAACACCCGTGGCTGCTGGTGGAGATGGTTCCTGCAGCTATTTGTTCGATGATGGGGCAAGGCCAGCATGGAGGCAGGGAGTAGCATCTGATATCTTTTGGTGTTTTGCAACACCACCTTATTTAATAACTATAACTTATTTAATAGCTATAACACTCCAGTGAAATAGATCATTATTTTTAATTCACAGATTGAAAAAATAAGGCTCAGAGAAAACTTGCTGGAGATCTTCCAGCTCAGACATGGCAGAGCCTAGATTTGAACCCAGCAGCCTCTGACCTTCCATTATGCTGCACTAGATTTGCCGACCTTCGGGGACAGCAGGTCCTTAATCTTCTTCAGAGCCTTCCTCGAAGCTACCAGAGTTCCTTCTCTGCCTGCTTCCTAAGCCTTGCATCATAAGTGCCTGCATCATAAGCCTTGTCACCCAGCCCTGCCAAGTGCTGGTGGCCAAGTCTGTCTCTCCAGCTAGCTGGGGGTCATTGATGGCAAAGAGCAGGTCCACACATGGCCTGCAGTGAAGGTTTGCTAGGAAACAAGCAGCCCAGTCCAAATCATTGACCTCCGAGTCATTGAGAAACCCTCCCCAGCACCTCTGGACTCCAGGCTTTGATGCTCTCAGTTCTGAGAAAGCCTCAGGCCCCTGAAAATTCACACTTCCTCCTTCCCACACACAGTGGCCCTCTTCACTCTCTGGGAAATTCCAGGGCTGCTTTGGGGCTCAAAGTGTGTGCAAAGGAGCCACATTTTCCCCAAAAGTTGAATGAGCAAGGGGGCATTTGAACTCTCACAACTTCAAGGACTCTTGTCTGTCCTTCTGTCTGCCTCAGAACCGAATGTTACTTGGGGCAGTATGTTTAGGAGCCTGAGATCTGGAGTCAGCCAGACGTGGGTTTAACTCCTGCCTCTACCACTTGCTGGTTCTATAATTTGGGGGCAAATTCCCTAATTTGCCTGAGCCTCTAAGAGGAAACAATTGCTAACTGATCATGACCACATCATGACGTTGTGAGAGTTGATAAGACAGAGCATGGAAAGTGCTGAACACAGTGCCTGGCTCCGAGTAGTTGTTCAGAGAGAGTGGGGGCTTGGAATTCACCCCTGCCCTCTATCTGAGGCTCTAGGCAGCTGGCAAAGGAGGAGGAGGGTGGTCAGAGTGGACAGGGAGGAGCTCACCTTGGTGGGGCATGGGGACAGGAAGAAGACAAAGAGAAGTCCACTGCTGACTCAATAGGAGCTGGGGAGGGGACAGTGACTCAGAGAGATGTGCCCACTCAGAGAATCTGCCCAAATAACCACAGGAAGCAGAGAGGAGTTTAAACAGAGGGGCTTTTCCATGGTGGAAACGTACGGGCAGTGTGATTGAGAGAGAGGTGGGGAGAGAATGCCAGGGTGGGCAGGAAGAGGAAGGAGAGTAAATTCAGGCTGGAAAGGAGACGAAATTCAGGAAGCCATGAGCCATAGCCTCTCCCACAGCCCCACGGAGCAAGGTTGAGGGAGCTGAAACACCCAAGAAGGAGTCTGCTTCCAATCCAGCAGAATGTCCCTTTGCTGTAACCCAAGATGCTTCCCCAGGGTCTAAGGCCAGAGGGCCTTTGCTGAAGCCCAGAAAGAGAAGAAAGGAAGGCAGTTGACTGAGCCCCTACTCTGTGCCCAGGACCAGACTATAACAAGCTCTATCTCTGGATGCCTCTCTTGCCTGAACACAACCCAACAATACCTTATACACCTAGGAGCCCACGGTAGGAGACTTCAGCAGCTTGACAGAGGCAGAGAGGGGATTAAAACCTGCACCTATGGCATTCTCAGATCCATGCTTTTCCTTCCAGGCAGGTGGCCCCATCCTTGGGACTGGGGCTGTCTGTTCCAGGGTCAAGTTCACACTTCTGCCAACCATAAGATGTAACCACGGACAAGTCCCTCGCCTCTCTGGACCTCAGCCTCCCTGGCTATAAACCAATGACAGTATCTCCTACTACTATGGGTGACATAAGGATTCAGGGAGCTAGAGCCATGCCTGGAACAGTCAGTGCTTGATTTACCACAGTCAACTGTGGCGCTTGTGTTCTTAAGAAAAGCAGTTTGGGGGCACCTGGGTGGCTCAGTCAGTTAAGCATCCAACTTTGGCTCAGGTCATGATCTCACGGTTCATGAGTTCGAGCCCCACATCGGGCTCTGTGCTGACAGCTCAGAGCCTGGAGTCTGCTTCAGATTCTGTGTCTCCCTCTCTCTGTGCCCCTCCCCAGTTTGCACTCTCTCTCTCTCTCTCTCTCTCTCAAAAATAAATAATACATTTAAATTTTTTTTTGAAAAAAGCAAAGCAGTTTGTCAGAAGAGTGGAAGAAAGCATGGCTGACCCCATCCCACGTAAGGGCTTGGGCACCGGGCTTGGGGTCTACAGACCCGATTCTGGAGCTGAGCTGTACACCTTACCAGGGTTGTGACGTTTGACAAGTCATGGGACCTCTCTGAACTTCAGTGTCTTCCTCTCTAGAATAAGGATAATAATGCTACCGACAGCAAAGGGGAATGGTGGACCATCATGGATATGACAGAACGTGGTGTCGTCCAGAGCGGAGCAGAGACCAGGCGGCAGGGACCGGGATTTCCCTGTGGTAGAGGGGGCCGATCAGTGGGCAGTGTGAGGGAGAGGGGAAGGCGCATGGAGGAAGGTTCAGATGCCTGGGAAGATCCAAATCCCTCCTGCAAAACCAAGGTGGGCATTTCCCCAGCCACAGAGAAAGATTCTGATACACACGGAGCATAGACGAATGGGAACCTTGTAGGGCTGGGGTCTTTACCTTTTTCTGTCACCTTCTGCTCAAAGTGGCCACTAAGGAGCTGACTGCCGACAGAGACCTTCTTGCTGTATAACTGGGGGTAAGCTGCTCACCCACTCTGTTCCTTCTCTTTTTGGTGTTCACACTAGAATAAAGTGATGCTCACAGAGTTCTTGGGTGGGAGGGGTGACATGAGGAGGATAAAGTACTCGAAAGGAAAGAAATAGAAGGCCTGGGCAAAGCCCTGCCCAGTGCAGTATCAGTGATATCTCCCTGCCTTTGGTGTGGTTGGGGGGTGGGGACTGGAGGACTTCACAGGAAGGTGTGACTGAGGAGGACCAAGCCGCAGAGACTGAAATTAGCAACAAGGTCAGACAGGGAAACCCTGTGTGGGTGCAGCTGTGCCTCCACCTACCAGCTGCTGGGGAAGGTGGGTGTGGACCACAGCCCTCAGCCCCCTTCTCTCTCCCAGCTTCCACCAGCTCAAAGCAGACTGGGGTAGGGGGCGTCCCCAGTGCATGAACATCTGGGATGAGATTCTTGTTGTGTCTTTTTCCAGCCTATGGCTGTAGCCAAAACTTAGCCTTCCTGAGCCTTTGTTTTCTCATCTCTGAAATGGGGCAATAATACTTACCTACTGAGTGCATAGAAGAGAATACAGCTGTTAAGAATGGTACCCGCTGATACATGCCAGGATGCGTGCTATCTCATGAATCTTCACAAGCCTGCCATGGGAATTCTTTTATTCCCGGTTTCCCAAGGAAAGAGCTCAGAGGAGTTAAGGGATAGATTCAAGTCACACCACTGGTAAACAGCAGGCTGGATGTCAGGTCGAGGTCTGTGGGCCTCTATTCACACTTTAGAACCTGGCATGTGATGACTGAAGAGTGCTTCGTTCTTCCCTCCAAAGTCCCTCCTTGGTCCTTGGTCCCTGCTCCATCCCCAGACTCTGCCCCACTGCTGGGCTCAGTCCCTGCCCTTATCCTGGAACCTGAGATTCCTGGTGCACACCGCTGTCCCCGAGGCCTACTTATTCTTGACCCCACCTGCTCCTGGCCAGTGGCACCTCAGCCTGGTCCTGCACACGCCCACACGGGTGACAGATACTCAGGCAGATGATCTAACAGGAGGAAGCGGACGACCCAAAATGAACTTCATGGCTGTGATCTTGAGCTCAGGTCGCCTCAAGTGCAGCTTCTTCTGTCTGCTGGTATGTTGAAGCATGAAGGAGATCACGGTAATAGAATGAACTCAAAAACGCTAGGCCTGAAGGTGCCGAATCCAAAAGCACATCAGGAGAGTTCACTCCAGGGTCACTCATGCTCTCTCCCTTGGAGAAAGCAAGCAGCCCACTGGTCCTTGCCCCCGCCCCAGCCCCGACAGGATGTGGCAAGAACACTTTGGGGTGTAGGAGGGAAGGGAATGGACTTTCCCCGAGCCCCCCTGCATGCCACGGGCTACAGTAAGAGCTGATGTGAGTACCTTCGTCGAGGCAGACAATCTGAAGAGCAGGCATAATATTCCCCCAGGAAAAAGAAAGATCTAAGGCTCAAAGAAGTTTGCCAAAGTGCCAAAGGCCACCAGCTGGTGAGGGACAAAGTGGCCTGCCTGCCTCCAATGCCAACACTCCTTCCTTTACACGAGGACCCCAGCGAGTCCACCCTGTTTCCATAGGAGGCCACCACGCAAGGCCAGGAAGAACCCCACATCATGATTTTCATCATTGTCAGAACTTTCTCTGCCCCTCTGTCTCCAATCTGTCTTGAGCCACAAGATCATCTATTCAACAGATGTGTCCTGAACACCCATTATACCCAAGGCCCTATTCTAGAAGCTAGACAAGGGTATACATGACAAAGACCAAGATCCTGACCTCAGAGAGCTTAGCAGGAAGGCATGTGCAAGGTCGACTATGACCACAGTCCCACAGGAGGCGCCCGTGAAATGTGGGGAGTTACAGGGGCAGAGATGGGAAGGGAAAAGGACCCAGGTTGAGTGTCTGATCCAGAGCTATGATCATCACAGCTGGAAGGGCTCTTAGAGACTTCCTGCTCAAACTTATTTTCCACATGAGAAAACAGGGACCCTGGGAAAGGGAGTTCTTTGCATAAAGCCATGTACCTTAATGACAGCAGCAGGGCCAGCTGAGGACCCAGCTTCCCTGACTCCTCAGGCCCATCCACCGTTCCATTTATGCTACCGACAACACCGACAGGTGATCTAGCAGATGGAACCCAAGTAGCCTGGGACAATTCAGTCATGAGTGTAAGAACCCCACGTGCTCAACATGCTGGCCTTTTGTATCAGATAAGACTCAACTCAGCTGCACAAAGAAATCCAGAACATGGGACACCTGGGTGGCTCAGTCAGTTGGGCGTCCGATTTCAGCTCAGGTCATGATCTCACAGTCCGTGAGTTCGAGCCCTGTGTCGGGCTCTGTGCTGACAGCTCAGAGCCTGGAGCCTGCTTCGGATTCTGTGTCTCCCTCTCTCTCCTCCTCCTCCCCTGCTCATGCTCTGTCTCTCTCTGTCTCAAAACATTAAAAAAAAAAAAAAAAAAAGAACGAAACCCAGAACAGTCCTGGGTTAAGAACAATCATTTTTTAGTTTTTTTTAATGCTTATTTTTGAGAGCGAGATAGAGTCGAGTGAGGGAAGAGCAGAGAGACAGAGACACAGAATTCTAAGCAGGCTCCAGGCTCTGAGCTGTCAGCACAGAGCCCGATGTGGGGTTCAAAACTACAAACCATGAGATCATGATCTGAGCTGAAGTCGGACACTTAATCAACTGAGCCACCCAGGCGCCCCAAGCACAATGGTTTTTAATCTTGCCGGTAAAAGTCTGGAGGCATGAGGTCCAGGCTGTTAGGAGAGCTCCACCCCACAAAGTTGTCAGGGACCCAGGCTGTTTCCAGGCGCCCTCAATACCATCTTTAAGGCGTGGCCTTCATCCCACAACCCATACCAAAGGCACCTGCCTTCCAGGGAGCAGAGCAGGATGAGGAAGAAGAGGGGTGATCTGTGCATAACCTACCTTTTATCTCAGGTTGTTGGGGGTTATCCCGGACACATCTCTTTACAGCCTGGGAGTCAGAGCCTAGTCAAGTGAGAAGTTGGAAAACGTGCTTTTTTATCGTGGGCGGCCATGAGCCCAGCTAAAATTCTGTTACAATGGAAGAAAGGGAGAGTGGACACCTGCCTTCGGTTTTCACCCCTAAATTCACTCTTGGTCCTACATATTCAGCCTCCTCTTCCCCAGATCCTAGACACCCTTGGGGGGCCCCTCCCTTGGTCCCCTGCTTATCCACAGTTTGGGGTGTGACCACCTTCCCTCCCCCAATCCACTCCTGCCCTTTCCCAGGGAGGCCACATGGAGGTGGGCAGGGCTGATGCTGGACCAGGAAACCAGGCATCTGAGTTCTAATTCTGACTTAGCTTGTTCCTCACTCACTCTGTGACCTGCACCTAATCGCGCCCTCTCTCTGGGCCAGGAGAGTGTGTTTCCGATCCACAGAAGGATAAAATGAAAATTAACGGGAAAACTTGCCCCAAATTTACCCTACAGGGAGCCCTGTGCACGGGCCCAACAATGCATGTATCATACTGGACATTCAAGAAAGCCTTAGTGATAGCAGAAGATTGGAAACACCTAAACATCCATTAGCTAGGAACTAGATAAACACCTATACTATCTCCGCTCAGCAGAATGTTCTGCAGTTGTGAGGAAGAATGAGGCCACTTCATGTGTGCATATGGAGCGAGATCTAAAATATATTAAGTACTAAGGGTAAGGGACGGAACAGTGTGTGTGGCATGAAACCACTTGTGTGAAATCGTGGGCACTCAGCTTTATATACTCGTTTGTCCTCTGGAAGGCTATGCGGGAAACTGTCTCTAAAGGGAGGAACTCGCCATTGCGGGGGACAAAGAGAGACCGACTTTTCACTATGAGCTTTTTGCATTTTATACCAGGAAGCCCCTGCGGTGAGAGAGAAGAAAGGAAAAGGACTTCCGAGAGAGCATTTGGTGATCATTACTTTATCTTGGACCCAGAGAGTTTTCTTCTCCAGCCCCTAACTGTCCCTTTAGAAAAGGTGAGACACCCGCTAGACAGCTGAGGCCCCACCTGGTTCAGCCGTGTCATGATCCTTGGCGTGGACAAGGCCCGCCCCACGGAGTCCTTGACGCTTTGCTCCTCTGGCCCCGCCCTCGTGAGAGAGACCCCCAGTACTGAGGAGGAAAGGAGAGCGTGAGACTTGTGGACTTGGGCTTCTCCTTCTCGGACTCACCTCTACCATCCAGCCGCGTGTTCCTCTTACGGAATAGAGAGGATTGGTCAGGATACCCGCAATGCAAGGGGCAGAGAAACCCTGGGTTGACTGAGCGTCCTTACACCGCTGAACGGGTTGACAGGCTCATATGACCCAGGGAAAGAACTGGGAGGACGCTGGATCAGGGGCCTCCCCCACTGTCAGAGCCCCTTCGGGCCAGTCTTCCCTTCTCAGAGGTTCTTGATTCTTTCCCCCAGCAGGCAGGCCCCTCACACCACAGCGATGTGGCCTCCAGCAGCGCTGGGCTCACGGCCAAAAGCTCAGCTACCTGGAAGAAAAAGGATCACGGTCTCCCACGCCCTTTTGGGAACCGTCCCCAAGACGGTGGCCTGGCGAGAGTCGCTGGCCTATGGAGAGTCACGTGCTCACCTCTGCACCAATCAGTGCGCTCAGAGGAGCGTATCCCTCCAGCAGTCCCGGCTCAAGTGCCACCTCCGAGAAGCCCTCCCAGATCCGCCTAAGTTCTCATTGCGCTGAGGCTCTCTCCCTCACACCACTCGTTTGAGCTCCCCCTGTGCACGTGTCTGTGCAACTACCTGATGAATATTTGTCTCCCCCACTAAACAGAAGGTCCGGGAGCGTAGGTACCACGGCAGTATCCACGGCACTTCGCACACAGCCTGGTACACACTGGCGGATAGTAGAAATTGTGTGGCTGCTTTCAGGCCTGTCTTCCTTCCGTGTCGACTTAAGAAAAATAGTTCTCTGAAAGTTTTCTGGTTACATCCCCCCTCCCACGGACAGCTTGATCCTGGTACCTCCTTACTTATCCAACAAAAATGGATTGAACGCCACTACATCCCAATACTGTTTTGGGTGTTGGGATACATGGAGAGAAATCCTCTACCTGGTGGGGGAGACTGACAAGTGCCAAAATGAATGCAGGAAAGTTGGGGGGAGGGCAGCACTTTTGAAATTGGTCGTCAGGGAAAGCTTCACGAAAAAGTGACATTTAAGCAAAGCCTGGAAGGAGATGAGGGAGGGAACCATATAGCTATCAGGGGAGAAACATTCCAGGCAGAAAAAAACTAGCCAGTGAAAAGGCCCTGGGGCAGAAGCATGTCTACAGAAAAAGAGCCAGTGTACCTGCAGTAGGTGAGAGTGAGAAGTCCACAGTTAAGTCCAGGGATGAAACAGACAGTGGGAGACCACTGTAAGAAGTCTGACTTTTATTCTGAGTAAAGTCAAAGTTTCTGAACAAAGGATGAACATGATCTAAATTGCGTTTTCACGGGAGTCCCCGGGCTGCTTTAGGGGGCAAGGACAGAAGCAAAAATATTAGGTAGGATGTTACTGCACAAGCCAAATGAGAGATAATAATGGCTCAGCCAACGTGCAGTGAAGATGGCCAATGTTGGCAGGGGTGAATATATATTTTTAAAATGTTTATTTATTTGTTTTGAGAGAGAGAGAGAGTGAGTGCACGCATGTCTGAGTACGCATGAGCAGGGGAGAGGGAAAGGGAGAAGGAGGGAGAGAATCCCAAGCATGTTCCACACTCAGCCTGATTTGAGGCTTGACCTCATGAACCATGAGATCACGACCTGAGCCAAAATCAAGAGTTGAACATTTAACTGAGCCACCCAGGCATACTAGGGCTGGATATATTTGGAAGTTAGAGTCAAAAAGATTTGCACATGGACTGGACATTGGTTGTCAGAGAAATGGAGGGTTCAAGAATAACTCCAAGGATTTTTAGCTGAAGAACTTGAAAAAAATGGGGGTGCCTGGTTGGCTTGGTCAGTTAAGTGCCCGACTTCCCCTCAGGTCATGATCTCGTGGTTTGTGAGTTTGAGCCTCACATCAGGCTCTGTGCTGACAGCTCAGAGCCTAGGGCCTGCTTCAGATTCTCTCTCTCTCTCTCTCTCTGCCCCTTCCCCACTTACACTGTGTGTCTCTCTCTCCCTGTCAAAAAAAAATAGACATTTTAAAAAGTTTAAAAAGTAGAATTGTCATTGACTGAAATAAGCAAGAATGCAGGAGGAGTAGGTCTTGGTAGGGGACAGGGCAGTGGTAAGGGGTTATCACAAGTTTGGTTTTGGTCAAGCCATGCTTATAA
Source organism: Prionailurus bengalensis (assembly GCF_016509475.1). Taxonomy (NCBI): domain Eukaryota; kingdom Metazoa; phylum Chordata; class Mammalia; order Carnivora; family Felidae; genus Prionailurus; species Prionailurus bengalensis. The sequence goes on from NC_057347.1 coordinate 21,983,034, forward strand.
TACCTCCTTGACATCCAAGAGAAAAGATCAAGCCCAATATACAGGTAGATGGAGATATCTGGAGTTCACAGGCAATAACGTTTGGGAATCACTGGGTTTAACCATATGACAATGCCAGTATTCTGCCATTTTGACCCACAAAGTGATGATTTTTTTTTTAATGGTTCAACCGAGAAATGGTTGTCAAAACCATAGCATTGGGTCAGATCACCAAGGATTGGATGTAGAGAAGGAAAGGACCAAGTCCCTTGACCAAGCCCTGGCATTCTCCATTGTTAAAATGTCAGGAAGTTGAGGAGAGAACACTAAGAACACTAAGAAGGAACAGGAGCAGTGGAGGTGAGGGTGGGGTATGTGCAGGGGCAACAGGAAAACCGGGGGAATATGGTGCCCTGGAAGCCAAGGGAAGAAAGTATTCCAGGAAGGAGGGAGTGACCAGCCAAGCCAAATGCTTAGGGAGTTCAAGGAGAATGACAACTAAGAATTGACCATTGGATTTAGCTTTGGTCACTGGGGACCCTGACAAGAGTTAATCAGAATGGATTCAAGAGAAAACAGAAGAAAGGAATTGGAGACAACTGTTTACAGAGTTTACCTTTTTCTTAACACGCTAAAGGGCTGCCATATTTCAAGACAGTCAAAGGACTGAGAATAGAATATTTGTAATCATACTATATAGAGTAAAATTCAGATAATTAACTTCCAATTCTTCCTCATCAGCAATTAATGAGTCCATTAGCTAAGAAAATTATTTCTATGTGTAGAGCCAACCCAGATCCTTCTTCTCGTCACCAAGGACCTGCTGAAACTTGACCCGAGCTGGTCTGATCCCACACCAGTCTGAGCTGGGAAGGTCACTTCCATGTATCAACATGTTTAATATTAATTACGAAGATTTATCAGACTCTCGGTGTGTAATTATTCAATGTTCCCACTTTAAGCAGTTCTTACCACCCATATTTATATTTATATATCAAGAGAGTTGCTCTCTGGTAGGCTTGCAAAACATCTATTATCTGGAAAGACTGCTCTGTCTGGCCCTACAGCTCCCCCTGGGAGCTTATTAATGACATCAAGGCATGAACCCAAGCCTTCAGACATCAAGTACCATGCCCTTTCCACTATGAAGCCTTGGCTTTTGAGCCACTCTGAGATCTTTAGGGAGGAAGCATCTGCAATGTAATTGATATGTTGTCCTATAGATTACTCTGTGCTCCAACCCTGCGTCTCCCCAGAGCCTTCAGATAAATCATCACAGCTAGAAGGTCAAAATCGAATTTTTACAACCACAAGAAATGATAGGTATTTAAACCATTTCATCATGTAAGAACCAGGGACTCAATCACCCCAGACAGATGAGGTCCACAAGAATCTGTTGGATCTCAAGATCCACTGCCCCCAACACTGACCATGTGGGCTGTAAACTTCTTCCTGTCAGCAATGGACTCTCCAGGCCTATAAAGAACATGTCAGCATCAAAGCTGTTTGTTTGCTTCAGTTTTTTTTAAAGGTCATTGTTTAAAGGGTATCCCCCTATGGGAAAAGAATGCGTGAGAATTCTGTTGAATTTTTTAAACCTGTGACATTTAGGCATTAAATGATATTTGAAAGCTCTCTCTTTCTACTTCTGTCCGTGTCTTGGGTTCTCTCTCTCTCTCTCTCTCTCTCTGCCTCCCCCAGATTCTTTATAGGGAAAGACGGTATTTAAATAATACATGAATTTTTTATTATTTAAGATATTAAATTTTTAAATTATACAATAATATTTAGCTTTTTTTAAAATTGCCTTTGTATGGGGTGCCTCGGTGGCTCAGTCTGTTAAGCATCTGACTTCAATTCAGGTCATGATCCCACAGTTTGTGGGTTCGAGCCCTGCATCGGGCTCTGTGCTGACAGCTCGGAGCAGGGAGCCTGTTTCAGATTCTGAGTCTCCCTCTCTCTCTGCCCCTCCCCCACTCACACTCTGTCTCTCTCAAAAATAACCATTAAAAAATTATTTAAAAAGTGCCTGTGTAGCTGTTCATGAAGGGCTTGTTGCACAGTGATCTGGGCCAAGGGACTGTTCTAACTCACAGCCCAGTTACAGAGATTCAGTGGTTTGCCTCCCCTAAGACCTGCTAGGGATTTCACCCTGGGTCTGAGCTCAGCTCCACTTCCTGGTTGGGGACTTTCTCTCCCTACTCCCATCCCGGTGGCAAGGTAGGACAAAGGAAGACAGAAACCTTTCCCCAGTTGCTGAGATTTTGATAGAAATTGCATGGCAGTTAAGACCCACTGTGTCTTCCAAAATGAACCCAAACTCTGTTATTTGTTGAAAGACCAGTGACTTCAAGCAAGATGTTGCTGCTATGGTGCAACTTTAAGGTGCTGAGTGGGGTCTCTGTCTTACCCAGAATGCCACGTTAATTGTGCCCACACTGGGCTTTGGAACACCTTGTGCCCAGCCCATGCTCTTCTGCTGAGCCACTTGGATGCTCTGGAGGGCCCAATCAAAAACCGGGCTAGAGTTTCCCAGAGGTCTTTAGCATGAATGGTAGCAAAGGCAACCTTACCTGGACAACATGAAGGTACCCACCATTGACCGTTCACATGCCCCACAGCACACACCAATATCATCCCCTTCACAACCATAAAACATAACCACCAGGAAACAAAGCAGGCTAACTTGTTGAATAGAACTCGTTAGTATTAACCACCTGGGCCATAGTACATCTGCCAACCTGAACAACTTTGCATTGGTCTCCAGCAGCAGCAGCATCACCATCATCATCACCATCATCATCCATCATCATCACCATCACAAGCAGTACTCACTGAGCACTTGCTCTTGCCAAGCATGTAGAGCTCAGACCTTACATGCATTATCTCAATGAAGTTTCATGACCAACACGAGTGGTAGTTATAAACATCCTCATTTTACAGAGAAGGACACTGAGGCTCAGAAAGTAAGCTAATCAAGGTCATCTACTCAGAAGTGATAAAGATTTGAGCCCATATTTCCTGGCCCTCAAAGTCCATTTAAAAAAATGTTTTAATATTTATTTATTTTTGAGAGAGAGAGAGAAACAGAGAGACAGAGTGCGAGCAGGGGAGAGGCAGAGAAAGAGACACACACACAGAATCTGAAGCAGGCTCCCGTCTCTGAGCTGTCAGCACAGAGCCCAATACGATGCTTAAACTCACAAGCAGTGAAATCATGACCTGAGCCAAAGTCAGATGCTTAACCGACTGAGCCACCCAGGCACCCCTAGAGTCCATTTTTACAATTACTATAGTGTACTTCCTTAAAAGCCAGGAATATCATCAAATTCCTCAACCTTACCCAGGAGGTTTGGTCGTGTGTCCGTCTTGAGATAACACACTATGCATATTTACCTTCTGATCTAAGCAGAATGCAGACAAGTTTTGACAATTATCTCCCTGAAGGAAGGAGCTCAGATGAGGGTATATTCCCCAGCTCCACTGTTACTGGCAAAGGGCTCACCCATGCCAGGGCTCACTGGCAAAGGGTGAGTTTAGGCTCACCCATGCCCTCTTGTACCCCACGTTCGTACCTGTGAAATAAAAATGATACCTAGGTGATTCCGGTTTGGGTCATAAGTGACAGAAACAGAAGCCAATTCAATTCCTCACTCAGCACAGTGCTTGGCAAATATGTGTTAAATGAAGGAATGGGTATATTGGTACATAAGAAGGGTGTCAGGAGCATCTGGGGCATCTCAGAGCTTCAACGAGAAACCTGGACGTCAAAGCCTCAGGGAGCTCAGGAGTCTTGGGCAGCTCTGGTAACCCCAGAAGGGGGAGTTCATGGCAGAGTGAGGGCAAAGACTGGGTCTGCCAGCTCCTCCTACTGCACATCTCCCACAACCCTTGCGGTGCACGTGCATATGTGTGCATGGGTGCGTGCGTGTGTGGGTACACTGGAAGGGTGAAGTCTACATGGAATGGGTTACATCAGATGCCTGTTAGCAACATCTCCCTAAGTGATTAACAGAAGGAGCGGGCATACTATGTGCCGAGCACTTTGCACCAGCTTCCTGTGAAGTCCCCATATTATCCCTGCAGAGCAGGTATCATATTTATACATGGGAATGTGAGGCTCAGAGAGGTAAAGTGACTGGCCTGCATCACAGACCTCATGGGTGTGGCTTCCTCCTCACCACACCAGGATAGGCATCACTGGCAACACAACTGGATAAACAAGCCCAGTGGGTTTGCAAATTTCTTTAATCAGCCTCAACTCCACATAACCATCTCTTTGCAAAGCAGCTTACCTCCTCCCCTTGTCAGAGCTGTGTCTCCATCCCCTCTGCAGGCTGACAGCTCCAGAAGTGCTGTCACCTCACCTTTCTTATCTCTGGCACTGGGCTTGGCAAGAGGAAAAGATGGGCAACAAGACAAGAATGACCAAGTCTTACCCAACTGCTCCCCCGTGATGCAGAAACCCTGAGTTAGCATGAAGTTCCCTGCGACACAATGGTGGTCACCCATCTGTGGCTTTGAGTAGTGAAAATGTCATTCTGGCCACAGGCATTGTCATCTGTGATTGGTAACTGATGACTGATATGAGTGGAAATTTTGAAGGATGGAACAAGACACTCTCTTGTGTGTCTAGTATCTAGTATCTCGTGTAGGTATCAGAAATAAACATGGTGAGATGGGGTCTGTTCTCAGGAGCTTTAGCCTGGAAATTGTTCCAGGCCACCTGGTCCATGCATGACCAGGGCTTGGCCCACAACACTGTCAAATTAAACACGAATAAATATTTGTTAAGGATGCCTGGATGGCTCAGTTTGTTGAGCATCCGACTCTTGATTTTGGCTCAGATCATGATCCTGGGGTCATGGGATAGAGTCCTGCATCACACTGAGTGTGGAGCCTACTTAGAATTCTACCCCCTCTCCCTCTGCCCCTCTCCCCTGCTTGAGCTCTCTCTCCCTCCCTCTAAAATAACTTTTTAAAGTGTGTTAAATGGATGGATGAATTATGATTATTTCCTGAATCCATACTAATTTGTCTTGGTGATCTCACAGGCATATCAAAATGAATATGTCCCGAACTTAATGAACCATTTTTCCATCCTTATTCCCTCTTATAGATGAAAGAGGCAAGGTCCATTGGTTACCCACTCAGAACCTAGCTGTCACCCTTCCTTGACTCCTTCCCCTTCCTCACCAGCCCCAGTCACTAAATCTTGGCAATTCTCTCTCTTAAGTATTATTAAACCCCTCTATTTCTTCTCCACCTTGGAGGCCACCATTTTGGTTAAGAGGCATCACAGTGACTGAGATCATAGGCTCAGGAGCCAGACCTCCTGGACCACCATATGCCAGCTCTGTGCCCTTTAGTAAAATTGCTCAACCTCTGGAGCCCTCAGCCACCTGTAAAATGGAGGAAATAATAGATCTACCTAAGAGGATAACTATGAGAATGAAGGTAAGCAGGTCATTGTCCACCTGACTTAATATAAGATACTATTGATTAATCTCCGTTTTATGTCCTGACCCCTTCTTCCCTGAGCAAACAGAAGACCTAATTTGAAATGTAAGTTGTCTGTCACTCATGATGTCTAGAAGAGCCTGCTTTTTGGAACCATAAAATCCTAGATTCAGATTCATGTGTTTCCATGAAAGCCAGCTACTTAGACTCTCTGGCCCTTAGTGTCCTTATCCCAAATGCCATTAGACATTGTCGTACTTTGAGGATTAAATGGGATAACATGAATGAAGCCCTTAGCTCCAGACCCAGCCTGCACTGGGCTCTCAGTCAGTCTTAGCTCTTCTTCCTCTGCCTCCTCCCTTGTCAGAAGCAAGGGGAAGGGGCAGAGGAATGCAGGATAAAACTGAAGTCAATCTCTGGGAGGAGGGATCCCAATCAGTGGAGAAAATGAAGGTGGCCACTGATGAGTCAGGTCCTCAGCCCTTCTGAGGAGCATACCGCATTTCATCAGGACACACAAGAGACCTGGCCCCACTGTAGGTCTGTGGGTCCCAGGGCCAGCCCTTCATCAGGAGTCCTGGCAGAACCAGTAAAACTATAGCTTCCACTGTCCTATCACATACCATTCTCGAAATCCCCGTGGGTCAGCCTGGAAATCAGCATTTTAATGCACATCCTAGATGATCCCAAGGGTGAGCTGGGTTTGAGAACTCTGCTCAGAATGTTTGGCTTTGGTTAGTAGGTGCCCCAGAAGCCTCCTTACTGGCTGTCTTCTTAGCAGAATGCCAAAAATGGATAGTATGGTTTCAAATGGACAGATTTACATTAATTTAGAGACAAAAATTTGGCACCGTGCTAGGCCGTGTGTGTGTGTGTGTGTATGTATGTGTGTGTATACACATATCTACATGTATACATAAACATACTTGAATATGTATTTTGTATAAATGTATGTATGTAAATATCCATACTTATATATTTATGTATATATACATCTGGATGTGTGTCTGTGAGCACCCTCATAATTGCTCTCATTATCAGTCCATTGCAAAGTGAGGAAAGTCAAGGCTTAGAAAGATTACTTAACCTGCCAAGATCACAAAGCTGAATTTGACTCCAAATCTCCATGACTCTGAAACCCATGTTCCTTCCACACTGTTTCCTCTCCTAAAAATAAAATGTAATTAGACACACGGCAGGTCTATCTCCCTGGGACATTTCTTCTACATTCTGTGTATACTGTGTATACACTGTGTCCTACCACATTCAGCAATGGGAGAGGGAGGAGACAGCTGGCTGTGGGCACACCAGATAGCCCTGTGTGCCAGGCCAAAAGACCAAAGACCAAGGGAGGCCTGATGGGTCACCGCCCCCCTTCCTAATCCTCCTCTGTCGGCCCCATGCTATAGGGCCAAATCATCTAGAATAGAACTTTGAGACTCCCATGTGTGGGCTTAAGAGGAAGTGTTTTGGAATGAAGAGTCTAGAGCCATAATTACCTTTCAGTTTCCATTGTAACTTCAGATGTTATAAAGTGCCTCCCTGTAAACTCTAAATAATGCATGGATCTCCAGTGATTATTGAACGGAAGTGTTTTTTTCTACTACAGCATCCTGTGGTCTATTACTGGTCTCTGACATTTTAATGGTCTTAGTCACCATTGGTTTAGCATCTCTGAGCAGCTGTCTACACTGCAAGGTGGCTTGTACATGAGCCCCATGCTCGCAACCCCTGTCAGGTGAGTGGATTTCCTGCAGCATAGATAGGGAGCCCACATTCTTGTGTGGGTACCCCTGGACTACAGGTTCCACGTAGGGCACAGTCAGTGTCTCAAAGGCTCAGAAGCACTGGGCCCCAGGACCTGGCATGGTACTCGGCACCCAGAAGGCAGTCAACATTTACTGGGTAAACAAGATGAAGGGGGGCTCCTGGGTGGCTTAGTCTGTCGAGTGCCCGACTCTTGGTTTCAGATCAAGTCATGATCTCACAGTTCATGAGTTCGAGCCCCATATCGGGCTCTGCACTGACAGTAGGGAGTCTGCTTGTGATTCTCTCTCTCTCTCTCTCTCTCTCTCTCCCTCCTTTCTGCCCTCCCATGCATGTGCTCTCTCTCTCTCAAAATAAATAAAACTTAAAAAAAAAAGAAGATGAATGGATGCGTGAGTGTGGGGAGGTTATATTGCAAATATCAAAAGTGGGGTCTGAAGGCAGGTCTGTGACTCCAAGGTCCGTTTTCCGCCACTACATTTTGTTGTCTTGCCATTATTCATTGTTTCCTCTGACCCTTTTCCTTCAATCACACTTTTCAAAATTTGTGCGTACCATTTATTGGACTGATTCTATTCCTTTAGCTGGGAGAAGATTTGCATTTTCAAAGTTCATGTGCTTGTTTCTAAGTCAAGGTTTTTCCCTGTGTATAATTTCTCCAGGCCTTTTCTTGTCACTCTTCATCATCACACTCAGATTTTCGCCCGTCTCCAAGGAGCAACTGGTTGGCTGGTGGGGAAGGGTCAAGAGCACCAGTCACATGGGCAACAAGATGTGGGTGACACTGGCGGCCATTCCCTAGGCTGCCTGCCTGAGGGCCCCCAGGCCTCCATGTCCTCCACTGGTGTAGACCGAGGCCCAGCCTCCTCTGCCACTGTCCCACCACACAGCCCCCACTTGGGGATGGATGATGGGTCTGTTTGATCAGTCAGGACAGGCTGGGGTATGCTGTGGTATGAGGCAATCCAAATCTCAGTGCTTAAATAGAACAGTGGCCTACTGTTTGTTCATGCTACATGTCCATCAGGGGGCTTCCAAAGCCTGTCCCATCCCCACCTCCAGGCACGTGGAGCAGTCACCATCTGGAATACTGACAGTTATCAGGAAAGAGAGAATGAGAACTCTATGGGCTCTTACCCCAGCAATTAGATGCTTGACCTGGAAATAACATTTGTCACGTCTACTCATGTCTCACTGGCCAAAGTCATTCATGTGGTCCCATCCAAGGACAAGGAGGCCCAGAAATCTGGTCTCCAGCTGTCCCACCTGCCTCATCTCCACTCCTCCCCAACAGACCCTCCAGTCTCCAGTGACCCCGATGACTAAGTGCCGTGCTGTGCCTTTCCACATGCTTTCCTGCCACCTGATCTGCCTGTGAACTCATTCATGAAGACGGCACAAATGACTTCCAGGCAGCCTTCTCTGACAGCTTCAGTAGTTAGAGTTGAGTCCCAACCTCCACACGCCTTCTGTTCATTTACCTGTATGTCTCCTCCTCCACCAGTCGGACCCCGTGGGAAGTGACCACAGGCTACTTGTCTCAGAATACCTGAACTTGGGGCACCCGGGTAGCTCAGTCAGTTAGGGGTCCAACTCTTGATTTTGGCTTGGGTCGTGATCTCACAGTTCATGAGTTCTAGCCTCACATCTGCACTGATAGTGCAGAGCCTGCTTGGGAATCTCTCTCTGCCTCTCTCTTCCCCTCTCCTGCTCTCACTCAAAAATAAACTTAAAAAAAAAAAAAAGAATACCCAAACATAACACTGTCCTCAGCTTGAATGAGATATTCAGCATATATTCTTGAATATTTGGTGATGACTCCTTTGATAGTACCTAATACTAGGTGTGTTTTCTCCATTCTTAAAAAATTATGAATATAGGCTCAATGGTTTATGACTTGTTACACAATTTTCCAATTTTCCTTGCCCATGCTGCTGTAAATTGCACCCATATCCATGGCTACTTGGCTGCACAATCAGATTTGACCTTGAGAAGCAGGAAGGTATATGTCACGAAGAAGAAGGTAGAGTCTGATTTATGACAGACCTCGATCACACCAGGACCCAAAAGGCATCATTGTCACCAAGATACAGAGGGTATGACTCCTGTAAGTATGTTCTTACTTCTTTTTTGGAAGGATGAATGTGATAACATCAAGAGCCCATGCCTGGGGAGAAAGGAACTAAGTATACTTGTGAATTAGCTATGCTTCCTTTGAGGCATGGGACAAGAATCCTGCTCAAGCCAACTTACACATGAAGGGAAAACAATATAAGTTCCCAGGAACACTCTTGGAATCCAAGGGCAGGAAGTAGTTGGGTCTTAGGACAAAAAGAAGCAAGGGCTTGCATCACACTGGGCTTTCTTCTGGCATCTGTGTTTAGCATCTATGTTTCTCTCTCTATGTTGCCTTCAACCCTCTCTCTCTAAAGACCAGCTACCTCCCCTTTTCTACTCTACAGGGTAGGAGACATGGTTTCAGGAAGCTTATTGCTTCATAGATAACAATCCAGAGCATGAGAGGGAGGCTGTGCGAGTCTCCAGGCTCCAAATCTAAAAGTCCCAGAGAAAGGATACACTGGCCTAGCATGGGTCAAGTATCCACTCTTAGACTAATCAGATATGTCTAGAGGCTGGGGTCCCCTTGTAACCTAGCTATTCCCACCATGTGCAGGGAAGAGAGGATGGGGGTTAATCTCATGAGAGAATCGGTATAGACAATGGCTCTCAACACCAGAGGATATAAAGGTGAGTGTAGTGGGTGCATAACAGTCAGGAAGGGAATTTGTCAGAAATACAGATTCCAGCCCCTCCACCCCCTCATGCATCTGATTCAATAGGTCTGAGCTCCATCTGGAACATTCATGGTTCAAACAAGCATCCCAGGTAATTCTGATGAATTGCCAGGCTTGGAAGTCACCATCTTAGCTTGTGCTTCAAATTCAATTTTATGTCTCTGTTTTATTCATTTCTGTTTTGGGGTTTATTACTCTTCCCACTTTCCTTTCACTTGATAATTTGTACCCTTTCTGGGTTATTTAGGTAGAGACTTAATTCCCGGTTTTTCTTCTTTCTCACTAATAGAGGCCATCACGAGCAATACTTTCTCCTCTAAGTACCAGCCTGGCAGCATCCCATAAATTTATATGTTATGCTGTGTTTATATCTTTGTTCTTTAAATACTCTATTCTGAATTGCTTCTCTTTCTGGGGATTTATTTAGGAGTGCTAACTTCTACGTGACTGGATAACCCCTTCTTGTTTGTGAGATTTATTTCTAACTTCATTGAACAGCGGTCTTAGGATATGGAAGGCAAAATGTTTCTGTCTTTTCTTATTGAGTAAGTGTCTTTGTTTCCTAGTAAGTGATATGTTTCAGGAAGAATCTATCTTGGAAGGCTAACTGTTCAAGTTCAAGTTCAAGATTTGGGTATTGCCCCTCGGTACCCCACCCCCATCCTTTAGCGACATCACTCTTTCATACACGTGTGTTTAAAAATGTAGCAGACAGCAGGTTGTGGTAAAAAGAGCAGGTCCTTGGAGCTGACTCCTGGCTGTGCTTCTAATTAGCTCTGTGCAACCTCCTCCAAACAGTTCACCTCCTCCATGTCCGTTCCCTCGTCTGGGGAAATCATGGGTGAAGACAGGCATGCACTGGACATTAGTAGCATCAGTGATACAGAGTTTGCCCTGCAGGATAAGCCAGGTTTATTTAGACGAGGGACGACATTGAAGGGTCTTTGAGAAAAGGGTGCAGTGTTCAGTATCCCAGGGGTGCATCACAGTCTTTCAGTGAAATGGAGCTGATGGGAAGTGTGAAAACTGTCAGTGGAAGTAGGCGTAAGGGCTGTTTCTGCTTACCTACTTTTTGGCACACAGAAGAGTATGAGTAATAATGCATGAGCATCTCTTCTCTCCTCCATTGCTGTCCAGATCTTCCTTTAAACAAACAAACAAACAAACAAACAAACAAACTCATGGCCATTGAGGAGGGAACTTGTTGGGATGAGTGATGGTTTATTTGACAATAAACTATATTAAACATAAATAAATAAATAAATAAATAAATAAATGTAAAAACTCAGCTCAGAGTCAATTCTTCCAGGAAATGTTTACCCATCCCCTCCTCTGCCTCCAACTCACATCACTGATTCTCATACGCACCAATCACGTTGTGTTAGCCACATTGTCATTACCCACTTCCTTGTACACCTCCACCATTACACTGAGCTTCTCAATGGCAAGTACTGGGAATTATTTAGAGGAGAATGAGCAAAAGAGAAGGATTCTGATATCCAGAACCAGGTGATGAGAAGCGGAAAGTATTGAAGAACTTGGATAGATAGAGCATGCGTATTGTCACAGGGTGGAACGATATATCTATTCAGTAAATATTTATGGAGTACGAATACTGTGAAACACCTACCAGACGCCAAGCACTGGACATACAGGAGAGAACAAGAGTGTCATGATCCTTAAAGGGGAATATGGTCTTCTAAACAGACTAGTGTGAAGGGGGCCCAATGATGGGTGAAGTACAGTGTGCTGTAGGAGCATAAAGGACTATGCATCTCTTCCCACAAGGAGGTCAGAGAAGCTACCTGGAGGATATGGCTTTTTTTAAGTTTTTAATGTTTATTTTTAAGAGAGAGAGAGACAGAGCACAAGTGGGGAAGGGGCAGAGAGAGAGGGAGACACAGAATCTGAAGCAGGCTCCAGGCTCTGAGCTATAAGCACAGAGCCCAACATGGGCTTGAACTCATGAACTACAAGATCATGACCTGAGCCAAGGTCGGATGCTAAACCAACTGAGCCAACCAGGCACCCCAGGGGGATATGGCTTTTAATACAAAGCCCCAAAGATGAGTAGTTAGTAATGCAGAAAAAGGGGATGTGGTTGAAAGACTTTCAGGCAGAGGGAACAGCAGGTAAAAATGCTGGAAGTCACAGTGAGTGCAAAAAAAGGGAATACATTTAGAGTGGCTGGATGCTGGAAGGTGGTGATAGCACGGAAAGATAAATGAGCACCACTAGGCCAGGTAGGAACTTGTGAGCCATGCCAAGAGGTTTGGATTTTCAGAGCAATGGGGACCCACTGAAGAGTTCATGCATCATACCTAAGTGAGAGATGATGGTGGCCAGAGTAAGGGTGTGGGCACGGGACATGGGTAACAGGAAGAGGAGAGATGTTTAGGAGGTAGATGCATGGGTCTGGTGATTGGCTGGCCATAAGGATGAAGATAGCAGGGCAGTCTGGGGACTTCAATGGTATCATCCACCAAAAAGAAAGGAGCACATGGGGAGATGAAGATTTTGGAGGCTAAGTGAACATGTGAGTTAGATTTGGGCAGGTCACATTCAATATGTCTTTGGGTCACCTGAAGGGTATGACATTCAGCAAACAGCTGGCTGTTCATGATAATAATTTAACCCTCACTAGGACCCTAGGAGGGGGACACGGAGGCACAGATATCAAGTAACCTGTCTGAGGTCACACACACACTAAGGGGCAGAGACAGTTCAATACACAGACATTCCAGTTCCAGGGCTCATAGTAGAAACCTAAAATTCAGCAAAGAGGTATCACAGGCCTGCAGATGTAACTGGAAAATCATCCACACAGAGACAGAGGGCCACTGGAGCTACAAGAATGGAAGTGGTGGCCAAGAAACGGAGTGTCAAGTGGGGCGAATCAAACGCATACATAGTACCCCAAGAAACACCAACATTGGAGGACCAGGCAGAGGGAGAGAAGCCAAAAGATGAGACTCAGAAGGAAAGGCCACTTAAGTAGGTGGGAAGCCAAGAGAGTAGGCTGTCCCCGAGTCAGAGAAAGAACATGTTTCAGGAAGGAGAGAATAGCATTGTCATATCAGTAAGATGAGAACTAGGGGTGGGGTGCCTGGCTGGCTCAGTCGGTTCAGCATCTGAAACTCTTAGTTTCGGCTCAGGTCATGATCTCATGGTTCATAGTTTCAAGCCCTACATCAGGCTCCATGCTGATAGTGTGGAGCCTGCTTGGGATTCTTCCTCTCTCCCTCTCCCTCTCCCTCTCTCTTTGCCCCTTCCGCTCTCTCTCTCTAAAAATAAATAAACTTAAAAAAAAGATGAGGAGCACCTGGGTGGCTCAGTTCGTTAAACGTCTGACTTTGGCTCAGGTCATGATCTCACAGTTCATGCGTTCAAGCCCCACATCGGGCTCTGTGATGACAGCTCAGAGCCTGGAGCCTGCTTCAGATTCTGTGCCTCCCTCTCTCTCTGCCCCAACCCACTTGCATTCTGTCTCTGTCTCTCTCAAAAATAAATAAACATTAAAAAAATTTTAAGAAATAAGGAAGCCATTAGTGACATTGATAAAAAATAGTTTCTGTAGTTTCTTATTGTTTACCCATTGTCTGTTTGCCATGTTGGCTCTGAGAAGAGCGTTCAAGTCCCAAAACACCTAAACAATGAAGAGAGTACATTTAAGCATCGAGGGGGAAAAGGCAATAGAGAAGGCAAGTTTGAGGACCCAGGACAGAGAGGGTATAATAAGGAGAATGAGGTCCCTGCTAAGGCAGGAACAGGCGAGCTCCAGGAGGAATAGATCCACATCTGAGCAAGGACATTATGCTCAGTGGAACAGGGAGGAGAGAGAAAGATGGATTGAAGGAGAGAATGCAAACCACAGAAGCAGAGAAGGATCACCAGCATTGCTGAGCTTGGAGACCATGAGTTTTGTGCAGCATCAACGTGGGGGTTGTGTGATCTTCCTTCAGGTGTCCTCAATAGCCCAGGGGTGATGGAAGAGAATGTGTACAGGTAGATCGATTTAATCTGAGGGCTTTGCCAGGAGAGTGTAACTGAAAGACACTTGGGCAGAAGAACTGGAAAAAACTGGTGCTAAAATAATGGGACTCACGTTCCATGACTCCAGACTGAGTGGAGGGGCTATGGATCCTCTGTTGCCACCCCACCCAACCCAACTACCCACATACCAACACCTTTACAGTAGGACTCATAGGGTATAGCCAAGATTCCTTCTTGGTCTTCTTGTTCTGGGTATGTGCAGATCACTGTCCTGGGGTCAGGGGCGGGGTAGGCTACAGACAAAGTACATTACTCAAAATGATCAGCTTTGGGACCAACTGACCCTTTGGGACACTTCCCAGGTCAGGCTTATTTGAAGGAAACTTGAGTCTTCCCTTTGTCTAAAGCTCCGAAGTCTTTGGGGAGCTTTCCAGCTGTGGTCTAATTGTAATCCCTAAGTACATATGCTCTGTCCCAGAGTCAATATATAGAGTGAATGCAATACCAATGTAAACCTCCGTAAGTCCTCTAATAGAATTCGATAGCTCTGAGTGTGTGACGCTTATTCTTCCGGGTAAAGAACCATCGAAGGATTCGTCTTTTAATGGCAGTGATAGCTGATCCCTCCTGAGCGATTAAGATGTGAATTGTCAATCACTGCAACCGTCCTGTGCTGAATTGAAAGCAGCAGAATTCAGTAGAAGAGATTCCGGAGATGATTTTGGACCCTAGTAAAACTAACGCTAGGCCAGCAAAAGAGCACATTGGGGAAAGAAATTGTTATTTAATAAACATCGCTGGGACAGTTGGCTAACGGGCCAGGGGAGAGTTCATTTGAATTCATACAGCATGCCTGTCAAGTTCAGTTGTCTCGTACCGTTAATCTGTGACAAACCTGGAGACAAGGGACCAGCATCACCATCCCCGCTGCAACCGATGAGGAGATAAATTCCCAGCTATTGAAGAAACAGATACCGTCGGGGCTCTGATGGATGGGTTCAAATATATAAGAATGAAAATTTTTACACCACAATGTAATAAAAATAAATATTAAAAGGAAAGCAGCGGCATCCATTATGTCTGTCACATTCTCCTTCCCAGGTCTGCTTACTGCCCAAAACAGATAATGGATGGGCGGCTATGTGATTCCCCCTGATAAGTGGTCAAAGGAGATGAACAGAATCACACCGGGAAATGGAGGTAGTAAATCACCATGTGGAAACATGTGCGATCTCACCAGCTATGAAATAAAATTTAGATCCAACCAACTTTCAGGTCCCATTACATGCCTATTAGAGCCGCAAAAATAAATATGAGAAAACCCAAGATTGGCAGCCAGTGGAAGCACATCCTTCAGCATTGCTTTCTAGAAACACTGGACCAATTTACATAAGCAATCAGGCAACATGAATGAAAGCTGAGCCACTGTTTATATTCTCTGACCGAGTAATTCTCTCTTTGGTAACAAACCCCATGGTATTAGCCCAAAAAGAAAGAAAAACATGTCTAGAGCAGCATTACCCATAATAACTAGAAATTGTCAACAACCCGAAGGCCAAAGAAGAGGGAGGCTGACCAAGCAAAATGAAATGCGTTAACACAGTGGAATAACATGATGCCATCACAAATGACAAATGTGGGGGTTTGGTAGGTTCTGGAACATTTCTATGAAGCATGCATGGAAATCATTAGTATGCATATCAAGTGTCTTCCTGGATATTGATAAAGGAGAGACTCTGGATGGAAAAAATCACCTGGATTGTAATGTTTATTAAGGTTTTATAACAAGTTGGATACTAATTTTAGCCATTCATTCAACATTCATGGAGTACTGACCACATGGCAGACATGAAGGATATTAAGATGTAGAAGAAATGCTTATTGCCTCCAAAAGCCCATGTTCAAAGGGAAAATAGGCTGACAGACAAACACATGACACCGATAGTACAATCAAGTGTGGCAAATGACACAAGAAGTGTAGGTAGGGTGTTGAGTACAGAGAGGGCAGGATGTGGATGGTAACATGGATCTTCACCTTCAGGATTAAGATAATTCACACGTTGGGCAGAAGTGGAAGAAGAGAGGGCACCTGATGGCTCAGCCAGTTAAACGTCCAACTTCACCTCGGGTCATGATCTTGCCATTCATGGGTTGGAGCCCCATGTTGGGATCTGTGCTGACAGTTCAGAGCCTGGAGCCTGCTTCGAATTCTGTGCACCCCCCTCCTCTGCTCATCCTCTGCTCACACTCTGTCTCTCCCTCTCTCTAAAAGTTAAATAAACATTAAAAAAAAAGAAGTGGAAGAAGAGGGAATGTTCCATGTAGAGGGAATAACATTGTACAGGCAGTGTCCATATAGATCGTGTGTGTGTGTGTGTGTGTGTGTGTGTGTGTTTCTATTCCACTAGACCTGCAGGGCCTGAAGAGTCTGGGATAATTCTTTCATGGGACCCAGGGCAGGCTTCCCAGTGCCAGCTCAACCCTACCACTTCCTGTCACTGTCTTTTGCCCTCAAATGCCCCCTTTGCCCCATTCTCCACACCACACACCTCCCTCACTAAACCATTTAGGGCCATTTTCCTCAGGTAAAGATGTTCTTGTTGTGTTGTATGATGTATGAAGAGGATTATTCTGAAAGCCCTTTAAATAGGAAAGGATTCTTACTTTACATAGTCCACATCTTACTCATTGTGGAGTGTTCTTTCTGAAAAGGATGCTTGGATAAGATCCAACCATATTAAAAGGAGACATGGAGGCCCAAGTGAAATCACCTTGTTGCTGGTTTCCTGAATGTGCAGGACGTGTAAACCATTGTTAATAAATTTAGTAAAGTGGAAAAAGTAATCAGCAGTGCAGTCCCCTGGCTCAGATAAATATAAACAGACATGTGCTATATAGAAAGTCATCAATGAGAAATCACGAGAGCAAGTAGCCACAAGTTGGCATTTGAATGCTGATATTTTGAAAGGTGTGGGCATTATTATAATTCAACATAGAGTTGGGCTTCACAATGTACAGCTTGGCATTTAGAAACGTGTGTGTGTGTGTGTGTGTGTGTGTGTGTGTGTATGATGGAGGGCTGGGAGTTTTAAGAAGGGAAACAAGGATATAAATCAAGAGGTTCTTATGTGATAATAAGAAAAGAAGGGCTTGGTGAAATGGTGTGATTACCAACACACATGAATGTGAACTTGTGACTTCAGAAAAAAGTCCCTCTGCTGAGATGTCCTGCCCTGCCCGTGGTGCACCTTGTGTGTGACCAGTAAGCGTGCAAAGTGACATAAACACAGCCACAAGCCTAGAACACAATCCTCTCTTACTGTCATCTGAGCAGAGCAGGGCTCCCTGAAGGATGGCCCTTTCCAGAGATGGGTTGAGGGAAGCCAGCTGGGTCAGGAGCATCTGGAGAGTCTGAGGAGTCACGTTGGACCGCGGTGCCAGTAAGCGGGTTGGGAGGGTGCTGCCGGGGAAGACGGTCCCTCTTATACAGGTTATCTGTCGTGCAACGAAAAGTGGAACTTCAACCTGATCATCGAGGCAATAATTACAGCCAACTGAGCAGGCTGAGAGTCTGTAAAAGATACTTGAGTCTGAGATGATCCTTTCAAAAGGAATGTTGATGTGGAGTGAGCCGACAAGAAGGAGCCATGGCAGCCGAAGAGTTGTTAAGAGAAGTCAGGAAATGCTATATACATCCATCACGTTGTGTTATCAGAAATCCATCCCTGAGTTTCCACCTGCCTCAACTTACAAGTCAGTTTCTCTTGCCCGACAAGCCTTCAGACATCCCAAGTTGTTCAGCCAAAGCTTCAAAATTTGTCCAGGTGATGCTATCGTGATACCTTTAAACCGTGCATAGCGTGTGTGAGAAAAGCAAGACTCAAGAAGTCTCTGGGGCTCGTGCGCAAATCAGGTCCCCTGCCTTTGTCCTGGGGATGGGTCATGGTCTGTCAAGGGTGCTAGATGGAACCAGGATGTGGGAGATGGCTGGAGCAGTGTCTCAGAGGGAAATTATCTGGAACAGGGATTTCCTGCCTGCCCAGCCACTCTTCCTCTGTGGATCGGTACTCATTTCCTCAGCTTCCATTTTAAATGGTCCAGGCTCATAATTTGGATTGGGATTGTGTGCCACAGACTGCTTTCTGGTCACCAAAATCTAGTTCTTCCTCTTTGCCCACAGCTTGACTGTATTTCCCAGTCTCTCCTGCACTCACATGTGGTCTTGTGGTCAAGTTCTGCCCTCATATACAACTTGCATGGCATTCCTCTCTGGCAAGTTGACATGGAGACACCCCTTTGGGTCCTCTTGGAAGCCTTTAGTTGAAGGCGGCAAAACATCCAGCAGCCTGGGGCTCAGAGCCGACATGAAGGATGGCCTCTTGCTGACCCAATCATCCACCAGTCCTATAACAGAGGGAAGAAATAACTCTGTCACATCCAAACCAATGTACAATTTGGGGCTTACTTGTTACAGCAGCAAGCATTACCCCAACCCACTCAGATGGCAGAGAGAGTTGAAACAGTAGCCCCCCAGCTCTGATGTTGATTGAATCCAGCCAATCGATGATTTCGCCAACTCCTTGCTTGCTTTTGGTGATTGGAGGGATGGGGGTATCATACGCTTGAGGCTGCTCAACAGAGAAGGGTCATGACTATCTTGAATGGTAGTCCTCTAGGGTTACAAAAAGGAAGCAGAGTTGCGCAAAATGCTGCAGGGTCACCAAGACAAGATGATTCACCCATCTGCTACCTGTGCTATGATCTCCTGGGTCCATAAGGTGCTGGATGCTGTCCCAGGAGCAGAGGCCAGCTCTGAGCACCAGAAAAAGGAGTGGTAGAAAAGGGAGTTTGTGGGAGGCTCACATAGTCGACCAAACAGTGGGTGCAATTTCTCTATGGCTGGCACATCGAGTGCCCTCCCTAGAAAAGGATCCCTTCAGTTAAATGCCATATATCTCTGGGGCACCTGGTTGGCTCAGTCGGTTGAGCGTCCGACTTCAGCTGAGGTCATGATCTCATGGTCTGTGAGTTCGAGCCCCGTGTTGGGCTCTGTGCTGACAGGTCAGAGCCGGGAGCCTGCTTCGGATTCTGAGTCTCCCCCTCTCTCTGCCCCTCCCCCACTCATGAGCACGCTCTCTCTCTCTCTCTCTCTCTCTGTCAACATACATAAACATTAAAACAAATTTAAATGTCATACATATCCTTTTAAGTAATGCACGGTTGGGTTTTTTACTTTCGCTTTCAGAGCCCTGAATTTGGCTAAAAGAGCAATTCACACAAACCACAGGGAAGCAACAACTTGTGTTGGAACCAACTCTCCCTGCATCTGGGCAACTGTTTAAAGAGGAGACTTGGCTGTCCTACCAAAGTCTTCTCGAGGAGCTGTGGATTTGTGGATTTGCCTCAATCTTGAGCCTCATGGTCACTTCTTGACTCTATACAGGTTAACAAATCTGAGGAAGCCAACCAATTGTAAAAAGATAGGAAACCAAGTCACATACAACAAAGTCCAGGGGCTGTTTCGTGGAGAGAAGAAAAGACCCCAGGAGGCTGTGATGTCAGTCTTTACATATCTGAGGGTCTTTCAGGTAGGACCGGTAGGGCCAGTGCCCGTGTGTGGTTACGTGGATACACAGATTTGAACACTCAGCGTAAAGGAGGATTAATTCTCTTACGGTCACAGCTATGCCAGGGTGGAGTGAATTGGTCTGCACAGTGGTGAGCTCCCTATCATTAGAGGTATGCAGACAGAATTGGAACGGCTGTCTCTCATAGAGGTTGTAACACGGGATCCTCTTTGTCAGGGATGTAGGGAGATGTGTTTGTAGGATGCTTCAGGTCCAAAATGCTATGCTTCTGAGATAAGTTTCAGTCCCCCAGAGTGGCATCTATTGTTTCGCGTTCTCCACCCCAGCATCCACTCTTTTCTTGTGATAATCAATGCCCCAAGCATGCCTTGCAGGGACCATCTCTCCTAATCTATGGGTTCTGGGACAAGTGGAGCCGACCCCAGTCCCACAAAGCCTAGGCTTAAGGTCAGGGCATATCTCTAATGACAGTGATGAGTGCAGCAGGGAGCAAGCAGCCTAAGCTAGTCCAATCAAAGTGAATTTGAGGGCTTAACTAGGAGCTACCAGGGAGAAAATCTTGCTCTATCTTGCGGGCCTAGAAACAGGCAGGCTGAAACCGATGCCAGCATGCAAGGTCTGAAGATGGAATTAACAACAGAACTGAGCCAAGAAGCAACAAAAAACCAGGTCCTGACCACACTGCCTAAGCACCCGGATCCAGCTATACCTGAAGCCAACAGCTTTTCAGTTTCTTAAACCAATAGAGTCCATTTTTTACCAATATAGTTTGCGATGTAATTTTTTTCCCTTCACTTTCAACAGAGAGTATCCTTGTTAATGTGACAGGTTTTAACAGAAGGGTCTTACGAAATAACTTATAGGTCTCGAGGGAGTAATGAGAATAAAAAATCAACACAAACTTTAGGAAAGGCTGCAGAAAGAGGAGAGGGGACCTGTTAGCTTTCTGCATGCGACCCGCAAGTCTAGGCCAACCATGAGAAAGCCAACCACAGAAGCATCTGGTATACATATTATCAGTATTCTCCATAAAGTTCCAGCCCAATAAAATTATCCCAAATATTCAAAGCTGTCTTACACAGAGCTGCTCTCTGAAGCATTAGGTGTAGCAGTGAAAGATCTGAAACAGCCTAAATGTCCAACAATCAGGAGTTGGTCCAGTGAGCTTGCGGCTTTCAAAATGGCACTTATGAAGAGCGTGTAACAACATGGAAAATACTTATGATAGTGTGAGTGAAATCAGGGCATGAAATCGTAAAGTCAATATGAACTCAACTATGTGAAGGGAGAAGAAAAAGAATTATATATAGGAAAAACTAAGGAAGTAAATGTAGCCAAAAGTGAATGCTTGGGCAGTGGGATCATTTTTGTTTCAATTTTGCTTTATTTTCTAAATTCTCATTGTGTTTTTATAATGGAAGAAGGTTTTCTGTGATGTTGTTGGTGACGTAAATAGAGAGAGACACACAGGCACACAACCAATTTCTGAAATAAGGACGTCACTATCCCTTTGCCCAGCTGGAGGCAGAAGACGCTCGTGAGACAGTCGGATACGGCCCCACGTATTTCACTCAGTAGCTAGATGACCTGTGGCCAATCTGTGTGTCCCTGTAGGTGCCAGCGTCCTTCTCTATCAAAGACAAGGTGTCAGAATAGATGTCCCAGAAACAGCACTGAACAGGAGTCAGAATGCCCACATTCTCCTCCCCACATGCTCAGCCAGAAACTTGCTGAATGAATTCCCCCTTGGAATCCCAGTGCTATTGGTGGGACGATCCAGCCATTCCATCCAGCCTGTGGGCGGTGGATTGCCCTACATGGATGGGAGTCCGTCTGGATAGAAAACCCTTGCCTACTGGGTCCTGCCTGGGCCCCGTCTGCTGTCATCTCTGCTCACTCGAGTTAAGCCATCTGTAAATAGCAAGACAGTGTTCTCTCTGATGGTTCTTGGGGCTGTGCCCTTTCTGATTTTCCTGTGGCAAAACCTGTTTACCCACTCTCCAGAAACACGGTTGGGCAGATAGGAACCTGGAACCACTGGGTAGGGCACAGACCTCAGAAGGACAGCATCCTGGGAGTTCACAGCCATAGATTCCAAGTGTGTGGCCCTCAGGGTGCCCCAGCAGAGTGCCTGATGATACACAGCTTAAAGGGCTGCCTTCTCCAAGTGGATAGATTTGTCCTCATTTCATTAAAGACCTCAGGCCTAGAACGGGAGGCGGTCCCACCAGTTGATCAGAAAGCAAAGTTCCAGAGTTGGGTCTGTCTGGCTGCAGAATCCACCTCTCAGAGGGGCTCAGGAGTAGAATGCTCAAGAGCATAGAAGTTGAGAACTGGAAGTGTCGTAGGGAGGCTCTGCCCGCCCCTTCCTGCTGCAGATGGAAAAACCAAAGCCAGAAAGAGCTGTAACAGGTCCCCTGGCTTATCAGCTGTAGAATTCAGGCTGACACCAACTTCCCTGACCCCTGCTTTTGCGTTAACCCAGTCAGCACCTCTGCCTGGGACACGTAAGGAGGAAGAAACTGCCCAAGTCAGGAAGCCAAATGACCGGGGGCCCCGGGCCTTGTGCTGGGAGTGTTTTCATTTGTCCTTATCCCTGTGTGGAGCACTTGGCCCTGTTCTTTCCAACCCTCACCCAAGACTGGGATTCTCAGGGGCACGT
Organism: Prionailurus bengalensis; assembly: GCF_016509475.1. NCBI lineage: Eukaryota > Metazoa > Chordata > Mammalia > Carnivora > Felidae > Prionailurus > Prionailurus bengalensis. The sequence goes on from NC_057347.1 coordinate 22,005,278, forward strand.
GAGAAGGGAGGGTCATTGTCACTCTCCATGATCAGACTCTCTTCCTATCTACTCTGGATGTTTATGGCAACTTCCACCCTGCTCTCTTGAGGAAAGACTCCAGCCTGCAAGCACCAGTGAGTCCCCGTTGCTCTCTGCTAAAACCCAACCCCTCCACCTGACCTCACTAGGCCCTCATGACCTAGCTCCTGTCTCCCCCAGACACCACTCCAGCCATATTGAGCCTCTGAGTCTAGGATGACCAGATACGCTCTCGTCCCACTGGAAGATGGCTCTCTGAACAGCTGTGCTGGAACATCTTGCATCAGCGGGGCAGTCCCGGGCACACCTCAGCCTGTGACCATTCTAGACTCTTCTGTGACACGATCTGAACATATTTCTATGATCTATTTTCTAATCTCTCGTCTTCCTACTTGGCGAAGCCCTACTCATCCTACAAGACAAGCTGAAACCTCTCAGTCTCTGTGAAGTGAACCCTTCCTTTCCTCCAAAGACAGGTTTAATTACTCTCTTCTCTGCAACCAAACGTTCTGGTTAATACATCTGCTATAGCACTGGACATGTTGTATTGGACCAGGGCTTCTCGATCTTGGCCTTTATTGACATTAGATAATTCTTTGTTGTAAGAGGATACTCTGCGCATTATAAAATCGTCTGCGGCATCCTTGGCTTCCACCCATTAGATGCCAGTAGCAATCCACCCACCCCCACCTAGCAGTGAAAAATGCTTTGAAAAATGCATTGAAATGCATTGAAAAAATGCATTGAAAAAATGTTTCCAGGCATTACCCAAACCACCCGCAGTGAAGAGCCACCGTCTTACAATTGTGTTTGTATGCCTTTTCTTCCAAGAAATCATTTGGTTCTCTTCTGCACTGGTCAGTGCCCAGCACACAGTAGGTGCTTAATAAAATTTGCCTCCTGAATGAATGAGTGAAACCACCCAGGAGGAACCCAGAAAGGTGGCCTAGCTCTCTAGCTCCGTTGGGTGCGTTCCCAGTCATAACCACTAGAGGGCAGGAAAGGCCTGCCGAAAGTGCCGAGCAGGTACTTGGAAAGCCAGGGAAGCTGGGATAACCCGCTCTGGAGCCAGGGGTCCCCTCTTGGTCCTGGGGGCTGCGGTGACAGGGCCCCAGTGTCTCTTGCTGCCTCCTCGGCTTCTCTCTGCCCTATAAATATTCCTGCTCCCAGGCTCTGTCCTCAGACCTCCACTCTTTTCCACCCATTCTTTCTGGGTGATCTCATCCAGTGTGGTGATTTTAAATACCATCTCTACGCTGATAACTCCCAGATTTATATCTGTAGTCAGACATCTCCTCAAATTCAGGTGTGTATCCCAATTGCCTACCTGAACCTCCAATTGGAGATCTAATTAATTAGCCATTTGGACCTTCCCATCTGAGCTCCTGACATGTCCCCACCTCTGCACCAAACCTCACTCTTTCCCCCTTGGAGCGAATGACTACTCATCCCTCTGGCTGCCCCAGCCTGAACCCTTGGACTTACTCCTCCCTTACCATCCTACATCCAATCTGTCAGCAAATACAGATTCTACCAGGTTCTACCTTCAGAATACCGTGTGTCATCATCCGAGCACTCCTTACCGTCTCAGACGCTAACATCATGGAGCAAGCCACCGTATCCGTCAGCTGGACCTGCTGAGTGCTCCCCTGTGTCCTCCCAGGCCCCACAGTCTATTCCTCATGGCAACCAGGGCAGCCCTGTTCAGGCAAGAGTAGCAAGGTCTTGCCCCTCCTCAAGAAGAGAATAGGAATTCAATTCCCCTGGTGGCCTCCACCTCTCTGACACAAGTCAAAGACCTCACCGTGGCTGTCGGGACCCTTCATGACCGGCTCCCTGCACCACTTTCTCTCCGACCCGCTCTCCAACTCTCTTCCCTCAGCCACATGGCCCTCCTCCGTCTCCTGCTTGCCGGCTTGGTTCCTGGTGTTCCGTCAGGCTGGCACCCTCTCCCCCCACACCCACGTGGCTCACCTTCTCAGGTCATTGTTCAAGTGCACCTGCCCAGCCAGTTACCCTGACCACCCCCTCTAGCCTTCCTTTTCTGCTTTATTCTTCCCCACAGCAGTTGCCACACACTGAGATACTTTCTATCTTGCTTCGCTTCTTATTTGTGGCCGCGCTTTGTTCCCCAGTTATGGTCTCACGACAGTCACAGCTAGTGCCTGCTGTGTGTCCACAGGGCAGGGCACATGATCCGTGCTCGGTAATAGTGTGGGATGTCGAACAAAGGGAGTAGCGAGCGAGGGAACGTCCTCTGCAGAGGAGCCCCGAGTCGACAGAGGAGATATCCGTTTTTCAGTCCAGTGGGCTTTCCTGATGGGACGACCATCCACGGAAGAGGCATCTTTGTCCAAAACAGAACAGCAAATGTCTCCAGTGTTTGGGAGAGGGAAAGTTGGGAGACTCACCCTTTGGGACACCTATGATGGGTGAAAAGGATGAACCCTGGAGTCCAATACATTGGGCTCAGCTTCACCACCTCCTACCTGTGGGACCACGGGCAGGTGCACGAATATCTCCATGCCAGTTTCACACCTGGAAACAGAGGACAGTGGTAACACCAGCCGGGAAGGGCTGTTGTGAGGGTAAAAGGAGCTTATATATGTAAACCACGTAGAACAGTGATTGGCACGGAGGAAGTGCTATGTCAGAGTTAGCTGCTGCTGGCATGGTGCACTTCCCACATCTCACCTGATGCTGACAACAACACTGTTGGGTAAGTCCTATTATCAGCCCATTTTGCAGACAGGAATATTGAGGCTCAGAGACAATCCGTTGCTTACCCAAGGCCACACAGCGAGTGAAGGACGATTCCAGCACAGCTCTTTCTGATTCTGTTTCCATCAAGAGGGGGGTGGGTCGCCAAGCACTGAGCCCCATGTCACACCCCAGAGTCCCTCCTTCCCCTTGTCCCCAGCTTTGGTTTCTGCTGCTGCTGCCACTATCAGGGAAGCCCAGTACTTAACGGCCTCTGCTTTATAGCTCCGGCCCAAGGGGGAACACAAACCCTTTCTCGTTCTATTAGCAGCTCTGAATCAGGCTGGCATCTTAAAGAGCGTTTTGCTCAACATTAAGGTGGTCATGATCCTAACGCATGATCCTAATCTCCACCAGTCCCTTCCCATCCAGGTCCAGGGGGAGGAGCGCTCCAGCCCACAGGCGACAGCACAGCGGAAGCCCTACCTGGCCCGATCCACCTCCCAGGCCCTTCCCTGGGGATTCTGCTTCAGTGGAGCCAAGAGGGGCTCAGAGTCTACATGTTACTCGGCTCCCCGGGGAGTTTTGTCTGGTGGGCGGGGGGGAGGCCTGAGAAACACTGATGTAGAACTGAAGGCGAGGTCTCCACTTAGCCCACCTGACTTCAGATGCCGGTTCCACCCTTTCTGTGTGACCCTGGACAGCTCCTCAACCTCTCAGACCCTTCTGTGTCCTTCTCTGTGAAACGTGGCTCACAGAACTACCTGGATGGTAGGGTTGGGTGAGGATTAAACGGAGGAATGCAGCCAAGTGCTTAAGCAAACAAGTTCTGGCTGCTGCTGTGGTATTGCTGTCTCTGGGATTATCTGAAGGGAAGCACTTCAAAGTTGCAGATTCCTTTGGGCCCAAAGGTCAATGCCTCTTGCAAGTCTGCAAGTCGTTGGTGTGGGAGGCCTCAGGGCTTCAACCACAGGGACCCAGCCTCAGGGCCCTAGACTTGGGGACCCAGCCTGAGAGGCCCAGCACAACAGGAGCATGACCTCCCAGCTGAGGAAGAGCTGACACACGTTGTCACTCGGATCATACCTCCCTGGACCCCCGGACACTGCACAGCTGCAAGCACACACACAGGAAGGAAGCGGCCCTCTCAGACACCCCGGCCCTGCCTTGAGGTAGGGAGTTACACAAAGGTGTCTGAGGTCAGTGACAGGCCCTGTAGCCTGGGGGGAAGGTGGGGGCAGAGAGGACCCAGAATACCTCCTCTTGGCCACAGGGAGCCATCTGCCTATGGCGAGGTGCTGACCCACCGGCAAGTGTGAGACGGAACCCGGCCTCCTCGGCCTGGAGACCAGACGCCCTTCAAGAACTCAGGAATTCAGGGGCTAGGAAATGCTAGACCCGTCTCAGGGTATTTCCTGCCGCTGCCCAGCCTCCCTGAGGCCTGCTCTCTGACTCCACGTGACCTCATTCCCACAGACCACTGACCCCTCCCCCCCCCCAACCTCTCCCAGCACTCCCCCTGCCTTGTAACCTCCAGACCTCTCGCTGGTCTCTGGGCCTTCACCCAAGCCCTGCTCTTGACGGGATGTCTTCCACACAGACCCTGCTGCACTGACTTGCCTGGTTCCCACTTGTCTCTCAGGCTTCTGCTTTAAGTCACGTTTTGCGAAGCCTGCCTCGATGGCCCCGACCCCCAGTCTGGTTGGTGTCTTCCTGGGACTCCTGCACAAGAGCCCCTTCCTCACCTCCCCATGGTCACACTCCCTCAGGGTCATAACTGCCCTTTGCAAGACTGTCTCCTCTCGCCAGACCGGGCTCTCGCAGGGATCAGGGATACTGTCTGGTGGCTGGCTTTCTTCTAGTGCCTCCCTCAGAGCTCAGCCTGAAGGAAGGACGCCCCCAGAAGTCCCCACTGGAGGACACACCCGGCCTCTAGGCGACACCTGAGTCAAGCCTCTTTCCCACACCCCAGGCCAGATTCCCTCTGTGGCATCTGTCTACACTGGTGGCTCAGCTCCCACCAAGTCCCAAACCCAAAGCTGCAGCCCCCCAAATTCCACACCAGCAAGTTAATAAGGAGTCCCAGGCCTGGAGGAGAGGTTCCCTGAGACCCAGGGGCAGAGAGTTTCCTACCGGGCTGCCCACTGCAGCAGCCAGAAACCTCTGGGTGAGGAAGAGCAGTCAGAAGCACAAAGTGACCAGCCAGAAATGCCCACCAGCAGCCGGCAGGGCCTGGAGACATCAAACCTGCCAGCTAAAACGCCCCATGAATATTTAACAGCCGTCAATATTTAATTAGTGTAGACAGATTAACTCTGAAATCACACACTCTTGGGCTTGGCTCCCCCACTCCTAGAAGGAGAGTGCTAGAAGGAGGGGCTAGGCCTTGAGGGGGAGGCATGTTCAGCACCATATGGCCAGGGAGGCTGCTCACCTTCCCCTCCCCACCACCCCCAGCCACCTCCCCCTGCAGAAAGCAGGACCCACAGAAACCAGGGGTCCTAGGGGAAGTGAGGCTAGAGGAGCTGAAGGGTCTGCATCTCAGGAGGGGTCTGGGTATGATGAGGTGAGGGCAGTGCTGGGGTGCCGTCCAACTCAGCAGCCCTCAGCCCGGCCTCCCAGACCCCAGCCTGACTTTCAGGAGCAGGTGTCGGTGCGTAATTACCTCTGTGCCGTTGGCATTCCTGGATTATGCTGTTTGGTTTATTGCATCTGCAGTGGTACCCGGAGTCTTTTATTCCCTTTGAGTTTCTTTGAGTTTTATCACATCTTGTGCCACTTTTTAATTTAATGGAGTACCCCTGGACTTCATCATCTGGCAGTACATTGCCATTGTTGATGCCTTGTTTTATAAAAACATTTGGTCAGGGACTTGTAAAATGTCAGAGCTGGACCCGGGCTCTGCCTGCCTCTCCATTCTGGGATTAACATTCCAGCACAAAGAGGAGCTTGGGTTCCACACATGTGCCAGCTTGCTTCACAGCCTTGTGCCTTCCGGCACGCTGCACTTTGTGCCTTGAGAAACTTTCTTCTTCGTCTTCCTTCTCCCAGACTCCACAGAGAGATCTTTTTCCTCCAGAAAGCTCTCATTGACATCATATTTTGTAACCATCTGTTTACCTACCCCCCTGCCCCACCGTCTCCCCTAGGCTAGCTCCTTGAAAGCAGTAACCAAAACTTCTAAGTACATTATGCCTAACTTGGAAGTGGGCACACAGTAGGTACTTAACAATTTGTTTTTACTTTTAATAAATTAAGGTAAAAGGAGATTTTAGATAGGAATTGTAGATCTATCAAAGTACATTGTGTAGAACAACCATGTATCAGTTAGCCGTGGCTGCCCAACAAACAACCACAAAATCCTAGTGGCATGCCATAATAAGCATTTGTTCTCAAGGATATTTGGGTCAGCTGATGTGTGACAGGTCTGGATTCATTCTGGCAATTTTCTTCCTGGGAAAGCTTGGCTTCTCCCTGAAAGACTGAGAGTTGGCTGGGGTGACTCTGCTCCAAGTGTCTCTCATCCACCCTGAAGCAGTGGGAGAGCTGGAGCATGTTCACTCATGGCAGGAACAGAGCTGCAAGAGAAGAGACACCCAACCACACAAGTACCTTTCAAGTTCTTGCTCTGCCACTTGGCTAACATCTCATTGACTGTCATATGGTGAAGCCCAAAGTCAAGAAACAGGGAAGTGAACTCTACACTAGATGAAGCCATAGCAAAGTTTAGATGAGTAAGAATCGGGGCCAGGTGGGTCCCCATCACACTGTGCACAGGACTCCAGAATGACAGGACCTCGGTGGGACAGGAAAGAGACCAGTCCTACAGGCTTCTCCTACCATCATCCCCACCACCTGCCCTTGACATCAGGACAACAAAACAGCAACAGAGACAAGATGTGAGGTTCAAGAAGACACTGATGTGAACCACAGGTTATGGCACAACAGCAGAGAGTAGAAGATAAAGCTAAAGCTGAGAATCAAATTCAAGGCCAGTCTTTGGATGCCACGGGACAGAAGTCAGGGACAAGGGACAAGGGCAAATAACAAGCTTAGGCCAAGAGGTGCAGAAAACATAGCCTTGGACCTCAAGTCAACAGTCCTGGTTATGGCTCCAACTCCTGCTCTCACCTTGGGAAAGTACCCCTCCTCCCCCTACAGGCCTCGGTTTCCCATAGTGTGGTGTGGACTTTGGACTCTAGGAACCTATACATCCCTGATGACTCTGACACCTCATGCCCCTGGGCCCACATTCTTCAACCTCTGCCCCATTTCTTTCTCTTCATCATAGGAATAAAATCCTCTCTAAACATCTCAAAATTAGAATCAGACAGCCCCCTCTCTGTCATTGTCATCAGAATCCCACAGCTTGAGAACAGAGGACCATGACTGGCAGGAGGTCCCTGGCAGGTGAGTGTCCTTTCTCTCTGGCATGTAGAATCAGATCTTGAGAGTTAGAATCAGCAGCTGGTAGAGAGCAAAGGAATCCTCTTTGGAATCAGAAAAACGTGGGTTCAAATTCTGCTACTACCATCTGCTAGTTGAGTAATCTTGGAGAGTCGCAGAAACCCTCTGGGTCTCAGTTTCCTTGCCTGTAAAGAGTGCTAATCACAGATGCAGCTGGTGCTGCTGGGAGATTTAATGATGCAACAGCGTATGGCACAGAGCCAGGCCCTGTGAATGCGTTCCACACGTGGTACTTCTCTTTCCTCCCTCTTTTTCCCAAGCTCTTGAATTTCCATTGATTCTGCCTCCCTCCTCAAAAAAAATTTTTTTAATATATATGTATATATAAAATTAAAACACCTGCCAAGGGTTTAATAATCTCATCAGCAAATCCCTTCAGCCCCCAAGGCCTATATCCGGACACAGTGATGTGAACAGGGTAGGTATTATCCAATTTTTCTAAGTATTCTCTTTCCTACCTTTCATCAACTACATTGACAAGGCTTCTGTCCCTTTCTAATTGTCCATCCCTTGGATTTTTTTTTTCCCTTTCCTTGTTAAGGACCAATTTTACAAAGCACTTCAGCAGCTCAGCCATTTTTATCATCATCATTAATTTTATTTCCCTTCTCATTTATTAATGGGCCAGGCAGCTCTCAAGGATCCCTTTTCCCTGATATATTTGTAAAACGCCCTTCTTATTCTCTTTGGCAGCCTCAAAAGTCTCCACAGCTTTTATTTCTTCCCTTGGCTGCCCTTCTGTTTCTCCGAAGGCTTTGCTGACTCCAGATCTTCCTTTCTGGGCCCCCTCCCCATCTGCTTCCGCTCTGCCCTCCCTCCCTCCTCAGACTCCATAGCAGGCCTGGCTCCTGAGGCTGCCATGAACTTGAGGCCAGCAGGGCCCCAAGAGCAGCAAGGGTGTGTGAAGCTCCTTCCCATCCCCATTCTGCTCCCACTCTGTGAGCAGAGAGGCCCTCCAACCCACATTGGCTGGAGGCCAGATGGAAGGGACCGGAGAGGCCGAGGTCCTGGCCTGGTCCCCAGCCCCCCACCTCCCCCAGGATTCCTGACTCAGGTAGCTATGCACAGGGGAGCATCCACTCGTTCATTTTCCAAAACAGCATAATTGAGGTACAGGAACCTCATTTATTTGCGCTTTGCAGATAATTGTGTTTTTTACAACTGAAGGTTTGTGGCAACCCCACATCAGGCAAGTCTGGCGCCATTTTTCTGACAGCGTTTGCTTGCTTCGTGTCTCTGCATCACATTTTGGTAACTCCCGCAGCATTTCAAACTCTGTTTTATTATTATACTGGTTATGGTGATCTGTGATCAGTGATTACAACTCAGTGAAAGCTTGGATGATGGTTAGCAGTTTTTAGCAATAAAGTATTTTTTAATTAAGGTATAGACATTGGGCTTTTTTTAGACACAATGCTATTGCACACTTAATAGACTATAGAAAAGTGTAAATATCACTTTTTATGTGCACTGGGAAGAAAAAAACTCATTTGAATCACTTTGTTATGATGCACAAGTGGAGGAGGGTAGAGAGAGGAGACCGAGGATCTGAAGCGGACTCCACACTGATGGGCTGACAGCAGTCGGCCTGATACAGGGCTCGAACTCACGAACCACAAGAGCATGATCCGAGCCGAAGCCGGGTGCTCACCCAACTGAGCCACTCAGGCACCCCACAATATCCGCTTAACTGAGGTGGTCTGGGACCAAACCCTCATACCTCTGAGCTGTGCCTGTACAACTTACATACCATACGATTCACCCATTTTAAGTGTTTAATCATTAAATTCAATGATTTTTTCATAAATGTACCAAGCTATGCAACCACCCCCAACAATCCAGTCTTACACATTTTTATCACCCCATGAGATCCTTCCTGCCCATTTACAATTAACCCATCCCACCCCATCCATAGGCAGCCACTAATCTGCATTCTCTCTCTCTGGATTTGCCTTTTTGGACATGAAATGACTTGGGATCATACAACACACGGTCTTTTGTGTCTGGCTGTTTTATTTTGCATGTTTCTGGGGTTCATCCTCATTGTATCAGTAGTTCACTCCTTTTTCTTTTTCTTTTTTTTTACATTTATTTTTGAGAGAGCACTAGCGGGGGAGGGTTAGAGAAAGATAGGGAGACACAGAATCCGAAGCAGACTCCAGGCTCTGAGCAAGTGTTCAGCACAGACCCTGACACGAGGCTCGAACCCACCAACCGTGAGATCATGACCTGAGCCGAAGTTGGACTCTTAACCGACTGAGCCACCCAGGCACCCCAGTAGTTCACTCCTTTTGACGGCCGGCTACTATTCCATAGTATGGATATGCGGCATTTTGTTCAGCCATGCACCTGCTGATGGACATTTGGGTAGTTCCATTTGAGGGGATTTGCAAAGGCCGTTGCTGTGAACATTTGTATGCAAGTCTTTGTGTGAATACTGTCTTTGTTTCTCTTGTGTAGACACCTAGGAGTAAAATCGCTGGGTCACATGGGAAGTTGATGGTTAGCTTTTAAAGAAACTGTCAAGCTCGTGTGCAAATCGGCACAACCAGCAGAAGAGGGTTCCTTCTTATTCCCATGCTTGCCAGCCCCTGTTATTGTAGGTCTTTTTTGTAATAACCATTCTAGCAGTATGAAGCAGTGTCTTGTGGTTTTGATTTGCATTTCCTCAAGGACTAATGATGCCGAGCACCTTTCCATGTGCTTCATTGACTCATTGTTTTCCAACAGATATTCATGGGGCAGCTACTATGCCCAGAACTCTAATAAGGACCAGTGAACAAAATATCTAAAACTCTTCAAGGCACCTCTGTTCTTTCTGGGGAGACAGACAATATACACGACAGTAAAGTGTATAAAATGTTAGATATAGAAAACTGACAGAGGAAAAAAAAAAGAATAAAGCAGGAAAGGGAGATATAAAATGCTACAGGGCTGAGATCTCAGAGAAAGCAGTCAGAAAGACCTCACGAGTAAAGACTTGATGGGAGTGAGGGAGCTCACTACATGAGTACTGAGGGGGAGAGCTTTTCATAAAAAGGCAACTGTGTGTGCAAAGGCCCTGAGGTAGGACAGTGACAGGCCCACTCAAGGACTAGCCAGGAGGCCAGTGTGTGAGAAAATGAGGAAAAAAGTAATAGAAGACAAAGTCAGAGAGGTAAGGGGGAGCCAGATTTTGTTGGGTCTTGTAAGTCATAGGAAAGTGTGTGTGTGTGTGTGTGTGAGAGAGAGAGAGAGAGAGAGAGAGAGAGACAGACAGTGACAGAGACAGAGAGAGAGAGAGAGAGAGAGAGAGAGTGTGTGTGTGAGAGAGAGAGAGAGAGAGACAGACAGACAGTGACAGAGACAGAGACAGAGACAGAGACAGAGAGAGAGAGAGTGTGTGTGTGTGTGTGTGTGTGTGTGAGATTAAGGGGCATTAAAAGGTTTGGTGCAGATTAGTGACATGATGTGACCCTCAGGTTCACAGAAGCACTCTGATCGAGAATGACCCATGGTGTGGGGAGCAGAGGCAAGGGTAGAAGAAAGAAGTCAGGGGGCTCCCTCTGGACCTGTGACACAGACTGGATTTGGAGGGGCAGTAGGGATGGAGCCAAGTGGTTGGATTCCGGATGTATTTGAGATGCTGAGCTGACACAATTTGCCAGCTGATTGGAGGTAGGCTGAGAGGAAGAAAAAAGTCACCAGTGACACCACGGTCCTTCACCTGGGAAACCAGAGGAAGGGCCCTGCCATTCACAGAGATGGGACCCACTGCAGGACAGCAGGTCTGGAAAGAGAGGATCAGCAGCTCACTGAGGCCATACAAAGAATGGCATGCCTGGTAGATGGCCTTAGGAGATGCCAAGTAGACTGTCGGATACAAAGATCCAGAGCCCAGAAAGGGATTCGAGGATCGTCAGCATATAGCTGGTATTTAAAGCCAGGAGACATGAGCAGAATGGAGATCAGAAGCTTATTTTATTACTATCTGTGTGCCACTACTCAGTAACTCCCAATGCCAGTGTTTCTGCTACAACTGACTTGGGGAACATGGTTGAGGCCTGGCAGTCTGACCTCCTTCTATTTCCTTCCCCTGAGTCTGGAAGTGGGTGTAACTCAGCCGCTCAATTTGGGGTCCAGAGGACAAAGCCACGCCCGAGTCTTTGAGGCCTGCCTTGTCTGCTTGCAGTCTCCATATGAAACACAGAACGAGGGGCCTGTGTCATGTGCATCCACGAGGAAGCACCAAGTACCAGAGGGCACGCTGGACCGGGTGCAGGATCTTGTCCACTTTCTCATGTTCCTAAGAGAGTCCAGAACTTGGCATATCACGTTGCCACTCCTCTTCCCTATAGGACCATTAGTAAGGGTGGGGGAGAAAAAGTGGAGCATGAAAAAATGGAGCTCCCCCAGCAAAATTCTGTCAATGGGAAGAAGGAAGTAGGTCCTTTACTCTGCGTAATTAATAGTAGTTGTGACAATGCAAGAATCACCAATCACGTGCCATCTCCTGCTTTGTCTCCTGCAGCAGTGTTAATAACAGATAAGGACACCTGCCCCGGGGACACCACAGTCTAACTCCTGCCAAGTAGGGACATATGCGGTCTCTGCAGTGGGCCAGTCGCCTTGTACCATCCACCAACTAATGCACAGAGCACCAACTCTGATTGTTGACCGTCATGCTTGGGGACTCCTTGCACATCTCATTCTCCACTGAATTCTCTAACAGATTCTTTTAGCATCTAACATTATGATCTCCCTGACATGTTCTCCCCACTTTGCCCTTTGAACTTGGTTCTTGGTATTGCCCTTTCTGGGTCTAGGAACTTGGAAGCCTCTCACTTATGATTTGAGCTTTTGCTCTACCTAAAGGTCTTAAGAGACCTCAAAGTTCATCGTCTGTCTCTTCCATCCTTCCACACCCTCCTTAAACTCCCACCACCGCATCCGGCCTACAGGGTCTTTTTATAGGAAGGAACATTCTTCAAACCAAGTCATAGTAACACATACAGAAAAGCAAAGAGGGGCACCTGCGTGGCTCAGTTGGTTAAGCGTCCAGTTCTTGATTTGGGCTCCAGTCATGATCTCACAGTTCGTGAGTTTAAGCCCCTCTGTGCTGACAGTGCAGGCCTGCTCAGAATTCTCTCTCTCTCTCTCTCTCTCTCTCTCTCTCTCTCTCTTTCTCTCTCTCTCTCTGAGCCTCACTCATACACGTTCTTTCTCCCCATCTTTCTTAAAATAAGTAAATAAACATTTTTTTAATTTAGAGAAATAAGGAAAAGAGACACAATCTTGTAAAGGAAAATATCTTCTTCTCCAAGTTATGGTGCATGTGGAATATACTACCTGTTACCCTATAGATAAAAAACAAAAACAAAAACAAAAACAAAAACAAAAAAAAGGTTATTAAATTTAAGCACAGGGTTGAAGTATTTGAATTTCAAAGAATGTCTGTGCTAAGCAGAAAAAAAAATTGTCCCAAGATTGAGAAGAGAGTTGACATAAATGATAACTGACAAAGTACAACCCAGTGGTCCTCAGACTTTAGGATTTTGTAGTTCAGCAAAATTTTTAAAGAGAAAATTGGAGGATTCAACATAGAATTGCCAGTTTTGTACTCAGCCAGGTATGGATACTCAAGAAATCAAGTCTACTATCCCCATTGTTTCATAGAGGAGATGGTATTTTAACACCAGGAAAAGAAAGATATAATCCCATAAAAAAGGACAATCCTGTTGAAACTGAATACATTTAGCTTTTTGAAAGCCTCACTCATGTTTTCTCACTTCTCCACGAGCTGATGGAAACTTTGGCATGAAGCACTGGAGTGCCGAAATTAAACACGCATCAACTCCCACAGAATAGGCACAGTCCCATAAATGCTCAGCCCTAACCCAGATGTTGCCTTTTAGAATCTGCATGCAGTTTGAGAGGCCCTGAGATGAGGGGGTGACAGGGGATGGGGGGGGGAGTCCTGTCTTGCCCTGGGGTCTTCCTTTCTTTGAGAACTGTCTTCTTCTCTTGAAACAGATGACGTCAAATGGGTCATCATTTGTGGTCTTCCCCAGCTGCCAGCAAGCTCTCTCTTTCCCCATCACCGACTTTCCCCACAAGGTTCTGATCAAAATCCAACACCACTGTCTAAGCAACTGGTTGCTGGGTTTCGGAGAACAGCCACATCGCGGTAGACACTAGCGGGTTTGGGGTTGAGGTTAAGGCAGTGCCCCATGGGTTCTGCAACACCTCCTGATAACCCAGGGCCATACCCATGGCCCTCCACCCTGCATTGTTTCTTATAGGTCTGTTTTATTTTTCACCGCCGTCTAGGCTACTATTAATATATAAGGAATGGAACAAACTGGGAGGAAATGGTATGAGGGGGGAGGTTGCCTTAGAATCCACAAGAGTCGCGATATCACAGAATTCTGTGTTTTCCGAGTCACAAGGGATGGGAAAGTCTACAGCTATGGCAGGCCACGAAAATCCCAGGATGTGAGCAAGAGGGGGGCCAGAGTGATTGCAAGGAGGGCAGTGAGGGTTCCAACCCCCGCTCCACTACCCACGTGCCATTGGACATGGCGCTTAACTTCACCAAACCTCAGCGTTCTCACCTACAACAGAATACACTACCACCAGCCCCAAAGGGCCATGGCGAGGATCAGATGAATGAGGGACACAGAGCCTCTGGCACTGCACCTGGTCTCAAGTAGGGGCTCCTTTCTTTCCTTCCCTGGTTCCTTGGCTGTAGAGGAGGGAGTCTGGGCAGAGCACTTTTGTTAAAAGGTCAAGGGTGGAATCTCGGCGGTCGTTAGAAAGATTCAATAACATCCCAAACAGCACACCCCTCGGTCCAGCTGGCTTATGTGAGCAAGCTCTGTAGCCCTGAGTTGGCTTCACATAACTGCCGGGGATACGGAGAGGCTGCCGCCAGGCAGCGAAGGGAGCCTGTGTCAGGCTGGAGGGCGGGCAGCCACTGCCCGTGTGACCCGGCCCCACTGCACCTGCCGCTGCGCTGCATACTTCGCACACAGGACCTCCTGGGAGGTGGGTGTTACGGGTCTATTAGGATCGTGCGTGTTGCAAGGCAAGAGGAGCAGAGAGGTTTGTAACTTGCCCAAAGTCACCAGCTGGGACCTGAGAGACTCGGCCTTCCAAGCGGGTTTGCCCTTGTTTGGTGCACTCCCTGTTGCCCCTGCCTAGGAAGGAGGAAGTACCAGAGAGAAGTGGGCAGGACGGCCCTCTCTCCGGGCTGCTGCTCAAGGGGATGAACTCCCAAAACATTCCATGTGTGCTTCCCACAGTGCACCTCAGAGGTGGGGGTGGATGGGGGCATTATTTGGGGAGGGAGGGCACTATGTTCGGATGTAGAACCAAATGTAAGACGAGAGGGACAGATGCCATGGAAAGGGGGAGGGATGGAAAGGGAAGGCAGAATCTTTATCCCTCCCTCCCCTTCCCCCACCTCTTCACCCTCCCCCCACTTCCCTCCTCAGTCTCCCCCCTCCCCTCCCCTTCACCCTTCCTCTTCCTCCTGTCTCTTCCTCCCCTCCCCCACCTATCTCTTCCTTCCCCCCTCCCTCCTCTTCCCTCCCCCATGCTCCCATCTCCTCACTCTTCCTCCCCCTCCTCCTCCCTCCCTTTTCCTCCCACCTCCTCACTCTTCCACCCCCTCCGCAGGAACATCAAGGAGCCCAGCCCACCCCTGCTTCCTCCCTTTCCTCCTCCCTCCCCCCCCCCCCCCAGCCAGGACGCTGGCTTCTCCTCACCACTTGGCCCAAGGGAGCATTCTGCCACCTTCCATTGCCTCCATCAACTTACCTCTTCTAATAATTGCACATTTCCCTGAGAGAAATTCAAAGGCCAAAGAGAGATGCGATGATTCCCAGTCAATAACCCCTTGAGCAAGTTTCTCAAAGGGCTGCTTTCCTGACAGACTTGTAAGCCTTGTTTTCTGCCTTGCTTTAGAAAGGTCTATCACTCACCCTCCACTGGTAATGATCAGTCAGTTATCACTGAGTGTCACCTATGTGCCTGACACCGAGCTGTGCGCTTTACCTATATCGTGGCATTTCATACTCAGAGTAACCCAGGGAGGCTCTCTACCCCCCCCCCATTATACAGAAAAAGAAACTGAGGCTCAGAGAAACAAAAGGATTTGCCCAAGGTCACATAGCCAGGGAGTCATGGAGGCAAACACTGAAAAGGTTCCTTAAGAGAAAGTCCCTGCATGCTGTCATTAAGGTGCGTATAAGGTACCGGGGTGTATCGGCCAGACTCTTAAAATACAAGCAATAGAGACACATTCTAGCTCATCGAAGTGAAAGGCATTTTCCTGGCAATGTGCCTGGGGCCCAAATGATCAGCAGGATGGCTGGAGAAAGGGGCCCAGATTTTGGTGGGATCCAGGACCACTTAGAGGACCTGACGTAAAAGAAACCTCCCCTGCCGATGGTCCCCAAGCTCCCCATTTTGGGAAGATGGTGGTTCTTCTCTTCTCCAAAAGATGCTTTCAAACGGCCATGCTTGCTCATGGGATGCCCTCCCAGTGCCCAGCTCACAGGCTCCAGATAGTTGGTGCCCCATTAGACAGCAGCTGATGGGGAAGAAGTGACCAGACTTCCACCAGGAAGGTGACACCAAGGAGCGGACATGGACTGTGGCAGGGGCCCCCATCAGAGCAGATGCACAGAACAGGAGACACATAATCTGAGGCTTGAAGGGACAGCAGCAGTCCAATAACACCCTGTAGGGATAGGCTGTGTTCTGGGAGAGCTGGGCAGAGCCTGGCGTGAACCAGTGCTCCTCCCAGAAGCCCCAGAGGGAGGAACAATCACCACCCACTGCCTAGGTGAGGAAACAGGCACAGAAAGCTTAGGTGTCTCCCCCAAGGCCTCACGGTTACAAGTGGCAGAGTCAGAATTCACTCCAGGCCTGGCTGACTCCAGAATCCGAGCTCTTAACCGCTCTGCTAGCAAATAATGCCCCACTATTACAGAGCACTACGCATGTCAAAGTGCTCCCAGATCTATTATCTCTGTTCACGCTCGCAGCAACCCTGCAACGTGGATAGGGCACGTGTGAGTATGCTCATTTCCCAGTCAAGCAAATGGGGCCCAGAGATGTTCAGTGACCCGCCCAAGGTCACACAGCCAATTAACGGAAGGGCCAAGCGTGCTGCCCTCAACTCAGCTCCCTCTCCGTTGCTGCATATGCTCAGAGGGTCCCGATGCCTAGGGACAGGGACCGCAGTCCAATCAAG
The DNA here is from genome assembly GCF_016509475.1 of Prionailurus bengalensis. NCBI lineage: Eukaryota > Metazoa > Chordata > Mammalia > Carnivora > Felidae > Prionailurus > Prionailurus bengalensis. The sequence continues at coordinate 22,021,707 of NC_057347.1, forward strand.
AGAGAGGGCGAGCCACACATTTCCAGACTCTGGCATCTAATTCCCAGGGAGGCTACCTGGCCCCTCGCCCCACGCAAGCACCTGAGGACCATCCACTGCCCGGTGCCCTGCCGTCTCTGAGTCTGGGCACAATTAAACACAAATGAGGAATTGTAATCTAACAAATTAGCAACAGGTAAAAGCAATCAAGCCATCTGTTGCCTCCCACCACTGCCACCGCCTAATCCCCCTTCTCGGCGGCGTCCCCAGCTCCGTGCTCAAACACAAATTAATATACTGGCCTTTGCATATGTATTTATGGCTTCAGGTGGGGAGAGAGCCGCAGGAGCAGGTGGCTAGAAGGCAGTCGCTGGAGATGCTCTGCTCATGCAAATGTCCTTAGTAAGGGAGGGAAGTCAGCCGAAGGGCAAGTGGGATGGGCATTGAGAAGGCAGACGATGGGCCCAGAATGGCCAATTAGAGAGAGGAGGGCCCATCCCAGTTCTCCTGGGATGTATCTCCCCACACCTTGCTGGTTCCCTCCAATGTCCTGATCACTCTAGAAATGCTGAGGCAAGGAGTGGCCACGTGATGTCCCATGGTCAGCAGGAGGCAAGGAGGGACCAGGAAGGAGCCAGAGGCAGCACCGATGGCCATCTGCCTAGAAGCTAGTCTTGGCCACACCTCTGGGTCTCAAGTGTTGCGGGTCTCCAAGATGTGTGAGTGCTCCAGCTGAGTTCAACCCGAGAATGAGTACTCATGAATAGCAGCTGGTATCTACCCAGTGCTCACCTCATGCAAATCCTTTGCCGCTTTGCCCTCACAGCAACCCTGTGACATAGATGTTACTATCCCCAGCTTGCAAATGAAGAAATAGAAGGTGCAGGGAGCTTAAATTCAATGATTTGTCAACAGGTGCTTAGGGTGGACCTCAGCTGGCTCCCAGGCTGCAGGTGAGCACCTGTGAGGCAAAGGTGTGGCAGACAGAGCTGGTCTGTATCCTCGCGGCAGGGTCAGAATAGCCATAAGTGCAGCCCAAAGGATGAAGAGGAACCATCCAGAAGTGGAGGAAGCGTATCCCAGGAAGAGGAGACAGCATATGCAAAGGCCTTGCACAGGGAAAGAACTTGGGGTCGGGGTCAGTATAGCTGGGATCTGTGCAGGCGAGGGCACCGCAGGAGGCAAGGTAGGGATAGAGGCAGACCCAGAGCAGGCAGGGCCTTGCAAGCTCTAGAAGTTCCGATTTTCTCATAAATGTGACAGGAAGCTGCTGCCAAAGGTCACCTGGGTCTGTTAGACACCAAAGATGGAGTCTTTACACTTTCTCATGCTGTCCCCTCCCACCCCATGCTGCGCCCTCTACAGGAGTGGCAGGAAATGACCAGTCACCTCCTTGGTCACAGAGTGGGGCAGAATGAGGGTGTTGGGGATCCCCCATCTGGGGTTATCTTCTTCTAGTCACACATGGGCTGTGCTGCACTGGACCAATGTCCTTCTGATTTTTTTTAATGTTTATTTATTTTTGAGAGAGAAAGAGAGAGACAGAATGTGAGTGGTGAAGGGTCAGAGAGAGAGGGAGACACAGAATCCGAAGCAAGCTCCAGGCTCCAAGCTGTCAGCACAGAGTCCGACGCGGGGCTCGAACTCACGGAGTGTGAGATCATGACCTGAGCCGAAGTTGGACACTCAACCAATTGAGCCACCCAGGCCCCCCAGTGTCCTTCTGATTTTACAGTCCCAAGAACCTGGGATGGGGCCAGCAACGGAGGAAGCAGTCCCCTGAACAAGGACCCCAGGGCCACTGGAAGGACCACCTCAGGCTTGCAAGGCACATGTCTAACCGTCCAGGAATCCCTGTGGGGTGAGAGGGACAGAGAGAGGTCTGAGCCTCTATGCCTGTGAGCTCACAGTGGGACAGGGTCTACGAGTGGTCCCAGTTCAGGTAGTGGGCATAGCCAGACTTGACCCTTACTGGCCGCATGACCTGGAACAAGCTTCTGAACCTCACTGTGCCTTTGTTTCCCCACCTGAAAACAGGACAAAGCATCTCTCTCGTGGAGGGGTGGTAAGGATGGTCGGCTGTCAAGCACTCAGCCTGGGGTCTGCACTTAGTAGGTGCTCAGCCAATGCACAATGACACGATTAGGAACCTGATCTGCTTCTAGGCCACTCCTCTCTCCAGCCACCTAGCATCAACCCTGTACCTCCCACTGTCCTAGAGCTTTGTGCATCTGAAGTTTCAAATCCCTTGTTAAAAATAAGCTTAAAAAAAAAAGAAGCCAGAAGAGGAGGTGAGATAAGGGGGAGGAGCAGGGAAGAGGGAGAAAGAAGGAAGGAGTTTTTATCACCTGAAGCCAGACCTCCCATTCTGCTGGTGGCCAGGGACAGCCCTGCCCATGGCCTCTCTTGCTGCAAAGCATTGTGCTCTTTGAGGGTGGGAAACCAGGAAGGAGCTCTCACCTTCCTCCTGGGCTCACAGGAATGCCTCAGGTGGGTCCAGGCTGTGCCAGACAGGCTGGGCAGGCACGTAACTGGTGGGGAGGGCACAGGAGGGTGGTTGGTCCCAGCCAAAGGCCAGGTGGAGCGGGGAGACCAGTCCAGTGTTGGTTGTGTTGTTGGACCTGAGTCCTCACCTATGATTCTGTCCTGGCACACATATCCTTTGGCCTCCATCACTATGCCTGTGAAATGGGCTTCTGGTGGGTCCCACGTATAGCACACAGTAGGTCTCCTTGAGTGATGCTTCTCATCAATGCTGCACTCTCTGCAGGCAAAATGGTGGAATTAAGGGCTCAGACATCCAGACACCAAGCCTGCTGTCTCTCCCGAGCCCACCAGGCTGTCCTTCCTCTCTTGTTCCCTAGAGGCACCTTCCTGTATACAGGCTACTCAGCTGGGCTCTCACGCCATCATTCCCTCTCTCTCTCCCTGCCCTGGCCCCCTAGCCCTTGCCAGCCTCCCCATCATGTTTTTCCCCAGCTGCCCCAGTTGCCACCTCACAGGCCTCCCTGGCTCCAGCCACCCCCGGTCCCACCGCATACACACCTGTGGGTCTACTTCCAGAAGCCCAGCTCTGGTTGTCCCCATCCTCTGTGCCAGGCTCGGCCATACTGCCCACCTCTTGGCAGTTGAGGCCAGCCACATTCTGGTGCCCCTGGACGACGCAACGACCAGCACAGCTCCTGGTACAAAGCTGGCACTCAGCCAACAATGGCTAACCTCCCTCACTCCATCCTCCCCCTACTGGGCCACGCTGCCCTTCCCGAGACCCAACCTACCCTATCCTGCCTCTGTTTCACGCAAGCCATCCCTCCCACCTGGAAGGCCCATCACTCTTCGGTGTCCAGATAACATGCTGGATTCTTCCAGAATCCTACCAGCCTGAATACTCTCTCCCTCCGCTGTGCAGAATTTGGACTCTTTGTCCTAGGTCCCAGCAAAGTCCACTTCTAATGGGGTTATTTGCACCAATGGGTAATGTTCTAAGTGAGCAGTGAAGTCTGTACCTGCACCAGAATGTTAGCTCTCGCGCAGGTGCCAATGGAGAAAGATTCCCGGGAACAGAGTGTGAGCTGGGGCTACGCCAGGGTGCTCACAGGATGTGTGGTGTTAGTTGTCGGGAGTGTAGACTTGAGGGGCAGAAATTATCGTGTGCGTGTGCACCACAGTCCACAAGTGTGCATATGGGACCCTTAGGGCACAGGAGTCCCTGTACCAAAGACAGCACATAGACCTCTCTCTCTCTCTCTCTCTCTCTCTCACACACACACACACACACACACACTCACAGCACACAGGCATCTTGTAAATCTTCACATTCTTAAACCCGACGATTGGTAAAAATAAATCAACACATACGGAAATGATGTTCAGCTGTGCCTGACAGGTATCGGTCCTGCTGGGCACATCATAATGCTTCTAGTAACTGAATAATAAAATAATAAGTACTGGCAACCTGCTCTGCCCTTTCCAGCATGTTCTTCACAATCATGACCTCACGGGGTCCTCACAGTCTGGTCCCACCCTTCGGGCATGGAGGGCAGCGAGCGCAGTCTGTGTGAGGCAGGACTGGGGCTCGGGGCCCCCTCTTTGGGCTCTGATCCCAACCCCCTGAAGGCAGTAGCCATGCAGGACTCTGCATCTTCAGGAACTGGGGCTGTTGGGGAACTGAAAGTAGAGCTCCTCTAAGCCTGAAGATCTGTGCTTCCTTCTTCTGTGAGACAAGAAACAGGACTATTCCATTCAGGTTAAGTAACGGGGGGTACGGACCTCACACGTCCGCACTCAAGGCTCAGCTCAGAACAGCTTCCTCCAAGGAACCTTTTCTGAACAGCTCCCCTGACCCCCAGACTCCAGTGTGTTCCTGTAGCTCCAGAGCCCAGCGGATGGCATGGGGCCTGTTTGCACTTCTGGTCACTTGTCCTCCTGCAGCAGCCTTTGAGCTTTAATGGCAGGGACAGGGTCTCGTTCACCTCGGCATCCCAGTGCCTGGCACATCTTAGACATTTACGGAGCCTATGAGTGAAGGAGAGAGTGAGGGAGTGAGTGAATGGGTGAGTGAGGGAAGGAAGGAAGGAAGGAAGGAAGGAAGGAAGGAAGGAAGAGAGGGAGGGAGGGAGTGAATGAGTGAGTGAAGGAAGGAAGGAAGGAAGGAAGGAAGGAGGGAAGGAGGGAAGGAAGGGAGGGAGGGAGGGGGAGGGAGGGAGGGAGGAGAAGGATTAGCCCAGGACACACAGCAACTCTGTGCACAGCTATGTTAATAGAAGCAAAGCCCACCACATGTGCGCATATGGGGAGAGGGAGGAGGAGAAAGAATGTGCTAGAAAGAGGGTACAGGAGCCTGACCCCATCCGCATTTCTTCAACCTGGCCGCTCTCCCAAGAAGGTACTGGTTAGGAAGGAGGACAGAATATGGGAACCCAGTAGGGATAAAAGTTCCTCTGCCTTCAGTTTGGTCCAGAGAAGGGGGCCCAGCCTTCAGCCCAGGTGACTCCTGAGCCCCAGGAGCGCTCAGCCTTGGGTGACAAAGCCAGGCTTCTCTGTCACTCTGCTTGCCAGGGAGCAGGGGTCTGTTCTGCAGCACTTGCCCCAGCACCGCCTGCACCCATCACCCCAGGCGGTTTTCTTCCTCCAGCACTCATATCTACAGGAGTTTGGGGGAGTCACCTCGGAAAGAATCGCCCCTCTGCAAACCCCACGGAAGCCTGGAGAAGTTTCCCTTCCATCCTGTCGGTGGCCAGTAGCCAACTGTGAGCCAGTTCATTAATATTAATGTTAATAATCTCCTACATTTGCTTCATGCTTTCCCGCTTACAAAGCACTTTCAGATCTGTCATCTCATCGGCTCCTCACCACCAGCCTGGTAGGTCAGCGGGGGCGGCGATTACCAAGCCCATTGTCCCCTGGAGAGAGCTAAGACCCAGGACGAGGAGGGGTCCGCCCAAGGCTGTCACGACAGCCTGCGGGAGAGCTGCTGGGAGGAGCAGAGGCCAGGCGCCCTGACTCCTGACACCGGGACGGCGCTTACCTTCTCCCTGCAGTCAGCCCCTTTCTTCACTCACCTCACCGTTGTCAACGTCAGCATCATCTCCGCCTGGTTCAGGGGACCTGTTCTCAGCCATTACAAAGACAGGCTTAAAATAAACAAGAAAGCCAGGCTTCAGCCATCTGCTAAAATGGTAAAATGACCCGCCAGCAATTTGCCGAGTGACCTTGGGCCAGAAGCTTCCTTCTCTGGGCCTCCGTTTCCTTGGGTGTTGAGCGTGAGGGCTGGCCTCTTGGCCTCCTCCCACCCCCGCCCCCCTGAGATGGGGACTGCTGAGATCTGAAGGGCCTGCCCTGTGTGTCTGGCTGAGACCCCCACCTCCCAGCATTCTGGAGGGGGAGGACAGCCACCTTTCCTGGGCAATGGCCACCAGGGGAGAGAGCTAGGAAGTAACAGAGTGTTCCGGGGGCCCTCCTAAGGATGGGGCCAGAGTTAACCGAAAGCTCTAATCTGTATCTTCTCTGTGACAAGCGTCTTACATTATCAACCTGCCTCAAAATAGCCCTACCAGACGGGCACTTTGCTCATTCTTTCCACGAGAAATGTGAAAGATTAAATAAAGCATGTTTAGATGGGAAACAGAGTTCAGAGAAGTTACTTGACTTGCCCCAAACCACACAGCAAACAGCAGAGGCAGTTTCCAAACCTGGATCCGGTCTGATTTCTCAGTCCCAAATGCTAAGGATCCAGAGGGTGGGATGGGAAGGGTGCTCATGGAGCTCCTCCTTGCTCCCTTCCTGCCTGCCTCCCCTCCCATCTCCTCTCTTCCCCCCTGCTTCCCCTGGAGGCTCAGCCCTAGGCGGAGCCTCCTCTGCTGCCTCAGCTCCCCTGTCATCTCAGCCCGGGCTGAGATTTATGGATCTCACTTCAAGGATTTTTCTTTAATAATAACATTTATAATCATTTTAGAAATTAAGAGCTGAAGATGCAAAGCATTTTAATTAAAATAATCCGCAGTTGATAATTATAGGACTCTCTTAGCTGGAACCATCTTCTCTCAATCTGTCACACTCCCCGAGGAAGGCAGGCGACGATAACTGCGAGCACGTGAGCGAGGCTGGTACCTGTGTGCGGTAGAGTGGCCCAGGGGTCACTCTCGGAGGCTGCCTGTCGGGAAGGTGGGCTTGGGGTGAGCCGGCCAGGCAGAGAGCTGGGGTTGGTCCCCTGTGATCCAGGCAAGGCTGGTTTCCCAGTGGGCTCAGGGGGGATCGAGGCCTCAGGCGCGGAGGGATACAGGAAGGCCATGTAGTGAGAAGTAGAGCTCTAACTCCCCGGCCCACCCTCCCTGCGCCCCCTGCACTGTCCTGCCCTCTGTGGTCAGGAGAGGGCAGCGAAGGCCACCGAATGCAGACCCGAAGCCTGGACTGGGAGATGGGGCATAAAGGACAGGAGAGGAGCCCGGCTTGGTGGGGGTGGGCACCAACAAGTCAAGAAAGCCCCATCCCACACCTGCCACTAAGACGCCATCTGCCCGGCCCTGGCCCCACTGCTGCCTGTAGGAGACGCCGGAGAATGAGACACACCCCTTCCCCCTTAGGAGCTCACACTCCTGCCCATGATAAATGTGCGAACCAGCCACAAGAGAAAGCGATTGATGACTAGACTGAAGCTGCAGCAGTGGGGCCAGACATCGAGTCTGCGTGTGAGGCCAGCAGAGAGGCTTTCACAGGGAAACGGATGCCTGGGCAGGGTTGTGAAGGGTGAACAGGAGTGCGGCCCCAATGACAATCACAACCACTAGGATTTCCTGACTATTTATCGGGCGCCAGCTACTTGCTGCACAGTGCAGCATCTCATTCAAACTTCACAACGAGTCTGAATGATCAGCGTTATGGGAAGCACCTCTGTTGTCTTCCAGGTAAAGAAACAGACTTGGAGAGGTTGTGCCCTGTGTTGGAGGCCTCCACAGAGAGGTGGAGTTAGGCTTGAACCCCAAACCATGCATGCCAGCCCCTGTGCTTAGCCCGTTGGCTCCAGGGCACTCTAGGATAACAGACTTCTGCGAAGGACACTTCCCCAGAGGAGGGAACATGTACAGGAGGTCCAGGATTCAAAGCAGGTGACAGGAACTGGTAAGATAGGAGGTCAGAGCAATGGGTGGTTGTTACCCTGCCAGATCAGTTTTGGGAAACCTTAACCGAATGACTTCTCTCTGTGGGCCTTAGTTTCCCCATCAATACATCTAGGGTGGGGCTCTCTCTAGAAACCCTTCTGGCTTGAGGGATCTTCAGCTTCTGGGCCCACAGCTGCATCTCAAGCTCTGGACAGAGTGCCCCACCCCTCTCCCAACCCTCAGCCTTAAGGAGGAGAAGGGGGTGCCAGGGAGATGCTCCCCACAAGGTTCCATGTCAGATCCACTTAGATTAAAAATCTGATGGGTGTGGGGGTCCTGGTAGTGGCCTCAGAGAGACCTCCCTCGGGCCGGTGAATGCCTCTGTTTCCCCTTGGGAAAAATGAGAGACATAGGACCCGTCAGCCAGGGAGAGTGCTTGGACCTTTCTGCCAAGAAGGGATGGCTGCCCTGGCAGCTGAGGCCAGACCTGACTGGCTCCCTCTGTGGCCCAGGCAGCTTCCCTCCCCACTGCCTCCCCAGGCAGTGGACAGGGACCAGAAGAGGATTATGCAGACTCACTCATGGATAAAATTGGTTCTCAGCCTGAGGAGCCGCAAGGGGGGGGGGGGGGGATTCAGTATGAACATCTCAGAGGCCCGGGGCTAGCACACTGGCAGCGAAGTGGCCTGGCGGGGGGGTGGTTGCTGCCAGTCCAGGGCATGACATCAGGGCTGCCCTCCATCCCAACAATTACATCTCAGGCAGTTTCCCAGTAGGTACCTGCTCTGTGCCCTCCAGAGGGCAGACATTGGCTGGAATCACTGAGAATAAACTTTGGCCAGCAAGACCCTGGGCTTCTGGGGAACAGTGTTGGGTGCTCAGTAGAGGGTACACTTGGTTTACAAGGCTCCAGGCTTTGGACAGGGATGAATGAAGTGAAGGCTTGGAAGGAGAGGGGCGTCACCCAGAAAGCCCACCCTTCTAAATTCTGCCCAGCAAAGCACACCCTTCACGTCATTTCCTAAAATAGTGGCCTCTCTGGATGGGGAATTTCCCTCCCCCACTCATCCCCCCACCTTCAGAGAACACTGGAGGCCAAGGTGATTTCAGTAACAGAGTTTAATTGCAGCTAAAAATAATGGAACAACCCACATCTCATTTCCTGTATTTTATGACTGCACGCACCCCAAATGGGGTGGGTGGGGTCAGCAAAAATTCAGGAGAACTAGAAAATATTTAGATGCAATAGAATAAGTGAAAGTAGATGAATGGCAAGATGAAGAAAGAAAGATGATGAAAGAAAGCAAATGAATGGCAGATACTGGATTCCGAATGATGGTTATTTTGGATGGAGGAAGGCAGACAGATGGTATGGGCAAGAGGAAGTCATACAATTAAGTAGTGACCATTATCAAGGTGTTAGCTTTTATGTTGGGTGATGGATTTATAATAAGTATTATATTTTTAACGTGAATGAATGAATGAAAAGCAGGACCAAACATGGACCAATGAGGAGAACATAACAAAGACTGTAATTACTCAAATTCTGAATATCTGAACTTCCAAAAAAAATTGGGGAAAATATTAAAAAAAAAAAACATGAATTCTGAGATTGGACCGTATGACCTTGGCTTCCTGGGCACCTGGATCTCTGAGCCTCTCTGGCTTTCCAAGAAGAGTCAAAGCCCAGATTATCCAGAAAATTTCCTCTTTGAAGCAGTACCCAGCATGGTTCCCTTAGTGCCCTGAAATCACAGGGGAAAAAATTACTTTTAATTAAAAAAAAGATTATCCAACTTACTGAAGGCCAAATGGTGTCTGCTCCTCTAGGACCCAAGGGGGACCATAGCTCCAGCAGAGGCTGAGGCCAAGGGTACTGAATGTGATTTGGGGAGGGGTCAGGGCCAATGGAGCCCAAGGGCCTATCCACCTCAATTTTCTCACTGCACTTTAGCATTCCTGCCCTGGGAGTCTTGGCCCCAGCTTGGGTCTCAGTGGGCTGAGTTCCCTTACCACAGCCATCCCCCTCCAAGATTAGGACAGGGGGAATTGGCCCTCTCCCAACCTCTATCTCCATCTCTCTCTTGTCCTCCCCTCCCAGCTCTCCTGCTCCCATCCAGGATATTTCTATAAGGAAGGATTCCTGTGGGCCCTGGGCTGTCAAACTCATTGTATTATCCTTCCTTGGGGTGTCCAGAGATATGGGTGCTCCAGAGAAGCTTCTCTACTTTCCAGAGCAGCAGGAGGGCAGACTTCCCACCATCCCCGTCAGGCAGAGGCTCTGGCCCCTTGCCTCAAAGCCCCCAGGGAAGCAGCAGAGACGGGGGGACCCTGATGCCCCCTTCTTGTTCAAACAGCTCTATCTCTATCTTGCACGTCATAAGCTCTTAAGTCTGACTAAACTTCCATGGTTCATGTCAGTGAGGTGTCCCGTGCCAGTCTGCCAGGCTACAGTGGGCAGAGCTGAGAGAGCCAATGTTTTTGCAGATGGGGAAGACAGGAAGGCCAGCTCAGAGGCTGAAGCTTGGGAGGGGATGGGGTGAATATCTGGGCCCAACAAGTTCTCCATGTAATACTCCTGCACAGCACCCCTCATGCCCTTGACAGTGCTTTGAGGGCTGAGGGTCACTTGGATATGTGGCTAGTGGCTCAGTGTTCTCAGTCCCCACTTTGCAAGGATGGCTGTAAGAAGACAGGTTCACAATACTTGTGGAAGACAGAGACTGACCTAGAGCCCAGTTCTCCCAATTCCCAGGCTGGAGCTCTCTCGGGCCACTATGCCAGCATCCCTGCCTCCATGAGGCCATGGGAACGGGGGCTGCCTAGACTGTAGGAAGGCTCCCTCTACTTTCCACTGTGGGAAGGCCGCACCAGGGAAGGGGGTCTGACAGGGTAAGGACCAAGGACAGTGGCCGCAGAAGGCTTTGGTGTAGCCTAAGAAAGCCCCTGGTAGCAAGACTCCTGAAAAAATATCAGAGAGAAGATAGGGTGTGATCTTGGCTCTGTCTGTTTTTAGCTGTGGCACCCAGGCCTGGCCGTTTACCTTCTCTGAGTTTCAGGGTCCCTCTGTGCAAAATGAGATTTTCATTATTCATCCTCCTGCCTCACAGAACCACACTGAGAATTAAATGTGATATGACGGGTTGCAAAGGAGTCTCCTAAATGACGCTGGTCAACTCTAAGAGCTAACCCTTTCTTCTTGACGTTGTCCAACAGAGGGCAGAAGAGAAGGCAGTCCCAGTCAGTGGGGGTGCTCGGGGCTAGGAGATTCTGCGAACATGCACTGAGCATGTACTGTGCCAGCCGCTGGGCTGGGTGCCAGGGACAGAAGGGTTAAGTTGATCAGTGTGGCCCCTGCTTTCTTGGAGCTTAGGCTCTAATCCAGTGACCCTCAGCCATGGGTGTGCTGTAGGATCTTCTGGAGGGGGTGATGAAAACATCAGCACTCAAGCCTCATTCCAGACTGACTGAAACTGAATCTGTATTTTTTTAAGCTCCCAAGCAATTCCCATCTGCAGCCAGAATGAGACAAGAAAATCAGCAATTACAGTATATTCTCATCCTTGCTCTGCTCAGTAAAGTACAGGGAGAACCTTGGAAAGGTGCCTAAGTCAGATTTTTGGTGGTGGTGGTGGTGGTGGTAGGGGAGGCACAGGGAAGACTTTCCGGAAAAAATGACAGATGACCCCTAGCAATATGATGGCAAGTTGGAAGAAAGAAGGCAGTCCTGTGGACCGAGTCCAGAGGGTGAGGGGAAAGTGCATGAGATAAGGCTGGAAGAGGCAGCCAGGGCCAGATCACAGAGGCACATTTGCCCTATGAGGGAGTTGCACAGACCCCAAAGGCAATGGGAACACTGGAAGATTTTAAGCAAGGGAGTGACATGATCAGATGCCTGCTGTCTGCCTAGGGAGTGTATGGTGTTCATCTGGGTGGCAAAGAGTTCCCAGCAAGATGGGGATGAGGACCTCTCTGCTACTATGGGGAGGGCAGAAGCTCTCCCCAGGGCCACTGGGTGCTCCCAGTTTAATCTGAGTTCCACGGTGCATTAGCGAGGGGCTCCTGGGCCAGCCAAGTCCCTGGTACTAATCGGCCACTGAAGCGAGATCGATGGCAACTGCATTGATCTTGCCTCTCTTTGGCTCCTTAAAGAGCTTATTGACCAGAGAGCCTCAGGGGGCTGGGACGTGAGGCAGAAACCTGAGACTCATCCAAATGCGGAAGGAAAGCAAAGAAGAAGAATGTGAGGAGTGGACCCCTCCCTGGCCTCTGCCACCTCCCCCAGTCTCACACTCATTGGGGACTTGTAGCCCCACCCCCACTCTCCAGTGGTTGTTTTCCCATTCAGAGGTCAAGCCCCTCCTCCCTTCTCCCCCCACCCTGCCCCCACACACCAGGTTGTGGCCACACAGAAAGGCCTTCTCTTTTCTGCTCCTCTGCCTCTAGGTATGTTGTTCTCTGTGTCAAGGATGTGATCTCTACCTCCATTTCTCCATTCTGACCTACCCCTTCTTCCAGGTCCAGCTCAAATATCACCTCCCCTGACAAGCCCCACTCTCCCACTCCAGGCCTAACCTCATCTCTAGAGCAAGAATCAGGTCTTCTGAACATCCACAGCAGCTGATACTTAGCCACATGTGCAACACGGGTCACACTTTTTACAACAATTTACTGTATCCCTCTCCCCAGAATATAAGCTCCTCAAAGATAGTGACCTTGCCATTCACCTTTGCATCCCTAGCACAGCATTCCAGCCCAGTGTAGCGTTCTTGAATAAATGTTGAACAAACGAATGAAGGAATAAATGAATGCTCTAAAATGTCCTAAGGACTTCCTTCCTTAACCCTACTCCAGCACAGCCCCCTGAGGGTAGCAAATAGTAGAGACTGTGCTTAATTGAACATGGATGGCCATGCCTTGGGTCTAGACCCTGAAATATTAGAGTTGAATGGACACTGGTGTCTTCCTATCATCAAGTTCAATCTCCAGTTTTACAGTTGAGTTTCCAGGTCCAAAGAGAGGATATGGCTCCCTCAAATTTCACAAAAGCAGGTGGTAGGCCCAGGACCTTCCAGACGGTGCTTTATTTGGATCTGGCAGTGGGGTCATTGGAATGACATTGGCATTGGCAGTGGGAGTGACCTCCAGACATTCCCATCCATTACTGACTTCTTGTGACATCCTTGGTCTCTTCCACTGGGTCTGGCTGATAAGATATCTGTTATCTGGGGTACAGCAAGGAAGTTCCCAGAAGACCAAAGTTCTTTCTTATCTTGACTCATTATGTGACCAAAGGACAAGTCACTTCCTGCCTACAGGCCTCAGTTTCCCAATTATTAAAATGGAGGCAAAGATTCTCTGTCTTTTCTCTCCTGGCCTTAGGAGAGGTGACACCTGCCATTCTTTGAAAATCATCATCAGAAGGTCATGGCATCTGATATCAATGAGAAAGGGCAAGAGAGCCCAGGGTCTGGGAACTCAACGTGGGGAACATAGCCTGTTTTTGTTTGTTCAGGTTTTGTTGAAATATAACATACACACAGAAAAATGCACTTGTCGTAAGTGTGAAGCCTAATGAGATGTTCACAACGGAACCATCTATGTAACCGATATTAAGACCAAGAAACAGAACCTCCCTGGCCCCTGAGAAGCTTCCTTGGGCTTCTTCTACTCACTGCCACCCAAGTCCCTCATGCCGTCTTCAAACACCATAGATTATGCCTCTTTCTGTACCTTGTATAAATGGAAACCTACAGTATGTCCTCCTGGGTGTACGCCTTCTTTTATGTAACATTGTTATTCTGAAACTCATCCATAATGTTGCATGTCATTGTTGAGTGCCCCTTCTCATTGTTAGGTAGTATTCCATCGTGTGAACATACTATAATTTATTTATCCACTCTATTGTTGAAGGGCATTTGGGTAGTTTCCAGTTTGGAGCTATTACAAATAGTGTTAAAATAGCCTGTTTTTAATATTTTAAACAATCATTTTAGAAGACAGATGCTTAAAAACAGCCAAGAAGAAAATAATTTTGCACTTATTCCCTCATTTGATAAATAGCTATTAAGCACCTACTATGCCCTGGAACGATCTTTTCCCTTCCTCTCTTGAGCTTAGCCTTTATAGACTAGGTGATATCCCATCTCTTATAGAAAGTCTTTTGTGGTTGCTCCTAATTCACAGTGTCCTCCATCCTCCTCTGAAGCCCCAACCTGGGTCTTCCAAGAACACACAATAGACGAGCTCACATGCTGGCCCGGTCCCTCCTCCTTCTCTGTGCTCATTTTCAGGTGAGCGTTCCTGAAGAGCGAGTGCTGGGTCTCCTGTTTCTCAGCCTTCCACAATACCATGCACAATATTAGGCATATTACTGAACTCACCAAACAGGAATTGAACTTCACTATATCTCAGTTATAGGAAGGTAGTATAAATAAATGAAGATCTTCATTCTCTATCCACACCCATAAAGAAACAAACAAACAAACCAAATATGCAGAACATGGGCAAAACCCATAGATGGCAATGGACGGGGCAATGCATTGCATTAGTCTTGAAAGTCAAAATGAAATAGATTCTAAAGCATGGGCTGCTATGGTTTATCTTTACTTCTCTTTCCACTCATTGGTGCAAATAATCAGAAATTGTTTGGTAGACACAAAAGTTTTGGACGGGGGGCAAAATTCAGCACCATGACAGTTGTCTTGACTGTTCTCAGGAAAAAACAACAAAGTCTTCTAGAAAGGTTCCCTACTTCAGTGGAGTTTTAGAATAGTTCCCATTCCACTTTCATTTTCCTACAGACTCCTACTAATCTTTAAATCCCACCTAGTGAAGTTGAAAAACATAGTCTTTTTAAAAAAAAAAAACTTTTTTAATGTTTATTTATTTTTGAGAGAGAGAGAGAGAGAGAGACAGAGTGCATGCAGGAGAGGGGCAGAGAGAGGGGGAGACACCGAATCCGAAGCAGGCTCCAGGCTCTGAGCCGTCAGCACAGAGCCCAACGCGGGGCTCGAACCCACGAACCGTGAGATCATGACCTGAGCTGAAGTTGGACACTTAACTGATTGAGCCACCCAGGCACCCCTGAAAAAATAGCCTTTAAAACCAGACAGACTTGGGATTCAAATTCTAACACTATCACTTGCTAGTGCAACTTTGAGGAAATTACTTAATCTCTTGGAACCTGAATGTATTTTATTTATAAATGGTGATTATAGGGGCGCCTGGGTGGCTCAGTCGGTTAAGCGCCCAACTTCAGTTCAGGTCGTGATCTCATGGTTCATGAGTTTGAGCCCCACGTCAGACTCTGTGCTGACAGCTCAGAGCCTGGAGCCTGCTTCAGATTCTGTGTCTCCCTCTCTCTTTGACCCTTCCCTGCTCATTCTCTGTCTCTGTCTCTCAAAAATAAATAAACGTTTATAAATGGTGATTACAATGCTTCTTTGTTTAAGATATATTTTTAGGTCTAAAATTTGCATTTTTGTAGAGATTATTATTATTATTGTTTTTTGCTGAGATTAGTTCTATGTTTGCATTCATTGTGAGCATACTTTCTTTACATCCTTGAGGACAATTATAAAAGCTGCTTTAAAATCTTTGTCTGCTAATTGCAAGCCATGGATCGTTTTAGGATTCATCTCCATTGATTATCTCCTATGGGATTATCTCATTTCTTGTTGCTTTTTACATCAACAATTTTGGACCGTATGCTGGATATTGTAGATAATGAAGTTGTAGAGACTTTGGATTCTTCATGTGGTTATGAAGAGTATTTGGTTCTTTTCTTTATTTAACTTAGTAGGTAACCTGAATGAACTGTCTCCTGCAAAGCTGTCACCCCTGTAATGAATTGCAGCTGAAATTTCTGTTCAGTTCCTTATAAGCTCTGCTGGGCAACTTGACTGCTATCCTATACATGCATTGATTCAGGGGGTCAGCAGTATTTTCAGGCAGGGTTTACACTCAGAATCTGGGGTTCCCCTATCTGGTTCCTGAGTTTCCTCCTTCATTTTCCACCTGCCACAGTCGCTTTGAAATCTATTCCCTCCGTCTTCAAACCAGTATGAC
The DNA here is from genome assembly GCF_016509475.1 of Prionailurus bengalensis. Taxonomy (NCBI): domain Eukaryota; kingdom Metazoa; phylum Chordata; class Mammalia; order Carnivora; family Felidae; genus Prionailurus; species Prionailurus bengalensis. The sequence goes on from NC_057347.1 coordinate 22,037,354, forward strand.
TGCAGGATTCTCTCCAAGTTTTAGCCGTCCAGCATGGGAGGACAAGGGCTTGCCCTCAGGCTAACCTTGCAAAACTGAGAAATTCACTCGGTGCCATCCTCTTCTCCCAAGTGTCCATAATCTCCCCGGCCCCTTGACTCTGAAATTTGTCTGCTTTTGAGTTGCTCTCCTTCTGAAAGCTACTTTTTAATATTTTGCTCAGAATTTATAGTTGTTATCTGTGGGGCGGTCAGTCTATTAAGAGCTACTCAGCCAGGATCAGTGGCAGAAAAGCCTATAATACCTCTCTGAAGAGCTGTGTTGAGGGTTGTATGTGATAACGTCTATGAGATGCTCATAGTTGCTCAATAAATGTTGCCTCCCCATACTGCAAGTCCCAAGCTTCAGCTTTTATGCCTGAGATCATCATTCTGTAAATACAGGGTTTGTTCTTCTTGAAGGTCTTTCATCTATATTGTATCATTCTATGCTCACAAAATCTCTAAAGGATCTGCAGGATAGGCAATATTCCTCCTCTTTATAGGTGAGAGAACTAAGGTTCAGAGGAGTTATGGACCTGCCCAAGGCCACATAATTCATTGGTAGCAGAAGCTGGACCAGTCCCCACATTTACTGATGTCTCCCTCCAACAGTATCTGTTGACAGCATGCATTACAAACCCAGATAAGTTTTTGGGGGGGATTTATCCCACACTCCCAGGCCCTTTTCTACAGAGGAATCCTGGGGTTATGGATGGGTGTGTCTTCCCCAGGCCCAGCCTCACCCCAGAAATGAAGTCCTGCAAATGGCAGGGGTCAAGCACTGATGGGTGCGAACACCCTGGTGAGTTTATGCTAACTGCCTCTGAGGATCCCTGCATTTATCCTAAGTCTAGACAGGGAACAGTGTGTGGTCATAGTGTCAACATACAACCCGGCCGCCCACAAATTGTGTGCCTTGGGGCATTAAACCCATTTTCCTAACTCTTTAAATGGGAAAAATACCTACTTTGCCAGCTCTGTGGGTTTATTGTAGTCACTGAGATTATGTGAAGAACGTAAGAGTACCTTGTAAACCAACAGTGTGTGCTTGTAAGGTTGCATGTACATAAGACAGTGCTGCCATGATCCTTAAGTCCCTACCACTCAGAGAGACACAGGACTCCTCCCTCGCTGCCACACACTGACATGAGTCTGAATGCCTGAAGTGAACCCACTCAAGGGGAAGGTTAGGGGCACCTGGATGGCTCAGCCGGTTGAACATCTGATTCTTGGTTTCGGCTCAGGTCATGATCTCACAGTTCATGAGTTTGAGCCCTGAGTTCGCTCCATGCTGACAGTGCAGAGCCTGCTTGGGATTCTCTCTCTCTCTATCTCTCTCTCTCTCTCTTTCTCTGCCCCTCCCCTGCTCACTTGCTGTCTCTCTAAATAAATAAATATGTTTTTTCTTTTTTTTTAAAGAGGAGGTTTAGCAAAGCAGGGTTTGGGGTCATATAACACTGCCTCCAAATCCTCGCTGCTTAGCTGTGCACCTTGGGGTAAGTTACTTCACTTCTCAGAACCTCAGTTTCTCTATCTAAAAAATGAGAATGGTCATGATAATGGTAGGAATAGTAAATAAATCATAAGGTTATTATGAGGATAAAATGTGATTATGTATGTTAAGTGCTTTGCACAGTGTCAGGCAGATGGTAAGTATTCAATAAATAATAGCTAATAATAAAAGTGGCAAATGTTACCTGTGGGTGCACTTCCTACATAGGCTCTGAGAAGGCTGCTTGGTGCAATGGAAAACAGCAATAATGGTCTGGACTCCCATGGCTGGTGCTGTCCATGACCCACCATGTAACCTGGGACCCTGAGAAACTTCCTCCCGTCTCTGGACCTGAACGTCTCATCTGAAACAGGACAGGGGTTAGACTAGGTCCTGTCCCCTCGATCCACATTCCACTGCTGAGTGGATTCCAGACCTTCTTAGGCAAGGCAAGAGATGTGAGGAAGAAGGAGGGATTGGCGAACTCAGGCTCTGCCCCAGGCCGAGCCCCGAAGGGATGGGAAGGCGTCCAGACTCTGCTGAGCTCAGGTAATGTGGCCTGGGTGGTGCGGGCTGCAGAAAAGCCCACGGGAGGGATACATTTCCCACATAGAAGGGGAGAGGGCACCACCAAGAAAACAGAGCAAGTCCCAGCCAGGCGGAGGGAGCCAGAGGCCCCCAGAGTAGAAGCTGGGATTTCAGCCACAAATCAAACCCACTCAGACCTCTGCCCAAAGTCTCCCCCCATATGCCCCTTCTTATGGGAGGCAGGTTTTAGTTCCATCCTGAAGTGAGCTAATCCTTGGGCCTGGCCCAGCAAGGCCTTACATAGCACATCCTTTCCCCACCCCACCCCCGCCTCTGTTCTCACTCCTCCAGCAGGAAGTAGTCAGGCTGAAGCTGGGACCCCAGCTTTGTCCTTTACTGCTCTGTGACCTTGGACAAGCATCCTAGTCAGTCTGGGCTGCTATAGCAAAACCATAGACTGAGTGACTTAAACACCAAACATTGATTTCTCATGGTTCTGGAGGCTGGCAAGTCCAAGATCAGGGTGCTGACAGATCCTTGTCGGGTGAGGGCCCGCTTCTGGTTGGTAGATGGCTGCCTTCCTGCACCGTACATGGTGAAGGAAGCTTGCTCGCCTGTCTCTTCTTGTAAGGGCACTTAATCCATTTGTGATGGCTCCACCCTCATGACCTTACCACTTCCTAAGGGCCCCACCTCCTAATATCACCATGGGGGGTTAGGGTTCCAACACATGAATTTGTGGGGGACACAAACATGGCGTCTGTAAGGAGTCTCTCTACACCTCTGTATCCATATCAATAAACAAGGGATGATGATCCAATTGTCATAAGGTTTCAACAAAACAATGTATTTTATTTTTTAAGGTTTATTTATTTATTTTATGAGAGAGGGAGAGGCAGAGAGGGGAAGAAAGCATCCCAAGTAGGCTCTGTGCCACCAGCACAGAGCCCAATGCAGGGATGGATCTCAAGAACTTCAAGAACTTCAAGATCATGAACTGAGCTGAAACCAAGAGTCCAACACTTGACTGACTGAGCCACCCAGGTGTCCCTCAGCAAAACAATGTATTTTAAAGTGTGTGAGCTGGGGCGCCTGGGTGGCTCAGTTGGTTGAGCATCTGACTTCGGCTCAGGTCATGATCTTGCAGTCTGTGAGTTCGAGCCCCGCGTCGGGCTCTGTGCTGACAGCTCAGAGCCTGGACCCTGCTTTGGACTCTGTGTCTCCCACTCTCTCTGCTCCTCCCCCACTCAAGCGCTCTCTCTCTCTCTCTCTCTCTCAAAAATGAATAAACGTTAAAAAAATAAAAAATAAACAAAGTGTGTGAGGTGGGCATTCGGTTTGTGAGTGCTGTAGCTGACACCCTCACTCCAAGCTATTCCAGGGTCCACAGTCTTGTTTCAGGCAGAGGCCTATAGCTGTCATGTCACTCCCTGCAGATCTCATACATTTCTTCATTTACTCAAGAAATAGTGAATGGGGGGCACCCGGATGGCTCAGTCAGTAAGCATTCAACTTCGGCTCGGGTCATGATCTCCCAGTCTGACTTTGAGCCCTGCTTTTGGCTCTGTGCTGACAGCTCAGAGCCTGGAGCCTGCTTCAGATTCTGTGTCTCCGTCTCTCTCTGTCCTTCCCCTGCTCTCTCTCTCTCTCTCTCATAAATAAATAAACATTAAAAAGTAAAAAAAAAAAAAAGAAGAAGAAGAAGAAGAAAGAAAAGAAATGGGCATCTACTCTGGGCCAGACCCTGGCTAGCTCAGAATTTTTCCAAGTTTAATGTGCACTCAAATCACCTGTATCTGATTTAAATGCAGGTACCATTTAAATATAGGTGATGGGTGAGGTCTGAGATTGTGCATTTCTAACAAGGTCTCAGCTGATGCTGATGCTGCCGGTCTGTGGACCACATTTAGAGAACCAAGAGGCTAGACATGAGGGCTGCCATTCTGAGCAAGGTGCATCCCTGCTTTCTTAAGGTTCAGCATCTAGCAGGAGACATGGGGCAAGGGACACTCAGTGGATGAGTGTGTCACTGTCAGAGAGGGTGATAGGGACATACCTGACCTTCAGAGGGCTTGGAGGGCATCCCAGAAAAGATGGCATGGGGAGTCCTGAATGATTGCTGAGGAGTCAGATCAAGGGGAGAAGTCAGGACGTAGGGGAGGAAGATGGCAGGGCACAGAGAAGAGCCTGGGGTGGCTCTCAGGCCTGTGCCTCCTTTACTCCACCCTCTCACCAAGGGCCTTGAAGCTCAGTCTGGTGGGAGATGGGGAGCCTTTGAAGGATTTTGACCAAAGAAGTGGCATGGTCAGATTGGGGTTCTGGAAAGCTCCCTCTGGCTGCTGGGAAGAGAACGGCTCCCGGGCACACCACAGGCTGAGCCACTGCAGGTGGAGAAGGCATGTCCTGCTTTCAGAGACATCACACATCCCCCTCCTTCCCTCCTACTTTCCCACCAGCACCGTCCCCATGGCCCATAACACCCACACCAGCCCGGGGATTTTAGGCAGACAACCAAACAGAACACAGGAGCTCCAAATGCCACCCCACCCCAACCAACCACTCAGGGTGTCAGACCCCCAGCCAAGGGCTTAGAAAGGAAAAAGAGAGAAGAGCCTTTTCTGCCATGTGCTCCTGCCTTGGCATTCAAAGCTCAGCGAAGCAGAAAAACAAACAAACAAACAAACAAACAAACAAAAAAGCAAGAGAAGACCCTCACCCAGCATCCTAAACTCAAAGGGCCTGCCATCCCCTAAGAGAAGGCATCTCAGATTTGCTGCTGGAATGGAAGAGGGGGTGGAACTCAGGGCAAGGGGGAAGTGCTTCTACACAGGCTAGCAAGATATCCCGAACTTGGACAACCAGGGGAGACATGAGGTCCTTCTGGAAGGTCTAATCTGCTGTACTGGCCACTTCCTATCTTGGGTACCCGGAGCAGGTTAACAGGAAGAGGAGAAGGAGCAGGCTTCTTGGGGTCACGATTCACCTCTGGAGTGTCCCACTTCCCCGGGCGGCTCTTCGCGTGAGCGTCGGCACCGTGCGGAGGCTGGGTCTGCGTCCCTCCTCTGCTTGTCATTTTCGATCACCTGTGTGGCTAGGAGACAGAGCTATAACTGATGCTAATATTGATGCATCCGTCCTCTGGGGTCCTGTGGAAACTATCAGCTCCTCAGACCCTGTGTCCCGGGTCCCAAGGTGCCAGACAAGACTCCCAGGCAGGGCTTGCGCCTCACAGACCCAGGCCAGAGGTCAAGACCTGGACACTCAGGAGAGTTAGTACCGAAGGACAAGAGATGTGTTTCTACCAGGGGACCAGGTACACAGGGTCTGAGGACTGGTGGCTGTGGGCATTAACTGAGAGCGTGTGAAACTTCAGAAAGCACTGTAAGGTCGGTCACATCATTTGCCAGGACCCCTCCCTGGCAGCCCCACACATGGGCACGGTGGTGCATTTGGCTCAAGTCCACCTCGCCCAACCCCTGAATTTCCAGGTTGCTTCTCGTACACTGTATTAAATGGATGAAAGGACGTGGACTTTGGAGTCAAAGAACCCTCTGTTCAAACCCCAGCTCCTGTACGAACTAGGTGACCTTAGTTAAGTCACCTTACATTCCCAAGCCCTGGCTTTCTCGTGTGCAAGCTCGAAACACCCACTTATGGGAGGGTTGTAAGAATAAGGAAAAGAAGGTCTGCCAAGCGCTTGGTACACTCTAAACATGCAGCACCCTTCCGTTCTTATCCCGGGACAAGAGTTAAAATATATATAAAGCCTTGTCTCCTTCAGCAAGGAATTTCCTGGCAGGAATGAAACTCGGCCCAGAATGTGACGAACACGCACCCTCAACTGCCACCCCCTCACACCCCTTGTTCAGGGCCATTCTGCCTGGGGACGGCCCATGTCTCCCGATTGTCTAAGCAATCAGGCTGCAGTGACCCCTGTAATCTGAGCAAGGCAGAAGGTGGGAAGGGCTGTGTACCTGAGGGACTGGAAGTCTGTGGTGGCAGGGTCTGAAGCAAGCACGGCCGAAATGAGATGACAGCAGCTGTCCCGGGTACCTGTGCCTCCAGAGGGTACCAGGCATGTAACAGAGGCAGGGGGCGCTGAGGTAGCAGGAGAGAGAGTGTCCCTGGGGGGCTGGAGAACATCATTCAGGGTGCATCATGGGCACCTCAGAACAGCAGCCACGGGGAGCCAGAAGGTTTCTCACAAGATGAGTATAGTGAGGCTGGAGGGGGAGGACCAGAGATGGGGAATCAGGTAGTCAGGTCGACTTACATTGGCCAGGAGCTCCGGGTAAGCTCCTTCTCCACAGCCTCAGGCCTGACACAAATCAGTATCAAGCTCTGAAGAGAAGGCTGGGCAGAAGCAGACAGACCTGGGTTCAAGCCCCGACTCTGGCGGGCCACCTCTGAGGCCTTGGGCAAATCAAGTCACCTGAGCCCCATTTCCCTCTGGGGCCTCATGGGAAAGGAGCGCCTCATGGCCTGGCCCAGGACCCCTGGGATTATCACACAAGAGAATATGAACAAAGGGTGACATAGACAGTGAACCTTGGCCTCTGGGGCAGAGATGTGGCTTGTGGTCATTCTGGATGAAGCTGCACAGAATTCCTCCTCCTCCGGGAGACAAGAGCAAGGTGTGGACCCAGATGTCGGGGAGCAGGTGGAACTAGAGGGGACAGCGGGGACAGCATCCTGCCCAGGCTGGAACAAGAGCACCCTCAAGAAAGCGCCAGAGCCACGGTCTCCAGAAGACAAAGCCCACAGACCCTACTCCTTGCTGCGGGGGCACAAGTCCTGATGGTGGGACATAATGCATGTGCAGAGACCTTGGCACATGAGGTCTGTATCACCCATCCATGCTCCCCGCTCCCTCTCCCCCTCCCCCACCTCAGTCCCCACTGTCCTGACCTTCCTCTGCTCTGGTCCCTGGTGGCCCAGGCTCGGCGGCCTGGCCCAGCCCCCCAGAAGCCCCAGCAGCGGTCATGGGTACTCCAGGAGAGGGTGATCTGGGCCCCCTCCCTCCCTCCCTCCCCTCACCTGCCTTCTCTGAGACCTGTCACGGGCTGCTCAGTGTTTCCTCACTTATCTGCTGGATAATTAAGCGTCCTTGTCCTCAGTCCCCTTCCTAATCTATTCATTGTGAGTCATTAGTGGATAATTGGACAGAGCTGAAGAACCTTGACAGCTCTAAGCCGGCCTCGGAGGCCCCGCCCCATGGGCTTAACAGCCGCCTTCACTGTTGCTGCAAGCCAGGGCGTCATTTTCCCCTTGCCGTGCCTCGTCTCTCGGTCACTCTGTTTACAGCTGTCCACTCCCCTCCCCACTTTCCAGTCCACCGCACGACTGTGAGCAGAGGCCTCACGTTACACAGCGCAGCATCCAGCTTCCAAGCCCTTTCCCTGGCAGGTACTAGGTGCTCAACAAACATTTGCTGAATGAATGAATGAATGAATGAGCAAATGAGTGAATGAATCATGGCATTTCACAGATAAATACTTCCTATTTCCCCCAATACTTCCAGTCGCGGGGTTTGCCTGCATCGAGGAGAAGGATGATTGTTGAAATGCTGAAGAATGAGCACTGGAGCAGGGTCCTGAGGTCCCTACAGGCCGAGCATTAACCTTAGGGTTTCTGGATCCAGGAGATCCTGAGGGACCGTCCTAGGCCCTGAGAAGTCACCATCGAGCAGCCAAGAGGGGAGAGTTTCGGCATTTTAACAGGATATACTGGTGCATCCTGGATGAATGTGGGGCCCACGTGAATGAATGAATCCCTCTGTCTCTAGGTTGCTCTGGGTCTTGCCTGTGCCTGCCCTCTCTCCCTCCTCCTGTTCTGCTTCTCTTCCCTTCTGTAATGGGGTTGGAAGGGTTATTTCCCTGAGAAACACCCCAAGGAGCTCAGGGGTCCGTGGGAAGAGCATAGTCCTACCCAAGTAGCTACAGTCATGGCTCTGACAGCCACCACAGCACAGCCCTGGAGAAAGGGCGGGATGGCCCAGCACCACCACCACCAGGCTGCCCCTGTGGAGCCCAGGCGGCCTCACTGCTGCACGTCCCCATCCCATATCAGGATGCAGAGGGGCTGGCCAGCGTGCTGGCAGTGGGACACCCAGCTCTGCACCTGGGAGTCGGGATTCTGAGAACCTGTCCCACCCCTGCCCCTGGCCTGCTGCGTGGCCTTGAACAAGTTGTTTGCTCTCAAGGCCTCAGTTTTGCCAAAGGGAAAATGTATTCTCTGCTCTAGCTCTGAAAAATCTGTCAAGATCGGCAAGCCAGGAGCCAAGGAGGCGACTCTTAGACTTGTGTGCCCAGGGCAGGCAGGGAATTCACTGCCCAGATGGGAGGGACAATCTGGCGTCACTCTGGTGGTCCAGAGCTGCCCATTCTTGGACCAGTAGGCTACAGCAGAGCTCTCACTTTTCTCAATGTTTCCTTGGCTTCTTTGACAAGAACAGGTCACATAGGGGAAAAGAAGGTCTTCACAGACATTACCTGATTGACATTATTCTCAACAAACAGATGATGCAACCATCAGCCCCATTTTACAGATGGAGAAACAGAGGCTCACGAGGACTAAGAAAGCACCCTAAGATTTCACACTCATCAGTGATGAATGACCACAGATCTTCTTGACTCTGTCGGTAATGCAGAAGCCAACACAGAAGAGAAGAGACTTACTGTCTGTCTGCTGCCTCCTTTGTCCCCTCTAGTGCATCACAGCCCTGTCTCCACACACAGAGACCTTCCTGCCTCTGCTGGGCTCTAGGCATCTAGGAGCACATATGGTACTGGCTTCCTGGCAGGAGAAGAGCTGCTGAAACATCCCCCTCGGCCTTGGGGCTCCAGCTGGGGCCAATCCAGCTGAGTTGGGGGATGAACCAACTGGCAGAGCCTTGAGGCCAATGAACTGTGTGTTGGGAAGCCAGCAGTGGCAACAGCAGAGGCAGGGTCAGGACCTCAGAATGGGAATTAGTGCACATTCTGATCCCTTTGGAGGACTCTCTTGGGTTTCTTGGGCCAGGATTTGGGAGCACGAGGCATCAAATGACAGGTGCTTGTAGACACCTGGGCAGCCAAGGAGGCTCTGAACCCAGCCACAGGTGGAACCTTCATCCCTGGGAAGGCCAGCAGGAGCCCATCAGGGGTACAAGTGTTGGGGAGCCACACCTCTCCCTGACTCTGAGGTACTGGACAAGAGGCAGGACCCGAGAGGTCTGAGCTGAGCAGTGCCCAAACTCCGCTGACCAGCCTCAACTTCCTTCTTCCCCTGGTTGCTCCAGAGTCTGAGGCTGAGTTGAGCCCCAGGTGGATGGGTCAGAGAAGCTGGGGCATCACAGCGAGGGTATAAAGATGGCCAAGGGGCGCATGGTGGCTCAGTCGGTTAAGCATTTGACTTGGGCTCAGGTCATGATCTCATGGTTCATGGGTTCAAGCCCCACATCAGCTGTGCTGACAGCTCAGAGCCTGGAGCCTGCTTCGGATTCTGGGTCTCCCTCCCCCTGCCCCTCCCCTGGTTGTGCTCTGTCTCTCTCTCTCTCTCTCAAGAATAAATAAACATTTAAAAAAAAAAAGATGGCCAGGTCGCACCTCAGCACAAATACACACACCCTCACCTGGACTGTAGGAACACCATGCAGATTCCATCTCAGAATGTCACCCTGCCAGGCTTCACCCCACACAGTTCCTCAAAAGGGCTTTTCCTCATTAATGATGTCACTCTTAGGGAGGGTCCATGCCTTAAATTCTAATCACAGTCCAATTAGTTCAGCTGCAAACTTCGAGATGATGTTCCAAAAACACCGGATGGGAGAAAGCTGTCATGGCAGGAAAAAGACCAGGGAATCATCCAGAAGTGAACAAAGGATAAGAAGGGGACCTCATGTGGCTCCTTTGTTCCTCATAACACTCTGCGAGGCAGGAGCTATTATACTTATTTTAAAGCCAAGAAAAATGAAGTTCAGGAAGGTGAATTGGCTTCCGGAGATCACATGTAATGGAGACCACATGAATACCCCCCAAGAGATTTCAGGTTTTGATTCCTTGCAAGGCAATCAACGTACACAAACCTCCTCGTACGGGGTTTCTTTTCTCCCAATCTTTTAGAGTCCTACCCACACCAAATTCAACAGCAACTTTTTAGCAACCTGCCCAAAGCATTAAATTAATTACCATGGCAACATAACTCTTTTCTGCACTCATATTTAATTGACTTATGCCATGCTTGATTAAATTATCTGTACAACTGACATAAACAGGTTTGGGAACACACATGACATGGGCAAATGAGAAAGGAATCGTCTTACCTGCCAGGTAGTTCCAAATAAGCAGGCTGCTGCTGGCAGGATTGACAGGGTGAGTAGACAGAGGTCAGTTTATATAGGCCTCAGTTAGCGTTTGCTTGTGGCAGGATTTGAACCCTCATCTGGCTAGCTCCTTTCCACTATACCACACCGAGTCTCATAGCCAGCTCCATACTTCTGTGCAGGGTCAGCCCTATGTGGATCTTAACTCTTAGGAGTCAGCATTTTCAGTTATACGTAGGGGCTTCTCCAAGCCCCTGGCATCCCTTGTCCTCACCCCATAATGTTCCCCAATGGCCTTTCCTAAAAGCAGGGTGGGCAGGGAATGCCCTTGAATGTGGTAGTACAGGAAAACAGCCTGAAACTGCAGGAAAGGGAGCTTTGACCTCCATTCACACCTTCAAGCAAGGCTTTCTCACCTTCCAGCACAAGGGGGGCTGGGGGTGGGGCAGGCCTCCCCTTCTCCTTTGAGCGGGTCTCTACCCCCCATTGGGGGAATGCATACCCACACCACAGTGGAGCTGTGTGATCAAAAAGGTGACGCAGAACTGGGCACCTAGTAAGAGCTTTAAAACGTCATTTTCTCTCCCTTCTCCCTACATTAGGGAAAAGAAGTTCTAGGTTCTTTAGATGCTTAGGCTTTCAGGACTGGAGAGAATCTTGCAGAAGAACAAGTAGTCCTCTATTTTCCAAACTCTGTCACGGGGCCCATTCCTTCCTTGGGATGAAAATGGACAGTTTGAGAAAACAAGGCTGTCGAGAATGTATGGGAAACACCTGATGAGACAAAGTTCTAGAGCTCTACCAGTCCCATTTAGGAGCTCTCCCTGCCCACCTTTTCCTTGAGAGAACCCACCAGGGAATAATAATATGGGCTGAGGACAAGGGAAGTCAAGGTCTGGGAAACCAACCGACATGTAACTGAAAAGCGAATGGAACAGTTTTCTAAGTCCGGAGGATGGACAATCCATTCTTCCAGACTTTTCCCCAGCACATCTTACAATAGTCTTCTGAGGAACCCTCTTTGTAAACCTCTGATTTTTTTTTTTTTTTTTTTTGGTAAGGTTTATGTTTGAGAGAGAGAGAGCAGGGGAGGGGCAAAGAGAGAGGGAGACACAGAATCTGAAACAGGCTCCAGGTTCTGAGCTGTCAGCACAGAGCCTGACGCGTGGCTCGAATCCACAAACCACAAGATCATGACCTGAGCTGAAGTCGGATGCTTAACCGAATGAGCCACCCAGGCACCCCTCTCTTCCCCTCATCTTACTGAGGAGTTGAATGGGGCCCTGAAAATGGCAGGAATTTGCTTAAAGGTCCCTAGCAACACAAGGGAAACTGCATCATCCTCAGTGACTTCATTCCACGTGGCTCGCCTCCTTCCCGGCTATCCCCTCCCCCACTGCCTCTCCCAACTCCCCAAAGATGTACAAAGAGGAGGACCCAGAGGGGCCCCAAGGATGGTTTAGCCTCTGCAAATGTTCACAGCCTGGTGGCTGGAGGGTCCCCAGGAGCCAAGAGGTTTGGGGCACTTCTGGAGAGGACTTTGCTTCTCCTGGTTTGCACAGTCCCATGGGAAACCCGCCAGACTTGCAAGCAGACCCCCTTGGCCTGTGAGCATTAGTCAATCTTGCCCAGGGCTGTCTCCTCCTGGGGCTCTTCTCTGCTGGTCCAAAGCTGTGGAAAGACAGCTGGAGGCAGCGCCCACATCCCATCTACAGCAGAGGCGTGCTGCCCTAGCAGCCCCCACTCCTGGTAGTGGTGTGGTGGGGAGCTGTGTTTCATTAGAATTCTCCACAGTGCAGATGGGGAGAAGAAGGGAGGAGGAGAGGGGTCAAGGTCCTGCTCGTGGTGGCCTCCTGGCAAAGTTGCCGTGGCCCCTTTCGGTCTGACTCCATGAACTGTGGCTCCCCATGGTGGTGGCTACGGATGACCCCCAGTTGGTGCTGGGCAGGGATGTCAAACTGGCAGAACCGACGTCACCTGCCTTACCACCTGTTCATCTTCACGCTCCAGGGCTACTCCTGACTCAGCCCCTCTGTCGCGTCTCTGAGCCCGAGCGTTCTAGATGGTGCCCCTGTGCCTCCTGGCCTTCCGACACCTTTGCTCCACTCCCTCTGGGCCCTCTCTCCTGTATGACTACACCAAGTCCAAATGGTGCTCCCTGATGGGCCACACCACTGCCTCAGCCCACAGACCGACATGCCTGGGCTTTGGCCACCATGCACTCCCATGGCCCCTCCAGCACTTTGGGCCCCACCTCCCGCACACATTGTCTCCCTGCATCCCTTTTACCTCCTTCTCACCCCTCCATACCACACCCTCCCTTTCTGGAGGATCTGACCACTGCCAACACTCTGCACAATGGTGACATTCCAGCCATCAATGCCCATGAGGGAAAGAACTTGGTAGCCTGCTACCCAAGGGTCCTTCTGAAGTCCCTCTCATTCTGCCTCTTCCAGGAAGCTGCTCCCGCTCCCTTACCCACCTCTGCTCCACCTTGGCTCAGAGACCCCTCTTCTGTGTCCCAGAACCCCCTGTCCCCCTCCATTAACGCACTCACCACGTTATGGGAACTGCTACTTCTCATCTGCTTCCCCTTTGGCTGGGGTCTCAAGAGAGAGGGGATAAGCCTTCTTTAGCCTTCTGTTCTCAGCAAATCACGTGGATGCATGACGTCCCACAGGCTACTGCTGTTTGGACATCTTGGTCAAACAAAGCAGTGCATCGTTTTTTCAAATAACCTTACAGGCAGCCAAGGAGGGTAAAAATAAGTCTCCCCAAAGGGCACAGAGGATGAGACATTTGCACAGGAAGGGCTTGGAAGACCTGGGAGGGGATGGCGACACTGGCCGGACGAGCTGGTCCGAGACTCTGAAACTCAATGTTCCAATTCACTCTGGCAACCCCTGACTGCTTGTCGTGCCAAGGAAGTTATTGACATTGAAATTGAAATTGAAATTGAGTTAGGAGAGGGGAGGGAGGCCTGCGGGAGCCATGCAAATCAGTGTGAGGGAGATAGATGGAGACATTCCTATTCTGGGAAGCTCTTTATCATCCCAAGTTCCCAGCTCCTGTTTATTCATAACCTGTTGCCACTAATTGGCCTTTCGTCTTTCTCCAGCTCAAAGGCTGTGGGACTGGGCCTTCAGGTCACTTCATCCAAGCTCCTTCCAACAGCAGTGCTGGTCATGAGCACCTCCTACTGGCCAGACACCATGGAGACTGCTTTGTGTAGATCAGTGCTAAATGTCAGCCAGTCTCGACCACCCAGTCTTACCCTATCCCTTACTTGGGAATCCCCACCATAGCAGCCCTGACAGGGTGGCCAGCCCCTAATTAAGTAACTTCAATGACAGGGAGACCACTACCTCACCAACAGCCCATTTTGTTTGTTGGACAGCTCCACTGTTCAAGAAGGGTTCTTCTTTAGCTGAAATGGGCCTCTCCATTGGTTGCCATGGGTACTGTCCCTCCATTTCCCCCTCTTCCTGGAGCTTCTGCAGGGAACACCTCTGTCTGAGGTCTGGGAGGCAGACAGTGCTTTGGGGTGAGACAGATGGTGCTCTGGACACCCTTCTGGGGCTGGGGAGACCTTGAGTGGCCCTGTCTCAAAGAGGACAACCCAACTGTCACTCCTCTGTGTGTGCACATGCTCCCTCCCCCATGTGTACTCCTGTTTGTCACTCTCTCCAACTCTCATTTACCTGTCTCTGTCACCCAGACATCATACAATGGAGCCCAGGTACAAGAGAGTCAGCTGCAATCAGAGCAATGGGAAGGTGGATTGTAGGCAGACTGACAGACGGAGAGAAAGTTGGGCGGACTTCTGCAGAAATGAATACAGCAGGCAGGAACAAGTCTAACAGTCTTTCCTGAAGACCAATGGACAGACAGCTAGGCCAGAAATACAGACATCCAGGCACTGAGTAGGGAGGGTGTCAAGCAGACACCTGACACGTAAGATGAACAGGTACCTTGCTTGAGAAATGAGCCTTGTGCCACTGAGGTCAACAGGCTGCTCTCCTGGCCTCTGAGCCCTGCCTGGCTGAGAAGTTACTAAGGACAAGTCTTGGCTCTGTGAGGAAAGAACATGCTTCCCTCACACCCCAGCAGGCCAGACCCTGCACCTGGGTGAATGGCCTCAGTCCTTGTCATCCCACCACCCTCTCCACCCTCCCAAAGGCAACTTCCCTCCTGTCCCCTGTGAGCCACTCACTACAAAGTCAGGCAAAGGACCAGAAAGGGAGTCTACATCTCCCTCTGGAAGCTTCCACAGACTGTCCACTGCAAGGAGAGTCTCTAAAAGAGGCAGGGGGGAAGGAAATGAGATTTGACATTCACTGAGCACCTGCAAGGAGCAAGACCCTTCACATTTACCATCTCACTAATGACATTTCTACCCTTCATGGGTATTATGAGCCCATTTGAGAAATGGAATATCATATAAGTGAAATGGCTTGACCAAAGCCCTTCAGCTAACAAGGGGCAGAGGTCAGATTTGAACCTGGGTCCACATAACTTCAGGATCACACTCTTCTCTTCACTCCCCACACCATCTCCAGAGGACACCCTCGTGGGTGGATTCCCTATTTTCTTGGGAGGATGAGGCAGCCATGAGAAGGTGGGGGTGATTCATGTCCTCAAGGAAGTTCCCACTGGATGAGGCTGTGAATTGGCCCAGAAATAACAGATGATGTCAGCCAGGGCTTCCCCCCTCCCTGGGCCCTTGGCATCACCCTCATGGGACCGTCACCAGAATTGATGCACCAACAATTACAGAATTGGATTTGCCCTTCCCTGGCTCGGCCTGCTCAGACGTCATCCCTGGTGCTCAGGGAACACCTGTCTATTTGCCCAGCTCCCTCATCATCACGTACACCCTCCTCCCCCTCCCAGCCCGGGAATAGCAGGAAGCAATAATATATTCTGGTCGCGTTGGGCTGTCCATGCATCACCCAGCATAACGCAGTTTCTGTCCTGAACCGCCTGACCTGCCCCTCCTTGCACGTCACACTTCCCAACCTGTTTCTCCTCCAAGTGCCTAACTTCCTGGCTCTTCTTTTCACTTTATAGCCTCACCTGTCAGTCAGACCCAATGCTCGGCACTCTAGCTGAACCTTTTGCTTCTTGCCTGATGTTGATGTAGATGCTTCCTCAGACTGGGCTGCTGCTGGTTGTTTTGGATAAAGGCGGGAGGGGCTGGAGCCGCTCCTACCAGCTCTCAAAAGCCAACTGCACACATCTCTTTCCATCTCCATGTTCTGTGGCTTCATGCTAGTGGACTGAAATCAGTCATGGTAAGAGTGTTTACACCAGAGAAATTGGTAGACACTGCCAATCAGGGCTTTTTTCTTGCAGGAAGCCAGATGTTGAACATTTACCAGCACACCTCTGGATAAAGGACTTGCCCAACCAAGAACAACCACAGAAGTCCCACACACTTCAACAGAGTGGATGACAATCCCATTACCTTCACCCTAAGCCCATGATTGGACACCAGGTGAGAGCCTGGCCAGGTTTTACATGGGAAAACTGATGCTAAAAAGTCCAGTCCAAGGTCGTCTCGTAGGTCAAGAGCAGGGCCAGGATTGAGACTCTGTGGCTTGAGTGAGGTCTCTCACAACTTCTCCAGGCTGCCTGCAAAGCATGTGGGAACAGACTTCTTGGTTCAGGTCTCAGGAACAGCAGGACCAATGTGGTTTTGGCCCAGGTCAGAGCATTTGGGAGATCCTGTCTGGAATGGTGTAGGGCCAGGCTTG
Organism: Prionailurus bengalensis; assembly: GCF_016509475.1. Lineage (NCBI taxonomy): Eukaryota > Metazoa > Chordata > Mammalia > Carnivora > Felidae > Prionailurus > Prionailurus bengalensis. The sequence goes on from NC_057347.1 coordinate 22,053,452, forward strand.
GCATGGTGGGGAGGAGCCCTCTTCTGTCCTGCAACCAGTAACAGAGGCTTTACTCACAGCACCTTCTTACCCCTCTACTAAGGAAACAGGAAGCAGTTCACTGCTCTTGCAGATCAAAGCAGTTACTGCAGAATCTAAGAGCTCAAGGGCAAAAGTGGGAGATGTGTGGGGGTGGGGATGGACACAACCCATCCCACAATGTCCTATGCGGAGTGTCCATGTCATTAGAAGGGGTGGTGGCAGAAGATGGAATTAAGGTAGATGAGGGCCTGAACATGGTGCGCACAAACACACACACACACACACACACACACACACACACATTTCACGTGCAGATCAAAGCCTCATGGTTCCTGGGGCAGGTATGCATACTCCTCCACAGCAAGACAAAAAAAAAATCATGCACCCTGAGGCATGCTGGCAAACAGACACATGTAAACATGTTCACTCCCAAATGTGTACACTTAGAGAAGTAAACATTCACCTGGAGGTGTGCTTACACAGGCACGCATGCTGAGAACCTTCACTCTTCACCAGCTCCTCTTAGCAACCGACTTGAGGTTCCCCACATCCCCGGATTCTACACTGACACCCTCCCTGGCCTCCTGGCTTCCAATCCCAACCTTTACACAGGAGCCACATGATTCTGATCTTGACTCTCTCCTACATGGAAAGTGTCAATGGCACCTCACTGCCTCTGGCATGAAGGACTCAACTGGCATTCGAAGCCCTGGGAAATCTGGCCCTTCCGCCTACCCAGCTGTCCCCCATTTCCCCGTCCCCCATCCTTCACCATTCACTTCCCTACAGTGTTTCTCCTCCCCCTGCCTCCAGCCAAATTCCCCTCCATGTTACAAAGTTCCGTTCTTCAATAACACCTTTAGAAATGTCCCAGGTAGAAGTGGTTGCTTGTTGCTCTGAGCAAACCCATCTCTTTGCCTTCTTTTGAGGCCTTTGACTGTGTCTGGTTTGCATGAGAGAGACCAGGGGCATGCTTTACTTCGTCCACTGCACCATAGGCCCTCCATGGCTCATTTCTTATCGGTCTTAGATTCTGGCATGCACTAGGACTTCTGGAAAGGTTTGTAGGCAGGTGAGTTGAACCATTGTCCCTTCTCATCACCTCCTCCCTTGCCTTCCCTCTTCTCTGTATTTTTGATGGGTCTGGTTTTCTCTGTTAGGTTCTCTAGAAGTTAAGGGTGCCCCCCTCGTATGCTGGAAGGATTTGGGAAGGGCTGTCAGTCATCCCATTGCCTAGGAGGAATCCTCAGACTAAAGGGAGACTCCAGGAGTCACTAAGTCCCTCCCTTCTGTGTTCAAGCATGTGGTTGGTCACTAGCAGATCTCAGAGACAAATACAGATTGTCTCACTCCACTCCCCAAATCCTGCAGGGGAGCTTTGCTCTTGGAATATCCTTCCTCATGCTTGACTTCAGAAGATAGAGAATTGTAGTGTTTGGAGAGACTTTGGCTGATCTCTTATCTTCCCTGGAATCAGACCCTCCTCCCGTGCTATGCCAGCTCTTGGAATGTCTCCAGGGTTGAGGAGCTCATTCCTTATAAGATTGGACACTTCTTCTTGTTAGAAAGCTGTCCTTGCCTCCTGTGACATATCGCTGACCCAGCTCAACCCTAGGAGGCCACAGCAGTCTCCAGGACCAGCCTCTGAATATCATGAGCAAATGACACAGCCCTGTTTGTTCACTCAACCATTCCCCACAACATGGATTACACACCCTTGCCCTTCTCTGAATGCTTATCCCTGTGCCATACCTTTGCAAATGCAGCAGGGAAAACCAGGCCTGTTAGAAGGGCCAGTCTAGTCCTGACTCAGCACCAGCTGGGGCTCCCAGCCCTCCCTACTGGCTCCACCCCTCCCACCTGACTCGTTTCCATGGTCCTTTGCTCCATTTCCAAGGCACGCAAGCACTTCTGGCAGGGAGGTATCTCTTACCCCCAGGGCAAGAGCTCTGGGTTTGGACTGAGGTAGACCAGGATTCAAGCACAGGCTCACCTGCTGACCCCATGCAAGCTGAGGCTTGACACTTTGCCCCTTTGAGCTCCCCTTCCCTTCCGAAATGAGGAAAGTCACCCCTTCCTCCCTGAGTGCTGTGGGGATTGGATGGGGTTGTAGACCTAAAGCCCCCAAGACAGTACCTGGCCCAGAAGTTCACTAAACATCAGCTTCACCCCAGCCCTCCCACTGGGGAGCCCAGCGATTCCAGCTGCCTTCGAGCCCTGCATGGAATGAATTTCACAAGCATCTGCGCAACCCTCTATCAAGGGCTCTGCTAAAAGCAAGATTCATAATGTCTAATGTGTTTCTTTCATCTACTAATTTAATAATTCTGCTAAAAAAATGAGCTCGTTTGGCCCTCGATTTGCTTCCCAGAGGCCTAACTCCTATTGCTCATGACTTCATTAACTCCCAGACACACACATTCTCCCTGTCACCCCTTGTTTTCAAGAAAGCAAGACTGCATTTGATCAATTGTAATGGTCCTGGCTCCTCTTCCCTGCCCCTCCTTTCTGTGCCTCAACCTTGGGAAGATCGGGGCGAGCAGGCTTCTGGTTTCTCCTTGGCTCTCCTCGTCAGCTGAGAAAACGAGCTTATGCCCATTAGACCATGGCCTCAACATGCACTGGGTTCTAGTTACAAGAGCCCAGCTGAGTGTGAGGATGAGCTTTCATCCCGAACTGTGTGCTCCTGCAACAGCACAATATGAGGCATGGTAGTGACTTTTCTGGGACTGAAGATACCATACACACAATGGCCAACTGTATGTCAAGGATGCCTTAGGGCAGTGCATTTAATTTCTTTTTAGTTTTGATTTTTGAGAGATTTGGCTTTTGCTCCTATATCTTCCCCCAACAACCATGGACCATGCTTCCACTGCTTTCTTACCTCCAGCATCAGAGGTAAGAAATCCTTACAACAGAATCCTAACCCTGTGTCCATGGATACTTAAGGGATTGATGGGTGGAATTCAAGGGGGCATTGGTCCTCATGAAACTGAACTCAAAATGTTCTGTCTATGTGCATGATTCAGGATTTTTATCAGATTCTCAAAAGTAGCTCTAGTCCAAAAAAGATCAAGAACCAGTGCTATAGACCAGGGGTAGGGAAACTTTTCTGCAAAGAGCCAGATAGAAAATGCTGTAGGCTTTGAGAATCGTGCGATCCCAACCACTCAGCTCTTGCTGTCGTACGAAAGTAGCCATGGGAATGTATCTACAAAAGGACATAGCTGTGTTCCAATAAAATTTTATTCACACGAACAAGCACCTGGCAAGATCCAGTCCACAGGTTGTAGTTTGTTGACCCTGCTATAGAAGGATTTCTGGTTTTGAGTGAGAGTTTACACTAGGTACCTTTTCAGATGCTCTCCAAATTCATTCATTCATTTACTCATTCATTCACTCAATTTATTATTGAGTGCTATTATTGAGTGCTGTGTGCTAGGTCTTACCCTCAGTACAGAGAAACAAATAAGATACCATCACTTCCTTTAAAGATTCTACAGCCTAGTAGGAGAGACCTGCCTAGAAACAACGGTCTTTTGGTACAATAAGGACTGTGATGGGAATTTGTACAAAACACAGTAGTGACAAAAAGGAGACCACACAGTGAATAAGGGAGAGACTTAGACAGGTGCCAACAGAGAAAGAGACACTTGAGCCATGGCCACAAAGAGGAGGAGGAATTTTCCAAGTAGGTGACTGGGAGAGCATCCCACACAGAGGAAAACAGTGAGTGCAAAGGCACTGAGGTATGAGCTATGTTTGGGTAGGTGTAAGAAACGCAGCCTAGAACTAGAGTATGGGGTGCATTGGGTGTCTAAGGGAAGGGGAAGCTAGAGGAAAAGATGGGGTGAAGACATTCCATGATGGTCTTTCAATCCAAGCTAAGGACTTGGGGTTCATTCTGAAGATAGCAAGCATGTAAGTGTAATTCCTTCCTTCATCTCCCTTTTTCTGACGGGTAAATTTTCTACAAACTCAAGTTTTAATACTCCATGACTTTGATTTTCCCACTTCGAGCCAAATTGCAGAAAGTCAAATTTGGTGAGGGAAGGATTACCCTCCAGATGATTGAAAAGCAAATCCATTTTGCCCAAACCAAGGGGTCCAGTATTCTCAATATTCTTGTCTCTCTCCCTCTCTCTCTCTCTCTCTCTTTTATTTTTGTCTTTTTGCTGATTGGATTAGGACTCCAGAACAAGGATGGCCCAGCACAAAGTCACCAGGAAGATGTCTGTAAAATGTAATCAAAATGAAACATTCCCTTTCCTAGGAGCATATTACTAAGACAATTTTCATGCATTTTAAGACTTTAGAGTAAGTCCTTGCTTCTCCCCCAGAAATGGCTCCATTTACAGAGGCTCTTAATCTTTGAGAGATGTGGGTGAAGAAACTAGGCACCATGTAATTGCACTGGCCTATGACTTCATATGGGCAGCCCCAACCTGCCCCTCAGGTTGGGCAATAAGAGTATGGGCAATAAGAGTAAATGCAGAAACCACCAAGTACAGCTACAGACCATGCTGCCTCTTCTTTCCTTAGCTGGTCAGCCTCCACCTTGGATCTAGGATTTCAAATCCTTATGCTATTTCATGCCTTACTCTTTCTTATATAGTTTTTGGCTCCATCAGGGTAAAGGCCATGTCCATCCTATTTCCAGCATTCAGCACAGCCTGGTATATAGCTGGTGCTCAGTTCAATTCATGTGCAGCCAGATTTCTCCCTATCACTTTCGGGAGACAGTTAATGATGTTATGATCTTAAAAGGACATCATCCATGGCCTTGGCACTCCGGGATATGGGTCAGAGAAGATCTGGAATGTCAACTGCACCCCTCTTCTTCTGGCTCTCCATAGCTAACTCTTTAATGGCTCTTATTAGTGCTAGTCATCAAATGTTTCTATCTCTCTGTCTTCCAGGCACATGGTAGGATTACATTTCCTGGTCCTCCATTGTTGGAAGTATCATGTGACTAGTTCTGGCCAATGAGGCATGAATAAAAGTAACCATGTGACTGGTTCTGGCCTATGGGATGTGAATGAAAGTGTCACTTTCAGGCTACTAATCCCTAGCATGAGACCTCAAAGTTCTCTTCTCTGTGACACAGTGACTAGTGATGTCCAAGATGATGGCTACTGTGTCATACTAAGTGCTTGAGTCACTGTAATGAGAAAAGTCTATATATGAGCTGCCAGCCCCTAGATCCATGTGCAGGAGTGAGAAATAAACTTGTGTTGCTTTAAGCTTGTTTGTTACCACAACATAACCTAGCCTCATCCTAACTTATCATTTTCCCCCTAATTCTTCTCCTTCCTTCCACTCAAGCCAGCAACCCAAGACCTCCTCTCCCTTCAGTTGGCCACCTAGCCAACTTTATAGTCTCACCTCTATTCAATTATTCATCTATTTAGCAAATATGCACTGAGAATCAGCTGTGAGGAGACAGGATGTTAAGAACTAGAGAGACAAAGATGGACCAAACGTGCCTTCAGGGACTCACGGTCTGGTGGGCCCTGCCCTGGCCTGTGCACCTCTCCACTTCTGATAAGTTCTGTGTTGGTCACTCTGATGTTCCCACCATGGTCATCTGGCTGATCCTTGGAGATGGTGATTGAGGTCAGGAACCTGTCTCCTCCCCCACCATGGCCCCCCGTCACCACCAGGGCCTCTGATTATCCCTGAAACTCTCTTGCAGGAAGTTCCTTTACCATGAGGTTGGATGGCCCCAGAGGCCTGGATCCCTGTACAGGAGAACTCTGGAGCCCCACTGTGAGACACTGTGATAGAGCATGGGATATTGGCAAAGTCTTTGATTCTTTTATTGGTAAAGAAACCAAAACACAGAGGGGAGCAGTGATGTGTCCAGGGTCACTCAGCCAGATGGTCACAGGGTCATAACTAGAATTAAAACCATGTGCCCTTTATAGAAAGAATTCTTGCCTTTGTGTCTCAGTTCAACTTCAGCACAATAAGAGAACAGTCAAGGATATGGGAGGAAGCTGTTTTTCCCTGTAGATACCAGGCCTGAAGACATGAGCAGCAGGGAACTATTATGGGGAGTGGCCAATTTGGGAGTTTGGAGAGAAAGGATAGTCACATTCAAGAGAGAGGATAGGGAGCCATGATGTCACTAATGAGAGGCAAAATGAGGAAGAGGTCTTGGCCAATGTAAACCATTCCCTTGTTTCCAAGCAGGTGTCACCACCCCTCCACGTCATACAGTCCCCTGGAAAAGACTCCCCCCCGACCTAAAACAGGCTTGGCACATCCTCTCCAGGTGTCTGGGAAACTGGGGGGTTGTTTCTTTTCAAGGACCTTCAAGTCCTGAGATGAGTCCTCTGTGCATTCCGATGCAGGAGTGGAAGAAGGAAAAGATTGGGTATCGAGCCTCTCCTATCTGCTGTCCTCCCTGCAGTGGCCATAGTCCTGACCCAGGCACCCCACAGCCCACTCCCCTGCTCAGCCTCTCCCACCTCCTGTTCAAACAGGGGTAAAGTTACGTGACAAGGTCACCCTGTCCCCAGTTCTGAGGTGGATGGGGAGGCTGGAGACTAAGCAATTAACACACAGTCGGGAGTAAGGTGCCCAGGGAAATTTCCTGCAGAAGCGAGCCTTGGCAGATGAGAAGGCTCAGCGGGGGCAAGGCAGTGAGTGGGGGATAGACAGGGAAAGCCACAGGCAGCCTCCTTTGCACATTGCCTGCTTCTTCTTCTCTAGAAAGAAGCCACTGTGGTGGGGGCAGTGGGGCCAGGGAGAAGAAGGGTGTGGGGTGCTGGACAGAGGGGTCCCCGCAGGAGCACTGGAGCTCACGTTTGGAGAGAGGACTTTCCCTTCTATGCCCTGCCTTCGGGAGAGGCAGCCATTTGAGCCCCTGAACTCCCAGCTGGGGAGCTGGTCTCCTGACGGCCAGGAGCGGGTTCTGGGGAGCTCCTCAAGTTGCGGCACACACCCATCATGCAACAACAGACACACCAGCCATGTGGCAGCACATGTGACACACAGCACTGGCAGCAGGACACATGCTCAGCCACACACACCACACACAGCAAGAAGGACAAAAGCACAGCCACACACAGAGCGGCACCACACACACACACACACACACACACGGTTCTACTACTGCCCAAGCTTCCCCAGACCACCTCCCCAGGAGGAACCTCAGCCCTGGAGCCACCTTCTCAGAGGGGGCTTTCCACTCCTCTCTCTCCCTCCTGCGTGACTCACTCCCAGAAGACAGTGTGGGTGGCTCTGAGCCTCACCCCAAGCACAGGACTGGGAGTCAGTAGACACAGGGCCCTGGTCTGCCTCTACAGCTCTATGAATGGGAGACAGTGAGGGGAGGGCACAAGTCACAATGTCTCTGGGCCACAGTTTTCTCCCTCTGTCCAATAGGGCAATAGGAAGAAGGAATAATAGTGCCTACTCATGGGATTGCGATGAGATCTGATGAAAGCATTTTGTGAGATAAGTTGATCCCCAGACCTGAGAGCAGAACCCCTCCCCTCGGGTGCACAGCCACCCTGGGCCTTGTCCTGGAGCCCTGGTCAGCCAGCCAGGTCTAGGACACTAGGATGCACTAGGACAACGTCCACGGAAAGGGTGTGAAACTTCCATGCTGTCTGAGCATGCCATTCTCCCTGCATCTCCACATCTTCACCAGCCTGGAAGCTCTCAGAATCCATCTTTTTGGTTTTTATGGAAACTTCAACACATGAGCACGGTGGATTAAATCATTGGCCATTGGCAATTGCACGCCATCTCCAGTCCCCTCCCCTCTCCCTTCTGCAGAAGTCAGGGAGGGACCCAAAGTTTCAACCTTCTAATCACAGGGTTGGCTCCTCTGGTAGCCAGCCCCCCTCCTTAAGTGATTTAGGGGCTTTCCAAAAGTCACCTCATTCACGTAAAAAAGACACTTTTATGCTCTAGTCATTTAGGAAATTCCAAGGGTTTTAGGGGCTCTGTGCCAGAAATGGGACAAAGACCAAATATCTATGTTTTAGTATAAATCACAATATCACAGATTTAAAAATGGACAGTGCCTTGTCTTTGCTCTTAGGCAGCTCCTGGGCTAACTCAGCATTCTCAGCCCTGGTTATCTGATAGAATCCTGGCCTGGGGGTCTTTTAAAACACTGGCACCTAGGTCCCATCCCCAGAGATTCATAGTCAATTGATGTGCAATGGGGCCTAGGCAACCATGTTTTTAAAAAGCCCCTCAGGTGATTCTAATGTGCAGTTGGAGTTGAGACCCACCCATCTAGTGGAGAAATTAGACATAAACCAAAAGACAGAATGGGACATTTTTACAATAGATGCACATACAATAATAATAGCTAACATTGGCTGGGCCATTCTGTGTGTGTGTATGACCACCACTGTGCCAAGTTGCACATGAGTATATTTGAGCTTCCCCTAAACCCAGGAAGGCATGCCCCATGCACCTAATTTACAGAAGAATAAATGAAGCTCGAGAGACTACTCAAGGCAAGACTTCCCCAAAAAGGCAACATTCATGCTGAAATTTGAAAGAAAATAGAATTTTCTGGAGAGACAGAGCAACAGAAGGATAGGGGTGTTCTCGATTGTCTGGCTGTTAGAATCCAAGACCTGGACAATCAGCAAACTGACAGAATGGGAGAAGATATTTGCAAACAGCATATCAGATAAAGGGTCAATATCCAAAATCTATAAAGAACTTATCAAACTCAACACCCAAAAAACAAATAACCCAGGGAAGAAATGGGTAAAAGACATGACTTCTCCAAAGAAGACATCCAGATGGCCAACCGACACATGAAAAAATGCTCAACATCACTCATCACCAGGGAAATAAAATCAAAACCACAATCAGATACCACCTTACACCTGTCAGAATGGCTAATATTAACAACTCAGGCAACAACAGATGTTGGCGAGGATGCGAAGAAAGAGAATATCTTTTGTATTGTTGGTAGGAATGCAAGCTGGTGCAGTCACTCTGGAAAACAGTATGGAGGTTCCTCAAAAAACTAAAAACAGAACTACCTTATGACCCAGCAATTGCACTACTAGGCATTTATCCACAGGATACAGGTGTGCTGTTTCAAAGGGACACATGCACCCCCATGTTTATAGCAGCACTATCAACAATAGCCACAGTATGGAAAGAGCCCAAATGTCCATTGATGGATGAATGAAGAACACGTGGTATATATATATACAATGGAGTATTACTCAGCAATCAAAAAGAATGAAGTCTTGCCATTTGCAACTACATGGATGGAACCAGAGGGTATTATGCTAAGCGAAATTAGAGAAAGACAAATATCATATGACTTCACTCATATGAGGACTTTAAGAGAAAAACAGATGAACACAAGGGAAGGGAAGCAAAAATAATATGAAAACGAGGGGGACAAAACATAAGAGACTCTTAAATTTGGAGAACAAACAGAGGGTTATCGGAGGGGTTGTGGGAGGGGGGATGGTCTAAATGGGTAAGGGGCATTAAGGAATCTACTCCTGAAATCATTGTTGCACTATATACCAACTAATTTGGATTAAATTAAAAATTTAATTAAAAAAATGTTTTTAAGTAAATTAAAAAAAAAGAATCTAGGACCCAGGAGGCTCTTCAGATGTGCAGGAATGTGGGTATAGAGGCACTATTGGCTGGTATGTAGGTGCCCAAAAAGGACAAGCAGGAGTTCAGATGACAGATGCTGGTGGAGGCCACCTTACGGGAATAGAACATTTTAGGACAGATAAAAGGTTAAAAGGTAGAGCTACTATTCCTGGCAGGTAGCAATTCCAGGCCCCTTGTCATCATTCCCAGAGGTGGCAGGGATGAAAATAGAATGTCGAAATGGAGTCAGAGATGCTGGACCCTGAAGGAGGTTGTGGGGAGGAAGCTTAGACTATGTCCTTAACTTTTTTAAAACAGTGAAATGGAAATCAACCACATACCCTCTATGCAGAAGTTAACAAAGCGTGGGCAGGACAACATTGAACTCAGGGTCAGAGGCCAAGTTCCAGACATTTTGCTCTCTTAGCCTGGGTTCTGTCATCTGTAAACTGAGGGCAAGGATGGTTGTGTCTTAGCGCTTTCAAAGTGAGTGCTGGAGAGCCAACGTCCAGGAGGGATACTGGTGTGGAGAGAGTAATGGGGGTCTCTAGGCCCCACTCGCTCAACACAGGGCAGGTCTACTTTCCCCTGCTTTACATATGGGCTGTCATGGAAAGCTTCACCAAATGAGAAGTTCTGCAGCTCAGTGTGAAAGTGTAGCCTTGACATCTAGTTAAAGATGGCTTTATCATCTTTCTTTCTTTCTTTCCTAGGACCTCCTAAAATTATAGCAACCCCACCCCCACCCCTGCCGCCGGGGCTTGGGTACCAGCCACACAGAGGTGAGATTGATCACCGAAGCTGGAAACAGGGATTACATGGAAATCTAAACAGAAACCATTGGGAACCCCAGGTTCCTTGCCCCCATAAGTCAGAGAAGTCCTCACTGCTGCCCCCTTTATTGGGGAAAAAAATGAGCAAATAGCTCATTTGCTATGAGTACAAAAAAACAAGTTGAAAATGCCAATGTGATGTCCAATGGCAAGAGCAGGAACCTTACCCAGTACTCTACATTGAAGCCCACCTTTCCACAAACTTCAACACTAAACATAAAACTGCCAAAATCTGCTTTTTAGTACCACACATTTATTTGAGAAGAGATCCTACCATGGACAATAGGTAACTAAGGTTTTGTGCCAGGTGCTAGGGTTGGATGCTTCCAGGTGCTTTCCATGTGTTGACTTCTCTAATGCTCCCAATAATTCTTGATGTAGGCTACTATTTCTGTTCCCATTTTACAGATGAGGACTCTGAGGAAGAAAGAAGCCAAGCCCAAGTACAGTCATCTAGGTAGTAAGCCAGGGAATCTAACTATAGGTCCGGGCAGTCAGCCTCCAAGTCCACATTCAAGAGCTCATGCTATGAGCTCTTACCGCTAAGATGGAGATCAAGCCCAACAAAGGCAGGTGGATGACGCAGAGGGGAAAAGAAATAATGTAAGGAATTGTGAGTCATTTTCTAAATGTAAGAAGTTTACAGATCAACACATATTCTGAGATAAAAAATATATTTCATTCATAAAATAGGAATAGAATAATGTGAAAAAGAAAAAATTAGACAGCAGGAAAGAGCTCTAGAAAATTAAAAAATGTGAAATGAAACACACAACGTGTATTATAAAACAGGGTCAACCAAATCTTCTAGGAAGTAGGTCAGTATGCCATAGGTGTAGAAATACATGATGTAATGGACTATGATAGATTACACTGATTGCCCTAATTCTTTGCTCAGCCCAATATTCGGACCTTTTGCCATGTGATTGGGCAGTTTGCTCCACTAAAGGGGTCTCTTGATTTTGGGGTGCTGCCGTCTGATTTGCTGTGGGCCATTAGTGGTGGGGGGGGTGTGACCAAAGGCTTGAAAGCTCTTATGGGGTTGGGCTCTTGCTTCTTTGCCATCACCAGGCCAAAAACATTCTTGGACTAGCCCACTGGTCTCACAGTGAGGGTGAGACCCATTTAGAGCAGAACTACATTCCACCAGCCAACCCCGTCCTAGATCAGCCACCCCCTAGCTTACTCCCAGTTGAAGGCGAAGCACAGTCAACACAGCCACTCAACCAATTCAGCCTAAGTCAGTGACTCCCAGCCAAAGATCCCTGAGAATAAATAATTTTGTTTTAAGCCATAGATTTTTGGGTTGGTTTGTTATGTAGCATTATTGTGGTCATGGTTAACCTATGCAGCTATCAACCTAGGAGCTGATACCCAGTTAACAGAGAAAATGGAAGGAAGGGAATTACCAAAGAAATAATTCATGTGTGTTTCCCCGCACCAAAAGGTAGCAGCCTCCAGATCAAAGGGCTTACGGAGTACCCAGAACGATACATAGATCCACCCCAAGGCATACTGTTGTGAAATGTCAGAAACTATGGTCAAAGAGATGATACTAAAAGTTTTCAGCTAGAAAAAAACAGGTTTCATAGGAAGAAACATGAATCAGGATGGCTACAAGGCTTCTCAAGAGGAACACTGCATACTACATAATAGTAAGGCAATGTCTTTTAAATGTTTTGGAAGAAGTTGTTTTTAATATAGAATTCTAGACCTAGACACATAATTAAGATATAAGTTGAATGTAAATATTTTTTTAGCTATAGAAGGATTCAGAAAATTCACTTGGCACACCCTTTTACTTAGTACGCTACCAGATGATGTGCTCTCCAGCCAAAGTGGAAAGTAAATCTAAAAAATAGAATCTAGGGGGGCTCCTGGATGGCTCAGTCAGTTAAGCATCCGACTTCAGCCCAGGTCATGATCTCACGGTTCGTGAGTTCGAGCCCCATGTTGGGTTCTATGCTGACAGCTCAGAGCCTAGAGCCTGCTTCAGATTCTGTGTCTCCATCTCTCTCTGCCCTTTCCCCATTCGTGTGCACATATGCTCTCTCTCTCTTGCTCTCTCCCTCTCTCTCTCTCTCTCAAAAATAAATAAACATTAAAAAAAATTTTTTTAATAGAATCTAGGGAATCTGGGTGGCTCAGCCAGTTAAGTGTCCAACTTCAGCTCAAGTCATGATCTCATGGTTCATGAGTTTTTGAGCCCCACATCGGACTCTGTGCTGACAGTGTGGAGCCTGCTTGGGATTCTCTCTCCCTCTCTCTCTCTGACCCTCTCCCACTTGCTCGCTGTCTCAAATAATAAATAAACTTAAAAAAAATAGAACCTAGGAAACAGAAGATTCAGCACAGTTGGCTGGCAGAGGAAATTCCAAGGATAAAAGCTTTGCAAGGGCACCTGGATGGCTCAGTTAAGTGTCTGACTTTGACCCAGGTCATGATCTTATGGTTTGTGGGTTCAAGCCCCATGTCTGGCTCTGTGCTGACAGCTCAGACCCTGGAGACTGCCTCAAATTCTGTGTCTCCCTCTCTCCCTGCCCCTCCCCCACTCATGCTCTGTCTCTCTCTGTCTCTCAAAACTAAACATTGAAAAAAATATTAAAAAAAAGAAAGAAAAAGCTTTGCAGCAGACCTACAAAGTAATAGGCCAGATTGAAACAGGAAATTCAGTGCTCCAAAAGAGAAGAATCCAGGGAAACAGGAGGGATTGATAGATGAACTGATATAAGACAATGCTTGTGAACAAAATAGTGACAACAATGGAATAGCAGATCTGATGCACCATTTAGAAAAATGTAAGAAAACAATGCAATTGAAAGTGTGAAATGCTTATTACCTCTGGGTATATTTTTCCAGGTAGTTAATACCAGGTGTTAGTGATAGACAGTAAGAATTTATTTCCCACATCACATTGCATACTGGCCAGCCAGTCCTCCCTTTGGAGAACCCCATGGAACTCCTGGCCTACACAGTCTGCTCACTGGGGAAGAGACAGACCGATGGAAGAGGCAGACAGCCCCTTCACTGCCCTAGCCCAAAGGGAGAGCTCTAGGCACATGACCTCTACCTACCTGGAAAGGAAATGGAGACATATATGGAACAGATAGATATCAGAGGAACACCAACTTTCTTTGCCACAACAGAAAAAAAAAGTATGAGAAAGAAAATAAACTCATAATTCATTGCTTGTCTCTGAAGTGAGCCATCTTTACACGATCATCATGAGGTTCTAGATTTAACCGAAAGTCCAGTGTAACTATACTGACTAAAAGGACTGCACTTTTAGGGGCACCTGGACGGCTCAATAGGTTAAGCATCTGACTTCAGCTCAGGTCATGATCTCACAGTTTGTGAGTTCAAGCCCCGCATCAGGCTCTCCCCTGTCAGCACACAGCCTGCTTTGGATCCTCTGTCCCCTTCTCACTCTGCCCTTCCCCCCACTTTATCTTTCTCTTTCTCAAAATAAACATTAAAAATTTTTAAAGTACTGTACTTTTAGAAGAGTATAGTTATACCCTACTATTCCTGTATAGGAAGGGGCAAAAGTGAGGTGGGTATCAAAGCAAAATCATCTGAAATGCCTCCAATAGCAGGAAGTCAATAAATGATGTCTAATACTGATAAAGCAAGAAACAGCATTGTCCGCGTATTACTTAAAAATATGAAGGCACCCAGCAAACAGGATGCTAAAAGAGCTAAAAATGTAATGTCCCCATAAAAAGCAAAAGTAGAGGTAAGAAGGGGAAAGACTGTGCTTTTTTTTATTATAAGCCCTTGGTATTTACAATTTTTTTTTCGATTTACAGATGTATTATTTGGACAATTTTTAAAGCAAACCCAAAACAAACGCTAAAAATAAACCCCCCTGCATTTGCTAATCATTTCTGACCTTCTAAGGTTCTTGAATTCTAAGCATCTGGGGGAGAAAGCTTGTGTCACAGTGGAGATTTGTCTGAACACAAACTGTCGCAGGCCCTGGACAGAGAAGTCAAAACAAAGAAAGGTCATATGCCATTCTGAGCATGTGAGGTCCTTGTGAGATCTTACACTTGAGCCACGGCCAAGGGGATCTGGAATGGGCACGACCTGATCCTGGCACTGAGGAAGCTTCCGGAAGCCCCGGAGACCCCACCAGACCTGGCACCGGCCTCCCTGGAGCTCTGGGGAAGAACACAGCCAGTTATGCCCCACAGCCCCCTGGCAGGTACCATGGGCACCAGCTATAATGAGAAGTGACAGGTACGGTTGCTGGGAAAACATCCCAGCCTGGAGCTCAAGCTACCCAGAGTTGCTGGGGGCCTTCTCAAGCTGTCAGGAGGGTCCCCACACACTTTGATGCCACAGCCAATCTGGTCTGGAGCATTCGCATCTCATTAGCATGGACTGAGGCCAACCTGGAGCATGGTCCCCAGCCCAGCTTTGGGTAGAGGGGAAACTGAGACCCCAGGTGGACAGACAGGAGGACACTGATTCTGCCATCCTCCCAGAGCACTCTCCCTAGTATCACAGGAGAATCAACTGAAGCCCCTAGAGGCCAACCTGACTTCCAACCCTGCAGATGATGTCATCAGTGGCCCTCCCAGAGTCTGGCCCCTGTCTCCTGGTATAGCCTCACTGCTCCTTAGCACTGGTCCTAGCTCTGTCATCTTCCAGGTGAGGTGAATCTAAGCCAAGCTCACTTCTGGACAATAGGATGCCAGTGTCACCCAGCTGACAGGGAGAACCTGAGGCTGAGTTTTGCTTCCATTCAGGTGGGATTCCCATGGCCACAAATGGCTCTTTCGGTTTATCCTCAACTGTTCCCTGCCAGCAGGAAAGGCAATCGGGGTGCTCTGGTGCCCAACCCTCATGGCTCTTCCCATTGCGACAGGCTGACCCTGGGCTTCCTCTTGATACCCATTTCCACAGAAACCAAGATGAGCAGAGCCGAAAGGTCGCTGGCTCCCCACTCTGTTCCCAGGCAAGACAGCCCTTGAGAGATTCCAGAAAGCTGTCCAACCCCACAGACGCCAGGAGCCAGGCCGAGGAAATGGGTTTGGGAGACCTTCCATGCAGGTGCCTCTCGCGGTCCCTCTCCCCGCGGGGAAATTCTCCCAGAAGCACACTCTGGTAGACAGCGGGAGAGACGCTCCATGCTGAGCACCAGACATCGAACGGATGAGATAATCATAAATCCACAAACTGCAACAAGATAAAATTATCATTATATGAAGTTAAATTATTAATTAGCGCCTCCAAAAAAAGACCAGCACCACCTGGTCTTGAATCCTGGAAGCTGTCTTTCTGAAAGCAACAGAAATACCAAAATAGTTCAGCAGCGCTCCACATTGTGGGTGTGGGACCCCCATGTTTGTGGCTGCCAGAAGCCTGATGGCCAAGGGGTCCAGCCAGGTGGGCCCAGCGGGGCCAGGACTAGTCAGTTTAGATGAGCAACTCAAGAGATCCGTTTTTATGGTTGGGGAAACTGAGGCAAAGGACTAGGTAGAAGGGCCACAGGAGCCTGAGGAGTTTGTATGCTGGGTTGAGAAGAGGTAAGTCCTGAGTCTGCCTGATGGTCTGAGGGCTGAGGACACTCACCCACATAGTAGACTTCTACTGAGCACCCAGTGAGTGTCAGGCGCCAGGAATACAGAGGAGAAGCCATCATTCCTTGCCTGTGAGGAGCCCAGTTTGTGCCAGGCTCGACCAGTGGGTCAGCTGTGTCTTCCGTCTTCTTCACCCCCCCTCACGTCATCGGATTTATCCTTTTTATCGCCATCATCACCACCATCATCCTCCTCGTCACCATCATCATCATCCCGCACCACCACCAACTCCTACAACCCATACGTATTCATTAAATCCTACAGCCACTGCGGCTTAATGAGAGGGGAGGAGCTTTAGAAAGCACCTTTCTAACCAGGGCATCAATCCTCGCTGTGAAATGCCTGGTGAATTGTGACCCAGCGCAACAGTTCTGGCAATAAGGAGCTTACTCGCTGCTTCATAAATCAACCCACTGCATCTCTGGAGAGCAATTTCTCCCTCATTCATTTATTCATCCATTCAGCAAGCATTTACCAAGCATCTACTAGGAGCCACCTCAGGACTAGTTTTTGGAGAAAAGAACTCTTTCTTCTGGCTGAGGAAAACACAACCCAGTACCTTCTTGCAGAAAGTTCTCAGGATGGTGGGAAAGACAAACAAACAGCCAAGCGATGACAACACAGGGTGTTGTTTGGTGGAACACGCGATATGTTCTGGTGTGTTAGAGGTACGGTCTTGTCCACCTTGCACCGCGAGCTGTGGGTGGGCACCACTCTTAGCCCCATTGGACAGATGAAAACCCCGAGCACAGGAAGGTTAAGTAACTTGCCCACGGTCACTCAGCTGCAAGATAGATGGGTCAGGATTTACAGCGAGGTTGTTGGACTCCTGAGCTGTGTTCTTGGCCCCTCTGACAGAACGCGCCATCCCCTTGCTGATGGGTGTAGTCCTGACAAATCCACCCACAGCCCGGAAGACTGACAGTGAGCTGTGTGCGGGTCTATGTGCTTCAAGCTTGGGGACCTGTCACAGAAGCGCACTGCTCCCCGGGGCCAGCAACCTGGCAGATGACTCTGGATCCAACAGTACTTGGGTTTTGGCTTAGATAGAGACGGGAACGGAGATATCTCTGTTTGCCACGTGCGCCTTCCACGTGGCCCCAAATGGGATGAACTGCATGGCCCAGACTCTCCTCCAGCCCCAATATCCGCCCCTGCTCCAGCCAAATGAGGCCTGAATAATTCATGGCCAATGCACACGGCCTGGGCCTGGAGCAGCTTTACAGTGGCCAAATTGGAGAGGGGGGGTGGAGGCCAGGGCAGCTGGACCTGGGAGGAGGTGGTGGTGGGGTTTTGAGAGCCACTAACAGCCAGGAAGAGTAAACAAGGTTCGATGAATTATTCAGCCAGGCAGCTGCTGATGCAGCCCCGGGGGCAGCAATGGCATGACAATGTACTAAGTCTGACGTCACCACTCACTGGGGGCAGCCTGGTGTCAGTGTGGCCAGGCTCTGACCAGAGCCCACAGGGCAAGCGGTAACTGAGATAAGGCACAGCACAGCCCCACCCAGGAGAGCAGCAGGTGCCAGAAGGAGACAGAACCTGAGTCCCGGGCCTGGGCCTGCCTGAAAGGACGTGTGGAAGGTAACGTGGTCCTAGGAGAAGGTTGTGGACTCTGGAGGCTGTTAGAGCTGGGTTCCAAGCAGCATCAACACAGTGCAGCCTTTGGAAAACCATTTAACCTCACTAAGCCTCAGCTTTCTCAACTGGAAAATGGGAACCAGGAGATGGCTGGATACAGGATAATCACTTCACCATGATCCGAGTCTCCCACTCGTGGCCCTGGCCCTGAGCGCACTCCTAAACACACGGTGAATGGCAGGGCCTCTCCCATCCGTCGGGTCAGCAAGGCCAGCTCTCTGGGCCTTTGGAAGCCTCTTCCGTCCCTCCCTGCTGTCTTCCCACCCTACCTCACAGGGCATTGAGGAACTCTGCTGGTGACCCTGCTGCAAATGTTCACCCAGGGAGAAAGTCAAGATGTGTCCAGATCCGCAGCACAGGCAAGGGGCCTGGAACTGGCCAGCAGGGACCACACTCCTCCACTGATTGCTGTGTGACCTTGCACTGGCCCTTTTCCCTCTCTGGGCCTCTGCGGCTAGACAAGTAGGTCCCTCAGCCTCCTCCAGCTCTGACCTCAATTGACTATAAGACAGTGGAAGGGAGGGGCTGATTGTTCCCTCTGGCTGGGGTGAGAGGCGGCAGAGGCTACACGTTTCTGGAATTTGCAGGGTGGGGGTCAGGTCTTTCTTCAGAAGGTTCCAGCTCTCCAGTTTCTCTCTTCTCCTAAGAGCACCATGCTCTGCCAGGAAAAGGTAAAACAGTAACCACCAGCAGCAAGGGCTCCTCGGCCCCACCCCTTCATGGCATAGGGCTAACCGCCTCACTAGGCGGGTGTTTCCCGCGGTTTTGACCCCCATTGAAGGATGGCATGGCAGCAGCTCAGAGAAGCTGAGTGTTGGGTCCAAGGCCACACAGCCATCAGGAACAGAGCCTGTCCTGGAATCCCAGACTGGGCCTGCGGTCTCCATCACCCATGAGCAAGGCTGACTTCTAAAGCAGGGCCCCCCCCGCCCCGCATTTGGTCAGTGACGTTGCTGGAACCCAATTCCCCCTTCTCCTCCCCAGTGCAGCTCCAAGCAGACTGGGAGGCGGCACCAGGACTCAGGTCATTCGATGAACTTGACTGGGGTCCAGTCCTAGCTCTGCCACTCACCAACTCTGTGCCCTTGAATGAGTCTCTCACGCTCTCTGAGAGGCAGTTTCCTTGGCTGGCATGTTGGGGTGATGATGACGCGCCTCTGTGTGGCTGTGATGGGCTTGCCCTTTGTGCTGGACCCTCAGATGGCAGGGCCAGCTCAGGACAGAATTGGCCAGAGCAGAGAGGGGGCGGCCTGGGTAAGAAGAGGGGCCGGCTGGATGGGAAAAGGGAGGAGGGCACTCTGGGCAGAAGCCCAGAACAGCTGCCTAAGTGCTCAGTAATAAATAAGTGATATTGGCCACCACCTAATGTTTCCACAGTGCTGGCCAGCTGGGGCGGGAGGGGAAGTTTATTATAGACCCGGCCGTCTCTTAGTCTCACTCACATATTGAACCTTATGCATCCCTAATGAGCTCAGGGTGACAGGCTGACCCTAAGGGCACAGGCTCTTCCCAGGAGCTGGAGGATGAAGGCCCTTGGGGGCAGCTGTCCCCTTGGTCCTCAGCAATGTTGACTCTTAGGGGGAAACAGCACAGGCTCAGCAGGGGCCAGGGCACCCCATGCCTTCCTGGTCATGGAGAGGACATGAGGAAAGGTGTGGGTGCTCGTTTCTGGGGATCCTGGATGTCTGTGTTCTAATCCACCCTCTCTGCAGTGCCCCTTATCCCCAGGGCCTTTCTCTGCCCTCCTGTAAAGCAGACACCCTGGGAGCTTGGGAAGCCCTGGTCCTGCCTCCACCAGGGGAGACAGTGAACACACCCCAGGAACTGAGGCTTCCTTGGATGGGGAAGAGCAAAGCTACAAGTGTCCCGAGAGACCCTCTGCCCCTTCTCAACTGTACAGGAGGGTGAATTGAGGTCCACAAAAAAGAGAATGACTCATCTGGGGTCACATAGCAAGGTCTAGGATCTCCGTGTCGTGTTCTTTGCACACCATCCAACCCCATCCCGCTGGGGCTTTGGAGACCAGAGGGGAGGGCCCTGCCTCCAGACCTAAAGCTCAGAATGGGAAAGGTTCCCAGAGCCCTGAGCAGCTAGAATGCACGGGGCAGGGAGGCTGCCCACCCACCTGCCCAGCTGGCCATGTGGCTTCAGGAGTCCCCGCCTCTCTGGGCTCTTGAGTCCCCATGTACAGAATTATCATGCTTCTGGGGCGCCTGGGTGGCTCAGTCGGTCAAGCATCCAACCTCAGCTCTGTCTGACTTCAGCTCAGATCATGATCTCACCATTCATGAGTTCAAGCCCTGCATTGGGTTCTCTGCTGTCAGCACAGAGCCTGCTTGGGATCCTCTGTCCCCTTCTCTCTCTGCTCCTCCCCCACCATCTCAAAAATAAATTTTAAAAAAATATTAAAAAAAAAAGAATGCCATGCTTCAGTGAGGTGTTCCCAGAGCTGCCCTTAAAGGTAAACAGAGGCACACACTGAGAACCCCATGTTCTAATCTTGACTGGGCCACCAATACACATGAGAGGCAGAAAGAAGGGCCTGAGGCTGGGCTCTCATTTCCCTGTCCATAAGCAGGAGTGTGTGGCTTCTGAGCTTCCTGTCCAGCCTAAGAGTCTATGGCCAGAAATAGTATGGCAGTTCATTAAGAGATTAAAAATAGAATTACAGTATGATTCAGTGATTCCACTTCTGGGTATAGACACGAAAGAATGACAAAGCAGAAACTCAAACAGTATTTGTACCCTCATGTTCACGGCAGCACCACTGACAAGAGCCAAGAGGTAGAAGTAAACCAAGGGTTCGTCAACAGACCGATGGATGAACAAAATGTGCTACATCCGTACAATGGAGTGTTACTCAACCTTAGAAGGAAGGACGTTCTGGCACACGGATGAACCTTGAAGACGTTATGTTGAGTGAGATAAGCCAGTCATGAAAGGTCAAATACTGGATGATTCCACTTCTAGGAGGGACCTGGGGCAGTCATATTCATAGAGACCAGGTAGAATGGTAGTCGCCAGGGGGGCCTGGGTGGCTCAGTCGGTTAAGTGTCCGACTTCCGCTCAGGTCGTGATCTCGCGGTTTGTGAGTTCGACCCCCACATCGGGCTCTGTGCGGATAGCTCGGAGCCTGGAGCCTGTTTCAGATTCTGTGTCTGCCTCTCTCTCTGCCCCTCGCCTGCTCACGCTCTGTCTTTTAATAATAAATAAACGTTAAAAAAATTAAAAAAGAATGGTAGTTGCCACAGGCGGGTGGGCAGGGAAGGGAGACATGGAAAATTTTTAAGGATATAGAGTTTCAGTTTTACAAGATGAAAATGTTCTGGAGATTGGTTTCCCAACAATGGGAATGTACTTAACACTAGTAAACTATATGCTTAAAAGTGGCTCAGGTGATAAGTTCTATGTCACGTAGCAGCCACGATTTAAAAATCTTTTAAACAAAGAAATTATGACCAGGAGCTCAACGCAGAGAGATCTGCCACACCTTTCGTACTAAGAATATGTGCTTTTTTTTTTTAAGTTTATTTATTTATTTATTTTGAGAGAAACAGAGAGACAGCGGGGAAGGGGCAGAGAAAGACAGGGAGAGAGAGAATCCCAAGCAGGTTCCACGTTGCCAGCACAGAGCCCGACGTAGGGCTTGAACCCACGAACTGTGAAATCATGACCTGAGTTGAAACCAAGAGTCAGACGCTTAATTGACTGAGCCACTCAGGCGCCCCATCACACCAGGTATATGTCCTTTAAAAAAAGACACCAAGAAAATTTGTTCTGTAAAGAACTTTGCTACACAGCCTTTTGTGGCATGGAGAATCCTTGCTGAGTGTAAGGAAGCTGCCCTCACCCAACATCTTCTTTGCATCGAGTTTTGCAAACCAGGCACATATGTCCCTTACGATGAAATATGCGTTGAGCCAGCGCCCTACTTCCTGGTGTGAGGTGGGCACATCAGATGGTCTCAGATGCTGCTGGGGGAATAACTGCCTCAGTCCTAGGGTCGGCATTCAAGCGCTCCATGGTGTGGCCCGGGAAGACTGCAGACTTCACCCTCTCTCCACTCCCGGATCACCCCATCCACTTTGGGCGTGCCCTTGCCCTAGCCCGAGCCCCACATATGTCGCCCCTTCAAAGATGCCCCCGGGCCCCGTCAGAGATGGTTTCTCCCTCTGTCTGCCCTTCCATGCCCCCCCTCCCTTGGCTTCTCCATTAATCCCCATAGTTCCACATTCCCTACCCACCAGACTTAGGGATGGTGAGCTCCTTGAGGGAGGGAGGGGCTGTGTCTTGTTCAAGTTGTCTTAACCTGGTTTCAGCACTGGTCCCCAGCCTCGCATACTGGGAAAAAATTGTGAGGACAAAGTGAGAATCTCCTGCAGCACATCTCCGTGCCATCTACCCAGATGGAAACAGATTCCCAGGGAATCTGAATCACCCAGCTGGGCCACTTTGGATAGGAGCACCTTACCTAGAATCTCTCAATCAGAGTACTAGGCAAACGGAGTACTCACTGTACCCCACACACCGGCTAGTGCTTTCCATGCTAGTCTGTGAAAATCCTTCGAAGGGCCTCATAAAGTAGGCAACTGTGGGGACACCTGGGTGGCGTGGTCGGTTAAGTGTCCGACTCTTGATCTCGGCTCAGGTCATGATCTCATGGTTTGTGGGTTCAAGCCCTGCATTGGACTCTGCATTGATGGTGCAGAGCCTGCTTGGGATGCTGTCTCTCCTTCTCTCTGACCCTCCCCTACTTGTTCTCTCTCTCTCTCTCTCTCTCTCTCTCCCTCCCTGTGTTTGTCAAAATAAATAAACTTATAAATAAATAAACAAAGTAAGTAAGTAGGCATTGTGACTGCACCCATTTTACAGATAAGGAAGTTGAGGCTCAGAGAGTCAAAGGCATCAAACCCAGAGCTGGGATTTGAACCCCAAGGTGCAGGCCTCCCCAAGAGCAGCATGTGCCATTGCCATGTGAGCACACTTGCTTCCCAGGAACAGGTGACCACGGGGGCCACCACCTTGCCCTCAGTCTCCACGGCGAGTGGCCTGTCCCACCAGGTTAGCAGGTTAGCCCCCTGGTGGCTGACTGACGGGCTGGCCCAGAGCTCAGCAGCTGCTGCTGCGCACCTCTGTAATTCTCCGAGTCAGCTCCCTAGCTCACTGACCTGTTGGGAGAGTAAGTGCCAATGGGGGAAGGGGGGAGGGACCCTCTCTCCCGCACCCTCCTCTCCTTCTGCTGCCTCCCCAGAGCACCTGCCCCTGCCCTGGAGGGGCCAAGTGGGAGGTCTCTGGACCCCTGGAAAGGTTGGATTCCTGACAAGCCAGAGCAGGAGGGGCGGTGTCCAGAAGCCTTCCTCCTGCCTCCCTCCAGGCCGCCTGGACTCTGCAGAGGACCCTCCCCATCGCTCGGGCAGGCTGGCGCACTGCACACACCCTTAGCAATGCCAGACAGGGAGCCCCCGAACAGCCGGCTCACTGCTCGCCTCAGCTCCCAGGGAGGCTGCTGCTGCGGCTCTCCGGGAAACTGAGGCAGGGCACCTGATTCACGCCTACGCAGCACAGGGCTTAGCACAAAGCCTCTGGAGGGACACAAACCATGGGGCTTGATCCCTGCCCCTTGAGAGGGATGAGGCCAAGCACAAATGGCAGAAGTCCAAGGCAGAAGGAAAAAGATCGATACCTTGTGTTGGTCCAGAGCACGGAAATTTACAAAGCACTTTCACAGTCTCAATTAATCCCCAAGCAATCCTGAGATAACGGAGCATCCAGTGCTTACTGGGCTCTCACTAAGTGCCAGGCATTTTTCTAAACGTTCTGCACATGTTATCTCACGTAACCCTCACAGCAGCACCGTGGGTTGGGTGTCATTACCAACATCTCCATGTCACAGATGGAAAAACGGAAGCACAGAAAGGTTGAGCAACTTTGCCAAGGTCATTCGGATACTCAGAGGCCGAGCTGGGATTTGAGCCCAAGCAGTCTGGCTCCAGAATCCAGGTGCTGTCTCTAATGGTGCTGGGTACTGGGCGAGTATTTCTACTCACAATAACAGAGAGGAAACAGAGGCTCTCTTAAATAAACCACCCGAGGCCCCACAGCCAGTCAAAGGTAAAGGTAGGATCTGAACCAGGTGACTCACCTATGGTCACACCTGCAGTTAGGTAGCAGGGCTGGGGTTTGAGCCCAAACCCTTGGATTTAAAACCCAAGGATTTTTTTTTTAATTTCAACAAAAGGAGGTGCCTGGGTGGCTCAGTCAGTTGAGTGTCTGACTTCAGCTCAGGTTATGATCTCGTGGTTGTGAGTTTGAGCCCCGCGTCCCACTCTGTGCTGACAGCTCAGAGCCTGGAGCCTGCTTCGGATGCTGTGTCTCCCTCTCTCTGCCCCTCCCCCACCCCAAGTAAAAAAAAAAAAACACATTAAAAAAATTAAAACCCAAGGAAGATACAAGTTCAGATCAGGGAATGAAATTCAGTTCTGTTAACAAATCAGGAAAGGCTCTCTGAAGGGGGCAGCATTAAAGACAGACCTTAAAGCAAAGGGTGGAGCCAGGCGGAGGGGACCATGTGAGCGAAGCCTTTGCAGCTGGGAATGGGGGCAGCAAGGAGTCTCGTTTGGATGAAGGGCAGGGTAAGTGTGGAAGGATGGCCCAGACAGAAGGAGAGACCAGTGAATGGGAAGCCTTTGCCACTTGGCCTAAGGCAAATAACTTCACCTCTCTGTGCCTCAGTTTCCTCATCTGGAAAATGGGGATGCTAATGCTACAGACCTCACAGAGGCCTGGGGAACATCATAGAAAGCATGGAGAAAGTGCTTAAGCACCTACTGTGAGCTAGCCCCAGGTTAGCGGCTTAATAGAATATCACTTATAGCACAATCGTGAGAGGCAAGTATGACGGACAGATGAGGAAACAGAGGTTCCATAAGTTTAAGTAGCTTAGCCAAGGTCTCAGAGCTACTAAATAGCGAAGGTAGAATTCAAACTCCGGCTGAAATCCAGGAAAGGCTTGACTGACCCATCAAGGAGTGTGGACCTGCCTGGCTAGAGCAGGTAGTCAGTGGGGAGTCCTGGAAGGTTTGGGGGTGGCAGGCGTAACCTGTCAGTGGCCAAGGCTCTCCCTGGCTCAAAAACGTGAGGCTTCTCAAACACTACCCCATCTCTTCACCTGCCACTCCTCATTTGTGCACTGGAGACACTTCTTCCCATCCTGGTGCTAAGTAAATAGAAACAAAAACGCAGCTTAATTAAGACCATGGAAAGCAGGTGCTGTCTCCTGCCAGCAGAGAGAAGATGAGAGTAATCAGATCAAAATGGAGGCAGATGTTCAGAACTGGGCACAGATGCTCCCCCCCCAAACCCGGGCTCCTGGCTGCCATCCCTCACCTGTCTGCCCAAGGGAGTGGGTAAGCAGGGAGGAGTGGTCCAGCCAGGGAGGGGGTGCCCAGCCTGGTGAGGAAACCCTCCACCCTGGGGCAGCTGGCACCCTCCGGTAATGCACCCCACCCCCCTTTGGTGGCTTGGAGCCCAGGCTCTGGAGCCGGGCTAACTGGATTTGAATCCCTGTCACTTTCAACTGCGTAACCTTCGGCAATAACGTAACCGCTCTGTGCCTCAGTTTCTTCATCTGGAAAATGGGGATGTGCATAGACCTCATAGGGGTTGAGGGAGGATAAAAGGGGACATGTACCGAATGCTTAGGACAGCCTCTGAAATAGAATGAGGGCTGTGTGTGCTAGCTATTATTATCACCATTATTATTCATAGACACGTGGCTCAAAAACAATGGATAAAGTCCAGAGTCCTCCCTGATAGGGGCCAGATCCTCCCTACTGGCTCATCGTAGCTCAGATTTCCACACTTCCCCACACTGGACACCATCTACTCCCCAACCACCTAGAACCTCCTTCCGTAAACATGCCTCATGTCCCGAAGACCTCCCTGCTTTGTTTTGGGCATGCTCGCTGTCACGCCCAGATGCCCTTACTCTCTCTCCCTCATTAGCAGGGACTTTTCTTGCTCATCCTCCAAAACTCACTTCTGTTGCTTCTTCTGTGAAGATTCCCAATGGCGTCCCTCCAGACCTCTCACTTCCTCTGTGGCCTCTAGTCCAGCATATATCCCTCCTCCCAAACTGTGCTGTGGTTACCTGCGCACGGATCTGCCTTCACCGGGATGAGTGCCCCTGAGGTGAGCTCCGTGCCCTCCTTTATGTCCACACCCACGCCCCAGGGTCTACACAGCGCCTTCCACAGCTAGACACTCACAAAAATGAGAGAAGGGGAAGGGGGCATTGGAGGAAGAAGGGGGCAGGGCAGAAGACAAAGGGTAACGATCCTACTCTACAGAGAAGGGTCTTGGGGTTCCAGGAGGAGGAAGGGGGTCTTGAGACAGCTGGGAACGTAGGCATCCCCACCATGGCCATAGCCTGAGGCCTCTGAGAAGTTCAGAGACATAGATAAATAGAGCTGAAAGTCCTTCAGGAATCAACAAACCCGACTCTCCCATTTCATAGATGGGGAAACTGAGGCCCCGAGAGGGGCAGTGACTCTCCCTGTGTCATCCAGGGAACTAACTAACGTCAGAGCTGGCACCAGAACCCAGGCGTCTGTTGGAAGCTCTTTCCACTGTACAGTTCGGCCACTCCTGATCTCCAGGCCCTGCACCTGCTGACCCCCAGCCTGAACACCCACAGGCTGTCGAGCTGTGCCCTGAGGTGTCTGAGCAGTGGACGTCCATTGGTGACAGAGTTTGTAGGGAATCCTGAATTATAAGTCTGGGGCCCTTGGGGGTGGCGAGGCTGAGGTGAAGGAGGAAGAAAGGTCACTGAAGGAGTCAGGCGACTTTGGTCATCAGGCCAGAGGACCCAAGAATGTTACTCAGAGATGGTCTGGTCCCACCTACCCACCTCCCAGCCTTTCATGGCCAGCCAGCCCCTCCCAGCCCCTCTGCTCCTGTACCGACGCCTGCCCCAGGACCATTTCCTGGGCTGGACATGATTGGTATTCTAGGCCCATCCATACTGTTTTGTCCTTGGCCATCCTCCTTCCCCTTCCTAGAACTCAGAGACAGACAGTCCTCTGCCCCTGCTCCAGGAGATGGGGTCGGCCGAGATCAGACCAAATGACAGTGGAATTTAAAGTGGGTAAAACACACCGATGGTTGGAAAAAGCGAGGCCAAGCAGAAGCAGAGGGGTTTCTTCCAAGGGAATAGGACAGGTCCGGTGGCCCATCTGTCCACTGTCTGCTGGGGCTGGCTCTGTCCCTGTTGGGGAGCTGAGAGAGGAGATAGCAGGGATCCCTGTCCAGATCCCAGACAATGATGGAGGTGTGGACGAAGGGGGGAGGAGGACAAAGAAACACGAGCTGGGCCTCTTCTGAGCACCTCCCCCTTGCACCAGGCACTGAACTGGGCTGTTTCCGTGGGTACATGCATTATCTCACCTAGTCCTCAAACAGCACCCCCGGGAGTGGGTATTCATTTACGGAGGAGGAAGTGGAGGCTTCACAGAGGTTAACAATGTGCCCAATGTCCCAGAGCCAGAACGTGGTGGAGGCAGGGGTCACACATCCCACGCGATCAACAGCCTGGTAGTGAGGAGAGGAAAACACAGAGGAGAACTGAGATGCAGGGAAGGACCCGGGAAGGCCCTGAGCCCTTCCGGGACCCCCATCGCCTTGCAGAATCAGACACCTGGCTCCGGCGGGGGGGCGTGGCTTGTCTAAGATCACACAGCAAGGCAGCGAGGGGGACAGCCAGGACATGGAGCACAGGTCCAGGGCCCCAGAGCCCGTGGTTTCCCAGCAGTCCTGCGGAGCCTCCAAGGCCCATGCGCGGGGACCAGAGGGAGGACACAGGAGGTATCAGCCTGCTCCTCGCTGCCAGTCGCTCTGCCCCACTGCAGGCAGTGGGGCTCTTCTTGGGGGCATTGGTGCCGCCTCCCCACAAGGAGGCTTGAACATCCTGCTTTGCAAAAACCCCAGCGTGGCTGAGATGGCCCGTGTCAGCATGCCTTAGCAGGGTGCCTGATACAGAGCAGATGCTCAACAACCATTCGTTTGTTTCCTTTTTATGCAAGGGGTGCTCCCGGGTGAGAATCGTGAGTCCTCTGGGGGGAGCCCGTTCACTCTTGCTCCAAGAATTTATTGAGCAGGGTGCTGTGCCCACAAAGCCCCTTCAAGCAGCCTCTCTGAGCCCCTGCCAAGCTTCCTGTGGTGCCGAGCTGGCCTTGCGCTCTCTGCAGGACGGCACAGCCGCAGGCTGCTCCCCCATGCACGCCCCCCTTCCTCTGTCAGGCTCCAGCTGGCCCTGGAACTTCCACTCTCCACCTCTAAGGACTACACATCCAGTCTTATCTCACCTCAACCATTCGACATGGGGCTCATCTCCGGGTCTTTCCAAAGGTGGATTTCTTGAGCCCAACACAGGTGGTCAAGCCAGCCAAGGGAAGAAGACACAGACACACAACTTGTATAGAACCACCAGAAACGAAAGGCAAAAGAGACTTTAAAGACCATTCAAAAGGTGTGATACACGCTCCTGAGTTCCTGAGCATGACCCATATGGTCCTTCAACCAGGGTCCCAATGTGTCTCCGGCTCTGATGGCTCAGGTGGCCCTAGGAAGCCTCTTCCCTGGGAAATAAGGATCCATTTGGTAGGCAGCTCTCTTGTCTATTTTCCTCACCCATCCGAGGCAGAATCAGGTTCCAGGCGTGTTAGGAGTTATGGCACACTGTGACCTCCCAGAACTGTCCCGCAGCCTGAGGAAAGAACTTTGGAGTCAGGGAGTCCTGGTCCAGATCCCAGCTCTGCCTCTTTCTAGCTGTGTGACTACAAGCAAGTTACTTAACCTCTCCGAGCCTCAGTCACCACAACGGGAGATGATAGCAAGCCCTACCTATCTCCCAGAGTTGGTGAGAAGATTAAATGAGATAATGCAACCAGAACAACTTGCATTTTGCCGGACCCACAGGAGGCGCTCAGTAAATGAAGTCTGTGATTATTCTATTCAAGGCTCCACCTCCAAATCAATTGCTATTTCCCTACGCTCCCTGCATGATGTCAGCCCTGTGCCCCCCCCCCCCCCCCCCGGAAACAGAACTGAGCAGAATCCTTTCCCCGGGGTTGGTCTCCACCCCCAGTCTCAAAGGTCAGGGCAGCCACACAGGGCTGGGGACAAATGCTGGTTCCATTAGCAGCCAGAGAAAGGAGCAGAGACCTGCGTTCCCCTAAGAGCTGGGTTATTTTCCACTTTCACCTGCCAATAATGGATGCAGAGGGAACACGGGACAGAGGAGAGGGAGGCTGGGGAGAGGTAATGCTAATAGGTCTGCCTATTACCCCCCAGGCACCTTTGCCCATGGCCCCAAAACAGGCAGCTGAAGACTCCAGCCCACCCCCGGACTCCCAGGCAGAGATCAAGCTATCGGCCAGTGTCTGACCACTCTCCAGGGTGACCATGGACTCGGCCTCAGCTCAGAGACAGGAAGGTATTTCTTGACTTGCTAAGTGTCAGTCCACTTCTTCCTGCCTGTTCACCCAGGGCCTTAGCATTGCAGGCATGCGTGAAGAATCCTGGGGATATAGCTTTGCCCCACTGGCTCTGGGTCACAGACTTGTGGGCCAGACCATTGATGGCTGCAATCAGAGAACAAACAGCATTGCAGCCTCAGTGGGAGGAGGTCTAGGCCGACCAGCAGGAGCAGGCCAAAGGAGGAGTTCTGGGCAGGTGAGGAGAGAGGGCACTATGGCAGCAAGAAGTTGGCAGACAGCTGTGGGAACAGCCCTTCCCCTCCTAGAAGAACCCTTATCCCGGACGAAGGGGCTTCCCGATAGAGATACCAGGCAGGCCATTGATCACAAAGGTGGCAAGAGTCAGGGTCCAAGGTCAGAGCCTGTCCAGCAGTTCGTCTGACTTCCCTCACATTCCCTTCTCCCTGGGGACAGAGATAGCCCAGGGCACACGCGTAGCATCACTGGAGGGTGGGGAGGTGGGTACATACTGAATGTGCAACCGGGATACGCTCCACCATGGGCAGAGGGCCTGGGCTCCATCCATGAAGCAGGGACAGGCCAGAGAAGAAATTCTGCCCATCTGGGCTCAGAAGAAGGCCTCCGGTTGCTGAGAGAGGCAACATTACCCAGCAGGCAGGCAGGATCCTCAGAAAGCAAGGCTGGAAAGGCAGAGAGCCAGGGTGGGGAACCTAGAATAGCCAACCTGGAATCAGAACTAAGCTCCTGTCCTGTGCCGACTCAGTCTAGTTAACTCTTTGTGCTTAGCACAGAGAAGGTGCTAATTAAATATTCAGTGAGTGAATGAATGAATGAATGAATGAACAAAGGAACAGAGAAACCATTAAAGATCAAAGGCCGTAAACGCTGGGATGTGTCTTCTTGTATTGAATCCTTAGGGCACTTCATGTGGGTCCCAAGTACCCACCTACACCTGACCCAGCTTTGTAGCATGATTACGTCTCCCGCGCCCGGGTCTTAACTCTTCTGCAACCTACTTTTATAGAGGGAGCACTGTACAGGGAGTCGTGCAACCTGAGTTTGCCTCTTAACTCTTTCTGATGGATGGGGGGCCATTGGCAAATCATCCAAGGGCTTCTTTGGTAAACAGTGGGGTAGGGTGAGATGATTCTCCAAGGGCCCTTAGAATGTGAGTATCGTCTCGTCTCGTTCTGGAAGACACAGGGAAAGTGCCGATCCATGCTGAACAGCTCCTGGCACTCTCACCTTTGATTCCACCTGTGAGGTGAGCTCCTGAGACAAGCAGGTGCCTTAAACACCCCACGTTCCCCAAAGTGCCCAGCACAGTACACGTGCTCTCTGGAGATATGCATCTATCCTGTATCAGAGTCATAGCCCTGAGGGCTACAAAGGACCTGGAGAGATCTGTCCCAGCCCAATGCCGTCGGCAGATAATTTAGTTCAGAACCACAAACGTTTATTAAGTGCTTACTGTGTGCCAAGCACCACACCAGACACAGTGGGACAAAGACAGAGGGGGTCCAGGAAAGGATCTGCCAAGAAAGCACTGGGTCCCCTTCACTCCCCTTCCTCCAGCTGTGCTGAGCTGATCCCGCACCTCCCCCCGGAGCCCCTCCACCACCACCCCCTCACGGACTGAGAAAAATGCCCACTAACAGGAGGGATGCTGGGCTCTCCACGGCAGAAGGGAGCTGAGCTGGCTCGGCAGGAGGAGGCTGCTGACACCAGCCGCGCCGCGCTTGGCCGGGCAGACAGGCTCGGAGGGGAAGACAACAGCTCCAAACAACAAGTATTAAAAGATAAGCTATTAGAGGCGTCCTGTCGGGCTCTCTCTCCCTGGGCACTGCCACGCACCCGCCAGCCACCGGCATCCCTCCTCGTCCAATTATGCATCTTCGCGTGTTATGTTCCCCTCCGCCAGAGCCGGCGGGAGACGGCGGGCAGCCCAGGGCTCAGGCGGCACTATGGGAACCCAGCGACGAGCCCAGGGGGTGGCAGAAGCACCCTTCCCGAGGGGAGCAGAGGGGAGGGGGGAAGAAGTTCCTGTCCTTCCTCAGATAAAACACTTTGCCCCATCGTCCTCCAGAATAACAGGGAAACAAACAAGGGAAACGAGGAGAAGAGGGGTGAGGTCTGGCTCCCCGTTTGGAAATGAACTCGCCCTTCCTCCCATCTCCAGACTCCATTAAGCATTCTGGAAGAGATGGGAAGTGATTATGGAGACAGAGGGAAAGACAGAGAGCTCGCTTACGGGAGGGAGAGAGGGAGGGCAAAGTGGGGGCGGAGAGCAGAGTGAGCCCAGACATGCGTGCGCGCACACGCGCGTGCGCGCACGCACACAAACATACACAGATCCCCTTATCTGATTAAGGATCCAAGGGAAGTCGAAAAGCTTCTGGAAAATTAAAATGACCCACCGGGTGAACCAGGCAAGATCTGCAGGCAGATTATGAAAAACAAGTCGAGTGGGGATTTCCTTTACTGGGGTGAGTTCTCCAGGCTCTCGCTCTTCCTTAGGCCAGAGGACAGCAAGCCAGCCAGAGAGAGGAGCTAAGGCCAGTCCTGCCCCCACCAGGCTTCCAGTTCTCATCCCAGCAGGCCCTGTGGCTGATGGCTAGGGCCTGCACCTTTTGCTCTGGAAGGCAAGGTGCGAGGAGGAGAATGAGGACAAGGACAGGGGCTTTTATTCTTCTCAGAGACCTGAAAAATGGATGCTGTCTCCTCCTTCATTCCCTGATACCTGGTTCTGGCCTCTGCCAAAAATGCAATGATTCTTGAGACTGTTGCAGCCTCTTTCCTAAACCCTGACCACCAAACAGAATGTCTAGGAATGCTCTGGGTGACTGGGATCTAGTCTATTTCTGCCATCCCTTTGCACCAATGACTTTAAGCAAGTGCCTTTCCTATCTGGGCCTCAGTTTACCCTGCTGTAAAATGGGCAATAGGACTTGATACTCTGGAAAGGGCCCCAAAGTCCGAGCCCTCCAGGGTTTTAGGACATCCTGACAGTGGGCCTGTATCCTCCATTGGGAGCTGGGCTGAGCTGACGGGTCCATTGACATTCTGTCCCCCAGTGGCCAAAAGGATGCCGGTGAGACAGGGTGCTCTGGAGGCCGCCACACCAGGCCTGAGTGAACCGGGGCAGTAAAGGGTTTAAAAGCAGATAACATCAGCTTAAAATGTGAGCAGCCTCTCCAGCATGCCTGCAGAGCTGTTTGCCGAGCTCTGTAACATATTTGCAAACATCCCAGAATATACATATTAGGAACCTAACAAGTTGCCTGGCATTGAAAATATATTATACACAGTGTCAGATATACTTAATATGCATCCACAATGATCCTTTTTCCCCCTACTTGCAGCAGCATATTTTGCTTACTTTTTTTTTTTTTTTTTTTTTTTGAAGAGTTCATTTCCCTTGATATTACAATCAGGCAGCGGTATTAACTCAGCAACTTGGCCAGGCCTAGAACAGTGCCATGCACACCATCAGCACTCAGTGGATATTGGTGGGGGCAAATCACACCCCAGCGGGACTGACCCTGGGCTCTCTGTTCACCTGGAGCCAATGAGGGCTACAGCCTCACTCTTAATTTCTCTCCCTTGGAGAGTGCAGTAAGAACCTTGGCTTTATTAGCTCTGGAAACAACACTTCATCTACCCAGAGAACTTTTTGTGTCTTGGCAAGTCGCTCCCGGAACTGTCCTAGCCCAACCTTGAAGCTCTAAGTGTGGGATTTCTCCAATCCAGAGAAATAGGAAAGATGGAGCCCTGGTTTTCCCCCTCTTATTGGCTATAGGACTTTCTTCCAGGCTTCAGCTTCCCTGAGCTGTGAAAGGAAGAGGTTAGTGGCCATTTTCAGGATTGCTGGGGGGACTCCTTGAAATTGTGGCAGGGAAGGCATTTGTGGTCCCTTATTTGGATGTGCACACGCTCTTTCAACACATGCGGCGCGGGTTCCTGTCACATGCCAAGCACCATGCCAGGTGGTGGGGATGGAGAAGAGGAAGGAAAGAAAGGCATGGCCTTTGCTCTTGAGGAATACAGTTGGCGGGTGGGGGGGGGGGAGGGAGAACAAGAGATCATGATGCATTGTTAAAGGAAAAGCTACTTGGCTGAGGGACTCTAAATCCCAAAGGCCTGGGTTCCAACCCTTTGCCTCCAGCCCTTGGGTGCTCCAACATCTTGGGCAAACTGCTTAACCTCCCTTGGCCTCAGCTGTCTCACCTACAGATGGGAAGAAGACTCGCTACCCCCTGGAGTTACCTTGAGGACTGGAATTAGAAAACGTATCCAGCACAATGCCTGGCACCAACTGAGGTTTGGGATGTGAATAGAGGTAGGAACACAGGGTTTCAGAACTGTGAAAAGAGGGAGCTAATAATCCCCCCACCCCCGGAAGCCTGAGCAAGGCCTGTTAAACCAGCTGGTCTTCAAGTGAGATGTTAGAGGAAAAGAAGGTGTTTATCAGACACAGTCAGGGGAGAGGTCCCAGGGCAGAGAAGCCACTAGAACAAAGTTCCACAGAGTTATGGAAACACTAAAGGATCTGGGGGACAGTTAGGGGTCTGGAACTGCTAGGTTCCAGACGAGGGCATGCTAGATGAAGCTAGAAATATGAGTTAGTGTCTAGAAGCACCTGGAAGCCCCTGGGGAATTCTGACAGGCAACTCTCATAACCAGATGTGTACGATAGACCAAGCCCCTGGAGGGCTGGTGCAGCAAAGGTGAGAACAGAGACAGAGATTGCTTGGGGAGATGGCTGCAGTGATCCACATGAGTGATGAAGTGAGGTGCGGGCGGGGGGGAATCGGCATGGGAGACACTGGGTCTTAGGAAGAGCAGCAGCAGGGAGATGAAGACCAGGAGTCCTGCCTGCATGCCTGGGAATATAGGGAGAGGAGTGGAATAGGGAGGAGAAAGGGAATATTCAGTTAAGGATATGTTGTGGTCAAGAAGGGGTGCTTGAGGTGAGGCACCCACGTGGAACAGTCAAGAAGGCTGTGGATAAGGGCACCTGAGTGGCTTAGTTGGTTAAACATCCAATGTAGATTTTGGCTCAAGTCATGGTCTCACAGTCATGAGATCGAGCCCTGTGCCAGGCTCTGTGCTGAGCATGGAGCCTGCTTGGGATTCTCTGTCTCCCTCTTTCTCTCTGTCCTTCCCTCCCCCAGACAAATAAACATTTAAAAAAAGAAGAAGGAGAAGATGGAGGAGGAGGAGGGGAGGAAGAAGAAGAAGAAAGAAGAAGGCAGCTGCAGATAAACGCATCTGGGACCCAGAAGCAATGGCCAGGCTGGGTCAGGGATTCAAGAATCGTGGGGGTTCAGTTAGTTGAAGCCAAGGAGGGATTGAGTGAGGCATGTTGGGTCTGAGAACAGAGCCCAGGGGCAGGTTGGCTTCCACAGGTGGGAAAAGGAAGAACAGGGAAAGCTCTCACCTAAGACCCAGAAAAATTGGTCAGGGAGTTACACAGTCAGGTGAGAGGGATAGAGTCACATGAGTTGAGATACCTGCTTGTCACCTGTCACCCCAACCCACTAGAATGTAAGCTCCAAAATGCCAGGGATTTGGTTTTCTGTTCCGTTCACCATTTTGTCCCTAGTACCTAGAATCATGCCTGTCACATAGTAGGGACTCAACAACATTTGTTGAACGAATGAAGCTGGAGAAAACGAAACTCTATAGTTCCTGTTAAAATTGGCAGCCAGCAAGTCACTGGTGGCCTTTGCTGGACAGGGCTTGAGGGGGACAGAAGGCTGGCTGCAGCAGGTGAGGAAGTAGGGTAGGGACAAGAAAGAGAGGTGACAGGTAGAGAAAGCAGAGATGAGCAACACACATTTCAAGGACACAGGAGACTTACACATAATCTTATGTTGAGGAGAAGGAGCCAAGGAAGAGTGCAAGTTTGAAGAAGCAGGAGAGAGGGAAGGGATAATTGATGGGCCAAGGCCCAGAAAATGCAAAAAGAAATATAAGTTGCTGAGCAAATAAAATAGGTTATTGTTTCCTTCTGTTTATCCTAGCTTTGTAGAAAGAATGGAGGCCATGCAGGTAGACAGACTGGGCTTGAGTTGTCCCTCACCTACCCCACCCCTTACTGGCTGAAGGAGGTTTAATCTTTTTATGCCTTAGTTTCCTCACCTGAAATCTAAGGATGAGAATTCCTACCTCATATACTGCTGGGATAGTTTATTTGTAAATTATAGGTGGTATAATTTATTTGTAAAGTGCCTGGCACATGGAGGTCTTTCAACAAATACCAGCTCCCCTTTATTTTACCATCTGCTCAGTCAAGAAGGAAATTTGACAGTACTTCTTGACCTTGTCAGCCAGCACCAGGGCATCCTTTTCTCAAATGCTGCCAATGAATAGAATTGACAGCTCAGGCTCTCAGACAGACTTTCCCTGCAGCAGTGAGAAGAAGGAGGCTAACTGCCTCCCCTTCTTAGGACTTCAAGCCACCACCTGAGTGATGAGTTCAAGGTACCAATGCCAACCTGTCCAGGAGGATCCACAAATGTGACCCTCCATTGCCTCTGACCCTACAATGTCCAGAGCCACCACTCAGATCCTAGGAGATAATGAGGACATTGGGCTTTTGTGTCGATATCTCAGTTTTCGCTTCTCCTCTGTCGCTTAAACAGCCATACGAACTTGGGCAAGTCCCTTATCTTCCCTGAGCCTCACAACACTCCTTCAAAGCAGATTTTATACTCCCACTTCACCCATGGAGAAAATGAGACTCAAAGAGATAAAATAATTTACTCAGGGTCACACGGTATATCTGTATCAGTTTGGGTCCCAGTAGGAAGCCAATGGCCAACTAAAACTGAGTAACCTGAGGAAAGTTTAATAAAAAGGTTATTTTCAAAGGCTTGAACATAGCATAGGAAAATGGCAAGGGGTATGAAAGTACCTGAGGGCAGATAACAATAGGTGACTTTACCTGAAGAAAAGATACCCAGAAACCAAGGATAGAAAGGGCTGTGTAGAGAGAACCACCTGTCAGGACCTCTGACCATTACTTGAGGGAGATAGACGGAGAATTAAATACCCTAACTTTGCTCTCCTCCCTCCTTCTCATCTCCCACTGGTGCTCTCCATGGTATGAACTCACCTAGAGGCCAGAGGCAAGGGAACCCACTGATGCAGTCCATGCAGATCAACCTCCCTGGGCACAGGCAGGGAGAGTGCATCTGGAGAGCAAATGGAAAATGTCCAACACACATAACAAATTCCAAAATGGCAGAGTGAGAATTTGAAGCCCATTCCACTACAAAGTCATTTTCTGTAGATTCTCAGTAAATGATCATTAAATGTTTGAAAAAGGATGGATGGGTGGATGGATGGATGGATGGATGGATGGTTAGATGCATAGATGGTTGGGGGGTTGATGTGTGGATGGGTGGATTGATAGATGGGTGAATGGGTGGGCAGATAGATGGATGGATGAGTGGGTTGGTGAATGGATAGGATGGATGAACAGATGGAGTGGATGGGTGGATGGGTGGATGGATGGATGGATGAGTGGATGGATGGAGTGGATGAGTGAATGGGTGGATGGATGGATAGATGAGTGGATAGGTGGATAGGTGGGTGGTTGGGTAAATGAGTAGATGAGTGGGTGTGTGGGCGGATGAGTGGATAGGTGGGTGGGTGTATATATGTATGTGTGTGTGCATGGATGGATGAATAGATGGGTGGGTGGGTGGATGAGTAGATGGGTGAATGGGTGGATGGATGGGTGGATGGATGGATTGATGGATGGATGGATGTGTTGGTGGGTTGGCGGGTGGGTGGATGAATGGATGGATCAATTGATCAGTGGATGAGTGGACGAATGGGTGGGTGGATGGGTAAGTAGATGGTTGGATGGATGTGTGGATGGGTGAGTGAATAGATAGAGGGGTGGGTGGGTGGGTGTGTGGATGGATGGATGGATGGATGGATGGATGGATGGGCAGATGAGTGGATGGGTGGACGGGTGGCTGGATGGATGGATGGGTGGATGGATTGATGGATGGATGGATGGATGGATGGATGTGTTGGTGGGTTGGTGGGTGGGTGGATGAATGGATGGATCAATTGATCAGTGGATGAGTGGATGAATGGGTGGGTGGATGGGTAAGTAGATGGTTGGATGGATGTGTGGATGGGTGAGTGAATAGATAGAGGGGTGGGTGGGTGGGTGTGTGGATGGATGGATGGATGGATGGATGGGCAGATGAGTGGATGGGTGGACGGGTGGGTGGATGGATGGGTAAGTGGATGGATGGATGGATGGATGGATGGATGGATGGATGAGTGGATGGGTGAGTGTATAGATGGATGGGTGGGTGGATGGATGGATGGATGGTTGGATGAATGGATAGTTGGATGGTTGGACAGATGAATGGGGGAAGGATGGATGGTTAGGTAGATGTATGGATGCGAGGGTGGATGTATGGGGAGCTGGTTGGAGAATTCCTACAGGCTTCATTCATGTGGTTTTGACTAATCTTGTCACCTAACTAGAAATATAAATCTTGCTAGAAGGTTTATTCCTAAGCCATAAATGGGTACTAAGAATAAAAGCCCTGTTCTCGGTGTCTAAGTCCCTGTAAGAGTTGCTTGTCTCTCTCTGGCCTCTGGCTCATTTTTTCCTACTGCTGCAGGAGCTGCTCGTCTTTCCAAGATTCGAGCCTTGAGTCAGGCTGAGCTGTCTGCAGGTAAAGCAAAAAGAAGGCAGAGGTCAGAGGGGCTGCTGCCCCTGCGGCCCCTGGGCAAAGTGCAGAGCTGAGTTAGCCATCCTCTCTGTTAGTCCGAGGGAGCCGCGGGGGTGGAAGGAGGAGGGAAGTGGAAAGGCAGGATGTTCACTATAATTATTTTCATTGATTTGTCTAGTTGGATCCCAAGTGCTGTGAAGCTGTTGTGACATTTAATAAAAATAATTCAAGGTAAAAATACCTCTTCCTCCCTGCTCCCTCCTCCCTCTTCATCAACACCACCTCAGCTTCCACCTCCCATTCCAGACTCAGGCAGCCTCCTGCCCACT
The DNA here is from genome assembly GCF_016509475.1 of Prionailurus bengalensis. Taxonomy (NCBI): domain Eukaryota; kingdom Metazoa; phylum Chordata; class Mammalia; order Carnivora; family Felidae; genus Prionailurus; species Prionailurus bengalensis. Next base: position 22,091,670 of record NC_057347.1, read on the forward strand.
ATTGGATGGCCTGGACCAACTTCAAAAAAAGGCAGGTGAAGGCGAGAACCTACCAATGCAGAAAGGGCTGGGGACCTGGCACCTGTAGCCCTGGGTTTGAGACGCACGGTTACCAGCTGGCTGCTGACCCCAGACAAGGTGCTGTTCCTGTGAGTTTCGGTTGCCCTCTCTGGAAGATTAGGAGACAATCTAAACGTGTAGGTCCTCATTTGCAGCCAGTGGTCCAGTACCAGACCCTTCTGAGGCCAAGAAACTTGCTTTCCACACCGTCACCTGCAGATCTTGTTCCTATCTGCTCAGTTCCTTCATTGTTTTGTTTTGTTTTGTTTTTTAACTTTATTTATTTTGAGAGAGAGAGAGAAAGAGAATCCCAAGCAGGGATTCTCAGCACAGAGCCTGACACGGGGCTCGATCCCATGAACCGTGAGATCGTGACTGAGCCAAAACCAAGAATCGGATGCTCCACTGAGCCACCCAGACACTCCACTGCTGATGTTCATTTCTGATCCCCCATACCACTGTTTCTAGATGGTTTCCAGGCCATGGGAGGTTCATCCTTTCCTTCTCTGTTCTCAAATCATTGTGAAACAAATAAAATTCAACCCATTACACAGAGAGGATAAACTGGGATGCCAAGTGGTCATTATTGCCACCTTGTCTTGCCTACCACTATATGCCTGGTATTTTATTTATTTACTTTTTAATGTTTATTTATTCTTGAGAGAGAGACAGAGCATGAGCACAAGCAGGGGAGGAGCAGAGAGAGACAGAGACACAGAACCCGAAGCAGGGTCCAGGCTCCGAGCTGTCAGCACAGAGCCCAACGTGGGGTTTGAACTCACGAGCCGTGAGATCATGACCTGAGCTGAAGTCGGGTGCTTAACTGACTGGCACCCCATATGCCTGATATTTTAAATATGTGAACTTGTATCCTGACAGCAATTCTGCCCTGTAGGGATTCTCATTTTGTAATATTAAAAAAAAATTTTTTATGTTTATTTATTTTTGAAAGAGCGAGAGAAAGAGACAGAGCATGAGCAGAGGAGGAGCAGAGAGAGAGGGAGACACAGAATCCGAAACAGGTTTCAGGCTCTGAGCTGTCAGCACAGAGTCCAAAGCAGAGCTTGAACTCACGAGTTGTGAGATCACGACCCAAGCCAAAGTCGGACACTTAACCGACTGAGCCACCCAGGCACCCCTGCCCTATAAGGGATTCTTGAGGAAACTGAAGTTCCAGGAGTTTAACCCAGCCACCTAGACACGCAAATGGAATTTGGCAAAGCTGGACGCTGGTTCTGGGGATGCAACACTGGAGCCCACAGCTGATCCCTCCGGCTCTAGCTGCCTCTCTCCACAATGTGTCCAAGGCTGGGGGCCTAAACCAAGGTCTCCTGCCTTCCAGGTAGAAAGCTCTGAGCCGCGCCCTGACTCAGCAGAGCGAGAGGAGCAGGAAGGGACCTGGATTTGGAAAAGCTTCTCATTCAGGAAGTTTTCCGAGTGGCTCGCGAGGAGCCATCCAGGGCTGTCAGGGGGAAGATGTAATCAGGGTGACCTCCTATGTTTCACGGATTCATTAAAGCCTGTGTTCTGGGGTAAATGATTGCTTTCCCCCCGTCCTGCTGAAAAGAAAAATCGATAGCCTCCTTGTAGATTTAGAACAGGACAGTTGGCAATTAGAAAACACTTCCCCAGGCAGGCACTGGGAAAGGGGTCTCATTCCATATCCCATTCATTCTGGCGGTGACACACTGGCTGTGCCTCCCGGCTTGCGGCAGGCTAGGCCCAGGGACATGGTGGACGCCTCACTCGGGTCCCCCATGCTCTTGGTCCAGTCTCTGCTGCTGAGGCTTCACTTGGGTCTTTGTGCTCCCTCCCACGTCCCCACCCCATCCCTGCCCCTGTCAGCTAATGGGTTTTTCTTTGTGCAGAAAGATTTACTAAACAACTGAACTAGCACGCATTAAGTCTGTGGGTTTGGAGGTTTGTTTCAGAGCAATTCTCGCCCGGAGAACTGGCCGCTGAAATTAAGATGCATCCTTCTCAGCAAATATTGATTTCAACTAGAAGCAAATCCGAGAAGCTCACTGCTCACTGGATTTAAGTGCTGGCAGCTGCAGTTTGGATGGCAAGGGGGGGTCACCTAGGTGCTCCCCACCTGAGGCCACGGAGATGAGAGTGATAAGACATAAACAAGAACTAAAAACTCACCACAAAAGCATTCCAAGCAGAAACTCGCTTTGAGCCTTACAGCTGCTCGTATGGACCACTGTCCCATGTACATTGTGAGCACACTCAGTATACACAACCCCGTACGAGACTGAGATACACACAGCCACAGCGACAGACACACGGGCTTTGAGCTTCCCTTCCAAACTGGCGCCCAGAGCTCCCTTCTTCCAGGAAGCCGGCCTCAACCAATTCCACCTTTTGTCTCCATTTCCTCCAAAACATCAGCAACCCGGAGATGCATGTCCACGTGTGTCTTCCTAGAATCATCCTGCATTGTTTCCATTGTTCCCAGAACCTTCCCAGGGGTGGGACCACATATATATCTTCAGCATCTCCCACAACACCAAAGGTCGACAGAGCAGAGAGCTTGGGACGTCTAGCAATGAAATTAGTTGATCTACAATCTTGATCCAGTCAGGAACCTTCCTATTGTAGCATCTGGGCAAAAGTTTCTTCTCTTTAGGCCTCTGTTTTCTTATTTCTGAAGAGCAGAGAAGTAAGATTGAACTAGATAGCCTTGAAGAATTTTCACAGCTACTAAAAATAGAATAGAGCTGCTGTGGTTCTTAGTTCTGGATAACACCCACCACCCCCACCCACCCACCCGCCTTTTCAACATATGGCAAAGGTTCTGGATGGAGAGACCTGAAAACAATGCCCTCCCCCAGGCCCCTCGGGTGAGGGATCCAAGTTGTTAGATTGCATGACAATTTAGCAACAACTTTGATGAAGGGGTATTTGGACACCTCACTAAAGAAGATCGAGGGATGGCAAAGAAGCCTGTAAAGAGATGTTCCGCATCACTGGTCATATGCCAAAATGCACCTGCTAGCATGGCTAAAAAAAATGTTTTAAACTGACATGAATGCTGGCAAGGATTGGAGCATTTGTACAAAATACACAGCCACCCTGGGGACATCTTGGCAGTTTCTTAACAAGTTAAACATACACTTATCACATGACCTATTAATCCTACTACCAGGAACTTGCCCAAGAAAAAGAAAACTCACGTTCACCCAGAAACCTACAAATGAACAGTAGAGCGGCTTTGTTAGTAATCACCAGAACCAGAAATGGTGTGAATGCCTCCCACCATTGAGTGAATGGACAAAGTGGGGTGTATCCATACAATGGAATACCACTCAGCAATAAAAGACAGTGAGCTACTGATACAGGCAACAATGTCACAGATGAATCTCAGATGCATTTTGCTAAGTGAGAGAAGTCTGGTCCAAAAGGCTGTGCGCTATGGGCTTCCATTTCTATGACTTTCTGGAAACGGAACTACAGGGATGGATAACCTATCAACAATTGCCAGGCAGAGGCTCTCGGGGAGAGGCTGACCTTGGGAGGACAGCACACAGGAATTTGGGAGTAACTAAAGTCCTCTGTGTCATGATTGCAATGGTGGAGATGTGACACTTTTCATTTGTCAAAACCCAAATAGAGCTGTAGGCTACAAAGAGCAAACTTTTCTGTGTGTAAATTAAAAAAATACATTTTAGAAAGTGAAAACAAAAAGCCAAAAAAAAAAAAAAAAGCATCAACGAGGCCATGTTGACTGAGCTCTGTTACGATAGCAGCACCGAGGGTGTGCGGTCAAACCATCCTGCCACAGACCCTTCCTCCCTCCATCCCCGTGCATCTCGGGTCCCTGGGATGAAGATGGGAAATTTTTCAGAGCAAAGAAGTGACCAAGGCTGCTTCCTCTCCCCTTTGGGTACCTCTCATCTTCCCTTGATGGAGTCTTTGGTTGTCAGGCTGAAGCAGGTGGGTCTCTGCAGGGCTGGAGAAGCCGGCTGGGGCAGCCCTAGCAGGCTCGGGGCGGCCAGGGAGGCAGCATACAATGGAACCACCTGCTCGGGCATTGGAGGTCAAGTGTCCAGGTTTCCTTCTGCTTTGCCCAGCGTGAAGCCCAGGGCAGAGAGGCAGACATGGGATATCGGTGTCCCTTTGCCAGCCTGATCAGCCAAGTTCGTCTTTCCACTTACTTGTTTATGTGATCTTTAAACATTTTTTATTTTAGAGAGAGAGAGAGAGCACACACCTGCGAGCTGGGGGGGGGTGGGCAGAGAGAGAAAGAGAGAGAGGAAGAGAGAGAGAGAAAGAGAACCTCAAGCAGGCTCCACGCTCAGTATGGAGTCTTTCCACAGCACTCGATCCCACGAAACTGGGCCAAAATCAAGAGTCGGACATTCAACCGACTGAGCCACCCAGATGCCCCACTTGTTATGTGATCTTAAGGAAATTGTTGGTTGTTGGATAAGGTAGGTTATAGCTTCTCTTTGGCTTCCTTGTCTGTAAAAATGGGAAAATAATAGTACCAACCTAACCTCAAAAGTTATAAGATTATTAAGTGAGTGAATATTCACTTAATTATTCACTTAATTCACTTAATTATTCAATGAAGAAATATTTATTGCTCATCTATTATGTACCTGTCGCTGACTTATGTGCATAAAAATTCGTATTTCCATGAGGTTTGCAATGTAGGCACAGAGGCAGTAACAACGAGTAAAATATATAATCCGGTAGGTGGTGGAAATGCCAAGAGACAAGGGGCTAGACAGTGACAGCACAAAGGGGCTATTTTATACAGAACGGCCAGGGAAAGTGAAGCTCGCCGAGGAGTTGGTGTTTGAGCAGAGACCTGGAGGAATGAGAGAGGAGGGCAGGGAAGGGAACATTGCACGTGGAGGGAACAGCATGGGTGGAGAGTCAGAGACCAGAGTGTGCTTGCCAGAGCTGAAGGATAGCCAGGGTGCCAGTGTGGCTCCAGGGGAGGGGAAAGGGTAAAAAGAGCTCAGAGAAGTAGTGAGGGACCAGATGATGAGGGGCTGGGAAAGCACGGTATGTGCTTTATCTTTTATTTAGAGTAAGGCAAGAAGACATTGAAAGTCACTCTTTGAGGAGTGACATGATCTGATTAATGTTTTAAATGTTTCTGGGGGCGCCTGGGTAGCTCAGTCAGTTAAGCATCCTACTTCAGCTCAGGTCACGATCTTGAGGTTCATGAGTTCAAGCCCCGCGTCGGGCTCTCTGCTGACAGCTCAGAGCCTGGAGCCTGCTTCAGATTCTGTGTCTCCGTCTCTGCCCCTCCCCTGCTCATATTCTGTCCCTGTCTCTGTCTCTCAAAAATAAATAAAAACATTAAAAAAAATTTTAATAAAATTTTTGAAAAGGCTCTTTCTCGACAATCTGTGAAGAATAGAGTGTCGAGCAGCAAGGGCGAAGGCAAAGAACCCAGTTAGGAAGCTCTTGCCAGAGAAGAGTGGATGGTGGCTCGAACAAACAGAAACAAGTACATAATACTTAGAACAGAACCCAGCATATGCAAAGTGCTCACTGTTATCTATAATTGCTATTGCTGGTATCATCAATTTCTTTATCATCATTAAGAATAGGAGGTAGGGGCCGCCTGTGTGGCTCAATTGGTTAAGTAAGTGTCTGTGACTCTTGTTTTGGGCTCAGGTTGTGATCTCACAGCTTGTGAATTTGAGCCCCATGTCGGGCTCTGCACTGACGATGTGGAACCTGTTTGGGATTCTCTCTCTCCCTCTCTCTCTGCCCCTCCCCAGCTCGTGCTGGTGCTCTCTCTCTCTCTGTCTGTCTCAAAATAAATAAATAAACTTTCTAAAACAGAGAGTAGGAGGTCAGGGAGGCCCCCAAACAGCCCATGTCCCAGCAGGAACATACACCAGACCCTTCTGGACCCCCCCACAGGACTGTGTGAGCTAAGTGGACCCAGAGCCTCTGGGCGAAGGTATCCCACTGTCCCTCGGCCTCTCTCTCACAATCTGTTCCCTGAGAGAAGTGGCAGGGGTTCTGGACACTCCTTAGTGTTTGGGGCAGAACCTGATGGAAAAAGTCTGGGGGCATAGAGGGATTCAAGAATGAAGAAAGCAAGAGAGACGGCAGGCTGAGTCGCATAAGTCTCTATATGACCTACTCATCGCACCCACAAAATGTGTTTGGAAGTAGTTAATCTCTAGTCCTCAGATGAGAAAGCAGGCCTTAGCAAAGCAACTGCCCAGAATTTTTTTTTCTTAATGTTTCTTTATTTTCAAGAGAGAGAGACAGAGAGAGAGAGAGCATGAGAGGAGGAAGGGCAGAGAAAGAGAGGGAGACACAGAATCCGAAGCAGGCTCCAGGCTCCGAGCCATCAGCACAGAGCCCGAGGCAGGGCTCGAACCCACGAACCGTGAGATCATGACCTGAACCGAAGTCGGACGCCCGACCCACGAAGCCACCCAGCCTCCCCCAGCAAACCACCCAGGATTTGTAAGTGCCTCCCAGAGTGCAGCTCAGACTCTCCAAGTTGGCTGTGAACATGCCATCCCAGGCCCCCAGTCAGGACTCAGGTCTCAAGTCTTGCTTCTGAGAGCCTCCCCTTCTTAGAATCAACCAGATCTGAAATGGCTCTTTTGTTCCTTTGTTTACAAGGTAAGGTTTCTTCTTTATTATGGAAGTCAGTGGATCAGCAAAAATTGTCATTTCTCTTGACAATTGCTTTTTGCAAACACAAGAATGATACACTCTTACCTGGTAGAATTTTCCAGACTTATCTCGGGGAAAGCCACCTATATGTGCCAAGCAACTTGACCTCCAAGAAGATTTCTGGCCTTTCTGTTCTAAGGGGAGGGGAAAAAAAGGAAACTCTCATCCAAGCTTTTCCTGCTTATGAAATATCATACATAAACTATGTCAAAAGGAAACCGAGTATCCTTAGAGAAAAGGCTAATTCTGAGACCAGCACAGGAAAAAGTACAAGATAAACCAGAACATCTTTTTACCAGAAACAAGGAAGCTATCAAACATTATCAAAGATTACGGGCTTTGTGTCAAAATGACTTGGGAGCCAACTTGAATAGCCTCCCGCTGGTCAAAGCTGATGCAACTTAAGCACCAATAAGGACAATATACTGTATTAAAATACACGAAAATGTTTAAATCCATGAGTTTATAATGATACTCCAAAAAATAAAATAAACCTCATTGGCCACCCCAGGGGATGCCAAGGAAATAAACTCATTCTTTAGAAAACTGAAATAAAGGGAAAAGAATCAAACATTTACCCTACCTTTTCTTATACAAGTGGTACCATTGGTAACCAAACACTTTATGAGGAGAAATATATCTTCATAGAAATATTATGACTGACAAACAGGGTGAATGAGTGTTGTATCTTCTGGAAAAACTAATAGGACTGTCGATCTGGGAAAGGGTCATGTGATCCAAAGACACCTGGATATCGACCCCTCCCACGGAAGAACAGGACAGCAAAATAAACCAAGCCTGATCTGATCAAGCCTCCGGATCTAACCAACTGCCAGTTTCCAGGAAATTTAGGGACAGCAGAACACATTAAATAGCACCATAGCATTAAGCAAATTAAGATTTTGCAAGTGTATGGGATGAAGGGCCTGGTTTCTTTGAAAAATAAATTCCAAGAGAAAAAAATATATATGTATTGAAAGTGGAAATTATAGACTTCAAGACGCAAGAGGACGTATCAGTCAATCAAAATATGTCAACCTTCCTGGATCCTGATGAAAGATAAACAAAGGGTAAACCAAAAATAAGGGTTTTTATATTTTTTTATTAAAAAAAATTTTTTAATGTTTATTTATTTTTGAGAGATAGAGAGAGATAGAGCATGAGTGGGGGAGGGGCAGAGAGAGAGGGAGACAAAGAATCTGAGTCAGGCTCCAGGCTCTGAGCTGTCAGCACAGAGCCCGACACGGGGCTCGAACTCATGAACCGTGAGATCATAACCTGGGCCAAAGTTGGATGCTTAAACAACTGGAGCCACCCAGGTGCCCCCTAACCAAAAATAAGTTTAAGAAATTTCAACACCGATTATGTAGTTGATGAAATTAAGAACTTAATGTTCATTTTTTTGCATGTGCATCAATCAGTTCTTGCCAGGTAACAAGCCACCCCAACACTCAATGGCTTAGATCAACAACTGTCTTATTTTCTTGTGATTCTGTGAGTCACTGGTTTGGTAGATGCCAATGGGCATGGCCCATGTCTGTCCTGCACAGTGTGGTTGGATCATTCATGTGTCAACTCAACAAGAACAGTTGTGCCTCTCTATTGCCAGTTCCCTGTGGTCTCTCATTCTCAAGGAGGCTTTGGGCTCTTTACATGTGGCAGAAACATTTGCAGCAAGTGGCGAGAAAGGGAAAGCCCAATGGACAAGGGCTTCCTGAGCTTCTGCCTTGCACAATGCTTGTCATTTTCCCATTGGCCAAGAGGGTCACATGGTCAAGCCTAGGTGCACGTAGAAGGAAGTCTTCACAAGGGTGTAATCACCGAAAGGCATGCCTCATTGGGGGTTATACTCCAGTATAACAAGCTGCCACAGCATGATAGTGGTTATGGTTTTAAAAGAGTGTTTATCATCCAGAAATGAGTATTAAAATATTCCCATATGTTTCAAAGTAATCGGGGGGTGGGGGGGAGGGCAGGAGTGGGTGTAGCGATGAAATAAGATTGTCCGTGAGTTCACTGAGGCTGGTTGATGAGAATATGGTGGCTTATTATATTATTATCTCTACTTTCCTATGTGCTTGAAATTTTTGATGATATCAAGTTCCCTTTTTCATGGCTAGTCTACTTCTAACACTAGAACCCAAGGAAGACAAGAGGACCCTCAGCACCATTACTGCTTCCAAGATATCATGTCCTACTTCCCAAGGAAATGAGTAGGGAGCCAGCACCAGGGGGAAGTTCTCTAGGCGCTCTGGTTCCTCTCCCTCCCTGGACGGGAATGTGAAACTGAGCAGCCTATGTGAGCAACCTGGTGGGTGAACCCCTCCATCAGCCCTTGTGTATGCAACACCTATGATTTTTATTTGTTAGTATTCAATTTTTCCCTACGTTATTTTGAGACCTAGGATGCAGACCTATTCTGGACGACAGATTACAAATCATCGCGATTATTAACTGAAAGAAGAAGGAGAGAAGGAGAACACAGGAGCCATAAAGGAGGTGGGGGTGAGAGGCAGGAATTCTATTAACAGGACGTTAATAGAGGAGGAGGAAGATAAAGGGAGATGAATCTTATCCAACTGGGATCAAATAACATTCATGGCATGCATAATGTATACTGAACATTTGTCTGCATAGAAAGAGGAAAAACTGTTAAAGTAAATTTCATCCCTTTAAAGAGCTTGCAGTCATTGATTCGCTCAAAATGTTTATTGAGTGCCTACTGCAAGCCGGGCCCGTTAGATGCTGGATGAGAACAAAAGGTTGATTTAAGATACTTTTCCAATCTGCACAAGCAAAGACTATTCTAGTTGTAATAATACATTACAATTCAAATCAGCTTAAGCACAAAAGACAACTTATGGGCATGTAGCTGGAAAGTCTAGAGGTAGCTTCAGGCACATGGAGATCCAGGTGCTCCAACAACGTTGCCAGAAATCCTTGTCTCTCCATCTCTTCCCTCTCTGCAGGCATCGTTCCCAGACAGACTTTCCCACTGGCAGCAACAGGGTTCTATTCTATCACGTTGGCAGCAAGTGTCCTGGGATTGGGTGTCCCTGGAGTGGCTTGGCATGGTGCCCAGCCCCAGTCAGAGAGAGGAATGTTCTGATGGGCCAGGAGTGCGCTGTGGGCCTGGCTCTGTAGCTGGGAAAGAGGTCGGAGCTGCTGAGCCACACAGACTGAGAGAGCAAAAGCCTCCCTGAAGGATAACCACAGGGTGGCCACCAGAAGGGAGGATAGCTACCGGCCCAGGGAAGGAGTAGATGGCCCTGTCCTTAGGTGCTAGAGATGCAGCGCTGGCCAAGACAGACTGGCACTGTGGAGCTGAAAGTTGAAAACAGAGGCATCCAGAATGCTTTTTTATTTAAATTACCGATCCTGACTCCCCATGCAGCAAATAAACAGGGCGCTGTAAGAGAACCGGAGAATCTTCTTGAAATGGGTGGGCAGGGAGGTCTTTGTGCAGAGGCGGCGACAAAGCTGAGCCGTGCAGGCTGAGAACCGTAGCGTGTCCCATGGGTGCGCCCCCGGGGGCTGAATGTGGTGTCCTGGTCCTGGAGGAGCCCCAGGCTGAATGGGAGACACACACACCCCCACCTTCCTTACGTGGAGCTCCCTCCCTTGGGGCATCTGAGGGAAGTAACTAAGTGGGAGGGGCATCTGAGGGAAGTAACTAAGTGGGAGGGGCATCTGAGGGAAGTAACTAAGTGGCTGGTGCTGTGAACACGGGGAGGGGTTAGAAGGCTTTACGAAGACATTTGAGCAGAGTCTTAAAGGAAGAGTAGATACAAGGTAGGACACAAATGAGAGAGAATTACTGGCGAGGAGGAGCACGGGATAGAGATCAGGCATGTTGGGGAAAGACTGAAGCTCCTGCAAGCAGACACTGGGGCCTCGTCAGTCAGGACAGTCAATAAGGCCCTGGCTGCTGCTTCGACAGGCACCCGGCCTGAGGGATACACAGGTCAAAGCAAAGCTTGAGTTCCTCGTGTAGCAAAATAAGAAAGGACTCATCCTTGAGAGCAATCTGAAGGCCTTCATGGAGGAGAGGACTTTGAGCTGTGCTTTGGATGAGTACATCTCCCTCTTCCCTCTTTCTCTCCCAACAACGAACGCGTCTTTATTAAGCAAGCTAGAGGGTAGGCATGAGGCATGACCTCTGACTTCAGCTCACTGGCTGTGGAATCAACCACAGGTTAGACTCACCTCGATCCTGCATTGGCAGGAGCCTTGGGTATAATCTAGAGCACCACATAATGATACAGTTGGGGCCCTGACGTTCAGAAAGGGCAAGTGACTTAAACAGGGTCACACAGAAAAACTGAGATTGGAACCACAGCCTCTCCCCCTGCCCATGCAGATAAGGGCCCATGGCTTTGCCCCTGGGACCTTCTAGTCCTGTTTCTGCCCCCAAGGCCTCCCAGAACAAACCCAACTTTTTTCTAACATGTGAAGAAGGTGTTGAACCCCCCCAGCCATTTTTCCCCCAAGTCCAGCTTTACCATTTGGCCCCAGAAGGCTCAGGGTTCAGACTCTTCCCCACGCACCTCCACTTTGTCAAAGCCTGTCTCAAAGCGCAGGGCATAGGGCTAGATACCAGCTTTGCACAGAATGGATTAGCACCTCCTATCCTCTGGACTCTGGGCTCAGCAGCCCGAAGGCACCATCACAGGAGCAGAAGTTGAACCAAGCCCCCCCAACGCCCCCCCCCAAAGTCATTTGCATGAGTTTCCACCTGCAGCCTCCAGATCTGTGTCTCTCAGTTTGAAATTAATTTCACAGCAGCCCATGATTCCACTGGGAAGCCATCTAGAGAGGATGTTCCTCAACTGTGTGGGGCTTGTGATGGGCAGGGGGGTAAGGAGTGGGCAGATGGAGGGAGGGAAGCTTCGAGGGCCAGAATGTGAGCCTGGGTCGATCCCAGGCGGGGTCCCCTTTCTCCCTTGGCCCTGGCCACTGCACCTGCTCTCACCCTTTCCCAAGTGACATGTGGCTGCTAAATGCTGCTTTGAGAAATGCATGGGGCGAGAAGAGCCCTGTGAGGAGTCGAGAAGCCTCAGCCCAGGACAGCTCTATAGCCACCAGCCTCTCTAGGTCACCCTGGCAGCACTAAACCCGATGGGTACAGGTTTATACACACATATTGTTCGCAATGTTGACAACAATCCCTGATTGCCAGAGGCTACCCTGAAGCTTCCTAAAGGCCATTGGTTATCACTGACTGTCCATTGTTGGGAGATGGGGCCTTTGTTCCTAATTATCAATGGTTAGGACTAGGATTTAGGACTGTTCCCCCCACAGCCAGGGAGATGCTTGAGCCCTTCCAGAGGCAATAGGAAGGAGCAGTCAAGACTGGGGCTACCAGACAAAAGACCGAACCCTGGGTTAGCCTGCATTTCAGATAAACAACAATTGAAATTTTAGTATAAGTGCATCCCAAATTCTGCATGGGACACACTTATTCAAAAAAAAAATTTTTTTTTAAATTGTTTGTTTATATGAACTTCACATTAACTGGCCACCCTGTATTTTTATCTACTAAATCTGAGCCAGGGCCCTGGGCGAGGGGGAGCAAGACACCAGTCCTGAGCACCGAGCTGCACCCCATCTTCCTACTCCTTCCTGCTCAGTCCTACCCCTGCCTCCTGCGGTCCTCATGCCATGGGGCTAAGAGCAGGGGAGGAGAAATGGGGAGCCTCCAGAGCGATGGCTGAGGTGGCAAGGTGCGGGAAAATAAGAGAGAAATACAAAGAGACAGAGAAAAATTGGATCAGAGAGAGGACGCTTCTGGAGATCACCTGCCCTTGCAGGGTGGGAGCGTGGGGGGGAGGTGGAGGCACCACAGATCACCGTTCAGGCAATGGGCCCTGTGTCCCAGCCCCTGAGAACAGGCAGCAGGAGCAATAAAGCTTCTTAGAGGGCAATGATCTCCCCGTGAGGCAGGCCGGACCCCAGCTGAGAGAGCGGAACAGAGGCTGATTACCACGGACACGCTGGGGCTTCTTTACTCGGCTGGTTCCCTCTCTCTTAAAGATCCATCCCTGCCCCCAGTCGGTGTGGTCTCCAAGGGGGAGCTCAGGGTTCCCCAGCACCCGTGATAACTGTCTTGTTTTCATTCCATCTGAGGATAAGTGCTTGGCTCAGAGGGCAGCAGGCTCCAGGCTCAGCCTGGTCCTACACAGAGGATGCCCGGCGGGGGGGGGGGGGGGGGGGGGTGCAGACCCGCAGCTCTCCTTCCCTACCTCCTTCCAGGGTCCCAGCACCCCCACCCACACACCGCACCCTGACCCCCGCTGCCCCTCCTCCCCCCACATTGGTCCCGGAAGCCAGGGCCTCTTAGACAAACAGCTGCACCAGGCCTGGGGAGAGTGTTTCAAGCCCCCACCAGCCCGGTGCTGTTGTCAGAAATAAGCCCTGTTTCCCATCGGCCTTCCCTGCACAGAGCCCTGAAAGAATGCTGTTCAGAGAGGCCAGCAGCCTCAACTGTAGCCTACACCCAAAGCAGGGACCCCCCCTCCCCGTACCCCACCTAGCCCTCAGGGAGCTCAGTCCCCAGAAAGAGTGACAAGGGCAAGGTCCCACCCCATACCTGCAGCCTGGGAAGGGCTTCATGGAGGGGAGAGGACGGGAAAGGGGGAAACCAAGGAGACTTGAACTTCAGTGTGTCTGGGGGCAAGGTGGGTGGTCAGGACCATTTCACAGCAGAGATTAGCCAGTTCTCGCCCTCCTTGCAATTGAAACTACTCCTGGTCCCATCCACCCACCAGTCCTGCTTCTGCCCTCTGGGGCCTCCTAGAGCCAAATCTAGGTTCTTTCTAATATGTGGAGACAGTGTTGGAACTCCCCAGCCTTTTCCTCCGGATGGGTCAGTGTTCAGACTCTTCACCACTCACTTCCAATTTGTCGAAGTCCACCTCAAAGTGCAGAGCCTGGGAGTGGACACCAGGTTCTCACACAGAGGAGATTATCACCTCCCTTAGTGTGAGCACCATACCTCTATTAATACTGACCAAGATTTTACTAATTCTTAGCCAAAGGTTAGACTGAGCCCCAGCCACTGATCTAGTCATAGTCAGAGAAGAAAATGGCCTGGAAGTCAGATATTTGAGGAGCCCCAAAGCAGGAGGAGAAACCCCAAAGCCCTGAGGTTGCCTTTGGCAAATCCTTCTTTCTCTCACCCATTTTTATTTCTGCTCCCCACCACCCAGACCCCCACCACCACATGCCTTCCTTTCTCTTTCAGCTTGTCTTTTTCCACCTCTTCTCATCTTGACATCAAATAATAGCGTGACCTTGGACAAGTCACTTTGCCTCTCAGAAGCTGTCGTTCCTCCTCTGAAAACGGCAGGAATAATCCCTGGGCTGCCTGCTTCCCACGGCCTGCATGAGGCTCGACTGAGATAATTAATGGATGAGAAAGCACTTTGAAAACTATTCAACGCTGCACAAATAAGAGGTTATTTATTTATTTATCCATTTATTTATGAATCTTGCACATGACTGTCTGCTGAAATTCCACAAAGGGAGAGAAATCGGCAGAACTCGCATACCACAAACCCCCCCTTGGTTTTACAGATGGGGAAACTGAGGCCCAGAGAATAGCTGTTGTTTGTTAAGCTGTTTCTAAGCACTTGGGGGCATTAACTGATTTAATCCTATGAAGCAGGTGACAAGGTCACCCTGTGTGTTGGGAGTGGGGACCCACAGGCCAGGACTCCTTCCACTCGGGCTGGCCCACACTGAAAGACGGACTGTCCCCTGAACCCCAATGGGGCCTGGAGAACAGCTCAGAGTGGCCCCATCCCATGACACCCACCATTACCCCGGTACCCACCAATTCGGGATTTATGGCTCTGGGTCAGAAAGAGGAGGCCTTGAGGGAAGGGAACAAGGCACAGCAAGAGGACAAGAAGCTTCTAGAAACAGGGAGAAGTGAGAGCGTAGAAAATGAGCTCCCCAGGGGCGCCTGGGTGGCTCAGTTGGTTGAGCATCCGACTTCAGCTCAGGTCATGATCTCACACTCCATGAGTTCAAGCCCCGCGTCAGGCTCTGTGCTGACAGCTCGGAGCCTGGAGCCTGCTTCAGATTCTGTGTCTCCCTCTCTTTCTCTGCCCCTCCCCTGCTCATGCTCTGGCTCTCTCTGTCTCAAAAATAAATAAAAACATTTTTTAAAAAAAATTTAAAAAAAAAAGAAGAAAATGAGCTCCCCCAGAAGATGGGGGCCGAGGAGGGGTGCATGAGAGGATGGTGGCCGCTGGGTGACAAGTGATGAGGGAGCATAAAGCAAGCTGACAGGCCACACACCCCCCCACACCCCCAGATGGGAGACGTGTGCTAGAGATCATAGTCCTGCAAGACCTACATCTCCATCTATTTACAAATATCTTAGTAAATTACCAGAAAAGGGCAATCTTACCAATAGCCTAATCTCCAGAAACCTATAGACTCCATTTCCCGGAGCCCCAACATCACCCCTCCATAGTGATGTGGGGAGCAAAGGCAGAAGGAAATGGCAGATAAAATCAGCTGTCCTTCTAACCTGCAGCCCATTGACAAATAAGTTGAGGCAGCCAGAGCCAAACCTTTCTCCATGAACTCCCTACTGTCTTAATGCTAACGCTTTGCTAGAGGGAAAAACAACCTTAGCTTGACCATAGCTAGGCCTCCAGTATCCCATGAGTCTCTAGCATTTGAAAATCTCACTGGAAACTTCCTCTGGACTTTACCTCCCCCCAACCCAGTCTCTCCTCCTGGTCCTGGGAGGAAGGTTCAGGAGAGGGGCAGTGGCCCTGTTTGAGCTTACCCTTGGGACAAGCACGTCAGGCTTCTGCTTTGGAGAAGCTGATGCTTCCACGGTACTTGATGTGTCCCCCCTGACCCTTTGCGGTTCCAGACCCTGGAAGCCTGCCCACCTGTCCCTCAACTCTACATTGGGCTGGAGAATTCAGCCGATCAGCCACATATGAGACCAGAGCTGTATGAGAAGCAGAGCTGTAGCCAGGACCCTCAAGGAAAGGTCAAGGATGTGTCTCAGCCCCATGGCCCCCAAACACCTCTTGCCTCTCCTGGGGGCCTCTCTTGCCTTGCAGGGCCTACCTCTCTCTGTTCCCAGGTCTCCCATGGTTCCCCACTGCCTCTTTCCAAGTAACTTCAATGTGCTTCTGGAGCTCCGCGACAAGCCATCCCTTGTCCTCAAACGCCCTTCTCCCTCATTGCTCCTGTTGAAATCCCACCCATCCTCCAAAGGATCCAAGTCTGATTCCCAGCCCCGTGATTTAACCACAGCATCGCCTGCACTCGCCACTTACCCTTCCGGCTCCAGTGTCTGCCTCCACGAAACGGGGCTGGTGGAGATTCTAAGCGTGGCTTGGCAAACTCTGGCGTGCGTGTGGTCACCTGGAGATCTCGTTATCCAGCAGACTCTAATGCAGCAAATCCGGGGTGGGGCTGGAGTGTCTGCATTGCTAACAAGCTCCCAGGGTCTGCAGAGGCTGGCGTGCTTAGCGTAATGTGGGCTTAAGACGCCTCACCTAATGCCCCGCAAACAGCATTAGCTTCCTGGCCATGGGGGATGGAGGGGTGCAGCTAGATCATGGGTATGGGGCCCACAATATCCCTGGGGCCTTTGAAGCTCCACCTCCTTTCCACCCACCCCAGCAGATTTTTAAATGTGCTAGTATTTTATGAGAGGGCACACTTCCACAACTCCAGCCTTCTGATACGAGTCAAGTCACTGAGAACCTCAAAGACGGCCGCAAAGGGACTTCCTTCCCAACAAATATTTGCTTTGAGGGTAAAAGAGATGAGATGCCCTCAAAAGGGCAGCCTGAGGGGCAGAGTGGGAGGCACGACACCCCCCCCTTTGCCTTGGCATTAGGGAAGGGCAGTTTGGGGCGCAGCTCTGAAGGCTGGCCTGCAAGCATTTGCTTGCTCTCAGAATGGGTGCCCCTCCAATTTGAGCTGAGCTCACGGCCTCCCTGCAGCCCTGGGGTGTGGACTCTGCCCTGTTCCAAGGGTTCCACCGCCACCTGCCTGGCGTACAGGGGGCGGCCCAGTTTGCTCACAGTAACGCTGGCAGGGAATTCAGTGGTTCCCACCCATTCTCTGAGGCTGTAATCAAGTCACAAGGGTGGAAGCAGGCATGAGGTGACGGTACGAAGGGATAAAGCAGGGGTCTGGGGGGATGAAGAACCGAAACACCCAAAGAAAACATTCCACTTGGAAGCTAAATAGAGTTACTTCGTCAGGAAATGCACACAGCACCATAAAAATTAAAGTAATTTACTATGAAACGCCATCCTGTTTTGTATTATTCCCCAGTCAGAACCGCGGAGCTAGCCTAAGTCAAGAACATCAACAGTGTGGGCAGGAGCAGGGGAAGAAAGGAGACTGTCCTCTCTCAGGACCAAGCCAGGGCGGGCGGGTGGGGGAGTGGAAAGGGGGGGTGGTGCCTGGCAACCCCACCTGTCTCCAGGGAAACAAGGCAGGACAGGTGGGCCCTGTGGCAGCCAGACAACCGGGCCGCTGGCTCCCTCTGTCGGATGAAGCAGGATATGGCTTAGCCTCGGAGGGAGCCCTGGGAATGGGGGCCCCATCCAGGCCAGGGCAGAACCTCCTAGAAGGTTCTAAAGGCGGTCAGCCTGCCCATCCCGTGCCCTGCAAGCACTGCACTCCCAGAAAGTGAGGCTGGCCTCAGATGCCGTTGTCCAAATGGGAAGAACCAAAGAGACCAGGGCTCGAATCCTGTCCTGCCTCTTACCAACTGAGGAACGGGGCAGGATGCGTACTCTTTCTGCACCTGAGTTTTCTCTTTTCGTCTGCAGAATGGGGATGGTTCCCCTCAGCTCATAGGGTTGTAGCGAGCATTAAGTGGGAGTATCTGATTGCCCCGAGGAGCTCAGCACGGCCAAGAAGTCCCTAAATCGGGGCCCGTGGCTCTGGGAGGAAACTGCTGCATGCACCAAACTCTGCCTGCACACCCCGCCCTCCACTCGCTCCACACCACCCCCCCCCCTCGTCTTCTGGCTCCCACTACCACCACCACCAACGGTAACAGCAGTCCCCATCCATATGTATCCTGGGATGAAACAGAGACATTGGGACACCTTCCCCGAGCCACACAGCAGCAAGCCTGGGATTGGGCCCTACCTGGCTCAAAAGCTTGTGCTCTTAACTACTTCTCTGAACTTCATGGAAAAAAACACTGCCCAGAGCTCCAGATCCTCAGCGCTGCCTCAGGTAAACTGGGTGACCTGGGCACGTTGCTCTCTCCCAAGCCTCAGTTTCCCCACCTGTAACAAGGGGATGATCTCTAAGGGCCTGCTGGCTCTGATGTGCCCCGATTCTAATGAGTTGGCATAAAGGGGAGGTTTGGTTCTCCACCCAAAAAGTGATGACTTTGTCAGAGGGATGACAGCCAGGCCGTGGGAGACCTGCCCAGCGGCCCAATTACTTCTCCTAATGACAGGCTCACGCCTTGCCACTCCTGCTCTATCCGCCTGGTCACTGCCGCCGACAGGGACAAGTCCCCGTGTAACTGCAGCGGAACGGGAATCTCTGATCTGGCTTTGGATGTAAATCTCTCACATACATGCTCTCTCTCTTTCCCACTCACTTCAGCTCCCCAGGGTTTCTGTGATCAAAGTGCCTTTACCGGAAGTCTCCCAGGGCTGGCTGGGCTGGGAGAAGGGGAGGAGCCAGCCTGACAGGCTCCAGAGGGGGTTGGGGGTGTGGGCAGGAATCCCAAGGAGGCCTCCTGCTGGCTCTGTGCTGGCCCTCACTGGGGGACAGGTGCGGATGGGGTCCTGGGCCCTGATCTTTAACGTGAAGACCATCGCTCCGCCCCCACTGGCTTATCTCTGATGTTGAGCCGGAAAGTGATTCCGTTGTCCCCCAAAAAAGCATCTCTGTCGGGCGGGAGACCAGGAAAGACTGGCTCCATCCGGCCCCTCCTGCTACCAGGCCTCCCTGACCCCAGTGTGTCATTGATCCCATCGGGACAGTAGGACCTACCTACCTCCCTCCTGGGCTCGCAGTGGTGATGGCAAGGCCCACGCACAGAACTTAATCACATGTCTTCATGCAGGAGGACGCAGGACGCGGCCATCCTGTCCTTCCTTCTCCCTGCTGCTTTCTCATTGAGGCTCAGGTTCCTAATCTCTAAGATGCAGCCCCAATGTCCGCCCCTTAGGATGATTATAAAAAGCAAATAGGCAGCATATCACATGTGGGGCCCATCCGTGGGGCCCCTTGCTCCCCTCTGAATCTCAGCTCCTGCCTCTCTGAGAGCTGACTCACAGGGCTCCCCTCTTGGGGCTGCTGGGAGCCTCCAAGAGACGGCGGAGCCCCCGGGACACCAGTCCCCAGCCCCATCGCTTCCCCGGGGCCTGGAGTGCCACGTAGGGTTCAGCACAGGATTTGTCGTCAGGAGTGTCCAGCTACCCAGAGCCACCCCAGACAGTCGGACGCCAGCCGTCCTCCCAGAAGCTCGGCGGGAGAGAACGGGCTAGGCCATCCTTTTTAGCCACCGGCTGTTATTACCGCCCAGGGACCTGGCAGGTCGGGGCCTTTCTGTCCCGGCTAAGTGGTTGTCGGCCCGTGGGCAGGAGAGTAGAGGGATTGGGGCCAGGAGAGAGGGTTGTAGATCTCCTGCCTCCCGCCCGGTGGCTGCAACAGTAGCTGCTCAGATTCATCGGAGGGCCCACTCCCGGCAGATAAGCAGGCCGATAGATCTCCCGTCAGAGCCTCCCGCTCAAGGGCAGCACCATAAATCCCGGGGTGGGAGCGAGCAAGCAGGCGAGCCAACCGCTCCTTGGCGAGCCTCTTTCCTCCCGGGGCCCAGCGACTCTGCACTGGGCTGGCACAGGAGCCCGCACAGAGCATAATCTGTAGTTCTGCATCTGATCCATCAATAACCCCGGGAGAGGAGCCTCCCTCCCACTCCACGCTGGCTGAGACAACCGCCTGTTTTTCACCTCTCCCCGAGGCTGGGAGCTGAATTCTCCCCCTGGACCAGGATCTCTCTCACTTCTTGGAACAGTTCTGTGGCTGCCTGCCTGTGTTCTCTGGCTCATCAACTCTTCCCAGCCCGGGGCTGCTGAGGAGAGGAGGAAGGTGTGCTCCCTGCATGAGGAAGGAGTGCTCCTAGCATTGCCAGGAAGGAAGGGTGGGTGGGTGGGAAGGGAAGGAGGGGAGCCCCAGCAGGGAGACGTGAACAGGGCTGGAGGCCCAGAGCCACAGACTCCTCAGCCAGAAGGCTGCTTTGGCCTAGATGTTCCCATCTGTACAATGGGTCTGCATTCCTTTTGGTCAGCAAATATTTACATGTCTGCCCTGTTCTGAATGCTGTGTCTAGCCATCAATAAGACAAGACCCTGCCCCGAGCAAGCTTGCGCTCTGGTGGAGACCAACAGAGCCGAGGTAAACACGGACAGACCAGACTCAGACACTAATGGCTCTGAAGAAAATCGAAAAGGTGCCAGAAGAGGGAGTGACCAGGGTGAGGACACCATTTAAGCCAAGGGCTTCCAGGAAGTCCGAAGAAGTGGCATCTGAGCTGAGGTCCCCCAGCGATAAGGAGCAACAGCCAAGTAAGGACTTGAAGGAAAGGTGTCCAAAGCAGAGGGAACAGCAAAGGCAAAGTCTTGAGGTGGGAAGGAGCTGACCCGTTCAGGTAGAAAGAAAGCCCGCATCCCCGTGCCGGAGACTGTGGTAAGGAGTGTGGACTTCACTTACAGTGGGAGCTCCTGGAAGGTTCTGAGCTGGGGAGGGCCATGATCTGACCTCCATCTGATAGAGTCGCTCCAGTTGCTTTGCAGAGAGTGGGTGGAAGGGGACAGGAATGGAAGCGTGTGGTAAGGAAGGAGGCCCCGTAACAGGTATGCGTATCATGTATATGATTATGGATGGGATTCCAGCAGACGGACATGGAAGGGACAGGGGCGATCGGGGAGACAAAAGCGAGCTTAGAAAGGAGGCCGGCAGAATGCAGCTTTAAAAGGCAGACTCAGCAAAGATAATCCAAAGAGCCAAGGCCATTTGATCCCTGCCAGGAAATGGCCAGAGCAACCTTCTCATGCGTCATTGACAAGTCAGCAAACATTTATCGAGTACCTTCTGTATACCAGCCAGTGGGGAATCAGACAGGCATGAGATGTAGTACTCAAGGTGGTCCCAGGCTAGCAGGGGAGACAGGGCAGGCAGATGACTGCAGGCATAGCCAGCCAGTGGACAGCCCTACCCAGGGAGATCAGGGAGGGCTTCCCAGGGGAGGTGGCTGTCAGCCAGCATCTGCAGGAGGAGGGAGTCGGGACAGGCAGCAACACACAGTAGGGGAACCCCAGGCACGGACCTGAGGCCAAGCAGAAGGACCAAGGCCTCGACTCAAGTCCACCCTGCCAGCCACTTTCAGCCAGCAGCCCACGTGGACAGGTCCACGTGGAGAGAAACTGAGGCCCCCGGGGTGACTGCCAGCGTGAAGCACCAGACAGATTCCAGCCCCGGCCTTTGAGTTTTCCAGCTGAGGCCCCAGACGTGGGAGCAGAGAAAAGTCATCCCTGCTGTGCCCTGACCCAACTCCCCGAGCCACAGAACCCGTGACATAATAAAGAGCTGTCTTACACTACTACACTTTGGTGTAATTTGTTACACCGGCAGAGTAACTAGGGCGGCCCCCCATCGTCTGCCCTTACGACGACGTCCAAGTTTTCTACCCTGACTTGCCAGGCCTCCGTGACCTGCCCTGCCTGCTACCCAGCCCGTGCTTTGCTTCCGCCACATGGAAATGCCTTGACTTCCAGAACACGGCTTGCTCCCACACGGCCCACATGCCCTCCCTGATGGCCCGCACGTCGGTTCCTCCTCAGGGGCCCCGGCCAACCCCACCTCTCGCTCACCTAGACCCTACTTCCTGGGGGCAGTCCTTCCTGATCTCCACAGTGTGCTCTCAGGATACCCTCTCCCCGCCTTCCGCCCCCCAAGGGAAGTGATTCCTCACTCTGTGGCCTGTCTTCATGTCTGTTCCTCTTCCTTGAGTTCTGTGCGGGTGACATCTCCTCCTCTCTCACTATTCTGTCTCCAGCACAATGCCTGATACCTACGCACTTGTGGGGGAAATGCACAGCTCCGTGTAAGAATGAGATCTTCCTCACCCAGAGTGACTGAGCACGCACCAGGCATTTGCTGAGCCCCTCCTTTGTGCCAGGCTGGGTGCAGAAAATGCCCAAAGCATGGAAGCCTGGCAGTGCTGTCTGTGAGGGAGGGAGGCGGGCAGGGAGGGAGCCGGTACTGGGGCAATCAGAAGGGCTGCTCCCAGTCAAGGAGACTTCCTGGAGGAAGTGGCATTGGAGCTGGGCCCTGGAAGATGGATAGGATTCCAGCAGATGGACATGGAGGGGACAGGGGCAATCGGGGAGACAAAAGGAACCGTCTGGATAAAGGCTAAGGCAGTGCCATTCAACATGCCCGTCTGGGGACCACACTCTGAGTAGCGCCGGTTTCAGAGAATGGCCCCGAAGTGGCTCAGTGTCAGGGCATCTAGACAAGGAGAAGCTGACTTCACAAGGGAGAAGCCAGCCCTTGGACCAGCATCTGGTCCCCGAAAGAATGCAGATGGCAGCTGTTCGGAGCAGGCGATGAGAAGGAGCCGTGGATCTGGAGCTGGAGTCGAAGGGACAGAACAGCCAGACGGAGCACCCTTCCAGAGGCCGCAGGGCCCCTGAACAGGACAAGGCTCCCCCTGCGTGCACCTGTGTACAAGGAAACAGTTCTTTAGTGGGTCCAGGTGGCCTCCATCACTCCCAGGCTGGTGCAACGGCTCCTAATTTTGTGGCAGTGACAGACCCCTTTGAGATTCTGTTAGAGCTTCGGGCGCTCCCTTTGAAACAGTCCCATGTGCACCTGCCCTGTCACACTGACCTATCATTTCAGAAGCTCCCAGAATCGCACCCTTAGCTAAGCACAAAAGTACTAAGCAGCCTCTTGCCCAACGCGTGGGATCCCCTGATTCCAGCACCACTAGAATTAGGCGGGGCACCAAAAACAAAAAAACAAAAACAAAAACAAAAACAAAAACAAAAACAAAAAACGGTTTACAGGCATGCGGGGACCGGCAAACAGGGGAAGGGGAACTTTTCCCAAGTCTGCCTGAATGCAGGGTGGAAGCCAGGAGAGGCAGGGGGGGGGAGCCTGGTGGGAGGAATTAAGGGTCTCTGGGTTGGAGGCTGAAACCGTGGGGATGGGAAGAGAGGCCAGGGAGGTGGAGGCAGGCCCAGGGTGGGCAGCGGGCCTATGGGTCTCTCCTGGGAGGAGCCCTGGGTGCCCGGCAGAGGGGAAAAGCCCAGGTGACTCTTGCCTCCGTTTCCCCCATTGTGAAATGGGAAGATGCTCCTCCTGCCCTTGCTTCCTCCTCTGCACATCCCAGGGAGGGAGGAGGGCCAAGATCAAGCCCACCAAGCGCCTCGCACCCCTCAGAAAGGCACACAGGATTAACGGGAGGATTAATGCTCCTATAAGGAGCCGTCAGTCCTGCAGGGGATTCGGGACTCAGGGAAGGATCAGCCTTCCAGGGCGAGAGATAACAGGCGAGAGCGATACTGCGGGCAAAGGAGGCTATAGAGCATCTGGAGGGTTCTTCCCGAGACGGGAGGAGAGAAAGCCGCTGACTGATCCAGAGGGACGGGAAGCAAGCTGTTCCTGATGCCTGGATAGGGCCTTGGAGCTGGAAAGCAGGCCTTCCTCGGGAGAGGCCCATGGGGATGTGAAAAGCAGAGGGGAAGCTGAGACAAGGAGGCAATGGCCAGTCGGGCGTCTCTAACTGGTTCCCGCCTCTCTGAGGACCTCGGAGGTGGGCGTGGGGTCAAGAGACCACACCGGACACCAGACAGATGCGGCCCCACGCCCCTCCTGCTGGCCCGGGGGGCCCCGCCCGGCCCCCCGCCCGGCACCTCGGCCTGGGTCTCCGAGAAAGGAGGGACTTCACTGTGTGCTCACAACAGGCAGGCACCCACTGTTCCTGGACCACACAGCCCTCTGCCTGCTCCTGCAGACCGAGAGGCCGGGTCTCACAGGACTTCATGCAACTCTACCAGTGCACGGATGAGGAAACTGAGGCACTGAGAAATCAGAAAGCCCATCTGACTCCAGAACTCACGCTCTCAGCCACTAGTTACTCTGGGATCCAGCATAGATCACTGAGGCCAGAAGGAGAGGCTGGAGTGTTCAGACCTTGGGAGGGGGCACTCCTCACACAGAGAGGCATTTCAGGGCTCGGGGAGTAAGCAGCCCCTCTGGCTAGGCCTGGAAAGACGTGAAGGCCGGGGGCGGGGGGGCAGGCGACATCCTGGGCAGCAGAAGGCAGGGCTGAGCTAGGTCTGGAGTAGACAAAAGGCTAGTACCGTTTACAGCGGCTGTGGCTGTCATTTACTGGGAACTCGCTACGTGCCAAGCATTTGACTGATGGACAGTAGCTCACTGGATCCGCACAGCTCTATGAGGAAGACTCATTATTCCTTTGTGACAGGCACTCAGAGAGGTTAAGTGACTTGCCTCTGGTCACACAGCCAGGAATTGGCAAGAACAAAGATGTGTCTACTTCCCAATGCTTGCTTTTCCCACCGTCTATAGGATTCTGCTGAAGACGGGTGAATGGGATTTTAGGTACAGAGAGGGCAGATGCCATGAGAGGAATATCGCCCGGAGGCTCTGATTTCCCACAGTGAGAAGGAGGAGACCAGGCCATCGGTGCCTCTCAGGGCTCATCCTGAGGCTCGGGAAGGGGCCTTCCAAGCAGCAGCTGGAGAGCAGGGAGGCCCTGCCTTTGGCCCTGGAGGACCATCTGCTTTGTCTGCCAGTCAGTCATCAAACATCACTGGGTCTGTGGCCTCTCTGTGCCCGCCAATGCCCGGCAGCATTGGCCTTGCTTCACACATTAATTTTTCAATCTGATAAAAGCTGTTTGTCTTGAAGCCACTTCTCTGCCCTGTTGGAGAGAGGCACATCCTGAATCCTGACCCTCGAGGGAACAGATGCCGTTAAAAAATCATCAGCCTTCAAATGAGGCTCAGGGCACCGGGCAGGAGCGTGTCACCTGGCTCCGAGCCCCGGGCTGTGTGTCAGGTTCATGAGCAGAGGCCCCCCCTCCACACTGGGTGGCTCGCATCACTCAGCTTCCTCTTGACTCTCCCCACTGCCTCGTGGCTGAGTGGTCCCCAAGGTCTGCCCTTTCTCACCCTGGTCCACAGCCCCTGCTGAGGACATCAGCATCTCTTAGCTGCACACTGACCCCCTGCCCCGCCTCTGTTGTCATCTCTTCTGCACAAGTTTCCCTCATGCATATATTTGTTACTTGGTTCACTCCACACCTACTATGTGCCAGGATCTACTATGTGCCTGAACACTCATGCTAGGGCTTGCACTCCATGGTGAAAGGTGTAGTTTGTGTTTGAGGAGCTCACGGTGTCGTGGAGGTACGACGGGAGTTGGCCGACTTGTGAAAAAACCATTTCAGAAAGGTGTGGTAAAGGTTAGGATACAGCAAGCCCAGTGCCGGAGGAGAAAAAGGGAGGTGTCAGAAGTCATCCCAGAGCAGAGAGGTAGGAGATCAGTCTCGAGGGATGAATGAGACAGACCCACCTGGACTTTCCCCTTCCCTCTTTGCCACTTGTTGAGATTCTGCTTAACCAGCAAGGCGTAGCTTAAAAACCCCTCCTTGAGCCCCTTAACCCAAACCAGTCCCAATTTTTGACCTATGTTTTCTCTACCTCCCCACATCGCATGGTTTTATCCTCATCACGCTCAGTAAATGGTCCTTGCAAGGCCGATAGCCAGACTGACTGTGCACTGCTCAGGGCTGCCATTCCCTGGATGGTGGGTGAGAATAGCACCCCCTGGAGTTCTGCAGTGCACAGCCTGCACAATAGTACATGGTAGCCTGGGCCATGAGTGATGATTCTCCTCAGTGTCAGCCCGGCCAGCCTTCCCCCGGAAAAATAGCAGATTGGTCCCCATTTTCACCACTCTGCTGCCCACCCAACACTCTGTTTGTTCCACACTACCTAATAGGCTCCTCTACTTCTTAGATACCCTACTCAGCTTTTCATGGTTTCTGCTGATAAGGTTAGCCATGTTTGCACCGATGACTGCAATGGTCCTGCCCAATCCATATTTTCAGGATTCTCCTTCCGGTAGGAGTTCAAGAAATGTATCGATTCATGAAATCAGAGAGTGTCAGCACATAGGCGTGGGCTGTAAATAGAAAAGAGAAAGAACACCATTGACCATCCATTGTGTTTTGGCGACCACGCTAGCTGTTTCACATAACCAGGTACAGATGATTTAAAAAATGTTTTTTTCAACGTTTATTTATTTTTCGGACAGAGAGAGACAGAGCATGAACGGGGGAGGGGCAGAGAGAGAGGGAGACACAGAATCGGAAACAGGCTCCAGGCTCTGAGCCATCAGCCCAGAGCCCGACGTGGGGCTCGAACCCGCGGACCGCGAGATCGTGACCTGGCTGAAGTCGGACGCTTAACCGACTGCGCCACCCAGGCGCCCCAAACAGTAACTTCTTAGTAGAGTTTTTGTTATGTGCATATGTTGTCTCAGTATATTTCTGTAGAAGTGGAGTATACTTTTGTTGTTGATTTTACTTTTATTGTTTAAAAATTTTTTTTTCAACGTTTATTTATTTTTGGGACAGAGAGAGACAGAGCATGAACGGGCGAGGGGCAGAGAGAGAGAGGGAGACACAGAATCGGAAACAGGCTCCAGGCTCTGAGCCATCAGCCCAGAGCCCGACGCGGGGCTCGAACTCACGGACCGCGAGATCGTGACCTGGCTGATGTCGGACGCTTAACCGACTGCGCCACCCAGGCGCCCCATAGCTGATTTTAAAGAGAAGAAAAGAGCATTATTTCTGCCTCAATGCTGAATGAAAGGAAGCGAGACTGGAGGCATTTACTGAAGGCACACGTTGCATATACATACATATCCACACATGCAACACATCACGTTCCATCCTCTCCCTCTGTCAATGCCCCCTTTAACTCTGGTGCCCTTTGGTCTATCAAAATGGTGGTTACGAGGGAGGAATGAGGCAGACAAAGGTGGGTTTAAGCCTGATTTAACCTCTCTAGACCTCACTGTCCTCATCAGTGCTGTGGGGGTAACGCTGGAAGGCTTGCAAGGCTTCACTGGGCCACCCTATGTCACGTGTTTCACACGGCACCTACCATACATTTAAGCAAGACACGTCAGCTACTCGCGTTATTACCATCGTTATTTGGCCGCCAGCTTGTTGGAGTTTCCACGTCAGCCTGTCAGCTCGATGAACAGTGGAGCAGTGAGCGGGGGTGATGGCAGGAGACGTAGCAGGCCCCATCTCAGCCCCGGTCCCCTCGGGTCCCAGCAGCCTGGCCAGCAGGAGACAGAGCGGCCCTGGGCCGGCTATCCTGGAAGGCACTAGCCGGGAAGCTGGTCCTTCCAAGTCCACTTCTCATGGAGAATACTGTCACAGCATCGAGGGAGCAGAGATAAGCTAGGACATGTTCGCAGAGTTCTCACGAGGGTACCAGAAGGCTGAATGGACTGACGTTCTCTAAGGGGTTGTAGATGATCAGGTGAAAGTCCCCATATGAATACGATTCCCTAATGGATTCATGGCAGCAAGGGAGATGTCATTCAACTGACTATTTAACAAAGCTGTTTAAAGAGGGAGACTGGGGGGGGGGGGGATCATGTTTTATGTATCAGCTGTGAAAAATTCCCTTTAAAATTTGTCTCAGGCATCCGAACGCTGGAGTGCCGATAAAGCGCCACGTTTCATGATGTATGTTTTACAAGCATACACACGCTCACACACACTCACAGTCTTCTCGGGCTTTGCCTCACCTCCCAGCCGTATCCCCGCTCAAATCCTCAAGAGATGCATTTAATCCTCCCCCCAGCCCCAAAATGTTCTAAGGCAAACACGCAGTACCATTTTTCAGGCGTGTGTTAATAATTCAAGCTTCACACCAAGTTTTCAAACTGGATTGGCTTCCTAGACCGATGTGGAAACGTCTGGGTCAAATATACTTTAAAGAAAAATTCTTTTAATTAGTTTCTTTTGAACACCACACAAAGGCCTAGCTGGATAGCGAGGCAATTTATTGCCATGTTGACATTGCTTCCATGTTTATCAGTTAAATGATTCTAGTGCATTGGAAGTAGGGCATCACAGCTCCAAAGGACCTTGCAGGCTTGTGTATTTGCTATTCCTCCCCTTGCCGGCTTCCTAGGAGGCTCTGGGCGTTGTGCCGTCCCTCCGGTCTGAAAGCAGGGAGCAGCCTGGCCTGGAGATCAAAGTCGTTTGGCCAAGGTCACAGAACAAAGAGGAGCTGAGTCACAGTAGGAACTCAAGTCTCCCTGTGTGATCCCGGCAGGCTGTTCATCACCCCAGTCTGGGTTTCCTCATCTCTGAAATGGGAATAAGGGATGAGGGGCCCCCGAGAGGGATGATGTAGGGATAAAATGAGCTCATGAGTGTCAAATGTCCGGCACAGAGCAGTAAATGCTCAATCAACTTTAGCCATGAAGGTAATAATCACTATTGGTCTCCTGCCACGCTGTTTTCTCTCTCCATTCCTAAAGTCCTTGCATGAAAACCCTCTCCAGTGCCTTTCCCATGATGTGGAAGAAACCCACCCACCCCCCTCGTAAAGGAATAGACAAGGTTCCGGTGGCCCAGTGCTTCTCGGCAGTTAACGTGCACGCACATCTCCTGAAGACCTTGCTGAGTGCACACTCATTTTGTGCACCCTTAGGCATGAGGTGGAGCCTGAGACTGCGTTTCTAGCAGGCTTCCCAGTGAGGCTGGAGCTGCTGGCCCATGGACCACACTTTGAGTGGCACTGGGCAGCCATATTTATTCCCAGAAAATGTGTACGTGGAGGGGAGGACAGAGGAAAGAGAGGACGCTGGTCTTTTTCCTCTTCTTCCTCCCCCTCTTGCCTCCTTCCATCTGTCCTTCCTTTCTTTCTTCCCATTTTCTTTCGTTTTGGCCTTCGGGGTTGCTTTGAGATTAGGCATTCTCAGAGAAGAGCTGAGAAAGGCCTAAGCCAAGACAATTCCGTCGTTCCACCCATTCCGTCATCACTCGACAAAACAGGAACTGAGGACACACTAGGTGCCAGATGCGACACATGGGCAGGAGGATGCAGGAACAAAATCCCCTCCTGCAACTGAAAGCATTTTTCCCGTGAAAGAGGTCTTGCTGGCTGATCTTGGCTTTCAGTCTGATCTTGATGTTTGCTATCTTTCAGAAACTTGGGACCAATAAGGAAATAAGCCACCCCTACAGAGGTCATAGCAGCTGTGGTGTCCAGAGCCACTGTTTTCACCTGATCAGGAGGTCAGGGGGGTGCAGGCTGTTTCCAGGAACCGCGAGTGGCTAGGGGACACGAGGAGTCATAGCAACATTGACCCAGACAGCACCGTCTGGTAGGAAAAGCACCCACTGGGGACAGGCAAGCCATGGCCCCCAGCCCAGCTCTCCGCTTCCTTGCAGGGGAGGCTGGACCTCCCCGAGCCTGTTTCCTCATCTGTGACAGCATAGTAAGAGCACTTCCTGCCGAGGGATGCAGGGAGGAGTGAGTGAGATTGTGTGTGCCCAGTGGGGTGCTCCCTATGTCTGTGTGCTCCCTTCCATCAATCCATCTGAGGGAGCTGGGAATTTTGCCCGCGAGTGACAGGTTGAGAGGTACTGAATCACAGGGGGGTCGGTTCTTTTGTTTGTTTATTTCCCATCGCAAGCCTGTCTACTCAATAATTCAATTCAACAAGCCCTGGTTAAGCCCTACCTCATTCTAAGGACTGTCCTGGGCACTGGAAGGGATAGAAAAATAAAGATAAATAAAGACTCCGTTCCTGTTCTCAGGGAACTTCCTGTCTCGGCAAAGAGGGAGCTAGACACCCATACAGAACCCTACTCCCCAGGAGGGACAACTGTATCCGGCTTTCAGAATCACAAAACAACTGTCACAAGTTCATGGCATTCGCTGGAAAGACAAAGTTCAATTCCATTTGTTTTAGAAAAGGGTGACATCTTCCCAAATTTTTATTAAGGTGGAAAACAAAAACAGACTCTTAGTGGTATCTGATCAAAACGTCAAGGCATCAGTTGTATCTGAGCATGCCCCGGAAACAAACTCGCCATACGTATAACTCTGATGTCCAGTAAATTTAGACCGATGTTATAATTAAAGTACCCAAACAGCACAGAGTTTTGGTGACTGTCACAATTTCATATATTCTATCTCCTATTGTCTCCTAAGGCATTATGAGTTCTTGGCAGACCAGGTGTCCCGTTTTGGGGACTGGGAAGATGTGGTCACTGTAGCAATAATGGATGGTCAAGCATTCCCGCTGCCTTGCTTTGGAGTACCTAGCACAGTAGAGCATCACCAACTGTTTCCCTGTCTCTCTGTGGGTTTAGGTTGGATGCTTCTGGAAGGCTGGGTCTGCATCTTTTATAACTGGTCGGCTCTGTGCCCAGGGACTGGGATACAGCAGCTCCCTTTGAAATCAAGAAACGACAGGGCACCTGGGTGGCTCAGTGGGTTAAGCATCCCACTCTTGATTTCGGCTCAGGTCATGATCTCACGGTTCATGGGACTGAGCCCCGCGTCGGGCTCTGCCCTGACTGCGTGGAGGTTGCTTGGGGATTCTCTCTCCCTCTCTCTCTGCCCCTCCTCACCTCTAAAATAAGTAAATCAACTAAAAAAAAACAAGAAACAACAAAATAACCAAAGACCCATGACATCTTGTGTTGGTGAATGGCTGAGTAAGAAAAGGTAGGAAGGCAGGCAGGAAGGAAGAAGGGATTAAAGACAATGGGCATGCAACAGATCCCTTAAACCTGGGAGAAATTGCTCCTTTGAGGAGGTGGGAGTCGTGTCAGTTTATTATGATGATAATAAAGCCTGACTTCTTCTGGCAGGTTCCCAAACCTCTGCCTCTCTCCTCCGCCCCCATGCCTCCCCCAGTGAATGATGAACACGGTCGTGATAACATTGCTGCTCTGTGTGAATCCACGGCAGTCGGCACCGCTGGAGAGCAAAAGGCATTTACAAACACCTGCAGCTCTCCAGCCACACTGGAAGCCGGGGGTTCTGGGAGATTTGCACGCAAGGGGGACCGGGCTGAGAGCTGGAATCCCAGCTGCAAAGCAGCACTGGGCTCTCTGTGACACTCAGCAAGATCCAACCCACTTCTCCTTTCTGAGTCTTGGGTTTCCCATCTGTGAAATGGACAGTGGACAGGGCATCAGTGGGCATCGAACTCTGCTCCCTGCAGTTGTAAGGGTTCCACAGAGATGGCTGGAAAGAAGAGACACAAGCCCGGAGAGGACCGGCCCGCATCACCGTGGTCAGAACAGCTCAGCTTTTATCTATATATAGACTAGGACTCTGCATAAACTTTCCCTTGAAGAAAGGGTTTTGAGGTTAAAAATAAACTGAGAATTACTGGATTGCATGTCCTCTGAGATTTCTTTCAGCTTTGACATTCTACTTCCCATCCTTGAATCTATTTCTTGAGTGTCGCCTGCAAGGTACGTGCAGTCCTGGCCAGTAGGAAAGGACTGGCGGGTGAGCTTGCACCCTGCGTCTTGGGACCTCCGTCTTGGGGAGGGGTAGATGCAGCCATGTGTGGTGTCCCCCCTAAATGTGAGTACTTAGCAGCAGGAGCCAGCAGCTCCAGAGGGCCCTCACTCCACCCCAGGCAAGATGGAATCCAAACTGTTTCTGGGAAATGACAGGAGCTACTCCTCCAAGAGCGGGATTGGGCATGTGAAGCGGACAAGCTTAGGGACCAAAACGTGGAAACACCCTGACCCCCACCCCCCACCTCTTGCCCCCAGGATCCACCTGTACAGGCATAAGGACGTAAGGAAATCAGGTGCCCACAACCACACAGGTGCTTTACCCAAGCTCTTTGTTAAGACTTCCTGATCCTAAAACCTGAGCATTCTTGTCCCCCTTATACAGATGAGAAAACTGAGGCTCAGAACAATGGGGTGTCTTTGCTCAAATTCCAGCAGCTGAATCTGCCTCCTTGTCACCCTGTTTCCACCCTCTCAAGTCAAGACCCCCTATAGCCTTTATTAAAGGTCATCTGCTCTCTCCTTGGCTCTGCTCTGGAGTGTAAAGAGAAGGGCCATTGGTCCGGTAAGGGCCAGAGTGTCACGGAAGGCCAGAGTGTCCCCCACTGAGACCAGAAAGGTGGTAGCAACAGAAATCAGAAAGGGGGCGTTTGAAATGAGGTGAAATAGAGTCCCCATCAGGCCGCCTCTTTTACACCCCCCTTGGAGGTACAGAGCCTTTCATCCAGACTGGAGGCCTGCGGTCAGCCTCAGGCATCCATGGCCGGGCAGAATCCTCCAGAAAGAACCACTTTCCAGAGCAGCCCTGCGCTCACTCTTCCTACCCCAGCCCCCAGCAACGGTTCAGCAGTAGAAACCAAAGTAAACGTGAATTCTAACTCTGGCTCCTCCCCTTATTAGCATTTGACCACGAGTAAAATTATTTTTCCCTCTGGGAATCTCGGCTCCTGCCACTGGAAAGTGGAAACAATGATACAGCAAGGGTGATTCCTTCTTTTTTTTTTTTTTAGGATCAGTGTATGATTTTTCATTTCGCTTTTATTTTATTCTAAGCTATACGTGCTCATAGCTTATGCCTCACGTCATTACACAAGACTTTTATGAAAAACAGCAGCCCCAGCCCCATTTCTACCTCCATTTCTCACTTCCCTAAGGAAAATACTTTCAACTCTTTTAACAGCTTTATTGAAGTATCATCCACAACCACACGAGTCACCCTTTTAAAGCGTACAATTCAAGGGCTTTTAGTGTATTCACAGAGGGTGCATCCATTACCATGATTAATTTTAGAACATTTTTATTACCTCCCCCCCCCAAAAAAAATCCCCCCACACCCCTTAGCCATCCACTCTGCCTCCCCAGCCCCAGCGCTAGGCAGCCACTAATCTACTTTCTGACTCCATGGATCTGCCTGCTGTAGACGTCTCACACGACGGAAGCGTGCGATATGCGGTCTTTGGCTCCTTTGCTCGAGCATCACGTTTTCAAGGTTTACTCATGTTGTGGCAGACGCTAGCACTCCAGTGCTCCTCTTGCCTAATGATATCCCGTTTGTGGCTGTTGCACATCTTATTTACCCCTTCATCAGGCGATGAACATTTGGGTTGTTTCCATTTTGGAGCCTCCGTGAAGGGCACAGGACGGGCGTGTGTATACGAGTCTGTGCATGGACGTGTGTTTTCCCTCCTCTTGGGTGTGTATCTGGGATTGGGAGTGCTGTATCATAGGGTAACTCTCTGTTTAACCATTTGAGGAGCTGCCAGACTGTTTTCTGAAGTGGCTGCCCCGGGGGCGCCTGGGTGGCTCAGTCGGTTAATCGTACGACTTCGGCTCAGGTCATGATCTCACGGTTCGTGGGTTCGAGCCCCGCGCTGGGCTCTCTGCTGTCAGCACAGAACCCGCTTCCGATCCTCTGTCTCCCTTTCTCTCTGTCCCTCCGCCGCTGGTTCCCTCTCTCTCTCTCTCTCTCTCTCTTTCTCTCTCTCAAAATAAGTAAACTTTAAAAATTAAAAAAAATAATAAAGGAGCTACACTGCTTTACAATCCTGGCTGAGGGTCTGAGGCCCGGGGTTGTTCTTACAAGGTTGTCCTGAGATGATGTTTATGAGGTACCTGCTATGATGCCTGGCAAATAGTGGGAAAAGAGAGCATCTTCCCCTTTCCCTTTCTTTATTAATATATCAATGTCCCAGCGCCTCCAAATTTTCCGAAAGCCACCCCCACTGACTTTGCTCTGAATCCAAGGCAGAGTTTCTCCCTCCAAGTGATGCCACGTTTGTATGGTAACGGTCCCTCCGACGGAACCCGCCCCAGGCACCCAGGGGCATTCTATGAGCCCCACACATCACCTCGCTCGCCTGTCCTTCCGACAGGCCTGGAACGGTCAGTTTCTGTCTTAGCCACACTTCGTGACTATCGTTCCTGTTCCCGGTGTCTTGTGCAGATGCATTGCCCAAGTGCCCTCGGAAGCCCGCATCCGAGTCTGGAATCTGCGGATGTTCAGCACCGGGTTACAACTCAGACCGTATGCGTCCTGCCCAACATCCGGTGTCTGCAGATAAGGCCTGATGGAACAGGGTCTATGTAGGTACGGAACTCTAGCCTTGACTACCTACCGCTCCCTGCAATGCAACAAGAGGCTGTAAAACCTTCCAAGATAAAAGGACATGCAAAAGAACACTGGGATGGCAAATCATCCCAAGACAGCCTTTCCTGACTCTGGACCCCGACACCTTTAGCGGGATGCCCAGTATAGCTCACCCCAAGTCTCTCAGAATGTTTCATTTTTAGTAGCCAGGTTTCGTGGTTGGAAGTTACAAAGACCCAACCCAAGAGAGCTGGAGCTAAGAGGGGATTCTATTTAGTGGGAGAAGCTTGGACAGGGCCGGGGGCTTTGTACATGAAATCACCAGGTCAGCATTCTCTCTCTTACGTGTGCCTCTGTCCGCAGCCCTCTCCTCCTGGACACGGGCCTCCCCATGGGGCGGGGTAGGCAGGACAGAGACGTGGGGGTAGGAGCCATGCCTCAGGTATTTCTAGGCTTAAATAAACGTGGTTGAGTAATCTCAGAAGACAGGGAAAGAGCTTTGTCCCCTACTGTCTGTATATAAAATCCCAGGGGGTGGACTCTGATACCTGGCTTGGGCACGTGCTCGCCTCTCAGCCATTGTCTGTAGCCAGGAGTGTGCCCACTCTGAGGTTTAAATGGGAATCACAGTGCTGGGATTGGCAGTCCTAACAGCACCCCATGGGGTGGAAGAAGGAGGTTCTCCAAAGGAAAGGTAGAAAACTATGTCCCCAAGAAGGGGATCTTTTTTATTTTTTTAATGTTTATTTATTTTTGAAAGAGAGCGAGTGTGAGTGGGGGAAGGGCAGAGAGAGAGAGGGAGACACAGAATCCGAAGCAGGCTCCAGGCTCTGAGCTGTCAGCACAGAGCCCGACGTGGGGCTCGAACCCGCGGACTGTGAGATCATGACCCGAGCCGAAGTTGGACACTCAACCGACTGAGCCACCCAGGTGCCCCAAGGGGATCTTTCTTTTTTAAGTGTATTTATCTATTTTGAGAGAGAGAAACAGAGCACACAAGCGGTGGAGGGGCAAAGAGAAAGGGAGAGAGAGAATCCTAAGCAGGCTTGACGCAGGGTTTGAACTCTCGAACTGGGAGATCATGACCTGAGCCGGACGCTTAACCGACCGAGCCACCCGGGTGCCCCTCCTAGGAGGCGATCTTGAAAAGACAGACATAACAGTGCTCCATTACATGATTTTCAACTTTCTCAGTAAGCATTACAGACTGCCCAGTGCCCAACTCAGGTGATTTTCACGGCCTCAGTCTCCTTATAACAACCCCTCCCTGCTGAGCACCTCCCCTGGGTTTTCTCTAATCTTTACAGCAGGGCTTCAGCTGGGTGTTAGCACCCCCACTTTACCGACCAAGAAACTGAGGCTCAGAGAGGTCAAATCATTTGCTCAAAGTCACACAGCTATGAAATGGCTGAGCCGGGATTCAAGTTCGAAGTCAAACTCGGATGCTCGTTTGCTTTGTTCCCTCTCTTTAGCGGAAACCCCACAGCCAGCTGGTGTTCTCGCTCTGTCAGCCCGCACAGGTGTGTTCTCTTCGCTTTCTGACAATGACTGAAGGCTTTTGAAGGAGGCTCCTCTGCCTCCCTCCGTTCCCCATCATCCCTGGGCAGGCTGGCTCCCACCAGAGGAGGCTGGGACATTCATTACAAGGCTAACAAGCTTGTACATCTGTCACTCAGTCACAGCACCTGAGTAAGCTTTGAAGACTGGCGCGGAGGGGCTGTCTCCTGCCAGGCAGGAGTGGCAGAAGGTGCCCCGATATTTTAAGGTGCGGTCTGGGTACAGCAGCAGCCACACGCAGGCAGGGAGGTCTCACCCTGGGTGTCTCTGGCAACTGGTGACCCTCATCTCGGTAACTCCCTGCGGCAAAATGACAGCGTCGGAGGCAGGACTTCAGGTGTTATCTCCGAGTCTCAACTGGCAATATAGCATGTGGGCTCTGGAGCCACACTGCCTGGGTTTGAGTACTGCCTCTCACGCTTACCAGCTCTGTGACGGGGAAGTTGCTTAACTCTCTCTGTGCCTCGGTTTCCTCATCTGTATGACCACCGAGGTATCGTCGTGAAAGAATAGCAGAATAATTACTTGTAAAATACGTTCAGCGATGTTCCATAATTGCCACCCATGACTATTCCGGTGACCCTTGACCGTGGGGACGAGGAGGAAAGGGGACAACCTTTCATGCTCCAGGGAAGAATGATTCAACCTACCTCCTGCGGGGACAGCGATGACATCTCAGGTAGCACCCCAGCTCTGGCTCCAAGATGTCCTGTGACCCTGGACAGTTCTCTTCCCACCAAAGAGTTCTCTCATCTGCAGAGCAAAGGTAATAACACCTGCCCTTCTGTGCAGGTCATGGCAGCGACAGCATCACGTAGAGTCGAAAGGATAGCATTCGGAGACGCACTGGTGGTTATTCCGGGAAAGAGACAGCATGATGAAAGTAAGCAGGACCTTTGGGGCCTTAAGGAGGTGAGAAAGCTAAGAACAGTTCTGGGCTTGAGGAATCTTTGAAGCCATCTTCACTGTCATGATCATCACCACCATCGCCACCATCGTCATTGTCATCAGAACCGTGGTGCTAAATGTCGGACCGCACACCGCAATTGATGGGGTTATTTGTAGAGAATGGCATGAACCCTGCCGTTGCAGGGAATAAATTATTCTCTACACCAGTGGTTCTCAACTTGGTGGGGGGATGATTTTTTTCCCCCAAGGAACCTCTGGCAATGTCTAGAGACACTTTTGGTTGTCACAGCCTGGGGAGTGATCACTTTACTAGTGAGCAAAGGCCAAGGATGTTGTTAAACACCCTACAAAGCAGAGGACAGACCCATAACAAAGAGCTACCCGGCTCAAAAAGTCAGAGGTGCCAAGGCCGAGACCCTGATCTACATCGACACCCTTGATATTGATGTGTGACAAAGATGTGGCATCACCCGGGAGCTTGTTTCTCGGAGCTACTGAATAAGAATCTGTATTTATAGTCAAGTTTGGAAAACATGATTTAAAAAGACACGAATAGAGGATCCATAGCCAGCAAACCAAACTATGAACCACACAGGCCAAATGCGGGGCATCTGGGATTGGGGCAAACAGAAGGCAGACTAACAAGGGATGATGGAAGGATGGATGGACCGGTGGAATTAAAATCTGGTGAGCCCCTAACAAAGCCAGGCACCACTCTGGATACTTTACACTGGATAGTTTTTTGCATTTATCTCCATAACAACCCTAGGTGTGCTGATGCCCACATGGGCAATGTCCGGAGAGACTGGGCTAAACCATGGCCTCCCTATCATATATCTTGAAGCTTTTCAGAATCCTGCTGCTATCCTCTGAACGAGGTTATATACAGAACATAGCTTCATGCTATGCTCGCATGTAAAACCTTCTTTACAGTTGGCATCTGATCTTAACCTTGAGTTTCTCACTCACATAGAGGCACGGCATTTTTATATGTGCAAAGAATACAATTTTCTCCTTTGTTTGCTCTTAAAAGATCGATAAACATCTTGTTTTGCCTTTAACAAAAGTGGTGCAAATTCTCTATAATCCGCATTTATTTCCTTTTATTAGAGGACATATCTCAGGTTAACAATAAAATTTAGTAAGGCTGAGTCCTTATGGTCTACAAGCTCAATGATTACAGCACAGGGACATAATAAGAAGAATACCTACCATTTATTAAATACCTACTGTTTGCACTATGCAAATATCAGCATCTCTAATCTGCACCACAAGCTTATACTACATTTCTATTTTCCAGAAGAAACTAAGGCATAGACTTGGCCATGGCACTAAGGGACGGGTCAGGATTGGACGTGAGAACTGCCTGGCTCCAAAGCCCAGGTTTTCTGCCTGCCCCACATTGCCTCATAGTCAGAGTAGCCCTTGGTTCACATTGGAATGTCAGCAGGTCTGGCTCAGGAGCTCAAAGTTTTCATTTTGCCCGACTGACCTTCCATCCCTGAGACCAGGTCTCTTGGGTCTCCTTCTCCCCTCCCCCCAGCAGGGTCCACTTTCACTCCAGCCCCACATTAGCCCTGGGCTTGGGAGATGGCGCACAAGGGCCTGTGTAGGATGGATGGCTATTGACCTGGATTGGGGGTCTGCAGACCCCTCTCTTCTGTAAAGGACAAGACAGTAAATACTTCAGGCTCTCCAAGGTACAGGATTTCCATCTCATTTATTCCACTCAGCTATCCCAGCACCAAAGCAGTCATAGTTAATATAAAAACATGGGGCATGGTGCCTGGGTGGCTCAGTCAGTTGAGTGTCAGACTTCGGCTCAGGTCATGATCTCACGGTCTGTGAGTTCGAGCCCCGTGTCCGGCTCTGTGCTGACAGTTCAGAACCTGGAGCCTGCTTCAGATTCTGCGTCTCCCTCTCTCTCTGACCTTCCCCCATTCATGCTCTGTCTCTCTCTGTCTCAAAAATAAATAAACATTGAAAAACAATTAAAAAAAAAAAAAGCATGGGGCACCTGAGTGGTTCAGTTAAGCATCTGACTCTTGATTTCGGTCATGATCTTGTGGTTCTTTTTTTTTTTCAACGTTTTTTTTATTTATTTATTTTTGGGACAGAGAGAGACAGAGCATGAACGGGGGAGGGGCAGAGAGAGAGGGAGACACAGAATCGGAAACAGGCTCCAGGCTCCGAGCCATCAGCCCAGAGCCTGACTCGGGGCTCGAACTCACGGACTGCGAGATCGTGACCTGGCTGAAGTCGGCCGCTTAACCAACTGCGCCACCCAGGCGCCCCATGATCTTGTGGTTCTTGA
This sequence comes from Prionailurus bengalensis, assembly GCF_016509475.1. Taxonomy (NCBI): domain Eukaryota; kingdom Metazoa; phylum Chordata; class Mammalia; order Carnivora; family Felidae; genus Prionailurus; species Prionailurus bengalensis. The sequence goes on from NC_057347.1 coordinate 22,130,400, forward strand.
ATTCGAGCCCCACATGGGGCTCTGTGCTGACAGCGTGGAACGTGCTTGGGTTTCTCCCTCTCCCTCTCTCTCTGCCCCTCACCCATTCATTCTCTCCTTTCCTCTCTCCCTCTCACTCTCAAAATAAACAAATAAACGTAAGAAAAGTAGACATGATCATGGTCCAATAAAACTTTGTTGACCCCCCCAAAAAATGGGAGGCATGCCGGACTGGGCCCCCCAGCTATAGTTTGCCAACCTCTGTGATCTTTAGGGTTTTTTCATGCCCTGATATTCTATCCCAAACTAGAAGTTGAAAAATTGTGGTCTAAGGCCCATGCAGCCCACCAGCAGATTTTGTCCAGCCCACACAGAGTGTTTGTTCTTAAAGGACATACCCCAAACCAGATACTAGAACAATGAACCCACATGAACCCATCACCCAGCCTCAGCTCAGCAATGATCACCACGTTGCCTATCCCTCGTCATCTATCTCCCACACACATTGTATTTTCTGAAGTATTTTAAAGCAAATTCAGACATCACGTTGTTATTTTGCCCATAAATACTTCAGTACATCTCTCTAGCAGATAAAGACATTTTAAAAACAGAGCCACGCAAGCTTTATCACCCTAACAAAATGAAGAATAACTCCTTATTAGCAGCTAGTGCCTCATTTGTATTTAAATGTCCCTAATTGTCTCAAAATGTCTTTTTACAGGTGGTTTGTTTGAATCGGGATCCAAATAAGGTCTACACACTGTATTCACACAGAGCTTTTCAATTTTTGAATTGGTTGTCAAATGTGAAAATCTGGGTTTCCATAAGCATCAGATTTTCAGCTTCTCTTGGAAAAGGAAAAAAAAAAAAAAAACAACCAGAAAGATTTGCAACTTGGCAGTGGCCCTGAGCACACAGCACACACTCAGGAGGAGACGTGCACTCCCTTGCCCCATGGCCTTACCCCTGCAGCAGGGTTCCTGCAGTCACCAGGGGTAGCTAGACCTACCTTAGATGGTTTAAGTCTCTCTCACCTCACACTGGAAGTCAATTGGACCACTCCCCCCCCCTTCAAAAGAAACCTTCAGAATCTACCTAATTCCAGGAAGAATCCTGCAGTGGGGGTGGGGCAGAGAAGAAAGTTTTACCCAGAACCATTAGCCAGCCTTCTAGCCCTTGGAAGGCTGCCTCCAGGGCACTAGGAAAACTCCCCTGACCCCTGAAATGCTTCCCCACCCGCTCAGCTTGTGCCTGGTGCTCACAGAGCACAGAGCTCACCCCCCAGTTAGGTCAGCCTTGAATTCACTGTGTGACCTTGAAGAAATCATTCTCCCTTTCTGGACCTCAGCTGTGCCTTCTACATGATGAGGGGAGTCAGTGGGAGGAGGAAGTTGAGTAAGAGAAGAGTCCAGTTCTTGGAGGAGACACCAGTAATCTCGAGCCTACAACCTTGGGGTCCTCTGATTCCATTGGTCATAATGGCCTCCCCACCCCTTCACCTGGATGGCCAAAGGGGGAGGGGAGAGGAGAGGTGCCACCCAGGGGCTGAGCCAGAGGAGGAAACTGACCACACCCCTGCTTTCCCTCTGCATCTTCTCAGGCCGCCATCTTCTGGCTGCAGGTGCACACTAGTTCTTGACTCTTTCCTCTGGGTATTGACCAGTTCTGCCTGCCCATGCCTCCGAGTGGCACATATAGAATAGCCATCAGGGCAGGAGAGATGCTGAGAAATGCTAAGCCTGCATGTGTGCGTGTGCGGGGCTGGGGGTGGGGGTGGGGTCTGTGTAGGGCAGGATGGGATGGCAGTGGTGGACTCCTGGTCAGAAAAATGGGATTCAGACAACAGCCCATCCCGAGGTACTCAGTCACGCAGAGGAGTCCAGCTACAGGAAAACCAGGTGGCGGTCACCGCCCAGTGGGGGGAGTCAAACACGTAAACAGGCAATTATAATAAAACATGATAAATGCTAGAATAGAAGCCTGCATCGGGCACCTGGGGAACACAGAGAAAATAGTCTGTTTATTCAGTTATATGTGCCTCCGCCTTGTTCCAAAAACGATTTGAAGAGGCCAACAAAGCTCAGCGTAGAAAAACAAAGTGAAAATTGAGTAAACCAGGAGAGAAAAATAATGCAGGCAGAACAAGACGAAAGCAAGGGCAAAGCTAATACCCAAGGTATCTGCCAAGAGTTCCACAACTCTAGCTGTCATTGAGCCACATGCTTGCCTCTGAGCTTCCTAGCAGTCAATGCAAGAGGAGAAACCCTCAACATTGTACAGTTCACAGTGTTCCTTAAACGAAAGCCTGGGAATAACTGGAGGTGCCCAAACAATTCTGGTGCTGGGACCTGAGAGTATATCCTCTCCAGGTTGTTTTCAAGAAGAGCCCCTCAAAACCGTGTGAGGAATACATAGGAACGATCTGTACTATAGTTGCAACTTCCCTATAAATCTAAACATATTCCAAAATTAAGATTTGTTGCGGCAGTTCTGTCAGTTAAGCTTCCGACTTCGGCTCAGGTCATGATCTCACGGTTCGTGGGTTCGAGCCCCGAGTGGGGCTCTGTGCTGACAGCTCAGAGCCTGGAGCCTGCTTTGGATTCTGTGTCTCCCTCTCTCTCTGCCCTCCCCTGCTTGCGCTCTCTCTCTCTCTCTCTCTCGAAAATAAATAAGCATTAAAAATTTTTTTAAAAAAACAAAAAACAAATTAAAGATTTATTAGAAAAAAAAGAAAGAAAAATCTGCAGGTAGAACCCAACTGTCCTGTTTTCTCTACACGGCAGGTTGTGTTATTCCTGTTTGAACCTCCAGGGGGCGCCACGCACACCTATACTGTTTCTGACAGACAGTAGGTTCTCTATGGATGTCTGCTGAAATATCCCTTGAGTGGTCAACATGGACATTTGGAGAACATCTAGAAGTGATTGTCTATGATATACGAAGGCTATGGACCCTGAAATCGGGGACTACCTGGCAGATAATCCCAGGTGTTCTGGCGGTATTTCCAGCTACATCCACAATCGTCAATAGTTTGACACTTTTGTCTTTCTTATTGGTTTCAGTCAATGTCATGTCCCTAGGCAGTGACAAAGTCACAGAACAGAATTCAGAGTGGGAACTGCAGAACTTGACAAGATTTGGAAGAACCACCATTTTGAATAAGCAAGTAGACTTTGTATTTCTTTTTTTTCTTTCTTTTTCAAAACTGTTGATTTTAAAGTGACACAGTAATATTTTTTCTTTCAGTAAGAATATAGCTTCTCACGGCCAGGACATTATCCAGGACATCTAACCTGAAGGCTACAGGGAAAACAAGACAATGGAAGGGCGATGATGGAATGTGTGGGAAAGATGATATGCTGAATTCTGAATTTTGTAACATTCTGCCTGCCTTATTTTAGTCACTCAAAATCTTATTACATTCAAAATCTCTAGCTGATCTCTCGGCCAATTCAACAAACTGAAGCCTAAATCTGGGGCTGTGCCTCACAATAATGACAGGATTCTTAATCAGAACGTGATTCTTAGAATAAAAACGCGGTCACTTTACAAAAATGCCACAGTGTACTGTTTACCTCTATCTTTACAATAGGAATAAATCTGAGATTTCCAGCCTCCCCCCACCACCCCAGAAAGACCCTAGGTGACAGGATGAATGAGCAAAGGTCCGGGGCTCAAGTGTGCAGTTGATACAATGATACAAAGCAAGCTTCCTGGGGCAGGAGTACCCGGCTCTGCCTGCGGAGATCAGGGACGTCTTCCCAGAGGAGGTGACCTTGGGCTGAGTCCTGAAGGATCCGTAGGAGGTTGCCAGGCCCACAAGGGAGGGTGAGCGGGAGGGCTCCAAGGCAAATGGAAAAGCAGAAGCCAGTGCACCAGATACCTTCCATTTGCCCCATAAATGCTCTCTCCCGTCCACCCTGCTCTGGGGCCATGAGGATGCTGGTGCCTTCCCTGTCTCAGCCAGGATTGACTTCCTGCCTGAACTTCCTTCTTCACACGATCCAGAAAGAGAGACGGATCACCTCTCTAGGATCTTTTTCAAGGGCACGAATCCCCTTACAAGGGCTCCACCTGATTACCTCTCAAAGGTAACCTTCCCCCACTTTGCCATACCAACACCCTGGGGACCGGGGCTCCAACACATGAATCTTGGTGGGATACACGGACATTCAGTCCATGTTAGTGAGTTATAAACAAAGGGCCCCATCCAGCCTGCTCACCAAAGCTCTTCATTATGCCAGCCTCCAGCTCAAACTCCCATCCTGACCCACCAGGCGAGCGGAGGTGAGAGGGACACAGCTGTCTGCTTGAGTTCCAATCATGGGTCTGAATAGGTCATTTCTTGTGTCAGGCATTTCCCCAGAAAGGGCTGGAATGCGTGTCCAACACAGGAAAGTCAGAATGGGGTCAGTCGCAAAGCCAGAGTCTGTGGTCTCAGAGAAGCTGCTCAGAAGCACCGGGGTTTCTACTTCTCTGCCCTCACAGCCTCCTGACCTTGATCTTGTGGCGTCTTTCCAGATACTGTCAGGGAAAGATCCAAAGGCCAGGATAGTAACGCTCAGGCTTCTGTGCACATCAGAACTCGGGGAGCTCAGTGACACCGTAGACACTGAGATGGCAAACAAGCTCCCTGGTGGCTCTGAGACACCAGAGGCTGAGGCCAGCAGACCGGGAAATCCTGAAACGGGACAAAAGGAAGGATTTCTCTCTTCGGTGGGTAGTTATTATTGTCATTATTATTATCGAATTATCGAAGAATTGAGTTTTACAGCGAGCGCTTCTAACAGTCCGGTAATTAAATACTAATAAGTACCAACAGAGATACGATCACAGGACTCCCGCCCACCAGGTACTGGGTTCATCACATGCACTAAAACCCATCCTTACATAAACAAAGGTGGTGCACACATCCAGTGGGATGGCGTCCAACCTCAACGGTACTCGGCACATTGACCCATGCTCCATCATGGAGGAACCTTGAAGACAGGGTGCTGAGTGAAATAAGCCAGCCACAAGAGGTAAATTCGAGACGGTTCCACGTATGTGGGGTTCTTAGGGTGGCCAGATTCACAGAGACACAAAGTCAAAGGGCCAATGCCAGGGGCTGGGGGGAGAGGGGAACGGAGAGCTAGTGTTTCAGGGTATGGAGTTTCAGGTTGGGAAGATGACAAGGTTCTGGAGATGGACAGTGGGGACAGCTGCACAATGTCAGTGTACCTAATGCCACTGAACCACACACTTACAACAGCTAAGTGGTAGCTTTCGTGTTATGTGTATTTGAGCACTCACACACAGAAAACATGGGCTTACTATAAGACTGGGCCAAGAGGCGCCTGAGGGTCTCAGGCGGTTGAACATCCAACTCTTAATTTCGGCTCAGGTCAGGATCTCACGGTCAGAAGATCAAGCCCCGAGTTGGTCTGTGTGCTGAGTGTAGAGCCTGCTTGAGATTCTCTCTCTCTCTCCCTCTCTCTCTGCCCCTCCCCTGCTTGGGCGCTTGCTCTCTCTCTCTCTCTCTCTCTCCCTCTCGAAAAAATTTTTTGAAACGAGGCTGAGAGGTGAAGCATGAACTTCAGAGTCAGGCCGGTCTCGGGTGAACCCCAGCTGTCTCTGGGGAATCTGACTGAACTTCCTGAGTTTCCACTTTCTCTTCTGTGATACGGGGAGGGGGGCAAGACCTCACGTCTCAGGGAGTTTGCCACGGGGGTCATTTCATAGACATCATCTCACGTCCCTGTCCCCCAGCCCTGTGAGCTGGGGAGTATCAGCCTCATTTTGTTGAAGACGAAGGTGAGACTCAGAGAGTTTGTGTGAGGTGTCCGAGGTCACACAGCTGGGGTGGAAGGGTAGGGTTCCGAACATAAATATAAATATCTGTCTAAAACTGGGATCTGCGCTCCATGCACTTGTGGCCCCACCCCCCACCCTCACCCCTTGAAACACAGAATCTCACTTGGGTCTGAAGACTTGGAAGGTGCAGACCCAGGTGCCCGAGTTAGGGCCCGCTCTTCAGGTTCTGATATAAAATGTATTGTTTTTGAGGCCATTACCTAGCATCTCGCAGTTTATGGGCCTCTTTTATATTTACAAGTCCTATGAATGTGCAATTGAAATAGACCAAAAAATGTGTCTCTAGAATCTTACGTGCTTGGAAACCAAAGCAGGACGCATTGGTGAAGGCGAGAAGTTGTTGCAAAAGCTGAAGTCTAAATTATGGGAATCAAGTCAAAAATCTCAGTTCGGGGAATAAAGTTCAAAATACAGAGAACCAGACAAGATAACGGGTATCGTTGCCAAGAGAAGGGAACGGAACTTCAGCAGGGGAAAAACAAAGCCGATCGAGTTCTCCGTCTAAGAAGCGAAGGACTCAGATTTTCCCTGCCTGCCTCTTGCCAAGGGCAGCACCACATAGAACCAAAAAGACTGCGCCCAACTCCGGGGGCTGGGGGGGCGGATTTGCGTGTTCGAAAATACGAAGGGCGCCCCCTTGAGTCGTGCGGTATGGCAGCTCTCTCTGCCCCTGAGTTAGGAGGATTTCTAAGGACATCGCACATGGTGGGGGGTTCAAGGAAGATGGTGAACAGAGTCGTGGGGAATGAATGTCCCAGCTTTCTTAGGGCAATACCCTCAGGCTAGGTTTCACCCATTTTGCCCCACGTCATCCCCAGCATCTCCCATTTTAGTGATAAGGAAAGATGCCCAGAGAGGTTCTGTAAGCGGCCACAGTCATACAGCTAGATGAGCAGTAGAGTCAGAGCTGGAACCCGCAGCAGTGACTCCACATCGGCCCCTCTACCTCCAGCTGCCAGCTGGGAAGACTCTGCACCAGTCTGGACGTGGACTTTTCTAGGCCAGACGGGGCTGGCAGAGCCACTGGGAGCAGATGCAAAGAGGAAGTTAAGCCACAGAAAGGCAACCTGGAGGGTCTGGGGATACACTGAGGGGGGAAGAGACCCAGTTCTGGTAAACCTTGAAGGACGGGAGGGGACAAGGGTTGAAGGTGATTGTTTATCAGCCTCAATGACAACCAGCAGCAGGAGGGAGCTGCCTCATTCCTGAGTCTCTGCCCTCCCAGGTGTCCCTGAGGGATAGCCGAGCTGTCCCCTGGGTCCTGCACATCGTGGGCAAGGCTCTAACGGGTGAGGGAGGGACTAAAATGCAAAGCTCTGAGTGTGGATCAGGAAGCCTGTCTCAGGCACCGGGGTCCAAAGGGAGGCTACGAGTCCAGCTCCGCCCTGGGAGACAGGGGTCTGAGTTCCAGCACTGCCCTGGCCCCTTTGGGCCTGACTTGGGGCATGTACCTCTCCTCTCTAAGATTTCGTTTCCTCTCCGCCAATGCAGAGCAGGGAGGCTGACCGAGATGGTGTTTCTGAGTGTTTTCTATCTCTAACATCCATCAGTTCTAGAATCTGCGTCTGCTTCAATCAGAAGGGCTGGCAGGAAGCCTTCTCCGGGGAGGTGGCCTTGTTCTGTAGGTGCTCTTTGGTCTGGGTGGTTCAGCTGTGTCCCTGCCCTTCTCCTCAAGCCCCGCACTCCCCCGGCTTAGGCCTTGTTAGCCGACGGAGGTGGGGAGAAGGACAGGAGGGGAGCAGAAGCAGCTCGCCTCCCTCAGTCCCAACACCTCCCTACCTTTCTGAATTTTTTAAAGTGCCTTTACTCAGAATTCATCAAAGATTCATCAGGCTTGGGATTGGCCCAAGCGTTTGCCTGAGGAGCCAAGTGGAGGTGGAGTGGGGCGGCGGGGCAGGGGGGAGGCGGGGTAAGCCAGGAGGCCGGCGGGCTGTGCAGGCGTGTGGGCACCCAGAGCGATGTGGGGGCTCTCTGCCCGTCTCTGCCCTGTGTGCTCGGTGGAGGGACTGGAGACAAAGGAGGCAGGAGGTTTGAGTCCAGCTCTCGGAGACCCCCTTCAGCAGTCTGGGCCTCGCCTTCCCCCACAGCCTGTCTGCCCTCCCCATTTCACGGGAGGTGAGGAGGGTCAAGGGGACGATGGACAAGACCCACTCTGGCTGAGCAGAAGACTGAGTGACACCCCCACTGACTTTACAGTGAGGCATTGAGACCTGATGGGATAGACCGACATTCCAGACTGGCAGATGCAGGGGGCAAAGGAGAGATCAGTCAGTGGGCCAAGGCTCTCGGCTCTGGGCTTCCAAGCAGTTCTTTCCCACCTCTGCCTTGTATCTTTGGCTTCTACAGGAGATTCTGTTTGGAGAGAGGGAAAAAAAAACAACCATCATTAATTTTTTGAAGTTTGCATATCACTGACCAGTCTACGCCTTCGATTTACAGCGGAGGAAACCGAGGGCCTAAGTGGGTATACGACTTGCCATTCGGGCAGTGGGAGAGCTGGGACCAGAACCCGGGGTCATGGCTCTCTGGCCAACAGCCTTCTCTCTTCTCTGTTGGCTTTGCCTTGCCAGTGCCATTGTCTGGGCGTGTCCCTTGGTCCCCCGGGACCAGAGGTGGACTTGCCGAGAGCAGACAGCTTGCCAGACCCCAGGAGGATGTTCCCAGGGGCGGCGTAACTAGGTTGAGCAGAGCTCATCTGACACCCGTGATGAAACGCTCTGGATCACGTACGCTTTGTAAGTGTCCCTGGCTTGAGCCTTACTGCAGAAAAAAGTTCCTCTGGCCCCAGTGGACACTGGGACTTCAGCCCCCAGAGCACTGGGTCGCGTGACCCCCCAAAGAAGTCAGGGGTCGGATTGGCCCCGGGCCTCCCAGGTGCCCGGTTAGTGCTCCTTGTACAGCATTGCTGCTCCTCCCCAAGGCCTCTCTCCTCCTTCAGAAGTGTCCTTCGGCCCTCAGCATCGCCTCCTCCCCTGCGAGGTGTGACAAGACCAGAAATGAGGGCAGATCCTTTGTGGGGGTCTTCACCCCTCAGTCTCAGGGAGGCCTGGCCAAGCTCTCAGCACGAGAACACCCACCAAGGGCCTAGCAAGACAATAAACCGTGATAATCATGTTTTTAATAATCGCCTGGAGTTTGTTTAACATACAATCACGGCCGGCAATAAATCCAAATTAAAAGCCCAACCGGGAGGCCTAAGTTAAGCTGCCTGGTTGGAAATGGAACAGCTGAGGGAGAGGAGGGGGAAGAAGGGGAAGGGTGGGACCAGGGAGAAGGGGAGCAGTCTTCCTCCAAGGCTGGGATGTCCTCGGGAGGGGCGGAGAGGGGGCCTGCAAGGAAGCAGGCAGGTCCTGGCCTGGCCCCAGCCTCAACCCAGCGCTGGGAACATGCCTTGCTTTCTTAATTCAAAAGGAGTTCTTCAGTGGTCCAGGCAGCAAAAACGTCGAAGTTCCCAAACCTCAGAGACATAAGAGAGACAATATTCACTCCCCTGCCTGCAGACACACAGCTCTGTAAGGCGGGAGCCGTGCCTGTCACACTCAGTTTTGTATCCTCAGCCCCCACATCTAATAGATAATCAGCAACTAGTTGCTGAATACACGAACTGAATGAATGAATATAAACGGACACTTCTGCATCCATTTACTCATTCATTCATTCGGGTCCCCCCACCCCTCAAATATCTATTGAGCACCTAGAGTACCTGGGAAGACAGAGATGAACAAGATCCCTACCTACGAGCTCACAGCCCAGGGGACAGAGGACTGCAGTCTGCACGATGCACCCACCCAAAGGGGGCTTGGCCAGGCTGGGGATGAAGGGAGGGATTGACAAGGGCTTTCAGGAGGAGGTTTCCTGAAGCTGAGTCCTGAAGAAGAGCAGGAGCGGGGGTCGGGGTTGGGGGCAATACAGACCTGAGAACCGTGTTCCAAAGAGAAGGGACAGTGTGGGCAAAGGCGGGGAGGGGAGAGAGGACGGACATGGCAGGTTCAGAGCACTGAGGAGAGCTCCTTGAGACCAGAGAACATAATTAGGGCTGGAAAATGAGGAGGGAGGGAGAGAGGGACAGAGGGGGAGGGTGGATGCTGGCAGCGGCCAGACCTCCAAGCAGCTCTGTGAGCATGTTAAAGAGTCTGGACTTTGTCCTGAGGGCAAAAGGAAGTGACTGAAGGGTTTTAAGCTGGGGTATGACATGACCAGAATCGCAGTTTGGAAAGATGGCCCAGGCTGTGGTGTGGAGAATGGATTGGAGGTGAGGGAGCCTGGGGCCAGGCGAGGGCAGGGTGGGTAGGAGGTGGCTGTTGCTGTGTCCACATGTCTGCCTTAAGCCCAGCCTGCTGCAGTGACCGGCCCCCTGTGCCACCCCTGGAAGGCAACACTGTGAATGCCCAAGCTACAGTGGGCCTTTGAGAAACATCTAGATCAACTCTCTCATCTGACGGTCTCAGAAACTGAGGCCCGGGAAGGGTGGCCACTTGCTCAAGGTCACCCAGTGCTGGGGACGCAGTCCAGGTGTCCTGACTCAGAGCAGAGACTTTGTAGGGTGATCGCTGTTGTTCCTGTGCCACTTTCTGATGCTCTCTGAGCCTCAGTTTCCCCCGGCTGTAAAAGGAAAACCGGATGGGCTGGAGATATGGGTTGAGTAAGCACATGCATGTGAAAGGCTTGTTGAACAGGAAAGTACCACCCACGGTGACGGCTTCGGCTTCGGCTTCTTATTCTCATCATCGCTCCTTTACTGGATGTTTGGCCTGTGCCTGCTCCGTCCCAGATATGCCTCTGTACGCCATGGGGTCTGCACAGATGACTGACACAGGGGCCGCCATGGGAATGGCCCCCCTCTCCACTGGCTCTTGGCATTGGGGGTGGTGCATTTCAGTAGGTGGGGTTCCCTTGCTGCCCCAAGCCTTACCCACATTCCCTCCATGGACCTGAGATCCCACCCAGCCTATCATCCTGGGGAAGGGACTTCTGGAAGGCCATCCAATATTCATTTGACAATCCTTTATTCTATGCCAGGCACTGAGCTAAGGACCAGGCTCTCTGCACTCAGAGAATTTACTGTCTGATAGGCCTGAGGTGCATGGGGGTCCCATCTGCAAACAGATTAGGTGTCCCCTCACACTTAGGATAAAAAGCCCAAGCCTGCCCTTGTCTCTGGGCCCTTTTGGCCACACTGACCTCATGTGCTAGCACTGCCCCTCCCTCATGCCTCTCCAGCCACTCACACCCCGACTTGTCCTTCAAACTGGCCAAGAATGGTTCCCCCCACTCCCACCAGGTTTTTGCCCTTTCAGACCCTCTGCCTGGAGTGCCCCTCCCCAAGTACCCACGTGGTCCTCTCCCTCCCTTCTTTCAACTCTCTGCACAAATGTCCCTTCCTCAGAGAGGGCTTTCCTGGTCACCCTGGTGAAAAGAACAATCCCTGATCCCTCCCCATCCTCCTTCCCGGCCTTATGTTTCTCAAAGCATTAACCATGACCTTCCTGTTAAATTATTTACATCAGATTTTTATTTGTTTGTTTAATTATTTGTTTCTCGCAATGGAACATGAGCTACAGGAGGTTAGAGACTTGGTTTTTGTTCACTGCTCCAACTCAGTGCCTAGAACAGAGCTCATAAATAATGAATGATTGAATGAATGAATGACTGAATGAATGACTATCGGTCCTCATAACACTTACACCAGAAGAGAAGCATCTACTGCATTTCCCTGTTTCTAAAAGGCACTTCTCAAAAACATTTGCACATTACTGAAATGCAGATATGTACATTAAAGCAGGGCTTCTTTTCTCCCTACAGCTATTATTAAATCGATGGTGCATCTCACAATTGATGGCATCTTACAATTGAGGAAATGCACAAGAACCCAGAGACGCAGGGATTCATCCTCCCCAAGGAGACTTGGTAGAAACATCCCCAAGCAGAGAATATTTAGCAGAGCTTTGAGGAATGAGTGGGCATTTTCCACAATGAGATTACAGAAAGGGCATTCCAGGCAGGGGAAACAGCAAGTGCAAAGGCCCCAAGGTCTGGAACAGTATCTGTCCATTGCTAGAAGAGCTCCAAAGTTTGGTGTGTCTAGGGTGGAAGATGCTGGGGTCAGTGACTAAAGATGAGACCAGAGGCCATTTGGAAAGGGCCTCAGGGCACCTGGGGGTCTCATTCGGTTAAGCGTCCGACTTCAGCTCAGGTCATGATCTCACAGTTTGTGCGTTGAGTCCTGCATCAGGCTCTATGCTGACAGCTCAGAGCCTGGAGCCTGCTTCGGATTCTGTCTCCCTGTGTCTCTGCCCCGCCCCTGCTCACACTGTGTCTCTTTCAAAAATAAAATAAAAACATTAAAAAAAAAAAAAAAGGAAAGGGCCTCAAATGCTCCTCCAGGGGTATGGACTCTGTTCTGGAGGCAGATGAGAGCCATGAACAAGTCTGAACTCACTCTGCTTTTTTTTTAAGTTGATTTATTTTGAGAGAGGGAGAGTGCATGTGGACAAGGGGCAGAGAGAGAGGGAGAGAGAGAATCCCAAGCAGACATGGTGCTGTCAGCACAGAGCCCAACGTGGGGTTCAATCTCACAAACCATGAGATCGTGACCTGAGTTGAAATCAGGAGTCGGACAGTTAACTGACTGAGCCACCCAGGCGCCCTGAACTCACTCTTTAACTCACATTGTTTCCATATCAAATCACATGGAGAAGCATCCTTACGGATTTAGCAGGACAGGATAAGTCCTAAATCCAAATGTCGCCAAAGTGGATTTTTTTCCCTCCTTTCTCAAAATTATCCAGGTTACTTGCTACTAGGCCCTGCTTCAGAGGCTGAGCCACTAAGACGTGGTACTCCCTCTGGCCTCCTAGGAAGCCTGGGGGAAGGCAGCAAAAGCCGGTTCTCTGCCCACCCAGGAAGGCCCTCTTGCCTCAGACAGATTGATTTGCCTCCTGCTCTGGAAAGGAAGAGCTAGCCTTCTGCTGGTGGGAGAAGGTAGGGGTCCAGGCTTCCTCCTAATGGTACCATGTGCCAGGCTCATCACACCCATTATCTTCTCCCCTTGTGAAGTAAGTAACATTATTATTCCCAATTCACAGATGAGGAAACTGAGGCTGCCATTCTAGCCCCTGCAAATGCCTGGCCCACTTAATAAGCATTTCATCTTCCCATGAATATTAATTGAGCATCAACTGTGTGCAAGGCTCCCCAAAAGACCCTGCTCCTTTTTTTTAATGTGTATTTATTTTTGAGAGAGAGAGAGAGAGAGAGCACAAGTGGGGGAGGGGCAGAGAGAGAGGGAGACACAGAACCCGAAGCAGGCTCCAGGCTCTGAGCTGTCAGCACAGAGCCTGATGTGGGGCTCGAATTCATGAACCGTGAGATCATGACCTGAGCTGAGGTCAAATCCTTAACCGACTGAGCCACCCAGATGCCCCTAAAGAGACCCTACTCTTGAATAAGCCCTACACATGTCATGCTCAGGCTGGTCCCTTGACACAGATTCCTTCACCCCCTAAGAAGCTCCACGGAGGCTTCAAGATACCACTCAGATGCCATTTCTGTGCCACCCCCAGGCAGAACCTGTCACTCCCTCCTCCACCTCCCTCCCACCCTGCAGGGCCCCTACACGGCATGAGAGGGTCTGCCTCTCCGTTTGCCCTTCTTCCAGGGCAGAGACTGGGCCTAGCATGCCATCTGGCACACAGTAGGTCTTCAAAACACATTGGCTAAAGGTGTGAATGGATGAACGACCAAGTAGAATGAAAGGTGGGAAACACGCAGAGCTGAAATGGAAATCAGGAAAGGCCAGCTTCTGCCTCATCCAGCCAAGCCCTGGGGTGTGCTCAGAGCAAGAAGGGAGGCGGCCCCCTCCAGCCAGGGTAGACAGACGAGGGCTCACTGAGGAGGCAGCTGTGCAGGGCTTTGAACGGGGGCAAAAAGCACTTTCATAAGAAAAGAAGGGGGTAGGGACCGCCTGGCAGGCTGGGCCAGACAGCGCCACGCTCAGGGGAAGCCAGGGGTTGGGGCGCTCGTTTAACAAATGGAGCCGGCATTCATTCCACAGCCCTTCACGGGAAGGACAGAAGTAATCTCTGGGTTTGTAGTTAATTTGTTCTTTTAATGGACCTATCTTGTTATCAGCTATTAAAATGGGCTTTCCCCATTAGCTGCTGGAGTCCAGGGAGTCGGCTAGCTTCCCAGCCCCTCTGCCTTAACAAGGAGCAAATGCACCAGCACGTATGTGTTCCAGGCACTGGGGGGTGCGGGGGGCAGTCAGCTTGCCAATACACACCCGCTCAGGGGCATTGGAACCCTGTGCACATGCACAGTGAAACTCACACAGGATATTTTGGACACAGAATATCGTGAATCCCACCAATGCCCACATATATGGATGGAAAAGACCCAGTGATTCCTTTAGGCACAAAAAGGCAATGCTGAAAAGGGCCCTGGGGACCATTGAGCTTAGAGCCCTTCTTTTGATAAAGAAAGGGAAGAGAAGGGGCACCTGGGTGGCGCAGTCGGTTAAGCGTCCGACTTCAGCCAGGTCACGATCTCGCGGTCCGTGAGTTCGAGCCCCGCGTCAGGCTCTGGGCTGATGGCTCGGAGCCTGGAGCCTGTTTCCAATTCTGTGTCTCCCTCTCTCTCTGCCCCTCCCCCGTTCATGCTCTGTTTCTCTCTGTCCCAAAAATAAATAAACATTGAAAAAAAAAATTTTAAATAAAAAAAAAAAAGAAAGGGAAGAGAAGCCCTAGAGAAGGCTTCCTAGCCCAGAGAAGGAAAACAACTTTCCCAAGGCTGCACAGCACGTTGATGTCAGAGCCAGGACCGGAACCCAGGTCTCCAGGTGCCCAGTTTCAGTGGTCTCCTAAAATAGGAGTGACAAAGCCTAGTTCAGGTCCCTAGGAGCTGGGGTTCCCAACAATCCCCCAGGACTCCCCCTGTTCATTTTTCACTCTGCCAACCTGTTGTCTAAACGCAAACCTAATTAGAGCATCACAGCTCAGCTCACAATAGTTATAATAGTTATACTCCCTGGCATATAGGCAGCACTTTACAGTTTATAAACCGCTGTACCTCATTAACTCTCCATCTCAAAGGTAGGCAAAGCTGGTATTATTTTAATCCCCATTTTCCAGATAAGGAAGCCAAGGCTCAGAGACAGTAAGGGATTTGTCCAAGCTTGCAGCTTGGAAAGATAAGGCCGGGACTCAAAGCCAGACCTTCCAAATCCAAATCCCAGAACCCCCCAGGGCCGCTCTGATTGCTGTGTACAGAAAACCAGGTTCCTTCTCCTAAAGCTGCACTCAGAAACCACACAGGAACCCACATGGGACCATCATCCCCACACATGCGCCTGAACAAACGAGCAAGGACGGGATGTGTGAGCAGACAGACGGCCTCCCCTCTACTCACATGGTCCTCCCCACAGCCAAGGCTGGCCCAAATCTGCCGACACTCCCAGGCACTTAATAAGCAAAAACATCAAGTCACTCGATCAATGAGCTCAGCTGTTGACAACAAGCGAGAGCTGAGCGCTCCTAAGAGCTAATAATGCTTTGAGCTATAAACATGGCCATTAGCCGGGCTTCCGCCCTGCCATGCGGGCTCTGCGGCTGTGGGCAGGGGCACCCGCGCCTGTAGCCGGAGGCCGTGGCATTTCGAGGTTGGCTGAACGCACCCGGCCTGCCCAGACCGGGCTGCTGCTGCCGTCTCCCTCCCCTGACTTCCTCAGGTACTCCTGAGGGGCCCCATCTGGATCCCACCAGCACACATGGAAACCCCAGGTCACCTCCAGGACTCCTACCTTTGAAACCCAGGCTGGCTCACAACCACGCAGTGTCACCCTCGGAGAGACCCCCAGCAAAAGAGGTCACACACCCAGCCCTCAAGAAAACCCTATTCAAAGTAGATGCTAGACTCCTGGCTCAGCCACTTATTTGCTGTGGGACCTCGGGCAAGTTCCTTAACCTCTATGTGTTTCAGCTGCCTCATCCGTAAACTGGAAATAACCACCACCTCCGAATGGAATTTTGAGGCTTCAGTGTGTCCGTTGTGGCTAACAGAGTGCCCAGCGCAAGAAAGAAGCCTGACAGTCGAGGCAGGAGGAATGTGATCTGTGGGAGTTGCCTGCAAGGGTGGGAGAAGCCAGCATGACTGGAAGCGGGGAGGGGCATGAGCCAGGAGACACGCCTTGATCTCAGGCACGGTCAGGCAGCAGCTAGGCAGAGGGTCTGCCTCTTTCAAGCTGTTTCCTCCAGATGATGTCTGACCTTAAAACTCCTGTTCAGCCAGGACAGGTGGGGGAGGTGAGGGATTAGCAGACCTGGGTGGCATGGGAAGACAGTGACCTGCCAGGACGCCAGCCCTGGATTAAGGAGGGCATTTTGGTGCTATTACCAATCCTAAATCTGAGTACAAGATTACACCAGCCTCTCCTTTTAAATGAATCTCAGCCCCGGCAGGGAGTTGAAACATCTGAGGGTTGCCCTTAATTAGTTGTTGTTCCAGCAGATAGAATCAGGGGGCACATATTCCCCCAACTTCCCAGAGGAAAATAACATGACTTCTTAGTAAGTAGGATGATTTGAAAGTGATGTCAAAACAAAAGCCATTTTTTTCTCTCTCTCTGGAAATCTCTCAGCACTTCTGACTTTCCAGTGGCTTCTCCTGTCTGCACCTGTGTGTGTGTGTGTGTGTGTGTGTGTGTGTATCTGTGTCCTTTTCTGTCTCCCTCTTTGTCTCCCTTTATATCTCTTTGTCTCTCTCTTATCTCTCAGTCTTTGTGTGCATGTGCATGCATATGCAATCTTTTTTTTTCTTCTACGAAGACTCAGAATTCCTGAAAACTTTTAGATAAGTGTTCGTTCCCACAGACGTCCCAAGATAGCGGAGGGGTAAAGTGCCTTGGAAGCATGTGATTCAGAACCATGGACAGAGTTTTGCCTCAGCCTCACTAGGCCCTCGCGGCCTTGAGAAAGCAGGTGCCGCCCACAGGGTCCCAGTCAGGGTGAGCAGGCTGGGAAAAGGCTGAGCAGTTTGGGAAGAAGCTCCTAGAATTGAGAGGGTGGAAGAGGAGGAGCTTGAATCCACGGGCGTGGGCAGGGCTGAGAGCAGAGTGAGGGTGAAGGGCAGACACATGAAGAAGAGAAGGTGGGCTGAATGTGAAGGCTAAGGCTACAAGTTCAGGTGTACCTGAGCATGAAAGTGGGGTTAGCTGATAAGGGATAGCCACGAGTGCATAAGACTATGTCTGTCCACCTGAGTGGATGTGGAGGCAAGTATGAGATATGTGCAAATGAGAGCAACCCAGGACTAGAACTGGGCCACTCTCAGGCTTCCAGCTTCCCTTCTCGTTGTTCCTGGGGGGCAGCAGGGGCCACCGGGCTGATCCCCAGGGAGGCCAGAGTGGCAGGAGAGCTGAGCTCACGCTTGGAGCTCCACTTGCAGAGAGAAGGCAGAGAAGGGAAGCAGGCCATTCTACCAGGCTGGCGGGTAAATATTTAGAGGGCTGTTTCCACATGTATAAAAACTCAGCCCGTCTGCTAGGCAGTGTTTGCAGAGGCTGGGAGGGGAGCTCTGGACCTAGGCCAGCCAGGAAGCCTGTTTAAACCCCTCTAACTCAACAGCTTCCCCAGCCCACGTTGCACCGGCCTTCTGGCTCTCAGAGACACACACAGGGCACTCAGCCCACTGGGACACATGCTGGCATACCCCAGCACCCTGCATGCGGGGACATGATTAGCCACACACACGTACACTCACACACACACACACACACACACACACACACAGTTTTTTGGTTCTCACACAGATGCACATGCGAACACTCTCTCATGGCACCCAAATACACACCACACACATCTATGTGTGCCAGCTTGCGCTCTCTCTCTCTCTCTCTCTCACACACACACACACACACACACACACACACGTACACACATACACACACTGTATCACATATACAACCAGACCACACAACTCACATATCACTACAAATACGTCCACAGTGGCCCATACAGCCCACACAATAACACCTACACACACTCAGTTCACAAGGCATCACCCCCACAAATGTACGTGTGACTGAAACACACAGAGACCAGTCATCATAGATTAAACAATATCACAGGTGAACCAAGACATACACAGAACATACACGTGATCTCTCACAGGGACCCAATCGCACACGGAACAGCACGTCAGTTACACACAGGAGTGCATGCACACACACACAGGCATTTAATACTCACAGACTCAACATAGCTTACACATCATTACAAATACAGTTTACTTATCAGAGGCCCTAGACCCATTGTGATTGTGCAGCATCACACGTTGTCAAGCAACCCACCACCACCTGGGAGGCTTTATGCTGTAAGTTTAATGCTTGCAGGGCAGTGGTTAAGACTCCCCTGGAGCCAGGTGGTCTGGGGTAGAACCCAGCTCTTCTGTTTGCCAACTGATATTGGAGGGAGCAAGTGGACTTAGAAATGGTACCAAGCAGGGGCGCCTGGGTGGCTCAGTGGGTTAAGCGTCCGACTTTGGCCTAGGTCGTGATCTCACCATTTCCAAGTTTGAGCCCCATGTAGGGCTCTGTGCTGACAGCTCAGAGCCTAGAGCCTATTTCAGATTCTGTGTCTCCCTTTCTCTGCCCCTCCCCGACTCATATTCTCTCTCTCTCTCTCTCTCTCTCTCTCTCTCTCTCTCTCTCTCTTTCAAAAATAAATAAACATTTGATGGGGCTCCTGGGTGGCTCCGTCAGTTAAGCGTCCAACTTCAGCTCAGGTCATGATCTCACAGCTCGTGAGTTCAAGCCCCACGTCGGGCTCTGTGCTGACAGTCAGAGCCTGGAGCCTGCTTCGGATTCTGTGACTCCCTCTCTCTCTCTCTGCCCCTCCCCTGCTCATGCTCTGTCTCTGTCTCCCAAAAAAATAAACGTTAAAAAATTGTTTAAAAAAATAAACATTTAAGAAAAAAATGCCAAGCCCATGAGGAACACTCAATAAACCCTAATTATCACAGGGTTCCCACACATGTCCTGACCCCATTCCATAAGTAAGGGAGCTGAGGCCCAGAGGGTAGAAGTGACTTATCCAAAGTCATAAGAATGATGATGTTTGGGGTGGGGGAGGGGGACGCTGATGATGACACAGGAGCTGATGCTTATTTTGCACTTATGAGAGAGACAGGTACTACTGTGTTTTCATTATATACATTATCTCTTTCCATCCTCGTCACAAGCATATGAGAGAAGCTCTGTTATTATCCCCAGTTTACACTTGAGGAAATGAGGCACAAAGAGTTACAGGATGAGGACAAAACAGGGGCAGCTCCAGAGTCACTGTAGAGTCCAGTAGGCCCCATCCTGCCCGCATGGTCCACTTGCTGACCAGCCACCCCCAACAGGAACTCTGGAACCTTCTAGCGGTACTGGGTTTTCCCCCTTGGACTCCTCTCCCCATCTTCAGGAACTTTCTCACTGACTACCAAACCCTCCTCTCTGGTTTGCATTCCTTCCTAGGAACCTAGGCCTTATTCTTGGTCCACAGTATGGGAAACCCAAGGGGAATAGAGCCAAGAACCCAAATTCTGCTTCCTGGTCTGTCATTCAAATAGTCCATATCCTTCCAGAAAGTCACGCTAGAAAGGAAATGTTTCACGGGACTGGGCATGCTAGCCACATAACTGGATCCACCCCAGGATTTGTGGCCTGGCTAAGTTCCTTAACCCTCTGGCTCCCAGGCAGCCCATCTGTGAAATGGGAACAGCCGTGGCTCCTTCACAGAGATTAGGCAATCCACATGAGCAGTCTTTGTAAGCTTTGGAACTATCAACAGACATTGATGGCAGCATTGGAGAGCTGGGAAGCTCCCAGAAATCCTGTTCTCAGATTCTGCACTCAAGGCAGCATCAGGATCTCAATTTGGCTTTGGTGGGAATGTCCACATACCTCGGCAGTCCTTCTGAAGAAGGGCTCAGGGAGTGACGGTCCCGGGCCAGCAGGGACAGAGCCTTGGAAGCCTACCTACCTCTTGACAGCTATGAAGAAAAGGCATGTATCGGTCAGAATCGGCTACACTACACCTCAGTAACAAATAACCCCTGAATCTCAGTGGCTAAAAACCACATTATTTCTTGCTCACGCTGATCTCCATCATCAGTCAAGAGGGGGCTCTGCTCCCAGGCGTCACTGGACCCCAGACTGATGAAGCAGTTAACATCTTTCCTGTTGCTAGTCCTCTACCAAGGAAGGTCTCACTTTGACAATTGTGCTTGGCCTGGAAGTGACAGGTGTCAGGTGTCAATTCTGCTCACAAGTCAGGGGTCAGAACTAACACAGAGCCCCACACAAGGGGACCAGGCAGTGCAATCCTACCATGTAGGAAAGGACAAGTGGGGACAGCTGGAAATAACCAGATAGCAGTGCTAATGATGACCCCAAAGACAAAAGCCACATCAGGTGCACTCCGTCCTGAGGTCACAGTTCCTGGGATGCATCCAGCCTCTGTGACAAGCATTTCCAGTTCTGCGAAACATCCCTTCCCACTGTGACTTTCTAGAAGGATATGGACTATGGAGTCCCAGAGGCCTGAGTTTGAACACTGGGTCTGCAACTTCCTGCTGCGTGACCATGGGACAGTCATATTCTCTCTGAGCCTCAGTTTCTTCGTCTTTAAAACAGCAAGCTCCCTGCCAGAAAGGACACCACGGAGATAGCACCTATATCGTGCCTGCTGCTGTGCTTGGGCATGTTGAGGGCACTACATACATGGTGGCTGTGTGTCCCATGGGCTAAAGCACTGAAAAGACCTGTCCTCCACCGTGGCCCCAGCCTCGAAGCCTGGCCTTGCCCTCCCCCGTCTATTCCACCCTGGCTCCCCCTGCCCTCACCAGGTTTTTGCAGTCCCATCATCCCTTGTAGTGAGGCTGACCCATCCCTCGTTGGTAGTGTCTACCCATGGAAAGAGAGAGGGGGGTGCTGGCTACCTGGAAGAGGGTGAGCCGAAGAAAATCTCAGCGGCTCGTCTGCATGCTCATTAACAAGGAAAATTGTCATCCACTGAAACCTAGGGACTGGAGGGAGGGAAATAGCTATTTGGAGCTTCGTAGATACCTTCATCCTGAACACCTCCTTCCTCCCAAAATGAAGCTGGATGCCTCTGGCCCCAAAGGACTGGTGGGCAGCCCCCAGCTCAGGTAGCTGGAGAAAGGGGGAGTCTGTCCTCCTCCAGCCCATCCTTGCTCAGCTGCCTTATTTTCTCTCTCTATTCTTTCTCCCTGAGCACAGGCATGCACCCCATTGCTCCAGCTACCACCCATAGAGTGCAGCTCCCAGATCTCTCCCCAGTCCAGACCCGCTCCCCCAGCTCCAGTCCCAAATGCCCCTCTCATCCCGGGTGCCCCCATGTCCAAATCCACAGACAGCCCAAAGCCAGCCTGCCAAACCTCACTCACCTTCTCTCCCCAGCCCACCCCAACCTGGTCTTCCTCCCACCTTCCCGCTGTCAGTGAACGAACTTTTGAAGCCATTCATTTGTCCAACACAAATTCAATGCTGCCTGCATGCCAGGCCCGGTGCCAGCAGCTGGGGATGCTGAGATGAAAGTCACAGTCCCAGCCCTTGGCAAGTTCTCAGTCTAATAGGGAAGACAGAGACCAAGCACGGAGGGCCAATCGAAAGGGCATATGGGGCAGGGGAGGGAGTGATCAGCTTTGCAGGAGAGGCAGGGGGTGGTCAGGAAAACTTCCCAGAGGAGGCAACCTGAGGGCTGAGTGTCCTGGGCACAGCTGGGAGGGGGCGCTCCAGGCAAAGGGCACCGCGTATGCAAAACAGCTGAACAGCAGGACGCGTTCACAGAACACGGTCCTCTGTGGCTAACACCTAAGGTGGGAAACCAGAGGAAAAGAGTTGAGTGGGGGAGACATGGGTGCAAAGCAATCCGGGAATGTATGTTTCGGTGTCGCTTCGCTGGGTCCCTCCCTCTGTCGATGGGGGTGTTACTGTCAGGAAACAAGTGAGCTGTCTCACCTGGGAGCTGGAGATTGCTGGCGATCCCCCAGCAGAGCCCAGGTCCAACCAACCCTCCTACCTGTGGTTTGTGCTTCCTCCTAGCTTCAGGCCCCCTCTTCCCTTGTGCTCACCTGCCTCAATGCCTTAAGGCCCTGACCCCACCTCCTTTTCCTGGACTCTGTCTTGTGCTCTAGCTCCCTGCAGCCTTGGGTTGCCTGCCCTAGAGTTAGGTCCGCCCCAGGTCCAGCCAGCCGAAACCCAGGGGAAACTGTGGCCGCAGTGAGGGCTGTGCAGAGAGGAGACCAACATGGTGGGGGTGAGGTGGGAGCCGCCCAGCCGCTTGTAGGTCTAATGCTGCAGTAGTTTCAAGGGGTCTCAGTGGAAACACCTGGACTCCGGGTGCAATGGGAAGCCATAAAGAGGTCCTAAAGGGGGAAAGTGACAATGCCAGATGTGTGAATTAAACAGATGATGGGAAGGTGCGAGCGATGCTCCCCCCGCCCCCACAAGTGCTTGGCCATGTAGGGCCTGCTGGAACACCAGCAGCGAGGCAGCCCTGGCCATCTTTCCCTAAAGCAGGGCTTTGGGGCACGGAGCACCCCGAAGGAAGCTAGTTGCTAAAGCAGTGCATTCCCCACACTGGCGGGAGGCAGAACCCACCCCTTCCCACCTGTCATGAACATAAGCAGCAAGAGTCTTGCTCAAGATCAGCGTGAGTTGGTGCCCACGCTGAGCTTGAGCCCAACCTCCAGTCCAGTGTTGCAGAGGCTCTGTAGCTGAGCGCTGACAAAAGAGCCTTGAACGAAGGAAGAAGCCATCCCCAACTCTGTGTAAGAGAGTGGGGAGCCCCCCACCGGCCCCCTTATATGCAGCCTACACCTGTAGCCCCACCCCCACCACATCCCATTTTTCCAGATTTCTGTGACACGGCCAGAGGTGGCTCAATCAGCAAGCATACTGCTGTGGGGGCCTGGCTATAAGGAGCTAGAAAGCTGTGAGAGAGGTCCCAACACCCTTCCCGGTGTGCACGTGAAAGAATTCCGAAGCTGCAACCCCACTCAGAGATGCACACACAGACACACACTCAGTAATGCACACACAGACACACTCAGAGACACACACACAGGCACACTCAGATGCACATGCAAACACACACTGGGATGCACACACACTCAGACATGCACACACAGACACAATCAGATGTGCATACACAGACACACTCAGAGATGCACATACAGGTACACACTTATAGATGCACACACAGGCACACTCAGAGATGCACAGACACACACTCAGATGTGCACACAGACACACACTGAGATGCACACACAGACACACACTGAGATGTACACATAGACACACACTGAGATGCACACACAGACACACTCAGACGTGCACACACAGACACACTCAGACATGCACACACAGGCACACACTGAGATGCACACACAGGCACACACTGAGATGCACGCACAGACACACACTCAGACGTGCACACACAGACACATCAGAGATGCACAGACATACACTGAGATGCTCACACAGACACACTCACAGGGGCACACTCAGGCACACACTCACAGGTGCACACTCAGGCACACACTCACAGGGGCACACACAGGCACACAAACAGCAGGAGCTGCCGACACCACCGCAGCCCCTCAGAAGTACCTTCAGCTTCCCTGGCGGTCCTTGCTTTGGGCAGCTCTCACTCTGAAATAGGCAGGGGCGCGGTGTGGAGACCACCATACAGAGCAGTAGCTGCTTGCTCCTGCTTCTCCTCCTGGGCTCTGGCCTCCTGAGTCTCCACTGACATGTTCTCAGTCCCTTTCCTGCTTCCTGTCTCTGTGTCTATTTCTATATCTTTCTGCATCTTAATGAGTCTTCCAGCTGGGTCTTCCTAGGTCTCTCTGCATCTCTATCTTGGTCTATGTGTGTCTATATCTCCACGTCACTGTTTTTTTCTATCTCTGTCTCTCTTTCTATGATGTTTCTCATGGCACCATCACAGACGAACAGGGTAGAAAGAGTCTTTAGACCTCATCATGCCCAAAAGGTACTTGTGGAAATGAGGAAACTAGAATAAAGGGGAGGGACAGGCCTCCAGGTACACCTAAGCCTGGACTACTGGGGCTAAAACCTCTCTTGTTTTATCAAAGCTGAAGCCTTCGTTGCCACTTTATGCTGATGCCAAGTAGGAGCAGGATGTGCAGGAAAGAGAAGGCAATGGTGGTCCCACAGCAGCAAGGTGGAGTAGGAAGAGCTTTGGGCCAGTGGATAAGAACTCGGTTCTAGTAACAGCTTGTCAATGAGCCTGCTGTTCGACCTCGGTCATGTCACTTACCATCACTGAGCCTCAGTTTCTTCTGCTGCGAAATAGAGGTAATCAGGGCAACTCTGCCTGCTTCACAAGCCTCTGGTTAATTCTCATTAGAGCAAGGATATGGAAGTGCTTTGGAATAAACTTTCAACCACCAGGCAGTAATGGAAGGCAGGACAAGGACAGTGATTGATGATTGGTGATAACAATAACCCTGAGGATGATGGTGATGGTGGTGACGGTGATGGTGGTGACGAGATGAGAACTGTGATGTGGAGGACCATTATGATCATGGCCGTGGGGATGGTTATAGCAGTGATCATGTTCACAGTAACAAAATGTAACGCTCTGGATCCAGCCTTCTGACGCGGAGATGTAAAACAGTGGGTATGCTTTGGAGACAGCAGCCCCCTCCAGCTCACAGCCAGGGACTTCTGTGCACCCTCTGCCAGCCCAGACCTCCAATCCCAACTTCCCCTTTAAGTTGTCCTAAAGCACAGATCCAAGCTCTAAACCTTCAGCTCTCTCAACTCCTCCAGCCCCTCCTCTGCAGATGCCACTCTATCCCGAGCCCAAGTGTCACTTCTCTCTCTGTAGCCTTGGCTCCCCTTCCCTGGCCACCTCCCCAACCTGTTCTTTCCCTTGACTCACTGCAACACCCAAGCAAGGAGGGTGAGCACACCCACCATGGCTATTTATACTCAGAACACCTCACGTTTCCCCTGCCTTGGCTTCCTTCCATCCAGCACTGCCCTGCAGTCAAGCTTTCTAAGATGGGAGGCAGGATGGACAGGGCTGTCTGCTGCCCACCCAAGGCTCTTCCTCAACTCCTGGGACAGGACCACCATGGGATGTATAAGGGCTGCTCGTGGGGTGGCCCCAAGCCCAGCCCCCTGCTTCAGTTTCTGCCACATGGGAGTGACTGCTGAGTCTCTGGAGACCATGAAAGAGTTTCCTGCCAGTACGGACGAGGATCAGGGGCTTGTAAACTCTGTTGCCACTCTCCTCAGCAGGCTGGGTGAGGGGAAGCTGTAGGATGGGCCATGTCCCGTCTGTGCCAGGGGACAACCACGTCCTGTTCTGTAGCCCTCCTCTCAGCACACAGTCAGGACCTGTCAGGAGACCAGGGAGAACTGAGAGCAGAAGGAAGACAAAGCTGTCTGCCAGCAATGAAGGCTGAGGTTCCCAGCTCCAGCATTCTTATAACCACTAACGCTTCTGGTTATGTCACGCCAATCTCCTTGTGCCTCGGTTTCCCTTTTGCAGGAGGCATAGCCACGGACAGAGGCAGAGGCCCACTGGCTGCCCTCATTGCAGAACGGACAGGGGCTGGCAGCCTCCCCAGGGTCACTCACACACCGCCCGCACCTCCTCCCCCTGCCGTGGTTGCGCCTCTGACAAGCACCGCTCAGGAATCAATCACCCGAGCAGAGCCAGGCCCCGGCCCCTGACATTCCAATTAAACACTTCACTCTGACCTTGGTTGCATCATCTCGGCTTGGAATAACGTCATCCATCTTCCCCAGACGGACGGAGCCTGCAGGCCAGGCAGGGGGAACCAGAAGCCCCCATCCCCAGAGCTGGCCTCATCACTACAGGGACACGTTCAATCAAGAGGACTGCGGCACTCTCAGGAAGAGAAGCCATCAGCCTTCCCAGGGACAGACATCCATCTCCCTGGGAGGAGAAAAACAGTCATGGTCTCTGCCAAGGGGAGCCCCATGTTTGTGCCTCTGCCCTTCCCATTCGTTGGGCTGTCACCGGCCAGCCGGGACCTCTGGAATCCCAAGGAAGTGGCAAGCAAGGGGAAAGGGAGAAGGTATGACAAAGACTTAGTTTGAGGAGGGCAGGGCCCCGGGTGGGGGAGCCTGAGGTCCCCTACCCCAAGGCCTCTTCAGGCTGACGGGAGACAGTCTTCTTTTGGGGATGTGCCAGACTGAGTGGAGAGTCCTGTCCTTGGGAACCCCTTTCCTGATGGGGGAAGCGTAGCCCTGCCTTGTGGAAAGCCCTGAGTGTCTGAGTGACACAGGTCCCTGCCTAGGGGAGCCCCACACCCCGCCTGGGCTTAAAGGGGAACAGAGCCCCTTTCTGATGGCAGACACAAAGCACCTGCCTTGGGAAGCCCCATCTGAACGGCAGACATGGCCTCAGCCATATTCTGAGCATCCCCCTGCACCCCCACCGTGTGGGCCCTGGCGAAGAAGAGCCCCTCATTTCAGGACTTCCTAAAGGAACGTTCTTCATCTTTGGCATCAGGCGGACGTGCCTGAGTTCAAATTCCAACTCTGTGCTTTTCCTCCTGTGTGTCTTTGAACCAGTGACTCAGCCTCTCTGAGCCTCTTTTCTTTACCTGGAAATTGGGGCCTGCTCTGAGGAGAAAGTGGTGAGGCTGTCTGCCACAGGGAAACCCTCGGGGGAGGACAGCAGCCTCCGGGTCAGGCCAACTCACCGCGGGATGGGGCAGAGGCAGCCCAGCCAGCTCAAGTGATCCCGGCCCTCGAGGGAAAAGGAGGCCGGGGTTCCACAAGGTAGTAACCAAGCCGGCGGAAGGACTAGAAGCAGGGCCCCAACATGCCACAGCCTTCCTTGGGCCACTAGAAGATGGCAGGAGGCCAGATGCCCAAAGACCATACTAAAGCTGACCTAGGGGCCTAGACTGTGGGGGCAGGGAGACAGGCCCCACCTCTCCAAGCAACTCCAGATTTAAGAATTATACCCCAGAAGCAACAGAACAGTTCCTTGGACACCCCCCACCTCCAGAGAACTGCTTTTCAGCTGGCACTGCTTCCTTTGGGGTTATTTTTAGCTTGTTTTCCTGGTAATGATTCTTTTGGGTGGATTTCAGGGTTGTAGCTGTGTGCTCTCTGGGAGACGGGAGCGGTATCCATACAAGAAAAAAAAAAGGGGGTTGTTATTCATAGTAATTCAACTGGATTTGTAAAGTTATTATTAAGCATTTGTCACCACAAAAGTCACTTTGATTTGGCTTTTCCTTGGAGCTGTTCTCCCTGCCCAATTTTGCTTCCTAATCTTACAGAGGAGGCCTAGAGAGTTTCGAGCGCCCGTCAAGAACGCACAGGCAGAAATGGAGGCCACTCTTCTCAAAAGACAAGGGAGAAGGCAAACCCTTTGGGGCTTGCCTCTCAGAGGTGGCACAGATGTGGATAAAAACGGCAGCAGACAGGCACAGGACTTACCATGAGCCAGTCACTGCTCCAAAGTTCTTCGTGACACTGCAAGGTAGGTAACTACCAATATCCACATTTTAGAGATGAGGCACTGGGGCACAGAGAGGTTAAGGCAGTTGCCCAAGGTCACACAGCTAGTAGGCAACAGAACTGAGCTTTGAGCACAGACAGCCTGGCTCCAGGAATTAGGGTTCGAACCACCCACTAGACAGCCCCGGGTAGCTGCCTATGAGGATCTGAAAGACAGGTGTCAAGGTGGAGACAAGGATGCCTTCACTTAGCTTCAGAAGGGAGGAGGGGAGTCTCCAAGTGAAGAAGACACTGCCATCACCCCCAGACTCTCTTCACCCCCTGCTTTTGGATTTTGAGGTAATCATGAGAAGTCATGGGGAGATCAGCCTCAGAGGACATTTATAATTATGCTCTAAGCAGGTGACAAGACCAAGCATTAGGGACAGACAGGCTTGGAACAGAACCCCAGCCCCACCCCTTTCTAAGCTGTGTAGCTTTGGGCATGTTACTTTGCCTCTCTGGGCTTCAGCTTCCTCATCACCCAAGGGGGCTGATATTTACATACCACTCAGCTACATAGTGAGGATTCAGATAGGTTATGGATGGGAAGTGTCTGAGCCATTGCAGGACACGTGTCCAAACCACGATTGCCCCTCTGCCCTTCCTGTATTCATTCATTTGTTCACGAACCATTTGTCGGACACTTGCTGCATGTATGGGACCGTGTTCAGTGTTGTGGAAGGATCTGAAGATGAGTAAGATAGAATCTTTGTCCTTAAGGATTTTATAAGTGAATAGGAAAAGCTAAGAGATCAGGCGAATCCGAACTACAAGGCAGACAACGATTGATTCCATCTGGAGTGATGAATAAGGCTTTGCAGATAAGGCTCCACGAGGAGGTGGGGAAGGAGGAACGAGGCTTCTAAGCAGGAAGAGCAGCAGGCAAAGTGCCCCCAAGGTAGAGAAGTGCACAGCCGATGTCAGGGGGAAGAGTGGCTAAAGGTGAGGAGAAGGTGTGTGTCAAGTGCTAAATGCCAATCCGGGCAATTTGGAATTAATCCTGCTCCAGCGGGGCACCGGAGCTGGCCTTATAGCAAGGATGAGACATAAAGAAGCTGAGAATCAGATTTGGGGGTGGGGTGGGAAGGGAAAGCACGGGTTCCCATCTTACAGGAGCAGAAAGGAGAACCCCAGTTTGGATCCCAGCTCTGTGTGAAGTCAGGCAAGTCGCCCAGGGTCCTGGGTCTCCTGGCCCCACCTGTAGCACTCATGGATTTCCCAGATGGCCTTGAACAGGCGTACAAGCCTACAGCGTGAGGGCTTCCTCGCCAATGCTTAGCACACCTGGCTCCCCCTCTCAGCCTCCCCAGCAGCCCGGCCTGGCATTCTCCACCCCAAGCAGGAGTCCGGGTGCTGCAAAGCCCAGGAGCCTGGCAGAGCTGGCTCCATAACTCTGTGGCATCACAGACGATGGTTTGGGAGGTTCTGTGGAGAAGCTGGGCCCCGGGCTCTTCCTCCTCCTCCTGCACCTGGCAGTCACGTTGGCGAACAAAAGAGAACTTGAGTAAGTTGTAGGAAAACCAAGAGTTTACTGCCATTTAGCTGCTGGGCCGTGGCAAAGAGTGTGCTCGCTCACTCTGTCTCTCTCTCTCTCTGTCTCTCTCTCTCTCTCTCTCTCTCTCTCTCTCTGTCTCTCTCTCCTCGGTTCTGGCTCTCCATTTCTCTGCTTCACATTTGATCAGAACTTTGCCCTGGAATTAAGTGAAGCCATGTGGGGGGTGGGGAGGAAAAGACAGGAGAGCAGAGCCCAGGCCCGCATGGCCGGAGTCCAAATCCTCCCTTGGCTGGGTGCCCAGGGGTGGTCCTAGCTTACTGTCAGTGTGTGCCCGAAGGAGGAAGGGAAAGGGGACAGCTAGAGTCAGAGCTGACAGAGGGTAGGGGCTGGAGGGAGCGTGCAGCCCGGATGAACCGAAGGTGGAGTGCTCTGGGGAAATGAAACTAGAAAGACCGCAAACAGATGGTTCAGGGGGCAACTCATTTTGCAGAGTTGGTGAGTGTGCGTGCGTGTGTGTGTGTGTGTGTGTGTGTGTGTGTGTGGCTATGCACACGCATGCTCTGTTAAGATGCTTTAGAAGCATCTCAGTGTCTTTGCCTGTGTACGTGTGAGGTTGTAACTGAACATAATAACGTGGGTGTGTGTGGCATCACAGGCATATACCTTTGTGTGCCTGCTTGCCTCTCCAGCCTCCGTCCCCAGCGCCACCCCGGCTCTCAGTGCTCTGGCCGTGTTGTTTCCTGATCATACTGTACCGCCCCCCTCCTCAGCTCCAAGCCCGCATGAAAGCTGCGCCCTCTTCCTTCAGCCGCCTCCTCTCCTGCCTCTCCCCCCTACTTTCCTGATGTGCCCCCGCTTGTCTTTCCTTCAGTGCAGCTCAAAGCTCACCTCCTCCAGGAAGCCCTCCCACCACTCAAGACCGAGGCTGAACTAGATGCTCTTTGTTCCAGCCCCCACCTCTCCTGTGTTTCCTTCTG
The DNA here is from genome assembly GCF_016509475.1 of Prionailurus bengalensis. Taxonomy (NCBI): domain Eukaryota; kingdom Metazoa; phylum Chordata; class Mammalia; order Carnivora; family Felidae; genus Prionailurus; species Prionailurus bengalensis. Next base: position 22,160,287 of record NC_057347.1, read on the forward strand.
TGAAAGTGCTCCCAGCTCCCCTACCTCACAATCCCTACCTCTTCCACACAACGGTGAGCTCTCTGAGGGCAGAGACCATTTGATTCAGCTAGCTTAGCTCCAGACACATAGTAGGTAGTCAAGAATTCATTTATTCAATAGCCATTGACTGAGCACCCAACAGGTGTCAGGCCAGAGGTATACAATGGGCACAACAGAGACATGGTGCCTGTTTTCCTGGGTCTCCCCATTATAGGAGGACAGAAGACACATGGACACAATGCCATGCATGCTTGGATTCAGGAAACAAGACCCCCCAAGTGCACAAAATAAGGATGGGTGTAGGGAGTGTCCAGGAAGGCTTCAGAGAGCAAGAGGTGTCCAAAGTGAGACGGAATAAGTGAATGAGGATGTAAATGCAATTACTAAACCGAATCTAAGGTCTGAGCTGAACCAAATGAGGGCTGAACCCCCAAAATAACGACCTGGGAGCCTCAATCCCTCCCTCAAAGAGAAGACTGGTTCCCAAGTCCACAGCGGGACTGAGACAGGTGGTAAAACTTTGGGGATGGCCACACTGTGGGGCAGGGTGCCAGGCTTATCCTTACACTGGGTTATATTCCTGTCTGTCAATAACTGGCTGTGTGACCTTGGGCCAGTCACTAGCTCTCTCTCTGGGCTTCGGGTTTCTTATCTATACAATAAGAATATAGTGGATTCTTATCACAATCCTAATTGAGAACCTGACCCCCTACTAAGGGGGATGGGGGAGGGTGGGGATTAACCGTGTAGTAATGACTGGTTGCTCAGGACACAGAAAGAAACTGAGCAGGGTAACTAAGCAGGATTTGGACCCTTGCCTGGTGATGGTGCCGGCTGGCCTAGCCTGGCTGGGGCAGAGGATTCACACTGGGGAATTAGCTGTAGCACGGTGCTGTGCAAAGGACACTACCCTCTCGTCAGAGGCTCCTGTCCCCGGGAATCCCTGTGCTGGCCTGCACAGCACTGCCTCCGCAGCCGCCCCCACGCCCCCGGCATTGAATGTCCCCACTGACTATGAGTTTCTCCAGTCAGAGGCAATAGCTTTGTCACAGGGCATCTTGGGAACTTACACCTCACAGTAAAAGTGGTTAAATGGGTTACATACCTGAGTTGGAGCTCAGCTACTTTCTAGCTGTGCGAACTTAGGCAAGACACTTAACCTTCTCTGAATCTCCGTCTCCTCGTCTGGAAAATAGCAATAATAGTACATACTCTTTTTTTAAGCTTATTTATTTATTTTGAGAGAAAGAGAGGGGCAGAAAGGGAGGGAGAGAGAGAGAGAGGGAGACTCCCAAGCAGCTTCTGCACTGTCAGCCCAGAGCCCAGGGCAGGGCTCAAACCCACAAACCATGAGACCATGACCTGAACCGAAATCAAGAGTTGGAAGCTTCAACAGACTGAGCCACCCAGGCGCCCCAATAATAGTATCTACTTAACAGGGTTGTTGCAAGAACCCAGATAATAATGCATGCAAAATGCCCAGAACGATGCCTGGCATATCAAAAACACTCAATAAATGTTGGCTATTATATGACTAGGCACTCAATATGGGTTTGTAGAACTAAGCTCTTGAACTTCCCCATCTGGCTCTTGTCTGTCTTATCCAACCGATGTATTCCAGTACCTAACACAATGCTTCACATATAATTAGAGCTCAATAGAAAAAAGTTGAAGTATTTAATAAAATGAATTAACTAATAAAATGAATGAATCAAATGACCTCAGTTTTTGCAGCTGTAAACGGAGAGGGCTAATGTAGGAAATCTCTGAGCCCCTCACCAGCTGAGCCAGAGTACAATTCTAGGGGAATCCCAGGAACTCCCTCCAAATGGTGACTTCCCCTTAGTGAAGTCCCACGTTGGCCTGTCCATCTTCTCTTCTCCGCAGGCATCCTGAAACACGGGGACATGCTGATAGGGCAGATGTCATCAGGTCCACCATGGTGGCAGAGGTGAAGCCAGGTGCCTGGTTCAGCCTAGCTCCCTCGGGGACATCCACACAGGGCACAGGGACCTGACATAGAGCCCCACTGACTCTTTGGCTGTCTGGCAGGAAGGTGGGGCTGCTCCAGGCAGCACCCAGGAGCTGGGGATCTAGGACATCCCCAACCATTGCCAGCCCTCTGGCTAGAAAGACACCTGACCCTGAACAAACTGGTAACAGCAGAAAGGAGACGCCACCACCTGAATGAATAAGGCGTCCATTTGGGGAAGAAGAGTACATACATGTCAGTCCTTCCTCCAGTCTGGGCTCCTACCCAGGTTCCAGGTGGGATCCATGAGGAAGCCCCACAGGTGAGGTGGGGGCAGTCTGTGGGTGTGGCAGGAAAGGACCGCAGGAAGGTGTGAGCCCCTTTCCCAGTAAATGACATACGGGATTGGGATGGTTATGGCAGCTGGCTGTGTCTACCTCTTGCCCGCTGCTCTCTCCCTGAGCTCTAGAACAGTAACAGGCCCACGGGGCACTGGAGTTGGAACAACTTGGGCATTTTATTCTCCAGGTGGGCTGCCAGCAGCCCTCCACTCCCTAGGGTGAGGAGAACAAACTGCCACTTGGAGCAACAGAGAATAATCAGATATGCTGACCAGGCAGAAGACTCTTGGGGGGGGGGGGGGGCAGAAGAACCTGGGACTGAAATTACATAGCAGGCTGCCCCCCTTTCCTGACCCTGGGCCTCAGTCTCCTCTGTAAGAGGAGCCAAAATGTATGTTGCCTTATAACTTAACACAGTGGCCATCAGTGATTGGCTGAAAGTCTGTCTTCCCCTCTAGAGTGGAAGTTCCATGAGGATGGGCTAGGTCTGCCTTGCTCTCTGTTGTAAGCAGGGCCGGTGGGGCTGGAGTCACTCACCGAAGTGTTGTGAAAGGAGAGGGGGAGGGGAGGCTACTTTCTCTTCACCTAAGAGCCGGGGGAGGGGAGGGTGGATGCGGTGCAGAGAAGAACCAGAAGTCTCCTGGGCTCGGTTTCCAGAAAAGGCTGGGAGAGTGGCTGGAAATGCTGGCCCACGTCAGCGGCAGACATCTGGGGAGGATGGCTTGCCCCACATCACTGGGTCCTCAGCTCAGAAAAGCAAACTTGTGTCTCTCCTCTGGACTTACTCTTTACAGGCCCTGTGCCCCCTTCCATTTGGGGAGGGAGAAAGGAAGGTGGCTTCTTTTCCCCCTTTCTTCCATACACGGAGCTCCTCGCTAGCCTCTCAGTGGGATGGCTAATAAGCCTTTGGGTGACATTAATTGCCGTGAAGCATTAGGGGCCTAATGAGAATCATCTTCCTTGATGACTCCAGCACCTTCCATCCATCCCCAGGGCCTCCAAGTGCCTGGGCAGCCCTCGGTAGCTGCGCCTCGGAGCTCCAGACAGATGTGGGCATGGGGGAGGGGCGAGAGCGGCTCTCGGCAGGCCCCGGTTCTAAGCTGAGACAGCAACAGCAGGCTGCCAGGGAGGAGGGAGGCTTCCAGGAACCGTCCAAGCCCATTTTCCAAAAAGAAAATGCCAGTTTCCTGGATAACAGGGTTAAGAAGTCTAGGGCAGAGTCAGGCACATGGGGGACATAGATTGAGCACCCCAGCTAGCCTTGTTCTGACCTCCCTCACCCCACACTCTCTGGACGCATGCACACGTGTGGCGGAGTGGCCCTCAAGATCCATAGTCACCCCCCCCCCATAAGAGGTATGTCCATAGGCTTGAAGACCCCGTCCCTCCCGAGTTGAGTGGGATTGAGACCCGGCCCCTGGGGGCTGGGGCCCCACACCCAAGGATGCTATAAAATCATTGCCATTGATCGAACGCCTGGCTGACGGTTGACGGTTGACTTGTCGGGTCTGATCTGGGTTGCGCTCTAATGGAACCGGCCTGACGGTGGGAAAGAACGCCACCCCCGTCGCCCCTCCCCCTCGTCAGCAGGTGCTCTGGTGAGTGTGCCAGAGGGGCAGATCCCCACCACTACCCGCACGTCCCTTTAAAGGCTTGCAAAACAACCTGTAGAAAGGCACGTCCCCCTCCTCTCCCCCCCCCCCAGCATCGGACGGGTTTTTCCCCAGCTGCGCCCCAGATCCATCCCAAACGAAGCTGAGCCGACGAGTTCCCGCGCGGCGGAGGGGCAGGGCGCGGCAGCTCGGTCGATTCCCACCCAGTGCCCCCCGAGAGCCCCGCACAGACTCAGGGGGTGGGGGTAGAGTGCCCCCTACCCGCGCCTCTGGCAGAGCGGCTGGAAAGCACCTCCGGCGCCCGGCGAGGAGCGTGCTTCCTTTGAAAAGGGACATCGGTGGTTGCGGTGGCGTCTACCCGGGGGAAATGCAGCCACCGCAGCCGGCCGGCCCCGCTCGGGCCCCAGCGCTAGCCTACAATGGGGAGGAAAAAATAAAACATAAAAGAGAGGCGAGCGGAATCGCGAGGTCGGCCGCGGCCCGAGTCTCATTAAGGAGCCGCGCGCGCCCCCAGGCTGGGAATGCGGAATGGACACGTGGACCGGGGTGGGGGGAGCAGGGTGGGGGGGGGGGTGTCTCCGAGGCGCGCGAGTCGTGGGCCGCGCGCTCCGGGCCCACGTGACCACGGGGAATCTGGGAGGGGAGGGGAAGGGAGCGAGCGCGCCAGGCTCCGCGCCCGCTACTGCCGGGGTGGGCGCTGAATCCCGGACGGGGGAGGAGGGCGGGCGGGCGCGAGTGTGTGTCTCTCTCGAGTCATTTACGGCGGAGCAGCCGGCGCGAGCGCCGAGGAGGCAGCGGCGGCGGCGGCGGTGGCTTCGTGCAACTGTGGCTCCCCCCACCTCCTCTCGCTTTTTGCTCCTTGATTCTTCTCCCCCCACACACGTCCATGGGGAGCCGGCCCCCCTGCCGGCACCTCCTCTCGGCTCGGCCCCGTAGGCTCCAGCTGCCGCCTCCCTGGCCGCGGGCTGCGCGGGCGCCCGGTGCCTCGGCCCCTGGCGTGGCGCCCGGGTCTCGCCGCCCGCAGCCTGGGCTGGCGCGGCGCTCCGCTCGCCCAAACTGACTCCGAGAGAGGCAGCCGATGCCCGGCTGCACCGAGACAGCGCGCGAGCCGGTATCCGGGGGCAGGGCGGGGGCGGCGGGGAGAAGGAGACATCGGAGACTCTGAACCCCCGAAAAGTTCAAGGTTTGTGCAGGTCCCCCCGGGGAAGGCGACGAGCGAGGTGGAGCGGCGTGCCCCTCTGCTGAGACAGCGAGACCTGGGAGGAGAGGGGAGCGGCTCGGGGCCGCGGCGGGCTGGCCGAGCCCTTCTCCATCCTAGTACGGCTTACCGGCCGGGAGGCTGAAGTCGGCACCCCTGGCAGGGAGGGCGCGGGTCGAGCGCATTAGCCGGCTGTCCCGCTCCCCCGCTTCTCCGAGCCCCATCTCCATGGGGCAGCGCGTTCCGGCCGCACCACCCTCGCCCCAGCCGCGGAGCCGCTGCCCGGGCAGGCGGCGCTGAGCCAGCCTGCGTGGAGCCCGGGCCCTGGTCGAGACTGGAGAGAGCGCGCTGGAGCCGAGCAGCGAGCTCTGCGAGGGGACGAGCTGCTGGCCGCCTGCCTCGGGCATTTTGTCCCGGCGTCGCCCAGGGTGGTGGCGACCCGCGTCGCCGGTCTCAGCACCGCACGGAAACTTTTCCTGCTCCAGATGGATTAAAGTTGCCTGGATTTGCTCTTTCTTTGCGAAAGAAATCATTCATTTGCACCTAACCTGGAATTTCTATGCTGGGGCTGCTGCAGGGCGCTTGGAGGAAGGAAGCCGCGCTATCTATGTGGGGTTACTACCGAAACCGAAGAAACTGGGGCTTGCGTCGGAAATCTGCACCCTCGAGCGAGTTCGGGTTCGAGCTGGGCCTCGGGGCTGGGGGATCCAGCACTTGGCTCTAGGCAGTCCCCGAGACGCCGGTGGCCACTGGGCTCCGGGACCGCACGTGCGGCTCCCCCCTCGCCGCACAGATCCTGCAGGGGGCACCAGCCGGGGGAGGTGGAGGCTCCTCCCGCCCGGAGCTGCGCCCCTACCAGCTCCGAGGGTGTAGCCTGCGGCGCCTGGGACGCCCCCTCCCCTCAAAGTGTCCCCGAATTGCACTCCCTGGCCCCCCAGAGCTTCGGCAGAGACATTCGGGCGCCACGGCCACCCTGAGTTGGATGTGACCAAGCCCAGCCTGGGGCTAAGTCGTCGAGGACTGTTGCCCCCTCGGCCCCTTCCCGCTCCCGCCTCGGCCATGGCCCCAAGGATGTCGGGCCGCGGCGGCGCCGCCCTGCTCTGCCTCTCGGCGCTGCTCGCCCACGGTAAGTGTCGCGGCGCGGATTGGGAAGTGAAGATGCGGCGGGCGCCGCTGGAGGGGGCACAGGGGAGACTGGAGAAAGGCAAGCCCCCACCCTCCGGACTCGCAGCCGCGGTTCCCAGCCTGGCATCTCGGGCTGCTGCTCGAGTTACCTTCAGTCCCCTAGCCCTTTGGCGGGAGCGGCGGCTGCGAGCCCCGCCCTGGGGACCGAGCCCGGCTCCCGAAAAGGGCGGTGGGGGGAGGGGGGGTAGGCACTCCAATCCTTTCCTGGTTAGAAAGAGGGTCCAAACCCTAGAGTCTGGGGGCGTGTCCGCCCACGGAGATCTATGGGGATCCAAGGGATCCGCTAGATCGCATCCGGGCCGCCCTTCCTTCCACTTTCACCCCCGCAACCTGCGGGGCTGGGGGCCGTTTGGGTCCGCCGGGATCCTGTCTTCTCCGCCGCGGGCGCGCAGGCCAGTGCGGGGCCGCGCCGCCGGCCGCCTGGCTTCCTGCGGCGGTCCTCGGGAAGGGAAGTGGACTGACCGGGGCCCCGGGAGCCGCGGCGGCTCGCCGCTCGCCGCCCGCCGTCCTGTGAGCTGCATCTAAATGGCCGGCTTAGCCGAGCCTGGAGGGCGGGGGTCTGGGCCACGGGCGCGGGCCGGGGCGGCGAGCGGCGCGCGGAGGGGACGGGCTCCGCGCTCTCGCGTTCTGCAATCTGTTGCGTCTGCTCCCTAGGCTCGCCCCGGGCTCCGCGGTAAAGGGGGTGGGAGAGGGAGGGGCCGGGGTTGGCGCGCTTTGGCAGTGGGACAGCAGGGATACGGGTAGGGGACAGAGGGTCGCTGAACAGCCCCCCCCCTCCCCAGAGTGGGAACTCCGAGCCGACGGGAGAAGGCTGCAGCGGGCCTTCCGCAAGCTGGAGGCGCTCCAGGAGGCGAGGGGCGCTGACCGAGCGGGGAGAGGGAGAGAGCTGGGGCGGAGGAGGAGAATGGAGAAGAGAGGCCCCCTGCCCCCTCCCAACACGAAACCAGCAGACCTGGGACACATTTCCCCCACCGGGGGTGGGGGTGGGGAGGGCTTTGTCGCCCCACGCTGAGGGGTGAGCCTGGACAGGCTGGAGGCGACTTGGATGGAGAGGGCAGGGGGCTCTCCGGGTTGATGGAAGACCCTCGATGTGTCGGGCTCAGCGTTTGCCCACATCTGCCCAGTCCTGAGGGGCCGGCCCAAGCCCCCCCTGAGCTTGCCCCCCGCCTCTAACCAGCTGCCTCTCTCACCCTGACCAAGGCGCTTCCTCAAGGTTGAAAGAAGGAAAGGAATGGGTTCCGGGAATCTGGGGGCCTGGGGTTAGGAGTGGGTGGGGAATAAGGCCAACCTCCCTCTAGGGTAGATTGGCTCTTCTCTGCCCGGGGGGTTGACTCTGGGTGGGAGCCCATTTGAGTTCAGTTCACCAGACACAGCCAACCTCAGTTCTTTATCGGAAAAATGGGCAGGGCAGCGGGAGGGGGGTAGGGGCAGGGGGAATGCAGCTGGGAACCAGAAATCTCGGCTCCGTGTGCAAGACTGAGGGTGGGGAGGGGGTGGGGAGGTGGGCTGTGCCCCGTCTGGGCACTGGAGGTGCAGGGGCTGTGCCTGTGACCCGGCCCTGCTGAGCAGGAAGTGTGGGCGCCTAGCAGGAGGAAACTGAGCTGGGGCCTGGGTCTAGGCGTGGTTCTGCCCCCTCCCGCGGTCTTGTGTCTTATTGTCGGGTCTCCTTTCTAGAACCCAGCCATGGCCCCACCTGGGGGCAGCTCAGCCGCTCTTATTAGGTTCCCACTGCCCAGCTTCCTGACCCCTCAGCCTGGTATTAAAGATCCTTTCTCCTCCCTCACCTGTTAGAATCCTGCCTGCTTCCAGAGACCCAGCCCCAGTGGGGCCTTGGCGTCCTGGCCCTGCTTCTCCTGAGGGGTAGCAGTCTGCTTCGTTTCCTCCTGAGATGTCCCTGTCTTTTCTGCACCCCGTTAGTCCTGGAGTGGTGGAGGCAGAACAGTGGGCTTATTCTCCTCTGTCCCTCCACACAGCCAGTGCTAGTATGCACAAGACCCCTGGCTGACCAGCGATCAGAAAGAAGCTATTTGCAGAGGTGGGGTGGGATTCCCCCACTGAGCAAGTGGTTTCCCTTCCTGGTTACCTGGCTCCCTTTCTGAGCCCCTTCCCGGAGTTCCCATGCCATGCCTCAATCTCCCCATCCTCAGGGAAGGGTGCCAGGAGATGCTCAAAGCTTGGGGAACTCCCCACTCCAGAGCTGGATAAGGCCAGAATCACAGAAGTTCCTCCCCCCTTGAGAAACAACCCGTCTTCCCTGGACTTTCCTCCTTCGGGGCTGTGTGACACCCACCCACCCGGACCGTCCCTCTGTCAAGAAAAGCGGTCATGGATTTAGTCTCACTTCAAGCTAACTGTTGGTTGGGATTTCTGGGCTCTCCAAAGATGCTGAGATAGGGGAGGGACTTGTAGTCTTCGGTGCCCAGCAGGCTACTGAGGCCACAGGCTTCTGACCACACAGCCAGACTGGGAGCCAGATAGCCTAGGTTTCTGTCTGACTCTGGCGCCATCCGGCAGGGTGACCTTGGGCTGTCTCCCTCGTGCTCCCCATCTTGCACAAGCAGTCCCTCGCGGCCCTGCCCCCCTCACATTCTGCCAGAACCGCTGGGCAGATACCATGTGTGGACAGAAACCCACTATGTTTTTAGGGCCCAGCTCAGCCTGTGGGGCAGCAGCCCTTAGCCTCAAGGCTTCTTCCAGAGACTATCAGAGAAGGCCACTTTCCTGCATCTGGTCTTTGGGGAGGCTTTCTGCTCCATTTTTAGTTTGAATGGGAGTTTAGGGGGGCAGGGTGCTGGTTAAATGTGTTGTAGAGCTGATAATGTCAGCCTCCTACTCAGTAACCTGCACTGGCTCCCCGCTGCCTGTAGGATCAAGGATACACTCTTTGCCCCCCCCTCCCCCCCCCCGGGATCAGAGGCCCTACACGATCTTGTCTGGGTCTGCGTCTTCTCCTCGGTGGCACTTCCTGCCTCTCCGCTTTTGCCCCCACCAGCCCCTCCCTCTGGAATACCAGCCTCCAGAAATCCTTACCTCGCCATCAGAGCCCAAGTCAAACCTCATCTCGTCCAGGGAGTCTGCCTCTGTTACCCCTGGGCTTCCCACCAGCAGCCCCCACCCTGTGACAGAAACAATGGCTTTTTCTAGTGCAGCCTTGGCTCTTTGTGTGGCCTTTCCAGCACTCCTCGTGCGCCGGAGTGTGGGTGTGTGAAGGGTGTGCGTGAGCCTGTTTGTGCATGTGCACCCCTCCTGGTCCCCACGTCCTTGCATTTAGCACAGAGGCTATGTGTTCTTCATTTTTTCCCCACTCTCCAGTCTTGACACATGGTAGGTGCTCAGAAGAAAGGGATGGGGTGGGAAGACAGCCCCGTCTTGAGGGGCCCTCCCAGTCACAATTGAAAAGGGAGCTCTGGGGGCGCCTGGGTGGCTCAGTCGGTTAAGCGTCCGACTCCGGTTCAGGCCGTGATCTCACGGTTCGTGAGTTCGAGCCCCACGTCGGGCTCATCCCTGACAGTATAGAGCCTGCTTGGGATTCTCTCTCTCTCTCTCTCTCTCTCTGCTCCTCCCCAACTTTTGCTTTCTCTCTCTCTCAAAATAAATAAATAAAGCTTTAAAAAAGAAAGAAAGAAAGAAAGAAAGAAAGAAAGAAAGAAAGAAAGAAAGAAAAGAAAAGGGAGCTTTGGTGGTGGGAGGCGGAGGGGGGGCCATGCAGAAGCCGGGACAAGGAGGAGGTAGGCAGAGACACCAGGAAGAGACCAAAGGAATGGGGCAGGGCCGTGCCCACACCCTCTTGAGGGGCACATATAGGGTACACGTCTCTGGAGTGACATGTTATAACAGCACTCCATAGGATACGAACGTAGCGTCCCACGGCAATCTGACTGCACAACCTCAGATGTGTGCATCCTCACCTTTTGGTCCCCAGCCTGGCAACCTCGAGCCTCCCTGGTAGGTTGGGGCCACACTCTCCCCACCCCACCGATGACCCTTTGGAGATGCATGAGGGACACCGCAGAAGAGGGTCAGCACTGACCCCTAGAGTGAGGAATGGTGTTCCCCCACCCCCCGACACACACCCCCGTCTTGGTCCTGGCCACATGGAGCCCTACACCACAACACAGCCTTGTTATGTTTAAGACCAGTAGGTGGGGATGTGTTATAAACTTGGCGGCAGAAAATGAGCTTTATTAGAATCCTGAGGATAACTCAGTGCTTGGCTGTAGGAGGCAAGGCCACGTTGGAACATGAGGGGAGGGCCTGGGGCCCTCGCTGGGGCAGCCTGGCTGGAACTGACGGACCCCAGGCCGGAGATTGGCAGTGAGTGCTCAATGAAGCCGCAGAAACTGAGACCCTTAGAGGCACTAACTCCAACCCCTGCCACCCACCTAGGGCAGGAGGGTGGGTGGGGGCGAGGGGAGGGCTCGCCTTGCTGCCCTACACATGGTGATGTCCATCCCCAAACCTGTGACTGAAAAGGACCACACGGCCACCGCTGCAGCCCTCACGCAGATGAGGAAACGGACACTCAGAGAGGGACGGGGATTGGCCAAGGTCACCCTCCCAGTTTGTTCTGGAATCAGAACTAGCACCAGAGCCCAAAGGGAGTTCCTGGAGTGGCGGTCTGCTCCAGGCCACTTGGCAGGGATCCCACCGTCTCTGTTGCCGCCCCCCCAACCCCATCTCCCGGCTTTGTCCAAAGACGTGCTTCTGGCCTCAAGCCAGCCTCGAGTCCCAGCCAGTCAAGACAGCCAATCACCAGTGGCATTCACAGACCTCGCCGGGCACAACAGGGAACGTGGAGGGGTTCCGGACATGATCTTCAGCTCTCTTTCATGCGTCCAGTTGAAGAGATGAGAAAAAGGCCCAAATTCTGAAATTCAAGGTAGTTTGAAATCAGAGTTCCCCAGGAGAAAGGAGGCGGGGGTTCAGATCCTGAATTTGTCATCCACTTGCTGTGCAACCGCAGTGAAGCCATCTCCCTCTCTGAGTTTTTTCCTTCTCTGTCAATGAAGGGACAGTGTCCCCCACACCCCCGTCCACGTCTCTTGTTGTGATGGACAAGCCTGCTGTTTCGTCCCTTAACGTGTCTCTGCTCCGTGCGGTGCCTCCCTGCACAGATGCCCACATTAGATGCTAACAAGGGGATCGGCTTCCCTCTCTCCGTTCCCTCCCCAGAGTTCTCCTTACTTCTTCCTTGGCGGTACTCAACACAGAATTTTAATAAGAGATTAATGAGCCAGGTGTGGTGGTTTTTTTTTTTTTTTAAGAAAATGAATTTTTTTCTATTTTCCTACTCTTCTTACATGGAAAGGGGGCCTCCTTACCATCAATTCAGTCAGCTCTGCTGCCCTCCAGCTGTCCCCAAGGATGGGACACTGGTCTCTGGGAGGCCAGTGCAATAACAGGGCACAAGCCTCTCTGGGGACACAGGCAGAGAGGCCAGAAGTCCCCTTCTCCTTTCTTCTGTCCTGTTTGCCCCTTTCAGTCCCGCCTCCCCCAGCCCCCCCATGCACACACCTCCACCCCAGGCTCTGGAGACAACCCAGCAGGATGTATGGGACGTTGGAAGCAATTACCTGGATTACTCAATGGTTGTTGCAGGAGAGAATGAATGCAAGAATGAATAATTCGGTGCCGGAAAAAGGTGGAAAAGGTAATTGAAGGAAATCCCTTTTGGCCTAAATTTTCTGCCTTTGGAAAGTTTTGCTTTTTTTCTTTTAATGTTGCATTTATTTTTGAGAGAGAGAGAGAGAGAGTGCAAGCCGGGGAGGGGCAGAGAGAGAGGGGGAGGCACAGGCTCCAGGCTCCGGGCTGTCAGCACAGAGCCGGACGACGTGGGGCTTGAACTCCGAGTGGCAAGATCATGACCTGAGCTGAAGTCAGACGCCCAAACCGACTGAAGCCCCCAGGCCCCCCTGGAAAGTTCTGCTTTTTATCAAACTTGAATCCTTCCTGCACTCTCTTGCTACATTCTCGCCCACACCTTCTTGGCCTGTGAGGATAGGCAACCAGTTACTCTCTTCTCTTGAGTGACTTTTCCTGTTCTGCCCACACAGGAGGCAAGGGGCAGGGCACATGCTTACTGGCGGAGTTTAGCAGCCTGTCTCCATTTCCTAGGCCCCTACCTCAGGGCCCTCAGAGCTGGGGAGTGATATGCCCAGGGTCAGCTGGGTAAACAGGACAACACTCAAAATAGTTGAGCTTTTCACAGGTATCTTTCTCCAAGAAGCCAGGTCTGAATGGCATCAGACCCTAGAGAGCAGTCCCCTGGCAGCCGGGACACCCTTAACCCGGAACCCTTGCCCAGGCACCCAGTCCCAGAGGTGGCCAATCCTTAAACAGAATGAGTCACAGTCGCACTGAGTGACAACCTCCCTGCTTTTCTGAGGGACAAAAGGAGAAGAGGGAAAATCGTTTCTACCCCCCGGGAGTGCCCAGTAGGACAAGGGGCGTCACGGTCTCGTGCCAGAGAAGCCCCAGTCCGATGAAGGAGGCACAGCCCAAGCCCTCAGAGATGGCCTTTGTCCCCTTGCACGGTGAGGGTCTGACGGAGAGAGACAAGATGACCACCTTTGCCCAGAAGCACGGGGCCCCACCTTACAGACCTCCTCCTCCACTCCCCGCCACCCCCAGGGCTGTTGGAGAGCATATGCTCTGGGCCAGAAGCGAGTGTGTTTTGGGTGGATTGATTCAGACAATGCAGCAGACTTGTCACGGCAGGAGAACGGTGTCACGGGGAGCTCGCGGCCCAGGCTCACGCTCGCATGTGCACCCACATGGTCATGGGCACACCCAGACATGCTTGAGAGATCAGGCAGCCCTTTGGGGTCAGATCCACAAGCTCATCTGAGTTCCACGGCAGCGGCGGGGCGAAGGCGGTGCTTGCGATCCCCATTTTACAGATGGCAAAACTGAGCCTCCACAGAATCCTCACCACACCAGCTCTACTTTCTAACCCTGAACAGGGAAATCTTCTTTGCCGTACCTGTCTGTCTCTCACAGGGAATAAGCACGGACATGGACAGACAGACACGTGGGCTCCCTCATCTCGAGCTCCTCTCCCCTTACTCTCTAGACCTCTTTCAGTCCCTTGAATGAATGTTCTTTTCCGTGCCAGAGCCTCTGGACATGCTGTTCCCTCTGACCAGAACACCCTTCCATAGCCATCTCCTGCTCAGCCTTCAGGCCGGAGTCTAACCACACTTCCTCTTGGAAGCCCACCCTGATTCTCAGGTGGGCAAAGACCCACTGCCTTCTTCAGCTCCTTGCCGATTTGCCGTGCGCGTAACTGTGCTGTGTGGCCTCCCGGCTGGCCGTAAGCATGAGTGGACCTGGAAAGTGGGTGGCCTCTCCCCGGCCACTGTATTCCCGTGGTCTGCTGGGAGGTCTGGGACAAAATAGGTGTTTGGTGATTTGTCAGATGAGTCCATGCACATACTTGTGTACATACACATCTTCCCCGTCACTCTGTGAGTTTTCAGTCAGGGCTTCCCGTGGGCCAGGCGCCGTTCAAGGTACTTGTCTTAATTTAACAAAAATCCCTGCACTCATGGGGGCTGTGTTCTTGTGGAAGGTGGTGAGGCACGCAGACAGCAAGTAATAGATATACTGTATTAAATAAGTGAACTATATGTTAGAAGGCAAAAAGGGCTATAAGGAAAATAAAAAAGGTAGGGTATGGGGAATTGGGAGTCTGTGTGTGTGTGTGTGTGTGTGTGTGTGTGTTTTGGGAGGGGTTGTGCAGTATAAAATGAATGCTCACTTGATAAAGTGTCATTAAGCACACTTGAAGGAGGTAGGAAGCAAACGAAGCGAGTGGGGGAATATTACAGAGGGCAGGCCCTAGGGCAGGAGTGGGCTTGACCATTCAGATTCAACAAGGAGGCGAGACTGGGCTGGACAACAATGCGGGATGAGGACAGCTGTGGCAAACGGGTGGCTCTTGTAGGAACATTGACTTGTAGGCTCAGGGAAATGGGGAGCCAGGGGTGACCTGAGCTGCCGGCTTGCAGAGCCCCAGAACCTGTGGGGTCAGTGGCGCAGGGAGGGACCTCTGTCTGCTCCCTTTGGCCCATTGACCCTCACAGTCCTGGCTGTGGCTGCCTTTCTGGCTGCCCCACAGCCACCCCATCAGGGGCAGGCCCAGGGTGCGGAGGGGGCAGGCTGCAGCAGAGACGATCCAAGCATTGGCAAAGCTGATTTCCAGACCCGCCCGGCCGAGGAGCCATGGGGCTGTCCGGCCCTCCTCTGATGGGCTCGGACCTCTGGAACTGCAGCCCTGGATGCTTCCATGGCCTCTTCCTGCCAGGCCCCCACCATCGCCCCCGTGATGGATGCCAGATGCCAGTATCTTCATCTCAGCTGGGGCATTTGGGATGCTAAGTTAGCTGCAGTTTATGTCACAGATTCTGATTTTGTTCTAACTAATTATCATCCCTTACCAAAAAAAAAAAAAAAAAAAAAAACCCACTCCAGCGGTCAGGCGGATTATAGGCACTTGCTTGGACAGCGATCTTCTAGACCACTCTGATTTGGGAAGGAAGACAGCCAGGATGTGTCCCGGCTCTGTGTTCCAGGAAAGCAAAACCCAATTTCCCTGGATCCCTGAACACCCTGCAGTGACTCCAGATTACCTGTTGCTTTGACCTCTCTCTGTGTCCCTGTTTTATGTCCGCAAGAGCTGGGTTGGTGGCCCCTCCTTCCACCACCAGCCCCCTGCCACCTGCATGACCTCTGCAGCCCACGCCCCTTAGGCAGGGAGGCGACCTGCCCCCGGGTGGGTGTTGGGGGACCGCACTCTCCTGGGCCCTGCCCCTCCTGGGGAGAGAGAAGTGGTAGGAGGCCTTTGTCCAATAGGAAAGAACTCTTGGATTGAAAATAGGAAAAATTACCATTTTCTCCGCTGCCAACACAGCAGAGAAATGATCTCAATTTTCTGTGGCTGTTCTCGGCAGGAGGAACACTGCCAGCCGCCTGCCCCATGCATGAGAGGTCTGAAATGCTGGAGGGAGGAGGCAGGAGCCGGGGGAGGTAGTGGAGTGAGATGCGGCGGGGGGACTGGCATAGGGCAGAGGCCTGCAGCCCTCCTCCAGCACGGCCCCCACTGACCACAAGCCTGTGTCAGAGGAGCTGTTGAATTATCTAACTGCCTCGCTCATCACTTCTGTTAACTGAGTACCTACCATATGCCACTCCCTGTGCTGGGCACCAGGAATTGTCCCTGGGGAGCCAGGAGTAGACTTTCGTCCATTTTGTTTTAGCCCTGATGCCCACAGCTCTCCTCCCCTACCCTCACTTTTTCCCTGTGCTTAACTCTAAAACCAACCTGCCCGGCGTCGTCACTTCCTGTGTGACTTCAGGCAAAGCCACTGAACCACTTCGTGCCTCAGTTTCCTCATCTGCAAATGATTATAAAAGTACACAACTTGTAGGGTTGTTATGGTTCGATAAATGAGTCATTGTTTCATATCAGATGTTAAGAATAGTGACTTGGGGGCTCCTGGGTGGCTCAGTCGGTTCAGCGTCCGACTTCAGCTCAGGTCATGATCTCACGGTTCGTGAGTTCGAGCTCCAAGTCGGGTTCTGTGCTGACAGCTCAGAGCCTGGGGCCTGCTTCGGATTCTGTATCTCCCTCTCTGTCTCTCTTTCTGCCCCTCCCCGCCCCTCTCAAAAATAAACATTAAAAAAATAGTGCCTTTGGGGCACCTGGGTGGCTCAGTCAATTAAGCATCCGACTCTTGATTTTGGCTCAGGTCATGATCTCATGGTTCGTGAGATTGAGGCCTGCTTTGGGCTCTGCGCTGACAGCACAAAGCCTGTTTGGGGTTCTCTCCCTCCCTCTCTCCCTCTCCCCTAGCCTGCTCGCACACAAAGGCTCTCTCTCTCAAAATAAATAATTAAACATTTAAAAAAAAAATAGTGCCCGCCCATACCAAGTGCCAAAACTGAAGGTTGTCAATGTCATTGTTGTTACTATACTATCACATGCCCGGCACCTTGTTAAATGTAAAAATGAAGAAAATACGGTGCCTGTCCCAAGGGGGGCTCTAACGGGGTGCCCTGAGCAAATGAACCATGTCTGCACAGACTGTGATAAAATGCAGTCGTAGGTTGTCGGGAGGGATAAAGTCGTAGGTTGTGGAGGGAGAACTCTCATAACTATTCAAGAGGTCAGGGGAGGCTTCACGGAGGAAGTGCCGCCCCTGAAGACCAATCAGTCAGCATCTACTGTGTGTCTGATACCCTAGGGAAGACAGAAACGCAGGGCAAAAATGGTTGCTGGCCTACAATTCAGTCCAGCGAGGGAGAGCCAAGCTGCCTGGGATGGAGTAGCAGGATAGGCAGACTAAATGCAGGGTATATGGTTGGGAATTCTTTACCTGGATGATCTTTAGAGATCTCTCAGAGCTTTGACTCCATGTTCCATTGAGTGCTGGGGAGCTACTGAGTGCTCTGGAGTGAGGGAGTGACATGATCAAAGCAGGGTTCTCAGCAATGAGTTGGTTGGGGGCAGTCTGCAGATTTGAGCAGCGCTGAAGAACGCTGTTGGGTGAGGGCTCTTGGGAAGGATGGTAAGTGACCCTAGCTGTCCTAAGAGGTACCACCATATGGCAAGGAGCCCAGCCTTAGAACCAGAGAGACAGATCTGAGTGCTGGCTCTGCCATTCTTCCATGGCCTGACTTCTTTCTACTCCTTGGTTTCCACCTGTGAGACCTGATGGCAAATGTGAGGCACAGAGCCTGCAGCGTAAGGCTCAGTGTTTGGAACTATCTTGATTATTTTAGCAGCTAAAGACCACGGAAGAAAGGGCACTTTAGCCCACAGCCATTTATGACCCCTGGGAGGTGGGGGGGAGTAGGGGGGTAGTCAGGAGTCCTGGAGAAAGTGGCTGGGTAGGAGGAGAGAGGCAAGATCGCCCTCAGTATTTTCAGCAAAAGCCCAGCCTTCCCCCCTGTTTCCCACCTCCACCAGCAGCCAGGGCCAAAGGGGACAGATCCCAGGGGTCCCTGCCAGCTTTGGGCTCCAGGGAACTCTCAGACAAAGCCCTGTCAGGTCAGAGAATGGGGGTGGGTTTTCAAGTCGTGCAAATGTAGGTTGGCATCTCAGCCCTTGACTCGGTCCAGCCGGGTGACCCAGAAGCCTCGGCTTCCCCCTCTGCAGAATGGGAATAATAGCATCATCTCTCTTGAGCTGGGCTGCTGCGAGGGTGTAAGGGTGGATGTGCCCGGAACAGGAGCCGTGAGCCTGCCGGAGGGCTCAGCCCAGTAAATGTGGTAGGTTCTGTTTGTTTCTTCCCTCTTTTGCCTGGAGCCAGGCCTCGCTGCTGGGAAGCATGGTTAAGACAGTGCCAAAGACTTCCCGGAGATCTGTTTTCTGGTGGTTGGGTTTTTTCATTTCATTTTGTTTGGGGTCTTATTTTTCTTACCCTTATGCCTCCTAGCAACATGCTGCCTGTTTGAAACACAGCAGTGGCCAGCAGCCGGCCCCTCACCCTCCCTCCATTCCTCTTCCTTTCCCTTCCCAGGAAAGCCACCACCCGCGTCGGCCCCCATTCCCAGTGCCTCTCCAGCCTGGGGCCAGGGGAGGCGTTCTGCCGTGGCACTGCCTGGGTCTCACTGGGCCGGTGAGGCCGTGGCTTCCTGATATTTGCATTGCATTCTCGGCAGGTCTGCTCGGTGACCAGAAATGGGGTCTGGAGTTATAGACGCGGAGCCAGGGAGGTTCCCAAAACACGTGCTCTGATGCGTCCTGTAGCCCAAAGCACATGGAGACCCTGGTCCCTGAGCTGCCTCCTCCCCCGTCCTCCGGCTCAGATTGCCCATCTGCAAACAAAGAAAAGCAAACCCATCCTGTAGGGGCGTTGAGGGCAGGGTAACCGAGGTTATGCACCCTGCCGGCACAGCCAGAACTCAGTACAGGTCACGGTAACCATTTCTTATTCATCGTGAGCCCCTAGGAGTCCCCTCAGGGCCCCAGTCTTGCCAGCCTCCCACCAAATCTTCCTCTGCCTCTGGGCTGTCACAGCCAACCACTGGCCTCAGACACAGCCTTCTTCCCACTGGAGTTCATTCTCCTTGTCTCTGAAATTGGGGCTGCTATACTGGGTCCCTGAAATCAGGGCTGCTATATTGGATCATTGCTGCCCAATGGAAATATACCACATGTGGAAGGTACGTTTTCCTAGTAATCACACGAGAAAACAGTGAAAAGAAACAGGAGAGATGAATTTGAACATACTCTAACTGATATATTCAAAAGTTTGTCATTTCAACATGTAATCAGCACAAAAGTTAGTGAGGAATTATTTTACATTGTTGGGTTTTTTTTTTTTAATTTTGTGTGAAATCTTCGAAAGCCCCTGTGTCTAACTCTTACACATCGCGATCCCAGCCAGCCGCGTTTCAGTGGCTCAGTAGCGAAGCCTAGAGAGTAGCCACCACCCTGGACGGTGCAGGGATAGATGCTCCCCAAGGACCTTACCAAGTTCTCCCCTGGGAGGTTCCTTGGGGACCCCTGGAGTCAGCCCCCTGGGACTGATGAGCTGGGCCACTGTCCTTTCCGCAGTCCTTGGAGATTCCCTGCCCACGTGGAGTCGACTCAGTTCCGCCCCAGCCCTGGGGTGATTCGTGGGGGACCTGGAGACCCATCCATGCAGGGCCCGGCAGCTCCCGGTCGCTTCCCCTTCCCGTTCTACCGGGAGATCCTGTAAACCACACGTCACACCAAGTCCCTCTCCGGTTCAGAGCCCTCCACCTCACTGAGAGTGAAGGCCAAAGTCCTTACTGTGGCTGACAAGGCTGGCACGATCTGTCACTTTTCCCGACAATACCTCTCTGACCGGATCTTCCTTCTCAGCCACTTGGCCCCCACCACACTGTCCTCTGCTGTCCTCATACACGCCAGGCACAGAGCCTCAGGGACTTGGCCCTTGCTGTCCCCCATCTGGCCTTTTCCCCCCAGATAAGGATGACTCATGCCCCCACGCCCTTCAGGCCTCCACTCAAGTGCATGCTGTGGGAGAGCCCCTCCCTGGCCATCCCCTATCCAAACTGGCCCTGCCCACACCTCCCTCTGCCCCCCACTGTTTCCCTTCACCGACAGGTCATGTAGTTAAGTGTCTGCTTGTTCATAGACTGACACGCCCTTGGAATGGAAGCTCCTGAGAACAGGAGCCACATCTCTTTTGTTCCCTGCTATATTCCCAGCACCTGGCTCAGGGCCGGCACAGGAGAGACGCTCAGTACAAATTTGTGGAAGGAAAGAATTAAAAGCTTGCTTCTTTCTCTCCTCTCACCTTTCTCCCCAGGGAGCCACTGGGAAGAGAGATCTCGGAGTTAAATGGGTGACAGAGACCAGAGGGAAGTAATTTCTTCCTCCCTGCCTCCCTCCCTCCCTTCCTGCCTGCTTTCCTTCCTTCCTCCCTCCTTTCTCCCTCCCTCCTCCCTCCCTTCCTTCTTTCTTTTCTTCCTTCCTTCCTCTCTACCTTCCTCTCTACCTTCCTCTCTACCTTCCTCTCTACCTTCCTTCCTCCTTCCTTCCTTCCTCCTTCCTTCCTTCCTCCTTCCTTCCTTCCTTCCTTCCTCCTTCCTTCCTCTTTCCTTCCTTCCTTCCTTCCTCCTTCCTTCCTTCCTTCCTTCCTTCCTCCTTCCTTCCTTCCTTTCTTCCTTCCTCCTTCCTTCCTTCCTCCCTCCCTCCCTCCCTTCCTCCCTCCCTCCCTTCCTCCTTCCTTCCTTCCTTCCTCCTTCCTTCCTTCCTTCCTCCCTCCCTCCCTTCCTCCTTCCTTCCTTCCTCCTTCCTTCCTTCCTTCCTTCCCACACTCATCTGCCACATCCTAACTTGGTGGTCTTACAAAAATTACTTCACTGCACTGTGGCTCAGTTTCCACATCTATAAAATGGGAGAATAAGGGCACTGGTCCCATAGGGTTGTTGGGGTGAATAAACACCTTAATGCCAGTAATGTGCTCAGAGCAGTGCCTGGCTCGTAGTAAGTGCTCAGTAAACGATAGCTCCAGTTTTACTCTGCACACATTTTTGAGCACCTACTCCGCGCCTACTGTGACAAGCAGTGGTCATGTGCAGGGAAGACGTGCTCACCAGCTGATGTGGGACAAGGGCAGAAACCTCCAGTGCAGTAGAATCGGTGCCAGGGTAGCAGAGGTGCCGGTGACTTTGGAGAGGAGCAGGGTGTAGCTTCCCGTCGTTTTGCAACAACCGCTCTCAAAGGCTATGCAAACTGGTGACTTGAGCTCCGGTAACAACAACTGGGGCAGCCATTGTGTGCAGAGTCTTGCCCGCCCAGTGACTGCGGCATGCTCGAGAGAGTACAGCAGAGCGGTTCGAAAACCCCACTATGAACAACACCCACCTCTTAGATCATGGGGTCCGATGGGCTGTGTATGTAAAGGAGCCAGCACTGCCTGGATGCAGAGTGTAGACCAGAGAGACTAGACCTATTATTACCCTGGCTATTGATGTACTGGCCAGAGGGAAGGCAGAAAGTGTGAATCTCCCTGCACACAGCGCCCTGCCTGCAGCTGGCACTCTGTCAGTGCGTGTTGAATACACGGAAAGCAGGTGTCCTCTGATGTCCTACCTGCACCGTGGCACAGAAGGGCCGCTCGGTGGGGTGAGATACTTAAGGTCAGAGAAGCTTGGGTCAGGGAAACTAGATGGGAGCTACGTGCCCCTCTCATGCCTCCCATCCATATTTGAAAGATAGGGACACTAAGGTCCAGAAAGGGACAGATCTTGGCCCAGCTCACACAGCGGTCTGTGATGGCAAAGCCACACCTAAGACCCAAGTCCCTGATGCCCAGCCCAGTGGGCTTGCCAGGTGTCTTCGGAGGTTTTGCATGAGGGCGTTGGAGGCGAGGGCGTGGCCAGCAATCACTGGAGGAAGCCGGTTGGTCAGTCGCAGATCAGGGTAACCCCGCCATCTCCGGCTTCCCCCACGGCTGTATCTGGGGGGTAGGTCTCAGCGGGCATGGTGTTTACACCGAGTAACCAGATTCCATCTCCAATAATCACATCACAAACAGCATGAAATGCGAACTGTGGGGAAGGCTTTGCTTAATGTGCAACCGGTTTTCTGATTTTCCCTCCACTCGCTCCCCGCCCCCACTTCTCTCGCCGCCCAATCGCACGCCCGCACATGGATGCACACATACGTGACCTGCATTCTCCAGACATCCAATTCAGGCCTCTGATCCCAGCCCAGCCAAGGTCACTTAGGTCCTTGTTCGGGAGAGCAGCTTCCCCTGTCTGGGGGGCTGGGCAGGAGGAAGGGGTGTTTGAAGGTCAGGTTCTCATCCCTCAAGTTCGCTACCGTTTCCTACCGAGACCAAGAATGTGGTACCCTGGGCAGTTCAAAAGTGGCTACCACACACTTTATCACCTCATCACAGGTAAGCCCAGCTTGTGAAATTGGCAATCCTGATTCCCATGGTATGGACGAGGAAACTGAGGCTCAGAGAAGGGAAGTGACTGGCCCAGGTCGTAGAAGGGGAAGGCTGCCTTTGCCTCTTGAGAACTGTCGTCTGCTCCCCCTGGGCCCTATCTCCTGAGTCTGTTGGTCCAGGCCCAAGGCCCCTCCTCTTGCCCCAATATCAGAGGAAGAGTCACACCCATTCAGCTTGGTCCCAGAGCCATCAACTCACCCATGCAGGTGCCCCAGTTACAAAGGGGAAACCAAGGCATACATCCACTGGTGCCGGCTCCCCTCCTCATGTGTCACATCTCTTCGCCCACCATATACTCCCCATCCATCCATTTCCTGGGTCCCTGGCTGCTGCTACCCCAGCCTTGAGAGATTTGTCAGAGCGGGACCCTGCAGGCCCCCTCCCCCTCCCCACACCCCTCAGAATCCAGATTCTCCTTCTTGGCAACCCTGCAAAGCTGATCTGCATAAAACCATCCCCGGGCCCTGCCTTTAAAAGTCTTCATCTTTTCTTTTCTCCCTAAACGGCCCCTAAATGATTTCTGTAAATTGCTCTAAGTAGCTAAAAAAAAAAAAAAAAAAAAGAAAGAAAGAAATAATAATAACTCAGCGAGTGGCTGCCTGACCAGAATGTGGATGGCTCTCCTGTCTGGCCGCAGCTCCCAGCTCCTTCAGGCCCAGCACCCAGGCACAGGGTCCTCTGCTCCTTAACCCAGGAAGGGGCTGCACTGCCTCTGAGACCCCACCTTGCCTCCTCCCTCAGGCAGGAGCATCCCCCATCAGACAGGAAGATCCCTGGGACACTGACATTCTCCCTTCCCCTTCCCCCACCCCTCCAGCCTGTGGACCCACCAAAGGCAGAGCTGGGCCTCCCTTCTCAGTCTGGGTCTCCTCCCCCATCAGACATGAGGCTTTCCCAGGAGAGACTGCACCTGCCCGGTCAGGCAGGGGGTTCTCTCTGGGCAGGACTAACTCTCCTTGTTCTGCAACCAGCTGCCCTGTACAGCCTCATTTCCTTCACCCATGTTAGAAGCTTGGGCCCTGATTCCTAGACTGGGCTCCATTTCTATGACTCAGTCAAGCATGCACACATTCATTCATTCATTCTACGAAGCTTTCCTAAATACCTCCTTTGTGCCAGACTGACTGGGCACGTGCCCTTCTGCAGAGTTGACTCCTTTATGGTGCTCCTATGAGCAGGACCCCCAGACATAGGCCTGGTTCTCCTGGGGGTAGGGTATCCAGCCAGAGGGCCAGCCGGGGCGGCATCCCTCATGGACATGAGCCCAGCCTCACCCCTTAGCCACCGTGATGACCTCTTGGCCAAGGTGGACCAGAGAGGGGCCCCTCTTGGGGAGCAGAGGCCGGGGGTGGGAGGTAGGTGCTTCCAAGGAGACCCTGGCCTACCCCCCACTTCCCTCCATAAACTCTCCCCAAGCCCCCCACCCCCACCATCTCCTGGCCACAAGGGGCTGAGATCAGGGCCAGGAGACCTTGATCTTAGCAACCTAAGTCCTAAGCATGGACTTAAACAAGTCTCTTCTCCCTTCCGGGCATCAGTTTCCCTTTCTAAGAGGT
Organism: Prionailurus bengalensis; assembly: GCF_016509475.1. Classification (NCBI taxonomy): domain Eukaryota; kingdom Metazoa; phylum Chordata; class Mammalia; order Carnivora; family Felidae; genus Prionailurus; species Prionailurus bengalensis. The sequence continues at coordinate 22,183,631 of NC_057347.1, forward strand.
GACAGAATTGGACTCCATGACCAGGGAAATACATAATCCATAATATATTATAATATGTAATATATATTGCCAGGGATATACATAATCTATAATGTATCACATACTATATATTACATATGATACGATTACTATAGGATGCAGTCAAAGCAGAGCTACTGGTTAAATGGAGAAGAGAGGTGCCCCCCCCCCCGAGGGCTTATCTGCCCCACCCTCCCCTGCCACCCCAGGGCAGCCCTGGAGACACCGAGGGAGCCCAGCTGGCAAGCTCTGGGTCTACTTAATCCATCCCTGAGGCCCCATCCACTCTGCCTTTGGGGGGGTCTGGCTAGAGCTGCCTGATTAGGGGCAGTCCTTCCACCTCTCTGCCCCCAGTTACCTGGGACCACACTCAGTTCCCCTGTGGGGTGAAGCCCATGAGAAGACTTTGGCTTTTGCCTGGGCCCCCCAGCACCCCCTAGGGTCCCTGAATGGGTCCAGCCTCCGGTTAGAAGTGCTGGCATGAGAGCTACTCAGAAGGTGGCAGGTGGGACCGGCCCCAGGACAGCCCCGTCCACCCCTGACAGGAGGCGGATTGTTCTAGATGGGATGAATCCCGTTTGTCACCCTCCCTGCACTCCCGGTGATGCGCAGAAGTTGAAAGGGGGAGAATAAACAGACACAGCCCTCCGCTTCCTCTCCGATTTAATTGGAACCCCATTAAGTGAGTAATTGTTACAAATGTGAAATCACCTTCCACCAACTTGGGGACGTGAGCCTACGCTCAGCCTGACCCTATGGGACCCAGGCAGGGACCCAGCCCCGGCCCAGCAGTGCAGGCTTTCCAGGGGCTGGGGAAGTGGTGACTCACAGAACTCCTGACCGCGCCCCCCAAAGCTGGGAGAGATGCAGGAGGATCCCGTCCAGCCCCTGCTGCCCGAGCACAGCCTCTGGCCTCCACCCTCTGGTGTCACATTTGGCTGCCAAACTTGATTGACCCAGGATGTGGACTCCTCGCCCCAGGTCTCACAGACACTTGCTTGGTCCGAATGAAGGTGCGTGGAAGTGTCACCGTCGAGGCAGGGACAAGGGTCCCCAGAAGAATGGGGGTAAGGAGGGGTGAGGGGCAGGTGTGATGACAGTGTCTGTGGATTCAGGGGAAAGAAGTAGAACAACTCAGGGAGCAGTTCTGAATCTTGGCTGCACATTCAGGAGTTTGTAGATAACTCCTGGTGTCTAGGGTCCCAACCCTAGTGATTCTGAGGCCACCAGCTTGGGGTGCGGCATGGGCTCCCAGGTGATTCTTCAGACTCACTACTGGGGCAAAAGGGGTCGGGGAGGAGTGAGACAACTGTCCCCTTCCAGGACCCACCCAGACCCGCCCGCCTGGCAGGGTCTGGGAACCTGCATCTTACAAAGCTTCCTAGAACCTAGATGATCCCGGTGGGGATGTCCCCATGCTGGGGTCCTCTGGGGAGGGGACACTTGGAGGGCCTGGGGGCCAGAGGCGCTGGGGTCCCTGGGGAAGAGGAGGAGGCTAGAAAAGGTGTTAAGGATGGGCCTATTTTTAAGTGATTTGAAGAGAAACTTTCTTTGGTTTTCTCTCTTCTCTTTCTCTCTCTCGCGTGATCCTGTTTCAGGACCCAGAACTCAAGGTGACACTCTTAGAACTGCTGTTCAGTTTCATTATACACATAGTAGGTACCCAATAAATATTTATTGAGAGGCGCCTGAGTGGCTCAGTCGGCTAAGCATCCGAATCTTGATTTCGGCTCCGGTCATGATCTCACAGTTCTTGAGTTTGAGCCCCCATCGGGCTCTGTGCCGACAGCGGGGAGCCTGCTTGAGATTCTTTCTCTCTCCCTCTCTGTCTCCGCCCGTCCCCCATGCTTGCTCATGCTTGCTCGTTCTCTCTCTGTCTCTCGCTCAAATAAAATTTTAAAAATATTTAATAAACACTTTATAGGCAAAATCTGTTGGGTGGGCTAGCCTGGGAATGTAACTGCTGTCGATGATACTGGCTCTATGGAGGAAGGCATTGAAATGTGTTTCTAATACCCAATTTCCAGCAAACTTTTGATGAGCAGCCATGTAGAAGCTGGTGTGTGTGTGTGTGTGTGTGTGTGTGTGAGGGAGAGAGAATATTCTGCTCCCAGTGAGCCCAGCATGGACCTCACCCACCTTGGGGCCCACAGTGAGATGTGATATGGGTACCCAGATTGAACTCAGTGGGCATTTATGGAGATGGCAGAGAGGAGTGTGGTCAGAGGGAGGAAGGCCTGAGTGGTGGTTGAGGAGAAGATCAGAGAAGGGCTGAGGCATCCAGGACAGGCAGACGGGCAGGGGTTAGAGTGGCCAGCGCTGAGCTGGGGCCCGGGATGTGGCTGTGAAGGACACAGATGTCAGGGTCCTTTGCACACGGCCTCCTCCACTGGGGGGGGGGGGGCGGGGTACAAGGACAGATCAAAGATTCCAAGTAGAAAAAATGGCTGGAGATGGGGAGCTGTGAAGGGGAGGCCATGAGGTCACAGGACCCCCTGACCTGGAGCTTTAGCCCGGGTCCAGCTCACCGTGGGTCTCTACAGTGTTTGCTGTGGGAAGAGAGAAGGGACAGTCCCCACCAGGGAGCAGGCAGAACCCAGGAGAAGTTGGAGTGGGGAGGAGTCTCCTTACTGCCTTCCCACAACACAGGATTTGGGCAGTGACAGCTGACCAGAGTCCTGGGAAGAGTGTCACCAAAGACCAAGGAGGGCTCTGGCTCACAACCTTCTAGGGGTTTGCAGGAGACCCCAACTTGACCATCACCCCAGCATCATTAAGGAATATGGTGGAAAGAAGAGAGAAGCAGAGCCTGGTCCAGAGGCCTGGCCAACAGTGTCCTTTCCCGGAGCCTCTGAAGTGCAAGAGTCAGGTAGCATCTCCAAGGAGGAATGACAGTCAGCCTACTGGCCATTGGTCCCCAGGGCATCACTGTCACTCCAAGGGGCAGCCATTAAACTCAGAATGAGGGGCTTGGGAGAGCCCCCCAGCTCTCTGGGCTGCCATATATCTGGAACCAGGCTGTCTTTCCTACAGCCAGGCTCAGCCTGGCAGGGTACTCCGACCTCTGGCCCAAGGCTGTCTTTGTCCCCAAAGTCCCAGCCCTACTTCCTGCTGACAGAGGACTCCAGAGAGGCGGCCATTCACAGGAGAGTTGACCCTGATGGCCTTGGGGGAGGGGGCTATCCCTGACCACACAGGGTGACAGTGATTAAATGTACCAGCAGCTGGGCCATCCGGGCCCTCCCTGCTGCTAATTTGGGTCAATTAAGCCAATTTGTCTTTGTCGACTTGAAGTCCCTTCTCTGTAATGGCTGCAGTCCCTCTGGGGCTTCCAAGGGAGGAGGGAGCGGGAAGGGAAGGAGGAGGCAGTGCCCTGGCCTCGGTGGCCATTCTCCCATCCCCATCCCAAAGCCCCAGGCTCAGGGACATTCCTGAACCTTGTGACCCCTCCCATTGCACTGCCCAAGGGCCTCTGCGGCTGTCACCCCTGCAGGGGCCCCATAAGGTAGGTCAGGCAGGGTTAATCCCTGTCCCACAGATGAGCAATTAGGGGTCCTCCAGGGAGGAGATGACTCCAGGTTAGCGGAATAGAAAGATCTGAGCCAGGCATTCAAAGCCCAGTCCAGCGCTCCTCTCCCCAGGCCATTTGGACTTACAATTTCCTGAAGGTGCTCAGTCTGTGCTCCTGAGGCCCAGGGGAGCCCCGCTGCCATGGTCCCTGAGAGGCTCCAAGGAACACAGTTTGGAAACCACTTCCCCACTCTCTCAGGTTCCACCTTCCACAAGAAAAGGGAGGCAGGGACAAAAATCAGTGTCTCCAAAGCAAAGCCAGCTGCGTCTGCTTGGCCTCCTGGCCAAGGAGAGAACGGCCATCTTCTGGAAAGGGCGATAGTGCTGCCTGGAAGCTGGGCCCTGGGAGCGTCTGGACCTGGCCTCACCCACAAGAGGGGTGGGAGCAGCAGCACTTTAGGCAAGCACGGGGTCAGAGGCCAGATCCCCAGCCCGACATGCAGCTCCAGCTACCCGGCGTCTCATGAGGCCCCTTCGCTCCTCTGGGCCTTAGTTTCCCCATCTGTAGCATTGCCGGACGTGAAGAGGAAATTGGGCTAGGACCCTATGGCTCTCGCATTTGACAAGTCCTCCTAGAGGGAGTGGAGGTCGAGGGGAAGGAAATGGAGTGCTCCCTCTCTGCCTCCATTCTGTCGAGGTGAGAGCAGGCGCAAGAGGTGAGAGCAGTCCTAGAGGACTGGCAGGGAGGAGGGGGATCCAGAACTTCACAGTGTCCCCTGAGGGCAGCGCCTGCTCAGATTTCATCCCCAGGGACCCAATCTGGGCCTAACACTCAGGGCAGAGGGAGGGCATCGGCTGGGGCAGTGGTTTCCGGGGGAGGCAGGCAGGAGAAGAGAATCTGGAAGGCGCCACAGGCAGGGTCAGCGTCCGGCACGCAATGAGTCGAGCTCCCCATTAAGCCCCTACCAGGTGGCTTCCTCAACCCATCTCATGACCAGAGTCACTTCCACCAAGGGCAGAGGGTGGGGGAGCACGTCCAAGTGGGATGGGGTAAGTGCACCGTCTGCAGAGAGATGAGAGTCCCCTCTCAGGAGACCTCCAGCTGCACAGGGCCACACAGTGGCTCAGCCTCCTTCGGGAGTTCGTCCTGTAAGATGCGTCCCAACCTAGGCCAGGCTCCCAGGAGAGGAGGAGGGCCAGATGGCCGGGGCGGAGCCCAGAGGTAGTTTGTTGGTGCTAAGTTCTTACGTGAAGTCATCTTTGTGGCTGCGTCTTGGCCGACAGGAGACGGGATGGGTGAGGGTCAGGTGCAGGACTGTGGCAAATGCGGGAGAGCCTCACCTCCCCGGCATCCTCTCCCGAGTCATTCCCTTTGAGGGAAAGCCAGTGCTGCATCTCGGATGTGTGTGACCTCAGGCCTCTATGGTATCGGGGCCCCCAGGACAGGAGGCTAGGGCGACAGACTCACAGACCACCTGGAGCCTCGGGGCAGATGCTTCAGGGCCGGGAAGGGACCCAGGGAGGGGCCAGCTTAGCCTCTTCCTGTTGTTACTGGTGGGGAGACTGAGGCCCAGAGAGGTCACAGGGCCAGCACGCCATGTAGACGTGCTCCGTGAAAGCCAGCCGACGACTCCCAGCCTTGGCCAAGTGTTGCCTTCGGGGTCCTATTAAATAAACCTCCACGCCATGGTAGGTGGGAAGAAGGGACGTATGCTGTGCCCACTCCTGCACAGGCATCCATTTGACAGGGGACACACGGGACAAGGTGGGTGGCGGAGCTGAGCAGGCTTTGGCCTGGACCTTGGAGGGAGCCCTCAGGGGCCGTTCCTTCCCTGGGTGTGATCGGTGGCACTGTCCTCCTCCGGCCAGCTCTTTCCCCCGCATGTCCCCATGTCCCCCGACCCTGCCTTCTCAGACTCCTTGCAGCTTCTGTCCATGCCCGCCACTCTCAGCTGTGTGCCCTGGTGGGCAGCCCTCCCCCTCGGCCGTCTCGGCCATGCTCAGTTCCCTGGGCACGGGACCCAGCCATCATCCGTGTCTCCTCACACGGCTTCCTCACTCTGGTCACCCACCGAGCCTGGTCACCCCAGAGCCCTCTGTCATTCACTGCAACTGCTCTCCTTCCACCCAGAAGCCCAAGTGGGCAAACTGCCCACCATCTAGACCTCTCCCCCTCCTCCTCCTCCTCCCTCCCTCTCCTGGCCTTGGGTCTGGTTGACCGAGTTGCTTTAAAGTGACAGCAACAAACACTATATGTTAACCAGCTTGGATTTAAACAAAATTTTTTAAACAATAAAGAAAAGAAAAGAAAAGAAAAGAAAAGAAAAGAAAAGAAAAGAAAAGGAGAGGGAAGGGGAGGGGAGGGGAGGGGAGGGGAGGGGAGGGGAGGGGAGGGGAGGGGAGGGGGGGATGGGAAGGGAAGGGAAGGGAAAGGAAGGGAAGAGAAGGGAAGCAAAGAGAAAAAGTGACAGCAACCATAGTTGTCACTTACTGGTGTTTACCCATTACCTGGCGTTTTTCTAAGGGATTCGCACATATTAACTCATTTAATCCTCCCAATGACCCTCTCAGGCGGGTACCAGTACTATTTCCATTTTGCAGACAAGGAAGCGGGCCCAGAGAGGGTGGTAATTTACCCAAGGCCACACAGCAGCTGGTGAACGTGAAGCCAGGACCAGGCGCACATATGCCCTCGAGTCTGCGCCTCACAGTGGCTTCTCTGGGAAGGGCCTCTGCTTCCTCGCTGTCACCACCCCGCTCGGGGCTCCACGTCTCTCTGCTGGACCGCTGCACCTGAGTCCGGTGTCCGGGGCGGACTTTCAAAATGAAAGTCTGACCGTGTCACCACCACCCTCCCACCTTTCCTAGTTGCCTATGTATGGGGTGGAGGGAATATAGGGTGGCACCCGAGGCCCTGATCTGGCCTTGCTCTTTCTCCTGTGCCATCACCCACCTCTCTGCCCTCTCCCCCAGAACACATCCCCTCAGGCTGCCCCCCCCACCCAGATGGCCACTGGTGCCTGAACTCCCCAAGCCCCGCAGGTCCCACAGCGCCTCGCTGACCCGCCCGTCCCTGACTCTTCCTGGCAAAATCCGGCTCACGGGCCCCAGCTGAGGGCCCTGCTGAGTCCCCGTCGGACTCCATTATTCCCTGCTCTGTGCACCCTCAGCAGCTTAGTTAGCTACCTGTGAGTCTGTCCCTCTTGGAATCCAGTTATGACCTCTCTGGGCCTCACCTGCACATGGAAAGCCTTTGAAGGACCAAATAAAGGAATGGATGCGTTTTCAGGAAGATAAAGTCCTGAGCCTAATGAGAGTGGTTTATTATTAATAACCGTTGCGAGCCTTTATTACTGAGAACGTATCTGTACCAGGCACCACACGCAGAGTTTGCTTCGTATCCTCACGGCACCCCCTTGAAGCATCCACTTTAATGGAGAGGTGGCTGAGGCTCAGCGAGGTTGAGTCGCTCGCTCAAGGTCACACAGCTGGAAAGAGGCAGGGCTGGGATTCAAAGCCAGGTTTCTCCGAGTCCAAACTTGAGCTGCAGACCCTCCCACCCCCGCCACTGCTTGCACTCCCGCTGCCCAGAACGGCCCAGAATAATGGGGCAAGTCTGGAGGGGCCGTGCCTACATGGGCAGCACTGAGCGGGACGTGCCTGTCCTCTGCTGCCTGAAGAGCGGCTTGCATTTCCGTATGTAATCAGCCATGAAGTCCTAAGTGAGCAGACTCAGGTCCCTTGTCCCTGACTGTCACACGGGCAATTGGGGCCCTCAGAGCATGAACCATATGATGAGTGAGGGCTCAGCCCAGCTCCAGAACCACCTGGTTCTTCACAGCGGAGCCCAGCAAAGGTATCTCTTTTTAGAATAAGGGGTTGGGTCGGCTGTGCTTGGCACCCCCATCTCCGTAGCTACACGGGACAGGAGGGGCTGCCCCTTTTAGGCGAGCTCCTATGGAGACCCTTCCTTGGTCATCTACAGCCAGCCTGCAGGAGGTGCCAGGAGCCCCCAAATACACCCCCAGCATCAGAACGGCCTGACCCCGTCCCGCTCTCCCACCTGGGCTGCAGACAGACAGGGAACTGCGCTGTGCCTCCAATAAGCCATGGTCTCGTCCACTGGCAGAAGAAGGGCTGAGACGATCTTTCAAAGTCCCTCATCAGCACCAGGATTCCACACATCCAGGAAAGGCTATCACTCAGCTATTGCCGTGACGATGCCGCATAACAGACTTCCCCATCTGTCTTAAGGTGTGTCTATTTCTCGTGAGTCTGCCTGGCGTCTGGGGTTCGGCTATTCTAGACCGGGTTTGGCTGGCTGGACTCCAAGCCGCTGTTTGGACCCCGGGCTCTCCATGTCTCCCAACATTCTCTTTGGACCAGGTGCTGCTTGAGGGCTTACTCTTCTTGTGATGGAAAGTCCCAGTCGTGCAAGCACATCTCAAGCATCTACGTGCGTTTCCTTCGCTCAAATCTCACTAGCTAAAGCAAGCCCCAGATCAGGAGCTGGGGAGGTATACCCCACCTACCACAAGGCCACGGCCGGGGCACAGCTGCACCGTATGGCTGCAGGACGTTGAAGAATTGAGACTAATAATTCCATCTGCCACCCAGGGAGAAAGTGAGGCAAGTCAGAGCCGGAAAGGGACCAAGAGGTCACAGGCATAGAAACTGAGGCCCAGGGAGGGGATAGGACGTGCCCAGGGAGGTGCGAGACCCAGTCTCATGCCCTTAGTTTGTGCTTGTGTTCGACGGACCGGACCACCTGGAGTGGGGAGCAGTGTGCACCCCAATCCCATGACCTCTCCTACCAAGCAGAGACATGACTGCTTCAGTTTCTCCAGCTGCAGTCCTATCTGCCCTCCCTGCCCGCACCTGGGCTGCCGGAAAGACAGCGCTGGGCCTCTTATCCCCTCTCTGCATCTCGCACTCACCCTTTCCCCCCCTCCTCCTTTCCTTTCCTTTCCTCCGCCCTTCCACAGCAGACAGCAGTTCCTAAGAACGGTAACCTCCCAGAATCTCACAGCCAACCCTCTGCCTGTGCAGTATCACCGATGGAGATCGTCAGCCTCAGGTGGCTGGGATCCTTCTGGGGATGGGGAGCTCACTACCCCCACAAGGCAGTCCTTTCTGTTATTGGGCAGCTCCAACCCCAAGAAATTCCCAACTCATTTTTAGTTCCAAGTCTTCCTCACCACCCCCCCCCCAATTCCATTCATTGATCTTAGCTCAATATTTCGGAAAACATACATGCCAGCCGGGAACTGGGGATACAGAGATGAGAGTCTGCCCACGTGTCCAAGGGGCTGCAGTCCACATGGGAGGCAGACAAGGGTACAGGGTGACAGGCATTTGGGTGGGAGGAATCATGGTTGTCCTTGCGAGACGTCCTCACCTTCCTGGAGCGTCAGGACATCTTGTCCTCTTCCCCAGGGCATCTTGAGATGCTCTGGTGTGAGCAAAGACTGTTGAGAATGTGACTCTGTTATCTCCCTTCTGGTTGCTTCCTCTCGAAAATGAGCAGAGTCGTGGGACCCTGAGAACGACCAGGGGGCATTAGGCCCACAGAGGAGTTTGAGCAGATCTCTTTAGCAGAGACCGGGAAGCAGGTGGCCTTAGCATGGAAGAGAATGTCATCTGCTCTTATATGGCCCCTCCCAGAATCTGAGGGCTGCAGGGAACCTCAAAAATGTCTAGTTGAATATCCATCTGGGTGCTTGGAGTCAGGAGGGGTAGGCACACTAAACATGGACACAGAAGCCACTGTTCCCCCATCCGGCCCTCACAGAAGACATTGTTCATCACGTGTGGCTCTCTCCTTCCCTTGAATGTGGGCTCAGATTCAAGCCACTCTCAACTCCGGCTCCTCTGCAGGAGGGATAAGAATTTCTTGACCGGTCTTGCTTTACAGCAGCCCACACAGGCTTCCTAGAGGAGGCGGGATTTGGGGATTGAAATGAGCAGACATGGGGCGAGCACGTTCCGGGTGTGGAGTTGGGGGGGCATCTGGGGAGGGCCCTGTGCTCAGTTCTCCTGCCTTCCCAGCAGGTGCCTGGGAGATCTCTCTCAGAGAGCCTCTGGGAGGCGCTGCCGTGGAGTGGGGCAGGGACAAGGACAGGATGGGAGAGGAGGGAGAAGAAGGCAGTTGTGAGCGGAGGGGGCCATGGGGTGAGATGGGGGGCTAGGGAAGGTGCCCGCCACGGGGTCTGGCCCCTTCACCTCAGGATGCCTGGAGCCCAGGCTGACCTGACGGGTTGTTGCAATAACATAAGCTCAGGAAATTCTTTGTAATTATGGCACTCGCTTCCCATGCCCCGCATCAGCCCCTCTGAACAGCAGTTTTATCCGTGTCTCCTGCTTTTGCCTGCTGTCTTGAGTGTATGTTGGGGGTGGGGTGCCTGGGAGGCGCTGGGAGATAAGGCCGGGCCCCACCTCTGGCCTCCCTGCCTTGCTCCAGATCCCTAGGGGCTCCCCATCACCCGCAGCATGATGGCCCGAACTTTTAAAGGCAATTACTCACGTGAAAGCCTTTGTGAAAATCCCTGTCTACAAAACCTGCCGAGGACCTCTGCGGCACCCCCCCTTGCACCACCCCCAGGCCTTGTAGGGTCCGGTACCCTTCCGCAGGGCCCCAGGGCCCCTGGGAATACAGTCTGAAAACCATTAGGATAAAATCCCCAGACTCACCCGTCCAGCACCAAAGCCTTTCCCACGCCCTCGCTGCCACCTGCTGTCCACCTCAGCTCCCTATGCCACCCAGCCCAGAGCTGCCTTCACCCCTGGCCCCGTTGCCCACCCCCGCTCGCTCCGCCTGAAAGCCCCCCACCTCCCGGGTCTCATCACGCTCCTTGGTTGATGTATTTCTACCCTGCTCCAAGGCCCCGCCACTCAGTCCCTCCTCCCCCTCCCGGCGTTTCTTATGTGGGCATCTGCCTCCTCCTAGAACACCCAGGGTACCCTGCACTCCTCCTGAGCCTTGCAGCATTCTACCTTTTAGCGTGGTTATTTATGTACCTGTCTGGTCTCCCTGTTAGCCTGCAAATTCCTTCCGGGCAGAAACTATCTTCTTTATCTCTGGCTCCCTGGCAGCTCCCAGCAGGGTTTTGAGCAGAGAAGGGGCTGAGTAAATATTTATGTGTTGAATATCTTTATTGAGGACTGTTGTACTGGGTGGTCAGGCTGCAAGGTGAAAGGCCCAGCCCCTGCCCTCAGCAAGGCTTCGGTCTAAGAGGAAGCAAAACCTGTACAGAGGAAAATGCAGAATGGTGAATGCGAGCAGCTCAGAAGTGCCTAACCCGGTCTTGGGGGCGGTCAAGGAGGGCATCATCAAGGAGGTGACCCTTGAGAGGAGTCAAAGGTCAAGGAGCACCCACCAGGTGGAGCGTGTGGGGAACAGCACCACAGGCATAGGGAACAGCATGTGCAAAGGCACAGAGGCAGAGGGCATGGCTGGAGTGGCCCAGACCCAGGTGTGTGGGCTGGGGAGTGGAAGGAGGTGACTCGAGAGCAAGTAAGGACCCACGACCGGGGCACTGTGGGAATGAAACACTCGTGGGGATATGGGACCGGGAGGAGGAAAGGAAGCATCCCATAAGGAAGAGGAATGGGTTGCAGTGAGGCAGAGCGGAGGAGGAGGAGCAGGGTGTCTGTGTTCTCCAAACCTCAGTCTTCTCATCCGTAAAGTGGGTGGTTACAATCAGAGTCTGGAAGACCCCAGCCCTGGATCAGAAACGCCCATGGCGCATCAGGTAGATGACTGACCGTCAATCGTTGTGGTGCCAAGAGAAACCAGGCACAAGAGGGCCTAGGCTTCGAGGGGCAGTTAGGGTAGGGCAGAGCAGATCCGGAAGGCTCCATGGGGCTGAAGGGGGACACCCGTGAGCCAGAGTCTGTGAGAGCACTCAGTAGGGATTCCCACACCTGTTCTTTGTAACACCCGTGTAGAGGTGGGTTTCCTTGGTCCCATTTCGTGGGTGAGGGAGCTGAGGCTCAAAGAGTAAGTGGCTTGAATCCAAGGTTGTGACGCTGACCCTCTGCTCTCTTCCCAGCTGGCAGGCAGATCTCATCATCCAGGGCTCCCCACCTCCACCCCCAGGAAACCGGCCCAGGTCCTACAGTCACCCTGCGGGACACTTCCTAGTTCTTTTTAACGCCCTTTGACAACCCTGTGGGGCAGACCGAGAAAGGATGGTTAGCCTCCTTCTTAAAGTGACCAACTGTGTTTTGCCCAGGATGGGGGGGTAGTGGGGACTGTCAGTATCAGATTGGTCGCACTACTCATTCTGCAGGCCCAGGTCACTCCTTGCAGGGGGCAATGCCCTGGTCCCCAAACTTGCCCTCACACACACATGTTCCAGCCCAGGGGCCAGCTCAAGAAGGGGCCTCCCTCCCCAGCTACCCAGTTCCCAAGGCCCCAAGCTGGGGGCCACAGAAGACTCTCTAGTGAAGAGACTAGACAGCTTGTAAGTGAGTCAGGAAGACCAAGGCAAGGCTCAATGCCGAAGGACAATCATGGGCCCCTCCTCCAGGTCCGGATGCCCAGACCAGCTTGGAGTGCGCTCTCCTCCTTCCTGGGTGGCTCTCTCTTCCCCAGCTGGAAACTCCCCAGATGGGGCTTTGGCTGTGCAGCCCCAGCAGACCACCCCCCCTACCGCCACCCTGCTGACCTGTCCCAGGGGCCACGAGTCTGAGTTCCAAACGCTGCTCTGCCACAGAACCCCTGAGATCTTGGACAGATACCCTCCTGTCTCTAGGCCTCAGTTAAAACGGGCTCAGAGGAAGGCCCACCTCTCAGGCCGTTGTCAGAACGTGAGACCTGGGCTGTGGACGGGCCGAAAAGTCCTGTGTTCATAATAGCGCCAGCCGCCGGAGCTGTTCTGGAAACACAGCTCAGTTGGTCCAGCATGCCAGGTCTCCTGCTTCCATTGCTCCCAGGAAATGAGCCCAGGGCTAGGGAAATCAGGAGGCCTGAAGGAGCCTAACCCCAGCTGTGTGGCCTTGGGCAAGCCTCTTAGCGTCTCTGAGCTTTGGTTCCCTCACAGGCAGAAATAGGGATGTTATTTATTTCCTGGAGTTATCGTGGGGACAGGAGTCTAGCCTAGTGCCTGTGGTCTGTAGGCAGCCTCTAAATATGAGCTGGGCCCCCCACGGGCTTGCTCGGCCCTTTGGGGCCACTCTGTTCGCTGCAGCCCTGACCCCCAGACTGGGCTGGGCTGGGCTGCAGGGGTGAGGTGGTTCCCCAGCTGTCCCCAGAGCCTCCCTTCCCAAGGCCCAGCTCCAAACCCCACCCCCACCCCCACGGGCAGGCACACACACACACACACACACACATTCTCTCTCTCTCTTTCTGTTGTTTGCGGCTAATTGTTTATTAGGAGATTCGGGGCGGCTGCGCCAGTGGGAAGGCTCAGCTTGCTCCGCTATAATTAGGATAATGCCCACTAGTCATTTAGTGAAACTCAGAGAGCAGCCCCTCCCCCGCGGTTCCTGCTGCAGCTCCCAGGCCCGGCTGCCCAGCGTGCTCCAGTGCCAGGCCGCCCCACCCCTGCCCTCAGCCCACCTCCTTACCCCTCCATCCCCCTGGGCACCCGCCAGGCTGAGGTTTTCCTCCCTCCCTCTCCTGGTTTCTTTCTCTCTGTCCTCTTCCTCTACCTCCCCCCTGCTCTCCTGACTCTAGCTTCCTCTCTCCTTTTCTCAACACCAACCCCCCCCCTCCCCGCCCAGTTCCCTCATCCTTGCCTCATGTCTGCTCTCCCCCTCCCCTTGCCCTCCTGGGAGCCTGAACCAGAAGCTGGGTTGGGAAGGTCAGCAGAGTAGGTCAAGCCTGGGTTTCCAGGCCCCAGGCGGGGGCAGTTCTAGTGGAGGCTGTGACCTCCTGGGGGACCCGCCTCCTTCAGGCCTGCTCCCTTGGAGGGGCCCTCCTTGCAGCTGTTCTCCCCTCTTCCCTGCCCGAGGCTGGAGGACTGGACCGGTAGAGCAGGGCTTGATCTCCAAAAGCCCCCTCCCATGAGCACAGCAGTATGACTCTATTGCCCTATCCCCCATGCACTTAGGGTCTTCCTGAAATCCCAGAAACAGGGGTGTTTGGGGGGTTAGGGGCTTAGGGTTCTGGGTGTGAAGGTGGGGACCCCCACAGGAATGGCCAAGCAGGGAGCCGTCCGCCTCACGTGGCCCGAGGTGGGGAGGGGCAGCGGGCTGCTGAAGAGTATCCATTAGTTCACCAGCAACCAGGGGCTCTTCCAGCAGCTTCCTTTTGTTCTGAGCCCCACAGCCACCAGTGGAAACCAGACCTGGCCACATATGAACCCCCAACCCCTCTTCCTCCACCCTGGACCCTACCCCCCACCCCCGCTCAGCCCTTTCCACCACAAAAGAGACCTCACATCAGACCCATTACAGCTGGGCAGACTGAGGGTTTCACTCGCCCTGATAGTTGTTGCAAGGGGCAGAGGTGAGGACGGGGTCCCTTCCAGCTTTTCAGAAGTCAATAAAAGAGCTGTTCCCCAGGGGTGAGAGATGCTTGCCTGGAAATACAAGGCCTCCTTGTCCTCACAAGCCTGTCTGAGCCTCTGGTCCCCATCCTGGGATCACAGATGCAGACAGACTAACAGACAGACACACACTCACGACTCATAAGGGCAGGCTCACAGAGCAGGCACTGGGAGGGGGGCCTGGGACACTGGGCATCTGGAAGGGGCCGGGCTTCTGTCCCTCCTCTCCTGGGCTCCCCCAGCCCAGGAACCCTGTCTCTGGGCTCAGGCTCCTCCAGCCCAAGGTCACCGTCCTACATCTTCAAGTCTTTGCCCCCAAGAGGTCTGTATCACCCTCTCTAGGGCTAACGCTTCTCACCCTCCCTCTCTTCATGGGCCCCAAGGCTCTGGACCCCCGGGCCATCTGTAGCTTACAGCATCCCACAGAGAGAGCAGAAGCTGGAAGGGAAGGGAGTGAGCCTGGCTCAACCAGTCCCTCAGGACCAGGCTTGGTCTTGCCCTGGGATTGCTTCCCTCTGGCTGCAAGGCTCTGGGGCCAGCAAGATAGTGCCCCTGGGACCAGCAGGGAGCCGGGGAACAAGAGCCCTGGCTCCAGCGGGTCTCCCATCTGCCTTGCTGTGCACCCAGGATGTCCTCCCTGCCTGGGCCTCAGGTCCCCTGCCAGGTGCCCAGGAGCAGGACTGGGCAGATGGTCAATGCCAGCACACAGGGGCCACAGCAGCTCCCTGGGGGGCACGGCTACCCGAACTTCTGGTGCCCTGGCCCTCCTTTGGGCCTCTGAGAAGCACTCCCAGCCCCCAAGTTAGCAGAGCTTGATACTGTCTCTCATTCACCAATACTCTCCTCCTCCCCTCTGTTTCTGCCTGCATCTGATTTCTCCCCTTGCTCTCAAAGATGACCGGTCACAGCTGAGCGGCAGGCAGCCGCTGGTCTCATGGAGCAAGAGTGGCCAGGTCAGGATGCCGGCCCGGGATAGGGCTGGAGCAGGGGGCCTGGAAGCTGGAGACTGGCCCAGACTGCGTGTGTGCGCGTGCATGCGGGCATGCGTGGCTGTGAATCAGCACGCACAACCTCCCAGGGTCCCCCCCCCACCCCACCCCGGTCGTTCATTTGTTCATGGCTCTGTGCAAAGCACCAGAAGGCTCGGACATAGTGAGGAGGGGGAACAGTCACTGGGTTTCGGAGGCTCTCTGGGCCCTGGCTCAGGAGGCTGTGTGGGTTCCCTTCAGTGATGGGGACAATGACTGCCAAACCATAGCTGACATTTAAAGAGGCTGACTGTTGGGGCGCCCAGGTGGCTCAGTCAGTTGAGCCTCCGACTTCGGCTCGGGTCATGATCTCACGGCTTGTGGGTTCGAGCCCTGTGTTGGGCTCTGTGCTGACAGCTCAGAGCCTGGAGCCTGCTTCGGATTCTGTGTCTCCCTCTCTCTCTCTGCCTTCCCCCACTCACTCTCTGTCTCTCCCTCTCTCAAAAATAAATAAACATTAAAAACAATTTTTTAAATAAAGAGGCTGACTGTGCACCAGGCATGGGTGAAGTACTTTATAGGTCATCTTATAACACGTGCATTTCCTTCTCAGAGCAGCCCAGCGAAAGAGAGACTATCGCCCCCTTGGACACTTTAGGAAACTGAGGTAGAGGGATGCTAAGCTGTTTGCCCAAGCTCACACAGCTGATTGATGGCACAGCCAATCTGAGGGGAGCCTTCCTGACCCTCAGTTTCCTCATCTGTAAATGCAGGGTAGGGATCTTGCCATTGCTACAGCTAAGGGACCAGGAGTTCTCCTGTAGATGCAGGAAGCGACCTGGCCAATCATCAGTGCCGCAGGCAGCAGGCAATTTGGGCAGAGTGGACAGGTGCCCCTTCTACTGGTCCCTCCCCTCGGCTTGTTCCAGCCCAGTGTGGCAGGGGGTGTGACAGCATGGGGAGGCTGCCTCCCCAGGATTTGCAGCCTCCTGGGGGCTGTGGGATACTGGAGGCTTGGCTTGCCACAGGTCCTCTCCCTGGAGCTCCTGCTCTGCTCAGCCCAGCCAGGGCTACAGGCCCACGGGGGTCCTTAGTGCTGTCACACTAGGTGCATGGTGAGACAGCCTCGCCTTGAGGGAACCGCTTTGGGAAGAGGCAGAGCGAAGCTGGGGAGGGAGGGATAGTGGGGCTCAGGGTGGGGACAGACATCTCAGGACCCAGACCTCAGGGAGGCACCCATTTCTCCGCCGGGCTCCTCCTCAAAGAGGTGGTTCACCACAGCCCCAGCCTTGGGTGGGGACATACCTATATCGACCAGCCCGGATGGCATCACATAGGCACATAGGCACCAGGCTCTGGGCTTGGTGAGCAGAGCCCGGGGCTGGGTTTAATTTCCTGCTGGCTCCCTGGGCCCAGCATCTTTGTGCAAGACCCAAACTGTTTAACAGTATATAGAGGCCCTGCCTTAGGAGATACGGGAGGGCATTGTTTGGGGCCCACGGGCCCAGCTGTCACCTCTCCTGTATCCGGCTGACCCCTGCGTGGCCTAGAACCCACCAGACTCCCTGCACACATGGCCCCTGCCCACCCCTACGTCCCCCATGTGGCAGGCAGCTCAGAGACTGTCCGCTTCTTCCTGATGAGGTCCAGAGAGGGGAGGAAACCGCCCCAGCTCACTCAGCAGGCCACCGGCAGATCTTCCTGAGCTGGATTCCAGGGGCCCCCAAAACTAGTAATCCTTTCAGCCTCGGTGACACTTTCGAGCTCCTTGGGACACTGTGCTTCATGTGCCTGTCATCTCTGTACTTGTCCTTTTTAACTCAACAGACACTGACAGAGGGCCTGCTGTGAGCTAAACAATGCATCCAGTGCTGGAGAAAAGCAGATCAGCACTTCTCCCTTCTCACAATGAAATAACCAATACGTGTTGAGTGAATAAATGAATAAACACTGAACGGTGAACACTGACTCTGTGCCAGGAATTACACCAGGCAATTTGTTTATTTAGTCATGGCAACCCTATGAAATAGGTTCTATTATCCTCATTTCCCAGGTGTGGCAATCGAGGCTCAGAGAGGTTAAGTAACTTGCCTAAGGTCACACAGCTAAGGAAGTGTCAAAACTGGGATTTGAACTGGGATTTGAGCCATTTGTGTGGCTCCCAAACCACATAGGTTCTTTCTTCCTTTTCTTTCTTTCTTTTTTTTTTTTATTTTCCTTTTTAAAAAAAATCTTGGAATAGCTTCAAACACTTTCCTTCATTTTTAATGACATTTATTGTTTTCTTTCTAATTTTACAAGCAGTACATGTTCATCGCAGACAACTGGAAAATACATAAAAGCATAAAGTAAAAAATAACAATCACCCGTAATCCTCACCCCCCAGAGATAACCACTATTAGCATTTTGATGTATTTCCTCCCGGTGTCTACATCTTTTTATGTAAAATTGGTAAAATTGTAAAATTTTACACCCTTCTTTGTTTAGTTCAAACTATTTTGTGAGCATTTTCCCATCTGAGTGAATATTTTTTTGAAAACTTGATCTGTAATGCTTGCACACATCCATTCTTAAGCATTTGCTTTTATTTAACCATGTCTTGCTTTTGGACACTTAGGTGTTTCATATTTTTTACTTATAAACGTAACATTGCAGTGAGTATCTTTTTACATAAATCTCTGAGCCAATGTCTATGGACGAGATTCCCCAAGGGGAGTTCCTGGGGCAAAGAGCATGAGCATCGCCAAAACCTTTAAAACGTATCTTGAAAGCGCGTTCTAGAAAATTGTCTACAGTACCCTCCGACAGTAGGGCATGCAGATGCCCCGTTTCTTAAAACCCTTGCTAATACTGGATCTCACTAATGAAAACAACCACAAATGAAAACCAAAAACCTTCCTCAAGACAGGTTTTTCCCACTTCACCTCACTCCGTGGTTCCTGGCATATGGGTTGATGATTGATTCTCCGTGTTACTGATATGGGGAAATGGGTCCTCAGAAATGGCATGCTTGCCCCGGGTGGGAGCTACTCGTTAGCCAAGGAAGAGCAGGACTGGCACCGGGGCACCCCTCCTCCCAGCCAGAGCCCTCTTTCAGGCACCTTCAGAGGGGAGCTTCCTCCCCTGAAGCTCTCCTGGGCCAGGGGTGTTTCACACCTCTGCTGTGGGCCTGGAGGTTTGAGCTTGTTGGCGGGGGGGGGGGGGGGGGGGGGGGGTGTCACTGTGCAAACCCATCCCTGGCCTCTTGATAGTGGACACATAGACCCCAGGATCCTCACCACCTACAGCAACCATATCTCTTGCTCCCATTCATTCATTCATTCATTCATCTCTTCACAGATTTGGCACCTGTATGTGCCAGGCACCGTTCTAGGCTCTGGGTACTTCATCATCCACTGTCAGCATCACCAAATTATGTCATACAAGTCACTTCAGTGTCTCCCAACCTTTCCCGCTGGGCGCCATGTTTTCCAAACTTCTGTGATAATAGCGCCTGGGGTGCTTGATAAACACACATCATCAGGTCTCTCCCCTGGAAACTCTGATTGTGTTAAGCCTGGGTCCAGCCCTAGAATCTGTTTGCTTTTGTTTTGCTTGCTTCCTCTGATTCTTACATTCAGGCAAGTTCAGGAGCAAGTGCCAAAGGCTCCCCAAACATTGACATCTGGTGTGGCACCTGTGTGTGTGTGTGTGTGTGTGCGCGCGCGCGCACACACACAGGCGAGTAACCAAGCGGCTCCCAGCACAGCCCAGCACCCTCAGGCCCTGCTAGGACACCCTGCTGTGTCCCTCAGCCTCAAACTCACCAGAGCTAATGACGATCTTTTTTTCTGATTTGCAAGCGATTAGTTTTAATTTGGGGACAATTAGAGGTAGAAGCAGGAGGCATCTGATCTTGATTAGAAGCCGGGAAATGGCCAGAGGCACCCCCATCCCCAGCCTGCCTGGCTGTAACCTCCGTGTAGATTAATTTATATTTTCAGTAGGTTCGTGGGGGTGGCAGGCTGGCCTGTGTGTCTGGGGAGAAAGTGGGAAGGTTTTGTGGGGGTGGCCAGAGGCCCCTGCTGTGCTCCCAGACCACAAAAGCCAGACTGAATTGAAGAGGGAGAGCCTCTGTGGGGCACCTGGGTGGCTCAGTCATTTGAGCGTCAGACTCTTGATTTCAGTTCAGGTCATGATCTCACAGTTTTGTGGGTTCGAGCCCTGCATCGGGCTCTGCGCTGGCAGCTTGGTGCCTGCTTGAGATTCTCCCCGACTTCCTGCCCCTCCCCCATTCATACCCTCTCTGTCTCTCAAAATAAATAAACCTATAAACTTAAAAACAAGGAGGGGGGAGGGCCTCTGTCCAGCCACTGGCCCTGCGCAGATGTCTCATAAGAGGGTAGAACTGAGACTTGCTAAGCACCCCCTGAGTGCCACCCTTTGCGCTGCGCAAAGCTGGTCCAGGCCCCGTGTCTGCCTGTCTCACCATCGAGTTGGAAAAGCAAAAGCATAAATAAGTAGGTGCCTTCTGGTGTAGGGGGTGGCTTGGGAGACTTCTGCACAGGTGAAGGGGCACGCAGGCCAGTGTCCTGCCTGCGGGGAGCATTCACTGAAGTGACTAACGAAGCAGTTCGATGGTAATTTGCATGTTACACCCAGACCAGGGCCAAGCTCCAGATCAGTCGGACCCAGAGCTGGACAGAGCAAAGCAGCACCCACGGGTCCTAGTGAGAGGTGTCGGGGAGTGCTTCAGGAGGAGGCAGAGCCAGGGCAGGCGTGGAAAGAAGATGGGACCCCCACACCCCATCCCAGCTGAGCATAACCCCAAAGTGGCCCGGGTCGGTGCTCCTCAAGGGACTGGGCAGATTCAGTGCCCAGGGAAGCTGGGTGGGGGGAGAAGATTCGAGGAGGATGGGAGTTCAGGCCTGTTGCATCCACAGACACCCCATTCTTCGTTACCAAGCTGTAAAGAGCTGTATGTGCCTTCTGGGGCTGTGGGAAGAAGGAGATGGCTCAGCTGAGTTGGGAAGGGTCACACCCTGGGTCTAGTCTCAGGGAGAGGCTGGGACTGCCTCAGCCGCCATCATTATCCCTGAGCACAAAACCAGCATGATCCCCACCCAGCTTCTTCCCCTGGATGGTGTCTCCGCTCCTGACTGGGGAAACTGAGGCTGTTGGGGGGCAGAAACAGCCAATCCCCATGTGTTCATCTGCTTGGGCGGCCCTAACAAAGCACCACAGACTGCATGGCTAAAACAACAGATTTGGCTTCTCGGTTCTGGAGGCCAGAAGTGCAAGGTCAGAGTGGCAGCAGGGTGGGTTTCTCCTGCAGCCTCTCTCCTTGGCTTGCAAAGGGCCGTCTTCTCCCTGTGTGTTCACGTGCTCTTCACTCTGTGTGTCCGTGTCCTCATCTCCCTACTTGTTCGGACACCAGGCGTATTGGATTGATGAGCTCGGTTTACCCTGATGACCTCATCTTACCCGAATCACCTCTTTGCAGACCCTATCTCCAAACACGGCCACATTCTGAGGTCCTGGAGGTCAGGTCTTCCACGTATGAATTGGGGTGGGGGGTCACAATTCAACTCCTAACACCCATCATGCGCCGGAGAAGATGTGGAGAAGCCCTCTCTATCAGAAGGCGGCTCAGTCAGTTGAGCGTCCAACTTCTGCTCAGGTCATGATCCCACAGCTCGTGAGTTCGAGCCCCATGTCGGGCTGTGTGCTGAGCTCAGAGCCTGGAGCCTGCTTTATACTCTGTGTCTCCCTCTCTTTCTGCCCCTACCCTGCTTGTACTCTGACTCCCAGGGCTGCACCCAAATGCCTCCGGAGGCCCAAAGCTGTTTACACAGAGGGGAACCTAGCTGCTGCTCCGGGGGAGAGTCAAGGCCACTGACAGGAACACAGTGCAAAGGGTGGTCCGCAGGGTGAGCTGGGCCCAAACACAAGAGCAGGAGTTGGGAGCCTGGAGGCCAATGCTCTGGGGAGCAAGTGAGAGGGTGAGGGGCAAAGAGTGGCCAGGGTTCAAAGCCAAGCCTGAAGAACCCTGTGGGGTGCCTGATGTGGGGCCCGAGGGGCAGATGTGCGCCAGCCCGTGAGATCAGCCCCCCTGTGTTGGGGGCGGGTGGGGGGGGGGGGTCCAGGCTGTCATGTCCACCCCAGCCACACCCCTTCAGCACCTCTGGGCCCAACCAACCTCAGTTCTGTTAGATCCTCCCCTCCCCTGACTGTTGTCATTCAGGGAACCTGCCAGCAGCTCTTTCCTCCCAAGGCCAGGCCCTGCTTTATGCTGAGATAACAGGCCAGTGCGCACATTAGCACACACACACCTTCCCAGATAGCCTTCCAGAAAACCTGACCTGTCTGCTGACAGCTCCACGGGCCTCAACTTCCTCCCCTCCAGCCCCCCACCCACCCCAGACCACCTCCAGGGCCTCTCCCACCTCCCTGGGGAAACTGAGGTCCAGAGAGATCAAGCAGCTTCCTTTATGCTCCACAGTAAGTGGGCAGGAGAGCAGAGGTTATAGTGCTGGGGCCTCAGAAACACCTCCACCACAGAGGAGGCCTCAGGGCCTCAGAGGATAGAATGACTCACAGTGGTGACTGGAGGGGGTGTCGTGTGTCATGATGACACAAATACGAAAATTGCACCACCCTAATACTGTCTTTTCTGGCTCTCCTTTCTGAAAGCGAGCTGTTTTCTTAGCACAAGTCGCTTCCCCTTTCGGAAACCCAGACTCTTTATCTGCAAGGTTGCTGCCTGCCACTGAGAACCGTCCCCCTCAGTGGCCATCCGGTCTCCTCTCGATGCCTCGTGGAGGAGGCCCTTGTACCCCACAGAGCGTCCCAGTCGTCGGGTTCTGAGAATTCCGTTCATTCCACAAGAATCTATGGAGGGCAGAGGGGTGCATGCAGACATGGCCTCCAGGCCCCTCCCCCGTGCCCCTCTGAGTCTTCTGCCCATCTGGTGGCTCCTGCCCCCACTGTGCCTCCAAGGGGTCCAGATGGCCAACCGTGGGGTGGGGACGATGAGAGTGTCGTCAAAGGGGACTAAGTGCTTACTTAGCAGCCTTTGGGATCTCCTGGGGACAGTAAGCAAGGCAGGGTCAGTGGTTATGAGTTCCGTGTCCCCAGCCTGTCCACCCCGGATGCTGAGCACTTACTGCTATGGCAGCTGCCCTTCCTCAACCCCAGCAGGACAAGCACGGTGGCCCCTCCCCGCCTCGGCCCAGGGCCCACAAGCCCTGGACATCCCACCACACGGAGCAGTGCCCCCCTCCTCCTCTCCCTTGGCCTTTTAGCCACTCTCCACATCCTCGTGGAGGGGCTGATGTCACCATCTCAATTTTAGATATGGGAACCAAGGGAAGTATCTTGCCCATGAGTGTCATGGGGAGAACCTTGCACCTGAGTCCTGGATTCTTTGTTTGTCTGCTTCCTGCCACTTCCAAAGCAGTTTGGGTGGTTTCTGAGCTCTGGCTCAGGCTGTTCCCCTGGACTCCAACATGTGTCACTTGGACCAGCCTCCCCCTGATGGCAAGGACAGCATCTCAGAGACTCCAGGTGTAACTGTGGGGCAGGGACTGCAGCCAGGAAGGCTCTTCCCATCTCTCCAGACATCTTCCTGTCCTCGTCTTGGACCTAGCTGTCCACCCCGCCACTGCAGCCAGCATACCTTGCAGGGTTCAGAGCATCTAGTGGGGAAGGTGGCCTGGGAGCAGAGTTCTCCAGGGAATGGGAGGAGCAGTCTGGTGATTAAAGCATGAGCTGCCCCCCGCACGGGCCTATGCCCTGCCCCAAGCCAAATGCTTCTTTTTTTGAATGAGGAAATTAAACCACAGATTAAAAAAAAAAAATAGGCCATAGGCACCAGAGCCTCAAGAGCGGGGAATTTTAGTTCATTGCCTTTATGAGGAATTGGATGTGAAGGTCTGTAGAACTATCAAGGTTTCATTGATGGTGGCAAAATAATAAATGGGCATAAACTGCAAGGAACCACTATAGCGTTGCTTAGAAGGCTCTTCCTTGGGACACAGGTCTCTGCAAATCACTCCGCGTAAATCAGGCATGATTTGTCAGAGGCTTGCTCAGTGCACGGCCTCCTAGATAACTAACTTCCATACAAGACAGGATGCGAAGTCCCCTCCGAGAAGGAGAGTCCCAGGGATTTGAGGTCATACCTTGGAAGGCTTCCTGGAGGAGGTGGCATTGGAGCTGGACCTCGGAGGAGGATTCCGATGTGGATGCATGCAGTTGGGAAAGGGGAGAATTTGATGCAGAAGGCACAGCATGAGCAAAGAGGGGAGATGGGGCAGAATCAGCAAGTGCTACAGGCAGAGATGGTCCAGTCATGCTGGCAGCGTGGGCTTGGGAGGGGGAGTCCTGGGGCAAAGGGGAGCCTGGAACCCCACAGTAGAGGACCCTGAATGCCACACTCAGGCCCAAAGTGAGTTTGGATTTTGTCCTGTAAGCAGAAGGGAAAGAGTCTATAAAAATGCCTACAGACATTGGCATTGCGATGCACAATTTATAGAGTTCTTTCTTATTTGATTCTCGAAAACAGAGCAAGTGACAGCACAGCATCCTTTAAGACCAGTATTATTATTATTATTATCAATTACTATTATTATTAACTTGATTTTAAAGGTGAGGAAAGTCACTCAGGGCCGATGAGAAGATCCAGAGCTGCTTCTCAAACCTCAAACCCCCACAGCTTGGTCCTTCCTATTCCAGAACAGTGTCCAACGGGAATTGAGCTGGCAGTGAGGGGCCAGCAAGGTCTCATTTGTGTCCAGGAGAAACAAATCTCTCTGCTGCTGTGGAGGGGAGTGGATGCCAGGGAGGTGGTTAGAGGGAGAGGGGAGACCCAGTCAGGCGGTGTTATGTTGTCATAGCAGCGGGATCAAGGCAAGGTTCTGGGGATGGAGGACAGGGGGCAGCTCAGGACACCTCACAGAGTCAAGAGGTAGAATTGCTTTTGGCAGGGTCCTTCTGGGATGTGGGGAGGGGACCAGAGATGGCAGACCCAAGGCTTGAGTTGGGTTTGGGAGAGTGGGGTCCCATTCCCTGTGTATACAGTGCATGGGGAGAGGGCGTGGGGGGGGGAGACAAGGGATCTCTGGGGGCCCTGCACCGTCTGAGGCAGAGGGAGCAGGAAAGGGCTTGGGTTTGAGAGTCAGGTGGCCCTGGGTTGGAAGCCTACTGCTGGCCCCTTTGGCTCATGTGGCTCAGGCAAGTTGCTTAAGCATTCTGCACCTTTACCTGTAACATGTGAGAATAAGCTCTCAAAAGAGAGAAGTTGTTGACAGAACACGATTGAATCCGTGGAAATGGTAGACTGTGTAGCTCAGAGGATCCATCTGAGGATCAAATAAGCTAATGCCGGTGGCGCCAGCGTGGAGCAGGTTGGAATGGTAAGAGCGCGTTCTGGGGGCCCCCTCTCCGCTCTCGGCCCTTTACCCGCACACACTACTCGGGAAGTCTTCAGCAACCGCACCTGGAGGCAGAAAGCAGTTTCATCCTCATTTTACAGATGAGGATGTGGGGGGATAAACCCTCTTTAAAGCCTCACAGGGCTTTGCGCTAGTGTCCGGTTTATGCGCACGCTGCAGCAAAAGAAACCAGGCAACGGTGAGCGGAAGGTTAACACAGCAGCACAGAGGGGCGCGCTTGGCACGGACACCCGCTGCGGGGTGGGAGGCTGGGGTGCCCTGCCGTGCCAGCACAGCCTCTGCTCACCCCACTGGGCTCTTTCCCCTGTCTGTCCCCAGCCTCCGGCCGCTCGCACCCGGCCAGCCCCAGCCCACCCGGCCCGCAGGCCGGCCCGGTGCTGCCGGTCAGCTACCGCCTGTCGCGGACGCGGCTGGCCTTCTTCCTGCGGGACGCGCGGCCCTCGCCGCCTGCGGTAGCCAACGGCTCCCTGCAGCGCTCCGAGCCCTTCGTGGTGTTCCAGACCAAGGAGCTGCCCGTCCTCAACGTCTCCCTGGGGCCCTTCAGCACCAGCCAGGTGGTGGCCCGGGAGCTGCTGCAGCCGTCCAGCACCCTGGACATCCCCGAGCGCCTGACGGTCAACTGGAAGGTGCGGGCCTTCATCGTCCGCGCCCGCGTGCCGGCCTCGCAGCCCGAGGCCCAGGTGCTGTTCTACGTGGCCGGCCGCGACTGGGACGACTTCGGCGTCACCGAGCGGCTGCCGTGCGTCTGCCTGCACGCCTTCAGGGACGCGCGGGAGGTCAAGAGCTCCTGCCGCCTCAGCGGGGGCCTGGCCACCTGCCTGGTGCGGGCGGAGCTGCCCCTGGCCTGGTTCGGGCCCCCAGCCCCCGCCGCACCGTCCGCCGCCCGCCGCAAGTCCCCGGATGGGCTGGAACCCGAGGCGGCCGGGGAGAGTCAGCAGGCTGAGCTCTACTACACCCTCCACGCCCCGGACGCGTCTGGGGGCTGCGGGGGCGCCCGTCGGGGGGCCGGGCCTGGGGCAGGCGCCCGCGCAGAGAGCCCCACCCAGCACCCCCTGCTGCGCATCGGGAGCATCAGCCTGTTCCGCCCGCCCCCCAGGAGGACCCTGCAGGAGCACAGGCTGGACAGCAACCTGATGATCCGCCTGCCTGATCGGCCCCTCAAGCCTGGCGAGGTGCTCAGCGTCCTCCTCTACCTGGCCCCCAACTCCTCCTCTCCCTCCAGCCCCAGCGTGGAGCATTTCACACTCAGGTAGGGGGCATGTGGGGGGAGGGTCCGCCTGCATCCCAAGGTCAAATGCATACCTGGCCGCTTGCAGGGGTGAGCCAGCACCCTAATCCGACTTCTTCCATTTCTCACTTTGGCTACTTCAGGAAGGCACCTTGCTTATTTGAGCCTCAGTGTTCTCATCTGCCCGGTGACAACAAAAATTTCTGCCCTACCTCCGTAGCTCACAGACATGGGGAAGGAGAAATGTTTGTTTTCACAAGCATAGGTATCAAGAATCATAGAATGGGGTTGGAAGGGCCCTTAAGCCTTAGCTGGTGTAACTCAAAACGGTGTACCCATTTTGCAGCTGAGGAGACCAAAGGCAAAGAGAAGAAATGGAGATCAGACAGCAGCCCATTGGCTGGGAGTCAGAAATGAGCAGTAGTGTGTCCATGTGTCAGGACATTTGCCCAATCTTGGAATTAAGAGAAACATTTTCAGGAGTCCCAGCCTTTTCTGTACCCTGAACAGGATACAATCCACAAATTCAGAAATACCTTAAGCCATATCACATCCTCACAAAACAGGATGGAATTTAAACCACGTTGAATGATTCTGAGAATGCAGCAAAGGCCCCACCAAAATATTCCCCCCACCCCAGGCACTATGCATAGGACCCACAACATTGCCGTTAGCCTCCGACTTCTTTGAGTTAAGTATTACCCTCTCTCCTGAGTGTACCACCTTAAAGTTCAGATCTTCCTGGAAGGGATGAGACCTGATTCAATGATTGATACGTGAATGTGAATATGAGTTAAATCAGTCATCACAGATCTTGGGCTACATTAATAGGAGTAAACATGTAGAATTAGGGAGGTGATCACCATTCTGCTTTAGCCAGTATGAATCGGAGCATAGCTGAAGTGTTGTATTTAGTACAGGGCGCTACACCTTATGTGTGCAGTGTCCAGAGGACGGTGACCTGAACCTGTGGCAAAAAGTAACAATTGGAGGAGCTAGAGATTTTAGGCCTGGAGAAAAGACAGACTCGGGGAACACCCGCTCCCCTCCGGCTGTCTGAAGAACCGTTACAATTGAGACGAAGGGGGAGTGTTGTCTCCTGCCCCAGCAGAACCCATGACTAAGTATAGGAATGGGGTTTCCAATCCTTAAGGGCTTTCTGAGAATGGAATGGGATGTGCACAGTAGTGAGTTCCCTGTCACTAAGGTATGCAAGTAGAGGTTTGGTAAAACTTGGCAGAGAGATGGGGTAGAAGCGATTGTAGCCTCCACTGAAGGTCAGCATTTTCAGCCACATGATACCAGATTCCCCAAGTTCATCTCAAGCATGAAGTCTAGGACTCAGGGTAATGTACTCACCTGCTCCCCCTACTCCCAGCCCCAGCCTGGGGGGTGGGGGTGGCCAGGTGGGCAGCCATAGGGCCCTAGGCTGACCCTCTCACCCTTCTCCCTCCCACTTTGTCCCAGGGTGAAGGCCAAGAAGGGTGTGACCCTTCTGGGCACCAAGTCACGGAGTGGTCAGTGGCATGTGACCTCGGAGCTGCTGACTGGGGCAAAGCACTCAACAGCCACTGTGGATGTGGCCTGGGCGCAGGGCACACCCCTGCCCCCCTGGTAAGCTGAGGTTGTGCCTCTGCCCACCTCTTTGCAGGATAGCACCTGGGAGGGGTGGGGGAGTTCTTGATGGAGGAAGCCAGACCAACAGAAGGGCTGGGGCTCGGATTGTGGGGGCTCTGGGGCCCGGGTCGGGGCACCTCAGGTAGCTGGAAAAGGCTCAGAAAGCTCCAGGAGGCAGGATGCCAAGGAGGGCGGGGGTCCTCATCGGGGTCCTCATCCCGAGCTGCTCCCAGCTCTTCCTCCCGGGCTCTGCTTCCTTCCTCCCCCTGCAGGGAAGGCCAGGGGCCCCTGGAGATCCTGCAGCTGGACTTTGAGATGGAGAACTTTACCAGCCAGTCGGTCAAGAGGAGGATCATGTGGCACATTGACTACCGCGGCCGCAGCCCCCTGCCTGACCTGGAGCGGGCGGTCACCGAGTTGACAGTCATCCAGCGGGATGTACAAGCCATCCTGCCCCTAGCCATGGTGAGCGGGGCAGGTGACTGGGCCAGTGGATGCATACGTCTGTCACGGGCACGTGTGTGTGACAGGCACGTGCACAGCTGAGCGTGTGTATAGATCAACGCATGTCCGTGTGAGCCTGCGGCCAAGTGCGTGCCTGTGAGTAAAGGTGTGCGCATGTGTGTGCGCGCGCTCACTGGAGGCAGGCGGTGCTCTGTTCCTGGTGCTGGAGTAGGACAGCAGAGGCTCGCGGGGACAGAGGTGGGAGAAGTCACCCATGGAGAGGGCACTCAGGAGAGGCTTCCTGGAGGAGGCGGCCATGCAGTTGAACCTGGAAGGAAGGGCTTATATAACCAGAGATGAGGAGGGTGCTCGAGGCTGAGGATCGTGTGGGCAAAGGTGCGGTGATGGGAACGTGAGTAGTTTGTTCTAAGGAGCAATGGACTTGGGGGTGCCATGGGTGGTAAGGCTGGAGTCACTGGGCCAGCCTGAGGGCACCTGGAATGGTCAGCAAATGTGTTGGATGTGACGCTGAGAAGCATGTCAGATGTTGAGAGAAGATGGTGGGGGACTGGCGAAGGGTTGTCTCCTGGTGGCACGGTGGCCTCCTGAAGGCTGTGGCAGGAGGCCAGGTGAGCAGAGCACCTGAGAAGGCAAGTGAGACTGGGCGGAGGCCCCTCTCTGCACATGCGTGCTCGTGTCCCCAGGGGAAGGACGCGCATCTGAGGAGTGGGGGCTCCAGGAGCCTGGGCCTTGGCTGGCCTGTCGTGGGAGAGCAGATGACCACCATAAGCACCCCAGCTCATCAGGGCCCCACTCTCCCTGCAGGACACAGAGATCATCAACACGGCTATCCTGACAGGCAGGACGGTGGCCATCCCTGTCAAGGTCATCGCCATCGAGGTGACTGGACTTGTCCTAGATGTCTCTGCCCTGGTGGAATGCGAGTCTGACAATGAGGACATCATCAAGGTGGGCGTCCTGGAGATGGGCCCCCCACACACAGGGAAAGAGGCCTCAGACCTTCAGGGGGAGCAGAGCCCCAAGGCAGTGGGGATTCACATCCCAGGCAGCTCCCCTTGGTAGGCAAGTGGAGGAGAAATGGGGGTGGGGGAGAATAGCTTCGCATCCCACGTCTAGCCTGAGGGGGGTGAGGAAAAGCCCTGGGTACTGCTATCCTAGAGGGCTTCCTGCAGGAATTTGAAAGAGGCCATTTGGCAGGCAGAGGGGAGAAGGCAGCGTTGACAGCCTGAGCTCAATCCAATCCAGCAAGTGATTATTGAGCCCTTGCCCATGACAGCCAACAGGGAAGGCAGCGGGGATAGGGAGGGAGCCTACCCCTCAGGGACACGCCCTGAACCCAGATGCTGGTGACCAAATGGAGAAGCTTCAGCTCTGGGAGGAAGCCCCAGAAACATGCGAGTTAGTCCAGGGGTGAAGGTCATGTAAGGAAGGACTCTCTCAGGGCACACGCCCCCAAGTCCTCCAACTCCTGAAGCACCCCCCCCCCCCCCGCGCAGTAGAGCTCCTCCCCAGAGACCCACTCTGGGCCCCCGGTCCTCATGACCCAGCAAACAGGACATCGGTCTTACTCAAATCTCCCAATTTGCCACCTCCCCAAGAGGGCCTCCAGATTTGCCCTCGCCCCTGGTTTTAGATGGTGTCACAGGCCATGATGCACAAGGGTGCAGCCCCAGTATCTGTGTGGTGGGTGAGCTGTTTGTTGGGCCAGCCTCCAGCAGGTGCCAAAATCAGATGATCAGACAACAGAATCTGTTCCCTGTGTCTGTAAATAGCTCAGCGTGAAGGAGAACGGGAGGAGTGGGCCGTGGGTGTCCTTCTCCCTCCGGCTAACTGGGGCTAGCCTGGAGTGTGCTCGCTCTCTCTCCCCACATTCTGCCCCAGATCCCTCCAGGTCTGGGGAGCTGGAGCCTCACTTCACCCATTCCCCACCCAGGAAGAATGCCCCCTTCAAAGTCAGCCAGAGCAGATGGCTAGGTACCACAGCCCCATCCCCTGCAGAGCAAAAGCCTTGCCCAGGCCCTTGGGGCTTCCCGGTGCTGGCAGGCTGCGTCAGGAAGAAACAGACCTGCTCTCAAAGGCTGTCACCCAGAACCTGCCCCTGCCCCCCCCCCACGCTCCCCGACCCCGGCCGCAGAATGGACCAGAACAAAGTCTTGACGGCTTAGATACCAAAGGGGAATTCGCAAAGATGCTAGGTGGAATCTGTTTCCGTTCTCAATGAAATACACTCAGGTTCTTTATGGAGTTGGACAACACTCTGAATGGACTTTGCCAGCCTTCTGAAGTGGGAAATGAACATTTCTGGCAGAGCTGCTGTCCCACGTCCCACCACCCCCCATCTGAGATGCTTAAGGGAGCTGGCAAGAGTTTGGGACGAGCCAGGGGCTCATCACAGATGAACCACAGCCCCGGCCCCCTCCCCGCCCCCACCAGAGCCTCCAGAGTGTCCTACGCCCGCAAACCGCATGATTAGACCCTCCTCGCACGCGAGGGGGGGCACCCAGGGGCCTGTAGCAGCAGGAACACTTAAATGCGTTGCACACAAGATTCACTGCTGCGTGTGCCGGGTACATACTGGGCACAGTTGACGTGCACACCCACCTACATCTGCCCTGATGTACCGGCACAGGTGTCAGCGAGTGGGCACAGGTGTCCACCAGGATGTGTTCAGCAGGCATGTGCCCACCCAGCGAACCTCTAGGAGTATAAGCTGGTGTCCTGGTGGGCATGCATCCGTAAGAGCTGCACCCACCGGTGGCAACCATCCACCTGTCTGTCCTGATTTTTCCTCTCCCCGTCCCCCACCTCCACCCCAGGGCTAGAGCAGTCCCTGCGCCTGAAATTAACCAGCGGCTCATTTTCCTGGGGCCACAGGGCCAGATGGGCCATGGAGGAGTCGTGGGTTCAGGACAGGCTCCCTGCCCCCTCTGCACTGTGGAGGGTCCTACCAAGTGACACCTGCACCAGAGCGCAGGCAGTCATGCGGGGGAGGGGAGCCAGCCCCCGGGGGTGGGGTGGGGGGAGGCGTCTGCTGGAAGGCTCCTCTGAGGGGTGGTCTGTAAAATCACGGGCACGCTGGCTCCTTGCCAGGGAACAAAACCCTCCTGTAGGAGCCACTGAGAGATGATGCTCGGTGGAGAAACAGTGGGAACAGGGACACCAAAGCCTGACGTTCCCCCCCCCCCCCCCGGAGGAAATAAATTCGTCACCTCCCCTCCAGCCCACAGGATGCCCCCTGTAGGGCAAGACAGGCCAACCAACCTCCCTCCCCCTCCCCAGGTATCCAGCAGCTGTGACTACGTGTTTGTGAGTGGAAAGGAGTCTCGCGGGTCCATGAATGCCAGGGTCACCTTCCGCTATGACATCCTCAACGCCCCCCTGGAAATGACAGTCTGGGTCCCCAAGCTGCCCCTGCACATCGAACTCTCGGACGCACGCCTCAGCCAAGTGAAGGGCTGGAGGGTACCTATCCTCCCCGACCGGAGGTACAGCCCCTCCACACACAGTGGACACTCGGGATACTCACAGGTGGACACAGCCCTGGCACATAGTCTGATCCACACATGTGTGTAAGACCCCAGGTGTATACAGTCTGCAGGTCGGTGATGCAATCAGCAAACTTTTATTGAGCAGCTTCCTGTGTGCCAGGCACTGATGGGTGCTTGAGACATGGGGTGGGTGTGGCCAGTGCCTGACCCGGCCACGCCACGAACATGGTAGACACGGGAAGCCCTGTGCACAGGGAATCGAGTGGCACTAAAGGAGACAGCCACCTCTTCCTCCAGGAGAAGTCCAAGCAGGCTTCCTAGAAGAGGTGACTCTGGGTATGCCTCTCTGGGGCACGTCCTCCACTCACCCCTCATTGCTGCTGGAGAGGAAAGCCAGCAGGGCAGAGAGAGAAAGAGTGGCAGGCAGCTAAGAGGGGAGGGGAGGGGCTGGGGGAGAAGCAGGCAGCCAAGGGAGAGCTGGGCTCAGCTCAGTTCTGTAGAGATTGGGAAAAGCAAGGTCCGGTGGACCGGTGGATCGGAGCCTCTCAAATTTGAATGTGCACATGAATCCCCTGAGGGCCTGTTCAAATGCAGATTCTGACCCAGTAGGTCTGGGAGGGGGCCTTCTGCAGGGGAACCAGCTCCTGCCCTGCCCCCCCCCCCACCAGGTGCTGCTTTGAGTCATGACGGGGGAGTGAACTCTGCAGCCAGATAGGCTGGGTTTAAATCCTGTCTGCTGTTTACTAGCTGGGCCACCTTGGACTACTTACATAACCTCTCTGTGCCCCCGTTTCTTCGTCCACAAAACGGGCACGTTAACACTTACCTCATAGAATGGTTGTGAGGATTCATTAACACAGGCACAAGAGACCTGTGTGAAGGGATATTCTGGTTGCTGGATGCGTCCAGAGCAGTAGCAAAGCACGAGCCACGCCCTCTGCTCTCTCTCCAGAGCACACTTCCCTGACAGTGAAATCTCCTGGTTTTAGCCTCTTAGGCAATCTGGATAGGCTGAACTTCCCAAATCCTCAAGTCCTGGCGCCCTTTTGCTTACTAGCGCCTCCCTCGGCTCACCTGTCTGCTCTCAAGTTTCACGATGAGCAGCAAGGGGAACCAGGCCGCACATTCCACAGGCTGCTTGGAAATTGAAATCACACCAGCTAAACCTCCGAGTTCATCTGCTTGCCGCACGGCTGTAAGGATACAATCTGGCTGAGCGTTCTGGAAGTCTGTAACAAGGGCTGCCTTCGCTCCAGTTTAGAGCTGAGAACAGGGCCAGGCGCATGCCTGGCGCCGAGAGAGAGAGAGAGAGAGAGAGAGAGAGAGAGAGAGAGAGAGACGGCACTTGTCAGGATTTGACATCAGCTTCTCCCGGGCGTGCCCAGCAGAGGCCGGGAGGCACAAGGGAGGGTCAAGGAGGTGCCTTTCTAGGAGAGGAAAGGCTGGGGAGTCCGGGCTCCAAGCTTGTCAGAGACAGAAGGAACGGGGCAGGGAGGGGGCTTGCCCCTTTGCACGGCTCCCACCCACAGCGCAAGGGTGAGGAGTGACCCCCTGTGCCCCGCCCCCCCAGGTCGGCCCGGGAGAGCGAGGACGAAGACGAGGAGGAAGAGGAGCGTAGGCAGAGCGCCAGCCGCGGCTGCACCCTGCAGTACCAGCACGCCACTCTGCAGGTGTTCACCCAGTTCCACACGACATCGTCCGAGGGCACCGACCAGGTGGTCACCATGCTGGGCCCGGACTGGCTGGTGGAGGTCACCGACCTGGTCAGCGACTTTATGCGGGTGGGCGACCCCCGCGTGGCACGCATGGTGGACAGCAGCACGCTGGCGGGCCTGGAGCCAGGCACCACACCTTTCAAGGTAGGCACAAGGCCAAGGCCAGCAGCTCTGTGGATCTGCGGGCAGAGAACACAGACGTTCCCGGGACAGGATCTCTAGGGCCTCTGGGGTCCACCCCAGCCGGCCCCCAAAACACACTCTCTTCCCCTCACCCCGCCCTTGCCCCCCCCCCCCCACCACCAGAGGTGAGCTCCTTCACTGCCCCCTTGGTGAAGGCTCTCCCTGCAAGCCCTATCAACCTTTACCCACCCGTGTAGATCGCTCGGCGTGTTCCCTGAGAGCAGGTGTGGATGCGGAGAGGCGGCAGGGGAGAGGGCCCAGGAAGGGGAATTCGGGGACCTTAGAAATTCAACTCTGACCCTCCTACAGCGGGGTGCCTGGGCAGAAACCATCCATCTAAGAGGTTGTGAATAATGGCCCCTGGGCTAGGATCTGCCCGCAGACGTGATTTATCTGTAAAGCAGTGGATCCAATGTTGAAATCTTGGGAGGTTTCTCATTTTTCAAAATCTAGATTTCTGGTTTTACAAAATACCAGGCCCACATTCCCACCTGGCAATCATCAGCTGGTCGGTACTGGTGCCTCCTTGACATGAGCGTGAGTTCTGTTTGCCAAGGTCCCTACCTTCCCCCTTTGTCTCTCTGACATCGAGGCCAAACATCAATGGCTATTTATCGCTGTGGGGGGCTGTTGTTGACCTTAAAATCTGCCCACCTGTCTCATCCGTGTTCCTGCCTGGCTCTGGCGAGCCCTTGACTCTCACTTGGCCTCTGGACCCTGGTTTCCAGTTGCAGCCCTAAGGCAGAGCCCAAGATTCTTGCCCCCCAGCTTGCCCCCAGGGGTGGGCCTCTCTTGCAGCACTGGCTTTTCTTCCCAGGCTGGGAATCGGGGGGGTTGCTCTCCTGGCCTTCGCCCATCCCTGCCCCACTCTGCCTCAGGTGGTGTCCCCGCTGACGGAGTCTGTGCTTGGGGAGACGCTGCTAACAGTGACGGAGGAGAAGGTCAGCATCACACAGCTGCAGGCCCAGGTGGTGGCCAGCCTCGCCCTCTCCCTGCGGCCCAGCCCGGGGAGCAGCCACACCATCCTGGCCACCACGGCCGCCCAGCAGACCCTCAGCTTCCTCAAGCAGGTAACTGGATGCCCAGCCGGCCAATCTGGGGGCTTGGGGTGTGGAAGGAAGAAGGAAACTCCAGTTTTCCCTGGGGCCATGAGTCCCCAAGTTAGGGCTCGAATGGAAGATCTGTCTGCCCTTTGTGCCCTACACACCCGGCCCACCCCATTCCCCTGCCATCTGCACCGGGAGTCTGGCCAAGGTCCCGCTTCTTGCATCTGCCACCAGAGATGCTCCTGCTGAGGGTTCCCCCTCCCAGATTCTCAGAGAACCCCCGTCACCTGTGCCTCCACCCCCAGGAATTACCCTCAGCCATCTCTGGAGCCCCAGTTACAGCCACCCCACCCCCCCACCCCCGACAGATCCACCAGGGCATAGGCTACAGGACAGAGGTACAAAGGTGACAGGCAGGAGCACAGGGAGCCAGAAGGCTGGTGTTGAGCACCGGGCCAAGGGTCCCCTGCCCCTAACCCGCTGCGCGACCCCAGGCCAATCCCTTCTCCCTGGGCCCCGCTTCCTCATCTGCAGGAGGGGCACTGCTCAGAATGTTTTAACAGAGGACAAGGGTGGGGTGGGGTGTGTGTTCTCAATGTCCACATGTCTCATGGGGATGATCCCAAGGTCAGGCGTGGAGATATGGGGTTGCTCCTGCAGCAAAAGGGACTTGAGGTAGACCCAAGGCAGAGCATACGTTCAGCCCATCGAGGGGCGAAGGATAAAGTGGGCGAGGAAATTCTCAGGGCCGTATGAGGCCATATTGAGCCCTTGATGCTCCCCACAACCTCCAGAGGAAGACTTCCTGCTCCTCCAACAATTCTCCCTAAGCACCTGCCACTCGTCAGGCACAGTTCCAGTGCTGGGAGTTACAGCAGGGAGGTAGAGTACCCCAGTCCCTGTCCTCATAAAGCTCAGCATCTGCTTGGTATCTCCCAGTGAAGCCAGCCAGGACTAGCTCTCTGACTCCTGTCCCCTTCTCCTCCTCCTCCTCCTCCTCCTCTTCCAGGAAGCCCTCCTGAGCCTCTGGCTCTCCTACAGCGATGGCACCACAGCCCCACTCTCCCTGTACAGCCCCCGGGACTACGGGCTGCTGGTGAACAGCCTGGATGAGCGGGTGGCCACGGTGACCCAGGACCGGGCCTTCCCGCTGGTGGTGGCCCAGGCCGAGGGGGCAGGGGAACTGCTTCGTGCAGAGCTCACCATCTCTGAGAGCTGCCAGAAAACCAAGCGCAAGAGTGTGCTGGCCACAACCCCAGTGGGCCTGCGGGTGCACTTTGGGCGGGACGAGGAGGACCCCACGTACGACTACCCAGGGCCCAGCCAGCCGGGCCCCGGCGGGGGCGAGGACGAGGCCCGGGGAGCCGGCCCACCGGGCACCGCGCTGCCCCCAGCCGAGGCCCCGGGCCCGGGCACGGCCAGCCCCGCGGTGCCGCCCACAGAAGACTTCCTGCCGCTGCCCACCGGCTTCCTGCAGATGCCGCGCGGGCTCACGGACCTGGAGATCGGCATGTACGCGCTGCTGGGCGTCTTCTGCCTCGCCATCCTCGTCTTCCTCATCAACTGCATCGTCTTCGTGCTGCGCTACCGGCACAAGCGCATCCCGCCCGAGGGCCAGACCAGCATGGACCACTCTCACCACTGGGTGTTCCTGGGCAACGGGCAGCCGCTGCGGGGGCAGGCGGAGCTGTCGCCGCC
Source organism: Prionailurus bengalensis (assembly GCF_016509475.1). Classification (NCBI taxonomy): domain Eukaryota; kingdom Metazoa; phylum Chordata; class Mammalia; order Carnivora; family Felidae; genus Prionailurus; species Prionailurus bengalensis. Next base: position 22,219,494 of record NC_057347.1, read on the forward strand.
CGCGGGCAACCCGCTGGAGACCGTGCCCGCCTGCTGCCACGGCGACCACCACAGCAGCGGCAGCTCACAGACCAGCGTGCAGAGCCAGGTGCACGGGCGGGGCGACGGCTCGTCGGGCGGCTCGGCCCGGGACCAGGCCGAGGACCCCGCCAGCTCGCCCACCTCCAAGCGCAAGCGGGTCAAGTTCACCACCTTCGCCACGCTGCCCACGGAGGAGCTGGCCTATGACTCGGTGCCCGCCGGCGAAGAGGACGAAGAGGACGAAGAGGACCTGGGTTGGGGCTGCCCGGATGTGGCAGGCACCACGCGGCCCACCGCGCCCCCAGACCTGCACAATTACATGCGCAGAATCAAAGATATGGCGTAGAGGCGCCGTCCCGCCCCCTCCCTCCGGGGTAGGCTCTGTGTGGGACGCGACCGGGACCCCTGCTCACACTGACGCAGGCGGGCGGAAGCGGATGTCGTACTCCCTGTCCCTGCAGCTTTGCTCTGTGCTGGGAGGCCGCCTGCCCCAGCTGGGCCTTCCCCGCCGCCACCTCGCACCATACCCAATTGTGCCACCGAAGGCGGAGGGCTCCTTCCTCAGGAGCTTGCTAGGAGGAAAGCAATCCTTGTTCGACTCTTTCCAAACCTCCTCCCATCTTAGACAACCCCCTGCCCCAAAAGTGAGGCATGGAGGCCAAGCTTGGGGTGAGGTGGGCCCACACTGTGCCCCGCCCCTGCCCCCCACGTCCCCTGTCTTCCCCCTGTGTGGGGGAGCTTTGGGGGGGTCTTGTGTCACAAGCTGCACAAAGACTTTTCTCAAACCAATATTCAGGGATTTCTGTCCTGCAGGGTGGGGAGACGGCGGCTGCCCGCCCTGCGGAGGATCTTGCTGTGGACAAAACATGTGGGGGATGGGGGAGACACTTGTAGCATCTGCTGGCTTCCGGGTGCCCCCCCCCCTCCAGTCCCTTCCCAGGACCTGGGAGCTGACCCTACAGAGGGGTCTGGGACCAAGCCAGGCACCTTCCTGAGATCTCAGGACTCCCTCCTCTATCCCCACCGGCTGTGGGCGGAGCCTAGAGGGGGAGGAGCCCTGGGCCGGCCCTGAGCAAGCCACACCCCAGCACTGTGGTCTGAGCAGTCCCGGGGAGGCCCGGTCCCCCTGCTAAGCCCACAGCAAGGTCAACACTACGCCTTAGCCGCCCCTCTCGCTCTGCTGACCACTCCTCCCTCTCTGCAGGGGCAGCCACCCATCCCCCCAGGGAACGGAATCGGTGGGAGGGGGAGGGGGCACCAGGGGATGCTGTGGAGGACCTCGGGATGGGCAAAGGCAGCGGGGAGCCGGGCGTCTCCCTTACCCTTCCCAGCCCACAGCCACTTCTCTCTTGGGTTCTACCCACCACTGTGTCGGATTTTCTTAAATAAATGGGGGTGACCAGACTGGGGCGGGGCAGCAGCTCCCGGAGAACAGAAGGCGCATGGTGGCTGGCTCTGCGTCTGGTCCTTGTGCGTGCGTGCACACACACACACACACATGCGCACTGTGGACACACTAAATGACAGAGATCGCCCGGCTGAACCCGGCTGCCCCTTCTTCCAACATCCACATCCCTTCAGGCCCTGTCTTGCCGAAGGGGGTGCCCACGTCCAGTGTGAAGGATTTGCTGGCCCAGAAATGTGCCCTTACAGAGAGGTAGCTCTCCTAGGAAATGCCAAGGTTGTCTCGGGAGGGTGGGGCAAGCCTCAGGGCCTCGGCTCCGGAGAAAAGGCTTGGGGAGTGAGGGGGCACAGAAAAGTAAGGAGAGGGGTGAGAGCAGGTTGGTGTGCACACCTGAGCTGCTTCTGGATTCCCTCTCCACCTGTAGTCCACCTCCCAGAGACGGTCCCTCCCTGTCACTGTCACTGTCACCACCTCCCAGGGAGGCCTCTCTTCTGCATGGATTGATGAGGAAAGCCTGGGGCGGGGTCTCCATGTTCAAGCTGTAGGCAGGAGAGAGCGAGGGCTGTTGGGTGAGTACACGGCCTCCGACGGCCCTGGGGCACTGCTCCCCAGGAACTAGCAGCAGCCCCGGCCCCGAGAGGCACAGGGGACCTGGCCAGAGCAAGAGCCCAGCCGAGGCTGCCTGGCCAGCCTGCAGCGCCGTGGACGGGTGACTACAGCCACCAACATCTGTTCCAGAAGGGACCAGGGAGGAAGCCCGGACCTCCCTCCTGGCTCAGAACCAGGGCTGCATTGGCACCCGTGCCCAACATGCTGTAGTCCACCATGGAAGGAAGCCTGCTTTCTTCAGTCTTCTGCTCAACAGATCATGGTGGCCCTGGGGTTGTTGTGAGGACCAAATGACACCACATATGCCCGGCAGGAGACTAAGCTCCTAGCTCACACCTGCTCGTAGAGGTTCCCAACAAATGGAGTTTCTCAGGCCTCAATGTTCAGGATCCATTTGTTTATGCAACACATTAAGCTCCTGCCGTGCACTGGGCCCTCCTGGGGAGCGTGGGGGCAAGATCATGGGCCTGTCCCCCAAGGAGCCCCAGCCCCGCTGGGAAGATGGACGCGTCAACTGACCACGGTTATCTGGAATGATTGATGCTACGATAGCTTTACCCTGGGTTGGTGGGACGCAGGGGAGGGGGGAGGAGACATTCTCAAACTGAGTTTGCTGAGGATGGGGCCAAGGGCATTCCAGGAAGGGAAGGGAGTGGGTATAAAGGCCCAGACGCCACCTACAGGGGCACCCAGCTGCGGAATTGTCAACTGCGTCGTCCTACCTGGGGATGAGGGGAAGGAGACACAAGCCACTGCTTGCCACCGAGACCTCCTTCCCTAATGAACCTCAGAGACCAGGCTGCCCCAGAAAACAAGGTGGGAGCTTCCACAGAGGTGTCTATCAGCATCCAGGCTTTCACAGACAGGGAAACTAGGACCCAGAGAAGGGGAGCCGTTGGCCAAAAGTCACACAGCAAACTTAATAACAGAGCCAGCGGCCTGCCTCCCGCTCTGTCCTATAATTTGTGTCCCTTTCTGTTCATCCCTCACCCCCTGTCCGGATGCGAGAACTCAGAAGCAATTGCTAGAAACAGCGAGCCCTGACCCTCATGCAGTTCAAGAGGGAGCAGGCTTGGAGGGAACGAGACAGGACATTAAGTTAACAGCCCCTCTGGAATGGCTCTGGCACCGAACTTCTCTTTAAAAATTTGTCTTCAACCCCAAAAATGAATCGAGGGACCTTGTAAAGAATAGTTATTGACAGAGAGCTGCTCGGGGAGCACTGAGACACCGGGCCCATGAATCAGCTTGCGAGGGAAATGAGATTTCCCAGACAGCCAGGCCTGGCAAAGGCAGAGCCAGAGGTACAGAGAAGCCACCTCGAGCCTGTCCCCACCCTGGTGCTCAGCTCCTTGCCCCACCCCACACCACTAGCTCCCCACCCCCACCAGCCCTGCGTGTGTCTCCGTGCCTGCCTTCAACAAATATTGACAGGCACCTACTATGTGCCAGGCACTACATTCCCCCTGAGAGAAGGCTTCAGGAGAAGAGGGAGAAGCCATGGAGCCCGCTGAGAAGGCTGAAAATACAACGCATGGGCCGGAGAAAGGAAACTCTCAACTGAAAGGATGATTCTTCCCAAGACAGGTTGGCAAGGACTCCTGGGTCTGACAGTGCATTTGCTGTGTGGCCTTCAGCCACTGTATCACCAGCTCTGGGCCCCCGTTTCCCCTTTTGTACAAACATGGAAATCACTACTGCTAGGCCATGTCCACTGACCTCCCTCACAAGGCCCCAACTGTTTCAACACCTGTATCACTGCAAAGAGTCTAGAGAGGTAGGAATTACTACTCCCATTTCCAAGAGACCATAACACAGAGAGGGCAGGTAACTTGCCAGTGGTCTCCAGCTCAGAAGTGACCAGGCGGGCAGCTACAAATTTATCTTCCTTTTGCTACCTCCTTAAGCACCATTGGCAACTGAAGGGGAAAGAGGTTGCAGAGATTTGGGGGAGGTTAAGAAGGGGGTTTCTAAAGATTTGGTGGGCTGGGATGGGGGCAGCCTGTAGGGCCACCGTTCAGGGCATGGATAGATCACAGAAAGTGTCTGGGGACAGATGGAACATTATGAACACTATGACCTCTCTGCCATCGTCAGAGGGACAGTACTCGCCTGCTGAGAGAATTCTATGACTTGCTTCGTGGCACATAACAGATAAACAGCAGAGTCCGGATGCAAACCCAGATTACGTGGTTCCGAGTTCCAGGTCTTTCCGCTGCCCCGCGCCGCCCTCCTCAGCGGGCATCTGGACTCCAGAGGATCGTTCTGATGAGGCCAAAAGAACAGCCAGGCTGGGAATCCAAGGGCTTGGTGCAAGTTCTCAGCCATGAGTCTGGCATGGCCATGTGTGGAACAAGCCAGGACCCTCAGCTAGAATCCAGGGGTCAGATGGTCCCTCTAGTCCCTTCAGTCTTGACGCTTTGTGTATCTTCAGGTGGGAATCCCTGGGCACCACCCAGCCCTGCCAGGCCACACCTCCCCCACCTCTACCCCCTTATAGAGATAGCTGCTGTGGGGTAGAAGGGAGAGTAATGGGCCTCAGCGGTCCTCAAAGCTCTGCCAGCCTCTACCCAACGCCAGCACGGGTTTGGATTGGCCGTGTTGGGGTGGGAAGAGCATGGTGAAGGAGCAAAGGGGGGTGGGAACGGTCACTATCCCTGTGTGCGCCAGACAGGCAGTGGGTCTCGGGGCTGAGACAGAGCGTGAAGGGTCCCCTGCCCACAGGGAGCTCCCAATCTGATGTCAGAGACCAGAATCTGTTCCACAGGAGCTCCCGGTCTTGTGGGGGGGGGGGGGGCGGGCGCGGGAAGCCACCTGCCTGTGACGAACGCCCAGTCTGATCAGGGCAACAGGTCGCACCCTGAAGAAAGGACATCATGCATTCAGAGAGATATAAGCACTGAGCCCACAGAGCAGAGGGGATGAAGTGGACGTGGAAAGCAGACAGCTCATCCAGGAAGGCAGAGGGGAGTGTCAGTGGCGCTGAGGGGAGTTGTGAGGAAGGGTCTACCAGATGGCTGGGACTGGGAAATCAGGACCCAGCACTCAGAGGTTTGGGAGATAGGATGGATTTCTCCTGGAGGAAAGGGATGGAGTCCTGCGGGGTCCTGACCAAGAAGAGTGGGTATGGGAGGCAGGATGTGACCCTCCCTCGGTGACCCTGGAGAAGCCCTGGGCTGCTGGGGAGAGAGCCGCTGTCCAGGCCTGGGAGAGGCAGGGGCGAGGGCCCCAACCCTTTACACCCTTAGGGGAGGAAAAGGAGACTGGCACATAGTGGGGAGGCCTGGATGGGGGCCAACAGGCTTGGATTCCAGCCCCCTGGGCATCCCCATTTGCAACGGGCCCTGGCATGAATCTCTGGCCCTCCTCTGGCCCCCTCCTCTGGCCCAAGGGATCTGGACTGGATGGCATCAGAGGGCCCTCCCCGGACTGACCCTCCCATCAGGAGCCCCGTGGTGCCCTGTGTGCAGACACATATACATCAATTCGAGCACAGGGATCACTGTGCCAGGCAGCCCCTCCCTGGGCAGTAGGAGGGGACCTCAGGCAGGGGTACTGCGGCTGCTCCCCGTAGCTCTCCCACTCCCTCCTGGAGTGGCCCTGTCAGCCAAGAGAACTGATGGCGAGCAGAGCAGGGCCAGGCACGGATCTCTGCGCCCTGCCACCAAGCACTTGCCCTGAAAGTGGCCTCCACCTACAGACCTATCCGGGAGGGGGGCGGGAGAAAGCCACAGCCAGTGGAAGAAGGCAAGCGAAGGGTCACCTAGGCACCCCCCCCCACCCTCCTTATTATTTACTCCCCACAACCACCTGCACAAGACAGAGTGGAGCCCACCCCAGGGATGCACTTCATCAGCGCTGACTGAGCTAGAACGCTGTTCCAGGCCCTCCTCCCTCTCACACTTTTGCCCACGGGGTCCTGCCTCTGCCCCTCTCCTCCCCGGTGCTCTGGTCCAGATCCCAGTCCCTTGGTGGGAAGACTCTCTACCCAGGGAAGGGGTGGGCCCGAGGAGGGGAGCTAGGCTGTGGTTGGCCCTCGGTCGGGGACCACTTCCTCCAGGGAGGGAAGAGGGGAGGAGGGAGAGCGTAGACCACTCCAGCCGCTGCAGCTCAGCCAAGGAAACCTCCAGAGACGCCTGAGTCACGAGGCGACCCCTCCACCCCAGCAAACCAGGCTCCGGGAACAGACACAACAAAGCGCCAGAAGCATCCAGTGATTAGAGAACTGCCTTTGTCAAAAGATGAGGAGCCAGGCTCTGGTGAGTGGTGAGGGGCAAGCAGATCACGCGTACACACGCTCCCCACGCGCGTGCAAAGCACACATAAACGCACGCTCTCTGAGCACCGCTGCACATCCGCACACCTGCCGAACTCACTGCCCCCCAACACGCATGCACACACAATAAACACATGCACACATAGGGCGCGTGCACACTATAGCCCCAGAGCAGTAACAAGCAGAGGCAGCCAATGTTTTTTTCTCTATTTTTTTTAGTGTTTATTCATTTTTGAGAGACAGAGACAGAGCGCAAGCAGGGGAAGGGCAGAGAGAGAGGGAGACCCAGAATCCGAAACAGGCTCCAGGCTCTGAGCTGTCCGCACAGAGCCCGACGCAGGGCTTGAACTCAAAGACGGGGAGATCATGGCCTGAGCCAAAGTCGGAAGCTTAACCAACTGAGACAGTGTTTGAGCACTTGAGGGGGCAGAACCCTCCAGGCCCTCCCCGCCCCCAGGCAGGAAGGCCCACAGTTTGAGAGAAGGTCTGCAGGGGCCTCATGAAGAGGGGCTGGAATGAAGACAGGTGGCACACTCTGGGCTCCAGTTGTCCCCAGGGGGTCTCTGCGAAGGTATGCTGTTGCCCCTCTGTGGAAGTACCCTGGGGTGGAGGGGGCGGGGGTTGGTCTACTGTAGAGCAGCTTGTCTGAGGGAGGGGCGGTCAGGAACATCTTTACCCCACACTTAAAACAATAAATAAATAGTCTCAGGCACTCAGAGGAATTTCCATTTACATGCAAGCCATCACTGAGTTAATTACAAAGATTCTTATCTGTTCATTAAAGCAGACTGGAGGGCCCTCTATTTGGAAACACTTTGCAGTTAAAGGGACCATGTTATTAACTCTAATGAAATGATTTATTTTGGACTCGTGCCTAGTGAAGTAGAACCTGGGACCAGAAGCCCTCATGGGGTGGGGAGGGTGCGCCCTGGTTCTCTGCGCTGACATTCTTGGTCCCGGAAAACCTCTGTGGGAAAGGGAACAGGGATCCACAGAGATTAACACCTCTCCTGTGGATGGAGGGAGCCCCGCTGAGGCTGGCTGGAGGGGAAGGGCACCCAAGGAGACTTGGGGGCCATGCTGGCCAGTCTGCCTTTGCCGCAGATGGCAACCGAATTGATTCCTCCCTGAGCTCAGTTCCTTGTCTATGAAATGGGGGTAAAATAGCACTTAACCTCATTGGGTGCTCGTAAGGATAAAATAAGTTCCTGCATGTGAATAACAGAAAATGTCCGGCCTACAGCTCACCTAAGTAAATGCCAGCTATTAGTTTATCATCTTCCAGGGAAAGATGAATTTTCTAAAGTGATGTGACACCTGATCTGATCCTCCCTATGATACTCCCAATTTTTTTTTTCCTAGCTTGGTGTTTAGATGTGGGACTTCCCTCTTAGGTTAAACCACCTCTCTGGGGTACCTGCACAATTTGTAGGGGAGGCTTGCAGTCCCTAAAAGGAAGATATCGATGTTTTGCTAATTTGGGGCAGGGGGAGTTCAGTCAATTCATCTGAGAGCCCAAAAGAGATCTGAATCCAGGCTGGCATCAGAATACCTACATTTGAAATATTTTTCAGGACGGACTCTCTACTGATATTCCTTGGAGCCATTCTAATACTAGGAGGTATGAACTGAATCTTTTTCGTGTGCTGGGAGCAGAGGGGTGGAGTAACTCGATTCTCTTGGTCCAGGTGACCTCATCAGGAGTAGAAATGCTTCAGGAGAGCAGGCCCCTGGAGCTGAGGCCAGGGACAGTCGACTCAGAGAAGCAGGATCTCAGCTAAGGCGGGCCAGGGGGCAGCTTGCCAGGCCACACAGATCCTGCTCCTGCTCCTCAAGCTGGCATGGAGCTCAGAGGACCACTGTGGGCCATAAGCAGGCAGCCAGGCGGAGATGTATATCTGCAGGGTGGAGATAAGGCCCAGCCCAACAGCAGGGGGCTTATCTCCCGCTGGCCTGTCTCTCATGGTGCTCACAGGCTGGTTGGCCTGCTACCATGGCTCGCCCCCACCCCCAATTCCCAGTTCCAATCCCCTCCTGAGGCCTGCATCTCGGTGAGCCCCCCAATGAGACCCTGCACCGGAGAGGGTGTGTGGTTCTGTTTGGGCCACTCTGTACTCCAGGCTGGGAGGGAATGAATGTATAGCGACTTTGTTTCTCGGCCACTGGGGCCCATAGGTTGAGAGGCAGCCCCAGCTTGTCCCCAGGGACATGGTGGGTGGCTCCTGCCTTTCCTGGCCCACCCGGGACCGACAGCCCATAGGAAGGCATGGCAGGAGCAATGCTCAAAGACCAGACTGGAAGAATCCCTCCCTTCGAGTCCTCAGGCTTAGCCCTCCCTACCTGTGCTTCAGTCTCTTATAAAAACAGGCTCTACCTTGGGGTACCTCAGGTCTACCTTCCGGAGGGTTTCCTGAGGAGTGCGGAGGGGAGTGAAACAGAGTCCAATGGCCAAATAGAAAAGGCATTGAGAAGCTCAAAATTTCCTCCTGGAAACCACATTAGGAGAACTCTTGCTGGCAAGGGAGGAAACCCAGACTCCAAAGAGATCAGAAGTAAGAGAGAACCCAGGGATTTGGAAACACAGAAGCCTTCTCCCCTACCTCACCCCCACCCACCGGAGCTCAGCAAGCAAAGAGGCAGGTGAGACTAGGAGTGTGGGCTATATCCTGGGGCCCACTGAGGCCTGAAGTTGCACTAGGTGTTACCTGAGTCTGGGAAAGGGAATGCTGTCCCCCAGAGCTCTCTCAAGGCTCCCAAATACCTCCTTTCCATTATTAAAAAAAATTTTTTTAATGTTTTTTATTTATTCTTGAGAGAGAGAGAGAGAGACAGAGCATGAGTGGGGAGGGGCAGAGAGAAAGGGAGACACAGAATCAGAAGCAGGCTCCAGGCTCTGAACTGTCAGCACAGAGCCGGACGCGGGGCTCAAACTCACAAGCGGTGAGATCATGACCTGAGCCGAAGTTGGACGCTCAACCAACTGAGCCACCCAGGCACCCCACCCCCCCCCACCTGCTTTTCCATTATTTACTTCTCCGTGAAATTTCCTAAGTTCCAGGCCCCCAGGTGTCTCCGCACCCTGGGATGAGCACATCATTGAATAAAGACTGTGGAGCCGACAGGGCTGGGTTTGAGTCTTGGGTCTGCCATTCACTTCTCGAAAGTCCCTTCAAATCAGCATCTCAGTGGTCCAAAGTGTAAACCAGGGCTAAAGTGCTCTTGTGAAAACCAGCCATCTTTTCCATACTGTCTAAGGCACACAGTAAGTGCTCAATAAGTGGTGGGACATTCACATCGGATCTTTCAATCACCAGTGCATCATCTGTCACCAGCCCTGGGAGGAATCCATTCCAGTTGTGGAAGAAAACAAGACCCAGAGCGGTAGAACAATTTGCCCCAAGGCCTAGAATTTCACTGATTCGAGTCTGGAAGGAGCCGGATTCGGATCTGGGTCTCCAGACCACTGTTCCTTCTTCCCAGCTGCCCCATCCCCAGGCGGACCTGACCTTCCGCGTTTCCGTGAAATGACTGCCCGGTGTCAAGTTTTAAGATTGGGTAAGGCTACCAGGCCCAAATGCAGGGCCTCATATCTCCTCTCCCCTGACCACAACCTCATCCTCTCTCTGTCTTCGGAGGCCCAGGGCGGGCCTCCAGCAGAGAGGGAGAGAAGGAGGAATGTTCCTCTTGTCTCTCGCTCTCCCCTGGGCCCTAGAGCAGGGCTGAGGGATAGGCCAGTGCTCTGTCAGCAGCCCCGGTCCAAGATGGATGTGGAACCTGGTAGGATGGTGTCGGCAACACTTGGTGAGATTCATTTTCCCCGCTGCTAGGGGAGAAAAATGTGGCCTCCGCGCCATTTATCTGCTCTGCAGCGAAGTGGTAAACAGGCAAGCCTCTCGGAGAACAGCCTGGAGCGGAGCCCAGCTCAGTAGGCCTCCCACAGGGGCTGGGATGCTGGGAGAAAGCACTGGGACTCATTTCCCCGGGGCGCCCACGACTGGAAGGACTCCCAGCTGTAGACCCACGGGGTGGGACCCTCGGGGGAGCCACACACACCCTCAGGAAGCAGAAGTTAGGAAGTCAGATGGACCATCTGGCCGCCGAGATGGATCCAGGAGAAAAATGGCTGGGTGCCCCCTGTCCCTGAAGCCCTGCCTTTGCCTGGGCTGTCCCCCGCATGGGGTGTTCTCTCCGCGTCCCTCCTGGGAATACCTGGGGCCAGCCCACAAGTCACCTCCTCTGAGGAGCCTTCCCAGATCCTAGCAGCTTTATTTCCCACTGCTCTTGGCACATATCCTATGAGCAAATTTGGCTTTAAATGGTTGAATAATTTTTATCCCACTTCTGCTCCATGCAACTGTATCATTTCTGAGCTTGGCCCTCCCGCGCTTCCCCTGTAGTGAATTATCTGTATTCCAGGGCAGCCCAGGACTGGGCTGGAACATGCGTAAAATCAAAGTTCACTATTTCCTTCCCAGGTCAAAGGCTGCCTCCTTCCTGGCAGGCTCTGTCAGATGCCCTTGTCAATTCTATTGTGCTTCCCGGGAAGGCAAGTAGACAGGCTGAGTGGAGTTTGATGCTTCCTTCTGGGGCCCTCCCTCTCCCTTCCGCACTCCCCGCCCCCATCACTTCTTATACAACAGTCCCACATCTGTTCTCCATAAGCATCAAAGTGCTTTCATGCCCACCCTCCTGTCTTCGGGCCTTGCTTGCAAGGAAGAGTTGCTACTATGATTCCCATTTAACAGATGAGAAAACTGAGGCCAACACATAGAGAAATCTTGCCTGGAGTGACAAGAAACCAAAGCACACACGAGGACTAGATTTAATCTGAACCTTCAGAAGCAATTCCTTTCCACATTTTTCAAGTTCCCAGCCCCAGCATGAGATCCGCCCCTCCCCCCTTTGTCATCGGCAGGGACAGGGCTGGCTCCAATGCTCTTTCTCTCTGCCTTCCCACCTGCTAGGGCTCACCAGCACCACTAGAACACCCTCCTACCTGGCTTCCACCGCAGCCTGTGACCTCCACACCCCTCAGTGAAGCTGCGCTATGTCCCCTCCCCCTGCCCCACACAGGTGTCTTTTGGGGGAGCCAAGATCGGCTGACCCAGGCGAAGGGTCCTCACAGGTTGCCAGCCCTAGGAACCTCGGTGGAAGCAGTCAGGGCAGCCCAAGCACACACCACACATCAGAGGCTTTGCTGGAGGTCCCTGGTCTCACTCCGCCTCCTCCCCACCCCCACCAGCCCCTTCACCCGTGTGGTTCACAAGGAGAAAGGCATGCAGGGAGGCTCAAGAAACCAGGATTCTCTCACTCGGCACCCCTCTTTAGCAGAGATCATGCGGACGTGAAGATGAACACAACCCAGCCCAGCCTCCGGATCCATCCACACACGTGCCATAGGACATGGGATAAGCCCTTCTCCCTCCCCATCTGTTAAGCAAGAGGG